>NC_135125.1:0-2653636 GCF_050908995.1 Andrena cerasifolii | reverse complement strand
TGCAGGCTTGAATCTTCACAATAACTAATCCAAATGAAACAAATCATTATGGCTAACTCAACCAACGACGCACAAAATTCATAAATCAATACAGTATTATCTCGTTACGGGCTCGGTTTGGTGTACACGATACGGACTTTTCGCTATCCCCACCACTTCTGTCTCACTCTTGTCCGGGGAAGGCGAGAGCGAGAGGTACTAAAAGCGAGCGAGGACGATACGAGACAGACGACGCGTTGATGTTTTGTCTCGCTCCGTCTTTCGGACGCCTGACACTCTATTGTTTGCTGCGTGCGCGGTGGTCGCAAGCGCTTACCGTGAGCACGTAAACCGCTTCGCAAAATCTTGACCCAGGCCCGGCTCACGATAAGCGGTTGCGACCATCGCGCACGCTCGCCGCGCACGCAGTGTTCCATCTCGCTCCCCTCTTCGGCCAGAAATAAGCGAGAAACGAACACTCGGAATTAGAGCTCCGTTCACGATACGGGCTCAACGCCGGTCCCGACCAGCGAGCTGCTAAAGAGACAATACTGTATGTATGAATGCTGCGATCAACGTATCTCGTAATTGTCAACATATTAGCATACGAGACACGGCAGACACAGCTTCTTATTTTGGTGGTAGAAATTTATCTGTGTATCAGTTCACAAAAAGCTATCAAAACGCAAAGCGCATCTTCACTCCAATCGCGGAATATGGACTAGTTCAGCTCATAAAAGATAAATTTCACGAGTAATTCTAAGCGGCGATTACAATACTGTCAAAGAACTTATTACTGTATTAAATTTTTGTTCTTCAATTCAACTACACGGTGATATATAAAAAATTGCTCAATTATTAGGTGTGCAAATGAGTAATCCAAATTTTTCCGCGAAATTCACGGTTTATTTTAAAATGAAGTAAACAAACTTTTCAATCAAATTATTCGCCGTTGCTTTCTGTAACTTTAAGTCATCTTTCAGGCAGTTGATGAATTCCATCCCGGAAAAATGTTGCGTCTTTGGACATGATGAAATCGTCAAGCCATTCTCGTATCTCATCCACCGATTGGAAGCGCCTGTCGGCCAAGGCGTGTTACATCGTTCGAAAGAGGTGAAAAATGGAAGGCGCAATGTTTAGTGAATACGCCGGATGCTGCAAGATGTCCTCGTCAAGACTCATTATGATGTCTTTTGTTTGTAAAGCAATGTGTTGCTTGCCATGCGTTGATTTTTGTTGGCTTCAGTGAGATCATGCGGAACCCATTTTCCTTGATTCTGGATCTTTCCCGTCTGGTATAGGCGTTTGGAAATGGTTCGCTGCGTTACTTTTTGCGTTCGTACCGAGTTCTCGGCGAGCAGGTGCTCCAAATCAGAGTTGTCGCACTTCCGAGGGCATCCGGGGCGTTGTTTGTCGATCAAACTGAAATTGTCGCTTTTACAGCACTTAAACCAAAATGCATACACATCGTGCGATACTACGCCTTCGCCGAGAAAGGAATAAATTGATTCGCATGCTTTTTCAGCATTTTTTCCTTGTTGGAATTTGTAAAGAATATAGTGTCGGATATGCACTTTATTAGTTGCTATTTTTTACCCTATTGAATTGAATAGTTTCGAGGGTTATGTTGAGTCTTCCGCCAAAACAAATGTCATTTTTAATAGTTATATGTCACAAGTACATAACCGCAAAAGAGTGGGAGAATCAATCGATTATAATCTTTCTTTTTAACTGCGTAAAGAAAATTTGGATTATTCATTTGCACACATGATACCTCACGAAACTACAGTAGATTATAGCAGTCGCGTTTCTAATATACTACTCCAAATAAAAAATTGTAACGAGTTCGAAGTACCTCAACACGTTGTCCAATATAACCAAACCGCGAAAATCAACGCTATAAAAGCTTTCGTAACGGGATTAAAACCTGAAATATACACCAGTATCAATTCAACTTAATCTGGACGTCGTCATCAGCACAGCCATTAAGGCAGAAGTGGAGCACCACGAGGATCAGATGAGAACAAGAATGGCAGAAGGATTAACAAAAGCAATCCAATGCACAAATTGCCTCGGACACGCCCGTCAATCTATGAGAAATCATCGAATATCACACGTTGATTGGCAAGCTAAAACCTACTAACATTGCAGGGGACCAGGGCCTACGATTCCAGAATGCAGGAGCCGCAACTAACTTTAAAATACGAACCTCGAACACGGAAATTACATTCCACATAGTATAGGATCTTCCTATCAAGCAAGACGGAATGCTGGAAACGGAATTTTTCCAGAACAATGGGGTAACTATTGATTACACCAAATCACTGATAACCATCGGCAGAGAAGTCTTATCCTTCATAGATCCTCAAATAATTACTCAAAACAGCACCAAATACGCCCCTAGGATACAAATACATCCCAATCAAGTCTTCTACAGAAGATATAAAAATTCCAGAAACTTCAATCGGGATCGAACCATTTGAGGAAGCATTAATGGGAACAGAATCATCGGACAGGTACAAGGAACCAAATCGAGCACATAAAATAATGCAATAGTTACGATTGGAACACTTAAATTCCAAAGAAAGAGCCAGCGTCGAAAATAAATTACAGAACACTCTGCTAAATTCTATCTCCTCGGAGAGAGACTAGAAGTTACAAATAAAGCATGTGACGGGATAATAACAGAAAACGAAGCACCTGTACATGTTAAGCAGTATCGGCGGTAGCCGCAAGTACATAGAAACGAAATCCACCAGTAAACCAACGACTTGCTCAGCAAGGGAATAATCCAACTCTCTTCGTACCCCTACAATTCCCAAGAACAGAAGAAATGGAGAATGGTAACCGACTTCAGGAGGCTAAATGAGAACACAAACGGAGACGCTTACCGTCTACCAAATATTACTGACATTGTAGATTAAATAGGAAACGCTAAATATTTTTCTATATTCGATCTCGCACCCGGATTTTACCAAATCCAAATGTACCCACAAGGTACTCTCTACAACATATGAGTACTATGAGTTCTACGGGATGCCATTTGAACTCAAGAATGCGCCAGCTACTTTCCACAGACTAATGGATCAAGTCCTAACAGACCTTCAAGGAGTGGAATTATTCGCAAATTCTCTTTTAGTGCATTCAACAAAATTCAGTTGATTAATGAACAGATTAATTGAAGCCAATCTCTGTCTACAACCTGATAAGTGTGTGTTTCTAAAAAAGGAAGTATCTTACTTTGGACACATTATAGGAAAAGAAGGAGTGAAACCTGACCCACCGAAGATAGTAGTCGTTAAACAATTCCTGTCTCCTAAAGTAGTACAAAACGTCAAGCAATTCCTTGGATTATGTGGCTACTATCAACGCTTGATCAAAGACCTTTATCCAATCTTACCAAAAAAGATTACAAATTCGAATGGACTTACAGACAGCAGTAAATGCTCTCTGCATCTTTACCCATCCTACAATATCCTGATTATACCAAAACTTTCAACATCACTACAGACGCATCGGGTATTGCTATAGGAGGACTACCAGTAGCCAACGCGTCTCGAGTCTTCAATGATGCAAAGGCACGCTATTCACCCACAGAACGAGAATTACTTGCTATAGTATACACAGTATATCATTATCGTCCCTATAATTATAGCAAAGAATTTTTCTCAATAGCAGACCATAACCTTTGGAATGAAATTGAAGCCAACCGAGTATGGGTTATAAATTTATATACAAACCGAGAAAATATAATACAAACGCCTATGCACTATCCAGAATTTTTCTTGCACTGTCACTAAACGCAAAACGGGCACATTCGGAGACAAACTCACACGAACCCAAAAGGAAAAAGGAGTTTCACCAACATAATACTCGACAACGAGACACTGCTGCCTCAAGTTTTCAAATACAGCCCCTAGGAACGAACCAAGTATAAGATCATACAAATCTGACTCATCATCATAAAACGGAATTGATTATTTCAACGTAGGAAGGAAGTTAACAAGGTAACGTATTCTACACATCTCTTCTTCATCTCACCCTGAGACAAAGACACCAACCATAGTACCTGTAGAAGTACATACACCCCCAATACCTTGGCAAAGGATCCTCATCTGCAAAATGAAGACAAAGTAGAGGAGACAAAGGATCCTCATTCTCAAAATAAAAACAAGGTAGAGGAGACAGCGGAACCTCTTCCTCAAAACAAAGACAAGATAGAGGAGACAAATGATGCTCATCCTGAAAATGAAAACAAATGTTATCATCATACTTCAGCGGCACTATTAGAGCCCCTATAACCCCTATAAAGATAAGGGATGGAAGAATACTCACCCCTCCTCCCCCACACAAGCAAATCTTAGGAAAACCAAAGATCATAAAGAACGTAGCCGTAAAAAAACAAGATTATAGAAAGAGAAGATCACCTACGGAAGGGAAAAGGATTTACAGTAATATTCATCAATGAAGAAGGTAAACCACGAAGGAAATAAATATCAAACCACGTAAACGTCCCCCTCAATTGAAAATTGTGGAATCTGTAAAAATGAAGGAAAGAATCCATCCAGCAGAGAAAATACAACAAAAGTATATATTTCAGGAGAAAAAGGCAAAATTCCTTTAAATAAAATACTCTCATAGAGAAGATATTCAATTCATCTTATGTAAGAGTACCCTTCGAATCCCTCGTAAATAAGATCAAATGCAGATAATTCAAGAAACTCACGAAACACCTATAAGAGGATATAAAGGAATAACAAAAACGTATCATCGCATCAGGAGCAAATATTACTCGAAGAACATGAAGTACGAGATAACCAGCTTCATCAAAACTTGCCTAGATTGCCAGAAAATAATATTCGTACGAGTAAAGAATAGGAAACCAATGATATAATTGACTGATAAACCCGTTAACGCCTTCGACTAGGTTTCCATGGACATAGTAGGACCATTACCCTTCACAAACAAAGGGAACGGCTATATACTTACAATTCAACGCAACTTAACCAAGTTCTCCCTCATCGTACCACTAGCAACTATCACTGCAGAAGAAATGCCCAAAGCATTTATGGAGCACTTTATCTACAGTTTGGAAGTCCTAAACCTATCCTCACTGACCAGAGACCAAAGACTAGACGATAAAAGAGGAGACAAACAAAGGATCCGGTCATTGCAACAAAGTGTCCATAATAAGCATCACGTTAACTGTCATAATAAGTAACCAGTATGGATAAATACACGTGCACATGCAAAACATACGAGGACAATTGCTTTTATATTAAGGATTTTATATTATACTATCCAGTGGGAGTCAGAAATCAAAGCCAGGGGGCACGACCAGGCCATCGTGCACAAGAGGTCCAATATTACAATCTGCCACTGTTGCAGAAGGTTGTTAGACGCCAATCATCCGACCAAAGATGCAGCCTGCACCACAATAGTGTATAGGATGAAACTGGCAGACCGTAGATAACCTTTTTACGAGAGCAACCTTCCGGTCATAAAAAGATTCTTGCAGTAACATATGTTTATCTATTTTCATATTATCACATACATACAAACATTTATATTGACCCACACACACAATGTAATAAATACTCACACCCGTTTCATGTATCAATTTTATATTTCCTATATTTTCCTAATTATATATTTTCATATTTACACGCAAACATGCACACTGACACACCTACAGAATGTAATTAACACACATACATATTATGTATTTTTATTTTTTTATAATATACAAATCTTATAACATAGACAGAAATGTATATTAAAATAAAAAGAACATAAATCACAAACATAACCTAATGTAAAAGCACAAGATTGTAAAGCTTCGTTGGGTATTTTATTCGACAAGCACATGCGCCATATTGTAAAACAAACTGTCGAAATGCCGCAACACGCAGGAGCTCACCGAAACAGGATTCATAAAAATAAGGAAAGGATTAAAAAAATCCTACAGGAAATATCCTCGTTTGTTCCTTTAATCTCCCCGATCCCCTGGACAATTAGTAACAACGAGTTCAAATTTCTATTTTTTCTTTTAAATTACTAAATGCAACCTCTAAACCTCAAGACGCCACCAGAGTCCCTCCCGCACACACTGGAGTCCCTTTCTTCTACCCTGGAGTACCCAAACACCCCGGAGCACCCGAGAATGCCCGAGCGCCCGGTAAACCCATCAGAGCCTCCCACATCGACAATACAGGGATATGACTAACGCCATCTATGTCCCAGGGAACTTCCCACTCACGTCATCCACATATTTGTGATCCTGTTAAGGACTTCTCATATAACTTTTCCGTCCAATTTTATCTATCTACATTTGTATATTTTGTTTTTACTGACAATTAAAATAAGTATCATCATCTGAAATCTGAATTACATGGAGATGGCATTGGTGTCGAGATTTGTTGAGCAGTTTGCGATATAGCGCGTCTATTGCCTTGTTCGTCGTATGTGCGCATTATCAAATCGAAACATATGTGATCAATATGATTTTGCGCAGTGGTGATGTCTCTCTGGGGTTTTCCACTAGTTCGCAATTTACTTGCAATGTGTATTCCCCATACATAGATTCACCTCGTTTTGAGACGGCTTTTGTTACAGTCTTCATAAATTTTAAGACTTCTTTCTCATCACTGTTATCGTACAGTTCTCTTTTCTTAGCATTGATACCTTTTGGTTTTCGGAATCAGAATAAGCATATTGTTTGGGATTCATCTGGTTCACCTCGCCACCACACTTATGCTCACGGCAGCACCTCCTGGGCAGCAAAGCTCACGACTGATCTACATTTGATCGACCACTCGCAACTCACCACATCAATCGATCACCCAATCAGATCACCCCATGTCGATCGGGTCTCGAGGATATTCGAGACGACGCGTACCGGAAATCAACATCCATCTTAAAAATTCACTCTTGTTCACGCAGCGTGCAGTTGTTGACGTGCCGCATGTTATTCTGCTAGCTCAACTCGTGAACGCTCATTGCCAAGTGTATTTTCTCGCTCAGTAGTGAATAGAATCACGAATAACTCTGCTCAATAATTCTCACGCTCATTAAGCACGCGATTAACATTTCTCGTGCGGTGTAATCGATTGGTGATCACGGTGAAGTGCGTGGTGGTGGCAACGTCCACACGTGGTCATTTCTGTGCGACGCACATCAACTCATTGTTCTCAATTTTCTATCTCAATTCTCACTTGAACCATTCACATTCTTAATTTAACTGCATTTTTAATTAATTGACACACACATTTCCTTTACAACCTGTGCTGCAGTGCATTGTGATTATATACCGATCCTAACCTCGCCGGCGTGCGTCGCGGTCATCTGCGACATAGATTTTCAAACACATATACAGTAAAAGTGAGTTTGTTTGAGAAATTCGCGGTTGAGCACGCTGGTTGACTTTGAGGTTAGGAACGACAGTGAAGAGGTGCACACAACACAATTTATGTGATAAGATGTAGCCATTAAAAGACTCGCTGAATCGTGATGAGCGTGAGCAATTAACAATTGAGCCAAGGCTCCATGTTTGAGATTGCAGGAGATTGAGGGTGAGAAAACCGTTATTGAACTTCAATGAAATGTGTCTGCACGGGATACTCTCCACGGGAAGAAACTGAGTGAGCCAAGATGGCAGAACTTCCTTCCGCGCGTCGCGTCGATTCCTCTGGAGCATCGATGAGGAGCGCTGATTGGCGGATTGATCGACGATCCGCGGCGCGGTTTCACAGTCCACGAGGTGCTGCCGTGAGAGTGAGTGTGGCGGCGTTAGGAACTATCACATTCCCAAACACACCCATACAATTTCACTCTGATCGCTATTTTTTTTAAATGTTTTACTGCCACGAAATATGCAACAACAGTTGAGCAGACACTAACTTATTGTGTTCGGCACACAAGGGACTCTATAAAACGACGCGCAATAAATGAACTTCTTTTTCGATCGCAAGATATTACAAGTATGGCGTCTCTCCGTCGTGCCGGTGGCGTCTCTCCTAAAGTTATTGTTACGTATTTTAGCGCTGGAGCGCTGAACCGCTCTGCTCGTCGGAGTGTGGGTTTTCAAAATAATTCCAAGTACACAGAAATTTCTAAGTTAAGCTGTGAAGTTTTATTTAGACTGTTTAAGAAGCTGGTTAGCGACAGAATGAAACTGAATCTTGTTGGGCCTCCATGCGTGCCTCTTTTATATCCCTTGGCTTTTGCACACGCTACTACTTGCACATGCGCCTTAGTTGCCCCGAAGGTCCTTGGGGTCGTAGACCACCGGAGCCCTTGTCTTCAAGCAGTCGTTGTCGTCCAATCAAGACTGTGATACTCTCCTAGCTTCGTCGGTAGTTGGTCCTTCGCGCTTCCCTCTACGTCGTTGGGGTTGTCTATTGGCCATCTCCCCTCCACCTTCGGGATGGTGGTTGCTGTTGTAGGTGGTTGATGCCCATGTCCAGAACGTGGAAGTAACGGTTGGGGGTTCCGAGAAGAGGCCCGCTAATATAAACAAAGTTCTTTCCCGACAGAATTTATGGGGAAGGTACCGGTTGTCGGCTTCTGTTTGAGTTCCACCCCAGGCTTCTCCCGCACGTATCACTCGGGGGTGCATTTGCACTTGACAAGGCTACATACTCGCAACTCACAAGACTTACGCAGATGCCTGTTCTCAAATCTCGCGCTTACGCACTCTACATATCGATCAAATACAATTTCCCAGCCACGTTCAAGCGATAGCGTAACATTAGCGTAGGTGTTAGGTGTTTCCGGCACCGCCTGTGTCCCTAGTTCTCGCTTCGGGCATGCGCGTGGAAGTTCTTATATTTTGCAATTTCTTCCCGAACCACATTCCCGTCGTGTAGACTGACGCCAGACTATGTACAGGGTCATCATTTAATCTTGCAAACTCCACACGGGCGAACAGATAAAATGGCAACAGCGCCTCACTGACGCATTGCACTACAACCATGAACCGGCCCGGCGCATAGTGGGCCGGATTTAAAATTTGCCGCCTTTTGGGGCCTTTTTTTAAGATATCGGAATGAAATTTACGCCAAAAAATAGAAAAAAATTATTACTTCCTAATGATGTATAATTTAATATTTTTTACATTTATTTATTTATTTTTCAATTTTCTTAACTTATTTGTGATAAAAATATTTAATTCTGTTTATTTGCTACCTTATTTAATGCCCTTCGCAGTGGTTTAAGTAAAATGTTTGGGAAACTTTTCATTTCCATGTTATAAGGAAAAGCCGAATAATAAAGGAAAGTAACAATAAATCGGTTTGTTTAAATTAAAGAGCAGGCTTTTACGATAAATATCTTCTTTTATTAGTAACTAATATAAACAATCCATTAAAAAATAATTTTATACGCAGTAACGAAAACAGAGAAATTTACCAAATTTGACAAGGTATATCTTCCAAACGCCAAAAAGTTCCATTTTCGGACCAATTGCAATATTTTCAGCATATCCTCCTCTAAATAATCACGCACCGATCACTTCCCCCCCCCCCTCGTTCCACTGTTCAAATTATTAGTGTTTAAAGTTATCAACGTTTGATCGGTCCGAAAGTCTGCCTCTACAAGGAATTACACACTCATCTAAAGACACTTGTTCACATGGTTTATATACTTTACTAAACTTATTTTTTTAAATAATCAATGACAGGCTGAACTTTAGCCAGCCTATCAGAAATGAAAGGAATGTCCTCATTGTCACAAAAAATGCCAACTCTGCATTATATGTAAAAATCTGTTCCTGCTCATTACTTGCGAGAAGAATGGAGTATCTATACTTGGATCAGTTGACTAATAGTTGTAGAGAGCACTCTTTTTTACTTGTCCCATTAGAACTATTAGACCGAAAAATTTCTTCATTTCTGGTACCATGATATCTGTCCATTTCCTCGTTTTTTATTTAATTTTATATTTATCTACGACATCGTAATGATACCTACTCGATTCCCTTACCAAGTATTGAAAAAAGTCATTTCTAATGAATAAATTTGCACTGCCCATTACATTTTCTGGAAAACTCGGCATAATTTTTGCCGAGGCTGTCTTCGAAAGGTTCCAAAATTATTGATTCATCGTTCGTCGACCTTGTATCATCGTTGACTTCAACGTCATTTGGATTGTCGTCTTTCGAATCACTATATTCCAGTGGCAATACATCGCTTTCGAATCATTACTTCACTGCCACCACTTTCATCATCACCATCATGTGCTGAATAACTGTCAGAACAATCTGATAGATCATCTAAATAAAACTCTCCACTACCATGGTTTTTATTCTTCGCGAAGGGTGATTTAAAAAAAAAATGATATAAGAATATGAAAGCTTACAGTACAATCTAACAGTTGTACCTCAATAATAGATAACAAATTATTGGTGACCATGATACCCGTTAATAGGATACCGGTCGGTAAGCGTCGGGGACAAAAAGCCTATTAAGAGGCTACCGGTCGGTAAGCGTCGGGGACAAAAAGCCTATTAATAGGCTACGGGTCGGTAAGCGTTGGGGAGAAAAAGCCTATTAATAGGCTACCGGTCGGTAAACGTCGGGGAGAGAAAGCCTATTACTAGGCTACCGGTCGGTAAAGTGTTAAATCGGTACTTGTGTGGATAAGATCTTACAAGTTAGTGTCGTGGTCGGTGATAAATAAGCGGTAACTTTCGAACTGTTGTGGTTCGTTGTCCTAAACGACAGGTCACATTGATTCTGGACTTGGGACAACATGACTATATGCGTCTAGAAGAGTCCGCCCGGAACTTTTCATGGTAGCAATATTCTTCGACGTTTTCGACCTAACCCATAATCTCGATTGTCTTTTTCTTCTTTCGCCTGACCTACTTTAGCAAAGTTCTTTTATTGCCATTCCGAGGTGAGCTACTTTTTCCTGAGGGATTCAATCTCGCTCTCTTTTAACAGCTTGTGGACTTTTGAACCCTTGACGAAGTTTCGGAGATTTTGTGCAGCGCAAGGCCTTTCTGAGTCGCTGGAATGACCTGCATATTTTGTCGGCAGTTTTGCCTATTTTGAGTCGACACAACAAACCCATGATATCGTCTAAAACTAAGATACTCTCTAAAAACTGTGCCCAGACCTAAGTATTTACAAACCCTGGATGGTCGTAAGACGCTCTTCTTATAGATAGTTTACAATAAATCCTAACCTCTCGAGGAGAGATATCGTATCACGGATATTATCTGCACAGAACTGATATGTATTGCCGATACATAGGATGTCATCTAGGTATATGCACGATATGTGACCCCTTTGTCGAAGTGTATTCATAACTGGTTTTAATACTAATGCCCCTGACAATGAGCTTTTTCCAAACAAACGACAAACGGGGTCCTTTTCAGTCGTCTCATCTCTCATTGGCTGTTTCTTCATGAGAATATAATCCTGCGCGGTTTGGTGCGCACCCACGCAATCTGCGCAGCATTATGTCCACACCAGAGACCAGCCAATCAGAGAACGGCACGAGAAGAAAGACGCTTCTGGTCGTTCCTGTTCGGAACAAGTTCAGAGAGAGCATACAACATAAAAAAATGAGAATTGTAATAATAGTTGTACCCATATTATTTACGAAATATATATTTGTCACTGTTAATTGGTGTGAAGATCATTTCCCGCGCATAGTTTTCTAGAAGTTGGCTACACTGGAGTCTGCTCTGACTGCACTGCCAAAAACCGCAGTGCGAGAAAGGTTGCACTAGTGCAGTTTATTTCGTTCTTCCGAATACGAAGTTTGCACTACATCAGGGTAGTTCTTGGTCGTCGAATACGATACAAGATTGCTCGCATGTAAAATCCTTTGTAATCGGTGCCAGAAAATCCTAGAAAACATGCTGCACTGGCACTGTGCTGAGGCAGCACCGGTATAGCGCGAAACTGCGCCAGTGCAGTGCCAGTCCAGTACGTGTCTCCCGAATCCGCTATGACTCTTGTTTGGTCTCGATTTTTGTACATTTCTCGATGATCTCATATTTCGTGTAATTTTACTACGAGTATCCATAATGCTGATGCAAGCAAAAGTCCAAAAAAAATCACAGTAAGCTAAGTGTACCTCACAGCTCGACGTCGAAGGCTACACTGCTACGTGTATCAGCTTCCTGGGACCCTCTATAATAAAATACAGGTATAGAACCCCACCATACACACCCCACGGTACGTACTTAGCCGTAGTTCCCGGCGGAAAGGGACGAATTTGCCACACGCAGCTGCCGCGCGGTACATGCCTTTGGGACCGCGCTACCGCTTTCGGAGCGCACGCCTTGAACACGTATAATTTTGTCAGTTTCAAGCCCATTGACTTGAAGCTTTCAGAAAACATTTTCAATATTGCAAGCTTCAAGAAAATGCAAAAACCCGAAAATCGATTTTTTCCTACTTTCTGACTAGCCATAACCCCTTAAATCCAAGCCCTCTAGTATTCGATTCGGCGAAAGTAATATCTCCATTGCATGCCTTGCATTTGATAACGTGACCAAGCTTCGAAAACATCGATAAAAAATTAATAATGCGATACCCATGCGCCGCACTTATGTGTATCTCATCTATGTCAGTGTTCTTTAGTTTCTTCGCGGAAACACTAGTAGATTCCGCTCGTGTGGTTCAGCGGTCGTATTCTTCTTCGTGGTTTTTTATTTACTCCGTTGAACTTAGCCATGATGTTCAATTCAGTATACAAATGCTCAAATAAAACTAATTCTGTAAAAACACTTTTAAATTTCGAACACCTTACAGAATTGATGCGTTCTGCTTCACAGGCAAGAGAAAACTACCTACAACCATTTATAGTTTCTACTGCCTGAAAATATTTTCAATGGTGTAACGAACCGAGCTAAGCCGCCCCCGAATTTTTCTCTTTTTCTCTCTATTATTGTTCTCTTATACTATATTATATTATACTATGTCATATTATATTACCAGTAAGATAGGGTACCGTTCACGCGAGCGCCTGCGCGAACAACATGCGCCCTATAGTCGAGTAAACGAACTATGCGACGCAAACGCATGCGCAGTGTCATTCAACCGAGCGAATAAGTCATGGACATAGGAATATAGGGACGGAGTAATAGTTGCGACTTTAGGCGAGGGGAGTGAAGCAACTTTGGGGAGCTGAAAATATGGTCACGTGGTACTCTGGTGCCGCATTGGTGATTGGTTCTAGCCTAAATGCGCGAAATTTCAAGATGAAACCTTTAGTTTCTTTACAATTATAAATGTACGATAGAATATTTTTAGTAAAACAGAGAAACAAAATGTTTTATTTACAAATCAACATACTGAAATGTTAATGGCGATTGAGATGTCAGAATTAAATGGTTAAAAGTTTGAATCTATAGATATGAAAAATCTTTATTGTTTTCGTTTGATATTTAAATTTGCAACTACGCAATGAATTCAGTACGGTTTGCATTATTATTTGATGAGATCTGTGAATAAATAAAACACGACTATGTAGGAATAGGTAGATATAACTGCAAGGTTATCCTTCACTTTTCTGGACTTAAGAATGTGATTTAACGAATTTTGCAACAATATATAACTTGCCATCGCAGAGTTAAATATTGGTCATAGTTTTATAATGCAATATTAAAATTTTTATTATAAAATGTTAATCTAATTACCTAAATATTGGTAATTCATCCTTTAATAAATTATACAACTGTTAATATCTATTGCATAAAGAGATTAGGGTGTATTATCAATCATTTTCATAACACAATTTCTTTTTCAAATTTTATTATGTATTACACGTACATTCATTGGCCCTTAAATAAGATGAGCTTATTAAATACCTGTCGCATACTCATTGACGTATTAATAGCTTGTTGCGCAATGTAATGCAATCTTATTTTAATGTATCTATTACATATTGATCGTAGTAAATGTACAATATGATTATCCAGTGGACTTTGTTCGGACGTATGATCCTTTAAATTTATAAATAATTTATGTCCAATAAATTTTTTTAAAACTTGAACTGTCAAGTAGGCAGAGGTAAATCTTCTATTCAAAAATGTGCTGCCACTTTCGCATAACGCGTTTCTAATAATTTTCTCGCATTCGTGGCAAATTGTGATTACATCCTTGGCTGGATATGTTAATCCACCTCTATCTTTATATGCAATCAAACTGTCAGTATGCATACTTTTACTGGCTTTCAATTCTGCGATACATTCGGGGCATAAAATGCTTTTTTGCAATTGCATCACTACATAGCCAGCAATATAAATGGTGACTTCTTTTGCAAACTCGGTTATATTCCTTATATGCGGAACATAATCGTGGTCATTTATTACATCCGTTATAATTGCATCATCTTCAAGACGGTGCAACCCACTGGACCACCGAATAACGTGTTCTGAATTCACAGTCTTATTGAACGATGAGACATGTAGAATTGAAATTTCTTCCAACGCTACGCAATTTCCATTTGTCACATTCCTTAATTGGCAATGAACTAATAGTTTTTTCATTGTGGCTTGAAATTGTCGAGACGTCGGATTATTATTCCCACCTCCCCTTGATCTTATGCAACCAAACAACAGTTCTATATGGTCTTGGTTCAACTTATAACAAGGAATATACTTCAATAGACCTTTGTCTTCGCACCAAATTTTGTATAACACTTGTGCACTATTAATACATATTAGAAAGCCAAGAAATCCAGTTTTTCTGCGACCAACGTGCAAAGGTTCTCCTTGACTTGTTTTTAAAGCTATGATATACTTTTTACACGTTTCTAATTTATTTTTGAACATTGAGATATTTTTCAAGCATAGTGCTTGTTTAAAACCTGTTTGCTTTAAACTTTTTGAATTTAATATGTGGAATAAGTCATTAAAAATATTTAAAAATTTAATTGTGCCACCAGCATTTTGAAAATCATCCAGTTTTAGTTCATCTTTGCAGTACTCCAATGAATCTGCCACTGATCGGCTTAATATTTGGGCAGCTAATCTGACCTTCATCTTCTGTTTATTATAATTAATGTGTGCTGTTCGCAACTTATTCCCCAAATGCATACCTTCTGCTGCTTGTAATTTGTGCAATTTTTCTAGGTACTCCCATTTGACGATTTGTTTATGTTCGTCGATGAAACTTTTGAAGTCACCAAATGTATTTCTTATGAATTTTAGCATATGACAGGGATCTGGGAATACCACTATTGGTTCATTATTCACTGGGTGTTGAAATGTCGACTGCAACGATAAAGTATTTTTAAAATTACATCCCAACTGTTGCATCATGGCAAAGTTAGTAGCTGTCCCATCACACGTCACACACACAATCTGCATGCCTGCACCATGCAAAGAAGCAATGCATTGCAAAGTCAAATTTTTTTTTTTGATCTGCAGTCATTTTGTCAATTAAAAAATAAGCTACTGGAATTTTCCATGCACCATTAATGCATACTACCATAAAAACTAACACCTCCTTTGCAATTGACGTATCAGCGGTAGCTATGTTATCACCCATATCCACATACCCATTAAATTTTGTACCATCATACTCAATATGTTGGCGGATGGCCATCTCATCGAATACTAACGATCCAAACAACTGATAATCAACTTTATTTGCTCTTTGCTTGATAGCATTTACAGATTCTAGCATAATGCCAGGTTTTCCTTCAATGCTTTGATACCATTTCGAAATGGTTTTGTGATGTGGTAAACAATTATCAAACTCTTTACGTACATATTCATAAGCTTTTGGAGAATAATAGTGTAACGTCAGAGCGAATGATTTAAGTTGATTATTAAATTGTTTGTTTACACATTTTCCTCTATTTTTCTGCAATTGCCTCTCTAATATCTTAGAATTTGGCCCACCTATATCTTGTAATACTTGCAATTCCTCAGCCTGTAACATATTCTTCTCCTTCAGTGTGTCAAAAATTGCCTTAAATGAGATAATTTTGCATTCCTTTCGTCGAACGTTCTGTTGCAAAAGTTTGATTCTTTTTAAATACTGTTTCTTCATGTACTGAAATTTTTTATTGAAGCGTTCTTCCTGATATGCTTGTCTCTTCGGTGACATGCTTGTTGACTTATCCACAACTAAAAAGTTTTAAAAATATAATGTATAAAAAAATTACATTTTGTAGAAAATTAATATACAAATTGTATTAAATAAGATTAAATATTTCTTACAGTGACTGCATCCAGGGATAGGAGATGTAGCTCTATCTATTTTACAAGAATTAGATTCTGTGGAATGTGATGCAATAATTATATCATCAATCACAGGTTCTAAGAAAGTAAACAAAATATGTATGTATAAAGCAATTACAGCATTACAAATAATGTATTACTTCTCAATCCTAATAATAATAACACTGTTTAATACCTATAGATGGTAGTGCATTTGATCGAAGTCTCTTAATACCATGTAAAATATAGAAGGCATCTTGTGCAAAATGTATGGAACAAATCCTTGCTCCAACTGCAACTGATTCCGTATTTTGCCCTAATATGTCTAACCAAAGCAATTTTAATTTTTCATTCTTTGGAAATCTATAAAACAAATAATTAAATATGTAACTTTATATCAGTTGCCCAATTTTGATAATACAATGTAACCTTTACTTACCGGTGATATGAGAGATTCATAATATTCTTTTCTTTCTTTTGTCCCAAAACGGGACGACTTGCCGTACGATTTTTACAACTTTTTACAATGCATAGTGGCATTGTAAAAACAAATATATATCTCTTTTTTCTAAAAAAAGCTATAATCCACTGACGCTCCTGCTAATCACAGTAATTCGCAGTCTACTCTTTCACTGCTTTTCACACTGCTTCTGACTCACTCTTACTCGATGAGAATAAGAATGCGCTTGCGCTATCACAACCAATCGCCAATACGGCACCAGAGTACCACGTGACCATAGTTTTCGGCTCCCCGAAGCTGCTTCACCCCCCTCAACTATTACTCCGTCCCTATATTCCTATGTCCATGATTACCAGTAAGATAGGGTACCGTTCACGCGAGCGCCTGCGCGAACAACATGCGCCCTATAGTCGAGTAAACGAACTATGCGACGCAAACGCATGCGCAGTGTCGTTCAACCGAGCGAACAAGTCGAGTGCGTGTCGCGTGCACATGCACAGTAGCATACAGGCGAGCGAACGCAAAGTGTAAAGCGAAACGAAACGCGAGTGAAAACTGATTGCCGCGGGTCAAGTAAGTTTAGTGATTGATGCGCGTAAGGTGTAACGTGTGATTGGCATGAGTCAAGGATCGCAAAGTACTATAAATACAGGCCCGCCAGCGGAGCGGAACCACTCTTACTTGACCATCAGTCTTGTCACGACGGTTTCGAAACCGTCACGCTAAAAGCAGAGAATCATATTCAATCTTTCTACCATCTGGAGACGCTTCAACTGGCTCTCCGGCTTCCATCTTAGATAGCTGATGCTCAGCTTCTAGGCACCAGGAAGCCCATAGTCCAAACCGAAAGAACCAAGTCAAGGTTCCCGATTACTATTCAAATTCTAAGGAACGAACTCTCTCAATTCTCTACTTAAAATTAAGACTGTACTGACGAAGAGTCATACCTCTAAATCTTATATTACTATATCGACAAAAGTGCCATAGCGACTTTATATTCTACCATACCGACCTAGCGTCATCATTCGTTTGACTTTATGTTCTATTATACCGACCGAGTGCGCCATTGATAATTTATGTTCTATTCTTTCGACACAGCGTCGTGCATTTATGTATTGTTCAATCGACCTAGCGCCATCACCTTATTGAATAAATCGTTATTATTGACGTTACAAAAAACAGGAAGAATTCTTGTTCATGAAATTTATTTCTTAATCGCACGCCACCCGAACCAATCCCACAATTCCACAAGTAACCGCTCTACTCGTGGATATTCCCTGCAACACGCGGCGGCGCACAGTGGTTCCAAATCGCTAAAAAACGGCAAACTCCTCAAAACGTACTTAAATTTAGTCAGAAATCGGTGCTCGAAGGTTTTTGGGGTCGATGATTACGAATCTGAACTTCAAATTTTTTAAAACAAAATAGCGAATCCAGTATTCTATTGTTCTTCGCGTCGCTGATTACGAATATCTTGTCCGAAATGCAAATTTCAATATCGAAGACCTAATAGCATTGGCATAAACATTGTTTTTAAATTAATTTTTGCGGAAATTTTGATAATTTTCCGATGTTCGCCTAAAATTATATAATCAAAATGTCGAATTTAGTATGGCGATCTTAATTGTAAAACATTTTTGAATTTAATTAGTGTGAAAATTTTATTTTTTTCTTGATAATTTTTTAATTTTATACTTTCACGATTATTTCGGCATACGCTCTGCAACGCCACACAGTGGCACGTTTTCTAGGGAATTGTGAATAAATTCAATTTCCGATTTGACAGATAATGTAAATACATGAAAATGTTCTTAAATATGTCTAGTATAATAGTCAAAGTTTGCTTTTTCTTTAAAAGTATTACCGACTGCTCTATAAATGTTTAAAGTTGAACAAAATTTTTGAGGCACTTCTGGGGGCGTTCTATTTCTTCGGTGTTTGGCGCATCAAAAATTGCAACAAATCTGTGATATAGTTGATAGTATAGTATATTTCAAGGCGAACAATATGATGCATAGATCAACGTTTTCCGATTTTTTAAACGTTTTCTGTAACGTTCTTAGATAAGCACATTTTATTTGCGGCAATTTTACGTATATAAAGATGTGACACAATATGACACGCTGAAAGTTGCTTTATAAGGAAGGCAGAAGTGTATACTATCGAATAGAAAAGGAATCAGCTGCTGCTAGGCGCACCTTTTTGTGTTAGGTGCCGAAAACCATTGTAAAGTAAAAGTGACTAGGCAACAAACCGTCTCCTTTTTTGTGATTTAAAAGGAGAGGTTCCCTCCGATTGCTTTGGATTTTGGATATGTTTTAGAGGACCGGAAAATAAGAAATACGTGTCCTTTTATTTTGCCCCGTTTGCATATTTAGGGAGTAAAACCACCCCTCAAAGTTATAAGAAGAGGTACAAAAATAACTGATTTCAAGAATATAATGCACATAGCAAGTTATGACACAAATGAAATTTATATCATGTTTTATTCAACACAATGTTATAATGTTATACGTCGATGATAATAATAATAATAATAATAATAATAATAATAATAATAATAATAATAATAAAATAATAATATTCTTTAAACTAACAATAGGAACTTACTCACTTTTAAAACTAGAAAAATACTAATATCAATAAACAATTTACACAAATCACATAAAAAATGATATATCTTCTTCCTGGAGCTCCATATCTGTAACTTCTTCAAGCTCCGTATCCGCCTCTTCTGCAATTACTAATAAATTCCTAACTTGTTCTGGGATATTTTCTTTCTTCTTTTCTTTGGAATTCCGTATTTTGCGACCAGATATGGATCGGACGGTGCCAGTAGGCGGTGAAAAAGATCCTTATTTGCCTGTAATAACGATTTCTTCTGAGTATGATCCTCTCGATACTGCCTTATATTTTTATTTCGGCATTCTAAGGCCTCCTCTGAAAACTCGCCTATTGGCAGAGTAAAATTTTCCACTATTTGTGACCCGTGGATTAAACTTTTATGTACACTAACTGACATATAATACCAACTATAATGTTTCACGTATAGTTCGGCAGTCTCAATACTCGTGAAATTGTATTTTATTTATTGAATAAGAACTATTAATAACTTTTAATATTGTAGAGAACCGAGTAATAATTTCTTCATTAACTCCGGTGATTTCTGCTGCTAAATGAGGATTGTCAAATACACGTATGATTGTTTTACACGGTCAACTTTCAATCCCATGTTAGTCCAAAACTTTTCCTGCACCATTTTTTTGCACGTTGCTAATAATTCATTGTTCCCACTTTTTTTTGTTGCAACCCACGAACAAAAATCTAGTCTGTAAGAAATATGTAAAATACATTCCAAAAACCGGATGTAGCAATGCAGATTTGATAATCCAAATTGTAAATATTGTTCATAAATTTCTGAATTATGCTCATCCAATTTATTCATAGTTCTTGGGGTTGCATTGCATAAATATAACTTCTGAGTGCTCATGTCGGTCATATCACTACACACTTTACCGTCCACCATGGTTAACTGCAACTTATAATTAACTAAAACGTCACCAACTTTAAATGGAGTCACTCACGCAATTTGCTCTTCCACGTTCACTTTTTCGGCTATAATTACTTCATTAGTTTCGTGCTTCCACTGAAGCCGGATAGGCCGGCAAAAACGTATACTGGATGGCCGAAGATTCTTCCAAATAATTTCTTCACTAGTATCCTCCTTTAATTCCAGTGGTACCATGGAACACTGGAAGAGGTACTCGTCAGTTTCTTCTTCACTAACAAGGAGAGGTTCCCAGGTGTCCGCCTCCGATTGCTTTGAATTTTAGATATGTTTTAGAGGACCGAAAAATAAGAAATACGTGTCTTTTTATTTCGACCCGTTTTAATATTTAGGGGGTGAAACCACCCCTCAAAGTTATAAGATTTTCAGGTGTTCATTTCCGATTGCTTTGGTTTTTGGATATGTTTTAGAAGACCGTAAAATAAGAAATACGTGTCTTTTTATTTCGACCCCTTTTAATATTTAGGGGGTGAAACCAACCCCCAAAGTTATAAGATTTTCAGGTGTTCATTTCCGATTGCTTTGGTTTTTGGATATGTTTTAGAGGACCGAAAAATAAGAAATACGTGTCTTTTTATTTCGACCCGTTTTAATATTTAGGGGGTGAAACCACCCCTCAAAGTTATAAGATTGTCAGGTGTTCATTTCCGATTGCTTTGAATTTTGGATATGTTTCAGAGGACCGAAAAATAAGGTATACGTGTTTTTTTATAGCCGCCCGTTTTCATATTTAGGGGTGAAACCAACCCCCAAAGTTATAAGATTTTCAGGAGTTCATCTCCGATTGCTTTGGTTTTTGTGCATTTTTCGGTCGAATGTCCTCTACTACCCTCTACTATTCGGACCACTGTGCGGCGTTCCCTCTCTCCACATGCCGGAGAGGTGGGGGAAAGAAAAGAAAAAGAAGCTGCTAACGCGCTCCCCACATGTTCATAACAGCCAGAGCCATCTCTTGAATACGGACTGAACTAATCTGTACTCCCAATATTTCCGGCCAATATCGTTTATGTACCTGAGCCTCTGATAGTAAACATCGTGCCATATCCATTATTGTTCTATTCAACCGTTCTGCTGTGCCATTCAACTCGTGTACGTACGGTGGACAGTTATTTAAAATAACACCTTTGTCTTTTGCAAATTTATAGAAACGATTATTTAAGTATTCTTTAAAAAAAAATGTACTTTTTTCCGGTTAAATTTTCACTTCCATTTATAAATTGAACTAAACAATCAAAAACTTCATCTTCAGTTTGAATGCATTGAACCTTAGCTATCTTGCTATAATCATCTATAAAAGAAACGAAATATCTTTCTCCGTTTAAACCAGCGGTTTTAAAACTACCGCAGCATTTTTATCTTGCTGCGATACTGTTTTCGTTGCTGTACTAAAGCTTGTCGTAAGTATCTCTTTGTTGGCGAATTCATAACTTTACTTGGCGATACAGATGTCTCCTTGTTACATAAATTCTCCCTCTGAACTGAAATCTCAGTTGTTTGTGTTTCTGCATCACAAGTTTGCAAATTCAATTCTTCCCGGTTTGTGTCTTCTTCATAGTTTGCATTACAAGATGTTATTACAGGTCGTTTTGAAGGTAAATCACTTATATTAATATCTTCTGAACTTAAATTCCGTTTTTTCAGTTATTTTAATACTTTCAACTCTTTGAAAAGAATTTGAAATATCTTTAGTTTCATTGTCTTTATTAATTTATGCCAAATGTGCTTTCATGAAACTAATCTTAGATACAGCATTTTCTCGAAGTCTAATACAACTTAGTAAAGTGTGATCAAACATTTCTTCAGAAAAGTGTTGTGAAGAAATCAATGTATTACCTGTTACACATTTTTCATCAAGATCCAGACTGGTTATCCATTCCTCCCTTCGTTTCTGATTCTTAAGAAGTCTATGATACTAAAAATGTATTTAATATAATGTTACTAGAATACTCGAAACATTAGGTTACGAATGAATTATATATTAGTTACAAAGCAGTAAATATAGAACATTAAAAAAAGCTTTCATTGTATTAATTATTAATTACAAACAGATAAATAATCATTCTCTGCCACTAAACTACTTTTTCATTAATGAGGTTAGGATACGCGTAATTGTAATAAATGTGAATTATTTTAATCACTTACCTGTGAAACGTTATCTTTTTACCATTACCATCTTTTTTAAATGTTTAACATGGCAATTTTTCACTGGATATGCAGGCATTTTAATTGTACTGAAATCACTTCACTGGCTTCTTACGCTTGCTTCAATGGCTACAAAGCAACTGATTGTGAGAGCAACGTAATATGGCGGATGCCCTCCCCCCACGGCGTCATCCCCGGCGTAGCCGTGCTCCGTCCCTATATTCCTAAAGCTACGTGTCCACTTGAGAGTAAAACTCGCGCGAGAAGCTCGCGAAAGTATTTCTCGCAAGTGGACATACGTCCGAGAGTACCTGTTGGAGAGCGACGTTCAACTCTCAGACAGCGGACGCGTTGCAACTTGCTCTCGAGTGGATACATAATAATATTACTATCCGACAGTTGCTTCCGAAATACGAACCAGGTTCGTATTCTGCGAGTGCTGTCGCGAGAGTAGGTCTTCTGGGTTATGTAGTAAGCTCGCGTCGCGGCAGACACGGTGTTGCCAGATAGGTGTTGCGAGGCACGGCGTTGCCAGAGAAGTGTTGTTAGGCGGTTAGCCGGGAGTACTGCGCGGCCGAGGCAGTCTGCGTCGAGCCAAGTGGCGAGACACATTTTATGTACGCTATTGTAACCAACTCAAAATATATAACTATTTCATTTCATCCACCCAGTAATTTCTCTTTCTCTCTTTTTTAAAATATTATAAGCAATAATCAAAGCACTAAGTTTTTGCACATCCATAATTACGGTCTCACGTCGTTTGTAGCTTAAAAGAAACTGAGAGAAACCGCAGAGAGTAGGCGCAGACCAATTTCTAGTGGACTCGGTTCTGAGAGTTCTACCAGATAGTAAGCTCTCGGCGAGTTTTCTATCGCCTGCCTGAGAGTAAAAATTTTCGAAATTGCTCTCAAGTTGACACACAATTTGAGAGTAACTATCGAGAGTAACTTGCGCGAGTTCTAAGTTCGTCTTAAGTCCGTGGGCGGCGGGGCTGACAGCGAAAATCCCGCACTAACCGTCTCCGTCGTTGAAAGACGCATTGGACGAGGAGAGAATGTGTCAGCAGCATTCTGCAGCGAGACTCACTTTTTGAGAGGAAAGTTTTCTCAGTCACGATATTGCGGTCACAGTTTCGCGACCGCGTCTCACAGTCACTTTTTAGCGATCACGTTTTAGGAGTTAAGTTTCTTTAAGCGAACACGTTTTCCCGATTCTCGATTCGAAGTCTCTTGTACAGGATTATGCCCAGAAATTTTATGTTCTCTTCTTCTTTAATTTCCTGGTCTTTGATTTTGATTGTCACCTTCCCCTTTCTGTGTGAGTTCCTTGTTGACGTGAAGTTGATGAGGTTTATTTTTTCCTCTGCTGTATCTAGTTTAATTTTCTAGCAAATTATTTATTATCGTTTTTACCACTTCTTCTATTGTATTGACATTCAATTCCACGGCATTACTTGTGGTATAGATTGCTATATCGTCAGCATATTGTAATATATTAACCTTCTGTCTGTTTAAATTCTTCGTTATATCGGATGTATAGATGTTGTATAATATTGGGCACAGATGACACCGGATCTGCCGGCAGACTCTGCACTCTCTTGGCAGACCCTGCTGTCAATCTGCTGGCAGCCTGCAGGCAGGTTGTTATCAGGGCATAATATCCAATTTTTTATGCACATTAGATAGGCATGTAGCCGCAGAGTCAAAGTATTTCGAAATTGTTCAACAATATGTCTCTCAATTCGAGGATACACTAAGATTTAGTTTCCTGACGAAACGAAGGCAGTCAAAACAGAACCTTAGAAAAATAATATATCAATTATTGGTAGACAAACAAGTCAGTTAACCCTGAATTGTTTGTGTATTTGTACAGCCTTCCTTTCTGTGTACTTGCTCTGGGTCGCGTAATGTGTAGACAAAAATTGTGTCAGATATTGTGTACACATGTTATCTTGGGATTTTCTGAAAATCATAAAATATGGTCGTCATCGTACCCCCACCAGCCACCTAGGAGCCACTTTGTTTGGTGTAACATTAAGAACCCCATTAAACATTGTGGCACTAATTTAATATATGTTGTTGCACGTAATCTTCAAATACCTTCCATCCTCTATGAGGGCCAAGACATGTGAGATGATGACACGTGCAAAAGTTTTAATACGCTTTTTGCATAACAACTCCAACTTTTGTTGGAGTCAGTAAACGCTGAGTATCCCCAATTCCAGAACACCCATCTTTGTTATGTCCTAGGGTGTCCTATGAGTGTCATGACTCATGACTTCTTTTTTTATATCCATATATATAATATACAGGGTGTCCCAAAAATGTCGGAGTTCCTTGAAAGGGGTGACTCAGGGGGTGATTTGAAACAACTTTTTCCTTAGCGAAAATATTGTCCGAAGCTTCGTTAACGAGATATTAACAAAAACCCCCGACCAATCAGAGCGCGCGCCTTCCGCCCGAGCTCCTGTTGTAGCGTAGGCTACGCGGTAGGCGGCTGCGCTTGTACTACGAAGGTACGAACAAGCAAGTCGGCATGCATCGAAGGAAACCGCGTTACACAGTTTTTAAATAATAATTGTTTGAAGTGAGAGGACAAGAAATACGCAAATTTCGTTTTCAAATAAGGCATAAACGAAAAGGTAATGTAACAAAAAATGTACAACAAGTGATCATAATTCGTTATTGAGGTAAAAATCCGTAGTTGAATTACGGCCAACATAACTAAATTTAAAAAATAATATTAGGTGCATGAATAAATTCTTTCAGATTGCATTTACATAATCAGTATAAAGCAACCGAATTTCTGTCGCAGTGATATTCGTAAGCTACCAGAAAAATGGCAAAAGGTAATTAACAATAATGGAAATTATTTCGATGATTGAGTTGTTTTCATATTTTTTAAATCAAACTGTTATTGAACCTTAAAATCGAACAGAATTTATTTCTACACCTAATAATCACTAATAAATTAAATAACACTCACCCCTACGGGCATTCCTTTCCTTCCTTTCCTTCCTTTTCGGAAACCTGTGTCACTAAGTAGGTCACTGTGCCGATCCTGGTCATCGGCGGACGAAAAGATTTATGGTAGGGTTGCGCCCAGTGCTCAGCTGATCGCAGGTATAACACCACCCGAAGGTAAGGATCGCAACGTCAAGTGTGTCCGGGTTAATGTATCGAATATTCACTTCACTGCACGGCCACTAACATTTATCACTTAACTTACTTTTCATGGAATGTGTTCTTCCTACGTTATAAAATTGGTGGCCCCGAAAGGGGCCGATTACTGTTAGTTGAGCAGTTGCTCGATGTGACCACCCTCAGCGTCTATGCACGCCTTGCGGCATCATTGACTCCGTTGAGAATAATCTTGACGCCAAACGCCGAATCGTACCCTCGCTGGGGGTTTGGATGTGCGGGTATTTCCGTGCAAACGCTCGCACAGTAGCACTTGCGTCCTCGTTGTTCCGGGCGTACACCCAGAACATCGCGTTATATTCTTGAGCGGAGAACATTTCTGGGACGAGATTGCTAGCTAACTGACAGGATTTTTTCCAAGCAACTTCCTCCACCCCCAAGTAGTTTCTCTCGTTCCATTATGAATTAATTCCCACCAGGACAAAAGGCTTTAGGTAAAAAGAAGCCAGGACATTTTCGAAATACACGTGTTTTGCAGAAGTGCAACGAAGGAACCATCCTACACTTTCACAAAAGTCCTTTTACTGCCAATGTACCCGTTGCTTCGAGATAGACAGCAGACACCACGTATTTCGGTTCGAAAGGGCCCGAAGAGAAGAGAAACAGAAAGTCCTCGAGTTGCTATAACGAAGGAAAGGCATACCATTCCTGTTTCCGTTTTCCAATACCCCGAGTTCACGTCAGCTACGAGGCGGAACCAGCTAAGCCATAAATTACCCAAAACAAATCGTTTTCTACCGCTGACTCGCAGGACAATACGGTAATAAACCGCGACCCTCGCGAAATGCTTTGGCCGACCAGCCTGATTAATTTTTGGGAACTAGCAATTAAAAAGTAATATCAAACATCAAGAAGCCTCGCGGAGAGATGCAGGAAGAAAGGGGGTAACTCGTTTACTGCGCGTAGTCCCGCCTGCTTCGTGTTTCCTTCAAATTAAAGACAGATCCCTTATCTCTCGAGTATAAGCACGCGCTAGAATTACAAAACAAAAGCACGCGTTGACGTATTCCGTGCGAGAAAAGGTGGGCTTCGGGGAGGAGACATGGCTGTGAAGAAGGCCTCTTCAAAACAGTGGCCGTTTGGGAGGGATGCAGGGCAGATTTTTTTAGGTTACGACCAATCGGACTTCATGCCCACCTTTCCTCGCACGGAATACGTCAACGCGTGCTTTTGTTTCGAAATTCGAGCGCGTGCTTATACTCGAGAGATAAGGGATCTGCCTTTAATTGGAAGGAAGGACGAAGCAGGTAGGACTACGCGCAGTCAGCGAGTTACCCCCTTTCTTCCTGTGTCTCTCCGCGAGACGTATTTACAATTAATCAGGCTGATGGGTCAAAGCATTTCGCCAGGGTCGCGGTTTATGACCGTATTGTCCTGCGAGTCGACGGTAGAGAACGATTTGTTCTGGGTAATTTATGGCTTAGCTGGTTCCACCTCGTAGCAGACGTGAACTCAGGGTATCGGAAAACGGAAACAGGAATGTGTCTCTTTTTCTTCCTTCCAGTACTTGCTTCCCCGCTCTTCGTTCCCACATCTGAATCTTCCAATCATTCTTTGGTCTCTGCCTCTGCAATTTCCGTTTAGGTAATTTGCTCTCATGTTATCCCTGATTTCTGTGTAATGTGCGTTGTATCTGCCTCCTAGTATTCTGTCGTATTGCCATTGGATCTGCTCTGCCCTGTCTCTTTGCGCTAGTTCCTCAGCAAACTCTCTTCTTCCCCTTCTTTCTATTTCCATTTCTTGGATATCCATAATTTTTTGCCTGTAGTATGAGTCTCTCATTTCCTCCCATTTCAACTTTTTCTCTGCTTGCTTCGCGTCTATTTCCCTCCAGCATTCTTGAACTATTTTATTCTTATTAAGCCGTTTCGTTTTCTCCTCATATTTTATAGCTCTTTTCCCCGCTTCTATCCTTACTTTGTCCGTTTTTGTTTCCTCCAAAATTAGATACGCTGGTGTATTGAAGTCCAAACCTAAAGTCAACCTTATGTATTTCTCCTGTATTTTCTCTACTTTTTCTGCTTCCCTCCATCCCCAAATTTCTGACGCGTACAGCAATACTGCCTTTGTAATAGAAGTAATACTTTTCGCATTCTCAATTAT
This sequence comes from Andrena cerasifolii, assembly GCF_050908995.1. Classification (NCBI taxonomy): domain Eukaryota; kingdom Metazoa; phylum Arthropoda; class Insecta; order Hymenoptera; family Andrenidae; genus Andrena; species Andrena cerasifolii. The sequence goes on along the minus strand of NC_135125.1, from coordinate 2,625,998 downwards.
TTCGTTTCAAGTAAAATCACGGATGACTAATTTTTCTAACAATAAAACGTCAGATATTGCATCATGTGCTTGCTCCACTAATTAAAACTAAGCGTTACTAATTTTAATCATCCTGTTTCTTTCCCATCAGGAAATCGCTAACTATTATATAAGATTTTATAGCTTTTAAGTACATTGCTCTCCACTTAACAATATTTGGCCTCTCGATTAAAATTTTTCCTCCCATCCCATAGTTTTAAGTAACTTATAAAGCATATCTATTTTCCACGGAAAAAATTATTTTCTCCCTTATTGCACCTAGCAGTTTTACAGCAGTCGGAACAATTTTTTTTCTGTATAAAATTCATAAATTATGTTTCTTATAATTGTTCTATCCTGAGAACAGTGAAACACTTTTTCAATGTATCGTGGACGTTTCTTCCCTGGCGACGATAATTTCTCTGTTCCAGGTAATAATTGTAAATTTTCTTTTCGAATTCTTCCAATCGTACTTTCTGATATACCAGTGTAATAGGCCGCACGCTTAGTGGATTGCCTTAGTAGATGAACAAGTTGACCCTTTTCAGCTTCTTCATCACATTTTTTAATAATTCTACGCAGAATGTTTCGAGCCTCGCTATGGATTGTTTGTCCCTTCTTGCGTGATTCCATAATATTCATATAATATTTAATTTACGGTTAAGGAAACTGTTACTATAAATACTACTTTAACACTATTTCTTAGCACTATGTACACCTTAACACTACAACTTATCACTGGTACTATAATATTATAACTTATACTAAACTGAACTAAATAACTTATAGTATTATAACTAATACTAAACTAAATTTTAACACTACGAATATTGAGGTAAAAATGAAAAGAATATTTATACTCGCTCAACCACGTTCACAAGCAGATTGCTTTGAGAAAACTGTTGCTTCTGGCAGTGGAGTGATCTTGGAGAAGTCATTTATTTTTCCCACTCTAGTCAAATTCAACCGTGCAACAATTGTTTGGACACAAAAATGTATCATTTCTGTTAGTATAAATGGTATATAAATTTATAAAGAGGGGCGACTCCTATCCTAGTTGGCACAGGTAGCTACGGAATATAAAAACATAAAAACATTAAAAATAATGTTCATGTCATATTTTTAATTCTTCGTGCTTATATCTCATGTACATATTAAAGATACGCTCAATTTTGTGAAATAGAAGTGACAATAATCACGTTTTGCTAGTTCAGTATGATCCCCGTATCCGCGGTTTTTATATTCGCGGTATGTCATGATGGAACGTATCCCGCGTAGATACGGGCATCCTACGACTATGCAGCGTGTGCCGCTCAGAACCTAAGAGTGGGGATTTGAGGAGTGTCGCGGGAGAGAGTGAGGCGGTGCGAACGAAGAACCCCTCTCGCCCCTGTCACATTTCAATCTTCTTTCCATTGGGGCCCAGTATGTGTCCCAATATTTAAATTGTCTGTTATTTCGGCAAAGCATGGTGGTGGGGCAGACGAACATTTGCAAACCACGTATTTTTTTTTTGCACTTTGATAATATTTGCAATGCACTTTTTGTTTCTTTTTTTTTTACTTTTCACCACGTGATATCGTGTAACACCGAAAGAATAGTTCCTTGCGATTAAGTGTTATGGGCTTTTCACAAAGTGGGTACTGAATTGTATTTTTAAAAAAGTTTCTCATAATTAAGAAATCTATGCACTTCTCCTCAGTATCTATTCTGCGTACAAAATCAACGAACGAGTTCATGTTGCTACGTTACTGTTTACAGATAAACTGGAAGCAGAGTAAGCTTGTCGAAAAGCTACCTCCTCACCGATTTCAATGACCTTGACAAATGTTGTATTAATATATCGCTGTTTATATAAACAGAGGGATGGCATAAATAACCAGTTGCATAGGTCCGTATCTAGTACCAACGCGGGAGCCGCTTGAAAAGCAGGGTTTGTACGAAATACGGAGGCGGGCGACAAGTGGAAAACTTCAGGGTCCGTACGAGATAGGGAGGCGGGCGACCAGTGGAAAACTTAGGGTCCGTACCAGATACTGAGGTGGTCGTTGAGGGGTTAAGCATCACGGGGCGGGTACTGGGGAAAGATGGGTGACCGTTTTTCTCTTGGTGCGCCGCTTGCTGCTGGCACCTTAAGCCGGATCCAGACTTGAATGTGTATACGCTGAGCAGGCTGAGCGCGCACGAATGACGCATGCAGAGAGGTCGAAAGTGCCATTGTGTCCTTCTTAACCGACTTCTGTGCTTATCTTAGCCCACTCCACACTCGTAAAGATGGTGTGATTAGCTAAATAAACTTACAGCTCAAACCCTCCGAGTCATCCTGCTTACCAATACTGGGTGATCCTCCAGCGACGCCTGTCAAAGAGGCGCCGCCTGGTACACCGTGGCGAGGACAACCCCCGCAGTGCCTCACCGAATTTTATGGGTTTTGTTGTGCCCGCGTGATGTAAGGACAGTAATGAAACTCGCGATTACATAACTAAAGCTAGTATATTGTTACATTGAATAATAGAGGTTAGAAACATTCTCCTGCTTACCATGCTCCGGCCGAACTGCCCATGCACGCACGTGCACGCAAGATGTGCGTGCCGGTGCAGAGGCGCGCACTCGTGGCCGCACGGGCGAACTATTATTCGCCCAACATCCCCCTCCTTGAGAAGGTTACCATCGGGCGTAAGTGCTCGCTCCTGGGTCCATTACCAATCTGCGAGGGGGAACCCGATGTCGCGTTGATTTCCTTGATGTACGTTGGTGGTGATCCTCGGGACGGTCTTCGCGATGGAGTTGGCTGAGAGCTGAATCGAGGATCGTGTCGTCATTGGAGTAGGTCCATGAGTCGTCGACTCCAGAAGTTAGGGGTGGCATGTTGGAACCACCTTTCCAGATGTGGTTGACGTGCCTCACAATTTCCTTGCCGCTGTCTAAGAGTACCGCGTAGCGAGCTGCGGACAAAATCTTCGCGATTTTATCCTTTTGTCGTACGTTTTTCCTCAACAGCACCACCACTCGATCTCCAATTGCGAAGTATCGCCATCGAGTGCCATGGTAGCTCGCAAACTGATCCTCCATGTTCTTTCTCTTGGTAGTAGCGTCTGATGGAGCGGTCTCCTCCCTCCGCAGTTTTGGCACCAAATTAGAAAATGGGGAGTTTATCTGCCGGCCGAAGAACAGGTCTGCTGGCGATCTTCCGGCTGGCGCAGATGCTCAGGGCGTGTAGCGGTAGCTATGCAAAAACTCGAACAACTGTTTCCTCCAATTGCTCGGGTCTTTTGCGATCGCCCTCTTGATCGTGTCCACCATTCGCTCCGCTTGTCCGTTTGACTGCGGATGATTCACAGGTGACAGCAAGTGGGTGATCTGCATGTCCGTGCACAGGCCTGCAAATTGCACAGAAGTAAACTGCGTGCCATGGTCGCTTATGAGTACCTCGGGTGGACCGTATCTTGAGAAAGTCTCCCGGCACATGTCCACCGTTCTGTTCGCGGAAATCGTGGGTGTGATTCCCACGTCAAGGAACTTGGAGTACGCGTCCACAAATACTAAAATATATTGGCCATCAACTGGGCCTGCATAATCAATATGCATTCGCTCCATCGGCTTGGTTGCGATGGGCCAAGGATTAAGTGGAGCCTTGATTGGTAATTTTTTTGCTGGTGCGCAAGGATCACACTGTTGGACGAGACATTCTATTTCCTCCGAAATACCTGGCCAATAAACGTACTCTCGAGCCAATTGTTTCATCCGCCTGACTCCCGGATGGCCCCTGTGTAGGGCGGTTAGAATCCCAGGTGTCATTTGTCAAGGGATGACAACTCTGTCACCAAGCATGAGTGTTCTGTCGACGATGGTCAAAGTGTCGCAACGCGACTTGAAGTGCTGTACGGTTGCCGATTTAGCCGTGGATTCAGCCCAATCATTCTTCAAGGCGTTCATTACAGTGACCAGATTCTTGTCTGCTTTGGTTGCAACCTTGAATTTCTCCCTCAGGCCTGCTCCGAATGAGTCGATGGAGAAATTTCTAATTTCCTCCACTTCTGTCTCCACTACTCGCACACACGAGACCTGGAGTTCCTCGCTATTGTCGCGGCGAAACTCCTCCACCAATCGCGACAATGCGTCCGCCTGTCCGAAGTCCTGGGTTCGAACATGCTCAATTTGGAAATCGTAGCCCAATAGTCTTATCGCCCAGCGCTTGAGACGCGCAGCGGTTGTAGGTTTAAGGCCCTTGGTGTCTTCTGTCCGCAATAACGCGACCAGCGGCTTGTGGTCTGTCTGCAGGATGAACTTTCGGCCCCACACGAACTTGTGGAAGCGTTCGACTGCGGTGACGAGCGCCAGAGCTTCTTTCTCCAGCTGAGAATAATTTCTCTGGGAGTCCGTTAGGCTCTGCCACATGTGGTACACGGCTGTTTCGCGACCGTTCACGTCGCGTTGGAGCAGTGCGCCACCTATTCCGGTCGAACAGGCGTCCGCAGCCACGACCAGAGATTTTTTGGGATCGTAATGCTCCAACAGTAGGGGACTTAGCATGATTTTCTTGATTTTTTCCACGGCGAGGTTATGCCGATGACCCCACTCCTAGGCATGGTTCTCCGCGTGAGCTCCTCCAGTGGTTGCTTTACCTGGTGCAAATGCGGAACGAACTTGCCATAGTGGTTAACCATGCCTAACAAGCCCTGTACCTGTGATACGTTTTTAGGGTTGGGTAGATTTGCTATGGCCCTGGTAGCTGCTGGATCCGCTGATATCCCCTTCGAATTCACGATCAGGCCGAGGAACTTAGTCTCCTCCAAGCCGAACTTGCATTTGTCGATCCGAAGTCTCCACCCCCGATCTTCAAGACGTTGTAGTGTTCTTCGTAGGCGCGAGTCATGCTCCTGCTGGTTAGCGCCGGTGACCACGACATCATCCAGGTAGGCGTAGACACCTTCCAGGCCAGTCAGCGTGGCGTCCATCGCCTGGTGGAACATGGCGGGTGCCGTTTTGATGCCGAACGGCAACCTCCTGAATCTAAACTTCTCTTTGGACGCTTCTCAAACTATTTGTAAATCACATTAGCAGAATGCTGTTCCAGGTACCGTTACAAGATATCACAACTTACTAAAGCCAAGATCTTTAAGATTTCGGTTCTATCTTCTTTTTGGTTTTGTTTATATGCGCAGTGAATCGTCTAGGTCAGGCTTGGGAATTAAGTGCTCTATTCGGCCGATTTTCAGAAGCAACGCCCTCTTTCTCCCGCCGCGCGTCTTGACCCCCGCGGCGGCCTAGCTGCATGGGGCTCCTCAGGCCCGTCCCACATGAACCGCGCGTGGCGCATTAAGGCGACATTGTATCAATAGGTTTCCACATCGTCCTAGAGAGCACGATTGTTGATGCGTTTTTGTTTTGTCAATGTGCCACTCGCGGTTCACGTGGTACGGGCCTGACGTGGGTCGATCACTACGGCAGTCGCGTGGGCCAAGACGCGCGGCGGGAGGAAGACGGCATTGCTTCTGCCGAAAAGAGCACTTAATTCCCAAGCCAGGTCTAAAATCCAATTCATATATATATTGGCCGGGGAGTTTCGTGAGGGGTATTCTCCCACCATACCGCTTGCCTGCCTCGATGCTCCTTTCTCTACGTTCTCACTCTCTCTCTCGCGCTACGCCTGTTCATCGCGCGGTGGGGATTCGCAGCCCATAAGGTACGCACACATGCAGCGAATCATCCCCATCGCTTTAACTACATAGACGGGACACGATTTCGAGGGGTCATTTCTCGCTTCTTTCCTGCCGAAGGCGAGAACGTGATCTAAACACGCTCATGCTCGGCGCGCACGCAAAGGACGGAGTATTAGGTGTATGAAAAACGGAGCAGGACAAAGTATGTATCAACGCGTCATCTGTCTCACACCATTCCTCGCTTGCTTTCAGTCCCTCTGACACGCTCTCGTTCCATCTCTCTCTCGCCTTCGCAGAACAAGAGCGAGTCAGATGTCGTGGGGATAGCGCCAAGCTCTTGTCGTATAGGCCAAACCGAGTTCTTAGCGTAGGAATACATACATCAGAATAGGTGTGCGCGAGGTCCGAAAAAATTCAGGAGTTTTATTGGTCAGAACATTGATTCTTTCTCGATAGCTTCAACTCGTATTGGTCTACGCACAGCTTTGTAACGCACACAACTATTACGCTATGAATAAACAACAGTCACACGGCTTCGTTCAGCCGAAGCCGAGCAGTGTTCCCGTTACCTCACCATACCCTTCGGGGGCCCAGCAACTTCAACTGCCAATTCATGATCGTCAGGTGGTGGTGGCTGATCTCTCCTCGCGCGGTACTCGCGAAACCGAACTCACCGGCCAATATATATGAAATGGACTTTAGGTTCTCCCTTTCCTCCTGGACCTTTCCGCCTTCTTCTGTCTGTATTCCATGTTCGCTTTCTTCCCCTTTTCTTCATCCTCTGTGTGGGTGAGAGAGAGAGCGAGAAAGACTGAATGCACGGTGGTCATGGTTATAAGCTAAATATATATATTTTAGACGTGCTCCTTCCTCGAGCTCGGTTCGGTGACTCCTCTGCGAAACGCGAGCGTCGACGGTTCGACGCTCCGGCGATGTTGCCAGATTCTCCGGCGCTCAAACGATTCTCCTAATGTATCTATAATATTTGTTTCTGTAATATTCGCTTAAATCATAAATTATATATAAAAGTATGTACAATAGGTCTGCGTAGAACGGTTTTATCTTATCGACTGTCGGTTTCACCGGGTTCTAGTCCCCGTGGGACATTACACCCACATACATACATACTGTAGAAGAATGCAGTTGTATATACATTTTATACAACACAAATCAACGATTATTTTCTAAAGCTGGACAGATTCTTTCTGAAAGAAGAAGCAGACTGCAGCCAAAACAGACAAACATGCTGTCTGTTATCAGTTCCGACAAAAATAAATACATTTAACTCGGCGGGAGGCGCTACTAGGTAAAATTGACTACAGAGGCACGAGTTGCGAAAATATCTTTTTTCTCGCCCAATCCTGTGCCCCGCGCCGTTCTAGGTACCTTTCGGCGGGGGAATAACCGACCAAGTGCAATCAAAGACCAAAACCTTTCACCAACACTATGTAAACTGGTGATTCTAAGTACTTTAGGAAAATTCTGAGTATTGTTTTGAAAAAGTTGTTACGAATTGTTTTCTTTGCGTTCGTTGATAAGTTCATAGCATCTACTTTTGACATCGATCTCAATTTGATATTGTTACTAAAGAAAGAAGACTAACTTTTCTTATGCGATTTTATATCCAAGTAAAAATTAAGAAGTCTGTTTCAGTTTTTGTTACATTTTTTTTAAAGAACTTTAATAAAGATTTTGAGACATTTCTTAAATTTTGTTTGCTTCTTAAAACACTTTACTTTAACATAAAAATAACAAAGTTAAAAAAAATATTCTGAAACCGTGGTTTTCAATTTTGGGTATTTTTGACCCGATAGCGACAACGTATGTTGCATATTTGGGTGCGCGTCCCGCCGAGTTAAATGATAAATTTATTATGCGTTACAACTCTACGTCAATCACCTCTGCCTCTATTTCTCCTTAACGATATCTTAACGATATTATCGATATATCAAATTATCGGTAACATATCGATATTATCGATAACGGTATCGATAGTCACACCTCTACATGCGCTGCATCGAACTATTAATTAAAACCCGTCACAAAATTCGGAAGCAGACTGGTAGTGATTAACCGATTAAGTGCCCAATAAATTTGAAAAAATCACCCGGAAAATGCCTATTTTTTCATAAATTAGTTGGGTAGCTCATTTTAAGTTTAAAAAAGTTGTAACGAGAAGTAACTAATAATCTTTTGTTGTAAAAAATGAAATAACTTTATTTGCAATTATGTACATTATTTATCACTGACTAAATACAAAACTATTATTGTGAAACAAAATAATGATCATTACAGCAATGCTAACGACTCTAAGATTCTCATAACGCTCACAAAGAATTATTCACAACTAAACTCCACCCCAGAGAAAAACTCTTATTACGCTTTCCTTCACCCCCACCATACATCCACGATACATTTTGAAGCATTGCACAAGTATGTTTATAATCCACGCACCCTCACTCGCCCATGTCTCAATATAAACAAAACATCAATGAGCACCATGTGTCACCGACCAAGCGTTTTTCCGGCGGACTTGGTTTCTGTCCCTGTCGACCCTCACTTTCTCCTTTCAGACTCTCTCCCTGCCTCTTAAAACTACTTGAGAAAATAAATTATGTCCATGCTCGCATGACACTGCAAAACGAGTATGACAAGAAACCCTGTATAATTTACCAAGTCAAATGCCCGCACGCGTGCGAGCCACATCAGCTCGTGGCAGCCACGGGTTGGGCAACGTGCGTGCATCATGCTTGCCCGTCACTGTCACGTGCTGGACACGTAAGGGGTTAAAGACTTCTCACGTATTTATAGTTATACTAATGAACCTGACAAACCATGCACAGATTCCTGCCATTGCATGCGCGCTGAACATGTAACAACCTACGTATGTAAGTGGAAAGAGCATGCTACTTGGGCATAGGTACTGGATATCACTGCAAGCACAGACCTGGTGTCTTGTTTTTAGATTTACAGACCGATAAGTTATAACTTGTATTGTGCACGTTTCCTTTGAATAAAAAACAAACCATACATACGTACAACTGTTGGAGATTAGGCCATGGATTCTAAAAATGCATCTGCAGTTTTAATTCTCAGTTTATTTGACACTCGGAAGGCAACGTCTTTATGCTCTGAAACGATCAGGCAGAATGAATTCTCGAGGAGAGATTTGTCTCGCTATCGATATAAACATCCTGACGTAAACATTTCAGCTCTGTTCTCTTATGCATTCCACGAAGTAATATAAAAGATAATTTTTGTATGAATAAACTTTCATTAGTTAAACAAAACCAACAACAACATGGACCATCATACATGAACAGTTGAGTCACATGATTTGGTATGATTCTTGTAAAGATGCATGACTAATGTTTGTATAATCAGGTGAATGCATGTTTGTTTAAAAAATCTTCGGCGACTAAATTTTTCAAGCGCGTTCTTATCGTTCACTGGGTCCTCAACGTGCCCCTGCGGTCCCTAGGAGCAACAACGCCCCTCCCACCAGATCTCCTCAGCGCCCACTAGGGATTGCAATACCGGTTTACCGGTTTCCCGGTAAATCGCGAGAAATACCCTAAAATTTTGACCGGTAATTCGCCAAATTTTGACCGGTAATTCGATAAATTACATATAGCAATATAGCGCATATAGTCGCGTCGGTATTTAAGTTGACGTTGTCAATTTCAATACATAAAAGGGAAATAATTCTATTACTGATAAGTTTAAAGTTTTTTTATTATAAACATATTTCCTAGTTCTTAACAAACACAATAATATAAATGAATTAATTTTGTATCACTATAATAATATAAACAATAAACATGTTGTAATTTACTTGGGTCGGAAATTAAGTTGTCACTTACAAGTATGCACATTTTATCTAATTTAAATACATAACTAGTATGAGGTTTGGTAGCCTTTGGCTTTCATGACCTCCAACAATCGATTCTGTAAACTGCAGATCAATTTTTTTAATACAGAAGATGCAATTTCACGCCATTTTTGTTGTAATGCGGTTGCTAAATGGGACTTAGTATATCTTTGATTTTGCGGTATAAGACGGTCTAATTCTTCCCATAAATGTTCTATAGGGTTTAAGTCTGGACTTTGAGGTGGCCAGGACAATAAAGGAATTTTTTGTTTCTGCAAAAATTGCTTTGCGACTTTAGATGTATGCTTTGGGTCGTTGTCCTGTTGAAATATATATTTCTTATTTCGTCCCAAATTTTGGATTGTGGGTAACAAATTTTCCCGCAGCATATCGACATACCTTACACCAATTAGTATGCCCTCAATAACAGTTAAGTTTCCCACTTGTTCATTATTAAAACAGCCCAAACCATTATGGAGCCACCGCCGTGTTTAACGGTAGGAGTCACTAAGTTTGGTTTGAAGGCTTGGCCCTCTTTTCTCCACACATACTTTCGCTTTCTATTTGATTTTAACTCAAACTTGGATTCGTCGCTCCAAATTATTTGTTCCCAAAATGAAATTGGCTTTTTATAATGCACTCTTGCGAACTCCAAACGTTTCGCCGCATTCACCTTTGAAATGAATGGCTTTTTCCGGGAAATGCACCCATGTAATTCCGCTGCGTGAAGACGAGATTTAATTTGTGTAATACCTATTGGTAATTGCAGAGTTTCTTTTATTCCCTTTGCAGAGATGAATGGGTTTTTCTCCGCCTCCTTAAGTATTTGCCGATCTTGACGGGCAGATGTCATCCTTTTCCTTCCAGTCCTGATCGAATTCTCTGTTTTTCCTGTTCTGTTTAATTTAATACATATTTTGCGCACACCTTCCTTGGATATTCCAAACTCTGTGGCAATTTGTTGCAATGATTTACCCTGCTTTCTTCTTTTATAAACTTCAACTCGCTCCGTAGCAGAGCATTCTCTAGTCTTCGGCATACTGAAGTAAAAGTACAATTTGTATAACAAATATATATTTAAAAGACATTTTAGCGATATCTAAATATTCCAGAAATCTTTGCAATTTAATCACAAAAGCAATTTTCTGCATAAAAAACAAATGTTCCTAAGCGTCAACTTACTTTCCGACCAACAAAAATTGATCAACTATTCTTTAAACTTAAATATACGGCAGCTTAATAGATCTTTTCACCTCGCCACTTTATGGTCAACTGACTCAATGCTAAGGACAAATAAAAACCGCAACAGTCGGTCACAACGACCGAATATATACATGATGTAAACAAACGAAACTGAGGGTTTGTAGAAAACTCTAGCGTCAACTTAAATACCGACGCGACTGTACATGCGTTCATTAATTCCATCGACATCTACTACGTTATCAGTAAAAAAAAAAACACTTCAATTACTAATAAAGACGAAAACCGACGTATCTCATGAAGAACCAACTCTGATCCAAAAGAAAACTAAGAATTTAAATCAGTCATGAAAAAATGGATGTATTTTCAAGAAGAAAAAGTAAGGAGAAAATATATATTATGAATGGCATATGATTTCTTAATGCCTACCCGGCCAACAAGTGTAGAATCTGAGAGCGCTTTATCTGTGGCCGGATTATATTGTACAAAAATTAGGTAGCGATCAGGAGACTAAAGTTTAGACGAATTAGGTATGCTTTTGCGTGCTTATTTGATAAAAAGAATTGTTAAGTAAAAAATATTTAATTATGTATGTAAGTTAAGATTATTTTCATTGTTTTCGTGGTGACGATCCATATCAATAAGTATTGTCAATAGTTATACAAATATACCTATTTTGTGTTATATCATTTTATATTTTATGTTCAGAATAGTTTTATTTCCATATATATTTTATACTGCTCGATTAGAGTTCAAAAACAGTTTTTTTTTGTAATGTTTACTCTTATATTTTCAATACCTTAAAAAATACCGGTAAATTATCGGTAAACCGGTTTTGATTAAAAATTTTACCGAATACCGGTAATTGAAAAAGTCGGTAATTATGGAATCCCTAGTGCCCACGTTGGGAAACTATGCCATAGATAAATGTTATGCTATGAATCATTTAATTTTGTATTATTATAATTGTCATTTTTGTTTGTTTCAGGCATGTGATTCAGAGCTTGCAGTATGCCTCTAACAAACCCAATAAGGTAACCATTGAATTAAATATTTATTTTGAATTCGCATAGTAAATAAATTGTTTTCTAGTTTAAGAGATTATTAGCGTTATAGAAGGTATAGCGTGTATATTATATAGGTAGATGATGAAAAACTGTTGTTGAATTGTTTTTATTGCAACCCCTATACGCTAGGTAAGACCGCGGAGGGCGCCGCACAGTTCCTTTTTATGTCAAAATCGTAGAACTTTTAATAGGAATAGGATAGAAGGATGAATCTTTTTTAAGGTTAAAGCTAAGATGTTGCAGGATAAGGGGAAAATATTGAGAATGTATGACAAACAAGTTTTGACCTTGAAAATCTACGTCAAACTTGACATTTTCGAGAAAAAAATCCGTTTTTCCGTTATAACGTGAGGTTTTTTCTTGTCTTGTTATACATCATTTCGTATAGATTTTGATGCACTGAATTTAAATCTGTTTGCAGAATTTGTCTGGGCCTTCAGGATTTAAAAAAAAAATGCGATTTAATGGGTTACGCTCACAAGGGTCGTTCGGCAACCCAGAAATTCAGAAAATTATGAAACTCGGAATTCAAGTAGAGTAGTTCATCCGTAACGCAACCATATCTTTTGTTGGTACCTTAATGCAACTTTTGGGGGTGGAATCACTCGACATGGAAGATCTCGAGAACGGTAAGAGATATCGAAAAGAAGTTTAAACAGAAGGTACATCTCTTCTTTTTTTTTTCTTATACCTACAAAACCGCGTAAAAATAATTTTCAAAAAATCCATATTTTTCATGTTACTCCCACCACCAACCCTTAATTAAGTTTTTGTATTTTGTAAATATATGCTGAAATCAAACAATACAGCATGTACAAAAAGCCATGAGTCTTGCTTAAACAATTGAAAGCTGTCTAAACTTTATATAAATAATAATTTAAATATGGCTTTCAGAAACCACTTTATTAATGGAAACTGCTAAAATGGACTTGAAATTCGGTAATAGAGGTTTTATTTGTTTGCCAAACAAAACATAACACATCAACTATTTATATGTATGAAAAGAGATTATCCACAGGTGCATTGCAGCATATATTTACAAAATACAAAAACTTAATTTTAAGGCTTGGTGGTGGAGGCAACTTGAAAAATATGGATTTTTTGAAAATTATTTTTACGCGGTTTTGTAGATATAAGGAAACTATCTACCTTCTGTTTAAACTTCTTTTCGATATTTCTTACCGTTCTCGAGATATTCCGGGGAAAAGAAAATTCTGCATTTTTTTCAAGGAGTGATTTCACCACCAAAACTTGCATTAAGGCACCAACAAAAGATAGGGTTGCGTTACGGATGAACTACTCTACTTGCACTCCGAGTTTCATAATTTTCTGAATATTCGGGTTGCCAAACGTCCCTTGTGAGCGTAACTCATTAAATCGCATTTTTCTTTGAATTCTGAAGGCCTACACAAATTCTGCGAACAAATTCGAAATCAGTACGTCAAAATCTATAGGAAATGATGTATAACAAGTCAAGAAAAAAATTGAACCACACGTTATATGTCAACTTTGACGTAGATTTTCAAGGTCAAAACTCGTTTGTCATATATTCTCAATATTTTTCTCTTATTCCGCAACATCTTAGCTTTAACCTTAAAAAGGATTCATCCCTCTATCTTATTCCTACCAAAAGTTCTACGATTTTACACAAAAAGGAGCAGTTTGTCCCACTGTGAGTCGCTTTGCGTCCACTTTTTTGAATAGTGGGATGATTAATCATCGTAGCGCAATATCAAAATATGAATTCTGCAGAACGCATTGCGTTATTTGTAATGAATACTAATCGTGCACGTCGTATATATTGCATGGTTATATATATTTACATTATTTCTTGTGCAAATCGCTCCGGGTGTTTCTCTTAAAACACGACCAATTATTTGACGATTGTTATTTTCATCGATTTCTTCTTTTACTTCACTTACATGAAAACTTTCTAATAATTTTCGACCTTTCGACAAACATGTTGGTCTAAATACGCTGGTCTTTACTTCTTGAAATCCAGCTTTTATTATAGCGACCATTATTTTATACCCGTAACCTCCCCCACCCTTTAAACAACCAATTACAAAATGCATATTTCACATTTGAGTCTTAAACAGTTGCTGCCCGTATACTCCCAATATTTAAAAAAAAAATCAAAAAAAAAATGAAGCCGCGAACGCTCCGCGCCAAAGATACTTACCTAGCGTATAATCCTTGTAACAAGTCGAGTAGCCAGCTGTAAGCAAAGGCACGTGGCGACGTTTGGGCAGAAAAGGGACGTGTCAAATATGAATATGAATAACGCAATAAACAAAGCAAATTCTAAAGATTAATATTTTTTTATTCGGGATTTGGTCCTGCGCTTGATCCCCAACTACTATCGCTGTCGCTATTATTTGCGTTTACGATTATAGTTCTATAAGTTTTTCAATAATATGATCCAATAGCCAGAGTTTGGTTTCAACCTTTGTAATGACATGCTCCACACAATGCATTCCATTTTTCTTCAGAAATTCTAGCCAGTGATTCATAAAATAAATTTTTCATATCGGGAAACTTGAATGTAACATTCTTCGTTGCCACATAGCTTTTCATTTGTGCCCATATCATCTCGATAGGATTTAACTCGCAGTGGCAAGATTGAAGTGTCCGGACTGTTATATTTTTCAGTTTTGCTGTTTCTTCTACTGCGTGGGTACAATGATAAGTTGCTTTGTACAGTCTCACAATATGCAGTAGTTCTATCTTGATCATATTATTTGAGAACTGTGGGGAATTGAGGTTTGAATCGCCGAAATAATAGCCTCAATACACTCTCTTGTTCAAGAGAACAATAACCAAAATAATTAGATTGTACTTTATTATACGCTTGCACACAATAATGACGATGTACTTGATGGACTACTTACAGTTGCTTTCTATCGCTTTTACTTCTGTTCCAAGACTAAAGACTAATCCGCTGTTCTGCCTCGGGGCGCTGCCCGCGCACAAATCTGTACACACACATGTACACACATACGTACACACACGTAGCACATGGAAATTACACATATTTTAACAAGAACAAAGCACCTTTAGAATGTTATCACTCTTGGATGTCTGCCTTTTTCCAACTACTGTTACGGAGTTTTTGTATTTGTCGTGACTGATAGGGAACACTGTCTATAACTACAGTATTTCCTCGTTAGCCGCTCGCTGGTCGGGACCGGCGTTGAGCCCGTATCGTGAACAGAGCCCTAATTCCGAGTGTTCGTTTCTCGCTTCTCTCTGGCCGAAGGGGGGAGCGAGATGGAACACTGCGTGCGCGGCGAGCGTGCACGCTGGTCGCAACCGCTTACCGAGAGCCAGGGGGACCAAGCTGTCTTTGTTTGGCTGAAGTTTTCCCGTTTAGTTAGCACCGCATTGGTAGGAGGCGCTAGGTACATCACACACACACATACCTACGTGTATCAGTGAGCACGACACACAACCTTTTGACGTTGGTGAAATGTTACCATGACGACCGTCATCATTTAGAAATGTTTGGCGCAGACACGAGGAAGTGTCCTCACTTTCCCTGGTTTACCCTTTCTAAGGCCGTCTGACCATGGATTGTCGCGTCAGTGACGCCTATGCAGCAGATAGAAGGATAAACATTGAAATTGAATATTTCTTCTTTTCTTAGGAAAAGAAAATATATTCAATTTCTTTGTATATCCTTCTATCTGCTGCACACGTGTCGCTGGCGCGACAATCCGTGGACAGGTTTAAAGTAAACGGTGCATTACACGTATACACATACACATACGTCCCGATTCACACCAATTCACACATTCACAGTTTAGTACGCACCTCATTGGTAGGAGGCGCTACAAACTCTGCTTCAACTTTCGTAAGAGGGAAGCTTGGCCCCCCTGCCGAGAGCACGAAAATAGCTTCACCAAATCTTGACGCAGGCCCGGCTCACGGTAAGCGCTTGCGACCATCGCGCACGCCCGTCGCGCACGCAAAGGACAGAGTGTCAGGCGTCTGAACGACGGAGCGAGACAAAACATCAACGCGTCGTCTGTCTCGCAGTGTCCTCGCTCGCTTTCAGTGCCTCTCGCTCGCTCTCATCCCATCTCGCTCTCGCCTTCGCCGATGAAGAGTGAGACAGAAGTGGTGGGGATAGCGTAAAGTCTGTATCGTGTACACCAAACCGAGCCCGTAACGAGGAAATACTGTAACAATCAATTTTCCTCAAGTTTGTTAAGAGTTTGTTTTTTAACCATTCTTCAAATGACTGAATTCATTTCCTTGTGATAGTCAACGGACCGTATGCATAAAAATAAGGAAATGCTTGAAAGTAATAAGTATAAGTAACAGCAAATACTAGATTTCGTATGCACAATCTTCTACTGGCACTAGATAGTAAATGATGGAAATTTTTTTAGTAAATACCACTATTTAGTATTTACTTACAAGGGAACACCGCGAACTCGCACTCACCGATTGGAACGCAACTTTGTGGGTTTATAGAGTGACTCAAGACAAGAACAAGGGTGTGTTTCATTCAGACCCTACCGCCTTTTAAGGGGGTGAAAACTAACCTCAAAGTCAAATAGGCACTTCTACTTTTTCCCGTATAACTCCCAAAGTACAACAGAAAGAAAAACATGTTCCAAACAAAAGTTTAATGGTGCAACAAGCGCTACAAACTTCCATAAACAAAATTTTTGAAAAAGCTTTTTTTCTTAAAATAAAACTTTTACCTCGCGTTATTTACAATTCCACGAGTAAACCGCTCTACTTGTGGATATTTCCTGTAACATGCGGCAACGTCTCGCACGGGCACGTTGCACGTGTGTACAGTCTGAAGCTCCTATACAGCACGGAAAATTGAATTTTGTCTGCCAATCTCTTTTGACTTTTTCTACTTCATTTGTATTTTTTGGAAATTTAATCCAGTTTTGGCGTTTGGTACAGATTTTGTGGGCAACTTCAGTTACTGTTCGACTAACTGTATCTACTCTGATGTACACCCGTATCCTCACTAATGCCTACTTGCAAACTGGGATCACCTATGTATCTAAAAAATACCTCCATTTTCTCTTTCCGTGAAAGACCTCTGGTTTCGTTCACGATATCTAAAAATGTATCCGCCAGGTAGTTCACATGGTGTTCTGCGAATCTAAACATGGCACGGTACTCTTGGGTATGGTTTTTGTAAACCTTGGGGGCACGAATGTGCATGAACAACGCGCCATGATTGCGATTGAGTAGACAACTTCAGACAGACGTCTGGCAGACTTAAGATAACACTAGCATTTACTTGCAGTTTTCAGTAAGTACTATATGTTATGCATACGTATTTCATGTATTTACTGAAAAATTAGTAAAAACTATTTGTAATAAATACTTCATCCTTTATTGCATACGGAACTGAGTATTTGCTTGAAAAATCACTAGTAAAAGCTTATACTTGCTTTTATGCATACGGCCCATTATTACTACCAATATGTGCGATAATAAGACATTTGCCATTACCAGGTAGATTTTTATACCCCGTAGAAAGCCCATTTAAAAATGCGTACCGCGAAGAAGTCACATTCAAATCTTTCCATACTGATTTTGTAGTATGCCCTGTGTTTATCCACGTTTCATCTAAATCAGGGTTGACTAACTGGTGCCTCCATACCGACCAGACTCTGACGATCGTAGTCGATTCCTCCTTCTTTTTTTCTCTTTTTGACTGCGATCGTCAGAGTCTGGGAGGTATGGAGGGAGTTGTTGAGCGTGGCAGCAAGGCGGACGTGCCCCCGGTGGCTCGCGAGCCACCAGTTAGTCAATCCTGATCTAAACAATAGGTATCTAGTCCAGTGAAATTAGGATCTGTCTTCGGAATAAATCCCACCAAGCTAAATTGTGGCATGGGCCTTTATTTCGTCGTTTTAAACAATACGTCAAAAGTACCCATCGATCCGACCGCCGCTAAAAATTTTACGGATGGTTGAAAAAGAAACAAATGTTTTTCGCGAATATCTCGTTATCTAGTAGTTTTGCGACAAAAATAGTTATTATACAATTTGTAGTTTAGGAAATTCTGTACAAAAAAGGTGCTATGATTTTTTTTCGTAGGAGTAATGAGAACGTCTTGAGCGTGTTTCATGTTGATGTTGGCAGCTTCCAATTTTTGAGACAGCATAGTAATAAACCTACTCTTGTTCTTTCTATTCGCTCTATATGTGCTACATCCATTGATGCTGACGTTCTCATTGCTCCTACGAAAAAAACTCGTACGACCTTTTTTGTAGAGAATTTCCTAAGCTACAAATTGTATAATAACTATTTTTGTCGCAAAACTGCTAGATAACGAGATATTCGCGAAAAACAGTTGTTGTTCTTTTCAACCCTCTGTAAAATTTTTAGCGGCGGACGGATCGATGGGGACGTTTGACATATTGTTTAAAACAACCAAATAAAGGCCCATATCAAAATTTAGCTTGGTGGGAATTATTCCGCAGATTGGGCAGATTTCCGTCTCATTTCACTGGACTAATAGGTATTCGACGGTTAGTCTCTCTAAATTGTTTTATTTTTTTTTTAAATAGTTTCGCTGCCATATAACGATTTGTTCTTTATCATTTAGGAAATTATTACGCCCTCTTCGTTCGTATTTAAAATTCTTTTTTTTTTTAATATTTTGTAAAATGATTTTTTAAATTAGGGAAGCCTTGTCATCATTAACTACTTTCAAAACTTTATCAATCGTGGTGAGTTCATTATGATAGAAAAATTGATAAACTGTTAATCTTAGCGCATTTTTATTAAAGTCATCGAGTTTATTAATAATTTTCCGACGAGTGTTTGTTCTTTCCGGGAACGATACTCCTCCGTTCAGTTCTTTTTCATTACATATTCTATAGTCTGATCTAAAAATGTCACAATATTCAGACAAAATTAAAGTTCAAAAGTCAGAGTTATGTTTTTGTTGCACAATGTGCATTTCCTACCCTATATAAACTCGTACAATGCGAGCAGTCGTCTTTACTACACCCGGCGTAGGTTTTTCAGGATTATTTCTTAGTTCTGCCTTATAAATATTTAAAATAATTTTTTTTTCATTTGCACTGAAGTAAGATCGTTCGGTGCGTTTATTAAAAAACGATGTATAATTACTTTCGCCCTCAAACGCAGAATTTATACAAGACTTGTTACTACAAATATTAAATTTACAAATAACACAACAAATGTAACACAAAAACCACACAACAAATATGAATACAAATAAGATATACAGAAAATAAATGGAAATGCAGATTACAATTTGATGTGAGGCGTTTTACAATCTGATACAAAGACGGCCCTGTGATTAATAAGTAATTGACCAGCGTTTAATAACGTGTGGCAGCCAATAGCTGTGGCCGTTGCCTTTTTCGCGTACTTCAGCACGCTTTGTTTACAGCTGGTGACTCGATACGTCGAACAGACTTCAGAATCGTTTCGATTCATAAAGAAATAATGTGTATAAAAGATGATTATTTTTTTATGAATTGGAATTATTTTAGGGGTTGCGACCGAAAGATTTCGGGAGTCAAAAAATAAATGTCACCCTAATGTATGTTGTTTCTGATTGTTAAATATTTCATAAGCGAGTAAAAATATAAATATAGTGACGTCACGAAGAGTAGTGGAGAAGTGGGGCTGGAGCCGCGAGAGCGTCCGTGTGCCTGACACGTGGATAGTCGCTATTGCGACGTAGCCCCTTTCAATGGGTTAGGTACGCGCGCTGAGCTCCCACTACTCGAGATCTTCTCCACTCTTCACCTACTGCTCGTGCGTCACCATTTGCCCGGAGCACTGTGCCCGCGGCCATTTGGGAATTGGCAAATGCCCCATAGGACATTCTGTTGGGCATTTCTAGCTGAACACATCCTGAATGCGCAGTTGACACGAAACGGACTACACCGTTTCGACCCAATATTCCTGCTTTGAAAAAACTGACACCAACATGAGGAAATTTAGGTACGATAGTTTAAATAGTCCTGCACTTAACATAAAGATGTTCTCTGTAACCATGCGGGGATGTCATTAACAAGAACACATGGATGCAGTTTCCTGATTCTTCCGCAAGACCCGAGTTGTTGTTATCAATGTTGGAAAATGAAAGGGAATTGCTAAAATGTACTTAGCACATATTCCAAATCAAACGCATTGTTAAGTGTAAAGAAATTTCATTAATTAAATGAGATGCCCTGATCTCTTCATTGACATTTACCTAATTAGTGATTCCTATAATTGTATTAATTTCCCCACAGCGGGAATGTTGGGTCGAAAACGGTGTGATCTGTTTCGCAAGATTTGCACGAACAAGGAGGATTGAGCTAGCCTAGGCAGCGAATCGCATTCACATGAGTCCTCATTGGGACCTCGTTAATTTGCGACCTTTTGTGGGATGGAAGTATCTCATCCTGCACTTCGTTGAACTCATCTGAGAAAATGCTATCGTATTGTAAATAAAAAAGTATAGCATCCCATTTAAAATAATTCGACTTTGCAAATTCCCACACCGCAGTGCCTACAGAAAAAGTAAAAACAAACTGTTTTGAAGAAACAATTTTTTCATATCGTTACAGGTTTATGAAATATTTAACGATTCTCGGTTCACTCAGACGCACTGTACATTAGTTTATACTGTAGGATTCGGTTTTCACAATGTTGTTCGTAAAACACATAAAAATGTACCTATGAGATAAACACAAATTTACGAATCTCTAAAATGGTGTACAAATAGGTATTTATTGACAGTTATCGAATCTCTTATTGGTATTAGTATATACGCTGGCTACCTACTTCTACGATGTTATCATAAGGATACTAGGCAGTCGTTCCTGTCTAAAACGAAGCATTTCTCTTTCAATTAATTACGAAGAAACAAATTGAAACTGAGACTTGTTCCTTGGCATGAAGTTTATTAACATCATAAGCTTCAAAAAACATGTTTGTTTAGTCAAAATATACATTATATATGACGCTGCAGATGGATCGTTAGAGGCTTTTAAAAAATGTTTCTTTTGTTTTGCAGTGATAACTCAGAAACGGAGGTTCCAATCGATTCCAATTAAATTCGAGCATGTTCACAAAATGTGTAGTTTCAGACCGGACCTAAATTGAAGTTTAATGAAAACTCTTATTCTTTATGAAAAGAAACTAAGACCTCATCTTTTGGGGCTTAGGGGAGGGTAAAACCTCATCAATGGATTTTTAATTTTGATTTCGTAAAGAATAGGAGTTTTTAATTAATTTCAATTTAGGTCCGGTCCAAAACTACACATTTTGTGAACATGCTCAAATTTGATTTGAATCGATTGGAACCTCCATTCTTGAGTTATCGCTACAAAACAAAAGAAACTTTTTTAAAAGGCCTCTTTAATGATCCATCTGTAGCGTCATACCTATATAGGGTAATTCCGGGATAATTGGCTATCTTTTTTTTGTAAGGCACTCATGCAAAAAGTTTTATGATTAAAATAAAAACAATTATGACGCGAGATACTTTAATAATCTGTTTTTACAACTAGCTACAAAAGTTAAACAAAAATGAAGACAAAATCGAAAATTTAAATTTTTAAAAATCTTCGGTGGGCCATCTTTCCCTAAGTATCCGGCAGAGATGGCCATATGTGTCCAGGAGAGATGGCCAGAGATAGCGTGGTCTTTTCCTTGCTTTTCCTGTGCTGTTATTTTTATTATCTACTAGCTTAAAGCACCCGGTGTTGCCCGGGGAAAGCTTTGATTGGCACAGAGTGTCAAGGGGGTGAAACAAGGGGGAACGAGTGGGATGTCCAGATTTCATGGTAGTCCATATTCTCCGCATGGTTCCAGAGAGTAATTATGCAAAATTTGGTCTAGATCGGTTAAGAAAATTGGGATAAAAAGTATCCTATACGTTGTTACGTCCGAAAACCGAGATGGTGATTGATTCCGGAACGTAAAGAGGGACCTTGCCCCGTCGCCTCCGGAGTAACCGTAATCCCTCGAGCCGGTCACGCTTTTTGGAGTACTGTGGGGGGCAGGTGGATTGGCATTAAAGATCGAGGAGGAAAAGAAGATGTGCGTGTTTCGTCTTGGGACCGTCAGCCAGACTCATCTCAGTAGGGCTATAGATGACGGCCGCTGCCCTAGACACACGGGGACTAAGAAATAACTTGAAACTTGTATATGTGCGAACGAGAGTGGACGATAGGACTTGCGAGAAGAGTAGACCTCTAGCGGCGCCGGCGGAGACTAACCGGCGTGACCCATGTGATGGAGTCGGGACGTCACAATGTTATTCCTGGTCCTAGACTACGTGTATATGTACAAAATTTCAGAATATCCGTTGTGCAGTTGCGACGTAATTGAGTAACAAACATTCAAATACACTTTCGCATTTATTATATTAGTAAGATATTGTTTTTATCTATATGTACCTGACTGTAGGCGGTTAAAATAAAAGTCGACACATCGAATGTGTACTGAGTAATAATGCCAAATATATTTTTATCACGGAAGTTCAAATAACAAATTGCAACACTTAGGTACGTACTGTCACACGAGTGACACATGTCATCAAATTCTGTGCAGTTTTCATGCACCCAATACTTGCAAATCTTACATTCTATCCAATCTTCTGTTAGCTGTATTCGATAGTAGTTTTCGCCACACCCACGCCAAACATTGGTAGAATTACCGTTAATAAACTTAACCATATCGGTGCTACAGAAATATGGCCATCTAACCCTGACAAAAGTTGGTCGTCTCTCCTAAGTTTGCGGATGAGATGGCCATACTAATTATCATGCCTTAGTTGTAAACATACCGTTACTCATTTTTAGGTTATAAAATGCTACAAACATATTTATTGTCCTAAACAATTAAAAATTCAGAAATATACCAGGAAAGTATTGGAAACAAATGGGTCCTTAACCCTCGGTTGTCACACTGGGTCAGATTGACCAGGAATTCGACTTTGCGATCAAATATCTTTGAGGCATCATTGAGAATTATACTACTGGCGCCATGTAGTAGTATTTTCATGTATCCTATACAAGTAGAGATACTTCCCGACTGTGTGGAAGCGTCAGTGCGTGTTTGAAAGCCGTCGAAATTTGAGGTAGCGTCAAATTGACTGACCCATGTGTGACAACGGCGTCGTTTTTACTCCAAGTCGGATACAGTCATTTTTGTGTCTGTAAGCAATCAGAAAAGTAAAAATAGAAGTATTTTCATACGAATTGTTCTTTCTTTTACTGAAGCGACAATAGGGATACATTTGTCATTGTAATACAGGACACAAATGCAGTGTCCCACATGCTTGCGCCCGATGTCCGACCGGCACCGTACTTATTTATGTAATGACTGTGGTGGTCTACAATAGACTTGTTAAACGATTTTATTCAGCTTCGATCCTCTGTTTGTTTCATTCGTTCAAAAGTTATTATGTTCACAGTGTTTAAAAATGTAGTTTCGAGATAAAAGGCTTCAAAGTTAACTCCTTGGCATACAACATCGTGTGAGACCCGTGGTACCTCGATCGGGCGAAACGTAAACACCAAAGGTCAGGCTCAGGGATCGGCGGTCTCCAGCTACCGCTGATAAATCTATACATACATATCTGTTCTTTGTGAACGTAACGTATTAATAAGCAAAGAATTTTCATATTGGATACATGAAAACCGAAAAAAAAATCTCTGTACATTTTCTACAGTTTTTGCAACAATGGACTTGTTTATTACTTTTATACTAACAGCTTTCATTTTCTTCGGATTAAGAGACATGGATTTCAGTACATTTGGGTTTTTGAATGCCTGTGTCATTTTAACAAAATGGTTGTATGAGTTAAAGGGTCTATAATGCTCGATTGGATCAGTGTATATTCTAATTTCTGCCTCCTTTACCTCGGCTGAAAAACTCCTTATTCTTTCACCTGGTACTGATTTTTTTCCACATTTCATGTTGTTGATATGTACGAGTACCAGCAGGCCATGCAGTGGCCCATACCCGGTGCTCGCAACAATATATTTTTCACTGTTTGCATGATTCTGTAAATTACATTTCCTTGTTGTAATATATTTGCAACAAAATGTACATTTTCCAACGTACGTGTCGTCCTGGACTTGCTGCAGCCACGATTGAAAGACTGGGTCCTGCAGCCAACATTGCCGAAATGTTTGTCTCTTTACTTCTTTTCTAGCGGGGACGATGAAGGTGTTATAACTGCCTATTCATAAAATACTAATTTTTATTCACACAATATTAGAAAACAATTTCACGCATATAATCATTGAACAAAGAAACTACGTTCCGTTTATAATTCTGTGATTTCAGACACTAATAAATTAAAGATGTATCTTACTTGAATCGGGCTCTACGTCTGAGCTTATAAAACATGCACCGCTAGGTCCAGCAATCCTGGCATCACTGCCTATGTATAAAACAGTGTCTCACGTGGCGTTAGCGACTCGCTGGTCGGGACCGGCTTTGAGCCCGCATCGTGAGCGGAGCCCTAATTCCGAGTATTCGTTTCTCACTTCTTTCTGGCGGAAGATGGGAGCGAGATGAAACGCTTTGCGTGCGCAGCATGCGTGCGCGATGGGTGCGAGCGCAAAGGACGGAGTGTCAGGCGTCAGAAGAAGGGAGTGAGACAAAACATCAACGCGTCGTTTGTCTCGTACCGTCCTCGCTCGCTTTCGTTCCATCTCGCTCTCGCCTTCGCCGGACAAGAGTGACACAGAAGTAGTGGGGATAGCGAAAAGTCCACATCGTGTGCACCAAATCGAGCTCGTAAAGGTGCGTCTCCACCAACGTTCGCGAACTATTCACGAACAGACGACTCATAGCAAAGAGGAGATATAATAAGAGGCCTCACTCGACAAGGACAGACATAAACTAGGGAAATCACTAGACAACCAATTTAAATGCCCATTCGGCAATGATCGGTAAACCACGGTAAACTTCGGCAATAATCAGCAAATTGCGGTAAGGTACATTTCGTCGATTTGAATATCCCGCTCGAATAGACAACCAATTTAAATGCCAAGGTCAAATAAGGACTTCAAAGGTTCCGCCCGGAGTGACGCCTCTTATTATATCTCCTCTTTGCTCATAGGACATTCAATTCCCATACTATTCGTGAACAGTTCGCGAACGCTGGTGGAGACGCACCTTAACGAGACAATACTGTATGTATCTGTACGCGCCCGTGGCGTCATCTGGCTTGGCCTGGCGCTGGCGTCGGTACACCCGCGACATTGCATTCGCTTCGCGTTGCCGCCACTTGACTGGCTTGGCGCTGGCGTCAATTCACGCACACATTACCACCGCTCCTGTAGGTGTTCCCTCTCCATCAGCAGTAACTGGAGACCGCCGATCCCTGGTCAGGCTCGTGGTTAGTAGATACTATGACTTAACTTTTCGCCGATGTCTTTTCATCTCAGTTATTCCTAGCCGCATACACATGTATTTACACATCATAAGCCCCGATTGTCGGCAACTTTGTTGCAACAGCGTAACAGGGCTAAGACGTGTGCGATTGACAACTTCGGACGCTGAGCCGAACCGTGAAATGGCTCGACACATGACTCACCTCTGGTGTTGATTTTCCGCTGGCTGTCGGAATTTAAATGGTATGGCAAGGGGATAAATCCCCTACGCCGATACCGCTCTGCGAGACCGTTACTCGACTGTGCACTCAATTACGTTCAGCGTTATAAGTTCCGTAATTATTCGAATGTCCTCGTGAGAGTTTGTTGTAAACATTCACAAAGGATTAGGCTTTCAAAATTAATAATAATAAAAATATCGATTTTTCGAGATTTCAATGGTCCTGTACCCTTTTAAATAATGTCGGTAACAGTGCGCTTAGACCAAACGAACAAATGCTCCTCCGCCCCCCACTTCGGGAAAAATTCCAATCTAAAGGAGCATTCGATTATGCTTATTCGTTTCTTTTGTACAAGTGGGGGGCAAACAAGCATTCGTTTCTTTGGTCTCAACGCACCGTAAGAGAGTAGACAAATGTTTAAATGTACATACATATACACACCTACACCATTTTACACAATTCATAGAATGGCATTATATCCGTTCACTCATTGTCAGTATGTTGCTAACTCGCTTGAGTATGCTATTCAAGTTGATGCAGAATATCTTGAGCTCCACAAAGCTTTTGACTCTATTCATCGTGGCACACTATGCAACATAATTACGGAGTTAAGGTCGATTTATATTATCCGTTCAGACACGGAACGTCACGGAACGTTTCGGTTCATACAAATATTGTTGTGGGTTATTGGATACGAATGTTTATATGCTGCGTCGCGATCAGTTACAACACGTTACGCTTCGGGCATACGACGATCGACATTTTCGAAAAGAATGTTTTGACTGAAACAACACGTGACTGAAATTGTCGGAACGTATTTGAACGGAGACTCGTAATCTGAAACGATGCCCCCCTATACAAAAGATATATTATTCTGACGCCTGTCGCCTGTTGTTGCCGAATGTGAACTGATGGTATAAACACTACATCGTTGTTGTCTGAACCGAAATGTTCCGTGTCTGAACGGATAATATAAATCAACCTTTAGGGTACGTTTACGTTGGAGCTGCGATAGATACTGTAAGAGCGTCGATCAGGCGGCGATAAAAGCTGCTCCAAAATCTCTTTTTTTTTACTGTGCTTAGACTGCAGCTGTGATAATAGTACAGTTTCAGTCATTTAAGGTTTCGCAAAGATTAACCATTTAAACATGAGCGATTCTGAAGAAGAATTATTATTATCTTCAAGTTCCGCAAAATGGCACGTCGGAACCCGTTTACGCAGTAAATGTAAACATTGCGTTGTCTTTAATTTAGCGGCTACTTCGTCTCATAACTTATCTAAAACAAATCTGTTATGGTGGAAATCTGTTATGCATCAACGATGAAAACAGCGATTATAGCGAAGAAAAAATAATATTTGATTCTCGACGCTTGTATCGTTGGTCACTTAGTAAGCGTAGCTCTGCTCGCTGCTTCAATGTAAAGACTTGCATGATAAAATTATAGAATGTATTTCTATACTGCGCTCTCATCACAGCTCAGATCGTTCATCGCAACTTCAACATAAACGTACCCTTAAGGGTCCTCCAGGCGCTGATACATGTTGCATGAAACGTTGATACGTGCATCATGATACATGTTGCTACGTCTGTAGATCGGTTTCAGTCTGTCGTACAACAATACGACAGTGTCCATATACGGTCGGCTGTAGATTAATATTTGCAACCACTTTTGCGGTTAGTTTACAAGATGTCTTTGTCGAAGTCGGAGTTGCTCTTCCTTAGTGAACATAGTTTTGCGAAACATATATTATTGTTGCGCCGGGGCGTTTTCATCGCAGGCCACCCCGACGCAAAGGAGTGGAATAATAGACACGGACGCACACACGACTGAACTATATTGTTACACAGACCAATAGTTTACAAAGGTGCGACCCGTACGTCCGAACGCAATGGCGTTCGGTACAAGACCTCCTTCTCGTCGGCCTCTCGATCGTCCTCTTCCAGGGGGCCGACTTTCTTCTATCTTCAGCCAGGGGGGCCAAGCCGTCTTTGTTTGGCTGAAGTTTTCCCGTTTAGTTAGCACCGCATTGGTAGGAGGCGCTAGGTATATCACACACACATACCTACGTGTATCAGTGAGCACGACACACAACCTTTCGACGTTGGTGAAATGTTACCATGACGACCGTCGTCATTTAGAAATGTTTGGCGCAGACACGAGGAAGTGTCCTCACTTTCCCTGGTTTACCCTTTCTAATGCCGTCTGACCATGGATTGTCGCGTCAGTGACGCGTATGCAGCAGATAGAAGGATATACAAAGAAATTGAATATATTTTCTTTTCCTAAGAAAAGAAGAAATATTCAATTTCAATGTTTATCCTTCTATCTGCTGCATACGTGTCGCTGGCGCGACGATCCGTGGACAGGTTTTAAAGTAAACGGTGTATTACACGCATACACATACACATACGTCCCGATTCACACCAATTCACACATTCACAGTTTAGTACGCACCTCATTGGTAGGAGGCGCTACAAACTCTGCTTCAACTTTCGTAAGAGGGAAGCTTTGGCCCCCCTGTCTTCAGCTGCGAGCACCAGCAGGCTATGCACGGGCCTATACCCGGTGCTCGCAACATTATTATCAAATACGCGGAAGAGAAATCGTCATTTTATACACCAGATATATAAAGACAGCATAAATTTCGGCGAATTTCACCACCTTTACTGTCAGCTACGAGAAAACACCAATTTTTTTGATCAGTATACTTGAATGACACAAAATACTTTTAATTATATTCTTGAAGCAATACGAGAAAAGTGTACCCGCAAAACTACCAACTTTAAGAAGCCAATTTCAGTAGAAGAAAGATTAATTTTGACGGTAAGGTAAGTACAAGAATGTTTTATTAAGAAAATGTTATAATTATATTGTTCAACTCTGCAAAAACACATGAGAAATGATATATTATATAAATAACTAGGAATGTCAGTAGAAAATTCGGTAGAAGATGTTCCACCTGATGTAGTTGGAGTTTCATTAATCAGTTCCTGAATAAGCAAATTTTGAATTTGACTTCTAACAATCAATTTCCTCAGTGGATTCAATCTTCTAAGGAATGGCACTAGAGATTGTATAAAGTGCATATCATCGTCTATATCTGCTTCCCTTTGTGATAATCCGTAATCGATCAATAATGGAGGTTTTTTATTTTTAAGCTCCAATATATTTTTCTCGAAGTCTGTTACTTTCGATGCTTACCCTTTTTATTCCTCTGACACAAGCATTTTGTGAATTCGAACGCTGGTTCTACGTGCGAGAAGTATTCTTCAACAGAGGTTGTTCAATTTCGGGGGTTTGTGGTTTCACAACTCTATGGGTTTGAGGTTCCACAATTTCAGGGGTTTCGTCATGTGAAGGTGGTTCAATTATATCAACATCCTGATTCTGAGATTACCCAGGCATTTCTGCTATTACTGACAGATCTTCTTTGGCCATATTACCATGTGCTTTGTTCTCCGTTTCATCGGAGTTAGGTATTTCATTATTAAAATTGCTGTCTGTTCTTTTCGGCATCATGGTGTCTTTTAAAAATAAGAGTTTTTTAAAACACCCATTTCCCACTATAGGTGCTCATAGATGGACTGCCACGATCTCCAGAACGAGGCCTCTTTACTTTTTTCAGCTTTCTCTGGAACTGATCTCTCAAATCGCGCAATTTTACCTTCATTTTATCCTCTAAAATAAAAGAATATTTTTTTCATTTTAGGTATTTAGCAACAGAATTGGCTTTTAGACAAATCACTTTTTCATTTAGAATATCAAAAAGTGCAGTTTCGGTCATTGTTATTGAAGTTTGTTTTGCCATTTGGGAAACACTGCAAATTGTTTAAAATTTAATCAAATTTCAAAAGAATTTGATGAAAAGTAGAATTTTCCGCATTGCATAGTGTTACGTCCTGAAACCCTACCCGCGGCGAATACCGGGTAAAATATGCGGGTTTTTCCGAGGGACGTGAAAATTCAGGCAATTTGACCCACGGGACACTTTCGTTCGCCGTCTGGGGGGAAAGATCTAACGAGTCACGGATAGCTCGGTGGCGATCTCAAATAGTCTCCACGCGGGTAACGCGATGGGGATCAATTTCCATTCCATCGGCATAGAGGGCATCGCATAAATCTCGAGCGGTTCCGGTCCCGCTTTGATCAAGACGTTGCTTATAACTTCCGGAAGGGAAGGGACCCCGAGCGGATATTTCCCGGACACGGTAGGCTCATGGAGTTCCCGGAGTAAGCGGCGCAGTTAATATTTACGCCCCGCGCGTCGGGTTCTGGGCAGGGATTAAGGATTAAAGAAGCCCGGGATGTGCGTGAAGAAGCGGTCTGCTCGACTTCGTGTTTCGTTGTCCCTTCAATAGGCGAGCGTTGGTGCGCTCCGCCCGTTCAGAGTTATGGCTCCCCCAAACCAACGCGAATTTCGCCACGCGGAGCGGATCCACCGCGGATCAGATAACACTGCCCATAAGCTACCACGTATAAAAAACTGCTGCCTTATCTGATCCGCGGCGCGGAGCGGATATTCGCGTTGGTTTTGGGAGTCCTTAGCGGACGTTGAGCACTGGTGTGCTCCAACGTTGCGGCGGAACGGGGAACACGAGGTCGAATAAAAATTAATTGAATAAATGGATTAGGATAATAATAATAATAAGTAAGTAATTAATGAGAATAATAACATACATATTAAATAATGTTTTGACTGTGAATTTACTACTTGCGTAACTCACGTACATAGGCGAATTTCTTGTACCAGTTTGCGACTACGCCTACAGCGGCAAATTAATGACGGTGGAGAAAGGTTTTAATAATGAAATAGGGGCACAAGTATGGAAAACAATAACGATATATTCTAACAGTAAAAGTTGTGGATAAAAATGTCTTTACGCTTGATGCGCCTTGTACAAAGATTTGTTCTAGAGTGTCGCAGCCACGAGAAAACCGCTTCTCCTACAGTCTATGTGCGGGTGGAGCCCAATTACCTTCTCCAAATTATCTATAGCTTATTGGCGATCACCTAATGTAGGCGTGACCTTTGCTGCGGTTCGGTCCCCAAGGAGAGGGAAAAAAATCTCCCAGGACGACCGTCTATACGTTCTGTCACCTCGAAGACACTGCCCAGACGCGCGAGTTACAATGTTTGGGCCTAAACTATCTGGCGCCTGCCAGAGTAAACCCTTGATAATTTACTAGTCCCCTTCTCGAAGACGGAACAAATAAGATAAAAACCGGCGTTGAGCCCATATCGTGAACAGAGCCCTAATTCCGAGTGTTCGCGTCTCGCTTCTTTCTGGCCAAAGGGGGGACTGAGATGGAACACTGCGTGCGTGGCGAGCGTGCGCGATGGTCGCAAGCACTTACCGTGAGCACGAAAACCGCTTCGTAAAATCTTGACGCACGCCCTAGGCGAACTTGTCAAATTGCGCCCATTATTATAATACATTTATTTGAGTTTATTGATGACCTTAAAATAAAATATTACAAATTGTACTGCAACTGTTTTAAACTACGAATAAAAATTCAGAGTAAGGTCATCAATAAACAAATAAGTGTATTATAAGGGCAACAGATCAGACTGCTCAGGGCAAACACTTGTCGGCAGCGAGCAAGTCACGCCTCCCCGGGCAATACGGTACAGATGCCAAGATGAACAAGGCCGTCGCGTCAGCTCAGCAGTATTAGAATGAACCTACTAACACATGCCTGCCTGCGCATCTACGAGCCTGTACAACCATTCTTCCCCACTCCGCTGTAACGATAGCTGACGTCACAGCCCGGAGCTTTGGCCACAGCGTTTGCCCCGGACAGTGGCAGGCGCCCTTGCCCACCAAACGGTAGCCTGAACGGCGCTGATGTACATACAGCCGAGTATGAATTTTGAGACACCGTTGTCCGTCACGTCTACGAGACAGGCATCGCCAACCATCGTATCTTTGAGCTGCAGTTTTATCGTGGCTGTGGCATTGCTGTCGCGGTGACAATCGGTGAGCTATTGATGTTGCGATATATCGCGACTCCACCTACAATGCGACTGGATGATGATGATACCGCCGATGATGTAGTTGAGAGTCGTTTGCGCTTGGTGGTGTTACAACATGATTTCAGTTCAAAGCCAGGCACCTGCACCGACTCGGAAACCTTCATCCACGTCTCGCTGACTGTCAGGTAATCAGGTCAGCTGATGATGGAATCGGTAGATATGTCTTCTTTGTGCGCGGCCAAACTCTGCGCATTAATGGCAGAGACAAGTACACGGCGACGCTGATCAGGAACAGAGTCACAGAACTCTTTTACTTGTGTAACTAGTGTCGGTAGCGGGGGTCGGACTAGCCGCTGGTACTCAATCCGTATCTCTCTGATTGCGGGAGATGTCTGACCATATCCATGGTAGAATTTGGAATATTATTTAACTTTAGGAAATCTGGGCGATACTTCCGAAAACCGGTCAAACCCGATTGGGCTGAAATTTTGAAAATAGCTTCATTTTGCATAAAAATAACGTTAGCAAGAAGGATTTTTGGCGACTCGAATTTTTTTTTACCATTTCAATGTCGTTCGCTACCTTATCGACAGAGCGGAGAATCGGATACGACAGTTATATTCAATGCATTCTCTTTATTATTCTCCTGTATATACATATTTAATGTCATTGAATAATCTTTCGAATGGATCTTTGCCTGAATTCTTCACTTCGTACCGCCATAAATATTCACACATGTGATCAATTATGGTGTCACCCTTAATTCTCGCAACATTGTTGCTCTCTCTGGAATAGGCGCACGAGTCACGGGCCCAGCGACCGCGATTGATCTCTCTTCTAGGTAGACGCCTTACGCACGGGGCTTCGCCGTGCGTAAGTCACCAACAATCATAAAACATCCCCCTGAACGACCGATCAGTATCAAGCTGATATCTCTTTCTAAGTTGATCTCTGTTTTATAGATTTTAGGACATTAATAAGGAGAATGCATTGAATAACTGTTGTATCCGATTCTCCGTTCTGTCGGTAAGGTAGGGAACGACATTGAAATGGTAAAAAAAAATCGAATCGCCAAAAATCCTTCTCGCAAACGTTATTTTTTATGCAAAATGAAGCTATTTTCAAAATTTCAGCCTAATCGGGTTTGATTGGTTTTCGGAAGTACAGCCGAAATCTGTTTCCTACATATACCTTCAGCGTAATTACTTGTCGCTAATCTTTTATATCGAAAATCGATAGATCTCGATACTAGCTGTCGATTGCAACAAAAGCGAGTGTCGTAGCTTCACCGAGTCAGAAGTTATACAGCACGGAAGTTTCCAGACGCAGCGAAAACATGAACAAAAATAGCGACGCCCCCTCCGCCGCGTGTGATGCGTTAAGATCCTCACTTAGCGCAATAAATTCTTTGATTCGTTGGCTATCGAGGCTACAGTTATTGAATGCTCAGTCCTAAGAGGAGCACCAGTATCTTTTATACTCTGAAAATCCGTCGCTACCGTTCTGGAGCGGACGGGACTTTGCTGGTTGGTACTTGGCTGTCTCTCAGATATGAGCATCCACTAGCTATACTGAACCTTGACTGATTTACTGTGCTGCATGCACCCCCTTTTATGCTCGAGAACTGATAACGTGGCGCGCGCGCAATGAATCGTTTTACAACTTATTCGCTTAATACATTGTATTTTATCCTATATTCTTATTAATACCTATAATTTAATTATTTCTAATATTCGTACAATACTTAATCCTTTAATATTTGTTCGGATCATAATTTATATAAAAGATATGTACAAGAGGTGCGTGTGATAATCCGCGATGGTTCTACCTTATCGACGGTCGGTAACGCTAGGTTCAAGTCCGCGTGGGACGTTACATACGCGTACACTCGGGGTTCTCCCACTCTCGTCCGCGTTGTCAGGGATATCGTGGTCAGCGTCGCACGGTCTCCTTGACAATGGAAGGTACCCTGCGCGAAAGAAAGATTGAAAGGGGAAGCAGGCGCGTAAGGGGCCCCTACGCTGGACAGCGCTGATTTACGCTAAGGAAAAAATTGTTACAAATCACCCCACGATTCACCCCTGTCAAGGACCTACAACATTTTCGGGACACACTGTATACAACATCTTAAATAATCGAATCGATTACAGTGATTTACTTGGATCTATCAACATACTAAGATCGTGTTCAAATATATTGGCCGGTGAGTTCGGTTTCGCGAGCAGCGTGCGAGGAGAAATCAGCCACGCCCACCTGACAATCGTGGATTGGCAGTTGAAGTTGCTGAGCTCCCGAAGGGTATGATGGGGTAACGGGAACGCTGCTCGACTCCGCCTGAACGAAGCCGTGTGGCTGTTGTTTATTTTTAGCGTAGTTGTTGTGGGCGTTACGAAGCTATCGAAAAAGAATCAATGTTCTCACCAATAAAGCTCCTGAATTTCTTCGGAGCTAACACAAACCTATTCTGATGTATGTATTTCTACGCTAAGAACTCGGTTTTGCCTACACGTCAGGAGCTTGGCGCTATCCCCACCACTTCTGACTCACTCTTGTTCTGCGAAGGCGAGAGCGAGATGGAACGAGAGCAAGAAAGGAACGAGAAAGTGGTGGGGATGCTTCGCTGTGTGTATACGTACCTCATGGGCACCGAATCCCCACCGCGCGACGAGTAGGCCTAGCTCGAGAGAGAGTCAGAACGTTGAGAAAAGGAGGAAAACTCACCGGCCAATATATTTGAACACGACCTTAGCTTTACTACTCGGCTTCGCCCGAAATTAAGATTCCGATTTTATAAAAAATATTATGTTTAGGTTTTTTTTTTGCAAATGGTCACACTCATCTGGATTAGTCAGACATAATAAGCTGAGGCATATTCTGTGATCCCACAGTTTATCGTTCGAAAGTTTTTAGGCGACAGACAAACATACAAACATATAGAAGTTTTCTGCTTTATATATTAAGATATGCATGTTACGTAACGTGCGACGTATGTCTTACTTAGACTTATTACGGTATTCGTGATCCCATTTATAAATGTTGCAAAATGTCAAATTACCTTTTTTCCAGGTTAGACCTTTTTAATGGGACGCCTTAGCGACTCAAGACACAAATTATTAGTAAGCTAGATCGTAGTATACCGTAGCGTTACTGTTACCCTTGTTATTCTATTTCTTTTCTTTTTTCTGCATTCTTTTAGTTTGAACACATATCGCTCATTTGCCGCAATAACGACATAACTAAAACTTCACGCTTTTAGGGGAAACGCTTTTTCTATTCTAATAACTGACAAACTGAAATTTTTTAGTTGTAGCGTTGTTGCAGCAAATGATCATCTGTATATCTCATTTGATTGATATCTTGTATCCATGCTGCAAAACGACACATTGTGGTTTCCCTTTTCTTTCTTATTAATTTTTATAGACTGCCTCTTACTTAGTTATATGCTTCGTTGTAACCAACGGGTATACTCCGTTAAATAAATAAATAAATTTCAGTAGCAAGATGTTCGTTCTTATGTATTGCCTCATCTTAACAATTTTTTAATGAAATATATCTTTCACTCTGTCTCCATGACTGTGCAGAATGCGAAACTGCAGTTCAAATAAACGTTATTTATTTCTAAGAGGGGTATTGAAAAGTATAAAACTTTACCTGTCAATACATTCAAAGAAATGGGGCGCTATTCATTCTAGCCCCTTGAGCGTGGTCTAGAAGCGGTATTACACTTTATTTATGGATCCAGTGCTTTCTACAATGCAAGACCAACATTTTCTCGCTGCTCTTGATAATCCACGAGAAAATATCTTGTAACATTTTACACATAGCCTACACTGTGGAATCCAGAGTCACATGAAATTCCCAAAGTGGGTGATTTATTATTCTGCCACACGGTTATTATATCTGCTTTAATTAGGAAGTTAATGACTTTCTTTTAATAGGCCGTGAAAAAAAATTATCCTTTCCACAATAGGACTCCCCAATAGGGTCACGGTTTCAGACTCGCCGCGAACCATTTCAGAGGTTTTAAATGAGGTCGCCGCCATCTGACCCTCGGGTGGAATGCCGAAGTGTCAGCTCATCGATGTTGTTGGCTCTTTGTAACGTTGACATCGAGGCGTCAGTTGGTGATCTAATAAGCTAAAACCAAAGGATTAAAAGAATTTTCTAGACAACAGGAATTTGGAAGTACGTGAATTTAGACGTTATGAGCACATGATATGTGAAAATTCAACTCATGAGTTATTGGACGTGTAAAATACTGTTGGATTCCGTAGCAGGGAGTCGAGTACAACACGTTAATTACTTCTAAGTCTCGCAAGAGGTTTTTATTTTTAAAGTTCTAACTGGCGTGTTTGGCAGAGGTTCCGCTCTTAGATGCTAGAATGGCCTGCCCTCAGGATTTTGGGACTGGGTTATATATACAGGAGTTGTGGAAGAAGGGATAAGGATAACGTGGAAAGAACTATGGAAAGCGCAATGGTCGATGATGGTGATTAAATTCGTTATCGCTGTACGGAGGATTTTGCGAGGGTGACTAGTCGCGATGCGCTGGCGTGTATTTAGGAGGATGTTTGTGGTGTATATCTAGCTGGCATCCAACAATACTGTAATATATAATTATTTAAGAAATAATCCAAATATAGTCGTGTTTAATCTCATTTTCACCGTGACGATCACGGCAATCTACTAAAAGAACTTGATAGAAAAACAAATTGCAAGTACCTACCTACATAAGTTGTTAATCCACCGTATTCCCTGTTTAGTGCTCACTTCAAGTCTTAGTTTCAAAATGTGGTCAGCTTTCATGAACTTTTACTGCAGACATGTTCGACTCGATACCCGCCGAGGCATTTTTCCGAAATCAAGAGGGCTAACAAGGAGACCCTGTTATCGATCCCCCTCAGATTTTGATGAAACTTTAAGGGTTGAATCTAGAGATCATCTGTAGAAAATATTGTTCCAATGCGAATTTTTATAAACATTGATTTGTACCACGTAAAGATTTTAAGTTTGAGATTATTATTGAAGTCTGGTAGATGAGTGCAAAGCGGGAGGTCCTGGGGTTCCAATCCGCTCAAGGCATATACAGGGTGTCCCACTAAGGAGTGGACAGCGCGATATCTCTTAAAGTATTGTCGATAAAAATATAAAAAAAATAGGGAATTGCATGGTTCGAGGGGGCCCATTTATTAGCGCGAACGAATTTTGTTTTCGATTATTATTTTAAAAGATACGATGGTCAAGTTCGGTTTTTCAAATGGAACTATTTTTTTTGAAGACCTGAGTTGATAGTGCGTTCCAAGACAAATTCAATAAGCTTTAATGTATACACTTTATTTCCACTGGTTTTTAAGATATTGCGCTTGCAAATTTACTGATTTTCACTGGAAGAAAACCCTCTGGAATAGGAAGGACCGGGGTCGGTCTTACTGGCGCTACGGGTGGCATTGCCTGTTGAAACTGATACCTACCTGCCAAAGGTCTACGACAGGGTTCGCAGGCCCAAAAGCTGGACAATTCTTTTCCGTCAAAAATGCTACTTAGGTAGGTACATCTGCGGTATCGAGAAGCGCATCGTTACTTTTATTTCGCACTTGCTTCTACGCTCGGATGGCCGGTTCTTTTGGGAGGGATGCAAGTTGGATTGGTTAGGTTAGGAGGAGTGAAAGTTGCTAGACTAAATTTCAACCATAGGGAGCAGATTGTGTCAAAAGAAAAGAATTGTCCAGCCTTTGGGCCTGCCATTTCTGGCGTAGACCTTTGGCAGGTAAGTATCCATTTCAACAGGCAGTGCCACCCGTGGGGCCAGTAAGACCGCCCCCGGTTTTTGCCATTCCAGAGGGGTTTCTTGCAGTGAAAATCAGTAAATTTGCAAGCGCAATATCTTAAAAACCAGTGGAAATAAAGTGTATACATTAAAGCTTATTGAATTTGTCTTGGAACGCACTATCAACTCAGGTCTTCAAAAAAAATAGTTCCATTTGAAAAACCGAACTTGACCATCGTATCTTTTAAAATAATAATCGGAAACAAAATTCGTTCGCGCTAATAAATGGGCCCCCTCGAACCATGCAATTCCCTATTTTTTTTATATTTTTATCGACAATACTTTAAGAGATATCGCGCTGTCCACTCCTTAGTGGGACACCCTGTATGTACATGTACTTTTCAACTTTCATTCCGAGCAATTTTAATTGTTTTACTTCTATTTTGTACATTTTAAAGTTATTTTCATGTTGCAAGTTGTGAGTGAGGAGCCTTAGACGCCTTAAAGCTATAAGGTAAATGTCCCCATTAGCGACTGTTTAAGAGTGTGACTGTTTCGAAATAGTAATTTTTTTACTAATATACGACAATGTTTGAGTAAAGTATGGATCATTGTATTTTTTGAAGTCTCTAGTTTCTTAATCAAATTAGTTTTAGACTGATATTTGACTATTGACACAAAAATTATGGTGAAAATTATATTGGACCTGATGTCCCCTTTATTGACCAACTTGTACCATCTATCGATCGTCTCACGTCCCCATTCATGAGTATACCAAACTGTTTTTATTAACATTTTATGAAAACTAAACAATTTATAATCTGTTTAAGATAATCTTTTATGTTTTCTATTATTTCCTAATAATTTCCATTTCTTTTCTTCTTCAATCTTTTTCTTTCGCTATTCTGCAATTTTTTTTCGTAGCTTCTCTAAAGAGGCATGCGAAGCACACGAATAACAAGCGTAAACTACTAACATTAACCATCCAAATAAGTTTATTCAAGAAACACTATTTCTTTCGGCACTTTTGCACGCCTCCGCATTGACGCCCCTGTGCACGAGCCTTACTTCCCCCACTCTAGATACGCCTCTGTGAAATTCTACGATGTATTTCTACGGTGACACGTAATGTTTTAGGCAGGGAACCGAACCCTAACCCGTACCCGGTTCGGTACGCCGTATCGTCGACTAACCCGCCCAACCGGGTAACCGAATTCATCTGTAACCCGAGTAACCCGGTTAACCGGATTAATGCGGTTACAGTAATGCGGTGGAAAACATAGGTGTAACCATGTTTCCAAATAGTAAAGAATTATATTTCAATATCGGAGACTCCTTGGTAGGGTGATGCATGCACGTGAAAGTAATAAATGCGAGGTCAAAGATTAACTTGACTACGCCGAATTCGCGAGCGTTTACCGACGCACGGTATGAGATTTTGAACGAAAATCGCTCGATAACGCAAATCTTGACTGATTTCAATACATTTTTTTTTAAAATACTCGTAAAGGACTCAGCAATAACAGATCACTGCAATAAAACCAATATCTGTTGGTCTAATCTATAGAAAATACTATTTAGCATAACATAACATAAAAACATAAATAAATTTTGCAGATTAAAGATATTAAAACCTAATTTTTTGTAAATTTAATATTAACTATAAAATAAAAGTTGACTTTAAATTTACAAAATTTATTTTTTAAATAAACTGTATAGGTGATTTAAATCTTACACTTTTAAATTATATTATAAAATTAGGTACCACAAAATATTCGATTCTAATTACTCCGAATTACAATCATTAAGAAATTATTTTTTAATTTATATATTAAAAATAAAATAGAAATTAATCAAATTGAAATATAATTTAAAACAGTTTATTTAAAACATAAATTTTGTAAATGTAAAGTAAATTTTTGATTTTACAGCTAATATTAAATTTACAAAAAATTAATTTTTAATATCTTTAATCTGCATAATTTATGTTTTTATGTTATATTATGCTAAATAGTGTTTTCTATACAGTGTGGTTCCAACATGTCTTTGTCACCTTTGTATCATTTAACCTTTTTTTTCATGCGGTAGCACATCTTATGAACAATTTTTATCTCTGTACCAATTCGTATTGCCTATGCTGTTTTCAGTAATACCTCTATTGTATACTTGATTAAAAGTAAAACACGAGGAATTCGCTGATAATTACATGTACATACCGCTTTTTAATGCATCACCTGCTTCCATTTTACAATGCTCTAGAAGAGTTCAGTACCGTTCCCATTATAAAAAGACGAAATTTAAAATGTACAGTAGTACAGTATTCTCCCGTTATGAGGACGGCTTCTCCGTTTCGTTAAGGATACATTTCTACCTCCGCACTTCTTTCGAGATAGCGTCAGCATCGTATTACTAAAAGAAGCCGAATAGCATACCGTTTCATTAAGGGGTTACTCGTAGTCAGGAGGTAGAAAAAGAACGATTCTTCGGGAATTTATTTCAGAAAGTATATGCATATTTTATGCAAGGGTTTTTGTATTCAGATGGGGGACACTTTAACAGGTAATAACCTGTCAAGCCTTAGCATAATATAATAATATTATGTTTTGATATAAAAGTATATAGTTATTGCAAAATTACAACGGATTTCCCGCAAGCTGTTTTTAGAAATACGTTTCGCGGTGACCAACATTATTCGAAACTGGGTTATCTGAAATAAAAAAAAACAAGAAGATTTGTATTAATACACTAGTTTATCCAGTCCTTAATCGTTCCATTTTATAAAATATTAATCTGGGAGAAAATGGCGGATGTTAAACTGAAATGATCGATTTTCGTAGAATAAAATACTCAGTTTTCATTCATAAAATAAAAACTATCGGAAAACCCATTTCGGGAAATTAGTTGTAATTTTGCAATAAATAAATACTTTTATACTAACACATAATATAATATCCTGTTAAAGTGCCCCCACTTGAATATAAAAATCTTTGCATAAAAATATGCATGTACACTTTCTGAAATAAATTCCCAAAGAATCGTTGTTTGTGTACCTCCTGACTGCGCGTAACTCCTTAAAGCTGCCGTCTGACTGAGCGTTGTGGTGTTTGCGTGTACTTATACGCGTGTAGTAAACAAACTGTATATTACAACTCTCGTCCTGGAACCGGCCCGAAGGAAGTTTTTGCGGGTATAGTTGCCTTCAGTAGACATCTGTGCAGGGTTGACTGGTGCGTTTGAACGCTAATAAGCATCGTATGTTGAAATAATAATGAATTTACAACTCGAAAAGTGACAGAATGAGACTTCAAAGCTTCTCCGTCAGAGGCGCTACTGGTACACTCGAGCCACGTAGCACCAGCGTGTACGTATACGCAGGGTCGGCGCGAGGATAGTTGGCGCCCTTATATAGTAGAGAGAAGTGGCGTAGACGGATAAGGTAGGCTAAAGGCCTGCGCACACATATCCGTTCCGTGTCAGTACCTTTTCATCATCACGGATACAGGTTTCATGACTCTTGCATCAACGTCTGGATGTGCCTTTACATGCGCTTTCCTTTACATGCTTATTCAACGCGCAACGTACTTATGATCCGACTGATTCGTCTATCGGCTTTGTAATAATGCACACAATTGTGAAAGATTCTAGTCGATTGAAAATATTTAAAAGGTTGTCGATGCTTCGCACCGCGGTAGGTATAGGGAATTTCCACTCATTAAAATATTAACTACGGTGCTCTCAGGTAAGGTCATAAAATGGAATCCAAGGAGATGCAGATGTGTCTTATGGTCGGAAAAAAAATTGGTATACAGATATCCGCGACCATGTTGTCAAATGCGACCACATTGACTAGCATTTTAAGGAACTTTGGTTTTTCCACTATAGGGAAAATCAAATTCTCACGGCTACACCTACGTCCATCACCAAGGACCACAAGTCAGTCTTGCATTAATCTCCCCAGCAATATAATAATGTTAACAAAAATGATATAGACATATTAATGTTATGGAAATGATTCTGTAATTATTTGACTGATAAATGTAAATCAAACAAATTTTAATATTTTTAAGGATTTTAATTTCAATCAGGACAACAAATTAAATATGTAACGTTCAAAAATTACATGTTTATCTCCTTAAAGTCATATTACAATACCCCATTGCCAGGGAAACATTTTTCGATCTAACCTAAGAACATGTTCTTCTTTTCACAAGATCAATTTTCATCGCGGTCAGCGCACAGAACATTATTATAACTTGTTTCTACTGTAGCGGAGTACGGTTTATTGCCTGACGAACGTAGAGAGATTAGCAATATAGTAGAGGAGGAAAATGCCATATCTGGTTCCCAAAAATTAATCTGGCGATTATCGACCAGAGCGGTCTCGCCAGGGCCTCGGTTTATGATTGTATTGTCCCGCGAGTCGGCGGTTGACAACGGTACCTACGCGCCCGAACTCATCGTACTTATAGGTTGATATTATTATTAATTTACCGTTAAAGAGATACAGCCTCATACCCCGTGACGAGGACAACCCCTCGCAGTGCCTCACCGAATTTTATGGCCTTCGACCCTTGAAAGGGTTCGAATATTATTAAAAAGTCAGAAATGTCGAGGATTTCCGCATTTCCCATCAGATCTTTGCGAAACCGACGTCAATGGATTCCTTATGTTTCGCCGATGAAACTGACACCACAAACGACGTAATTCGGACCATATGAAGGAAATTCTATGAAAAATTGATTTATATCATTTCAAGTTATCTTCGTTAATAATAGTCCGATTTACATGAAATTTCGTATGATTTTCATCGGAAACACAGAAGGAATCCATTGGTGTCACTTCCATATCGATACCTTAAAGAATAA
Organism: Andrena cerasifolii; assembly: GCF_050908995.1. Taxonomy (NCBI): domain Eukaryota; kingdom Metazoa; phylum Arthropoda; class Insecta; order Hymenoptera; family Andrenidae; genus Andrena; species Andrena cerasifolii. The sequence goes on along the minus strand of NC_135125.1, from coordinate 2,583,983 downwards.
AAAATTATTTCATTTCTGAAACAGGTATGCATCCTCCACCGTAGACCTTTTCAAGTGCGCTCGAACCAAAGTGGGACCCTGAACACTGCGCGGCCGGAGTTTGGCCGCCGAGGTGGGCCACCGGCCGCGGCTAGGAAACTCGACCTTAAGCGGAGCCGGAATACCCTGTAACCCTAAGGGGATCAGTAAATAAATACAATACAGTACAGAAACCATAAGTATGTAGTGTACTTAGGTAAATATATTTTTCTGTATCATATAAGAAAGGTCAGTGAATGTATACAGGGTGTCGCAAAACGATGGAACCAGTCGAAATATTTAAATTCCTCATGCAAAAAGACATCGAAAACTCCTTTACCGTAGTGCAATTTGTGCTTCTAAAATTCGTCTAAACGGATTTTATCAATATCTATGAACCACTTTCTGGACCAATCAGAATTATTTCTTTGGAAAAACCGAGCACTTTTGAGGCCGCGGACAGACTTGAGCACGAACACGAATGAGGCAAGCCAGTACAGACTCGAATGCCTCGGGCTGAACAAATTGAAATTTTTCGTTCTGTGCGCCCCGCACGAGGCAAGCCGAGGCAAACTGAGGCAAGCTAATGCAAACTGCGGACACTTGTATAACATCATAGAGTAGCGCTGTCCAGCGTAGGTCCCCTCACGCGCCTGCTTCCCCTTCCAATCTTTCTTTCGCGCTTCCGTTTTCAAGGAGACCGCGCGACGCTATCAAGGGTGCCATGACGGGCTAGCCAGGCTAGTGTATTCGCGGTTAGCGTCGCGCGGTATCCCTGACAACGCGGACGAGAGTGGGAGAACCCCAAGCTCACGCGTGAGCGACCTTGGACAGCGCTGTCATAGAGTCAGTGGCGGATTTAACAGGGCGACCGATAAGCAGTTGCGACCTGGGCCCCTACTCAGAAGGCCTCCCAGGGCCCCATCCTTAAAAAATTATGATTTTATCCAAAGTATATTATTTTCTGTATTATTACACTGAGCCCGTTTTTACTAAACTACCGCTTTATTTTCCCGAAAAATAGGCCCCTCAGAACGTTTACCACCTGGGCCTTTTTTCTCAAATCCGCCACTGCATAGAGGATACATTTTATTTATAATAACGTAAAGTAAATAATCAATTTTGATGTAATTCATGATATTCGTTGAAACGACTCCGATCGGAGCCGTCACCGACAGCGAAAGTGTTAAAAGTGGAAGGAATGTTTTAGGGGGTCAGGACAGTTTTCTTCAAATTATATGGCTCCTCGTTCGTGAAAAAATATGTAGGTTTCTCAAAACAGATAATTCAGTGTGCAATAAAAGACCAGCATTTATGATATTCTCTAAAGGCCAGATATTTGGGGACTTCGAGAATGCAAACTACGGTAAACACTCGTATTAAACCCGACGAACGGGATTGGCAGCGGGCGTACGACGCGTTGCGGATACTATTCCGTGCGGTCAATTCCGAGAGTGAGAAAACCCAAAAGCGAATGAGAGTTGCCGTCGACTCTTTCGTTCTCTCTCGCTCGTTCTCGGGATGTTTCACTCTCGACCGAAGGATTCCAAGAAATGGTGGGGATACTCACCGGGCGTAATGCGCATGGTAAAAACGGGACAATAACGAGGATTTACTGTGCTCTATACTTGCCTGCGCATTTGAGAAATACGAATCTGAAAGGAAATTAATGTACAGAGCGAGTCACTAAGAACATTCATCTTAAATACCTCGTTATTCATTGATGTGATGAAAAAATCCGCAAATTCATTGACCTATACAAAGTGATCTTCAACACCGAACGAGGATTAAAATGTGTGAAGAGTATCATTTGCTTTCAATTTTTCTGTGCAAAGTTATGAATTCGTTTTTTTTTATAGATTACAACGCAGTAGTAAAGAAAATATGCGGTGCCATTTAAAATTCGTATTTCTAAAAAAAAAATCACAAATAAATATGTATAGAAGGAGGCTTATCTCTCGCTTGCTTTCGCCGCATGCCTCGGGACGATCCAAAGTTGACGGATCGGCCCGAGGCATGCGGCAAGGGCCCCGAAGCACTTCACCGACGTGCAACACTTATATACTAATTCTGCCTCAGCTTGCCCCATTCGCGTTCGTGCTCAAGTCTGTACGCGGCCTTAGGAACTTAAGGGGGTATACCCGTTTGAACCCACGGAAAATGTGTACATTTTGGGGATTTTTTTACAAGTCAACGACTTGATGAAGATTTCCTGGTTTTTTACTATCTTTACATAGTATTATGAACTACTTGAAAAAAAAGTTTCAGTTAATAAACTATTGTTTTTCGGAAGTTTTGCATACATATCCGAAAGTGTCTCGATTTTAGAAGGCTAAACGGTGGGCCTAAAACTCGCGCTACGTTCAACCAATTCACTTCCAATTTTGCATGCAGGATCGTAATAAGATTTCACATCGTCCAACGAGGGCTTTTTTTATTCCGATTCCCCGTTTATTATTTATAAAGAAAAAAGGTGGCCTTTTCTCTTAGAAAAATGTAACTTTACCTTTGATCTCTCACCATTTCTTTATTTTTCAAAGTTTTCAAAATCGGCCCCGTTGGACGATAGCTATTGACATACTTTATAAGAAGATTTTATTGTTTTTGATTTCAGACACGACATACAGCTGTTTTCAAGCCCACCGTTTAGCCGTCTAAAATCGAGAGACTTTCAGATATATATGCATAACTTCCGAAAAACAATAGTTTATTAACTAAAACTTTTTTTTCAAGTAGTTCATAATACTATGTAAAGATAGTAAAAAAACGGGAAATCTTCATCCAGCCGTTAACTTGTAAAAAAATCCACAAAATGTACACATTTTCCGAGGGTTCAGACGGGTATTCCCCCTTAAGGGCTATCCTCCTCGCAGCGCCTAAAACTGTAAATTCAAAGTCAATTTTATCGAAAACGAAGCACGATATCAAAAAATTCTATTCTATATTTTCGACTTATTTTTTCATGTAGAAGCTCCTCTCAAATTGTATTTCACACGCAGCCGAACGCTCTGTATATACATTTAAACTTAGTTATTATTCCACTAATAAATAAAAATAATGTCTTCGAATACATACAAGATGATACGGATAACGATAATCTATCAATATTAAAAAAAATTGATGATACCAATAAATTAACAATTTATCGATAATATCGTGGTTTAGATTCACCCGTCTTCTAATTCAATTTGGAAAGCACTGGCCGTACACAGACAACACTCGCACTAATTTAACCCTTCATGGTCACACTGGGTCCAATAAACCCGCTTTTTAACTTTGGAGCTTGATATCGGTAAGTTCCTGGTTTTCCTTTCCGAGTCTTTTGGTACATGTTGTCATTTCATTGCTTACTGAAACGCGACTATTCCATATTTTACAACGTTTAAAGTGTGTGTTATAATTTTTGGGAATCGGTTGGACTGATACAGTTCGTCCGGTAACTGTTTAAAATTCGGCTGGATCCATTGGACCCAGTGTGCCCACCGCGGAACTTTACAGAAGTGTACCACGAAAGGTTAAGTGTCCTTCGTTATTGCCAGAGTAGACTTTTTTTATTGCTCCTGTATCCTCATACGCATAAAAAATTAGTGTTCGACATGTATAGATACACGACCATAGGTCTAGTTATAATTAAATACACGGCAAGATCATCTAAAAGGGAATTGTATGTACCCAAATGTCTCTACTTCTTTTGTAGATACAAAAATACTGTTAAGGACAAAGTTGTCTGGGTGAAGAAAGAAATATAATAAGAGACAAAAAATTGACTGAATTACATTTTTTGTTCCGAAGTTTCCAGATCGTTGATATTTTTTTGTGCAACTATGCGTTTTTTATATTTGCTTGCATCTTACAAGAAGCCTAATTCATTAATGTAGGAGATATCTTTTGGATAACTTCGGATAAAGGAATTCTATATTTAATAGGTCATAAGTGTAGATATATATCCATATAAAAAATTAAGTCGAAGGTGTAGAGTAACATTTTGGATTTCGTTTTCCATTTTTCAGAAATGACTTTAATTATCCGTTAATAGTGTATGAATTTACGCATGACCACACCTACGCCTTGGCATAACGGACGTCACTATAGGGTATTCCTATTCTCGTTTCCGTTTACAAACATTGCTAATGTGATGTATGCTTTTGCATTAGTCGTACTGGCTTATTTTTATTAATGCAAACATAATTTCTAAAATACCAGCGTCCGTAGCCGTGATGAATATACAGGTTCTCGTTAGATCACCGAAGTTAAGCGTCACGGGGCGGTGTAACTGGGGAAAGATGCGTGGTGACCGGGGAGACACCACATTTTTTCTCCGGGTGCGCTGCTGCTGCTGAGACCCGAAGGAGAGAGGAGGGAAAAATGGAATGACTAATGTTCGTTGGGCAATATAAGCAAAATGCTTGAAACGCCATCCTGTGTACATGACACAGGAAAAGCAAAATACGAATAATTTCTAAAATGTCTCAGAAATGTGTGTCTCTAAAATTATTAGTCAGAGTCTGTCAGGATTTCTCGTTACAGGACATGTTCGAATGTAATAAGTAGGTCAATATCATTTTATTCTGCTGTAACGTGAAAATACAACGTAAACAACTGTAGGTACTAGGTGTCAATTAACGATATGTGTGGTAGTATGTATGTACTTATTTAATTGTTCCCCTTGGGGTTACAATGGCTTCCGTTTACAATGTATCTTAACCTAACTTAACCTATTGGGTTGGCAACTAAGTGATTGCGAATTTTAAATAAGAAGGAAAAAATTTTAAAAATTTACTTGAAAATATAACTTTATTATTTAATAAAGTTATATTTTTTAAATAAGAAGGAAAATTTAAAAATTTTACTTGAAAATATAACTTTATTAAAAAATATAACTTTATTAAATAATTAACCTAACTTAACCTATTGGGTTGGCAACTAAGTGATTGCGAATTTTAAATAAGAAGGAAAATTCAAAAATTTTACTTGAAAATATAACTTTATTATTTAATATAACTTTATTATTTAATAAAGTTATATTTTTTAATATAACTAAAGTTATATTATTTAATATAACTTTATTATTTAATAAAGTTATATTTTTTAATAAAGTTATATTTTCAAGTAAAATTTTTGAATTTTCCCTCTTATTTAAAATTCGCAATCACTTAGTTGCCAACCCAATAGGTTAAATTAGGTTAATTATTTAATAAAGTTATATTTTCAAGTAAAATTTTTGAATTTTCCCTCTTATTTAAAATTCGCAATCACTTAGTTGCCAACCCAATAGGTTAAGTTAGGTTAAGTATTTAATAAAGTTATATTATTATTTAATAAAGTTATATTTTTTAATAAAGTTATATTTTCAAGTAAAAATTTTTAATTTTCCTTCTTATTTAAAATTCGCAATCACTTAGTTGCCAACCCAATAGGTTAAGTTAGGTTAAGATACATTGTAACCGGAAGCCATTGTAACCCCAAGGGGAACAGGTAGATATTGTCCGTTTTTGTCGATGACCTTTTGCCATCTTTCAGGCAGTCTCATAATTGCATGTTCATTAAACTTCTGATTTTTGCCAGCAAAAAACTGAAATAAGATTTTACATCATCAGCGTCATTAAAAATTTTACCATTTAAGGAGTTCTGCATGGAACGAAATAAATGGAAATCTGAAGGCGCAAGGTCAGGGCTGTATGATGGATGTGACAACACATCCCAACCTAGCTCCAATAATTTTTGGCGAGTGACCAAAGGTGTGTGAAGCTATGCATTATCATGTTGGAAAACAACACCCTCCCGATTTGCCAATTTTGGCCGCTTTTCTTGAACTGCATCGCTCAGTTTGGTGAGTTATTGAACGTAGACGTTTGAATTAAACGTTTGGTATCTTGGTAAAAGTTCGAAGTGCAGAATTCCTTTATAATCCCACCAAACTGACAGCATAATATTTTTTTGGTGAATCTCAGCTTTTGCTGTTGTCTGGGCTGGTTCATCCTGCTTCACCCACGATCCTTTTCGATTAACGTTGTTATAAACTATCCACTTTTCGTCACCAGTAATCAATCGTTTCAGAAATGGATCAATTTCGTTGCGTTTCAGAAACGAATCACAAATGCTAATGCGTTTCGTCAAATGAATTTCTTTAAGCTGATGAGGAACCCGTAAATCGAGTTTCTTAACATAGCCAGGCTGTTTTAATTATTTTTAATACATGTATGCGATACATTGAGCTTCTCTGCAATCTCACGTGTTGTGCTATGACGATCTGAATCGATAATGGCCTTGATATGGCTCTCATCAACTTTAACTGGACGGCCAGATCGTTGCGCATTTTCGAGTGAAAAATCACCAGAACGAAATTTGGCAAAGCAATTTTGACACTGCTTCTCCTTCAAGGCTTCATTCCCATATACGGCACGTAACTTCTTGTATGCTTGCGATGCGTCCCTGCCTTTTCGGAAATAATACAATAAAATATGTCTGAAATGCGCGTTTTGTTCTTCCATTTTAAATTGGGATATAAAAACGAAACTAAATAACTAATCGATACAATTTTCTTACTAATTAAAGGTGGAAGTTCAAACAGCAAGAAAACATAGATTAGGCCCTTTGAACACGTTGACAAAACAACAGAATGTGCTAACACCATCTATCGACAAAATCCGCAATCACTTAGTTGCCAACCCAATAAATCCCGCTCCTTCACACTTGCTTTTCCCTCGTTCCTTACCCTAACCTTACTGTATTTCTTAACCGCTTACTCCCTATTTCCTGCCTTCCCTCTGCCCCCCCCCCCTCCGATTTTCCTCCGTGCTCCCTTGTCTTCTTTCCTCCATTTTTTTCATCCACCCTTCCCCCTCCCCTTCCCCTAATATATTTCTTATCTTTTCCTGTCTTCCTCCGCCCCTGTGTTCCTCTCCACTGCACCTTTCCAAAATGTGCTCCCAATGTCTCCTCTTCTACCCCGAATACCCTACACACCCTTTCTTCTTGTTCTTCCAAATACCTCACTTCCCTCACTTCGTTTCCCACCTTCCATCTCGCAATCCACTTCCATCTCTCTTCTTTCCACCCTTTCTTCAGGTACTTTGGAATTCCTTCCACTCTCACCTTCCTGTACATCCTGTTGTACCTGGCCTCCCTCAACCTCTCTTCCACTTCGCCTTCTTGCATTTCCTTATCATTTCTTTCCACTTCCTTCCACTCCATTTCTCCTTCTCCCCTTTCCCTCTCCACCGTCCTCTGATCCCATCCCCTTTCCTCGAAATACTTGCTTCTGCCTTCCTCCCATCTCGACCCTCCCCCCCCTCTCCGCCCTTCCCCTTAATTCCTCCCAGTAAACCCAGGCCAACTCCCCGCCTTTTCCTTTTCTTAACCTCTCCATGTGTGGTAGTGTTAACGTGTAATTAGTATTGATATAATGAGGCAACATAATTCTAGCGGTTAAATGACAGATAGGTATACAAGTTACATATGACCGAACGGTTGGAAATAGTGTAGTCCAGCAATTCGTGATGCTTGTGGGGTGTCTTATCCATGCCGACGAATGTTGTCTAGCTAAAGACAATTTGGAGCAACTTATAAGCGTCTTGGGCAAGCAAGATTCTTTTCGCGTGTTAATATTGGTTACATTATCGTGTTCCGGTGGATTAAAATGGTATTGACGTACACGACATTTCATTTGAATATGCTCTATAACGAGAAATTTTTAAGGGCTGTACTACGACAGGAAATCATGTGTGAACGTGTGTTTATATACTACTAACTTTACTACTCGGCTTCGCCGAAATTTAGATTCTGATTTTATAAAATTTTTTTTTTTTTTTTTTTAAATAGTCACATTCATCTAAATTAGTCAAGCATAATGAGCTGAGGCACATTTTGTGATCCCAGGGTTTATCGCTCGAAAGTTTTTAGGCGACAGACAAACACACAAGCATATTAGAAGCTTTCGGCTTTATATATTAAGATTCTACCGTCATTACGCTTAATATAATATGTTCCTGCAGTTGAACACGATATTTTAGGAACACCCTGTATAGATGGATTCAGTAACCGAGAGTATACAGACATGAACCTCGTGCTAAGTACGTGTGACAGTCATACATTTGTCACTGCTAATTGCAGGGATCGGTATCCCAGTCGCCGACGTTCTGACAGGCAGATCATCCGAAGAGCAGAGCGGATACTCGTATATCATGGACCTTTAGAACCGCTCTGTCGGCATGACGGTCATTTTTAACAAATTAATAGAAATGTAGACATACCAGCTCTGTAAACCGTATGGACCGACACTACAACAAGTAGGAAATACCATGCCTCGCACCATAGCATTAGCAGAGAAATTGTTTTTAATATTAGACGATATTAAATTTCACCCTTATTACATCTGTACGATACAGAGACTTGTGGAACGAGTTTACATGTTACGAAATGTATCAGTGGCTGATACATATCAGTATAACAGTGCTGAACAATTTGAACTGAAAATTTGATAGACAGATGAAGCCAGGATCAGTAAAAATGGCATGTTCAATATTCAGCACGTGAAAATCCTCATTCCATTTTCCCAACATAGCTTTAAATTATAAGGAATTTAAACGTTGGGATGGAATACTTGAATAACACAGAATTACTTTTATATTCGGAAATTAAAAACAGAAAACCGGGCACAAGCATGCTTGCAGTAAAACGGAATTCGTTTCCAACTTTCGTGTTAATGGAACATAATTATTGAGCAGAAACCAGTTCTGTTTTACTGTTCATTCTCAATTATCCAATATGATAAACATTAATAGTAATAAAAGTAGGTTGTGGCGATGTTGTTCGTTAGATCGAGGTATAGTTGAGGGCATGTGCAAACTACTTGTGTTTAACGGATATTCAAAGACATTTGTTTTTAAACAAAGCACCAAGCCAATAGAGGCCGTTCTACATGTTCGAGTGAACTTTTCATGTAGACTCACCCACTTTGGAACTGTGCCATAAATTCGGTCATATCAGGTACAAAGCAAAAAGTACGATAAAGATATACGTAAAAATAAGTGAATTGAGACTTCATCCTATGAATTGACACAATTCTTTGACAATAACAGAAGCTATTTATTTAAAATTAAAAGTTGCTTTTCTGAGAATGATGAAAAATAATACAAGCCTTCACAAACGTTTAATTGCTATGTAACGATATGTACTTGAAAGAAAATTTAAGAATCTTTAGACTTTTTTATATTCATTTCACTTCGATTACTAGGTACAATAATACCGAGAACTTGCATAGTTATCTACGAGATATTGAAGGATTACTACAAGGTAGGTAATTAAAGCAACGTTTCCTCACATTTACATCTGTTAGAAAAAGAAATGAAAAGTGGGAGGACAAGGTAGACAATACTTGTGATAATAAAGAAAAAGGGAATAATTGACAAACTAGATTTTTGAATTAGAATTTCCTGTTTGATTCTGATTTTCACATTGCCTTTATTCTGTATTGACTCGCCAAACTACGCGCTGTGGGGTCGCAGCTTGAGGATCGCGGCTGGAGACTGAAATGAAAGAAACCGCTCTTCGACTAAAATTGCATACCAGTCTCCCAAATCGCTAACCCGAACCTCCGATCCGTTTGCAATTTGTGAGAGACTACTGTACATTTAATCAAATTCTGACAGTATGATACATTAAATTAGACCGAAATTATTAATAACGAAGCTATGCATTTTTAGTTTCGCGCTACAAGTTAAGGTAGTAGAACGTTGAGGAGTGCAATTTTTCGATTAATCACTTTCGCCGATCTAATTTATAAGTCCTTTGTTACCTTGGTAGCAAGTACGTCATAACTTCGCTATGTGCAGACACATCGCCGAGACGTAGAAGGATATTGATTTCTTAGCTTCCTTACAGAGGCGTACTCGAAGTCCAACTGTTTTAGAAATTGACTTCTATAATTATCGGCCACAATTATTTTCCGCGCATATCATTATCTATTTCAAATTCGAAAACTTTTAAATAAATTATAAGTAAAATTTGATAACTTACCAAATTATCAAAGTTACCTTTTAAAGAGAAATAGGTAATATGATATAAAATGATAATGATAGATAGTATTGGACTTTTTTAAGTAAATTATAAATGGATACCAACTGTCGCCCAAAAGTTAGGAGTCAGTCGATGCTTAAGTGAAAATCGTTCAATTTTTCTCTTACATTACACAATCAAGGGTTTCGGTTGTCATACATTTCTATATTTATGTGTATAAATACCAACAATTGAGAAAAAGAATAAAGCTCTTAGTGTAATATTTTCCAAATATCTTTAGTAATAGCTATCCTATCATTAGTGTCTTCTCATCGAAGTAACTGCTCCGCTTCTTGATAATCCTTTGACACAATTTTGACAGACTTTCAACAAGTTTATAAAACTTTTCTTGAGAAATGGTCTTCCAGCAGTCCATCAATCGAAATCAACAGAATAACTGGGATATTATTCAAGACCTGTATTACCGGGAAATACCCTCGTAGTGGCAAGATGATAATTCGTAGTGGTGGGGGAACACGCCACGCATGCGCGTGATGACGCGGTGACGTTAACCCAATCAACGCCAAGATGGGAAAGGATGGAAAATGAGCCGACGCCAGCGCCAAGCCAGGTGAGGCCACGGCCAACGAGCGTCGAGAACCTATTTCTCGGCGACGGTGTTTGACGGTAGCTTGTTGGCTTGACTAACGCCCGATTTCTTCATCTCTGGACAAAGTCCCGGTTAGCTAGCGAGCAGCTAGATGCTATCTGCCAGATAGCAGTAGCGCGTGTTTCTTCACGCTTTTGGATCCTATGCTTAACTGACTGAAAAGGTGACGCGGCAACCCCGCAAAAAAGGTAAAGCGACAACTTCATTGTGAAGCTGTTATTCATTTTTGCAAAGTCACGTGTCGAAGGATCGACAATAAAAAAAAACTAATATGGGAAAAAATTGTGAAAATCTATTAAAGTTAAAGGAGGAACTATTACAATTGCAGAAGCAATTAGTAATCGATGAATCGGGAGCAAAAAAAGTTAATCATAAATTGGCAATAGCTGATGGCGAAGGTAAAAAAAGAATAAACGAATTAAGCATTAAAAATTTAGAAGCAGAATTAAATATAAAAGAGTATAAACTGTTACAAATAAAGAACCATGGTTTTGAATAATGACATTTTACTTTTATTTTCCCCATGTTACTGTTAGAAATTTAGTTTTAGATAAGTAGGGATAAAGTAGGCCTCTTCATCCTCCAAATGTTCGAAAACGTTAATGTTCATGATCACTACCATTTCTACACGATTTTTTCGTCGAAGCGCCTTTTTAAACAAAACTAAAATCGCTTGATGTCGCAAAGTATGCAACGTCATCCAGAACAGTCCACAAGCATCTGTTCTCTGTTTCACATTTCCTACTTCCCCCACTACTGCAAAAACGCACTAACTGGCAGTTCCAGCAGTTATCCGGTACCCGATCCTCTAGTCAAATTGACCGGAGGATAACTGGTAGATAACTCGAGACTGGAGGTGAAGAATTAGGCATATGCCAGATATCTGCCAGATAACTCTGACTGGCAGATATCTGGAAGTGAAGAACTCGGCCGTAAGTAGCTTGGCTTCGCTTGGCGTTGGCGTTGGCTCGGTTCCCATCATGACGTCTCACGCGCACATATACTGCCACTGTACACGTTATCCTCAATTGTTATTTTGCCACTACAAGGGTATTTCTCGGTAACACTGGTCTTGAATAACATCCCAAAGTTATTCTTTTGATTTCAAATGATACTTAGGTACTTCTTGATCCGACTTCGGTTCACAGCTTCTCGGTGGTACCTAGTCGGGAGATTGTGGTGCTCGGTCCCTCCTGTACTCGCAACAACCTCTCTGTCTGTTTGTATGTGAGATAGTTTTGCCAAAAATTTAATGCGTGTTTCGAATTTTTGTCCTGTTGTAATATACAATTGTCCCCAATCAATCGCAATGGACTGACAAGCAGAATGTTCTCCTCAAATATACTTTTACATTTTTCTTTATTCAAGGATTCATCGATTTTTATCAATTTTCCTATACCACGAGAGAAGGAGCATACCCAAACCGTTATGTATCCGTTTCCATGTTTGATGGTGAAGTGGATGCCCTCCTTTGACAACCTTATAATTCAGACTTGGATTCATCGATTCATAACACGGTTTTGACACATTTTTATAGTCCAGTTCTCATGCTTCGTGGTGCATTGTAGTATCTTGTTCGTATTCACTAACCGTAGCAGCTATTTTTGCACGTAGGCCAGCCGTTGCTACAGGCGAATTTACATGTGTTTTGACCGTACTTATTAATTGTGGTTAATTGTTTGTTCAATAACAATGCTCGATTTTCAACACAATAATTCATTAACTGAGACCGTTACTATGGTCGATAAGAGTAGAAAAGTAGAATTAATGTAGTTATGTGTAGTCGCCTACATTGGCCGACAAGAGCCACTAACAATAAACCAGCGAATTGTATATGCGTTCAAGCTCGTTCCCCCACCCATGCTGTGGTTAGCAACCATGGACATAGGAATATAGGGACGGAGGAATAGTTGCGACTTTAGGCGAGGGGAGTGAAGACTATTTGAGGGGGGAGAGAGCATCTATATCTGCCTGGATTTGATTGGTTGTATTCTACGCATGCTTCATACCGCTAATTATGAAAAAGTGTTAGCTACAGATTAGTACAGACGTCTAACTGTAAGTTTATACTAACCAAGTGATTATTCATGAATTTAAATGGTGAATATGATGAAAATTGAAGAGAAATAGACATCTATAATTCTTAAAATATATAAAGTGAATTAAAACAGAGATACTGACATTAACATCATTTATTGTTCGATAATAATAGAAACCAAATAATGATAAAATGAATGATAATTAGTATTATAGTCACACAAAACAGTCAACATCTCTTCGTAGTTCAAGCACGATCTACCTAATGCCCGGCGCAACAACTGCTTCAACAGTTTCACTAGTCTCTCCCACCAACCGCCCCACCCAGGCGCATTTGGCGGATTGAAATGCCATGTGATTTGACGTGACGTACCTGCTTTAGTTATCGTTTCCCAATCAAGGCGTTTAAACAGATTTTCCGTGCCAACGAAGTTCGTCCCGTTATCGCTATATATGATCGTGGGTCTGCCCCTCCTTGCTATAAAACGCCTCAAAGCCTCCATAAAAGCTACGGTGGACAATGAGGTTACCAATTCCAAGTGTACCGCACGGTAGATTGCGCAGGTGAACAGGCATATCCACACCTTGAGATCCCCCTTCAGGAATACCGGTCCTGCGACATCCACCCCGGCTATCTCAAACGCGGCCGCTTTATTAACGCGATTCTCGGGAAGCGGAACCGGGTCGGCGCTCAATGCTCTGGCTTCTTGCCTGGCACACACTACGCATCTCCTGATGATAGAGTGCACCGCTTTCCTACCCCCCAAAACCCAAAACCTTTCTCGCAAGTTACTCATCAAGATCTGGGATCCCGCGTGCTTAAGGTCCTCGTGCCTCCCGCGAATTAGTAACCTAACTACATGATGGTCGGCAGGCGGAACAACCAGATACCGAAACCCATATGTGTCCGGGCGCTGAACAAGTTTCGTTTTAATTCTAAGCAAACCATCCTCTGACCTAAAGGCATTCAGAGATCGCAACATTTCCTCAGACTTATCCGTAAAACACTCCTGTTGAATAAACCTCATAACCAGCCGTTTGGCCTCCGTCCACTCGGGGGTGATAAGTTCCCCTTTGGCACGCAGCTCGCGAGATCTCTTACAATTATGTATAAACCATCTAATCCACCCTATCAATCTAATTATTTGGTTATAGCTTGAAAAACGCATTGCATACCAAGCAAGGCCCCTCTCTCCTTTATTCCTGCTTAACGTTACTAAACATAACGACACACCACCTTCACCGTTGTCCAAAGCCTTGGGGCCCTTGGTTTTCTTCTTTTCCGCGCCGATTTCTGACCCATCATTGCTTTCCTCTGCCAATGGCCACTCCTGAGGGCTGCGTTTGAGCCAGTCCGGCCCCTCCCACCATCGCGAGAAAAGCAAGTGGTCGACTGTACAGCCTCTCGGTGGTAGGTCGACCGGGTTCAAATCGCCAGGTACATGGCGCCAGTGCTCGGCCTTCGTCAGTTCTCCGATTTCTCGCACGCGATTTCTCACGAATGTCCCTCATTCACCGTCTCTTTTTATCCAAGCTAATACCGTCGTGGAGTCAGTCCAAAATTGTAGCCGCGCGCTCTTATAAGTGGGATCCAGAGAGGAAAAGATAGAGTTCGCTAATCGCGCCGCTATTGTCGCCGCCAACATTTCTAAACGTGGTATGGTAACCTCTTTCGTCGGGGCCACCCTTGATTTCGCCTGTACAAGTCGAACGCTCACTCCAGCCGTACCTTCAACTCGAGCAAAAATTACCGCCGCATACGCCAACTTACTCGCGTGACAAAAAACATGAAAACTCACATCTTCTACGGATATGCGACCTTCTAACACCCATCTAGGAAACTTCAACTGACTTAGCTTAGGTAAACTGGCCATCCACTCCAAGAATCTCTGTCTGATGACGTTATGCACCTCGTCGACCCAACCCATTCCTTCTGCCCACGTCTCCTGTAACAAAATCTTCTGACACAATAATACTGGGCACGCGAAGCCCACCGGGTCAAAGATGCGATGGGCTGCAGAAAGAATGGTTCTTTTCGTAACCCTACCAGCCAGATAAATCTGTACGCACGGCACGCTCAGTTCTAAGGTATCATTTTCCTTGTTCCATAGTAAGCCTAAAACCGAGGTTGGTACTCCTCCGTCACTTTCTCCGGAATGCTCCCACCATCGCAGAACGAAGGCGCCCGCTGCCATTGCGGCGGTGCTCTCCGCGATAAATTGTGTCACTTCCCCTCGGGAACTTAAACTAGTCACACAATTGTTAACATAAAAACTTTCTCTAAGCTTACTTATTACATCGTATGAAATCTCAGGGTTAATTTCCCTTTGATCGCTCCCTAGTATATCGTTCAAACGTAAGTTAATGACTGCGCCCAGCAGATACGTGCTACAACACACACCAAAGACTACTCTAGTATGTCGCAATACAATAATCTTCCCTTCCTTGTCATACCAGAAGAGTCTTAAATAATTGCGATCACTTTCGCACAGACATATTTGTAGAAACGCCTTCTTAACATCTTCTTTCACGACGCGACGATGCGGCAAATAATGGCTCCCACTGCCGACTTCCCCCTCAGGTACCGCTTTGATAATGCCCTCCTCGCACCAATCCTTTAGAACTCGGTCGTACTCCCCGAACAGCCCTTCGGCCCTCAGCTTGGTCGTAGTCACTTGCAAGCTCTTCCTAGCGATGTCCTCATTGATGGGCAGCAGGGGGTGATCCTAGATCCACGGTAGCCTGATAACGGCCGTCTCCCTTTCGCTCTACCGTCGCAAGAAATTCTTCGTGCACCTTTCTTTCGCGGTCCTTCCGTGTCCGGATCTTCAATCCCCAGCACGTCCAACTCCCACAAATTGGCCACACTAGCGTTTGGTCTGAACGTCAGTAGGCACTTTGCCCATCATTGTCCATCCCAAACGTAACTGCACGGCCACTAGTCCACTCTGCAGAATTGGATACTTTCCCGTTATCAATTCGCCGATGACATCCGCACTGATAAGAACTTTAATCGGCTCCGGCTCTGGATCCATGTCTGTCAACACGACTTCCGTTTTCTCGAACTTTTGTAAATATGGGGCGATTTTGCAGGATGGAATTTCCCCACAAATCTTCTCTTGGTCCAGGGCCATGGATTTGCAAGGAAGTATCCCATCTAGACTGACTAATCGTATCTCGTGCTGGCGATGATTCTCTGGTTGTGATCTCGCGCCTCCAAACAGTGTATGGCAGATTACCTGGTTTCCTGCTGGCGTGTATTCCAAACCAGCCACAGCGTCCCTTGTGATATAAGATCGCTGTGCACCGATGTCCACGAGGGCTGGTACCACAAAGCTTTTGGTGTGGCTGCGCAGCCTCACCTTCAATGTTTGCAACAGCACCTCTGAATGGCGGATGTGGCTCGCCAAGTTGTGTTCGCCTGTAACTTCCAGGAGTCGCTCGATTGGTCCAGCTTCGCCGGATGCCTCCGGGCACATGGCAGCCACGTGGTTCCTTCCACACCCGGCACACTATACTTGCACTCTGCATCTTCGGAACCCATGGCCTGTCTTCAGGCAGTTAAAACAACAATTCCTCTCGCACTATTTTCCTCCTCTCGGTGGGATCCATCTTACGTGCTTCTTCACAGTCACCACTGTTGTGCTCACCTTTGCAGAAAATACAAAACAAACCAGCGCTGGACAGTGTCCACATTAACCCACCTGCTGACGGGGTATCCTTTCCTGCATCTGCTCGACTCTTCCATTTCTGTGGTTTTCTATCGTCTTCCTTCAAGTCGAAACCGCTGATTGCCATCGCCATGCTCTGCTCGTGTTCCTCTTCAGATTGCAGGAATTCTATCAGCTGACTGAGTCGGTCTCTTGCCACGGTGTGACTTACTGTGCTGCGTTGCCACACCCTTAACAGGCAGCGATGATTCTACTAATGGATATAACATGGCAGCACATTTTGTGGTCACACCTAATGACTCGAGGACGCGTAAATGCGATTCGATTTTGTCGTACAAACTCGCCAGTGACGACTTGTCATTTGGCCTTGTCACGTTCTGAAGCATCAACTTCAATAATTCACGTATGTAAAACTCAACCAACAGCTCCTCACGGCTGAACTACTAATTCATACGCACGTGAGTGGGACGTCATTGCCTGGATCATTGTCTGGAGGAAGTCAAAATTTGTATTCCTCATCTATATCCAGATCCTCATGGATTTTCTTGAATTGGCCCCAGAAGGAGAGCCACTCTTTAATATCGCCGTTGAATTTCTTCAGTTCAATCTTCGGCAAATTGAACGTGCGCTTTCTGTCTGTGGAAAAATTATTAACCGCATGAGACGTATCGCGTTCACGTCACCGATACGTGAAATACAGTTACGCATTCGGTTAAACTTCAGTCTGCATTCATCTGCCGTTTTACTCTCGCTTTTCATATCCTCTTCGCCTGTCTCGCTTTCGATCAGGAGATCAACCACTTGCGGAAAGACTGAACAGCTGGATATCTCGTAACGTATTGGAGAAAAAAAAAAAATATATGAAATTGCATGGTTCGAGGGGGCGAATGTATTAGCCGAGACGATTTCTTTTTATTATTATTTTCAAAAATACGATGGTCAAGTTCGGTTTTTTAAATGGAACTATTTTTTTTTAGAGTTCATTTGATATTGCGTTCCAAGACAAATTCAATAACCTGTAATGTATGCACTTTATTTCCACTGGTTTTCGAGATATTGTGCTTGCAAATTTACTGATTTTCACTGAAAGAGAACCTGCTGGAGATTGAACAATGTCACCACGCTTTTTACTGACTTTCACCAATTTGGCAAACAGATGTTCTCGAAACGTTCTTGGAGAAATAAATTATCGATTGAAAAAAGCGAAAGAATTTTCGCCTGGCTCTGAGTCCGCTTTTGTTCCGACGCACGCGAGAAGGATGCCACAAATATAGTAATTAGTAAATCGGTTTGAAGTTTTTTTTCACTGATAACGTAGTAGATGTCGACGGAATTATGCGCTATATATATGCGCTACATTGCTATACATCCAATTTTTACCGGTAAATCGCCAAATTTTTACCGGTAATTTGATAAATTACGCATTTCTCGATATTTACCAGTAAATTACGTATTTCTCGATATTTACCGGTAAATTACGTATTTCTCGATATTTACCGGTAAATTACGTATTTCTCGATATTTACCAGTAAATTACGTATTTCTCGATATTTACCGGTAAATTACGTATTTCTCGATATTTACCGGTAAATTACGTATTTCTCGATATTTACCGGTAGATCGTGAGAAATACGTATTTCTCGATATTTACCGGTAGATCGCGAGAAATAGTAGCGCATATATGTAGCGCTTAATTCCGTCGATATCTACTACGTTATCAGTGAAAAAAAACTTCAAACCGATTTACCGGTTTGCAATCCTTAATAAGGAATCGGTTGATGCCACTTTTGCAAAAACCTGGTGAGAAATACAAAACTCAAAATTCATCACTGCTTAGTGCCCAACATTGTATGGCCCCACTGCACAGTGCGTCGAAGTACCTATACTTTATGAATTTTTTTCCGAAATACTGAAGATAGAAAAAACATTTGAGATGACAAAGTTCGGTGACACAGTTTGCATATCAGTCTTACCTGTTCATTATTTATAATTATTTTGTCTTTTTCAAGTTCAACAATTTTTCTGGTGTATAAGAAATTGAAATTAAAATATACAAAGTTAATCGTATTCTGTATTCAAGTATTTTTCACATAATAGTTGTACACAATTTTGTCCCTGTCAATAAGTTGTTCTTGCCACTTTTCATTACTTTTGCTTAATCAAGCACTTGTCACAGTCGCAGACTTCAGTCGTTTCATTTATAAAAATGAATTCTTCTATAGAGGAGAATCACAAATATATTTATTTCTGCAATACCACGTTCGCTATTTTCTGTACCCATCAGTTACATTCAATCTCATTCAGATTTGCTACGTTTTCTTGTTAGGTTTTTTAGCTTTCGGGCATGTAGAACAGGTGAATAGTAATAGAAACTTGGATCTTGTTCGCGAAGGGAATACGGTTGTAAAGGTTAGAAATGTGCCTCACGGGCGCTCGTTGCTGGTATATGAAACTTGGCATGAAGTTTGCCATTTCGTTTCGCCCAGTTTTTTCCTATTATTCGCGCGTCATCTTCCTCGACTACCCAAGAAAGCCCTCATTGTTGTCGGAGCTTTCTCTCGTAACCTTTGTGGAGGACGCCTAGCTACATAAACATGTACTACGCCCCGTGCAGATATAATTCGTGCAATCTTTCTGGTACGTACTCTTCTCTCTCTTCTCTATCTCCTTTTTTTATCCTGCCACCTCTGCCTATACTCCTCTATCCTTCTAGACCCAACGTTCATCCTGCAAACCAATTGAGTACGAGCACTGGTAGAGAGAGGTCTCCAGGTAGGCGAAGATCGATAGCACCGCGACCCAGCTTTACCCAAGCGGGCCGGGGAACTCGCTGCTATTAGTTTCCGTAATCTATATGTACGTGTGTACACCTAGGCACACAGATGTAGCAGCCCCGCTTCCGAAAAGTAATTACCGCTTCTTACTCTTACACGTACAACCACCACCGTTTCCATTGTGCTCGGTATTAGAGTTCTTTGTTCTATGATTATCCACCTGTTATCTTTTAACGGAGACGGCAGTTTTGTTGTATCTATTTACATCATTCATTTATGTTTTTCGGTGACTCGTTTCGTTGCGATGATTCGTTGCGTCTAATCAAGCACAGACCGCAAGCATCACTAAATAAAAAATTAATATGTATAGATGTATTAGATTTAATATGTATAGGCTGCGAACAACTAAATGTTATCCCCGACTTAATGACTTATTTTTATTATTAAAAATGTACAGTTTTGAAAAGTAAATTCTACTACGTTTATGTAATTTCTTTAATAATGATGCCTTGTCACGGAACTTAACCTTTATAGTAACTTTCCAGTGACAATCCGGTTGTGCTTAAGGGGGAAAGCCACTGTGAAAACCTTTTTTCCCCCCCGATTTTTTTTGTGTGTTTTCATAATGTTTGGGGTCTCAAAAATATATCTGCGCAGCTTCAAAGTGGATCGCGAAAAATTCTGGAAGCAACGTTAGGTTTTGTACAGGTAGCGCAGCGCTCAGAACCGAGTGTACGCATAGGTAACTTGGTGTCAGTCGCCCGAAAAGTTTATGTCCAAGAATCCAAGTGTATGTAATAAGAGGGATTATAAGCTAATATATTGTTTAGAACTAGGTAAAGAGTCACTGGACACGACGAGACTGTATAAATTTTCGATCTTTACGTTGCGGAAAATAAATTCTGTCAAGCCATTAAACGCGATTATTTCGAAACGGCATTTTTCAAACTGGACGGATTCATAACTCAGTCAATTTTTATCGGATTCACTTGAAATGTTCAGGGAATATTCGTAATAAAATTATCTTCAGTTAAACGTACAGGTGCTTTGATTGAATAATTCATGTAATTGTAATATCGAAAAAGCATGTCGATTTTCTATACTTTTTCTTCCGAAGTTCGCAATTTTTTTAAAAAATTAATATTTTTTTAATTCTGTACGCTTAACTGAAGCTATTGTAACGTAGGGGAAAGTGGGGCATGACCGGATACCTAATGTATTTTTCCTGCTAGCATAAAGTCAGACGGCAAAATAAACTTTCGACAGCGCTAGAAATCTTAATTGGACCTTACAGAATCAGAAAATGAGAGTTCTTATATGAAAAAACTATTTGGCTAACAGGAAAATAAGTTCTCTCGGAAATATGCAAGTACCCGGTTTTATCCTATAGGTGTGGGTAATACCGGGTACCTATTAAAAAACGCATAAAATATGATATAATTATAAAACCTTTATTACTATTATTTTAGAAACAATAAAGGAAGGTTTTTTTACAAATATTAATTTGTATATAACTTTATTTTAATTTATTTAGTGAACAGAAATCACAAATAAAGGTCTCGTCGCCCTTCTCAACACTTGTGCAAATCTCATGAGCCCACCCGTGGCCTCAACGTCAGCATCATCGTGAGCGTGTTTCACGTTGATGTTGGCAGCTTCCAATTTTTGAGACAGCATAGCAATAAACCTACTCTTGTTCTTTCTGTTCGCTCTACACGTGCTACATCCATTGATGCTGACGTTCTCATTACTCCTACGAAAAAAACTCGTAACACCTTTTTTGTAGAGAATTTCCTAAGCTACAAATTGTATAATAACTTTTTTTTGTCGCAAAACTGCTAGATAACGAGATATTCGCGAAAAACAGTTGTTGTTCTTTTCAACCCTCTGTAAAATTTTTAGCGGCGGTCGGATTGATGGGGACTTTTGACTTATTGTTTAAAACGACCAAATAAAGGCCCATATCAAAATTTAGCTTGGTGGGATTTATTCCGAAGACAGATCCTAATTTCACTGGACTAAATGTATTATTTCTCGCAAGCGAAGATCCAACCCCTCGAAAATTTAAATTTTTTTAAAACTTTGGGAATATGTAGAGGTTAATATAGGTATGTATTACGCAATTTTGTTTGCTGCCCAAATTCACTCTAAGGGGGTGAAAATGACTCCTGAAAATCCGTGTTTTTTCGATTTTGTGTTATAACTCGCGAAATGTAAGAACTGTAAAAACTATAACTTACCATATGATAGTCCTAATTAAAAGAAGTAACTTTTTCCTGAACACTTTTATTCTATCTCCTACAGTTCGCGAGTAAAAATACAAAATAAAAAAAATTTCAGGGATCAATTGCACCCTCTTGGAGTGAATTTGAGCAGCAAACGAAATTGCGTTGTACTCAGGAGGACTTCCCCTACGTATTTACAGAGTTTCATAATTTTTTGAATTTCAGGGTTCGGGATCTTCCCTTGTCAAATGTGTGGGGGTTGAAACTTGGTAACCCGA
The DNA here is from genome assembly GCF_050908995.1 of Andrena cerasifolii. Classification (NCBI taxonomy): domain Eukaryota; kingdom Metazoa; phylum Arthropoda; class Insecta; order Hymenoptera; family Andrenidae; genus Andrena; species Andrena cerasifolii. Next base: position 2,562,314 of record NC_135125.1, on the reverse strand, counting down.
CATACATGAAAATGGTTACTCCTACGAAAAAACTCGTACGACCTTTTTTGTAGAGAATTTCCTAGGCTATAAATTGTATAATAACTATTTTTGTCGCAAAACGACATCTCGATCTCTGTAAAATTTTTAGCGGCGGTCGGAGTGATGGGGACTTTTGACATATTGTTTAAAACGACCAAATAAAGGCCCATATCAAAATTTAGCTTGGTGGAATTTATTCAGGAGACAGATCCTAATTTCACTGGACCAATACATAGAACCGGGTACCCGGTTTTGCCCCATAATCAAATACACGGTTTTGCCCCAAATGAGGTGATTTACTGAACATTAAATATTTACACTTCAACATGCGATAAAGAACCGGGTAAAACGTCAAAATACTGTGTAAAGTCTACAGAATACAATGCAGTGTTTACCGTAATAGATTCTTTAAATCTAAGTGGTATAAAAAAAGGCAATTCACCAACGCAACACTGTAACTTTTCAACTCGAAATTTTTAAACATCTCTGAATGAAAAACTACGACGGTCTCTGCGCTGCGATTGATCTCATACCGTCGTGAGGTCCACCCAAATGTAACACCATACGTTGGCTGCAATTCGCAGCTCTTGTCTTAGAAAAACAGTGGTACCCGGTCTGACCTGCGTACCCAGTTTTGCTCCACTTGCCCCTACTTTAAGAAAATGTTTGAATTTCATTATTTTCGTTCAATTTTATTATTTTCAATATAACACTTACCTTAATCTAAGATGACATACATACCAGTGTCCCCTTCTACTTTCTCTCTTGAAAAAATATAAAATAAATTAGACTGCTATTAGCAGCCACTTCGAATTTTTGACTTCCATGTTCTCGTCACAATTCTTACATGCTTTGTAATAATGTTGTTTTGTTTCTATTATATTAAGAATCGTCCACTACTTAGTTGCGTTTATCAACAATTGTTAGAATATAATGTTTATTTATTCAAGAAAATAAAAGTTACACAGTCGAACGTCAGTATAATAATAATAATAAGAACTGTATAAAACTTAAACTAAAAGTAATAGAAAGAATACTGTCTTTAACGCGATATAAGTTATCCGTTCAGAGGGTTTTCTCGGACTGAGAAGCGCAGGGGTCGAGAAGACCGTTTTCCCCTCTTTTGGGTCGCCTGTAGCGAAAGAAGGAAACTCATAAATTACCGGGTCCTTAAAGTCTCTGACTCTCTAACTCTAGGAAAAGTCTATGGTTGTACACATTCCAACAACAATGTTAAGTTTACCATGACTAGACTTGACTACACGTCGAAAAGAGACACTTCCTTGTAAATGCATTAGTGCAACGTATTACGAATGCAATCTGCAATATGAATCAAACTACCAATCCAATGTATGTAATTTGAACATCGGCAGGAAGGGATGCCACTACCAATTGCCCTGGTAGAGGCAGGAACCGTGTAGTTAATATTCCTTGCTGGTTTGGTTTGACTATTAGCTACCTCTGCGATACCTAAATACGAATGGAATAGGGATCGAACTTGCCATGTGATGTATCACTGTCCATACGATAAACTAATACAAAGATTGTAAGTTCGTAACATTAGATAACAAACTTGCCGCACTAACGTAACGAAGATTACTTGATACGTTTTGTCATTGACACTCTATTTTTGCTGTTGCTTCACAAATTAAGGTGGTACACGGGTATTTCAATGTGAAAAAAATCAATTTTTTTCGATTGTTTATGATAGCCACAAGTTTTACAAGTATTTTAAAAAAAAATTCATTGAAAAATTGGAACAATTGCGAGAGTTACGGGCGGGGCTAATGCAGGTAAACGCGCCGCGGCAGGCATTAAGGGGTTATACCTAGTCAGGCGGCCGAAAAGAGGTGAAAGTTTGTGATTTTTTTTTGAAAAAGTGGAAGCATATGTTCTTACAGAACTTTTTGCGCTTATAAGAGCAACATTTAAAAAACGTTTGGTAATTTTTTCGTAGAAAAATATTTACGTTTATAATAAAGTAACAACCGACATCCAAGAAGAATTTTTCAAAATTTGGTTTTTGCGGTGAGCACTGCCATTCGGAACCGGATTATCTAAAATCAAAAAACAAAAAAGATTTCGTTAGTATATTAATGTATCTTCCGATTGACGGAGAGAATTTTCCGACATATTAATTTAAAACAAAATGGCGGCTATTTAAAGTTGAAGTCCTGATTTTTTCTTGCAAAAATCAGTCTATTGGATTGTTGGAAGTGGGTTAAAATTGAGTTTCTAGATTTGAACTAAACAAACATACATAGAAACAAACAATCAAACAGAGGATTGAAGCTGAATAAAAATCGTTTAATAAGAAACTTTTTGTTAATCAGAGATGTAAGTGTTCAAGTCTATTCCGCCCAATTATATAATATTATTGTTTAATCATTAGTCAATTCCTGTTTATTTTCCCAATTCCTAAAATGTACAACACTGGGGCTCCAAGAGTCCCAGTTATATAAGCCTACGGGTACGAGCCTACACGCACACTACTAGAGTTTTCCCCATCTGTTACATGCCCGCAACTTCATTGGTTTCGAGCGCCCCCTTCCACGCGAGCTTTGGAAAACGCGATGGATGCTCGTGCTCTCGGACCGCCCATCGGAGCAACGCTGATTTAAGCTATTAACATAACAAAATATAATGTTTTAGATAATATAAGCAGCATAGAAAGTAATAACGATCGGAATTCAACGATTCATTAAGTCTGTTTATTTATTAAATGGGTGACAGTGATTGGTACAAGCGTTTCAAGAAATTTGCTATTACTGTCATAGCAGTAGTTGCTCATGTACATGAGACGACATAACCTTAAAATGAAATAAACAATATTAGGTTAGCTGGCAGTAACTGGGGCGTCAGTAATTCAGTCAAATACATTTTAAGGGTGTCAGTAATAGATCCCGAAATATATTTTTGAAATTGATGAATTTATACATAAAAATCGAAGTTTTAAGATCAAGCAAATTTTTTTTATCAAGTAAACATAATAAATAATAATAAATAACAAGGACAACATTATACAGTTAGTCTATAAATACAAAACTATAAGATAATGTCAGAGTCAACGCTTAAAGTGTCAGTAATTGGGTCCCATACCCTATGGAAGAATTAGCCCAGAAGTTAAATTCGAATCATTCTACAACAGTTATTTTCACCTAATATGCGTATTGAAAAAAAGACACAATACTTATAGCATGACTAATAGATCAATTATTTAGAGATAAAATGTTCATTGCTATCTAGGGCAGTTCGCCATTTTCTTAGTAGGTCATCTGTCTCGTTTACATAAGAAACTATTAATTAAGAATATTGGAAGACTATACTCAGTTCTTCGTCATAATTGTTGCAGGAGGACAAAAATGAGAAGAATGGATATTTTTATTAAAGTGGATAGAGAGTAATGAAATATGAAATGAAAGTCTTATTAGCACTTATACATTTTTCATTTTTAGTAAAACTTAAATGTTCTAACATTATATCCATATTCTTCTATACCATTATATCCTTATACTTTAATAGCACTATATCCTTATACTTTTGCTCCAAAGAATCAATTTCCTTAAAAAGAAATATACAGTCCCATTTAAAAAAAATGTATTTGCATTGGTCAGGTGCTGAATTGCATTTACGAAAAAACTGAAGGCATAGAAAGAAACCTTCTTATACTGTTCAACTTTTTCCTCCACAACTTTTCTTTATCTTTAACCAACCAAGAGATATAACCCGCTTCAGTTGCGTGTGTTACGAACCAGGGGCTGAAAGGCGGCTGCCGAGGATCGGAACTTAACCCCTTGCCTTATGATTTAATTCGCATCAGCGCGTGCCACAGTCAAACCAGAAGTCACTGACGCGATGGGACAAAAAACAACTGGCATATGCTCGACCTCCCTCGGACGATTACATAGAAGGCAAAGATAAAGATAACGAGGGCGTAGGATAATGAGAGACTTTTGTGCATTAATTCTTTTATAAAACGTTAAATGTGATCATTGTTTTATGGATATATATTTTTCATAAACTTTATAGTATAATAAAATATAACATAATGGAACAAACAAGAGTTTTATAAGAAAATACAATAAAAAGAATATAAAAATTAATGGTCTTGATCTGTATGGTATTTTTCGAAACAATTTGGTACATGTAAAGCGACTTTACATATCTTCCACTCTCATCTTGTTTCATTTCCTATATTATTTTTAGTGCAAACCTTACAAGTTTTTGATGGTTTATTTTTTGATTATGTTGGATCTATGTACTTCGGAAAATGAGCTGAAGCGCCTTTTGTAATTCTGCAACTGTACATTTTGCAGTAAAAACTCTGTTACACCTATTCTCGCTTGTCTGTCCATTTCAAGGCTAATATGTCTTTACAGCTTCGGTGGATGTACTCCCCTCCCTGTATTTTTTTTTGTAACAAAATCTTTTGGCTTGTTACGTCTATTACAGCGTACAGTGCCGATAATGTGTGTTTGATTTTTGAGTAACGTTAAAAATAATTTAGGTGACCAATACCAATTATCTACAAATAAAGTATATCCTTTATGTAATACAGGGTGTTTGGCTACACGTGGGAATAAATTTAAGGGGTGATTCTAGCCACCAGAATAAGACGAAAATCAAGAATAATAATATTACGGTTGAGGCTTCATTTATTAGTTATAAGCATTGAAAGATATGCCTGAAAGCAGGCGATCCGCGTGCAGCGGTGCACACAGGACAAGACAGGTGAAGGACCGAGCAGTGGTCGTCAAAGCCACTGTCGCTTGGGGTGACTGACTCCAGAGAGGCTTGCGACAAAATTGACGACAATCGATATGGCCACACGATTCTGCGACACTTAATGCAAAATTAAAGGGTTTCATTGAATTACACCAGACCTGCTTACATGCTAAAATCCATTGTTTCCATTGTATCCCCTGTAGTCTATTGTGTGATCGAGGCACACGCGCCCAGAAATCACACCACCCCAAAAAAATAAAAACAACATCAGATCTCCTACATTAATAAGACGTGTAAAAAATATAAAAGAGATCACAAATTTACCTGCACGTTGTTTAGTTTACACACTTTATCTTTTTGTTTTCTATTACTGAATAACCCAAGCGGCTCCATATACAGTTCACCATGTAGCTCACCTTGAACATATGCGAAGACTACATCCGTTTGGTGTATGGTACCTATGTATAGCTCCTTTTCCACGCACGTAGCTACAAAAGTACGAATCGTTTCGTACCTGGCAACAGTTCCTTGTCTGTCGTTTGATGAAGACCCCGAGGCTCAAGACGAGGATTATATCATTCTTAAGGAGCCATTTGTGTTCCTTTTCGTTCTGATAACCCATTTACTTGTTAGTATTTCCTTACCTTGTGATGAAGCGTCTCGCGGCCAAACGGTTCCAGGGCGGCCGCTAGGTGGCGCCGCCCGCGAGCCGCTCTTTTGTCACGGAAGTGATCGGTAATTAGTACCCGCGCCGCCGATAGATCGCGTATTTTCTCGCTGCTCGAAATCGCGAGCACGAACATAATAGGCCCCGTGGTGATCGATAATGATCAATGGTTCTAGGTGGAGATGTAGTAGTCTCCTCCACCCGAAACAGCGGAAAGTGGCTTGGTGCTGACCGGGCTTTGCAGTGCCGAAAGTGGAACAGTGCGATCGAGATCGTGGAGTGGCTAGGTATTGAGGTAGTTCCTGAATAATGTACTAAATTCAAGAATTCCATCAAATTTTCGTGCACAGCTAATTTGGAATACAAGAAACCGTGGTACAAAGTTTAAAATCGATTTAGCACATAGTTACGGAGAAATTGTTAATTAAAGTTAATAAATTTTAACACAGTGACATATGGCAGAGTCGAAAAAGGGGGTTATAATTTGTTTTTCTTCTGAAATAGGAAAACTATATTCAAGAAGTGTACCAAAATTGACAAAAAGTACATCGAAATGTTAAGAAATGAATTTATTAATTTCGGGGAAACTGACCACATGGTTTCTTCATAAATGCCCATAAAAAAATAGGTTTACGTGCAAATTTTTTAGAAACTACGTAGAGCAGTCAACGTGACAACGTCGCACAATCGATATGTTTAGGTACATTTCACTAATAACTCAGAATGCATCCCCTCTTTCTTTTTTCCTCTTCAATATAATTCAAAGATATTTAACAGTTTATAAACCCGGCATTTTTCTGTCGTTTCCAATATTATTGTTTTTAAAGTAAATTTACCACAAGGTAACGTAACCTTTCTGACATTTGGTTATAAAAGACGCTCCGAATGAATGCGACGTTGTCAGAGCTGCTGCTCCAATTCACTACGCTAACCAATCTAATATTCTACTTTCGTATTACAATTATTTATATTAACAATGAACTTTTTAAAATACATGTACATGATGTTAAAAATTATTATTATTATTTCTGTAGTATCATACTACTTCATATGCATAATTTATTATCCAACTCTAATTTGACTAACATAGTTGGTTAGGAACTACCTTAACCGGGCTACACGATCTTCGTGATTTTCGTATCCGTTGTCGAATAAAGATGGCTGGGTGTTGACCGGACTCTACGCACTTTGGAAGCAAACCGATCCTTCGGACTGAAATCGTGGAGTACCTGGGTGTCGACCGGGCTCCACGATCTTTGTGACAACCTTATTCAGCTTGTTGCCTTGAAACCAATTTCCACCTATCGTTTTCAGTTAATGAGTTGTATTGCTGCTCTCATTGCTTCTATCCATATTGCCTCCTCATCTCATTGTAGAATTTGCTCTGCAGTTAGTGAATCAATTTCACATACATTTGCTGATTCGTGATAAAGATTTCGTGGACGTCCAGGTTTTCCTGTTCCAATAATTAATGGTCATTCGAGTCGTTTTCTTCCCCATGTCTTTTAAAAATGATCTGCATGCTTCGAATTCTTCTGATTAGCCTACTAGAATATACTCTTTTCCTCTGGTGACAATTTTCCCTCGGTTGGGTCCCTTTTCCAAAGCCATAACGTTGTTGCCAAAAATTCGTAGAAAGCCGTGGTTTTTTCTTAGCTGTGGCTTCTTTGCATACCATGCTTCAAATGCACTTTTGTGTTTTAATACTGTATTAGGTTGGCTAATAAGCTCGTAGGGTTTTTTGTTAAGTGTTTTATTCAATAAAAAAACAATAATTATAACAACAACTTAATCATTAATATATTCTCCGTCACTGTTTACGACCTGTTCCCACCTCTCGACCAATTTGTTGATGCCATTTTGCCAAAAATCGGCCGGTCTGATGTCGAAGAAGTTGTTGAGCCAGTTTTTGAGGTCCTCCCCGTTGTCGAAGGTAACGCCCCTCATTTGGTTCGACAGGGACCGGAAAGAAAAGGTGGTAATCGGACGGTGCAAGGTCCGGAGAGTACGGTGGATGCTGAATAACCTCCCATTCGAGCTCTTGGAGGGCGGCTTTAACAACTTGTGCAACGTGGGGCCTGGCGCTGTCGTGAAGCAGTATGGTTTGGCCTTGTCGATTGGGTCTTTTCAGCAGAATTGCCTGATTCACGCGGTACAGTTGGGCAATATAGAGTTCCTTGTTGATCGTACTCTTTTTCTTGAGCACCTCCCAGTGCACCATTCCCTTCCGGCCCCACCAAACGCAGATCATGGTCTTCTTTGGGTGGAGGTCCTGCTTGACTCCCGGCTTCGGCGTATCACCCGGGGCCACCCACTCTTTTCTTTGCCTCATATTAGCGTATAGGCACCATTTCTCATCTCCCGTGATGATTCGGTGCAGAAAACGTTGCTTATGCCCACGTGTTGCTCGGTGTCGGGCGAGATGTTGCGAAGCAATTTGAAGGCGATTTTCTTTATTCTTTTGAGCAAGCTCGTGAGGAGGCACCCAGGCTCCAAATTTTTCTGCGAATCCCATCGAGTGAAGATGATTCACAATAGTCTGATGATTACAGTTCATTTTTTCGGCCAATTCGCGACTTGTTTGGCGACTGTCATCCTTCAAATGTGCCTTAAGACGCTTCTCGTCGAATTCCGAAGGTCTTCCCCTGCGAGGTGTGTCGTTGAGTTCAAAGTCGCCGTTTTTGATTTTCTCGAACCATTTTCGCGCAGTTCACTCGCCTATGACACCTTCTCCGTACACGTCGCAAATCTCCCGAGCGGCTGCGGCAGCTTTTTGACCTCGATGAAAAGCGAAGAAAAGCAGATGTCAACAATGTTGATTTCTGCCTCCTGGAAATTCCATTTCGAAGCTTGAAAAATATTAAAAAATTAAATTATTCAAAACAACGATTATCACAGTTTTGTAGAGCAGAAAGTGCTCTTTCGAATGCATATAAACACTTTGCCAAACAGAAAACAAATCATTCTAGGATGAAAGAAAACATAAAACGCTAAGAACTTATTCGCCAACCTAATAGTTGGACATCTGTTCCGTGTTTCTGGAATTAGGTATCCCAATGTTTCAGCTGCGATTCTCACTGAATATTTCAAATCTTCATAAGATCTTGCTGTTGCTAAGAAACATAGTGTAGCATTTAAACGTTGCTCTGGAAAAATGGCTTCTCTCATTATTCAGTTTTGCTTCGTAAGATTATTTCTTGTTAAACTTAGTAGCTCCTCGCACGTGCATTCTTCAATAATTTTTTAATATCAGGGTCATTATCCCGTATCTCTTTCAATAATGGAATATGACTAACAAGGGAACACCGCGAACCCGGACTCACCGATTGGAACCCAACTTTGTGGGTTTTTAGAGTGACTCAAAACAAGAACAACGGTGTGTTTCATTTGGACCCTATCGCCCTTTAAGGGGGTGAAAACTAACCTCTAAGTCAAATTGGCACTTCCACTTTTTCGCGTGTAACTCTCAAAGTACAACAGACAGAAAAAAATGTTTCAAACAATATTTTAATGGTGCAATAAGCGCTACAAACTTCCGTTAAAAAAAATTTTGAAAAGAGTTAAAAAAATATATAATTGACGAAAAAAACTCTTTTCAAAATTTTGTTAACGCAAGTTTGTAGCGCTTATTGCACCATTAAACTTTTGTTTGAAACATTTTTTTCTGTCTATTGTACTTTGAGAGTTACACGCGAAAAAGTGGAAGTGCCAATTTGACTTTGAGGTTAGTTTTCACCCCCTTAAAGGGCGATAGGGCCCGAATGAAAGACACCGTTGTTCTTGTTTTGAGTCACTCTAAAAACCCACAAAGTTGCGTTCCAATCGGTGAGTCCGGGTTCGCGGTGTTCCCTTGTAAGTCGTTCCTTTTTCAATTAAATACTTGTTTACCCATTTTGTACGACTTTCAGGAGTATTACCTTGGTACAATTCTATGTAGTTCTTTTTTATTATGTTTAAACATACTTCGTACTGTGTAACACCGTTCGACTCTACAGGATAACTAAGAAAACTTTCAGCAAAACAAAACCAGCGGTTTTCATCCATGAACGCGCAGTTTTATCTGTGACAGATTTATCCAACGTGATTTGTCGCATGTTGGCGGGTGTTTGCAGTTTTGTTCCGCCGCAGACATTGATCACAGGTTTGTCCGCGACGGATGAAGACCGCGGGGAAACCCCTGCGTGTGTGGCCAGCTTAAACTGCATAGGCAACCGTTCCGTTTTAGTTAATGTGAGCATTGATGGCGCCTAGGATTCGTAGGATTTCCTCCCACTTCTAGCGCATCAAGCGTGCATCAATTACTGCCGCTCGACTGGAAGCAGTTAATGCGCGCATGCGTATTTTTCCCTCTACTTCCGCTTTTGCGGATACTGCAAATACGTACCCTGTGCTTATTATAGTACAGATACGTACTGCAGATGGCTAGTGTTGAATTCCCCGTAATAGTCAATAACGAATTGGTGACTTTGTGTCTCTAAGAGGATGTTTTATAAATACATTAATTGTATTTTTAAATTAATGTGTGAATATGTTTTTCTACGAAGACCAAGATTTTCTATTAAAATTATTATAATATTGTTATTAGTGAATTATTATTCTTTATGTTCTTCTATCGTTCCAAACTTTGGAATTTATTATTCATGTTTTCACAATTACAAACAAATATAAAGCAGATGAATATCTACAATAATAATGAACGTGCAAATATTGGGAAAAAGGATTTAGGTCAGTTTGTAAACCTGTAAAACTTTTACCTGTGTTTCGGCAGTAATAATAAAGACGATTATTATAATATTATAAAAACATATATTTTATAACAGGTGTATTATCACATACCTACCTTTATATTACACTCTCATTGGGAAAGCATTCATAATTCTATTTCTTTTGTTAAGTTTTGGGAAGGTTGAAACGCGAAACGGATTTACGTTTACTACAGCCTTGTTTTAATGAGATTGATTAAAGAGAGCTGGATTCGTACAAGTTAAACTTTTGGTATACATATAACAATTTCGTGTTCGCACGGCGATGTGATGAGATCAGGAAACCATGATTTAGAGTCGACTCACATTGGGTCGCGTCAATCGAATGGCTGCTACGATCGATAATAAGTGGATCTTCTTTGAATTCACAGAGAGCGCGCGGATTGAAACATAGGACAATAATACGTGTATATATTAACTTTAATATCTATTTTGCAGAGACCAGAAACAACAGTTATTTTTAAAATTTTTTCGAAAAGAATCATTGAGAAAAAGTTGATTTTTGTATAAATGTAAATCAGTCTTCATTAAATACTGCATAATTTTTCCGAAAAATCAAGTGATTAAAAAATATTAAGATTTATCTGTTTTGGTTACTGATAACCATTGTCAACGGAATTATTTTTTGGTCACTAATAACTGTTATAGACGACGGAAATTGTTTTCGGTTACGAATAACCATTATCGATGACCAGATTTTTTTTGGTCACGAATAACCAATATATATTGCGGGAATTTTTTTTTGTTACGATGTAACCAATATCTAGTGCGGGAATATTTTTTTTTCGTTACGGTATAACTATTGAACTATACAGGGTGTCCCACTAAGGAGTGGACAGCGCGATATCTCTTAAAGTATTGTCGATAAAAATATAAAAAAAATAGGGAATTGCATGGTTCGAGGGGGCCCATTTATTAGCGCGAACGAATTTTGTTTTCGATTATTATTTTAAAAGATACGATGGTCAAGTTCGGTTTTTCAAATGGAACTATTTTTTTTGAAGACCTGAGTTGATAGTGCGTTCCAAGACAAATCCAATAAGCTTTAATGTATACACTTTATTTCCACTGGTTTTTAAGATATTGCGCTTGCAAATTTACTGATTTTCACTACAAGAAAACCCTCTGGAATAGGAAGGACCGGGGTCGGTCTTACTGGCGCTACGGGTGGCATTGCCTGTTGAAACTGATACCTACCTGCCAAAGGTCTACGCCAGAAATGGCAGGCTCAAAGGCTGGACAATTCTTTTCCGTCAGAAATGCTACTTAGGTAGGTACATCTGCGGTATCGAGAAGGAGGAGTGAAAGTTGCTAGACTAAATTTCAACCATAGGGAGCAGATTGTATCAGAACCAATCCAACTTGCATCCCTCCCAAAAGAACCGGCCATCCGAGCGTAGAAGCAAGTGCGAAATAAAAGTAACGATACCTACCTAAGTAGCATTTCTGACGGAAAAGAATTGTCCAGCCTTTGGGCCTGCCATTTCTGGCGTAGACCTTTGGCAGGTAAGTATCCATTTCAACAGGCAGTGCCACCCGTGGCGGCAGTAAGACCGCCCCGGTTTTTGTCATTCCAGAGGGGTTTCTTGCAGAGAAAATCAGTAAATTTGCAAGCGCAATATCTTAAAAACCAGTGGAAATAAAGTGTATACATTAAAGCTTATTGAATTTGTCTTGAAACGCACTATCAACTCAGGTCTTCAAAAAAAATAGTTCCATTTGAAAAACCGAACTTGACCATCGTATCTTTTAAAATAATAATCGAAAACAAAATTCGTTCGCGCTAATAAATGGGCCCCCTCGAACCATGCAATTCCCTATTTTTTTTATATTTTTATCGACAATACTTTAAGAGATATCGCGCTGTCCACTCCTTAGTGGGACACCCTGTAGAATATCTGGAATGCGAACTGTGGGTATTAGGAGCCGCGGCGCGCTGTTGAAAATGGATAGTTGCACAGCGTGGGATGCTGTTTCACTCTTACACACACATCTATACCTGCCTATACTCGAATTTACTACAGGATAGAAATACATTTACTACATGGTGTATAATACAGGATAGACACCCATTCAATGCCACTATCTCTCTTGGCTTGACCAGTCCGGGGTTTTGCGTACCCTGTTTGCATTCCAGATATTCTATAGTTCAATATTTATACAGTCACCAAAAAAAAAATTCCCGCAATATATATTGGTTACGTCGTAACCAAAATAAAATTTCCGCAATAGATATTGGTTATACCGTAACCAAAAAATATTCTCGTCAACGATAATGGTTATTCGTAACCAAAAAAAAATCTGGTCATCGATAATGGTTATTCGTAATCAAAAAAAAATTCCGGTCATCGATAATGGTTATTCGTAACCAAAAAAAAATCTGGTCATCGATAATGGTTATTCGTAACCAAAAAAAAATATGGTCATCGATAATGGTTATTCGTAATCAAATAAAAATTCTGGTCATCGATAATGGTTATTCGTAACCAAAAAAAATCTGGTTATCGATATTGGTTATTCGTAACCGAAAACAATTTCCGTCATCAATAATGGTTATTCGTACCCGAAACAATTTCCGTCGTCAGTTATTAGTGACCAAAAAATATTTCCGTCGTCAATAATGATTATTAGTGGCCAAAAAATATTTCCGTCGTCAATAATGATTATTAGTGGCCAAAAAATATTTCGTTCGACAATAATGATTATTCGTAACCAAAATCATTTGAACAAAAACATTAATTCTTATGCCATAACTTTTAAAATTTAGGTTATAACAGTTAGGGTCCCTGCTTTTTTGTTTGCCTAAATGTACCGCATTACCATATACAACGTGGTTTATTTGATCATCCTGTGCACATAAGTATGCCAATGAGCATTTAGTCATTTTGAATTGTACAAATATTATGTAATACGCAGCATGCGATAATAAAGTCAGAGATTTTGTTTGTATCGGTTAAAGGCAAATAATCTAATAATGGAATAGATACCTACTCGGAAACGAATTTTCAATTGTCCTATTGCTTTGTGGCCTGCCATCTTTTTTGATGATAAACAATAATTAAAATGTGTTTGCTCGTTACCTATTTCGAAATGGTACCATGGTATACATGGGAATGAATACACAGGCAGCACCTCCAATGATATGGGAATCATTCAGAAAATAGTCCTCAGACATTTGAAGAAATCGAGCCACCGCACAGTTTCTAGCATGAAAAAGTTATGACTATTTCTCTAGGAATCTTATTCGTTAAGTCAGGGTTGCAGTTGAATTCCTCCTTCTTTCCTTCTCTTCTCGACAGTGATCGTCAGAGTCTGGTAGGTACATATGGACGGGCAGGGCTGTGGAGTCGGAGTTAGGGTCGCGGAGTCGGAGTCGGAGTTCAGAAGGAATTTTAGACTACCTGAGTCGGAGTCGAAAAAATATATGCCGACTCCAACACCGATTTCATATTAGTAAATTTTATAAAAATTCGAGTCTGTTGAGCTCTACGTGTTTATACACGCTCGCGATATATTTTTTGTTTAACACTCGTACGACGAATGCAGAGTCATTTTGGCCCAAATTTGACAAAGTCAGGCTCCGACTCAGCTCTCAGATTACAATCGCCAACGGAGTTTTCGAACGACACTCATTGTCGCTCTAAAGTAGGGTTGACTAACTGGTGACTCGCGGGCCTCCGGGGGCACCCCCACCTTGCTGCCACGCTGAACGGCCCCCTCCGTACCTACCAGACTCTGACGATCGCAGTCGAAAAGAGAAGGAAAGAAAGAGGAATCCACTGTAATCGTCAGAGTCTGGTAGGTATGGAGGGGGGCCTTCAGCGTAGCAGCAAGGCGGAGGAGCCCCTGGTAGCTCGCGAGCCACCAGTTAGTCAACCCTGCTCTAAAGCAACATTGTCGGCACTAAATTTCGTTATTGTTTCGCTATGGTGATCGGGGTACCTACTTTGAAAGAACACATTTCTGCATTCATATATACGAACATACTATATATTAAATATTAGTAATTTAGATATATATATATATATATATTTAAACATTATATATATATATATATATATATATATATATATTTAAACATTATATATATATATATATATATATATATATATATATGATGTTTAAAAAAGGGGTTCCCTTCCTTAGCAAAAATACTAGGTTGATTCGTTTAAAACTAGGGATTTTATTAGTATTTACATAAGTAATTATTGCATCCTTCCCACGTGCTACACTAACCTAAAAATAGGGAATCAACAATTAGCTGTCCGTGCTTCCGTACGTTATCTTAATACAGATTCCTACAGAAGATCTGCACTTGTAGATTTTATATCTCAAGATCCCCAATTAGTAGTCCACTCACGAACTGTTAGTGCAATCATTTATATAATTATGAGTCCAACTGTTTCTCCGTATAACTGTATGGGTATCCCATGCAACTTGTCAAGTCCCGACCTCTGTCGAGCATCTTCTCCGGTCCACCGAAACATACACAAAGCTTACATACATATATATATATATATATATGTACTGAGTATATTAACAATCTATTATAAATGCAGGAGTCGGAGTCGGAGTCGGTGATAAAAAAAAGAGGAGTCGGAGTCGGGGTCGGAGTTTGTAGTTTTGACTGCCGACTCCGCGGCCCTGTGGAGGGGGCCGTTCAGCGTGGCAACAAGGCGGATGTGCCCCCTGTGGTTTGCGGGCTACCAGTTAGTCAACCCTGGGCTAAGTAATGAAACGTGTTTGAATGATAGATATCAGTGTACCAGATAGCTACTTGTCGCTAGACAAGTACCTAATTGTTTTTCCTCTGATAGTACCTCTCTACCAGATAATGCAATATTAATACCAGGTAATCCTGGATCAATTACTCTCAGCACCATTTCAAATGTTTCAGGCAACATTTTACAATAGAGAAATTCAGCCGATAAAATATACCGAAGAGCAATAAAGACAATTAATTTTCTGATGATACAGGGCTGCCCCCTTTCTAGGTTATTATTTCGAAAAAAATATCTTAGGTTCTTACTTTTTTCATAAAAATATATAATTGTTAGTTTATGTTCTTTGAATATTGTTCTCGAATATCCAGAAATAACTCATTCTACATAATCTGCCAATTTCTCCAAAAACACCATGTTTTCACGAGGTTCATTTATAATTGAGGCATTGAGAGCATCAGTTATATGTACCTCAAAATCGCCTCGATACTTTTTAACAGTGAACGTTGAAAAACATGGATTATGTCCAGTATTACTTTTTAATTAAATATTAATGCATTTTTTAACATACGGGTTTTGTGCATACATTTTATGGCTTTGATAGAGTTTTCTGAAGTTATGTTTTAAGTCTCATATCGATCCGTTAATATTTACTGAAGTTATCGCAATTTATGTTTAAAGAAATAATAATTTTGGACGATGACAAATTTTTTGTTTATAATTTTTAGCTCGAATAGTAATGATTGGATAAACAAACTGTAAATAGATAAAAATGTGTGTCGTGACGAGCTTTACAACACTATATTTTTTAAAATTCAGTTTAAGAACATTTAATTTTCCAATCTTTCTTAGTGTTTGGGCAATAATTTTTCTCTTTGACCCTTCAATTATAGTAAAAAAACTGATGAGAGTGAAAATTGGCCGTTCGTTCAAAGATATTTAATGATAAATTATATCAAAATAATACATTGTAACTTACCTACACTACAATATTTAATTATTTGATGCACTTTTCAGAAACTTTTACACACCACGAACAAAATATAAACGTGTCTCTTTCAATGATGGGTGTCCGGCTGATGCTCAATTGTCAGTATCATTGTCTATTGTGTCTAGAAATCTACTTAATATACCCGAAGAGTTTGTTATTTCCTTATCGAAATTTTACGGTATCCCATATTACGTGCCGTTCCATATTGCCTGCCTTTGCCCTACGTAGTTATGATAATACAAAATTTAAAAAAAAAACTCACCCTCAAGGGATGAACAATTGCATCCCCTACAATTTTAAACCCTAACCGCAAATCCAATTGACTTGAAATTAGCCTCTCGCGTTCTTCTCGAAAACGACAAAAGGTCAATGCATTGCCCAGTAGTATCGCAATTTCCGCAAATACATAATTTAGCGAGAAATGATCCGTCACGTACTTACAAATAGTTCAATTTTTCAATTTTTTTTGCAAAACTCAAACACTTAAAAGTAAATAATACAATATATATATATATATATATATATATATATATATATATATAAATTTAAGTAAAACGATTTTATTTAATGTGATAAAAAATGCACTAAAAACTAAAAAATAATGCTTTCAAGAGCGCATTAACGGCATTAAGGAAACGAAATGATATGAATCAGCGCAGTGCATTGGCTGCGATCTCTGCACTGAATGTGTGAAACGGAACGCACCCACGCTCGCACGATCGCGTAACAAACATATTAATTATACATATCCATGCTGCCAGCGGACCTCACAAAACAAAAGAGGCGCTAAAGACAACAATAAATGTAAAGACGCGTAGATAAGAATATAAATTTCCATCATATTCTACAGCTTTCATTTAGATATAAATCTTTTACACAGTCTCTGTATAAAAGTATACGTGTAATATGTTAAAAAAATGAAATCTTTGTGTAAGATATCAAATGTTTTATCATTCATCGAAAATGATGCCCAAATGTTCCATTATGGCATGACAAACATTTTGTATATTGTTTTGCTATAAATCTGATAGAGATATGAATGTACTCTGCGTTTGTACTGTGTGTGGCGTTTACAATGTTTTAAACTGTCAAATTAAAAATCTATCACCTATACGTAGTTACCGAAACAACCGTACATGAATTTAAGAAAATAGGAGGAGATGAAGTAAAATGTTTCATGTACATAAATATATGTATAGGGTGTAAAAAAATATTTGTCATGGCTTTCGGGGGTGAATCTACACCTCTGGGTCGGTGGACGTTTATTAAAAAAACGGTACGCAAAATTGTTTATAAGACCCACCTGCAACGACCTTGATCTTGATCTATGTTGTCAAGGTAACCCTCCTGGGTGACCTTCGGGAGGTTTTAGCCGTCGCTCGTTGTTTGTTAAAAAGTTATAGATAATTTTATAAAAAGTTATAAAAGTTATACTTTCATTGTGTTTTCTACTTTATCTCTGATTGGTGAATAGGTAGGCAGCACACCAGCAACTTGCGGATGCGCATCATCCACAAGTTGCTGGTTCAAAATGTTCAAATCCCCATGACCCATTTCTGAAGCACCATTCTTTTTATCTTAAATCTCTCAAAAGTTATGAATTGTTGCAAATTCACCGGGTTCTCAAAAATGTGAAAAATGGTTTCATCAAATACATGGATCACTTCATTCATGCCAAAACTTTATCCATTTTTTTTAGGAAGCGGTGCATTTGCGACATATAGTTCCTTCTAGACTTGTTCTCCTTTCAGCGAGCAGAATATGTTGATATAAAAGAAAATTAACATTAGGTAATTTTGAATGTTATAAACAATTTGACCTCCACTTTTTTAACACCCTGTGCACATGTATGTCCATAGACAGCAGATGAGTGGTGGGTGGCCTATCGCCAAGCCTGCAATTTTGTGATCTGACGTCATACGACAAAATGGTACCAGGAATAAGTGTTCATTTCATCGTCCTTTATAACACTCTAAATTTATGGCACGGCGTACCGTAACACCTTGTATAGACAGAAGAATCACTACATCTGTCTCTCTCTATCTATTGCGGTCACTTCAGTCCTTGTATGGCGTATTTTCGCATCCTGTTACTGTTTGACGATGGGTCCGCAATTAGCTTCAATGACTACGTTACACTTAATCCAGTACCTTCGTTACTACAAAGTAATTCCTGCCTAGTATCATCACATCACAGCCAGCTACATTATTCTGTATGTTAAGACATAATCCTGCACGCTTCCGCTTTCGCAGCAGTAGCCAGCATTGGAGTCACAATACGTCCTCGACTCTAACCTTATGGTCCTCCTAGGTTGTCCTAGGACATTTGCGTGCCCCTCCTCATTCCCTTATACAAACTAGAACACCTCTATATCCATCCTTGCACCAAATGACGGAGATCACTGGCTAGTACACACTGGGGCACACTTGTGTCCATCCTCGAGTCATACGACTGAGTACAGCTAAACTAGGACACCTTCCTGTTCATCTACAGTCTCTCACATCACCAAAGACATTGATTTGCATAGACCAGGGCACTTCTCTTCCTCGCTACTCTTCCTCAGTCACTTGTACGACTGAGAACAATTACTGCCTCGCCCGAGAATATACAATTGCTTTCTGAACTTCCCTTTATTTCGCACCATTTTTGTTTGTCCTGCGATAGATAGAACTAACGAAGTGAAACAAATGCCTTGTTTCATTAATCATCTTCTTGGGCCGTGATTCACAGTTTGATACAGTTGCCAGCAGCTCTACTGGTGTGGTTAAAGTCTCAAAGCCTTCCCAGAGGATAGCTTTTCCTAGTGTATACATGTGGTTGGGAGCACTAAGCAAACATGAAATGGATCCTTGTACTTCGAGAATAGTTTACTCCCGGTCGTTCACTCACTAATGATCTGGATTAGCAAGTCCGCCCTGTTTATAGATTCTCCCATCACGCTTCGGCTTGTCATGTCTCTGCTACTGTTCTTTCTGTTGCTGTGCTATGCACTGCCACAACGTATTCTTTAAAGGAAAATAAAACTAAACGGTCGATCTCGGCTTCAATTTCGTTTCGTAGGTAAGCTGCCGAATGCATGTCCTTAAACGGGGTGAGGTATTGAATCTGTCTCCGCTTGACTCAATTTTATAGGCGAACCGTTCGACGAGGAAACATAGAACCAGCACTGACATGAGGGAGGGAGAATAAGAGATGCGTATTATTATCATTTTTAAATAAAGATTTGCGTAATTATGCAGTGAGGGAGGCAGTTCTGATGACTTTGATCTTGACGTATGTTGTCAAGGACATGATGCTGAGTAATTTTTCCTTTTAACTTAATTGGCGGTAATTGTTTATTAAAAAGTTATTAGAAAAAGAAGGTACACCTGTGGTGATAGCACTGTCCAACCAAATTTAACTTTTTTTCTGATATGTAACATTCAATAGCCGTTTCCTACAGATTTTTGCGCGCTGAATACGAATCTGCAAACCGTTTCTCGTCATCACCCTCAGTTTTCGAGAAATTCGATGTTAAAAAAATGCAAATTTTCAACTTTTAACATCTTTTGTGCTCAAACAGTAATAATTATTCCGTCAAATTATTCTATGAACCCTCGCAAACAATTATAAACATTTAAATATGTTTAAATAATAATCAAAAGGAAAAGGACACCCGAAATGAACCAATTCCTGCAAATATATTTCTATATAATTCAAAAACTAAGGGTCTAGGAGAAAATCTGACTACTCCACGCGATGCATCAGACATTTTTCCTCCGGAAACCATCAACAGAAATGGTAAAACCCCTTCTGCTTTTAGTACAGAACCGAAAGAGTTTGACAAAACGTGCGACGCCGACGTCGTGTGTAATACGTAATTGCCAATAATCTATCAAATCACCTGGTGTAATTGATCGATACTAAACTATTGCTTATATCACAAAGTAATTTTTTATTACTTTCTACTAGCTGATGTACTCGCTCTCGCGCGGGCATTTCTATGTTCTGAATGAAATGTTAGTTCGTATGTACATTAGGGCTGCTCGAGTACTCGAATATTCGAGTTGCTTGAAACTCGGACCGAGCCGAGCCGAGTACTCGAAAAAAGCGAGCGGCGAGAAAGAATCGAGTAGCTCGAAGGAAACCAAGAACTTAAATTTTTCGAGCGGCTCGAAAAGAACCGAGCGGGCCGAAAAAACTGAGCGGACTGAAAGAACCGAGCAGTCCGAGTATGTCGAGTAGTTTTAAGCTTGAATGTTTCGAATATTTTAGAATACATATGTTTATCTACTGGATAATAGTTCGTAATAATGTGAGTAATTAAAATGTAAGAAAGAAAGAGGCCAGAAAGAAACGAGAAACGAACACTCGGAATTAGGACTCTGTTCCTGTGATGCCAGATCGGGGATGGGTTCCCTCGAGAATTTCCCCCACCTCGCGCATACTACGCCGGAGCAGCGTGTCCATGAGCTCGGCGCTTCGGAGTCCAACTCACGGACACGCAGCTCCGGCGTAGTGTGCGCGAAGTGGGGGAAATTCTCGGGGGAACCCGTCCCCGATCTGGCATCACAGCTCCGTTCACGATACGGTCTCAACGCCGATCCCGACCAGCGAGCCGCTAACGAGACAATACTGTATTCTGACATTCGGATACATTATAATAATTAGGTACTGCCCAAACAGCATCACGAACATTGCGAACGTGGTTTTTAGAAACTGAAATAGTCGTAAGATCAGGTCTATATTTTTTTCGCAATCTATTGTACTCTATTATAGCCGATTATTCTGTCTTTACGGAAGATGGATTATAATTGATAAGATGCAGTCCTTGTAATGTGGTTACCGGAGAAAGAGCAACGTAAATTTGTCCACAAGTAAATATTGAATTACCTGCTTTTATGATAGCATTCTGCAAGCTTAGTCCTTGACTTTTGTGAATAGTTATACCATATCTGAGGCAAATCGGAAATTGTTTTCTAATAACAAACGCTTTATCCATTACTTCAAAGAGTGACCCAAGAAATAGCCCCTTTTTTGGGTCCCACGATTTTGCAACTGAATTTTGTGCCAAATGATAGCTTATGATGAGACATCAACCACGACAAATTTTCAAGTTGAGGTGACAATTAGTTTCTGAGATATGAGAGGTGAAAGAAGTGAAAATTTATTAACGCGTCAGCCCATACGCTTCGATGTATAGACTTTTATGTCATTCCGATAATTTAAACAATTATTTCCAGGGGTTTTGCTGACTGCTAATAACGAATTTGAACTTAGATTTTCAAATTTCACGAAAAAAAATCAAGAAATATAAATGTCTGTGTAGTCAGAACCTGTTTTATAAATCGGAACTGAGGGTAAAACAGTTGTAAGAAAAAACTCGCGGACACAAGTCCCTGAGAACCAAAATCCTTTATTCCTTTTCGCCAGACGTGCACACGTGCCTCCTCTTTTACCTTCTACTCGACGCTCTCCTCCTCGACGCTTGCGCCCTCTCGTCCCCCATACAGTTATCCGACGCTCACGCCATCTCATTCCTCACAACCTGACTGTTAGCTGTCAAAATTTGGAGTAGATTGCATAGTGAAGAGCGATTGCCGAACGAAACATGTATTAGTTCGTTTTGGCCGAAGGTGTACGTGTAACGTGTATACGTATTATACTGACGAAAAATTGGCTTGAAGAAGAAGAAGAATAAGAAAAATCCTACCGTTTCCGACTGATCCATGAGACGATATTACGATATCTCTGTCATGCGTGGACCGATTTTATTGAATTTGGTCTTATTCGAAAGCTTATATGCGGGTTACATAAGAAAAATGCCTTTAAATTTAGAAAAGACTGCAGACGTGATCCCAGATAGCACACGACGTCTTAAAGACGTCTGTGTGCTATCTGGGGATGAGATATTAATGAAATAAGTTTCAGGTAAGATTGGAATAGCCGTGTTCGAGTAAAAGATACGTGGCAGCGCCAGTCGACAGATACAGGGTGTCAAAACATGTACTTAGCGTCGAGACGCTGCCGCGTCTCTAGATAAATATGTGTGTGTGTTCTTGGTGAACGTAACGTATTAAAAAGCATAGAATTTTCATATTGGATACATCTGTCGTTTCATCGATCAAAACCGAAAAAAATTTGCCGTGTACATTTTCTACAGTTTTTGCAACAATGGACTCGTTTATTACATTTATACTAACAGCTTTCATTTTCTTCGGATTCAGAGACATGGATTTCAGTACATTTGGGTTTCTGAACGCCTCCTGTGACATTGTAACCAAATGGTTGTATGAGTTAAAGGGTCTATTGTGTTCTATTGCAGGGATGTACATTAAGTCTGCCCTAGGGCATTCGATGCGCGCTTGAGCTCGACCGTAGTATGCTCAGTCCCCACTCCTCGATATAAGGTCTCGTGATCAGTGATGCCAGAACGGTGGGTTTTGTCCCACGGCCGCTACCACCACTCCACGACCAAGCGTACCCCCTCCTAGCGTCCGTACCGCACCACACAAGCATACCCGTCCCTCCATCCGTGTGCCGTACGCGCTGCCTGGCCACCGCTCTGCGGCGAGAATTCGTTTTCCCGACAGCGAAGCGCTTGGCGCGCAAGCGAAAAATCAAGACTTCAAATCCCGGTGCGGATATTACTTTTTTTTTTTAATTACTCACTAATTTCTCTTTCTATATTCTCAGCAGACTAAAGGCTTAAAAACTATTAATTTACTAAGCATTTTCGAAGCTTGATTTGCTGCTAAAGTGCGATCCTCTTTTGGCTTGTATCGCACCACTCCTTGCTTGTCGTATCTTCTAGGAATTCCTCACACTGAGGGCCTAGATCAACTTGAGCCAGGGGAAGTCGATTTTGTTTAAAAGACAAATCTATTAACTTGATATAATTAAAATTCTGTACGAGTCGTGATGGAGAACTGTATGACTGCAGAGGCCGTATGCCCATTTTGTGTTCTCCAAGGAAAATATCTTATTGTCTCCAGCTGCCCATTGTTGCTCCAATGCAGTCACTTAAAAGGTCCTGTTTATGTTTTTATGACACCCCCAACAGCTAAATGATGGCTTGGCCGCAACTGACATGTTCATGATCCGTCACTTTGTGCGTTAGCGATCTCAAGCGGTGGGTCAACATTGACGCAGGCACAGGATACGGAAGGTCAATTGAGAATTGAAAAATATGATTAAATCTTTGTATGCAATAATAATAACTTTGTTCAAAGTTATAATGGTAGCAGTAAGAGGGGTTTAGAAAAGTTTGATGCTGGCGAACATGATTTTGGTTGGCCTAGTCACCGGAAACAAACACGTACAATTTTTCTTAATGTATATGAGTGTGGTTATCGTCTGAACTAGAATGAAGTAATTATTTGCAAAAATCCAATTTTGCAATACAGAAAACTAACAAATGCTTTCCCCCAAAATTAATGTTTTCATTTGAAATACAATCATTTTTGTGCTTTTCAACAGTTTTCATTTATCTTAGTTTATACGATAACCACACTCATATAGATTACGAGAAATTTTGCGTTTTTTGTTTCAGTTGATTACGACAGCCAAAATCATGTTCGCCAGCAACAAACATTTTTTTCAAACCCCTCTTACTATTAGCATTGTAACTTTGAACCAAACTACTATTACTGCATACAAAAATTTGAACACATTTTTCAAATTTCAATTAATAAAAGTACACAGCTGGAATTATAATATTGAATACTTTTCTTTCAAAAATTCCCCAAAATGTGCCTTATTTTCGAGCTCGAATGTGCTCTCGCGCCCGGAATTGGTGGTCCTGTGCATGCCAGCTGTATTGCATCAGTGCATAGGTATTCTAATTTCTGCCTCCTTTACCTCGTCTGAAAAGCTCCTTGTTCCTTCACCTGGTACTGATCTTTTTCCATATTTCATGTTGTTAATATGTTTTTCACATTTCCTTGCTGTAATATATTTGCAAGAAAATGTACATATTCCAACGTACGTCGTCTTGGACTTGTTGCAGCCACAGAGACGCGCGCAAGGGTTTGTCGGGGTGAGAAAGTGCGCGGCGAAGAATGCCCATATTTGGGCATGAAGGAGACTTGGAAAGCGTGCGTGGTGTGGGGAGGGGGTGGGGGGTAGGATCCTTTTCGGAA
The DNA here is from genome assembly GCF_050908995.1 of Andrena cerasifolii. Lineage (NCBI taxonomy): Eukaryota > Metazoa > Arthropoda > Insecta > Hymenoptera > Andrenidae > Andrena > Andrena cerasifolii. The sequence goes on along the minus strand of NC_135125.1, from coordinate 2,538,306 downwards.
AGGTGGGCTTTGCAGAGAATAGCCAGAATTGGGACAACCGGCAGAGTGTGTGGGTGGACAGAGTAGTTGTGTGGAGTCGAGTCGTTTTGTGTCGTAGTCGGTTGCTATGTATTAGTTTCAGTTTATCTTCAATCTTGTATATATATTCCTCATTTTATTAAATATATTGTATATCCCACACTTCTGTAGCTACAGTTTCATGCTCACAAGGAATGCCACTGCCATAATCAATATACCCACTAAATTTAGTTCCGTCATACTCAACATGCGGGCGTATTGCCATTTCATCAAATATTAAGGAACCAAGCAATGCATAGTCTGTTTTTTTTTTACTCGTTCTGTAATAGATTTCAACCCTTCTGAGCTGATGCCACGTTCCCCATCTATAGTTCTATACCAGGAAGATATGGTTTTTGCATGTGGTAAAGAATCATTAAATTCTTGGCGAACATATTCGTATGAATGCGGAGAGTAGTAGTGAAGGGTTAGGGCAAAGCAACGCATTTTTGCTGAATAATATTTAGTCAAGCATGCTTTACGTTTTTGTTGAATCGTGCGCTTAGAAATTTCACCAACTGACCCACCTAGCATTTCCAACATCTGAGCCTGATTTTGGTGTAGCAGTTGCTTACTCTTCAAGTTGTTTTAGTGTAAGCACTTGATCATTTTAGCGACGTATCTGTTGTCGCATACCTCGCATTTTACTTTTATATTTGGCTTCCAAAAATTTAATTCTTTTCTGTAACCTGCATTTTTCTGGAGAATTATAGAGTAACACATGAGATGCCATGGTCCCTTTGTCTTCTTTCGATGTTGAAGCTTGTGATGATGGTGGGCACCCTAATGGCACGTTTAATGACGATATTGAAATGCCATTGGAGGAAGTTATTTCTTCTTCTTTTGTTTCTGGTGCAGAACATTGTGCTGCAATAATATCAAATATTATGTTAGTTTAAAAATACTGAGATTATCACTTTATTTTTTTATCATGACAAAGTATATATTAATTAAAAGCAATTTTTGTATATGAAAATACATATATTAGGTGATAATGCTCTGTTCATATCATCCTGTAATACATTCAATGGCCACCAACAGTCAACGTGAGTGCTAAGACTACCAAGCAGCGCATTATACGCGGCTGCTGACTGTCGGTGGCGCGCGAGATTTATACATATCGCCATATCTTCTACAATTATTTATTAATCAGTGTGAAAATTGGTGAAAATCTTCCTTGTATATTAAGGAAAAACTTTGTCGCTGCAAGTTATATGCACCTCAAAATTGCCTCGATACTTTTTAACGGTGAACGTTGAAAAACATGGGTTATGTCCAGTATTACTTTTTAAGTAAATATTATTACATTCGTTAACATAAGGGTTTTGTGCATACATTTTACGGCTTCGCTAGTGTTTCTTGAAGTTATGTTTTAAGTTTCATAACGATCCGTTAATATTTACTTAAATTATCGCAATTTATGTTTAAAGGAATAACGATTTTGGACGATGAAAATTTGTTTGTTTATAATTTTTAGCTCGAATAGTAATGGTTGGATAAACAAACTGTAAATAGAAAAAATGTGTGCCGTGACGAGATTTACAACACTATATTTTTTAAAATACAGTTTAACAACATTTAATTTTCCAATATTTCTTAGCGTTTGGATACTAATTTTCCCTTTGCTCTTTGCTGAAGTTCCTGCAAAAATTACGCGAAAAAATCAGGATATCAACTTTAAATAGCCGCCATGTTGTTTTAACTTAACATTTCGGAAAATTCTCTCCGCCAAACTGAGGATACATTAATATACTAACGAACTCTTTTTTGTTTTTTGATTTTAGATAATCTGGTTCCGAATGACAATGCTCACCGCAAAACCAAATTTTTAAAAATGCTTCTTGGATGTCGCTTGTTATTTTATTATAAACGTAAATATTTTTCTACGAAAAAATTACCAAATGTTCTTTAAATGTTGCTCTTTTAAGCGCAAAAAGTTCTGTAAAAATATACGCTTCCGATTCTTCAAAAAAAATTCACAAATATTCGCCTTTTTTCGACCGCCTGACTAGGCATAACCCCTTGATTCAACGGCAATATCTGGTTCCATAGCCTTTGCTGTATCATAATAGATCAATCTACAATCATGATCATTTTTTGCATGTCCTTTCACACATTCGACATTTCCGGGCGCGGCTTATTAGCGGCATCGCCTTTGAGGACTATAGCGAAACAATCACACTGTATAATAGTTTATTTACAATATAATACTTACGGTTTCCATATTTTCTACCATTTTCTGGCAAAACAAATAAATGGTGAAAGCATGCACCACGTAGGGTAAGCAGGCCAGTAGATGGACGGTTTGGCGGATCACGATGTTTACATCAAGGTGTTTCTTAGAAATATCTGTTGTATTAGAAAATAATCAAAAGCTTTGCACGTAACAATGTATAAATTTAAAGAAAAAATTATAGTAAGTTAAAAAATTTAAGTAATTAAGCATAAAATGATGAAAATTCTACTCATAGCCCGTATCACCAGTAGATGGACTATAGGACTAGTAGATGGACAGTTTGGAACCAGTAGATGGACGGGTGTCTGGCTAGACGTATAAAAGGCTTATTAGCTATAGTAATGACCTAGATTAAAGCATTTTTTGTTAAAATATTGTTTATTTCATGAAAATTAAAAACGTATGCAGTCTTCATTGTCCGAAAACTATGCAACAGGTTTTGGCCCCAGAGTGCAAATAAAGTGAGGTTATGTCTATCCTAAAGTGATCAGACGTCCTGGATCGTGTAGGACTGTCCCGATTTGACGTGTAACACTTTTAACATTTTCGTAGTGGCACAAAGTAAAAAAATATATCCATATAGTTATTTTTTATATTCTATGATCTATGTAGTTAATTTTGTGTTATGAAAAAAAGTGTTTTTAATTTTGTTTTAATTTATCACAAGTATATCTTTATTATATAATTAAATAAACTAAGAAAATGATGTCCTTTCGAATGTGGTAAGTTTTTTTTTCACATGTCGCAGGTTCAATTCTATTCTGTCCATCTACTGGGCTTAGGTTATAAAATCCATTCCAGTACATGGACAGTCATTTTTATAAGTTCTATCGTTTTATTTTTCTTTGCTTACGCGTTTATTTATAAATTGTTAATATTTCAATACAATCATCTATTACATACCACTTTACAATACGTCCAAACACGTTTTTTATTAACTTGAAGGCACGAATACGCTGAGCAGTGGCTACTAAGAATCGAGTGACTAGCGTATACTAGCGTAAGACCGTACATATAAATACTTTTTCGCATACAAAAAAAATTTCAATAAATATATTAATCTTTTATAAAACAACAAACGTATTTTCTACAAAATAAAAATAATATAATATAGATTAAAACTCTAGTTCTTTCAATATTAACGAAAAACCAACGATTCGTCCATCTACTGGCCTGCTTACCCTATCACTTCAAACCATAACGCTTGCAGCAAACACGATATCGGCGCATGAGCATTACGGTCGATTAGGAATCTATACTTCTCTCGCTCGCACGTGTCTTTCTTTCTCGCGCGATGTTGGCGACAGTTTCGATGTCTCATTGAGAGATTCTGCTCGAACTATACTTTGCATGTTAAATTATGTATTTCACCTTTACAGCTCGAATTCAGAAGAACTCCATCCTCTACAAGTCGTAGGTTACTTCTACATATGTATGTTACATTGGGTACAACGATCGCAGCATATGCGATTTGCATACACTCGTCACGATTCATAGCGAACACCTTGCGCGCTATGGAACAACTGCAAGCATAAACGGAGTTGCCGCGCAGTCTTGCGCGGCTGTGAGCAGCTATGCGCGTTTTTGGGGGCCGTGCGGCTGACAATGATTCCGCACTTGGTCTGGATCCGGCTTTATAAAGTATAGATTTTTATTGAATTGAAAATGCTTGGCGATGTGCAGTTTATTAAATCGTATATAGACCAGGTGTTTGGTGGAGAGATGATCATAGGCTTTTAGTATTTGAATGAGTAGGGGAGACCGGGGCTAGATGTTACAGGGGCAGGTTCTTATAAAGCAGTTTAAATTATTTTTGCTTGCACTATCACTTCGACGATGAAGTGGCTGATGCGTTTCAACCATACACGGTTGTGTATGTTGTTTGTTTGTAGTCGGTTCACGCGCTGTCACTTTATTACAGTGCTTTGTGTTTTCGGTACTAATAGTAACTTTTCTCTTTGTACTTCAATCTTTTCTACCGAACAGACAGATAAATGTATGTAAATTAATATTACTACGTTTGAATCAGTGTTCCTTTAGCTACAGATTCGTACCAAGAACATGAGAATACACCAAACTGGTATGAACTTATAGCTTTTTATACACAGTGGTGTCAACCGGGGCAAGTTGTTACAGAGGGAAAGAGGCATGTTGTTACATTGTATTTAGTAATTAATTTATTAATTTAACCCTTCCAAGTGTTAAAAGAAAAAACGAAAAGTAAAAATCAAAACCTAAAAAGATTTTATTAAAAAATTTTAAAAAGGAAACTGATGACATAAAAATAAAAAAACATACAGTAAAGAAAAGGCAGATGAGAAATAAAACCACCACAAATAATAGACACGAGTCCCCATATGAAACGGACGACGATAATTAGTGCAACTGATTTCAGTAGTTTCTTATTATTTTTAAAATGGATTTTTTATTGTATATTTATTGTAGTAGATTCTTACCATTAATAAATTTACTTTTGCCCAAGAAAATATAATTATATTACTCATAATAAGCCTCGTTTCGTAAAATTTAATCCTGTAACAACTTGCCCCGTATTGTGTAACAACTAGCCCCTACTCGGGGCACGTTGATGCAACATGTTTCGACCTTCAAAATGGCTTGTTTCAAAGTCATGGTTCTCGTTTAATTACATGCGATAGCGGTCATCGGTAGAGGAAAGAACGTACTTTAAGTCAGAGTCATTTATAGTATTGAATATCGAATGCAAAAAAAATAAAAAATAAAAAACTGAAAATTGTAACAACTAGCCCCGTTCTCCCCTAAATTGAACAGTGTACAGGACCTTGGAATGGAAAATGTGATAATGAGTAATTTGTTTTGTATTTGTCCAGTTGCTAGACGGTTTATACTAGAAAGATTTCTTAGTGACTAATGAATGGTGAGATAAAGCTGATCATCCAGCAGTGTTCCAAGAATACCATCGCGTGTTTTATTTCTGAACAAATATACAGGTTATTTTAAGAAAACGATGTTCAATATTTATCTCTCCAGGTATCTCTGGTTTCACTCTGACGCTGAAACAGAAATTTAACGATTATTTAGTGCATAGCACATTCTTTACATGAAAATGTGACTACCATGGTAATGTAGTAGTTTATAGTATCAACATTTAAAAATTATCTTTTTTGCATACATAACATTTCTAACTTTAAAAGCTGAACCTTTGCCAGCTTGAATATTTCGAATAACAGATCATTTGATCATTTCACAGTTGTCGGGTTTTAATTCCATAAATAATTTTAATTTATTAAATAAAACACCGTTGGAGGGTATTAAATCGATGTAGGCTAAAGGCAGGTAATATGGAACGGTACGTAAAATGGAACTTCGTAAAATTTCGATAAAGAAATAACGAACTCTTTAGGCAATCGTGTATACTAGATCCCTAGACACAGTAGACGATGATACTGACAATTGCGCATGAATTGAGCATCCGTCATTGAAAGAAAAACGTTTATATTTTTCGTGGGGTGTAAAAGTTTCTGAAAAGTACATCAAATAATTAAATATTGTAGTGTAGGTAAGTTACAATGTATTATTTTGGTATAATTTATCACTAAATATCTTTGAACGAACGGCCAATTTTCACTCTCGTCAGTTTTTTTACTATAATTGAAGGGTCAAAGGGTAAAATTATTGCCCAAATACTAAGAAAGATTGGAAAATTAAATGTTAAATATTGTAGTGGAGGTATGTTACAAAGTATTATTTTGACATAATTTATCATTAAATATGTGTGTTCTTGATTATTCACAATAGTTTACCAATAAAGTTACTTTCTTCTTAGTATAATTCTTAATTTCTTGCTGGAACATGTGTGTACGTAATCAACAGACGCGGTGGCGTCTGGAAGCTAATTCCCCCTTCCCCACTACCCATAAGCACACTGAGCGACCATGTCTCTATACACGAAAGATAGCGAAATTGACAGGTCGTCGGAGCTATTTTAGCCTTATTATCTTATTTTATGACATAGTCCCGGTGTTTTTACACGATTAAGCGGTTCATTTTTTTTTCGAACCTATATGTCGGTTTACTTAATGTGTCAAGCTATTTGTCTAAAAGATATAAGATTTATTCTGAATTAATAGTTATAAAAATGATACTTTTAGGATTACGAGGTATGACGTCACGTTTTCCTTCTCCACTTGACGCCAGTAGGTGTCGCCTCGAAAGCATAATTTATAAATGTCACTTGGTTGTCATTCAATCATAATAACCTGCTAGTTGTTAACATTTTTGAAACGTCACGATGGTAAAGCAGATATTTAATCAAGGTTAAAGGTAGGATTATTTAGAAAATATTTAATATGAAAAAAGTGATGAAATCCCCCCCCCCCCCCCATAAACATGATTCATGTATGAAAGAAGCTAATTCCCTTTAATTCACGAAAAAAGTTCTCACGCAAAGATTGTGAAATCATCTTTGCTAATTCCAATTGTACCTTTAAGCCTTTAATTCACGAAAAAAGTTCTCACGCAAAAATTGTGAAATCATCTTTGCTAATTCCAATTGTACCTTTAATTCACGAAAAAAGTTCTTACGCAAAGATTGTGAAATCATCTTTGCTAATTCCAATTGTATTCTCGTTCTCCGTTCGAACACTGATTCCTCTGTCACTTTTTATACTTGACGTTCCTTTATTGGCCACAAATCAATTCAGTGCTGAGATTTTCAGCTTCGGTTTTAAGGAATTAGCGGGCGAGGCCTGTAGTTGACACAAAAACTTTTATAAGAGGGACATCTTCTGTTAAAAATGTCGTATGAAAATCGTTTTACGATGGAAAATAATAAAAACTTGGTAGAGACTAATTTAAACGAATGAAAGTCGGTAATAGATTAATAGCACATTCGCCAGCCTGCACTAGCGATATGAAACATTTTGTTTTAAGTCGACTTCATAGTTTTTTCTTATACAACGCCCGCTAATTCCTTAAAACCGAAGCTGAAAATCTGAGCACTGAATTGATTTGTGGCCAATAAAGGAATGTCAAGTACAAAAAGTGACAGAGGAATCAGTGTTCGAACGGAGAACGAGAATACAATTGGAATTAGCAAAGTTGATTTCACAATCTTTGCCTGAGAATGTTTTTAATGTTTTTCGTGAATTAAAGGTACAATTGGAATTAGCAAAGATGATTTCACAATCTTTGCGCGAGAACTTTTTTCGTGAATTAAAGGGAATTAGCTTCTTTCATACATGAATCATGTTTATGGGGGGGGGGGGGGTATGGAACACACGGAGTAGCATAGACGAAGTTGATAATGACGATGTCGCCGATGATGCGGAATGCTTATTTTGCGATAGTAATTATAAAAATAATGACAATGAAAAGTAGACCCAACGTATTCGCTGCTTTCAGTGGGCACACGAAGAATGTGGGGCTTCCGACGTATTATTCACAGAAAGCAGGAAAAAGTTCCAAAAATGATGTATATTTATTTATTTGTATCTTCTACTTAATAAATCGGTAATTATTTACTTTAGCGATTCCTAACCGATTTTGATGAAATTTGGATGTGTTGTAAAACTCCACATTCGGAGCAACATTTTTCCTACATGTTAAAGTGACCAGATATTTTCTGTTCCAATGCGGGACAAGCAAGCAAGTAAAAAAAAAATGGGTTAACAGATCCGTGAGGAGATCTTTTCCGTAGTTTATTAAAGCATTTACAATATATTTAAAAAATACTTACTTGTGATTACATTGAAATGATACATTGAAACGAAATTCAAAATATTTATTTTTTCACAACAACAAAAAGTAGAGGAAACAGTAACTTTATGCCACTGCGAAAATGTAAAAGGTTACATGTCCAATCCGGGACACTTTGCGGGACACTTTTCAATTTTATTTCAGGGAAGAATTTGGGCCACCATTACAATCGCAAATTTGCAACTCCGGCGCGCGAGTCCTAACGAACGTGTTCATATATCTCCATTTCTACTGAACACTTTGTAACGAAAAAATTCATTTTTATTGTTGGAATGTGAACTAAAATACCCTGAAAGTTTGGAAAAGATCCGCTTAACAGTTTCTCAGAAAAAAATTCCCAAGAATCACTTTATTCCTACCGTCCTAAATAGGGCTCCCCCCTTAAGGTAGTTTCGGGTAATAAGGCCCAGTAGGTAATAAGGCCCACCTGTAATTTATCCGTGGTAGGTCAATCCACAATCTTGTTAATGCCATCTATTGCTTTTACTAGATACGAAATATCACTCGAAGAACCCCCACGCGATTAACATAACATTTTCCGGCTGTAAATTCAACAAATGTTTCCTCCGCAACTAGCGTTGCTTCAGTTATAAGAATTACGTTGGTTTCTTGGCTTTGTATTAGGAGTGCGCATTATTCAATTACTGTACAACTATAGGTATGTATAAGTATATATGTTGGCAACATATTTCCAAAAAATTGATGATTTTGTAAACTGCACGTTTAACATATAACCTTGGCAATGAGGAAGTGACAAAGCAGTTAATAAGGCCCACCAAAATATTAAGGCTCAGGAAGTAAGCAGAGACCTCTTCCAAAGCAGGACCGTGTGCGAACAAGAGCCCATGCCGTCCACCTCCAGAGAAAACGTGAACGGTAACTCTGCAGACAGTTGGTTTTGCAAATTATGCAGAACTGCATTCAAGACAGATATGCGACAGTGTGTCATGTGTCTCACCTGGATACACGAGGAATGCGTTGGGCTTGCACCTAAGATCGAAGATGTCTTTGTTTGCCCGAATTGTACATATTAAATCGGTGGGCCTTATTACCTACACTACAGGAAATAAGGCCCGTTTACAAAGTTTTTAAAATCCTATTAATTTCCGTATTTATTGTATTCATATATTGTTACAAATATTACAGTGTATAGTTTAATGTCCATAGATTTCTATAAAAAAAATTTCAAAAATATGTACAAGTTTTTTTTTTAAAAATTATAGAACTAGGTGGGCCTTATTCCCCGAACTTACCTTAGTATTGGTTGGGGCTAGATCAGCGAGGGGGGCACGCGTCCGCCCGCGGGCGCGTAACGCATGGTGGTGAATCGATGCGAGTCGGGGTGTTGACGGAAGCCCCCACACATCCAATAGGTGCTCTCGAAAGCACCTTCTTCCTAACAAAAAAATTATGTTTTAGAACCAGAGGCATCCTAATATCCGGCGGCGCCAGCGCTGCCGGACAGAGTCGGGGTTGACGGGCATCCGCAAGTTTCTGGTTGAAATCTCCAAACTTACATCGATTTGCCACCACGCATTTCGCGCCCCGAGCGGACGCCCCCCCCCCCCGCCCCCACCGCCATAATCTAACCACATCCTATACTAATATCCGGGACAAGTTGGAAAGTGGAATGTGTTGTGTCGGAATAAATCAACAGAAACTTTTCGCAAATATATCGGAAACTAAGGCCGAGCGGCGGTAACATGTATAGGAAAAAGTTGTTCAACATGTGGATTTTACAACATATCCAAATTTCATCAAAATCGGCGAGGAATCGCTAAAGTAAATAATTACCAATAAATCTTCATTTTTAGTAGAAAAAAGTAAAGATTTTTGAGTTTTCTTTACAAATTTCGTAGGTGTTCCATATTAGGGCCCTTTTTCGAACGGTCGATTTTGACTCTTTTCAGTTTTTTTTTACTATAATTGCAGAGCAATCGTTTTAGAAAGTCTAGGAATCCGCTACCCTCCAGAAATCGGATTCCAGATTTTCAAATTTTTTAATTTTATTAGTAATTTTTAATCCGTGCTTACAATTAGAGTACATTATACATTATTAGTACATTATATTGTATTAAACATCCAGAAAAAACTATATATTTGTATTAAATCTATCCAATATTCTTTTTTAGTTATAATGAAGACACATTTCATTATGTAAATATAATTATGCATTAGTTCCTCTAGATATTTTTATTTTGTTACCGCATGTATTTCGAATGTGTATAGTCTCAGCTTATTTGTGACATAAATATTTTTCGAAAATTCTTCACTGTAATCCCACTATACGACTTCAAATGAAGCTACCCAGTATTTCAAGTTTTCTTTAACTCTTTTAGGTTTATAAACAAAGCTCCGCCTTCCTCCGGGCTCTAGATAGTACTAATTGAAAGCAGATACCATCTACTAACAGCCATAAAAAAATTGGCTGCAACTATTTGCAACTTTGGCTGTTATTAATACATAATCACCCGAGTGCACTGTGCACTCTTCGTTTCTTCGGTTTATTACTATTTCATTTGTTAAAGATGCTTCAATTTTATTTATGTTGCTGTCCATATAACCGTTGGATATTAACAAATAATATAAAAAAAGTACTAAAAAATATTGAGAAACACCGAAGTTATGACATTTTTTTCGCCAATCCTATGTTACGTGCCCCACTGTGCGCCGTCTCGTCGACTAACCCGCCTAACCGGGTAACAGAAATCATCTGTAACCCGAGTAACCCGGTTAACCGGGTTAATGCGGTCACAGTATTCGGTGAAAAACATAGTTGTAACCATGTTTCCAAATAGAGATGGATTTTATTTTAATATCGGAGACTCCTTGGTAGGGTGATGCATGCACGTGAAAGTAATAAATATGCGAGGTCAATGATTAACTTGGCCGCGCCGAAATCGCGAGCGTTTGCCGACGCACAGTGTAAGATTTTGGATAAAAATCGCTCGACAGCGCAAATCTTGACCGATTTCAATAATTTTTTTTTTTAAATACTCGTAAAGGATTCGGCAATAACGGATCACAGCAATAAAACTAGTATCTGTTGGTCTAATCTATAGAAAATACTATTTAGCATAACATAACATAAAAGCATAAATAAATAAATTTTGCAGATTAAAGATATTAAAAATGATTTTTTGTAAATTTAATATTAACTATAAAATAAAAGTTTGCTTTAAATTTACAAAAATTATGTTCTAAATAAACTGTATAGCTGATTTAAATCTTATATTTATAAATTACATTATAAAATTAGTTACCATAAAATATTCGATTCTAATTACTCCGAATTACAATTATTATAATGTTATTTTTAAATTTATACATTAAAAATAAAGTTAAAACTAATATAATTGAAATATAAGGTAAAAATACAACATTCAAATCAGCTGTGCAGTTTATTTAAAACATAAATTTTGTAAATGTAAAGTAAATTTTTTATGTTACAGCTAATATTAAATTTGAAAAAAAAATTAATATATTTAATCTGTATAATTTATGTTTTTATGTTATGTTATGCTAAATAGTGTTTTCTATAAATCAGGCCAACAGATATGGGTTTTATTGCAGTGCTCCGTTATTGCTGAATCCTTTACGAGTATTTTAAAAAAAATATATTGAAATCGGTCAAGATTTGCGCTGTCGAGCGAGATTTGCCCAAAATCTCACACCGTCTAGACTGTGCGGGTTTAGGACCCGGTTGTTCGGTACTTCGGTAGTACCTGCCGCACGGACGAGACCGACTGTCGACCAGATGACGGGACCTCTGCCTATTGTCTAAGATTTAGGTGCACGAAAATATTCGAATGCTAGAAAATGGAAGCTATGAGGCGAAACGCGTACACGGTTGTAGAAGATATTGATGCTAAAAGATATTGGTGTTGAGTAATTCTTGAAGTTTAAGAAATAAAGTATAAATTCCGTTTCTAACAACCCTCTAAAATTAATCAAACCTGCATGGATTATGTACTCGTATGTCTTAAACATTGTGTATTCATTTGATCTGAATATGTATTGCCTGTAGATTCACATATCACTGACTTGCCGTAAATGACTGCCTAGTCTAGGCTAGACTGTCTTATTTTACTAGTACCCCGCTCGTAGCGGGTTAACCCGGTTACTTCGGTTCTTTCTAGAATTTAAGAACCGTTCCCTCGCGGTTAGTATGGGTTACAGAAACCTTCCTTGGTTAACCGGGTAGGGGTTAGGGTTACGCGGCGGTTCGGAACCCTGCTGCACACTGACTTGACAGTCCAAGTACGATTGCCCTGCACTCCATTAGGGCTTAGCTTCTGTTGAACAGACCAGCGTCCGCTATATGCTTAGAGGTCAACCGTGCAGAGGTTTACCCTCCTCCCGGTTTCCGAAGTTTGTAAATGGATTGCTGTTTCCATAACACCTTTTACCGTAAGTATTACCGAAAGTTCGGCAGGCCATTGTTCAATTCACTATCCGGCTTGAAAGACCATATGTTAAGTTCGACAGACTGTGTGAAGTCAGTTATGTACCTATCAAACATTTGGAAACTACATCAGAGTTTATATAACGATCGTATCAAACAATCATAAAAGGAATGGATATTTAAAATCCGTTAACGAGACCTAAGGTTCGAAGTAATATAAAATTGAACGTGTACAATATAGAATCGTGTGGATACGCAAAGTCTAAAGATGTTAGAGCTCGATAGGTGAACAAATTCAACATCCGAATACTACACATACAAGACAGGGGAAGAACATACGAAGACAGTTATATCTACAAGAAATTTGCAATTTCTCCTCCAGGACGTTCTTGAATGGCCGCCTCTGTGGGTGGAGGGCAGAGGACAATCGATTCTAGTTTAACATCCAGAGCGGTTTCCCAATCAACCCAGCCGAGCTTGATAAGTCTCTTCTACAAGCAAGCTCTGCAGGGACGTAGCACAAAGACTCTCTTGTTCTGGGAAACCGAGGTATAAATGTTTAGTTTATGCCCACTCTGCGTGGCCTTACAACGAGTCAATTGCCATTGAGAGTGTTTTACGGTTGAAAGGGATTCCGTTGGAAAATGCGTGTAGTCTTTCAGCCAGACTATAATTCTTCAACACGTTGGCATTATTACTGTAGACCTGATATGGAAGACTTGATTTTAAAAGATTACCATAACTAAAGACGTATTTTGTTTTCTATGAAACTAACATTAAGACGCGACAAAAGTATTAGATATTCGTATGCTAAAATAGTTGACTTTGCAAAAGTTTAAGTGTCTTGAAGTTGTGGTAAAAAGTGTAAAAAAAAAGGTCAAACGCGGCGCAAGGGGGCAAGTTGATACAGACGAATTATCTCGACACCGTAAATGTGTAGCTCCATTTGAGCGAGATACATGATGAGTGTTGTTCAATTCTTTCCTACGATCCAGCGTACGTGTGTGTACGTTGGCGTAAATAATCGTTTTTTAAACTGTTTTCGTTTATATAGAGAGAAAGTAAATAGTTTTGATACATTCAAATTGATCGTCCAAATAACATTTTTTCATTTGTTTTGTACGTATTTTCTCAAGTTTTCGCTTACTATATACTAAAGAGGAAGGACCAAAGTATATTTTGGCATATTTGTTATTAAATAATTAATTGAAATAAAAAAGGAAAAAAATTGAAAACAGAATATCGTATCAACTAGCCCCGCAGTGGGGTAAATTGATACACTTTGCCTTCGTCCAAGTAACATTTTTTCATTCATTTTGAATGTATTTTCTCAAGTTTTCGCTTGCTATATATTAAAGAGAAATGACCAAAGTATATTTTGGCATATTTGTTATTAAATAATTAATTGAAATAAAAAATGAAAAAATTGATAACAGAGTAACGTATCAACTAGCCCTGCAGTGGGGTAAATTGATACATTTTACCATCTTTCAGATAACATTTTTTCATGCATTTTGTATGTATGACCAAAGTATATTTTAGCATATTTGTTATCAAGTAATTAATTCAAACAAAAATGAAAAAAAAACGTATCAACTAGCCCCGGTCTCCCCTATCTAATATGGAACATGTAGGAAATTTGTAAAGAAATCTCAAAAACTTTATTTTTACCGTGAAAAATGAATATTTGTTGAAATTAAAAAGAGAGAAAAAACAAATTTCTTCAATTTTTTAAAAATTTATATTATATTCATTTTCTACGTCTGTGATACGTTGAGCACGTAAATGAAGCAGCTGAAGCACCACATCCTTCGTGACCCCAATGAAAACAGCGAATAGATCGGACCCATTTTTCAACATTACTGTCATTTTTATAATTGCCGTCACAGAATAAATATTCTGTATCACCATCACCAGTAGTATCGTGTTCTATATTACGTACACTCGACGTGTTCCATATTGTTCCATATTTCGACAGAAAAATAATATTTATACTAGGAAGGAAATAAATTTAACGGTAAATTTCTTTTGGACATTCGAATCAAACATATTTAATGATAAATCATGCAACAGTAATATTTTTTAACTTGCCTCCACTAAAAAATTTCGTTCCTTAACTCGCATCTCAAAAACTTTCATACGCTGTCAAACACAATAATTCAGTTCAATTCAACGACAGACTTCCAACTGAAGCCTAAATGCGATTATGAGTGTCTTTGGTTTTTCACGAAATATCTTACACTGTTGCCGATTGACTTTGTTACTTACTAACTGAAATATTGTGGTGTTCCATATTAGGCGCTGTGCTATATTAGATACAGCTAGGGTAAAGGACCCAATTACTGACACCTAACCAATTACTGTCACCTTAAGCTATTTTACTTAAAATAACGAATAAATAAACTATAGTATAGATATAATGTTATTGGGCCGGAATAATCACAAACCTGAGTTTCTCTCTCTGTAAAAGAGTTTTTTTTTTATTTTATAGTTTATGTTTTTATTTACAACTATTTACAACTATTTACAACGCTTACCTGTAAAAGAGAAACGACATTAAATGTCAATTATTCCCCAATTGCAATCTCTGTTTCCTGTTGTCTTTTAATTCGTGGAGCTTTGTCCTTGAACTGGTGTTTACTCCTTAGTCTTTCTAACCTCCTCAGCCAACGCGCCGTGAGTGCGCGGGCTAATTTAAAGGGGGAGTACCCTGTACTTTCTTTACGTAGATTACAGGTTGAATTACATCATTCTTTTTGTGTATGACTTTACAACGTTGATTTATTCGTTATTTTAAGTAAAATAGCTTAAGGTGACAGTAATTGGTTAGGTGTCAGTAATTGGGTCCTTTACCCTACCCTATACGATAACGGTACCGATAAAGAGGACATGTAACAGTTTCAGTAGTGTTTGCATTAGAGAGCTGGGGTAGAGGACCCAATTACTTACACTTTAAGCGTTGACCCTGACATTATCTTATAGTTTTGTACTTATAGACTAAACGTATAATGTTGTCCTTGTTATCTATTATTATTTAATATGTTTACTTGATGAAAAAAATTTGCTGAACCTTAAAACTTCGATTTTTATGTATAAAATCATCAATTTCAAAAATATATTTCGGAATCTATTACTGACACCCTTAAAATGTGTTTGACTCGATTACTGTCACCCGAATTACTGCTGCCTAACCTAATACTGCAATCACACTTACTGTCATTTTTCCAAAAATCATGACGTTGGGTGTCAGTAATAACGACATGCTGTATTCACAGGAATAGTTATTGCCATGGCAGTAATACCAAAATGCTTGAAAGGCTTGTACCAATCACTGTCACCCAATTAATAAGTAGAAAGACTTAATGAATCGTTGAATTTGGATCTTTATTGCTTTCTATGATGCTTATATTATTTAGAACATTATATTTTTTTTATGTCAATAGCTTAAATATTACAATTACAGCATTTTTCAGCAACTTTCTCTTTCGCTAGTAAGGAAGTCATGGTTTTCACTCTCCTAATATCCGCTTAAAATTTTTCATCGTTTTATTCAAATTATTGAAGACAAAATTAAGTACTGTTATTTGCATCGTGTAAATAACAGTTTCAGTTGCATGCTAAATTTTTTTATGCACCATTTCACAAGATTTATTCGTTATTTTACGTAAAACAGCTTAGGGTGACAGTAATTGGGTAGGTGGCAGTAATTGGGTCCTTTACCCTATTATTTTTTGACCCGTCGGGTTCCCGGCTACCGGGAATAACTTCAAGCCATTGAATGTGGTATTGTTCGATCATTTTCGGCTAACAGCAGACTATACCACAGACAATCACAGACAATACAATATTCAATTGCTTGAAGTTAACCCGGGTAATGTCCGGGTACCCGGATACCCGACGGGTCAAAAAGTAACAACTCTAGTTTGCAAGCAATATGATTAGTCATATCTGTTGGTATTTGGGCAGGAGATTCATTAAAACAAGTCTTTTATTTATTTTATTTATTACTTTATTTAAAAAAGGAACTGAGAAATGTACGTTTATACTCGACAAGTTGCTATAAACGAATGACTCCAACGAGATCTAAATAGAATATCGGTGACCACTCGTCTCAAATAGAGAAAAAAAGGAACGTCTTTCCCAACAATTAAACCATGGTCACAATATTTCCATTTAGAGTGTTGATTCAATTTTGACCGTTATATTGCAGACAAGCATTGACCACAGTCACGAAATACCCAGCAATATGCCTGTATATTTTTTGGAATAACTTTTGAACCGAGGTGACTATCAATTTTTTTACAGCAAAGCCATATTTTGTATGGCATGCAAAAACGATTGTCAAAAGGAAGTACGTAAAACGGATTCAGTACCGTTCAAAATTAAGTCCAGGATGAAAGAAATAATTCGGATAGGTATTTCTCAGTATCTAGGTGCTGCGTTTACTGATATTTCTTATTAACTTCATAAGGTTAAGGTACGTGTCCACTTGAGAGAACTCGCGCAAGTTACTCTCGATAGTTACTCTCAAATTGTGTGTCCACTTGAGAGCAATTTCGAAAAATTTTACTCTCAGGTAGGCGATAGAAAACTCGCCGAGAGCTTACTATCCGATAGAACTCTCAAAACCGTGTCCACTAGAAATTGATCTGCGCCTACTCTCTGCAGTTTATCTCAGTTTCTCTTAAACTACGAAGTGAGGCCGTGATTATAGATGTGCAAAAGCTTAGTGCTTTGATCATTGCTTATAATATTTTAAAAAAGAGAAAGAAACAACGTAGAAAGAGAAATTGCTGGGTGGATGAAATGAAATAGTTATATATTTTGAGTTGGTTACAATAAATGGCGTACATAAAATGTGTCTCACCACTCGGCTCGACGCAGACTGCCTCGACCGCGCAGTTCTCCCGGCTAACCGCCTAACAACACTTCCCTGGCAACGCCGTGCCTCGCAGCGCTTATCTGGCAACGCCGTCTCTGCCGCGACGCGAGCCTACTACATAACCCAGAAGACCTACTCTCGCGACAACACTCGCAGAATACCAACCTGGTTCGTATTTCGGAAGCAACTGTCGGATAGTAATATTATTATGTATCCACTCGAGAGCAAGTTGCAACGCGTCTGCTGTCTGAAAGTTGAACGTCGCTCTCCGACAGTCACTCTCGGACGTAGTGTCCACTTACGAGAAATACTCTTGAGAGCTTCTCGCGCGAGTTTTCCTCTCAAGTGGACACGTACCTTTATAAAGCAGTAACTGTTATAGAGAACCAAATTTCAGAATAGGTAGATACTATCGTGATATATCGATTCCTTTTTCGTTTCCGATTCCAGTAACTTTAAACGTGGAGGCCATAGGTAAAAAAAACTATCAGGCGCATTCCGCCGGAACTCAATAGAATCGGCAGACCCTCCGCTTTAAAATGAGCTCAAGTTCATGATGTTGCGGTCATCTCTTGCCGAGATACAGCGAGTTGAAGAGAAAATGGGATTTGTGCATCTTTTTAAGCATACTTTATCGAAAAAGCAAAAGATGCGCCTTAAAGAGGAGTGATTGATCTTTCTATTGCTTTTTTATGAACGTTCTACAATGAGTTCCTCGCTTGCTAGAAGCAATGAAACTCAAAAAGACGATTTTGCCTACTGTAAATACCCTGAGTTACTTACTTCTTTTACTATTCTTCCAATTGTGCATTTAGGTATACGAAATAAGTATTGAAGACTGCTGTGCGAATCACCAACAAATTAGAATGGATAATATCCTCTCAAAAAGTTATGTAGCTTTATATATTTTTACATTCAGTTTTGTCATTTTAATTTATTACCAGCCTGAATTACGCGTTCGTACACAGAAGCAGCCCTCCTTAAATTGGTATCCTTTTTGGCAATTGCGTCGCATCCATGCGTACACAGTTTCGAAGCTGCTGGGCATCTTCAATATGCAGTTCCCTCGTAAGAGTTGAACATGCGCCTAATTCTTCTCTACGCTGAATCCCTGACCTGGCCCAGCAGTTCCTCTTCTTACGTTCCTTCTTCCTTTTTTTTAAAAAAATATTATAAGTCATAATCAAACCATTAACTTTTAGTGTATCCGTAATCACGGCCTCACTTCGTTCGTAGCTGAAGGCTGTCGTCTCATTTTTGTTATGGTCCGAATCGATCGAAGCGTCCCCTGCAAACAGACACACCCTAATGAAACTACTGCGGTCGATAAAAAGAACTTGTACACAGGTGACATCTCCAGGTACTCTGTGTAGGCGAACTTTTGACGCATAGCTGCCATATCTTCTGTTCTCTCTGGCTCTGTCGCGCTGTTGCCACAGAGTTCTCTCTTTCTATCAGGAAGTCTTGAAGGAATACGGCACGAGAGCTGCTTCTAGCGTCAGAGCCTCGCTGAGCGTAGCAATAATGAAAGATAGAGAGGTCCGGGAGTATAGGAAGGAAAGATGGAAAGATACCAAACCTGACATAATTTGAACTAGTGTGAAGGACCCAATTACTGCCACCTACCCAATTACTGTCACCCTAAGCTGTTTTGGCTGTACTTCCGAATGGCCTCAGTGGCCGATCGACACGAGATTTGGGGGGAGAGGTGGGGAGGGTGTTTGGATCCTAAATCTAAAATTGTTGCTTCGGGAATTTATTAGTTTACGAGATATTAATAAAAAACTTTTAGTATTTCTGTTGACTTATTCCAACATTATGCATTCCACTTTCCAACTTGTTCTGGATATTAGTATTGGTTGGGGCTAGATTAGTGCGGGGGGCGCGTAAAGCGATGTATGTTTGGAGATTTGAACCAGAAACTTGCAGATGCGATCCATCCTATTATACAGGGTGGATACATATTACTTTATTGATAGGCAATACTCTAGGGGGGTTAGGTTACATTTTAAGGGTGAGAGTAATAGATCCCGAAATATATTTTTGAAATTGATGAATTTATACATAAAAATCGAAGGTTTAAGATCCACCCATTTTTTTCGTCAAGTAAACATATTAAACAATAATACTTTTAGTATATAAGTACAAAACTATAAGATAATGTCAGAGTCAACACTTAAAGTGTCAGTAATTGGGTCCTTTACTCTATAATTATTAACGATATTACACATAAAATTTATTTGCGGAATTGAAAGCCCGTTTCGTCCAAAGTAGTGCGATTTAAATAATTTTCTGTCAACTTAATGGGTAGGATCACTTTCATATTGATACGATGAAAAGTAAAGAAATTCTGCTTCTGCATAATCGGTGGTATGTACATCGCCAAGCAACTCCAGGCGGCAGGTTAGACGGGTGAGTGATACAATGTCGCTCGGCTCAGGCCTCGGGAGACCTCAAGAAGGAAGGCCTTCGATTAAAAAAATTAGTTGTGGTCGACGGATGAATTCCCGTCGAATAAACTGATTTCAAATAAAAATAACTCTGGGTTATTTTTATTCGACCACAAATAAAGATAAAGACTCTTTAATTTGATAGACTATTTAAATAATTTGTAATTCCCATCTCTGGATGAAACAATACTAATTTCCGTATCAATATCCCTTCTAAAATTCGCAATTCTTATTATCTTCTCTCATTCTGTGCAATATTTATATTTATTTCTGAAAAAATATAATGATATGATTGTTCAATGATTGTTTATTTTGTTTGTTTTAATAGAATGGAAAACTTTTACATTTTCTATCGTATCGGCATGAACGTTTCAGTAACATATTGCTGAGATTTTTCAGATGAAAATGAATTTAAATACAGTATAAATCGGATTATTTTTAGCATTATTAGGTTAGAAATGTTACGCATTTATATTTAATTATCTAGTACAGTTCTAGAAATAATCCGATTTATACCATGTTTGAACTCATTTTAATCAGGACAATCTCAGCAATATGTTACTGAAATCGTTACATTTTATACTTTATTAATACATAATCGACCGCAAGCAACACTGTATGCCTTTCGAGCCGAGGCTCGAACCGAGATCAGAAGCCGCCGCCAAACAGCCCAAATCCTCAGCTCGAAGAGAGAATGCGCCGGTTCGGATGAACATGCTGCCGAAAGTTATTCGAAATTTCGAAGCCTTCGAATAAAAGTCGAATGAACTACGGATGAAGATGAAAATCTTATTCGACGGTTCCAATAAACGTTCTTCGAATAAAAAAATTATCTTTCGCTGTCGAATGAATTCACTCCCAAATAAATTTATCTATCCGCGGTGTTTGGAATAAAGATAAATCGTGTTATTCGAAGCTTCGAATAACGGATAAACATATAGTATCTTTTATTTTATCCAGATATTATCTTTGCCCATCTCTGTAATATCCAGCCGCTTCGCCGTGTTTCAGTCAAGCCTCACTGACAACAAAATATTGGCAACAATGTCTTTCCTACATTTATCGGCTAGCTTGGATTTGAACCAATGCTGGTGCTACGTGGCTCAAATATTGGGAGTAGAACATTAGTATGCGACACTAGCGGTCGGTACGCAAACTAATAGTAATGGCCGACGCAAGTATACCATTTATTGCTACTACATATTGGCAAAGACTTCAAAACTTGGAAAAAAATGGAATTTTCACAGATCGATGAACTACAGGGTGTCCCACTAAGGAGTGGACAGCGCGATATCTCTTAAAGTATTGTCGATAAAAATATAAAAAAAATAGGGAATTGCATGGTTCGAGGGGGCCCATTTATTAGCGCGAACGAATTTTGTTTCCGATTATTATTTTAAAAGATACGATGGTCAAGTTCGGTTTTTCAAATGGAACTATTTTTTTTGAAGACCTGAGTTGATAGTGCGTTCCAAGACAAATTCAATAAGCTTTAATGTATACACTTTATTTCCACTGGTTTTTAAGATATTGCGCTTGCAAATTTACTGATTTTCACAGCAAGAAACCCCTCTGAAATGGCAAAAACCGGGGGCGGTCTTACTGACGCCATGGGTGGCACTGCCTGTTGAAATGGATACTTACCTGCCAAAGGTCTACGCCAGAAATGGCAGGCCCAAAGGCTGGACAATTCTTTTCCGTGAGAAATGCTACTTAGGTAGGTACATCTGCGGTATCGAGAAGCGCATCGTTACTTTTATTTCGCACTTGCTTCTACGCTCGGATGGCCGGTTCTTTTGGGAGGGATGCAAGTTGGATTGGTTAGGTTAGGAGGAGTGAAAGTTGCTAGACTAAATTTCAACCATAGGGAGCAGATTGTATCCCTCCCAAAAGAACCGGCCATCCGAGCGTAGAAGCAAGTGCGAAATAAAAGTAACGATGCGCTTCTCGATACCGCAGATGTACCTACCTAAGTAGCATTTCTGACGGAAAAGAATTGTCCAGCCTTTGGGCCTGCCATTTCTGGCGTAGACCTTTGGCAGGTAAGTATCCATTTCAACAGGCAGTGCCACCCGTGGCGTCAGTAAGACCGCCCCCGGTTTTTGCCATTTCAGAGGGGTTTCTTGCTGTGAAAATCAGTAAATTTGCAAGCGTAATATCTTAAAAACCAGTGGAAATAAAGTGTATACATTAAAGCTTATTGAATTTGTCTTGGAACGCACTATCAACTCAGGTCTTCAAAAAAAATAGTTCCATTTGAAAAACCGAACTTGACCATCGTATCTTTTAAAATAATAATCGGAAACAAAATTCGTTCGCGCTAATAAATGGGCCCCCTCGAACCATGCAATTCCCTATTTTTTTTATATTTTTATCGACATTACTTTAAGAGATATCGCGCTGTCCACTCCTTAGTGGGACACCCTGTATATCTAAAAAATAGCGTTGTGTAGTAAATTGTAACTCTACAATGAAGAGTAATCTCAATTTAAGTTTTCATAATGTGCCAAAAAGTGGAGCAAGTAAAATTGGAAAAAAAAATTTATTTGGAAGTTTAGAAACGATTGATAAACGAGCAGAACGGTTAAGAAAATTGAATATCCCCAATGACACGAAAGATGTAATAATTTGCTCTAGACATTTTCGTGAAAATAATTAATATTTTCCCGATGTAGGTGCTAGCAAACGAGTCTTAAGAAGAAATGCAGTGCCAGTATCTGTAACTCTTACTGAACAGAGAGACGCATTCAAATTAAAAAGAGAAGAAAGACTTGCTCAAAGGCAGTTAACAAAAAGCAATATGGACAGTCATAAAAAATGTTTGCATGCATGGCCACTGCTAGCCTTGCAGGAACACCATTTTCTCTATATAAACCTCTTCAGGCAAATTATTATTTGAGCCTTTAATTTTGAACTTTCCCGTAATCGTGTGTGGTTAGAAGTTAATCCCACTCGTTTGCAAATAGCGCATATATATTCCTCATCTCTTCTGTTTCATCGCTTATACCTCATACAATTATCATTCCTGAATTTATGATATTCTGCCCTTCGATGATATTTCTCGATGACGGCGTTGCTTGTACACATTTCAAGATTGTGTCCAAACGAATTGTCAACACTTTTTACAGTAAGAAAACTTTGAAATATACTTTTATACTACTGCATCCATATAAACACATAGTAAAAGGTATACTTGCGTCGTCCATATTTGTTATGCACACTAGCGCCACCGTTCCGCGGTGGTAGATTCCTTTGCCAATACATCAGCGCCTCTGACGGAGAAGCCTTGAAGCCTCATTCTGTCATTTTTCGGGCTGTCCTCAGTATACGATTCATAAATTCATTATTATTTCAACGTACGGTGCTTATTAGCGTTCAAACGCACCAGACCACCCTGCAAGAATGTCTACTGGAGGCAACTATACCCGCAAAAACTTCCTTCGTGCTGTTTCCACGACGAAAGTTGCAATATACGGTTTGTTTACTACATCGCGTATACGCAGGGCCGGCGGAACCATTATGCAAGTTATGGGCCGCATAAGGGCGCTAACCAAAGACAACGCTAAAAAACTATACGCACGCTTAATAATAAAGGAATCCAACTTCCACATAAACAAAATTAAATGAAGTTTTTTATTCTACCCCGTTTGCACCTGTTTTCTATTTAATATGTTTTGTAAAGACAAAACATATTAAATAGAAAACAGGTGCAAAAATTTGGGGGCGTCAAAAATTTCTTGCATAAGTGCGCCAACTATCCTCGCGCTGACCCTGCGTATACGTACACGCTGGTGCTACGTGGCTCGAGTTAGTGATCCTCTAGGCGTAGGTGTTTAAGGCGCAGGCTGGCCAGCCAGACCTGCAAAGTTCGAAAGTTTTCGCATTTCGTCGACGTGCCCTCTTTTTCCGTGGGTATTGCAAAATGGTGGCCGAAATAAATTATCTTGAACTTTCTTAACGACCAACCAAGTACATGTTATAAAATATATGGCAC
The DNA here is from genome assembly GCF_050908995.1 of Andrena cerasifolii. NCBI lineage: Eukaryota > Metazoa > Arthropoda > Insecta > Hymenoptera > Andrenidae > Andrena > Andrena cerasifolii. The sequence goes on along the minus strand of NC_135125.1, from coordinate 2,514,546 downwards.
CGTATTTTTCTTGCTGCTCTGTGCGGTCGAAGAGTTGCAATTTAACAGAAACTAGTAATGCGATCCTTACGCCAGTTCATATTATTTTATCATTAGTTTATCACTTTGCATGAGCGTAAATAAGTGTTTGATTGCTCGCAGTCCTTTTTCAGTGCACATTCCTCCTTTGTAATAACTTGTTGCGTTGATTAAAAATTGTAGGCACTTCAGCCACATACCTACCTATGTTTCCATAATTCGATTATATGAAGAAAAGAAAATAAAAGCAGGTATTCGATAATTCGCGTCTAAAAATGTGCCTATTATCAATAATAATATGAGTATACATTTCGATTCTGGCGAACTTGAAGCTGTCAATGTAGCTCGACCTGTACAAAGGAATCGACTTGTAAAGTAAGTTCTAGATTTGGTCCCGACAGTGCACATGCCTGTACATATTGCAAAACGCGAAAGTGGGTTATTATCGAGCCAAAAACCTGTGAAACTACGGGAATGTCTGCACCAATGTCTCTTACATCATTTTAGGCAGTTCCGCAAATGTCTTCCCCCTCTTTTAAAATACACCAAAGTCGAATCGTGCCTGCAATATCAACGAGAAAACTTTCATGTCTGGGTCATACATAATAAGTATCATGTATTTCGACGACTGGAAAGGGAAGAACTCGTAAAGCAGCACTGATATTACACAGTATTTATACTGGATATGCAATATTGAATATTGCACAATATATTGATCGTCTAGGGGCTGCTAACGGTCAATATTATTGTGCAATATATGGCACAATATTTATGCTCAGTGTCCCACACGGTCAATATTATTGTGCTATATATTGCGGAATATTTATGCTGGGTATCCCACAGAAGGTCAATATTATTGTACAATATTCAATATTGGACAATAAATAACAGAACCGTTTCGATTCACACAATATATTGTACAATCTTCCAATAGGATCCACAGACGGTCAATAATATTGTGCAATATTGACTATTGCGCAATAATATTGAACGTCTACAGGCCGCTTAATATTGAACGTCTACAGGCCGCTTAATATTGAACGTCTACAGGCCGCTTGATATTACCGAGAAGTATACAAGGTGTCGTGTAACTGGCGGTACAAGAGGAAATAATGCGATTATACACGAGAAAATGGATAAAAAATAAGGAATAAAATTGTTTCATATGAGGTGTTATTTTCAAGAAAAATAACTTTAAATTTTGGACGATTACGCGTCTATGTACTTGATTGTCTCTACTCGACGGATTTTACAGCTTGATTTTTATTTGTGAGTCACTTCAAATCTGTAGTGAATACGTAGCGGTGATATGCGAGCCTTGGACAATTAAGACAAAGAATTTGAAACATTAAGAACGCAATATATTTCATTAGAAAATGTTTGCAGAAATTTAATATGGAAAGCACAATTATGTGTACAGCAATGTGGGTAACATTTTCAACCGCTTTTAAGCTAATTATGATTTTAAAAGTGAGCTAATAAAATAAACTGTTTAAAATGTGAACAACTTGCTTTTGGTGCATCTTCGCTTATGGAATCGGATTAATATGAGCAAAAATATGAACAATGAAAAGTCGAGTCGAGACTGAATCAAATACACATATACTCGACAAATATTTAAAACTGTAGCATGCAGAGAAGGAATCTTCGGGGAATGCCGACAAACGAGAGTTTGCCGAATACGCTTGTAGGCCGCCCATGAGCCTCTGCTCACGTGCGGTCGCGGAACCGCGGCTCGCAAAGCCGCGCTTAACGACGCGGCTGTTGATTTCTGCGGCCACGGATAGCAACGATAGGGTATAAATTAGTGGCCCGCAATGGCATTTCCTTCTTCGCTGTTCTGAGAGAGAGGGCGAGGCACGACCAGCGGCCGCTCTTGGACAGCTTACTCCGGGTCTCCACCAAGGCGAACACGAACAAAAACGTGGACGCCAAATAACAGTGTTCGCTAACAAATGCCCCTACTAATAAGCGATAAATGTTCCGGATGGTCACGGTAGACGTGGAGAGAGGGTGTTCGCAAACAAAATCCGGTGATCCACCAGGCTCGAACATTTGTGACGAACATCGGCTGTTTTCTCGTTCTTCTACCTTTTCAAACCCATGAAACTTGGGCCTTGCTATCCCTTTCCATTGTGGGACTGCTCGTAAACAGGCGACCCTCTACGACCATCCGCCGGCAGGTACTCCTGAGAAATAGTATGCGTGACAAGCACGAATAAAATTTTTATATTTTTTGTTTTAACAAAATGAGAATATTTCCAACGCACAGTGGGGTATTTGGCCTGAAAAGCTGGCCAAAATTCTAGATGCTTTAGAATTTGTTCAAACTTGGTATATAAGGGTTCTTGGGGACGCTGATTTTGAATCGCATATCAAAACTTCAAAATTCAAAATGATAGCGCCAATATGGCGCCAAAAATTGCAAAAAATTGACCAACATTATTTTTTGTTGTTTCATGAAAAACAAAAATACTTTATTGATCTTAAAAAGTATATTGTGCCACAATAGAATAAATCGATGATCAATCAGATGATGATGTCCACGGTTCCTTGTCGCGTCGGAAAACACTTCAGCTACGAACTCTTCATCATGGGAACATGAATCTTGCGTGTCCAAGGACCTGTCCTAGTCGCTAGGAAGACTCATTTCTATGGTTTCTTTGAAGAAGAGATTACTTGTTTTTCATGGTATGGGTCCCATACCTGTTAACACGGGAACGCGACCGTACAGGCGTGCGTGAAACGCTGCAACACTCGATTGTCATTTCTAGCTAAATTAGCTATAAAACTACCATCCGGACGAATCCGGAAGTATAACAAAATCGTTAATGAATTCTTATAATCGTAAAGAAAATTTACTGAACTCTCGATTATCTTCAAACGTTAATAACTATACAAATATATATGATGAAAAACTAAAACTTGTTCGAAAGTGCAGTATATACTTACCTGAAAAGCTTCCATAATGGAAGAATTCACACACTTTCCTTACAACATGTAAACATCACTAATAAGCTAACGATGTTTCAGAGGATAGTTAAGAAAGAAATGCGTGCTCTAAAATCTCCTAACTTTCGATGAAGCCCGTTGCTTCATGAGTGCACAAATGAAAAAAACAATATTGCTACATTGTTCCTCACATATTCAACTGCCACGAGCAGCAAAAATTTTACGACTTACGCGAAATTTTTGTAATCGACTTTTGGCCAGCTTTTATGGCCAAATACCCCACTGTGCAACGTATGGATGAGATATTTCTAATAAAAATAAAACCAAACACGACGCAATTTGGACAAATTTGAGTCCCGCTGATAGGGTAAATCCGGGAGACGCGGTCGACCTAATATAAAATGGCTATTAAAACTAATATAGACATTACTTATTTTATCAGAATGAACCTGTATGTTCAAAATTTTATGCTGATTCAGAAAAACTGATATTTACTTTAAGACAATATTTACTGTAAAGCGGGTTAAAAACTGAAGTCATGATATCTGACCACCTCTCCTGAGGTGCCGGGAGAAATGGTTTTCCTAGTTAGCAGAGACCACTCACATAATTATTCGTGGAAAATTAACAAAGGACAAAGCAAAATTATTTATGAGTGAATACAACTACAGATTCATTGATATTTAATTTGTTTACGCTAAACAAGTAAAGAACATATCAAAGAAAAAGTGAACTGCCTACTGGCGATTAGCAAGGCAAATGAATACGAAAGTGAATAAATAAACTAAATGAACAAAAATAATAATAAAATAATAGTAAAAAATAAAGAAATGATAAAAAATCATAACTCGACCATCTCTCCTTTCTGCAGCGAGAGATGGTTTCCTCGTTAGCTTTGAGAGGAAGAGTTAATATGGCCAAATACTTTGACTGCATTATCCCTCAATATTTCTACTATCTTACTATCCCAAACATTAAACGAAAATAAACTTATAAGTATATTTTAAATACGATTCTGTACACCGCTGTTTGACAAAAGAGGTTAAATGTAACATCAATTTACCTTTTAAAGCTTATTAATCCAGAAAAACACAGAAGGAAGCGCCAGAATGGTCGTAGAGGGTCGCCTGTTGGAAAGGGATGCGGATCGCTAGGTATCGTCAGAAATGTTCGTTCGCTGCGTTCCTACCGTCGCGAACATCCTCGAGAACGTTCGTACGCGGAGTTCTGTTCGTGTTCGCGGCGGTGTGGACACGACGAAAACAGACGAAAACGTTCGCGAAGAATGTCTTTGTTCTTGTTCGCCTTGGTGGAGACCCGGGAATAGGCTAAGCTCAGGCGGGCCACTTTAGAAGCCCACTACAACCACAAAAAACGGTTGTGCGTTGTGTCAACCACCGACAGCGACAATTTCGTGGTACAGTTTTGTCGTCGAGACCAAAGCGACAGCCCAATCACTGTTTTGTGGCTGTTGTGGGCTTTTAAAATGGTCCGTCTGAGCTCATCGTTAGGGACTCCGGCAGGAGAGTTCCGCGATAATACCTGGATGCCTGCCTGGGGAGAAAGCGCACTAGAGTGTGTTCCTGGACGCCCAACCGATCTGAAGAATTCGGCGATAATACCTGGACGCCTATTGGTCGAGAGAGTACCGAGCATTCCCTTAGATTCCCGAGTTTTGAGAGAGGAGAATACGGGGGGATATTCCTGGCCGCCCGTTCGATATGGAGAGTTCGGCGACAATACCTGGACGCCAATCGAACGGAAGAGTACGGAGTAACTCTTGGACGCCTCATTACAATGCAGCATGCGCATTAGAGTCCCGTAAATTGTATAAACATAAGGAGGCGCAACATCTAATTTTTGAAATTGTAGTCCTGTCCCGTGAACCATACCATGTATTCCCACCTAATCCCAATAAACCTTGTTTGTCCAGCAATTTTCCTTCATTCCAATTCACGAAGGCTACAAATCTATTTTTCTCGAAAACAAAACCTCGTAAGAAAAAATGTTCTTCTTTAATTTCGACATATTTTCTCATGCAAGGGTCACCACCTTTCCACTTGTACCACTAGTTACATAACACCCTACATATGCTCCAACGTTTGGTACGAGTTAATACAGGGTGTCCCAGTATTGGTAGTAAGTACAGCCGAGGAGGTGGTGCTTCTACAATATTCTACATGAAAAAAGAAGTCGAAAATACAGAATAAAATTTTTTATTTGAAGCCTTGTGTTCCAGAAAATCAACTTTGAATATTAACTATGCCTTGGTTTGCGGATCTCGATACAGACCATATGTCGTCGATTCCTTATTAATATTATATCCTATTATATTGTAAGCCTCGTTCTGGAGATTACAAGTACAGTTTTCACCTTGGGCCCTATGTGTCACAACGTTGAGAGTGAGAAAAAACGATGGCACTTTCACAGCTCAGTAGAACAATCCACCAACTTCAAACGTAGTGTCTCTAAAGGATTTTCCCAAGGAGAGGTTCATAGTCCATTTCTATTCAACCCCTATATAGGGAACATTATTCAAGGCATTCGGAACACCACCCAGGCTCATCTTTATGCATAACATGACATTGTAAGAAACCACTTGCAACTCGCTTCATGAGAGTAAGCGAGATTCAGAACAATCAATAGAAAGAATCTACTTCAAATTGGACTAGATCTGTCACCTTCGAAGACACCAATTCTATTATTTTCTAAACCGCCAGTCACTCCTGTCACTACACTCTTCTTCAACATAGGCGATAAAACTGTCACAAAGAGGCAACATGCCAGATTTCTGGATGTTCAACTCCACCATCAACTTCGATTTGATAAACACATACAAAATCTCCAAACACAGAGTAACAAAATTATGAACATTATAAAGGTTCCTGAGAAGCACTTGGTGGGGCTGTGAGCTACAAACACTCTTTACCATATTCAAAGCTTTGATAAGATCAAATCTAGAGTAGATATTGTGGCTGATGGTATTTCCCCAGACAAAACAAGAAACTGCAAAATCAATTCGAGAAGACGCAGATATTAGCCAGCAAATTGAACCTAGGTCTGAGAACTTCCACACCAAGTAATGTTACCATAGCGGAAGCCAAATTACCGATAATTCAAGAGAGAGCATTATTTGCTCATCGAAATCGGCGAGGACTACCCTTTTGCAAACAATTACTGACATTTTATCAGTAGATGAAAATTCTACTTCAGTCTGCATATTTGCTTCGTATTCGCTATACTGTTAGGTATCTGAAGTTGTATTTTTGCAATTATCTCGGAAATTAAAATTGAGCGATGGTAATATACAGGGTGTTACAGAATTGAGGGACAATCCGGAACATGCAATATCCTGATGTCGGAAGATGTCGAAAAGTCCTTTACCATTTTGGGATCCGAGGCTTCGTTCTCGAGATATTAACAGTTAAATATTAACGGTGCAACTTCCGGGCCTCGAGGTTTAAAGCCGAATCAGCTGACGCGGGGCAGCGACTCCTAGCACGCACACGACGAAGGCACGCGTAGATACAGACCCACACACAGTAGAACGGCTAGAAATAGATTATCAATTTCTTCGACCGAATTATTCAACTTGGAAGCAAAAATCGTCCTTTCGAATTTCATTGCTTCTAGAAAGCGCAAAACGTTCAACAAAAAAGCAAGAGAAAGATCGGTCTTTCCTCTTGAAGAAGCATCGTATGCTTTTTCGATTTAACATTGCGGTGTACCAGATACTTTCCAAGATGTGCTTCAAAATTGTATAAATTCCATTTTTCTGAATCCGCTGCGATAATTTTTTACCTGGGGCCACTATGTTTCAAGTTACCGATTCGCAAAAATTTCCGCTCTGACTTCAGCGACTTTGTGGCAACCCTGCATACAGTGAATGCAGTACCGCCGGCATTGGCATCACCCAAGTCCATGCCGCGTGGAGCTATGTGTGCGCTTACACAGTAACATTCAGTACCGTCGGCGTACCTCGGCTCGCGTTCGGGTGCTATCGTCAGTTACGTCGGCGGGTGGGGATACGAACAACAGAATTCGCTTCAGCGGAACGACAGTGCGGCAAATTAATGGTGTAGCCTTACTTATATCTAACCTGTCTAAGTAATATGTTCACTCCATGTAACAATACAAAGTTGAACAATTTTTTTTAGAATTTTCAAAGTGCTTTTATATCGCTATAACTTTGCCGAGAAGCAATAAGCTGAAATCTTAAAAAAAAAAACAGTTGGAAGTAGAGATTCCACACTTTCACATAATATTTTAACGATATCGATACGACCATTTTTGTCGGAGTTATGACGATTTGAATTTGCCCTCATTTTTCGGGTTCGTAGATGACTATCAGGTTTCTCTATCGCTAATTTGTCATACTGGCATCTGCATCGCCAACTGTTTACAGTTGTAAAAGTAAGTTTTACATTTTACAGAAATCAAAATTTTTTTACAAGGTGTACTTAAAAAATGATTTAACTATCTTCATTGCTAATTGTAAAATATTACCTATATTGTGTTGGATAGTAATAAGAATAATATTCAAAATAGCAGGATTAGTTTTTTGAAAATGTTTTTCCTTTAGTGAGGGTTACTAAATAGTATCATTTCGAAAATGGCGTTTATGGTAATATAGAACAAGTTACCACCACTCTTTTCAATTAAGTCAATTATTAAATATTATACCAAATCCATCTTTTCCAAGTAAAATTACGTCTGGAAAGAAATGGTTATGAAACTGAACACTTTATTTCAACTTCTGTTCATGAAGGACATGAATACAATTTGAATTCAGTTTTTCCACTTCACTTATAAAGTATATTTTGTTTTTCCATTTTTAAAGTAATTGTTTTCTTTTACACTGGGAGAACAAGGATGACTTAATTAATAACTGTTGTAATTATATTAGAAAAATGGCGAGACTTTGGAATACTAACTGGTTTATTTAGTTCCGCTACTACAGCAGCTTTTACACTTTGTACTGAATACAGAAATGTTAACAAAATTCGGTTGAACCGGATTTGAGGAAGCGTTAAGTACTGATACACGTCCTTCTTGCTCGACAACTCAAAGCGGGAGAAGGATTCAACGCAAAAGAAACGTAAACTAAAGTAACGATCCAAAATCGATCGGTGACCGCCTCTTCGCCACCTATGGGCGCGCGGGAAAAGCTTTAAACTTGATTTTTACCATTTATCCAACAATAACAAGCTTATAGTAATAGAGAATAAAACTTTTATATCTGTTTCATATTACCACTCCGTTTTCAAAAACCCACATTTTGCACTGTGTTAAAACAAATTGTGGTGCTCATTCAATGGTTTTATTTCCTAACACTGCTGATGACTTTTGACGCAACAGATACATTTAAAATTAATTATTTTCGCTAAAACAAAAAAGTGGTCCATATTACCACCTCTCCCCTTATTGACAGTTTGACATACGGGGTTGTATTTTATACATAAGGTAGTACTGGTTTGGTACTAATGACCTACCACCGTAATGCAGACGCGTCAGTTCAAGCCATATGGTTTTTCATTCCTGTGTATTTATTTCTGAAAGAACTAATATAACCTTTCCAGAAAACACACCTTTAGGAAAGAAATGCCACTCTATGGCTGGGTACAGGCAGCGCTTGAATGTCATCTGGTTAATTTTAATCATTTAAGATTTTTGTGGCACTATCTAATCGCAGAAAAGAAAAAGACAATGGTGCAATTCTTCGGATGATCTATGAGAAAAGATGCCAAATCTGCTTCACAAAAAATGCTTCACGAAACACCTTGTTGTACATACTCATATATAGAACTTTTAATTTGTTTATTAGCGTAGTTACTTGTTTAAGTTAAGCAATTCGTTTTAATTTATCTAAGCGTGTATCATAAATCTCGAAGTTTGTAAACATTCGCGCAGAAAGTAGTTTGCAACAGTTCTGGAGATCCGAAGCGGGGGTTTGGAACTAATTGTAAGCGGAAATTCCTCAGTGTTGGCAAAGCGCTGTTCACCCTTGAAATAAGTAGCGCTGATCCTCCTTGCTCAGAAGAGCGCACTAAGGACCACCCCAGTGGCAGTGATCACTGGGGCCCCCAAGAATCTCAGTCACTCAAGCCTATTGTACGGGTATGAGGCAGCACCGCACAGTACTACAGTTTTCCCTATCCGTGGCGCGCCCACGTTATCATTGGCTTTCGAGCTCCCCTTCCACACAGCTATGGTAGACACCATGGAGCCCGGGCTCCCAAATGGCTTGGTCTGGCCTTCGCTGGCGTGGATGGTGTGTCTATGTTTATGATTTCCATTGCTTCGTGATGAGTGGGGTTTCTTGTTTCTCCAGATCCGTAGCCGTTATCAGAGTTAGCTATGGATGGAGCTGGAGCTGTTCCTGTATCAGCTCCTTGATAGTTGGTGGGAGCAATTTGTCGGGGTACTTCGTGAAATGCGTGTTGGTTTTCGTTGAGTTTACAACTTTTGGCCAAGGGACCTTCTAGGTTACATATGAAACATTTCAGTGTTTCTGTGGAAGGGTGAATCCAGTACGTAGTTTGGTCGTGCTCAATCTTAGTGGTGTCCGGAATTTTGGATACATTCTCTGGGTGAATGTATATTTGGCGATGGAAACTGAGAATGTGTGTGAAGCCTTCTTCTGCCATGTCAGCTCTCAAAAAGGAGACAGCTGATTTTCTTTTAATGCCTAATTTATCGAAAACTTCTTCAATTACCGCATGAGGAATCGTTGGGTAAACGTTGGACAGTATTATACGCTGGGATTTGCTAATGAGTGGTCTCAAACTTAGGTTAGTGCCATTTACTCGAATGTTTTTATTATTTTCGATAAGGCTGTCAGCGAGTTCCTTACTCGCTAGGAAAACACATATTCTGCCGTTGGATACTCGCGATATAAATCTACTGTTGGCTGGGTTGGTGATTTTGCCTAATGCATGAGCGTACTCTTTTAATTCGATTCCGCATTTTGCTTCGATTATTATCGCCTGTTCTTTTTGGGGGAAACAGCCCCTTTGTACTACGTTGGTGTAACTTCGGCGTTGGTGTGCATTGGGATCATTACTATTTGTTTGAGGTAAACGATTTCCGTAGTCAGAGGACATTTCGGTGAATAGATTGCACCGAACTGGACATAGACTTGGGCAAAAGGTCTATTTAGTTGTGCTTTACTTATTTCCACTGTATGTTCACTCAGAACTCATAGTTATAACAATTCACATGAATTACCGAATTTGGCTAATCGGTGTGGATGGCATTCGCGTTCACAGCACGCACGGTATTTGTAAACACGTCCGATCGTTACCGCTGTCGCCAGCAGACTCAAGCATGTCATTATTTAGATCAGCGCCGGTCAGGCTACCGTTTTCAGGGCAAGGGCAGCCGCCATTGCCCAGGGCGAACGCTGTGGGCAAAGCTCCGGGCAGTGACGTCATCTATCGTTACAGCGGAGTGGGGAGGAATGGTTGAGGCGGGAGTACAGGCTCGTAGATGCGTAGGCAGGCACGGTCCTTGTTCATCCTGGCATCTGTACCGTATTGCCCGGGGAGGCGTGTCTTGCCCGCCGCCAGCAAGTGTTTGCCCCGGGCTGTCTGACCAGTTGCCCTGTCGGGCAACTCCTGACGGGGCTGATTTAGATACTCGCAGTAGATACTAAGGTCGAAGCCAGATATATTGGCCGGTGAGTTTCGTGAGGGGTATTCTCCCACCACACAGTTTGCCTGCCTCGGTGCTCCTTTTCTGACTAGCGTTCGCCTTCGCAGAGCAAGAGTGAGTCAGAAGTGGTGGGGATAGTGCCAAGCTCCTGGCGTGTAGGCCAAACCGAGCTGTCAGCGTAGAAATACACACATCAGAATAGGTGTGCGTTAGCTCCGAAAAAATTCAGGAGCTTTATTGGTCAGAACATTGATTCTTTCTCGACAGTTTCATCTCGTATTGGTCTACGCATAACTTCGTAGCGCACTCAACTATTACGTTAAGAATAAACAACAGCCACACAGCTACGTTCCAGGCGGAGCCTAGCAGCGTTCACGTTACCCCACCATACCCTTCGGGGGCCACGCAACTTCAACTGACAAATTCACGATCGTCAGGTGGTGGTGGTTGATTTCTCCTCGATCGCTGCTCGCGAAAACGAATTCACCGGCCAATATATCTGGCTTTGACCTTAGGTATTCATACATTCATAGAATGTTTAAACGTACCTTCGCCCAATGTGATGTAAAATTGTCACGACCCAATAAATGTTTACACTATCAAGATTCACTGAAAGACTTCTCCTCCGGTAGACGTTACTCAAGTGGCGGTGCAACGATAGTATCTATATCTTTCTACACATGCTTGGCTACTAGTTCAGTTTAATACCAACACATGTCAGCACTTTCTTCATGGAATATTACGAGCGGCGATATTACGTGCTAGGCAATATTAGGAAGAATCGAAACTTCTGAATGGATTTCGGTTACTGTTCTTATGTCGGTTCTCATAACAATTCTATAACAGTTATATATATATATCAGTTCTGTTGGAATTGTGTTAGAAAAATGGCGATAGTTGCAATTCTACCAGTTTTATTCTGTTCCGCTGCTAAGGCAGCTCTTACAACTCTTACTAAATACTGAATGGTAACACAAGTCAGTAGAACCGAATTTGGGGAAGCGTTAAAGATAATATATGTCCTTCTTACTCAACAACTAAAACCAGAAGAAAGTCCAAGGAAAAGTGAAACATAAACAAAAGCAACGATCAAAAATCGATCGGCGATCGCATCTTCGCCACCTATGGGCGCGCGGGAAAAGCTCTACGCTTGATTTTTACCTTTTTATCCAACAAATTCTCATATGGATTCTATAATTGTTTTGAGGCGAATTTATCCTTGATTCTTTACAAAACAAAAGTGTCAAATATCATCAGAAACAATTAAAAATACCAGAAACCGAGATAATATTTCTGCTACTGTTGCAATGTTGGTTTACTTGGATTTTTAGCGAATGTATCCGTATCACTTTCAAGAGTTTCAATGACGCGCCTTGAATAAACGTTGATACCTACTATTGATATCAAATTCTGAACATCGCAACTATACCGCCTTGCATATCGAATCAGGCTCAGACCATTTTCTTAATGCTTGGTGTGATAACAGAGCCATTTCCGATCTGATCAATGTAAAAAAACAATAGCAGTTTCACTGACATTTTCGAAAGTTATCAATAACTAATAATTTTAATAATAATTACCATATTAAGGTGAATGTCCAAATTTCTGCTCATGTCCCCATTTGTGATCATTTCTTATTTTTCTTATTATTATATGCGTTACGTTTGTACTATAGTTGCAACAAAATAATTCTAATTTATTTAAACATTTACGCGAGTGTTGCACGAGCTTGGGTCAATACATCGCTATTTTTCATGAGCAGAAATACGGACATTTAGAGCATTATATATTTAATTACAAATTACTAATACTTTAACATCTTGAAATATCTTTCTTAAATAGTTTTTGAATTGGTTGATTTATTATTAAAGAATTAATCAATTACTCTGCAAATTTTCATCACAAACAAATTTTTTACACCTTCTTTATGACGAGTTACCTCTTAAATGAGCAGAAATTGGGACATTCACTTTAATATTAAATTATAATTCTGTGTTTACATAAAATTACTATACAGATAAGTAAATTACACTCAATCAATAAGGCTTATCAGAAGAAAAATGATTTAATGTTTACGTATAGGCGCAAATGTATGATATACTTCGGGTTAGTTCTGGAAATATTAATTAATAATTATCTACCTTTCGATTATAATATTTTGGGATTACAAAGGCACAGGCAAGAATATAGGCAAAATTTCATTAAAAAGAAATTTGATAACCTTGAAATCTCAAACAAAGACATTGAGGCGAATTTCCTTTCTACCGTTTCGTTTACCCCTTTGAACAGATTTATTTTAGCATAAATAGATTTTTTATATATCTATAACCAACAGAGATATTTAAATGTTCATACTTTCAGCCTAGTTCGCATATATACAAGTCCCAAGTAATTCCTCTCATTGTCAGTCGCCGTGTGTGTCTAGGGCAGGGTCCGTTATGGAATGTGAATCCGACTCTGGAACCCCACCAAGCGGCACACCAGCGGCTAATCAGCATCAACCTCCGGGGAAAACCCAAAGGGGAAGAACAGCAGTTCTCCCAACTAACTGGACGGATCCCTTTACAACGTTTAACACAAAAAAAAGAAAGAAAATCAACCAACAGCTAGAGCCCAACAAGCGGGTATAAACGCAAGACAACCTACAGGGACAGCAATCAGCACACCAGCACCGTTAATCGCCAGTCTCAAGCAGCTCCAGGCCATCGTCGGACCCCAGACCCCCGCCGAGCACCCCAGCCGACAAAAAAGGTAACCGACTCCCCCTCCCATAACAATCAGCAGTCAATCAGCGCAGAACACCATCAACACCATATTGAACTTCCTCCTCTGCAAATTAGAAGAAGGTAATTTCTGCACCAAATCTTACAAGCAAGGACAGGCATATCCTTTAAATATAGAACACCCAGCGACGTCAAAGCCATCTTAGAATTACTGAAACAAAAAGATACTTAAATTCTTCACCTTCACTCGGAAACGTGCAAAGCCCTGAAATATTCTTAGTAAAGTACCTAGAAGGCGATTTTGACGAGGAAATACTGTTGAACGAACTCGCCAACACAGAAGTAAAAGACCTAGGAGATTGTTTGGTGTAGGGGTGTTTTGATTTGATTGAGATTATTTGCGTTACTGTTTGGGGAGAAATGCACAGTTAAGATAGGCAGGGTTATATATGGCTTTATTGATTTTTTACTGTAGAATCTTGCTACTTTTGTAAAGTGGTAAAAAATAATCGCTCGCGAGCAAACAACCAAATATCTAGGACTACTCCAGGGGGGCCAAGCTTCCCTCTTACGAAAGTTGAAGCAGAGTTTGTAGCGCCTCCTACCAATGAGGTGCGTACTAAACTGTGAATGTGTGAATTGGTTTGAATCGGGACGTATGTGTATGTGTATACGTGTAATGCACCGTTTACTTTAAAACCTGTCCACGGATCGTCGCGCCAGCGACACGTATGCAGCAGATAGAAGGATAAACATTGAAATTGAATATTTCTTCTTTTCTTAGGAAAAGAAAATATATTCAATTTCTTTGTATATCCTTCTATCTGCTGCATACGCGTCACTGACGCGACAATCCATGGTCAGACGGCCTTAGAAAGGGTAAACCAGGGAAAGTGAGGACACTTCCTCGTGTCTGCGCCAAACATTTCTAAATGACGACGGTCGTCATGGTAACATTTCACCAACGTCGAAAGATTGTGTGTCGTGCTCACTGATACACGTAGGTATGTGTGTGTGATGTACCTAGCGCCTCCTACCAATGCGGTGCTAACTAAACGGGAAAACTTCAGCCAAACGAAGACGGCTTGGTCCCCCTGGACTACTCCTAGACCCCCAATTAAAATTCTTCTCGCACATCGACACCCAACTTAACAAAGCAAAACAAACCTTCAACAAGCACGCGGAGATAAAGCCGGCTCCACACGTAATTGTAACTTGAGCGGTACACATGTACAAAATTGCACAAGTTTAGATGAGCGTGTGTATGATGTTATTGCACAAGTATTTTGACTGTATGTACAGTCGAGGTTTTAGAAAGTTTCGAGAGTTAGTTTTTGCGATATTTAAGGTTCATGTTTTATCTATGTTTTAACAGACTTCTACAAAAACTTAGTCAAACATAACATTGCAAACGTACGTACCTACTCAAAACTTGGAGCAAATTCTTGAAACTTAAGTTTAACGTATCAGAAGTAAGTACAGTCTTCCCCAGATTATCGAGAAAGATTTGGGACCGGGGATTTTCTCGATTTACCGGGGCAGGAGAAGTAGTTAGCACCTAATAAACTGACCCATGTCAGGGCCCCCGCCCGAACCGTCTGACAAGGAGACTGATCGACGTAAACCGAGAGTGAGTGAAATAGTGCATCAGCGGGAGACCCTCGGTCGACGGCGAATTGAGTTTCAGTATTAAATATGAAACTTTTCATATTACAGGTTTCACCTTGGTCAGAGTATTATCGATGGATTGGTTAGTTTATGCCGACGAAAATGAGTCCAAACATGAAGCAATTCAGTCTATACTTTATTATGAAAAGGCAATTAAAATTCCAGTTCTCCGGTTTAAGAGAAAATCACGCTTCTGGTGATTAACTCGCAACATTTCTCCTCCAATTATCGAAGTAATTTGCCAATCCTCGTAATACCAAATAGGTACTAAACATCTATTTAAGCAATCTTCAGCAGACACTTTACAATTTGGTGAAGTCGTTGATATTCTCTATTTAAATTCTCTTCTGCAGTATTATAGTGTGTAACGGGATGAAGTCACTTTCTAGGGTGTAAATTACAACATTTAGCGAACGTAGTGACTTTCACTAAAAATGGACCGAATTGCTTCGCTTTTGAACTCATTTTCATCGAGAAGCCTTAAAAAAATCCATTGGTAATAAATACTTTCATGAACATTTATCAGAAACATGATGATGTTACGTCCGAAACCGAGATGGTGATTGTTGATTCCGGAACGTAAAGAGGGATGATCTTGTCCCGTCGCCTCCGGCGTAACCGTAATCTCTCGGGCCGGTCGTCACGCTTTTTCGAGTACTGTGCGGGGCAGGTGGATCGGCATTAAAGATCGAGTAGGAAAAGAAGAAGATGTGCGTGTTTCGTCTTGGGACCGTCAGCCAGACTCATCAGTAGGGCTATAGCTGACGGCCCCCTTTTTTTTTTTTTTTTTAAATGTTTATTGAGCTGTAACGAGGGATAGCAACAAAAAGATTATAAAAAAAATTGCTACACATTCTTGAGGTATAAAAATAAAATTAATTGTTCCGCATGTAGGAAACTCTTAATTAACCATTAACGGCGAACTTCTTTGGTAATACATTATTGGGACGGTTAGATTCTATTAGAATTGCACGCTGTTGTAACACCATCACATGTGAAATGTAAAAATAATTAAGGCGAAAAAGACAAACTTGCCTGAATAAAGGTAAAAACCCCCTACCCGATCTGACGCCAGTAAACTTATAACTAAACTATGCTAAACTTATAAAATAACTAAAAACAAATATATACAATGATAGGAACTGTAATACATAAAGTTTACAACTCTTAAATGTAAGAAATAAGATAAGCAGTCTTAAACGAATCAGTTCCTCCCTATCTAGGAGAATGGCACAGCACGTCGATCGGCCAACTCCGCCATATGAACACTATCCTTCTGACAGCCACCAGAATTTCTCGAAATTTAGAACGTCGAAAGTCCAAATTATCCGATTTGGGGATAACAGCCAAGGAGAACTTAAACAACCCCCCCTTATTTAGTTCTGTTATTAAGGAAGGTGGTCTTCAGGAGCGAACGCGATCCGTTTGTCTGCCTTATTCCGTGACCAATAGTAAATAAGCGGAATATTATTTTGGATGCATTCTTGTATCAAACCCAGACAATCAATCACAAAGCGGGAAGAAGGCCTCCTCTCTCTGCCTGCGGGGTCATAGCTGACGGCCCCTGCCCTACGTACACGAGGACTCAGAGGAAATAAACTTGGAACTTGTATATATACGAACGAGAGTGGACGATAAGACTTGCGAGAAGAGTAGACCTCTAGCGGCGCCGGCGGAAACTAACCGGCGTGACCCATGTGGTGGGGCCGGGACGTCACACATGAACATTTTATTTTTCTGCACCGGGTATTGTACCTGGCCCAATGGTTTTATTGCTCTCAGAAGTTAACGGGCGGCCTACCCGGGACCGCAGGCCCCCCCTCGCAGCGAGGAAGGAAAACTGTGGGGTGGATAGGTCTTTCCTGATAATCCGGGGAAAAAAGCATTTCACTAATCCGAGGAAGACTGTAATAGTATAAAGAAAGGTGAAAGAAAGGAAGTAGAGTTCAATATAAAACAAAAGAATATGATTTTCACTCGCTTTCGCCATTTCAAGTTCAATTAGTAGTATAGATATGAACGCAGTTGAGTTCGTTCTCACAGTCATACACTCGATTTTCTGCAGCGCATCGGAATCTCACGATGTTAATAAAAATGTATACGAAGTATACAGCGGCGTTTAATCTATCTGTACAATCCAGTTATTTTCGTGTTTATCGCCGTAAACCGCGGGTTTAGCTCGCGTGTCGTACGAGACCAACGCGCGGACAAAATAAATGCAGCCAGTGGAAGCCTTGACGTGCTCGTCGTAAGGAGAAATTAAGATCGGCAATCTGGATAATATCCGCAGCGACCCTCGACATTTCAAGCAGAGGGTAACAGAAATCTCTTCGCGTGTCACAATACCCCGAGGAGTACGGCGTTCGTTGCGTATGAACGGCCACGAGCCCGTTCACTTGGTAAAAATTGCATGCAAGTGTCCAACTAAGACTATTTAACAACTCAAACGCTGAGACTCTACGTGTCGTTAATAACACTTATTACAGTGTCTATACCTTGTGAATTCCTAAAATCAGCTTTCTTTCTCGAGCTCGGCGACCTCACGGTACCACGGTAAATCACGGCACTTAATAATCCAATCGATATTAACACGTCGACGGAAGGAACAGTTTACAGAAATTTAAATCAAGAAAATGACTTTCTCCAAACTGAATTGTCTTACAAACATTTTATATTATACAAAAATGTGATACTTCAATGAAGCAATCTCTGAAGAATATATTAAATTATTTTATAAGAAAGTTTGTACTCACCCTCATCCCTTGCGGAGATACAGCGAATTTGAAGAAAAAATGGAATGTATACAATTTTTAAGCAGATTTTCGAAAGGACATGGTACTATCCCGAAATGTTAACCGCCTCGAAGAAGCAAAAGATCCGTGTTAAAGAGGAAAAACTGATCTGTCTAATGTTTTTTTCATGAACGTTGTACGATAATTGCATCGCTTGCTAGAAGCAACTAAAGTAAAAAAACGATTTTTACTTCAAAGTTGATTAACTCGGCCACAAAAAATCGCGCAAGAAATTTATTACTCTGTTTTTACACCGGAAAGTGGTCGCTTTTGACTGGTTTAAATGGAATCTGTGTAAAAAATTTCATTCTCCCCGTGGAACATCGCAAAGTTGAGAAAAATATTTTAAATTTACCTGTGCTTTTTATATTCCTATATCTTTGCTGTAAAGCAATAAAAGATATTTTCAAAATATCGATACGACTATTTTTTCCGGAGTTATGACCATGTTAACTTGCCCCTATTTTTCGGGTTCCTAGAGGTGATCCTTTAATCAGTGTGAGGAGTGTATTTTGTCGAATAATTCATCATTATTTAATGCAATAATTTATTTAAATGTCAAGTGCGAAATTACTTGAATAATGCTGTGAAGAACCGTTCATAGTTTTTGCCGCTTACTGTTTGATGACTGATAACTGTTTTCAAAGCGTGGTAATAAACGAATAATATATTATATGGATAACAACTATTGCAAATAACGAGTAAAGAATTATTTGAATAAAAATTATTCACCCCCCTGCACTAGTCAAATAAACTCTTATTCGATCGAGAATATATTCGTTCGTGGCGAACAGCTTGTTCGTTATTCTTCATCTGCATCTGTACCCAACTCTGACTAAAAATATATAAATATATATACATATTTTTAGCCTGAGTTGGGTACAGGGTTATTTCTTTTGTAAAACTAAGTTGAAAGTTATAGATACACTTTTGTACAATCAGGGTAGTATCGTCTATGTAAAAAAGAGTTCTGAACATGGAAAAGAAGGAAGGGTCAGCGTTGGTGCGCACGGTGAAGGCGCATACACTGGCCAGCCCGAACTATTTACAATGATCGCGATTTTGAATCCCAACGTCGTGCCCTCTTTTCTTCAAGACTCCTACACTTTTGTATGTGAGATCTGGTTCTCGAGAAAAACGGCTTGGAAATTTCACTGAGTTCTGCGTGCTCTTATCTCGGTACATCTTGTCAGGCTACGGGCTGATAACTTCTACTTATGTTTGTATTTCATCCGCCTCGTCGTATTACGTCGGATCATGCAAAGTCTCTTGTCTATGTCATAAATAGTTTAAATCTTGCGCAATGAAAGTTATAGTAATATTTAAGCGATTGAAATCTACCCATTCGTTTGCACAGATTTATAAATCAGTGGTTAAGCACAAGTAGAGGGAGGGGGGGGGGGCATGATGGGGAAGCTAAGGAAAAATGCAAATAAAGTAATGATTGTACCTATTAATTAAATCTTTATTACTCCAAATGCAACTATAAGTTACTGATTTAGCATTTGGCACACGCTTCAGACTATCCGTGGTCAGGCGTCTGAGTTATTATACATTACAAAATAGACGAAAACAAATCGTCGTGCCCCTACCGCGGGGTAAAATGGGGTACCGAAAATGGGGCAAGATGATTTGCCTAAGTATTTTCGCACTTGATACAAATGTGAATTTCTTCACAATTGTTTTCGTCCACCCCTGCGCAGGAATTGTGAGACCACCGTCCACAGAGTTGACATGCAACCCAACCCTCTGTGGATTGCAGGTATGAATCATGGCAATATAAACATTCGCAGTCTTCTTTTACTGATTTTGTAGATTTTGATATTTTTTTTTTCAGTTTATTTGCATTCTTCTGCAATCGAGGGTCATCCGGATAAGAACATTTCTTATTCTATGAACGTTTTACACTCTCGAGTTCCTTTTTATGCGGAGTAGAAGTGGGAATTGCAGTTTTTCCCCGGCGATAATTCTTCCTGTTCTCTGTCCGTTGAACTGCAGGAATTGGCAAAATGTCTTTGGGGGAAGTATTTTCAAAACAAGATGTTAGATTGCGACAAACAGCTGTAATAGGTGTTGGAATTATAGGTGCACTATCTGTTCCGTCTTACGGAAACAAAGGGGGGCTCAGAGCGAGGCAGAAATTCGGCGACACTTTATTACTAGGCAATTGCTTACCGTCGAAGTCTTGGGGAGCATTTGCCTGCCAGATGTCTAATAGGTGGCAATTCGGCATCGTGCTATTTTTTTGGACACTTCGACCGTCCTCGCTCTGGGAAAATCCGTTGATTGCTCTGTCAGCGGGTGGTGTACGGTAACTTCAAAACGGTACATACCGTCGACCACCGCTGACTCGCGGGACAATACGATCATAAATCGCGACCCCGGCGAGAGGCTCCGGCCGATCAACCTAGCGAGGTTTGTTAGCCAGATGTCCGGTTTTCCCTGCGCTACGTCACGAAGAAGGAGAGGATTCCTCCTCCATCACCGAAATCTTGGAGGGAAGGTTCCTCCTCTTCAAGCAAGGCTGAGCCAATCAGGCATTTTGGCGCCTCCCAAAAATCAGATGTCTTGTCCACCTTTGACATCGAAAAGGTGGACAAGACCAGAAGTCAATGAGCTCGCGAATAGTACGGTTCGGTGTTTTTTGATGAGGTCAGTATTCGGACACATCAGCACAAGCAGAGCTAACTTCTCAGATCATCGTTCAGATCAGAATCGACACGTAATAATTTAAACAGTCACCCAATATTAATTTGGCGGGTGATACATCGTCCGGCTTATACGCGTACCAACCGGTGAATCGAGCCTTACAACCTCGAAAGCAAAATTCTATAATTTTCACGCGTGTGCCGTGCGAACACTATCACAATTTTTGTCCGTCAAGCTGCGTGAACAACATGGTTTGGGATTGAAAACAGGAGGGGCATTTTCCTGACCTGAGGCGGTATCAGACTCTGCAGCAATCGGTAGGTTTGTTGTTTCTGCAGCAAACGGTATGTCTGTCGTTTCTGCAGCAATAAAGTCAGAATCTGAAAAATGGTTTTGGTTGAACGGCCAAATTCCGCATTTTCTGAAACCATTTATAGCAGTTAACATAGTTGCTGCTTGAGCATATGCTTGATTAAAACTTTCGCTTATTTGAAACATGGTAATTATTCGACCTGGGTGCAATCTTAACCAATTAGATGCAACTAGGTCACAGTACACGCTTAAGGGTTTCATACAGGACACATCCAAAGGCTGAAGCCTGTGGGTGCGGTGCGGAGGAAAGCTAAGCATTATCACTCCGTTCTTCCGGGATAGTTCTATAAGTTCCAAATTTTTTGTATGCTTTGTATGTCCATCAAGAAGAAGTAACACATGGTTTGCGGGTGTGGCTCCTGAAAATTGAATAAACTGTTTAAGCCAAATCACAATGTTACGTCCTGAAAGGATTGTCTGTAAATCATCCCAAGCGGTTGGAATGATTTACCGGGTTCGTGTTAGGGATGTGCGGGTAATCGAATGTGTCCGAGCGGTCGGGTCGGGTCGGGTAAAGTCGGGCGGGCTCGGACGGGGGCCCGGGACAGACGGGCCCACGGGGAGTTCGACTGTGTCGTGTAGCCCGATTACTTCGGGTAATGCGGTGCTTGATAAGTTCATACACGTATTCAGCTTTTTTAAACAACCGAGTACTCGAAAAGCATGTACAAAATCTTTACCTATATGAAACTTTAGAATAAGATGATTTTCATATTCATATGCTTGTATATTTTTATTAAATACTATGAAACATCCGGAAAATATGCGTTTTTAAACATGTATTTAGTATTGCGATATTAAAAAAAGGAAGTTTAATGCATTATTAACAATATTTTCTGGATGTTTCATAGTATGTAATAAAAATATACAAGCATATGAATATGAAAATTATCTTATTCTAAAATTTCATATGGGTAAAGATTTTGTACATGCTTTTCGAGTACTCGGTTGTTTAAAAAGGCTGAATACGTATATCAACTTATCAAGCACCGCGTTACCCGAAATAATCGAGCTACCCGACACAATCGCGCTACCCGAAGTGATTGGGCTACACGACACAGTCGGACTACCCGTGGGCCCGTCTGTCCCGGGCCCACGTCCGAGCTCGTCCGACTTTACCCGCCCCGACCCGAGCCCGAAAAGTCGGGTACCCGCACACCTCTAGTTCGTGCTCTATTAAGGTGCTAAAGCACGCCTTGACTATACTTACCAAGGAAAGGAGAGGTGAAAGGGTGTTGAATCAATTGGTACACGGAGTTTAAGGGAAAACATAAAGAGTAGAATATATTCTTAATGAAAGTAAAATGATGACAGTGGTAAGGAAAGTCTTACAGTGCTATTCACCACCAGTGCCACAGGAAACTTAGCACCTCCAATGGTTTTATATTGGTACCAGCGTATGCCAGCCTAAATAAAAGAAAATGCACCTACAGGTTCGATCGCTGGCACTATTGATGGAGGGTGGATGATCGTTGAGTCTTTTTATGAACACATAGCAAATGGATTCCACCGCTGGCTTGAGAACAACATAATTCAACGTCCACTTATTCTATACCTTGATGGGCACTCATCACATCTAACTCTTCCATTGGAAACTTTTTGTCGCACTTTATCCTAATGCTACACACATTTTACAACCCTCAGATGTTACAGTGTTTCATCCACAGAAAAATGCTTGGAAGTATGTGTTGGATAAGTGGAGATTAGATAATAATACTCCGAAGAAATTAAGTAAAAATAACTTTGTTCGTTTATTAAAAAGAGCAACAGAAAATCTATATTTGATAGAAATCGACAAAAAAAGGATTTACAGCTTGTGGCTTATATCCACTTTGAGTGGATGCTGTTAACTATAACATTCTAAATATAAATAAGAGAACTTCAGAATCAGAATCTTTTTTGAAACCCTTTCGATCAACGCCAGGAGCACTCGACATCTTTTCAACGCTCTCAGTCAACACCCCTGCATTTGTCATGCTTTTTTCATTGTCACACGAAAATTTAAAACAATAGCTCAAGAGACAATAAAGCAGCTAAACCTCAAATTAATGTGCCGAACCGTTTTGTACATAAAATTCACAAAAATTACCTATTTTCGGCCCAACAAGGCGCAATCCCCCTTTATGCGTCCGGGCACTAGTATATTTGCCTTACGTGTAGGAGAAAAAGAAGCGACCGAACGAATTTCCTGGACCGGAATTCGAACCCGAATTCTGCGTTTCCTGGGCGACTGCTGCAATCATTAAGCTATCCAGAGCCGACGGCAATTCTTCGTCTCCCAAAACTCTTAATTACCGGATGCGGGACCTATATATGGCAAGCTATATTTATATTGAACCTTAAAGGGTCATTCTATGTACTTTGTTCGGTCGAAAAGTTAAGCTATTATTATAGATTCTTTTTCTGAACAAATACAACATATAATTAAATAAATATTTTTAAGCTTTATTAAGCTACTCTTATGTTATAAAAAAAATAAAAATAATTTTTTAAATTTGTTTTAATGATTATTTACAGCGTCAATGTGGCACCTAAATTAAGAGGTATGTTCGTGGTGTAAGCGATGTTCTGGCTCACGTTTACCGGAAACAAAAAAATCGACAAGATTCTTAATCTGTATGAGTATCACTGTGACCCGTAGCGCAATTGACAATTTTTGTCGAAAAATAACCGAGATTTCTCTTGGGAAACACCCGAGAAGATATCCTTTTGTGTCTACATTTTTGTCAAATGTTTTTTTATTTCAAACCGGCGCCATTTTGTTACTTTTCAACAGAAATTGTCAATTGAACTACGGGTGGTAGCGACACTCGTGCAAATTAAGAATCTCTACGAACTTTTTGTTTCAGATAAACCTGTGCCGGGAAATTACCTGCGCCACGAACGTACCTCTTTTTTTTACGTGCCATAGGGTAGATGTACCATTTATGGTCACTGTCTTATTTAATACTAAATATTAAGTATTCGTAGGTTACTTTCATTAGAATGAATGAAGCGTAGGTTATGTTGGCACCATTTCTACTATTTTCTACTGTTTTGTTGTCCCGTTTTATTTAAGGATGAAATTTAGTAACATTAAAAATGAGCGAAAGTCTTTGAAAATCTTTATGCAGTAGTAAAACCCCCGTAAAATTTAAAAAAAAAATTGATTCGGTAGTTTTTAAATTATTTAACTTTCAATTTAACATGTATTTTTATGGGGAAACGCAATGTTGAGAAATGTGGCGAGCGGAACGCGCTATTGCAGTTTCGTGGAAAGAGCGCGGACCACAACAAACGGTCGCGATGCGTGACCTTTCCTCGTCCTCAGGAAAGCCGTTGGAATTGCGACGTGGTGGGGCCAAGCGTGGCCCAGGCAGTTAGACGCGAGCTAGCAACGGCGAGCGACAGCGAGCGACTAACAAAATAAACGCATATATAGTATTTTATCTAAGAGCACAGTGTTATTATTAATTTCCTACAGCACCCCTACAAGAAATATAAATACAAAATTAAGAGTGAATTAATAGGCCAAAGTTTTTGAAATCTTTGTACAGAAAAATCAAGCACTGAACAGAAATGTCACAAAAATTCTGGACGAGAATATTTCCTCATGGTGCACCGTTGCCACGATCTCAAAGAATTTCCGACTCATGAAAATTATGTATATATATATAAGAGTTATATTAGTATATCTATTGGTAATGACGTTAGCGAAAAAAAAATTCTAAAGTTTAATTTAATTTCTTCTGAAAAGTAGACTCAATACTTTTATCTGTCATCGGTAATAATAGGAAATAGAAAGAAAAATACCACAAAAGCAATTTCAAAAAGTGTTGAAATGAAGAGACAACGATCAAACAGAAAATTCTGCTCAAACTATTCTGAAGGCGACGTCAAAAACACATTGCAAGCGATTAGAGACGGACTCCAATTGCAACAGCCAGTAAGTTATACAATGTTCTCCCAACAATTTTACGCAACAAATTACATGGGAGAGCATCAGAAACCTCAGGGCGAGTCGGATGGGACTGCGTCCTTGGACGTGAGATGGGAGAAAAATTAGAACAGTGGCTTTTGGAGACGAGTAAAATGGGATTCCCTGTCAATAAAGACTGTCTAGTGCACTCAGTTAAGCAAGTAGTGAGGAGGGAAAACGTGCCTAATCTTTTAAAAAATTGTCTGCTTGGGCGGAAATGGTTCGATGCATTCCTCAGACACACAAAACAGCGGAACAGCTCTGTAGGGCTCTACTAACTGAAAATCTTATTCGATTGTGGTTTTCTGATGTAAAGCCGGGTCCAGACCTGAATGCGTATACGCTGAGCAGGCTGAGCGCGCACGAGTGACGCATGCGAAGGGGTCGAAAATGTCATTGTGTCTTCGCCAACTTCTGTGCATAGCTTAGCCCACTCCGCAGTCGTAAAGATGGTGTGATTAGGTAATTAAACATACAGCTCAACCCTCCGAGTCATCCTCTTTACCAATACAGGGTGATTCTCCAGCGACGTCTGTCAAAGAGGTGCCACCTAGTACCCCGTGGCGGAGACAACCCCCCACAGTGTTTCAGCGAAGTTTATGGGTTTCGACCCTCGAAACAGTTGGAATACCATTAAACAGTTTCTCATCAGATCTTTGCGAAAACGACGTCAATTGATTCCTTATGTTTCGCCGATGAAACTAACACCAAGAACGACGTAATTCGGACCATAATGAAGGAAATTTCGTGAAAAATTGATTTATATAATTTCAAGCTGAATTCGTTAAAAATAGTCTCGTGTGATTTTTTTAACACAGCAGCGAGTCGATCAGGCTGTATGAATTAAGAACAATGCAGGGTGTAGTGAAGAAAAGAAAGACAAATTATTCAGTGAAATAGAGCTTTAAAGTCTATCATATGGTAATTGCAACATATTGTTGAAAATGTCATTTTTAGATTTTTGATTAACTGTTTATGGCAATATTAGCAATGGATTAAATTCATTCACATAGATCCATCCTACATGATTAAAAAAAAAGACGCAAGTCCATACCTTCAATAATTTAAGCCATTAAAATTAATTTCTGTAGGCGGGTTTCGTAAAAATCACCGAAAGCAGGTAACTTTGAAGATTTGTATTTTTTAAACAATTTCGAATCTGCAAAAATGAGGACTTAATCCTCCTTAATTTCGTATGGACTACCATATATTTCAATATCATGAAAATCCGAGACATCGAGGATTTTAGAAAAATATCGCATCTGCTTCTATCTTCCACACTGAACGCAATACACTCCAAACTCCCTTTGATGTGCGGAAGAAAACCGACAACGGTCGGCTCAGGCCATGTGCCTTTGCCGGCATTCGCGAGTCGGGTCGAATGCGCCGAGTCACCACGAATGACACGTCCACACTAGCATATGCGTTCATACTCATCCTTTATGACGTAGAAGCATGTGGCCCTGGCTACCGTTTCACCAGTTCACATCAAAATATTCGTGCGCGCTCAGCCTGCTCAGTGTACCTATACTCATTCAGGTCTGGACCCGGCTTTAGGATTCAATTAGCTGATAAAGTATAAATACTCGGGTCCATATCAAAACTATACAGTACCTACAGTATTACGCATGCAATTTAGCACACATCAGAATAGTGCACAGCGGATAGTGCACATACAATTTAGAACACATGCGATTTATAGTGCACATACAATTTAGGACACATGCGATTTAGGACACATACAATTTAGGACATATGCGATTTAGGACACATACCTACAATTTAGGACACATGCAGTTTAATGCACATTTTTTTAGTGCACATCAGGATAGCGCACAGCAAAGTTTCGCACACAAGATAGTGCACGTACAATTTAAAACATATGCAGTTTAATGCACATTTTTTTTAGTGCACATCAGGATAGCGCACAGCAAAGTTTCGGACACAAGATAGTGCACATACAATTTAAAACACATGCAGTTTTACGCACA
Source organism: Andrena cerasifolii (assembly GCF_050908995.1). Taxonomy (NCBI): domain Eukaryota; kingdom Metazoa; phylum Arthropoda; class Insecta; order Hymenoptera; family Andrenidae; genus Andrena; species Andrena cerasifolii. Next base: position 2,487,770 of record NC_135125.1, on the reverse strand, counting down.
TTTTTTTTAGTACATGTGCACTAAAAAAATGTGCATTGAACTGCATGTGTTCTAAATTGTATGTGCACTATTTTCTGTGTACTATCTTGTGTGTAAAATCTTGCTATGCGCTATCCTGATATGCACTAAAAAATTGTGCGTTAAACTGCATGCGTCCTAAATCGCAAATTGTATGTGTCCTAAATCGCATGTGTCCTAAATTGTACGTGCACTATAAATCGCATGTGTTCTAAATTGTATGTGCAGTATCTTCTGTGCACTATTCTGATGTGTGCTAAATTGCATGTGTAATACTGTAGGTACTGTGTAGCTTTGATATGGAGCCAAATACTCCAAGATCTTCGACCAGTATTTAACATGGATGAAACAGCGGTATACCTTGCACCGAAAGAGGGTCTTGTCCTGGCGAAAAAGGGCAAATCAGTATATGATGTAACTGGTAACGATAAAGAAAATATTACAACGCTAAGCATTCACGGTAAATGCTGCTGAAGAATTTGCCCCGCCGTTTACAATTTATAAATATGAGCGTCTGCTACAGATCTGTATGCACACTGCTCCTAGAGATTGAGGAATAGGGAAAACGGAAAATGGTTGGATGACGGGCGAAGCATTTTACGAGTATATCACCAACGTGTTTCACCCTTTTCTTCTAAAAAGTGATATCCCTTTACCAATCGTATTATTTTTGGACGGGAATGTTTACCTCCGGTCTATACACCTCAGCTCGTTCTGTAGGGAAACACAGATTATAAATTCATATGTTGCTTTCTGCCTCGTGCAACGCATATTCTACAGCCCTTGGACGTTGCCCTATTTTCCCCCCTAAAGCAAAAATGGAAAGACCTCGTAAAAAATTGGCGGATACAAAATGAAAGCAGTGAAGTCCAAAAGTAGCATGTGCCACTGTTATTGTCACGTATTATTTGGCACGAAGATTTCACAGATACTCTGAGAAATGGCTTTAAGACATGCGGTTTATATCCATTTAACGAAAATACCGTAAATTAGGGGAGACTGGGGCAGATTGTAACAAAAAAGTTTTCACAGTTTTGTCTCAAAAGTGTTTTCCTCAATCAGGAAATAATTTGCGTGATTTACTACTTACATATGTGGTGAACTGATTGCGTGAAAGTACGTGACAAAATTTTGGACACTTATGCATCTAGTTTCATCTTAAACAAATCTGAACCTTTGTTACAATGTGCCCCAGTCCGGGGTAAATTGTAACACATCTGTTTTACTTATTTAAATGCAAATATGAACACAAATAAACATTTCTAAAAAACATAAATGAAAACACAGATCATTATTAAACATTTGAGTTAAACAATCATTGCTTATTCATCTGATTCTATCAAAATCTTCTTCATCGCTTTCTTTACTTTTGCCTTTACACTTTTTTTCTACTTTTTGGATTCTCGATTGTTCTGTTGTTCGTCTACAGCAGCGTTGCCCCGATGGGCGGTCCGAGAGCTCGAGCATCCATCGCGTTTTTCAAAGCTCGCGTGCAAGGTGGCGCTCGAAACCAATGAAGTTGCGGGCATGTAACGGATGGGGAAAACTCTAGTAGTGTGCGTGTAGGCTTATACTCGTACGCTTATATAGCTGGGACTCTTGGAGCCCCAGTGTTCTACATTTTAGGAATTGGGAAAATACACAGGAACTGACTAATGATTAAACAATAATATTATATAATTGGACGGAATAAACTTTAACAGTCCCACTTATATCTCTGATTAACAATAAGTTTCTTATTAAACGATTTTTATTCAGCTTCAATCCTCTGTTTGTTTGTTTGTTTGTTTGTTTGTTTGTTTGTTTGTTTGTTTGTTTGTTTGTTTGTTTGTTTGTTTGTTTGTTTGTTTGTTTGTTTGTTTGTTTGTTTGTTTGTTTGTTTGTTTGTTTGTTTGTTTGTTTGTTTGTTTGTTTGTTTGTATGTATGTATGTTTGTTTAGATCAAATCTAGAAACTCAATTTTAACCCACTTCCAACTACCCAATAGACTTGAAACTTTGCGGGCATACGTAGTTTGGATGACAATACAAAATTATGAAGAAAAGGAAACCCCCCAGGGGTTTAAAAAATTACCCAGTCATCAATAAATATATCCCATAACCACAAATCCAAATGACTTGAAATCAGCCTATAACCACAAATCAAATCAATTTAATCGACATGAAATCAGCATGTAACCCATCCGTTACATGCCTGCAACTTCATTGGTTTCGAGCGCCCCCTTCCACGCGAGCTTTGGAAAACGCGATGGATGCTCGTGCTCTCGGACCGCCCATCGGGGCAACGCTGGTCTAGAGCATTTTTTCCGGTGTGTCAGCAAATAGCTTGCTCTATCACCATTTAGAGCGGGGTAAGTAGTAACATGTTACAATTTACCCCGAGCTTAAATTTTTGCGTTTTACTTCAACAAAAGAGAAACTAAACATCAAATTACTAAAATGCGTACACATTATAATAAACCAATGTGCCCTGATTCGTTTGCGACAAAAAAGCAAAAATTCAAACGGTTTCTAATGACGGTTAATTGAAATAAAAGTGCTAAGACAACATTTACTTACGTGCTCTAAATACTAAAATTCTGGGCTATAACCACAAAATGAATACGTATCGCTCGTTTGTGTCACTAAAACCGACGGTGCTAATATTGTCAAGCAGCTCTCGCATGCTGTGGGTTACCAGATTTGTCTATCAAAAGATTTTACAATTTACCCCGTGTTACAACCTACCTCAGTCTCCCTAGCCTAAATGCATCCAAGAGAAAAGACAACACGAGGTGGCAAATACAGAGTGCAAGGGAAATGAAAATAATCCGCATTGCTTGAGGCACCTTCAATACGTGGGAAGCATAATCAATCCTGATGTACTAGAACGGTCTAAGGGAGCGAGAGCTATAAAAACAGCCTGGAAAACTGACGATAGTCACACCGTACTTTATCATCTCTGCATTACAACTGTTGAAGACGAAACCAGAGGGGCAGGTTACAATGCAACAGCAGAAGGTCCTGATAAAACTGCATTTACATCTTCCACGGCCACACCAGTTACAAAGTACTCTGTAACAAGATAATAATTGTATGGTTGTTCCATTCCCTGAGTTTGATATGCCCGGCATTCATACGTGTAAGTTCAGAAAGGGACGTCGAAGTTCTTTAAGGGGACCTTCCGGTCTAGACCCTACAAAAATAGGTGATCTTTAGGAATTAATTAAAGGAAAACTATTATATATAATTTAATGGGACTTCTTACATTGTATTAAGGATGTTTTAAATTATAGATATATATTTTTTGTTTTATAATTAATCATTGCAGACGGCACTGGGGAGTCGTTAAAGTCAAGGCGTCAAAAAATTGATCCAAATCGGTGGGACCTGTATCTCCAAAATTTATTATCCGATTCGACTGAAACTTTTTTTCATTTTGAAGAATATACTTCTGGGTAGAGGGGAAACCAGAAAAAATTATAAAAATGTAAGAAATCACTTTTTCCCTATATTTCTCATACTTTCAACGCCTTTGAAAATTATAAATTTTCAATTTTTTGTATTTTTTTCTGATATCATATATAAACTATATGACTGTAGTTTCCGTTGTACATATCGATTTCTTAAACAAATTATTTTTGTAAAAATGGTGCGCTTTACAAGAAAAGTTTAAAAAATCCCCGAATAAGATGGACAGTTTTTCGAGCGTATTTCAAAACAATTGTTTTTAATCAAAGAATCCGTACGTACAACGGAAACTACACTCATATAGTTTATAAAAAAAATTGATTTCGGACCTCCTGTTCCATAGTTACACATTCTACCAGCTCGCATGGGGGGGTCTAGAAGATTAATTACTATATTAAAATTTATGGATGTTTTTCTATTTATTTTTTTGTATAGTCTCTTAAGACAGCGTATTAAAGGTAGGTAATAAAATTTTTCTATGAAAACTGTAAATTGTTCGTGAAAAAATTCTTAAAAATGGCTTACTTTTCCTGCCGTCATAGTGGCGTTCTCCCTTAAGGGGGTAGTCTAGATACTCGTTTTTGAAGGTGATATTTGGCAATTAATTCTAGAAAACCTATCGCACCTACAGGGCAGAGGTTTGGCACACATATTTAGTAGTGTTTGAACTATCAACACAATTTTTTGGAATGCATTATATTGAAATTTGTACAAGTTACACGCCTAAGCGTAGGTCATGTCATCAAAAACCGGCCCCATCGGGCGCACGAATTGCGGCCGTCCTAGTCATCTGAAACGAAAGTACCAAAGATTTTTTTAATCTATATGAGTGTAGTTACCGCCCGAACTAGATGTAACCAAGTCCGGACATTGTTACCGAAATCGCAGCTGTTTAAAAATTTATATTTGATTTTTCAACTTTTCTTGAGCTAAAACAAGGTGTCGGGTAGGTTGTATTAAAACTATTGATATAATTCTAGTTCGGGCTATAGGTACACATTCACTTTGAATGTCTGTCAAACTTTAGCTCAATCGGTCCAGTAGTTTTTGAGAAAAATGTGCGCCCGATCTAAAAAAATTGTTTCGAGAAAAACGCGTTTAAAGTTTTTCATACAGTTACGACCTATACCACTGAAGTTGCGGTAGATAACGACTAATTTCTGCAACTTATCCCTACTCTGCTGTACCAGGACCGTAGAGGAAACCTTCCTCAGCTTAAAAAAAATCAAGTTGGACAGTTCTCTCTACTCTGCTGGCAGTCATAGCCTCTTTAGATACAAGGGTCGAGGGAACGATTACGCTATGGCCTTAAGCCCCTATAACTCTAGGAGTTCTACGAATGTCACCTTAATATTTTATGGACATACGTAAAATGGGGGAACATTGGCAGCAGGGGATAACATTGGCACATGCCGGGGTTACATTGGCACCTATACGCATGAACATATAAAGTCGCATTCGAGATCGAGATTTTAGGTACTCAATTGTTTCAACGTTTGCGGTTAGATATCCAATAATTGCCTGTCAAATAGATAACTTTGTTACGTTATACATTATATTATTAATAACATTAGATCGCAATAATGCCTAGATCTTATACAGCAAAGGAAAGGAAATCCCAGGAAAGGCACTTATTAGTAGGGAATCGTCACAACTCGAAGACATCAACATTTCTATACCATGTACATCTGACTTGCATGACATTATAAATAGAACTACTAATATAATAGATCAGGGGTGTCGAACTAGCGGCTCGCGAGCCGCAGTGGCCTGTGGTGCCAGATCGGGGACGGGTTCCCTCAAGAATTTCCCCCACCTCGCACACACAACGCCGGAGCTGCGTGTCTGTGAGTTGGACTCCGAAGCGCCGAGCTCACGGACACGCTGCTCCGGCGTAGTATGCGCGAGGTGGGGGAAATTCTCGAGGGAACTCGTCCCCGATCTGGCATCACAGGCAGTGGCTCCTTCTCCGCTTCGCCTGCTCCGTAGGGCCGTAGGAGAACGGCCCCCTCCACACCTACTTCATTCTGATGAATTTCTCCTCCGGGTGCCGCACTCTCTCCCTGCCGGGCCTCGTGCAACGCCTGGAGAAAAATAAGTGGGGGAACAGGCTGACCGGGGCCCGACTCGTGCGGCTCTCGGAGTGGGGAAGTTCGACACTCCTGTAATAGATGATAATATCTGCAAAATATGTTTTTGTAAATGGGAAACATATGAAGGACCTGACTGGGTGCAATGCATAACGTGTCGTCAGTGGGTCCGCGGAACTTGTAATCGAGGAACCGAAACAATTTCTTATGAACGTCCAGTCTGTCTGGATGACGATTAGATTTTAGTTAAGATGTAAAAAATAAAATAAAATAAACAAATTTAAGTGTCAATGTGTCTAAAGGTTGGAACCGACAGGTCCAGTAATTTAGTCGAGTAGCGAGTAGTTTAGTAATTTACAATTGTTTTATTAAACTACTCGACTAAATTTTAATATCCACACACGAAAAATGATTAAATTATTTGCTAATCGACTAAACTACTGGATGTGTCTGAAGCAGTCTTTACTGACTTCAGAGTAGTAAACTTAACCTGCTACTGCTATTTATATGATGTGCCAATGTTACCCCGTAATGCTGGTATTTAACATGTATTAAAGAAGAAAATGACAAAAATTTTATGCATTTTAACACTTGTAGTACAATCACGAAACATGCAATGTTATATGATACTTAAAGCAACTGTAAACATTTTAATTTTTACATTATATAACAAAATGTATCAAAAACCTGCCAATGTTCCAAATATGAAGACTGTTTGAGTTTTTGTTACAATTTTTTACAGAACTTTAATAAAGATTTTAAGATATTTCATAAATTTTCTTTGATTCTTAAAACACTGTACTTTAACCTAAAAATTACAAAGTTAAGAAAAATATATTCTGAAACCGCGGTTTTCTCCGTTTCAATTTTGGGTATTTTTGAGCCGGTAGCGACAACCTGTCTTACAATATGGGGTGCGCCTCCCGCCGGGTTAAATCATTTACATCAGAGACACAAGAAATAAGAGGACCTATGCTTGTTAAAACATTTCTCTTACTTTCGAGATGCAGAATATGTACAACTGTATGAACGCATGAATACAACTGTAATTCTGCTTTATATATTTCTAGTGGTATGAATGCTGCTTGAAAATAAGGTACCTACAGATACATACATGTGACTGCGTATACACCATTTTTCAACTCTTACCATGAACAGAACTTTTTATAAAACGTCCCGAAGCACATGACGCGATGATAAATGAAGTTTCTCTGGCAAACACGATCCGATCGATGTAGAAAACCTCGTGTAAGTTTGAATTGGCTAACCTATATGACGCAGGCTAAATGCAGTTGCACTCCCTGGTTTAGAGCCGATTTCTCCAGGGAAAACACGATACAACTGCTCTATCGCTGAAAAGATAGGGAAAGCAAACTAAGTGCAATTTAACACATATTAAAAATTACGTACCTATATTTTTTTTTTAATTACGAGCGCTCGTTAGAGACTGATACCTAGAATATATTGTTATTGAAACGAGGTGCCAATTCGGTTGTGTTTATACCCAGTAAGTATTTATAAAAAACTGTTACGTATTCTTTATGGCAAAATAAACACAGTTAAAAAAAAAAAAATGCAGTTGCACGTTACAAAAGTGTGTGCGTGTGCATAGTCCTTTTGCAAAAATTTCACTAAGTCGAGTGAAGCATACATGTTTGCTGCTGGATTTTGATAAGTTCCCTAAAATTATTTATTCCAAAACGAGGTTGTCAATGTGGAACGATGAACGTTACAAACGACAATTATGTAAATGCTGCCTTACATTGTAACGAGGATGAAATGATTACCAATTTCTATATTTTGTAAATTTGCAGCGTGATAAAAAGTGTACATCAGAATAATTATAATTTGCTGCGTGTGGCAGACATTGAATGCTGACCAATCGTAGGTGCTTACAAAATTGAAGCACAAATAGTGCAGATTTGCTTAATAAAGACATATGGTTTCCTGGATAATATGGGTTGCTTAAATTCAGCAAATAATAGATGCGGAGAATTCGTTTGGATTCCCTCACACTCTGGCACAGCAGGTAATGATGCAGGCAATCTGGCTAAATCTGCAACCGAAGAGCAAACCGATAACCGCATACCCGTTCCATTCACCGATTTACGGGAATCTTTCAACCCTTATTATCATAAAATAACACCCGTGTTACACGAATTCATAAAATTTGGGGGCTTTTCGTTCCTTTACCTACCATTACCATACGTAACAAGTGTTTTTAAGGCAGAAATGCATCCGTAGAAATTCTACTGTGTTACACTTGTAGCGCGGTTACTAGGTAAACGCGGAGTTCGAGGAATTGGTATTCAAATCGGTCTAATCGGAAGAATGTTATGCGCGTTACAGTACAAATTATTAATTAGTAATTTATAGAATTTTGTTTGGTATCGGGATTCAAAGATCTAGTCCTATACAGGCCCCGCACTGAGTTATTGTAAGGATTCAGTTTGTATATCATTAAATAACTTCTGCTCGAGTGTAAAGTTCAAATGTGAATAGTTATATTTTTATTCTTTCTCTTGTTCTGACGTTAAGAAGACTAAAGAGCCAAGGGTAGTCCCAAAATATTGGCTAAAGCCAATATTGACTCTCCGTTACCTCCGCACTCGCCAGTTGGCAATAGAACACATAAAATATTTGCTTTACAAGAATTCACGCTCGCCAATCGTTAAACTGTTTACAATGTTTTAAGGAAAAGAAATGCGCAACTCACCCGCTATATCGGCTATTTTTTACAATGTTCGAATTTCGTTCGTATGACCTTTTGTTAACGCTCTCTAAAACACCTATTCCGTGCCTAGGAAAGAGAAATTCACACTCATACTCGATATTGACGGTTATTATAAATGAAAGCGATAAATAAAATAAATCAAGCACAAAAAGGAATGAGATCTAACAGAAGATTGATCCCAACGCAACATAGAAAATTAGCCAGGATTATTAAGCGAATATAAAACGCAGATTTATAAAATTGAGAAAACGATCAAGTTAAAACAAAAAACACTATTTAACGTGGCAGATGAGTCCATTCACTATAAACTTAGGAATCTCTGGCTCGAAACGGTATTTAAGTTAAAGCAAAGAATTACTATCCACGGACACCTTGTCACGCTCTCCGCGACTGTATGACAAAGAGTGACTTCAGCTTCGCGCCCCCGAGAGCGTCCGGCCGTGAGGCCCGCTCAGAAAAGCTGACGCTGCAGTCCCAATCATGCGCCAGCAACCGTTGCACGATGTCATTAGGTGTTCTCACCTTCATTCTTTCATACTTTATACTTATGCGCTACCGGCGTCAAACAGGGTACTCTCGTCCCCACGCTTCTCACACTCAGATCACTCCTTTACATTGATGCGACGATTCGACGGTCGGAAATGCGCTCGACGAGGTTTCACCAAAATGCTAGATGCATTGTCAAGACGCACCCCCGCCGCTTACATTTAATCAATGTCGCGAGGGATGAGAACAACTGCTTATTTTGAACGAACTACTGAGAACCACGCTGATGCCTCAGCACAGTCCCACGTTCAGGGTACAGTGCAACGGTCAAACGTCGCGACGACGACGTTCCCAGTACCGAGTATCCATTTTCATAGATAAAATACAGTGAACAGAAATGCGCTCGACGAGGGATTTCCCAGAACGCTAAGCGTTGTCGAAGCACTCTGCCCACTAGCAAAAGAGAAAAGAAAAATAACTAAGATTTTTAAAAATTTTGAAGTTTCGGGACGTAACACACTGTCTCGTATTGTTGATTATAACTCTTCATTTCGTCGGGACTACTGAAAATACCAGGGAAATGCTAATTTTTCTCTCAATTATTTCGGGATTCCTTTGTGAAAAAATTTGATGTCGGACATTATAATGTACTATGTAACACTAGTATAACATTCTGCAAAACCGAGCATTCGCTTAACATTATAATGCATAGGTACCGTTACGCATGGTTTAACACTGGTGTTATATTCATATTGTAGGATTTTAAAGTTTTATTTATCTCATTTAAAGAGAATTTATGAAATTATAATTGCAAAAAATATAGGTATATAAGGAATATTGGTTTGATATACAGAACTTTAAGTCGTAAGCCACGCTCGATCCGATTCACTCTTTTCACAATATGCACGATTTTCACTAGGATTCTTAACGACTGTCTTCAACGGTTGTTCTCGCAGAACTGCCACGGCTCGCACCGGTCTGCGTCGGTTTGGGCCAGTTTGGCGTACGTACCGGTTGCCAGCTTGAGCGCGCGACTTTTGAACTCTCTTACAAGGAGAGTATTTTAGGTGTCCGCCTCCGATCATTTTGATTTTTGGATATGTTATAGAGGACCGAAAAATAAGAAGTACGTGTTTTTTTATTTTCCCCCGTTTTCATATTTGGGGGGTGAAAACTGCGTTCAAAGTTAGGGTTGAAAAATCATTTTTGTGGATTTTTGAAAATCTGGTGAGTCAGTCATATTTCGCATTCAAAGACACAAAATTCGTCCATTGACACTGTTCCCCTATCTCTAATAGTTCTCGAGATATTCCACAAAAATGATTTTTCAACCCTAACTTTGAACGCAGTTTTCACCCCCCAAATATGAAAATAGGGAAAAATAAAAAAATACGTATTTCTTATTTTTCCGTCCTCTATAACATATCCAAAAATCAAAATGATCGGAAGCGGACACCTTAAATACTCTCCTTGTTAGAACACATTCATTCCTACAATATTTTTTCATTTATATAAAAAATTGTTACACTAGGAATTTTTTGTTTATTTTTACAATGAAATGTGGACAAAAATGGACCGATAAGGATTTTTCTAAATAAAATAAAAAAATCAGGATTCTAAGAGTTAAACAGTAATGCAATTTGAGCACCAAAGAATTCATAGAACAACAACAAGGCTAAACAAAAGGAAAGGAGTACTTTCAGTATTATATTAGGGACAATGCTAGGCACATGATTTTCAAATAAAGATTTCTCACGCGGATTTATTGTGATGATCAATCGCTGTAGATCGGACCATTATAATCTTTCTGCGTCCCTTGCGCGTGTACATATTACAGATGATGCTAGATGTAATTGCAATTTCGAAACACAAGACCTTGATCATATGCTTTGGCAATGTCCTTTGTTAAGTTCTCAAAGGGTGGACTTAATGAAAAAATTAAGAAAGCTCAACCTATTTCTACCACTAAATATTAGATCCTTGCTTCACAAACCGAATATTGTAGCATGTTCTCTTGTATATAAATTTTTCAAAAAAAATGCGACCTAAATATAAAGTTATAAATATACACTAAATTACTAAATTACTTGACTCTATCAAGAGTTCTATTAAGCTTGAATAATACAAAAAAGGGGTTGCTACAAGTGATTCGTTTAAACTCTATTTATAAGTTTTCGTTTCGTAAACATACGGACGAAATTGTTTTTAAGTAGAGTAAAAGTTTCAGGAATCAATTTTTAAAGCGACTCAAAAGTTTTTCGACCCAATATTTAAAAATTAATCGAATATTTGTATCTTAGGAAAGATCAATTTTTCGATTATTCTCAAAACGTATTTCCAGTCAAAGCACACAATATGCATTATTATTATTGACATAATTAATGTTTGCAATATTGTAATTTACAGGAAACGACATGAAATAATTACAATATCATGTCCGACATAAAATATTTAAAAAAATTATAAGTACAGGCAATCCTCGTATAAAAAATTCTGAAGTTCAAACTATTAGACCCTAAAAGTCAAATAGGAAGGCCTAAAGCCCAGCAATTGGAAATCTATTTTCTGAATACAGAACCTTGCACTGAAAGAAGCACAGAATTCAAACGAGAATTTCAAAAATGTTTAGCTCCGCACTACGAAATTTAGAAAGATCTGTCAAGAAAACACAGTCGAATGAAAATGACAAATTTTTTGGAAAACGCAGAAAATAGAAATGTTGCAGAAGAGAGTTCAGAAGATGAAGATACTTTGCAACAAAGAAAACGCTTTCATTTAATTGTGCTCAGCAGAGGATGAAGAAAAAGATGGGCGTGCATTATTTAACATTAATGTATAATACGTTTGATCAGATATTGGTATTTTTAATAAACATATTTCTGATAATTATAAAATCAAAATAGTGTGGTTATGTTAGTTTTTGGAACCTGGCCCTGTTTTTTGTACTATAATACCTGTATATAATTTTTACAATTAGTTCTGTATAACACGATCTCGCATAATAGAGCACTTTTTAGGAAACTAACCATTGCCATCGTGTTAAATATAACTAAAGCGGAATTTTTTTATTATATACTATATTATTTTGATACTGTTTATTGACAGTCGATAAAAATGATCTAAATAAGTAAATGTACTTTTTCCTTGATTACTGAAATAAACATCTAATTTTTCTGAAAATGAGGGTCGACAGAGTATATTGACATACGACATTGCATTCTTTTCCTATTCTACCAAGGATAATTGGCTGCAGAACCAACTAGAATTATTTTGGGGACATATTTATTTATTTATTTATTTATTTTATTTTTTATACGGATGACTCCTTTTATATACAAAGGTTTACAAAGTGTTGTCAGAAAATAATTAACGCTATTCAGACGCTATGCTGGTGGCCATGACTCGTCGCGCTTGCAATTTGAAAGAAGTAAGTGGGAATCCAAAAAAGTTCACTCCGCAAGCATAGGTATTAGCTACAGTGACTCGCATTAATATTCGGACACTTTTTAAAATCGCATAACTTTTTTAGAATTGGTCCAAACAACTTGAGTTTTTTTGAGAAGCTAGAAGGATTAGTTTGCTAACTGACGCGTTTCGTCGTTTTGAAAAAAAAATGTATTCGGTTGGAATAGCGAAAAGAATAGTAAAGATCGATTTTTAAACTTTTTTTTGGGAGCTTGTAATGAAAATTCAAGAAAAAAACCCTGATTGTAGATTGCAGTAAGTTGTATACGTGCCTAAAATTTCATGAAAATCGGTTAACGTTGCTCCGAGCTACAAACGTTTAAAGATCGCAGAATAAGGTCGAAAGTCGCTGATTTCGGGAATTTTTGGCGATTCTCGTTAACCGATTTTGATGGAATTTTAGGCACATATACAACTTACTGCAATCTACAAACGTTTTTTTTTTAATTTTCATTACAAGCTCACAAAAAAAGTTTCAAAATCGACCTTTACTATTCTTTTCGCTATTCCAACCAAATACATTTTTTTTTCAAAACAACGAAACGCGTCAGTTAGCAAACTAATCCTTCTAGCTTCTCAAAAAAAAACTCAAGTTGTTTGGACCAATTCTAAAAAAGTTATGCGATTTTAAAAAGTGTCCGAATATTAATGCGAGCCACTGTAACTTACATAGTGACCGGATCATTGTGACCAAAGGAGGAAGAATAGAATTTGGCTTTAAACAGAGGAAAGCTCCAAACTCGTCTTTCAGGTGCATTTAAATTAACCTGCTGAAGAAGTTGTGGGCACCCGTTCAATAATGTGAAGAGAAAGACCAAGTCAGAAACCGTCCCTCCGTCCTTCAAGCTGTACATCCCTAATAATGTCATCATTGGCTTGTAAGTAGTTATGGTCATCAGAGTCCATCGGCCGACCAACCTTGTATGCAGCATACCGGAGGAATTTGTGCTGCACTTTTTCGAGTAGGGTCTCATACTTGTTGAATCGAGGTGACCAGATTAAGGAAGCAAATTCCAAATGAGAGAGAACGAGGGAGAAATAGAGGATTCTAAGCCAATGGACATTTTTGAAGTCAGCCGAAAGAAACCCTTTGTAAGAATCCCAGAGTTTTGTTTGCGGAACGAAACACGTGATTATAGTGATCGACGAAGCGCAGTGCCGGATCGAATATAACCCCAAGGTCACGTACGATATTCGAGAGAGGAAGGGCAGTGTCGTCTAGGGGGTAAGTATGCGTTATAGGGTTCTTTGTCCGAGTAAATCTGATGGCGTGACGCTTGTTAATATTGAAAGATAACATATTGTGCCGGCACCAGGCCTCGAGCCTACGGTGATCACATTGGAGATCGGCGGAATCGCGTTTGGAAGCAATTTTCTTGAAGATTTTCAAGTCGTCAGCAAACAACAGACCCCGACTGTTTACAAAAACTTTAGTAATGTCGTTGATAAATAGTGAAAAGAGTAATGGCCCCAAATGCGACTCTTGAGGAACACCTGAAGGGACCGCAAAGGGTGCAGAGAGGGCACCCTTAATCTTAATCTTAACGGTGAAGGCGTTTGATCTGAGTACTGTATGAGTAAGCTACAATTGGTTGGGAGATTCAAAAGTGGAGATTTTGATGTTAGCGACAAGCTAACTATTCCGGGCGGCCTCTGAAAATGCAAACAAACGATCTACAGGTATTAATGGATGAAAATCCTCAGTCACCTTGTCGGCTAGCAAGACAATTAGAGGCGGATCACTGAACAATAATTCGATGCTTAAATACATGCCATGGAAAAGGTGCAAAAAAGACATAATAATGAAAAAAGAAACAGTTATGCACCGAGTTTACAATCAAACTCACATCTGATACCATATAATCCCTTTTGTATTTATCTGCAGTTCTATTCGTATTTGCATATAAATGCAATCAGTATCATTTATCACTAAATACAACGCAATTTACATATTACATCTAGTGCGATCTTGAGCAGTGTTATCCTTACCTCAAGGATTAAAGAGTATGATGTATATAACCGTAGGAATACCAGATTTATGTAAGAAAGATGCTTTTAACGTGTTTCTTTAAAAATACACAGCAGAAGACTCGTCAATCTTCCAATTTTTCTACGAGAGACGCAGTGCGCAATTTCCGCTGTGGAAAATTTCCATCTATCAGGCGTCGCACGCGACCTTGTTGATAAATTTATGCATTCTGTTGGAACACGCTTTCTTTCGCCGGCGAATGTGCTCACTATATTCGCGAAAGTCGTACATTGTTTGCCTTGCATGGTAGAGTGTTTAAATCCCAATGTTAGTGAGCTACCAAACAGACTTCGTTAGAAGGAACTTTAATTGCACGATTCCCTGGATTTAATGTGCCTATGAATTTTTTCTTTTCATTTCATATCGCCCCTAATCAATCAATTTGTCGAAACCTTAAATAAAAATCAATTACATAGAGATAATACAAAAAATGTTAACGTTGGTCTCTTATTGGGCATTTGTGTCTACAGCAAATATTCGTTGTATGATCACCACTCGGGATCAGGCACGATCTTACGGCCCCCATGTACAGTGGTCCCCGGATTATCGAGAAAGATTCGGGACCGGGGAATTCTCCATAAACCGGGGCAGAGGAAGTAGTTTGCGCCAATAGACTGACCCTTGTCAGGACCCTCGCTTGAACCGTCTGGCAAGGAGACTAAGCGACGTAAACCGAGAGTGAGTGAAATAGCGCACCAGCGGGAGACCCTCGGTCGACGGCGAGTTGAGATTCAGTATTGCATATGATAGTTTTCATATTACTGATTACACTTTGACGGGAGTATTACCGATGGACTGGTGAGTTTATGTCGACGAAAATGAGGCTGCATTTAAGCAATCTTCAGCAAACACTTTACAATTTGGCGAAGTCGTTGATATTCGCCATTTAAATTCTCTTCTGCATTATTACATAGTGTGTAATAATTTTAAAAAGGAGACACTTTCCAGTGTGTGAATTACAACATTTAGTGAACGTAGTGACGTTCACTAAAAATGGACCGAATATCTTCATATTTGAACTCATTTCCATTGGGAAATCCTAAAAAATCCATTAGTAATACTTTCATCAACATTTATCAAAAACATGAACATTTTATTTTTCTCTACTGGGTATTTATTGGGTTACTAAATAAACGCACCACTGGCCTTGTTTGAGACAAAAAATGTTTAATATATTTCACTATTAGCCAAAGCTTTGTTAGAAGACAAAATACTGCATGTACATACACTCACCATAAAAAGAAATGAGAGAAAAACTGTTAACACGTGGTGAGAAAGCTAAAATAAAAAATAACCGTTTACGTTCAGACACGTCAACACCGCAGCCAAGCAACCGATCGAGAGTCCCGGAAGCCCGGAGACACATACACGTTAGACACCAGCGCCACCATACAAAGTGCTTAGCAATAGTACTAACTAGAACACACAAGCTCCTCGTACACACGCGGGACATTCAAAATACCAAACAAACAAAAACATTAATTTGCACAACACGGACTATATACTACCGAAGGAATATAATACAATATATTTCAACAGTATTTTACCTGACCCAACGGTTTTATTGCTCTCGGCAGTCAACGGGCGGTCTACCCGGGACCGAAGGCCCTCGCTCGCGCCGAGAAAGCAAAACTGTGGGGTGGGTAGGTCTTTCCCGATGATCCGGGGAAAAAAGCATGTCAATAATCCGGGGACCACTGTACCAGTGAGCATGCTTGCCGAGCAGCTCGCGAACTGCAGGCCCGGCGAACATGCTCACTATTTAGTCTGTGGGATCGACGAGCGATTAAAATGCTCGACTCGTGAGATGATCGGCTCGCTTGCGTCGAGCTCAGCATAAAGGGTGCTTGGCGAGGACGACTCGGCGATCCATTACCGATCACGCGGCACGTGTATCGGCGAGCTTGCTCGGCTCACCCAGGCTCGCCCAAGTTCGGCAAGTCGGCTTGGCGAGCTTCAGTCGGCGATCCATAACCGATCACGCGGCACGTGTATTGGCGAGCTTGCTCGGCTCGCCCAGGTTCGGCGAGCCATGAGTGATCTCACGGCGAGCCATTAGCGATCTCACGGCGAGCCATTAGCGATCTCACGGCGAGCCATTAGCGATCTCACGGCGAACCATGAGCGATCTCACGGCGAGCCATTAGCGATCTCACGGCGAGCCATGAGCGATCTCACGGCGAGCCATTAGCGATCTCATGGCGAGACATTAGCGATCTCACGGCGAGCCATTAGCGATCTCACGGCGAACCATGAGCGATCTCACGGCGAACCATGAGCGATCTCACGGCGAGCCATGAGCGATCTCACGGCGAACCATGAGCGATCTCACGGCGCGTGAATCGGTGATTCGCGCGCACACATCGCCGATTCACGCGTCCTCTGATTCCACCTTAACGGAGGCTTGTCGAATGTTTTTATAGTGCCTGAGAAACTCTTTTCGCCGACGGGTATTCCTATTTGTAGTAGGTAGGATGACTCAATTATACTCTTCGCTCACCCATCGCTTCATGTTCTCGGGTGAGCAAACTCCTTCGAAAGGTAGTTGTGTCAATTGATTTCATTCCGGATCGCATACAACACATCTGTCATTGTCTAGTATGCGCTTGACTACGTACGGTCCTCTATATTTCGGCAATAGTTTTTTATTTACGCCCGGTGTTACGTCGATATTCTTTAGCATTACATAATCACCTAATTGGTAACACGTTGGGGTTTTATGTTTCCGATCACAGTATCGCGTATTATACCTATTGCTTGCTTCTATTCTCCTTACTGCACTTGATCGAATTTCTTCTAACTCTCGATCTACTGGTTGTTGTTCTTCTAATAGCAATCGTAAATCGTCATCTACCGTTCCTACTTGATTTGTTCCGAACAATAGGGGAAGGTGGGGCAAGACGGGGTAATTAAGGTTTGTTGATGAGTAAAACACAGATTTTCATAATCAACTAATCAATTTTATGACTGAACCATTATTTGGTATTAAGTCTTTCAGTTTAACTTTGAATCAACCTAAGTTTTACAGGTTTAAATGGAATAAATACAAAAATTCAGAAAGTCGTTTCTCCCCATCTTGCCCCACGGGTGGGGTAAGATGGGGTACCAATTAAAAAACAATATAAATAAAGTATATATATATATAAAGTAATTATTTATTGGGTTGACAGAGGAGGCACACATGTATGGCTGCGTCGTCCTCATCTCCTACATCAATACAGGAGAAATGAGCCCATTTGCCACATACTTGGCAGCTTATCCACCTTTCCGCAAGGGAATCAGTTCTTTTGGACTAATTAATAGAAAAGAAGTATCATTTTTCTCGGTCCGTCTTCCGTCTGTAGTTTTTAACCATCCTGGAACAATGAGAAACTTTGACTTTTATTTCTAGGTAATGAAAATGAGAGTTACCCCATCATGCCCCTTCTCGTCTCACTACAATCATATGAACACTGCCCGAAACATTATTTACAAAAGTATAAAATAATATACGTACCTCATAGCCAGCTAAATTCTGCCTCAGAAACACATACATATACCGGAGATCTTCTATATTATTATATCACTGTCACGGGTGCTAAAAATGAGGAAAAGGTAAGGGAGTCCCAATAAATTATAAATTCTGATCTAACTTCGTCACGCGTCCACATGTTTCATTGATTCGCTGCTCACTGGCGGCGCTGATAGCGACGCATCTAACGCGTGTGCTCAATTTTAATTAGTGCGTTTGTATCACGAGATACGGGGGGTACCCCGTCTTGCCCTCCCCCCCCGTTTTGCCCCACCTTCCCCTAATCGTGCTGGGGTATCTCCTATCGCGCGGTTCACCGTATTATTTAGCGCAAATTCTATCTCGCTGATGACGTGATCCCAACTATAAGAACTTTTGCTTAGTTTAGCTAACATAGGTGTCAATGACCTATTTATTCGTTCAATTTGCCCGTTCGCGTGTGGCGTAGCAGTAGCGATTAAAACGTGTTGAATGCCATGATTTGTTAAAAACTCTTGGAACTTCCTTGATGTAAATATTGGAAATGGGTTCTGAAATAAACTGTAAAACAGTATATTCTTTATAAACTCTAGTTTATTTTACTCAGCTGGGAAGGACGTCGTATCGTGCTGAAGGCAAGACTCGAAGTGAAGCGAAAACGCAAAGGCAATTCGAAAAGTCCGTTGTCCACTTGAAAAGGGACAGGCCTGCGTTCTGTCTCTTACCCTTGCAGTTAGAATAAGGATTCCCTAACAGACCCATGGGCCCGCTGGCCTCTGGTTTATTGCTTTTGTCAGCGGTTTTCATACGTAACCAAATTCATTTTTGTGTTACCAACAATCCAACAGTAAACGCGCTGCCGCGATCCGTTACAATTTTCGCCGGTTTACTATACGCCTTAATATATAAACTTGGAGATGATCTAACACGCAGAAATATGGAGCTCCGTGCTAACAATGATGAACTTCACAGACATATAAAAACTACTTTAACAGATTGCGTTGAAAGCAAGACAAGAAAAGTAGAGTGACCTGTCATACCTGTACTAAAGTGTGTGAGACCCACCAAAGAAACGTTACAACTACTGTACGTACCGATTGTTCTACTAATTGTAAGGAATAATCACAAGCGTTAATCAGCAAGTTTGCTTTCTGTTTTTTACACTTTATGTTTATGTTTTTAAAATTTATAGAGTTTATCTAGAGTTTTCGGTGTTTAATTCCGCCGTGTAATGAGTAATTTTCATTTATTCTTTTATTTTATAAACAAATGTTTATTTTTGTTTGTTTCTAGCATTCATGATATGTTCATTACTTATTATTAATCCAAATTGTTTTAATATCCAAACGTACTTAGGAAAAATGTTCAGTAGAGATCTCACAAGGGAAGATCCCGAACCCGGAAATTCAAAAAAAAATTGAAAGTTTGTAAATAGCGGATTTCCTCCTGATTACAACGCAATTTTTGTTTCCTGCGCAAATTCATTATAAGCGGATTTAAAATCGGAAAATAGCCGGTATTTAAGAGGTGAATTTCACCCTCTTAGAGTGAATTTGGGTAGCAAACAAAAATTGCGTTGTAATCAGGAGAAAATCTCCTACATATTCACAAACTCTCAGAATATTTTGAATTTCCAGGTTCGGGATCGTTCCTTGTCAGTGTTGTTTTACATAAATATTTTGGGTACATCTGGAAAGCTAAATTTCAGAAAAATCCGCGGGGAACCTGGTGACTCCCTTCGGTCGTTATGTAGATTTGCGGAGCTTCGGTATCTGAGGATTAAGGCATGCATTAAGAACTTTGAAGAAACTAGCTCTGCACTTGGAAAAAGCCTCCCATTAACAAAAGAGGTGTACATACGCCAGAAAACAGCCTGCGGTGTTCTCCACGTCGTCATGCAGCTTCAGTAAACGCTGTAGGACAGTTGTTTTCCAATCGTGTCATGTCCGAGAATGGGGACATTCCTTGACCAGCAAGATCGCCTGATTTGAGAACGTGTGATATTTATTTGTGGGGCTATTTGAAGAGCAGAGTCTACATTGTCCCCGCACAATATTGCCGAGCTGAAACTCAGAATTCAACAAGGAATAACCAGAGTCCTAGTGGAGATACTGCGCCGTGTAATGAGTAATATACTTTCGCGATTGAAGGAGCGTTTGCGCAGAGACGAAGGTCAAGATGTTTTTAAAAAATAAAATGCTTTCTTCTGTATCTTAAGGCAGTATATTTATAATTTCTTAACCCTCGGGCGGGCGCGCCAATGAGAGGTACACGAGCAGGCGCGTGGTGAACTCAGTTCAGCAGTTGTGAATAATCATTTTAGCCCCCTTATATATTACACTTCAGAAACGGTTTCTCTGTTGACAGTGGTAACTTAAATTAAATGTGATGGGAAAATATTAGCAATGTATCCAAAAATCCAGTAAATGTATTTAAAAACACAAAAATAGTATATGTAAAACACTTTTAACTTCAAAAATGAAGATCAACTGGCACAAGCGTCATAGGGTTCTTGAAACACACCACGATCGCGTGGAGAGAATGTTTGTCTTACCGAGACCTAATGCAGGAAATACGCGGATCGGTGAACGGAGTTCACAAAGCGCGCCTGCTCGAGGGTTAAATACAAAGCATTTCAATGAGTTGTTGAGCTTTTATAACCGCCTATGTCTCTGTCGCACCCTGTGTCTGGATGAAACATGGATCAACGTGGGCCACGCTAAAAATGCAATATGGAATGCTCGTTAGCCCCCGCTTCGACAAAATTCAAATCTAGAGGAGCATTCGTTTATGCTTGGTAAATAATTCGCCGAACGTTGAGGAATGCTCGTTTCGTTTTATAAATGAATGCTGAATGTATGCAGAACATTCGGCTCATATTTATTAAACATGGAGTGGGGCCATGACTTGTGTTTGTAATTAATAGAATTATACAGAGAACATACCAGCGGCCGTAGCCGCGATGGAGACACCGGTTGTCGGTAGATCACCGAAGTTAAGCAACACGGGGCGGGTACTGGGGAAAGATGGGTGACCACCACCGACGACGACCAAAAAAATCTTTCTCCCGGTGCGCCGCTGCTGCTGGGAGCCGAAAGAGAGAGAAGGAGGAGAGAAAAGAAAAGATAAAAAAGGACACCTACCACACCCTACCACCAAACCTACAACCTACCTAATAGGTTCGTTGGGTAATATAAAGCAATAGGCTTTGAAGCGCCATCCTGTTTAATAGGAAAACAAAAATACAAATACAATACAGAGAAGAACATAATGGGGAGGGGAGGGGCGGGGGTGTCTTTGGGATCCTACTTATGGCAATTATAAAAATATTAAAAAAAAGAAGATACTTGGAAAGACATTGTGATGAAAGTGATGAATTAGGGTGTCACCTGGTCCAGTGAAGAATAAAAACACTTAAGCTGCATGTCGGTTAAAATTAGTATTCATAAGTCGTTATTTAATCCCTTGAATGCTATTTCGGTAAGCGAGCTGTTTTATTACTAAAGTCAGACATCCTGGAACACAATTCTAGCAATGTTTGATATGGTTATAACTTTCATTAAAAGTCTGGCAGAGGATTAAATAAAAAATGGGCCAATGACCAGTGAATGAACATAAATTTCTAATGAATGAACAGGGGCACCTCAGTGAATGAACGGGATAATAACCGTGGTTTAGGTTTTCATTGTATTTAGATGATTTTTTGTGTAAATAATTCTCCAATTGCAATAATATTATTGATTTGATACTTTACTAGTCTGATAAGATCATAATCATGCATAGTTAAAATTTGGTTTCCGCGGTGGGTTAATTTAACCTCCACATTGGCGGCGAAAGTGTCAAGAGAAAATAAGACCGGGTGCCTGTTTAAGCGGCCTCAGATGGAAGGCGAGGTGCCTGTTTAAGCGGCCTCAGATGGAAGGCGAGGTGCCGGTTTGAGCGGCCCCGGAGTTGGTAGAAACGACTGACTCGAAATGGAAGTTGTTTCGGTGGCAGAATCAAGTCTCCAGACCAGACTGCTCTCTGCTGCTGGCAGGCCTATATTTATACTCCTTGCTAGTACTTGGGCCGCACCAATCGGATTTTACATCCGATTCCGGCCACTCGCGCACTACAATTGGTTTATTCAGCGTCCGGTTGATCGTACGGTCTGCGCATGCGCGCTCGAGTTGTTCACCGCACTGAGTTCACAGTTTCAATGGGCGGTTATGCGCATGCGTTGCGCGTCATTAGGTTCTTTCGCGTGTCCTTATTATTAACATTGAAACTTAGATATAATATAATGAAAATAACAATTTATATGGTAAGAAAAAAGGAAAAATTGATGCTGGTTGGTAGCGGTACGTTACAAGCTTAACATTCTGAACACCTTTTGCCTATACATGTTACCGTCGCTCGACTTTAGTCTTCGAGATATTAAAACTGTGATTGGTAGTTGGGTTGTGTTAGATTTTAGATGGTTCAGCGCCCCCTGTGAAGGCGATCGCCAACATTCGAGAGATTTAAGGTTAAAAGAATAACTTAAGATTAAAAGATATCGTTTCACAATATCGATACGACCTGTTTTGCCGGAGTTATGACCATTTGAATTGTCCCATATTTGCGGGGTCCTAGAGGTGATCCCTTAATTAATGTGAGGAGTGTATGTATGTATATATAATAAGATATATAATCACATGAGAATTATACAAATTCTCCTACATGTTTATGCGAACTGACTACGATCCAACCGCAGTTAAAAAGTAGGATCCTTTACAGTAGACTGTATTTATTCCTATAATCCGTTCAACGAGGCGATTCACCAGCTGTAAGCAAATGCACGTGGCAGTATTTAAGCGGGACAGGGGCGATTAACAATCCTTAGATATCGTAACACTTCCCGTGCCAGATTCTCGAACTGGCTATAATCACCGCAGAAGTTTTTTCGTATTTCTATTTTTTCCACTATAAGTACTGTAGAATTATTCATTGTGAATATAAATATAAATGGCGCAATAAACAAAACAAGTTCGAAACAATTAATACCTTTTTAGTCTGAATAAAGGGTCAATAGTTATTTCAATAATATGATTTAATTACGAAAATTTCTCTTCAACCTTGGTGATGACGAGTCGAACACAATTATTCCAATTTTCTTCGGTAACTGCACCCGGTACCTTCATAAAATATGCCTTTCCTATCCGCAAATTTGAATGTTACGTTCCTTGTTGCAACATAATTTTTCACTTGAGCTCATATCATTTCGATAGGATTTAACTCGCCACTCATCTTTGTCATAGCATTTGAGAAGCAACCACAGTATTGTCTCGATCTAAGGACAGGGTTTCTGACTCGGTCTAAAGGTACGCCACAGTGTCACGCTACGTATTTCTTGACAAGTTCGCTGGATTTATTTACAAGATATGAACTCAAACTGATTTGGCAACAAATCATAAAGTATCGGGTGGAATAAGAAAGTTGGAGACCGATCAAAGTACCCCTCAGAAGTGCATATTATGTTATACTTATCATTGGACGAACTTTCCACGGGAAAACTTCACCGATCCATCAGTAATACTCATTTGAAGATTCATGGAAAATATCATTTTAATTTCCTGTAGTGGATGTCTCATCTGGCGCACGGGTTTCATTGCTCTCAGCTATCGACAAGCCAACTTCCCTTGGGCGAAGGGTCGCACCCAGTAAGCAAAACAGTGATCGGAATGGGCCGCTGGCAGTGATCAGGGGAACGGTAACTCTCATTAAATGCGGGGAAGACTGTTAGAAGATCCCGATGAAAAAATTTGTATGCGAACCGTGCAATACCTTTTAAATAAATTTGCTTTTAACCCTGAAAGGTCTAAGTCACGAAACCGCCACGTTAAATTGCCCACTGTTTGGAAATTCTTTGGAAAAATATCTTTAAAAACAAGTATTTTTTAAGTAATGGTATTTTCAAATGATAGGAAAGATAATAATATGAACAAGAAAGAATATACTAATTTGTTTAGTTGATTTTGCTTTATTACCACTTTGAGTGACGCAAGGTTTGGCGAAGTATAGTTTTAAATTCGTCAGTCTTCTCTGGGGAGTCTTTTCTGTCGAAAGAGTTTTTTATAGCCCACTTCAGGTTTTGAACTTATGCCGATACTAATGAAAATTTTAATTACTATATTTCCTATTAGATCTTTATGAGAGTACTCTCAGCAGTTGGGCGAAAGTCGTGTGATGAAACTGAGTCCAAACACGTTATCATTCGAACTATTTTTACTTATACGTGATTCGAATCATTTCTGAAGTCCATGTACCAATTGTGCTTCCATTACGTATAATTACAAATAGTCCGAGAGTGATCAAGTTTGAACTCATTTCCATCAAAAGAGTTTCGTCGATCTACTGGCGATTCATAAAGATCTAATAGAAAATATACAAATTTAACTTTTCACTTATAGTAGATGATTCGCCCTGGGTTCCACTGTCGGCTGAAGACTCGCTGAGGTAGCGAAGTAGAAAGCAATCTCCGAATTCGCGTTGATTTTGAAAGAAACATTTGACGACTTTCGTGCAATACTTTCCGCCAGTCTAATTGTTAGTAACTTGTAATTATGTACAATCAGTTCTGTAACATAATATTCCACAGAATTGAAATGTTACAACTGCAGAGTGATGAATGCCTTGTTTTGATGCCGGTTGATGTAATTTTGCCTCCAACCTAGATAAGCTGTAACTTTTGACCGGTAAGTAAACTCCGAATTCTTATGGGTGTAATTTTTTAAGGAGAGTCATATCTTTAATGTTATCATAACATTTGTCTGATACTTTCCCTGGTTTTTGTTTTTTACAAATAAAACGTTAAAACTTTGTTAGTTTCTTAAATTGACCCACTTAATGGTTCTTAAGTTCGACCGGTCCAAATCACGCAACGTTCTTTCTTTCTTAAGGATAAAATATGGGAAATGGGGCAGGTTACGCTACAGAATTCTTCAAGTGCAGCAGAGGATGAAGAATATCTTTGTGTTGTTTGTTTTATTGCATTTTACGAGTGCATAAATTGCCAGTCTGACAGAGACTGATTATTTCGTCAAATGCACATTCATTTTTTCTCAGTATGATTTAAAATGCTTCTCAGAGTTATTTTCTATTTTTTCTAGATTGTAAATATATTTTTAAATAAAAGTTGTTACATAAAATAAGGAACAATTGACACGGTCCAATTTAGGATACCTGTGGCCCAAATAGGAAATCAGTTTGCTAGATTGGATCATTGACACTAGTTTGAAAATATTTTTTGTAACCACCCAGATAGCATTTCAGTCTGTTTGATTAGATTTATGTATCAATTACAACCTTGAAATTGTTCTCAAATTATTTTGCTCAAAACTATGAACGCGTTTCTGATTGATGGAGGTACTTTCTGAAGTGGTCCAAAATTGGGAACTTCCCCCTACTACAATTATACTATTTGAATGCTTCTTTTACATAGTACCTGCGTGCTTTTTGCAGTTAACCCTTCAGCGCCCGCACCTAGATCCTGTTGAAGGAAAAATATCCCGTTATTTTTTATCGTTAAAAATGGCCTGAATTTATATATTTTTATTAAAAAAAAATTTTAATTCTTTTTTGAGTGGTTAAAATGCATAAAACCAATTAATATAGAGTTCAGATAGGTCCAGCTTTCTTAAGCGGATAAAGCTACGCTAAACATGTACTACTTAAACTGTTGCAAACAGTGAATTGCAGATGCAAACGGCAAAACGCCAAAAAAAAAACGGAATGTATCATACATGATACGTTTGGCGCTAAAGGGTTAATAAAGAACTGCTTACCTTCGATAGATTATGTTTCATTTTTTGTATGTCACGTTTGATACATATTTGTGACGCTTTTCACTTCCACTTCGTTCTTAGTAATCTTCTATTAGTGTTGTCTCTTTTGTAGTTTCTATAACATTTATAACATGCTTCGGCAATGCGGCCGACTCCAAATTCTCGTTACCAATTTCTTTCGTATTTAATTGAACTACTATGTCTTTCACAAATATCTTTCAATGAACTATAATAAATAAAGAATATGCATTTATAGCAGCAATATCCACGAATTTATAAAAAAAAAAAAAACGACAGAGGCCACCGCGTTTAACTCTCGCGTAGAGACACTATAATCAGAGTCTGGCCACGAGCCACTGTCCGCCATGTTTGGGCTAAATCCTACGAGAGAGAAAGAGACATACACCATTTCACTCTTAACCACTCTTAACAACTCTTACGTTTATGGCGGTATTTTACTTCTGTTTACTTCACGTAAATAGGTATATACACGTGTCACGGTGTAATAGACAGGTGTTCCGACTGTTGTCCAGAATGTGTGACTTTTTCGTCCTAGTTCTTCTGGCGGCCGGCAGATTTCATGGCTGCTGTAAAGGCATTTACATATTTATACAGGCCTGGTATGGAATTCCTACTCGTAGTGGAAGGGGAACACGCCACGCATGCGCGTGATGACCCTGTAACGTCGAACCAATCGACGCCAAGGTTCAGTCAAATGACTCCCCCATGTTTCCCCTCCATTACGCGTAGGATTTTTCTGGCAAGCCCAGTAATACCATTAAAATCTCTACTACCACAATCTCATTAACACATATGTATATGCCTTCTAAGTCACGACGCCTCTCGCGGCGGCCGGGGGAACTAAACAGAAATCGGCACACAAAATCGCTGGGGTAAAAGGTACAGAGTCGGAACACCTGTCTATTACACCGTGACATAGGTATATCAAGAAATTCTAATTGTGATTGATTCATACAAAATGGGTGGATGTACAGCGCCCTTTTGCAAAAATGTATTACAATTACGATTGGTATAATTGACAGATTTAAAAATCAGCGGGAACAGACCAAAAATGGCGGGCCAATCAAAAGTGGCCTTCTCGTGGCCAGACTGTGATTATAGTGTCTATTTTCGCGTTTACATGAATAATCTTGTGTCATTTGATCAATAGAATCTGCACCCCGTTTCGTTTCATTGTAGAATAAATATGTTTTCGTTTTTTTTTTGCATATTCATTATCTAGTGTTTTCTCTTCATGTTGAGTTGATAATAATACCACAAGTTTCTTGGGTTTGTGTCTGGGTATGTAAAAAAACTAACTGGTTTCAGTGACTAAGGATTAGGGAATACAAAAAGTAAGAATGCCATTCCCTTTCTTGTATAAATTAATATTCGGTGCAATAGGAATATTTTTGCGGTTTTTCTGTAACGCAACAGCTGTGGTAAGCCCAAGTAGTGAATAAAGCTCGCCAGCCAAATCTATTAGAGTGTGACATCTGTCAATAGTTATATTCCTTGAAGTGTTCTTTATTAGCTCAACAAGCCTTCGAACTGCAGCAGCAGGGCTTTTATTGTCACCTGCCACAGGATCTTTGGATCCGGAATACAGGGTGCCCCATAATATGTGGGACTTACTTTAGGGATGAATTTTGTACTTGATAATCGAAAAAGCTCATGTAAACGTACATGCGTTATATTTGACCTTGTTTACGAGACATCGCGATTTTTCTGTTCTGTGAATCGATATTTCATTGCCTTCAAAGAAGATATTTAAATTGACTACCTTGTATTTCAGCGCATGCCTAAGGACATCTTCACATTAATCATGCTCTTTCAATACTTATTTATTTATTTGAATCTGCTGAAAAAACTTTGTTCAATTCGGTAATAATACATGTCAACATCTTCAATAGGCCTTCTATAAAAAAGGGATTTTAAATGCCCTCACAAGTGAAAATCAATACATTCAAGCCCGGAGAATAAGTTAACGCAGGGCTGACTAACCGGTGGCTCGCGAGCCACCGGGGGCACCCCCGCCTTGCTGCCACGCTGAACGGGCCCCCTCCATACCTCCCAGACTCTGACGATCGCAGTCAAAAAGAGAAGGAAAGGAGGAGGAATCGACTGCGATTGTCAGAGTCTGGTCGGTATGGAGGGGGGCCGTTCAGCGCGGCAGCAAGACGGAGGTGCCCCCGGTAGCTCGCGAGCCACCAGTTAGTCAACCCTGAGTTAAGGTATACAATATATATACAGTGACTCGCATTAATATTCGGACACTTTTTAAAATCGCATAACTTTTTTAGAATTGGTCCAAACAACTTGAGTTTTTTTGAGAAGCTAGGATTAGTTTGCTAACTGACGCGTTTCGTCGTTTTGAAAAAAAAATGTATTTGGTTGGAATAGCGAAAAGAATAGTAAAGGTCGATTTTTAAACTTTTTTTGTGAGCGTGTAATGAAAATTAAAAAAAAAATCGTTTGTAGATTGCAGTAAGTTGTATACGTGCCTAAAATTTCATCAAAATCGGTTAACGAGAATCGCGAAAATTCCCGAAATCAGCGATTTTCGACCTTATTCTGCGATCTTTAAACGTTTGTAGCTCGGAGCAACGTTAACCGATTTTCATGAAATTTTAGGCACGTATACAACTTACTGCAATCTACAAACGGTTTTTTTTTTTAATTTTCATTACAAGCTCACAAAAAAAGTTGAAAAAACGACCTTTACTATTCTTTTCGCTATTCCAACCAAATACATTTTTTTCCAAAACGACGAAACGCGTCAGTTAGCAAACTAATCCTTCTAGCTTCTCAAAAAAAAACTCAAGTCGTTTGGACCAATTCTAAAAAAGTTATGCGATTTTAAAAAGTGTCCGAATATTAATGCGAGCCACTGTACCTATATGGTGAAGTCTTGGAAATGTCATAACAGTAACAGGAAGATGAAAACTGTTTTGATATTTTCTAAAGATACGTCTACACGACGACACCTTTCTGTCTAGATCAAGGTTTTTATTAACATGTTCGTAAGAATATGGCCACCGCGATATAACCGCCCACAGCAATAATTTGAAAAAGCTTTCGAAATCGAATAATAGATCACGCGTGTAGGTTTATCCTGACAGACACTCTGAACGGAGTGAAATTTCTAAAGGCTTCCCTTTCTCTAAAAGAATTACTTTCGATTTCACCGTACATAGGTAGGGTAGACCGGGGGCGGTAGTAACACTTTGACTTTGGAATACGATTACGCAGGAACTGTTACAGTTACAACAAAAACTCTTGTATGGAAATGTTACTTACTTATTTGACACCATTGAGTCACAACAGTTTCGCTGTATGTCAAGTAATATCGAAGTTATTAATAAAAAATGAGGAGTGTGTAAAGTGTTACAAGCGTCCCTGACCCCGGGTCGGTTGCAACACTGCATGGAGTCGATAGTAGCACAAATTTAACTTTACAAAATTAAAATATTTATTGATTTAAATTATAATAGTAAATGAAGAAATTTAAATCTATAACCAATTATGTGGTATCGCAATTGTAGCAGAAATAAAACACGTTTTAGCTGGTGCATTCTTCATCTGTTCAATCCTCACATTCAGTATATTGCACCCATTTTTCTTTTGGTTTGCTTGTGCTATGGTATAGGGTTCCATGCAAACAAGACAATACTGTTATCCTTCTTTGTCACTATTCGGTTCTATTGCGGCACAACCGACCCCGATTGCCGATGTTACAATCGCTCCCCACCATGCTTTTGAACTTCAATTGTAAATCTTGACTAACGAGACGCATAAAAGTGCTAAGTAACGATCAGTACTACTTTAAAGAAGGTCCAATTACATGCTAAAAAATCGAAGAAGCACATACTTGCAAAGGCAGTGTTTAAGAAAAAGTTACTTTAAGGGAGTGTCCTGCTTTACAAAGTCCGGAAAAATTATTTTTTCGCGAATTTTTTTGAAAGCGAAAGGAACAATTGATCTTCGTAAACTTTTTGGTATATTTAAACATATATTTGAGGAGTACAAAAAAATTTTTTCTCATAAAATTATAAAATACCTATGGCAGATTTATCAGCTGATTCTCGGAGCGCTTTGCCACTGCAGTCTCCAATTGGCGGGAAGGATTCTGGTTGTAATTCTTGTCTGAAATGAAAAAATCCAAATGGTTTTTAATGCTGATATATTTTTCTTCTGGGTAAACTAAAAAAAAGCAGAGAAAAGCGCGAAATCATAAATTTTTTTAGTTTGATAAGAAGAATGTCTATTTTTTAAATACAACATTTGACTTTAACGTGCTATAAAAATTATTTAAAAATAATTTTTTAACAATCTTTTTGGTTCTCATAGAAAAGAATTTAATACTGAACAGCATAAGCTTTGGTTTAATTCAATAGGCCGCTTAGTTTTTTTGCTATCACGCCCGCCAATTTTAAAGAATCGTAAAAAATGAAAACTGGAGAAATCGCGCTTTAAAGTTTTCGGTAGGAGAAAATATTAATTATTGGTTGCTTACACCAGTGATCTTCTAATCAGCTATTCCTGCCCATATAATAGCCCTTCCGCCTGTTAAAAAAACTCACTTTGTTGCATTTGCTCGATCCCACGAGCCGTACGAGCCTCCTTGCTGCTGTATGTTTGGCGCTTGTCTTCCCGCGCGAGTCGCTGCGCGTCAGTGGTATCGGCGAACGTTTTGCACTGCTGGCCAATATTCAAATGCAACAACTGTATTGTAATTAAAACTGCTGAACAACCTTCATTGAATATGCCTGCAGCCATGTAGGCGGCAATTTCAATGATTTTGTAGCCTGAATTTAAATGTTTAAGAGTCATGCGCCCACACCGTTGCATTGAACGATTCGTTGGGGTTTTGCGTGTGTCCGCCTAAACATCGTTCCAGAAGCTCGCGTTTTAAAGGTTTTCATATATCGAACGGATATGTTTTTCTATGTTTCTCTATGTTTTTCTATGTTTTTCTATGTTTTTCTATGTTTTTCTATGTTTTTCTATGTTTTTCTATGTTTCTAACTAATGATCGACGAATGGGGACGCGTCAAAGGGTGAAGCACGCGCCCGTTTCCGTCCGAGCGGTCGCACATATGCCTGCCGCTTACCTGCTCTCGGTTCTTTATCTTTAAAAATATTTCGATTGGCCGCTATAACTTTGTGAATACATTCTTGGATAGGTTTATCTATCGATTTAGGCAATAAAAAAAATCGATTTTTTGGACCTTATAAAGCAGGACACTCCCTTAAGGTATCGAAAAGTTATTTTGTTCCCTAGCAATGTCCATTGCGTATTTGTACTCCTAGGATATGGATGCGTGTATTCCAAATGTCATTGTTCATCAGATATCCAAAATTGGTGTTAATATCTATTATACATATAATGATATTAGTTCTATCTAAAGAGGTTCGACACGGTTAGGGATTGCAATACCGGTAAACCACGAGAAATACCCTAAAATTTTTACCCGTAATTCGCCAAATTTTTATCGGTAATTCGATAAATTACATATAGCAATATAGCGCATATATGCGTTCATTAATTCCATCGACATCTACTACGTTATCAGTAAAAAAACACTTCCATTACTAATAAAGACGAAAACCGAAGTATCTCATGAAGAACCAACTCTGATCCAAAAGAAAACTAAGAATCTGAATCAGTCATGAAAACATGGACGTATTTTCAAGTAGAAAAAGTAAGGAGAAAATATATACTATGAATAGCATATGATTTCTTAATGCCTACCCGGCCAACAAGTGTATAATCTGAAAGCGCTTTATCCGTGGCTGGATTATTTTGTACAAAAATTAGGTAGCGATCAGGAGACCAAAGTTTAGACGAATTAGGTATGTTTTT
Source organism: Andrena cerasifolii (assembly GCF_050908995.1). Taxonomy (NCBI): domain Eukaryota; kingdom Metazoa; phylum Arthropoda; class Insecta; order Hymenoptera; family Andrenidae; genus Andrena; species Andrena cerasifolii. The sequence continues at coordinate 2,456,338 of NC_135125.1, read as the reverse complement.
GCGTGCTTATTTGATAAAAAGAATTGTTAAATAAAAAATATTTAATTATGTATGTAAATTAAGATTCTTTTCATTGTTTTCGTGGTGACGATCCATATTAATAAGTATTGTCAATAGTTATACAAATATATCTATTTTGTGTTATATCATTTTATATTTTATGTTCAGAATAGTTTTATTTTTATATATTTTTTATAATGCTCGATTAGAGTTCAAAAACAGTTTTTTTTTGCAATGTGTACTCTTATATTTTCAATACCTTAAAAAATACCGGTAAATTATCGGTAAACCGGTTTTGATTAAAAATTTTACCGAATACCGGTAATCGAAAAAGTCGGTAATTTTACAATCCCTAGACACGGTCAAATAAACAGTATTGAGTTTCTGTAACAAAAAGATAATTTATAAATCGTAATTATATTACTTTATCCTATTGCTACCTGTAACAAAAAGAAACGACATTAAAGTCTATTCTATCCTTGATGTCGGTTCCCTTGTGCAATTTAACTTAAACGATTTTATTACGTTACGATTTTATTACAAAGGATCTTGTTTACTTCTTTGTTCTATCTCATAAGTTCGGTCGCGTGCTGTAGTTGTCGCCCTTCCAAGAAAGCGGCAGATGCCATTCTAAAGAAATGCACTTATGCGCTTTCTTTACATATGTTGCCAGATATTTAGCGTGTTACATTCGCCTCCCTGTTACTACCGCCGCCCGGTCTACCCTACGAGTCCAATGCAATAAAAGTAAAGTGTTAAGACAGTAAATAGCAAGTTAGAGTCTAGTGCGTATTGTATTGCACATAAATTATCATTCGTGGACTGCTGCTTTACTACAATCACTGTCTAACAAAGGTGGACTTATACTACTTAAACCAGCTCGAATTATGATAACGTATGGGACAGTCCACGCGAAATCGGACCCTTTTTGGAGTAACATTTCGGATGTGGCTGAAATTTGAATATGTTGTAGTCTTTGGGGATATATAAACATATCTCGAAGGATTTTTGACAATTTTGAAAAATGTCGATTTTACAGCTGTTTGAAGGTAAGTGCTAACTTTTTTTCAATAAATTATAACTATGGAAGTAGTAAACGGATGGAGATGAGTTTTACGGTGCTTATAGAAAAGACATTGAAGTTTTAAGAAAAAATTATTTCAGTTTCAGAAACAAATTTTTTTAACCATTTTTGGGCAATTATTTTAAACAAATGCAGTTTTTTTAACAGCGGTCGTGATTTTAAAAATCTGAAAAAAATAGAATATAGCTCTATCCTTTCCCTTCATGGTCTAATTGACAAAAATATGGGCTTTTTAAAATTGGCCTTGTAAAAATTGTCGAAAGTTGACGCTGCGTCGCGTGTTCGCAGTATTTTTCTTGAAACGAGGGTGACTTTTAGTTTTTTAAATGGAATGTTATATATTTGATTACCCAATATGAAAGCGACTGTCAAGACAAATTCAACCATATGGAATACTATGACCTTGATGGCCACACAAGGTTAGGAATGAAGTAAATACATTGAACTATCTATCTAGTAGATAGGGTGTCTTTCTTTCATTCCTAACCTTGTGTGGCCTTGAAGGTCATAGTGTACCATATGGTTGAATTTGTCTTGACAGTCGCTTTCATATTGGGTAATCAAATATATAGCATTCCATTTAAAAAACTAAAAGTCACCCTCGTTTCAAGGAAAATATTGCGAACACCAAAAATTCAGATACCGTATTATGTTGGATATAAAAAACAGTAAGAGTTTTCCTGCTTCAGTTTTTTTCAAATACTTACCAATTTCGAGAATTCTGTATAAGAATATCAGGTATAACCGCTTGGCCGCTGCGAGTACCGCGGTGCTGGGCGATGCAGCGTCAACTTTCGACAATTTTTACAAGGCCAATTTTAAAAAAATCATATTTTTGACAATTAGACCATGAAGGGGAAGGATAGAACTATATTCTATTTTTTTCAGATTTTTAAAATCACGACTGTTGTTAAAAAACTGCATTTGTTTAAAATAATTGCACAAAAATGATTAAAAAAATTTGTTTCTGAAACTGAAATAATTTTTTCTTAAAATTTCAATGTCTTTTCTACAAATCGCCGTAAACCTCATCTCCATCCGTTTACTACTTCCATCGTTATAATTTATTGAAAAAAAGTTAGCACTTACCTTCAAACAGCTGTAAAATCAACATTTTTCAAAATGGACAAAAATCCTTGGAGATATGTTTATATATCCCTAAAGACTACAACATATTCAAATTTCAGCCACATCCGAAATGTTACTCCAAAAAGTGTCCAATTTCGCGTGGAATGTCGCATATATAAACTCATTCAAATTCTTAAATATCTATGTTCGGTTCAACAGCTAGCCATTTTGTTCTTCCTAAAGAAATATTGTTTTATAAAAAGTTACTTCTTCAAGTGCAATTTAATTGTTCAACGATTATGTTGTGTATTAACATTAAAGTAAAGACCCTTCTTCCTACAGTAGCGGGCAAAAAAGTTACCACTTTTCCAATCCACTCTACCTCCATTATTTTTTTACATCAACTCAAAACTGCAGCATATGTCCAATATACATATTCTGCTAGAAAATTGAAAACTGCATAAAACCCAATTAAATTTAAATTTATTTAACTAATAAACAAAATCCCTACACAACATTAAGCACAACACCTTTTTAAAGCTGTTAAAAAGTTACGACTTTTGAAAAGTAATAAAGAATCTGATATTTCGTGAGGGCACCTTCTGCTTTTATGACAGCCTAAAAGAATACCAAAAGTGGTAGCTCCTTTGTCAGCCCCAAAAATGTGTTACCCCGTTGAATATCATAAACTTTTTTTTTTTTGTTAGTTACATAAATTCAATTTTAACTGGGTTTTATACAGCTTTAAATTGTCTATCTATATATATATATATTAAACACAGTTCCAAGTTGGTGTAAAAAAATAACAAAAATAAAGCAAATCGAAAAAGTGGTAACTATTTTGCTACTGTACATATCTCTGTTAAAAAATGAAGTTATACAGCAGAAAAAGTTGATCGCAGCAGTGCTTTAGCTTTTATACGCGGCTAGTTGAGAAATGCTAGAGCGAAGACAATTCAGTGAAGAGCTCGTACTTGTGGAATAGGCCCTATTGTAGTCATTTGTGAGCACGAAGGAACAGCGTAGTCGTTATCTCCTCGTTTTTTTCAATGTTTAAATTTCAAAACAGGGAAGCACGTACCGACGTTTCTCGTGGATACTTTTGAAAGCATGATTTCATACGCATGCATGGGCAAAAACGTACGGCTTTGTTTTTTGTTGCTTCAGAGAATACAAACGAGACAAACAACAGCGGCTCCGTCCCCAGTCGATTTCAGTATCCATGACCCGATTATTCGGTGTACTCCGTATTGACGTACCCACGGTTTTCAGTATTGAGTCGTTAATCGATATTATCACTATTTTATCTTTTTAGATTCATGAGTGCCTGAATAAGTGGTTTTCCAGTTCAAAGGTGACCAATTTCAATCGATGTTTATTCGATGACGACAACAGTTCCTTTCAATTTTGCCCTTTATAGGTCACTCGTTGTAAATATTTCCTCAAGTTTTTAGCAAATTGCAGTTAAACTTTCCGGTCTTTTATATTACCTTCAGCCTCTCCTAAACAGAGCTTTCACATTGTTTAACTTAATCCAGGATTCTGCTTTTGTTATTTAATAAAAAATATCTGAACGTAATATAATGAAGTCTGTTTAGTCGACATTATAAATTTAGTAACTTTTGCGTTGCAATTTAATCGAAGAATTTTTATTCGATGATAAAAATATCTGAACGTAATATAATGAAGTCTGTTTAGTCGACATTATAAATTTAGTAACTTTTGTGTTGCAATTTAATCGAAGAATTATTTTATTCGATGATAAAAATTTAAGTTTTCTAGAACGTTAGTATTTCGTATGTGAAACGGGATGCAGGTGTGGTAAAATGTTACCCGATATTCCATAACATCCGTTTTTCAAATATGTTCGCGGTACCTGGCTTAATGGATACTCTAATGCTTCAGACACTTCGCCAAGCAGCTTCAACTGACAGGACGTATTTTTGAAATTCATTATATGTTGTGAGTTGAATAACCGCGACAGAAATTTATGCCGGGATATTTATCTTTGTTAAAAAACAGTCAATGTAAATCTAGTACCAGGGCCATCAAGTAAAAGTTATGAGGAAAGAAACACATTTTATGGGACTTTTGATACCAAAATAATGAGAATTAGCTTCATAACAGAAAATGTGTACGTACATTACAATCGCGGAGAAATTAAGTGGTAGGAATCTTTATAATACAAAAATCAGTAAGGTGAATGTTCCAATTTCTGCTGATGTCCCCATTTCTGCTCATTTTCATATTTTTCTTATTATTATAAGCGCTAAGTAGTATTATAGTTGCAACAAAATAATTATTCTAAATAATAATTTTAGCTGGTTGTGCTAAGGAACAGGGTCACTATTGGTATTCGATAATTGGGCAGAAAATAGTTTCTGCAGTAAAAGTTCTTATTTAATAACAAAAACAGATATCGTATTGTGCTCTGATATAGATTTTTTTTTACTATTTTTAATTTTTTTTTAAGTAGAAAATAGGTGACTAGGTTTAGGGTCAAGTGAATCACCGCCATGTCCGCATTTCTACTCACCAAAATTTTAGTAACATAACCTCACAATTCAATATATGCTGTAACCTCTATTTCTACTCGAAGGCATTTTATTTTTTGTTTATCATTGTTTTATGCTTTACTGTTGTGTTATGAAACATCTCCATAAAAGATGTAACTTATTTTAACCTTAAAAGGCAATATATTATGTGAGCAGAAATTGGTACAAATGGTGAGTAGAAATAGGTACATTGCTATTTTTCGTGAGCAGAAATAGACAATTAGAGCATTATATTTAATTACAAATTATTAGTAGTTAAGCATCTTGAAATATGTTTCTTAAATAGTGTTTGAATTGGTTGATTTATTATTAAAGAATTAATCAATTACTCTGAAAATTTCGATCGCAAACAAATTTTTTACACCTTCTTTCTGACGAGTAACCTCTTAAATGAACAGAAATTGGGACATTCACCTTAAAGTTTTACTAATACCTACAAAGCTATATTTCTTGTATTGAACATCCTCGTGGTACGTACAAAATATTTAGGAAACAACTAAAATTAGCAGCAACATTTAATACCAACGTTTAATAAATTAGTTGAAAATTTGGAAAGGGACAAACTGAAGTGGACATTCGAGTAACATAACATTCAAAACAGAGAAATGTAAGCAAACACGTAGCTTAGATCAGCTTCACAAACAAAGATGTTGAATAAATATACTAGTTCAAGCCTCCGTAACAATAATAGCAGTAGAATAACTTATAAAATAACGCGGGAATGCCAGAAACGGAAAAAGTTTCATCACAAATTTGAGATTCCTAAAAATTGCAAAATATTGTAAAAATTAAATTTCTGTAAAATAGATTAGAAATATAATATGCCGGAAAGTGCAGTAGAAAAAAAAAATACAGACAGATATGTAGGTACTATAATCACGAAATTGTACAGAATTATATCACCGATAATTTCGGAGATAATTCATATGTATTTTGTATATCATTAAGATAACATTTTTCTTGCAATAAAATCTGTAATGATTAGGTATCTATCACCCAGCTTTAATTTCCTTAATTGCACCAAAATCGCATTTAAAATGGATTTATATAAAATTTATTATAATGATTAATTGTATTGTTATAAAACCATTTTTTGATGGTGATAAAACAATGTGTAAATGGCCACAGTTGTAGAACAACACTTTAAAGGCATCAATCATTCTCAAATACATTTCATAGTACCGATAAGTAGACCGTTTGTCGATATAGCAGCTTTTAGTTCAGCTTTCTTCTGTACTTTATTTTATTCAATGCATACTTGCAATTGCACAGTTCGACAGCCATCTGGACTTGTAACATTCAATAGCCGTTTCCTATAGGTTTTCGTGCCCTGAAAACGAATCCGCAAACCGTTTGTCTCCATCACCCTCAGTTTTTGAGAAATTCAATTTTGAAAAAAAACTGCAAATTTTCAACTTTGAACATCTTTTGTGTCGAAACGGTAATACTTATTCGGTTGCTCCTTGCGTCAAACTATTCTATGAACCCTCCCCAATACAAATATATATGTTATTATTGCATTACGAACATTTAAATATGTTTAAAGATCGATCAAATGGAAAAGGACACCCGAAATGCACCAATTTTTGCAGATATCTTGCTATATATTTTAGAAACTAAGGGGCTAGGAGAAAATCTGACTATTCCACGAGATGCAGCAGACATTTTTCCTTCGGAAAGCATTAACAGAAGTGGTAAATCACGTTTTGTTTTCAATACAGAAACGAAAGAGTTTGGCAAAACGTGCGGCGCGGACAGTGGTAGTCAACGGCGGCGCGCGATCCACTGCCGCTCAGCGTCACACAATCGCTTAACGCGCGTGAGTACCACTGTCGGCGCCGCACGTTTTGCCAAACTATTTCGCTTCTGTATTGAAAACAAAACGTGATTTACCACTTCTGTTGATGCTTTCCGATGGAAAAATGTCTGCTGCATCTCGTGGAACAGTCAGATTTTCTCCTAGACCCTTAGTTTCGGAAATAAATTGAAAGATACCTTAAAATTGAGGGTGATGACGACAAACGGTTTGCGGATTCGTTTTCAGGGCACGAAAACCTATAAGAAACAGCTATTGAATGTTACAAGTCCGAAAAAAATCAAATTTTGTCGAACTATGTTATCAGTGAGCATTATTTACGTATACTCATTACATTTAATTATAAATAAAATAAATTATTAACTAATTTTTTTACGGAGGATTGCGATATTTACAAAACTCTAATTTCATGTTAATTCCCCCAATACGTACCCTTTACATTAACATTTGGTCACACGATCTTACACTGATTTCCTTATAACATTCGAATCACAAATGGTTACACATAGCGTATGTAAACGCGACTTAAATATCGTGGGTTAACTTTGCGCATACATTCTTCGAATAAAGAAGAAAAATCGAAATTCCACACGGCGATAAGCACCGCAGTTTAATTTCGTTTTGTTAGCTGGAAACAGCACAAGCGGAGAACAGTGTACAGTGTGATTATTCGGCGCATTGAAGCGTTAGTATCGCGCGCCCGGAACGTGCAGAAATAAGGGAAAAGGGAAATTAATTTATCGCTTTCTCGTGAAGAAATCACACTCGTTCCGTGGATGTGACAGGTCCGCGACTCGAGCGCTCATTGCAGCGCCCGGAGACGTCTACGGCACGTAATAGAAATGCTACAGAGGGGAAGGAGAAAAACAAGGGAAAGGAAGAGAAACAGTTAACGTAGCGGGCAGCGACGTTGTTGGTGGATACGATGTAGGATGGAGCTGTGGTGGGTAGCGACGGTGGTGGAAACAGCGCAAAGTAGACAGCTGGAAATGGGGAGTGCTGGGGGTGGTGGAGGGGAGGGTGGGGAGCGAGTGGCAGCGTAGCGGCTCGTTTAGCACGCAGGATCAGCTTTGGGGAGAACCTCGCTTCGTCGCTTTTACCTCGCGCTAGCTAGTAGCTCCGCCGCATTCGTACGTGATACGAAAGCACGCGTCCGATAGTGTTGCACAGAGGCTCGTACAACCGCTTTCGAACTGTTTCCGTGGGTGTGTTCTTGCTTCTTCACATTTCTTTCCCTACAGTTTCCTCCTCCACCCCTATCTCTCCCTTCCGCTTCCTCATTGCCCCTATCTCCGTGCTCTGCCTGCCTTTCAATCTTTCCTTCCGCCTTCCAAACATTCGCCTGCTACCTCCTTGCCCGTGTTCCCCGCGACTCCATTTCTCCTTCTTCCTTTCCGCTTCTCTCTTTCTCTCTTGCATTTTCTCTTTCTTCTTGCAAGTCGATCGAGGCTGAGTCTCTCATCGGATCGCCTTCGCTGCCAATGTTATCGATCCTCGGGTGTGTGAAAATTCATGTTTTGACTGGCCTTAGGGAACAGACCCAATGGATACACGGACAGAAACCGAGACGTTGCCACATACGCTGTCGCGGTCTCGAGGAGCCGAGTACGCACGCCCGTTGTGAACGGCGAGATAGGGACGACAGGTTAAGACGTTTTAGAAACACTGCTCGACGGTTCTGTGTCGCTAACATCCCTGTGTAAACAGCTGCGAAATTAGAGGAGACAACAGGGGGAGAGAAAGAGAGAGCCGACGGTGGGGAGGAAGAGAAAAGGAGCTAGAGCTTGGAGGTAGAGTGTGCCTAAGCTGCGGTGTAGCACAATTTAGATGCTCACAGAGTGGGATAAAACACCGGCTCTTTCTGGTGGGCGTCTAAGCGCGAAGTTAATTGGCGCTGGGACTACTGTTCGCCGGAACAGAAAAAAAAAGTGAACGAACCGAGAGATTTCTCGCGAAGGAAAGAAGAGAAGGAGAGACTGAAAAAGAAAGGGAGATAAAGGAAGTTTGAAGTGTGCTTTTCGCGTGCATGCCTCGCTGCGAGCCACTCGAGCTCCCAGGCAAGTTGGGTTAAAGAGGAACGCTAGGGTTGCCGTAGTGTAGCGACACTGAAAATTTCCCAGAAGTTCCTGTAGATTTTCAGTCTTCCTTTCTTACCTTTCCCTTCTCTTTCCCCTCACATTCGAGCCTCGTAATCAATCGAGACGCCAGAGTTAAAATACCGCCCGCTACTTGTCAGCATTGCATACTCTCCTGAGCTCCATTTCTTGTTGTCCTAACCGATCGATGTGATCAAGTGCCTCCGTGAAAACGTACGGGCTCGTCGGAATTATAATCGAATCCTTCGTTCGTCATTCGCAGGACGCGTGGGTGTACTGTGTTGCCCGGAACGTATAATGAATTATGCGTGCGTGTAGAGGATAGCGGAACGAGCTGCAAGGACAGTGGGAGCCTAGTGTTGGGAGAGCGAAGTTGGGCCGCTCAGCGTGTTGTGAAAGGAATAAGTGGGTGCCTCTGAACGCAGTAAGATATTTTGTGAGAACCAACTTATATTTGGCTCGTCGGTCTGGCTACTGGACGGGTCGTCTTGTATTCACAATCGAGTGCGCGCATTTAAACACACCGCTCCTAGCTTCACCCCGTTATCTCGCTACTGTCCAAAGTGCTACAACAGAAGAAAGGACGAGTTGCCACGAAGCAGCGATACACACTGCCTCGTCGTGTCGTCGGACCCACTACGTTGATCAGCCGGTAAGACGATTCGATTCAGTGCATTACGAATCAGCAGACTGCGGCCCGAACCGTCTTTCATCGCGAAATACTACCGGATAAAGTTAATTAAATTGAAGGCAACCGTTATGCAAACAAAATTATCGTACATTAAAGTATACGCTTCGTCTAATGTGCGATGCGACAAACTACGTTTGAGAGTTACATGAGAAGGAATACTTGTTTTTCTATTGCTGAAAGTATCCTTGATACATTAAGTTGTGTTCTAAGTGCAGCTTGTTTCTTGTCTTTAACACAATTTCTCTGCAATAATATTTTTACGCTCACGAAACGTCGAAATTGAGGGGAAATGTTCAGCAGACTTCTCTGAATTTAATTTAAGGGATTTTTTTATTTTTAGTTAGTGCGTTTCATACGGGTTTTTGTATAAAATGTTAGAGAATTGACGCTATGAGTGCTACACCACCTCAGCTCCTCGCACAATCAATCGGGAAAAGGGTAATTGAATTGCGACTTTAAAGCGACTGAAACGTTTCATTGCTTCTTTTAATTGATCATTCAGGAGAGCTTGATATTTGATTTTATTCTCTATGCGGCAGTGACATCACGAAAACTGAAACATCTGCATAATTCATGACGGTCCGCTATTTTCCTCTCGTCCATCATTTCAAATCCCTTTAACGCCGCCACTCTGATCTCCTTACCCTGCAAGCAAAGCTTCTTCGTTACCAACGTAATAAGAAAAGAAGAAATAATTCTTCACGATGTAATTGCATATTTTTTTTTTTTTTTTTTGTTTTAGGTCGCATCAACTCTGTGATTATTAGCGACCACAGTCAGTGGTTAGTTTTTATTTCGCAATATATATTTAGTCTACGGACAAGGTCGAGTACTTTCTTCAGGTTTTCTTCTGTTTCGAATATTTTTCTATATTATTGGATAGTTGTCTTCTGACGTCTTCTGTGTTCCTGCAGTCTAATAGGATGTGTTTGATGGTTAAGTTTTGTTGGCAGGTTTCACAGCGTGGTGGGGTTGATTTGTTGAAAATGAATTCGTGTGGTATTTTAGTGTGCCCAATCATTAGTCTGTTTAGTACTATTTGGTCTTTTCTGCTAAATTTGGCTGCGGCGTGGTTTGTATGAAAGTCATCCGTAATATCACAGATTTTGGACGGAATATCTTTATTCCATTTTTCCTGCCACTTCTGCTTGACTCGATTATTAAGGGGAGGTTCCGGTCTAGAGCCCACAAAAATAGGTGATCTTTCGGAATTAATTAAAGGAAAACTACTATATATAATTTAATGGGACTTTTTGCATTGTATTAAGGATGTCTTAAGTTATAGAAATATATTTTTTGTTTTATAATTAATCATTGCAGACGTCACTGGGGAGTCGTTAAAGTTAAGGCGTCAAAAAATTGATCCAAATCGGTGGGACCTGTATCCCCAAAAGTTACTATCCGATTCGACTGAAACTTTTTTTATTTTGAAGAATATACTTCTGGCTAGGGGAGAAACCAGTAAAAAATACAAAAATTACATTTTTTTAGAAAACAACAACACTTGAAGCTTGAAATCACTTTTTCCCTATAGTTTTCATCCTTCCAATGCCTTTAAAAAATATAAATTTTTAATTTTTTGTATTTTTTCTGGTACCCTCCCTAGCCAGAAATATATTCTTCAAAATAAAAAAAGTTTCAGTTGAATCGGATAATAACTTTTGGAGATACAGGTCCCACCGTTTTGAGAACACTGTTTCGAGAAAAACGCGTTTAAAGTTTTACGTGGGCGCTACTCAAATGCCTATAACTTCGGGAATATTACGAATTTCAAAAAATCCTTTTAAACATGTATTCCTAAAAGGTTGAACATTCGAAAAATGAAATAAAAAAAAATCGACTTTTAGACCGGAACCTCCCCTTAAGGTACTTCGAAAAATCATGGTATACGGCTGGGATTAATTCGGTGGGTTGCAAAATGCATATTTTTGTCTCCTCGTTTATTATAGTCTTTATTAGGAACAGAAAAATTCCAGTAAGTAGAGTATTATAGGAGGTATACATCATCACGTTTGTGCTTAAATTATAGTACGAATCATAAAACTATCGTACAAGTGTGTTAATTTCATGATAGTCTAATTGACGTTTCAAAGACTAACACAAAGCCCAGGCATGTTACGAAAAATAGTATTTGAATAAATCGTCTGATGAGAGATGATGGTTCTTTTAATGGGGTTACCAATGCAGTGAATTTTCAAATTTTTATAATCTACCTGCAACAAAAAGGGCACGTATTTATGTCTCGTGTTACCTATTCCTTTTAAGAAAACCTAACAGGGCAAGAAGTCGTAGTACCCCACTTTACAGAATACGTGCAACTTTTTGTTATTACCTACAAAATTCGAAGTGTATACAGATTGTCTCCGAGGTGTGATACTGACGAGTATCTTGCTGAATCCAATCGAAAAATTAAATCAAGTTTTTAAAATAAAATTTTAATTAGCACATATTATTGTTAGATTTACTTCTTTACATGGAATTACCTCGTGAGTCGTTCCACGACGCACGCCTGCAGAGCAAAGTGGGGGAATCCGGCGGTGTCGAAAAGATCTCTATGCCTTCCGGCCTAGTGTTCCTGAATTCTCGATAAGTATTTTCTGTTTCTCGAGAAATCAGAAATCAGATCATACTTCTCGAGAAATTGAAAAAAATATTACAAAATTTATATTTTTGGAATAATGTTGATAATATTTATCAAAAACACAAGAAACCTTTAATTAATTGTTCATACCTGTCTAATTTGCACAAACCTTGTATAAATGAAAAAAAAACAGATATTAAATATAATTGATATATTTATTTATTTAAAACAAAATTTGTGCAAAGTGAAACATTACTTTTTTATTTTAAAACGGTTTTTCATCTGTTTCTTTTTTTGTTGTGATAAAATCTGTAGCTGTAGAAAACTTTCTTTCGTTTTGAGTGGATGTTGACTTAATCCTAGCATATCCAAAAGTTATGGTAAATTGGGTGTCCTTCCAGTGGACTCAAAATATGAAATTCCTTTGTACAAGTTCGGAATTTATCGTCTTCTTGGTTGATACTAATTTCTTGGAGGCTCTCTGCGATTGCTATATCTATAATTGTTTTCTTAATGGTAATTCTTCATTTTGAAGACTCGTAAAGTTTTCAGTATTTTCAGGAAAATCATGGTTACTGTTATATTTTCCGAAAAGTCTAGCTACTTAAAAATCGTTTTGGAGTTATATATATATATATATTTATATATACCTACTGAATTAAGTAATGAGTTTCTTGTGGCTATTAAAGAAGAAATATCGAAAAGAATATATATTAAATATATATATATATATATATTAAATATATATTAAATATAGGATATATATATATATATATATATATATATATATATATATATCTGTCGTGGATATTAAATGACAAACGCGTCTTTTGAAACATTTTGAAGAGATTCTCCATTACCTATGCAACAATTTTATAAGGGATACAATAGTTTTGTCTCTTCTTTTCGATATTTCTTTTTTAATAGCCACAAGAAATTCATTACTTAATTCAGTAGGTATGCCATTTTTCTAAATTGTTAAGTAAGAATTTAAGAGCACCTTTTCCAGCCAATAATGTCGAATCTTCTCTACTGAGATTTTCTATTGTAATTCATATAGGTTCTAATGCTACTAATAAGATTTATTATAAATTGTAGATGTGTTTATACGTTCGCGATTGACTAGCAATATACAATTTGAACTAACGAAAAATTCAATTCCGAAAATAAATGAGATTTATAATAATTTTCGTAGACTTAAGTTGCTCGAGAAAACTAGTATTTCTTGAGAAATAAGAAATAAGCATTTATAAAATTTCTCGAGAAGGAACAGTCGGGCCCCTTTCACTCTTCACTTCTTTCGATCATGGTGTTGTATCTAAAGGTGCGTTCAGAGTTGAACTCACATGCGTATTTATGAAATGATGCGTAAAATGATACTTATCTAGCTAAATAGATGAAAGTTGACAGTCTGACTATTGTACACATCTCGTGTACTCGGCTCACGCGTGCCCTATGAAAAACGCTTCGTCGTTCCGTGTCAAGTGCATCCGTAGACTTTTTTCCAGAAGGGGGCACCTTTGGGGTGAGGGTGAAGAAAAATAAAATAATGAAAAAGTGAAGAGCCCGCTTGCTTTTTTAAGTAATTTTGTAGTGTCAATTTAATTAAAAATTTAAATTCGAAATTTGGAAATATTCACTTTTTTAGTATACACATAATAAAGATCAGTTTTTAAAAATAGGCGATTTTTTCTCAAAATACAGAAAAGGGCAACTGCCCCTTTTCCACCCCCACCCCCACCCCTCCCCCTCCGGATGCCTATGTTCCGTATGCCGGCCACGGCTGGGGGAGCAACGAAATCGAATTGGATAAGTGGCAACGATATATATTCCAGGATTTCTTTCTCTTCGTTCCCTCTTTTCGAATCCACCTAAGCGGTCCGCCACTCACTCGTGATACCTATACACACACTTATGTATAGTTATCCCACTTCAACTTTGTAGTCTTCTAATTTTAGTTAAGTGCGCCCAGTTACATATTTTCTGGTGGGCGGGCAAACGAGTATAAGTCAGAATTCTTAGTTTTCCAAGAAGACACTTAAAGCGAATTCGTTAACTCGCACTGACTCTGCACTGGTGCCAAAAATTGATGTGGATTGGTTGATTCTTATAGAGCTGTCTTCGTTTCTATCAGAAATAACCAATCCAAGTCATTTTCTGGCACCAGTGCAGAGTCAGTGCGAGATACCGAATTCGCGATTAGAATATTTAAAGTGCCATGTAAGATCAGGTGTCAAATTTTTTATGTAAAAGTTGATAACATATGTCACGGACTTTCAATATATACTTCCTAAATCGACTTCCTGCTCGAAAAAAAATTACAAAAAATATTACAAAATTTTAATTAAATTGCAATTGAGCAAAATAAAATTGTATTTTTACCTTCGATTCACAGAAAAGAAACTGTTTAGCTTGAAGTGTCAAATTATTTTCTTCATCTTATTCATCAACATAACTCAACTTCTACCGGTTTTCTCGCTATTCTACTGTATTGTTGAAAAAATACTGTATATTGAAAAAATCGGGAAAGAAGTGGTATTGGCTGGCACCAAAGAGGATAAGACAGAGTGGAAGCATCCCATAAGAGCCCGTGTTAAAAAGTGATATACGAGATTCAGCGCCCTCTGGTGTTTCAGGCCCTCGAAAATTCGATAAAAGAGGCAATATTTAAAAATTTTAAAGTTAGAAATGAATGAATTAAAATATTAATTATAGCAGAAATAATGAAAAGAACTGTAAATTTGATATAATGTTAAAATTTATTAATGGTGAATTACATTACGAACATTACAAACACATTACATACATCACATTACATATACATATATAAATAATACATAATAAATAAAGTTAAATTAATTTTTAAAATTATACATAAACTAGAAGTGTAAGTAAGTAATTGAAGGTAAAAAGAGATTTCTTTATTGATACTAATTCCATAAACTTCATTATTTAATAAGATTGAAAGTTAGGTTATTGTTTGAAATCATTATACGTACCTCATTAAGTTTGCAGGTTCTGAGAAAAAGTGTTGATTTTTGTCTTTGGCTTGTGATCTATGACATCCTTTAACGTGACAACGATTCATTTTTTACAATTTCCTCACTTTTAAATCAACGAATATCCCAAGCCCCCTACAAACAGCCATAGACTATGTAAGTACCGCGGACAGCGCTGCCTCGCGGTCAGTTTTTTGAAAAGTGGGATGATTAATCCTTAGACCATATATACTTATAGACACGGCTTCAGATAACTGCCTTGACGCAAAGATTAAATCATCTACGTGACGTCACATGTGGGCAAAGTAATGATGGAAGTTACAGCGATGTATAAATATTTCCGAAAATGCGATTTAATCATTGTCTTTGCAATTCTTTATACAACATGTTTGCACCTTTATTAATAATTATTCAAAAATTATTCACAGAAAAAGATATAACCTCACTTGTATATATCGTATGAGGTACTATCCACCATTTTGAATTATCTTTTGCCCACAAGTGACGTCACTTTTGCCCGTTATCTTTGCTTCACTATGACTCGTAGCTTCATATAGAGCAGGCCGCGTCTATAGGTATATATGGTCTAAGGATTAATCGAATGTGGTTGAATATACTAGGGAAAGAAATGAGGGTGAAATTAGCGGAAGTTTTAAATGTTTGAAATTAGTTAAAGGAAATTAGTTAAACTCTGTACCAAATTCACTGGACGGCCAGGCAACACGCATAACCTGCGCAACATTCAAACATTAATTCTGCAGAACGCATAGCGTTATTTGTGAAAACTACTAATCGTGCACGTCGTATATGTTGCGTGGTTGGTTGTACAAATATGGAGTATAAAAATCCAGAGATCCAATTTTATAGATTTCCTTCTCGGTCTTGGGAAGAAGAAAGAACAAAAACATGGATTGCTGCTGTGCGTTGTGTGACGTAAGTGTGGGATCAGGAAGCCCCCTGTCATAAGAAGGGGTGTCGATGAAGGAACCACGGGGAGTTGGCGTAGCCGTAGTGGTTAACGCTGCCGATCAGCACGCGGGATGGCTCGGGTTCGATTCACGTTTGAATCTTAAACAGTTGCCGCTCGTATACTCCCAAAATTGAAAAAAAATCCGAGAGGCGGCGCGAGCGCTCCGCGCCGGAGATACTTACTTAGCCTATAAATGGCTACCAATGGCTACAAACAGGTGTCATGTGTGGCTTGGCTTCTTCACCTCCCACTCTGCTACCCGCAAACTGAATAGTATTGAGCCTGAACAGACAGGTGTCGCTTGCATCGCATATTTCTGCTTCCACTCTATCTTATCCTCTTTGGCTGGCACTACTGGAACCATAAGCAAAGGACAACAACGTAGAAAATGTTAGCGTACTTATCCGGTTTGGATAAAAAATTGACTTATACGCGTTTGCCCGCCCACCAGAGATATACCCGTTAAAATTATTGCTGAGGTTGCAACACATTCTACGATAGTTCATAGTTATGTTGTTTAGTGTAGGGTCATTTAGGGGGAGACGCACCACTTTTTTTCGATTGCTTATAGAGACTTAAATAAATACAGCTGAAAATTTAGGTAAATGTAGTTTGATTGTTTATTTCAATCTCTTTTACAAAATAACATATTAAATATATAAAAACTTTATTTTCATATTAAAATACGCTTTCTAAAAAACTTGGAAAAGTGCATCCAACCCCAGACCTGAGGGAGAGATGCACTTCAGATTCGGGGGCGATGCATTTACTTATTGGTACCCTCTTCTCCCTACTTTCATTCTTTTTTTTACCTTCTACACATATTACAGAGGGGAGGATACATAGTACATGCTTCGCGGAGCCATTTTGCGCATTCCGGGCAACGAATCCAATTTACTCACCGTTCACACAAATTTTACGCCTGAAATCCAACAGAATGAAAAGTTTTTTCAATTTTAATGAACTTAAACCGCACGATCAATGTGATTCGTTTAGTAAGGTTATGTTTGTAGATAAGAACACGCGTCTTAAGCGTTGAAACAGTGCTGCCACTTATGCAGTGCGGCCGGAAAAGGAAGTAGTGCATCTCTCCGCTAGGTGCGTCTCTCCCGGAATGACCCTAAAACGATCATTTGTATTCTCCTATTTTTTGTGCTGCACGTATTCTGTAATCTAATTGGCTTGTATCACTCTTTTGACAAATATATGTGGGATATTGTCCAACTCCGAGCGCTGGTGTGAGCCAAGTACTCTTTGAACACGTTTTTCTCGAAACACGATATTTGGAAACGGTAACCACGATTTCAGAAGATCTAATGAACCGATTCAAAAAACCCTTGACGTACTTGATTCATAATTGGACTCGCTATCGCAGCATTCTATAACATAATTTTTTCAAACACGGGTTTCATTTATCTGCACATTTATCCGCAAAATTAAACCGCCTCTTTGCACTACTTCCTTCAAATGTGCACCAATCATCGTAGTTTTGGTATTTTTTGCCCCAACAACGGATACTGCGATAGCCATTGATATAAATTTTAAGAAATGTTTTGGATTTTGGATCTTGGACGATCCTGTGAGTAAATTTCGTGGTTAACGTTCAAGCATCTCTTTTTGGCAGCGCTGCACTGCGCGCCACCTAGAAATTGTATCAAGACCGAAAACATGAAACAAAAATTTGTTTTTATCCCCTAACGAGTGTATCAATAAATGCCAAAAATATTTTTTTGGATTTGTTATAACCTCTTCTTGTAAAAAAATCATACATATCACCTATTTTTTTAGTGTTTTGACCGGAGAGAGTCCCCTTAACCCTTTCTCTGCGTATTTAAATTTTCGGATGCTTTTTTAAAAATGTCAATTTTACATCAATAAAAACGTTCTTAATTTTCAACTTCTTTTGCATTGCACGTGTTTATCAGAGTACACATTTTTTTAATGCGTAGACTATAGTCGAAATCTGTATCGAACAAGACTGTAGCAGCGTTCGACTATAGTCGAAAAACGCAGTGAAAGGGTTAAGTAATTCTTTAATTTTTCGGTTCAGTGTTATGTCGTTCATGTAATAAATTCGTGTGAGAATATGTATGTCGTTATAGTAACCAATTTTTGCACCATTGTTTTAATTTTTTTTTATTTTTTCGTTTTCTGCCTGTAGAATTATCACTGCTGTCCTTTTTGAAATAATCGGTGCTATCGCGAAAACGTAGAGGAATAAAGGGGTGGTAATATGGCACCCCAGTTTTATATATCTTCCTAAAATCTGATTCATAATTCAAATTGCTTTAAATTTTTGCTTAAAATATAGGTGAACTAATAAGGTTACGTGTGATAAAAGATGGACGCAAAAGAGCAACAATTTAATTGAATTTGACATATACATATTATGAAAAAATGTAATTTTCAGCGCTGTTACAAAAGTGAGGGTAATATGGCCCCCTAACAAAAATCATAAAACATCATTCTTTCGCAACATCAGAGATAAAAAATAAATGAATGTAGAATATTTTAATATTTACACACAAAAGGCGCACATATTTCACTTTTCCGCACGATGTGCACTCGCTATGTGTCCATCACTCGCATATGATGCATTTAATCCATATTTCGCCACGTTGCACAGTGCGGCACAGATGGACAAAAATACAAAATCGAAATATTCATGTGTATAACAGTATAAGGTCTTATTGAATTGTTATATAATTTATTTTATTTTATTTATTTATTTGTTCATTATTACTGGTAATAATAATTCATCTTACAGAATTTATGGGTCAAAAAGGAAAATCAACTATTTTTGTGCACGCTTAATTATTTCTTGGCATTTGTTTTACACCTATTGGAGGGGGTGATTGAGTTTAGATTTTTGTCCAAAATTCTATCATTCGACCGCACTGTGCGTTGGTCCATGGCACAACGTCCGACACGAAACATGCATATTGCATCGGTGTTATTTGAAGCTTCATGAGGAATTTCGATGTCTGAAATATCAGAGGTTGAATTTTAGGGCTCATTACCTGCGGGCCATATTACCCTCCATTATGGGGGGGGGGGAGGGGCAATATATCAACACGCATCATTTTGGAAACTTTAAGTTTATATTAGAAAATATAAAAAATTAAGTAACCTCACTTATAAATATCGATTCTAAGTACCTTTTATCAAATATATCCTGACACACAACACTTTAACTTTCTTAACCTACAAGAAATACTCCTTGTTGGGAACGACGAAAAACTTTCGTTTTGCAGGTTATGTTATTTATGCTTATTATTAGTAACGACTGTACTCCACCTAGTGTTATATGTTTTTTTTCTGTGTATATAGATAGTAGGTTCAGTGGACAACGCTATTAGTCGCTAGATATTTTTGTTTATAATATGAAAATCACGAGGGGGCCGAATTACCAGCAGGGGGCCATAATACCACCTTTTCCTCTACTGCAAAACGATGTGCTGCACGATTTTACGCTCGTTTATGGACAGAAGTGGATACGATCACTCTTTGTAACTGTCTCTGCAACTAACTTTTTGTAGAACTTGATGTATGATAAATCATATCGTCTGTGGACCGTTCAAGGGGGTATCCTAACCAAAAATTCGATTTTTTTTGTTTGATTTTCTAATAGTTTAGGGTATCGGAAATATGTCTCTAAAATATTAAGGTGAAATTCGAAAAGCTCCCAGTGTTATAGGGGCTTAAGACCGCAGCGGGGCCGGCAGTCGTTCACTCGACCCTTGTATCTAAAGAGGCTATGACTAGTGTTCCTTCTCGAGAATGCTTTCTCGAGAATTTCTCGAGAAATTTTATAATTGCTTATTTCTTACTTCTCGAGAAATACTATAATTTCTCAAGAAACTTAAGTCTAGGAAAAATATTATAAATCACATTTATTTTCGTAAATGAATGTAGTACTAGTTAATCGCGAACGTATAAACACATCTACAATTTATAATACATCTTATTAATAACATTAGAACCTATATGAATTCCAATAGAAAATCTCAGTAGAGAAAATTCGACATTATTGACTGCTGAAGGTGCTCTTAAATTCTTATTTAAAAATTTAGAAAAATTGTATACTATATTAAGTACCTAATGAATTTCTTGTGGCTATTAAAGAAGAAATATTGAAAAGAGGAGATAAGACTATTGTACCCCGTATAAAATTTTTGCATTATCCAGAATTTCTTCCAGAAGGGTCAAAAGACACATTTTTTCATTTAACAGCCAATATAGATATTTCTAAAACGTCAAAATATAACAGTAACAGATTTTGCTACAAAAAGAAAATAGATTCGCTGATGCTACATTAGACGCATTGTGCTATTTAAAAATAAATTTTAAAACCAAAAAGTAATGTTTCGCTTTGTACAAATTTTGTATTAAATAAATAAATAAATTTACCAATTATATTTAATAAAAATTTGTTTCATAAAAATTATCAACATTATTCCAAAAATACAAGTTTTGCAATATCTTTTTCAATTTCTCGAGAATTCTCAAGAAATATGATCTCATTTCTGATTTCTCGAGAAACAAAAAATATCGAGAAATCAGGAACACTTGCTATGACTGCCAGCAGAGAAGAGAGAGGTGCCCAACATGATTTTTTTTAATGTGTTATCTACCGTAACTTCAGTCGTGTAGGTCGTAACTGCATGAAAAACTTTAAACGCGTTTTTCTCGAAACAATTTTTCTAGATCGGGCGCACATTTTTCTCAAAAACTACCAGACCGATTGAGCTAAAATTTGACACACATTCAAAGTGAATGTGTACCTATAGCCCGAACTAGAATTATATTAATAGTTTTAATACAACCTCCCCCACACCTTGTTTTAGCTCAAGAAAAGTCGAAAAAATCAAATATAAATTTTTAAACAGCTGCGATTTCGGTAACAATGTCCGGATTTGGTTACATCTAGTTCGGGCGATAACTACACTCATATAGATTACAAAAATCTTTGGTACTTTCGTTTCAGATGACTAGGGCGGCCGCAATTCGTGCGCCCAATGGGGCCGGTTTTTGATGACATGACCTACGCTTAGGCGTGTAACTTGTACAAATTTCAATATCATACATTCCAAAAAATTGTGTTGATAGTTCAAACACTACTAAATATGTGTGCGAAACCCCTGCCCTGTAGGTGCGATAGGTTTTCTAGAATTAATTTCCAAATATCACCTTCAAAAACGAGTGTCTAGGCTAGAATACCCCCTTAAGGATCAAGCACAAAGCCATTTGGAAGATGAAACTAAATTTATTAAACCAACGTATTTCTTACAGCACACATTAGCAGTTGACAAACACAATCACCTGATTCACTTTCGGGAACAAGAATAGTCTACTATAAAGGCGTCTATATCGTAACTGTTTTATATCAAGTATTAACTGGCGGATATCGACTCTATTGATCTCCAGTTGATCGACAGTAGGCATAATAGAGAATATTGTTACGGCATAATACTTTTTTCACATTATTGTCTTTTAATCTATTCCTTTTTTTGCGCATTAAGTTCCCGGCTTTTGAAAAATTTCGTTCAGTTAATTAATATGAAAGTTGTTATAATACATGGCAATTACAGTGTTGTCCCGTTAAAAGTATGAGTCCGCTGTTTCCTTTTGAGTACATTTCTATCCCCGCTACTTCTTGGTTTCCCCGACTGAAAGAAGACGGCAAAGACAAAAGGCGAGCCGATTATTATACCGTTTTGATAAGAGGACGGATTTCCCCGAGCGTCGTCTCCTTAGGTGGGGGACGTCTACTTAAGGAGGTTCGATACCGGAGAAAAAAAAACGAGAAATCTTTGAAAAGTGTTTTAATCTATTGCTCAAAGTGTAGTCCGCATTGTCTCAAAATTTCAAGTCGATTGACCGCACGGTTTTTGAAAAAATTGAAATCAAAGTTGCGCTCTTATACACAGGCTGTTATGGGAGAAGCGATAAAATTTCTATAAAATGTTACACAGAGTCCTTAAAAATAGTGAGAAAGTCCTAAAAAAGGTTGCAATGAAAAGCTTAAATATTCCTATGAAATTCTAAAAAAAATTGGACATTTACCGTACGGTTTATTAGATAATTGAATAAATAGACAGCAATGTGCTCGTATTTTTGGAACTGCCTGAAGGAACTGTTTGAAACGTGGCAACGCTGTACGCCGGGTAGTCATCTATACAGTGTATACTTGTACAAAGGATACAGTAAAAATTGGTAAAAACACTACCAAGCTGTAAACATGTATTTAGTAATTTTTTGCGAACCAGTACGAACGCGCCAAAGGGCGCCACAAGTGTGAGATGGAAAGAGAAAAAAAGTTGGACGCAAAGCGACGTTGCCGCATTTCACTCGGATACTTTACGCTACTTTTAATGAAAATATTGTGTTTCCAGCTGCATTAAACATACTTTTTGTTTAATTGAATTCCAAAGCAAACAGTGTAGTAATAATTTTATTAGGAATAGACATGTAAATAACATTTTTGTCTACATAATTTTTTTTATCTAAGATTGGTATCACTGCAGAGCTCCAATGTATAAGCATAGGCTTACCTCTCTCGCCGCCTGCACCGCAAGTGAGGTATCGAACCTCCTTAACGGGACAAATCTGTGCATACTTATCCAGAAATAATTATTGAGAGCAAACTGCGGCTTCTATCACCGAAAACTTTAATGCCTTCTAAAATAATCGTTCTTCACGACGTCTCGGGTAACACGAAAGACGTGATGTAGAAATGTAGATATTCTCGAACAGGACCTGAATGCGTATACGTTAAGTACGGCTGAGCACGGACGAATAACGCATGCAGAGGAGTCCAAATTGCCTCGTGTATCTCTTCATGTGTTTCTGTACTTAACCCTTAACTGGTATACTGTTTTTGGCAAACGTGACTGGTATACTGGGGTCGTGGCAGACCCCAAATAAAAAAGGGCACAGAAATTTGTAAAGTCGACACTGAAGCAACCACTATGAATATTTTCATCTTAGGTAATGCAGAAAATAATAGAAGCGTAGAAAGTTAAACTATTAATATAAAATTAATTAGAAATTCAGTTTACCAGCTTAGACAACCGAAAATTGTACATCGAACTTTGGGTGCTTGGGGTCATGAGCGACCCCAGGATACCAGTTAAGGGTTAAGGGGTTATACCTAGTCAGGCGGCCGCAAAGAAGCGAATATTTGTGAATTTTTTTAGAAGAAGCGGAAGCATATATTTTTACAAAACTTTTTGCGTTTCAAAGAGCAACATTTATAGAACATTTGGTAATTTTTTCGTAGAAAAATATTTACGTTTATAATAAAATAACAAGCGACATCCAAGAAGCATTTTTCAAAATTTGGTTTTGCGGTGAGCACTGCCATTTGGAACCAGATTATCTAAAATCAAAAAACAAAAAAGATTTCGTTAGTATATTAATGTGTCCTCTGATTAACGGAGGGAATTTCAGAAAGATTAATTTAAAATAAAATGGCGGCTATTTAAAGTTGAAATCCTGATTTTTTCGCGTGATTTTTTCGTGTAAAAATCAGGACTTCGACTTTAAATAGCCGCCATTTTATTTTAAATTAATCTTTCGGAAATTCCCTCCGTTAATCAGAGGATACATTAATATACTAACGAAATCCTTTTTGTTTTTTGATTTTAGATAATCTGGTTCCAAATGGCAGTGCTCACCGCAAAACCAAATTTTTAAAAATTCTTCTTGGATGTCGTTTGTTATTTTATTATAAACGTAAATATTTTTCTACGAAAAAATTACCAAATGTTCTTTAAATGTTGCTCTTTGAAACGCAAAGAGTTTTGTAAAAATATATGCTTCTGCTTCTTCAAAAAAAATTCACAAATATTCGCCTCTTTTTTGTCGCCTGACTAGGTATAACCCCTTAAGTCGCTTCGCATTCGTAAACATTACATCGAAGGAACAAGTCCCCATCGCAAGTGTGTACCTGTATACTCAAGAGATAAGGGATCCGTCTCGAATTTAAAGGGATAACGACGCAGGTGGAATCACGCGTAGTAACCGGGCTATTCGTGTTGTTCCTGTGTCCCCCGCAAGACATAAGCCAGTTTTGCACAGTAGAATGGTCGAAAAATCTTAAACTTGTTAAATTAAACATATTTCGGGTATTGAGCCAGGGGAAGTGACAGAACGATTACGAGATAAGGACTAAGTCTCTTTTAGGATCAGAGTCTTTATCTGTCGCTGCTCGGTACTGAAACGAACCTACTGCCTCCGATTGCTAATCAATTGTCCCGAAATACAAGTAGTTTATGGCGGAGACATATTCCTCCCAAGCGACGAACGTCTTTCCGTGTAGTAGAGACTTTTACAAAACTATTTACATCTCTTTGGGGTAAACGACTGTGACAAGAACGGCCGTTTTTTACAGGAAGGCTCGGACGTAGCAAATTTTGTTACACTCGTCTGTTGTAAATGTGTGTTATCAAGTTTGGAGCCAATGAAAGTTAATACATTCGTACTTACAATTTAATAGTCTATCCAAGTTTAACATGCAAAACGTAATATAAAAATCCAAATCCATCCTTCATGTTTACAACAACAAAAAAGACCGAAGTTCATACCTTTAATAATTTCGGAGATAAATATTGATAAATACTATTTGTGAAGGCGATTTTCGTAAGAATCATAAAAAATTGTGAACTTTGAAGACTTGTACTTTTTAAATAATTTCGAAATTAGAAAAATGATGAGTTAAACCCCCCTTATTTTCATATGGACTAGAATATATTTCAATATCATCGAAATCGCAGATATGAAGGTACAAAAGTGATCGAGTAGGAACAGCTCTTAAGGTGGGTCCTCACCAGCGAACAGTTCGCGAACCCTGTTCGCAAACGATGCTCGCAAGTTGTTCGCAAACTTTTTATAACCATTGCTCGTGTAAAGGTGCGTCCTCACCAGCGAACAGTTCGCGAACAGGAAATTCAATTCCCATACTGTTCGTGAACAGTTCGCGAACGCTGGTGGAGACGCACCTTTACGCGATTTGAGAAAACTATCGCACCTACTTCTGTCATCCACGCTAAACGCAATGCGTTCCAAACTCCCTTTGATCTGTGGAAGGAAGCCGACAATGGAAAGCTCAAGCCATGTGCCTTCCCGGCAACCGCGAGTCCGGTCGCGGACGTTCAGCAACCACGAATGACACGTCACACCAGCATATACGTTCACGCTTGACGTAGACGAATTCGAGCCTGGACCCAGTTTGAAATGTCCACATTAGCATAATCTTGCGCGCTCAACCCTACTCAACGTATACGCCAGGCTTGTACAGTGCCTATCCGAGATATAGTGACTTAGGTGTGAAGTCCCTCAGCGGGGTCTTACCCGATACCCTGCTGGGTACTGGCCGCTAAACGTGCCCCCCTACTACCACTTGCAGGACTGTATTTAAAGAAGACCAGGACAAACCCTAAAAGAAAATAAAACAGAAATTGAAGTTACGGTTTATCATTATTAAAATACATCAATTAAGCTTTGCTACTGGCTATTAAAAATTGTCTCATATTAAATACAAATACATTTTAGTAAGGCATATGTGCTGCATTAGAACAGTAGTGGAGAATTTATGAATCAATATAATAATCAAAGCTTACTTGATGTCTTTTAATAATGATAAACCGTATCTTCAGTTTCTGTTTTATTTTCTGTTAGGGCCCTGTTTTTTTCCCGGTCTTCTCTAATTACAGTCCTGCAAGAGGTAGTAGGGGCACGTTTAGCGGCCAGTACCCAGCAGGGTGTCGGGTAAGACCCCGCTGAGGGACTTCACACCTAAGTCACTATATCTCGGATAGGCGCTATACAACTGGGTGTCTTAAAGGGCTAAGCCACGCCTTAATAAGCAACAGTGCCGCAGTGGGGAGTGTTCGTGGGTGAGGAGTCGCAGGCCTCTTTAAAGCTAGCAACAAGCTAATCCCTGATCATCATCAGTCCTGCCTTACAAGACACGCATTCTACCGCAGCTAGTAGCCATTGTGTAGGGAAGCTGCTCATGGCGTTGCTCTTGGCTTTGCTCGTGAGCAATCGAGAGCGCTGTTGCCCGCCACAGTTTAGTCGAGCGGATCTTGTATACGCATTCAGGTATGGATCGGACTTATCGCTTGCGGTTCGCTTCCGTGCAGCGGCCAATGTAAAACAATGCACGTCCGTCCACGAAGCCGCATCGTCACGCTTTCGTCGCAATCAGCATTCGTCATGACGTCCAGCGTGCGACATTGCCGGTCGCCAGGCATACATTGTCGCTAGTGTTCCTTCTCGTTATGCCGTCTTTAAACGGAGATACTGGTGTTCGCATGTTTGTACTCTGTCTTCCTATACTTGGCCCAACTATTTCTACACGATTTTTGTATGTATCTTTACGCATTCTGTGAAATGCTTGGAACATAGCATCATCTTCGGCTAATTCTTTTGCAGCCACAAACATCCAACAATTAATATTCCTGCGAATATAAGGACAAACCCAAAATTTCCTTCTTTTCCTTCTGTGTCGAATATAATTGTAAAGAATTGCCACGTCTTCTTCGTCAGTCGGCATCTTTCTAACTGACGGAAAGCTTGCTCTATGCTTCGTGAACAGAAACCGAAGCGTACGCGTCTCGTCCCGTCAATACGCTACGCGCACGCGTCTATGCAGCGACGCTTCGTGAACGGACAACCTAAGGAGACGAAGCTCGGGGGACTAGTCGTCCTTTTAACGAAACGGTATGCCAATCGGTTCGCTTTTCATCTCTGCCGTCTTCATTCAGTAACACGACGTCACCGTTACCCCAAACGAAATTTATGCTTATTCGCTCATTCCGCTCATTCTCAGTCTATGGAACTTGCCGCGGCGACCACGGAAGAAGTAGTGGGGATAGAAATGTTCTCCTAACGGGACGGAGGACTCGTCCCCATAACGGGACAACACTGTATAAGAACATGATGAACACTACGGTTTGAGAGATCACATGTTTGCGACAGAGCGATAAAGAGTGTAGCATAAAAGTGAGAATTTAGAACGAATAGACACAGGGAGTGAGATCGAGATACGGAGCAGAGTGTAAAGATTGTGTGGGGAAGTCATGCTGTTTAAGTATCGTACATAAGTCGGTACTATTAAAGACCCTGATCACGATCTCACGTGGGGATTATAAACATATCTCTTACAAATTGGCAAGTTGATCGTGGTTAGGCTTTGTTTGAACCGCGCACTTTCTACGCTGTGCTCTGTTCCTCGTTCTCACAATCAGTCTCTGTGTCTCAATTTGCGGCAATGCGGGGCTAAATTCCGGCACCCCTGCTAACTGAGCCACTCAGTCACCCGATGGGTCAGCTTCGTGCAACCGCGTAATGAGTTTGGCTGTATTCCCTGCCGACGGCGAACCTAGCTCTCTCAGCTTCTTCTTCAATTGAGCCACGGTGTATTCAAATCCTGACATTGCTGATTCCATTTCGCACGACCATCACTTTTCACTTTGTTCAGCAGGGTTACTGGTTTACACTTGAGGCACTTCCTCTTGCACGATTAACTTGATCGTACCGCTAGATCCGGGCTAAGCTGTCAGGAAGGGAATATGATGCAGCTTATCTTTTAGAAAACTTGATGTTAATTGCGGCAACATACGCCATCCAAATCCGTTTGGATACCTGTCAGAATTTCGATCTCGCTACGAACCGTGCAGCCATGCGAGTCCTCATTTTCGTAATCCCCTCGCACACTCCATATCACATCGAATTTGATGATGTCATCAGGAAGTCGTTCAAGAATATCGTCAGCCCTCTGAACGATGACGTTGAAATGCAACACCTAGAACACAGAGGCTCGGCATTATTATGATTCAAATCTTTTGGCAGAATAACGATTGAAGACTAGTTTTTGCGTTGTTTGTAACAAAACATGTAACGGCGTTAATGTGTACTAATTATTCCAAACAATATATTTGTAATACAAAGATATTAATCAAAGATAAAATTTTCAATATTGTGTCATAAAAATAAAAATCTGGAGAGAGTTGTTACCAATATTTGTGTTAGACGAGTATTGAATAGCGTTTGTGTTCAGGGTTAAGATTGCACGGATCGAACGAGGACATTGATGTACAGGTGATAATCTGTATGGGGTCATTCTACAGACCAAGAATGACAAAATTACGGTAAAGGCTTCGTTTTTTACTTATCGACGCTTAAAAATTCGGCTCAGGAACGCCTAAATCACAGCAATTTAGGGCTCAGTGGCACGCGTGAGGCAGACTGAGCCAGAGTAGCGCTGGGACTATTTGTCGAATTTTTCGGTATTCGAATATTCGAGTACTTCAGTTGCTCAATTATTTGGCGAATATAATTCGAATAACCAAGTATCCGAATACTATTCGAATATCCAAATATTCCAATACTATTCGAATATCCAAGTATTCGAATGCTATTCGAATAACCAAGTATTCGAATACTGATGTATTCATAGTATGGTATGAATTATAAATCAAGTTCTTTAGGTTCATTTGTCAGGGTGAAATCTTGTAAGCTAATTTTGACCCACTTCACACCATACTATTCGAATACTGATGTATTCGAATAGTATTCGAATAATAACATTCGAATACATCAGTATTCGAATAGTATTCGAATAATAATATTCGAATACTCAAATATTCGAATAATAACATTCGAATACTCAAATATTCGAATAGTATTCGAATACTCAAATATTCGAATAGTATTCGAATAATAACATTCGAATACTCAAATATTCGAATAGTATTCGAATAATCACATTCGAATACTCAAATATTCGAAGTTTATTCGTAGCATTCGAATATTTGTAAAATATTCGAATATTAAATTATTCGAATAGTCCCAGCCCTAAGCCAGAACTATGACCTACGGTACCATGCAATGCGGCACTACGTTCTTGCCACAATTTATGAAAAAACACAAACGTCAAGTTGGGCGACATTAAACCTGTCTACTCACGAAAATCCACAAGGGCATATCAAATAGGCGTTCTGGACAAAACTCATAATTTCTGAACTAATCAGTTTTCGAGCTAAGTATCTACCCTAATACTTTTTCAAAGATAATTCAAACATGCATAAATTTGAAAATAAAACAATACATGGTTTCATTAAAAAAAAATCCTGTGGACTTTATTTTTTATGGAATAAAAACTTTTTTCAAGTTTTCACTAACGCACTTTATTGTCAACTGAGAATACTGACTAATTTTTGTTCGAAATTTTTTTCATCAGTTTCGCGGGAATAGGTACCTGAAAAATCGTGACGGTCTTTCCCCATATATGGATTTGACACAAACATCATAACTTCGTGCAATATGAAGAAATATCATAAATCTGTACCGAGAAGCGTTATTAAACTATTTGATGACTGACTGTGAGCAGTAAACTTCAGTTCTTCATCAGGTCGTGTTTGAAGTAAGTCAGTGATTCTACGTGTTTTAGAATTTTCAGTACATTCTGTAAAAAGTTTAAGCGGTCTTCATATAGGTACGACATCACACACTCTATTGCAGCTTTCGTATTTTCCTTTTGTTTTACAATGAACAAGTTTGGATGTTGCGTGAATGTTTTTCTCAACCCAATTAGGTGTGTCAGTTAAATTCAAGTCTTGTTCAATAAATTCTGATAAAGCAATCATTTTATTGGCAATGGCATTTATCCATATTTCGAAACATTTACGACAGGTGACAGAGTGACACTGCTCTAAAATAAAAGTTAATTTGTGAAACGAGGTATTCGTCAAATTTGGGTCAGATATTATTAAATAATTACCTATATTACATATAGTTCACTTATTCAATAATACTTTATCATTCATCATCGATTGACGACTCATATTGTTGTTTTCTGTTACGCTTTGTTTTACTTGCAAACAAAGGTTCAACAGTAAGACTACACAAATATAATACCTACGACAACAAAGCTATGAAATTAACTTATGTAGCACTTCTTCGCCTTTTTGTTTGATATTAATTATAACGATACTATAGGGACATTCCACGCGAAATCGAACATTTTTTGGAGTAATGTTTGTCGAAAAGACATTGAAGTTTTAAGAAAAAATTATTTCAGTTTCAGCAACAAATTTTTTTAACCATTTTTGTGCAATTATTTTAAACAAATGCAGTTTTTTAACAACGGGCGCGATATTAAAAATCTGAGAAAAAAACAGAATATAGTTCTATCCTTTCCCTTCATGGTCTAATTTTCATAAATATGGACATTGTAAAATTGGCCTTGTAAAAATTGTCGAAAGTTGACGCTACGTCGCGTGATCGGAATATTTTCCTTGAAACGAGGGTGACTTTTAGTTTTTTAAATGGAATGCTATATATTTGATTACCCAATATGAAAGAAACTGTCAAGACAAATTCAACCATATGGTATACTATGACCTTCAAGGCCACACGAGATTAGGAATGAAAGAAAGAAACCCTATCCACTAGATAGATAGTTCAATATATTTACTTTATTCCTAACCTTGTGTGGCCTTGAAGATCATAGTGTACCATATGTTTGAATTTGTCTTGACAGTCGCTTTCATATTGGGTAATCAAAAATATAACACTCCATTTAAAAAACTAAAAGTCACCCTCGTTTCAAGGAAAATATTGCGAACACCAAAAATTGAGGTACTGTATTATGTTGGATATGAAAAACAGTAAAAATTTTCCTCCTTCGGTTTTTTTCAAATACTTACCATTTTCGAGAATGCTATATAAGAATATCAGGTATAGCCGCTTGGCCGCTGCGAGTACCGCGGTGCTGGGCGACGCAGCGTCGACTTTCGACAATTTCTACAAGGCCAATTTTAAAAAGCCCATATTTTTGACAATTAGACCATGAAGGGAAAGGATAGAACTATATTCTGTTTTTTTTCTTCAGATTTTTAAAATCGCGCCCGTTGTTAAAAAACTGCATTTGTTTAAAATAATTGCCCAAAAATGGTTAAAAAAATTTGTTTCTGAAACTGAAATAATTTTTTCTTAAAACTTCAATGTCTTTTCTATAAGCACCGTAAAACTCATCTCCATCCGTTTACTACTTCCATAGTTATAATTTATTGAAAAAAAGTTAGCACTTACCTTCAAACAGCTGTAAAATCGACATTTTTCAAAATTGTAAAAAATCCTTCGAGATATGTTTATATATCCCTAAAGACTACAACATATTCAAATTTCAGCCACATCCGAAATGTTACTCCAAAATGTGTCCGATTTCGCGTAGAATGTCCCTATATAGAATACGGACCTTATTATGTATCGCGCAGTGCGGAGACAATGCGTATCGGTAGCTAATAATTACAGAATGCATACACTACTCGGACTTTCGTTTGCGACTCAGCCGCTTACATGCCGCGATTTTCCCATTTCACGACACATACACATACACACACTCACAGCAACCGAATATCCGCAGTGGCATGGATTACTTACAGATGCAGTAGCGGATTTAAGAAAAAATCCCAGGTGGCAAACGTTCCGAGGGACTTATTAACGGGAGAACCCTTTAGATACAAAGTATAGAGCAAATCAGTACAAAGATAAAGTAAATATAACAAAAACATAAAATTACATGAAATAAAATGTAAAACAATAAAATAAAATAAAGTGAAATAAAATAAATAAAAATGAACAAAACAGTCTGAGCCCTAAGACCTAATCACAGCACCAAAGGTGCTTAAATTAATTTAAATTAAATTAAATTACTGAAGTAACAGTCTCCTAAGCAATTGGTTCCTGAACGAAGCGAAGGAGACAGCGAACACGTCTATGTCAGCGGGGCACTGGTTCATCTCATCCATAGCACGATTAAAGGGATCGACTGTATAGTGATAATATTCAGGGACACCCTATACAAAAAGAATTAATAATAAAGAAATACTTTTATACTATAGACTCTATAGAGTATAACACTGTGTATAACACTATACATATATTAAGGGGGGAGTCTGGTGTAACTAAATGAAAATCGAGGCATTTTTCGGGAATTTTTTTTAAAGAAAGTATTTGATAGATCTTTCTGAAACTTTCAGGATATTGTATTAACAGGTTAAGGTATATAACAAAAAAATTTTATTAAAAAAGAGCGGCAAATAACAGAGTTATGCCCAGTCCGTTGGCGACGCAATTATTGCACTGCGGGCAACGTAGCGTCTTTTGGTTTCATCTGAAACCAAAAATCGAACAATTTTCTTTTAGTTTATGAGTGTACGCACAGAATGAAGAAATTTGAAACTTAAAAGATGCAAAATGAACAAATGGCGGCCTCTTGAATAAAAAGTTCACAGTTTCCAACGAAATTTTGCCTTAAATGTCTAAAAAAAAGTTATTTATTTATACAATATCATTATACTAATAACTTAGTACTATGAAGAAAATGTTCACAAATATCCGTGCACAAGGCCAAGTCGATTGGTTGAATATTTTTTGAGTTACATTGCCCGCAAAGTATAAAACTGTCGTTTCGAGAAAAACACATTTCAAGTTTTGTGGTAGCCTGGCGCTCCGTAGCAAAATCGGCTATATCCGCTTTAATTTTTCGAATTTCGTTTTGCTGCTTTGGGAGCATATTGTCGTGATGTTCAACTATTGATTTATGCAAAAAAAAAATCGATTTCTTCGATCCGCTACACCAGGCTCCCCCCTTAACTTAGAAAACTCGTGAACCTATTCCGCTGTGTATCGTCTGTGACTGCTCTTCCGAAACTGAAAACAACATCCACTATGAACGACTGCCTATGCATTGTATGCACAAAACTGGAGAGCAACTGAATGTTTAGACTAAAGGCCCATCTTCACGTGACAGTAAGTTGTGATTTTTACGATCATGACACTAAATATCATGACATTTGTCATCGTGAAAACTAGATGTCGCGATGTCGTAACCATGTCGTAACATTTGATTCGCGCTGTCATACAGTGTCACGAGAGCGAAAGCTAAAAGTCATGACATTCGCTGCCACGTGAAAACGCCGCTTGAGCGTCTTACTGCTCGACGGAACGCACCAGTACGGTAAATGCCCCAATTTCCTTGTTACCTAGAAAGCAGTTTCTTCGCAATTGAATAATCTGGGGGGATCAATATCCAATAAATTCTTTGATTCTAAGTACTTCCCTACTTCACGATACTAGCCGCGAAGCTGGTGCCTGGTACCATCAGCTCCCCGCTTATTTCAATTTTATAGTGTTCGTATAGAGTTTGTGCTATAGACAATTGTGGGTGACGTTTTAAACAACCTTCAAACCAATGCCTTCCCGGTGGCCTCCAATAAATGGAGTTCCCTTTTTAACTCTCTTATTAATAATTTAGCACTACCCAGAACCATATTTTTGGTTCAAAGAACATCTTCACTGTTCACAAAAAGTATTCAATTAACTAAACGTTGTTCTTCTCCATCGGTTAATACAGTATTTGGAACGCTTCTTTTTCCTATAAGATATACCTATTCCCATATATTTACATTTTAGTGTTGAGAATGGTATTTTATATTCGTTGCTAGCAGCCCTAACTCCTCTTGAAATAACACTTATTGCACTTATTATTGCTTCATCAGTATACTTATTTCTGCCCATTCCTGTTATTATTCTCTTTCTTTTTTTTTTTGCTATATTTTCTCCGGATTTTTTATTTTCCACCTTCAAAAAGATGAAAAGTGCAAATACTATTATTTTTAAAGCATAAAATAATGATAAATAAAAAATAAAACGTCTTCGAATAGAAATAGAAGTTACAGCGTATATTGAATTTTGAAGTTATCTTACTAGAATTTCGGTGAATAAGAATGCGGACACGGAGATAATTTAGTTGATCCTAAACTTACTCACCTGTTTTATACTTAAAAAAAACTATAGAATAGTAAAAATCTAAATCCAGAGCACAATACAGTAGGTGTCTGTTTTTTGTTATTAAATAAGAACTTCCACTGCATAAAATATTTTCTGCCCAATTATCAAATACCAATGGTGTCGCTAGAATACAAGCTACATTTCGTTACTAATATTTTACGGTAGAAGAATTTTGCGATTGGACACTTCGAATTTTTTACTTTGGTCGATTGAACAAATAGAGACGGTGAAACGCCACCTCCAATACACGATTTTACCCTTAAAGCTCGTCTCACACGCACACGCGCACATACGCGTCGCGATTGTTCCGTTCCCTAAAAAGTATAAACCGGAGTCTGGGCACTAATAAAATTTATGCATCTGGTCCCGTTGACGTGGAACAATAACACGACATTAAAGGTGTCTCCAGACGCCGATACATGTTGCATGAAACATTGATACATGCTTTCATGAAACTGGCATCTTGCTCACCAGCCAGGAGGGTGAGCAAGATGCAAGATGCATGTATGTAGCCGCAACATGTATCAGCGTCTGGGGGCCCCTTAGCAGCAGATAGTGTTCTCGACCGCAATGGTTCCGGAAAACAAACATCAACAATATGCGGCGCACGACATGATTGCGAATAAAATAATCGCGCTACGTGCAGAGAAAACAAGCTATAAAACTATAGTTCTACCAGCGGCCATGGCCGTGATGGAAACACCGGTTCCCGTAAGATCACCGAAGTTAATCATCACGGGGCGGCGTACTGGGGAAAGATGGGTGACCATCACCTGTCTCCCGGTGCGTCGCTGCTGCTGGGACCCGAAGGAGAGAGGAGGGAAAAAAGGAAAAACGACTATCGTTCGTTTCCTGTGTTAGAAACACACAGGAAAACAAAAAATACAAATACAAATACTATAGTTCTACATATAAGCCCGGGTCCACAGCAAGGCGAGCAGGAACAAAAACACAGCGTAAAAACGTTCTCCAGTGTGTTTGCGTCGGTCCGAACACAGCGGATAACACAAACCAATGTTTTGCGATGCTCTTACTGCAATTTTCTGGTATTATTCTGTTGATCCGCATCCCCTCCATTTCGGGTAGTGCACCTCAACAGGCGACCGTAAACCCTGCCCTACAGGATGAGACTTGCTTCGAAACAGGTCCTTCTCTATCTCCTTTTCTCCATCCTGCCAGCATGAGGCATGAGACCTCATCTCGAGGCATGCCTTGAGGCAAGTCTCATCGTGTAGGCCAGGCTTTACGACCACCCACTGGCAGACACTCCAAAAGGGTAATCATGTGACAAAAGCTAATGTTTACCTTTAAGTAATTCAATATTTCTGTATATTTTGTTCTATCTTGACCGAAACGTTTCCAACGTATTGGCGATATTTTTCTGATAAATATGAAACCAAACATGGCACAATGAGACAATTTTGTGCTTTGCTTATAATACATAATATCAACACTGGTGAGCGTACCGAGACTATGCTCGGTCCTTCTCGATCAATTGTGAATGATCGAGCTGCGTTAAATAGAGTTGTAGATGGTAGTAAAAACGATATCTTATAGCAATGAACTTCATTAATAGTCTGTCTCGTATAGTCTGCCTCGTTTGAGTCGTAACGACAATCTAACTGCCGGCGTGTCGAGCCGACCACGCAGCGCTCGGTTCGTGCAGCGTCGTCTTTCGTCGGTCGCTAGCGCGCACTGTTGCCATGAAAGAGGCGAATTCCTTTCGGGCGCTTCCAGGAGGCTACAG
Organism: Andrena cerasifolii; assembly: GCF_050908995.1. Lineage (NCBI taxonomy): Eukaryota > Metazoa > Arthropoda > Insecta > Hymenoptera > Andrenidae > Andrena > Andrena cerasifolii. The sequence goes on along the minus strand of NC_135125.1, from coordinate 2,420,866 downwards.
TGTTGTCGAAACGCAACAAACACTTTAAATGCTTACCTTTGTGACATTTAATGGTTCCCTTGATGATCTCGGTTTATTAACGTTGTACAAAAAGTACATATGTTTATAAGCAAACCGTATCGGATTTTTTTGTATCAATAACTTCTTTTTTTTATTACGGGAAAAACCCAATTTGTACAATAAAGAAAGCAGTGGCATACGTACAAGAAAGAAAAGAGGGGAAAAACAATAAAAACAATACATCAAGCCGTAAAAAGAAAGAAAGAAAAAATTAAGGAATGCACCTTACTTAATCTATGACAATTTTGCACAGTCTGCTTTTGAATGTTTGCTTTGATCCACCGAAAAAATTGATGTGGTCTGAGTAGGAATTGGCAACGCCGACGATCCGATTTACAGGATCGCGAGCACCAAACTTGGATTTGGTGCTTGAACAGTAAAAGGATGTTCTTCCTCTTAAGTTTCTGGATGGTGCATAGAGGGAAATATTCCGCAAGAGTGCAGGGCAGTTGATGCAACCATTGACAATATTGAATAAACAACACAGATCGGCAATGCGCCTACGCTCCGATGACACAGATAGGTTCAGGGTCGCAAGAATTTGGTCATAATTGTGATTATCGCGTGACATCGGACGTCCCAGTTTATAAGCGGCAAACCTAAGGAATTTGTGCTGAACTCTTTCTAGCAGCGAAACGTATTTCAACTGCGAGCTTTTCGTTTCTCCCCACGGTAAGCAGCAATCATAGACTTCATTTTTTATTCTGCTTCCGTGGCACTTATGTTGAAATTTTTCCCGATATCCTGCCAGGCATCCTTCTTTTTTACTACCTATATTCTTATATTGTTTTAAATTAACATCCCACAGACAGTCACATCTTTCAAATTCATTGATTAATATGTATTAGTTTGTGTCTTGCGGTCTAGTTAACTGTCCACAGATATTGTGTTCTATTAATTTTCATATTTCGCCTAGGCAGTTCAGGGATGCAAGACTGTTTTATACCACTTCTTTTAAGTCGAATTTTGGCTACTCCGATCCAATTAATCGTATCTGTGAAGTAGCTAAAAGTATACCAGTTCCCATGACCTTTTCATCATATCTCATTCTGCACTCAAACGTCATCTGAATATTCCAAATAATGTACTGTGATATGCTTCAGCTGTTCTCTATTTCAGCTCTGCACTTTACTAGCGCGATTATTTCGATTACCGGAGATTGTCAGACAAATTATTTTATGTCCCCTGCGTCATCTGTCTTAATTTTTTTTTTCTCTTTGTTTTCAGGTGTACCCTCTTACTCCTGTACACTAAAGGGAACTCCATTCCCGTTTACAAACAATAAAATAAAATAAAATAAAATTATCCTTTTGGAATACCTACCAGCGGGTGGTCGTAAAGGATCGCTTGGTCTCGAGTAATCCCAGAAGCGGACAGGATGCGAATCGCCAGGTTTTGTCAGAAATGTTCGACCCGCTGTGTTCGTATCGACGCGAACATCCTCGAGAACGTTCGTATTAGGGCTGTTCGAGTACTCGAATATTCGAGGAGCTTGAAATTCGGACCGAGCCGAGACTCGGTTTTCGAGCCGAGCCGAGTAGCTCGAACAAAATCCAGAACTCGAATTTTTCGAGCTGCTCTAAGCAAACCGAGCGGCTCTGAGAGAACCGAGCGGCTCTGAGAGAACCGAGCGGTTCGAATTTTTTCGAGCGGCTCGAAGAGAACCGAGCGGCTCTGAGAGAACCGAGCGGCTCACAGAGAACCGAGCGGCTCACAGAGAACCGAGCGGCTCAAAGAGAACCGAGCGGCTCAAAGAGAACCGAGCGGCTCTAAGAGAACCGAGCGGCTCTAAGAGAACCGAGCGGCTCTAAGAGAACCGAGCGGCTCTAAGAGAACCGAGCGGCTCGAAGAGAACCGAGCGGCTCGAAGAGAACCGAGCGGCTCGAAGAGAACCGAGCGGCTCGAAGAGAACCGAGCGGCTCGAAGAGAACCGAGTAGTCGGAGTATGTGGAATAGTTTGAAGATTGAATGTTTCGAATATTTTAGAATACATATGTTTATCTATTGGATAATGGTTCATAATAATGTGAGTAATTAAAATGTAAACTGCAAATGAAAATATTCTCTAACTATTGAAAATAATTTTTCACGTATGTATGATTTAATAATATTATTTCTTGCGCTTTCCTTTATTTTTCTTTCTTTTTTGCCTTTTCCGTATGGATTATATTTCTGTCGAGTCACTGTTAACAAAGGCTGTTACCCGTTAACAAAAAATGAATACGTACAAATAAATAAATATTCAAAGAGTCAAAATTAAGATTATGGGTTTTTCCATGTGTGTCTAGATGAAATCTGAATGTTTGCAAAATATGACATCTGTACAGCGTGTGGTTTAGTAACAAAGCGAGGTGGGAATTCATGATGTGTCAAAGTTTTTGTCTCACTACTGAAGACGCTGCATAATTCGACGACCTGGAAGACTTCGAGAGTGAAATTAATGAAAATTTTAAAAAATTAATCTCCACACCTTTCCGTAGAAAAATAGTTACTATTATTAATTCCCTGTCTTAAGGTACCTACTATTTTCATATTCAACTAATATTTTATTTAAAGTATATTAATGTGTGACTAAAGAAATGAAAATAAATTTTTCACAGCTGGAAAAACTTTAAAACTGCTGTGATGTAATGTGATCTTACATTAATTGAATAAAGAAATTTAATTTGGAAAAATGAATTATGCGAGATCGAGAGCTTTTAAACATTTCCATGGCCAGATGGCAAAACCTGATATGTCCAGTTTTCCTGATTTTACAGCACAGCAGTTTTAAAGTTTTTCCAGCTGTGAAAATTTTATTTTCATTTCCTTAGTCATTCATTAAGAAACTTTAATCAAAATATTATTTGAATATGGAAATAGTAGGTAACTTAAGACAGGGAATTAATAATAGTAACTATTATTCTACGGAAACGTGTGGAGATTAATTTATTAAAAATTTTCATTAATATTATCCTCGAAGTCTTCAGTAGTGGGCAATGCCCAACAAAAACTATGACACATCATGAATTGCCACCTCGCTTTGTTTCTAAACTACACGCCGTACAGATATCATATTTTGCAAACATTCAGATTTTATCTTATTTTTGACTCTATGAATTCTTTTTTTATTTATACCTATTCATTTTTTGTTAACGGGTAACAGCCTTTGTTAACAGTGACTCGACAGAAATATAATCCATACGGAAGAGGCAAAAAAGAAAGAACAATAAAGGAAAGCGCAAGAAGAAATATTATTAAACCATACATACGCGAAAAATTATTTTCAATATTTGCAGTTTACATTTTAATTACTCATATTATTACAAACTATCATCCAGTAGATAAACATATGTATTTTAAAATATTCGAAACATTCAAGCTTCACAGTACTCGACACACTCGGACTGCTCGGTTCTTTCGGCCCACTCGGTACCTTCGGTCCGCTCGGAATTTGAGTTCTCGGTTCTATTCGAGCCGCTCGAAATAATTCGAGTTCTCGGTTCTATTCGAGCCGCTCGAAAAAAATTCGAGTTCTCGGTTTTCCTCGAGCTACTCGGTTCTTTCGAGCCTCTCGTTTTTTTTCGAGTACTCGGTTCGGTTCTTCGGGCCGAGTCAGACTCGGTTCACGTTTTCCGAAGACTCGAACAGCTCTAGTTCGTATGCTCGTGAGCGCCACGCTATGGACACGAGGAGAATGTTGCACCCTATGTTTTTGTTCGCTTTCGCCGCGGTGTGGACCCGGGGTTAGATAGCTCTCTGGGGAACCTCGTATAGTTTTCCTACTCGCTCTTGTTTCCTCTCACTTATACTCGTGCCGCAGCCTACCTGTATTTCCGCCGATCGTTATATTGATTTTCCTTTCGCCTTTGTTTTTTTAAAGGTGAGGAGGAAAGGATATTTGTGTGAGTGAGAGGAAACGGGAGCCATTCCTCGTTGAGTGGGTCTACACATTCTAATTTTTATGTAAATTTTAAGAATTTTTTACGTCGAAACGTGTGCATGCAGCACATAATTTCTTTTGTACTTTTTGTCTTCTCATTGAGTAGAGCACGTTGCTATAAAAAAATTGAACATTAATTTGTAATATTATAAACGATTTGCAGCAAGTTGTTTTTACAAATGTCCACTGATTCAGAGGTGTAGATGCACCCCTTAAAGCAGTGATCGTTACTTCTTATACACCCGTATATATGGACATTTGCGAGTAAAATAATCACGGTGCGCACGTGCAATCGCAGTGTGCGTTTGGGTGATTTGTCAGGACAAAATTATATATTGGAAGTGGCATTCGTCCTTTCTACTTGTAAATGCTGTTGAACGGTTTAAAGTAGTTCTTAACCCGGCGGGAGGCGCACCCCATATTGCAACACAGGTTGTCGCTACCGGGTCAAAAATACCCAAAATTGAAACGTAAAAAACCACGGTTTCAGAATAGTTTTTTTTTAACTTTGTAATTTTTATATTAAAGTACAGTGTTTTAAGAATCAAACAAAATTTATGAAATATCTTAAAAGCTTTATTAATGTTCTTTAAAAAATTGTAACAAAGACTCAAACAGTCTTCATATTTTCGCAACTAGCGCCTCTGGGTAAATTTTACCCAGTAGCGCCTCCCGACGAGTTAAGTAAACAGCAAAATTCAAGACTACTTTCAAATTTCGAGCAAACCTAATCTGGAGTACAAAAACCCCTTGTGTAAAACCTGGAATCGATTTATCACACAGTTATGGAAAAATTGTTATTAAAAGTTGGTGCATTTTAGCACAGTGACGTATGAATGGATTTGAAAAAGAAGGTGTTAGTTTTACTGTGTTTTTTCTGAAACAGGAAAACTATATTTAAGAACCGTACCAAAATTAGCACAAGTATAAGCACAAATTAAAGTCTACTTGACATTTTAACATTTGTTATATGAACTTATATTAAAATCATATTTTATTAATTAATAGATAAGCTTACTTTTAAATGAATACAACAAAAAAATGTTTAGTTAAATATTAATGTACACTTGAAGTCCATACCTATTGTGCTCTCTCTTAAAACTTATTGTGAGTATTCATTAGAAAGCTACTCATTCAGAGCATTTTTTTTTTTGAAAACTCAACGACAGGTATGGTAGACCAGTGGCAGTAGTATGGGGAGGGGGGAGGGTGGGGTGGGGGGCGAATGTGACACGTTAAATATCTCAATACATATAATAGATATTAACACGAATTTTGGATATATGATGAAAAATGACATTTGGAATACATACATACACGTTCTAGCAGTATATGCAGATACGCAATAGACATGTATAGGGGGCAAAATTACTGTTCGACACTCTAAAATAACTTTCTCTTACTGATTTAAGATTATAATATAAATAATTTCTTTGCAAGTAATAATTTCTTTTTCTTTTTTAAATTTCTAATTTGACCTTTTCTAAAGTAATACTGATCGTCACTTAGTATTTTTAAGCGCCTCGGTATAATTTAAATTCAAAAGCATGGTCGAGAGCGATTGCAACATTAGCAGTCGAGGTCGGTTGTATCGCAACAGAACCGAACAGTGACAAAGAAGGCGAATAATATTATCTGGTTTGCATGGAATCAGAGTTGGGCAAAGTGTAATCTAATTGCAAATTGCAAATTACGATTAAACTGTAATTGTGTAATTAATTACAGATTATTTTCGGTAATGGTTCGTTTAGGTAGTTGACCACTTGGTTTTGTCAACTATCTAAATGGACGATTACAGAAAATAATGTGAAATTCATTACACAATTACAGTTTAATCGTAAGTTGCAATTTGCAATTAGATTACATTTTGCCCAACTCTGCATGGAATCCTGTAACATAGCACAAGCAATCCAAATGAAAATGGGTGTAATGTACTGAATGTAAAGGATTGAACACATGAAGAATGCACCAGCCAAAACGCATTTTATATCTGTTATAATTGCGACACCGCATAATTGGTTATTTTTATTTGGACTTTTCAGTCTTGAATTTTCTTTAATTACAGCAGCTATAACAAAACTATCCTCGTTGCCTATTAATAATTTTATATTTAAACTAGCTTCTTTTAAAATAAAGTGCTTCTGTTAATAAGTTCAGCCCCTACGTCAGCTTTCATAGCTTTCGCATTCCCTTCAAAGTTTTGTCTACAATCACGATTTTCTGTTGATTTTCCTCAATCACATAAACCGCATTTACAATTTCTTGTTCTGTAATCTAAGATTTTTCCTGTTAAAAAGCCTATTATTGTTCTATATCCGTTTAAGCTATCATAACTTTTGCCGTTTCCTCGTTTGCTCCACCCCATATCATAAGATGAGTACTAGGTACAGTACTTCCTCGCTGACGGCTCGGTTTGGCGTACACCAGGCTTGGGAATTAAGGTCGAAGCCAGATATATTGGCCGGTGAGTTTCGTGAGGGGTATTCTCCCACCACACCGTTGGCCTGCCTCGGCGCCCCTTTTCTCAACGTTTTCTGACTCGCTCGCGTTCCATCTCGCTTTCGCCTTCGCAGAACAAGAGTGAGCCAGAAGTGGTGGGGATAGTGCCAAGCTTCTAGCGTGTAGGCCAAACCGAGCTGTCAGCGTAGAAATACACACATCAGAATAGGTGTGCGTTAGCTCCGAAAAAATTCAGGAGCTTTATTGGTCAGAACATTGATTCTTTCTCGATTGTTTCATCTCGTGTTGGTCTACGCATAACTTCGTAACGCATACAACTATTACGTTAAGAATAAATAAGAGCCAAACGCCTAGGTTCAGGCGGAGTCGAGCAGCGTTCCCGTTACCCCACCATACCCTGCGAGGGCCACGTAACTCCAACTGACAAATCCACGATCTCAGGTGGTGGTGGTTCATTTCTCCCCGATCGCTGCTCGCGAAAACGAATTCACCGGCCAATATATCTGGCTTCGACCTTAAGTGATCTTTTCGGGCGAATTTCAGAAGCAACGCCTTCTTTCTCCCGCCTCGCGTCTCACAAGGGGAGGCCGCGACATCTGGGACACGGATTTTGATGAATCTCATATATGTTGTAGTGTAAGTGTAGTAGACCAATATGTATCTCACATGTTGGGTCCACTACCCCAGAGTTTCCGAAATATTAATAAAAAATTATGTTTATGCGTTGACGAGCAGAAGCGATAGCGAAGTTTATTGTAATGATTAATAGCGGCGCGTGTAAAGGGCAGGTCTCGCACCGGTACTTTCACCGGTTCCGATTATCACTGGGATCATTTTTTTTTCTATAAATGTATTTTGTATTGTTTTATTCCTCAAAAGATAAAGTATTATTTTTTACATTCTAAAATATGACATTTATCGTAAAAACAAATGAAAGAATAAAATTCCCGACACCATGCACATCTAATAAAATATGTATGGCCACAAGTACATTTTTTGTACACGCGCCACTATTAATCATTACAATAAACTTCGCTATCACTTCTGTTCGTCAACGCATAAACATCTTTTTTTATTAATATTTCGGAAACTCTGGGGTAGTGGACCCAACATGTGAGACATATATTGGTCTACTACACCTACACTACAACATATATGAGATTCATCAAAATCCGTGTCCCAGATGTCGCGGCCTCCCCTTGTTAACCCCCGCGGCGGCCTAGCTGCTTGGAGCTCCTCAGGCCCATACCACGTGAATCGCGCTAGGCGCATTAGGCGACATTGTATCAATAGGTTTCCACAATCTACATCGTCCCAAAGAGCACGATTGTCGATATGTTTTTGTTTTGTCACCGCGCCACGCGCGGTTCATATTGTATGGGCCTGAGGCGCTCCAAGTAGCTAGGCTGCCGCGGGGGGTCAAGACGCGCGGCGGGAGAAAGAAGGCGTTGCTTCTGAAATTCGGCCGAAAAGATCACTTAATTCCCAAGCCCGGCGTACACGAGGAGGACTTTTCGCTATCCCCACCACTTCTGTCTCACTCTTGTCCGGCGAAGGCGAGAGTAAGTGAGAGGCACTGAAAGCGAGCGAGGATGGTACGAGACAGACGGCTCGTTGATACTTTGTATTGCTCCGTCTTTCGAACGTCTGACAGTCCTTTGCGTGCGCGACGGGCGTGCGCGATGGTCGCGAGCACTTATCGTGAACACGAAAACGGCTTCCGCCAATGCTTGACCGCAGGCTCGGCTCAAGTCTTTTTTGCGCCCTAGGCGAACTTTTCAAATTGTGCCCTATATTATAATACATTTATTTGAGATTGTTTATGATTTTACTCTGCAAAATTAGGCAACTTTTAAGGCGTAAGGTTGACAAGAGGCGCAAAATGGTCTTTTCATTGGTGGCACTGTTGAAAATAAATTTTTAAATGAAATACTACAAATTGTACTACAAGTGTTTTAAATTACGAGTAAAAATTAAGAGTAAGTTCATAAAGAAGCTGAATTAAATGTATTATAATAAGTGGCAAGCTCGCCTAGGGCGCAAAAAGGCTCGTGACGTGTCTGGCTATTTGTTCGTGGCGTGCATGCGTCGAGCAGTTACGATGCGTGCGATGTGGAATCGTTTTCCTCTGAGGGCTCGCGTCCGTTGCGCACGCAAAGCGAGAAACGATCGCTCAGGATTAGGGCTCCATTCACGATGACGGCTCAACGCCGGTCACGACCAGTGAGCCCTTAGCGAGGAAATACTGTATTTTATTGACAAGTCTGCCTGTTTGGGATTGGCCACGCAGCCGCATGCCCAATATGGCGCCTTCTCGCTGCCGCTAAGGGCGCGTAATTTGATCGCGTTATCGCGACCACGGTAAACCCGCACAATCGCGGGGATAGACGACCAGGCCATCTGTTAACAGGCATCCCACTTAATTATGCGTCCGTTCTGCTCCAATGCACGGCATTCTTTGTCTCTCCGTCGTGCGGGCTCCGTCCCACCTATGACGGACAGCGGTGGGGTGCCTGCGTCACGCAAATCCGCGTCTCCGGTCGCTCTATCACCACGATCGATCTACTTGTTCTCGATCAGCAGTATCGTTAACATCTGTCTGCATCAAACTACAAAGCGCGGTCGCCAACGTACATACCCCTGTGCTCAAGGTGACTTCGGAACCACTTCTAAGCCAGGGGCTATCTGTTTTCCTAGTAAATTAAGTTGTAATAAGTTAATAATAGTTCGATTAACATACTGTAATATTTTCTTGTGAAAAGTTCTGTAAACTAGACCTTATACTTAAAATTAGAGCGAATTCGGCGCTCAACGCGATCGTCGGTGCTGTGAACGTTTCGTGTTGAACATTTCTGGTCTTTCAAGCCAGATTCGGCGATTTTTACATAAAATCGGTGAATATTTCCGAGTTCGCTACTGGTCAACCACGTGGTGAATACGTGGCCTACCTTGACTTTCATTATGGTCGACAAGATGGCGCACCAGATCGAGCTGTGCCATCGGCTCTCGCGGATTTACGATAACCTAAAACAGGCGGCTAAAATCACCAAGGGAGCGTATCGAATATTTAACGGAGTCCTGTGAACGATTTGAGAAACAGCACGACGTTCTTCTAGAATCGAAAACAGAAGCCCAGGAGAAACATGACTATTTTACAAAAGACTATTTCAGTATCGCCAGACAAGCCTTCGTCGCCCAAAGGGGCTATCTTCTGGACCTGCTTCGCGAGCTATACCGGAAACAATCCGTCGCCTCCACCACGGCGCCTACTTTCGGTGATGCTGGGAGCACCGATAGCCGTCCAAGTGCCCTACTGCCGCCCATTTTGTTGCCATAGTGACTGGACTTCTTTCCACGATTCATTCGTGTCTCTTATCGTCAAGGCTGCCTCCTTGATGGACTTTGAACGCTTTCATTATCTACAATCCTGCCTACAGGGCGCCATGGTCCTCCAAAATCTCCCAATGACGAAAGGCCAATTTCAGCGAGCCTGGGATGCACTAACCAAGCACTATCAAAATAAGCGGCTTCTAGTGCGCTCGCAGCTGGTTGCTCTAATCAACCTGCCCACAGTGAAGACGGAGTCGGCCTCGGAATTGAAGCGTGTACTGCACAGAATTGGGCATTGTCTAGATAAAACATTATTTAAATAACGCCCGAATGAAAGATAATTTATATTTATTCGTTATTCGAGGGTCGAATAATCGAAGTTATCTTTATTCGCAGAGCAATGAAAAAATAAGTTTGTTCGATGAGAATTTATACGACGAAAAAAGAATATTTTTTTATTCGAAGATTTTATTAGTAGCGTCGAATAAGTTTTTCACCCGTAGCTTTTATCTTTTATTCGAAGCCTTCGAATAAAGCTACGAATAACTTTCGTCAGTGTAGAGCGTGTTTATTCGATCCGCCGAGCCTCGAACCCGGCCGAGCGGTGGGCGCCGAACACAGAGGACGGGCGGCGGCGACTTGGGGTCTTGGTGACTGACGCACTTGTTATCTTATAGTCCGGGAGCCAGCGGCACTTTTTGATGTCTCATTTATTTAAAGTTGGTTTATCTTTCGTTCTTCTATATTTGAGCTACACATGCACAAAACGAACTCCTGCCAGCGCAACAGTGGAACAACGCTTAACAGCAGAATGTCAATTATATACAAAAATATATGCAAAATCCTTACATGTTTAAATTTGAAAATATTTGTACTAATAATAGACACCATGAAACACCGAAAAATGATCTGCTGGCATCTTAGTTGCGGAACGGCATGCTACTGCCACTCCTATACCATGTTAAAAAATGAAATCCATTGACTAAAATCTTTAAAACTGACATTTTGTTTTGGTGGTAGTTTATATCACAAAATGGAAGAAAAACGGTTGCTGCCATTCCTATCGTGGAACAAAAGGCTTGGCAGGAGCCACCGTCGACCCTGGGAGCGAGGTATTGTTAATTTCAGAGCACCTCGTGCTGCGACTGGGTGTCAAAAGGCTCGCTTACTGTTGGTCTTCGCTGGCGGAGCTCCGTCCCGGTGCACGCGCAGCTTAAATAGTCTCTCTGTTTGCGTGCAGTCTTCAATTAGGTGCTTCAAAGTTCCCGGTCCTCTCTCGCACGATCCGCATCTTCTCTTTTCTTCTTTCATACAATATCTGTTATTCCCCTCGAGATTACCACACCTCGCTCTGGCTATCAATCCCTGATTACTCCCTTCCCCTCTTTTACTTAAATACTCAGACATACTTATACATCTAATTAACTTATAATATCTATTGTACCTGGACTCTTTAATACCTACTGTTAAATTGCACTTGTGCCTGTACTTCCCTATCTCTCTCTTCGAGTATTGTATGCACTTCCCTACCCTCCTGTTCTAATTGTGTAACCCCTTCTTGGCTATAACCATTCTTCTTTAGGTACTCAATCCTTTCCGACACGCTTCTGGTCCTCTTTGTCCCCTCTCTTTTCTCCTTCATGCATTCCTTTACCCATCTCGAGCCTATCGCATTCATGCTTTCCTCCTCAAATTTCCTTGCTGTTTTCCCTGCTTTTATTCTTAATTTAGAATTTAAAGCGTAGATACGTAAACTCTTTCACTTTCTGTACACTTCCTTTTTTCTCTGACTTTTCCAAATACCATGATTTTGGACTTTTCCACATTCAGTTTTAATTTTCTCTTCTCCAAAAATCTTCTAAGTCTTCTCATCATATCTTCCATGGCTTCCCTATTTTCTGCCAATAGCACCAAATCGTCTGCATACGCTAACGACCATCGTTTCCTATTTTGATTCCCCCACTTTTCCTCCAGACAGTTCTTCCAGCTCGTTTATGTAAATTGAGAAAAGTGTAGAACTCAAAGTGTATCCCTGCTTAACTCCGATCCTTGTCGAGAACTCTCCTGTAACCTCATTTCCTATTCTTACGACATTTTTCACTTCCTTGTAGGTCTCTTTAAGGGAGGGCACTTATCTAGAGCGGTCGAAACAATGCGCTTCTTTGGGATTTTTTTCTAGAAAAACCGTCACCCTTTTATTAATAACTATTAGTCTATTGTTAAGAGTACATCTAAAGGACAGTTCAGTATTTTTTGCGTTAAAGAATATTAAAAGATTTGAGAGTTATAGGTGATGACCGGGATGACCTTTTTTTAAGAATTTTGCGGTGACCATCGTAGCTTGTAGCAGGATCATCTGAAATGAAAAATTCAAATATTTTTAGATAGAGTATGAAATTATCTAGGAGCCATCGGGCCGAATTTTTTAAAAATTATTTTAGGGAAAAATGGTGGCGCTGCAAAGTTGAACCATCGATTTTGAACCAACAACAAAGTCTTTCCTTTCTTGGCGTGTAAAAAAAACTCAGCAGAAAAAAAAGAAATCGGTTCATTAATTTTTCAGTTATGTTGGTCACCGAGTTTGAAAACATGGTTTCGAGAAAAACGCGTTTAAAGTTTTAGGTCTAGTTTACATCTAAATACTGCATTAATTTTTTAACTTACACAGTGTCATCAATTCCTTGGCCATATAATAACCCTTCTGCCTCAGCTGCCGCTTCTAAAATTCCAACTTGCTCCTGTCTACGACGTTGGCTTGTTGCTCGCGTGCTTTTTCTCGCGCAGTCTTCGGCATGCCGTATGCGCTCTGCGTCCTCCCTCGTCGCATACATGTGAATATTTGGTCCATTATGAATCCCCAAAGCTTGAAATATCTTTAAAAATGACGTTACTCCTTCTGATTTATACGAGGTAGATGAGTTAAATGAAACCCAAGACCAGTACTGGTAAAAGTGCGATATTGTATTCGGTGCTGAATGTAAGAAAAGGGGTTCGTTCGTTTCCGAGACGCTGTGGTAACTGCGCGTCGGTGGAAATCACGGACTCGACCGCTGATTGAGAAACATTTGACAATCGTCTGCTTCGGTGCGGTCGCCGCAGCCATGGTAGCGCGAGCAGATCCATGATGCCTCGACCAGCTTCTCCGCTCAGCGTCGAATTATCTTACACTCGTCCATCCTGAAGTCCAGCTGAAGTGCCGCAAGCTCTAACGAAACCTCGGTAAACTCTCTCCTACGATATCTTCAGAGAAAAGGAGTGAAGGAGGGATGTTCAAGACACCGATAAGAAGTTTGGGATGGTCTTCGGAATTTTTGCGGACGCCCTTTACAAACTGTGTAACGGGGATTGCAAACAATGACCGCTGCACGCTTCCTAATTCTATAAAAAAGCTGACTTTCATATGTCGGGGTCCGGTGTCGAGCGGATAGGGTTTTACGGTACGTCAATCGCTATTGACACCGCAAGGAACTTCCTCAGGGTTCTCAAACAGTAAGTGCTGTCGGAATTTCGGAGATTCCATGGTCATAAATTGTCAAAAAATACAACTAATATATTACTGTGACTTAAAACATAAAAAATAACGAAGTTACATGCACACCATAAACCGTGTCCTAACAGCAAGGATATACAACCCTTCGTATTTAGTACGAAAGCCTGTGCCACGCCGCGGCGGCTGTCGTCTTGGTTCGAGCGCTGCGTCGAGCACCTTACTTAGACACGCATAACTTTGTCATTTTTTGTCGAAATGATGTGAAATTTTCAGGGAATATTTTTAAGATGTTGTACTTCAAGAAAAAGTTGAAATCCAAAAATCGATTTTTTGAAGAGTTCTAGGTAGGCGTTCCCCTTAATTCTTTCTATCAAATTCGGTCTGATACCACTCTTTCTCATTATCCCTCAAAAGCTCTCTCTCCACACTATCAAAAGCCATACTTAGGTCTACAGTATCTTTGGATAATATATACAGTATTATCTCGTTAGCGGCTCGCTGGTCGGGACCGGCGTTGAGCCCTTATCGTGAACGGAGCCCTAATTCCGAGTGTAAGCGCTTGCGACCATCGCGCACGTCCGTCGCGCACGGAAAGGACGGAGTGTCAGGCGTCCGAAAGTCTCGTACCGTCCTCGCTCACTTTCAGTGCCTCTCACTCGCTCTCGTTTCATCTCGCTCTCACCATCGCCGGACAAGAGTGCGATAGAAGCGATGGGGATAGCGAAAAGTCCGTATCGTGTACAGCAAACCGAGCCCGTAACGAGACAATACTGTACAATCTTTTTTCAAGTTTTCTTTAAGAACAAATATGGCGGTTGAGAGTAGGGGAGACCGGGGCTCGTTGGCTAACGAGATTAGTTGACTAATTCCCTTTAATTTTTGTATTATGTTATAAATTATGCTGCGATTCGCGATATTGAAGCATACAGGGTCAGCGTTTTATCCTTGCAACCCGCGCTCGCGCGAATAGGTAAAATGGCAACAGCGCCTCACGGACGCATTCCACTACAACCATGCACCGTCCCGGCGTTCGGAGAGCTGCCCGCGACCGCTGGACAGCAGTGATGCCCGAGCTTCGAGAATTTTGGGATGGTCGCAAAGAGCTATTCAGAATTTCCCGGCCCTGGTTGAAAAATTTGGGGCCTTTTTCCTATAACTTTTGAACTATAAAAGATATTGGAATACAATTTGCGCCGAAAAATGAGAAACAATTATTCCCTCTTAATGATGGATAATTTAACATATTTTACATTTACTTAATTGTTTTTCTATCAATTTTTTAACCATAATTGTTGTAAAAAGCCTTTGCAAACTGTTTATTTGGATACTGTATTTAATGCTGTTTTTAAAATTCGTGGTGTTGATAAACAATAGGCTAGTTGTTTCTGTATCATTACTTTCAGAAATTGAGAAATTAAATTTTTATTCAATTATGTGTTAGTTCTGCAGACCTCAGAATCTATTGTTCTGGTTTTCTTTTTAATGATTTTATCCTTAATGCAGTGCATACTTAGATCAGTCGTAAGGGGTAACTAATGGGATGTGTCTTTGATTGTAGCGATGTTTGAATTTTTTTTCTAGAATTTTTGTGCCTGAATGTTTTAGCTACTCAATGCCACGCCTATACCGGCTTCCGTTAATGTCATATTTTGACATTTTGGTATCTTTCAAGATACCATCCTAAAATTTTCGGAGCTCAGGCATCACTGCTGTGCAGCGGTCGATGGCAACTCTCCGCTGGGCCGGTGCATGGTTGTAGTGGAATGTGTCTGTGAGGCGCTGTTGCCATGTTACAAGTTCGCGCGAGCGCGGGTCGCAGGATAAAACGCCGACCCTGTATGAATGACCAGCTTGCCATTTAATGTGCCACCGTGACAAAAACTTGCGTGTTCTATCAGTGAGAATGAAAAATCTAAAAAGGTCGGCGGGAAGTAAATATTTTTGTTTCGACTATTTCTGAATTGTTATCTAATAAGTATTGCTTGCTGTTTTTTCATGAATATTTTGTGGAAACGTGATACATTGACTATAATTTAGGTTATTTTATTTTATCTGGTACTTGGAGGTTTTGTACATACGACCCTTAACATGTTGACAATGTCGGACGGGGTTACTTAACTAAGCATAGGAATACCACAAAAAATTGCACTTTTTATCCTCAGGATGCAGTCGAGGCAAAGAGTTTAGCTGCTCAAATCCACTTCCCCCACCACAAATACCGCCAAACTCACCCCTACCAGTTTTACACCCTACCCTCCCTTCAAACTCTCAGGCCTTCCAAATAGACCATAACAAATAAGTAGAAAATAATTACAGTATCTAACACCATGATACTTAATAAAAAAAATAACACTGTGAAGGAGTGAAAAAGAATAAAAAAGATTTGTTGGTCGTAGGATATATATGTACGCCTTTCGTATACTATATTGATGGAATTGGCTGCGTATATATACGCATTTCGTATATATTGATGGAACTGTGACAGCGTATATATACGCCTTTCGCAGGTAAAGGGTTAAAACTGATAAGTAAATGTCAACTAACCCCACCATATTTGTCAACTAACCCCACAGCCGGGGTTTGTTGACTTATTCGTCTCACCACTCTAAATATAATAAAAACTACGACCTAGACTCAATTAAAACAATTTTAAAAATTAAGCCTCTATACCTAACGAAATTTCTAAACTTTTGGTGTGTAACAAGTCAATAAAATACCAATGGTCTATTTATAAAAATTAGAAATGTTAAAAATTAGTCATCTAGCCCCGGTCTCCCCTATACCATGACGTGCACATTTGGATGGTGTACGTTATTTTTAATGAAGAGGTTTCTGAAACAAATTTTAACAATAGAATATTAAATAAATCTAAGTTGCCTATCGGCCGACGATCAATTTTTTCGATGTTTTAATTTTCACCAGACTTATGCGTAAATAAAGGTCTATTTTCTTACACACAAAACTGAACATCTTGTTTCAAAGCGTAGCTATTTTGTTATTTTCCGACCGAACTATTACTTTGTCGGCTGTCATCGTCTCCCTCGCTGTCGCTCCTTCTAGTTCGGATAGATCGAAAGAGTAGTTGGTGAGCGTTTCCCACGCTGCGCTTTCGAAATAATTGATGATAATAATAATAAAAAGTAAACTGCAGTATGCAGCCTGCAGCGTGGAAACCGTTCATCGAACTGCTCCTTCAAGCATCTTCCTCCGAGTCCCCATCACTGTCTTCTCTTACACTTTCAGTGTCTTCACTATCTTCATTAGATTCAACATCGATTCTACCAAGTTGTGTTATTAGATTCTCAATTTCATTGCCTACAGTGCTTTCTTTGTCGATGTACTTATCTTCAATTTTCTGAACGTGGGCGCACACTCTGCGCCATTCTTTCTCGCCAATGAGATTACAGTTTTCGACGCACAATTTTATTATATCCTGCAACTTAAATGTTGTATTGTGCGCAGCAACCCAGTTTCCCACTCGAGCCCATAAGGTAAAAGTACCTATTATGGAACGAAATTTCGGAAAGATTAGAATTTTCATCAAATTCGAGTTAATAAATTTACAAAATGTTAAAAATCTTTTAACTATATAAAAGACCAGTTCTTTTAGAAATAAAAATGACTTTATAACTTAATCTAATGTATAAAATTAATTTTATTAACAAAATACTAATAGGACTCGTATGTACCTATTATGAAACACTATTTCCGCACCTGTACCGCTGTTCCATAAATTATATCCCCATTATGAAACAGGGGAAAACACGTAAAACTACTGCTTTTAAATTTACTTTGTTATTCGATTCTAGTTTCTAAGGTTTTTAATTATATTGAGGTGGAATGAGGTGAAACTAAATCAACTCTGACTTCCCAAGCACTCAATTTATTTATTTTTAACTCAAAGAAAAGCGACAATATTATTGGAGGATTCGCGTGTAGTCGTCGGGGTGTTCACGCAGCAACTCTCTAGATCCAACTGGCTCTCTTCACCCACCGTACCCTTGACCAGGGGTAGAAAAGGTGAAGGAAGGAAATAGAAAAAGAGAAAGACAGAAAACTGAAGAAAAACTGAGATGAAGATAAAAGAGAAAGCTACTCGAGAAACGACTTCGCTCGGCTCGCGCGGGCCTGGTCGCCACATGTTCTCAACGAACACCAGGCCCAGACGAAAGCCTCGGGAAACGAATTGAACAAAGAATAGGAAGGAAGTTGTAAATAGCAAGGGAACTTAGAAAAGTGAAAGTTAGAAACGTAGGGAAAGAAAAGTACCGAAGAGAAAGAACGTGGTCACCAAAACGTAACTGCTACAATATAAAGACGGAAAGAACAAAGTGAAATTAATTCATAACATGCACCAAATAATTAAAAAATGACGTATAAATTTATGACAATTATTTCAATTGTAAAACAATTTTTAAAAATTATTTGAAGTAAGAATTAAACAAATAGAAAAATCTTTATTCATATTCATTACTATTTAATAATAACGGCTTAAAAAGTTTTTTGATTTTAAATAATCTGGTTCCGAATGGCAATGCTCACCGCAAAACCAAAATTTTAAAAATGCTTCTTGGATGTCGCATGTTATTTTATTATAAACGTAAATATTTTTCTACGAAAAAAATACCAAATGTTCTTTAAATGTTGCTCTTTTAAGCGCAAAAAGTTCTGTAAAAATATACGCTTTCGCTTCTTCAAAAAAAATTCACAAATATTCGCCTCTTTTCGACCGCCTGACTAGGCATAACCCCTTAAACCTATTTTTCTTGAAAACACCTAACATACAATATTTGTGCACTAAGCCATCGATAGGATTGTGCATAATAATACTCCTTCGTATACGAGAAGCACTAACGACCCGAAAATAATAATAATTCTTTATTGCACAGTACACTTTACAAAAGAAAACATAAGCGAGAAAGAGAAAGAGGAAAAAGAAAAGAAAGTTAGATTTGAATAGCAGGTACAGTGGCTCGCATTAATATTCGGACACTTTTTAAAATCGCATAACTTTTTTAGAATTGGTCCAAACGACTTGAGTTTTTTTTTGAGAAGCTAGAAGGATTAGTTTGCTAACTGACGCGTTTCGTCGTTTTGAAAAAAAAATGTATTTGGTTGGAATAGCGAAGAGAATAGTAAAGGTCAATTTTTAAACTTTTTTTTGTGAGCTTGTAATGAAAATTTTAAAAAACCGTTTGTAGGTTGCAGTAAGTTGTATACGTACCTAAAATTTCATCAAAAAAGCGAAAATTCCCGAAATCAGCGATTCTCGACCTTATTCTGCGATCTTTGAACGTTTGTAGCTCGGAGCAACGTTAACCGATTTTCATGAAATTTTAGGCACGTATACAACTTACTGCAATCTACAAACGGTTTTTTTTTAATTTTCATTACAAGCTCACAAAAAAAAGTTTAAAAATCGACCTTTACTATTATTTTCGCTATTCCAACCAAATACATTTTTTTTTCAAAACGACGAAACGCGTCAGTTAGCAAACTAATCCTTCTAGCTTCTCAAAAAAACTCAAGTTGTTTGGACCAATTCTAAAAAAGTTATGCGATTTTAAAAAGTGTCCGAATATTAATGCGAGTCACTGTATAACAGTAGAGGAGTGCAAAGGGCGATGTACAGTTGTCAGCTATTGTTCAACTTACCATTTAAAGCTACTGAAACTAACACTAATAGTGTACACGCAAAGTAAATGTAGACAGCCTAGTAACGTAATCAAGAGTAAGAAGTAATGTCAAATGTGTATGGTTGAAAAATAACAAGAGTAAATGTTAAGAATTAATTGCTATTGCTGATTAGCAAAAAAATAATGTCACTGCATGCTTGGAGTAAGTGCGTAAGGAGTTGTAGTAAAGGGCGGAACAATAGGAAAAGGAGCCGTAAAATTTAGTGGAGTGACAGGAAGGAACGGAAAGGTCACAGTCATTTCGGGTAGAGATGTATTCATCTGTTCGACGCTCGCGATTTGTAACAAGTAATTCACGCAAATATGGGCCATTTTAACTGGTTACGTGCGGACGTTCGCACAGTTACTAGCGATGTTTTCTCGAAGTTTATGACCAAACGTTTAGTGGTATTCAGATTCTGATTTACCATATGGAAAGAACATGAAAAGTTGTGTCTTGTACGCTTATAACCCGGAGCCTAGATGTAAGCTCAATCATATCTAGAGCGAAAAGAAAGTGGTCGGTAACGTGCAGACGCAGTGGATATGCAATGCGCAACGTCAAGACTCTTCCATAGTTCTGCGAATGCTTTTCACTACACATGATGATAATAGGGATTGCATAATTACCGACTTTTTCAATTACCGGTAATTCGGTAGAATTTTTAATCAAAACCGGTTTACCGATAATTTACCGGTATTTTTTACGGTATTGAAAATATAAGAGTAAACATTACAAAAAAAAATTGTTTTTGAACTCTAATCGAGCATTATAAAAAATATATGGAGATAAAACTATTCTGAACATAAAATATGAAATGATATAACACAAAATAGATATATTTGAATAACTATTGACAATATTTATTAATATGGATCGTCACCACATACATAATTAAATATTTTTTATTTAACAATTCTTTTTATTAAATAAGCATGGAAAAGCATACCTAATTCGTCTAAACTTTGGTCTCCTGATCGCTACCTAATTTTTGTACAAAATAATCCAGCCACGGATAAAGCGCTCTCAGATTCTACACTTGTTGGCCGGGTAGGCATTAAGAAATCATATGCCATTCATAGTATATATTTTCTCCTTAATTTTTCTTCTTGAAAATACGTCCATGTTTTCATGACTGATTCAGATTCTTAGTTTTCTTTTGGATCAGAGTTGGTTCTTCATGAGATACTTCGGTTTTCGTCTTTATTAGTAATTGAAGTGTTTTTTTTTTACTGATAACGTAGTAGATGTCGATGGAATTAATGAACGCATATATGCGCTATATTGCTATATGTAATTTATCGAATTACCGGTAAAAATTTGGCGAATTACCGGTAAAAATTTTAGGGTATTTCTCGCGATTTACCGGGACACCGGTAAACCAGTTTACCTGTATTGCAATCCCTAGATGATAATAGACATATTTCATAGAGCAAAGCTTCCTGATCACGATCCTCTTATTGTTTTTTCAAAAACATTTTACTTTGCCCCCGAAATCTCAACATATTTGGAATTGCGTCTCTAGTAACGCGCGGACATTCGCAGTAACGTGCGGGCAAATCGTAGAAAGAACAACCAAACCACCATGTAATGATGCATAAGACTGATTTTATGTTCAATTATCATATAAAAAACAATGAATATTACTTTATTATTATAAAACTAAACTTTTCTCCATCTTGTTCTATACTTAACATCAGTGGCACTGATTTCTTTATAAGATATCAGTAAATAAACGTATACATTTTTTAATGAAAGGAAAAATATAAATATATTATCACAGAAATAACAATGTGCAGTCTACACCAGAACAGCTTACACCAGAACGTTACGCTGTAATTTCTGCACCATCCTTTCCGTATCTTCAGATGTATGAGCCATGGTTTTTTAACGTTTCCTTTCGGGGTGTAAGGCCCGATTCACTTTGCTGAACGCGTGTAATTGGACGTTCTTATCACCCGCCAAACTAATAAAGGATGTCCTAAAATTTACGCAAGATTTGAATTTGGCGCCATTTGTGCAGTAAAGTATTGCCAACGAAAAACAAAAGACAGCGTGACAACTGACAGTTCAGGGTTATTAAAAATGGAGGGCTACACGAAAGAACAACGTGTTTTCATTGTTGAGCAATATTTTAAAAATAATGAAGGTCTGGCAGCTGCAGTTCGCAATTTTCGTACAAAATATGGTCGGAATAGTGATTTAACTTCATCAACTGTGAAGAAATTAATTAAAAAATTTAGGGAGACTGGATCAATTAGTGATCTTAAACACTCTGTCCGTCCTTCAACAAGTCGTTCAACACAAAACATCGAGGCAGTTCGTGAGAGTGTTGCTGAGAGTCCAGGGAAATCAATTCGGCACCGTGGTCCAAAATTGGACATTTCGAGGAGCTCTCTACAGCGTATTCTCACGAAAGATTTGCATCTTCATGCTTACAAAGTTCAATTGACTCAAGAACTGAAGCCTACTGACCACGCACAGCGAAGAGAGTTCGTTGACTGGATTATGGAACAACAACAAGTGGATGCTGATTTTTCGAACAAAATCATCTTCAGCGATGAAGCTCACTTTCATCTGGATGGCTTGGTTAATCGACAAAATTGTCGCATTTGGGGTTCAGAAAATCCACGAATGATTGTTGAGAAACAAATGTATCCACCACGTGTCACTGTTTGGTGCGGATTTTGGGTTGGAGGCATCATCGGACCATTCTTCTTCGAAAATGCAGCTGGTCAGGCAATAACAGTTAATGGTGCTCGCTGTCGCGACATGCTAATCCAGTTTTTGATGCCTAAATTGCAAGATATGGATGTGGACGACATGTGGTTTCAACAAGACGGTACCACATGCCATACAGCCCGAGAAACAATTCAATTAGTGCACGAGTCATTTCCTGGTCGTGTAATTTCCCGTTTTGGTGATCAGAATTGGCCGCCCAGATCATGCGATTTAACGCCGTTATACTTTTTTCTTTGGGGTTTTTTGAAGTCTAAGGTTCATGCCAACAACCCCAGAATCACCCACGCCTTGAAGGAAGAAATTGAGCGCTGTATGAAAGAAATTCTGTCACATTTGTGCAAAACGGTCATGGAAAATTTTAACAAAAGAGTGCGTATATGCCAGCAAAGAAGTGGAGGCCATTTACGCGACATGCTATTCCATACATAACCCTATACTGCATACTTTATGAATCAATAAAAAAATTACAATTGGTAATTATAAAACTGTGTTTTCTATCAAAATTACTTCTTGCGTGAATTTTGGGACACCCTTTATTAGGTGATTGTTTAGATGTATCGATTCTGATCCGCACGATGATCAAATTGTGAGCGCTTTTAGTCCGAATGTTGACTCCATCCAAGCAGACGAACCTTGTTAGTCGATATGTAGGAAACGAGGTTTCCAAAGGTTTAATTATAAAGAATAATATTTATTAATATAAGTAAAAACAGTACAAGTTCCACCAAATGCTCTCTACACATACACACAACGTCTATCGTCTCGCAACCATCTACAACCGTCTACAACCGTCTACCACCGTCTACCACCGTCTACCACCGTCTACCACCGTCTACCACCGTCTACCACCGTCTACCACCGTCTACCACCGTCTACCACCGTCTACCACCGTCTACCACCGTCTACAACCGTCTACAACCGTCTACAACCGTCTACAACCGTCTGCCATCGTCTACTACCGTCTCCCACCGTCTCCCACCGTCTCCCACTGTCTACCACCGTCTACCACCATCTACCACCGTCTACCACCGTCTACCACGTTTTCCTTCCTCGCACCCTCAACGCACTCTCTCGCTCCCACTCTCTCTCTCTCACGCTCGTTGCCAAGTCGAACCTCTTCGAACGTCGTCAAACGATCTTTTGTTTTCCCGCGACCCAAACCGACAAACCGGCATCCCCGCCCATGGCCTGCTCTGTGTCACCGCCGTCGTTCCGGCCGCTCGGCGTACTTGCAACTCTAGCGTCCCTACAGATAGTCGATTGAATTCTGCTCTTGTCCACCTTTTCGATGTCAAAGGTGGACAAGACATCTGAATTTTGGGAGACGCCAAAATGCCTGATTGGCTCAACTTTCCTTGAAGAGGAGGAACCTTTCCTCTGTGATTTGGGTGATGGAGGACGAATCCTCTCCTTCTTCGTGACGTAGCGGAGGGAAAACCGGGCATCTGGCTACCAAACCTCGCTAGGTTGATCGGCCGGAACGTCGCGCCAGGGTCGCGGTTTATGACCGTATTGTCCCGCGAGTCAGCGGTGGTCGATGGTATGTACCGGTCTGAAGTTACCGTATACCACCCGCTGACAGAGCAATCAACGGATTTTCCCAGAGCGAGGACGGTCGAGGTGTCCAAAAAAAAAAATAGCACGATGTCAATTGCCACCTATTAGACATCTGGCAGGCAAATGCTCCCTAAAACGCTTCTAAAATAAGCAATTGCCAGGTAATAAGGATCGCTGTATTTCCGCCTCGCTCTGAACCCCTCTTTGTTCCAGTAAGACGGGACAGTTATAACATGGGGCGCTAATGTGTGGACACTGTGCACATCTAATGTGTTAGGAATAGGTATCAGTTCCTGCCAGTGCTCATCTAAGACTCTTTGAAGGCTGACGACGCTGTCATGGGAAATGTACATAATTCGCACATTCGGACAGACTTCTGCAGCCACGTTGGCGAACTCTTCACCAGTGGCAACCTTATGCGATCTAGCTTCCATACGATTCCACACTGTGGCTTTTAGTGAGCCACCTATGCCATCCACTACTCCCTTCCTGTGGCTTGAGGCAACAAAGTTCTAGAAGACACGAATGCCATACTTTAATTCAAAGACATGAAGCATAGCAAACAAAAATTTCTGTTTAAAATGACTAAATCAAGATGGCTATTTTACGAAACTTATACATGGCACTCTAAATCACGCGGAGCATTGATGGTACTTTATCTATGTAACTAGAAATAATCACACCAACTCATCTACGCTGAAGGATGCACCATAATATAAACACAGACGGCAAAGCATCCCCGGGGTTATATTTTTATTAATTATAATTAAAAATAATTTCTTCATACAAATTTATATTAATGTGATCCATTATCTAATACATATTTTAATTTGATTTGAATTATTATTTTACTACGCTTCCGTCTGTAGAGCGGCAGACGATAGACAGGCCTGCCGGCACTTTCGCGGTGTCCGCACGTTACCACATAAGATCGCGCTGTAGTCATGAGCTGCAGTTCCGCTGTATTTACACATGTGCACAGATAGCCCACGAAACATTGAATTGGGTTGGTGTGTATTTTAACCCGCAAATTTGGATTGGGTGATAATAACTTTACCACGGGCGGTAACCTGCGGACACTAAAGTTTTGGATTTTAGCTACTGCTGTCCACATCAGCCGAAGGATGAATTGTTTTGCACGAACGTCTTTTTGTACCTTGAACAGTGTACAACAAGACCCACGATTAGTTGTAGCGATGTAAACGCTGGAAATAACGGAATATCTTAGCTAAAGAGATCCCTATTACTGGTTCATTTAAATCGTAGTACAAAGGGGACTTCATCATCGGTTTCCGACCTAGTATACGTGTGTACTGATTCGGTCATACTCATTTTTTGTTGATATGGAGCATACACAATATAGTGGACCAATTCTCATGTGAACCCATATATTTTGAAAAACATATCCTCATGTCTAGTGAAGGCGAAAAAGGCCTACGGTGGTACATCAGTGGACATCAATTTGTATATGAGAGAGCAGAGATGTAACATGTATCTCTGCTTCATATTAAGCCAACCAGTCTCTATAAATGCTGGTGTTATGTGATCGAACTTTCGTAGTCCAAAACAAATCGAACACAAGCGTTCTGAACCAGCTGAATACGCGAAGGGACACGTTTAGTTAAGCAGGGATAATACACTATGTCAGCGTAGTCACATAAGGATGTAATCAATAGAGAGGTGAGGATAAGTATCTGCTTACGAGAAAGGACACGCGCTACAGCATACAGTTTGCGTAGACGAAAATAAGCAATGCTAATTTTAGAATTAATATGCAGTTCGAAGGTCCAGTTTGGATACATAATAAGTCCCAGACTTTTATATTTGTTCTGAGGATATATAACGATTTTGAAAGAGTTTACCTGCACTAGTAGGGGATTAGATCCTACTAGAAGTAAGGAAGTTTTTGATGGGTTCAGACTTAGATCATGCGTATCAGTCCACCTTGCTAGGGTAAGCAGGCCAGTAGATGGACGGTTTAGCGGATTCCGATATTTACATCTCAAGGTGTTTTTTAGAAATATCTGTTGTATTAGAAAATAATCAAAAGCTTTGCACGTAAAAATGTATAAATTTAAAGAAAAAAATTACTGTAAGCAAAAAAATTAATGTATTTAAGCATAAAAAGATGAAAATTCTACTCATAGCCCGTATCACCAGTAGATGGACTATAGGACTAGTAGATGGACAGTTTGGAACCAATAGATGGACGGATATCTGGCTAGACGTATAAAAGGTTTATTAGTTATAGTAGTGACCTAGATTAAGGCATTTTTTGTTAAAATATAGTTTATTCAATAAAAATTAAAAACGTATGCGGTCTTCATTGTCCGAAAACTGTGCAACAGGTTATGGCCCCAGAGTGCAAATAAAGTGAGGTTATATCTATTCTAAAGTGATCAGACGTCCTGGATCATGTAGGACAGTCCCGATTTGAAATGTAACCTTTTTAACATTTTCATAATGGCACAAAATAAAAATATATATCCATATAGTTATTTTTGATATTCTATGATCTATGTAGTTAATTTTTTGTTATGAAAAAAAGTGTTTTTAATTTTGTTTTAATTTATCAGAAGTATGTCTTTATTATATACTTAAATAAATTAAGAAAATCATGTCCTTACGAATGTGGTAAGCTTCTTTTTACATGTCCCACGCTCTAACATAAAACGTATAGTCGCTTTAGATTAGCCAAAACGTTGCAACGGGGAAAGAGATATTGTGTGCTTACATAATTTATTACTTTCTTTCATTTATTCTAACCAATAACATAATTTAACAGGGAATTATAAAATTTGACTAGTTTCTTTAACAGATTCAACTGTTAAGTCCAGTGAAATTTTGTTGTTTCCATCTTATTCGCTGTTTAGATTTGTTTCTTGTAGTATCAACGGATTACAAACTTTATTTACAGTACTGGATTTTCTTTGTGAAATTTCTTTTCATTCTCACTTCGTCAGGATGCATGGGAAAACCCAGCCTGGCTTTATTTAAAATCCACTGCTTTAAGCGGTTTCCTTCGCCTACGGTTAAAATAGGTTTTGAATCCATTTTACAATGTTCGAGAGCCTTCCCTGATAATTGGGCATGCAATGTTGATTTAGAAATTCTATATGCTTTGACTGTTTTTCCCCACACTCATTCCTCTTCTAATATTTTCTAAGGCTCTATCTATGTACATCATTATGTGCATATTGATATAAGGTATATCTTTTTTGTTGCTTGCCATCTAAATTAAAAGAAAAATAAGGTACCTACATAGAAGTAAATGTGTAAACTTTAGGTTTATTAAAAAAAAAACAGCTTTAAAAGGTTCAATTCTATTCTGTCCATCTACTGGGATTAGGTTAGAAAATCCATACCAGTACATGGACAGTCAATTTTATAAGTTCTATCGTTTTATTTTTCTTTGTTTCCGCGTTTATTTATAAATTATTAATATTTCAATACAATTATCTATTACATACCTCTCTACAATACGTCCAAACACGTTTTTTATTAACTTGAAGGCACGAATACGCTGAGCAATGGCTACTAATAATCGAGCGACTAGCGCATACTGGCGCAAGACCGTACATACATATACAAACTTTTTTGCATACAAAAAAAAATTCAATAAATAGGTAAGCGCGGGTATTACTGCGGATATTCTAAAACAGAACATATTTAATATTGGAAAGTACATAATCTCTTGAAAATTTTTGATAAAATTATTTTAACCTCGATTACAGATAATTATTAATAAATATGTACAGCAAAATTATTATTAATTCTTTTATCGTAGTTTGAAATTCGTCAAGGCGAAACTTCGGTCGATTCCCGATATGGCGGTCATGAACACCTACTTGAAAAACATTTATATTTTTGTTATTAACAGTAATACATGTAATGCAGCGTTATTACTCGATAAAGTAAGACTTATTCCTTCAGAAAACCAGTGAATCAGTCATCTACATTTTAGTTTTAATTTTTATTTCTCACCGGAGTATTAGGTGCAGTACTTTACACCATGTGCATGTATCACTGCGGACTGACGACTGCGTAACCTAACCTTTTCTCCGACCGTACGTCAACCTAGCGTCCAAACTTTGAACTTCAAAGTCAGCCGCGGTGCGTGAGTGACAATTACAACTCTATAAAGATGCCAAGAGAAGATAAAAGTGAGGAAAAAAGTATAAAAACAATAATAGAAAATTTATTTCTTATACTAATATTTCACCTAACATCAGTCCGTAGTAATGATACCCATGCAGTAATTGGTATTTCGTTAATAACTAGCACGCAGTAATGCATGCATGTCCGCAGTAGCTCCTGCAATGACATTTATGTTTCAATCTCTGTATTTTTAATTAACTGTGCCTATTACCCCGCCCTCATATTTTTTATGGAATTATTAGGGTTCCAACTTTCATTTAAAAAAAGGAGGAGGGATTTTCATTCGTTTGAGCGCTTTATCGAACGTTCTAAAGTTAACCTATTTTAAAAGTCCGCAGTAATACCCACACTTACCCTATATTAATGTTTTATAAAACAACAAACGTTTTTTCTACAAATTAAAAAAAACAATAATATAGATTAAAATTGTAGTTCTTTCAATATTAACGATTAACCAACGATTCGTCCATCTACTGGCCCCGTCCATCTACTGGTTTGCTTCCCCTATTATGTGCAAATCTGATGCAACTTCAAGTTGAGCTGAAGAACAGTCCGTCGCACAGTGGTTCGAGTATACTACATGCTAGCTGGACAAAATTATTTTTTCGCGGTATTGGGTTTATATGGGGTTCAAATTGTATCACAGTTTATTATTTCACCAAAAATATCAATAAAATAAAAATATGACTAATTCAATAAAGGAAAAAGAACAAAACGATGGTAGATATTGTGCTTTAACTATAATTATCAGTTATAACATTATGATTATTCCTATAATTTCTAAGTTTTCTATAGAATTTAAAAAAAAATCTCGAGCCACAGTTGACTCACCTAACATAAAATGTTCCACGCTACAAGGGTTGAATGTACGGAAAGTAGAGACTTTCTAGTTTTTTTTTAATCACACGATCTATCTGCAGAAATTTGCAAAACTATATTTTGTGAATTGTTTTCGAGTACGACGCTCGGCAGGAGGGATAGCACAGTTGTTATATTTCAGACTCTATACGTATTATAGATTAACTATAACTATAAGTGCGCCTTATAACTATTAATTTCTTGTTAATTACATTACATTACATTATAGAGTCTGAAATATAACAACAGTGCTATCTCTTCTGCCGAGCGTCGCGCTCGAAAAAAATTCACAAAATATAGTTTTGCAAATTTTTGCAGATCGATCGTGTGATTAAAAAAAACTAGAAAGTCTATACTTTCCGTACATTCAACCCTTGTTGCGTGGAACGACGTGGAACATATAGCAAAACACTGTTTTAATAGCCATTTTATGTTAGGTGAGTCAACTGTGGCTCGAAATTTTTTTAAAACTCCACAGAAAACTCAGAAATTACAGGAATAAACAAAATGTTGCCACTGATAATTATAGTTAAAGTACAATACTGTCGTTTGTTCTTTTTCCTTTATTGAATTAGTCATATTTTTATTTTATTGATATTTTTAGTGAAATAATAAACTGTGGTACGAATCAGGTTTGTTTCTAACAATTTCAACCCCATATAAACCCAATACCGCGAAAAAATAATTTTGTCCAGCTAGCATGTAGTATGCTCGAACCACTGTGCGTCGGCTTAAAAGTCTCGATAATTACTTAATCTTAATTAATCCATCGTCCGCGTAAATATAGGATGCACAGTATTCACTGCATTTAGCCAAGTCAGCTACGTAAATGCTAAAAAGTAATGGACCCAAAACTGAACCCTGAGGAACTCCACGAGTAAGGTAGCTAGATGACGAAAACACAGGTAATGATTCGGAGACCATTACTTATTGAGATCGATCAGATAGATATAATGCCAACCAAGATAAAGCTGTATCTTTTATGCCAAACCCACATACATTTACCTCATAGATCAGCAATTCCTTGTAGGTCAATACCTATATCATCTCCAATAGAATTGCTAACTTCCTTAAGGCCTAACTTTTATCGGTTGTACTTTTGAATGCATGCCGTTAAAGCTACTGTTTCACAGTCCTGTCAGTGAGTCTGTAACATAAATTAGAATTTAGAACAGCCTTGGAATAGAGCTGATTCGAAAATACCCCCTTATATCAGAATAGATCTGTGTGAATAATAAACATCGACTTATGACGCTCACCCTTGATACTCCAGACAGTTATTCTTCTCAGGATGTATACTTTCGATACAGATGACTATCTGTCGCAAATCGGCTTTGAATAATTCATTATACCGGTACAAGCAGACACTGAATTCCATTAAAATTGAAATATTCTGAAAAAAGAAACGAAATGGAACTGCATGCATATAATACAGTCGTTTGGATTGTTTTATACGGTTCAGCAATGGGATTTGTTTTGTACTTTAAAGCATTGCATAAACTTTCTTCTTCTTACGCTCCACGGTTGCTTAACACTAAAGGTTTTAGTCTGAAACGTTAGCAACTAACAATGTGATGGCTAATGCAGTGCTATGAAGCAGTAAGGTACACACCATTATTTAAACGAAATCCAGATCATTACTATTTATAACTTAAGCACCCATTTCAAGAATGTCAAAATAAATTGAATCGATCCAGTTTCTGTGGAATATTTTTCCTCATTTTACGAAAGAGATCTTATTTAGAAAAACACGAAAGTAGAGTTTAGTACAAAGTTGGCGCGACCATTATTGCACCGAGACCTTACCTTGTAAATTACGATGCACTTGAGTTTTAATGTAGTGTAAAACTACAAATAATGTTTTGAAATTATTGTTGTTAAGTTGTATAAAAATTATGAGAGATACACTGTGATATAGTAGAGTATTGTGGAAAAGAATGTTAGATGTGCAAGTGTGCTTAGTAAACAGGATATGTAGTTGTTTCAAAAGTATTGTTACGTCTTGGCCTCGCTACCAGGGAGCAGTGGACCAGATGGCCGGATTTAGAGTTGAAGGAGGCTGAAGGGTTTTTTTTCACTTAATCGGTTACAGTAAATAGTACAATTTTATTTATTAGATAATTCATAGAATTGGACCATTATATCAACGGGATCCAATATAAAATATAAGGTGATAATCATACAGAGTCGACAGGGCTACATTTACACTTTTGGAGGCCCTAGGCGCAACATCATTATTGGGCCTCGAAAGAACAAGTCTATTTCTACGGTTGTGTGAAATATGTAGATGTAGGAAACAAAATAGCTATTACTCCGATAGTTTTTTGCCTCGTTGGTGGCACGCTCATGTACATGAACTTTATGCAATACA
Organism: Andrena cerasifolii; assembly: GCF_050908995.1. Lineage (NCBI taxonomy): Eukaryota > Metazoa > Arthropoda > Insecta > Hymenoptera > Andrenidae > Andrena > Andrena cerasifolii. The sequence goes on along the minus strand of NC_135125.1, from coordinate 2,390,242 downwards.
GCAGTTCCTGTTAGTTTTATATTCTAAGGAAAGAAGGATGTATTTCAAATGGAGGCGTGAGGCTTCACAAATGTTTTAGCTGCTTCTTGCTTTTTATATTATTTTATTTTATTTATTTTGATTTGTTTTATTTATTTATTTATTTAAACGGAAGCACTTTGATAAATACAATATACGGCATTACATACACTCACAAGGGAACACCGCGAACCCGGACTCACCGATTGGATCGCAACTTTGTGGGTTTTTCAAATGACACAAAACAAGAACAAAGGTGTGTTTCATTTGGGCCCTATCGCCGTTTAAGGGGGTGAAACCTAACCTTAAAGTCAAATTGGCACTTCCACTTTTTCGCGTGTAACTCTCAAAGTACAACAGACAGAAAAAAATGTTTCAAATAAAAGTTTAATGGTGCAATAAGCGCTACAAACTTGCGTTAACAAAATTTTGAAAACAGTTTTTTTCGTCAGTTGTATTTTTTTTTTAACTCCTTTCAAAATTTTGATAACGCAAGTTTGTAGCGCTTACTGCAACATTAAACTTTTGTTTGAAACATATTTTTCTGCCTGTTGTACTTTGAGAGTTATACGCGAAAAAGTGGAAGTGCCAATTTGACTTTGAGGTTAGTTTTCACCCCCTTAAGGGGCGATAGGGCCCAAATGAAACACACCGTTTTTCTTGTTTTGAATCACTCTAAAAACCCACAAAGTTGCGTTCCAATCGGTGAGTCCGGGTTCGCGGTGTTCCCTTGTCAGCAATGAAGCACAGATAGAAAAATTACACACATAATTACGCAATATGGTGGCAGTATAAAACCGCATAGAGATAAAACACATAAAAGCCAAAGTAAAACGAAATAATAGCTAATTACAAAATATGATTAATAACTCTAGTTCTGAATGTATGAAATGAGCAGTCGAAGAAATCGAAAAGATTAGATACTGTGTTGACATTCATACACATACGATTTATCGGATTGTATTTACCCATTAAAGAGACTTTATTTTTATATTATGAATTTAATATTTAAAAAGAGTATTTTATTTTGCAATTATAACTAGACTGTATTTTATATTGTATTTATGTTGTTTCTGACGAGTTTCGGTTTTAATACGTGGCTCCATAGGGAGTGCAATCGCCCCAGCGTGGGCCTTGTGGTAAATGCGTCCCTTAGAGTCGATAACAATAATAATAATAATGTTACCTGGTTGCGTAATGAATAAGAAGGAAGATGTTTAACCAGCTCGACCAATGCACAATGGGAGGCTTACAGTGTGCTTTTTTCTTTCTTTGGATGCGGGTGTCTCCGCGTCTGCACTTAAATACTACTAGAAATGGTAATTGGTTAATGGTGTACACTTTGGGGGTATTACTTTCAAGGTACATGTTGGTAAATGTTTATCGTCATAGAATCTGTCGTCATACAGCATGGGGTTAATTTGACCTCCCCATGAATCTAATATCAACAAAAATTTGTTATTTTGCACATAGCGTTTTATGACATTGTCTAGAAATGACTCGTATGTCGGTATGCAAAGTTTTCCTGATTTTGTACACGTGACAAACACGTTTTTAAATTTTTTGGTAAGTGCATCCACTTGTACCTGTACCCGTGGACCAAATGTTGGGGCCGTTTCTTGTAGGCATACATTTGTATTTACTTGCGGAAGCAATTTTCCTGATAATGTTATTGAATATTGGGCTGCATATGAATGGGTAATTTTATTTATATTTTGCACTCCTACAATGGTTGATTTTTCGCCTTTATAGGATAGCGTTCGCTTGATTGGTGTCCTGTATTCACATCCTGTTTGATCGGTATTTGTGACATAATCGGGATTGAAACGTTCTATTATTGCACAAGTTTGTGTTTGAAATTTGGTTGCTGCCTTGGTTGTATCTTCCAATGATGCTTTGTCAACACCACTAACATATTTTGTAACATGGCGATGGCTAATCTTGTGCTTGTTTTTTAAATTCATTCGTCCATGTACGTGACGCGACAAAATTTATTGCATTCGTACCGTATTGTATTGATGCTGTTAATGCCCACTGCTGTAACATTCTGGTAGTGACATTATGTAAATTGTTTCTGGCTTCCTCAAATCTGTCATATGTCCATTTGTCAATCATTGAAAGCTTGTCTCTCAAGATCCCCCCTTTTTCTACGTCTTTTTTCCAATTCATTAATTGATCTTTCCTTTTCAATAAATGTGAACCCTTTTTTCGTAGTGTATTCAAATTCCAAGTTGGATGTAATTGTGCTAAAGTAGTAGCTGCTATTTTGGTATGAAGTGGTATTACAGAATACTTTCTGCTTTTTTCGTCCGGTTCATAAAGACTATCGTCACTTGATTTGCTTGGGGAAGTTGATGCGTCGCTCGTTACATTTTTAAACTCATCGGTAATCATGATGTCGTCTTCTTGCAGCAACTCTTCTTCATCAGTAAAAGACATTTCTTCAATCATGTTGTGAAACCTTTTCACGAGTTCGTGTGCTATTAATGTCGATCGTTGTGTTACAGTTGTAACTGTATTTGTTATTACATTTTCATTTTGCAATATTTTTTTGGCATTTATGTGGGTAACCTTTCGAAGTAAAAACCAAGTTGATATCTCATCGAGCCGAAGAGATTTTAAGAAATCCGCGGGAACACATTCCACCCCTTTTCACTCCCTTAGGGGTTGATTAGGGCAAATTGCTGAATCTGGTTTTTTGGCATTTATGTGGGTAACCTTTCGAAGTTAAAACCAAGTTGATATCTCATCGAGCCGAAGAGATTTTAAGAAATCCGTGGGAACACATTCCACCCCTTTTCACTCCCTTAGGGGTTGATTAGGGCAAATTGCTGAATCTGGTTTTTTGGCATTTATGTGGGTAACCTTTCGAAGTAAAAACCAAGTTGATATATCATCGAGCCGAAGAGATTTTAAGAAATCCGTGGGAACACATTCCACCCCTTTTCACTCCCTTAGGGGTTGATTAGGGCAAATTGCTGAAGCTGGTTTTTTGGCATTTATGTGGGTAACCTTTCGAAGTTAAAACCAAGTTGATATCTCATCGAGCCGAAGAGATTTTAAGAAATCCGTGGGAACACATTCCACCCCTTTTCACTCCCTTAGGGGTTGATTAGGGCAAATTGCTGAATCTGGTTTTTTGGCATTTATGTGGGTAACCTTTCGAAGTAAAAACCAAGTTGATATCTCATCGAGCCGAAGAGATTTTAAGAAATCCGTGGGAACACATTCCACCCCTTTTCACTCCCTTAGGGGTTGATTAGGGCAAATTGCTGAATCTGGTTTTTTGGCATTTATGTGGGTAACCTTTCGAAGTAAAAACCAAGTTGATATCTCATCGAGCCGAAGAGATTTTAAGAAATCCGTGGGAACACATTCCACCCCTTTTCACTCCCTTAGGGGTTGATGAGGGCAAATTGCTGAATCTGGATTTTAAGCATTTGTGTGGGCAACCTTTGTTAGCAAGAACCAAGTTGATATCTAATCGGGCCTAAGAAATAATAAGGAGTCCGAGAAAACATATTTCACCCTTTTTTACCCCCTTCAGGTTGGAATTTCAGATATTCCCCTCTTATGGAGCACCTACGTCGCAAAAGAAATATACCCTCCGAATTTCATGTTTCCAGGGTCAGCGGCTAGACGGTGATGAATCAGTGACACAACGATTATATAAGTGTAGATGTCAGATAAAAACCTACATTTTTTAGCACAAAAGCACTGCCTCTAATAAAACAACAACAGGTCAACAGATTCATTTACAATAATCACCACATGTTGCAATCTGTCGGGAGCATTCCATTCTACAACGTACAGTTCTCAATTGTGTCTTAGGCGGGTAATATAAGACTGTATCAAGCCGCCCTAGTCTCCTCTATTACGTACAACGTGTCCTCAAGATGGTGTGACTGAATATGGATAAATGCCACCGGCAAAGTTTCTCTCACTCATGTTCCAGATCACCTTTAACGTTTCGATGTCAAAGTATACATTATCATCAAATATCATCAAAGTGCTAAGTCAGGACTTCTCCTATAAGGAATGATCTAGTACGACGGTGTTACGATTTGGAAGAAGAGAAGGTACCTCCATGGAGGTTTCTTCAATTCACTGACCCTCGAGTCAAGTTCGCAACAAGAGTTTATTTGTACGATAGGCCTTTTATTTTCAGAATCAGAACACTAACCAGCGTGCTGCCTGACAGTGATTCGATGTGGTCTTATGTTCAGGGTTTACTGACTTACTTAGGGTTTGCTGAAAGGATTTTTATACTAAAACTAATAGTATGGTGGTGCGTTAGTGGGGGATGAATGATGACCTACGTGAGCTTCCACGCGTTGAAATATAAGGTCCTCGTAGGTGATCAGATCTCGTTAGATATCGCACTGATTATGAGTGATGGAGGTTCTGTAGGCTTTTGAGTCCTAGGGTCTTGAGTTGCTTCGGCGATAAGATGTGTGGTTATTCTGGGGCGTTCCTAACAACAACGGTTAGATTACCATAACACTTTAAGTAGAGCAATGTTATGGGAAGCACTGTATCCAGTCGGTCAGGTTCTACAGAGCGAACACTGCAGCTGAAAAATTTTCAACCAGCTTTCTCAGCGTTTTAAACATATATCGAATTTTATGTAAATTTAATTTTCTAAATTTTTTATTTGATCTTTATAATAGTACAGTTTAGCCCCGTCATGAATTCGACGGGGGGGGGGGGGGGGCAATTCGTTCCCGTAACGACACGATATGGTATTCGGCTCGCCTTTCGCCTTTACCGTCTTCTTTTAGTAATATGATGCCACCGCTACCTCGAACGAAATTTATGGCTTGTTGCAGTCGCACGCCCTCTCGCTCATTCTTAATATCCTCGCCGCGGCGATTACAAAAGAAATAGCGAGGATAGAAATGTATCCTTAAGGGGGGGATTGCGCCTTGTTGTGCCGAAACATGGGTCATTCTTTATGAATTTTTTCTTCAAAAACGGTTCGACAAATCAATTTGAGGTTTGGCAGGCTGTTTTATTGTACCTTGGAGTATTGTTCTGAATTTTTGTGTGACAGTCGAAACAAAATATGGCAGATACAGAGAGAGCGTTGAAAATAATCGGGTGGCCCTGGCGTTGACGAAAAGTACTGTAAGGGTTATCCGAAACACAAAAAGAAAAAGAGATTCTGAAACTATATAAATGTGGCTATGGGTGGTAGTAGATTTGTTGCCGTATCTGTTACCGTTTCTTTTTTATTTAAAGAAGTTTTCCCGATTTTGAGGCAAAACCTTTCTCAGACTCAAATCAAGGCGCTTCATCTTTTTCAAAAGGCTGCCATTTTAACATTTTTTTATTTTTCTTCATGCATCTACTACCACCCATAGCCACGTTCATATAGTTTAAGAATCTCTTTTCCTTTTTGTGTGTTCGGATTTTAGATAATCTGGTTCCGAATGGCAGTGCTCACCGCAAAACCAAATTGTTAAAAATGCTTCTTGGATGTCGCTTGTTATTTTATTATAAACGTAAATATTTTTCTACGAAAAAATTACCAAATGTTCTTTAAATGTTGCTCTTTTAAACGCAAAAAGTTTTGTAAAATTATACGCTTCCGCTTCTTAAAAAAAATTCACAAATATTCGCCTCTTTTCGGCCGCCTGACTAGGTATAACCCCTTAACGGAACAGAGGACTCATCCTCATAACGGGACAACACTTGGATGGGTACTACCAATTGATGGGCGCGGCACTTCGGATGAAAATGAATACAAATACATAACGTTATTTGGGTTCTTTTTAATTGTACATAATATGTAATTCGAATCATTCCTGAATTACGTAGACCAGTCGGACATCACGTATAATTACAAAAAGTCCGATTGCAGTCGCGTTTAGATTCATTTTTATCCGGAGAATTTCGCCGATCCATTATTAATACATTCATAAAGATTTAATAGAAAATATAGGATTTTAAATTTTACTTACTATGTAAATGGCTCATCGGAGGCTTAACTCGTGGGCGAGCGATGAATTGTGAAGGCGAGAAAGCATACAACAAACATTCAGAGACTTTTGAACAGTACTTTCGATACATTTTGCCATTCAAGGCGTTAAGCGGATTTAAGAGTTTTTAGTGTGTAACAGAAGTTACATGGTTCAATATTGAAGATATTTACCTTTCTAATTGAAAGTAACGTTGATGCGAAGCTATGCTGTCCACGGATGGGGCCCCTTGCGCGATGTGTCACCCTCTATACGTTCTACTGTGTTCGTGTGGGATGCCTATACGTAATGTAGTATGTATCCTCTGACGTTTGATGCATACTAAGCAAGGCAGTGGTAACAGGAACGTTCCTAAGCGTCGGAGCATACTGCGTTTGGATGGCACTGATTTTAATTCCAACCTTATTCTTTTTGTCACACTGGAGAGGTATTACTTTTTTTTAAGAATTTTTCTAAGGAGACCCATTCTCGAGGAAGCAATTAGGGAATATACTAGTAACAGTTACTGACAAAGGTACACGGCAACCCTATAAGGTAAATGTCCCAATACCTGGACCTTTAAGGTACGGCGGAAACACGTTTGAGAATTTTGCAGTTATACAAGTCGATTTATATAAAAACGATTTTGCAATTACATGGGGCACCGCGTGTGCTTTATCATTTAAAAAAAAAACAACATGTTATTGGATTGAATAATTTTGTAAAATATTGAAAATTCATAGTCCTTACTGTGGAGTTGTTTTTTCTTATCTTTATTATAAGTCTCATTGTTTGTACAGTAGATGGCAGCTGCCAGTCCCAGCTTACATTCCATGCTTAGAATGCCATCTTGTATTTATATTTTTGGGGTTATGTACTTCCTGTTCGGACCTCGTGGTCGAAAAGGGTGCATTCAGAGACGCACGTGTATTTTTCAGTATTAATATATGTCATCACTATTTCTAATAAACAAACCATTAATTTGTGTGTTTGTGTGTTTTATTTTTTTCTCCACACTTACAATGGCCCAATACCTGGAGAGCTTAACTATTTAGTATGCCCCGGTGTCCCGATTCTGCTGTCCCATTACCTGGACACATGATGAAACGTCAGCAGTTTGGATGTTTTCTAGGGAAATTAAATAAAAAAAGAATACAATAGTTTTTTCTATTGGCATATTTTTTTTGTGTAAATAATTTATTCCAATCAGTAAACAACCTTGGGTAAAAACAATCTATTATTGAATGACTAATTTTAAGGTTATGTGTATTCACGTGTTACACGCGAATTTTACACATGAATATTTAATTGAATATTATCATTAACGCAAGATAACAAGAATACAAAGTAATAATTGCTAAGATGTTAAATAATGATTTCAATATTGTGTCAACAATAACTCGAAATTATTTCACAGTTTGCAGAAATGGTCAGGTTTAGGGCCGTTCCGGGATTTCACTGTACCAGTAGATAGACACGCGAATAAAAAACTAATAAGAACGTTAACTTTAATCTTGCAATCAGAAAATAATACTACAAGGTACTAGTTTTCTAAAAATGTATTAGTTGTACCAATATACTAAACATTATTAATCATATTCGCTTAAGAAAAAGTGGAGACTGTTTAGCAAATCAGGTTAGAGCAATACTGAAATGGTGTAAACTGGAGAGTTCAAGAAAATTTATTTTTATTACGAGTGTTACAAGTTTTCTAAAAAAAAAATATGTACATGAATATATTTTATTAAATATTTGAATAATTGAATAAAATAGTTCTTTCATGGATAAAGCGAATGTTAAATGTAATAATCAGTCTTATTTGCACTAGTGTCCAGGTACTGGGACGTGTCCCGGTATTTGGACATTTACCTTATGTAACATATTTTAGGTATTACAGAGGTGCCCGCGTAATTGAAACGTTGCAGGTTCCGGCCCGTTTCAATCAGAGAGGTCCAGAAACTAAATTCACACCTCCGATTTCACGCACCACTGAGTTTTATGGCTTCTGCCGCTCGGAAATTGGGGGCCATGACAGATAAAGATAGCGCTACCTTAAAGAACTGAAAACTGTCAAGTTCCGTATTTCTCATCGGATCTTTACGAAAGCGATGTCAATCGATTCCTTGTATCATTCCGATGAAAATGATGCAGTAACATGCCATAATTCGGGCTATATTGAACGCAATTGCATAAAAGGTTAATTTGCAGAATTTAAAGCCAACTTCGTTAAAGATAGTTCGGTTTACATGTCGAACCTCGATAACTCGAATCTTAAGGGAATAGTTAAAATCTTCGGGTTTTGGAGATTTCGCCTTATCGAAACTTTCGAGTAAGAGAGGTTTAACAAATGAAAATTCAACTGATAGGGGTTTGTACAAGGGTTAATATATTTCGAATAGTCGAGGCTCAAATAATGACAAATTCAATTGTTAAAAGACAATTATTTATTGTCTACCTATACGTATACATACAGTATGTAGGGGAGACTGTTGTACCTCGGGCATAGTGTATCTTGGAACATTGTCCATTACTGGATAGTGGTGCTACATAAACGGTTGAAACTCATTACAGGTTGTAGAGAATGCCGCTAAGAGGGCTCCAATTGATCCAGATGCTTTGAAGAACGCTGTTCAGGCAATTATGGCTCCTCCAGGGACTAAAATATCAATCAGGGAAGCATGCAAAGTTTATAATCTTAAATTAACCATTTTGTCAAGACTACTGGCAAAATTCCGGAACTCAGGAAGCGCAACTTTTGATTACAAAGCAAAATTTGGCAGTGTTCGAAGGTGCAAGAGGTTGTGTTCCATGGTATATGAACATTAGGGCGGAGCGAAAAATTTATATTTGAATTTTCAGTTGGCCTGGGTGCGGAATAGTTGTCTTTTGATTAACTAAACACAACTGTAAAAAAATTTTGGAAAAATATTCATGTCTGCAGGTTCCTTTTTCTCGTAAAAATGATTATAAAATCATACTATATAGGCGAAAATTTGAATTTGAATTTTCAGTTGGCCTGGGTGCGGGATAGTTGTCTTTTGATTAACCAAACACAACAGTAAACAAAATTTGGAAAAATATTCATGTCTGCAGGATCCTTTTTCTCCTAAAAATGATTATATGATGATATGAATATTTAGGAGAAAAAGAAACCTGCAGACATGAATATTTTCCAAATTTTTTTTACAGTTACGTTGGGTTAATCAAAATACAACTATCCCGCACCCAGGCCAACTGAAAATTCAAATTTAAATTTTCGCCTTTATAGTATTGCTCCGCCCTAATGACTATATTGTACCATGGAACATTTTACATGGCAGTGACATTATAATTTTTAACTTTCAATATCACTGTAAAACATAAAAAAATGTACAGAAAGTTGTAAAGGAATATTCAATAATCATCATCATCATCACTTTTTAATTAAAAAATATCCAAACCAAAATATAAAAAAAGTAAAATGTACAAAGTGTTCCATGGTACAACAGTGTTCCTTATAAACACCACGAATCATACGACGAATTTTAACCCAACAATAAATGACAGTTTGCTTTTTATGTAAGTACCTAAATAGGCTATTACGCGTTGTTATTAAAAAAATCTGTAATTTTAGTTTGTGTTAATGTGTTAGCGTATTGTAAATCAATAGCATTTTCAACTGTGTCCAAAGCAGAGAATACGCTTGACTGACAATAATCGTTTAAAAAGCGATTGGCTTGCGGGGACACGCGCGTGGCGCGAGGGGCGGTGGGGTCTTACTGGTTGCAGGTTCTGACATGACTTTTAACCGACTTGAAAAAGAAAGAGGTTCTACGTTCGATGTATGTATGTCGTATATATGTTAGTATGTATTATGTTTTTCTGCGAATTTCTCCATAATTACTCGACCTATTTTCGCGAAACTTATTGCATTTAGTTTAGCTTCAATCAACTTAGGTCAGGGAGAAATAATTATCAAAATCGATTAAGTTGTTTTGAAGTTACACAAAAAAAAGAAATCTGTTTCATTAACCGACTTCATTATTTAAATAAATGTAGTTATATAACTTAAAAAACTAAAAAGTAAAAAATGAAAAAAAAATTACTTAAAATTCAGCCAGATTTTCACAGTGAAAATGATGAGGGGCCAACATAAAAAATTGAGAGTCGTAGATTAAATAACGAAAAAAAATATTTTTTACTTTTTTGGTGCATTTTTATTTATTTTTTTTTTGAAGTCGGATTTAATATTTTTTAAATTTTTTCATTCAACATGTAAGTATACTATTACATCGAGGGTATATAGTGGGAGCATTCCTTATCGAGGGAGCGGTGATAAAACTTTGACTTCTAGAGATAAACTTTAACTTACAGAAGTCGAGCTTTCCCCGAATTCGAATTATAGAAATAAAATAACACACCTAAACATGTGGTAAATAATTCGAGTTAAAGTAAGTTCATAGTTCGAAATGCAGAGGTATTCACAGCGGAGCGGAAGGAAATGAACAGAATTTTAGTCTTACAGAGGTTTTCGAATTATAGAGGTTCGACAATTATTTGGTGCCCTATAATTGGGACACTACCAGACAACCTAATTCGTTGCATACATATTTGTATAGCCAATTAAGCAGAAACTTTAAAATGGCAGAAGCACTTTTCTACGCGATTCTTTTTGAAAGAAAGCAGCCCGAAGAAATCATAAAGTGTAATTCCTCTCCAGTAAATACACCCATCGACTAGTGTTTACATTCTACATATGTACTACGTGTTAACAAGCACGAATTGTATATTTCTTTCTCGAACAATGCTTATGCTTCCGAAGAATCTTGTTGTATTTCCACGAAATAGCATCTGTTCTAAAATTAGTCATCATTCTTGAAGTCAAGTGCAGGGGGGAATACACAACATGCGCTTGAGCGAAAGGTTGAAGATTGTGCGCCGATGTTGAAATAACGCTGCTTCCTGTTCCTCCAGTCCTTTCGTGACATTTTTACACGATGATTTCTAAGGGAGGTGTATAGAACGTCAGGCCGCGTCCAGATCTGAACCGAACGGCGAACCGAACGCCGCGTGAGACTCCCTAATGCCGCGTTCCTACGTGTGGAACGTATACTTCTAGCGATTTTCGCCAGTTTAGACAGAGTCTCGTGGCTCGCGACAGCTAAAGATTGAAGGACAGAGAGTGTTTAGAGTATTGCAGACCAAAGGTCTGTTGCTGTCTATTTTTTTTTTATATAAATTTAATACATGCAGATATACGCAGCGGCTGCTTGATCTGCGGACGCGGTGCTCGTGCGAACGGTGAAACTATTCTGAGAGTCCCGTAAACATTTCGAACCGTAGGCGTAGGTTCGCTTGGGAAGGTCTGTGGGACACTCTTCTTTTATCTCCAACTTGTCTTGCTTCTTCAAACTACTTGACACCCCCTGACAAGGACGACAACAATTCATGGTGGTGTGAGGGACAGGGATGCATCACTACAGTTGTTTACCCTATGTGGGTGAGCCATTCCTTTGATGCAGGAGTGTCGAACTTCCCCACTCCGAGAGCCGCACGAGTCGGGCCCCCGGCCAGCCCGGTTCCCCCACTTATTTTTCTCCAGGCGTTGCACGAGACCCGGCAGGGAGAGAATGCGGCACCCGGAGGAGAAATTCATCAGAGTGAAGTAGGTGTGGAGGCAGTGATGTCAGAACCGAGGGTTTTCGCCCACGGGCCCTACTCCCACTCTATGCCCAAGCGTATCCCCATTCTACGACCAAGCGTACCCCCTCCTAGCGCCTGTACCGCACCAAAGAGGCATACCCGTCCCTCTATCCGCGTGCCGTACGTGCTGCCTGGCCGGCGCTCTCCACCGAAAATTAATTTTACCAAGGTTCAAATCCTGATGCGAAGATTCTAATTTTTCATTAATTATTCTCTAGTTTCCCTTTCTATATTCTCACAAGGGAAGGTCGCGATCCGGACGAGCGCTTTTTGAACGAGACCGGGCTCAAATTATGGGGGCCGATGGGCATTAAAAAAGTGCAAAACATTAGGGGTATCTCGCTAGCCGTTTTTATAAAAAATGGCTTTAAACATATACAGGTTACTAGATATAAGAAAACAATCAAGTTCTTAACAGAAGATGTTGTAGCTGCGAGCGTTACGCCGCAGGTTCATGTTCTAGAGGTCGTACGTTCGAGACTCGGCAATGGAAGTTTTATTTTTTTATTTTTTTCCAACTGCATTTCTATTTCTTATTCCTTTTTTTACTCACTGCTGTATAAATAATGTATAAGAATTATAAAGTATAGGATGTGGACTACAATTTTTAATAACACGTATAATATAATACAAGTAAATTGTGTATAATATTTTCTAATATTTCACGATATTACAATTTATTTGTTATTGCAGACGTTACAATCTATGCGCACTTTTACTGTTGGTATACTACATGTTGCGTGATTCATGTTGCATCACATGTGGCGTTATTCATATTATGTGAAAAACCGACCGACAACCTCCCCGTGGTGCACATCGGTTAATACTAATGTCGGCGGTATTTTATTATTTTCCAGTATCATGGAATGTCCTATATGTTGTGGTATTTACATTATAATATATTGAAAAAATACGCCACATCCCATACATTTGTATGTTTACTTCTACTATTGCTGTATTATGTATTGCATGTACTCATTATAATATTATGTTCACATCTATATTATTTGCAATTTCTGCGCACATATATATTCAGTAGCCAAATACATAATTATTAAAAAGCGAATTTTATTTTAATAAACGCTTTAGCCACACTTGTTATTAATAAAAAAATAAGTTGATTAATAAAAAACGTGTTATTAAAAATTGTAGTCCACATCCTATACTTTATAATTCTTATATATTATTTATATAGCAGTGAGTAAAAAAAGGAATAAGAAATAGAAATGCAGTTGGAAAAAAATAAAAATATAAAACTTCTATTGCCGAGTCTCGAACGCACGACCTCTAGAACATGAACCTGCGGCGTAACGCTCGCAGCTACAACAGCTTCTGTTAAGAATTTGATTCTTTTCTTATATCTAGTAACCTGTATATGTTTAAAGCCATTTTTTATAAAAACGGCTAGCGAGATACCCCTAATGTTTTGCACTTTTTTAATGCCCATCGGCCCCCATAATTTGAGCCCGGTCTCGTTCAAAAAGCGCTCGTCCGGATCGCGACCTTCCCTTGTCAGTAGAATACAAACTTGAAAACTATTAATTTACAAAGCATTTTCGCAGCTGGCTAATGACGATGTTGGTCTTCTGCCGTTTTTATACATAAACAGAGATTTAATATTATATATAAATAAGATTTATTTCTGTTTATGTATAAAAAAGGGCGGAAGAGCAATCCTACATTAGCCATTTGCGAAAATGCTTTGTAAATTAACAGTTTTCAAGTCTTTATTCTCCTGAGAATATAGAAAGAGAAATTAGAGAATAATTAAAGAAAAAAAGTAGAATATCCGCGCCGGGATTTGAACTCTGGACTTTTTGCTTGTGACCCAAGCTTCGATGACAGTAAAACGAATTCTCGCCGGAGAGCGCTGACCAGGCAGCGCGTACGGCACACGGATAGAGGGACGGGTATGCTTGTGTGGTGCGATACAGGCGCTAGGAGGGGGTACGCTTGGTCGTAGAACGGGGGTACGCTTGGTCATAGAGTGGGGGTAGCGCCCGTGGGCGAAAACCCACGGTTCTGGCATCACTGTGTGGAAGGCGTTCTTCTACGGCTCTTGTGGCGGATATGATAGCTCGGCAATGTATGGGAGAGCGACGCCGAGAGTTTTGGATGTATTACGAACACGAGGACGAAATAAAAGATGGCTACTGATATAAAGGACACTTTGTTAACGCTCCTCTCGGACGTCTGAGGCCTTCTGCCCTTTGTTACATTGCCCACCAAGCTCCTCTCCTTACTACTAAGTCTTACCAACTACTTATACTAAAAATTCTTAATCTAGTGACTAGCACCTAGGAACTTATTATGTTAACTTAACCTAACTAAAACTAGTGGGCGCGTCGAGCGTTTCCGACGCTGATCGTCGCACTCTACGGAGCAGGCTAAGAGGAGAGGGAGCCACTGCGGCTCCCGAGCCGCTAGATCGGCACCCCTGATTTATACGGTCTACCTAACAAAGCCAGCAATTCCTTACGATTTTTATTCATATGAAAATAAGCAATTCCTTTTTTTGTTTAAGCAATTCATTTTGCTAATTAGAAATTGCTTGTAGGAATTGCTTAGTTTTTATTCATCAGGCCCATTGTACTAGTTTCTCCCAGCCTACTTTTCGTTCTCATCGTGTAAAAATAAAAATTGAATGTTTGTATTCTCTTTATTTTTTTCATTACTTTACTGTGGCATCTAATATGCTACCTAATTTTTGTCATAGAAAGGATAAATGCCTTTAATGGAAAGACATGAATTAAAGTATTCTATGTTTTAGATTTAATTTCTTATGAAATCAGTATTTATATTACTGCGCGTATTGCCTTCTTCTTTGCATATTGCACCTGTAATGGTAAAAAGTCGATATCTGTTACTTTCTTCTGACTAATTATTAATAGAAAATGTAGGTCACGAATCGATACTGCGTGTTATTTCACTGTATTATTTGTAAAGCACTATCGGAATAAAATATGTTTTCATTTTCTTTGATAATAATTACTATTGAATTTTTTGACATTACTCTTTATTTAAATAATTTGTTTTCGAAATATGAGCTTGAAAATGTTTTCAAAGTGTAACAATACAAAAGGGAAGTGTAATTACCAAAAGTAATAAATGTGCTTTAACAATAGTGGGTCAGATTGGATACATTACATTAAAAATTAACTTTTTACGTGCATCCAAATTAAACGCAAGTGATGAATGTGTAATAAATAGAATTTTTAACTAGCAATATCCTTTACAAGTAAAATAATTCTACAGTTCAATTGCAACTTAATCATTTATCTAAATATTTAACTTCTGTTTGTTTGTCCTTTTGTAAGGAGTTCGAAGGTGGTATTTTCATGTAACTTTGCTCGCCCCCTTGGTTCTATTCATCTAACAAGGGAAGTTCCCGAACCCGAAAATTCAAAAAATTCTGAAACTTTGTGAATATGTGGAGGATTTCCTCCTGATTACAACGCAATTTTTGTTTGCTGCCCAAATTCACTGGAAGGGGGTCAAATTAGCCCTTGAAAATTCGGCTATTTTCCGATTTTGTGTTATAGCTCGCGAAGTGTAAGTGGTAGAAAAAAAGTTTCGATACAAAAAATGACTTCTTTTAATTAGATTTATCATTTGGTGAAAAAATTATTGTACAGTTCACGAGTTATAACACAAAATCGCAAAATAACCGGATTTTCAGCGGTCAATTACACCCCCTTAGAGTGAATTTGGGCAGCAAACAAAAATTGCGTTGTAATCAGGAGGAAATTCTCTATATATTCGCAAAGTTTCAGAATTTTTCGAATTTCCGAGTTCGGGATGTTCCCCTGTGAGTGTTCTGTAGCCAAATTTTAGACAAATTTAATAATATTTAGGGGTTGCTCAGTTTTATCGCTAGGGTAGGCCTGGGACGGTAGTCACACTTTGACTTTGGAATACGATTACGCAGGAATATTACATTTACAACGAAAATTCTTATAGGGTATAGTAGCCGAATAGGACCTAAGACGACCTCTCCTAATATGAGGCCCCAGTTTATCTCCGCTACAGAACTCTTGAGTGTCATAGCGATGCTATTTCTTTACTAACTAACCGTGTATTAGTTTTGTCCGCACAGTGGCATTGTAATCAATTGAGCGTCTTGAGCAAGCACATATTTTAGAAATACGTTGCAGAAAGTTTTTCAAGTGGTTCGATTAACTTACATATATCTCTATAGTGGTAAGTGTATAATGATTCTCACAAATACTGTTGTATAGTGCTTGCAATGGAGTTTAAGGCTTACTAGTTGTATATCATTAAATAATGAAGAGTTAACTTCGAAGCTACTTACTAGTTGTCATATTATTGTTTCCAAATATGAGACCCGTGAAATTCCACTGATGAGAGTGAAGAAGAAATTGTTCTGAATGATGAAAGTGATTAAGAAAGAAAGTTGTGACACAGAATGCTTGTTTTGCACAGGTCTTTATTCTTCAGGTGTGCTAGGTGAACAATGGGTTAAGTGTACGTATAAAGTGTTACGATGGGCGTGGTGGGCCCACGAAGCCATCGGTGGTGGGCCCATGAAGACATCGGTGGTGGGCCCACGAAGACTGCGGTAGTGAAGAAATAGATTTCACATACCGACTTTATAAAAAAAGAAAGAAAAAATAAGTTTCAGGAAAAAACAAACTGGGTCTCATATTAGGGACCCATTCTTTTATCTGCGTATTTGAATGACTTTCGGTTTTATTTTATTACGAAGAAACCGAATTTTTGTTACAGTACTTTCCAGTAGGATGCTAAAGAATACATATTCTACTTTTAAAACGCGTATGGAATTTTAATAAAAGTGTTCTCAGTCAAGAGTTATGATGTTTTTAAGAAATGGGTCTCATATTCGGCTACTTTACCCTACGGAAATGTTACTTAGGTATCTGACTTCATTGAGTCACAAAACTGTATGTCAAGTAATATCCGAGTTAGGGATGGCGATACGTGCCAACTGTATCGATATTTTGTATCGATACGTATTGAAGGACAAAGTATCGATACAGATGAAATATCGAAAACGAAGTATCGATATCGTCAATATCGATACTTTTATTCCATTATCTGCACTTCGAATAAAATAAAAAAATAAACGTAAATAATTTTTTTAAATTACAAGGTTTCCATGAACAATACAACAATTAGAAAAAATAGTTTTATTCAAAACATCAATCTTCAATCGACAATGATCCTAAAAATAGCAGTTGCTACAAATGCTGTCCAGTTAAACGATTTCGGTCTTCATTTAAAATCCTACCGGCTTTAGAAAATAATCGTTCGGATGAAACGGATGTTGCACTTATTGTTAAATATTTTTTAGCCAACTTGCTTAAATCCGAGTTATTAAGGGGTATACGACTATTGAACGACTGAAATCGACGGTTTCTTGCCGGTTGGATTGCTTAGATACCAAATAATCACCATATAGGCATTTTTCTCAGTTTTTTATGTCCGCTGTTACAAGTAATGTAAAATAAAAAAATTGTAAGAAAGTTGAAAATTATTCAAGTTATTTGAAGCTAAAGATGGTCCCGCATAGCGCGCAGCTGTAATCGGTGTACATAGTCCCAGGTGAACCAATCATCTAAAAGCAAAATGCTTTGGGGTGAGTAATTTCTACACTAATACTTATCGTGTGAAATTTTGCTGGGCGAATTTAAACAAAAATTGTAAAAGTTACACATGAATAAATTTTTTCCCTACATTTTTATGAGAAAAAAATCGTTTTTAATCAATTATAAAATGTTTTACAAACATCCAATGTTGATGCGAAGCTTCCACACGATAGAGAATAAAATTCTACAGCTTCAGTTAAAATTTTAAGTGAAAATATTCGTTCGTTCAAGAGTTATGATGTACACCGTGTTTGAAAATGTAATTTCGAGATAAACGGCTTCAAAGTGTAGTTCCCTACGCCAATACCGCTCTGCGAGGCCGTCACTCGACGGTGCAGTCCATTACGTTCAGCGTTATAATTTCCATAATTATTCGAATTTCTTCACGAATCATTGTTGTAAATGTTCACAAAACATGGCACTTTCAGAATTAATAATAATAAAAAAATCGATTTTTCAAGATTTCACTAGTCCTATACCCCCTTAAATTGATTACAAAATTTGAGTGGGCAATCATCCATTGGTATTGGAGGTTGATTTAAATAATATTTCAGTTCTTCCGGCATTTCATTTTCGTTTACAATACCCTCCATTTGGTAGAAGTTACCAAATTTTCATGGTACGATCAAAAATCAGTTTTTTGTACTACTGTATTCGTGGAAGTTTGTGTTTGGTCTGTGTTACTAGTATTTAAAACTATACTACCTACAGTATTTACAGCCCTTATTATTTTGTTAATAGCATGTGAGCAGGCTATTTTATCCGGAAAGTGAATTCGCTTAAATCTTGGGTCCAAAATAGTGGCTGCTGGAAGATTTGATACTTTTTCTACGCAGTCAAATCTTTGATTGAACTGTGCTATTAACAGTTGTTTCAATCGAACACCAGTATGCGTTTCATTGTGACTTGTAAATTTCTTCTTAGAGTATTTACTATCGGAATGATCTTACTGCCTGTTAGGTAAGATTCTCCGAATACAATATTTGTAGCATCTTAAAATGACTTTAAAAGTTCAGCAAATTCTTTAATACTCTGTAATTCTGACGAAGTTAGCATCAGTGGAGCTGTAGGAGACTGTAACAGTATTGAACCTACTTTTTCTGATAATTCTATAAATCTGTTAAGCATAGCATATGTAGAATTCCACCATGTTCCTACTGATTGAATAAGGGACATTCCACGCGAAATCGGGCACTTTTTGGAGTAACATTTCGGATGTGGCTGAAATTTGAATATGTTGTAGTCTTTAGAGATATATGCTTTTGGGATATTCCACTTATAAGGAACACTATTCAATTGATGATGGAATCACGCAGATTTCTTTATATAGATCGAAAGTATTTGTCACAAAGGTCACAAAAATGCAAATTAAAGATGCTCCCAACAGCTGGTTTGACCTTGAAAAATCAACATAGGTGGAACAGGGGAAAAAAGAAAAATGAGGGAAAGAAATTGACAAATCTGTCAGTTCAAATTTAAATGTCTCTGTTATATGAAAATACATTAGAGTAAATGAATGATAATTCATTAATGATAGATAATAATTAGAAAAAAATAATGATAATAAATGATAATACTAATGATGTCAGTGACATGCTTAGACTATCTCGTTGATCAAGGTATGAAAGAAACAGTGTTCGCTTGTTGCAGTCATTGTGAAATTTATTATTGCTTCGATCACTTTTTTTAAACCTTATCGACAAGATTATCGTAAATGTAATGGTTAATATTACCCACTGTTGTGATTTCATTAGCATATCATTTATTATCATTAATTTTTTCTAATTACTATCTATCATTAATCTATTATCATTCATTTACTATAATGTATTTTCATATAATAGAGATAATTAAATTTCAACACACGGATTTGTCATTTTCTTTCTCTCATTTTTCTTCTTTCCCCGGTTCCACCTTTGTCGATTTTTCAAGGTCAGACCAGCCTTTGGGAGCATCTTTAGTTTACATTTGTGTGATCTTTGTGACATATACTTTCGATCTATATAAAAAAATCTGCGCCATTCCATCATCAATTGACTAGTGTTCCTTGTTAGTGCGGCTGATGATGTTGAGGGCTCAGAAGTTACCGACCCTGTGGGTAATGTCGGAGATGGAACTGCCTCGTCAAAATGTTTACCATAATTACCAAGGCACCATCTTCCTCTTCATCTTCATGCCTCCGCTTTAGTGTCGGCATAGAATTATCTGTGGTAGTATGAGCCGTCACCATTTCAAGTTTGGGATGCATACGCTCCAGGTGAAATCTTAAATTCGTGGTATTGCCACATCCCTTCACCTCTTGCTGGCAAATTATGCATCCACCTCCCGTAGATGTTTTTATGAACTATTTCCAAACTACGCTTTTTGTGGGCAACAAAATAGACAATTAAATAAGATAGACAACAGATTAAATAGTTTAGGAAGAGACTCTACAACTACTATATATTATACTATGAATACTGAAAATTATGAAGAGAATGTTTATGTTTGGATAAAAGGATCATAGGAAATTTGTATGCATACTGTTGTGTGATGTGACAACAGCTACTACACCAATGAATTTGGAAAAATTATGTTACCAACACCAATGCTGAAAAATGCAATTAAAATCGGTTCACAATCAATATAAAGCCTGCGTGTGCGCCAGGAAAACTGATAAATAGTTCATAATTGCAGTACTATACTTGAGCTCATTTTAGAAGGAACCCGTTTCGCGCATGTAGAATGAGCTCATTGGCTCCGAAAAAGCGCTGGTGGGGGTACAGCCAATAGTGGCTTCTCCCGGCACCAATGAGCGTCAACCTGCGCAGAACTGGTCTAACCTCGTCGGTCGACAGGTGCCTTCTAAAATGAGCTCAAGTATAGTATGTGCTATTTACTAACCTTTCACTAGAAATTCAACGATGAGGTGGGATGTGCATCTATGTACATGAAAGTGAAGCTACGGGCTAGCTGGAAAGACTATTCCATCAACGCCAATACTGAAACGTGCAAGTAAAATCTGTTTAAAGCAATATAAAGCATGCGTGTGCGGCAGGAAAACTGTTAAACAATTCATAATTACATAAATAAATAAATAATATGTGATACTGACCTTTTAATAAATATTCCGCGTGAACATCGAACCCAACGAATTCGGTACCTCGCACTAACTCTGCACTGTTGCCAGAAAATGACTAGGATTGGTTGATTCTTATAGAGCTATCTTCGTTTCTATCAGAAACAACCAATCCAAGTCAATTTCTGGCACCAGTGCAGAGTCGGTGCGATGTACCGAATTCGCTATCAATCGAACTTGCACGTGCATACGAAATTCAATATGGCCGCATCGTTGTGCATCGCTGCTCCGTTACGGCAACGTTCAGGGTTTAAATGTAACGGTTGTATTTTTTTTTTTAAATAAAACATATGATTTCGGCGCACAGTTTCGGTCAATTAAAAGAATAAAAGCTAATATAAAGCTATATTTGTAAGTTAGCTTTTATTCTTTTAATTGACAGAAACTGGGCGCCGAAATCATGTTTTAATTTTTAAAAAAAAAAATTTACGGTCGAAATTCTAACTTCGTAACGGTTGTATGTATCGAAATTTCGATATTTGTGGTTATGTATCGATACTGAAATAATAATAATAATAATAAATCGTCTATATTCCACACAAAATACAGAAGCAATAACAATTAGTATAGCACATAATTAACGGAATGGGCGAGGCTCAGCGTAGCTGCTATTATGCCTGACCCGGATTTATCACTACATTAAATATCGATATAAAATATCGAAATTTGGATGGAAAAGTATCGATATTTCGATGTATCGACACTTTTATCGCCATCCCTAAATTCCTAGTTATTAAAAAATGAGAAACGGAGTGTTATAGTCCTAATGTTACAGTGTAAAGCAGGGGTGCACAGGGAGCCGTTTTTAGCGCCTAGCTGCGAGCAACCCGCCTGTCCCGTTGCTAAGGTTAGAATCGGTGAGGCGAATTGCAGTAGTGTACGTGCATTTGGTATGACTTGAACCCAGCTATATACACTACTGCAGTTCTCTTCACCGATTCTAACCATAGCAACGGGACAGGCGGGTTGCTCGCAGCTGGGCGCTAAAAACGGCTCCCTGTGCACCCCTGGTGTAAAGTGTGGGAACCTTCTCTGACCCCGGGTCGGTTGTAACACTGCATGGATTCTATGCAAACAAGACAACATTATTCGCTTTCTTTGACGCTACTTGGTTCTGTTGCGGTACAACCGACCCTGATTGCCGATGTTACAATCGCCCCCGACCATGCTTTTGAACTTCAATTATAAATTGTGACTAACGAGACACTTAAAAGTGCTACGTAACGATCAGTATTACTTTAAAAAGGGTCAAGTTACGGATTAAAAAAAAGCACATACTTGCAAAGGGAGTGTTTACATTGCAATTATAAGTCAGTAAGAAAAAGTTACTTTAGAGTATCGAAAAGTTATTTTGTTCACTATCTATATCTATTGCGCATCTATACTGCTAGGACGTGGATGTGTGTATTCCAAATGTCATTGTTTATCATATAACTAAAATTGGTGTTAATATCCATTACATGTTTTGAGATATTAGCGCGTTACATTCGCTATCCTGTTACTACCGCCCTGGTCTACCCTAAATATTTTCGCTTTTTCAGGTTTTAAAACTGTGGGTAAAATAATAAGGTACAGAGCTTTAATAGGTGTGAACAATAATAATAATAATAAAATGTAAATTTATCTAAGTCTTCTTTGAAGTTTAGTTTCTTTTTAAAGACTTGAGAATAAAAATAATTATCATTGGAAATCGTGTTTCCTTAGCCTACTACATATTATTTAGTGTGCAAAGTGTGCAACCTCTAAATATTACTCAATCTTCCTAAAATTTGTCAGATATTCTTTTTATATTAATAGGAATCAGGGCATGAACAAAGTAAAAAAAATAAGTAATATTTTAATTTTAACCCTATAATATGAAACAACCTAAGGAAGATCTTACTAGTTCGTTAACAACCCTTTCATTGAGATGCAATAATATATTGTAATAAATTTATGTTTTATACATACATGCATGAAAATACGGACTCATTACTCGTCAGCTCCGAGCGTTGGGGACAGGTGGACTAGGAGATCATTCATTCGAGTTGATTTCACAAAGTGGTGGGGATAATTCGCGCGCAACTAATGAACCTCCACTGTATACATAGAATTCAAGCCTTCTTGTCTGAAGGTAGTGGTTCTAACTTCCTGACATTACGGACTACTGTGATTTGTAAGGTTTTAATGGGAACGTTTCGAACGACACCATTACGTTCTGGGTATGTCTGACAACATTTTTTTACTCTTTAGTGCAATAGTGGCAAACTGTCTTCTCTTAGAGTGACCAATATTCCTAGCAAGCTCCAGAAATCACGTTCTACCGGTTGCGTGTGAAATCGGAATATGATAAAGCTTTTATTGTTTGTGCATTATCGATTTAAAAATAGTTTAGAGCTACGACAGATAAGCCAATTTGATCTTTAGAAATTGGCATACATACATATGTTGCCGAGGAACGAGGAGACAGCTTCTATCTGTATGATAAACATAATATTATAGTCTTTGAAGACGCCAAACTGATTGCTAATGACAATTTTCACATAATGCTTGAAAGATTTAAATGTTCCTATAACTTTCTAAAACTTCCAAGGTGCAAAGCTACGAAAGTCCGTTAATACCTTCATTGAATCAGAAACTATTAATTCTTTATTGGTGCGATTCGGCCACAGTGTAGCCTCTACAGGGTCATCCACTAAAATTGCAACCCGCGCTCGCGCGAACTTGTAAAATGGCAACAGCGCCTCACGGACGCATTCCACTGCAACCATTCACCGGCCCGGCGTTCGGTGGGCTGCCAGCGACCGCTGGACAGCAGTGCTGCCCGAGCTTCAAAACTTTTAGGATGGTCTCTTTCAAATTAACGTCGCAAATTATGATCGGTTTACCACTTGCACCCCAGATTACTGTAATGGGGTTTGAAAACAATGACGACTGGTCCCGTACCCGTCTTAATATAAAAAATTTTCCAAAAAATGACATTAGCGGAAGCCGGTATAGGTATGTCGTTGAGTAGCTGAAAGGTTAAAACATTCAGACACAAAAATTGTAGAAAAAAATTCAAACGCCGCTACAATCAAAGACATGTCCCATTAGTTAGCCGTTACGTCCGTTCTATGCATGCATTGTAACAGGTTGTCGCTACCGGGTCAAAATTACCCAAAATTGAAACGTAAAATACCACGGTATCAGAATCTTTTTTTTTATAACTTTGTAATTTTTATGTTAAAGTACAGTGTTTTAAGAATCAATCAAAATTGTATGAAATATCTTAAAATCTTTATTAAAGTTCTTTAAAAAATTGTAACAAAAACTTAAACAGTCTTCATACTTTCGCAACTAGCGCCTCTGTGGTAAATTTTACCCATTAGCGCCTCCCGCCGAGTTAATGGTAAAATTATAAAAAAGAAAACCAGAACAATAGATTCTGAGGTTTGCAGAACTAACACATAATTGAATAAAAATTTAATTTCTCAATTTATGAATGTAATGATACAGAAACAACTAGCCTGTTGTTTATCAACACCACGAATTTTAAAAAGAGCATTAAATACAGTATCAAATAAACAGTTTGCAAAAACTTTTCATAACAATTATGGTTAAAAAATTGATAAAAGAAAAATTAAGTAAACGTAAAATATTTCAAATTACCCATCATTAAGAGGGAATAATTTTTCCTCATTTTTCGGTGCAAATTGCATTCCGATATCTTTTATAGTTCTAAAGTTATACGAGAAAGGCCCCAAATTCTTCAATCCGAGCCGGGAAATTCCCAATAGCTCTTTGGGACGTTAATTTGAAATAGACCATCCTAAAATTTTCGAAGCTCGGGCATCACTGCTGTCCCGCGGTCGCTGGCAATCCACCGAACTTTGGGCCGGTGAATGGTTGTAGTGGAATGCGTCCGTGAGGCGGTGTTGCCATTTTCGTCTGTTCGCGCGCGGGTAGGTTGCAGTTTTAACGGTTGACCCTGTATATGCCTGAAAAAATTGTTTTTCATATCTAATGTCAAGTTTCAAGATGTCAAGAAATCCAAAGAAAAAATGATTAGTTAGGAATTATAAGCTGTACACTGAAAATCGGTTGCAAGGAGCTCTAGTCAAAATTTTAGGGGAAATCGGCATAGCGGTGTCCACCCGTTTAATATTAATAATAATGATAAGAAAAAGAACAACAAAAGCAAATAAAGAATATAAAATTTCTGAAGGGACTTAAAATTAAAAATTAATTATTGCTTGTGCTAGAAATTCGTGAGGTTTGTTCGCAAAATATTGAACGCATCGGATAACTATGACTAGTGCTGCAGGAGGTAACTTAAGGGGGTATACCCGTTTGAACCCTCGGAAAATGTGTACATTTTGTGGATTTTTTTACAAGTCAACGGCTGGATGAAAATTTCCCGTTTTTTTACAATCTTTACATAGTATTATGAACTACTTAAAAAAAAAGTTTCAGTTAAAAAACTATTATTTTTCGGAAGTTATGCATACATATCCGAAAGTCTCTCGATTTTAGACGGCTAAACGGTGGGCCTGAAAACAGCTGTATGTCGGGTCTGAAATCAAAAACAATAAAATCTTCTTATAAAGTATGTCAGTAGCTATCGTCCAACAGGGCCGATTTTGAAAATTTTGAAAAATAAAGAAATGGTGAGAGATCAAAGGTAAAGTTACATTTTTCTAAGAGAAAAGGCCACCGTTTTTCTTTATAAATAATAAACGGGGAATCGGAATAAAAAAAAGCCCTCGTTCGACGATGTGAAATCTTATTACAATCCTGCATGCAAAATTGGAAGTGAATTGGTTGAACGTAGCGCGAGTTTTTAGGCCCACCGTTTAGCCGTCTAAAATCGAGAGACTTTCGGATATGTGTGCATAACTTCCGAAAAACAATAGTTTCTTAACTGAAACTTTTTTTAAAGTAGTTCATAATACTATGTAAACATAATACAAAAACGGAAAATCTTCATCAAGCCGTTGCCATGTAAAAAAATCCACAAAATGTACACATTTTCCGAGGGTTCAAACGGGTATACCCCCTTAAGGCTAAATCGAGAGTGGCAACATCTGATTGATATGTGTTTAAGTTGTACCTTTAGTATTTTGGCATTACATTCTTTGGTGTTTGCGTACCAGAAATAATTAATTATTTTGAATTAGAGAGCCAAGGAGATAATATCGCTTTGACTCAATAATTGCAAATTATCGCCATATTATTTAGGAAAATTCCTTTATTGGATTTAACAGAACTGCCGATCACAACGCGAACTTTCATTGTTTGGTTTGTGATTTGTTTAAGTATTCACCTACGTAGGTGTAAATATTTTTATATCACAACTGTATACTTACCCTTCAGGGTTAGGTTAATGTGTATACCCCTAATTGCTTGTCATTTTCGTTGGAGGCTAATACGACAAAGTGCTGGTAATTTAGTGCTCTAATGACATTGGCCTCAGGCGGGTACTTGCGGAGCAATTACCTATAACTCCTGAGGTTTCACGTATGAATTGTAAAGCTAACAACAGATGTCTGAACACAATGTTTCGCGTGGAGAGGTACTATCGCAGAGTCGTAGCGTGCTCCTCGAGACGTTCACGACAAATAAAAATTAATCCTGTTGCTAGTTCCACATTCTGGCGTTAAATATGAAATCTAATTGAGAATGCTTCCCCAATGTGTATTTAACGGTCCTTCTACAGCGAAAGATACATTGTAGGCTTCATGGTAGTCCAAGCGTCATTACCTGGTCCTGCCTGTCTCTCATTTGCAGTCTCATTGTCAGCCATGGTCAGTAACTCAAAGTAGGTTTCGCCAGAGGTGTGGTGTCGTTCATGGCAGTGTACTTCCACCTCTTGCAACTCTTCAGCTTGTATTTGCATTCCATTAAACACAACCAAAACCTTCTTTACAGGGTGTACCCTTAGTCTCAGCTTTGTTAAGTTTGCATTTTATTCATGTTTCCTCAGTAGAGTTTTCAATTGTGCCAGATGACCCTTGACTATAACGCCGCGAAAAGTGCTTCATTTCTGTTTGCGCTCAATTATTCGTTAAAGAGATTCGCTGGAATAATATTGCACGTGATTTGAATCGGTACATACAAAAGAGAAAATGCAGCCCGAAGGACGCATTTATTTCGCTGCGTATACAGCAATTCGACCGTCTTCGCGAAATTGTCAAACACATTTACGCGTAATCGCTAGGGCACACTTGCTGAATGGTTTACGTCAGCGTAACGTCATAAGACGGGTTCAATGATGTACAAAGAAAGGATGAGTTGTTATTTACACGGGGAGGACACCATGTGGTAGACACCGATTTTGATGAGCCTTGGCACCATGGAGCTATGTCGAAAATTAATAAATAGGTGTCAGAGCGTTTCTGCCAATGGGTCTCTATTACACAGTTCGACAAAATTGGAGTTTTTTCGGACTTGTTACATTTAATAGCTGTTTCTTATAGGTTTTCGTCCCCTGAAAACGAATCCGCAAACCGTTTGTCGCCATCACCCCCAGTTTTTGAGAAATTCGATTTTGAAAAAAATTGCAAATTTTCAAATTTGAACACCTTTTGTGTCGAAACGGTAATACTTATTCGGTTGCTCGTTGCGTCGAATTATTCTATGAAGCCTCCCGAATTCAACGCTATAAGTTGAACATTTAAATATGTTTAAACAACGATTAAAGGGGAAAGGACACCCGAAATGCACTCATTTTTGAAGATATCTTTCAATTTATTTCGAAAACTAAGGGTCTAGGAGGAAATCTGACTATTCCACGAAACGCAGCAGATATTTTTCCATCGGAAAGCATCAACAGAAGTGGTGAGACACGTTTTGTTTTCAACACAGAAGCGAAATAGTTTGGCAAAACGCGCGGCGCCGACAGTGGACAAGAACTGAGGATGATGGCGATAAACGGCTTGCGGATTCGTTTTCAGGGCACAAAAAGCTTTAAGAAACGGCTATTGAATGTTACAAGTCCAGATGGCTGTTGAACTGTGTTATTATAGAGATATTTATATGGAAATTATTAAAAATTTCATAGTAGCCGTGGGGTTTTAATGGGTAAAAATCCCACAATACCCTGGCGCCCCCGGGGGATTCCCCCTAAGGAGTCGGGGTACCTTTTGAAGATTTCCCCAAGTTAAAAAAATAATTTATAAAAAAAATTTATAAAAAAATAATTTTTAAAAAAATAATTTATAAAAAAAAATTTTTTTAATTTTTTTTTTAAAAACTATTTTATAAAAAAAATAATTTATAAAAAAAAATTATAAAGTTTTTTTTAACGTGGAGACATCTTCAAAAGGCAATCTCCCGCGGGCGCCAGGGTAGTGGGGGAATTTACCCACTAAAACCCTAAATTTTTAATAATTTCCATGTAAATATCTCTATTATTATTTCGGACACCTATTTACTTATTTTCGACATAGATCCATCGTGCCAAGGCTTATCAAAATCGGTGTCTACCACATTGTGTCCTACCCTTGTTAGTTTCATTAAATGAATTATAATATGTATATTTAGAAGATGTAGTTTGATATCTTGTCTGATTGAAATTATTTGTGGTGACTTTCAGGGGTGAATTTGTACCTTTTGATCGGTGGACATTTAAAAAAAACTGTTCGCAAAATTGTTGATACTATTGAAAATTAATCTTGAATTATTTTTGTTACATCATCGTATTCTGCGCCCTGAGAATAGAAAACATTTAAAAGAAACCATAAGCCGGTTTAATATATATAATGACAACACACTCCTATGTTTGAAGTAAAGACGAAATTGCGTTTTTATGCAAAGACAAAAATTTTATTTACAAACCACGTGTATGTACAACATTCATAATTCCTAACACAATTTGTACACTAGTTTACAAGATTAAGTATCTGTGAAGAAACGAGTTTCTCACCTGCAAAGATAAAAAAACAAAATTTAAAGCCTTTAATTCTTTACAGGCAGTTGTTTTACAGTTCTCTGCCTTGATCGTTTTAACTACCTCTAACCTCTTCTTCTCTCCCGTCTCATAAAGACAGTCATGACACCTATTGAATTCCGTCGATAACGCGGTAAATTCAAATTGTGTCACTAAGAAAACGACACACTACTATATGAGTGTGGTTGTTTACTTTACATATAAATTATGGTAAAGATATATATATATATATACATACGTAGGTACTCTACGTATAATACACAAACAAAACACTGCGACATATATATATATATATGTACGGTTTCGGTAAGCTGAAAAGAGGGGGTTGCCCTGAGTTTAACGGTCGTTAAGGGATGAGGCATAGAGATCAAGGTTCAAGGATGAATAATAAGGAGCGGATAAGGTCATAGGAGAAAGAATTTAGGATGCTTACTATTGCTATCTGGAACACTAACGCGTTGACTAATACTTTGTTTCGGATGCTTACTATTGGTATCTAGAAAACTAACGCGCTGACTAATACTTTATATACAGAAATATATTTAAATGGCGTTGGTATACAACACATTGAGGGCCTCCTGACATTACTTTAATCAGTGATGTGTATGAATTCGCAACTTTCACAGTTTGTGTTCTATTAGATGAGCAACTTCTAACCCTCATAAGGCTACTACAATGGAAGCTAATAGTAGATCATTTAGATAATAAGATGTTGTGTCCTATCGGTATCCAAGGCTTCTCTAAAATCCGTGTACGTTGTATCGACTTGATTGCATTCTAATGCAGATGCCACAAAATTACAGTGGACCGACAAATTAGTTACTGTTGATCGACCAGGCATGAAACCATGCTGTTCATCACAAGTAATATTGTTTAACAACGGTTTTATATCTCATCTACCACTATGCTTTCGAAGACATTCGGAAACAGCCTGTAGGTAGTTACCGACATTCGACGAATCACCAGACTTGGAAATAGTCCTTATAGAGGTCATTTGTCCATGCAGTGGAAAATTTGCCATTGGTCAACGAACGATTATCCACAGTAGTCGGTATAGGACAACACTGCACGACCGGACACATGGTCCCCACAGACCCAGTCCGTTCGGGAAGCACCTGGCAAATTTTGAAAAATTTGATACCCCTTCTAGAAATCTCACCCCCCCCCCCCCCCCCCCACACGCACATAGAATCACTAGTATGCCTGAAGCACCCGAGTAAAATCATTGCAAAGGTAGTATGTGGGTCACGCTGACCCAGTGTGGCTGTAACGTTAGGAAATCCATTAAAAGTGAAAGTCAATGACTACTTAGAGTATATCTTTTTTTTCTTCGACAAGTTATTATATGTACAGTATTTATCAGTTACCAAAAGTGAAATACATGCTTTTTGAAAGATAGAAACGTGGATATAAATAAATAATTGCATACATTTTGTCCATCGTGTTATTTGACATTTTTGTACCCCATTATCATTAAATGCATGCAATTTTTTCGAGATTTTCATTTCACCTCTCTATGGCCGCCAATTTCGATTTTCACAGGCATCAATAAAATTTCTTCTGATACTGTATATGCAATGCCAGTAGCAGTTCGTGTTCTTATTTTCAACGAAACAGACAATTTTTCACAGAGAACATTAGTTCGGCAGAAATAAAAGATTACTCAAATTCACCTCGCGAAATAATTATATTTTTGCTTAACCAATCATAATAACGATTTTTCCTTTAAAGTATGACTCGAAATCGAAAACTTTCTATTGCTGTATAATTAAACCCTTATATTTTTTTCTGAACGAAACTGTGATTAAAAGAAAAAAGTTTTTTTTTACAACTTTCACCTACTTACCTCTTTATTTTCAAAATATCTCGAGTACCAAAGGATTTATGACTAAATCACATATATATATATTCTTTTTGATTGTTGTCTTACGAATCGCTCAAAAGAAAAAACATTGAAAACGGTGTAGCAGATCCAGAGATATAAGCAAAAGAAAGATCTGGGTCACGCTGACCCATGTGTGGCTGAATCAGGAGGAATTGATAGTGCGGCCTTTGAGGGCTAAAGAATAGAGGAGATATATCAGCTAGATATAAATATACTAGCATTATAATATACTAGCTTTACTACTTGGCTTAGCCCGAAATTTAGATTCTGATTTTATAAAAAAAAATATTTATTCTTTTTTGTGAAAATATTCACATTCATCTGGATTAGCTAGGCAACATGAGCTGGGACACATTGCGTGACCCCAGAATTTACGGTTCGAAAGTTTTTAGGCGACAGACAAACACACAAACACTTTCTGCTTTTTATGTATATTAACTTAATCCTCTAATTCTAGATTATTTGTTTTGATGTATCATACATATATTTAGCATTAGAAAATAAGAAAAGTCACTTGAATTGGGTCTACAGTAAATTCTCGTTGTAAGATCGCCAGATTTTATTCGTTGTATGATCCCATTTTTCACCAGAAAAAAACTGCTTCTTTCTTCGAGATGCCCTGATAACCCTGTTTAATATTTCCTCTCCGCTTTTTTTCTAACATGAAGATCATTCTTTCCCGTTAAGACTCAACCCCGTCAACTAAACATTACCGCTCATAATGTATTAAAAAAGTAATGCTCAATGAAATATAGAAAATTGTCAAAATTCTTTACAATTGGCAACGAATATCTTTCAACTCCCCACGTGTCCCACATTCTAACCAATTAGAATATTTTCAGCACACCTTCCTCTACATAATCATGCAAGAATTATTACTGTTTAAAACTGCCAGCGTTACGTTGTTTTACCTATATAAGTTCGTATCCATCGTAATTATTATTGTATTACTACTCCCTGATAGCCAAATCTGGGAAGCAGAATCTGACGTCAGAACCATAGCCATCTGTGTCCTCATTTGGCTGCGTTTTGAGGTATAGAGCCTGCTGCCGGGGTCTGCCGGCAGATCGACAGCAAATTGACAGCAGATCCTGCTGCCCGTCTGACATAGTGACCCTCCAGGGGGTGATCGGAACAACGTGTATCGTCGCTGATTGGTTGCCACGAGTTCTGGGAAAAGCGGAAGTAGAAAGAGAAAGAAACTGTAAAAAAAGAAAGAGACAGAAATACTGATAGAAAGAGGCAGAAATACTGATAGAAAGAGATAGATTTGATAGTTTTGCCAGAAATGGCTGCGGTTATACTGATCACTCCCTGGAGGATCACTATGTCAGACGGGCAGCAGGATCTGCTGCCGATCTGCTGCCGATCTGCCGCCAGACCCTGGCAGCAAGCACTGTACCTCAGAACGCAGTCAAATGCGGGCACAGATGGATACGGTTCTGACGTCAGATTCTGCTCCCCAGATTTGACTATCAGGGCTGTTAACAAAGGTTGTTACCGGCTAATAAAAAATGAATAAGTATAAATAAATAAAGAAACGATTATGAAGTACAAATTAAGCATAGTCAAAATTAAGAGATGTGTTTTTCCATGTGTTTCTAGATGAAATCTAATTGTTCGCAAAATATGACATCTCTACGCCCGCGTCGTGTAATTTAAAAAAAAAAGCGAAGTGGTCGACTTCTACACGGCATTAACTTATTTTCAATAGTTATAGAATTTTCATTTGCAGTTCACATTTTAATTATTCACATTAATAATCATGATAACCAGATGGGGCGGCAAGATCTGCCGGCAGCTGCTGCGCAGCCTACAGCTACGGTTCTGCCTGCTTGTCAGGGTCTGCCCGGCATATCGACAGCAGATCCGCAGCAGATCCTGCTGCCCCTCTGACACATCCAACAGCGCCATCTGAAGGCCACAATTACCAACCAATTCCCTACGCGTGACGTCACATGGACCTACGCACCAACACAAATGTACCATTATTGCTGTAGGTGTATCCCTACCCTTATGGACGATCACAAGACCTCACGAATTCCATAATTTGATTACTTCGCTCGCGAGTTGACCGCCTGCTCTACTTGGCAAATTAATGTCGAGAGAACGCTTTAGGAATTAGATGGTGATGTGAGGAAAAGGTGTGGTTAACAACAAAAAATGGTTTATTGGTATACTGAGTACTGCTTGCCGCTATGGCTCGAGCTCGAATGCCCAAGCGATCGTGCAGCGACCGGCTCGCGCTTGCCGTGCTTTTCAATTGTTTTGAATTTTGGCCCGGCCGAACGAAAATTACCTTATATGGTCTGGTCTATGCTACACCACTCACACGGGTGGCGCATACTATTCTCGATACCTTGGAGGTTCTCAAGCCCTCACCTTACGTACAAGGGTTCTCATTCGCGAGGCGCGACACCTTACATAACCAGCAAGCAGATTCTGTAGTTTATTAAATAATTAATTCTACTTATTTCAAAAAGCATTTATTTCTTTAATAATATACAGGATTGGTGGTTACAATTGATACAAAATAATATACATATAATATAAATCTGAAGAGGAACTTTCAATATTCACATTTACAAATCCATATACAATACATCCCGTAACCAGTGGGCAGTGAACGGCGGAATATACAAGAATGATCAAACTATTTCGCGGAGGGGGAATAACCAATCAACGCCAAGGTGGGAAACGAATCGAAAGCGTGACGTCACTTGCCTTGGCTTGGCTTGACGGTGGCGCCGCTTCGTTTCCCATCATGGCGTCATCACCGCCAAACCAAGCTAGCCAAGGGAAATGAGGCCGCAGCCAACCAGCGTCGACAACAGCTTCCCCGCTTGGCTAGCTTGGTTTGGCTCGACGGTGGCGCCGTTCGTTTCCCACCTTGGCGTTGATTGGTTATTCCCCCTCCGCGAAATAGTTTGATCATTCCTGTATTTTCCGCCGTTCACTGCCAGTGGGCTATCTATTAGGGGCGATATCAGAAAATTTTACTCAGTATTAAACTTTCGACTCCTTTTTAGTGTAGAATCATCATATTCCTTGTTATGTTAGCGCAGAAAACAAATATAGTAGGTGTAGTAAAAAGAAATCCATTATTTTTGCATGAAATTGAAGGCTTTATTTATCATAGTTATAATGATCCGATTTAGGTCAAATATGCTCCGTTTTGATCGGCAACTTGTTGCCATTTTGAAGGTAATTTCATTATGCCTCTCTCATAAAAACCCTCGTCCCTATTAGCAGAGAACTGGGAGAGTCGATTTTCACATGCTTCCCTTGAAGCGAAGTTCTCACCAGCAAAATCATTCGCCATAGACAGGAACAGACAGGTAATCACTTGGTGCCAGGTCCGGACTATAAGGTGGATGCATAAGAACCTCCCAACCAAGCTCTCTTAGCTTCTGGCGAGTCACTATCGATGTGTGTGGCCTGGCGTTGTCCTGTTGGGACACAATTCCTCTCCTATTGGCCAAAGCTGGCCGCTTCTGGGCGATTGCTTCCTTCAGACGGTCCAATTGCTGACAGTACAGGTCCGAATTAAGAGTTTTGCCGTAGGGGAGCAGCTCATAGTAGATGACTCCCTGCCAATCCCACCAAACAGATAGCAAAACCTTCCTGGCCGTCAATCCGGACTTGGCCACCGTTTGCGCCGGCTCACCGCGATTCGACCACGACCGTTTTCGCTTGACGTTGTCGTAAGTGACCCACTTTTCATCACCAGTCACCATCCGGTTCAGAAATGGGTCGATGTTGTTGCGATTCAGCAGCGATTCGCAGATGGAAATTCGATTCATGAGATTTCTTTGCGTTAACTCGTGTGGTACCCATACATCGAGCTTCTTTTTGAACCCAGCCTTATTCGAGTAGTTCCAAACGGTTTTTTGTGCAATGTTTAGCTCCTGGGCAATCGAAACCGTGCTTACATGACGGTCGGACTGGACGATTTCCATGATTTTATCGACATTTTCGACAATGGGCCTTCCAGAGCGTGGTGCATCTTTGACATCGAAATTACCGGAAGGGAATCGACGAAACCAAAATTGCGCGTGATTGGCTGTGACAGTATCAGGGCCATAAACACTATTCACATTTTCAGCCGCCTGCCTTGCGTTTTAGCCTTTATCGAAGAAAAACTGTAAAATATGGCGTATTTTCTCTTTGCTGGTGTCCATCGTTGACGCGCGCTCAAACAAAACTGAGTCAAGCAATCACAAAATTGTCCGAAAAGTTTTTTAGTACGAGATCTTATCTTTCTAACGCCATCTAGCGTTGCCCGATCGCACTTATACCAAGCGAGATACAGATTACTAAAGCCATCTATTGGAAAAATAATGGATTTATTTTTACTACACCTAATACAATATTAGTATAAAATTAAACGTAACGTATGAATAAACAGGATACATGCGATACTTACTTCAGCTCCATCTCCACACAGTACACACCCTAGGCGATTGTACATGCTCCTGCGAACATTAATTTGCAAGAAAACTTGTGTTAAATTATTATCTACGAAACAAGACGCCAAACATTCGCACTTCGCGCATAACCCTACTTTTCTGTCTTGCAGATAATGTGAATCTCGATTTCCGCGACGTAGGTAATTGGAAATTATTCAATTCCATAATTACGTTTGTTTTCTGGATACTTCGAGATTATTTGTCTGGATATGGGTCTTAAGAACCATTACTTACATTCCAGTAGATACACATTTCCTAACCTAAAAGATTCGAAACATTCGTACTGCTCGAAAAAATCGGGTACTCGGTTCTCTTCGAGCCGTCCGAAAAAATCCGCGTACTCGGTTGTTTTCGAGCCGCTCGGGATTTACGGATATTCGGCTGGGTTCGGTTCTCGAGCCGAGTTAGGCTTGGCTCGCTTCTTTCGAGTAAGGTAGACCGCGGGCGGTAGTAACACTTTGACTTTGGAATATGCTTACGCAAAAACTATTACAGTTATAACAACAGTTTTTTTACGAAAATGTTAGTTACTTATCTGACATTATTTGAGGCACAACAGTTTCGCTGTATGTCAAGTAATATTCCGGTTATTAATAAAAAAATGAGAAGCGGAGAAAGTGTTAGAACCGTCCTTGACTCCGGGTCGGTTGTAATACTGCATGGAGTCGATAGTAGCACAAATTTAACTTTTCAAAATTAAAATATTTATTGATTTTAATTATAATAATAAATGAAAAAAGTAAAATGTATAAGCAATTATGCGGTGTCGCCATTTTGGCAGAAATATAAAACGTTTTCGCTGGTGCATTCTTCATGTGATCAATCCTTGCATTCAGTACGTTGCACCCATTTTTTATTTGATTTGCTCGTGCTGTGCTACAGGATTCCATGCAAACAAGACAATATTATTTATCTACTTTGTCACTGTTCGGTTCTGTCGCGGCACAACCGACCCCGGCCAGGTTTTTGAACATAAATTATAAATTTTTATTAACGGGACACTTAAAACTGACCAGTAACTATCAGTATTACTTTAAAAATGGCCACATTAAATATTAAAAAATAGAGAAAACGCGTACTTGCAAAGGGAGTATTTATATTACAATTTTAAATCAGTAAGGAAAAGTTAGGGTACCGAAAAGTTATTTTCTTCACTATGCATGTCTATTGTGTATCTATACTGCTAGGATATGGATGTGTGTATTCGAAATGTCATTCTTCATCATATATCCAAAATTTGTGTTAATATCTATCATATGTTTTGAGATATTTAACGTGTTACAATCGCCCCCGGTCTACCCTACTCGAACAGTTCTAATAGGTACCACTTTTGTTGATGTTTTTGCGTGGAGTAGACATAAATTGAAAGTATCTGCAAAAATTGATTCATTTCAGGTGTCCTTTTCCCTTTGTTCAAACATATTTAAATTTTCAGAATGCCACAATAACTTATATAATTTCATTCGGAAGGGTTCGTATTATAGAATAATTTGATGTAACAAGCAACCGAACAAGTATAGTATTACTGTTTGGACACAGAAATATCTAAATTTGGGAATTTGTTTTTTTTTCAATATACAATTTCCCGAAAACTGAGGGTGATGGCAAAGAAACGATTTCCAGATTCGAATTCAGCTCTCAAAAATCTATGTACTTCACTGCAGGTGGTAAACCTTGAAATATCAGTGGTAGGCCAAAATAAGATGAAAATATAGAATGCAATTTTTTAATATCGCGCTAGGTTTTTGAGAAAATTGACTTTGAATTTCAGTTAAATACACGTGCACTGAAGTACAGCTTTACTCCCCAAGTAAGGGGAACACGTTGCGCTGTCCGTAGGCAACGAAGTTTACCTTCGCGTGCCCCTTATGGGTCCCATATACATTGGCACCTGCATCGATACATGTTGCAATTATCAGTATCCCGATACAAATCTCAACGTGTATTTCACTGTCCCGGTATTGATGCATCGGTATCAGCTGGTATCGTCTGTATCAATGCATTGAACGTCAATGTCTCAAGCGTGCAACTGATACGAATATCTACATGTTTCAGCGTATATGTTGCTGTCCCTTGTATCACGTTACCAATCTTTACTTTTTTTTTTCTTAGACAAATACTTATAGATGAAATTTAGCACTTAAGAATGTTATAGTAACAGAAGTTTAGAGGTTATGTAATAGAAGTTTAGCACTGAAGAGATCTCCCTACTTTGACGGACGAAAAATGATGCGAACTTTGGGAATTTTTTAAAACCAAACCATTGAATATATTTACTCCCAGCATTATGGCTTCATATACCAATCTTTAGAGAATATAAAAAAAAAATTGTATGCAAAAATAGTTGTTATTGGAAATGTATATATTTAAAACTATGTATTCTCCTAGAGAGCAGTCCGTGGATCGACGCGCGGGCCAAGGCGTAGCTTGGTTTCCTTATTATTATTTTTTTTTGGATGCTCCGGACTGTTGTGGTCGTCGACGAAACCGATACACAGTCAGTCCTGGTTTTGAACCTGTAGTAAAGACAACCGTCGCGATATCTTTTTCCAAAACGAATCTATTTCATTTAATTATAGAAAACCTAAGTTCATATAAACGAAGTGTTATTTATTTAATTAACCAAGACACGATTAGGACCGAAAAAGTAGTTTTCCTTTTTTCAACAGTTGTTATATCCGGAGTTACAGTGCTTCAAATAGAGCGCCTTACAAGAATCATATGCGCACTGTTAGCATAAAATCAGCCGTTGTAGTTGTCTGAAATAGAAACTTTTAAAATTTGTGTAATCTGTATGAATGTAGCTATCGCCTGAAATAAAATAAATGTTTTTTAAGTCGCAAAAATTTAAATTTGTGAAAACTGAATTAGTTTTTGAAGCAACGAGAATGGGACATCTACTGAAGATATATGCCAAGTTTGAAGTAAATCTGGTGATTGGTTGTTGAGATATCATGCTAACAAATTCGAAAAAACATCGTTTTGAGAGAAACGCGTTTAAAGTTTTAGGTGCCGTTTTTTTAATTATTATTTTTTTAAATATTGCCTAAATATGTACAAATAGAGGTTTTCAATTAATATAATTTGAGGTTTTCTCTTTAAAAAAAATCCCAAATATCGCGCTCCTTTTCAGGCCGTCGAGGTAGGGAGCCCCGAAGAATGTTACCGGGGAGTTCCATGAAACGTGTCTGTGTTGTTTGATGCTAGACATAAATCTCAAATACATGTGTAAGATAAAATAAAAGATATTTATTAAAAGAATATAATATAAGAAGTGAATAACAATGGAAACTGATGTGTCGTCTATCACGCCGTACATGCAACTGTTTGTTCGTCACGCTCCTCGCGAATCGCGATCACCGTTTTTCCGGCAACCGTGGCACAGTGGGATGGATCGACGTTTAGGTAGGCATTCAGTTCATTTCTTACATATTTCATCATTTAATGATTATAATCTAAGATTACAGGTAATATATTGTATAATAAATACAATAATAATTTTTTTTCTCGTCGCTCTTTTTAATAATGGGACTTCAAGAGTCCCTTCATGTTGATTTCCATATATATACATCCATATATATGGAACGGGGCTTATTAATAAATTATTTAGAACATCTTGATTTGTCATTTTTCAGCTGCTCTTTTTGCGTATAATTCGCAGTAGTTTTTAAAATCATTATTTCGGGCGTTCTGGGCTTCCTCAGTTAAATATTCTAAAAAAAATTTAGATTTCCATTTTTAGAAAATGATCAGCTTTTGCACATTGGAATAGTTTTAGTTAGTCTTTTTCTTGTAATGAAAAATATAAACACTTATATTCTATTGCCAAATTAAGATTTTTTGTTACCATTTTCGTATTTTTCTAAATTAAAAGAATTCTTCGTATTTGTCCGTAAATTCAAGCATACCTCATAATTCTGGATAGATTCAATTTCACAAAATTCAATTATTCATATCCGACCGCTTCCGACGCTTTGAAAAATTGATATTTTTTTGCACAAACGCAGGTGCAAGTAAGGAGAAATATACTATTTTGCTCCAATTTTTTATTTGCAATAATAATTGTGCAAATTGAATGTTTTTAACTTTAAATTACACTAATTGAGTAATGTTCAAATATAATAATAAAGAGTAATATATGTTGGAAGTGAATTTATTAATAAGCCCCGATCCATATATATATATATGGATGTATATATATGGAAATCAACATGAAGGGACTCTTGAAGTCCCATTGTTAAAAAGAGCGACGAGAAAAAAAAATGATTATTGTATTTATTATACAATATATTACCTGTAATCTTAGGTTATAATCATTAAATGATGAAATATGTAAGAAATGAACTGAATGCCTACCTAAACGTCGATCCGTCCCACTGTGCGTGGTAATCAGGGGGACCAAGCTGTCTTTGTTTGGCTGAAGTTTTCCCGTTTAGTTAGCACCGCACTGGTAGGAGGCGCTAGGTACATCACACACACATACCTACGTGTATCAGTGAGCACGACACACAACCTTTCGACGTTGGTGAAATGTTACCATGACGACCGTCGTCATTTAGAAATGTTTGGCGCAGACACGAGGAAGTGTCCTCACTTTCCCTGGTTTACCCTTTCTAAGGCCGTCTGACCATGGATTGTCGCGTCAGTGACGCCTATGCAGCAGATAGAAGGATAAACATTGAAATTGAATATTTCTTCTTTTCTTAGGAAAAGAAAATATATTCAATTTCTTTGTATATCCTTCTATCTGCTGCACACGTGTCGCTGGCGCGACAATCCGTGGACAGGTTTAAAGTAAACGGTGCATTACACGTATACACATACACATACGTCCCGATTCACACCAATTCACACATTCACAGTTTAGTACGCACCTCATTGGTAGGAGGCGCTACAAACTCTGCTTTAACTTTCGTAAGAGGGAAGCTTGGCCCCCCTGGTGGTAACGCATTGCTCTACGCATTCTCTCTCTCTCACGCATTCTCTCCATCACACACTCTCTCTCCATCAACTGATCGCCTCGCCTCGGCGACGTAAATAATCGCGCTAAACTCTCAAACACCACACATGTATCGCGATGTATATGAAGCCGTTTAGGCGCCAAAAGAGTAAGTACTTCGGTGTACACGTACTCGGCTGCAATTCGAAGTGAATTTTTTCGAAACCGAAGTGCGATACAGAATTGTCCTCTATATTTCCGTCTAATTTTTACCTGTATAATCACACCGTAAAAAGTTTAATAAAGCAAATAATAATTAATTCATTAGTAGTTTTTGAAAATTTATGTCACACAACTTATGATACTCGTTTGTTGAAAAATTTCTTAACTAAAACTTGACAATTTAAATTCAAAGTTTCGAAATGAATTTATAAATTTGCAATTTTAAAATACAATTTACGTTTCTCGGGACTAGTACAATCCTATTTCAATTTTTTAGCTATAGTATGTGCGTGACATTACTGACTAGAAGAAATAGAAGACGGAAAATCATACTACCTTGTACAAGCACTATGTTGGGATGAATAAATTACTTAAGTTTCCAGTAGATTTTCAAAAATTATATACATCCAAACTCACAGAAAAGTAGCATAGGTATGTTCTATTACCAATTCTGCGTGAATAGTTTCTTCTACAAAGTGTTTCTGGTTTTTGTAGTGCACAATTAAGTTTCACCATTAACGATTTAATAGTTGTGAAAGTGAGGACATTGAATGTTTAGCTTGATATTACGGAAAGTAAATTTTCAAGAAACGAAATTATTCGTTAACTATTAGGTTTGGGGCTAATAAAGGTCAATTCTTTTTTATTCAGAATTCAACGTTCTTCAAATTGACCATGAAATATCCGAAACGCCTCCACCTATAAACAAAAACTACATGCACTGCTTTAACTTTAAACATGCAATGGTACATAAAACTCAGCGGCATACAATGAACAAAAATATTATTTTGGCAAACTTACGAAGTAGATGTAAATGTGATTTTTACACA
This sequence comes from Andrena cerasifolii, assembly GCF_050908995.1. Classification (NCBI taxonomy): domain Eukaryota; kingdom Metazoa; phylum Arthropoda; class Insecta; order Hymenoptera; family Andrenidae; genus Andrena; species Andrena cerasifolii. The sequence goes on along the minus strand of NC_135125.1, from coordinate 2,349,583 downwards.
GAATAAGGACGCAGTCAAGAACTATTTGTTGTATATAAAAACACAAATTTCACAAAAAGTGGACATACACTATTTGTGCACTAAGCCATCGATGTGCCCATCCAACCATGCTGCTCTTGTATCAGGTCGTCAAGGATGAAATTTGTAGAAAAACAGGCAAAGTTGGTTGATAACTTACAAATATAAGGAATTATTTTATTCATCAAAGTATGCACCCATATTGTCTATACCCTTTTGCCATTTAAGCGGCAGGTGGTTCAGACCGGTGGTATAAAACCCTGGCGGACGAGAGTCAATGAATTCCTGGAAGGCCAGTTTTACAGCATTGTCGAAATTAAATTGTTTTCCTATCAAAAAGTTGTCCAAATTGCGGAAGAAGTGGTAGTCAGTGGGGGCTAGGTCTGGTGAGTATGGAGGATGATGAAGAAGTCCCAACTCCAATTCCTGTAGTTTTGCCACAGTCATTTTTGCAGTGTGTGGTCTAGCGTTGTCATGCAATAAGATAGGAGTCGACCTGTTGACCAATCTAGGCTGTTTTTACCTGACTGCGGCACGCAAAGGAGGGTATTGTGTTTATCAGAGCTCTAGAGTCTGGACGGATACACCGATTTGGACAAATGAGGTGTCTTTAGAATTGTCTTGACGTTCCGAATGTTGTAGGATATAAAAAAAATAAAAAAACATTAAAAAAAAATTAAATAAAAATTAAAAAAAATTAAAAAACCCGACTGCTTAAAAAACATTAAAAAATTAAATTAATAAAAAAAAAACATTAAAAAAATTAAATTAATAAGAAAATTAAATTAAAAAAATTAAATTAATAAGAAAATTAAATTAAAATTTTTTTTTTTAATGTTTTTTTAAGCAGTCGGGTTTTTTAATTTTTTTAATTTTTATTCTTCAAGTTTTTGCATCATTTCGTCCAGTTGGTTGCAGTATGTTTCTGCTATGATCGTTGAGCCGGGTTTCATGAAATCATAATGGATTACACCTGCGCTAGACCACCAACAGTCACCATCAGCTTCATTTGATGAATATTGCGCTTTGGAGTGCGTTTTGGTAATTCATCCTTGTCCAACCACTGCGCTGAGCGTTTGCGATTGTCATATTGGATCCATTTCTCATCACAAGTGACACTTCGATTAAAAAATGGATCGGATTTGTGACGAGAAAGCAACATCAAGCAAGCTTCCAAACGCTTTTGTTTCTGTTTTTCACTCGGTTCACGTGGAATCCACTTATCCAACTTTTTCACTTTACCGATTTGAGCTAAATGCGTTAATATTGTTTGTTTGCTAACGCCAAACTTTAACGATAATTCATAGGCACTCTGAGATGGGTCAGACTCAACGGCGACCTTTAGTTCGTCATTATTGACCTTTGATTCTGGGCGACCGCGTGGCTCATTTGTGAGGTCAAAGTTACCTGTATGAAATTTCGCGAACCAATTTGATACTGTCTGCTCTGTAGTAACACTAGAGCCAAATACACTATTAATGTTTCGCGCGGTCTGCGATGCCTTAGTTCCACGTAACAACTCATACTTCACAATAGTGCGAATTTCCGACCGTTCCATTTTCAACAAAATTAATTTTTAAAAAAAGTTTTTAATATTTTGTAGTGTTTACAATGATTTCTTTAAACAGGCGAGATATGTAACTTTCTAACAAAAAAAAAAAACAGAACGGTAAAATATTAAGCCAATGTCAAATAATAAGCTGTTAAATTTGGCAATATTCTTAACTACAAATTTCATCCTTGCCAACCTAATATAATTTTCTTTTCATTCAACCCATATTTTAGACGTTATTCGAGGTGTGCAAGTTGCGTGGACCACCCTGTATAATAGATTATTTTAGTGGTTCAGTTAATATTTATGTACAAATATAGGTGAGACTGTTGTACCTCGGGCATAGTGTACCTTGAAGCATTGTCTATTACTGTCTATTAGTCGTGCTATATAAACAGTTGAAACTCATTACAGATTGTAGAGAATGCCGCTAGATAACTCTAACGGAAATTCTATTTGTCTGTGGTGCAACACGTATGTGTAGTGAAATAAACAAATTTTTAAGCGACAGAAGTAAATTTTTCGTTTCTGTAATTTTATTATTTAATAAGGACATTAAGTTGTAACTGTGACCAGTATTACATACATTGTACTCTACACCTCCTGGTGAGTAAATAAACATGCTTACTTCGATAGTTTTAGTAAACATCTAAATTTTGCAGACAAGGTACACGATGCAATTTTTTTTTATTTGTTTTTTTTCGAATAATCATGCCACGAAGTAAAGAGGGTGTTAAGAGGGCGTTCCAATTGATCCAGATGTTTCGAAGAACGCTGTTCAGGCAGTTATGGCTCCTCCAGCGACTAAAATATCAATTAGGGAAGCATGCAAAGTGTAATGTTAAATTAACCACTTTGTCAAGACTACTGGCAAAATTCCGAAACTCAGGAAGCGCAACTTTTGATCATAAACCAAAATTTGACAGTGTTCGAAAGTTCAAGAGGTTATGTTCCATGCTACATGACCATGTTGTACCATGGAACATTTTACATGGCACTGACATTATAATTTTTAACTTTCAATATCACTGTGAAACACAAAAATAATTACAGAACTATGTAAAGGAATATTCAATAATAATCATCGTCACTTTTTAATTAAAAAATATTCTAATGGTGTAACAGTCTCCTCTACATATCACTCCAGGTGTACGAGGACTCCAACTATAAATTTCTCATCTTCGTTATTTAAAATAATGTTACAACCACTATATATATTGAAATGATTGGTAAAAGTACTGAACTGGTTTTTATTATTCCATATATTTTATTGATGAGCATGATTCATTGATATATTGGGTGACGTGAGTTAAAATTGCTCGCAAAATAACTTGTCACGTTGCAACATATGAATTAAAATAAAGACTCCAATGAATTGTCTAACTGTTAATTCTACACCATTGTATAGCAGCGGCCTAATTCTTAAGCCGGTCACGAGGTGCCTCAACTCTTTCCTTTCGGACGTGGAAAATGAAACCCCTATCCGATAAAGCAACCCGTCGAAAGGCCGCCTCCTTTCTCAAGACACTCTTCATTCCGACTGCGTATCGACCGTTTCTTACGACATTATTGTATGTCCCGTTTCTGCGTGTCTGCACGGGCACTTGCGCTTTTGGTGATGCTCCCCCTCTCTCTCCCTCTTTCTCTTTCTCTCTCTCTGCCATTCTTTGTGTCTTATCTACCTGTGCACTGCCTGGAGTTTTCTAACTTTTCTTACACAATAAACCTCATAGCAGTTAACCCTTAACTGGTATCCTGGGGTCGTTCATGACCCCAAGCACGCAAAGTTCGCTAAAAAAATTTCGGTTGTCTTAGTTTGTAAACTTAGACAACCGAATTTCAAATTTATAATAATTGTTTATCTTTCTACGTTTCTATTATTTTACACATTACCTAAGAACAAAATATAGAGGTTGATCTAATGTCGACTTTACAAATTTCTGTGTCTTTTTTTTATTTGGGGTCTGCCACGACCCCAGTATACCAGTCACGTTTGCCAATAACACTATACCAGTTAAGGGTTAAAGTAGTAACTACTTGGAGACAAACTCTATTGACTTATTCTAGCATAGGCCCTAGTTTCCGAGGGAAACAGGAAAGATCATGTTTCAGTATCTGATTATTTATAATAACGTCAGACGTTTTATACAACGAGATCGTGGTCCAATTGGATAAGCCGTATAGCTGGTTATAGGGTAAACCAACCAGTGAATGACCGAATTGGTGAATCTATCGACCTTTGAGATTAATACTTGAATATATTTATGTATAACAACAAAACCACTGTTGAAATTGCATTTAAATTTATTTTTCTTGAAACTTCTGTAAAAATAATTACTTATTCTTATCGTAATTTAAAAAGAAAAATTATAAAATACAAAACGCGTAGGAGCCTAGTAAATGACCGCATACTTTTAATAAGAATTGTACTTATTAATGTTTGCTTAATACGCGTAACTAAAAATATAGGATACTAAAAGTGCAACTACACTCCAGTTATAAACGTATAATAATGTTTAAATTTATAATTGACATTTCTTTGCCTAATGGTCATTCACTGGTATGCGGTCAATTACTGGTTGGTTTACCTTAGTAAGGTAAGAGTTCGAATCACGCTTTATTATTTTTTTTCATAATTTCACGCCCTACTTTTCTGCTATAAAAGACACCTCGAAATTATTAACTAATTATTCAATTCTATTATATTAATAGCAATGAGCGTTATAGTGAACATATGGTAAATATTTAAAAATTCATTTTTTCATAACAATAACTGTTTGTTACGCACACCCACGCACAGCATGCGCGCGCGCGTCACGTACGCGATATTTTTGAAAAATAGAGACGATATGCTCCATGGTACCTGGTAGGATTCAAGCGTAGAAAGGCCCGAAGGGCACCGTGTGTCTGCTACTTTTTAACTGTCTACCGCTTCCGGAGTTTCTCGTAGAAAATTAAGTTACAAGAATTCAAAATATCTATTGTTGGTCGGGGTTCGGAATTGGAACGGTTTACTCAATTTGTCCACCGCCTTGTTGTATAAGAGGTATAGGGGAGACCGGGGCTAGTTGACTAACGAGGTTAATTGTTGTATTATGTTATAAATTATGCTGCGATTCGCGATATTGAAGCACATGAATGACCAGATTGCCATTTAATGTGTCACCGCGACAAAAACTTGCGTGTTCTATCAGTGAGAATGAAAAATCTAAAAAGGTTGGCGGGAAGTAAATATTTCTGTTTGGACTATTTATGAATTTTTGTCCACTAAGTACTGCTTGATGTTTTTTCATGAATATTTTGTGGAAACGTGATACATTGACTATAATTTAGGGTATTTTATTTTATCCGGTGCGTGGAGGTTTTGTACGTACGACGCTTAACATGTTGACAATGTCCGACGGGGTTACTTGCCTAAGCATAGGAATACCACAAAAAATTGCACTTTTTATCCTCAGGATGCAGTCGAGGCGAAGAGTTTGGCTGCTCAAATCCACTTCCCCCACCACAAATCCCTCCAAACTCACTCCTACACTGGTAGGACTGGTTTACCCCCTCCCTTCAAACTCTCAAGCTTTCCAAATAGACCATAACAAACAAGTAGAAAATAATTACAGTATCTAACAACATGATATTTAATAAAATAAATAACAGTGTGAAGGAGTGAAAAAAAATTGTTGGTCGTAGGATATATATGTACGCATTTCGTATACTATATTGATGGAATTGATTGCGTACGTATACGCCTTTCGTATATATTTATAGAACTGTGACAGCGTATATATACGCCTTTCGCAGGCAAAGGGTTAAAACTGATCAGTAAATGTCAACTAACCCCTTCGTATTTGTCAACTAACCCCACAGCCGGGGTTTGTTGACTTATTCGTCTCACCACTCTAAATATAAAAAAAACTACGACCTAGACTCAATTAAAACAATTTTAAAAATTGAGGGCTCGGATGTAATAAGGGACTAGCGCTCGAAAATGGGAAATATTATTGTCCAAACGCTAAGAAATATTGGAAAATTAAATGCTGTTAAACGGTAGTTTAAAAAATATAGTGTTGTAAAGCTCGTCACGACACACATTTTTTGTATTTAGATTTTGTTTATCCAATCATTACTATTCGAGATAAAAATTATAAACAAAAAAATTTTCATCGTCCAAAAGCATTATTTGTTTAAACATAAATTGCAATAACTTGAGTAAATATTAAGGGATCGTTATGACACTTAAAACATAACTTCAGAAAACTCTAGCGAAGCCGTAAAATGTATGCACAACACCCTTATGTTAAAAAATGTAATAATATTTAATATTAAAAAGAAATATTGTACAAAACCCATGTTTCTCAACGTTCGCCGTTAAAAAGTATCGAGGCAATTTTGAGGCAAAGATTTTCACCAATTTTCACACTGATTAATAAATAATTGTAGAAGATATGACGATATATATATAAATCTTGCGCGCCACCAACAGTCAACGTGAGTGCTAAATCTGCCAAGCAGCGCATTATACGCGGCCGCTGACTATTGGTAGCGCGCGAGATTTATATATATCGTCATATCTTCTACAATTATTTATTAATCAGTGTGAAAATTGGTGAAAATCTTCCTTGTATATTAAGGAAAAACTTTGTCGCTGCAAGTTATATGTACTTAAAAATTGCCACGATACTTTTTAACGGCGAACGTTGAGAAGCATGGGTTATGTCCAGTGTTTCTTTTTAATTAAATATTATTACATATTTTAATATAAGGGTTTCGTGCATACATGTTACGGCTTCGCTAGAGTTTTCTGAAGTTTTGTTTTGAGTCTCATAACGATCCCTTAATATTTACTCAAGTTATCGCAATTTACATTTAAAGATAATGATTTTGGACGATGAAAAATTTTTGTTTATAATTTTTAGCTCGAATAGTAATGATTGGATAAACAAAATCTGAATACAAAAAATGTGTGTCGTGACGAGCTTTACAACGCTATATTTTTTAAACTACCGTTTAACAGCATTTAATTTTAGAATATTTCTTAGTGTTTGGATAATAATATTTCCCATTTTCGAGCGCTAGTTCCCTTATTGCATCCGAGCCCTCACTTAAACCTGTATACCTAATGAAATTTGTAAACTTTTGGTGTGTAACAAGTCAACAAAATATCTATTTATAAAAATTAGAAATGTTAAAAATTAGTCAATTAGCCCCGGTCTCCCCTAAGGCTATTAACAATAACATGTAGTGAATCCACAAAACCAAAAATTACTTCAGAAAATTCATTTTGTAGTGAACAATTTACAACTTTTGTCATTAACCTCGGACCGTCAAATGTTAAATTACGTGTGGCCAGGGTGAGGAGCAATTAATTGCAACAATGGAGTGGGGAAACTCCTACAGGAGTAGTGGTAGTGGTGTGCGTGAACTGACGCCAGCGCCAAGCCAGCCGAATGGCCTCAATGCGAAGCCAATGTGACGTCACATGCTTGCACGTCACTGCGATGCATTGTGGCGGTAATATTCAAAAATATAAGGTCCTTTACGTCCCTGTTTCTAATGAAATGATTTGAAATATATGTAATATTGGTGGCATGCAAAAGAAAACACAAAATAATAATGGAAATATTATGTATTGTATTGTAGTGTATTTACTACATACATATTTTATATAAATATTCTAATTTTTGTTGCTCTCGCTGTCTTCAGTCTCATCCGGCAATAAAATTCCTACGAGCTCTTCCGGTACTTTCTCCTTGTTATTATTATACATACTATCGTCAAATAAATTTAACATATATCATTTTGCGTGGACTCATAGACATAGATTTGGGTACATCCGGGTTTTTTAATATCTCCTGTGCCATTCATATATAATGTCTAAATGAGCGAAAAGATCTATTATGCCCTACGACATCAAGGCAGACTTTTACTTCTGCAACCTTTACCTCGTCTAAAAAATTCCTGGTTGCTTCACCTCCCTTTGAATATATCACGTTATTGATATAACTATCACTGTTAGCATGGTGCTGTAAATTAGATTTCTGTGTTGTGATATATTTGCAGCAAATTTTGCATCTACCGTTGTATGGGTCGTCATGGACTTATTTAAGCCACGGTTTGAAGGCTGGGTCCTCCAGCCAAGCTTTCTGAAATGTTCACTTATGCCTCTTTTCTTTCTTTGCAGTGGGGCCTGCAATGGAGATGCCTATGTATAAAATTCTAATTTTTATTCACAAATTTTTTAAAAGAAGTTAATCAAGTAAATAATCATTGAACAAAGAAACTACGTTCCGTTTAGAATTCTATGATTGGAGATACTAATAAATTCAAGATATATCTTACTTGAATCAGTATCTACAAAACAAGCACTGATAGGGCCAGCAATGCTGGCGTCAGCATCACTACCCATGTATAAAATATCCATTATTAGTACATTTCTAATATAACGATACATACCAAATCAATATAATGCGTAGTATATATAAAAAATATTATGCAAAAGTGTTAAGTATTTTTCTTACCTGATTCATTAACCTTATTCATTTTGTAACTAACTTCAATTTAAATTTTCAAATATTTCAATCTGTACATCCGGTACATCCGTGACGTCACATTGGCTTCGCGTTGAGGCCACTCGGCTGGCTTGGCGCTGGCGTCAGTTCACGCGCACCATTACCACTATTCCTGTAGGTGTTTCCCCACTCCATTGTTGCAATTAATTGCTCCTCACCCTGCGTGTGGCGATACAACATTGTTTTCCCAGCGATGCTAGCCACTGGTGAAAATTTGCCAAGGCAGCTCTTATGGGCACAGATGGTGCTTCTCGACCATTGTATAGGAGGTCACCGTAGCAGCTTGTGAGATTGTTTGCTTGACTGGCACTGACAGAAATGTCTTTAATGGGATTGACATAAATATCAAAATCTCAAAACCGAATGTCTCCAAGTCGACTAAAACATTTGCGATTTCCGTTGCTTCTTCCATTCTTCCTCCACATCGGACTTGCCCTCTGCCAGCTCGTTGAGCAGACCAACATTGGCTGCGTTGAGCCAACAAAACCAGTCAATGATCTCACTAGATTTTACTCGCGTCGACCAATTGGGTGCGTTTAGCAGACACAATCGGTGAGCAACCGGTGAGCAACCGGTGAGCAACCGGTAAGTGATCTCCCTAGATTACTCTAAACGCAACCGCTCACTTACCACCTACTCAACATGTTTAGTTACCGGTCGCCATTTTTTGTACCGGAAATAAACTACGGTACATTTGGGATCAGCGATCAGTTCTGGTTTTTCAAGATGTCGGGACCCGTTCAAAATAATAATACAAGGGGAAATATAGGTTATGTATTTTATTTTCTGCATTTTAAAACTATCACTCGATTAAAAAATGTATACTTACTTCAAAACTTATGCGTGACATTCGAAAAGGTTCTTTAAACAGATTATTGTTACATAGAGGAACTCCTCTGTATAATTTTCATTTCTTGATCTAACGCCACGTTCTGCGATTAAGAAATTTGTTGGTTTCGACAATTCATCTACTATTATTTTTATTACATTCAAATCCAAACCAATATCTAGACCTATTAATAATTCTGGATCCATGTTTTTAATATTCCCGCCAGATATACCAAATGACATTGGTGGCGTTCAGAGTAAAATCTAGGGAGATCACTCACCGGTTGCTCACCGGTTGTCTGCTGAACGCACCCATTAGTCTCGTGCGTCACACCTTCAACCAGGGATTGTAACCCGCTCGGAGCCGGTTACTAGTAACATAAGACAGTCTAGTCCAGATAGCCACTTACGGGAGTACTCTGGTCATCTGGCCGCAAAATTGAACAGGGCACAAGTAAATGAATATTATGTAAAAAGTTTTGCACGAATATATTTGTTATTCATTGAGTAAAAAATTCATAAAGATTGCTCATTTTTTCGGCCAGATGACCAGAGTACGTTAAGTGGCTGTGTAAACCAGACTGTCTTATGTTACTAGTAACCCGCTCCGGGCGGGTTACAATCCCTGACTTCAACGTTCTCCTTGCTATGGCGTAAAAGATGCCCGCCGCTTTTTCAATAACATACGCTTTGTTTAATACATTGCTGAGTTCATCAGTTGCCGCCTTCTCTGGTGCGTTTTTTGCGATGCTTGAACATGTCGGGGATGGTGGGTACCTGGGGATTTGGAAAGCTTACACAATATCGTTTGCGTAAAGCCTTCTCCGATATTTTTTTATCCAACTGCGCAAGCAAATTGAAAATCGACGAACGCAGTTTTACTGTAGCAGCGTGACTTTGGTGCTGTTTTATATAGTCATGGTTGCATTTAAACTTCCATTAGCATTACGGCATGCACCCGCCGAATATTTTTTGGCATTTTTAGCCAGTTTGTAGAAAATCTTTCGTAATGCCACAAACAATACAATACTATTCAACTGATGATGCAATCCCACGTATTTTTTTTTATAAATTAAAGATGCTACCAAAAGCTGGTCTGACCTTGAAAGATCAATAAAGGCAGAATAGAGGAAAGAAGATAAGTGGGGGAAAGAGAATGACCGTCGGTTCAAAATTAATTATCTTTATTATACAAAAATACACTATAATAAATGAATAATAATACCTAATCATAATGAATAATAACTTAATGGTAGACACCAATTGGAAAAAATTAATAATAATAAATGATAATTCTACTGAAATCACAACAGTGGGTAACTATCCATTAGATTTATGATAATTTTGTCGATAGGAAGGTTTAACAAAGTGATTGAAGCAATAATAATTTTTTCAATGAGTGCAACGAGCGACACTGTTTCTTTCATACCTTGACCAGAGAGACAGTCTAAACATGTCACTGCGAAGATTAATCGACACTGTCTCGCTGGTAAAGGTATGAAAGAAACCTTCAATCACATGTTAAAACCCACTTATCGACAACATTACCATAAATGTAATGATTTGATGAATTACCCACTGTTATGATTTCATTAGTATTATTATTTATTATCGTTAATTAAAATTTATTTTTACATAATGAAGATAATTAATTTTGAACACATGGTTTTCACATTCTCTTTTCCTCATTACCTACTTCCCTGGCTTACGCCATTTTGATCTCTCAAGGTTAGACCAGCTTTTGGTAGCATCTTTAATTTACATTTTTGTGACCTTTGTGACATATACTTTTGATCTTTATAAAAAAATCTATGCAATTCCATCATCAGTTGAATAGTGTCTTGTAAGCAGGGCTTGAATAGGTTTCGAAAATAACTGTTTCAAACTGTTATATAAAGGTTCTGACTGAAAGAGTTATGAAGAACCTTTATTCGGAATAACCGTTATAAAGAAACTAAATATCAGACTATATAAGTATAAGTTACGGTTCCTATATAGCTCTATAACTTTTATTTTTTAGGTTCTATAACTTTTATTTTTTCGGTTCTATATAAGTTACAAAGCAGTTATAGAACCGATTCTTGTAACGATTGAACAGAATTTTACAGTAAATGAAATCACAACATATTACAACTATAGATTACTCTGTGTAACCAACTTGTTTAAAAATTATTATAAATAAGTAAGCAAATATATATTACGTACACATTTGTACATATGTATGCAAGTGACCCTTGCATACCGCCGAGTGTATACGTATTTGGAGCTTTTCGTACTTCGGTGTGAATGTATAGTATTTGGTATCTTTAGATTTTAGTAGAACTGCTCCGCACATTTCGTGACCCCACCCGTAACAAACAATACACACTACAGCTGCTTCAGACTGTAATACAGTATTACTGTATTACCGCTTGAAAGGTAACATTGTGGTTAGAACAAAAACAAAGATAATTCTACGATCCTACTTCTTCATTGAAGATAATTCTGAGTTTTTACTTCCTCTTGAAGCTAAGGCCATTGGCACTTTACGTAAACACCTCTACATTAGAGTTGTTCATGTAGAGTTGTTATCCGAACAACAAATTCCGTGATATCACCATCTTGGTGATTTAAATGTTAAAGTACCTTCATAAGCTAGAAACTTTAGTAACAAGAATTATAATTTTGTTTAGTAATATATAATTTGCGAGAAATAATAAAAAAGAAAATACTTAAGTGGTAGATGTCTAATAATAAAGGAGGAATAATTTAGGAATAACTACGGGTGTTCATGTAAATGCATATTTCTATAGAAAATTGGTAATAAAGAGGAACCTGGATAGAAATTTGTTGTGCTTTTAGAGCAGGGCTCTCCAGCGCAGGAGCCCCTCACGCGCTTGATTCCCCTTCCAATCCTTCTTTCACGCGGCGTGCCTTCTGTTGTCAAGGAGACCGCGCGGCACTACGAGGGCTGCCAATGGCAGCCTGCCATGACGGGTTACTCGGTCTGGCGCCCGCACGGTTAGTGTCGCGCGGTATCCCTGACAACGCGGACGAGAGAGGGAAACCCCCGAGCTGACGCGTAAGCGACTTTGGAGAGCCTCGCTTTAGAGGGTTTTAACTATGTACTATTTATTTTGCATATTTTGCATAATTCATAAGTTGTGCATGTTAACGACAAACAAAGTTCTTGGGGTTATTAATGTATGGCAAAGTCCATTTGCTTGCAATTAGTGATACTTCATTACAGAATAAATGAAAGTTTGGTGACATCGATTGAACGGCGAGGTTCATTGATACAGATTCGCGGATTCTAAAGATCGGAGACCTTTTTCAAAGTGACGCCTCTCGTCAGTGGACAAATCTCCCTCCATGATGATCTTGGGGGAGCTTGTCGTCTCAGTGGGGCATAGGACCGAGCAATTACATCTGCCGGTTGGCTTACGGACCTTGAACTAGAGCTGATCAAGTACCCGGAAAAAGCAAGCCGAGCCTGGCTCGGCTTGAAAAACCGGGTCGAGCCGGGTACCCGAAAGAACCGAGCAGCTCGGACAGAACCAAGTACTTGAGTTTTTTTCAAGCGGCCCGAAAGAAACCGGGCGGATTGGATGGAACCGAGTCCCGGATTGGTTCGGATTTCAAGCTACCCGAATATTCAAGTACTCGTACAGCTCTACTTGCAACCCACCCGAGCCTACGCCCAGTTCCGACACGTAGGCCCGGCAAAGGCACCGCACAACGGGTCCCTTGTCTTAGCAAACCGACCAGCGGATATTTAGCCACGCTATCGTGAGGGTATACGATACGTCAATTGCCGCTGAGAATGGCATGACTGGAAAATGTCACCTCGCAACTCGGTATCACATTTCAGCCAGGCCAGAGTCTTCTCGTAAATATACAATCATAGGTTCGCTAATGACTTCCCTCAAAAACGGCATTGTCCACTGCGATCGCAGCGTAACCCCAACACGTGTCCTTAACAGTGCATATGTTTTGAAGAACATATGCAACAGTATATTGCATATTCCATATAGTTTTGTAAAGTCCGGTACTATTTACTAACGTCTCGATCAACTTCTTACTGATATCAACTCCTTGCTAAGATTAATAATGTACACAAACATTGTACTCATCGCCAAGTAGTTCTTAAAGACAACGACAAATACAGCTCTGACGTACCTAAGTGAGTAATCATTTGATAGTGCTGCAATACGGGCTAAGTACAATCAGAGCTAGTAAATTATTTGTATCGTTAAGATAATACAGAAATAAAATATATTTGATATTTATTCTTAAGTTAGTGCCCCCCAAAAATGGGCAGGCCTACAAGAAGGAACTGCTCGTCTAAAAAGAACCGTTTGCTAGAAACGGAAGATTCACAAAATAAGCGACTTGAAAAAGTGAGAATAAGGATTCCTCAAATTCGTTATTGTTAACCAGTACTGGCAAAGTATTGGGCCAATTTTGATGCAGTGGAGGATGGGGCACCGGGGCATCGCCTCGTTTCGAATAAGAAAAAGAGCATCAAAATCGGTAAATATGCTGAGGAGTTATGCGCGGACAAACATAAAAACATACATACGGGTTGAATCTATAACCTCATCCTTTTTGAAGTCGGTTAATGAACATACATAAAATAAATATACGGACCGAATTAAGTAATCTCCTCCATTTTGAAGTCGTTAAATAAAAATTATGTCGAATAAAATTGCAGTGTTGAAATTAAATTCCGGTTCAAAAACTGTGTATATCACGAATCGGTTTAATTTTAAGTAGTGAAGTTGCTGAGAACCCAACAGAAGTTTACAAAAAAAAAAACAACGCTGCGGTACTAAAAAATATGCCTCAATGATATCACGTTTACATATTAATTTTAACCGATGAACGTCATCAATTAACAGAGAATGCTAATATAGAAAAAGTATTTATAGTCTATTTGTTACAATTCATGCTAGTATTATGACACATTTCTGTATATGTTAATATACGTATTATATTTTCATATTTCGTATATTGTATTTGCACATTTTGACATAGTTCACATAGTTCACATTTTTAGTGCGTAAACGTTCGCACTCTAGTCATAATAAAATGCATGTTTTATTTATTGTTACAGATTGCAAAATGGGTTGTTTTGGGAGCAAAGACAAGTTGAGCAAAGAGGATATGGATTTCTTGAAGTCGCACACAAGATACGATGAAGCGACTATAAAGGAATGGTATAAGGGATTCAAAGTGAGTATCGTGATAGGATATATGCTACTTGATGTGTTCTTTCTTATGATGTATGATGTCCCGGCCCCACCACATGGGTCATGCCGGTTAGTTTCCGCCGGCGCCGCTAGAGGTCTACTCTTCTCGCAAGTCCTATCGTCCACTCTTGTTCGTATATATACAAGTTCCAAGTTTATTTCCTCTTAATCCCCGTGTGTCTAGGGCAGGGGCCGTCAGCTATAGCCCTACTGATGAGTCTGGCTGATGGTCCCAAGACGAAACACGCACAATCTTCTTTTCCTCCCACGATCTTTAATGCCAATCCACCTGCCCCGCACAGTACTCCAGAAAGCGTGACCGGCCCGAGGGATTGCGGTTGCGACGGGGCAAGATGATATTATATCCCTCTTTACGTTCCAGAATCAATCACACCAATCACCATCTCGGTTTCGGACGTTAACAGATGTTTTGTTTTTATGCAAAAGTTGATAAAAATCTTTGGCTCAAAATATAAAAATTTTAAAAAATATGTATATCGCAGTGCACTTATTTGGCTACGACTATGGCTACACTGTACCCATCAATCTTTTTTCATAAGTAAATTAGCTTCAGTTTGACTTAAGTCTCTGACATGTAAAGACGTATATTGTTGCCGTATGTTGTAAACCAGATGGTGGATTTATTGTTCTGAAAAATAAAGGTTCCTATTATCCCAAAACAAAATAGCGAAGTACCAACCTTCAGAAGAACACATACGTCATTGCATGTTGTTTCATTTTGCGATCGGGATTTCACGCAGCAACCGCAATAAAAAAATCATGATATCTGCGGGGACATTTTGATGGGCAATAAGTGCCAACGTTGGTTCAGAATGTATGCCAGTGGTCATTTTGACTTATCTGATAGTGTTTCAAGTGAGCGACCTGCTGAATTCAATTAATTCAATTTGGGTTGCTAAAACCGGGCGAAACAATTACCAGTGATTAGAACGGTTATATAACGCATTGCTGAAAAGAAACGGCCGGCTCTGGTCAACAGAAAAAGCGTTGTACTGCAACATGATAATGCCAGATCTGGTGCAGCAAAAGCAACCCAAGAAAAAAATAAAGGAGCTTGATTAGGCAGTTTTACCACATGCATCATACTCACTCGACATAGCACCATCGAATTATTGTTTGTTTAGATTTATGGAACATTCCCTCAAAAATAATCAGTTCCGAAATGTCAGTGATATTCAAGTTCACCTCGAATCATCCTTTTGGTAGTTATTTAGAAAAGGATAGTCCTCGTCGATTTCGATGCACTTGAAATATGTTGTCTAACTTTTCCCTGCACATACAACGGTCGCTCAGCGTTAGGTTTTAACATATTCACAAAAAAAAACTGTAACCGGTTGTTGGTAAGGACTAGATTGGTTGCCAACTTTGAAAAATTTAAGGTAAAAAAATGTATAAATCTCCCAAAATTCGTCGCTAAAACAATCTGTCCCCACCAACTACCGATCAGAGCTTTTTTGAAATATCTCGAAAACTAAAGCCGAGCGACGGTAACACGCATGGGAAAAACTTGTTCAGAATGTTGACATTAACAACATAATTCAAGGTCAATGAAATCGGTGAGGACTTTCCTTTTGTAAATAATCACCATACACCACCATTCCATCACAACCAGCACATCTTATTCAAAATATACAGAAGAGATGACAAAAGGTCGTGGATAATGATCACAAATATGCAGCAGATTAAAAAATAATAAAAAAAAATTGGACTCACATGTGTGTTTAACTTTGAAATAATTGATTACTTATGGGTGTTCCTAACATATTGAATGCATATTCTGGCGAAATGTTATTCATCAGTATGCTGCAATATTCAAAATGAATATAATCGATGATTCTTACCAGCCACAAAGTTCTTTATTAAAAATTTTACTCATGACTGGAAGAACTAAACATGTGAACTAAAAGTGTTGTTGAAGTGAAAGCACGCATTAACACAATACCACAGATTAAGATTGTTTATAGTTTGTAAGGGCTTCTTTTAATCTTTTATGCATGTTTTGTACTTTTAGAACAGGGTTGACTAACTGGTGGCTCACGGGCCACCAGGGCACCTCCGCCTTGCTGCCACGCTGAACGGCCCCCTCAGGGGGACCAAGCCGTCTTTGTTTGGCTGCAGTTTTCCCGTTTAGTTAGCACCGCATTGGTAGGAGGCGCTAGGTACATCACACACACATACCTACGTGTGTCAGTGAGCACGACACACAACCTTTCGACGTTGGTGAAATGTTACCATGACGACCGTCGTCATTTAGAAATGTTTGGCGCAGACACGAGGAAGTGTCCTCACTTTCCCTGGTTTACCCTTTCTAAAGCCGTCTGACCATGGATTGTCGCGTCAGTGACGCGTATGCAGCAGATAGAAGGATATACAAAGAAATTGAATATATTTTCTTTTCCTAAGAAAAGCGCGACGATCCGTGGACAGGTTTTAAAGTAAACGGTGCATTACACGTATACACATACACATACGTCCCGATTCACACCAATTCACACCTTCACAGTTTAGTACGCACCTCATTGGTAGGAGGCGCTACAAACTCTGCTTCAACTTTCGTAAGAGGGAAGCTTGGTCCCCCTGGGCCCCCTGCATACCTACCAGACTCTGACGATCGCAGTCGAAAAGAGAAGGAAAGAAGGAGGAATCCACTGCGATCGTCATAGTCTGGTAGGTATAGAGGGGGGCCGTTCAACGGCTCGCGAGTCACCAGTTAGTCAACCCTGTTTTAGAAGACTTAAAGTAGTGTAAGCTCCTGTCATGTTTTTTATATTCTACCTGCGAGTGCATTGTATCTATACCAAGTATGTGGACCACATCACAATCATGTACGCAATAAAGTACACAGTACAAGTTAACAATAGCTTACACGCCCCACATCCAAAATGTAAAGATGCTTAAAGACTCCTTAAGAATAATTGTATAGAAAACGTGTATAGAAATACTTGAAAGTGATAAAACTATGAATGACAATGAACTGTTACCTCTTGAAGATGATACAAGTGTACAACATATGGTCATTTCGCCATGTCATTAGAGTCGATCATGACATGAGGCGATAAAAGTCATAGTGGTGTAAGTCAAGTTTTATAAAATATGAATTGCATACAATCTATGCATATCTCTTCATTGATAGAAAAAGAAGTACAAGTCGTTAGCCTGCTTGTACGTCAACAGGTGACAGAACTAGCAGAACAGGTCCATTGAACGGTTTTCTTACCAATAATAGTGGTGCAAGTCGAACTTACCTACGTCATTGTGACTGCGACTGTTTCCAGTACGCAGTTATTTTGCCAGTTCATGATTTTATGGTCTCATATTAATACCAAGATATTTAGAATATTTTGTGTTTTTTATTATATTCGTGAATCCTACTAAAGATAATAGTAGTGGACCCGATTCAGGTGAGTCAGTTCATAGTTTTACCCTTATTGATTTGCATGTAAACGAACCGTTATAAAAGAGAAAAAAAAGATATCCTCGATCTACATTCCTTTATACCTCCGATTTGTCATGCATTTTCAGTCAGTGTTTTTTCATTTTAAATAATTCATTTTAAATAAAATCGTGGGGCACTATGTCCAACCAGAAGTTGAAGTATCGTTTGGCAAGTGGAACATCATCAACTACAGTTTATAAATTTTATGTCACATTACAATCTGTATCGTGTAATTGCAACATTTTGTTTCATTGATGCGAATGAAAACTTTCTCACAAAAAATTCATTTCGACATTTGTTTCTGCATTAAAGTGATTCAAATCCTGTTATGAAATATCATGCCCACGATTTTATTTAAAATGAATTACTTAAAGTGGATAAAAAGCATTGAAATTGTAGTACAAGAAAAAAATTATTTTTTATTTTTTAGTGCATTTTAATTTATTTTTTGTGCATTTTTAATAAAATCGTTTAACATATTTTTTTTTTATATATTTTGTATTTTCTAGTTTTTAGTGTTTGTGGATTTACATTTCACAGCTCAGAGTTCTTTACAAATATATTTTATTGCTGTATGCAGTTTCATAGTTTGCTTAAACGCTATAGTGTTGTTACGTATGTGGAATTTTCCCATTCGCCGTTATTAACCGTTTTTTGAACTCGCGTCTGCGAAGGGAAAACGCCCTAAAATCCTTTCGCCCATTACACACCACTAACGGGGGCCATGATCTCGACCAGCTGCGAGTTCGGTTTATATTCTATTTGACACATTGAAATAGCCACTCTTACGCCCCGCATCGCCAGTGCGTCAACACCGTGCAAATTAGTGGTAACTTACACATTTTATTTAATTAATTAACCGCGACACTTACATTTGTACAATAATTGATTATTGAATATACGAATTCGGTGTGCACGTGTAAATCGAGTAGATTCGTTAAACCCATCTTTTACCCAGCGATCCTTATAATATTAGTAGCACACATCCACCGATACAACTTTACCGCTCGAGTTGTATCAAACTTTAATTAAGAGTTACGAGGCATCATTAACATTTCCCGCGACTCCCTGATTTCGCATCAGGTTCGTTCGGAACCTTTCATCTAAAACAAGGAATCTTCTCACCCACCTACGGCTCCCTGATTTCGCATCAGGTTTGTCCGTATCCTACAGCTCCCTGATTTCGGCTCAAGTTCGTCTGCAAATCTACCAACTTCCGAACAGCTCCCTGGTTTCGCACCAGGTTCGTCTGTGAATAATCCAACCTCCTAGTCGATTTAGTTGCGACCTATAGCGGGGGGAGCACGCGGCACATGCTGGGATCCCGGGCGTCACTCGGGCCATGCGGCCTGTGAGTGTACAAACAATCGGAGAGCGGGAGTTCCCCCAGGGCTGACCGCGTCGCCCGGTGTGGCCGCATCTCTTTCCCCTGCGCTGCCACGGGGTCCAAGAGCCTCCCTTTAACAACCGGGGCCGAGCAGGGAGGGACGACTTTCCACCCGGTCCCGAGGACCACACCATCTATACTGAATCCATCCTAAGAAAAACCCTAACGTCCATACCGTTTTGTGAGCGATCTGCGCAGCCACCCACTACTGCTTAACTATATAGTTGTTCCATCCTAAGAAAAACCTCGTTCGCGCAGGGATGATTCTGAGGAGGCGCTGATTGGTCCGACTCCCCACTTAACCGCCTACGTTTTTCTCCGTCTTACCGCCTGTTACCTCTCTGTCAACCGTTCCGCAACCTGCAGTGTTAACATTGACATCGGTCACGTCCCGCCCTTAGAGAAGCAGGGAACCCGGCAGGTAAAGCGCTACGAACAATCGCCTGCGTCAGGCCCGTAAGCAGTAGTGGAGGGCTGCGCAGATCGCTCACAAAACGGTATGGACGTTAGGGTTTTTCTTAGGATGGATTCAGTATACCTTGCACGGCCCAGGAAGACGGGCCTCCTCCCAAGGGAGGAGGGAATGGCTTTGAATGGCCGCCTCCTCATGGTACGCATTAACCCGCCAGGATTCTACCCCGTTTCTCGGCTACGCGTCCGCTTTTTATAGGCCCGGGCTAGCTTGCGGACGGACCGTACTCACGGAGGTGACCTTCGACGAGAGTGGGCGATCCCTACCTAAGACGCACGCGTAGGTGCGCCGGAGTCATTATGCGTTGCGCAAGCCACCCTTTCCGGCCTTGACGGTACCAGCCTGTCACTAAATGATTTCGCGGTATATGGAACCGTGTCTCGACACCGCTCTACCAGATCTCCTATCCACCCCGTAAGCTCGCTTTTACACGTCGTCCTGAACCCGGAGTTGCCGGGTCCACTTCACGTCCCCGCTAAAAGCCTTTGGACTGCGCGAGCACGCGCGTACGATGCCTCCGGCCTGTAGGGGTAACGGCTTGTTTACCCTCATAAGTCCCACCCTCTCTCCCCATTGACTCGACTCCCTGGCACTCCCCCCTTTCATTCCTGTGTCCTGAGACTTCCCACAGCTATTACGACAACCTAACCTCTACACGCAAGCGTACGTCTGACACTGTGAGATGCTGACTGCAATTCTCTAGTTTGAGAGCACTGCTCCGCCTGACTTAGGCCCGGTGCAGACGAGCGGTTTGCGACAGTTTGCCGCCGCGAGACGGGTGTGAAATTTTTCTAGCAGTTCACATGAGCGGTTTTGCAACGTCACGATTCGCGTTCTGCGTTTTCTGCTCAAAGGAACATTTAGTTCTATGTTTATGGATTTGACAGAGACATTTTCTTGCGTTAAATAAATGCAAAACGCTCGTGTGAATTGCTTGTATATAAAACAATGTACTGCTTCGCGGCAGCGTTCATTCGCGGTGAAGCGGTACGTGCGTTCGTCAAAACGAACGCAAACATGCCGCTTGGTAGCCGCTCAAATTTGCGACCCGTGGTGAACTGCTTCATATAAATCTATGTTCTGCCAAAACGCGGCGGCAAACTGCCGCAAGCCGCTCGTCTGCATCGTTCGTAAGGTGTACGCTCGGCCTAACTTATATAGTCAGAATTTCGGTTGCTTATAACAATTCAGAATATCGGTTCTTCATAACAGTTTGGTGAAGAACCGGTAGAGAGCAGTTTGAAACAGTTATTTGTAGAACGGTTTCAACTCTTGATTCGAAGTCAGACGGTATAGTGTAGGTATACAACAAATTACCGTTTCCAATAATTGAAGCTATAATAGCGGTATTATATAATAACAAGTGCCCATGTATTTCGCGTGTGATAAGTCGTAGAGATCACTGTACTTTCTCACACTAGCAATTCATTGGTGATACTTTTACGAAAACCTAATAGGAAATATAGAAATTGGCATTTCCATTATGCCAATGGCCTATTATTGTATTTGTCTTTATGACTCCAGGGTTTAGAATCCCCGAAGCGCGTGGTTCGGCAGTTCCGAACCGAGACCCCATCAGGGTTATAAAAAGGTCCTATTCAAGCGATTTCAAGACAGCATCAGTGGAAAGGCCAGGATATTGTAATCAACGAATTTTAGGTCGAATGTACGCATACAAATTCTAACTGCTCCAGTGTAAGGAAAGGAAACGATATTTTTTAACACTGACACTGACGGCACAGAAGGCACGTGCATGAAGAGACATCCACAATTTCACTGTCCGAATACGGAACTGACAATTGTGAATTGCTCTATTCCGTAACAAGAAAGCGAGATCTACACTGCCTGAAATTACCAAAAAGCCACCATGTTTATTGATAAAATCTTATACTTATTCCATACTATTGATAACTTTGTGTGTCATACCATTTTGGGAGAGTTAAAAAACAGCATATAGATCGGTTGGAATAATTGAAGTAACATTTATTTAAAAAAAAAAAACGTAAAAATGGAATTTAACAAGGAACAAAGTGCATGTTTAAACGAATGCCTAAGGAGGGGGTGTGGATCGCCACTGGTCAGGCCAGGGAAGGGAGATGCACTCCAAAACGGCAAACTCCAAGTCCAGCTGATACGACACTTTATTTTGGCCGAAGTGGGCGTCGTTTACATTAACGGACGAACACTCCACACAGAACTCGACCACGAACAAACACAACTCACACACAAAACACGCAGAAAACACGAGATATGAACAGAGATCTGTACAAAATTATGTACAATACGCGCTGGGCGCGAGTGGCTCGACGGGTCGTTTTGTGGAGTTCCAAAAAACTTGATGGGCCGCGGGGCGACAAAGAGAAGGCCGTTAGTGCGTGCGAGAGCGTGTTGTTGTTATCCAAAAGGTGTCCGTGGAACTAACTGCCGGATTCGAAGAAGCGCGCAGCGCTCGAATCCGGGCAAAAACGTGGGACCCACGTAACCGTCTTACCGGACGGTGTGTCACCGTGTTTGCACGCTCTTGCACGCACATTTAAATCCGGTGAACAGCTGATCGCGAGATTTCGGCTGCAACAGTCCGAAATTTCTATAAAGCCACTTGCTTTTTAAATAAATAAAATAAAATTTAACAATAGTTTTTTCTTTTTTTCTATATTAATAATTAGTGTAATTGCCAATTGACAAAATCAATGCATATTGAAGTCTTTGTGTTACCGCGGAATGCAGCTCAAATTATTAAGGGGAGGTTCTGGTCTAAATGTCGATTTTTTTTTTATTTCATTTTTCGAATGTTCAACCTTTTAGGAAAACGTGTTTAAAAGGATTTGTTGAAATTCGTAAAATTCCCGAAGTTATAGGCATTTGAGTCGCGGCAAATGCATGGGTCACAACCGGCCACTCGGCGCTCACGTAAAACTTTAAACGCGTTTCTCCCGAAACAGTGTTCACAAAATCGGTGGGACCTGTATCTGCAAAAGTTATTATCCGATTCGACTGAAACTTTTTTTATTTTGAAGAATATACTTCTGGCTAGGGGGGGGGGGCTAAAAAAATTACAAAAAGTTGAAAATTTATAATTTTCAAAGGCGATGAAAGGACGAAAAATACAGGGAAAAGTGATTTCAAACTTGAAGTGTCGTTATTTTCTAAAAAAAATGTAATTTTTGTAATTTTTTAGGCGCCCCCCCTAGCCAAACGAATATTCTTCAAAATAAACAAGGTTTCAGTCGAATCGGATAATAACTTTCGGAGATAGAGGTCCCACTGATTTGGATCAATTTTTTGATGCCTTGACTTTAGCGACTCCCCAAGGCTGTCTGCAATGATTAATTATAAAACAAAAAATATATTTCTATAATCTAAGACATCCTTAATACAATGCAACAAGTCCCATTAAATTATATATAGTAGTTTTCCTTTAATTAATTCCTAAATATCACCTATTTTTTTGGGCTCTAGACCAGAACCTCCCCTTAAGAGCCACCACCGGAGTTACGACTCATTGCCACATTTTTCTCCTTCCTCAAGTCATGTCAGTAATATTTATAGCCATCTGGCCCATCTAAATTAAACTTCTTTTCGTCGGAAAAGATAACATATTTCCATTCTTTGGTCCATGACATGGCTCATTAAGGATTTGGGCTGCATTCAGAGGCAACACAAAGACTCCAATATGTAAGATTACTCACAAAATGAATTCGGTGGCGTACACAGAATTGTTGGAAATGGTTTTTTAATACCATTTACAGAAGAAATTGAAGACGATAATTTCATTTATCAACACGATAACGCTGCCGTTCACACATCGAAACACACGAAGCAGTGGTTATAGAAAAACATACACTTCTATAGAAAAACAAACACTTCAAACTTTGATTTAACATCCTTTTTTATGTTATTCGAAGAAATGGCAATTACACTAATTATTAACCCATTAACTGCCAAATTTTTTAAAAAAAAATTTCTCCGGATAAGATATATATGTGCACAAAAAGTTGTGTAACAGTATAATTATACTGAACTTATATTTTGTTTTAAAAATATTCGATATTTTTGAAAAAGTCCCAAATGGGGATTGTGGCAGCTAATGGGTTAATATATAAATAAAGAAAAAACTATTGTTAATTTTGATTTTATTTATTTAAAAAGCAAGTGGCTTTATAGAAATTTTGCACTTTGTTCCTTGTTAAATTCTATTTTTACGTTTTTTTAAAAATAAATGTTACTTCTATTATTCCAACCGATCTATATGCTGTTTCTAACTCTCTCAAAATGGTATGACACACAAAGTTAGCAATACTGTGGAATAAGTATAAGATTTTATCAATAAACATGGTGGCTTTATGGTAATTTCGGGCAGTGTATTACCACTGACACTGACGGCACGTAACTAGCACAGAACTGATACGTATGCCTAGAGCTTAAACCGTCTAATAAAGACACAGATACAGATGAAAACTTTATCTGACATTGAACATAACACGCTCAGCTAATAAAAAAAGTATCGTTATTCGTCGAACACATTTTCATCGAATAAATCCATTTATCTGTTGCTTGTCGAATGAAGATAACCCGGATTATAAGATAATACGGTTAGAAGAAAATCCGGGTTATCTTTAATCGACACAGGACGAAAAAATGTTTTATCTCTTATTTATTACTTGACATTTTTTATTTGGCTAAAGACTTTACCCATCTCTGGTAAACTGCCATCTGGCTCGAAGATGGTTTATTGAATTTATTCTGCATGTACAGGGTGTAAAGAAAATAATGTTCATGGTTTATGGCGCTAATTTTGAAATTCAAAATCACAATTACTTTTTGTTTCCATGTGTGTAGGTGCGTTACGTTGCTTGGTAGGTGAAGAGAAAATTAAAAGAAAAGCATATATTGCAAATAAAACCGTTTTCTTTTAAACAATTGTTAAAGTTTCTGCACTGATCAGATTGCGTGAGACCGTGCTGTAGAAATTTAACAGTAAGCTCTGGATCTTACGATTAGGCGCATACCCTACTTTGCCCCTCTAATCACGCTGCGTTGTCTGTGAGCACTTCACGATGGAAACTTCACCCTCTACATTGAATGCCGCGGTCATTACTTTTCTTTACACTCCGTAGAACATGGAACTAAAGTATCTGCAATGCGAGGAAACTGTGTCCGTTTCATGAAAATACATAGTAAGTTCGAAATCTGTATAAAGTTGTCCGCGTGTATGTAGAATACAGTCCGTAGGAAATGACAGGGCATTGCTTACAGGGTGTGGCAAAATTTATGATACAAGTGAGGTAATTATTTGCAAAAGGGCAGCACTCGCCGATTTCGATGACCTTAAAATATTTTGTCAACGTCAACGTTTTGAACAAATTTTCTTTATACATAAAACCACCGCTCGGCTCGGTTTCGAGATATTCACAAAAAACTGATCGGTAGTTGGTTGGGGCTAGATTTGTTCAGTGGTGTGTTTCAGAAATTTATGGGCACGAAGATTTGGACCAGCAACTCGTGGATGGTGCGCATCCGCAACATATTTTTTTTACAAGCTTTTATTTAGCTTTTATCTCTCAAGCAAATCTAGCTCCACCCAAATACCGATCAGAATTTTTTGAATATCTCGAAAACTAAAGCCAAGCAGCGGTTATATGTATAGGGAAAAGTTGCTTAGAATCATGTTCCCGACAACATATTCAGAAATCATTGGAATCGGTGCCGAGACACCTTTTCTGCACCATTAATTTAAATAAAATATTATTTTGAATCAATGTATTATATCTTTACATAAAATAATGTCACTTTTCCTAAGTTATTTTTTAAATATAAATAACAACAAAAAGATTTAAAATACAATTTTTCATTTGTTGATTTCAAACGTATCTCCAAGTGTGGAAAAAATGCAAAAGATAGTAATGTGGCAAAATGTAAATACATTTAACAATAGATTAAATAACAAATTGCACACCGAAACATCTGACGACGTCCCAATTTTTATCTGTTTCTATAACGTATGTCAAAATTATTTCCCATCAAAAATCCAAATGTGAGAATTTTATACCTACGTTACCACGATTACTAATTTTATTATAAATTTTATACAGTTATTTTATGTATACTATGTATTTTAATTATTGGTCAGGTTACAAATGTGATAAACAAAAACATTTAAATAATCTACGAATTTTAGCCAAGACTTGCGGATCGCGATCGTGATTGTAACAAATGCTCGCACAAGTGACCGTATTTCTATCTGTCAAGAATTTCGGTTGACCATATTTCTATCTCTCAAAAATTTTGGTTGACCGCAAGTTTGAAAGAAATTTTCTTACCAATTTCGGTTGATGGAAACTCTTGAGCGCTTTTCGCTCATCAATTCCGGTTGACACGACCGTAAATGCCATTTCGACATTTCTTTATTCTTTTTTCAATTTTGGGCAGAGAATTTCAATTCTGTTAATAAAATCCCTTGTTGTTACTTGGTAATAATGAATGTTTATATATGATTTTTTTCTTATTTTGACTGACTTCACACGCTCCTGAATTTTATGTTGCTAAAACCTACTACCTAGTACACCATTTGTGTAGAATCCTATTATTTTGACCCCCCCCCCTCACCTGGTATACTCCCTAATTATGATTGAAATCTTTGTTCACTATTTATTTTGAATTACAAGTGAAGACTGAAAAAAGATATTTCGAAGATCGATATTAATCATAATTAATAGTATGTAAACCTGATTCTTTAAAAATAGGTACTAATGGTTACTATAGTTTGTTTATCTGCTGTTTAACCATTCAGACAGCAAATATAATTCACATTACCCGGCAGTGCATAAATTTTCGTTGGATTTTATGGAGCAGATAGCATTAATTAATTGGTTTCTTAAACAGGAATAGTTTCAAACTAATTAAACTAATAATCAACCGTTACCTTCGATATTTTTTCATTCGCCCCTTAATTTACACTACAAGCTTTTGAAATAAATGATTCTTCACCGCTTTATTGTGTGCGGCTTCCAAGGTTTCAGAAACAGTATTGGTAAAATGGTAACGAGGTCAACATTATCTGTTTTAAAAGCCCAAGACGAATGACATCACATAAAGGTGCATCTGATAAAACGATGGGTGTGGCAAGTCTAAAAGGGTTTAAATTGCTCATGACCGAGTTACAGTTCTCTCAATATAACTACAATTTTATTATTAAACTGACTTAAATGTACATACCCGCAAGAAGAAATTCCCAATCCGAAAATTCAGATTTTAATGAAACTTCGTGTGAATGTAGAGCATATTGGAGTATGCAAGGAGCAACTATTTTTTCTACGGAAATTCACTCTGAAGAGGTGAATCAGCCTTTAAAGTTATCGTGTTTTTTCGTTTCTTTAATATGACCTCGTAATGGTATGAGATAGAACAAAACTTTAAATACAAAAATTGTTCAGTTTTTATGCTCTATTACACTGCCAAAAGAAAAAGAAAGTTGTACTTAAAAAAAAAAAATCACTAGTCCAGTAGAATCGGTCCACTAGTTCTCGAGAAATATTGGTTACTGCTTTCTAAAATACCACTTTGAGAAAAACGCTGTTACATATTCAATCTTCTTAGTTTTCGAATTAAATTTACACAATTGTTACATTCATGTACGAATTATATGATGCATATAAAAATTGTTAAATTAAAAAATAAGCAATGAAATATTTTTTGTATGAAAAAAAATGCCTAACTTCTTCGTGGTGTTTCTAGTCCTAGGTGTAGGTAGTTCCTTAAGTTAATACTTTTGAAGTTACTTCGGTAGTTGGAATGTAGGAACATGTACGAATGATATTCGAACTCTCACCTTACTATGACTAGCTACATACATACGCGCCTTAATCAACACGATCACAATCTTGTTCTACGAAACGTTTAACGCTGTTGATAAGCAGGCGCTGGAAAATCGTTTTTCCTGATTTTTTCAGAAACTATGGAGAAAAAAGCTAATAGGGGTTCGTCTCTACGTAGTCATGCATTGTGACCAATCGAGTTTTAATGTAATGAGTACTTTCTTATCAATAAGAAATTTTATTGCATACATCTAAAATATTTATCACCTTGCAACTACTTCAACAGCAACCTAACATCTTCTCTATTTGGTATAGTGTTGGTAAGAAAAAGAATTTCACCGTGTTGGAATTTATTGAATGCCATCCACTATTCAAAAAAATTTTATATGCAAGAAAGACACAAACAGAATGATTATTATGTTTGCATATTTTTGTACTTTTCTTCCAAAGAATAGAAAGATCGATTGAAATACAGAAAAATAATAATAAAGTACTGTTTACTATATAAATTCAAATGTATTTACGAAAAGAAAATATAATATAATGACGAATAATGAACTCAAATTTTCATCCAGCATTCTCGAAAAATTTTGCGAAATGCCTTTCACATGCGTGACCGCGTACGGCAGCGAAGGCCAGTTCGAGCCATTTGGGAGCCCGGGCTTCATGATGTTTACCATAGCCGCGTGGAAGGGGAGCTCGACAGCCAATGATAACGTGGGCGCGCCACGGATAGGGATAACTGTAGGAGTATAAGTAGTAGCGTGCGGTGCAGGCTCGTACCCCCTTTTTTTCGTGGAGAAATCCCTAACGGATACCCCTAACCCTCGGGGGAGGGTCAGGGGTTATGTGGGGCTTGCACCCACTAAAACTCCACGGTGGTCGTCCTCGGATGCGGAGTAGCGCGCCTGAGGAGGAGGACTTGATGCGGGAGCAAGCTAGCGATTCGTCCGCTTGCCCCCCCCCCCTCACGCGCATGATGTTGATGCATACTCCGCACCGATTCCTCGAAGACTCGGGGACTTCCCTGGGGAGGCTCGTACCCCTAGGCCGGGCCTGCCCTTAGGATGCAAATACCTCCTCAAGTTCTGGGACCCGGGCACAGTGGGCATGGACCCGATTAACTTTGTAAATCTCGGCTCAGGAACCGGGGAACAACGATGTCGCGCTGTGGAAGGAGCCCTGAGCTCCTCGGCCTATGGAACCGTGGTGTCCGAGGACGCGCACAACACCTAACATCTGTGGTTAGTCGTTACCGACGTCGGACAGGACTCCATGCGTCACGCCCCACCGCCCTCTATGCATCTCGCGAAGTTCGCAGACAAGGACCCCCAAAGGGGTCACGATGGGTCTTCATAACAGTCAATCATCCACAACTAAGACAAACCACCGAAATGGTAACATTATAGACCTAAATTAAATACGGGACTGACACACTCCGGTCCCATGGTGGTTCTGGTCAAACACCACCGCACTCCCTCTCAAGAGGGGACGAGCGCAACAACCAAGGATCAAACATTAGCTACAAATAATAACATTCCTAAATTCGCGACTAAACACGATCGGGCAACAATTGAACAGACGACTGTTGTGGGCGACGGAGGATCGAAGCATCCACGCCAGACCCACGGCTAAAAGGGCGAGGCGAGAGGTGCGACGAAAATTCGCAGGTAAGATGACAGCCGCCCCAGCACCACGATCGCGAATCAAATAGGAACAGGGAGGAAAAGGCACCGCAAACCCACGCGAGAACGCGCACGCGAACCGCGACACGGGACTCGGGGTGGCGATAGGCCACAAGCGCGAAGATGAGAGGGGTAGAAGGGAGGAGCAGTGCCTTTCTCGGGCGCTAGCCACCGGCCGCGAGCCCGATGTTCCCGATACCGAGAACTTCGGCGAAGTCGGCTGGGCCGTTTCAATAGGTACAGCGTAGAAGGAAGTAGACTAAAGAATGGGAAGGGGGTTGAGGGACGGGCAAAAACCCAGTACAGCTTCGCAAGAATAGGAGAGGAGTAAGGAAGGCCATGGAGGGGTTCTCTCGATCCTCAATGAGAATAGTCAACCTGCCACGATCCTGGGCATCTGCAACCAGGGCCCCGGGAAGCGGGGGGCCCCTCCCGGCAAACGTAAAATTCGCTACCGCGAGATAGGTGGGGCAGGGAACATCACGCATCTCGGAGCGAAAACTCGACGACCCGAACGCTCGATAGCAGCACGTGTACAAATCAAGGACCCACGGTTAGTCGTCACCGACTGACGTCGGCGAACGACGAGCAAGCTTGCGCACGCTTAGGATTAGTGGCACTGGGTGACGCATTATGCGAGGGAACTAACTTGGGTACGGCACCGGAATATCTGGTCCTAGGTTAACGTCAACGCTTAGGACAGTCCCGCAAGACTGAGTTAGCTATAGAGCAACGACGCAGGAAACGGCCTATGACCCGTACACTCGCTTGAGAGGATGCGTGTAGGACCTAACCCAGACCCTGTTCGAAGCTAGGATAGATCGGTGCATCCTCCATGACAAGCGGACTCGCGAGTTAGACCTCTCTGTCGGCATGCGGCAAACGAGTAGCCCGGGCCTATAAAAAGCCGACGTGATGTCAGAGAGCGAGGGAACCACCCCGTCGGGTTAAGGAGATGGTCTTGGTAATGCAAGTCCGTTAGGACATGTCTCTCCCTTTGTGGCCTCTGCGCATCACGCCACCCCGACACACAAACAAACGAAACGCAACGAAACGACTCGGGCAACAGCCGAGCGCGGAATTGTTACGTTGCTAACCACAGCATGGCCTGTGGGAGAACTGCACGAGTCTATATAGCTAGGCCTCACGCGTATGGGCGCACACACACTCTTGCAGTTATCCCAAAACCCACGCAACGATTAGCAAGGTAACAGTTCAGCCCTCGGTTTTTGCCCGGGTCCCAGAACTTGAGGAAGTATTTACACCCTAAAGGGCAGGCCTGCCCTAGGCTGAAATAACTGGCCCTCTTAGAAGCCCCAGTGGCAGCGATCACTGGGGCCCCCAAGAATCCCAGTCATTCAAACCTATCGTACGGGGCTGGCTGCACCGCACACTACTACAGTTTTCCCTATCCGTGGCGCGCCCGCATTATCATTGGCTTTCGAACTACCCTTCCGCGCGGCTATGGTAAACATCATGAAACCCGGGCTCCCAAATGGCTCGAACTGGCCTTCGCTGGCTACAACGTTTCCCTGAAAATGTATAGAAGTCACAGGTAGCTGTTATCGCCCCCATTACCCATTTGATATCTATATATTATGCAGAACTACAACTTCACTCTGCCCGCGAACATCTACAATTCTATGAAATTTTATAAAAAATATTTTACTTCTTATGAAAGGACAATGATAGAAATTTGCCAATTTTGGACCTGGCTGGCAACGAAGGTTTTTTACAGGATGTTTCTGCAGGTCTTAAGGAATCCGTAATGCATAATTATTTACCCTGAAGGTGATGGAAATGTTATAAATAATAAGCGTAAACTAATTGAAACCTATCATATTAAGTTCTTTTATAAAGGAATGTTATATTACAATAACAAACGCTAGACTCTAGGACAGTAACAATAAATGAGGAAAAAAAAATGGAACTTGAATTTCGACGCTGGTATACCTACTCGGTCATTATGGCGTTACACAATGTAACATTAACTAAAACGGTGTTTTTTAACATTATTATTATTTTTCTGGCAAATATTTAATTGAAACATTGTCTCATGTTGTGAATATGAAGATGGCGAAAAAGTTGTCTGTTGTTGCTCCTGCGTAACAACAATTTTATGGCTTTTCGGATATGCTCGGCACCACCCTACGATGAATTTACCAGCTGATTTCTTGAATAATTATTTTGCTAATGGATTATCATCCGAAGAAGCAATGATGATTAATCAGGTGAGATTTAGGTACTAATGACGAACGTTCCGAACTTTACGCTTATTATTTATAACTTTTCCATTGCCTCCAGGGTAAATAATTATGCATTTCGGATTTCTTAAGACCTGTAGAAACATATCCCCATAAAAAAACTTCGAAAAAGTAAAAAATTACGCCAAGTACATGAAAAAGTCAAGGGCGGAAAAGAGTATTATAAAATAAATCACAAAAAAATAGAAGATATTAATAATTACAATATAAAAAAAGATGTGAAATCAATTTGAGCTGTAAGTACATAAAGGTGCTTTGTAATGTGTGTGTGACATTTTAATAATGTGAAGATAAAATGTAACATCTAGACATTTGCCTAGATGTCCGCTGGAAGTCAAATACTTGGCGTGGCCAGGCAAGGTATTCTCAGATCATCAATACGCATACCTTCCCTCTCGCAGGCATTCAAATAATTTGCCAATTTAAAACTCTGACAATATGAGTACATTTTCATTATATTGCGTTTGAAAATAATTCTAAGATCATTCATCGACACCGATACCTTTCCACTCACAAACTTTCAGATAATTTGTCAATTCAAAACTCAGCGAATATGAATACACTTTCATTATTTTTAGTTGTTAAATAATTCGTATTCATCGACACCTTGACCTTGCTTGGCCACGCCAAGTATTTGATTTCCAGGCCGTGAACATCTATACCTAGGCAAATGTCTAGATGTTACATTTTATCTTGACATTATTAAAATGTCCGCCTCTAGATCCTGTAAATAACCTTCGTTACCAGCCAGGTCCAAAATTGGCCAATTTCTACCATTGTAAATGATTTTATACTTTAACCTGTAACGATTTCTCATATCCTTCAAGCATATCAATTAAGTACATATATGAAAGCGACAGAAATTTCCGACACACCCATTGATGCTGTTTTTTGCTGTGTTTGTACGTAGAGAATAAATTTTTAGATCGTAATAAAATGAATTTTCACAAATCTCTTCTTTTTGTAACGTTACAGCAAGATTGTCCAAATGGTAGATTAACGCCAGAAAAGTTTGTCGACATGTATAAAATGTTCTTCCCATCTGGTAATGCGGAAGAATTCTGCGATCACGTCTTTCGTACATTCGATATGGACAAGAATGGCTACATCGACTTTAAGGTAAGGCGAATTTCTTTAAAGTGATCTCTATATACAGTAGTATTTAAGCTGATAATTTTTAACGTTTTTAATTACTTTAAATGTAACTGCTAAGGAATTGCGGCAATAATAAGCTTTATCTAAGTAAAAATGAGTAACACACTACAATACCACTCGAGACACTAAGTCCAACGGACGAAGTGCATGGTTTCACAGTCCAGAGTCGTCTGCCCATTTTCATGGACGCGCAACGGTCGTCTGAATAACGAAGAGTACGAAAAATAATTTTGAACGCTTCAAGGACTTGGAAGGAAAGTCCTTTTCTTGAAGCGCATCGGTAGCGTCTAGGCTGTCCGTGTTCGAACCGAGGCTCTGGTAATCGTCAGTTTTAATGCCCACGCTCCGGCTCGGTTTTACCCCGGAGGAATAAAGGTCTAAACACACATATCAGTTCCGTATCAGTACCGTTCCGTCGTGGCTGTGGTAAGAAGAAGAGACCCTCTACGCCCCTCTTCTTCTTACCACTGGCACGCCGGAACGGTCCTGACACGAAACTGATATGTATGCGCAGACCTTAAAGGTTTGCGCACACATATCAATTCCGTATCCGTACGGCAGCGAAGGCCAGTTCGAGCCATTTGGGAGCCCGGGCTTCATGATGTTTACCATAGCCGCGCGGAAGGGGAGCTCGAAACCCAATTCAGTCGTTTCTGCAAGCCTCCCGTACAGTTCTTTCAGTCAGTAGGTGACAAAAGTATTCGGACACCCTTCAAAGAGAATAACACTTTTAAAATTGGTCCAAACGACGTGAGTTTTTTTTAGAAGCTAGAAGTATTAGTTTACTAAGTAGGTGGCGTGTTTCGTCATTTTTGAA
The DNA here is from genome assembly GCF_050908995.1 of Andrena cerasifolii. NCBI lineage: Eukaryota > Metazoa > Arthropoda > Insecta > Hymenoptera > Andrenidae > Andrena > Andrena cerasifolii. The sequence continues at coordinate 2,316,337 of NC_135125.1, read as the reverse complement.
AAAGTCGCAATTGGTCGGAATAGCGAAGAAACTAATGAAGGTCGCTTTTTCCACTTTTTTCTGTGCCTGTAATGATAATTTAAAAATTCCTTAGGTAGGTAGATTTAAGTAAGTTTCACTCCAATGCTCGTATGCTTTCCTTGACATCAGCAATCCACTGATAATTATTAATGTAAAAGAACGTTTTCATCTATAAAACCTCATCCACACGCTGCTGTATTAAAATATTACACGCGATTACTCGCGACGAGGGCCAATACACTTTGCGTAGGGACCCGGGAACAGGTAGTTTGCGCGCGCGGAGCCCCGCCTGCGCCGTCTTCCCTTCAAATCCCTTATCGCTCGAATATATACACGCGCGCGAATATCAAAACAGAAGGACGCGCGACGATTGGGTGCGAGAAAAGGTTGGCCATAGGGATGTCATTATATTAGGACCAATCGGACCTGCGTTCCTTGCACACGCGAAGTTTCTACTTCTTCATAGTAATATCCCCCCCCTATGGCCCATCTTTTCTTATAGCCAATACGTCGCGCATCCTTTTGCTTTGATACTCGAGCGCGTGTATTTTTATATACTCTAAACGATAAGGGATCCATCCCCAATTTGAACTACCCCTTTTGTTCCTATGTCCCAGCAAGTGTATTGGTGATCATCGCAAGTAATTTTGATTTTAGAAGTCCATGAAATACCTAATTCATGAAATGTTCCCTTTTCATGTCTAATGCTCTTTATGGGATGAACCCAATGCTTCCTCTTCGCTGGTTTTTTACTACATCTTTTGTGTAAAATCCAAATAGATAACGCTTCAATCTCATTCATTCTATCAGATAAATATTTTGTCCAAAAATGTGTGGGGCACGAGAAGATATATTTTATTGAAGAACAAATGATCGACACCTATCGCGATACGTGTTTCGCCCCGCGCCGCGTAAAAGAGTCCGCTCGTTTTCATTTTTCATCTGTCGACTTCAGACAAAAAGTATCGTGTGGGCGGTTCCAATGGAAGCTATAATCATCAATGGAAAATCGGTATGCATCATACACGTATCGCGATACATGTATCGCCGTGTGAAAAAGCTCTAAAAGTTGCACGTCCTGTTGAAACGCACATCCAGCTCCATTTCCCTAACACCCAGCATTCATGCATCCGATCATACCCTATACCTTACCGCGCAAAATTTAAATACAAAACTGTTTTCATTACAATCATTAATAACGTATCAGAATTATATCATGCTTGGTATAATTTTCATTGCAAAAACTCCAGCAATCCATTGGTGGTATTTGTATGGAGATCTAATATTAATTATAGAAATTCCCATTTTCATTACTGACTGTCCTTGTCTTTATGACTCTAGAGTCTAAGACCCCTGAAGCGCGTAGTGCGAGAGCTTCGACCCGAGAACCTTTCACGGTCATAAAAAAAGGTCTTCCCTTTCACCTTACCGTGATTTCAGGACTCCGTCAGTCCAAATGCCCAAATATCGTTGGCAACCAAATTTTTGTTTCACTGAACGGATAGGGGTTCTACACTGACATCTGCTGACAGCCCTGACACGGACAAGTGTGCGCTGCTCCATTGTAAAGCACGCAAACGATATTTTTTAACACGGATCCTGACGGCCCGGACCTGACGGATACGGAGAGACCATCGAATTTCACGGAACTGACAAGTGTGCGCTGCTCCATTCCAAAACAAGCAACCGATACCTTTTACGACCACGGAACTGACACGGAACTGATATATGTATGTGCGCAGACCTTTAGGTTGTGGGAACCTTCGCATCCGAGGACTCGACGCCCGAGAATAATAGAGTCATAAAATACAAGGATAGCACTACCCATTAACAAGGGGAAAATGTCAATTCGACAGTGACACTAATAGATTCCTGATATTCTTCCCGATTAAAAGACACCGAATATCATGTAGATTGGACTATTTTTAACGAAGTTAAGTCTGGTATCATTTTGATCAGGAAAACACAAGGAATCCATTGGTGTTACTGCCATATCGATTCGATAAAGAATAAAGAATTTCATTTTTTGCATAAGCGGTGAATCATATCCCTCATTTGCTACAACAACGACATCACACAAAATTCACGTTTTTTAGAGAAACGGGTTCAAATGTTCTATTAGACAACAACCGTTTTTTCTATGATAATAACTCAAAAACTGCAAAGTTTGAGTTGTGTCGTAGCAGCAAATACATTATGCAAATCAATTTTTCATGTAACTTTCTTAATTATGGTCCGAATTATGTTGTTTTTGGCTCCAATTTCATCGGGAAAACATAAGGAATCGATTGACGCCACCTTCGCAAAGATCTGATTAGAAATGCAGAAGTTAAGATTCGTCACTGCTGAGTGCGCAGCATTGTATGTTGCCGCTGGTTTCGATCGTCGAAGACCACGAAACTCAGCGAGACGCGTAATTGCGGTGGCATCACCTTTGACGAGTCTAGCTAGTTATTTTGCATCGTGTTTTTTTGGCATTTTGCAAATAATTGTATTCACGAACTGTTATTGAGCCCTATAACAAAATTTGTATTTACTTCAAACACAACGCGTAACACACAGCTGATACCGCAGTAATCTCGCTACAAACTTACGTACTAACGTAAGTTTATTCATAACACAACCCGTTCTAACGTAATATGTAGTACGGAGACTGACGGGTTAGGCTCAGGGAGGAAGCCGCAGCTTCTGGGAGTCCAAAAAGACCAGTAAAGACAACAGCGGAGTGAAAACGTGAGCAGCGTGCCCAGGGGAAAGCGACAGGGAAGCGCGCAAAATTGACTGACGAGGAAAGTTCGGTTACTCGAACATTCCGATTTTTTTGAAAGTGTGTAGATTTGTAGCAGACCTCAATAGAAGTATCAGGCAATTTTTTGGTCCTGCCCATTTTCGGTTTGTCAGGGTGAAAACACCCCCTAAAGATTAATGAGTATGTTTCTATTTTTCAGTATATCTTGAAAACTATAGTAGATATATAAAAATTATTATGATGAAAACATAATGGCTTTTTATGACCTATAAAACTGTGTAACCAAATTGTTTAAAATTTATAATTTAAACAGTAAAATGTTCCCCACAATCAATTTTAAACAATTCGATTAAATAGTTTGATACAGCATAAAAACCATTAAATTTTGTTTATATGATATACTGAAAAATAGGAACACATTCATTAACCTTTAGGGGGTGTATACACCCCGAAAACCCGAAAATGGGCTCAAACAAAAAATTGCCTGATACTTCTATTGAGGTTCTGTACAAATCTGCATAGTTTAACAAACATACGGAATGTTCGGGTAACCGAACTTCCCTTGTCAGATGGCGTCAGAGCCACACCAGTAGTTCTGCATGAAATATGCAGCATAATACATTTATGCTTGAGACTTTAGGTTAATAATAATAATTATTAGAGGTGTAGGGTAGACCGGGGGCGACAGCAACACTTTGATTTCGGAATACGATTACGCAAGAACTATTACAGTTACAACAAAAGTTTTTATACGAAAATGTTACAATCCATTGGGTTTGAATATCGCGTTGGAATTGATCACAATTCATTAGTCTCGGTCTTCGATATCATGAAACTGGACGAAATAATCCCGAAGCTGTAAAGGATGTGACTGAGGATCATGCGGTACTCATCTATACTATCTATCCTTCTATACTATCTATACTATTATAATAAAGCTACAGCGTTTGTTTGTATGTACACAAAAATCTCAAAAAGTACAGAACCAATCATTACGAAATTTTAACTACAGCATCCTTGAACAACAAGAACGGACATATGCTGTGTTTAATCACGTAAAATGTAATTAATCTGTGTAATTATGGGGTCACCTTTAAATCACCGACAATCATTTCATCGACATTGACACCGACTTCTACTGCATAATAAGATTTATACTCAGTAGAAGTCGATGTCAATGTCGATGAAATGATTGTCGGTGATTTCAACGTGTCGGTAAATAAACATTTTCAGTGAAATCGTATCGATGAAAACATTGTCGGTGATTTAAAAATAACCCGTAATTATGTACATAAAGAAGTTATGACTCGGCTGACTGCGATGGATACTACGCGACGCGACCGCCAGGCGGCGATCGGGCCGAGCGTTTCTCGCAGGTGGAATACAGCAGTCATGCCTATGAGAGAGCCGGGCAGATCGTGTGTAGGGATGGAGTGCAAAATCACTAACAGTGATTTATCACAGCGATCGCAGAATCACGATCACAGTCGTGAATAAAGTTAAATTACGATCGTGATCGTGATTTTTTTAACTTGAGCGAATTGTTCACTGGCATCGTAATTCTTGATCTTGAGTGAATTATTTTTTATAAAATACTTAAATATAGTTTGTGTTGCAGACAAAGCGTGCTAATTCAGCGAATATATACCTAGTATTTACATTCATAAATAGTCAATGCGTGCACGCACTGATTTGATTGGCTAAGGTCTTCACATATACATTACACTTTTTAACTAAACTGAAGAGATATTCGTTAATTTAAATAGATCAAGAACGATTACATTGGTTCAATATATACAACTGAAATTCTATAAACACAGTGAGGACTTGAGAATGTTTCAAGAGAAATTAGAAATTGGGGTTATGTGGCGCGTGCAAAGAGCAGTTATGCTTTCCACCAATCAGATCACGAAAATCGTGAATTACTGTGAAAAATCACCGTGATTGGGAACGAACGTGATCGAATCACCAGTGATTCACAAATCACGGTTCTAGCCAACACTAATCGTGTGCCGTCACTCTCGAGTACCACCACTTTCCGATAACGGACATTTATATTTTCGGCTTAATTAACATTAACGTGCCAAAAAAAATCTTTCTAGAGCATCCGCTGGTGCTAGACGTTTTTCTTTTTTAAGAAGAAACGAAAGTAACGAGCAGCATCAAAATATACTCTCAAAAATGAGAACAAGCACCAGATACTCGACGACGGGGCTTTGGAAACAAGTCCTGTTAGAGAAATGTGTTTATTGCAGCAATCTGGAATAAATTCTTCTGAAAGATCACAGCGATTGCAAAATCAGCGAATTCGTTCTGCTCACAATGGAATTCTCACTCTCCAAGTTTTAGATCAGCTTTTGAATTCAATGCTGACTTTAATTATATTAATATGAAATACTTACAAATAGGTTCAATGAATATAATTTGCAATACCGCAGATGTACCTACCTAGCATTTCTCACGGAAAAGAATTGTCCAGCCTTTGGGCCTGCCATCCCTGGCAGAGACCTTTGGCAGGCAGTGCCACCCGTGGCGCCAGTAAGACCGCCCCCGGTCCTTGCTATTTCAGAGGGTTTTCTTCCAGTGAAAATCAGTAATTTTGCAAGCGCAATATCTCCAAAAACCAGTGGAAATCAAGTGTATACATTAATGCTTATTGAATTTGTCTTGGAACGCAGTATCAGCTCACCTCTTCAAAAAAAATAGTTCCATTTAAAAAACCGAACTTGACCATCGTATCTTTTAAAATAATAATCGAAAAAAAAATCGTCTCGGCTAATAAAGTAGCCCCATCGAACCATTTAATTACATATTTTTTAAAAAATTTTATCTCCAATACTTTAGGAGAAATCCAGCTGTTCAGTCTACGCGCGGACACCCTGTATACCTCGTCTGTAATAATAATTCATACCATCACTATCTATATCTGTCGACAACTATTGATGGTCGATGGTCCAACTATTGGAAACTGTCGATAGTGCCGACTATCAATAGCTCTCCACCACTAACGTGCAGAGGACGGCGAACTCGCTATCGCTCATGGCAATCCCTGCCGATCAGGCCGCCGCGCTAACTTCACCAACGCGAGCGGTGAGGGAGAGATCGTCGTCGTACCAATATAACTCGTTACAGTTATACTCGATATCGCAAACTGTTCGATAATATCGATCGGCACGAAAGATGTACGACCTACTCGGATCGCTCGAGCCACTCTATTGTTTCAAGCCGTTCGAAATACCGCACTGGTTCAAACTGTGAAAAAGGGTTAACGCGGTCGGCTCTACAGTGTGCGTGGGTCTGTTCCTACGTGTGCCTTCTGCGTGTGCGTGCGAGCGGTCACTGCTCCGCGCTGAACTATTTCGACTTTAGACCTCGCGGCCCGGAAGTTCCAGCGCTAATATTCAACTGTTAACATCTAGAGAACGAAGCTTTGGACCCCAAACCGGAAAAGGACTTTTCGATGTTTTCTTGCATCAGGATATTGCATGTTCCGGACACCCTGTATACAACAGATGGTTTTACTTATTAATTGCGATTGATGATATTGCGAGCTGGAAAGAAGTCCGACAACCCACAAGCTGCAATGTCACAGGGGCAAGGAGAAGCGTCCGCACGCACCACCCTGTCCTTTCCAAGAAATCCTACTATTAGGTTCTTAGCAGCTGTTCATATCCGCGGGCTGTCGTGATTTGTTTCGTTATAAAGTCTGACTCGGATCGAAGAACACCGAGAACTGGAATTTTTTGAGCGGCTCTAAGAGAACCGAACGGTTCGAATAGAATAGGGAACTCGAATGTTTGCGGGCGGCTCGAAGAGAACCGAGCGGCCCGAAGGAACTGAGCCCTTATGCGCCCGTTTCTTCTCACGAATTAGGCTCTTCAACCGCAGGGAAAACCACTGCGGAAACGAAGAGCGTAAGACAGTCCGGACCGGAATAAAGGCATTAATGGCCCGGTTGATATGGCCATACAGCCGCTCAAGGGCTACACAAGGATCGGTACCACCCGTCTCTCTATCTCAGTCCACAGAGTTCAGATAACCTAGAACGCCGGGGTAATCGCCACGCTTCAAGTCCTTATAATCTAAGTTTTCGCCCGTAAAATCAGTATCGGAGTCCAAGTCACTAAACTTCGTGTACAGGAGTGGGTGTTAGGTGTCGGGTACAATTAAGGCATCTATGACAAGGTCAACAGTGATGATCGAATCACTTACAAAAATAAGATCAAGCATCCCATCATACGCATTGAACACATTGTTCACTTGAGCTAGGTTGCAGTAACTAGCGCATCCAAGGAGGATATCAATTGCAGCAGATTCGTTCGACGATACTCCCGGCTTCCTGAAGCAAGATAGGCCCGAGTCGTTGTACCAGACAGCGTGCGGGAGGTTGTAATCACCATACAAAGCGAATATGTCATCACTATATTTATGATATAACTCGGTGATAGTATCGACATGACTCGCATAGATAGCAGGCTGGGAGGCTGGTGGAATGTAACTAGCCCCCAGTACTACATGTTTATTGTTATGGAGGTGGGCCCTAACAAAAAGTTGTTCAACACCCGCACAACTAACGCCGATAGCCCCGGAAGGTATTGACTGCTTGACCGCGATTAGGACACCGCTTCCTCTAGAGCAGCTGCTGGTACTAAAAGATCTATCACACCTATAAACTGCATAATTACCTAAACCCAGCTCAAATGAGGATATCGCGGGATTGAGCCAGGTCTCGACAAGAGTAATAACATCGTATGACAAAGCGGATGCGAGAAGTGAATTAACAACAGTTTAGTGCGAAGGGCACGGACATTCTGGTAATACACTACAGAGTTCTGCTTATGTTTTTCTGAGTGGAGCTTTGACGATGGCTGCTCGGCACGATCTTCGGCACACCTCGGATGTGTTGTATCGTCATGTGGGTCTCTCCTTGCTCGTGAAGGCCACGCAACTTCGCCCTGAGTTGCGTAAGAATCCCACGCTGAAGCCTGGTCTTGTCGTCAGATATCTTAAACGGCCCTTTGTATTGGTGCTTGTTCTGGAGGATCTGCTTCACTGCGGCAGCGGAGTCGAGGCGCACGCACAAGGGCCTACTGAATGACGCGCCCGGTCTATCTAGGCGGTGGGTGACCGGATCCTGGGTGCCAAGGTGACAAATCACACCCAACACGGCCCGTGCTCCTTCCACATCAGCCGTCCTCGTGAGCGCCGGTGTGGATTCCTGGGGCTCCGGCATCCCGAATATTATGAGATTCCTGGCCCGAGCCTCCCTGTCGTTCAGCTCCTCAATTATGTCCTCCGTCTTGAGAGAGAGCGACTGCATCGAAGTGGTGGCGGGGTTCTCCTCGAGCACCCTGACGCGTTCAACCAACGAGCTGATGTCGGACCTCATATCTGAGAGGTCCATTCTTATCCCGGAGAGTATTTCGTCCCGGACAACGGCAAGCTCCGTCTTGATTAAATCGCTCATCAGGTCCCTCATTTCATTAGCAGATGGTAACGCCGTGAGAGACTGAAGCGTGGCGGCTGGTATTGCCGTAAGTGTCTGTACCGACGGAGCTCTAGCTTGGTTAACGGCAGTCCGTGGCCGAGGGGATCCCGAGCGACAATTTAAAAGTCGGCCGTCATGCCACGGATGACCCGAACGACTGAGGCAAGTGGATCCCGGGTGGCTGATCATCCTACAGCCAGGGCAGGTGACCGGATTGGCAACTGGAGCACTGCAGCCCTTGTACTTCTTGGGACCACCCATCATTTCGACTAACTCACAAGTCAAATTAGACCGCTGCTTGGAGCCGGGATCACACGATCAGTTAAAACTGGGGTCACAACACAGACTCGGCACCACTATTAAACACCCACAATAAGACTGAACGCCCAAGACAGTGATTTAAATGTCGACAAAAATGCTCAAAGATTGCCGAAACGGCACAAGAGATAACGGTCTCGGGGACTTCAAAGAGACAATCGGACACACACGTGCTAACGCTCCCTCAATCAAAACAATAAACCTGTCACCTCGGCGGCTGAACTCAGACTCAATGAAATGTGGAATCTGACATTTCGTCACTTGTTTAGTGCGCAACTTTGTATGGTCCCCACAGTCTCGAGCGTCGAAGCCCCGAAACTCAGCGAGACACGATATCTTGTCGGCAGCATTACCTTTCAGGACTCAAGCGGGAGAATCGCCCTGTAGTACTTTCGATTACGTAAATCAGATCATTCTGTTCATACAGACAGTGCATACATGCTGCTGGCTTAGAAGCTCGCTTTGTTTCAGAGTTTTTAGACCTCATTGAAGTAATATGCGCTGCGTGTGGCACGATTAACCGACCGTAAAAGAGAAGCGCAAGGCTCTCTTACCTGAAACGGGGAGCACCGCTGTTTTTAACAGCGTACTGCGACATTGAATATGCAAGTTACCACCGATAGATAGGCTTACTTTATAGAAAACACTTCAGAGAATATGGTAGTATTCTTTCAGATTTTTAAAAGCGAAACCATGAGCCAAAATTTGCAAAACAAGAATTTGTTTATAATTTTTACTGCTAAAAAAATGATTTTTCATCCCGAAAAAAATATTCAAGAAGGCCGATGCTTCTAGATTAAAATAAAGAAGGAATCAACTAAATTCTACAAATAGTTTCTGAGGTAAAAATTCATAAGTACAACCCATTTTTACGAAAATAGGTAAACAGATCAGAGTCAGGGAACCCCCAGATTAACGGCAAGTTTTCACAGCGGCAGCGATATATCCGCTCCGATGTGAGCACACACGCAGATTCCGCTACCACTACCGCTGCGGATATTCCGTTGCCGCTCCGCTTTCGGATAAATCGTGTTGGTCTGGGGAAGCCGTTAAATGGTGTATTTTCGCAAAAAGTAGTGATATAGATAAATTTGGAAAAAAAAATTTTTTTTCGAAAATACTTTATCACCATGTTGTAGGATATCAGAAACCATCAAACTTAAAGTTAACCTTTTTTCCAGTCATTTCTACCTCTCAATGGAATTCTGAGTTTTTATATTATCGTGAATATCTGGAAAACCGTAAAAGATATCGAAACAATGATTAATTAAAAGTTTCGTGGTTTAAATAACTGGCACTCTCAGGCCCCAGAGAACCAAATTTTGTCGGTCCCTTTACATCATTTCGGGACTTCGTGCGTGCTATCAGTAAAAGACTGAGATCTTTACACTCACGGATTGTTCGACCACCGACTGCGGCTCCCGATGGCGTGGTTTCTGGCTTCCGATAGCTACGCGGCTCAGAGCTGCACAGAAGAGCGTCTTCCGGAGCCACGGACTGATCGAGCCTGATCTAGATAATAAATTTCGCCTTTTGGACAGTCTTAGCATAGTTTTCTTCGTATAAAATTTATCACCAATATACAGGGTGTTTATAAATATGTCGGACAATATTTTAGAATTGGTTCTACTCATTAAGATAATAAGAAAACTTGGTATACGCATATGTCCGATAATGCTTAGTTTTGCAGTTATTGTTAAGCATTTTTATATCTCGTAAAACACGTGTCCGAAACGCCTATGGCATTTAAAGAAGCCCAGCTGAATTTCTACGGGTCGATATATTGATTATCATTTCGCCTTTGTTTTTTTAAAAGCGCGAAGGAAAGGATATGAATGAAAATATAGTATATTAGACCAACTGACGAACGCGCCAGTCTGCCGGTTGCCCTTTAATAGACATTTCGGGCCGGTATTTTACAGAATATAAAAATGCTTATAACTGCAAAACTAAGCATTATCGGACATATGCGTTTACCAACTTTTCGTACTGTCTTGATGAGTAGAACCGACCCTGAAATATTGCCCCACATTTATAAACACCCTGTAGATTTGCCAAAGGTTGTTACGAAAATGATATTAGTTGTTTCCCGGTATATAAAAGTTAAGTTAATTTATTACAGAAATAAAAACCATGTGCAACCATTTGTTACAGGAGTTTCTCTTGGCTATCGACGTAACATCTAGCGGAACACCAGAAGAAAAACTAAAATGGGCTTTTCGCATGTACGATGTCGATGGAAATGGTGTTATCGATATTCAGGAAATGACAAAGATTGTGCAGGTATTGTGAATTCCAAACTTAAATATTAGCGTGAATTAGTTTTACGAAAAAAATATGTAACAATTTTTTTATTTATTCATGTTTATGTGCAGAAAGCACGTTTTCGAACAGTAATTTGGAGGTATAGGGTGGAATATGTAGAGTGTAATACAGTATTTTCTCGCTGAGGGCTTGCTGATCGGGATCGGCGTTGAGCTCGTATCGTGAACAGAGCCCTAATTCCGTGCAATCGTTTCTCGCTTCTTTCTGGCCGAAGGGTGGGGGGGGGGGGAGCGAGATGGAACGCTTTACGTGCACGGCGGACGTTGGCGACGGACACGAGCATTCAAACGAAATCGTGACTGCTCGACGCATGCGTGCCACGGTCAGATAGCAGGGCATGGCAACAGTCTTTTTTGCGCCCTCGGAAAACTTGTCAAATTGCGCCCTTTATTATAATACATTTATTTGAGATTATTGATGACCTTACTCCGAATTTTTATTCGTAGTTTAAAACAGTTATAACGTTAAGTACAGTACAATCTGTAGTATTTCATATAAAAGTTTAATTTCAAGAATGTCAACAATGAAAAGACCATTTTGCGCCCCTTGTCAACCTTACGTCCTAGGCAGTTGCCTAATTCTTCAGAGTAATGTCATAAATAATCTCAAATAAATGTATTATAATAAAAGGCGCAATTTGACAAGTTCGCCTAGGGCGCAAAAAAAACTTGAGCCAGGCCTGCGGCAAGATTTTGCGAAAGCGGTTTCCGTGCTCACGCAACCATCGCGCACACAAAGGACGGAGTATCAAGCGTCCGAAAGACGGAGCGAGACAAAATATCAACGGGTCATCTGTCTCGTACCGTCCTCGCTGACTCTCAGTGTCTCTCACTCGCTCCCGTTCCATCTCGCTCTCGCCTTCGGACAAGAGTGACACAGAAGTGGTGGGGATAGCGAAAAGTCCACATCGTGTACGCCAAACCGAGCCCTCAGCGAGACTACTGTATAAGTGTATAGACTTTTTAGTTTGTAAAAAATAATTCGTGAACTTCACCTATTTCTCACTTACTTTTGAGCGAATATCCCCTTCGCGTGGTCGGGAGCAAACGCGAGCCCTTAAGGGGAGAAGACTCTATAAATCGATCAAAAAGTCGGAAAAAAGTTTTTTATAAATCGCTTCTAAAACATTTCAAAAATATATTCTCAAAGTTGGAGACTGAAATCCAACTTCATATCAATACTATAACCTGATGAGTCAGCGCGCCTCCAAGCGCCAAGCACATCTAAAACCCACTTTAAACGCGTTTTTTTCGAAACCGTGTTTTCGAAATTGGCGCCAGGGATAACTCAAAAACTATTTGACCGATCAACTTTGAATTTTGCACACTTTCAGTTTATAATATTTCTCAGATCATGAACGTAAACGTTTAACCAAATTATTATGTTTAACCATTTTTTTAACCAAATACCACGCATTTTTGTTTTACGAAAATCATACATAGTTGCTTGATGTACCGTCATTTTAAAAATATTCAATTTTTTACACCATTTTAAGTTCATATTCTTACAATTGTAAAAAAAATGAAACTACATTGCATTGGTCTGTTTCTCACAACTACCAGAGACGCTACAATCGGCGCCGTTTTGCACCTCGAAAAAAACCTATTTAAGATACTGCTCTATTTCTTTTGTATTTATCGTAATTTTACTGCCAAAAATTGTTTTTGTTTGTTATAATGTTAAATAAAGAATCCTTAAAGATCCACAAGGATTAGCACATTGGTATCTTTGCTAAAAATTCCTAAAAATTGATAAAAAAATAAGCCGTTTATAGGGACTTCTCCCCTTAAGACAGACGTACACATTTGGGAGTAGAAGACTTCCTTAGGGCCCGGGACCCGCGTCAGGATCGAGCGCTGTGGTTAGCAACGGAAAGGTGAAATCTCACAGTGCGTCGCTCGGCGAGTTTCGCGCTATACTCGCCGAGCAGCGCACCGTGGGATTGGTTAGCTTGGGCTCGCATGGTTCGGCTTGGGCCAGTGATGCCAGAATCGTGGGACGCGGGACCTGATGCTTACCCCCACTATACCCTACCGTCGTCCCCCACTTTCTTCCCATCGCACTGCACACAAGCATATTCCTACCCCTGTCCGTGTACTCGATGGGAAAAAAGTGGGGGACGCCGGTAGGTCATAGTGGGGGGTAAGCATTTCGCGGCATCACTGGTTTGGGCTTCTCGCCGACTCGCGCTTGCCAAAACAGATTTGCGGAGCCACGCGCCGTGGGATTTCACTTCATTTTAATAGTTCCGCGCTTGGTTGTTACCCGGGTCCAGTGATGCCAGAACGGTGGGTTTTGTCCCACGGCCGCTACCACCACTCCACGACCAAGCGTACCCCCTCCTAGCGTCCGTACCGCACCACACAAGCATACCCGTCCCTCCATCCGTGTGCCGTACGCGCTGCCTGGCCACCGCTCTCCGGCGAGAATTCATTTCATCGAGGTTTGAACCTCAATGCGAAGATTCTACTTTTTTCATTAATTATTTTCTAACTTCTCTTTCTATATTCTCAGTAGAATAAAAACTTGAAAACTGTTAATGTACAAAGCATTTTCGCAGCTGGCTAATATATGATATTGGTCTTCTGCCCTTTGTATACATAAACAGAAATAATTCCTTGAAATGTCATTTACAAAATAAGCCCCTTTCTAGGATGAACTCTTTAAAATTCGCGTCACAATGAGCAATGAGGGTCGAAAACAATATCGACAGGTCTTCTACCAATCTACCTACAGAAGAGTTTTACTAACCCATTCTAGGTCACTGACACTCTTTTCGTGTTAATCAGGTTCATACATACAGTCTTCCTGACCGTTATGAAATCACGTTTAGAACTTCATTGTACGGGTACGCTTGCAGTGGTCGGGTCAAGCCAGAAAGGGATCGCATCTTTACCAGCAAATCAAGCTGCGAAAATGCTTTGTAAAATAACAATTTTCAAGTCTTTAGTCTTTTGAGAATATAGAAAGAGAAATTAGAGAATAATTAAAGAAAAAAAATAGAATATCTGCACCGGGATTTGAACTCTGGACTTTTTGCTTGTGACCCAAGGGCTTCGATGTCGGTAAAATGAATTCTCGCCGGAGAGTGCCGGCCAGGCAGCGCGTACGACACATAGATAAAGGGACGAGTATGCTTGTTTGGTGAGGTACAGGCGCTAGGAAGGAGTACGCTGGTCGTGGAGTGAGGGTAGCGCCCGTGGGCCAAAAACCCACGATTGGACACACACCGTGACAGCCAGAGATTGGAAGGAGAAGCAGGCGTGTGAGGGGTCCCTCCCTACGTGGAGAACCCTGGTATATACAGGGTCATCCGTTAAAACTGCAACCTACGCGCGCGGACAGATGAAAATGGCAACACCGCCTCACGGACGCATTCCACTACAACCATTCACCGGCCCCCGGCGTTCGGAGTGGTGCCGGCGACGGCTGGACAGCAGTGATGGCCGAGCTTCTAAAATTTTAGGATGGTCTGCTTCAAATTAACATCGCAAAGAGCTATTTCAAATTTCCCGGCTCGAATTGAAGAATTTGGGGCCTTTTTCGCATAACATAATTATTCCATCTTAATGATGGATAATTTAAAATATTTTACGTTTACTTAATTTTTCTTTTATCAATTTTTTAATCATAATTGTTGTGAAAAGCTTTTACAAACTGTTTATTTGATACTGTATTTAATGCTCTTTTTAAAATTCATGGTGTTGATAAACAATAGGCAAGTTGTTTCTGTATCATTACTTTCATAAATTGAGAAATTAAATTTGTATTTAATTATGTGTTAGTTCTGCAAACCTCAGAATCTATTGTTCTGGTTTTATTTTTTATAATTTTATCCTTAATGCAGTGCATGCATTGATCGAACGTAACGGGTAACTAATGGGACGTGTCTTTGATTGTAGCGATGTTTGAATGTTTTTCTACAATTACTATGTCTGAATGCTTTAACCTTTTAGCTATTCAACCCCAAGCCTATACCGGTCTCCATTAATGTCATTTTTTGGAACCATGCGCCATTATTGTGGCTTTTACACGCAGGTGGCGAAAAATCTCTCCGTACAGGGGTGTAGCATCGCGGTCAACCCCGCTGTAGCTAAAATTGTTGAAATTAAGACGGGTACGCGACCAGTCGACATTGTTTTCAAACTTCATTACAGTAATCTGTGTTGCGAGTGGTAAACCGGTCATAAAAGCCGAGCGCGCGGCTCGCTTACCTGGGCCGGGAAATTCCGCACAGCTCTTTGCGACGTTAACTTGAAGCAGACTATCCTAAAATTTTCGAAGTTCGGGCATCACTGCTGTACAGCCCTCCGAACGCCGGGCCGGTGAATGGTTGTAGTGTAGTGGAATGTGTCCGTGACGCGGTGTTGCCATTTTCGTCTGTCGCGCGCGCGTAGGTGGCAGTTTTAACTGATGACCCTATATGTGTGTATCAATCATAAAATGGTATAACTCTTCTATGAGAGTATAATTGTGCTAAATTCAACAAATGTAACTATCTTAACCCCTTGGCCTACCGTTTAAATTCCGACCGCCGGCACCAAATCAGCACCAGCGGTGAGCCACGCGTCGAACCATTTCACGGTTCGGCTCAGCGTCCGAAGTTGTCAATCGCACACGGCTTAGCTCGGTTAGCCAAGTTGCAACAAAGTAAATACATGTGTATGCGGCCAGGAATAACTGAGATGAAAAGACAGCGGCGAAAAGTTGAGTCGTAGTATCTACTAACCTTGATCCTGACCCTTGGTGTTTACGTTTCGCCCGAACAACGTACGAGTCTCGCTTGTGCTTTCCATCTTTGGCCCGATCGAGAGACCACGAGTCCCACTCGATGTTGTAGGCCAAGGGGTTAAAACAAATTTATAATATGAGTGTAGTGTTTTTTTGTTCCATTCATTTATCGGAGGTATGATTCTGTCTATATTACTGACCGGCACAATACTGTAAAAGTTAAGAGCCATATTTGGTTTGTTTGAAATTGCACAGAATACTTTTGTTTTTAACAGGCGTTTTATTAAATCGAATCACGTCCCATTTTTGTTTCTAGGCAATATACGACATGCTTGGTGCGTGCTCGAGTAACAGGCCGGCGGACAGTGCGGAGGAAAGGGCAAAAAATATTTTTGCAAAGATGGATGAGAACAACGACGGTCAGCTTACGCAAGAAGAATTTTTAAAGGGTTGCCTCCAGGATGAGGAACTGTCAAAAATGCTGGCTCCCTAATTTCTGTGCCTCGCTTTCGGACCAATCATTCCCATGATGCCTATGATGTCTCATTATCAAAAAATATTTACAAAATATGAAGCAACCGAGCAACATCAACGAAAACAATCTCAGTTGCATCTTTATCTTGCATGGAAAAGATTTTTATTGGGAGATTATACATACAGACGCACGAATACAGCACTTTTACGATCTGATGAGAATCCGTCTGAACACGTACAGTTCCCAGAGACAATCGGCAAGAACGATGAGTTGAATCGTTGAACCATAAAGTCTATTGAAGAATTTCTCCAAGGATTATTTTCAGGAGTTAAATGCCGTGAGCGCGATACGAATCCGTAAATATGTAATTCGCAGCCACAACATATGAAACGAAGAAGCTTATACGTCGACAGCTTGAAAAGAAGATATCAACGTTATGCATCTGAAAGATATGAAACGTGTCAACTATGGAGGGCAACATCGACGAATAAAGCATTACCTCTATGTCCTTTTTAATTCTAGTTAAATTAGAAGTTTGCAATCGGATAAAAGAGTTCAATGAAATTGCATTGGGAACTTTAATTAATGCTCCTGTTATAAGTATCATAAAATTGGTGTTTAAGGTAAACGTACCTACTAGGACATAATTCGAGGGGACTTTTTAATAATTCAAGATCGAACGGTAAGGCAGTTACACTTGCTTCGAACTTAAACAACAACGACGAAGTGCTGAGATGGTACACAAGCGACGGTAATACAACGAATCGCAAAATAATACTGTCGACTACGTTAGGGGAGATCCTCAATCGAAAAATACAATTGTATGTTGCACGATGTACCTCATATGATGCAAAATACGAGATGAATCAGGTGTATCACGTACATCATGTTCATTGAAAACGTAAACGTATAAGTGACCAATAAAATCATTGATTGATTTGGGTCTCTTCCTATGTCGTCGAAACCTTCGTCGTTGTGTCTCATGCTTATCTATCGAGCATAGAAGTCGATGTTTAGGTTCATTTCCCTAAAAGCGGAATACAGTAAATTCTCGTTGTAAAATCCCCAGAGTTTGTTCGTTGTATGGTCCTCCCTATACCTCTAACTGGGAGGATCCCCCTCGGAACCAGGCAAGCGTATAAGACGATGTTTATTCTTCCTCATTTGTTGTCCTTTTCTTCGACTGCCGACTGCCGCTATCGACGAAACATAATAAACACCAGCTCCAGCCGACATGAGGGGCTGATCGCTTGTGCTGCTCACGTTGTAAGACTCTGCTCGGTCCCGAGTGGTGATCTTACAATGAGAATTTACTGTACACTGTTTACAATTTCATGCAAATGTTCTCGTTGCCCTTGCGTCTTTGATTTTTCAACGATGCACGTGCAAGCCTCTGTTTTTATATATTGCACAATATTATGTTATGATAAATATGATATATATAATATATTACTCGCCGTATTATGTATATTACAAATTACACAGCTAATATGTATAATATATATTATGTATAATATATTATATATATTACTATAATATATATTATGTATAATATATTATATATATTATTATAATATATATATATTATGTATGATATATTTTTATTGTATATGTATTAAATACGTACCATACACTATGTGATATGTCGCGAAGAACATTCGCAATCATTTCACAACATGCATTGCACATAACGTTCCTAGCGTATGTGCATTTCGAGAAAACCACAAGCCTAAAAAGAAAACATGTATTTACAATTATCGTAGTTACATATGTATATTGCTTGAATATAAGACGACATGTTCGAAAGTTAAAATTGATGGTACAGCTAAAATTAAAGAACTGCAGGCTCGATAAAAGAGTAGCGATGATTTTATCTTTTTTAAATTAGTTTCAGCTTATCGTCCTGTGTAACAGTATGCAGTCAGTTTGTGATAGGGAACGGATGTCAAGAACTGTGTAATTCGTGGTTATACACTTTCGCTCAGATAGCACACGTATTTCCTAACTGTAACAAATAATACGTAAATATTACACTTTAGAAATATATAGTGCATAATTTAATCGTAGATTAATATACCATCGTTGAGGTCCGTCTGTAGCAAATTAACCTACTATAGATGGCAAAGGTCAAAGCACACATTGCACACAGAGCACGTGTTATTACATACGTATAACATGCGACACGAACATAGTATGAATTACTTTATTTTTAATAATATGCAAAGTTGCCTTTATTTTCTGTTACTTCCATCAGCCGTCTTGGTAGCAGTTTGTCCATGTCATGAATTTTATTTCGTGATAATTGCTTCTTTGTATTATGATACACTGTTTCAACTGACGTCAATTTGGTAACTTGTTTCCCCATTTGCTTACACTGCCTCTGAAAGCTCGCGCCGGCAAACTTTTGTAATATTTGAGTCCGATCAGCACGCAGCTTATTTATTGCAGAAGGGGCGAAATTGTCGAATGAAGAATTATAACTTTCGTACTATGGATAGTTGTCTGTAGTATTTTCTTATGGAAACATAAAGTCTGCCCCAACTACGCACGTCCTTTGCTTTCTAACGAATTATTTTATTAAATTCTAGTAACTTATTCTATTCGTTCTATTCTGAATAGCAAAATGCTTCTTGCTATCGTAACCGATTCTGACCAAAACCATTACTCTACCTTCATCCATTTCTTCTTTCTGTATACCTATCATGCTAGTAGTAATTGAAACCACATCGCAATCCAGATTGAGTCTTGTCTCATTTGTAAATATGATTTTCCTCCTTGTCTCTTTCAGTGTACTTGCATCTCCGTAAATATTAAGTATTTTTATTTCTCTCTAATTGAAATTGTCTCTTATAGTTTAATCGGTTCAGATTATTGCATATTCGGGATACTCGAATAATTGTCTTTGCTGTGAAGCAGAAGTAAAGCGACCTGCAAAACACCAGCATTCATTGCGTTTTTGGTTGCTAGAATTTTGTATATCTTTTAACAAAGTATATGTTACTGAGCTGCTATTGTTTAGTGCTGCAACATTTTTTTTTTTAAATAGGTAGACAAATTCTGATTTTCACACAAAGAATCTCAATTTGGGCCTCACTTTCTTTTCATACTCCTTTTGTGTAGGTCGTTATAGTGCACGGATACACATTACACGCCATCCTCAGCTATTGCAAGTTCAAGAAGCACTGAACACTTCATGAATATAGCTGAAATATATTATTATTTCGCCCTTGCCAACTAGTTGTTTATTTTGCTATACCCGATTAGCGATGTTATATCAGTGTAAGAGTAGTTTCATATATTCTTATGGTATAATGTTTACGTGCTGTTCGTTATATATATGTAGGAAATTGTAAATACATAATTGAAGAGTTAAAGATAGCACAATTGGCTCCAGCATATGGTGATTTCTGCTACAGTTGTTTATCACATCGTGTGAACTTTTTTGCTATTCTATTTGCTCTAGGAATAGCATTCAACGGGTTCGTTTGTCTCTGTCATTCCACGTGTCAGCGTGTTTTATTAGTTGTAAAGTAACAGTCAATCTTATGCTTAATATAGCTTAAATAAGTAAAGAACATAAACATAGGTTAGATATCTACTAATTTGATGTAAAAGTGTCTGTTCAGGAAAGTGAACGATGCATGTTTCTTGTTTTAAGGAGAAAATGAGAAAAGAAAAAAGCACTACCATATCGTTTGTTAGTTTTAATTTTACGCACGTGGCCTTGTTTCTTATTCTATCCAAAGATAGAAACGTATTAATTAATTCTAGCAGTTGCGAGACGTTTTCTCCACCCGTTTCGAATAAAAAAATCAAAATCGAGAATTATCGGGCTTTCGTTTTGTTTTGTGGAATTATAAGAAATAATCCTATCAAAAACTCAATTACGACAAGGTACTGTCAATCATGATGCCCTTTCAAGAAATAAGGAAATATTATCGTTATAGTACTAAGAATTTTACAAATTTCTAAATCATTGCTATAATATCTTTCGACTAAGACCCACCTGAAAAGATTACAGCGATACTATTAGTTAACAAGCAGGAACTAAATAGTTGTGTACCGATATGTAGTTCGTGGAGTCGATACAAACAGAAAATGGTCGTATTGTGCGTATAGTTATATGTATGTTATTAGGGTAGTTACATATCATTGCAGTTTCATAAAAAATGAATCGAAGCAATAATTTTCGCTTCGCGTCTTTTCACATTTTACATTCTTATATCATATTTGTCACAATTGCAATTCATTTCTAATATATCAGAACGCACATACGAGCGGTAATACGCGTGCACACGCGCACAAAAAGCATTACGTGCACACATAAAGGTCGGTTTATACAGCCAACGAACACGGGCCGACTCGCCGAGTCACGCGCCGTGGGATTGCCCATCGCGCGTCAAGCCGACCCGCCGAGCCTGGGCGAGCCAGGGCGACTCGCCGAGTCCCGCGCCGTGGGTTTGCTTATGGCGAGCCGAGCCTGGAGTGAACCGGGCCGACTCGCCGTGTCACGCGCCGTGGGATTGCCCATAGCTCGTCAGGCCGACCCGCCGAGCCTGGGCGAGCCAGGTCGACTTGCCGAGTCCCGCGCCGTGGGTTTGCTCATGGCGAGTTGAGCCTGGAGTGAACTGGGCCGACTCGCCGAGCCACGCGCCGTGGAACTTCACCTTATGGTGAGCTTATGGCCATTAGCCGATGAACGGCCGAAGAGCGCTCGGCGAGTCTCCATCGTGCGAACATGAAACATGCCCACCCGGCTCGTGCCCGTCAAGCCGGGTCCAGACCTGAGTGTACTTACGTTGAGTAACGCTGAGCACGCACGAATATTCTAATGTGGACGGGTGAAACGGTATCTAGACCCGTATGCTTCTGCGTCAGAGAGGGTGAGCGCATATGCTAGAGTGGACGTGACATTCGTGGTGACTCGACGCATGCGACCCAACTCGCGAATGCCGGCGAAGGCATATGGCCTGAGCCGATGGTTGTCAGTTTCCTTCCACACATCAAAGGGAGTTTGGAGTGCATTTCGCTCAGCGTGGAAGATAGAAGCAGATGAGATACTGATTTTTATGATACTGTTGAAATATATTGTTGCCCATACGAAATTAGAGAAGGCTAAGTCCTCATTTTTCCAGATTCGAGATTGTTTAAAAAATACAAATCGTCAAAGCTCCCTGCATTCGATAATTTTTACGAAACGGCTTCAGAAATGAATTTTAATCTCCTAAATTATTGAAGGTGCGGGACTCGTGTCTCTTTCTTTTAATCACGAAGGATGAATCTGTGAGAATGAATTGTTTTTGTATTCCGAGAGAGGTGTTTGCAACATAAATATAATAGAAATGTTTTTCTTTTGCAAATTTGAAGTCCGGTTAAAGTGTAAAAGAATTTGAAAAAATATGTCCTTATTCTTACTCTGTGGTCTATTCCCTATCCATTAAGCTTCTTTAATTGACGGAGATTGAAAAACTTTATGTAGTTGGGGCACGGTGACAAACATCGCGCGATGCGCCTGGTTTCAGGTAGGTGGGAGCGGTTGGTGCACTAGTGGTGCAATAAAAAATCCCAATATTCTGTTCACAATAAACTGTATTAACGCAGTCGTATTATATTATATTCCATGAAAAGGGATTATTGGGGTCTGGGTTAGGTCTGAACAATAAGGTAAATCGCTGCTGTATTAAAAAATAACACGAGATTACTCGCGGTGTTCGGCAATACGTTCCGTGGAGGAACACAGGAAGAAAAAGGGTAATCCGCTCACTTCGAATGACTCCGCCGACGTCGCCTTCCTTTCAAATTACAGACGGATCCCTTACCGCTTCGAGATATACACGCGCTCTAATATCAAAACAAAAGCACGCTTTGACGTATTCCATGCGAAAGAAGGTGGGTTTGAATTGGTCCTAACCTAATCAATCTGCCCTGCATCCCTCCCAAACGGTCACTCTCTTGAAGAGGTCCTCTGCACAGCAATATCTCCTCCCCGAGTCACACCTTTCCTCGCACAGAATACTTTAACGCGTGCTTTTGTTTTGAAATTCGAGCGCGTGTTTATACTTGAGACATAGGGAGCGTTCCACTTGCACTAAAATCGCCCACTGCGCACGTTATTTCCATGGAAATTTTGGTGCAAGTGGAACACACCCATAAAGGATCCGAGTTTAATTTGAAGGGAGGACGACGCAGGAGGAACCACGAGTAGTCAGTGGACTACCCCTTTTTTCCTGTGTCTCTCCACGAGGCAGAGTTCCTTCGATAGCATCTTTCCGATGCGGAGTGGGCTAACCTAAGCACAGAATTTGACGAAGAAAGACACATGCCACTTTCGACCCCTCCGCATGCATCATGCATGCGCGCTCAGCCTGCTCGGCGTATACGCATTCAGGTCTGGATCCGGCTTCACGTTGGCTGCATAAAGGTCTAAACACACTTATCAGTTCTGTGACGACACAGTGCTGAGGTATCCTCTACGCCCCTCTTCTTCTTACCACCGGCACGCCGGTACTGTGTCGTCACGGAACCGATAAGTGTGCCCTAGGGTGTTTCAATTTTTCAAAGTTGCTAGTTTCATGTAACTTTGCTCGCCCCCCTTGGTTCTATTCATCTAAGTGTTTTGTATGCCAAATTTTAGACAAATTTAATAATATTTAGGGGTTGCACAGCTTTATCACTAGAATAGACCTGGGGCGGTAGTAACACTTTGACTTTGGAATTCGATTACGCAGGAACTATTACATTTGCAACGAGAACTCTTATACGGAAATGTTACTTACTTATTTGATATCATTGAGTCACAACAGTTTGTGGTATGTCAAGTAATATCCAAGTTATTAATAAAAAATTAGAAGCGGAGTGGTACAGCCCTAACGTTACAGTGCAACCGTCTGACCCCGGGTCGGTTGTAACACTGCATGGATTCTATGCAAACATGACAATATTATTTGCGTTCTTTACCTAACCGACGCTTTATTAACCGACCCCGACTGCCGATGTTACAATCGCCCCCAACCATGCTTTTGAACTTCAATTATAAATTGTGATTAACGAGACACTTAAAAGTGCCAAGTAATGATCAGTATTACTTTAAAAAAGGTCATGTTACAGATTTAAAAACGCACATAGTTACAAAGAGAGTGTTTACATTGCAATTATAAGTCAGTAAGAAAAAGTTACTTTAGAGTATCGAAAAGTTACTTTGTTCACTATCCATGTCTAGGACGTGAATGTGTGTATTCCAAATGTCATTGTTTATCATATATCTAAAATTGGTGTTAATATCCATTATATGTTTTGAGATATTAGCGCGTTACATTCGCCCCCGGTCAACCCTACATATTTTCGCTTTCTCAGGTTTTAAAACTGTGGGTAAAATAAGAAGGTACAGAGCTTTTATAGGTATGAACAATAACAATAATGATAAAATGTAGATTTATCTAAGTCTTCTTTGCAGTTTAGTTCCCTTTTTAAGGATTTGAGAATAAAAATAATTATCATTGGAAATCGTGTTTCCTTAGCCTACTACAGGGTTGACTAACTGGTGGCTCGCGAGCCACCGGGGGCTCCTCCGCCTTGCTGCTACGATGAACGGCCCCCCTCCATACCTATCAGACTCTGACGATCGCAGTCGATTCCTTCTTCTCTTCTTCTCCTTTTGACTGCGATCGTCAGAGTCTAGGAGGTATGGAGGGGGCCGTTCAGCGTGGCAGCAAGGCGGAGGTGCCCACGGCGGCTCGCCAGCCATCAGTTAGTCAACCCTGGCCTACTACATATTATTTAGTGTACAAAGTGTGCAACCTCTAAATATTACTCAATCTTCCTAAAATTTGTCAGATATCCTTTTTATATTAATAGGAATGAGGGCATGGGCAAAGTAAACAAAAAATGTAATATTTTAATTTTAATTCTGTACTATGAAACACCCTAAGGTCGTGTTCAGATATATTGTCCGGTGAGTTCGGTTTCGCGAGTAGCGCTCGAGGAGAAATCAGCCATCACCACCTGACGATTGTGGATTGGCAATTGAAGTTGCTGTGCCCCCGAAGGGTAACACTGCTCGGCTCCGCCTGAACGAAGCCGTGTGGCTGTTGTTTATTCTTAGCGTAATAGTTCTGTGCGTTACGAAGCTATGCGTAAACCAATACGAGATGAAGCTATCGGGAAAGAATCAATGTTCTGACCAATAAAGCTCCTGAATTTTTTCGGAGCTAACGCACACCTATTCTGATGTATGTATTTCTACGTTAAGAACTCGGTGTGGCCTACACGTCAGGAGTTTGGCGCTATCCCCACCTCTTCTGACTCGCTCTTGTTCTGCGAAGGCCAGAGCGAGATGGTACGAGAGCAAGAAAGAAACGAGAAAGTGGTGGGGATGCTTCGCTGCGTGTATACGTACCTCACCGGCACCAAATCCCCACCGCGCGACGAGTAGGCCTAGCCCGAGAGAGAGTGAGAACGTTGAGAAAAGGAGCACCGAGCAGGCAAGCGGTATGGTGGGAGAATACCCCTCACGAAACTCACCGGCCAATATATCTGAACACGACCTTAGTGTGTCCAGACCTTAAACCGACCTTAAGGTGTATGTATTATATTCGACAGGCTTGGGGATTAAGTGCTCTTTTCGGCCGATTGTTAGAAGCAACGCTCTCTTTCTCCCGCCGCGCGGCTTGGGCCCCGCTTCTGCCTTGCTGAACGGAGCTTCTCAGGCCTGTAGCACGTGCACCGCGCATAGCGCATTAGGGCGACATTGTATCAATAGGTTTCCACATCGCCCCACAGAGCACGATTGTCGATGCGTTTTTGTTTTGTCAACGCGCGGTTCACGTGGTACGCGCCTGAGGTGGCTCAAGCTTTACGGCCGTCCCGGGGGCCAAGCCGCGCGGCAGGAGAAAGAGGGCGTTGCTTCTGAAAACCGGCTGAAAAGAGCACTTAATTCCCAAGCCTATTATTTAATATAATATAGGTAGAAAAGATCCGTATTTTCTCGTTATAATTTTACAAATTGGACGATTATTCATTCAAAATACCATGGTAGTGTTCGCTTTTCTCGGAAAATATTCCTACTGGAACTTTGATAGAGAGCAGGATCAGAAAACTGCACCATACCTACTCTTTTTCGTTTGTACAAATCATTAGCCACGGACAGCTGATATACGAAACTTCGTGAAAATAAAAGAGTAAACAGAGAAATAAAAGTACCGTCGCATTGTTATTGATTTATACATATGTATACTAACCCAAGTACACGTATACATGTACACCAAGGTAATGTTCACATTTCACGTTACTCGCTAACCAATATTTTGTTCATAAAGTTTCGTACGATTTCCAATAAATTAAAGGAGGATGCGACACGGAATATCGCAACTTCTCCGGAATAGAAAGTGCAGCATTGACAATCGAAGTAATAAGTTTCTTTATTGGAAGACTCGATGAGCATACATGAGAGAATTTGATAAAAGTTAAGGACGAACTTAAAGTATGTGTATACATTATATATTACAATTCATCATTTAGCTTTAGCCATTCCATTATTTGGATACCATATAACGTTGAAAATTTAAAAAATAATTAGAAAAAATAAATAAAAAGAAAAAGTAATGAAGTCGTCAAATTCTGTACTTGATTCGCTTTGTTTTGACTAACTGGTGGCTTACGAGCCACTGGGGGTACCCCCGCCTTGCCGCGCTGAAAGGCCCCCTCCATACCTCCCAGGCTCTGACGATCGCAGTCAAAAAGAGAAGGAAAGAAGGAGGAATCAACTGCGATCGTCAGAGTTTGGTCGGTATGGAGGGGAGCTGTTCAGCGTGGCAGCAAGGCAGAGGTGCCCCCGTGGCTCGCGAGCCACCAGTTAGTCAACCCTGTTTAGAGTATGTGTTATGTCTATTGTTAACAAGACAACCTGAAAGCGGAATGTAAATATTTAACTCTACCTTAAAATATGTGACATGAGAAATTTTACCTGCAATTATGAAAATTTATAATTGTATAAAGCACTTCATTTCATGAGCCTTTTAGCCTCAATAAACAAAATGATAGTAGAAGTTCCGTGTTTTCTTCATCTAATATTTGATATTATAAAATTTCAAGAAAATTTATATTAGAAAATTTGGAAATTTAATTAAAATAAATTGTTAAACCTGTTATTGTTGATATGTGAAAATATGACTGCTTCGAATATTCCGTAAATAAATAATTGTAAGGTTAATAGTCCTTCACAATATTATACATTTTCTCTTTCACTTTTACATTCAAGGATTATAGAATAACTGCTTCGATGTTCTACTCAATAATTAATTTAATCGCGACTTTTCAACAAATTTTTTATGCTTAGTTCTTAGGGCATATATACAGGGTTCCTGATTCATCATTAGTACCTTAATTATCTATGCTATTGCTGAACGCACTTAAAAATAATTGAGGGAAAACTGCACGATTCCAGTGGGCGGAATATGACAATACAAAAAATAAATGAGTTATTTCATGTTTACCAACATTTTTTATCTAAACCGTACGTGTTTGATCCCGCAGCAAGATAAATCAATCAACAATCAATAATACCATGAGTTTGAGATGACTGAAAGTGAAAAATTAGTGCCTAATCGTTCAGTCGTTTGCTTGTCATACTTCCTATTGTTTGCTAACACACTTAAAAGCATATCGCCATCTATCAGTAATATTAATACTTTAATCACCATCTAGAGGTTCTTTCGTGCTTTGTTATCTAATACCAAATGAATCAACTCTTTAAAACATTCTGTAAGATTATAACCGGAATGTTATATTATTGCAATAATTTAACTCGTGTTATAATGTAAGTTGATGCAAGGTGTCAATACAATAAAAGGTTGCGGTTACAGTGGAAGCGTATTCTGTTCAATGCTTCCGACATATAAATGACGTTTGCCATCTGAAGATCAACACGCACGTAGTATGTATAAATAACCGTTCTTATTAGAACTCATTTGTTTCGTTGTTTTGGCGTATTCGTCGTAACATACATTCACTGTAATCGTATTCTAAAGCCACGTCCGAACATGTGCAACGTGCGTTGCAAGACACCCTTGCAACGGTTAAAAAGGGTAGACTTTAATAGGGGTCGGCACGCAACGGAGGGCCTCGTGCAACGTCAAGCTGTGCACGCGAATGCTTGCGCGCATCATTGAAAGCATCAGAAGGTATACGTGTTTGCTATCATCCTATCATGCGGGTCAATTTAAAACTAATCAATCTGTTAAAACAAATGAAACCGTGTATTTGCACCAGACGTATATATTTTTTTTAAGTGATTCAAGCTCCTTAATTCTTGACGCTACTTGCGTTTTCGTTTTTATTATGGTATGTATTTTATTATGATTTACTCTAATATTACTTAACATTTTAGTATTTATAATCGCATGACTTTATATTTACTGACGATTCAATATTTTTAAGTTCATGCATACATGTTTACGATCGTATTTGTTATGTTCCGATGATATCCGCTGGTGTCCGTATTTATTTCGCAAGTGCGCCTCTGAATTCTCATGTAATTATTTTCGATTCTTTATTATCATTTATCCGTACACGACTGCCTGCGTACGGGAGACCGGGGCAAAAGTTTGAAGTCGAATAAAATTTTTCCCTTTCAATAAAAATGGGTGGAAATAGATTTATAATATAATTTGAACATTATTATTTATAAATGACGAATAGCATACTTAAAATAAACTTAAAGTATATTAAAATTCAACTTGAAAAGAAAATGCCATAACGACCACTTTACCCCATATATGGGGTAAAGTGAGCTACTGTCTGGGGTAAAGTGAGCTGAAATAAAATACGAGTTTTAATTAAGGATATAGGTATGTAATTATTAACCCCTTGCGATGGGATGACGTGTGTAGCACGTCAGTTTCTGCTTTTTTTTTAACCGTGGTTATCAAAAACTGTGGCAGATTTTTCATTTTTTTGAGGTTAGATTCTGTTCCATCACGCCGCGTGGTTTCCCAGCTAGCTGACAGGTTAGGTTATTGCGCACATCACTCGCCATCTTTGATTTGCAGCTCAGTTTACCCTGGTTTACTCAGTGGAAATTTAATTATTTAATAATGTTAGGATTAATGTTTTCTCAAACGCGTGCACATGTATGTTTATAAGTTTGTTATAAACACGCAGAAAAAATTTGAAGTTAAAATAAGACATTTAAGACTCATTTATCCAAAAAGCTAATTTGAAAAGAAAATCAATTGGAAGTCTCTAAAACTTTATTTTTAATTTTTTAAATGAATTTCCATTTTTCGATATCTGAATGTGCATAATTATCATTGTGGTATTACACACGTTTATTACGTCACCAAAAATTGTAAATATATTCTATTCTTAAAGAATAAATTAAGAAAGCTCATTTTACCTCGGGGTTCACTTTGCCCGGTCTCCCTTACTATCCTCGATCATCCCTAAAGATGGATTTATATTATCCGTATCCGACACAGAACGAGTGTTCATATTATATACACTGATCGATCAGTCAACAGAAGGCGATTCGTAAAGGCACGTAATTGCGAGTAAAAATGTTTTCTCTTTTAAGTATGCAAGATTTGGCCGTAGCAGCTATATTATTTGATGCGGACGAAGTTGTGAATGCCGGTAGGTGTCTGTGCTGCTACGATACGGTACGTATAAACACCTGTATTCAAATTGCATTAAAGAATACTTTTCTAATCGGTGCTAATCGGTTCTGTGTCTGTACGGATAATATAAATCTTTCTCCCACTCATACTGGCTCTCATTCTTCTTATTAACTGTACCTACCGACATATTTATATTTGTAATTTCATTTTCCATTACTCTGAAACTTTGAACGCTTTGTACGATTAAATGTTTATGTAAAACGTTTTCCATTCGTACAGTCTGGTGACTGTTTTCAATCAGAGTATTGCTTCTCTAATACCTGACCTGGGGTAACTCTACCTGGCACCTGACTATTCCTTCAGAAAAGAAATTACCAGATGACCTGAAACTGCGTTTCAACAGATAAATGTGCGAAAATATGGGACATATATCTGGGATCAGATATTCCAAAACCAAGTCATGTATATCTCTACTGAAAATCTTATATAGCAAGGGGTAAATGGATAGCTATCATATTCATATAATGATAATATACAATAAAACAACAATAATGGTTTTGAGATTAATTACGTTAACTGGATTGTTACTATTTAGAATATGAACATTTTATATAGTTGTCATGTATTCATACAGGGGTTTCTTTTTTACTATGGATGGCGCGTACGCACGATGGCCCTTCTTTTCCGCCTCGACTAGCATTGGCATGCACGCGATGCGCGTCTGGTCGTTAAAACTGACCTTTTTTAAGGTGCGTATTGACTTTGCGAGGCTTGCTCGCGAGGCACACCTCGCGGGGTGGAGAGTCTGGAGACTACCTCGACATGATCACTTTGTGTAAAGAGAAAAGGAACGAGGCGTGCCCCACAAGCAAACCTCGCAATGTCGATACGCACTTTTAGGGTCCCAAGTGGAAATTCGGTCAAGCATTGCACATGTGTGGGTGGAATTTTGGCGCACGGTCTTGCACATGTATCTGGGCTACAGCTGTAGATTCCCGGGAGATCGGGTACCCGGCTACCCGTGAGATACCTGGGAAGAGAAAAATTTCGCGTGCAGGTGATACCCGGGTAAACTACCCGAGATATGTACTCGAGACACCCGAGATGTCACAGAGTGTAGTGCCTCTACGAGCTATAGTGACTTAGGTGTGAGGTACCCAGCGGGGTCTTAACCGATACCCTGCTGGGTACGGGCCGCTAAACGTGCCCCCGCTACTACCTCTTGCAGGACTGTGTTTAGAGAAGACCAGGACAAAACCTGGGCCCTAAAGGGTAAAATAAGTTATTAATATAAAATAATTTATATTGATACTGTTCTAATGCAGTACATATACCTTACTGAAAGGGATTTGTATTTAATATGTGCTGACAATGAGACAATTTTTAATAGCCAGTAGCAAAGCTTAATTGCTGTCTTTTAGTAATGATAAACAGTATCTTCAAATTCTATTTTATTTTATTAAAATCGAAGATGTAACACTTCATCTGTAGGGCCCCGGTTTTGTCCTGATCCTCCCTAAACACAGTCCTGCAGGAGGTAGTAGGGGGTCACGTTTAGCGGCCCATACCCAGCAGGATATCGGTTAAGACCCCGCTGACCCTGCCACTATACCGTTCCATAATTGATGCCTCATTGAGCATCATGGCCTTCAGGTCGAAGGCTTGGAACTCTGGGGAAACAATAATACCCATTAACTCTCGGAAGGTGAATGGTGGATATGGTCGCGTAAGACCAATGCAGGATCAATTTGACCCACAGCAACATTTCTATGGTAAACGGGTTTCACGAAAAAATTGAATATAAAATGAATCAATCCCACATAAATAGGTAAAAAAAATATATAAAAAAAATATATATTCACGTACATTTGATACATAAAATAGGTGTATCTCCTGTATGATTTTCACAAATACTGTTACTGCAATTCATCTAGGCATCTTATATTATATTTTGCCATTACCGCCACAAACGTAACATCCTGATCGACTTTGTCAGAGTTGGATGAAAATGACCCTGCATTCTTTGCGCGAGAAGTGAGAAATCTCCAGTACCGCATTTCTCATCAGATCTTTGCGAAAACGACGCCAATCGATTCCTTATGTTTCTCCGATGAAAAGAACACCAAGAACTACGCAATTTGGACCATAATGAAGAAAATTACACGAAAAAATGATTTGCTTAATTTTCTTCCTTCGAAACAATCCGATTTACATGAAATTTGGGATGATTTTCCTCGGAAAAGCTTGAGGAATCCATCGTCACTTGCATATCGATACGATAAAGAATAAAGAATTTTTTTTCTTTAACAGGTATGAATCCTCGGCCGACCGCAGCGAATCGAGGTCGGCGCTCCGCAGTCGAGGGTAAAATATTCATTATAGTATATTAAGAAGTCCTTTATTGTTCATCGTATCGATATGAAAGTGACACCAATAGATTCCTGGCATTCTCCCGATTATAATCATACTAAATATCATGCAAATCGGACTACTTTTACATAAGGAATACAAATTCCATAAAATTCGGTGAGGCACCACGGAGGGTTGACCTCTCCACGGAGTGCTAGGCGGCATATCCCTGACAGCCGTCGCTCCAGAATCACCCTGTGTACTTTGTATGTTCTCGGACATCTCGAGTATCTCGGGTAGTTTACGCGGGTAGCGCCTACCCGGAAATTTTCCTCTTCCGGGTATCTCACAGGTACCCGGTCCACAGCTTTCATTCTAATCTGGGCGCTGCTGCAGATACGCAGACGTGGCTTTAGATACAGTTTAGAGCAGACGTGATCAGCCGGAAGTACAAGAACTCCTTAAGTTCGGACCCGGGTCCCAGAACCTAAAGAGGTCTACGGCTCCCGACTGAGTATACCTAAGTTACAGTAAGGTTGGGAATCCACCTGGACGTTAAGCTAAGCTATTCTATGCTATATGTTAGCTTAGCTTTTGGTGGAAACGGTTCCATAGGAATGTATTGAAGCTAATTTTTTTAAAACGTAGCATGGCATAGCATAGCATCGCATAACATGAGCTTTAAGCCAGGAATCCATCCAGAAGCTAAGCTATACTATGCTATGCTATGCTGTGCTATGCTATGCTATGCTATGCTATGCTCTGCCTTGCTGTGCTCTGCTATGCTATGCTATGCTATGCTATGCTACGTTTAAAAAAATTGTTTCAATACATTCTTATGGAACCGTTTCCACCAAAAGCTAAGCTAAGCTGTGACATGCTATACTATGTTTTAAAAAAAACAGCTTCACTACATCATTTTCCACCAAAAGCTACGTTTCTGTGCTAGGTTTCTTTTCGTGGTTAGCTCGACGCAGCACGAGATTGCCCTGCGAGCGATTTTTCAGAAACATAGTAAGGCACAGCACAGAAACGTAGCTTTTGGTGGGAAATAATGTATTAAAGCTGTTTTTTTAAAAACATAACATAGTATGGTGCAACTTAGTTTAGCTTTTGGTGGAAACGGTTCCATAAGAATAAGCATTGGATAGCTTAGCTTCTAGGTAGATTCCCGACTTAAAGCGCGATTCTGTGCTGAAAAAAATCTAAAAGAGCTCCCGTTGTTTAACTTAAATTGTAACATTAAATAGTCATCATTTCTCTATTTTGCAAAAACCCTTCTTCCATCATCATCGCCTTTATATTTTACACTACCGTTATTAAGGGGGGGGGGGCTTCTTTAAACCGCATGAAAAAGGGAAGTTTGAGAATTTTTTCAAAGTGTCGGTGCAACGAATCTTTGTTCAAACTTTTGGGATATGTTTATGTACATGTGACTAATAAACAAAATTTGTTATGTTACAAAATGGCCGCTGGTTATCGAGTAATTAGCAGATTCCACCGTGGTCTCACTGCCGGAGTTGCAAATCGATGTAGGTTCTGTACTCAACTACAACGAAAAAAACAAGTAGTTTCTTGTTACGTATGAAATTACGCTGTCGATGTACCATGGGAGACAAAAAAAGTGCAAAATTGAGTAAATAATGAGCTTTTAAGCTGTAGTGCGCAAGAAATGGCGTATTTTGGAACATTTTCTTGTTCGGTTTATGGAAGAGAGTGGGTAAAACTTTTTTCGATTTTTTTTACGTACATCGACGAGCGAATTTAATAAACTAGGTATATTTGTGCTCAAGTGCAACTTAATTGGTTGAATAGTTGTTGAGCTATCGTTTACACCGTGTATTGTAAATGTGAAAAAAGTCCGAGAAAAACGCGTTTAAAGTTTTCGCTCTTTGCCGCCCTCGTGTATACAGCAGCGATCACAAAAATAGTCTGTACAGGCTCCTTAGAGTTTGAATTTTGGCTGGACGCTTTATGCACACACGTTTTCCACATGACATACTATCGATTAAGCCCCCCCCAAAAAAAACAATTTTTTTTACCGATTACAGAAGGCTCCCCTTAACTAAGAACTTGCTATTAAACTCAATTCTGTTTAGATGTGGAACATTGTTGACCACATGTGTCTAGATACAAGTTGCTGTATTCTGCAGAAATGTTTCCAATATTATTGTCAACTCGTTGAATATTTGTATCCGGCGATTGTTGCTCGGTTCGTACACATCTACCTTCAGTTATTATTTCACATTTTCAATAGAGGCAGAGATGTTTAACGAGGTCTTGATGAACAGGACATCCTGTACATGCAGGGTGGGTCACTAATTTTACCTACCTGAAATATCGTTGCTATTATAAACAATATGAAAAAGGAATGCCACAGAGGAAAGCTGCGTATTCAAGGGACGTATAATTCTTTATGGTGGCAATAGTTTGATTCTGAAATTAATTAGAATTCTGGGTTAAATAATATTAGGGCGGATGTGCCCTAAAATAATTACTTGCAGAAATATTCAATTTTAAAGTATATAACCGAAGTGGTTGCAAATGTGTTGACGTTGTTTTTATGCAAATGGCATCATTTCGATTATTTTTTACAATGAGCATATACCTAGTACTCCAAAAAGTAACGCAAATTTAGTATTTCTTCTTTCTTTCTTGATTATGTAACAGACTCTTATTCTCGCAACAGGTTAAACGCCGTGAGTGCTAACGAGTTTCAATTTTTGTGACAAAATTTAATGGAATGGTAAACTCAAAGGAAAAAAGGTTACGTGTGTTTAACGAGTCTTAACTCTCCAGATGTTCAATTTTTAACTTTAACTTTATCCTATTGTTTAAAATGGCAGAGGTATTTCTGGGTTCTGGTTCACCTTGTATACATATAAATACATGTATGTATAGATACTGAAGAATACATAATATTTATGTATACAGGATGATTCATAAATGCATGTCAATACTTCATGGGGTAAATCTACACACTAATATAAGTAAAAACGTCATATAAACATATGTCCTATATACCATAGTTTTCGAGTTATGGATGATTAAAGAAAATGTTCATAGTGCCCGCCTTGTGCCTCAACACACGCTACTGCACGCCTTAGTACATTTTGACCGTATCTAATGTTTACAAACAATAATGAATAATATGCACGATCTGCGAGAAAAGATACAAAATGGATTTGAGACTATTCGAATAATACCTGGTATTTTCGACCGAGTGCGGAACTCAGTGATACGGCGGCTCTGATATACTAAAGGGGTTTTATTTCATTTTTTATGGTCATTGTAATTTTCTCTAATTAAAGGGGTTTTGCCAGTTCTGTCTTGGCGGAAACATATCATTATACTAACTACTCTTATGCAGTATAATATTGCTATTTTTTAGATAACCGCCATTTGAATCACGTTTACCACTCTTCCATTTTCTTGGCAATATTATTCCTACAAATCTGGGACAAAGAAGATCGTATTTAAAAAAAATATCGGAAAGAACTCTATGAAGAAGGGTAGATGTATTAAGAATAATTTCTAACAGTTCTGTGAGGGATGTTCATCTAAACGTGAACAACGGTCTAAATCAGGCATGTCCAATCTAAGCTTCGGAACTTGGCTCTTTTTCCCACCCTATCGCGTTACCATGGTCGAACTACGCTGGCTGCTGTCGTAGAAAATTAATTGTTGTTTTATATAGAATTTGTATCTGAGGCTGCGAGAGTCATATATTCTCTTGAATAGTATAAGATCTATATCTCTACTATTATATAAAGAGAGAGCCGATTTTTATATTCGCGCAAAACTCAAGACCTATTGAACCGATCTTCCTCAAATTTTAACACGTTATTCATGCATACTCTAGGATGGACATAGGCTATGTAGCATGTCTCAGAAACGCGTTATTAACATGTAATTTATATGTAAAAATGTCATGTGTACAGCTGTTTTGCAGACCACGTGACCTGTGTATACGACAGTCTACTTCGCGCGCGCATGCGCATATTCGGCCCGCGCGGTACCGCGCCCGCGGCAGTACCGCGATGTCACCACCAGATGGCAAAGCTTTTCGCGCGCTTTCTCGTTAGAGAAATGGATTACCGCGGATATATATGTTAGAATGATCGTATGATTACAAATTGCTGTTGCAGATTTATGTGTACCCCGTGTGGATGTTACTATGCCTCGGGTGCGATCAATTTTTTCAATATCATCCACTTCTGCTCGACGTATGCAATACTAGCTTTTGCTACACTAGTTGTGATGTTTTTCAGTTTTTTTTTGGCATTTTTTTGCATTCCATATTCAATACAACTATTAATGACACTCTCACTTAAAGTACGTACTTTCCCCTACCGATAACTAAACCAAACAAAATGGTTTGAATTAAACAAAAACCATGACTTTAAAAAAAAAACATTTTCAAGGTCGAGACATATGGCATCAACGTGCCCCGAATGTAGGGGCTATGTAGTTGTTACACTATACGGGGCAAATTGTTACAGGATTAAATTGTACGAAAAGAGTAATATAAACTATATTTGTTTGGACAAAAATAAGTTTATTAATATTAAGAATCTATTACACTAAATATTCTAAGAAAAATTATGAATATTCTATTTTTAGAATAGTAAAAAGCTACTGAAGTCAATTGCACTAAAAAGGTGATGATGGTGGCCCGCTTCGTACGAGGACTCACAATTATTAATGCACACAAAAAAGTGATTTTTAGCTTTTGCACACTGAAGTATGTGCCCACTTTTTCACTCTATGCACTGAATCCTCTTTGTAGAGTTTTTCTTTGAAGCCGAAAAAGGAGAGAGGCAGTGCAAGCAAAAGCGTTCTTCATATTCGGAGGAAGATTGTCTAATATTTACCTTGGTTTTATTTCTCATCTACCGTTTCCTTATTGTATGTTTTTTTTTTATTTTTATGTGATCAGTTTCATTTTTAACGTTTGTTAATAAAATCTTTAGCAGAAAGCCACTATAGTGGCGTTCCGCCCCCGAAAAATCATTTCACGGAAAGCTACTACAGTGGCTCGTGGTAACTAAAGGGTTAAACGAATAAATTAATTTCTAAATACAACGTAACAACATGCCTCTTCCCCTTTTCGTATGTATCAGCATGCCCCTTGTCACGTGTAACAACTAGCCCCGGTTGACACCATTGTGTAAAATGCTATAAGTTCATACCAGTGTGGTGTGTTCTTATGTGTAGTTCTTACGAATCTGTAGCTAAAGAAATACTAATTCAAACGTGGTAATATTAAGTTACATACAGTAGCGGGAAAAAAAGTTACCACTTTTTCGAACCACCCTACGTCTATTACTTTTTAATATCAACTTAAAACTACAGTATGTGCCTAATATACATATCTTGAAAGAGAATTAAAAGCTGTATAAAACCCAGTTACAGTTGAATTTATTTAACTAACAAACAAAAAACCTACATAACATTAAATAAGACAACACATTTTTAAAGCCAACAAAAAGTTACCAGTTTTGAACATTAATAAAATAAATCCAATATTTTGTGGGGGCAACTTTTGCTTTTAGAACAACCCAAAAAGTTACTAAACGTGGTAACTTCTTTGTCGGCCCAAAAAATGTTTTACCCCATTCAATGTCATATAACACTTTTGTTTGTCAGTTATATAAATTCAACTTTAACTGGATTTTAAACAACTTTAAATTCTCCATCAGAATATGCATATTAAACACACCACAGTCCCAAATGTATGTTAAAAAATAAAAAAAAATAGAACAAATCGAAAAGGAGAAAAGTTACTATTAGTACCAAAAATACAAAAAACTGCAATAACGTAGCAACGCGTGAACCGACTACAAAAACACCATACACGACCGTGTATGGTTGAAACACATCAGCCACGTCATTTTCCACGTGATAGTCCAACCGACAAAAATTTAAACTGCTTTGTAACAACCTGCCCCTGTCACATCTAACCTCGGTCTCCCCTACTTAACTGGATAGCTTGCCGAGATCGAATAGAAGGAATGATGCAAACGGAAGTACGACAGCGCATATATCTACATAACAACTATAGAGTAAGATTAAGTAGTATACAAAGATAACGCATCACATACACACATAATGATGTCGATTCAATCATTCTCAATATTCCCACTTTGTACATATCGACATATTCATCCAACTTATTTTTCTATTCTTTTGGTTTAATCGATAACAGATTTCGTAATATCACAAATTTATATCTTGGTAGTGGCTTACTTAATATATCCGCGATTTGGTCCTCGGTACTTATACATATATTATAACTTAAATATGTGACTTTCATACTTAGTTCTTATATGATGATACTGTTAGTTATTTGATCTATAATAATGGTTTTATTAATATAGACAGTATATAAGAATGATGCGTGTGTTTGATAAAAAATATAACGTCTGTTTATTTAATACGTTACTTCGATAATTTTTTATTTAAATAATGCCCATCTCTGCTCTCGACGAGTAAAACAATTCGGGTGGGTCTGTGTCGGGGGTACGGACGGGTCACGTGAATACATCTACATTGTCCCCGAAGAGAATGTTTTCTTGTCGCCGGGATCAGGAATGAAATCAATCAAACAAATAATTACACCATTATAATTTTATTGATAGGTACACCATTATAATTTTATTGATAGGTCTGTGATATGAAAAGTAGGATACAAATGGCATACACGATACATCAATATTTCTGGTGAATGTTACATCATTACAGGTACTGCCTATAGTCGTTGGAGGAATTTCGGTATAAGAGAGGTTGATCTCGCCGAGCATAAAGCCGCACAACGTGCGGTGTAGCGACATTTCCGACACCGCTTAACTTGCTCATATGAGATTTCATGGGTACCACTGGATTGTTGGCGAGACACTCTTTCCAACCGTATAGGATTTCTATATTTCAACCACGGGTTGAAACGGTACCAAAAATAACCATTTCAAACTGTTATATATCGCTTCTGACTGAAACAGTTATGAAGAACCGATATTCTGAATAACGGTTATAAGGAACCAAAATTTCCGTGTTACGTCCGAAACCGAGATGGTGATTGATGATTGATTCCGGAACGTAAAGTGGGATATATTGCCTCGTCGCCTCCGGTGTAACCCGTAATCACTCGGGCCGGTCACGCTTTTTGGAGTACTGTGCGGGGCAGGTGGATTGACATTAAAGCAAAGAGGAGACATAATAAGAGGCGTCACTCGACAAGGACAGACATAAACTAGGGAAATCACTAGACAACCAATTTAAATGCCCATTCGGCAATGATCGGTAAACCACGGTAAACTTCGGCAATAATCAGCAAATTGCGGTAAGTTACATTTAGTCGATTTGAATATCCCGCTCGAATAGACAACCAATTTAAATGTCAAGGTCAAGTAAGAACTTCAAAGGTTCCGCCCGGAGTGACGCTTCTTATTATATCTCCTCTTTGATTAAAGATCGAGGAGGAAAAGAAGAGATGTGCGTCGTGTTTCGTTTTGGGACCGTCAGTCAGACTCATCAGTAGGTAGGGGCTATAGCTGACGGCCCCTGCCCTAGATACACGGGGACTATGAGGAAATAAACTTGGAACCTGTATATATACGAACGAGAGTGGACAATAGGGCTTGCGAGAAGAGTAGACCTCTAGCGGCGCCGGCGGAGACTAACCGGCGTAACCCATGTGGTGGGGCCGGGACGTCACATTTCTACTATATCGATTTCGGTTACGGTTCTACAGAACTGATATCATATCGGTTCCATAACGGTTATATATCAGTTTTATACGAGTAATATATGTATCGATTACGCATCGGGTATGCACAGCACGTTTCAAAATATTTACGAACATTGTCACATTTTTTTAATGGAAAATCTATTTGTTTATAAGTTTTTTTATCGCTAAGCCTGTCTATCTGGTATCTCTTTTTTCAAAACTTCATTCGATGCAGAAAGAACCGAAATGAAAGGCAGCATCTGTGAATTAAGTATTGAGAAGAGAGGCTCCAGATACAGAGGCTCAGCGATGAAGGATCTTATAAACAAACGCGAAGATCGATTCTTTGGCTTGGGGGGTTTAAGATCAATGGGCCAGAGTCACTTGTATTCCTGAGCCAGTGGCGAACATTTCGAATTTAATACAAAAGGAATTATATTTCACAACAATTGACATTTTCATCCACGAGACATTGTGTTCTGTTAAAAAAAATAGTTAATAATCTTCATAATTAATATTAAATTAGTTGTAAATTTGTACATATTACTTAGGAAAGCTATTGCTGTTAGAGTTAGCAATACTTTAAATTAAGTGTTAAATTAATATTAGTCGTAGTGCCCCAACTCATAGCGAGAGTTTACTGTATCACCGATATATAATCGTTATGGAACCGATATAATATCGGTTCAGTAGAACGCGAACCGAAACCGACATAGGCCAGAACCTTTTTCACTCGTAACTGTTTCAACATTATTTCGGTTGTTATAACTGTTTCAAGAACCGAAACCGATATCATAACTGTTCTCAGCCCCTGATTTCAACTTGGCTTTTTGTCGAGTATAGTCCAACACTGTGTTAACTTTTGTTAATTTTTAACTTCAATTCTATATAACTTCACCATAACTACTCGTCGCTAATGTTTTATATAAGGAATCGATAGATCTCGACGATAGCTGTCGATTGAAACCAAAACGAGCGTCGTAGCTTCACCGAGTCAGGAGTTAGGTATACTCCGCGGAAGTTCCAGACGCGGCAAAACGAATCCAAAAAGGTGCCCCCCCTCCCCCGCCGCAATACGTCACGGTTCTCACTTACAATTAGCGCAACAAATTCTTTGATTCTTTGGCTATCGAGTGGTGTACTTAGATTTTGGGTGTAGACCACAGATTCGGAGCTGCAATGTGAAACTGTATCCCCCGATTTTGTTATCATCGGGTTTTTTAGAATACCCCCAGTATGTAAGTAAATTTAAAGACGTATTCACATCAAAAGTTCAAAACGCTCTGCGCTACGCGTTCCTCCGTACGCAACGGTGCGGGACGGCTATAGTGGGGAGGGACAACCAACTGTGTGGCGTCGCCGCTCGGATCAATCATAAGTTTTACCAACAGGTACTTAATCTCAATATTCTTAGTTCTTTTATGGAATTCTGGATTCTTTATCAGCCTTATTGCACTTTGATTATTTATATAGATTGTTGGAATTACAATACTCTCACCAATTAGTTCATGAGTCAATTCTTTCAACCATACCAGTTCCATCGCCGCTTCACTCGCTGCTACATACTCCCATTCTGTAGTTGACAGTGCTATAGATGCTGTTTACGTGTCCCCAGGCAACCACTGAATCTAGTAATTTAGTAACGTATCCAGTATTCGATCTTCGAGATATGGTATCGCCCGCAAAGTCTGCATCACTATGTGCGCACATTTCTATATTATTATTGGTGTTAAACATTATTCCATAATTCGTCGTTCCCTTTATATATTTAAATACCCGCTTTAGAGCGTTCCATTGCGTTTTGCTTGGATTTTATACATACTGACTTAAATTACTCACAGCATAGCTAATTTTGGGTCTCGTTAACACCGAGAGATATTGTACATTAAACATCAAACACTCCATTTTAAACCGTTTTAAAATCTTATCTGCATATTGCTTTTGATGAAAGAAAATACAACCATTTTGCGTTCTTTCAACCTGCATACCTAAAAACAAGCTTAAATCTCCAATTTTAACATTGAATTCCTTTTGCAACTTCATTAATAAAACATCTATTTCTCTCTTATTTTTGGTAACTATCAAACCATCATCAACATATATTGTTAATATTAACTTATTAATACTGTTATTATTCATAAAAACGCAAGGATCTACTTCACTTACTCTTAAACCGTGTCGCTTCAAAAAATCTGTAAAGCCTTCTTTCCAGCACCTTGATGCTTGTTTGAGTCCATACAGTCCTCGCCTTACTTTACAGACCCTGTTAGAGTTGTCCCCAAACCCATTTGCTTGCTTCATATATGTATAAGTCTTCTTGTAGCTCCCCATATAAAAATGCGGTATTAACATCAAATTGCCGCATCTGTAAATCTCCTGCAGCAGCCACAGCAGATATTGTTCGTATCGACTCGAAACGAACTATTGGACTGAAAGTTTCATGATAGTCACTCCCATATTTCTGCTGAAAGCCTCTTGCCACCAGCCGAGCTTTATATTGTTCTACATCTCCGTTTGCTTTCCTCTTAATTTTGTATACCCATTGTATGCCCAACAGCGTCATTGCTTCCGGTAACTTCACCAGGGTCCATGTTTTATTCCTATCCAATAGTTCAAGTTCCTTCATCATTGCCTTTTTCCACAACTCAGATTTTTCAGAGGTTACTGCTTCTTCACATGTAACTGGTTCATCCTCTGTGATCACCGTCATTGGTATACCGTAGTAATCATTAAACCTGTTTGGAGGTTTTAAAAGTCTCTCTCCTTATTGATTTTCATTTTCTAATATTTCATCCTCTCTTCTTTCTTCATGCTCTCTTCTTTCTTCATTTTCTTCTTAATCGAGATCTAGCTCATGGTTTACAATTGTATTCTCAAAGGCATCATCATCGTCTTCTTCTTCTTCTTTGTCTATTCCATTCATGCTTGTATTCTGACATGTTTCCTTTGTCTGTCTTATGTCTAATTAATCTTGCATCTTTATCACCCTGCAGTTTATCTTCTAAAATAATATTTCTTGAATATTCCATTTTTCTTCTCTATTCTATACTTTATAACCTTTTACATCATCGTCATAACCAACAAAGAAGCCTTCCCTAGCCTTTTTGTCAAATTTTCGACTTTTTTTTTGGAATGTGTATTAGCACTTTCGTGCCAAAAAGTCTAAAGTGTTGAATCCTTGGTTCTTTTTCATACCAAAGTTTCTACGGTATTTTGCCTTTGATGCTGCTTGTGGCTGTTCGGTTCAGAGCATATACTGCTGTACTTCCACCAAGGTTCTGTTTTCATGCTTTGCTA
Source organism: Andrena cerasifolii (assembly GCF_050908995.1). Lineage (NCBI taxonomy): Eukaryota > Metazoa > Arthropoda > Insecta > Hymenoptera > Andrenidae > Andrena > Andrena cerasifolii. The sequence continues at coordinate 2,274,247 of NC_135125.1, read as the reverse complement.
ACCCATTTTGTTCTGGTGTATAAGTGATTGTTTTCTGATGACGAATCCCATTTTTATTTGTTATGGCCTGGACTTTTTCATTGATAAACTCTAGACCATTGTCCATTCTAGGGATCTTGCACTTAGGTCCGGTTTGCTTTTGTATGAAATTAAAAAACGCTTTTGATTTGAATTTAAGAAAATATACCATCTTAAAGTGTGTGTAGTCGTCCTTAAAGAGTAGGAAATATCTTGAACCCCTGACAGAATTCTGTTCCATAGGTCCACACAAGTCTGCATGAATTGTGTCTCCTGCTGTGCGCGTTTTCGAAGTGCTGATACTGAATGGCATTTTATGTACCTATCTTACCAAGAACACATGGTTTACAGAGGAAGTTTGATTCTCTTGTACTAATATTTAATTTTTGTACAATTTCTCTTACTTGTTTCATGTTTTAATGAGCCAGCCTCTGGTGCCATAGCTTCATTGTGCTCTGGGTTGCTACATACACTTGCATTGCGTCTTTTCCTTCTTCAGATTCTTGCAACTCGTTGTCGACTTTCAATTTTATTTCAAACAGCTTATTTCGACGGTTTCCCACTGCAATAATAGTCTCTTTCTTGGCCACTTGACAGCTATTTTCAGCAAAAATTATCTTGCAAATTATCTTGTTCATTGCTGCAGCTTCTTTTGCCATCATACACGTTTCTTCCATTACGAGCCCTGCTGTTAAGCTCGTAAGCGTGCGATACTTTTTGTCAGTTGATTCCCATGCATTGATCAAGTGAGAGTATTGTGAGGACAAGGTCATTAATATTTTGGTTATTAGCATAGAATCAGAGATCAGTTCTCCAAAGACTTTCATCCTGTGGTTAACATCCTCTAGTTTAGATATATAGCTGGCTATACTTTCCAATGTCCCCATTTTCATATTGAAGAACTGCTGTTGTAACATGTGAATACTGGTTTCCGATTTCTGTTCATAGACACTGTGCAGTTTCTCCCACATGCTTTTCGATGTGTCACAGTTCATCGTATGTAACAGTGACTTTTCTGTTACATTTGTTGCAATATACTTTTACGCCACATTATCTGCCTTGTTCCATTTTGTTAACTGGTCATCAATTCGAGCAATCGTTGCTGCATCTGCACCTTCTGTCCTAGCTGGTTTCACAAATTCACCAGTGATTACTTCTAATGATTGGGCTGACCACACAAGAACCTTTACTTTAAACCTCCACATACTCCAGTCGTCAGCGCTTTTTAACTTAGTGATGCGCACTGATTCTGTCTCCATTGTACCAATAGTTTGTCTAATTTCACAACCGGACAAGTTAACCTCAATCTGTTAATATCAATTATGTTCAACTTTGGCCAATTATTTGCGAGCCTGGGGCCATAACCTGTTGTTTTATGTAGAACAGGGTTGACTAACTGGTGGCTCGCGCGCCACCGGGGGCACCTCCGCCTTGCTGCTACGCTGAACAGCCCCCCTCCATACCTACCAGACTATGATGATCGCAGTGGATTTCTCCTTCTTTCCTTCTCTTTAGGTAGGTATGGAGGGGGGCCGTTCAGCGTAGCAGCAAAGCGGAGAAGCCCCCGGTGGCTTGCGAGCCACCAGTTGGTCAACCCTGATATAGAATTTGTATCTCAGGCGGCGAGAATCAAATATTCTTTTAAACAGTATAAGTTTTATTATATAGACACAAGATATACTTTTGTTTAAATGATACAGATAGGTACTTAGCTGGATAGCCTGACGAGATCGAATAAAAGGAAACGGAAGTACGATAACGCATATATCTACATGACAACCATAGAGTATAACTAGTATAGAAAGACAACGCATGACTCACACATAATGATGTCGATTTAATCATTGTCAACACTAATGTATCGTCTTTTGTTTTATGACGAAAGAAAGCGGGAACGCGTGTCAGAAGTACGGCGACTCCTGCTGCTTTTGATTAGGTAAAAAGATGAAAAGTTTGCCTGAATACGTGGCCCTGTAACTGGAATTTCAAGTCAAAATATGATTGTTACCCTCGAAACGTGGTTGACTCATTCTTTTTACGGCAGCGGTGCGTGGAAGAGGAACGAGGCGCGTGAGGGGACCCACCCGTGGACATGCCTGGTCTAAATTCTAAAATATATGTTAGGACTTCGCAAACCTTGAGTTGCTACGATATTCGGTTTCTGGCGGAGCATGATTCGAGCTAGTGTGCGCTACTTATTAGACTGCATTATAGGTATCAAGCAATAATGAGGTCTTCAATACGCATGCCTCAACTAAAAATGGGTAAGTGGGTGGAGCCATTGATCTTCCCCCACTGCACTTCGCGAGTTCTGTGGGAATAACGATGACTAGATTAGACGACCGCAATCTGGTATCGCAGCATTACTATTGTATGGTTGGCAAACAAAGCACTCCCACAAACACTCGCCCTCTACTTTTAACTTCTACAAACCTCGTTACATATATATTACTCGATATACATACAGGGTGTAACAGAAATAGGTTGACAAACTTTGGATTATATTCTACTCACCTTAGGCATGAAGAAAGGTCATATAGACATGGACCCAGAAATTTTTCCTTTACAAGATATAAACACGGTTTGTTTACTTACTTCCTTAAAGAAATTGCTAGAATAATTTCCTTCCAGAACTATGCATGCCTTGCATCGACGATTCATGGATTGTTGAACACTTTCAGAAATTCCCAGAGTAATTTAATTTCTGTAACGCAAAGCAATAATACAATTTCGAAGAATATGCACTGTAGCAATAAAAGTATTGTAAAAGAGAGTGTTAATAAGATATCGTCATAAAAAAAAGTCCAGACAATCTCGTCCAGGGAGACTCGCCTGATCATACGGACTGTTACTATTGACTTTTAATAGGAAGAAATCGATAACAATACTTGAAATTCTATACTCGACTGGCCTTCTTGTCAAACTCCATCTTAAACAAAAACTGTTTGTATCTCATAAAAGAAACAATTCCGGACTTCTTTCTTCGCCGTTAAGACGAGTAAGAATATGTTCCAGAAGTTTGTCCACCTATTTCTGTTACATTCTGTATATGTCCTAAGAGTGAGACTCGTAATTTCAAGCTAACAAAGGAAAATCCCGAGGTGTAATGATAACTTTTTAATGAACTTTTGCATAGCGATAGAGGGTGAACTGCTGAAGCCGCTGATATATGGTTTTAGACAGTAAATAATGTACGAGATATTTAATGTTAGAATTTGAAGTGTTCATTATTTTTTATTATGCAACATGCGTTGATAATTGAGCGTGCGGCATGAGTGTTCTGTTGCTCGTAGACAGCACTTCCTGCGCATGGCTTCAAATCTCGATACTGTTTTTAACGTTTGTCTCTTTTTCATATCTCTTTACCCACGTTTAAACTTTAAACTCTGAACCTATAGGTCTGTCAGATTATGAATTACATTTAACTACTAATTTTTATTAAAATTTTTATAGTCATTAGCATTTAGAAAAAGACATGTACATTAACATCACATGTAAATCAGCGTTATACCTTGAAACCTTTCCTTGCAAGTGTTTAAATTTAAGACATTCGATATATTTCCATTCAGTAATGATTACAATAATTTCGTGATACGCTTGAAAATGTTTAAAGCGGAATTGTCATTGCTCATCTACCGCTAGCCGGTGGCAGGCAACCGTTCTTCGAAGCAGTATCCTCTCGCTGTGAACCGCTTTGGGCCAGATGCTAAGATAGGCCTGCTCAACTGCGCTGCGGCGGGCAAGAGCGCTTTCAATTGCTCAGGAGCAAAGCCAAGAGCAACGCCGTGAGCAGTTCTCCCACCCTATGGCCACTAGCTGCGGTAGTGTGCATGCCTTACAGAGCAGGGCTGATGATGATCAGGGGTTAGCTCGTTGCTAGCTTTAAAGGGGCTTGAGACTCTTCACTCACAAACACTCCCCACATTATGCTCATGAAGACGTGACTTAGAGCTTTAAGACGCTCTTTGGCCATGCTCTTGAAAATGCTGCCCGCCGGGCATTCAGTTGTATACGACTGCGCTAAGGGCTCGTCGCTATTCTCACTATTTCTCGGAGTATTCGGGTTCGCTTTCGTCCCCTCCCGCTCACTCTTGTTTTTTCTCACTCACGCCATCAGCGCCTCAGAATCGCCTCCGCTCATAGACCTAGAAATAGAGAGACAGGCATAAGCTTAGTTTCTGGACGAGGGACGTCAAGCCTAATCGCTTGGATTTGGTTACACTTCTGCGCATGCTCTGTACCGCTAATCATGAAAAACTATTAACCACGGAAACACAAATGTCTAAGTTAATACTAAAAAAGTGATTATTTATGAATTTTCTACAAATACAATTATTTTAAATATAATAAAATAATCTCCATACCTGTGACATGTAAGTTTCACATTATTACTCCCACTCTTAATTTTTTCAATTTTCGCAGTCTGATCTGTTTTGAAATGAGGACAGTGAAATAACTTTTATTTGCAGATATATTTACTAAACCACGCTTGCAGGTCCAGATCGAGCCTTTTTTGCGCTCCTAGGCGAATTTGCCAAATTACGTACTTTATTACTTATAATACATTTATTTGAGTTTTTTATGACCATACTCTGGATTTTTATTCGCAGCTTAAAACATTTATAGTACAACTTGTAATATTTTATTTAAAACTATATTTTAAAGAATGCCAACAATGAAAAGACCATTTTGTGTCCCTCGCCAACTTTACGCCCTGCGCAGCTACCTAATTTTGCCTATAAGGAGGATCCGGGGCTGCACACTTCGCAAATAGCTATGTATCAACGCTTAGGATCGTTATGCACACTATGTCAAATGTACTGATTGTGAGTAAAAATTAATCCCGGATAACCCCGCACTCACACAGTGAAAGGGGCATAGATGGAAATGCCACGCTTCGTACCTCTTTCACTGTATGAGCACGGGCCTGTCCGAGATTCATATCCACTTGTTAATGTAGGTATATATGACAGTGCTGCGCTTGAGCCGGATAGCGGCGAATGACAGTGATAGTCTGATTTTCGAGAGTTGATACCTGAGGCAGGTCCCTCGCACGGAGCGTGGTTTAAGGAGGAACCAATGGTGGCAACACCGCACGCATTCCGTAGCTTACCATTGGTTCCTCCTTAAACCGCGCTCTGTCCGAGGGACCCGCCTCAGGTCTCAACTCTCGAAAATCAGACTATAAGTACTATTACTGTGTGGAAAGAAGACTCCTATACTGCATCTATCCTAAGAAAAACTTTTTCCGTGCAGGGATGATTCTGAGAGGGCGCTGATTGGTCCGACTCCCCACTTAACCGCCTACGTTTTTCTCCGTCTTACCGACTGTTACCTCTCTGTCAACCGTTCTGCACGCGACGCCTTCATATACACGGTGGCACAATTATTTCCGAATACGCACGGCAACCGCCTGTGTTTTATAAAAATTGTTTGCAGTTGTTTTGAATGAACTTAGTTTCTTGCAGAGACAATAATTGTTATAATCTAAATCTTAAAAGTGATGGCATGAGAGTGAATACTTTTCATTAAATGATTTTGTTTATGAATAACCATTATCGATGATGGATATCGTTTTTAGTTACAAATAACCATTATTGTCAACAGAAATATTTGTTGGTCACTAATAACCATTATTGACAGAGAAGATAATAGTCATAAAATTACAGTCATTTAAAAATTAATTGGAAATTTTAACAGTTTTATTCGACCTCTGCCAGTAGGACACTTCTTTCTTAAAGGGACTCCATAAAACTAAATACAACTCTCAACTAAATACAAAAATTTGGATGATTTTTACTTCAAAAAAATAATTTACACACTTTAAATATCAATAAATATGTGTGCAAAAGCTTGTACAAAAATCTTATTCGTTCCTTTGAATATAAATCCTAAAGAAGACGTAATAAACAGCATTCTAACTAGACTATTTAGAACACCTCCTTAACTGATGTTATATTCTTAGGATGGATTCAGTATAGCAGTCAGTATAGACCGCCGCTACGACGATTGTTTTTTCTCACACTCATAAAGACAGGGCACACGTATTTTTGTTATTGGCGGAATCGGCTACATCTCCTTACTACAATATACACAGACAGAGGTGCAGGCGGAGCTAGCAGCGTGGCGGACTGCACCGCCTGCCAGGAGCCTTTTTCCGCTCAATAATAGCACCATTAACCTCGTCGCTCGCCCTGCAAAAACTGCTCCCCCCCCCCCCCCCCCGCCCCACCGCAGTAGCAGCTATCTCTCTTATTGCCAGCACTATTCCGCTAAGCACTCGCCGTCAGTTCTGAGCCACGAGCCCATAGCGAGAGAATACTCCACGTCTTGGGCGTCCGCAGGTCGGGAGAGGGGTGGAGGTGCCCCCCCCCCGACTTGGGGAAAAAGCGCTTATTTTTATACACTTATCTTTATTATGATTATACTAAAAAAGTGATTATCTTTCAATTTCAATTTTAAGTTTTTAATTCAATTGGCGCTACAAAATGGGTTCAAACAAGCTACCAATCGTTGCCTGTTAAACTTGATAATTTCTCAAAGGTGCCCCACCCTGGAAAAAAGTCTGCGGACTCCCTTGCTCCTCAATCGGTTGTTGAAATGGAACAGTGACGGAGGGTAAGAGTATCCCTGTGCACAGTGGTGTCGAAACTCGCTTTTTGTGGGCAAAATTATAAACACTCATCGATTTTTTTCAACAAAAATATGGTTAATGTAATACATATAAATAAAATATGATAAATAAAACAAAAAATAACAAAATATATATAAATATAAAAATACACATAATAAAAGTGTAATATAAAAATAAAATATGGAAAATATCAAAATATAATTATTTTAACCGTGCCCTGAACGCCACAATATTTTGGTTGTCCATTTGTTGAAATTCGAATAAATTTAAAAGTTGCAAGGTAGTTGCACCTAAAGTTTGTATTCCCTCCTTCATAATTGCCTAGGCTTTCATATAAAAGAAGTCCGATTTCTACCACTTTTAAATATTTTCTGAAAAAAAAACAGCTTAAAGTTAAATTGTTATAAATCTTACACTGTTTATACATAGATTAAAAAATGCTTACGACAGGATTAAATAGGTACTTGAAATATACCTGCTGACAGGTATAAAACCGTCGTTTAAACCTGTCTTCTTATATTCTACAATGAGTATCCAAAACGTTCAATTTCACTTTGAACCAGGGATCGAAAGGTTCTATTTAAAATATGGACCGTGTAACTTTTTTAAAAAATGTTCCCACATTATAAGTTCCCATGAGAACCGATATAGAGAAGTTCTTGAAAATAAAAGTTTTAATCGGAATAGAACTTATAAAATATAAAAATAAAAAAATTTCTATAACAGGAACAGATATTTTGTTCATCAATATTAAAAAAGTTCTCACTCGTTGTAACAAATACTGAATACTGTTCAATGACTAAGTAGTATTACAACAATATTGAATAATTATTATAGTTAAATTAATATTCTGAATGTGTTATTTATTTGTAATACTTACCTACGTAGATAATTTCTACGTACCTATTATAGAATTTTTATGTATTTCGGTTCATGTAAGTTATAAAAAAATGTTATTTAGGTATTATTCTTGACAAGTTCTCTTTTTTGTTCAATACTTCTTATGAAACTATTAATTACTGACGTTATGATTTTCATACCTTTTATTGAATAAACATGAAGAATATGATACCCTATTCTTAAATAAAACTAGTATATAATAGTTTAGTATTTTTATTTATCTTAAGGAACCCTTTTTAATAAACATTCTAATATAACTTGTTTCCATGGAACTTTTATTATACGAATTCTAAAATATCTGTTCAAAAATATATGGGAACAATTTTTAAAGTAATTCCTTAGGGAACATTTCTTTCAATAAAAATTCCACAGGAACAGATATTTTCTTAAACGAAACATATTAGTTCTAACAGAATTTTTTTAAAAACGAGAGTTCCAGAACTTTTTTTATCCCTGCTGAGATCTTTACTATTTTGTGTTCAGAACGCTGTATCTGATCATAGAATTATCTGAAATGACTAATATTTGAGGTTTTGAAGCTTTGAAGAGTTGTCACTTTATATTAAAAGATTTTTCAAATTATTAAACTTGAAAAATTGACATTTGACCAGAAAAGGCGGATTTTCAGACCACTGTGCTATGGAAAACCCATTGAAGAATGTTTCGAAAATTGATTATGATTAAGAAAAATGATGATGGTGGGCGGTTGCTGGCCGCCGGCAAGGCGGATAGTGAGAATCATTCTTAAATATTAGTCGTAACCACTGTAATACGCAAAGCTTCTGTAAAATACTACTCATCTACAAATAATCCCTTCACTAAGGTCGTGTCCAGATATATTGGTCGGTGAGTTCGGTTCGAAATCAGCCACCACCACCTGACGATCATGGATTGGCAGTTGAAGTTGCTAGGCCCCCGAAGGATATGGTGGAGTAACGGCAACGCTGCTCGGCTCCGCCTGAACGAAGCCGCGTGGCTGTTGTTTATTCTTAGCGTAGTAGTTGTGTGCGTTGCGAAGCGATGCGTAAACCATTACGAGATGAAGCCATAGAGAAAGAATCAATGTTCTGACCAATAAAGCTCCTGAATTTTGTCGGAGCTAACGCACACCTATTCTGATATGTGTATTTCTACGCTGATAGCTCGGTTTGTCCTACACGTCAATAGCTTGGCACTATCCCCACCACTTTCGGCTCACTCTCGTTCTGCGAAGACGAAAGCGAGTCAGAAAACGTTGAGAAAAGAAGCACCGAGGCATACAAACTGTGTGGTGGGAGAATACCCCTCACGAAACTCACCGGCCAATATATCTGATACCGACCTTAGGTTACCTTATCGTTTAAACATAGCTATCTCTACTAAAATATTTTATTAATCTTTATAGAACCTGTTGTGAATACCATGTAAAGGTAAAGTCAATTCAAATTAAACACTTAAAAGAACAGAGTAACTATACCAAACAGAATTTCGATGCAATTGATAAATTGAACTACTTGCGCTATTCCTGCAATTCATGCAATTTTATATTTTTCTACGCCACTCGTTCTACCCCTTCCCCTCAATCGCAAATTCTTATTACGTACTAAAATGTGTACAGTAAATCCTCGTTATAGCCCTTTTTTACCATGCGTAGTACGCCTGGTGACTATCCCCACCATTTCTTGGAATTCTTCGGTCGAGAGTGAGAGGGAACGAAAGAGTCGACGGCAACATCGTGTCAACTGTTTCGTTCCCTCTCGCTAGTTCTTGGGTTTTCTCATTCGCGGCATTGGCCGCACAGAATAGTGTCCGCAACGCGTCGTACGCCAGCCGCCAGCCCCGTTCGTCGGGTTTAATACGAGTGTTTACTGTACACTTTCATTTCTTCTTCCCCTTCCTCAAAATTCTTACCCATTTTACAATCGTTCTATAAACTACGAGTTGCAGCTGTATAATTGTGTAATTTTGGTGTGTAAGTCAAGTCCGGTTAGCTGATCGATTTGGGAGCCGAAGCGGCCCTTGTGGTTCCCAGACAGCGTTGCCAAAAGTATGAAGAAAATAGCCGCGCAGCGACGTAGTAGGGAGTAGTAGAGAGCATTCCTTAAAGTTGCAACCTACGCGCGCGCGCGAACAAGTGGAATTGGCAACACCGCCTCGCGGGCGCATTCCACTACAACTATGCACCGGCCCGGCGTTCGGGATGCTGCCAGTGACCGCTGGACTTCGAGAATTTTATGGTGGTCTCTTTCAAATTAACGTCGTAAAGAGCTATGCGGAAATTCCCGGCCCAGGTAAGCGGGCCGCGCGCTCCGCTTTTATGATCGGTTTACCACTCGCACCCCAGATTACTGTAATGAGGTGAAAACAATGCCAACTGGTCTTGTACCCGTCTCAGTTTAAAAAATTTTAACTACGACAGGGTTAACCGCGGCGCTATACCCCTGTACGGAGAGATGGTTCGCTACTTGCGTGTAAAAGCTACAATAATGGCGCATCGTTCCAAAAAATAACTTTAACGGAAGCCGGTATGGGCGTGGCGTTGAGTAGCTAAAAGGTCTGGGTTAGGTTTAGTCAGACACAAAAATTCTAGAAAAAAATTCAAACACCGCTACAATCAAAAATACATCCCATTAGTTACCCCTTACGTCCGATCTATGCATGCAAGGATAAAATCATGAAAAAGAAAACCAGAACATTAGATGGCCTGAGGCCTGCACAACTAACATATAATTGAATAAAAATTTAATTTCTCAATTTATGAAAGTAATAATACAAAAACAACCAGCCTATTGTTTATCAACACCATGAATTTTAAAAAGAACATTAAATACAGTATCAAATAAACAGTTTGCAAAAGCTTTTCACAACAATTATGGTTAAAAAATTGATAAAAGGAAAATCGAGTAAATGTAAAATATTTTAAATTATCCATCATTAAGAGGGTTTTATAGTTCAAATGTTATACGAAAAAGGCCCCAAATTCTTCAACCCGGGCCGAGAAATTCCAAATAGCTCTTTGCGACGTTAATTTGAAAGAGACCATCCTAAAATTTTCGAAGCTCGGGCATCACTGCTGTCCAGCGGTCGCTGGAACCTCTCCGAACGCCGGGCCGGTGCATGGTTGTAGTGGAATGCGTACGTGAGGCAGTGTTGCCATTTTCGTCTGTTCGCGCGCGCGCGCGTAGGTTGCAACTTTAAGGGATGACCCTGTATAGCTCTATGTCACGTCATCATATCCCTACGGCAGGGAATTCTCCCGGCAACGCTGCTTCCAGAGCCGCCGATGCCCCGATCGCGGACCCGATGATACCGGGGACATATAACGTGTGGAGAAAACTGTAGTAATGTGCGTGCAGGCTCGTATTCGTAGGCTTAAATAATTGGCACTTTTGGGGGCCCCAAAGAGCCAAAATTTGTCGCCCTCTTTACATAATTTCGGGGCCTCCTTGCTTGCTACCAGTAAAAGACTTGATGTAGGATGTCCCTTATAATGATTTTTTTTTAATTTAAGAATTCGGTCCTAGATGCCCACTGATTTATTTCCCATTGGTGTGGTAAATATGTGGGCAAAATTTCGACTCGATCAAACAACTCTAACCCCGGCCTCAAGAGGCTCAAAGTTTCGAACGAAACTGTGCTCTTGCAAACAGCTGTTTTTTTAATATGCAACCCTGCATGTAAACAAATCTGTGATAGAACTAGAGTTGGGACTGTCAATTATTGATAACTTATTAATACTTAACGATATATCGTTAATATCGTTAAGATATCGTTAAGTGGTGGAAGGAGGAAGGTGATACAAGTTTTCCATTTCTCCAGTCACCGAAATATTTATTGTAGGAACCGGAAAAAAAACGAAAGCCACGGTGCTGGGACTCGAAGAACCCAAACCGTCTGCGCGCCGGCCAACCAATTCCCCCACGCCAACTTCCCCGAAATCCCTTAACTCCGAATTCCTACTTAATGGACGGCCACCTATGTACCTCGCACCATAGGCCGTTTCCCAAACGCCGATGCCTACATTTATGCATTTCAGCAACCTCTGTTCCAAGTGAACGATTATTTTTTAAAGGTGGACAAAAAAAATTAAAAGAAATAAAAAAAAGTTTACAGTATATCGTAACTTTAAGCTTCTTGAGGTAGGGCTCAGAATAATCCGATTTGGCCGAAATTTTGCATACTTACTTAGCACACTAAAAGGAATAATCTTAGCGAGCCTCTCAACATTTTATCGCACCTTCAATTCTAAGGGACACCCTAACCTGAGGTCTCTACACTCACGAATTGTCCCACCACGGACCACAGCTACCGCAGGAGTAGTTTCTGGCTCCCGATAGTTATGCGGCTTTGAGCTCCCAAAAAAACAACTCCTAGAGCTGGCCGGGCCTGGTATAAGCGATGAAAGTCAAACAGTTTTAATATTATAGAACCCCTCGTGCAACGATACTGGGCCTATCTAAAAAATGTGTAATAAAAGCTTAAAATCGCATTACAGAACGTTAATTAGCGATTTAGACAAATGTTTTCGTTATTTATTGCATTCAGCTTAATGATTCTTCGTATCCAAATGAAATGTTAAGCTGTCGAAGTCATAACCTATTTCGAAATTATATACATACGTAACGTACAAAACCGACACATATATTTCTTTGAGTTAGAGGATGTCTATATGTATATGGGAATAAGTACCATACCCTAGTATAGTTAACTATAAGTTAGTACATGTGGAAAATTTATTTGAAAGTGTAAAGAGCTAAAGTTAGTGGTGTTAAAATCTTGAAAAAGCAATAAATACGGAGTCAGAAGAGTTAAAAAAAATTGAATACATCTTTCTCTAAATAAATAATTTAAATAAGAAAACATTAATGAAAAAGTTCCACGCGTGATAATTTCAGCACAAGCATTTTTCTGAATCTGTGGAAACGTATAAATCATTACAAGTTAATGTCAATCTTTTTATGTAAATATAATATGTCTCATGCACAACGAAATTATTGTACTCCATTTGCGCATAAAGTTATTATTCCTTAGAATTGTGTTAATTTTTTTTATAAGCTCGTTATTTCGCAATATCATTATATTACAGGAGATTATCCGAAAGTAAATTTTAAATGATAAATTATGTAAAACAATATATAATAATCAATCTGGCGTAAACTTTAGCAATATGTGGGAGTGGAAAAAAAATCCTTGATTCTCCATTCTTTTAGTTTTACATTTTATTTGTTTGTAACCGTATGTACATAAAAAAATTTCTAAAAATTTGGTCACTACTTTGCTTACATTTAGAATTATTGTTTCCCGTTATGGGGCAGGAACAGTGCACGATGGTTATCAAATAACTGGACTAAAAAAATGTAGTGTTTCAGCTACATGAATTAAAGAGATACTGCTCAAATTGTAATTGAGGCGTTATTATATTTACAAAATTCATAAGTTGACTAATGTAACCATTTGATAACACTTAAGTAGTAGCCATCAATGTTATTAGCAAAAATTATTTTACACTCTTGCAAGTGTATAAATAATTAGATAAAAATTCAATATTATGAAAAAATTTAATAATATAATTGCCGTTAATTCATATTTGCTTTAATGATCCCTATTTTAAAATATCTGTTCTATACTGAATTTTTATAAATACATAGAACGAATATATTAGTCCTTTGTTCTTTCCTTTAAACGAGGCTATCAGCGCAATAGTAGCATAACCTCAAAACTTTTGTTTTGAGATAACGGCTAATGAAATTATTGACGTTTTAAAGACGTTGCTTAACATTTCTGCTTTTAGGTATATGGGTATGATTGTTTGCAAAATATAATTGCTAAGATGTATATTATTAGTATATAAAATAATGACCAATGCTGCACAGGCCAATATTTTGCGACTTAAATCAACAAAATGCTCAGTGTAAAAACACATTTTTGTGCTCCCATTTTGTGTATGGTTTTGTAGGGTTGCCCAGGACAATATAGAATTAAAGTTTTGCTGTATAAGAAGTGGTTTATGCTGAAACGTCAATTCACCCAAAATTGTGGGTTATGCCACTATTGCGCTGATAGCCTCAAATTATTCACACTAAAGAACAGTTTGTCATAATATAATGTACAGTAGGATTCCTCTGCAGATTCATTCTAGGCACTCCATAAAAGTTTTCGAGTTATTCCCACTACTTTTTCGACTGCCCTAAGTGATCGACCCTACAGAGCACTTGAAGTAGGCGTCGATCAAGAAGGCAAGACAGATTAACAATATATTAATATATCGTCTTTAAAAATAAAATATCTATATGTTCAATGATTCTTGTTTTTCTTTAATATTTCTAGTAACTTACAGGGAGAGTATTTTAGGTGTCCGCCTCCGATCATTTTGATTTTTGGATATGTTATAGCGGACCGAAAAATAAGAAATACGTGTTTTTTATTTATCCCCGTTTTCATATTTGGGGGGTGAAAACTGCGTTCAAAGTTAGGGTTGAAAAATCATTTTTGTGGATTTTTGAAAATCTGGTGAGTCAGTCATATTTCGCATTCAAAGACACAAAATTCGTCCATTGACACTATTTCTCTATCTCTAATAGTTCTCGAGATATTCCACAAAAATGATTTTTCAACCCTAACTTTGAACGCAGTTTTCACCCCCCAGATATGAAAACGGGGAAAAATAAAAAAACACGTATTTCTTATTTTTCGGTCCTCTATAACATATCCAAAAATCAAAATGATCGGAGGCCGACACCTAAAATACTCTCCTTGTTAGTGTGATCGTCACGATAAAAATAAGATCAAATTCGATTATGCTTAGATCATTTTTTGTATATGTTGTCCAAAAATCATTCACTGCCATGTTGTCCTGGCTCACACAATTCTTTCATTCCTTGCGTGGGGCTTACTGGAATACTAAATTGATGCCTCGATGCAAGTGCGATAAACAGCTAACAACATCAATGAGCTAATACTTTGATGGTCGATTTGAGTGCCAGATGGTTGCGAATCTTTTTAAAGGTGGATTCAGACGGCACGTGGATCGGCGAGGTTGCTCGGCTCGCCCAGGCTCGGCGAGTCGGCTTGGCGAGTGGGCGAGCCATGAGTATCCTCACGGCGAGCTATGAGTGTCCTCACGGTGCGGGGATCAGCGAGCTTGCTCGGCTCGCCCAGGCTCGGCGAGTCGGTTTGACTAGCGCGACTCGGCCAGCCAGGAGCGTTCTCGCGGCACGTGAGCTCGGCGACTCGCGCGCAAATCTCGCCGATCCATGTGCCGTCTGATTCCACCTTAAAACTTCCGGGAAGGTTCGCGACCGGTCCAACGACATGAATCTATTCAGGAGTACTACTGTAGTCATTATACAGTTACTTTCGGATGAGAAAAGTAAGATTGCCAAACTCAGACGAGGAGCAAATTCGTACAAATAAAACAATGGAAAGGATCAAGAATCAATACGATTAAATATGTCCGACATGTAAATGAAGGCTGTAAGTAGTGTTCATATGCTCATTACATTTGTATTATTTGTATTATTATTTTACTCGCTTTGCGCATGTATTTAATTTGAATCAAATAATTTTGTTCGGAAAATTCAATTTCTTTCTCGCACAAAGCATATAACACTACAGTATTGTCTCGTTAGCGGCTCGCTGGTCGGGACCGGCGTTGAGCCCGTATCGTGAACGGAGCCCTAATTCCGAGTGTTCGTTTCTCGCTTCTTTCTGGCCGAAGGGGGGAGCGAGATGGAACACTGCGTGCGCGGCGAGCGTGCGCGATGGTCTCAAGCGCTTACCGTGAGCCGGGCCTGCGTCAAGATTTTTCGTGCTCACGCAAAGTTAGCACTGCGCCTGCGTCAGTCACGCACACGTTACCACCGCTCCTGTAGGTGTTTCCCCGTCCATCACTGCGGCCCCGTCGCTCCTAACTCTGTGCTCACGGTAAGCGCTTGGGCCCATCGCGCACGCACGTCGCGCACGCAAAGGACAGAGTGTCAGGCGTCCGAAAGACGCAGCGAGACAACACATCAACGCGTCGTCTGTCTCGTACCGTCCTCGCTCGCTTTCAGTGCCTCTCGCTCGCTCTCCTTCCATCTCGCTCTCGCCTTCGCCGGACAAGAGTGAGACAGAAGTGGTGGGTAGCGAAAAGTCCGTATCGTGTACACCAAACCGAGCCCATAACGAGACAATACCGTAAGTGGAGAAGCAAACTGATAATAGCGATGTAAATCATTCCGTTCAGATTCAGTTGCAAACTGTTCAAAGAGAAATGTCAACTGGTAAAGTACAAGTAATAAAACGTGTCTATACAATTGTCAGCCTACGTGAGAAGACAGTAGTGCCATTACTCATTCAAATTTATGAATTTTCGTGAATTTTACAGAAGCTAATAATGTATTGCAACGCATAGTACATATATGTCGGCTTCACATTATTATTGTATATTTTATTTTAAGTATAAAGTAGTGTTAGTTTGTAGGATTATACAAATAACTATCGAGGTAAAATACAACTTTCAGTGTTGAACACTCAGAAAACAAAGGCAAAGGAACGAAAAAAATTGCACAGTTAAAAATCATGAATCGGTCGTAAAATTTGAAAAGTTGTACAATACACCTAGGAATATGCTCATGTATATGTACATGAAAAAATGTACCTACTGCCGTTAAGTATCCTTAATTTTGAAGCTGCGAAATCCTATTTGTTGCGTATACATGGGTAGTCATTCTAAACACTTTTAACTTTTAAGTTTGTAAGATCAGATTATTCGTCACATTTGAAAAAATTAGTTGTACATAGAAATTGTAAATTAATAGATGGTATTAATGAATGTGATTTAAAAAAGAAAATACAAATTTAATAAATCAACTTCTCTCGCTCACTCGCTTTCTATTTAACACGTTGGAAACAACATTGTAGCAACCACTTTCGTGATACTACACAAATAAATGCTTGGTCCCGCATTATAAGTGTCTGTCAAAAAGTAATCGAATTTAGCTAATTCTTTATCATCGATTAACAATTTAAATATCTATTGCTATTAAAATATTTCTATAATTTTTCCATTATCTTAATCGGAAGTTTGTTCACGAATTGATAAAAACTTTCTGATAAAAACAAGACCCATTATGGCATCAGTCAGACTAACTTTGAGTTATATAGTAATGTCCTCTACTGCTTCAATTTTCGTATGAATTTAGCTCAAAATTAGAACCGCCTCGAACCATGACTGTATACTGACAACCCATTAAAAATCCTCTTAATAAGATAAAAGAAAAATTCTAGAAATTCCATTTTTTAGCAGTCATGCCTCATCGTTTATGTATTGGTTCCGATCATCGAGTACACGTTGCTTGGAGGGTCGCTTGATGGAGGCAATTTCACAAAATAATAGGGGATAATGCGTACCCAACTAACCGACTCATTTAGTAAGCAAGCAACGAACCCATTTAACACTCAACTAGCTATGGTAGAGTTCATGGATATTGGTCGGTCTAGGCGGTCTCGCGAAAAGCGATTGAGGGGAAATCCGTCTCCTCCATCTGAGGCTTAAACGCAATCCAACGGCGCATGGCTCGGCGAGTTTCGCGCGTCCTTGCCGGACCACACGTCGTGGGTAATTCCCACTGGAAATGATAAGCTCGGTTTCACGCAGCTCGGCTTGGGCTTCCCGACCGTTGTCGGTAGCGTTGCCGTGTGTAGAGAATTAATGGCGACGTAGAGACCACATGACGTACTACGGAGTAGGAGAAGAAAAACACAGCAATAACGGTATGTTTGTGTTGGTGACACCGTGACGTCATGCCAATTCATCGCATGGCGTGCGCAAGTCGATTAGTGTACATACGGCTATGTGACGTCGAGTATTTTCTACGCGTAGAGAATTCCCAGCCAACCCTGGTTGTCGGTATATAAATGTGGCACGAGTCAAAGAAAAGCTAATCTGCCTCGGCTGAAACGGCGAGTCTAGCCGCGCCGTGAGAACGCCCATGGCT
This sequence comes from Andrena cerasifolii, assembly GCF_050908995.1. NCBI lineage: Eukaryota > Metazoa > Arthropoda > Insecta > Hymenoptera > Andrenidae > Andrena > Andrena cerasifolii. Next base: position 2,256,739 of record NC_135125.1, on the reverse strand, counting down.
CGCAGCTCGCCCTCGCCAAACAGACTTGACCGAGCCTACAGACTGACCGAGCCATGCACCATTGAATTGCAACTTTACGCGTAGTCATAAGCCTCGTGGCCACTAGCTATTGCTAGTTTATTAACTTGCGACATTTATTGCGCAAGGAACTTGCATGAGTGTTTACACTACAGCAATTATTTTACGCAAGTTCTTGCCTGCAAGTAGTTGCCAGAAAAATCTTGCTGAAGATATGTCCCGCGTGTCTACACCACGGTGTAATAGACAAGTGTTCCGACTCTGTACCTTTTACCCTATCGATTTTGTGTGCCGGTTTCTGTTTAGTTTCCCTGGCCGCCGCCAGAGGCATCATGACTTAGAAGGCATATACATATGTGTTAATGAGATTGTGGTAGTAGAGATTGTAATGGTATTACAGGGCTTGCCAGAAAAATCCTACGCGTAATGGAGGGGGAACATGCCACGCGTGCGCATGTTCCCCTTCTACTACGAGTAGGAATTCCATACCAGGCCTGTATATATATGTAAATACCTTTACAACAGCCACGAAATCTGCCGGGCTCCAGAAGAACTAGGACAAAAATGTCACACATTCTGGACAGGAGTCGGAATACCTGAGAGTTGACAGCAAATATTTATACGTAAAGTATCTACTATAATGTCGGTCCAACAAACTAGAATTTAGAATTAGTTGGACCAAACATTACTAAAAGTGATACAAAAATGCTGGCGTGCACGTAGATTCGAAACCGAATACTATGGTCCACCTACTTGCTTTCTACTCTCGCCAGAAATTTCCAATTCGTTTGGAAGTAAAATCTTTCTCAGAGAGAGAAGATTATCGGGTGTCTACACTATGACAGAATTCACTTGCTGAGACCAACTGTCGCAAGTAATCAGAACTTGCTAGAGTTACTCTCAGGCGTGTTTACACAGTGCTGACATCAACTCTCGCAATGAATGTCGCAAGTTTATTGCTAGTGGCCACGAGGCTATAGATTTGCCACTTCGAGTTGCGCAACTCCCGAAGAGTATGGTGAGGTAATGGGAACGCTGATGTGCCTCTCCTATAACGTAGTCTGAGAGGGAGCGAGAATGCTAAGAAAAGGGACACTGAGGCAGGCAAGCGGAATGGTAGTAGTTAGCTCGCACTCGCTCTGATCGGCCAGTATCCATGAACTCTAGCATAGTTACTACTGTATTTAGACTTCGCTAGGTTTCTTTATCAACAAACCAAGACAGCGTTCCGCAGGTTTTAAACAAGTTAATTGGGACCGTATCTCTTTTCCTGATCATTACCTCCTGCATCGTTACGTAAGCTCGCCTTTAACGAGTATTTTTCCCATTAAACTGACAAAATGTTACCGATGTACTTAGCGTTTACAAATTTGAATGCACAACTGTTCTAAGTACATACTTTCACGCTTTTCTTATGTATTTTATAAAAGAATCAGGATCAGTTGTAAGGAAAAGCTGTTACATCGAATAATACCTTAATTATTATGATAAAATTGTTTGAAATTACTACTAATAGACAGTTACTTATGTATCACTTGTACGAAAGGAACGTTAAAATATAAGTACGATAATTCGATAATACTTTATACGAGCACGGTGACCGTATCATTTTTACTTCTTAATTACAGTAAAGTAACAAAGGGTGGGTAGATTCAACTTCTTTCGGGGAATTAATTTGAGAAATAGTTCAATGAAATGGGACGATGGTTACATTTGTACTATGCAATGTAATGATAGTGATTATAAGATGTTTATCTTTAGTCGCGATAAAAGCATTTGAGAAATAGTGGATTGCGTAATTTGTGACCTCGTTATTTCACTGACTGAAACATTCCATGTAATTAAGCAACGAGCTTTCAAAAGTTCTGCCGCTCGTTAATGTAAACTATTTTGCACTCCCCGTGGCGGCGATTGTACTTAAAAGACGCGTAATTAAAATTTCTGTACACAGAGAATCGCTAACGAGCGGGCGTATTCTCTGAATTTATGTACGGCAATCCATGCGTATTTTGTGAAGTGTATACCTACATGTATACATATTTTGGTGGTCCTTAATTTTCAACCTTCGACCTTTTTCGATTTCACCCCCCCCCCCCTCCCCCGGAATGGTTTTAATAGAAAAAACAGTATGCATAAAAGATGGGCTAGATCGGATGACGGGAGCTTTCCCCGTGCCCCAACGTCCTCGGGATTTTACATGTAAAATTACATAAGCGTGGCTTCACCACTATCGCAAGTCCTCTATGTACCTAATTTGTCAAAAACATTAAGGCAATATATCTCTCGCGTTCTTTCAATCTACAGTACAACATACCATACTTTACTGCTGGACACACCGCAACTAGTGTTCCAATCAACCTTGCAAAGTCCCGAATTTTGCAACTTTCCTTGTTTCTAAATTCTCTAGTTATCCGGGCTAAATTTTCTCGCTTTTCTTCTGTCCCTTCTATCACGCACTTATTCGAGTCAATGACGAACCCCAAGTATTTAGACCTTGTGTTTGGGACAAGACAAGACTTTGTTTTATTTATAATAAAACCTAGAGAGTTTAAAGTTTCTGTTGTTATTGTACGATTTTGATTTTCTAAACAAGATTGCCTATCTTTGCCGATACACGGAATATCGTCTAAATATATTGATAACATTAAACCTTTCCCGCGAAAATATTGTATGCCTGTTCTCATTACCTTTGTAAACACGTATGGACTAGTAGTCAGACCAAACGGCAAACAAGTAAATTCAAATAACTGACCCTGAAAATAGAATCTCAAAAATTTCCTACCATCTTTATGGACTGGAATTAAAAAATAAGCGTCTTTCAAGTCAATATTACACATAGAAACATTTGGAAAGATTAATTTCTTTGCAGTTCGCAAATCCTTCATTTTAAAATGGACCTTAGTGGCGCATTCTTTGAACTTTTTTAGATTTAAAATAAAACTAGTCGAACCGTCTGGCCTAGGCAGTAGAAAATAGGAAGATATCAATTATCCCTTTGCTGGTAAACACTTCTTAATTGCCCCTGTAACAATAAGTTTTTTAATACTATCTTTAGCCTCTTTAGTTTCAGACAGTGACCACACTGGCTCTTTCGGGGAAGAGTCTTGCAATACGTCATTACCGATAGGTATTTTGTAACCCCCTATACAATCTAGCACAAACTTATTATCAGTAATTTCCTTCCATCTATTGTGGAACTTCTTAAGGCGAACAGCCTCTAAGATTTCTGGTGTGGCTCTACTCTCTGTGATGTCTGTTGTTGAGTCTGGTTCGACGACTGGGTTTGGGCACCCTGCTTCTTCGTTGGGAATATGGTGCGGGGATATGTCCTCCCTCTGTTGCCCAACCGCAGTGCTCCCTGATATGACTGGGATGGGCCCCTCCAGTTTAAAGATCTTATTGGTTTTAGTGGAACTCTTTTATAAGAAGTACCTGATGCTTTTGGCTTCAGATCCTTGGTCAGCTTCTCCATCGCTTTAACTTCCTTAATTTTTTCACCAAGATTTTTCCCAAAGAGAAAATTGTCTGGCTTCGTTTTTTCCAGCCCATTCCTCATAGGTTTGCTTACCCCCGGAAGGATGTAGGCTGCCCTAACCCTTGACTGTGCATGATGCACTTCCTCAAAGCACTTCCCAGCATCACGCAACTATTCTAGCAGCTTTAACCTGTCTACAGGTTCTTCGTCATCCTTCAGGGTTGCTGAAATAGCCATCCCAAGGCCGATAATCCTGAACCCGCCAAGTTCTGCGTTAATAAGAAATGTTTGTCTCTTTTCTGAGATGATTCATTTAATGAAGGTACAATTTCTGGGTTAAGCTCAAGTGCCTCCAAATTACAATTCCCCTTTCTGGAATGTTTCTTAAGTAATTCCTTAACCTCCTTTCTTAGCCCAGATGCTAACCACGAGTTCCACCTGGATGTCAGAAAATTGTCCAACTCAATTTCTTTAGGGTTCTGTAGGGTGGGATCCTCTCCGAACACCTTCACGATTTCTTCATCTAATTCATCTACTGATGCACTGGCCATATCTTGCTCAATCGGGGCCATGTCTGTTTGACTCTCCTCATTTTCTTTATTTTCTACAATGAACATGAGTATTTGTTTCCACGATCTCGTTATATTCTTACCTCTCGTGTAAGCTAGACCAGTCTTTGACAATAAGTAATGCACGACTTATGTCTCACTTCTCGTGTGAGCTCTATCGTCTAAACGAGGACAGACCGAATTTCTATAACTTAACCTAGCTCGACTTACCTTGAGGCATGTTGTTTTCCGGTCGACTCTCTAATTTCTTCTCTAATTACTGTAATCTCTCAAGTATAATGCTCAACTCCGATGGCTTTGGGCTTGTTGAGATAAAACTACAACTCGCCATACTAAGGCTTGAGCTTCGACTTGAAACCACGTGTTCGTGACGACCACGTGATTTTGAAAGGGCCTTTTCAGACGACCTTTTCCTTTCTTTCGTCCTTGACCCCTCTTTGGGCGATGTGTCCCTATGTCTTGATTTCCCCATTATGTTTTAAAAGAAAAGCACTCATTTGAACTAAATTAAGTTATTTCGAACACTGGGCGAGGTGTGCCCTCATAGCACAAGAAACGTAATGAAGAGGAAGGATGAAAGAACGGACTACGCTCAGTGATGCCAGAATCGTGGGACGCGGAACCAAATGCTTACCCCCACTATGACCTACCGTCGTCCCCCACTTTCTTCCTATCGCACTGCACACAAGAATATCCCTACCCCTGTAGGTGTGCCTTGTCTGTTGGGCTATCGAGTACACGGACAGGGGTAGGGATATGCTTGTGTGCAGTGCGATGGGAAGAAAGTGGGGGACGACGATATGGCATAGTGGGGGTAAGCATTTGGTCCCGCGTCCCACGATTCTGGCATTACTGACTACGCCAATTTTTGGTGAACTTTACAACATTGTGAAGTCTCCTAGCGGAAAGTAGCGGTACTACTAATCTTTGATATTGAAATTATTCTAATCATCCCAATTCTCCCACTAATTAAATATAAAATTATAATATCAACAAAATCAACATTCTACTTATTATTATTAATATTAATCATTAGTTTATGAATTGAATGAATATTCTCTTATCTAGAGTGAATCAATTAGGATATTAGTAATCTTGTAATCTAGAGAACGAGGCCTACCATATAATAAAAGATCATAAGAAATTAACAACAAAAGGTGATGTTAAAAAACAATACTTATTACAAATTGTAAAAGATTATCGTAGTCATTTTCCTTGCTGTGTTACATACGCAGACCTATCTTTGAAATTTTAACCCTTTCGAGTGTTCGGAATGCACGTAACCCGGCGGGGTCACCGTTTCTTGCAGTGGTGCGATGCAACCAAGTTTTCCCCGAAAACCTAATATTCAATTGAAGCCATTCATGTCCCCACTACTTTCTAGTCGAATTTCACCGTATAAAAGGGGGCACGAATCCACACTCGGGGGCTCATTTCCAGTCTAGCACGTTTAGGTGAAAGATGTTCGTGAGATCGAGTAACATTCTCCTTCAAGTATTAAAGCAACTTAAACCAAACAGTACGTAGAATTGCTGATAGGTGTTGTAACTATTAAAGTCTTTGAGACCCCCGCATTTCTCAGTGCGTCAAAACCGAGAGGTGGATCTAGGTACCGCGACAAACAAACACTGAAACAATTGTAAAAGACTGAGTTTATAGAATATAATTAGTTATTTCTTATGCAGAGTTCTTCTATTTGAATCAATCATTATCTGAATTTCCTCTTCGAGATAAACCCACTTAGATACACCTTTACCGCCCAAGGTGTATCACATTATAAAGTTACGAGGCTAAATTAACATTTCCTAGTGGCTCCCGGTGTTATCCAGGCACCGGTTCGTCCACGCTTTCCAACCTCCTAACGGCTCATGGTGTAATCCAGGCACCGGTTCGGCCGTGAACATTTACCGTCCTAGTGGCTCCCGGTGTTAGCCAGGCACCGGTTCGTCCGTTACTAACAAACTCTAACAAACAAACTCGATCCTCGGCCTCGCAGTCGCCAATCTCTTTGCGCTCAGCCTCGGCTCGTAACAACTGTAAGAAGAATATATCTACATATTCTTACAAACACTGAATAAAGAATAATTTCATTAAAAAATATTCAATTTTTTATTAGCTAGTATCTTTTAAAAATAATGATACAATTGAAACTATGCGAGAATTTTATCTTACTTCAATCAAGCCTGATGCAAAGGGAACGCACGGCTGGTTGCGGTCAAATAGCTTCCAGAATAATAGCTGCAGAAATTATTGTAATAGAACTCAATTTTCAGCAATAAATTTACTGAAAGAGACACTAAACACCAATAAATATAAGGAAAAAAAGAACAGCTAAATAGCTGAATAACTATGCCAGAGGACTTGCAGTAGAGGTGGAGCCGCGCTTATGCAATTTTTAACGGACTTCAAAAAGGGGGAGATTATAGATTCGACCTGTATGTATTTTTTTTATGTTTGTCACCGCATAACGGTGATTCCGTCCTACACTGCACCAATATTGGTCTAATATTTTGCCAGTTCTGGTTAATAATTTATGGTCTTTAGACCATTGTCACCTAATTATATTATTATGTTATGTACGGACACGCATATGTCCTGAGCATGTTGTTTCAATATGTATAACACTAAAATAATAAAAAAAAATAAAAAAAATTAAAATTGAAACCGACTTCAAAAAAATAAAAATGTACTAAAAAGTAAAAAATAATTTAATCCCTTATTTAATCTACGACTTTCATATTTTTTAAGTCTACGTCTCATCAATTGCACTGTGTAAATCTAGCGCCGACTTAAAAAATATGACAGTCGTAAATTAAATAAGGGATTTAATAATTTTTTACTTTTAAATGCATTTTTATTTTTTTTTGAAGTCGGTTTTAATTTTTTTAAATTTTTTCCACACTTAAACTTCAGAGCTCTTGGGTTACGTTTTCACGCCATCCAATCTAGCCTATCTGTTGTAGATATTATTTCTTTATCTATTGAAGCCAGTCTAGGGAGTGGGACCAAAAATATTGGACAACAATTTTGTCATCATTTACAGTTAAAGGCCACCTTAATATACAGGGCGTTTTATAGGAATAGGGATAAACTGTAAAGGCTGGTAAAACTCATTGAAAGAAAGGAAAAATTCTTAGTAAACATATGCCCGGAAAGTGATCGTTTCTGAGATAATTCAAAAACCAGGTTTGCGGCCCGGTTGTTCGGTGCTGCAGTAATACCTACCGCACGGACGAGACCGACTGTCGACCAGATGACGGGAGCTTCGCCTATTGTCTAAGCCTAAGGTTTTGAAAATATTCGAATACTAGAAAATATTAAACAATGGAAGCTATAAGGCAAAACGCGCACACGGCTGTTGAAGATATTGGTGCTAAGTAATTCTTGAAGTTTAAGAAATAAAATACAAATTCCGTTTCTATCAACCCTCTAAAATTAATCAATCCTGCATGGATTATATACTCGTATATCTTAAACATTGTGTTTTCATTTGATCTGAATATGTATTGCCTGTAGATTCACATTTCACTGACTTGCCTTAAGTCAGCGAAGGCCAGATCGAGCCATTTGGGAGCCCGGCCTCCATGATGTTTACCAGAGCCGCGCGGAAGGGGAGCTCGAAAGCCAATGATAACGTGGGCGCGCCACGGGTAGGAAAAACTGTAAGACTGTAAATAGTAGCGTGCGGTGCAGGCTCGAACCCCTAGGCTGAAATAACTGGCCCTCTTAGGAGCCCCAGTGGCAGCGATCACTGGGGCCCTCAAGAATCCCAGTCATTCAAGCCTATCGTACGGGTACGAAGCTGCACCGCACACTACTACAGTTGTCCCTATCCGTGGCGCGCCCACGTTATCATTGGCTTTCGAGCTCCCCGTCCGCGCGGCTCTGGTAAACATCATGGAGGGCGGGCTCCCAAGTGGCTCGAACTGGCCTTCGCTGCCTTAAGTGACTGTCTAGTCTAGACTAGCCCGTCTTATTTTACTAGTAACCGGTCGTAGCGGGTTAACCCGGTTACTTCGGTTCTTTCTAGAATTTAAGAACCGTTCCCTCGCGGTTAGTATGGGTTGCAGAAACCTTCCTTGGTTAACCGGGTAGGGGTTAGGGTTACGCGGCGGTTCGGATCCCTGCTTCGTAAGCGACGCTTTACTTGCTTACGTATAAGTACTGTACATAACATAATATGTACAGCTTTTATGACAAATATTCAAAGTGATGACCATTTATTTGAATGCACACTGTGTAAATAATAATATCTTATGACAGGTGACGTATACAATGAGATTTAGTCAAGTGGACAGAAGCATATGAGTAAACTGGTCATAACATTATAATTATTCTTCATTTAGTTATTCCAGTTATTTAAAACTCAATATCTCTGAAGTAGGTAATTTAAGGATATGTTCACTAAGATTTTTTGTTTCTTTTACTCATTGTCAGTTCTACCCACCTGCGCTGTTTGTATTTATACCGATGAAACACCCTGTATAAACGTAGGTATCATGACGCACTTCTCACATTGTTATACGATAGGCACCAAATATATATTGAAATTAATGTTATGCTGTAAACCAAACATAAAATCACATGCATATAGTATGCGCATGCGAATGCACGAATGCACTTTGCATGCATTGTCTAACGTTACTTGTACATCACTTTATAAATGGGTAGTCTATCGATAATATGAATATTGTAGCACACTGTCAGGTGCAACAGAGAATTCGATCAAACATTATTAATTTATTATTCGGAAACAGAGTTTGGTATTATTATATTAGACTGCCCGTATTGTTGATAATAGCAGTTTTTAATAATTAATTTGTCAGTAATTAAGCTTTGAAAATAGAAATTATAGGTACTTCAATTCTAGGAAACAACTGGGCTTTGATAACAATTTTGACATTAATTTACATTTAACGGGTTTTGGTACTTACGAAATAAGTACAAACACGTTCAACTCCAAATACACACATACGTAGTTTACGTTTTCAATTAAATAAGAATACAGTCTTCTCCACATCAATGCGTGTAAACTATCATGATTATAGATGCGGCACGCACAATACAAAATTAAAATGTTAGAGAATATTACCGATGGATTGTCTCATGAAAAATTTGAAAATTTCAGTAATGGATGGCGTAGGATCGGTGCACACGAACGGCACGTGTCATTTTGCACTCGCATCAATATGACGCCGCGTTTTCGCAGTAGACAGTTCTTGAAATATATTGTCAAGGTCAACATTTTGAACATCTTTTCCCTATATATATATATATATATAACCCCCGCTCGGCTTTAGTTTCCGAAATATTCATCAAGATATTTTTTATAGTTTTTTCGTTCGCATCGACTGTCGGAGTTGGTTTGCGTTAAAGCGGAATTTCATATAGGTACATGTCTGACTGAAGCGGCAAACGCATTTACGTATAGTAGTATGCACATATACCAGTGCTGTTCAACATAGCGTTTCCATCCGTAGGGAATTAATGGTGGCGTAGGGAGCTAGTGGCGTAGGGAGCTAGTGACGTAGGGAGCTAGTGACGTAGTACAGAGTAATGGAGAGGGAACAGCTATTGGACGTTGGAACGCAGTAACGTAATATAGGAAGGGATCGATTTTTTGGGGATTTTTTTCTAGGAAAACCGATAAACTTTTATTATTAAACATTAACCCATTGGAAAGAGTACATCTGACGGATATTTTAGTAGTTTTGTGGTGAAAAGTAGTGAAAGGTTTTTGAGTTGTAGGCGAAGCCCGAGACGTCCTTTTTAGGCGCTTTGCGGTGATCACCGTAGCTCGGTGCAGCATCCAAAATTGAAAATTCGATTTTTTTAGATAATATATGCAATTATCTAGGCGCTATCGGGCCCCATTTTGGAAAAATTATTTTGAGACAAAATGGCGGTTGTGCAACGTTGAAGCATCAATATTTTGCATAAAATCGCTCGTTTTCCGAGTGTAAACGAATTTAGGCAAAAAAAAAAGGAAAAGCTCCCGATAACGCTTAGATTTTTAACCCTAAAATAAGCCTGCAAAGCCTCGAGTAAATCGGTTCATTAATTTTTGAGTTATGTGTATCACCGACTTTGAAAACACGATTTTGAGGAAAACGCGTTTAAAGTTTTGGGTCTGAGCACTACACCGAGGAACACCTACCTACTTACACGCATATAATTTTGTCAATTTTGGTCGGATTAACTTGACACTTGCAGGGAATATTTTCAAGATGTTGTACTTCAAGAAAAAATAAAAATCGAAAAATCGATTTTTCGAAAATTTCTAGACCCTCCTTCAGGGGTTAGGCCACCTTGGACGAAGCAAAGTTATAGTCATTTTTGGCAATTTGTTTTGACGCCATTTTTTAATAAAAAAATACGACTTTCTTCGTCGAGAGTTCTAGAATAATAGGTTCATATTGAATTTTCCATTTATTTCAATATCTCCCTAAAAAAAATTGCCAATAATGACAATAACTGTGCTTCATCCAAGGTGACCTAACCCCTTAAGAGGAGACTCGTTCTGCGCATGGATATTACTGTTGATTGGTAGGAAACCCGCTGGGAAAGCGCTACGACCAATCGCGTGTGTCAGATCCGTGAGAGTTGCGCAGGTCGATCGCAAATCGGTAGGGGCATAGGTCTACTTTTAGGTGAAGTGCTATATAGTGTCTATTTCGTGGACTTTCGATGTATTTCATTCACTCTTCTTTTTGAGCAAAGACCCAGCCAACTGCTAAATAATAAAGTGTTGATTACCTCCGCTTCCTCGATTTATTACGACCCGTTCGGCCAGATTAACACTCATTGAATGGGCGAAGACTGTGTAGGTTCTTGAGATGTTAGAATCGCCAAAGTACTAACTTGACAATTGGTTCATCTTGGCTCTTCGTAATTATCAGAATGCGGTATGATATTTTCAGATCATAAAAATAATTTCAAAAGTCGAGTTATCAGAATAATTTTTAGAAATTCTTCTGCTAAAAGGGGTGTCGATGTCCAGGTTCTACCCGTCAGTGCGTACGTGTACTAATAATAATGCTAAATACATAATACGAATTTGCTATGTTTAGTAATATTCAATGCAAGGAAAGAAAATTGATTGAAATTTTATTTATGGATTATGCATGATTAACCTTCACTCTGCTTACTAATTGTTTACCGTTAACCGTGTACAGGGGTGTAATTACACCTCACGCATTATCAGTCCCAAATATACAGGAAAAAAAACTTTGGCTGCGTAAGTATTTTTGAAATTTTATTAATTTTTAAGAAGATAAGTGTAGAAAGAATTATAACATTTAATTTAAGATACAAAAATTTAAAAGTTTTATATAAATAATAAAAAATAAGTTTAAGATGCATCGTCAGAATCGGTGTGCATTATTTCTTCATCATCATGAATTTCGTCTTCTTACTTCCCTTCTTAGTCTCTTACTTCTCTTGCTGGTGGTGGTTTCGATGGAAAGAAAATAAATAAACACACTCTGAACATATGTTATTGTATTAATTAGCATCATCTTTACAATAAATAAACACTTACCACTAATGCAATAAAAAACCTATCTTAATTCTTTGAAACGTGAGCAAAGACCGAACTGAAACTGCATCGAACCATTTTAGAGATAATGACATTACGCTGAACAAAAGACGACTAAAAACCATGTATTTTAGGCAACAAGAATGTAAATACAAAACACACTGTAGAAAAATAGTAACGCAGCTGCTTACAAAAATTGATTTTGGAATGGGGAATGTCGGGGTGCATATGCACCCCTGTATACAGTTAAGCGCTCAGGTGCCTTTGAAACCTATTACTGCATTAAAATTCAGCAATTTCAATGAAATTTTTATCAAATTCTGTGTGAAAAATATCATAGATAGCATTCCTATAAGAATACTAGGAAAAATTTGCATTCGGTAACTTTTTATTTACGTGTTTATTAGCTTGGGGTGTGTTTGCACCCCTGTCCACAGAGTGATGGTTAATGGTCGAAAGTACCCGCATTTATCATCATTACTAATATTATTAAGATAATAAATCTCAGTATGCTCTATATGTATTATTATTGTGTTGTAATATTCATTATCATCAATGTTACATTGTTATTATATGTGTTAGTATTTCTGTTATTCATTTTTCCTTCTTCCTATTGCTTCTGTTTTTGAATGCTTTGACTGCCTGCAACCGTACATATAAAGTTGGTCACAAACGTATCCGGCCAACGTAAGGGTTAAGCGAATTTTGTGTAAAGTAACCAGTTTACAAATAAAAAACCAAATCAAAATCAATTTTTAATGAACATTTATTAGTTCATTTTATCGTAATATGTAATTTCTTTTACATAAAACAATATATGTGAAAAAAATTATATTTCGAAGATGTAACATAAAATAAGAGCCACAAAAGTATTCGGCCATTTATTAATATGTGTGTAATTAAAACATAAATATAAATTGTAATATTTTGTTGGATATCCTTTAGATTTTTAGATAGTACTGTAGTTTTCAGTCTATGTATGTACTCGACATTGATTTAACAAGTTTCATAGTAATTTCAACGTTTATATTATCTCATTAGTATTGAAGATGATGTGTGGTCATATTAGAAATGTCATATTTTGTTAAAGATCTTTTTAAATGTTCTCAATGGTGTTGATTGCATTGACGTCAGGAGATTATGGGGGTATTTTGTGCTGATGGAGTATATTGTATAAGTCAGTTCAGTGTAGGGTAGGGTGGATCGAAATATTGAGGCAAAATATTTTTTTATTATTCATGACTTCTAATAGTGGGCAAAAGTTGCCTTTTATAAAGTTATTTAAGCTGTGAAAGTGATCTTGATCAACAAATTTTTTGAGGTGCCGCAAGCCAGTCAAAAGTCACACAATCAGTAAATATGAATTTTTGAATGGCTTGCGGCACCTCAAAAAATTTGTTGATCAAGATCAAACTTTCACAGCTTAAATAACTTTTTAAAGACAATTTTTGCCCACTATTAGAAGTCATGAATAATAAAAAAATATTTTGCCGCTATATTTCGTTCCACCCCAGTGTAGGGGCCCCTCACGCGCCTGTTTCCCCTTCCAATCTTTCTTTCCCGCAGCGCGCCTTCCGTTGTCAAAGAGGCCGCGCGACGCACAGTGGTCTGAATACCTACTTTTAGCGGCCAAAATTTTAATTTTTCTCAAACTTGGTGATCAAGGGGTTTTGAGATCCCTGATAACGAATCTGACACCAAAAATTCAAAATTCAAGATGGCGGATTCAAATTTATAGCCAAAATTGAAAACACCTTTATTTCGATTTTTTCCAATGCAAATTTCATTTTCTATTATATAATTCGAATATTTATCGTAAATTATTAATAAGAAACACTATTATTAACAAAAAAAAATCGTGGCGAAAATTAAATATCAATTTTTTCCGTACAAAGTATTGTTTTATCACGGAATTCAATAAAATGCTTATATTTTGGAAAAAGAATCAGTTCTGACATTATCTTTAAAAAATTTCGCTCTTCACCATCAGTTCATGTCCTCATTTTTATACCTTTTTATAATATTCTAGGAGGCGGTGCGGTTCGGATATTTCGACGGCAACAGTGTAAAGGGTACACCTAGTGATGGGCTTTCGAATCTCAGTTTCGAAACGATTCGAAGTTATTCAATACTGCAAAGATTCGAATCACTTCGAATCTTATTCCAAACAAAAATTTCTTGAAAGTCTTAATATGTCTTGAATAGGAGTGTGCGGATCGTCTCGAGTCTCGAGGCTCGGGAATCCGAGTTTCGGGACGGATCGGAAAAAATCGGGCGCGGTCGGGCGAGACCTCTGTCGAAACCTCCGTCCAGGATTCGAATCGATTCGAAACATTCTGTCGTAGATTCGAAGCGATTCGATCGGTCTTGAGCCCATCACTATGTAGGTACCCTACGCCGATCATGTGACTCCTGGGCCACGCGGTCGAGAAACGGAATTGTAACCCATTCTTTCTGCGGCTTCTGAGACGGCCAGACTACGTTTCGCTAAGGGGGTAGACTACTGTGACGGCCCGAAAAAATAGATAATCTTCTGATGCACATTGTAGAGAAACTAATCAGCCGATTAAATTGCGGATTGGCACTTGACTTTGGCAAATATGTAATCCAATTTTGAATTACAAGGTACACCGTTTAAAAAAGATCATCAGGTCGGAGCCACCTCGTGACAATAGTAAAGCATTTCAAACCATTATAAATATTAAGAAAATATATATATATATATATATGTCACGAGGTGGCTCCGACCTGATGGTCTTTTTTAAACGGTGTACCTCCTAACTCAAAATTGGATTGTCAAAAACAAAAAGACAAAAGTTGTCTATTAATTATAATGTTATGCCTAAGCATTAACGGGCCCGTTTTTTAATATTTTAAAAATTCGCTGAATAACAGCGTGTTGAAGAAAAGGATGTCGATTTTCGCGATGATTCGTCTCTAACTCCCGTAAAAACAGGAATTTTCAAAAAATGGTCCATTTAGACTTAAATAATGTAGCAACAAAGATGTCTGCAAGTTTGGTCACAATTGCATTAATAAAGATTGAGAAATCATGTACACCGTTTTGAAAAGTATCGTTTGGCGCGCAAACATTCGAGTGTGCGTTCGGCTCTGTATCTCCAATACTAAGGTCGTGTTCAGATATATTGGCCGATGAGTTCGGTTTCGCGAGCAGCGCGCGAGGAGAAATCAGCCACCACCACCTGACGATTGTGGATTGGCAATTGCAGTTGCTGGGCCCCCGAAGGGTAACACTGCTCGGCTTCGCCTGAACGAAGCCGTGTGGCTGTTGTTTATTCTTAGCGTGGTAGTTGTGTGCGTTACGAAGCTATGCGTAAACCATTACGAGATGAAGCCATAGAGAAAGAATCAATGTTCTGACCAATATAGCTCCTGAATTTTTTCGGACCTAACGCACACCTATTCTGATATATGTACTTCTACGCTAAGAACTCGGTTTGGCCTACACGTCAGGAGCTTGGCGCTATCCCCACCACTTCTGACTCGCTCCTGTTCTGCGCAGGCGAGAGCGAGATGGAACGAGAGCAAGAAACGAGAAAGTGGTGGGGATGCTTCGCTGCGTGTTACGTACCTCACGGGCACTGAATCCCCACCGCGCGACGAGCAGGCCTAGCCCGAGAGAGAGAGAGAGTGAGAACGTAGAGAAAAGGAGCACCGAGGTAGACAAGCGGTGTGGTGGGAGAACACCCCTCACGAAACTCACCGGCCAATATATCTGAACACGACCTTGAGCTATATTTATTTTTCTAACCTTTTGCATGTCATTCTAGAGATTTCAAACTAATATCTGAGCGAAAAAAAATTACGATTTTTCCACCGTTTTACAGTAATCTAACCCCTTAAATATACATTTTTATATACCTCAAATGCTAAAGTTGTTTCAGTGTCTTTTACCATCCTCACAATATCTTGCACGGCGGTTGAAATATTTGTATCCAGTGCAATGCGTTGTTGCGTATGACCTGTTTTGTATAACATTATTAATACTTTTTTTTATTTTAGAGTCCTTCCTCGTTTTTTCGCCATTTTTATACAGGATACGTAATTTTTAATATCTACAAGGCGACTTAAACGATTGCATCAAGAGTCGAGAACACAACACTAATGAATACAAAACCGTTTCTCGAAAATGTAATGGTTTATTTGACAATGTTAGTCGAATACTTTTGTGATCGTCAGTTCACGTTACTTCTCTGAAATATAATTTTATTTTATAATATATTTCTTATAACATTTCAAATAAAAAACTATAATATAGTCTTTTTTATTAAAATGTTTTATACATTATGGTAAAATAAACTAACAAATGTTCAGCAAAAGTGGATTCTGATTTAGTTTTGTATTTGTAAATAAGGTGGCCGGATACTTTCGTGACCAAGTATATGTTGATTCTGCGATAAATTAATTCGATTTTATATTTCTGACACTCTTCGGTTCTATTACCGAAGGTCGTACATGTAACCGTAGCAATTTCATCGTAATGTATAATCAGTATGGAGTGAAAGAAAGCAAATACGCCCGTAGTAGTTAAAACTTTGGATCTCAGATGGTAATATTTCTGTGCTGCACGCGACAGAGTATGTGGCATGCAGATTTACGTGATATCTCTGTCAGAGTGGTAATCAATGATTACTAATCATACTGAGTTTAAAAAAGTATGCAAACATTACGATAACATACGGGATGGCTAAATTTAGCTCTTTTTATTCGCGTTAATAAATATTGGTTTTATTTAAAAATAAAAAAGCCACCATAAAATGTCTGACAGTACATGTTACGTCAAATTTCTCTTTAAAAAATTCTTATATCTCTTGATATTTTTTAAGACATTTTTTCAATATAACACTTTCCACGAACATAACAATTTTAATACCATATATATGCATGCATATTATATGTGTACCAACCACTGATAAATGGTTCCGAAGAGACACAAATACACGGCGCAAGAGTTGTTTCTTACACATGAGATCTGTGTGCTGATTTCGGGCAGCCAGAGGCATCGCCAGGTTCTATACATTCAGTATCCGTGATTTCTTCCGGGCTAACAGATAGATACGATGGAGAAGCTGTTTCTTCCTAGGCGTCTTCTAACTCGAAAGGAAGAGAGCACAGGAAGAGAGCGAGAAAGTTGCACATTGCCTGTAGGATGTGGTTGGAAGGTGCCTAGGAAGGACCAGCTTCTCTGTCGTGCCTATCAGGGTGTTCGGCTACAGGTGTACATTCTTTTAGACAATGATTCTACAGGCCAAAATAAGACGAAACTCAAGCATGGCAAACTTACGTTTGACATTTCGCTTCCGAGTTATTGATCGTGAAAAATACGCGTAAAAAGCATTTGACGTGAGAGACTCTACTGCTGGCTAGCGTCAGCCAGGTCAGACACGATTAAGGCAGTGCCATAGCCACCTAGAAAGTACCACTTACCTCGTAGTCGAAGGGATGAGGTAGGCTGCGTAGTGCGTATCTAATCCCATTTCAGGGTTCTGCGCATTCCGCATTGCAATTAACCGGAACTGAGTAATCTGACTTACAATTAGATGAACCTGAATGAGAATTAGGCGTATCTTCTTGTACTTCTTTTAAACGAAATATCCCAATGTCTAAAATGAGTTTACTTTAACGTCTGCCTGACGTGATGACTTTACAATACATGTGTGTACATATGTATAGTACGGCACGGTGGTATAGCGAACTCGCAGAATTGCATGAGTCGCTATTGAAACGCAGAAACAATCTCCAAATAATATAAAATTCAAATAAAACTTGTAGTTTCCCAGTGATGACTAAGCTTCCGCTAATCAGAAACTATTATCTGTCTACCACGCGGAACCCTGCATTCAAATGGCGGAGCCGGCCGCTGGCTCTTTAGGCCTCAATCAGTGCCGCTGCTGCTCCGGGCTGTACTATACATATATTTGTATATTTGTATATGCCTGTGCGCGTGCCTGCGTGCGTGTGCACAAACCCTTGTACCTACTGTTTCAAAATGACAAGAATGGATCTGGCATGAGTGTAAGGCTTCTTAGCCAGGTTTTTTATTCTGATTCCGCTAGACACGGTACAGGCGGTTGTAATATGGCCTGTAATGCAACATACAAGCGATTCGCACACCTGGATGCGTTGTATACAATGCTTGGCAAACAATTCGCAGCAATCCGTCACTAGTCGACTTTTTCTGAACACAGTAACGTTTGCACTTCATGTCTAGATTTGTGTGATACAACTCCACTTTTGTGGGTGTCTTAACGCACACATTACGTGAAAACATTGACTTTTATAAGAAAAATATGTATCAGAGTCGATATAGTTTTCAGCACAGTAGGCAACAGGTAGATAACACATCGCTATTTCGCTTTCGAAGGATTTATGACGGGGACTTAGGCTAAACACTGTCCTTAAGAAAGTGTTATAAATATATCAGCTTCTTTATTTAGTACTAACTCCGAAGCATTTATTTTTTTGTACAACTCGGTTTTGGCACTATCTACGACAATGAAATATTTATTTTATTTTCCCTGTGATAAATACATGATTATAAAAGAAGTACATGCAACAGTGTCTAAATCGTGCGACATGTTTGTTGCAACTGACAGCATACCACGAATTCTAGTATGTAGTTCACAGTTATGTTCTTGAAACGTTCGTAATACGTCTATAGAGTTCGTATTGTATTATATGTTGCATGCTGCATTAAAACCATCTGTACCTGGTTTTCCGCATCTCAGTAAGCGACATCTACACTGTATGTTAAATATTGGCCGATATGATATCTCATCTCATGCACAGGCATGATTAATATCAACCTGGTGTGTAAAAACTCGTTTCGCAAGAGGAGTTAAATGTAGAAATAAGCAATCTGGATGACTGTAAATTACTCAAATGAAAAAAAACAATCACTGGTCTACTATAAGTTTTTGTGAGTGCAATGAAATATGTACCTTGAAATTTCATAATTACATAATATCAGACACTTTTTAAAGTGTTTGTTTTGGAGAGAAGCATCGCGAAAATCCCGGTTTCCAGACCAGAGAATTTGGTCGAAGGTTCTGTAAGCAGCAATAAATATCTACGTATCTTTTCTTTTGCAGGTGTGTCTGGTGGATACTATACCAGCCACGAATCGTACTGTTCTAAACGGTACCAATAGAATAGTAGAATAGTTAGCGTTTAATAATCTGCTAATTAACCATCGAGACTTATCATCGAAGAACCGGAATTCTGAATTGGACTTCAATCAACCATGGGGAAACAGAATAGCAAACTAAAGCCAGAAGTACTAGAAGATCTTAAGCAAAATACTGAATTCTCAGGTGAGTTTTGAATCAGTTATTTGAAAACTTTGCTGCAAGAAGGAGTCAGTTCCATAATTTGCTGAAATTGAGTTATGAGTAGCATCGAGTGTAGAATAAAATGTTAAATAGATTAGTGCAAGAAAGAGGCAGATCAGATAATTCAGTCCCAAGTTATAAGGATGCTAGTAGTTGCACTCTATCTGGATTTGGTGAAAGTACGGAGCATATATCACTATAACTTTTCTAGAATTGTGTAGATTGATGTTTTCCGATATGTGTCCATGTACTAATGCATAGCTTTGTAACATAATAAGGGTGTTTAACGTAATTACTTATCCGTGATAAGTGGATTCTTATAAAATTTGATGTAAAAAGAAAGCAGCTCCAAGTTTTGAAAATTCACCCCGCCGTAGAGAAAAGGCATTTTTGCTTTGTAATAGTGCAAAATGCTGTGTTAATATGTAGATTTTAAGTGGGTAAAGTATTTCGAACATACATATGTCTAAAAATATTTTGTTATCACTGTTTTTATTAGTTTTCCAAAAGTTAATACATTTGGAGCTGCCCCCTTCTTGCTGCAAAGTCTTCATTTCTTAAATCATTATTCGACACTAAGCAAGTGTTTTAACACTGTTGAAGTTTTGAGTAAAATATTTGTAGTAGAGCTCAGATTTAGGCGAAAGCGGCCCCCTCCAGTGACCCTCAAGGCGTAGCGCGACGGAGAGCGACAACGTTAAGGCTAGCTCTCACTATGTCTCGCCCTGCCTCGGCGCAACTTGTTTTCTCACTTTTTCTTGAGGAAAAATCCGCTGACCGCAGTCGCGCTGACGCGGGGCGGGGCGTAGTGTGAACCAAATTGTCAAATTGAATAAGAAAAGCATAGGAAGAATAAAATGAGGCGAGGCGAAGTGTAGTGAGCGCCAGCCTTTAAGAAAGGAGCAAGCTCACTGGAGGGGGCCGATTTCCCCTCGATCGCTGTTCGCGACACAACTTCAGACCGGCCAATATATCTCATCCCTACCTTAGTATAGTCAACTGAAAAAGGTATAGCGAGGTTGTACATTAAATCATCGAGCGGCAGCACCGAGTAACGTAGTGGATCTGATCGAGGCTTCGGGTCGTTATCTGGAGTGTTCGAAACATGTTCACTATAAAGACTCCCCCAAACCAACGCGATTATTCGCGGCGGCAGCGAATTTTTTGTCGCGATGGATTCACGGCAGTTTACTATACGTGGCCGCTTATGGGCAGCCGAAGCGGAAATGTTTCGGGTTAGTCTGAACAAACCCATAAGCCGGCACGTATAGTAAAGTGCCGCGAATCCACTGTGGCGAAATATTCGCTGCCGCCGCGAATAATCGCGTTGGTTTCGGGGGAGCCTTAGCGGTTGATGGCTTTTACGCCCTTGTTAATATCCCTTCCAGCTACTCTAACATGTAGTACATGTCATGTACAGTACTGCCTCGATCTAAGGACAAGGTTTTGACTCGATCTAAGGCCGTGTCCACATCTGAACCGAGCTCGGACTCGAGCACCACTTGAGACACCATAATGCTACGTTCGTACCAGAGATCTGCAACGGGTGGGTTTGACCCGTCTGTTACTCTGCCGTGTCTCGATTCACCGGCCCGCCCGTGCCCGAATCTACACTCACTCGGTGATACCCGCTACTAACCCGCCCATACCCGCCCGCAGCTGACGCAACGTTTATTCAACAACTTCGAGAGAGTGTGGGCGGGTAGAAATCGACGCTGACTCGCTAACCCGCCGGCGGGTCCGAAAGGGTCCGGTGAATCGAAAGACGGACGGGTCCTGGGCGGGTAGCCCCGCGATATATCCACCCATTGCAGACCTCTGGTTCCTACGTGTGAAACACACATTTCTACCTTCTAGTGGAGGAGGAATGCGTGTTTGTGACGTGGCGACGTACCACAATTTATCGCATGGCGTGATTGGCCGGCACAAGTCGTATTAGTGTGTATAGGTCTGTGTGACGTCACGCGTAAACAATTGCCTGGCAACTCTAGTCCCGTGGCTCACGACAGCAAAAAATTGCAGGGCAGAGAGTGTTAGGCTGCGGTTATACTGGATGCCTATTCTGGCGACTAGCTGGTCGTCCGAATTTTCTTTCCTATGCACTCCACAATGCTCCGGCAGTACGGACGTATTCGGACGACACGGTCGCGCAAATGGTGTTAACCGTTTTGGTGTTAATCGGTCAGGTCACGTGACGTGTCTACCCCCTTGAGCCAAGTATCTACCAAACGCGCCTTTCTGACAAACGTTTGCGATTGTTCACGATTATTTTGCGCGTCTGGTAAATACTCGGCTTTGGAGCACTAAATCCTAAAGCAAGTCGCAGCAGTGTTGTATATGTATACAGAATTTTTTAAATTTAATTTTTATTCAAAGCAGAGCAAAAATAATTGTATTCTGTATTTTTAATTTATTTCACCATAGTTAATTGCCTCATTCCGACTTGTACTTCGAATTTTCCTTAGGCTGGCGCTGGCCTTAATCCGGCCTTAACCCTGTACATATACACATAAATACACTGCCATGTACTGTTAGTCGGCGAAAAGGAGACTCCTGGCAGGTGGTCTCGGGCGATACAGTTCGCCGCTAAGTGTAGGAGGCATTTCAGACGGTAAACCATTAATATATAATAACATAAAAAATTCCTTATTTTTCACAATATGTTCAAGAAAGTATTATCATTGGTTTGGTGAGATTCTTCTGATTAAAATGAGTCCAAACGCAATCTCGCACAGATTGTTTTTTAATCACATCATGATAACCGTTTGAGATGCCTACGCTATTGCTTTGGCGTTCGTCGGTCGGATCGCTCTCTCCCGCTCGATCTCGATGTGTTCCGTTCGCTCTCTTCGTTGCGTGGTGTGACAATGTATGTGGCTACTTCAGCCACTAACCAAAATACGTGTGCCCCGTGTTTAGAAGTGTACCCAAATAGGTGATTCCACCAATCGTCACAGCGGCGGACTGTATTACCCGAGACCGTCTGCCAGGAGTCTTCTTTTCGCCGGCTAACAGTACACATATAGGTATGCCGTTATCGACCAACGGCAAGTATAGATAATATGATTTTTTTTAAGATGCTGAAATTCAAGAATGGTACAAAGGCTTCTTAAAGGACTGCCCGAGTGGACACCTCAGCATAGAAGAATTTAAGAAAATATACGGAAATTTTTTCCCTTATGGCGATGCTTCGAAGGTAAATCAATATATTAATTTATGAAATTATTTTAGGATAAATATTTTACCTCTATGATGTGTAAATTAAAACAGACATTTAACAAAAAATCAGTATACCATAAATATATTATGATTAATATCACTAGTTTACAGCCATTTTGCGCAGCAGATGCCACTATTATTTTCTTATGTAAAATGGCCCGCTGATTCCGAAAATAAAGTCTAAAATTTTTTGTATGTATACGCTTTTGAGATATCGACAGGTGAACTTTTTACCTGTCTGTCAAAAAGGTAGTCCCACTTAATTGCGAATATCTCGTGTTGCGAATGACCGATATTGTCGAACTCAAATTAAAAATAATTGAATCACCAACAAATGTTCCTTATAAAATTTTCAAATCGGTTCAGTAATTCGGGTGAAATCGATGGAAATATGTGAAAAAAGTCATTTTTCTCGACCAAAATTGAGATCGACAATTCATTTAATCAACTGGGAAAAATCGAAATCGCAACAATGGGCCCAGTTTCTAATTTATTTACGTTGAGCCTGCACTTTTACGAAGAAAAGAAGCTGCTACTGAAGAAAATCTATACATAAATACCGAAGCTAGAGACAATTGTGTGAAAACACTAAAATTTCATTTTTTCTCGGCTTTTATGTTTTTTTTTCAATTTTATTGTGTTGTTTCATTTTTAATTCATTCTGTACATTTTTTCAAGTGTTTTGTTAACATGTGTGTGTTTTGGAAATATTAGAAAATGCACTAAAAACTAAAAAATAATTGTTTTCTTGTACTACAATTTTGATGATGTTTTTTTCACTTTAAATAAAATTGTGGAGCATTTTTAATAAAATCGTTTAATATAATTTTTTTTATATATTTCTACTCGTAGTTCATTTTCTATTGTATGGCTTTCATTTTCTTTTTATTTTTCCAACAGGCGTAAATATGTCCCTGAAGATCCATTTCTTTTTTTCTCACTTGAATTTTTTCCCTGAAAATCTTAGTGATGTAAGTAAATCACGAACACGGAGAGAGATTCCATCAGAATATGAAGGGTGTTGAGCGGCGGTATCATGGATTTTGGGATGAGACAATGATGGGAGATTATATTTGGTTCCTCATAAGAGAAACGAATCCCAAAACGAACAAAAGACAAAAAAGAGCCAGAACTATTTCTAAAACACACATATATACACTAACAAAATACTTGAACAAATGTACAGAATGAATTAAAATTTAAATAACGCAATAAGATGGAAAAAACACCAAAACCAAAAAAAAAGAAATTTTAGTGTTTTCATACAATTGCCTCTAGCTTCTTTATTTATCCTGTTGCCTACCGCGCAACCTCATATTGGTAACAATGCGTTTTCCACTGTATGAAGGATTTGGGGCTACTGCTAGAAGGTTGTCTGCCATGATAAATAGCCAAAGAGTTTAAATTCGCCCCTTTTCCTAATAGAAATATAAATTCTACATATGAAAGTAGAAAGGCATTATAATTGTGTTCATCTTATGTTTATTATGATGCGTTAGGTTATTCTATTGTTATTAATAATACTTGTACGCGTCGTATATTTAATCATGGCTAAGGCGTTAAACACTCGTTCAGCAACAGCTAAACGAACAATATGGCATGTATGTAATCCTCAAGATGTACAAACTTTTGTTTATATCGCTGTAACGTCCGGTTGCCCGGAGACAGTTGAAAGCACTGGTTCTCGAAAGGAGAGCTGTGATGCCAGATCGGGGACGGGTTCCCTCAAGAATTTCCCCCACCTCGCGCACACTACGCCGGAGCTGGGTGTCCGTGAGTTGGACTCCGAAGCGCCGAGCTCACGAACACGCTGCTGCGGCGTAGTATGCGTGAGGTGGGGGAAATTCTCGAGGGAACCCGTCTCCGATCTGGCATCACAGGAGGAGAGCGGCGTCCCCTCGAGTATTGGATGGTGGAGGTTCGTTGATATGGAGTGAAGGATTAAAATCCAGACTTAAAACTTAACGATGGCTTGTATTAAACAACACTTAATAATGAATAACAATAATAATTAATAATAACGATAATGATATGTCTTACTACTACTACGATTATATATTTCTATTTTTGGGTTTTTATGGTTTTTTGGTTTTTATGCTAATTTTGTTATATGGTTAACTACATGTATATGTACATGTATTGTTGCAGTGTACGGCCGCTACCGTTTCCGGGGCGAGCTCGTACTCTTGGCAAAGTCTGTTGTAAAAACGGCCGCTACCGTCTCCGGGGCGAGCTCGTTAGTCTTGGTAATGTAAGCTGTAACAACGGCCGGTACCGTCTCCGGGGCGAGCTCGTTACTCTTAGCTTGTATCTGCTGCTAGAACGGCCGCTACCGTTTCCGGGGCGTACGCGTTACTGTTGGCAGAGTTTTCGAATGCCCGCTGTTTTTTTTTCCTTTTATACGCTGAGTACGGTTGACCTGTACCTGAGAGCAGCGATTTGTCCTCCTACCAGGAGTAGCATGAGGGATACGAAGGTATTACCAGCATGAGGATATTAAGGGTCCATCAAGATTTGAGAGGGTAAAAATTTTCAAAAAACCCTAGTCCTGAAAAACACCATGTGGTGACCAGGAAGATATATATATGGATGAAGGCCCGTGACAATCATCGAATGAGGTCCATAAACAGGCTCAACTGAGGCTGCGCGTGATGTACGGGAGTATCCTCTTCAAAGGGAAGGTCCTTTTCACCCTATAAGGGATCCTATTACGATCATAGAGACCCGTAAGTCGCACCAGGTGGTTTGGGTGGTCCCCAACGCTGTACCCCTCCAGCAGCCGGTTGATATGGTCAGCGATCATCTCCATGCCAAGATCCTCGTGAAGGGAGTTCGTGGAATACCTCGGGGGTTTGTGGGCAATGATCTTTAGAACCCTGTTCTGGGCTCTCTGAAGAAGCCGGAGCGTGGTAGGCGGAGCGCTGGTCCATACATGAGCCCCGTACGTAAGCACAGGTCGGAGGCACATCATGTACAGGGTGAGCTTAACCCTCCTGGAGAGTGGAGAGGCCGAGCAGATGTGTGGGTGAAGGGCTCCAGAAGCAGCCCTAAACTTGGCCAGTCTATCCTCCACCGCCGGGGTCCAGCGGAGCGCCTCATTAAAAACAACCCCCAGGTACCGGACCCTGGGCATCCACGGAACCTGGCTCCCCAAAACCCTGAGGCGAAGGCGATGACAGGCCCCACTATTCAGGCGGAAATGGATCGCCTGGGTCTTATCCGGATTTACCGCCAGCTGCCAGTCCCCAAAGAAATCCACCACCCTATCCAGCTGCTCCTGCAACCTCAGGCAGAGCAGACTGGAATTCCAAGAGGAGGTCGAGAGAATGGTATCATCAGCGTACAACGCCAATGTGGTAGAATCCGAGCGCGGGATATCATTGATGTAAAGATTAAAGAGGACCGGTCCCAAGATAGAGTCCTGTGGCACCCCAGCCGCGACAGGAAGAGGAGCAGAGTCATATCCACCCAGGGAGACGTAGATCCTCCTATTGGTGAGGATCTGAGCAGCAAGGTGAAGGAGTCGTGCAGTCCAAACGACCGGAGCTTGCACAAAAGGCCCCGGTGCCACACCGAGTCGAAGGCCCTGGAGAGGTCAAGAAGGACCATGGCCACCGTCCTTCCAACATTAAGCTCGTGCGCCACAAGCTGCGTGACCCTTATCAGCTGATTGGTCGTGGAGTGCCTAGGCCGAAACCCAAACTGCTGATCCAACAGAATGTGCCGTGCTTCCAGGAAATCCCGCATGTTCCAGAGCAGACAACGTTCAAATATCTTTCCCATCAGGGGGAGAAGGCTAATGGGCCGGTAGCTAGTTACCTCCCCGGCAGGCTTTCCAACCTTGTGGACGGGAACCACCCTGGCAATCTTCCAGTCATCAGGGAAGTAGGCCCGAGAGATGGAGGCTCTGAAGATGTAGTAGAGCTGCATAATGATCTTCAAGGGAGCATGTCTCAGGAGGAGCGGCGAGATCCCATCGAATCCCGGGGCTTTTCCAGGTCGACACCCCTTAACGGCCGCAAAAACGTCAGCAGGGGAGATCTTAACATCGGGGTCCCGCTCGACCGAGATGAGGCCATCCAGCAGAGCAACCTCCGAGTCCACCCTCTGAGTGAGGGAGGACGGCATAGCCGCGGCCTGGTCGTGAACGGCGGCGAACTGGGTAACAAATGCCGTGGCCTTGTCAGCGCTGGACGTGAGTGTTTGGCCCGCAACGCTCAACGGCGGGCAGATGGATTTTTTCCCAGTTAGGCTCCTGTAGGTAGGCCAGAACGTGTGGTCAGCGACCTTGAGGGACCTCAGGCGGTCTCTCCAGGACTCCCGGAAGATATTCCTAACCCTGGAGTTAATCTCACCCATCAGACCATAAATGAGGTCCCTGAAGTAGCCGAGGCCCGTTCTCTGAAGCGCCCTCCTGTATGACCTACAAAGACCAATATAGGCCCGCAGGGTCGCATCCTCGCCCAGGGACTGGGAACTCAGCCGTGGGGAGGAGGGAGGGGCAAAACTGGTGGCCCTCCTTCGACAGGAACGTAGGAAGGCGGTCAGCTCCCTGATGCATTGGTCGACCTCTGCAGTGGAGCCCAGAGAGGTCTGGAGCTGATAATTAGCAGCAAAGCGCCGGTAATCATCCCAGTTGACCTCTCTCGTCCAACCCGGGGGGGAGGGGGGCATGGCCTGGTTTATAGCTCTTAGAACCACCTGTCTATGCTGGGTGGGGCATCATCGCGAGCCACACACTGGAAAGTCCTCGGAGGGTAGAGGGCCTTTGTCTCATGCTGGAAGGTACAAAGGTAAATTCAGCTGGAGAGACCAGACTGTAAGGATTCCCAATAGCGTGGCTGAGAAGCGCCCTGCCATTGGCATTGGAAGAATAGTTGTTCCAAGATTGGTGGCGCGCATTGAAGTCACCTCCCACAATGAAAGGGGTCCTCCGCCTCGCCACTCGATCCAGGAGGGCAGGGTCAAATCGCACACCAGGTGGGCAGTAGACAGCCCCAATGGAGACAGCCGGATTTTTGGGTCTGATGAAGACTGCATCGATATTCGCAAACGCTTGTGAGCGAACTATCGAGAAGTCCAGAGACTGGTGGACGAGAATGGCCACTCCTCCACCCCTCCGGGGCCCGCTCCTGTCCTCCCTGACAATCCTATAACCCTGACTGGAGAATACCATTCCAGGGCGAAGCCATGTTTCCGTGATCAGGGCAATGTGGATGTCGTACTTCTGCAGTAAGATTGCCAGATCACCATTTTTTCCGACGATTGAGCCGACATTCCATAACAGGAAGTTTGGTGGGGAAGCCATTACCCTACCCGAGCTTTTGAGCCATGTCCATAAAAGATTGAAACTTTTCAAACTTAGTGGTGCAGGTCCTGAATCTAATAAGAAGCTGCTGAGCAGCCAGAATAATATCGCCATAATCTGGATCAGCACTGATTTGTTGGAATAGGCCAGCAGCCTCAACCAAGCCAGACATGCCAGAGGAGCACCCTCCAGTAGACAGGGGCCGAATGTCAGTCTGTCGCAAGGCTCCAGTTCCAATCAGGGCATCCTTATACGAGAGCGTCTGTCGGACCTTAGCGGCCCTTGCAAGAGGCCTGGGATTAGGGCCAGCGACAGCAGCTGAGACTCTAGCAGCCATGGAGGATTTCTGCTTATCCTTATTGGCCAGATATCTTTCCAGGGAGGGACACTTGCTGTAGTTAGCTGTGTGCGCTCCGCTACAGTTAGCGCAGGCTGGCGGGGCATCCAGGGTTTTAGTGCATGATGACGTAGGGTGAGGTCCTGCACATTTGACGCACTTAGGCGCATGGTTACAGCTCTTTGACGAATGTCCAAAGACCTGACAGCGGAAACATTCGGTGAAGGGGTGCTTCGAGAGGAACTTCTCCCAATAAGCCCTAGCCTGGAAGAGGTATCCAACCTTGGAAATTGTTCCTAAAGTGGTACCATGCGGGAAGGTGACCTTGTAAAGGGAGTAGAGGGACTCCGCTCCCCTACGTCCAGGCATAACAGTAACAGAGATAGGGTCGAGAGCATTCTCTCGCAATTCCTCCAGGACCTCGGAGGGGTCAGTGGTAGGGAGGCCCCTTAGCACCAAAACCAGGACTTTCTCCGAGTTGAGGGTGAAAGTGTGGAACGGCTTCTGGGCTTCCGTAAGTCCTTTTTTGAAATCGAGAAAGTCATCGATTTGCTGGAAGTGAATCCTGAGTCTCGTGCCCAGGAATTTGAGTTTATATGTTTCCCCATATTTGGCGTTGAGGTTGTTGGAGAGTCGGACAATATTCCCATCGAATCCAGGAACATAGATAGGAGGGGGGCGTGCGAGAGATGGCTGGGAAAGACCCTGGGTGCTGGACTGCTGAGAGGTAGAAGAGGGTAGCGGTTGGGTAGCCGAATGAGAGAGGGGGGCCTGTTTCCGAATAGGAGAGTGCCTCGTTGCTTTTCCCTGGGGGGGAGTCTCCTCACCGAAGGAGGAGAAGATGTCAAATCTGTTTTGGACCGGAATGTTGGGTATGCTTCCAGTGGCATCCCGGCCCTCATCCCCCTCGGGGGCGGTGGCCATGGCGGCAGACCCAGGGCCCAGTTTCTTCCTCTTATGCATGGAGTCCGTAGGACTATGCAGAGTGGAGGTGAAGGACGAGGGCGCGACTGAGTTAGAGAAACATCTCCCGTGAGGTCCGGAGGAGTAGTGCCCTTGAGGGTACCCGTTTTCCCTAGCAGAGCTGGAGAAGTGGTAGCGGAGTTATGATCGCTGGCCAGATGTTTTAGAACACTAGGGGTCAACGCCTTTGGTTTTCTGACTATAGTGATCTTCCTGATCCGAGACCTCCATGGGCGAGTATCAGGGCTTGATGTTCTTGAAGTGGAGGGGATGCTCACCTCCTCATCCTTGACGGACCCCGAGGGCCCAGGGTCCGGAGTTACGGGCAGAGAGCCCGAAATGCTGGCCTATGGCCTTATACTAGAACGCAGCTAGAAGATGGTTAGTCACAAGAAAGGTCGCCACGAGCGCCTCCACTCAGTCCTTGAGAAAATCGGAAGGAGTGATACTAGAGACGGTAGATGGCGCAAAAACAGGTCCGATCACTACGGAGGACAAGACAGGACGAATATGCCCTACGTGAAGTGTGCTGATAAAATGTGAAGTGTGCTGCTGAAATCAATTTTGCTGAGAATTAAACGAGAGTTTTCGAATGCCCGCTGTGTCGCGTGCGCCTCCTTTTATAGTGGGAAAATGGCGGGCTGGCGCATTCGCAGTGAGTCGTGAATTGATATTTCGCATTTTATTCAGTTAATACGTATTGTTTTGTTTCGCGCTTTTGTCAGTATTTATATTAAATTATTCCTATCGTCCCTATAACATTTGTTTCTCTAATATTCGCTTGGTTTATAATTTATGTATAAAAGTATGTACAATAATTCTGCGTGGTAATATAGAACGGTTTTGTGTGGTAACGTAGATCTAATCTATTTTACCGACAGTCGGTATTTAGTGGTTTAAGTCCCGTGGGACGTTACATCGTCCTAGGAACGCGAAATAACGACACCCGAGACCTATATTCTGTTCTGGACATTCCGTTTTATCCTCTATAAGTTATTACAAATAAATAGATAACAGTTAAACTACAAAGAACACAGTCTTTCTTTACAATTCCACGGAATTCCTACTACTACGAAGGCGCAACTCCGAGTAGAGCGGTTCTGCGCTCTACGGGCATCAACCCAGTCCCTAGGACCATCGCCGGAACGCAGGACCACGCAACAATCCATAGATTTTCTTCAGTAGCAGCTTTTTTTCTTCGCAAAAGTGCAGACTCAACGTAAGGAATGAGAAACTCGGCCCATTTTTTCAATTTCAATTTTTCCCAGATGACTAAATGAATTGTCGATTTCAATTTCGGTCGAAAAAAAAATGACTTTTCCACATTTTTCCATCGATTTCACCCGAACCACTGTACCGATTTGAAAATTTTGTCAGAAACATTTGTTGGTGATTCAATTACCTTTAATTTGATATAATGTTCGACCATATCGGTCATTCGCAACACGATATATTCTCAATTAAGTGGGACTACCTTTTTGACAGACAGGTAAAAAGTTCACCTGTCGATATCTCGAAAACGTATCCATAGAAAATTTTTAGACTTTATTTTCGGAATCAGCGAGCCATTTTACATAAGAAAATAATAGTGGCATCTGCTGCGCAAAAAAAAATTTGTAAACTAGTGTATTTAATCCGTTCGCTATTATTACAAGAATTAGTATTGCATTTAATGATCTTGAAAATCCTTAGCTTTATATTTATTTTAAAAAAGAACTATGGTATATATGAGAACTAACAGTCTGATTTATTAAATCAAATTTTCTTCATTGAAGCATAAAATTTAAACTCCACTTTTAATAGCACTGCAAATTTTTCATAGTTATATGATGATGTACAGTTTTCAGAACACGTATTTAGGACGTTTGACGCGAACGGCGATGGAACAATCGACTTTCGAGAATTTCTGTGTGCTCTGAACATAACATCGCGTGGCAAATTAGAACAGAAGTTGAAGTGGGCTTTCAGCATGTATGATCTTGATGGTAACGGCTACATCTCACGACAAGAAATGCTGGAAATAGTAACGGTATGCTTAAAAATATTAAAATCCTGTACTTTCGCCATAACTCTATTCTTTCATCCTGCATTAATCAGTTGATCAAATTTGCTAAAAATACGTGTACAATGAAAAATGAAATAGTGATAATAGTAAATTCATCAAAATGCGATATATTTTTAAATTATGATTCTTCTATAAAAATTTTCTTCTTCCAGGCAATTTACAAAATGGTAGGCTCCGTGATGAAAATGCCAGAGGATGAGTCTACACCCGAGAAAAGAACAGATAAGATATTCGAACAGATGGACAAAAACAAGGATGGCAAACTGTCTCTTGACGAGTTTATAGAAGGTGCAAAGAATGACCCATCTATAGTGCGACTGTTGCAGTGTGATCCTAGTGCACAAGCTCAGTGAAGCCTTCTTGGGCCATTGCGCAAGTAGTGCCGCATCATCTGCATACCTGTGTCGGGAAACGGTCCAATAGTGTCCCATATAGAGACATTATGAACGTGAAGGGCTATCATTTCAAAGGTTCACTGAAAAGCTTGTCAAAACGAAAGCTTTTATTGTTTTTGATTACTTTTAATGTGAAAGTTCTTCACCTTATGTATAATATTTTCATTAGTGTTTTATCATATTTAATCTTTTTTTTTTCTTCGTCTATAAAAATATCATTTCTACTAATTGATCATATAATAACGATTTTTTTGATTACCGAGAAGTAGAAAATAGATATTAAGGCTGCCGTCTCATTTTTGTTAAACAGACAGACACTAATGAAACTACTGCGGTCAATAAAAAGAACTTGTACATAAGTTGACATCTCCAGGTACTCTGTGTGGACGAACTTTTGACGCATAGCTGCCACATCTTCTGTTCTCTCTGTCTCTGACGCGCTGTTGCCCCAGAGTTACCTCTTTCTATCGAGAAGTCTTGAAAGAATACGGCACGAGAGCTGAATCTAGCGTCAGAGCCGCACTGAACGTAGCATTAGCAATAATGAAACATAGAGAGGTCCGGAAGTGTAGGAAGGAAAGATGGAAAGATACCAAACCTGACATAATTTGAACTATAATTATTAACGATATTGCACATTAAATTTATTTGCAGAATTGAACACCCGTTTCGTTCAAAGCAGTTAAAATTATATTCCGTCTATTTAATCGGCAGAATCACTTTCATATTGATACGATGAAAAATAAAGAAATTCTGTTTCTGCATAATCGGTGATATGTACATTGCCGAGCAACTCCAGGCGGCAGGTTAGACGGGTGAGCGATACAATGTCGCTCGGCTCAGGCCTTGGGGGACCTCAGAAATGAAGGCCTTCGATTAAAAAAAAAAAATTTTTTTAAGAACGACCCCGCGGTGCACGGCGATGACATCAGTGATGCCAGAATCGTGGGACGCAGGGATCGGCGGGCTTAAGCTACGCTGATGGAGGGGAAAACACCTACAGGTGGTAATGTGTGCGTGAAATGACGCCAGCGCCAAGCCACCCATGTGGCGCCAACACGAACCGACACCACGACCAACCAGCGTCACCGGGAAATATGTTGTCGACGCTGGTTGGCTGCGGCCTCACTTGCCTTGGCTAGCTTGGCTTGGCGGTGATGACGTCGTTTCGTTTCCCATCGTTTCCCATCTTGGCGTTGATTGGTTTGGCGTCACTGCGTCATCGCGCGCATGCGTTTCCCCTTCCTACGACCGGAGTCCGAATTCCGGTAGGGTATTAAGCGTGGTCCCACGTTCGACGTCCCACAATTCTGGCATCACTGGACGACATACATTGCTGACAACAAATTAGTAATAGGGGAAATGCGGCAACAGCGCGATACAACACTCCATATGTATCGGCAACTATGTCTTTCCTACATTTACCGGCTAGCTTGGATTTGAACTAGTGCTGGTGCTACGTGGCTCGAATTAGTGATCCTCTAGGTAGTGAACGGAAAATGTGTCCACCATTTTGTCCTAAAGCGGAAGTCACAAATCGGCGGGCACATTTTAAAAGAATACTGCCCTCCTTAGTTCATAGATCACACGCCTCAGTATTAAATGAAGTTTGCTGCTGATCCCACTTTTCGCTCAATGTTGTGGAATCGAATTGGTATTAGGAGAGCAATGGCGTCGACCAATAAAAAACGCGGACACATTTTCCGATCACTACCTAGAGGATCACTAGCTCGAATATACCATCAATGCCTCTGACGGAGAAGCCTTGAAGCCTCATTCTGTCAGTTTTCATAAGTTCATTATTATTTCAACGTACGGTGATTATTAGCATTCAAATGCACCAGACCCGCCTGCACGGATGTCTCCTGGAGGCAACTATAGCCGCAAAAATTTCGTTATTGTCGATTTCACGGTGAAAGTTAGGTGAAACGGTTTGTTTAGTACATCGCGTATACGTACACGCTTTACCTAGCTTGGGTGAGCGTACATACACATTCAAGGCTCAATGAGACGGCAGCCTTAAACGTTTTAATAGATTTTCATACGAGAGATCTTTGTGAACGTATGTAAACGTTGTTCGAGAACATAGCTATTAGAAAAAGAGGGCATTTTTAAATTGGACCAGTACCCGAAGAAATTTAGGGTCACTGGACCCATGGCGCTTGTGCATAACGCAAGCTAGTCTGCAAGACTAGTCCAGTCGCTCCGTCTCATAAACGGATAGGTTTTAAACGAAAAAGCTATTACGTTTTTGATGATACTGATCCTCCAATGCTGCATGCGATGAATGACTTGCAGATTTGTCCACGCTATGAGAATTAAGAGAAAAATATTTTGACTGTAGTCAGAATCGAGGATCTGTTTTCACCTGACATCACTTGGATGATGTCGATGACTTTGATGTCTGGAGTCGCGCTCGTACTCCAAATGTTCGGTTAAATGTGATAATTGGCGAAATTCTAAAATGTTCTGTGTTCTTACGGCGTTATCCGTGATTTTTTTCAATGGACGATAGTATTTACGTAAGTTCAACTACCGCTTCTCTTGGCACAATCATACTATATCCGTATTTGCTGCATATCCTCATTTGGGCTTATAAATAACAAGTTTATACAACGACACATTCGGAAGTAAACGGTTTCAGCACAACTTCCTGCCATACGCAGATTAAAAAGAAATTCATTTTCACAAGCATATATGATTTTTGTAAACTATTGTATTTAGCATATCTTTCTCTCACTTCATATTCGGATAATAGAACATCAGAGTTGTGTAAATGCTAACCTTAACGACACATGGAGGCATCACGTCACTAAAAAATGTGTGACTATTTATTTTCCTTAATGTGCACAAAACTTCCTAACAACCTCAGTCATAGGACGGTATTCATAGTCACTACTTATTCTTAAGCAAATGCTTAAGCATTCGGCATCCTTTACTAGCTACTAGGTTAGTAGAGGATGCCGCATGCTTAAGCATTTGCTTAAGAATAAGTAGCAACTATGAATACCGGCCATAATTACTGTGACTTTCAATTTTCATAGGTACATGCTGCATTGCTAACGGCAAGCCAGAAGCGATATTTGATTTTATACGAAAGTTATTTATGTACATATCATAATTAACCTACAAGGATCAGAAGTTTGTTACTAAAGAAAACATTGAGACTTCGGTTGCTGCAGAGATCGAAAACCACATTTTCAGTCAAGAAAGAGACAAAAATGGTTGAAGGCATTTTGTACACAAATGATTGGCCAACAAATTCTTAATATTCCACAATTTCCTTATGCTCATCGACACTTATAATTTATGCTCAGTCCCGTTCAAAAAACGTTCGGATCTCGACTTTCCGATTTTCAGCAAAAATTAATTTTCTCATCGGCACGGGAATACTAAAAGCGCTATCGAACATGTGTGTTTGAATATCAATAATCTTTATGTATTTTCTTCTTAACGATTAACTCGGTTACTGCTAAATTGGGCAACCATCTGCCAATCACCATGTGCTGTTAATAGTCAATAGTTCCGAGTGGACTGAAAACTATCCCTGCTAATGGTTAATATTAATCAATACTGGATAACACCAAGAGAAAAAAATATTTCTTTATAAGTAGATATCACAACTAAAATGTAATTTCATGTCGTGGATAAGCAGTGTTAGCTGCCTCGATATAAATTGGTGATTCATGGTTCCACTTGGATTTCACAAAGTGTCAATACTTTCAATTTGGCGAAAAGTACCAATGACACAGAAGCATCAGGATGATGCATTAAATTTGTTTTTTATTATTCATAAATAATAATTCAGAGTATAATTCCTTAGCCAGCTTACATCATTTCGAATGGAATAACAAAAACTGGTGCATACTGACAAGTTTTAGTTTTATTAATAAAATAGTAGTATAGTCTATTATGTTTACGTTCCATGTTTTCAATTTAACGTTTTAACTGTAAGCACCATATTCGACGTATAGTACAAACTTGATCATTCATATTTTATTTAAGTATGTAATAAAACTGATAAACTTGATAATAATAACATTTAATACGGATAAAGTTAGACTGCGTATTTTCAATTTACAGTAGTTGGTCGCGTTTAGTGACCATGAGCGTGAATAAAATAATTGTCGGGATTAGTCAAAGCTTCGCGAGCGATTAAAAAATTAATTACTAAAATGAAGTGCTTTCTGTTACGATATGATTCGAGTTTACTGAACGATATGTAGCTATAATGTTAAAGTCTATTGTAACATAAAGTTTAGAAGTTTTTCTCATAACGCCAAATTATCAACGTCCATTTAGGTGATATCCTGCAAGTTATTGAAATCTGCTTATTGAAGGGAGATATAAATACACATGGATATTCTACTTTTCACTTTGTCGGCTTCTTGACGTTTATACATATGTATCATGTGTACGTATCACTGAGGTTTGCAAGCAAATGATTACAACGATGTATCATACATATGCAGCTATGAAATACGAGAAAAATGTGCTGGGCACAATAACTACGTTTAAACGTATATTTCGTATTATGTAATTTTACACATAATACTCTTCGTGATTTTGACGAGGTGTCTTTGATTTCTCATTACACGCTATTAGGGATCTCATTGAAGAAATCTAATAATTATAAAAAAAAACTTCATTTTGCATGACATCTTTCTACGTTAGCAACGAATCTAAGCAAATAAAAGTCGTTTAAGTAGCAAAGGTCATCGGAAATATTTCCCTAAAAAAATTTCGTTCGAGAGATCCTGTTCTGAATGAATAGGTACTTAAAAGATTTTTTTTAAAAATGAATGTAAGTAATGTTTCCTATACAGTTAGTAAAAAAGTATTTGGACGCTTTTTAAAATCGCATAATTTTTTTAGAATTGGTCCAAACGACATGAGATTTTTTGAGAAGCTAGAAGGACTAGTTTGCTAAGTGGCGTGTTTGGTAGTTTTGCAAAAAAAATTAGTAAAGGTAGTTTTTTCACCTTTTTTTCGTAAGCCTGTAATGAAAATTCAAAAAACCCGTTTGTAGATTGAAGTAAGTTACATACATGCCTAAAATTTTATCTAAATCGGTTAAGGTTGCTCTGAACTATAAACGCTTAAAAATCGCAGAATAAGGTCGAAAATCGTGAAATTCCCGAAATCAGCGATTTTCGACCTTACTTGTTTGGACCAATTCTAAAAAAGTTATGCGACTTTAAAAAGCGTCCAAATACTTTTTTTTTGCTAACTGTATATACATATTGCGATTACTTTTCCATTCAGGAAAAAGTAATAAATAATGAATATATTTAGATTTTTAAATTACAACACATAAAATAACGTAATGTGATGGCTTATTTGGCAGTCTTGCGACGTGTTTATTGTACCTTTTGTACATATAAACTAACGCAAATGGTTATGAAACATTTTTACAAAACTTCATTCATAAAATTAGAATTAAATTATAGTCACTGTAAGTTGCTTGAAAAATCCGATGACATTTGTTATAGTCGCTTTATCAATACATGTTAATTTCTATAAAATAAAGATAATCTTTCAACCTTCTTAATGAAAAAAGAGAAAACGTAGGAAAAGAGTGAGTGTGATTCG
Organism: Andrena cerasifolii; assembly: GCF_050908995.1. Classification (NCBI taxonomy): domain Eukaryota; kingdom Metazoa; phylum Arthropoda; class Insecta; order Hymenoptera; family Andrenidae; genus Andrena; species Andrena cerasifolii. The sequence goes on along the minus strand of NC_135125.1, from coordinate 2,219,909 downwards.
GAGGTTAAAACGATAGAGCGAGAGAGCGAGAACGATCCAAGCAATTGAACTGACTAATGTTTTCGAAAGCCCCGAAGCGACGAGAAGCTTCAAACAAAAAAGATTGCAAAAATAGGTTACGAAAAAATAAGAGAGAATACAAAGAAAGAAAGAATAGAAAAAAGTTCACGCGCACGAACTATTTTAGATATTTATTTTTGTGATTGTGTATGTTCGTGCACGCGTACGAGGGAGAGGGAGAGGCTGCCGTCACAGTGTACAAGCTTTTTGACGCGAGCTGATAAGTGGTGTGTTGATTTAGTGAGTACAGCGATTTCAGGTTTGATAGTAGTAGCATATATCAAATTTTACTGGTCTACCTGTATTATGGATATTGGTAAGCGAATCTATTAGTCAGAAAATTATTTCTTCAAATCAACCATAGTTATGTCAATTGTATATAGGATTCAACTTCAACAATTTCGTTCCATAATTTTCGTGCTGTATTATGATTACGATAGGTTTGGCATATTTGGCACCACGATAACCTCCTTTGAAAAAATAGATTTATTAATTTTCTAACTCATATTTTTTATTACTTGTGATACTTCGCATCGATACGTAAGACCAGAAACACGCTCCATTTCGCCTACAATGTGACCAGCCACATTAATTACTGTAACCTGTTTGTTTCAATAATGCCAACACGCCATGCACTGTAACTGTAGCCTAAGGCAAATCGGTCGAAAAGTACGAAATCTCGCCATCTGTTGTTCAATTAGAATTGACTATTTTGACGGATTAATACGGTATATATATATATATATATACAGTGTTATAACTTTATTACTTATTATAGCGATAAGAATGGGATAATGTTACGGTTTTGCCCATCTGGGAAATACACGCAGCAGCACATCAAATATATAACTTGTGGAAATTCTTTGATTATTAAAGAACTAAGTAAACCAGCGTAGGTAACACTCGTTTCAAAGAATATGCACAAAGGTAGAACGTATTTAAATTGAAACTTATAGCGAACACAAAATTCAAAAAATTTGTCGTTGTTGCCGAGAGTATGACTTATGACTACAATGAATTTTTCGCCTTTTAAATTGTCTTCTCTATGTTCTTTATTATCTCTATCACCATTTCCTCTTTGTATCACCGAATCGAACATTAATTCTCGCTTCTTTCAAAGACCATGTTAAATATGTAGAGTGATTCGTGACGTTACAGCGTTCTACCATTTCTATATGTCGTTGAAAATGTCAGGTCGAAATAAATCGGATGATACCATTTTTAACTTCGAAATCAGATGAGATTCCATTAAAAAATGACACTTGTTAGATTACGAGATTTCGAGGTTACGAATAAGTGGAACCGGTAGCAAACTCACGTTTGATTGAAAGAACTTGGGGTGGGCTTTTGAGGAAACCCCGAGTTTGAGACGCTAAATGTGTTTCCCAGTCCGCATTGCAAGACTGTCACAGGACCTTAGGAACAATCATAGTTTTTAATCTTGGGAAAATGTTAGGCGCCTATCGAAGCAAGTAAACGTCGCAGGTCAAGGCGGACCTAAAATACGGAATGATATAGATTTTCTGTCTTAACTATTTGCACTCTAGAAAGAGCTAGAACGAAGTATTATGTCGTGTTCAACATGACGTGGGAGTTTTAAGGGCTAATCTACAAGGGGTATCGCTTACACCAGTCTAATTTTCCTCAAGCGTCTATTCGACCTCCCTCTAACCAGACGCGGCTGTGCTACTGGTTTCCTTTATTTGAAAGCTCGATTTCTCATACTTTAATGCAGGGACTTATACCAGAAACAAAATACTGGTATTATACCGGTACTTTTCGGTTGTACCTTCGTATCCCTTATAGAAATGGAAATATAAAAATACCGGTATAAGGTTATATGTGCCGCTATACGAACATACCGATACATTAGTATATATTTACCAGTAACTTTTCGGTCATCCTATTCGATTACAAGTTTCAAGATATTTTCAATTATATTTCTACAAATCAAACGTAAAAGAACAATTTCGAAGAAAATGTAGATATATACGTAAAAATATAAATCAATTCAGTAAAGAATTTTTCCCTTTATTTCAACTTTATTTATTTATTTATTTCATTTACGGGCATAAACCTATTATATTACATGATATATATTGCAAAGAATAAAAATAAAGACACCGTTTATTCCAATAACTAAATTATCAATAACGGTAGTAAAAAGTGTATTATTTTATACATTTGTATAGTATCAAGGTATATTTTATTAAAGCTATGTTTGAATTTATAATACGATCGAAACTTTTGTTTCGTGTAAAATCTGGGGCCGACTAAAAATAACCTGGGGCACGTACCGTTTAAGGTAAAACAATTTAATTCTTTGTAAAGAGAATACACAAAATTGATATTTCAAATTCTTTGATACCTCTGTTGTTCACATGACTTGTTAGGATGAATTGTTAGTTCTATGAATTATATTCAATTAAGCTGGATCATAAGTTACAAAGATTCAGAGAAATCGTATTGATTTAATGAAACCCGGAAAAATACCGGTAATTATTTCGGTTTCGATTTCGGTAGTATGTACAGTAAATCCCTGTTATGAGCCTGTTTCTACCACGCGTTTAACCTTTTGACCGCAGCGCACTCTCGGAGAGAACCATCAATACAGGCGGCGCGATATTCACATATCAGGCGCTGCGACTGGTTGTCCACTGACTACCTACTGACCAAAACGGTACCCGGAGATTTGATACCATTTGTAGGGGTTAAAAAAATAAATAATTGCAAATAAATTAAAAATATTCAGTTTTTCTTTCGTATATATTGAGACTTGTGAGAGCGTATATATACACCTTTCGTAGTCAAAGGGTTAAAGCCCGGCAACTATCCCCACCATTTCTTGGAATCCTTCGAACGAGAATGAGGGAATCCGGGAACGAGTAAGAGGCTTTTTCGTTTCCTCTCGTTCGCTCTTGTGTTTTCTCACTCGCGCCATTGGCCGCGCGGAATAGTGTCCACAACGCGCTATGAGCCCGCCGCCAGCCCCGTTCGTCGGACTCATAACGAGGATTTACTGTATTGCGGTTTCGGTACGACAGGATGATCCTTTCGCCACGCTCCTCAAAGATGCCGCCCGGCACGTAGTGGCGAAAATAACACGCACCGATGCCACACTGAATCTCTTTAATTATGACCCGAATTACGTCGTTTCTGGTGTTATTTTCATCGGAGGAACATAAGGAATCGATTGGCGTTGTTTTGCAAAGACCAGATGAGAAATGTGGGGGGTCGAAAGTCATAAAGGTGAACTCCAACGGCACGTGGCTCGCCTCGCCTGTAGGCTCAGCGAGTCTGTTCAGTGAACGCGAGCGGCGAGTGGACAAAGAACGGGAAGTTCAAGCCGAACCATCAGCCAAACGAGTCCGAGCAGATCAATCCCACGACGCCGAGCACGGCGAGTATGGCGCGAGACTCGTCGAGCCACCCGCCGTTGGAGTTCTCCTTAACACTCATTGTCAGTGAGGCATTGCGGCTAGCGGCGTGTTATTTTCGGCACATCCTTTATCGAGTGTCGCAGGAGGATTACCTTGTAGATCGGTTTCGGTATGGTCTTACCGACATAATAATGTAATTTTTTTCAGATGAACTCATCAAGTTTCGAAGTTGAAAATGGTATCAGCAGGGCACAGAAATCGTGAACACTCTCAGGATACAAATCATTGCACAGACTTAGCATTGTCTTTCTTTATATGTTTGCTGGTATCAAACGTTTTTGCTATATAGGGCGGTATTCATAGGCGCTACTTACTCTTGAGATCACCGTAAGCATTAGGCATCCTCTACTCTCTAGTACAGGCTTGCCCTTTAGGATGCAAATACCTCCCCAAGTTCTGGGACCCGGGCAACAGCCGAGGGCTGAACTGTTACCTTGCTAATCGTTGTGTGGGTTTTAAGAGAACTGTAAGAGTGTGTGTGCGCCCATACGCATGAGACCCAGCTATATAGACTCGTGGTACGAGCCAATATGGATGCATGCACAGTCTTGCAGTTCTCCCGCAACCTATGCTGTGGTTAGCAACGTAAAAGTTCCGCGCTCGGTTGTTGCCCGGGTCCCAGAACCACCCAGAGCTTGAGGAGGTATTTGCACCCTAAAGGGCAGGCCTGTAGTAAAGGATGCCTAATGCTTAAGGTGATCTTAAGCTTAAGAAGCGGCTGTGAATACCACCCTTAGATACTATTATGTGACAATTACACAAGCTATAAAGAGATGTCACTATCTTACGCTTAGTCATTACACTGGCAGTATTAATTTACAGGAGGACAACATAGTATGAGAATACAAATATATATGTACATATATTCTTATCTATGCTTAAATGTAATATACCTTCTAAGATGTACATCTGTTTACCTTGTGCTCATTAATAATTAAGGATATAGACTATGTGGATGTATATCTTTAATCCATACAGTCGTTATATATAAATTAAATATCCTTTATTAACGTTAATATACAAAATTCCAAAATAAGCTAGCTTTGGAGTTTTCTGGTTATTCAACAAAGGAAAGAAACATCAAGGTATTAGGGGCAAATTAACATCTACAGCAGGAAAACAATCTAACGATTTTGTTACCTGAAAGGCGTGAGAAAACAAACTGAAGGATAAAAGATATTCTATTTAAATAAAGTAAGATTAATATTTTGCACTTAATACTAGTTGAGTCAAAATGTAATTGTTGTACCTTAAATCAAAAAGCAATAAAGAAAAAGAAATGTAATAAAGAATTATGAGTAAATTAGAACATCTTTAAAAAGTCAATAATGCGGTATTGAAATTATAACATTTATAATATCACAGACGTCGAATAATATTCAACACCAATAAATTAAATGATGCAAAGGAAAATCAAATTGTGAAAAAACAATATAACATGCAATTTACAGATTAATTCGAATGCTTCATTTAATTGTTACATTTCCTAAACCATCTTTCTTACTGTATGAAATTCTTTTTAATTCGTTTAGGGAAAATAATATTGTAACTGTATCTTGAACCTTCTACTGTCACCTCAATTTTCTCTTATTAACATATAGTATTATTCAGAGCAATAGTTTACTTTACAGAGTTTCATATATCCGTCAGATAATCGTGACTTATGTCAACAAAGAATTTTGATGTTTCAAAAAAATAGAAACGCAGCAATAATAAATATGAGGTCATTCCATGAGTAACACGGATTTTTTCGTACATGCTAATAATACTCGAAAATTTCAAAGTTTCGAAACCATATTTGATGTAGCTGAAATTGCTATGTTGTGAAATGAGAATAGTTTAAAAACAACTCAACAAGAAAAAAAGAATGCTTGATTTTCAAATCCTCTAATACAAAGTTAGAATATTTATATCTCTCATTTTTCAATCTTAGAATTATATAAATCTATTGTAATAATTTTCTCTGTAATTTCTGTACCTTATGAATCCTCTATATAAGTAAAATGACCTTTGATATTTATGTATGTAGGGTAAACGATACAGTAATTGACCACCTAAGAGCTTCAGTTTAGGTAAACGCTATGGAATAAATAACTTGAATTTTATAAATGAAATTTTGTTATACCAGGCGGAAAGAAAAGTATCGAAGATGATTATAACACCAAAGAAACTTTGAAGAAATCAGTAGTTAGCTATTATAAAGAAACATAACTCAAAAGTATAGTTATTGATCGGTCTAGGTACAGTTGTTGACCACTTACTGAATATAAAAGAAAATGGCATGTTTTTTACTCTAAAATCATTTTTATTAAATCCATCAAAGACATATTGTCTTGGGACAGGGTGAGTTTCATGTGCACCCTTCACGACGTATGCCGTGCATTTTGCCGCGGTCTCATTGGCTTCTCATTCGCTTTTTTTTTATTCTTAGATTTCTCTCTCACCTGCTCTTTCCTTTCCTCTTCTTCTCTTTGCATCTCTTAGCCTCTTACTTTTTCTTCTTCTGCTTTTGTTTCTTTTTCTTTCGTCAAGCGCCTTTAACCTCCGAATTATCGTACCGATCCCCGGATCGATGAAAAATCAGAAGTCATCGGAGATGCATACCCGAAACCATATAAAAGCAAGGCACATTACCCCATGCCTCCAAAGATCTAAATCAATTTTCATCGCGGTCTTTCAGCACGAAAATTACGAGTGGTCAATAACTGTATTACTGTGCATTCGTCGAACCAGTTATTGAACACCCCCCAAAACACAGCATAATCACGTTCGACACGACTGGACGTATGACAAATGTTAACATTGGGCCCTTGTCACCTATTGTGATCAATGGCATTCACGGCAAACAAAATTGAACAATGATTATGCAGTCGTTAAACAAGTCGCCGCTCTAAAGATGCCCGCTAAGCCCTTACCTTCTTTGACAGTTGAAATTACACGTTTTCCTTTCCGACGATCTCACGGCGGAATGCTTGTACTGAAATCATCGGTTCTTGGTTGAAACGAAAGGTAGAACTGTCTTTTCTGATCAAAGTGTATCATTGATGCGTAAGCACACATGTTCATTAGACTATGGCGGCAGAAATTTGAAGTGGTCAACTACTGTACCCTAGCCAACAACTGTATCGTTTACCCTATTAAATTTTTGTGGACATTCATTACTGTTAGAGTTTTATCCTGTTATTAAAACTAATTTTTAGAATAACATTTAAAAATAATTTAAAAGATTCTATGCCATTTGAATATGTTGTAAGGTAGTGTTTCAATGAAATATTAAATTGATCATAGGTATTGTAAACGACTAAAAATAATCTGAATGTTATGTGGTATAAAAAGAAAAGGAGATGGTGAAGGAGAAAGATAATTAGGTGTGGTAACAGTCGATGGTTGAATCAAATTTAAGATATAACATTGTCCAGTTTTCAGTCAAGATACTTAATAAATTTTATTGAATTTTTTTTGTTCTAGAAAAGGTTCTTCATGCTGCTGCGTGACAGTGAAGTATCTATTGTTATGTATATTAATTAAAGAAACCCAGAAAATAATGAATCATACATCGGTCATCGCATATTGTATTTCAGAGAAAGGATATGTGCACAAAATTTTAGTACCAAATATTGATAGGAGCTTCTATGAAAATGGAGTACTGTTATTTAATACTCCTATTTGTCCTAAGATTTCTTCTTAACTTAGAACCTATAAAATGGATAGTTTCGTAGATTGTGTAATGATTTTCCCGTCTATTAATGGCGCTTTTACAATGTAACTAACAAGAAAAATTTGGAAATCACAAATAACAACACAGTATAGCTATAATACTTACAATTAGTATATTAAGAAATTGCATGTTTCTTTCTAATTGTAAGCAATTTTAGTAAAAGTCAATACATATATTGTGTATTGAAATCTATCTCTACAATCTGTTTTTTCGCCTAATCTTCAAGTTTCACTTATTAGAATTTATTAGAAATTCTCTGATATAAATGGTATCAAAGATTACCAATATTTCTTGAATCATGGGTTTATCACAGGAAGTGTATTCATACTTGTAACAAACATATGTGATCTTATTAATCACCTATCCCGTGAATTTTTCCTGCATCATCCTATAAAAATCTTTTAATCCTTATTTCGACGACAATTAATGCGGTTGCATTATTATATATATGTTTCAAGTAATTAAACAATGACAAATAAAATAAGAGAAACAGGTATATATATTATTTTATAAAAATTTAAATTTGAAGTCTTGATTTCATTTTGTCATTTGAAAAAAATTATCAAATGCCTTCATACTTTTTTGCATGCACAATTTAAATAAAATGATTAGTTCTTTTTCATGAAAGTGATATCTCTATAAAAAAAATAAGAATATGAAACGAATAAAAGTTAATATTGTCCACAGAATAAATAACAGATTTTACTACGAAATATGTAGATATGAACCTGTAAAAATAATTAAGTAAATAGTTTCCAATTGGTCTTATTTACTGTTCTAATAGATTAATAAAGACAAATAAAAGTACATTTTGTAGAACGAAAGAGGTATTGATAAATTAATAAATTATACAACTCAGATTTTAACAAATGAGAAAGTTAACAAATTAAATCTTTAATACGTATAACATAAAAGCTATAAACCTCTACCAGTGTTTTTCTGATAGATGAAAATCTAAAAACAATAGACATTTTTCTATTGACATTGTGTTGTATTTCCCTTATATACGAATAACAGCTGGCGCACCACAGAATGCACATTTAGGTGGATCTATGTTTTCTTGATTTTTAAAAGCAATATCCACAGGATGTTCAAACGTCGGTTTACAATTAGTAGGTATGTACCCACTTTTGTACCATCCATACCTGAACAAGGCATTGTATCTTGGTGCAGACAATTGATTGTGAGTTAGTGATTGTAGTTTTATTATATTGTTACACAAATGCAAATTAACGTCTATGTTTAAAAGGAGTACTGTATCTGAAAATTTTCTCATGAAGCCTTTCCATACCCGAAATCCGTATACGTCAAGCAGTTGTATCATACCGGTTGTTTTCTTTGGAATAGTGTAAATGGCGACTTGTTTATTGTTGGGAACAAGTTCCAACATAGAAGCTGGACAGTGCCCAGTCCAGGAATCTAACAGAAGAGCACTTGAGGTCTGTGTATTATGTATGTATACATTAGTAAACCATTCATGAAATAATTGTGTGCTTAATTTTCCTGATGCCTGTATATGTACGTTTGGAGCATTAAATAATGTTTTCTTCACTTAAGGACCAAACGTTCCACTTGATTCTTTCAGCACGATTAGAAGGAGAGACATGAGTTTCCCAGCTGCAGAGATTACGGGTAATATGGTATAGTTATGTGTCATTGCTGAAAGGGACTGAACAACTGTTTCCACCTTTTTCGTGCCTTCAACTGCTAACGTACGACCAGAATGCATTTCAAGGTTGAAATTGCTTTCGTCCGCGTTATACACATGTTCCAGGCCGACAATGTCAATTACACTTTTGATCATGTTAACAAACTCTGTAGCACTGTTTTCCAAAGTTGCAGTGTCCGCCGCGTAAGAGCGGGTAATAAACTTATTTATCTTCCGAGATACAATATTATAATGTCTTTTAAAATTTAATATCCACATTGGCGAGGCTTTAAAATTTTGAAGAGAAACCGCTATATTTGCTTCCAACGCCCATTGTCGCAAATCAGTATCATGGATTATAGCCTTTACGTCTGTAGAAGCACAAAACTGATTAAAAACAGAACGGAATATTTGCATTAGTTTTTCCCTTCGATTCCCTCCCTTTTCTAAAGAGTGCTCCCATCTGTATAACTGTGACACCGATTTTACCTTTCTGAACTTTTGTCTAACACTCTCAAGTGACAGACGCTTTTTCTTACCACCTTTCCAAAAATCGACTGCGTTTTGTTTGTATTCCAAGCCCACGAGCCCACCTTCTTCTGGAACGCAGGCTTGTTCTTCACCTTACGTTGACTCAAATACCTCAAGTAAGTCTTCTGGCGATAGTGCCTCTTCATCAACGAACTCTTCTGAATGTGGTCAAAATGGTTGAAGGAATTCCAACGTCGTGTCTGTTTCCATGGTAAAAGTTGTGTCCTCGACACTTCTTCGTATAATATCTGCTACAATATCGTGCAGTTCCACCTCTTGTTGGTTCGCATCCGGTCGTTTTATATTCGCTACGTCGAATGTTGTCATGAGCAACTGGATAACACGAACAGGATTTATTCGCGCCATTCTTACAAATGTGCACCTTTAACAAATGTCAGAATCGAAAGAGTAGGATGACTATCGAACAGTACAGGTCTTACACTAGTCCTGTAATGAGTTACGTACCGTAATGTGATGAGAACTATGCACGAACCTTGACAATCAACTCACAAATGCGAATTTTCATTCTGGATCATTTTGTATACAACATCGGCCAACGTACTCGCTGTTTTTCCACGGCTTTTTTATCGACATAACAACTATTTTTAAATCGCTGCGTAGATTGACTTTTCTATTTTAAATTTGTTTGATCACAACAATCGTAAACAACGGAGGAATATTGCGTGGGGGGGGGGGGTGATATCCTTGCGGGAGGGGCGCCGAGGTAACATACGCCTTCTTTCTATTGGCTCCTGCTTCGCACAAGCGCAGTGATGTGTAATGATGACGTTTGTCGCGTTGCAACATGGACATAAGAATATAGAGACGTAGGAATAGTTGCAGGGGGTAATCTCCTTGCGGGAGGGGCGACGAGGTAACATACGCCTTCTTTCTATCGGCTGTTGCTTCGCTCAAGCGCAGTGATGCGTATTGATGAACGTTTGTCGCGTCGCAAGCAGGGATAGTGGCAGCCATATTTGAAGCGTTTCTCGTAGTATGATATGCAGTGCATATTCACCTCATATATTTTAATAATTATAGATGCATATTTCTCTTCAATTTTCATTATTTTTACAATTTATATTCGCGAATAATCACTCCGTTAGTATATATTTACAATTAGACGTCTCTATGTAAGTACTAATCTGTAGTCAAACACTTTTTCATAATTAGCGGTACCGAGCATGCGTATAATGCAACCAATCAAATCTAGGCAGATGTAGGTGTTCTCCCCCCCCCCTTAAATACATATCACTCCCCTCGCCTAAAGTCGCAACTATTCCTCCGTCCCTATATTCCTATGACCATGGTCCCACGTCCCACGATTCTGGCATCACTGGACGATATGCACTGCTGACGACAAAATAATAATAGGGGAAATGCGGCACCAGCGCGATACGACTCTCCATACGTATCGGCAACTATGTTTTTCCTACATTTATCGGCTAGTTTGGATTTGAACCAATGCACAGTGGTCTGGATATGTACTTTTAGCGGCCAAAATTTAAATTTTTTTCAACTTGGTGATCAAGGGGTTTTAAGGTCCCTGATAAAGAATCTGACACCAAAAATTCAAAATTCAAAATGGCGGCTTCAAATTTATAGCCAAAATTGAAAACACCTTTATTTCGATTTTTCCAATGCAAAATTCATTTTCTTCTGCACGTGAAATTTGCGTGCTTTTGTTAGCAATCGTGTAAGCTTTCATGTAAGAAATGTCCGACGTTAATCACTCTTAATAATTTTTTTTATAAGCCTTCTCAAAGTTTAAATTGATATAAACATTGCACTCTTTGTACATGGACTAAAAAATGCTTATAACACATATAAATAAGTGAAATATACTTCTTTAGCTATATAACTATATAATACAAACACGTATTTTGATGTTCTATAATGGGTAATTAAAACAATTAGATTCACATAAAATTTTATGATTTTGACTTCGTAATATTATATCTAATCAAAGAATCATATGAAAAAGGAAAGGTATGCGGATTTAGAAGCTCTGGAGGGTTGTCAATTCATAAAAAAAAAATACATTATAAAGTTGAAGTTGAGAAATTGAATTTTGGCCACTCTCCAGACCACTGTGCAATGCTGGTGCTACGTGGCTCGAATATACCATCAACGCCTCTGACGGAGAAGCCTTGAAGCCTCATTCTGTCACTTTTCGAACTGTACTCAGTACACGATTCATAAGTTCATTATTATTTCAACGTACGGTGCTTATTAGTGTTCAAATGCACCAGACCTGCCTGCACGGATGTCTACTGGAGGTAACTATACCCGAAAAAACTTCCTTCTTACCGATTCCACGACGAAAGTTGGTTGAAACGGTTTGTTTACTACATCGCGTATACGTACACGCTTTTCCTAGCTTGGGTGAGCGTACGCACACATTCAAGGCCCAGTGAGACGGCAGCCTTAAAGTAGTTCGTGCGAAAGTAGCATGTCAGTTTTATATTGTAGTATCGTTAATGATAGTTAACGATTAATTAGTTTATTCAAGATACACCTTATTTATTATTGATACAGTAATGTAACATAACGTGATATGATGTTAATGCCGTACAGAGTAAAAAAATATAAAATTAAAGCGTAACCTGTTTTATTAAGTTCTGGTAGCAAGTAGAACACTGGTCAAATATTTGCATACGAATGGTTAAAATGTATTATGAAATATTAATTTGCTTTCCTTCTTGTACATATTTACTGTAAGTAATAGTTTATTATAAATAAGAACAGAATCACTTGTGTATTGGTTAATTACTACATTAAAGTGTTGATACTATACCAGTTCAACTTTAGTTTTAATAAATTTCTAACAGACGTGTACTGCAATAAATTTCTACCGCGAAACTAATATTATATATTTAGGCATGAAAAAAGGCTATGTGATAAAAAATAAAAATATACAAGAGATATATAATCTACAAAACTCTATATTTCTTTATTTGATATAGAAATCTGTTATTAATTTAATACTTAATATTCAAAAAAAATGTTCCAGAGTTTAATGTGACTGCATCATGTATGAAGGTGTTATGAACTGGTTTATACTGATTCGTAACAAATTTTATAACTTCCTGAGCTGCAAGACCACCTAAAAATGCTGATACTGAATGTAATTCTGATCCACCGAATCGACAAAACTCATGTACATAATCATCTTTCGCCAATGGTCCACATCCCCACTCGTTTAATAATTTTGTTATGCATGCCTGAAAGAGAATAAATAATACATACCAAGTTAGACATTCTTCAAGTCTATACTGCTAGTACTATAAATTCATTTAAAACAAATTACTTTAAGCTTAACGATATCAGGCTCTACTTGGTCGTCAAATTCTCCGGGATATGAATTGTATTCTGCTTGAAATTTTTCAACTCCTCTAAGAACAACGTAGTAAATCATCATACTTTCTGGATTTTCTAAACTTTGCACTGAAAAAAGCAGATAAGATTAGTACACGCATGTATATAGCATTGTTGGAGTATGATTTGAGTCTCGAGCTCTAGAAGCTCGAGTCATGGTGCAAATCGTAAACGCTAGAATTCTCTGGGTTCGAACCTTGACCTGTAAGAGCTAGAGACCTTAACGCTGAGTCTTTAAGCACAAAGGCTCGAGCCGGCTAAGTATGTTATTGAAGAATTTGGTCTTAGAAACAAACTTGTATTACAAGGGATAATGCAACAGCCAATTATAAATATCTGTCACTATTAAAAGCATTTAATGAAGATTATAGAAATGTAACACATATACTGTGGTTTGCAATAATGTTGACGAGCAGAAACTTGGTGGTCCGATCAAGTGTATCCTCATAGGCCCACGGTTCTCTAACATAGTGGTAGAGGTAAGGCATACGTATTGTCGCTATTGGCTGACGCGTCACGTCAACGAATCGGTCAGCAGCACCGCGTGACGAAGAGAACGAGGGATGCAGCGTGTGCCGCTAAGAACCTACGAGTGGGGAATTGGGGAGTTCCGCGGCAGAGACTGGGGCTGCGCGAGCGAGGTAGCCCCCTAGCCCCGCTCAGCATCCGGCCGTCAACATTTTTGCAAACCACAAGTACATACTATTCATTGCTCATGTTTTGAATATACTTGTACAAACTGGTTTAAGGAAGATGAGAAGTGCTGGTATATAGAATTTAATTTAAAAAAAAAGGAACAGGCTGAACCAAATAACGATTCAGCCTTCTACGTGTTTAACTTTGTGCTTATATTTTTTATTAATGCCAGTCTATAATACTCAGCCTTATAGCTTCGAAGACTCAAGCTTCATTCATTATTATATATACGCACAGAGTTCGGATGAATTCGGCTCCACTGATGGAGGGGGAAACATCTATAGGAGCGGTGGTAATGTGTGCATGAACTGCGCCTGCGTCAGTCACGCACACATTACCACCGCTCCTGTAGATGTTTCCCCCTCTATCAGTGGAGCCGAATCCCTCCGAACTCTGTATACGCACGTATTCTTTAGAATCAAATGTACAAGGTGACTGAAAATTGTAGGGCATACCGAAATGTGCAAATTCCTTATGCGAATAGAAATTGAGAAATCCTTTATAATCTTGCTATCTGGAGCTTCGTTCTTGAGATATAAGCAGTCGAATTTTTCGAGTCCGTCTCCTAGAGCGGGCTATGTATTGAAATTCCAGACAGCCGACCGCATATTTGCTTATACGCGCATTTAGTCGCGGGAAGCATGCGTCAATGCATATTCGCACGCCTGTACCGCTGATGCTACTGCTTGGATGCACCTCCGTAGACTGGTTTGAAGAATTCTTCATATACCGAAACTACACAGTCCTTTTACTTTGATTATTTTGAACATACCTGGTATGCAATCATACAATAATAGCCTTACATTTAATCATAGAGGAAGATATTTTTTTAAATGTAATTTCACATTAAAAATCACGCGGCCATCGGCACGTTAGTGTATTTACAGGTAGTAGATGTAGTATGGATATTTTTCATCGTCCTCGTCGAATTAAATGTACAACAGAACGCGCTACAACCATAATTTCTTGAATATTTTCAATAGTTTATGAATTTCGATCCACATATCGAGTAATTTTCATGCAAACCAATTTTATTTTAGAGCGCATATAGTACATTTAGAGCAGTACTGTCAGCGGCACACGCGTATGAACATGCATCAACAGGTGCTTCGCGTGAGTGAATGCGCTACGCAGAGTTCGGAGGGATTCGGATCCACTGATGGAGGGGGAGACACCTACAGGAGCGATGGTAATGTGGGCGTGAGACGCCACGATTGGAGACTAACCGACGCCAGCTCCAAGCGAGTGACGCCGCAGCCAACCAGCGTCGACTACATATTTCCCGGTGACGCTCGTTGGCCGTGGTGTCGGTTCACGTTGGCGCCACTTGACTGGCTTGGTGCTGGCGTCAGTTCACGCACACATTACTACCGCTCCTGTAGGTGTTTCCCCCTCCATCACTGGAGCCTAATCCCTCCGAACTCTGCGCGTACGTGCGGCCGCGCGATCAGCTGTCTGATTTTTAAACAGCATGCTCCAGAAGTCGAACTCGTGAATTTGGACTGCTTATTACTCGAAAACGAAGCCTCAGATTGCAAAATGATAAAGAACTTGGCAATTTCTATTTGCATGTTTCGTGTGTCCTATAATTGTGTGGCACTCTATGTGTAGAAATAATAGAAGTTGTTAAAATTTTACCTATATTACTTGTATCAAAGATTTTGGGATCATATTCATCTGCAATACACGTTCCCCTTTCTACATGTATATCTGAAGCATGTCTACAAAATAACTTAACATCTCTTTCGGAAATGGAATCCGACGGTTTTCCTAACTGTCGTAATAACTGTAGTGTACGCCGCCACACGGCTTCCGCATCAGCTACTGCTTGTTTGTGATAACTACAATAAATAAATTTATGTCAATGTAGCAAGGAAGTTCAATATCGTGATAAGAAATGTCTGCGGACAAAAGTCTTGGTAATTATTTGGAAGTTTTCCATCCTCACCGATTTCAATGATATGTTGTCGGGGACACGATTCTGAACAACTTTTTCCTATACATGTTACTGCCGCTCGACCTTCGTTTCCGAGATATTCGCGAAACACAGTAGGTACGCGTCCGTGGCAGCGTATGCGCCAGTATGGGACAAAACAAATGTATTGGTTGGGGCTAGATTAGTGCGGGGAGCGCATAAAGCATGATAGCGAATTGATGTGAATCGAGGTGTTGACGGGCATCCGCGAATTTCTGGTTCAAATCTCTAAAACCTCCTGGCCACTAGCAACAAACTCGCGACATTTATTGCGAGAGTTGATGTCAGCACTGTGTAAACACGCCTGAGAGTAACTCTAGCAAGTTCTGATTACATGCGACAATTGGTCTCAACAAGTAAATTCTGTCATAGTGTAGACACCCGATAATCTTCTCTCTCTGAGAAAGATTTTACTTCCGAACGAATTGGAAATTTTTGACGAGAGTAGAAAGCAAGCAGGTGTACCATAGTATTCGGTTCCGAATCTACGTGCACGCCAGCATTTTTGTATCACTTTTAGTAATGTTTGGTCCAACTAATTCTAAATTCTAGTTTGTTGGACTGACATTATAGTAGATACTTTACGTATAAATATTTGCTGTCAACTCTCAAGTGTAACACTGCAGGGTAGACACGCGGGACATATCTTCCGCATGACTTTTCTGGCAACTACTTGCAGGCAAGAACTTGCGTAAAAAAATGGCTGTAGTGTAAACACTCATGGAAGTGTCTTGCGCAATAAATGTCGCAAGTTTATTGCTAGTGCCCACGAGGTTTAAACTCACATCAATTCGCTATCATGCTTTACGCGCGCCCCGCATTAATCTAGCCCCAACTAATACTAATACCAGGGACAAGTTAGAAAGTGGAATGCGTTGCATCGGTATAGATCAACAGAAGTTTTTCGCAAATATCTCGGAAACGAAGGTCGTGCGGCGGTAACATGTATTGGAAAAAGTTGTTCAGAATCTTGATCTTGATAACATATCCAAAAATCATTGAAATCGGTGAATATGGAAAACTTCTAAATAATTACCAGTCTTACATTTGCTGAAGTGTTATATATTTTTCAGTGTCTGCTGTCATGTCTGGCAAAGTACCCTTTAATGGTAATAGCCCATGTCCTTCATTCTCAACAAAATCTCTTACAGCTTTTGCGGTAATCCAAAATGAACTGCTCTGTAAATACAATAAGTTAATTTAAAGTTTGTCAATTTATTTGTGTATGGGAAGTTCACTTCTCTTGTACCTTGGCTGTTAAATTAATACACTGATCATCATTTAGAATACTTCTCACGCTGTCTGAAATTTCTGTATGTCCTGTACATATATTCACTGCTTTGATAGCTTCTTCAAAATTTTCTTCACTATTTATTGAATCAGTCCTATCTCTTCTCATCCCCTTCTTTATCATTTCTTTCAATTCATGTTTTTCCTTGTATATTTTAGGTAATTCTCTGTGATCCAAAATCCACTTCTCTAAGAATTTATATAATACAACTAAATATGGTACATGAGAATGATCTTTAAAGCTCATTTCATCAAGATTTATTGAATCGAGATGCTTCTTTAGTGTTTCGAATGGTCTATCTAAACGTAAATCCGGTGTTTCATTATCTGGATGTGTTTCTATGATTGTATGCTCTTTCACTTGAATTCTCATATATGCAATAAATCCTATGCTCCTACATACTATTAGTGGTATATTCAACTCCCAAAGTCTTTGTGATAGAAGAATTAATGATCTGAAAATTTGTCCTTTTAGAATTGCAAGATTTAAAGCTTGTATAAAAAAGGTGTTTAATTGCCTATTATCATTCTTACTTTTCGGCAAGGGAAGTAGCTACAACAACGGTAAAATTGTTGAAAAAATCTGGGCTATTATACAAAATTTGTTCTGGTTCCTCATCTATGTAATCACCTCTAACATCTGAATTTAATTCTAAAAGCATCTGCATTGCTACTTGTGCCCTTGATTTTCCCACACTATCAGCTTCTAGAAAAAAGCTATTCAAATTGATTCAATAGATAATTTTAATAGTAAAAGCAACTGTTTCTTATGTTACTAAATTAATAAAACTGATAAGGTTTGCTGTACATACTTTGCTCCAATATCTTCATTTGTAATTTTTTTACCATCGACAATAGTAAATGCTCCAATACCTGGGAGAACTAAAGATTTTAAAATTTCTGTACCAAGACCTGTAGCATTTATTACACAAACATGTGCTCTCTCTAATGCAGCTTGACCATGATCTCCCCACAACCTACCCATATAAGTATTACACATGCATTATTATATTAAAATTAAATCATCTACAAGAATAGTGTAATATGTTTACAAATTATTCTGCTTGCATAGAAAAGAATATGTACTTCCTAATAACAATTCAATTCTGTTATAATTGGTTTTAATGAAGAAAATAAAATCTAAACCCTAACCCCAAAATAACTTCGTTACCGAACGTTATACCTTAGTTGTCTATCATATTTTCTATTTTTTTCTGATTGTTCTGGTGATTTTGGTGCTGGTGATGCCATAAGGGTGGACTAGTAAAAATATTTCTGTAATAAAGCTTTACGAGCAACTATATAATACACTTGTGAACACTGACAAATTGACTAACATGTCATGATTGCACCGTTGACTGTATTCGAGAAAACATGTCATGAAACTACGAGCACATATAGATAGGTAACCGCAAGTAAAGGGTGCGTTCCACTTACGCGTGTTGCGATTCTCGCCTAGTGGCGTGTTGTTGCGAGTTGCGATAGAGCACTAAAGAGGTGAGTATGCGCATTCGCCATACTGGATTCTCTGGAGAGAGAAGATTATTGAGTATGTTGTGAGTTGCGATTCTCGCTCTAGCGGCATTTAGCGCAAGCTCTTGGAACGCGAAGTTCAAACTTTAAAGAGTTAAGGATGAAGTTTATCACATTTGAAATTTGTCTTCGCCTCCTTCCTTATCGCTCGAAAACAATGTATTAATTTTAAAAAGAGGAACGAACGTACGAAGAAGCCTGTTTCTTCGCCTCGCAATTCATCACCGACGTTGTAAAAGCACGAACGTGTTATAATAAAGCCCAACCTTTGATCAATCTTTAAATATCTGTGTTCGTTTCTTAATAGTTCTGGTTAATATTTACTAATTAAATTTAGTTCAGTTCAATAATCTTTATTTCGTTCAAAGTTATTCGTTACAAATTGTCTAGTTCAATCAACTTCACACGATTCGCGAGCAGAATCATTTTGGTTTCCACTGACACCGGACCACATTGAAATTCCCTCAAATAATCAGAATTCCCAGCCGGCCTCGCAACAGTATGCGCATCCGCCATATTGGATCCTCTGGAGAGAGAAGATTATTGAGTACCCGCCTTTTTGAGTGTTGTCAAATTCGCTTTATAAACCAAATATAAACTTAAATGTAATAAAATACTCTAATAATGTGTCGTGCTACTATGCATCAATATCAACAACGCATATTTTATTTATAAAGTGAATCTGACAATACCCAAAAAGGCGGGTACTCAATAATCTTCTTTCTCCGGAGGACCCAATATGGCGGTGGATACTCACCTCTTTAGTGCTCTAGTTGCGATCCTCGCCCTAGCGGTGTTTAGTGCAAGCTCTAAAAACGCGAAGTTCGAACTTTAAAGAGTTAGGGATGAAGTTTATTACGTTAGAAATTTGTCTTCGCCTCCTTCCTTATCCCTCGGGAAACAATGTATTGATTAAAAAAGTGGATCGAACGTACGAAGAAGCCTGTTTCTTCGCCTCGCAATTCATCACTGACGTTGTAAAACACAGACGTGTTACAATAAAGTCCAACCTTTGATCAATCTTTAAATATCTTTGTTTCGTTTCTTAATAGTTCCGGATAGTATTCAATAATTTAATCTAGTTCAGTTCAATAAGCTTTATTCGGTTCAAAGTTATTCGTTACAAGTCGTTTCGTTCAATTAACTTCACACGTTTCGCGAGCAGAGCTCATCAGGGCTCCACGGATACCGGACCACATAGAAATTCCCTCAAACCATCAGAATTCTCCAGCCGACTCCGCAACAATGTATTGTTGCGACTCCCGTCTAGCGGCGTACAGTATAAACTTTAGAAGCGCGAAGTTCGAATCGGATTACACGAATGTAACAGGAAAGGGAAACAGAGCGAAGTTCGCACAAGCCCGTTTTTTTTTAAAGTAGTTAGAAATTCTTTTAATAAGTAAACTTCAAGATTATAAATTAAATAATACTTACTTGGAAATGGATGTTTGAATAAATGAACTCCACTTTGATCCCTTCTCCTAAGTGTGTAAAATCAGCGCAATGTTGTTAAGGGGGCCGTCTCATTTTTGTTATGGTCTGAATCGATCGAAGCGTCCCCAGTAAACAAACGAACCCTAATGAAATTACTGTGGTCGATAAAAAGAACTTGTACAGAGATGACATCTCCCGGACTCTGGGTAGACAAATTTTTTTACGCATAGTTGCCACATGTTCTGTTCTCTCTGTCTCTGCCGCGCTGTTGCCACAGACTTCTATATTTTATCGTGAAGTCTTGAAGGAGTACAGCACGAGAGCTGCATCTAGCGTCAGAGCCTCGCTGAACGTAGCAATAATGAAAGATGGAGAGGTCCGGGAGTGTAAGAAGGAAAGATGGAAAGATACCAAACCTGACACAATTTGAACTATCATTATTAACGATATTACACATAAAATTTATTTGCAGAATTGAAAGCCCGTTTCGTTCAAAGTAGTCCGATTTAAATTATTTTCTGTCAATTTAATCAGCAGAATCACTTTCATATTGATAAGATGAAAACTAAAGAAATTCTGTTTCTTCATAATCGGTGATACATCGCCGAGCAACTCCAGGCGACAGGTTAGACGGGTGAGCGATACAATTTCGCTCGACTCGAGCTTCGGGGAACCACAAGAACGAAGGCCTTAGTAAATACACAATTTATATCAAGAAATGATTCGATACGTTCGAATTGGAAAGAAATTGAAGTACAAAAAAAGAATTATTTTTTAGTCTTTAGTGCATTTTAATTCAGTTTTTAGTGCATGTTTAATAAAATCGTTTAACATACATTTTTTTTTAAATATTTTTTTTTAGTATTGTTAGATTAGAAATGTTTCATTTATATTTATCTAGTGCAGTTCTAGAAATAACCCGATTTATTGCTCTCGGCTGTCAACGGGCGGCTTACTAATTATTAGGGTCCGAAGGTCCTCGCTCGCGGGCTCAAAAATATCGTTCCAAGTACCACTAATGCAAGGTGGGGTAGGTATCCCTTACATGCAGCCGCCAAGGCTAGGGAAAATGCACGTGATTATTCTGTGGTCCCCTCCTGGAAGTGACAGAAAATATAACCTATATGTTACATGATAATAAATGTTTATTGGCTATTTCGTTCTTTTACGCTACATTTGTGAACCTTCTATCATCTATTCAAAACATTACTATTACGCCGCAATCTTTAGGAAATCGGGTATAGCATATAGGTTATATTTTGTGTCACTTTGAGAAGCTAGCCATATAATAATTACGCGCATCCATCCTGCGGATTTTCAGTAGCGGATTTCAGGAGAACAAATTAAAAAAAAAATAATAAAAATTTTATTTTTAAAAAATAAATTTTTTTTTTTAAATTAAATATATATATAAGAATAAATAAAAGAAAAACAGAAAAAAAATGAAAAAAAAGAATTTAAAGAAAATATTTTAAAAAAATTGAAAAAAAGATTTAAAAACGAAAAATTTAAAAAAATTATAAAAAATTTTAAAAAAATAATAAATTTAAAAAAAAATAAAAAAAAATTTTAAAATATAAACACATTAAAATGAAAAAAATAAAGAAAACATTTTAAATAATAAAAAATATTTTTTTTTTTTAAATTTAAAAAAATAAAAATTAAAAAAAAATTTTAATTTTTTTTTTAAAATTAAATAAATAAAAATTAAAAAAATTAAAAAGTAGCTTTCAATATACATATATTGTGCCGAAAGTTTTTTTTATTAATATCTCAGAATCTAAGACCGACCACCAAAAAGTTTAAAGGAAAATGTTGTTCAGAATGGCGACATTGACAACATATGCGAAGGTCATTGAAATCAGCGAGGAAGTAGCTTTTCGACAAATTTACCAATTTTTTTACATCAACGTATTCTGCGCGTTGGAAAGGGAAAATGTTTGAAAGAAGCCATTTAACGCAAAGGAACCCTTTGGTCAGGAATAATTGTTAAAGATTTCGGAACGATTTGATTGTGTAGAATTACACTTATATGTAGGCATGGGCCCACCACTACTCTCCTGCTTGATACGAGACACATCATAAAATTACCATAATTTATTAATCATTTTATAATTAGTTATTATAGAAAGTGTTCAAAATGATAAATGAAAGTGTATCTCTGTACACAGAGTATTCCGGGTATACAGTTGAAAAAATGGAAAATGTTGAAAAAGTTAATATAAACCCATGTCCGCAAATAATTAGGGAATTAAAAGATAACAGAGATTTGTTACATCGTAAGCGAAGTTGTATAATGCTTCTCCGTTGTATGGGTCTGCAGAGTTGCTGATTGATAAAGAAATGAAGAAATTTTTATTTGCCTTTTAAAAATGGTGTATTAATTTGACATCGGGACACCCTGTATTTACATTCTCACCGCTATTATAACTTTCATTCCTACCGCTTATAGCGCTGCACTCTTATTGCATGCTTAGCCGTTAACGTTGCATGCGACACGGAATTGGTAATGGGGCTCTAGAGTCCCAAAATCGAGTGACACAGAAGACAATAGAGCGAATGGTCTATTCTATACCTGGTCTGTGATACGACTCGCAATACGTATTGGCAACAATGTCTTTCCTACATATATCGGCTAGTTTGGATTTCCACCGGTTCTGATGGTATATGGCAAGAATATACCATCAGCGCCGGTGACCGAGAATCCTTGAAGCCTCATTCTGTCATCTCTCAAGTGTGTTACAGTACACGATTCATAAATTCATTATTATTTCAACGGACGGTGCTTATTAGCGTTCAAACGCACCAGACCACCCTGCACGAATGTCTACTGGAGGCAACTATATCCGCGAAAACTTCCTTCGGGCCGATTCCAGGACGAAAGTTGGTTGAAACGGTTTGTTTACTACATTGCGTATACGTACACGCTTTTCCTAGCTTGTGTGAGCGTACGCACACACTTTAAGGCACAGTGAGACGGCCCCCTTAAACACTTCTTTTTGCGAAAATCGATAACCGAAAGGGAATGGATCGACGAATAGGAATTTAGCTAACTAATTAGTAAATTTGAGAAACTAAGACATTTTGTAATTAACAAATGGTGTAAAACCGATAGACCTTGTATAACGACACTCGAGCCCCGAGAACGAAAGTGAACGGACGTGCAATTATAAATTCTGCGAAATACTTATTTGTATCGTTTAAATTTGTTTGAGTTCATTAAATTTATTAGTTTTGTGTTCAAATCGTTTCATTACATTATTATTATTTTTATCTCTAAAAATCCGCGTCCAGGGAGCAGAACGCCTTAGCGTTCCACGGGCATCGTCCCGCGCTCGAATTCCTCAAGAGAAGCCAGTATTTCCCCAACGGCCACGCAACAGTATAGAGACCCTATAATCAGAGTCTGGCCACGAGAAGGTCACTTTTGATTGGTCCGCCATTTTTGGTCTATACACGCTGATTTTTAAATCTGTCAATTATATTAATCTTAATTGTAACACATTTTAAAAAAAAAAATATATTTGAAAGTTAATAAAAAACTTTTTTGTCATACTATTTTTGATATACCTATGTATATACCTATTTACGTGAAGTAAACACAAGTAAAATACCGCCATAAACATAAGAGTTGTTAAGAGTGGTCAAGGGCGGTATTCTTAAGCACATGCTTAAGAATAAGAAGCGACTGAGAATACCGCGCTATCAATACCGGCCTAAATTAATTGTTGCGATCTTCGCCCCAGCGGTGTTTAGCGTAAGCTCTAAAAGCGCGAAGTTTGAACCGAGCCAATTAAATTTATTAGCGACCGAGTTAAGGGTGAATATTTAAAATCTTAACTTCAACAATTACAGAGTCATCCACATCTCATCTCCTCAAAATTCCGACTATTAACTTCTGTAAAGACTACCTCTGCATGCGAAGGGATAACCTTGTAAATTTTCTCTCGAGTGACTACCATGTTTTTTCCCAAACGAATAAAGACCTATTAATTCATAAAAAATTCTCCATTCCCCAAATGCAACCTTATCAGGTCAATGTAGGGAATATAATGGTTTTTCCAGGTGGAACTTATCCCCGGTAAACAAACTGACCACAATATTTGCCAGCAAATTGGCAGCAGATTCGAGCAGATCCTGGCGTCAGATCCAGGGCCTACTATGTCCGCATTAAACTATGGTTCTGCGATCAGAGCCTGACATCAGGATCTGATTGCAGATTGATATCAGATTTCGATCAGATCTTGCTGGCAAAACCGACCGCAGGTTGGCGGCAGAAATCAAGCAGATCCTGATGTCAGGATCTGACCACAAAACCATAATTTAATGCGGACATAGGCAATTTTATATAATAGTATAAATTTAAAAACAGTCCGAAAGTTTTAAGCGTAAATAATATATAGAACACGTTTATAAGACCGACTTGAAAAATCTGATTCTTACAGATTTTATGGAAGAAAGAAAAGTTGGAAAACCATGTATTTAGACGGTTATTATAACATTTTCAATATTTTACTTAGCAGGTTGTTAAGTCAATTGAATGCCAGGGAGGCTCAAAATAATTATTTAAACTTTTAAAGACAGTTCTTTCCAAATATAAAAGAATTAATGCTAACTATTCATTCAGTCGTCTTAGGGCGGTATTAACATCAGTCGTTGCTTGAGACTAAGATCGCTTTTAAGCATCGGGCATCCTTTACTAATCTACTAGACTAGTAGAGGATGCCGCATGCTTACGACGATCTTAGTCTTAAGCAATGACTGATAGATAATACCGCCCTTAAAGACGGGTATACCAAATATATACTCCGCAGTGAAATGCTGGCAAATGCGAGCGGTACTCGAGACCCTGAATGATCGAGCCCTCAGCCACTTATTCCCGCCGCGTTGCTATTTCGCAAGCGAGAAGCACTCGCCTGGTCGCCGCCTGGCGGTCGCGTCGTGAATTACTATTATTTAAAAATGCCATTAAATTGTATCAGCTGACTCTCCTTACTTTCTGCCGCCAAACTGCTCGCAGGCTATGTCAGCAGAATCTGCTCGATTCTTGCTGCCTATCTGCCGTCAGATCGCGCCGCGCAAGATCTGCTCGATTCCTGTCATTAAATTGTATCAGCAGACTCTCCTTACTTTCTGCCGCCATTCTGGTGTCAGATCCTGACATCAGAATCTGCTCGGTATCTGCCGCCTATTTGCCGTCAGATCGCGCTGCGCAGGGTCTGCTCGATTTCTGCCATTATGACCGGTATTCATAGTTGCTACTTATTCTTAAGCAAACGCTTAAGCATTCGGCATCCTTTACTAGCTACTAGGTTAGTAGAGAATGCCGCATACTTAAGCATTTGCTTAAGAATAAGTAGCGACTACGAATACCGGCCTAAATTGTACTAGCAGATTCTCCGCAGTGTTTGCCTCCTAACTGCTCGCAGGCTATGTCAACAGGATCTGCTTGATTTCTGCTGCCTAGCTGCCCCCAAATCGCTTTGCACAGAATCTGATCGATTTCTGCCATTAAATTGTATCAGCAGACCCTGCCGTCAATCTGCTCGCAGGTTAAGGCAGCACAATCTGTTCGCTTTCTGCTGTCAGTCTGCTTTCATCATCGAATATAACAAATCCTGTATCAAATCTGTAGTATTTCTATCACAAACCTTTGTACTCAGGCGTTGCGCAAAATCTGCAAAACGGACGTGGCTGTTTGGGTCTTACCTTTCACTTATTCCATAAAGTAAACCCTATGGAAACACAGAATCCCGACCATTTAACTTCTTCTTTAGCATCTCTCAAACACCTCATGCAATCTCAGAATATTTTGACTATCAGCATTTCAAAAATCGACAATGATTTAGAAACCGTTACTTGGAACACCCTTGGAAATTTTCTAAAACAAACCTTTAATGATTCACAATATATCATCACAGTCTCTACTGATGAAATCATAATCCCTCATTCCTCTGTATTTGAAACCACTGGGTTCACGCCGCATGAATTTGCATTTGGTCATAAAACTGTAATTCCTTCCGAGTTTGTTAGTTAGGAAATTCCAAGAACGTTTATCAAGTATTTAGATGATTTATTCTTAAAAATTACAACAACTCAGGTTACAGCGACCAAAAACCTTGAAAAAGTACAGCAACATAAATATGACAATGGTTTAACTAACGAGCCAAAAGTATTCAAGTTTGATTCCACACAGTGAGCCATACAAATTCATTAGAGTATTTAATGATCTCACAGCCAAAAATAAAATAGGAGCTAAAAAGTAAGGATAGTTCAAACAAACTTAAATTGGCTTTTATAAGAATGGACTCTCAATAACTGTTTAAAATTTTGCCGTTTAATAAAGGATAGATTTAAGATGCATTCTTGTGACCGGAAACTGGAATCGCATACCGTCAAAAATGTAAATTGCTTGTAACGTGCCAAGTAGTCTGAAGGGTCCTTTGACTTACCTGTTATGTCCCGATGGGACTTCCTGTAAATCACCCCGAGCGGTTGGAATGATTTACCGGGTTCTTGCTCTATCGAAGGGCTGAGGCCCACCTTGACTATACTTACCGGGAATATGGAAGGTGATAAGGGGTTGAAAGAATAAAATACAGGGGATATAAGGGAGAAACGATAAGGATACATATATTGTTACATAAATAAGATTATCCTACCTCGAGACAGCGCTTCGTCTCGGCTGTCGCTCGCTGTGTCGCTCGGGTGTCGCGCGGCAAGCTTGCAGTCTCGCGTTTCGGTCGCTCGCAGTGTCGCTCACCCAAGGGTAGGACGTGGTCGCTCGCTGTGCTCTCGGATATCGGTGGCCTGATGCCCGTCCTACCGCACTGTCTCTAAGCGTTGTATTTCTATGCGGTCCTACGTCGGTCTCGATTGACGCGCAAGGGCTCTCCCGGCGAGGCCGTTTCCAGTATTTCGGACGGAGTTACCCTTCTTACGAATTACTATCGACCGAGCGCGTTTCGCGGAATATGCCCGGAGACGTGGTCGCGGTATTTAGACGGTCCTCTGGTCCGTCCTCACCTCCTAGCTCGAGCTCTCGAATAAGAAGAAACTTTCCGCGGCTCTCGATCGCGGGCCGAACCTCGAAAGATCCCCACGAGTGGGGAAAACTGCCCCGTTGGCAGCTGTCGCTTGCTTCACTAATTCCCCGATTATTGAGCAATAATCGGGAGCCCGGGCCGAGCGCAGTCGTTGTCTCTATCGCTGCTGCCACGGGCTCAGCACCACGCGATTGCTTCACGCGAGGCGATTCCGCTGAATCGCCTTTGCGAAACAAAACCGACGCGTGGACAGCAAGCACGGGATGGACCGATAGGGGCATGTAACAAGGTTATGTTTGTTACATATTGAGGACGCACCTTGAGCGATCGGAATCGCGTTGCGCCATCTCTCGCGCGAATATGTAGTAGTCTGTCGAGTCGCTTCAGCCACCGTGTCATACAGTTTAGGTTATATATTATTTTCGAGTTATGTAGTGGAATAAAGGAAACTAATATTAGACGAACCTGTGTCAAATGACTGCTATACACGACATTGGTGTCAGAAAGCTCAAATTCAAGCCTCAATACGTGTGCGAGGAAGTAAAATTCTCGAAGTGAGACAGTGAAGCGTGGACAAAAATCGTGCAAGAATCGCCACGTGCAAGGAACCACGATGGGGGAAGTAACGCCCGAACTGCTCGAGGCGATGAGGAGCATGCTAACGAACGCTCTCAGAGCGTCGATTGCGGGTGTAGCCGCTGCGACGACCCCAACGGGTGCCGGCCACGCACAGCTTACGACGCGGCCGGTTCAGCCGAAGCCACCGCCATTTTCTTGTAAGGAGTACCGTCCGTCGGAGGGAATAACCGTTGAAGAATATTTCAAACGTTTCGACTGGTCATTGCAACTAAGCAAGATTTCTGACGAGCAGCATGCCAATTACGCGCGTGTGTACATGGGCGCCGAGTTAAATAATGCGCTCAAATTTCTCGTCAATCTACGCGAACCCGAAGCGCTCACGTACGCGGAAATACGGACGTCACTCATCGCTCACTTCGACAGCGCCAAAAACAAGTACGCTGAAAGTGTGAAATTTCGACAGATAAAGCAACAGAAGGGCGAGAGTATTGCTGGCTACGCGCTGCGTTTGAGACAGGGCGCCGCGCATTGCGACTACGGAGAATTTTTAGACAGAATGCTCATTGAGCAGCTACTGCATGGCCTCGACGACCGTGACATGTGCGATGAAATCATTGGGAAGAAGCCGGACACATTCACGGCTGAGTACGAAATCGCACACACACTCGAAGGGACACGCCACACAGCGGACACAGTGAAAAATAACAGTCAGTCTGCTGTACCCGAGGCAGCACATGCATTGATATCTACGCTAGTGCATTTAAAACAAAGCAAGAATCTCTTCCGCCGCAGGTCGGTCTCGCGAGGTCGCGGACGGTCACAGTCACCGCGTAGCGTGTCGCGCGGTGCACCGCGCAGAAGCGAACGAGAAGATCGGAACAAGTTCTGTACCTGCAATGGATGTGGAGCGTCACACATGCGTAGTCAGTGTCCGTACCGAGACGCTGAATGCCATAAATGCAAAAGGAAGGGACATATCGCCAAAGTGTGCAGATGGAATAGAAGGTCGCAAACATTCGATCATGACGAAAAGAAGGAACAACCAGCGGAACAAGTGAACAACGTAATGCATCTCAACAAACTTGATGAAATCAACGCAATCAAGACAAACAGCAAGAAGATGATTAGTGTACAAATAGACGGCCGAGGGCTAGCAATGGAACTCGACTCCGGAGCACCCACGGGTATTATAAGCAACAAGACACTGCGCACGATTAAGCCAGGTTTCTACAAATTGCAACCAACGGACAGGCAGTTTGTAAGTTATTCGCGTCACCCTGTCAAGTGCATCGGACGTCTCCTGGTCGATGTCACGCTCGGAACCACGACAAGGAAGCTTTATATTTACGTTGTCGATGACGAATATGATTCTCTGTTCGGATTAGAGTGGATTAGTCAATTTGTCCACGATATCAAGTGGATTGACATTTTTAGCTCTGAGGGAATTCATAGTCTGAGCATGAGCCCCCCTCGTCTTTCTCCGGAGCCGGATGCTCGACTGGACCAGTTATTGGTAAGATTTAACTGTCTTTTTAGCCAAACCGCCGGCAGGCTCGCTGGACCCCTTGTAAAGGTATACTTCAAACCGGGAATAACACCTGTTTTTGCGCGAGCCCGTGAGATACCTTTTGCTCTGCGTGACAGATACGCCAAGGAAATCGACAATAAAATTGCATCGGGTCATTACGTCAAAGTCGAGTACTCGGAGTGGGCCTCTACAACGCACGTAGTTATGAAAGAAAACGGTAAAATGCGTATCACCGGGAACTACAAGCCTACGCTTAATCCTCGTATGATTATTGCCGAACATCCAATCCCGAAGCCGGAAGACCTTTTTAATAAAATAAAGGGAGCAAAGTCCTTTTGTTATCTGGATGTCACAGATGCGTACACACACCTGCCAGTCGATGAGGAATTTAGCCACGCGCTGACACTAAATACACCAACACATGGTCTGATTCGCCCCACGCGCGCGGTCTACGGAGCAGCAAATATTTCAGCAATATGGCAACGCCGTTTGGAAACGGTTGTCCAGGGTCTTGATAGCGTACTTAACTTTTTTGATGACATCCTTGTATTCGCAGATACATTCGATGGCCTGATCCTAGCTCTCGATGCAGTTTTGGGGCGACTTGAACAGCACGGGCTTCGACTTAATCACAAGAAATGTGTTTTCGCAGCCTCCACTGTCGAATTCTTAGGACACAAAATCAACAGTCAGGGTGTGCACAAGTGAGACAAGCACATCGAAGCAATACGCGACGCACCCAAACCATCGACACGAGAAGAGCTGGAACTATTTATTGGCAAAGCTACTTATTATAATTCATTCATTCCAAATTTAGCTACCAAAGATCGCCCACTCCGAGACATGATTCTCGTCGAACCATTCAAATGAACGCCAATCGCTGACCAGGCGTATGTGGAACTTAGGAACATCTTGATTTCACCACAAGTTCTCATTCCATACGACCCGTCACTGCCACTACTGCTCGCAACGGACGCCAGCAAGACAGGCCTAGGCGCAGTTCTATCGCACCGTCTCAGCAATGGAGAGGAACCACCGCTCGCATACGCCAGTCGCACAATGACAGCGACTGAGCAGCGGTATCCCACAATTGACAAGGAGGACCTTGCAATTATGTGGGCAGTAAAAAAATTCTTTTATTACTTGTACGCTCGTCACTTCACACTGATTACAGATCACAAACCGCTAACACAGATACTGCATCCAGAAAATTCACTACCCGTTTTATGTATTAGTTGCATGGCCAATTATGCTGATTATCTGGCACATTTTAATTACGATGTAGTATTTAAGACGACTAAAGCAAATGCGAATGCGGATTACTGCTCTCGCTTACCAGTGCATACAACATCGGATTCCATTCACAACATCCGTGTTGGAGAAGGGGAAGAAATAACCGATCCGGATGAATTCGATTTATTTATCCTATCACAAATAAAGCAGCTTCCAGTCCGCGCAGACCACATCGCTCAAGGCACTCGAAAGGATCGTCACTTGAGTAAAATCTTACAATTCCTCGAG
This sequence comes from Andrena cerasifolii, assembly GCF_050908995.1. Classification (NCBI taxonomy): domain Eukaryota; kingdom Metazoa; phylum Arthropoda; class Insecta; order Hymenoptera; family Andrenidae; genus Andrena; species Andrena cerasifolii. The sequence continues at coordinate 2,189,532 of NC_135125.1, read as the reverse complement.
GGAGGGCAAAGTCTCGTTCGCGCTGGATACAAGGCACCGGAAGCTAACTACAGCCTGGCCTCGAATTGCTTGGTTTTTGAACACAGAGTAGTTGTGCCTTCCGTGCTCAGGCAAATTATCCTGAATGATTTACACACAGCGCACATAGGAATCGTCAAAATGAAGGGCATGGCTCGCTCATTTCTGTATTAGCCAGGTATTGACGCAGACATCGAGCGCATCGCGAAATCGTGCATCGAATGTGCCAAACACGCGCACGCTCCGCCCAAAATCCGCAACCATCTCACTGGGAGTATCCAAAAGGCCCCTGGGAACGGATACACATAGACTATGCAGGGCCGGTTGCTGGCATGATGCTACTCATCATTGTCGATGCGTACAGCAAGTGGGTTGAAGTCAAGACCACGAATTCAACGACAAGCTACGCGACGATTGCAATCTTGGACGAATTGTTCGCTGCATATGGTGCTCCAGTCACTGTAGTCTCAGACAATGGTGCCCAGTTTACATCAGCGGAGTTCAAAACGTTTCTTCAAACAAGTGGTGTTAGATACCACAAACTGCCAGCTCCGTATCATCCGGCAACTAACGGCCAAGCAGAAAGATACGTGCAGACGACGAAAGACGCAGTGCAAAAAATGAGTAAGACGCGAAGCACGCTACAAGAAGACTTAAATGAATTCTTAAGGCAATATCGGAAGGCTCCGCACTCGACAACTGGGTCTCCTCCTGCGCAGCTTTTCCTGGTACGCAACCTGCTCACACGCCTTGATCTGGTGCAACCAGAAACCACACAGGCGAGAATCTCGGGAAAACAGCGAGCTGAGCTTAAGCCTACGTTTCGCACGTTTAAGCCGCTACAACAGGTCTATTTCGTATCAGGCAATGCCCGTATGGACAAGTGGATTCCCGGTACAATCATTACACGCCTTGGAGATCTCCTCTACGAAATCGGGCACCGTGGCAAATCCTTCCGACGCCATGTCAATCAAATAAGAGCTTTTACAAAAAGTGAGTCCCAACACCGGATTGCCAACAATTTGACCACATCTGAAGATGCATCCGATCGATCTCATCGAATTCGCTTTTACGACGACAATGCTGATTCCGTCACCGTTCCACGCTCGCCTGAGAGACTGCCACATCGGGACAATGCGGAGCAACCTACGTCTCCTCAGCATCTCTGTGTTGCACCTGCACCGGATCGAGCGGGACCGAATCTGTCGCAGGAGCGGATGGATCGCAACCCCTGCTCAGGTTCAGGCACCACGAAGATCAACGCGTACACGGAGATCAATCGAAAGATTTTCTTCCACTTAAATTTTTCTAATCAACCCCATGTTTACTTGTACTTTCTCCAACTCTTGCTTGTAAATTCCAAAGGAGGGAGGAAATGTTACATATTGAGGACGCGCCTTAAGCGATCGGAATCGCGTTGCGTCATCTCTCGCGCGAATATGTAGTAGTCTGTCGAGTCGCTTCAGCCACCGTGTCATACCGTTTAGGTTATATATTATTTTCGAGTTATGTAGTAGAATAAGGAAAACTAATATTAGACGAACCTGTGTCAAATGACTGCTATACACAACAATGTTGCCATGTGGTGGGCACATTTGGTCGCTTGTGTAGTTCAGTACAGTCTTCTGACGAACGTGGTACGAAAAATCACGTGATGTTGTTACGTCCTCATAGGACTTCCTGTAAATCACCCCGAGCGGTTGGAATGATTTACCGGGTTCTTGCTCTATCGAAGGGCTGAGGCCCACCTTGACTATACTTACCGGGAATATGGAAGGTGAAAAGGGGTTGAAAGAATAAAGTTCAGGGGATATAATGGAGAAACGATAAGGCTAAATATATTGTTACAGAAATTAGATTACCCTACCTCGAGACAGCGCTTCGCCTCGGCTGTCGCTCGCTGTGTCGCTTGGGTGTCGCGCGGCACGCTTGCCGTCTCGCGTTTCGGTCGCTGGCAGTGTCGCTGACCCACGGGTAGGTCGTGGTCGCTCGCTGTGCTCTCGGATGTCGGTGGCCTAGTGCCCGTCGTACCGCACTGTCTCTAAACGTTCTGTTTCTACGCGGTCCTACGTCGGTCTCGATTGACGCGCAAGGGCTCTCCCGGCGAGGCCGTTTCCAGTATGTCGGATGGAGTTACCCTCTTACGAATTACTATCGGCCGAGCGCGCTTCGCGAAAATACAGCGAGATGAAGAAAAAATGGAATTTGTGCAATTTTTTAGCATATGTTGGAAAGGACATCAGAGACCGAAATTTTAACCGAATCGAAAAAATCGAAGGTGCGTCTTAAATAGAAAAGACCGATCATTCTATTGCTTTTTCAGGAACGTTCTACGATGATTCGTTCGTTTACTAGAAGCAATTAAAGTAAAAAAACGGTTTTTACTTCAAAGTTGAATAACTCGGCCAAAAAAAATCGCACAAGAAATTTATTACTCTCTTCTTACACAGGAAAGTAGCCGCTTTCGACAGGTGTAAATGGAATTTGTGTAAAAAAATTCATACTCCCTGTGGAACATCGCAAAGTTGAAGAAATTTTTTTAAAATTGACCAAGTGCTCTTTATATTGCTATAACTTTGCCGAAAAGCAATGCATCTGAAATTTGAAAAAGCCGCTGAAAGTAGAGATTCCACGCATTCAAACCATATTTTCAAAATATCGATACGACTATTTTTACCGGAGTTATGACCATGTGAACTTGCCCCTATTTTTTGGGCTCCTAGAGATGATCCTTTAATTAATGTGAAGAATGTAAATATATATTGCTGTCCAGAACGAATCAATAACGTACATAGAAATCATTTTGTTCGAATTTACAACATATACAGGGTGTTTCAAAAACGATGCAGTTCCTCGAAGGGGGTGACTCAGGGGGTAATTGCAAACAACTTTTTCCTTTGCGAAAATGTTCTCCGAGATTTAGGTAACGAGATATTAACAAAAAGCACCGACCAATCAGAGCCCGAGTCTGGCGGTCGAGTTCCCGCGCTAGCGTGGCCGCGCGCCGCGCCGCGACTACAAACAAGCAACTCGGCATGCATCGAAGGAAATTGCGTAAAATGGCAAATGAAAAAGACGTAACAAATAAAATCCAACACTTTGTCATGGTTTGTTTGTCATTTAAAGTGAATAATGAATAAAGGATAAATGGATGAAAATCATGTGTAACGAAAAAAGACGAATACAAAGGTTTTTTTAGAAGAATCGAAAATAATAATTATTTGAAGTGAGAGGATAAGGAATACGTAATGTTCCTTGTGTTAATAACGTAGCCACGAGAAGGTAATGTAACAGGAAATGAACGAAAAGTGGTCGTAGTTCATTATTGTGATAATAATCCATAATTCAATAACGGCCAACACTGTTGCTGATAACGAATAGGTCAGTTTAAAAACCCCTAAAAAATATTTAGGTACGGAAATTTTGAGAATTATCGCCGGAAATAAGCCATAGCCTCCGTTAAATTTAAAAATTAATGATCATCAATAATGTAACTGAAACTCACCCTTGTCGGAAATTTACCTGCAGCTTGAAAACCAGTGTCACTGAACCGATCCTGGTCATCGATGGCCGAGCTCAGTGCACAGCTGGTCCCAGGTATACGACACTACCCAAAGTTAAGGGTCGCAATGTCAGGTGCGTCCAGGTTAATGTACCGAATATTCGCTTCACTGCACGGCTACTAACACTGATCACTTAATTTATTTTTCATGGAGCGTGTTGTTCCTACGTTTTAAAAATTGATGGCCCCGAAAGGGGCTGACTGTTGTCAATGTAAGAGCATTGACAATTCAAGAACTGCTCCACGTGGCCACCCGCATTGTTGATGCATGCTTCAGCGCGGAGAATCAGTTGCCTTTGGATGCCCAGTAATGTTTGCGGCGTTATGTTCGCCACCGCTGCATGAATCAGCGCAACTGATTCTTCGGGGGTATCCACCGGCTGACGATACACCTCATTCTGAAATGATTGTTGTACAACAAATACAAAACGTAAGTAAAAAAGAATACCTACAACAAGAATAAGTAAAGAGGTACAGCAATAATCAAATTATCTTCAGGTAGTCCCAAAAGAAAAAAATCCAGCGGATTCATATCCGGTGACCGTGGAGGTCACGCAACGTGGGCCTCCTCTTCACCGCCGCGGTCGATCCACTTGTCCTGAAAGATTTCTCCTAAATAAGCGCGGACATTCAAGGCGTAATGTGGCCCAGCTCCGTCATGCTGGTAGTACATGTTCTGTCGGATCTCATATGGAATATCGTCCATAAGATCCGGCAGAACATGTTCTAAACAAATGTCACAACAAATGCCGGCCCATGGTTGATCGACCAACGGAATTGTGATGCACATGGACGAAGCGCTAGGGGATTTTCGTCGCTCCACACATGCATATTGTGGAAATTGAAGCATCCTTCCCTGTTGAAAAGTGCTACATCCGTCCACAATATGTATTTGCAGAACGACGGATACCTTAGCACTTTTCCCAACAGCTACCTGGAATATTGAACCCGCAGGATGTAATCCCCGGCGTGCAAATATTGCACCCGTATATATTTGTACGGATGCAACATGCGATCCCTGAGGATTCGGTGTATCGTCGTGCTGCTGACACTAGAACAAAATGCAAAAACATCCACTATTAGATAACATTTTTTTATCTCACTAAATAATTGCTGCAGTTGTCTTGAACTGTGACTTACTTTAGGCGGCGGCTCAAGTCGCGCACACTGACAGTTGGGTCGGCTTCAACGGCGTCGATGATGCTCTCGATGGTGCCTAGATTTCGCGCTGTTGCGGGTCTGCCCGCCTCACTGCCTCGCGACATCATGGACCCCATCGAGAATAACCTCGACGCTAAACGGCCAAATGTATCCTCGCTTGGCGTTCGGATCCGCGGATATTCCAACGCAAATTCTCGCGCAGCAGCACTTGTGTCCCCGTTGTTCCGGGCGTACACCCAGAATATCCTGCAATATTCTTGGGCCGTGAACATTTCTGCGACGTGATTGCTAGCTGACTCAAAAGGATTTTTTCCAAGCAACTTCCTCTACCCCCAAGTAGCTTCTCTCGTTCCATTATGAGTTAACCCCCACCAGGACAAGAGGCTTTAGGTAAAAAGAAGCCATCACAGTTTCGAAACACACGTGCTTTGCAGAAGTGCAACGAATGAACCATCGTACACTTTCACAAAAGCCCGCGCTCCATCCTTTTACTGCCAATGTACAGATTGCTTCGAGGTAGACAGCAGACACCACGTGTTTTGGTTCGAAAGGGTCCGAAGAGAAGAGAAACAGAATTCCTGTTTCCCCTTTCGAATACCCTGAGTTCACGTCTGTTACGAGGCGAAACCAATTAAGTCATAAATTATCCAAAACTGTAGCAAACCGTTCTCTACCGCCGACTAGCGGGGTAGAGTACGGTCATAAACCGCGACCCTAGCGAATTGCTCTGGCCGATCAGCCTGATTAATTTTAGGAAACTAGAATTTAAAAAGTATTATCCAACATCAATACGCCTCGCGGAGAGACACAGGAAGAAACGGGGTAGTCCGCTGACTGCGTGTGGTCCCGCCTGCGTCATCCTCCCTACAAATTCGAAACAGATCCCTTATCACTCGACTATAAACACGCGCTCGATTTTCAAAACAAAAGCACGTGTTGACGTATTCCGTGCGAGAGAAGTACGATTGGTCCTAACCTAATCAATCGGACCTGTATCCCTCCCAAACGGCCACTGTCTTGAAGTGGCCCTCTTCACAGCAATATCTCCTCCCCAAGGCCTACCTGAAGAAGCAGTTGCGCTGATTCACGCAGCGGTGGCGAACATAACGCCGCAAACATTACAGGGCGTCCAAAGGCAACTGATACTCCGCGCTGAAGCATGCATCAACAATGGCGGTGGCCACGTGGAGCAGTTCTTGAATTGTCAACAATCAGCCCCTTTCGGGGCCACCAATTTTTAAAACGTAGGAACAACACGTTCCATGAAAAATAAATTAAGTGATCAGTGTTAGTAGCCGTGCAGTGAAGTGAATATTCGGTACAGTGACCTGGACGCACCTGACATTGCGACCCTTAACTTTGGGTAGTGTCGTATACCTGGGACCAGCTGTGCACTGAGCTCGGCCATCGATGACCAGGATCGGTTCAGTGACACAGGTTTTCAAGCTGCAGTTGAAATTCCGACAAGGGTGAGTTTTAGTTACTTTATTGGTGGCAACTACAGCCGACGACCAAATCGAAATTTAACCCACAGATCATTTCTTCCCCCGAAATTTTTGAGACCCGCATATTAATACGCTATAAATAATAACCTTATATATTCACATTTTAATGAAAAATAGTAATTATGTTATCTTTATGATCAGAGGGTTTTTCGAATATACGAACAGAAACTTACCAATGGATTCTGAAGATAATTCCAAATCACCAATATTATATGACTATGGCGTCACGATTCAATAGTGAAGGAGATACTGTTAATCAAAATGGTATATTTAATATGGTATTCGACAACGTGTTATGTACCGAAATTAAAAATAGTCCGAATAATGTCTTCTTTGGTATCATTTTCATCGTAAAATGTCACTAGCAAGTTGGTAGTATTTTCATAAGCGCAAAACAAAAAATAGAAAATTTAATTTTTATCTGTGGATGACTTACAATGAGCTTACCGCACTCGATAACAAGAAAACAAATCGAGGTCGACGAGCTTGCCTCTGACAAGACAAACGTTTGAGCTCGACCAATTCCAGTAACCGATTCCGATTTGCACTTGGGAGATTTGGAAGGCGACTATTTTGGGAGTGCATATAGGTTGGAACATATTATTGAAACGCCACACCACCCGATCCAATTGACATACAACGTGCACAGTTCGTATCGTGTGTTATCAGGGTTGCATCTTATCACTATATAAATCCCGGAGTGTCACACATTCCAACCCGGAGATTCGAATATAAACCTGGAGATGGAAAAAGAAAAAAAAATCGTTTAAAAAGATTTGTTCTTGAATATCCGGAAAATAAATATGCAATTTTTTTTAGTTCAAACAATTCAGAATTTACAAGTATCTGTTTTTACTTAATAACTTTTATTGTATATAAAATTTGTATAATACCACAATTTCTTATTATCTCATTTTTTCTACAATCCGGAGATTTTCCCAATAAAACCGGAGCCCGGATATTTGCTTCAAAACCCGAAGTCTCCGGGCGAAAACCGGACAGGTGGCAACCCTGTGTGTGATGCGTCGGGTGGCGTGCCGTTTCAATAATATGTTCCAACCTTTATAGTTCTGGAGATAAAAAATTATACATATAATGCCGAAATTAGCAACATTTATAAACTATATTTCCGTAACTATTAAGGTACGACCTTATACATATATATAGGCATATGACATTTATGATTCAAAATCATCGTCAGAATCGATTGGTACATTTTTGTGTAAGAATTTGAGAATTCCTTTTATATATATTTATTTACGTGTTTTACCGTTTATTAATTATCATTGTATTCTATTATGTAAGAAAACACTATGAAACAATACTAAAGTTGGTACAATACTTGGTATAAAATTCTGATACGGGGCGTGCATAACGAAGTACACTAAGACTGCCGATGAGAATGACCCGTTCACCGCCAGCCACGTCATTGCCCGACTTTTCGGTTTTGGAGGGTCATAACATGTAACAACGAGAATATTCATAATTGTTTGGTTAGCAGAAGCGATGTTTGGCGGTAAAAGTTTCCATATGTCTTCTGGCATTGCCGTGATTTCACGTCGCAAGACTATGGAGTGTCTGAAGAGTACTGTCTCAAATCTGGCAGACCTCCCACGCGTTCGCTACCCGTGACAGAAGTATTTGTGAACTTATCTCATACGCCCTATAATCTTAAGGGGACCGTCCGGTGAAAACGCTCGAAAAATAGGAGATTTTTAGGATTTTTTTCAAAAAAATATACGACGTGCAGTAAAAAAAACTTTATGGTCTTTCTTTATTCGTTCTTCAAGGATATAAAAACTCGTTTTTTCATTTTCCTATAATGGTTAGAATTTTACGTGGCGCTCAGTGCGCTGCTGCAACAAAAGAGGCGTAAACGATAGATAGTAGAACTCGACGTAGGATTGCCTGAAATCGAAAAACCAAAGATATTCTTATAGGTTATATTAATCACTATCGCATCAGCCTTTAAGAAAACAAATAAAGAAGAATGGTGATGTTTGGTACACGTTTGAACACAGACATGCGAGGGGGGGGGGGGTGTAATTCTGCGCCTAAAAATGCTAATAACGAAGAACTATGACCTCTAAAATTGATGATCAACGGATGTTGCGATAGTGAATTCAATTACAAAGAAAATGCCACCAAGTTTTTTGGAATCGGTTAATAATTTCTTTCGTTATGCTGTCTATCGTTCGGAAAAATTATGATTCGAGAAAAATGCGTTTAAAGTTTTACGTGAGTGCTAAGTGGCCGAGTTTTACCCACGCATTTGCCGCTACTCAAATGCCTATAACTTCGGGAATTTTACGAATTTCAAAAATCCTTTTAGGCACGTATTCTTTACAGGTTGAACATTCGAAAAAACGAAATAAAAAAGAAAATCGATTTTTAGACCGCTCGGCCCCCTTAAGCGATGCCGCTAACACAGATTCCAGTTTGTATATTTCTATTTATGATGGACTAAAAAGATATTATTATTTCATACAAATTAGATGACTTGGTTCGTATAGATACTACAAATTCAGTTACAGTTACCCCCAAAATATTCGGACGCTAAGCAGGTTCGACTTTGTAGTAATGTGTACAGTGTTATCTTGGAAAGAACCTGTAGTACTTGTGCATAAAAAGGTACCATGAAATATGTTGTCGTGGGCCTGATTCTGAATAACTTTTTCCTATACATGTTACAGCCGAGCGGCTTTTGTTTTCGAGATATTCGCAAGAAACTTTAGTTAACCCTTTAGCGCCAAACGTATTATATATGATTCAATCTTTTTTTTTGCCGTTTCGCCGATGGCATTCGCAATTCGTTGTTTGCAACAGTTTAAGTCAGGGGTGCACAGGGAGCCGTTTTTTAGCGAGCAACCCACCTGTCCCGTTGCTAAGATTAGAACCGGTGAGGCAAACTGCAGTAGTGTACGTGCATTTGGTATGACTTGAACCCAGCCGTATATTCTTACGCTACGAGTCTACGAACATGCACGTACACTACTGCAGTTCTCCTCACCGATTCTAACCTTAGCAACGGGACAGGCGGGTTGCTCGCAGCTAGGCGCTAAAACGGCTCCCTGTGCACCCCTGGTTTAAGTAGTACATGTTTAGCGTAATTTTATTCGCTGAGGAAAGCTTGACCTACCTGAACTCTGTATTCATTGGTCTTATGTATTTTATCATCGGGAAAAAAAAATTATAAAAATATATAAACTCATAGGGTAAACTAACCAGTAATTGACCGCATATAAGTGAATGGCCATTAGGCAAAGAAATGTCAATTATAAATTTAAATATTATTATATGTTTATAACTGGAGTGTAGTTGCACTTTTAATATCCTATATTTTTAGTTACGCGTATTAAGCAAACATTAATAAGTACAATTCTTATTAAAAGTATGCGGTCATTTACTGGGCTTCTACACGTTTTACATTTTATAATTTTTTTTTTTTAATTACGATAAGAATAAGTAATTATTTTTATAGAAATTTCAAGAAAAATAAATTTAAATGCAATTTCAACAGTTGTTTTGTTGTTATACATAAATATATTCAAGTATTAATCTCAAAGGTCCATAGATTCAACAATTCGGTCATTCACTGGTTGGTTTACCCTAACATTTTTAACGATAAAAAGAAAACGGGATATTTTTCCTTCAACGGGATCTAGGTGCGGGCGCTAAAGGATTAAACATAGGTTACGAGTAGGGGAGAATGGGTAGGTTTGGGTCAGATTTAAATTAATCTCTAATGTTGATCAAAATGAGAGAGAAACACGCTTTAAATGTGAATAGTTATAATTAGTAAGGTTTTACCATTAATGTCCCATCATCATTTTATTTCATTATTCCAAAGAAATCTTTAAAATTATAAAAGTTCTAAAAGTAATTATTTGATTCATACCGCCCTTGTATGGGAAGGTCTGGGTCAGGTAATGAGGATATGACGTGGGAAGGGGGGCGCGGTAGGCCGATGGAAGATCGGGTTGATATGCCGCCGCGCCCCAGTCATGTGTAAGTGGGAGGTGTTTCGGGGGGGGACGAGTTCCTCCCCCCCCTGCGGAGCAGCACAACATCGCTGCTCCGTGAAGTGCGATCGAGTTCGTGGGGTGGATCGGGCGGCCGTTGTGATTCCCGGCCGCTCCGCGCATCTTTGTGCCTGCCGCGGCTCGGGAGCGTTTTCCCCGAGTTCCGCGGCAGTTGAGCGGCCGGTCAGCGGCCTGCTTTTATTCGCCCCCGCCTGGCCGCGACCTTCGGTCGCGGCTCGGGTCGCAACTCGATCGCGGGGGTTGTGGGGTGGGGGTGCCGGGGGGCACCTCCCACCTTAGTAGCAGCAACCCCGTGGCGACGCGGACGCGTGGTCCGTCCCGCGTCGTCGGAGCTGGGTGCTGGGGGAGGAATTAACTCCCCCAGGGAAGTCCCCGAGTCCTTGGGGAATCGGTGCGGAGTATGCACCAACATCATGCGCGTGAGGGGGGGGGGCAAGCGGACGAATCGCTAGTTTGCCCCCGCATCAAGTCCTCCTCCTCAGGCGCGCTACTCCGCACCCGAGGACGACCACCGTGGAGTTTTAGTGGGTGCAAGCCCCACATAACCCCTGACCCTCCCCCGAGGGTTAGGGGTATCCGTTAGGGATTTCTCCACGTCAAAAAAAAAAAAAAAAAAAAAAAAAAGGTAATGAGGATATTGCGGCTGGGCCCGGATCTCTCGCTGCCGACGGTCGTGCGTCGGCAAGATCTGGGGGTCCTCGTTTCAGAGGGCCCCCTCGGGGGGTAGCCGAACATCCGCTACCCCCCCGGGAGCCGCGCTATAGGCGCTTATGTTAACGCGCTCCCGTCGTAGGCGATCGAACAGATAGGGTGAGTTCGGCGGTCAACGGGACCGTCATTGCACTCTGCCCCTGCCCCGGGGTGTCCGCCGGGCCTAGGTCCGGTAACCGCTTGCGGCCCTCCCGGGTGCGGCGGCGGAAGAACGGTCCCGGGGATCATTTGACCGGGTGCGGTCTCCCCGCCCGGCCACTGTTCGGGTTACTGTTCGATTGCGGGGGTCGCGGGGTGAGGGTGTCGTGGGGCACACTCAATCCTCTGCAACACCATGCGACCCCAGAAGTGGCGACGCGGACGAGTGGTCCGTCGCGCGTCGCCGGAGTTTCGGGAAGGCCCCGCCGTCATCGCGCGGGGTTGTTGAGCGCGGAGTTCGCCTTTGCGCTGAGGGGGGGGGGCAAGCGGATGTATCGCTAGTTTGCTCCCGCGTAAAGTCCCTCCCCCTCGTGCGCGCGACTCCGCGCCCGAGGAAGACCACCGTGGAGTTTTAGTGGGTGCAAGCCCCACATAACCCCGTCCCTCCCCCGGGGGCGGGGTATCCGTTAGGGATTTCTCCACGTCAAAAAAAAAAGGTAATGAGGATAAATGGGTCGTTTAATTTTTCTTGGCTTTTATACAGTCGGGGACAAAAGTAAGGGGGCAGCTAGTGGAAATGGTTATCAATGAAGTTTAGTCAAAGTAGTACCATTGTTATAAACTTACATTTATGTATTATATATGTTTATGGTACATATATTATTTAGTCAATAATTGAAATTAATATTTACATTTCTGTAGAAGTAAATTGTCTATACTGAATAGGTCAGCAAATTGCAGAGGGACAAAAGTAAGTGGACACGTAATAAAATACGTAATAAATAAAATACATAATAAAATTAATACTTGGTATTGCCGCTTTTTGCTTGAATTACTGCTTACAAACGTCGTGGAATACTGTTTATTAAATTTTCAATATAATTTTTACTAACATTTTGGATTGCTGAATGAAAACTTTTGAAAAAATCGATCTTATTATTTCGCTTATGCAATAAAACTTTCGCGTGCAGTAAACTCCATAAGTTCTCTATAGGATTCAAATTTCGGCTCTGTGTCGGCCATTCAAGCAATTCAATATTGGAATCCTCAAAAAATTCTCACTTTTCGTGGCAGTGCGTTTAGGACGATTGTCCTGTTGGAAATCAAATCCTTCGTGGAGACCCATTTTTAATACAGCCTCTTCTAAATTTTCGTTTAGTATATCAATAAACAGATCTGCATTCGCAATTACGTCAATTTGTGTTAACGTACCAAGCCCATGCCAAGAAATGCACCCCCACATCATCAATGATCCGTTGCCAAATTAAACCGTTAGCTTTAGTTTTTGCTAAAAAAATATGAGAATGTGCCACAATCATTCTGAAAATATATAATATGGAGGTAGCAGAGGAGGCAGAAGTGAAGGAGGGGAAGAAAGGAGGAGGGAAGATGCATGAGAATGGACTGAAGGAGCCCTGCTGGAGCTGCCAGTTCGAACCGCATTAAAAAATTTTAAATTCGGATTGATGCGGTTTTCTTCCCGTAAATTCCAGATTGAACCCGATGAAATATTTTCTATCGGTTTCAAACCGGATATGCATGTAAAAAGCTCGACGGTATGCATCCCGTGAATTATTTGCTCTGCCAATCCGGATTGCGACGGACTCGAAAGAGCTTGTGGCATTTCCAGATTGAATCCGTAAGATTTTTGATCCGCAATTTCAGATACGAAACTTCCGGGTTTATACAAATGGCAGTTCCTGATAGAAATTGATAAATTTCGCACATGCAAATCCTGTTTCATCCATCGATCTGGATATCCGCATTGAACCGGATTCGTTTTTGAACTGGCACAAATCACTGCTTGAAAATCCAGATAGTACCGCATTGAACCAGGTAGATCCAGTTCAAAATTCAACGCGGTTCTAACTGGCTGTTGCAGCAGGGAGGGGATCAGAGAGAAATCCAGACACCCACAAATACAACAAATAACTCAATTCCCATGGTGGGATGATGAATGCATAAGGATAAATATGGATCGAAAGAAAGCTGTTAGGGAATTTGTAAAAAATCCTAACTTAAGCAATTGGCAAATATATAAAGAAAAAGTAGGAGAGGTTAAAGAAGTAATAAAAAGGAAAATAAATAAATCATGGGAAGAATTGTCTACGTCAACCAATCACCAAACATGGTACGGAAATATGGAGAAAAGTGAAAAATATACAGAGGGGCTTTAACATCGATATAACCAACATCAACATCAATGCAGAAGAGAGAGAAATAGATTTTAGAAAATATTGAAATAAAGAAACTAATTCAACAAGATAATAGAGTCCTCCCTAGCATAGAGATAGCTAAGAGAGGAAGGAGGAATGGGATAAGGTGAGAGGAAATGAGGGAATAACAGAAAGTGAGATATTTTCAGCCATTGAATCATCGAATAGTAAGTCGGCGCCAGTAGAAGACGGGGTAAGTTACACCATGCTAAAAAACCTGACCCCAGAATATAAAGAGATACTCAGGGACATATACACAAAAGTGTGGGAGTCGCTGGAGGTTCCAGATAACTGGAAAAGAGCAGTGGTAATATTCTTGGATAAACCAAATAAGGAAGCGCTTAGACCGATCTCCCTGTCTGATAATATGGGGGAAACAATGGAAAGGATAGTGAACAACAGACTGGTGGAATGGGCAGAAGAGAAGAGGATTATGGATGAGACACAACATGGATTTAGGAAGGGAAGGTCAACAATAGATAATCTAATGATTTTAACTAAAGATGCGAAAAAAGGATTCGAAAGCAGAAGGGATACCCTGACGGCTTGTCTGGATGTAAAAGCAGCGTATGATAATGTAGATTAAGATATCTTAATAAAAAAAACTAAAAGAAAAATCATGCCCGAACAAAATAATTGGGTATATAGCGATATTAAGCCCAATATTATACAACATCTATACATCCGATATAACGAAGAATTTACACAAACAGAAGGTTAATATATTACAATATGCTGACGATATAGCAATCTATAGACAAATAATGCCGTAGAATTGAATGGCAATACGATAGAAGAAGCGGTAAAAACGATAATAAATAATTTGCAAGAAATTAAACTAGATATAGCAGAGGAAAAAACAAACCTCACGCCAAAAAAGGAACTCACACAGAAAGGGGAAGGTGGGGAACCACGTGACGTGCGTGAGTGAATAACGTGTGTCGGCAGACAGACGAAAGAAATAGACGAAAAGTGTGGCAAAAGTGCGCAGAAAATTACGAGGCCGGGTGGAAAACGAGGGGATTAGACAAGGTTCCGGTGGACAGTATAATCGACAACTAATAAAGGGGCGAAGGGTGAGATAAAAGGTGAAGAAGAGAAGGTGTGAAACGAGTACACGAAGTACAAGATACGTGGCAAGGATAAGTGACATCTAGGGAGTGGAAGAAGTGAGAAGACAAAGCGAAAACAGCAGTTGGTAAAGAAGAGCGGAGACTCTAATGAGCCAAGCAGGCGAAGGTGGGGAAGTGCAAAAGGAAACCAGGAGAAGGGGAAGACCATCGCTGGCAGAACAGCTGGGAAGAAGAAGAGCGGACAGCGAAGGCTCGATACTGGACTCATTTAAGAGGAAACGGGACGGCGAGGAGGAGCAGGAGAGGTTGAGGGCCGAAAGGGAAATAGAAGAAGAATTCTTAAAAGCGAGGAAAGTAGGGAGGTCGCCTCCGCTGAAGAAAACTGAGGTAGCTATAGAAACTGCGGAAACGCCAGACAGCCAGAAGACAGGGCAGAAAAAAGAAATGGATGCAAAATTAGACAAATTGATGGAAGCTGTGCTGGCAGTTAAGAAAGACATGGAAGAGTTGAGAAAAGATAATAAAGATCTAAGGCAGGGAATGCAGGATCTGAGGGACGAGTGGAAGAGCAGGGATGAGATATGGGAAAAGGAAAGGAAGGAAATGAGAGGAAGGATAGAAGTACTGGAGACCAAGAAGGTTGAGGCAGAGAGGCTGACAGAAAGACTGGAGGGGCTAGAAAGGAAGGAAGAGGCTAGAGAAAAGAGAGAGAGAAGAAATAATATTACCCTAAGGGGAGAAGATCTACCACGTAAAGAGACGCCGAAGGATACGGCGAAGTATGTGTTAAGGCACGAATTGCAGGTAGAAGCAGAAATCGAAGAAGCATACTGGATAGGAAGGGGGGAGAAAAAAGGGCTACTGATAGCGAAGTTAAGAAGCTGGCAACAGAAAAGAGCAGTAATGCTAAAGAAGAGTACATTGAAAGATAAGAGGCTGTTTATTGACAATGACCTGACGAAAAAGGAAAGGGAGATACAAAGAAACATTAAAGATATTGCCAAGGTGGAAAGGGAGCAAGGGGCAAAGGTGAAAGTTGGGTACAGGAAAGTAATAATCAACGATAAGACATTTATCTGGAAAGAGGAAGGTGGGCTGAAAGAAGTAAATTTTTGGAGTCGGCAAAGTTCTGTGAACCTCTAAATTTTAGGAGGACCGCAGAGCTTACAAGGACAACGAAAGCACGACAAAATGCAATACCAACCTTCATTCGGAGCGTTCGTTTCTTTCCAAGCCACCCGGTTTCTTAGGGCCCGCCCGCTTACTTTCCAAGCCGCCCGGTTTCTTTCGGGCCGCTTGGAAAAATTCAATCCGCTCGGTTCCATCCAATCCGCCCGGTTTCTTTCGGGCCGCTTGAAAAAAATTCAAGTACTTGGTTCTGTCCGAGCCGCTCGGTTCTTTCGGGTACCCGGCTCGGCTCGGTTTTTCAAGCCGAGCCAGGCTCGGCTTGCTTTTTCCGGGTACTTGATCAGCTCTAGTGAGCAACTACCGGGGGATAACGATCCTAAACACAGCGTACAAAATATATGCTATGGTCTTGGAAAAAAGACTAAAAGAGGAATTGGAAAAGAACCACATACTACCAGAAACACAAGCAGGATTCAGGAGCGGTAGGTCGACAATAGATAACATTTTTATTCTGAACTATGTAGCTAACAGAGAAATACAGAAAAAAGGGGGAAAGCTGTATACCTTTTTTGCAGACTTAAGCGCTGCATTTGACAAAGTGGATAGAGTAAAACTTCAAAACATCATGAAGAAAAAGGAGATAAGTAAATGCTTGAGGATGAGAATCGGAGAAATTTACAAAGAAACAAGAAATACTATAAAAGCAAACGGAGAAATGTGATCCAAATTCTGGACAACAAAAGGGGTAAGACAGGGATGCCCACTGAGTCCAACGTTATTTACACTATATGTAGCGGATTTGGAGGAAACCATGAGGAAAAACCAAGCGGGAGGAGTTAGAGTAGGAAAAGAAAAAATCTGGACTCTAGCACATGCGGACGATATAGCGTTACTAGCAAATGAACCAAAGGAACTTAAGGACATGATAAGTAGATTCGGAAAATATCTTGAAAGGAAAGGGTTGCAACTGAATGCAGAGAAGTCAAAGGTGCTTATCTTCCATAAAGGAAGAGGAAAGAAGAAGAGAGAAGAATGGGGCTGGCAGGGGCACAATCTAGAAGAAGTAAAGGAGTTCAAATACTTAGGGTATAATTTTCAGAAAAATGGGGGCAGAGAGATGCATATAAGGGAAGACATAAAGAAAGCAAGAATAGCAATGGCGCAGGTATGGGGAATAGGGCAAAGAATGTTCAAGAACAATTTTGAGAGAAGAATGAGAATATTTAGAAGCATAGTGAAAAGTATCTTGCTGTACGCGTCAGAAATTTGGGGATGGATGGAAGCAGAAAAGATAGAGAAAATACAGGAGAAATACATAAGGTGGACTTTAGATTTGGACTTCAATACACCAGCGTATCTAATTTTGGAGGAAACAAAAACGGACAAAGTAAGGATAGAAGCGGGGAAAAGAGCAATAAAATATGAGGAGAAGGCGAAACGGATGAATAAGAATAAAATAGTACAAGAGTGTTGGAGGGAAATAGACGAGAAGCAAGCAGAGAAAAAGCCGAAATGGGAGGAAATGAGAGACGCATACTACAGACAAGAAATGATGGATATGCAAGAAATGGAAATAGAAAGAAGGAGAGGAAGAGAGTTTGCGGAGGATCTAGCGCAAAGAGACACGGCAGAGCAGGTGCAATGCCAATACGACAGAATACTAGGAGGCAGATACAACGCACATTACACAGAAATCAGAGATAACCAAAGAGCAAATTACCTAGACGGAAACTACAGAGGCAGAGACCAAAGCATGATCGCAAGGTTCAGATGTGGGAACGAGGAACGGGGAAGCAAGTACTGGAAGGAAGAGCTGAAAAGAGAAAATGCAACGATCAGAGGAATATTAAAGGGTGATGCAGAAGGAGCGGAGTGGATGCGTATGGTTCTGGAAAAAAGGAGAAGAAAAGAAGACCAAGATGAAGGAAGAAGTCAAAACGAAAGCACAGCATGCAGTTAACAGTCCCAGAAACACTTACACACTTAACACATGTAACCCCATTTTGAGGCCGAAAGGCAAAAAATAAACCTATTTACTACAGAAAGGGGAAGGTGACAATCAAAATCAAAGACAAGGAAATTAAGGAAGAAGAGAACATAAAATTTCTGGGCATAATACTAGACAAGAGACTTAAATTCGAAGCCCATACAAGAGAAATGACATTAAAAACGAAAAAGAGACTAATGATACTAAGATATATAAGCCATATCAAAAAAGGTGCCAACCCGGAGACTGATTATTTTACATAAAACTCTAATTAGATCAATTCTAGAATATGGAATTAATATATACTATAGTCTCCATAACAGTAATATAAGGGAGATGGTAAAGAAAATACAAAATGCCGGAATACGGATAGCAATGGTGTAAGAACAGAATTGCATATTTGTAAAGCGCGCCAAGCGACAAGGCCTATCGGGGTAGGCCTCCGTCCGCAGCCGACTTGCCGAATAAAACAGTAGTTCCTAACCAGCCGAATGAAGGACACGTCCTTTTATTTAACCTTTAACCATCCTCTTACAATCTCAGAAGTGGGATAAAGTGCCCTATCCTGTGGTTACCGGTTCAGTGCCTGTGTTATTACGTGCCGTATTCCGCAGATCATTGTCGCAACTGCATCGCAATCTTCGGTGGCGTCGTGCATTCAGTAGCACGCGTGCGTTGCATCGTTACGTCGCGAAATAGTGCGGATTCGGATCGGGTACTGAGCGACGTTGGTGACTTAACCTTCCGGTACTCGCGCCTATTTTTGTAACACGAGCACTCGCGTCGTGCACTGAGTGCACGGTCACGTATTATTAACCTGCCGGCAGCCTTTTTAGTTGAAAAAACCAGTAGTGTACCCAGCACCCCTATGTATTCTTCCAGCGGACATTTTTGCATAATGCTACGTACTTGTCACGTTCAAATACAGTTTGGAAGTGTTTCTGATTGAATGAAAACGAAAGTATACCGCGTATCTTGCCAGCGACCGCGCCCGTGTACTCACAAGTACGCCTCCAATTGCTTTGGTTTTTTGATATGTTTTGGAGGACCGAAAAATAAGATATACGTGCCTTTTTATTTTGGCCTGTTTGCATGTTTAGGGGGTGAAACCACCCCTCAATGGTTTTCCAGTTCTCCGTCTCCGATTGTACTGGTTTTTGGATATGTTTTATGGAATCGAAAAATAAGATACACGTGTTTCTTTAGAGCGGCCCGTTTTCATATTTAGGGGGTGAAACCACCCCTCAAAATTCATAAGGGGTACAAAATTTTGTTGAGTCAAATTTCATATGGACAAACATATCCAACAACCAAAACAATCGGAGATGATCACCTAAAAATGTTATACCTTGGGGAAGCTTTAACCCCCTAAACATGCAAACAGGCCTAAATAAAAAGATACCTGTTTCTTATTTCTTATTTCCTCTAAAACATACCCAAAAATCAGAGCCACCGTAGACGAACACCTGAAAATCATGTAACTTTGAGGGGTGGTTTCACCCCCTAAACATGGAAACAGGCTAAAATAAAAAAACACGTGTATCTTATTTTTCGGTCCTCTAAAACATATCCAAAAATCAAAGCAATCGGAGGCGTACAACTGGGAAACTTGTGAGTACACGAGCGCGCTCGCCGGCAGGATACGCGGCATACTTTCGTTTTCGTTCAATCAGAGACACTTGCAAACTGAATTTGAACCTGACAAGTACGTGGCATTATGCAAAAATGTCCGCTGGAAGAATACATAGGGGTGCTGGGTACAATAGATCACGGTAAAACGGTTTTTTCAGCCAAAAACTGAACTCCGTGCACTCCGTGCACCCGCGCGAGTACCGGAAGGTTAATGAACCATTTTACGTGCTTGGCATCACTGGTTATTGCCAGTGCTTTGTTGGGAAGTGCATTACGCGGACGTATTACTATGAAAAACGTGAGTGAATTATCGGTGAACGAGCTGAAGGAGAAGCTTCGACAAACTGGTCTGAGCACGTCAGGAGCGAAAGCAGAATTGGCCGCTAGATTAATGTCCGTTTTCCCGGATGGATGTATCCCTGAACCAGATCAGGGCGAGCAGGGCGTCGACGACAGGGATGCGGCCACCGGTGAGGGTGCGTCGGTCTCGCTGAACTATCGGACACCACACGTTTTACGGTCGGAACGAGACGTACCGACGAGGGAACTTTTAAGGCGGGAGAACGAATTGAATTGAGAATGAAATGTTAAGGAAATCCCCGCGTTCGGACAATTCGACGCTGGGCCCGCGGTCGAACGAGAATATTAAAACCATCGGAGAGTTGGTAGCTGATTTCGAGGGTTCCGACGGAACGTTTTTACAATGGGAGCAACAAATTAAGCTGGTGCGTGACTCGTACGCGCTCGACGAGGGACAGACTAAAATCCTGATCGCAAGCAAGCTGAAGGGCAAGGCCACAGCATGGTTTCACGCCAAACTTGAGCATCTGCAACTCAGCATTGAGCAAATCTTGGAAGAGCTGAAGAAAATGTACGCTCACCGACCAAGTAAGTTACAACTAAAGAGAACTTTCGAACAGCGAAAGTGGAAAAGGGGCGAAACCTTTTCGAATTACGCACACGAGAAATTGCTGTTAGCGAGCAAAACATCGGTGCCAGACGACGAATTGGTGGATTATGTTATCGATGGCATTGAGGACACGCAACAGCAGATTCAGGCGAGGATGCAGAGTTTTGCCAGCACCGCTTTATTGATAGTGGCATTCAAAAAGCTGTCTCTGCCCGGAGAGAAGACTACCACCAAACGAGAGCTAACCCCGAAGGAGAAGGAGAAGGAGAAAGATTCTAATTCGTCTAAACAAGACTTCGCAGAAGAAGGAACAAAATCAAGGAGGCCACTGCGTTGTTAGAACTGTGGCAAAAGTGGACACGCCGTGAAGGAGTGCCGACAACCGAAGCGAGAACGTGGGACCTGTTATGCGTGCGGTGAGAGCGACCATCAGATAAAAAAATTGCCCCAAAAAAGGTAACACGATTAGCACGGTACGATGCGCGGACGATGATAGTTTTCGTAAGGAAGTAACGTACGAGATGACCGTATCAGATCGGTCATTTACGCTTTGTCTTGAAACTTTGTTGGACACCAGCAGTCCGATAAGCTTTATTAAAGAAAGATTTGTAACAGACCACACGCGCGAATGCACAAATTGTAGGAAACGGTTCTGCGGCATAAATGGATCTGAATTAACGATTAAGGGCCAGATCAAAGCGAATATAACTCTAGATGGCGTGGTCAGAAAAAACATTACACTCAGCGTTGTCCCGAATGATACAATGTTAATGCCTGTCGTGCTAGGCAGGGACGCGTTAAAGACTTTTAGTTTCGCGTTGACCAAGCGTGATTCACACGTGAAAGACACACTGAAAACACAATTAATTTCTGGACTAGTGTTGGCCATATATAGTCCGAAAGACGAAACAGAGCTCCATTGTGATGCGAGTTCAATAGGATTCGGGTCCACATTGTTGCAGCGGAAAAGTGATCTGAAGTTCCACCCTATATTTTATTTCTCGAAGCGAACGACTGACGCGACTCTCTGAAAATGGCTCTCAATAAGAAGGATATCAATCCACGAATCGCTCGATCGGCATTAGAGCTACAAAATTTCGACTATCAGGTAGAACATAGATCGGGTGATCGCATGAGACATGTGGACGCGTTGAGCCGTGCTACTTGTATTTTGGTCGTCGAGGCAAATACTCTGGAACAAGATCTAGCGATCTTTCAGACGCAAGACCCGAAAATAGTTGAAATTAGGGAAAAAATGGAAAAGTCTGAGGATCAGCTGTTTGAGATGTGTGGCGGCCTCGTATATCGAAAGACGAGCAATCACTTGTTGTTTTACGTGCCGGATAAAATGGAAAGCAATATTATTTTCAGTTACCACGACTCTATGGGTCATTTAGGTAAAGAAAAGACAGTGACTACAATTTCACAAAATTATTGGTTCTCCAAAATGGGTGCAAAGGTAAGCGAACACATTCAGAACTGCCTGAAGTGCATTGCGTTTTTTCAGCGCATAGGAAAGCCTGAAGGAGTGTTACATAGTATACCGAAGGGTAACACCCCGTTTTCGACATTACACACAGACCATTATGGTCCTATTGACAAAAAAGATTAATAAAACGATATGTATTTCTAGCTATAGATTCATTTATGAAATACGTTAGATTGTATAGTACTAAGACTACATCAAGTAAGGAAGTAATTAGTTGTTTAAGTGATTATTTTAGGAATTATAGCAAACCACATACTATAATTTCGGATCGAGGATCGTGTTTTACATCACAAGAATTTGATCGTTTTACGCGGAAAACTTGGTAAAACATGTCATGGTAGCCACGGGCTCACCCCAAGCAAACGGCCAGGTCGAAAGGGTGAATAGGGTTTTGACGCCCATGTTATCTAAACTCACTGATGACGACACTGGTCTTTAATGGTACAAGACGTTAGGAAATATTGAGTACTGTTTGAATAACACCGTTAATAAATCAACCGGGGAAACGCCGAGCAAAGTATTATTCGGGCAAGACCAGCGCGGTCAAGTTGACGACAAAATAAAAGACTATTTTGAAGACACTATGCCAAGAGAACGCGATTTGGACGCTGTGCGGGCAAAAGTTGCCGAGAAAATTGTCGTAACACAAAAATACAATGAAAATCATTTTAATTCGAAACACACCTTCACACAAGTATCGTGATGGAGAGTCCGTTATGCTACGGAATTTCGACAGCACACCGGGGGCTGCGCGTAAATTGATTCCCCAGTTTAAGGGTCCTTACCACGTCGCGAAGGAACTGCGTAACGATAGGTACTTGATTTCGTATATAGACGGATTTCAGCAGATTAAAAAAAGGTACCAAGGCGTTTGGGACGCCAGAAATATGAGACCTTGGCTACCAACTGAGTGATTACATACCCTGATACCAGATCTGGCAGCAGAATCTGACGTCAGAACTGCAGCAGTCTGTGTCCGCATTTGGCTGCGTTCTGATGTGCAGAGCCTGAGGTGCAGTGCCTGATGTCAGATGGACAGCAGATCGACAGCAGATTTCGCCGTCTGCTAGGCACAGCAACAGCGCCATCTGTAGGCAATTGCTTGGTAATTCTGGATCTCAGATGGCGCTGTTGCTGTGCCTAGCAGACGGCGAAATCTGCTGTCGATCTGCTGTCCATCTGACATCAGGCACTGCACCTCAGGCACTGCACCTCAGGCTCTGCACATCAGGCTCTGCACATCAGGCTCTGCACATCAGGCTCTGCACATCAGAACGCAGCCAAATGCGGACACAGACTGCTGCAGTTCTGACGTCAGATTCTGCTGCCCAGATCTGGCTATCAGGGTAGTATATAGAATAGAATATTTAAGAATATTTAAGAATATTTTAGAATATTTGAGTATTATATGTAAACAAGAAAAGTCTGACAAAATGAGTTCAAAAACGAGAGTAAGAATAGAGTAAGAATAGAGTAACAGTGGTTTCAAGGGATGGGATATTAGGAAATAAATTAGTTAACCTAAGTATAGTATAAGAATGAAGTACTGAGAATAGATTATAAGCAAATTAATAATTAGTATGCAAGTGCGAGTCGAGAATAAAAGAAAAATACGATATCCTAAAGGAGAATGTGATTCTTTTGTTTTATTATTATATTAATTATAAGTTGAACATATAATGTACGACTATTGTAATGACCAAAGTTCGTTGAGTTATATAGCGCTATACCCTGAAGTGCCATCTCCTAGTCCTATAAGGTTATGTAAACTGGGAGAAAATAAAAACCTAACCTAACCATTTTATTCCAACAGTTTTAACTACGAATGTTGCTTGTCTATAACACTTTGTACCCACGTGGACGCAGCGCCATCTGGCGTTTCCTTCTAAAAAATACTGTCACTGCCCATCTCTCCCGTATGACCATCTCACCCTGACTTACCCTATATGTATTTATTACCTACAGAGTGAAAATATATGTATACATATAAAAGTAATGACGTACATAAATAAAATAAAAGCTCTAAAGGAATAACAAAATAAACGTAAACGAATTGAAAGTTAGTTAATTAAATTTCGAATGTTGATTTCCAAAACTACTCAAATCAACATCGAATTTAAAAATTTTGCGTCCTGCTCATACCAGCTACGTTATTCGGAGGATTTAAACGCAATATTTTTTAATGCGATATTTGCTCAGGAGCCTTTCTCTCTTTCTCTCTCTATTTCTCTCAGCCTTTCTTTTATAAATAACTGGCATTGTAGACCTGTAAAGAATAGTAGGTAAAGCAGTTCATTAAAAAGAAAGTGGAGATGTGTGGGTCGACACAAATCTCCCGCACACTTCTGACCCATACATCCCGCATCTGAACGTCCATAATAAAGCACCTGTGTTAGTCGAGTAACGTGTTTTATGTTGAAATTTATAACCTATAAATGTTGTTTAAATATAAGTTTGTCTATTAAAATTTCTACCAGCTCTACGTATTTTGTATAAGTTTATAACAGCGACGTACTTTAGTTACGAATTTAGATTAAGTTTAACACGAAAATGCACTTTTACTTATAGAAGATTAAGGGGTCATGCCTAGTTGGCAGACGAAAAAGAACGTCATTTTCGGGAATTTTTTGTAAAAAATGTTATTATTTTTCTTAGGACTATTTCCTTATTTTAGAAGTACATATATTCAGCAACCCTGAGGAATTTTGTTGTACGAAAATATTAAATAATGAAGGAAGCCAGTATCGCGGAAGCTGTATTTATAATGACGCTGCTATCATCTGAAATCAGAAAGTGAAGAAGATTCTGTTAATATATGAGTTTATCTGGTTCGTGAACGAAGGATTTTTCAAAAAAATGATTTCAGACAATATGGCGGCCGTTTAACGCAAAATCATAATTTTTCGATGTCTAAATTGTTCGTTTTTCGTAAATTAACAATAGAGTTTTCATCAAAAACAAAAATCCTTCGTTCACGAACTAGATAAACTCATATACTAACAGAATCTTCTTCAGCTTTCGATTTCAGATGATCCGGCTCGGAGAAATCGTGCTCACCGCAACAAAAAAAAAATAGCTTCCGGAACAGTGGCTGTTATTCGTTCATTTTTAAATATTTTCCTATAACAAAATTACAATAAGCAAATAGTTGTAAAAAATATACATTAGATTTTCCACAAAAAATCCTGAAAATCACGTTTTTTTCGCCTGCCAACTGGGCATGATCCCTTAATACGCACTTTAACAAACTTCTCGCTTTGATTAGGAATGCTCCTACTATTGCTGTAACGAATAATACATATGCGTATAAGGTATCCCTAATATGGGTGGAAATACACTAACTGACCCAAACCTACCGACTCTCCCCTATACTTCATTCCAGCGAAAAAAATGCGTAAAATAGTAAACAACGCAACAATTGGTTTCAGTTAGAATATAATTCTTGTTACGTAAACAAACCGCCCGTCCTCCCGCTCACTAAGTTAACAATATTCTAATAGAGTACTTCAGTATATGTGTGTACGTCACGACGTGAGCAAGCACACACAAATCGGTAATTGGTTGGGCCCAGATTGGTTTAGCGGGCCCTCGTCTGGGGGTCCCTAACTTTTGAGAGATTTCAGATAAAAAATGTGTTTCAGAAATGGATGGTCATCCATTTGATCTGATTTGGTATTTCGAGAGTATGTTTCTGAAACACATTTTTTTATTTTAAATCTCTCAAAAGTTGGCAGCCCGCCTCATGCGGGTGGCTAAACCAATCCGTCCCCGATCAACTACCGATCACAGTTCTTTTAAATACCCTGAAAACTTCATCAGCTTCATCATTTGTTGTGTTTTGGACCGTCGCAATGTATTTATAGAAATAGTAGATTAGCGGTGGTCCCATGCTGACGCATGCCGCTGCCTCGGACGCGTCGGTATCCGCAAAATTCATTGTAATAGTAGTAAGAGTTGTTCTCGAATATTCCGAAAACTAAGGCCGAGCTGCGGTTATATCTATAGGGAAAAGTTGTTTAGAATGTTGAGTTTTATAACATATTTAAATTTCATAAAAATCAGTGGTGTTCCCTTTTATGCACAAATACCAAAAAGTGTATCTAAATACAATATGCAAATTGGAAAAAAGAGCTTTTGAAAGAAAACATATGATGGAATGATATTATATAGGCTGGCGAAAATAAAAAGAGTAATGGTGTGGCATAAAACAACTGAACAGTTATGGTTACAACATATGAAACCAACTATTGAACACAATATTTCCTCATTAAATCTCTCAAAAGTTAACAGCCACTCTGAGGCCTCTAAACCAATCTGACCCCAACCAACTACCTATCACAGATAACAGAAGATTTCAATGAGAAAGGTAAGAAGAGCATTCAATTAGCGATACAAGTACACTCTATTAAACGTAAATGATATCCAGAAAGTTACATACATTGGACACTAAACTCTTTTTGATAATAACTTTTTAATAAACGATTACCCCCAACTAAAACCTACACAAAACTACTCCGGGTGGTGACCTCGACAACATATTAAAAGATTATCGAAATCGGGGTTGGCTCTCTTTTTGTGAATATTTACACATTTTTTAAACATAATCATTGCATATGATTCGATTAATTTGTATTACAACGTCATCTATGTATATTCATTAATTTAGCAAAATGTAATTTTTAAGAACAATAAATGATGTTTCGTGAGAAAAAAGTATCAGTCTGATCCTTTCATAATTCACCCAGATACATCACTACAAAATCCAACCTACTTAGCGTCCGAATATTTTTGAGAGTAACTGTACATTACATCTGATGAAACCTGAGTTGCAGTTGACCATGGCCTCAAATGTTTTCAGATGAAACACGTAAATCAATACTTTTCTTCGCTGCTTTAATGCGAAATCACGTCAGTGCCAGACAATGGATGGATTCATTTGGACGTGAAAACACATAAATGTAAATCGAAGTTAGCCCTAGGGATTTAATGTGACAATTAGGCAATACAGTTTGCCGCAAGTTTCATCTATACCATTATTCTCGATGAGAGAGCAACGCTTCACAGTTGACGCCGCACCGAAAGGGTTTAATATACTCTATTGTTCATGTTTTATTTCAAATGTACCATTCCATTTGCAATTATTTATTTTCTCATATATTATCTTTGTTTTTTCCTTCATATGCATTTAACCTCCCTATTTTATACATTAGCATCTTGCATGGTATGGTTAAATTACTTTTGCTGTACCATGTCTGTCATTGTTGTGGTAGGCAAAATACCATTCTAGGTAAAAATGCTGTTCAGGGGACCCACCTCCAATGATTTTGACCTTGACGTATGTTGTCAAGGTCACCCTCCTGAGAGACCTTCACAAGGTTTAGCTATGACTCGATGTTTGTTAAACAGTTATAGGTCAGCTTTATTGTGTTTCCTATTTTATCTCTGATCGGTAGTTGTAGGGGCTAAATTTGTTTAGCGGCCTCCCTTTGATAGATTTAAGAATGTAAAGGGGACTCGATTTCGAGCGACCGTTTCTCGCTATTTTCCTGCGAAGGGGAGAACGAGTCGGAGGATTGAACGCGAGCGAGGAACGGTACGAGACAGACAACGCGTTGACACTTTGTCTCGCTCCATCTTTCGGACGCCTGATACTTCGTACTTTGCCTGGCCGTGCGAGCAGTTTTGATTGCCTGTGACACGAGCCCTGCGTCGAGCTCCTGCGAACTGTGCGGAGCTGTTTCCGTTTAAGTGCTCATGCCCGCCACCAACACCTGTAGCGCACGCAAATGACGGAGTATCAAACGTCCGAAAGACTCAGCGAGACAAAGGCGTCGCATCGTCTGTCTCGTACTCTTGCTCGCTCACATTCAGTCCCTCTGACTCGCTCTCGATTCATCTTGCTCTCACCATCGCAGAGCAGGAGTGAGCCAGAAGTGGTGGAGATACCCACGCTCACTGCAGTTACGCACTTGGTACGAAGGTCATCTCAGGTACTGACATCCTTTGTTTATTCGACGCTATATTTATTGTTTGGATGTTGCCTTTAATTTTGAAGTTATACGACGAAACCATTATTCTCACCCATTTTTGTCACAATTTTCGTATATGCTCCCCAGTACTGCTCCGATTTTAAAGATGTATTCACGTAAAAAAAATATGTTTCAGAAACATACGTTCCCCGCGGAATAACATCCCGAGGTAATTATTTACTTTAGAGATTCCTCACCGATTTTGATGACTTTAAAATATGTTGTCAATGTCATCATTCTGAACAACTTTTTCCTATACAGTAAATCCTCGTTATAGCCCCGTTTTTACCATGCGTAGTACGCCCGGTGACTATCCCCACCATTTCTTGGAATCCTTCGGTCGAGAGTGAAAGAACCCGAGAAAGAGCGAGAGGGAACGAGAGAGTCGACGGCAACTTCGTGTCAACTTTTTCGTTCCCTCTCGCTCGCTTTTGGGCTTTCTCACTCGCGGCACTGGCCGCACGGAATAGTGTCCGCAACGCGTCGTACGCCCACTGCGCCACCAGCCCCGTTCGTCGGGTTTAATACGAGTATTTACTGTACATGTTACCGCCGCTGGGCCTTCGTTCCCGAGATCTTTGCGAAAAACTTTTGTTGATTTATTCTGACACAACGCATTCCACTTTCCTACTTGTCCCGGGTGTTGGGGCGGTATTCTCAGTCGCTACTTATTCTTAAGCAATTGCTTAAGCATGCGGCATCCTTTACTAACCTAGTAGCTAGTAAAGGATGCCGAATGCTTAAGCATTTGCTTAAGAATAAGTAGCGACTGAGAATACCGCCCTTAGTATGTGTTAGGGCTAGATCAGTGCGGGCGCGTAAAGCGTGGTAGCAAACCGACGTGAGTTTGGAGATTTCTACCAGAAACTTGAGGATGCCCGTCAACCCCGACTCTGGTCGGCGGCGCTGATGAATATTAGGACGCCTCTGGTTCTAAAACTTAATTTGTTTGCTAGGAAGAGGGTGCTTTCGAGAAGACCTTTTAGGTGTGTGGGAGCTATCGTAAACAACCCGACTCACATGTGTTCGCTACCATGCATTATGCGCCCGCTCGCGGCCCCCCCGCCCCCACATTAGTCTAGCCCAACCAATACTAATACCCGGGATAAGTTGGAAAGTGGAATGCGTTGTGTAGGAATAAGTCAACCGACGTTTTTCGCGAATATCTCGGGAACTAAGACCGAGGGGCGGTAACATGTATACGAAAAAGGTGTTCAAAATATGAAGTTTTACAACATATCCAAATTTCATCAAAATCGGTGAGGAATCGCTAATGTAAATAATTACCTACCCACCCCGACAAGCAACATATTCCTTCGACAGCAGTAAATAGGTAACATCACAATACCAATACAATACCAGATGCGCACCATTCACGAGTTGCTGGTTCAAATCCCCATGACCCATGTCTGAAACACATTTTTTTATCTTAAACATCTAAAAAATTGGCAGACCCCCTCTCGGGGGCCGCTAAACAAATCTAACCTCAACCAACTACCGATCAGTGTCAAAAGGGTACGTTCTATTTATAAAAGTTATTTTGTTAATACAAACATCGAGCGTCGACTAAAACCTTCTGAAGGTCATTCAAGAAGGTGAGTTTGACAACATATGTCAATGTCAACGTTAAAGTCAAAGTCTAAGTCAATGTCAAGGTCAAGAGCATTGGAGGTGGGTCCCCTAAACAGCATGTTTACCTCATTCTTATACAATTGATTTTACAAAAAAAAATTTATAGCCATTGTCGTAAATAATTTAAACTTGTACAGTTTTATGTATATTAATCTACAGCAACTCCTGAATGTGTATTATTAGTAGATATATTCATTTCTTCATCTTCGATAGTAGTTTTATGAGTTATATTTGAAAGCGTTTGATGTATATTTGGAGTCTGATTGTCAGCCTTTCCTTCTTCTAATGGTTGGACTGTTGTTAATGTACTCCACCAATTAGAAAAAGCTCCTTTCGCTTGTGAAAGTGCACCGCCTTGTAAATGGAACACAATGTATTTATTTAAAAAAAAAATACTATATATCTATCTATACATATACATGATACTCAATTCACCTTACCTACAGCTTTTCCTGTAGTTGCAACTGCTCTCCCAGTTGATGCCATTGCTTGATTTAACTTTCTACCACTTTCTGTATTTTGCATTGTACTGCAATGCACAAATTAGTTTGTTTTTATACATTTATCATTTCATTACTGTTATACAGATTATTAAACTCTACATGCATTATGTAACAGTACTCACTGTGATAATCGTAATTTCATATCTTGCACTGATAACTGTCCTGCAAATGGGTGTCCAGGTTCTATACTATTAATTTCTGGCTTATTAGAGTTACTCCACATTTTGTAGTTATTTGTGGAACGCCAAGCAGCCATGAATGCAGAATTGTAATGATCAGATTGACGAGTATCTTGTTGCATAGATGTACGCAGCATACTCAATAAATAAACTCGAAATTGAGTTCTAATCCATTCATCTCCTCCTTCCCATCCTACGCCATCTAAGAAAATATCTTTACGTGGCTCTGCTACATGTCTAACTATATAATCTGCAAATCTTAGATCCTCAGTTGTAAGGTGTAATTGCCTCCTCAATTCTGGGTCAGTTGCTTCTATCCTTGTTGTTTCAACCTTTATGTGTCACGGTAAAAAAGATTGTCACCAATACACTATATTTTATTTAAGAATTTAAATTCTAATTCAAACATACCTCTACCAGTACATCAATAAGTTGTTTCTTCTGCTTAAATAAGACATTTGTTGCTCCCACTATATATCCTCTAACATTAATATCTGCCAGGAGATCCAAATATGGTAAGGACAGATATGGTAAACATAGGTACCCCTTGAGAAAATGTAGAAATTATTCATGATTTATTCTATTTCACATACTTGCAACAGTAGTAAAATTAGCTACATCTCCATACCTTCGTAAATACGTTCAATGGTAAACCACAAAGTTCTGGATTAATATGAGCACTTTGAGTAATATGGTTTGTTAACCGCGCATCAGAAAGTGCATCATTACTTGTGTCACGAGGTAAAGTATTGTCGGTATCTGTTGCACCTAACGTAATTGTATTTACACTTTGTACCCTGTGTACATAATCATTTGGTTTTGCAGAATACATGGAATTATTTTCTTCTGCATAAGACTCAGTACATTCTTGTGCAGATTCAACTTCAATGACTTTTATATTTAAATTTTCGTTTTTATTGTTATTCTTTTGTAAGGTCATGTCTATAAATCCATCGATACATTTACTTTCCATAGTTTCAACAGCTTTATTATCATTTACACACAATGATGTTCTATTCGAATTACCATTAACATGCTCTGTCACTGTCTCTGATATGTTATCTTCAACAGAATTTGTGGAAGATATGTTATTATCAACAATGTTTATTGATGTTTCGTCATCGAATGTCGGAATAGGAGACATTGGTCTAGATGGTCTAATAAAAACAAATTAATGTAACACAATAGTGTAATAAGAAGTACATTTTGTTTGTTACAAGATGCTACTTATACTACCTAACATATGCAGCTTGTTGTAGGCCACGCTCAATCATGCCAGGGAATAATGAAAGCAATGTCAATATTGCAGCACATAAAGGCTGTACTGGAGATTGATAGAAAACTATCTTTTTCTCTAATAGCAGTAGTTTAAATAGTAGAAGTACTTTATGACGAAATTGCAGTATGAAGTCTCTTGCTGATAATCCTACAAATATCAATAATAGAGACATAACATATTTGTTTATACTATGCATGCTCTTTACAATGTGATATTAAAGGAAACTTTATTACTACTTTATAATTACCGACAAAGACTTGAGGTGGTGTTTGACTCTCACTGCTCATACAAGAATTAAGATGATGATAAGTATCTTCCAGTAGTGAAACTTTACTGAAGTCACCTTCTTCAAAGTATGCATGTGTTATCAGCGCCATTTTTACTTGAATGTGACCATACAATGGTAAAGTGCTTAACACACAAACAGACTTTTGAACAGTACCTCTCGTTATGTCTGATGTGCGATTTTTCAGTTTCTAAAAATTATTAATTCTATCTATTACTGCTGTTTACATTTTATCAGCGAATATTATACTAAGCATGTGTGTACAGGGTGAGGCACGTAAAAGTATTCACTTGTATATCTTTATAGCCTTTAATCTGGGAAAAAAGTAAAAACCATAGAAGTTACTTATGGTTAATTTAACATGTTGATTGCAGCACCGGCACCTTATTTAAGTTATACTTTTATTAAATGAATGTCGAATAATCGTTATTAATAAATTAATAAATTGTAGGCACGTTCTCGTATATTTTGAGGGACAGGTGCCTGATAAATGTATATTTGCACGTATCACAGTGGAATATTTAGTTCTAGAAGCTGACCAAAAGTTGATTTAAAAAATCTTGTTCAGGCTATACAATATTTGTTTCCTGAGATAGTTAAATATACTGCTCACATTAATTAAAGGATCACCTCTAGGAACTCGAAAAATAGGGGCAAGTTCACATGGTCATAACTCCGACAAAAATAGTCGAATCGATATTTTGAAAATATAATTTGAAAGCGTGGAATCCCTACTTTCAGCTGTTTTTTTTTCTTCAGTTTTTAGCTGTATTTTTTTTCGGCAAAGTTATAACGATATAAAGAGCACTTGGTGAATTTTTAAAAAATTTCTTCAGCTTGCGAAAGTCCCACGGGGAGTATGAAATTTTGTACACAAATTTCATTTATACCAGTCGAAAGCGGCTACTTTCCTGTGTAAGAAGGGAGTAATAAATTTCTTGTAGGATTTTTTTTGGTCGAATTATTCAACTTTGAAACAAAAACCTTTTTTTTACTTTAGTTGCTTCTAGTAAACGAAGGAATCATCGTAGAACGTTCATGAAAAGGGCAATAGAAACATCAGTCTTTCCTCTTTAACCCTTATGTCAATAACCAAATTTCCCTGCGTTGTTCAATGACCGGGGTACAGCTGTACCCGCGTGGTGAAATCATATATTTAAGGCTCTTTGAAGGGGTAACTCTGCACCATACTTTACGTCTGCAGCCCTGAGGTGGGCCGGGAGTCCTTTATCGGGTATACGGGACTTTACATGTGTACCTGGAAATTACTTTTAAGTGATTTTCGCCAAAGGCTCGCACCGATTGATTGGAGCGCAACTTTGTGGGTTTATAGAGTGATTCAAGACAAGAACAACGGTATGTTTGAATTGTAACGTATCACCCTTTAAGGGTGTGAAAACTAACCTCAAAGTCAAATAGACACTCCCACTTTTTCGTGTATAACACCTAAAGTACAAGAGAAAAAGACAAAAAAGGTTTTAAACAAAAGTTTATTAGTACAATAAGCACTGCAAACTTGCGTCACCAAATTTGTGAAAAAAGTTTCAGAAAAAAAACCTGACGATAAAAAACTTTTTTCAAATTTTTTTTAGCGCAAGTTTGCAGCGCTTATTGCACCATTAAACTTTTGTTTAAAAAAAATTTCTGCCTCTTGTACTTTAGGAATTACAAGCGAAAAAGTGGGAGTGTCTATTTGACTTTGAGGTTAGTTTTCACACCCTTAAAGGGTGATACGTTATAATTCAAACATACCGTTGTTCTTGTCTTGAACCACTCTATAAACCCACAAAGTTGCGTTCCAATCGATGAGTGCGGGTTAGCGGTGTTCCCTTGTCGGACGTGCTTGCAGCCGTTTGAAATTTGACGTAAGACGAAAGCAACGGGCCAGGAAGCAACTGTATAGAGTATATTCTTCAGTATAGGTACAGTATTTCTTCGCTTATAGTTCGGTTCGGCCTACACGTTATGAACTCGGCGCTATGCCCACCGTTTTCGGCTCACTCATGACCTGCGAAAGCGAAAAGCGAGATGGAACGACAGCGAGTTTGAGGGCCTGAAAGCGAGCAAAGAACGGTACGAGACAGACGACGCGTTGATAAAAAAAAAATAACAGTGATTATTTACAAAATGACAGACCTCACCGATTTCCATGACCGTGGAATATGTTATCGGGAGGCATGATTCTGAACAACTTTTTTCTAGACACGTTGCCGTCGCTCGGCTTTAGTTTTTGAGATATTCACAAAAAATTGTGATCGGTAGTTGGTTTGGATTAGATAGTTTAACGGCCTCCCGTGAGGCCAACTGTCGATCACAGTTTTTTTCCAAATATTTTGAAAACTAAAGCGAAGCAATGGCAACATGTATAGGAAAAAGTTGTTCAGAATGTTAACGTTCATATTTCAACACAGCATATTTCAAGATCATCGAAATCGGTGAGGACTGCCCATTTGTAAATAATTACCAACATGACAATAAAATAACAGATAAAAAATTATCGCAGCGCGTTCCGATGGAACTCAAAAGAATCGGGAGACTATCCGCTTTAAAATGAGCTTAAAATATTGATGTTCTGGTCATCCCTCGCGAAGATACAGCGAGTTAAAGAAAAAATGGAATTAAAGATGCGTCTTAAAGAGGAAAGACTAATGTTTCTATTGCTTTTTTTATGAACGTTCTACGATGATTTCTTCGCTTGCTAGAAGCAACTAATTGTAAAGTAAAAAAAACGGTTTTTGCTTCGAACTTGAATAATTCAGCAAAAAAATCGCAAAGAAATTTATTACTCTCTTGATACATAGGAAAGTCGCCGCTTTCGACTTGTGTAAAAAATTTCATACTCCCCGTCGAACTTTTGCAAGCTGGAGAATTTTTTTTTAAAATTGACCAAGTGCTCTTTATATCGTTATAACTTTGCCGAAAAGTAATACAGCTAAAATCTGAAGGAAAAAAAACAGCTGTAAGTAGGGATTCCACGCTTCCAAACCATATTTTTTTTCAAAATATCGATACGACTATTTTTGCCGGAGACCATGTGAACTTGCCCCTATTTTTCGAGTTCCTAGAGGTGATCCTTTAATTAATGTGAGAAGTGTATATGCAGAACAATGTACCATTTATAATGTAATATATTTTTCTATTTATTCACTTATGAAGCACTGTGTTTTTCTAGAAGTCAAGAGTTTTTCTCAACACCTGCATGAAAATAGGTGTTTTGTACGCCTGCTGAGCGAGAGCAAAATGGCAAATTTCAGGGGTCCTGTAAAGAAATTAGATGTTTGCGCGTATGCGTATTCGCGTTTTTTACTTTGCTCCCAAGGAAACTTGAATTTGCGTGCTGAGCGTTATCCTGTGGTATGAAGAAGCAATTGTTCGACTAATCAATATCGATCATGTGTGTCCTTTAAGGTCGTCGCCCACTTCGCCAAAGCGCGGCAGCCACGCATCGCTCATATCCACGCATTTCGCTTTGGTCGTCGCGCCTTGTTTCGGTGTAATAGGCGACGACCTTCATATGCTCTAAGTATGTGTTCATGTTGACATTACAACAGTCAGAGCACCTCTTTTTATTAAAAGACTAGCAAAATTCCCCCGCGCTTCGCTTTGCGCCTAAGAGATATTAAGGACTCCATGAAAACACATTTCACCCCTTTTCACCACCCCCTTAGGTATTGATTAGGGCAAAATCCTGAAATTGTTTTTTAAGCATTTATGTGGGTAAACTTTCAAAGTCACAACTAAGTCGACATCCTATCGGACCTAAAAGATTTTGGGGAATCCGTGAAACTACATTTCACTGCTTTTTACTTCCTTAGGGGTTCGTCAGGGAAAAATCCTGAAATT
Source organism: Andrena cerasifolii (assembly GCF_050908995.1). Classification (NCBI taxonomy): domain Eukaryota; kingdom Metazoa; phylum Arthropoda; class Insecta; order Hymenoptera; family Andrenidae; genus Andrena; species Andrena cerasifolii. The sequence goes on along the minus strand of NC_135125.1, from coordinate 2,154,208 downwards.
GATTTGCAGGCGTTTGTGTGGATAATCTTTGTGAATAAGAACCAAGTTGATACCTAATCGGGACTAAGAGATATTATGGAGTCCGAGATAATAAATTGTATTCCTCTTCACCTGCTTTGGGATGGAACATCCAAAAATCCTTCCTTAATGGGTGCCTACATCAGTAAATGTTTTATGTGTATAAAACTTCTATACATAGATAGCACAGAATACTTCAACGCTTGCTTTTGTTTTGAAATTTGAGCACGTGTTTATACTCGAGAGATAAGGGATCTGTCTTTAATTTGAAGGGGGAGGGCGAAGCAGGAGGCACTACTCGCAGTCAGCGAACTACATAGGTACTCCCTTTCTACCTGTGTCTTTCCGCGAGGCGTATTGATGTTGGATATTACTTTTTAATTTCTAGTTCCCAAAAATTAATCATGATTGGCCAGAGCATTTCGCCAAGGTCGCGGTTTATGACCGTATTGTCCCGCGAGTCGGCGGTACAGAACGGTTTACAACAGTTTTGAGTAATTTATGGCTTAATTGGTTCCGCCTCGTAGCAGACGTGAACTCAGGGTATCGGAAAATGGAAATAAGAATGGTATGCATTTTCTTCTTTCGAACCAAAACACGTGGTGTCTGCTGTCTATCTCGAAGCAATGGGTACATTGGCAGTAAAAGGACGGAGCGCGAGTTTAGTGAAAGTGTTTTAGTGATGGTGCGTTCGTTGCACTTCTGCGAAGCACGTGTGTTTCGCAATTGTGCTGGCTTCTTTTTACCTAAAGCCTCTTGTCCTGGTAGGAGGTAACTCATAATGGAACGAGAGAAACTACTTCGGGGGAGAAGAAGTTACTTGGACAAAATCCTGTCAGTCAGCTAGCAATCACGTCGCAGAAATGTTTTCTGCTCAAGAGTATTACGTGATGTTCTGGGTGTACGCCTCACACATCAGGGACGCAAATGCTGCTGCGCGAGTATTTATACGGGAATACCCACGGCTCCGAACGCCAAGTGAAAATTCATTTCCACCAATTTTTATAACGTAGGAACAACGCGTTACATGAAAAATAAATTAAGTGATCAGTGTTAGTACCTAGCCGTGTAGTGGAGTGAATATTCGGTACATTAACCCGAACGCACTTGATGTTGCGACTCTTAAGTTTAGGCGGTGTCGTATACCTGGGACTATCTGTGCATGCGCGCGTCCGTCGATGACCAGGATTGGTTCAGTGACCTAGTGAGACAGGTTTCTAAGCTGCAGGTGAATTTCCGAAAGGGTGAATTTTAGTTACTTAGTTACTATAGTTAATTTTTAAATTTAACGTAGGCTATGGCTTATTTCCCAATTTTCCGTACGCATATTTTTCTTCGGAGGTTTTAAACAGACTTATTCATTATCAGCAACAGTGTTAGCCATTATTGATGAGCTACGGATTTTTATCACAATAACGAACTACGATCTCTTTTCGTTCATTTCCTGTTACATAACTTTTTCGTTTATGCGTTATTTGAAAACGAAATTTACGTATTTCTTGTCCTCTCACTTCAAGTAATTATTATTTTCGATTCTGCTTTAAAAAAAAATGTGTATTCGTCTTTTTACGTGTGACATGATTTTTCTCGATTTATCTTTTATTCATTATTCAATGTAAATGACAACCAAAAGATGTATTGCCGTCGTTTTCGCAGAGATCTGGTGAGAAATGCGGAGCTGGAAGAGTTCTCACTTCTTAATGGGTATTCCAACTCCTTCGAGGGTCGAAAGCTATAAACATGGGGCGAGGTATCGCGGGGTGTTGTCTTCGCCACGGGGTACCAGGGGGTATCTCCTTGAGTCGAGTGGCTGGAGGATCACCCTTAAGAGTTATTCCTTCCGAAAAACGCACCTCTTTGGGAATTACATGAAAAGTTAACACCCTACTTCAATGTGATATTCTCACCAATATACGCAAGCTACTATCCGTTTCAAACGCATGGTGCAAACTTTAAGGCATTATTACTGTGAAATGGAGACAGATCGGACACTATTTCAATAGGATTTTTATGTTCCATTGGGCCTCCCCTACCACCCCTAAAACCGCTACGTATACCGTTTACACCCTGTATATAAAGTTTATATAAAATCCTTCCTTTGTGGGTGCCTACGTCAGTAAAAGTCCTTTTATATATATAGATATATATATATATATATATATATATATATATATATATATCTTCTTATTTTATATATAGTCGAATTAGTAGCGACTTGGCAGCGGGGGAGTATTGGTCGATGCCACGATTCCCAGGCACAGCTCTGCCCATTCAGCCTGCGAGCTTGCAACCAAGCGGAGAACGGTGGTTCCCCCACAGCTGACCGCGCCGTCCAGCGCAACCGCATCTCTTTCCCCTGCACTGCCTAGGGGTCGGAGGGCCTCCTATTATAGGACTTGCCACCCGGCCGCGAGGACCGCACCAACTTCCCCACACGGCCCAGGAAGAAAGGCCTCCTCTAGAGGAGGAAATGGCTTTGGATGACCGTCTCGTCCGGGTGCGCATTAACCCGCCAGTATTCTACCCTGTATCTCGGGGACGTGTCCGCTTTTTATAGGCCCACTTGCGGACAGACCGTACTCACGGGGGTGGCCATCGTCAAGGGCGGGCGATCCCTGCTTCGACGCACCTTAGTGCGCTGGAGTTTTATGCGTTGCGGCAGCCACCCTCTCTGGCCGATGGTACCAGGCCGTCTCTAACTGTATCCGCGGTGTATAGATCTGTGTCTCGTCGCCGCTCTACCAGATCTCCTATCCACCCCGTACTCCCGCGTTTACTGTTACTATCATTGCTAGTAGTCCTGGACTCGAGCTCCCGGTGTCTATTCTTCGTCCCTGCTACGGCCCCGGGCTTTGAACCTGCAATGAAATGCCGGCGAATGCGAGCGGGAGTCGAGACTCTCGAGAACCCTGAATGATCAAGCCCTTGGCCACTTTTTCCCGCCGCGGTGCTATTTCGCAAGCGAGAAGCGCTCACCCAGTTACCGCCTGGTGGTCGCGTTCCGAACTACTATTATTTAATAATCATTATTTAAAAAATAAAAAAACGTTAGAATCTTCCTCTCGCCAAGACGAACAAAGTGATGTAACACACTTGTGGGTTCACTTTATATTGACTAAGAGAAACTGCATATCAAAGTATGCAACATCAATTTTCCATAATAGTATAGATAAAATGGGTGATGATGAGAGGGATAACGATACGGGATACCATACGCCCCCCCGAAATAGCAGAAGCTGCAAAAGCGATTGAGGAAAATTTGTTGCCGCCGAAATCGAACGAAAAGTACGAGACGATGTACAACAAATTTATTGAGTAGCGAAATACAAAAATTGGAGTCATTATCAGACGCAGTTTTTTTTAGTTCATTTCAATGAAAAAAAAGTCTCAAGCATAGTTGTATTATACTGCATACTTCACGTAGAACTACGGTTATGGCTATGCCGCCATCTGACAAGGGAACTTCGGTTACCTGAACATTCCGATTTTTTTTAAACTGTGCAGATTTGTAGAGGACCTCGATAAAGTATCAGGAAATTTTATGTTTATGCCCATTTTCCGGGATTTCGGGGTGAAAACACCTCCTAAAGGTTAATAAGTGTGTTCCTATTTTTCAGTATATCTTGGAAATGATATATAAAAAATATATTATAAACAAAATTAATGTTTTTTTTGTGCTGTATAAAACTATGAAATCAAATTGTTTTAAAATTTGTAGTGGCATATACAGGAAAGTAGGAAATCACACATTAACTTTAAAGGAGTGTTTTCACCCTGAAGAACCTAAAATGGGTACAAACGAAAAATTGCCTGATACTTCTATCGAGGTCGTATACAATCCTGCACACTTTCAAAAAAGTCAGAATCCGTGTCACCTTTCCAGTTCCTGAGTAAAATCATATGTAAAATGTCAACAACAAAAAAAAACACGACGCAAAATATTGGCGATACCGCCAGCAATCACCCGCCTCGTTGAGTTTTGTGGTCTTCGATACTCGAATCAGCGGGACCATAAAATGTTGCGCACTAACAATAAGCGACGAATCTCGAATTCTGCATTTCTAATCAGATCTTTGTAAAAATGACGCCAATCGATTCCTTATGTTTTCCTGCTGCAATTGGTCCTAACAGTGACATAATTCAGACCAGAATTAAGGAAATCGCGTGAAAAAATGATTTGCATAATGTAAAATTAGCTTCGTTAAAAAAAGTTCGATTTACATAACATTTGGTATGATTTTCATCGGAAAAACATAAGGAATCGATTGGTGCCACTGCCATATTGATTCGATGAAGAAAATATAGAATTTCATTTTTCGCATAAGCTGTGAATCATCGCGTGAGCGACCGACGAAGATGAAACGACATCACGCGGTCGAACGAAAAACACAAATATACCCATCAAAAACTAAAAAAAAGTAAAAAAATTACGCCAAGTACATGAAAAAGTCGAGGACACAAAAGAGTATTATAAAATAAATCACAAAAAAATAGAAGAAAATAATAATTACAATAAAAAAAATGTGACATCAAAATGAGCTACAAGTACATAAAGGTGCTTTGTAATAATCACGGACATTTCAATAATGTGAAGATAAAATGTAACATCTAGACATTTGCCTAGATGTCCGCGGCCTGGAAGTCAAATACCTACTTGGCGTAGTCAGGGAAGGTCAAGGTGTCGATGAATAAGAATTATTTAAAAACGCAAAATAATGAAAGCGTACTCATAATTGTCAGAGTTTTAAATTGGCAAATTATCTGAAAGCCTGCGAACTTGCCTGGCTACGCCAAGTATTTGACCGAATCTTACATTGTGTTACACAGTGTCGCCTTTGCACGCTGCTGGGAAGCACCTTTATGTACTTGCAGCTTATTTTGATTTCACATCTTTTTTTTATATTGTAATTATCATTATCTTCTATTTTTTTGTGATTTATTTCATAATACTCTGTTCCGGTCTTGACTTTTTCATGTACTTGGCGTAATTTGTTTACTTTCTTGAAGTTTTTTATGAGAATGAATTCTACGCAAGTTTAACAATTACGAAAACAAACCATGTGCACCGCATTGCCGATCTATATGTATTATATGTATAGTACTTTGTGTATAGTACAAAAGACACTGATTAAATTCATGCATTATCGAAGGTGTCCATGTATCAAAATAACTGAATAAGTATGTATGGCGAAATCCATCCTGCAAAATTATGCGTACATACATAGCCTGGGTTAGGGTTATTAATCCAGCATCATTTTGCGCTTCGATTATCTACATATACATAAAATCCTCACTTTAGTTATAAATAAAAAACAGTTTGATAATATACAAACATGTCGCAATTCAAATTTCGGCAACTTACCTTGTGTTTGAGACTGCGTTCCTCGAGGGGCTCCGTGGAGGTAGGGAAAACCAAAAAGACGCAGCGATGCAGCTTGCTATGTACAAGAGATCGCTGGGAGAAGTCTAACCGTTCGCCGATCGCTCGTGGTATATTCTGTCTGACGGGGCCGCCGCACTGGCTTATATGCGGCGCCGTGCGAACTTCACGAGCGAGAGCGCCACCCGGCGCGCAGCCATCTCGCGGCCGCGCTTGGTAGCGCCGGGCCGCGCCAGGAGCGAGTGGTAGGGGGAAGATCAGCATCCCACCGTTATAACTCGTTACATAGCAAACACAGAACTGCAGAAAAGGGGAGGGAAGATCTACACGTTCTTCGCAGACCTGAGTGCAGCTTTTGATAAAGTAAATAGAAACGAATTAGGAAGAATAATGGAAAGAAACAAAATAAGTCAGAATCTGCGAACAAGGATAAAGGAAATATATAAGGAAACAAGGAATGTGATAAGAGTGAACGGGAAGACGTCGGATAGCTTTTGGACCACCAAAGGGGTGAGTCAAGGGTGCCCGTTGAGCCCGACCCTGTTCACACTGTACACAGCGGATCTAGAGAAGGTACTGTAAAAAGCGCAGGTAGGAGGAATAGTAATAAAAAAAGAAAAAATATGGTAAAAGAAACAGTTAAGAAGGCAAGGATAGCCATGGCGCAGGTGTGGGGAATTGGGGAACGAAAATTCAGAGGAAACACTGAAAGAACGATAATAATGGTCAAGAGCCTAATTAGAAGCATTTTGTTGTATGCAGCCGAGATATGGAGTTGGACAGGAACAGAAAAAATGGAAAAGGTACAAGAAAAATATATAAGGTGGATACTAGGATTCTAATCCTTTTAATACACCTGCATATATCCTAGAAGAGACGAAAATTGAAAAGATAAGAATAGAAGCAGGAAAAAGAGCACAAAAATATGAGGAAAAAACCAAAACAGAAGGTAGCAACAAAATGAAAACTGAATGTTGGAAACAAATAAAAGAAAAAGAAGAAAGAAATAAGATCTAGATGGGAACAGGAAAGAGAGCAGTATTACAGAAGAAATGGAATGGAGATAGAAGAAGTAGAGGATGCAAGGAGAGGAAGAAGAGAGATAAGAACAACCCTAATAAACGCAGACATAGAAGAACAGAGGCAGGAGCAATACGACAGAATAATAAAAGGCAGATATAACCGAAGATATAGGTAACTGCGCACGGAGGGAAAGCCAAAATACCTGACGAATGAATATGAAGGACGAGACCAGAAACTAATAGCAAGGTTTAGATGCGGTAATGAGGAGAGAGGAAACAGATTCTGGAAAAGCGACGAAGAGAACGAATACAGGCTGTGTGTGGGATATAAAGAAAGTTAGAGCATCTAGCAGAAAACTGCAATGGTATGGCAAGGACAAGGAAAAGGATATACAAACTACTGAAGGACACTGGGGAAGGAACGGAATGGATGAGAGAGATAATAAGCAGAATAAAACAGCGCGAAAAAGAACAAGAAACGAAGAAATAGAAATATAATATAATATTGTAAAAAAGAATTGTACACCCCATTTCAAAGGCCGAAAGGCACATGAAATAAACGCATACTACTACTACCCTCTTATTCATATTTATTAAGCGTTGGCTAGTAAATAAATACCTAGCTTTATGTAAAAATAAAATGCATTTTGTTGTCCGCATTTATATGCATTAATCATTATCATATTTATATACATTTAAAATGCTTATGAACATATATAATATGCTTTTATTTATAAAAACTTACAACACAAAAGTACTTTTGACCGTGTAAGAACAGAATTGCATATTTGTAAAGCGCGCCAAGCGACAAGGCGTTCGCCGTGGAGCGTCTGGCCAAAAACAGAGGACGACCGAGGTAGGCCTCCGTCCGCAGCCGACTTGTCGAATAAAACAGCAGTTGCTAACCAGCCGAATGAACGACACGTCCTTTTATTTAACCTTTAACTATCCTCTTACAACCGTAATTAATGCAAAAAGTAATGTTTGGAATATGTGGCAGTAAATGAGATGACAATATTTGATTAGATGATAGTAATTGGGATGTCAGTATTTGGTCAGTTGACAATAATTGGGATGTCAGTATTTGGTCAGTTGACAATAATTAGGATGTCAGTTACTCGATTGAACACATTTCACAGGTGACAGTAGTAGCTCCCGACATATATTTTTTAAATCAATAAATTTATAAATAAAAATAGAGTTTTTGAGAGTCATAAACATTTTTTTCTTCAACTAAACATATTAAATCATAATAAATAAATAGAAAACTTATGCCTATGATCAATAAATACAAAAACTATGCGATACTGACAGAATCAATCCTTAACCTGACAGTAACTGGGTGTTTTACCTTATCGTTATACATACAGCACTAGTAGCTGTCAACCTTTGACGAGTTCGGACGTGTTTGTTTACGCTCATTGCACTTTAAATCTGATCGTTGCGGATTTACGGTTTTGTCGATATCTTCATTTTAAGCGGTTTTTCTTGCTGGTTTCTGCATGAAATAAGTGCTAGTCTGAGTCGATGACCGCTGTTTCCGTGACAGTACTGTTTCTGGTGCTTTCGGGTGTTTTCCGGTGCATTTTGCGTTGCATTCAATCGTGCGACCTCGCAAGGTCCTCGCAACTCCCTGCATCATCTGAGATCCCTTGACCATGTCAGTGAAGTGCAAAGGGTGCAAGGCGGTTGTAGTGAACCCGCTTAAGTATCCCGATTGTAGTATTACCACCCACTACGCGGACTCCTGCCTGGGCCGCTTTGGACACCCCTGGCATAACGGTTGGCTGCTTAAGTGCATATCACCCATCATGCCATCTGTTGTCTCGAACTCGCTGTTGTCGCGGACCAGCCCGGGAGTTTCTTCATTACCATCGCTAGAGGACATCAGAAACCTCATTCGGTGCGAATTTGCCGACTTTCGTAAGGATGTGTTGGCTAAGATCAGATCCGACATTAATGAAGTTCGGAACTGGGTGACCGTTTTAACGGAGCGAGTGCGGAGTATCGAGGATCGCTTCACGTCCTCGGTCAGTATGCCATCGGACGCGGGCCCTTCTACAGATGACGTTATGGCAGAGTTAGCGGAAAGGGAGAAGAGGTCCTCCCTTAACCTAATTGTATATGGGCAGATCGAAGACTCAAATTCACCGGCGTACCTAGCAGCTTAAAAGGATGTTGAGGCCGTCTGTGCGGTCCTTCCTCGCCCAGATACATCCCTCGAATTATGATGACATTAGGACGCGCAGGATTGGAAGACCCAATGAAGCATTTCCTAGGCCGCTGTGTGTGACATTCAAATCAGCGGATTCGGTGAAGGAATTGTTGAGAAACAAATCCTCCTACTCTGGTCCGCTAAAAATCGCAGATGACAACCCCCTGCAACGGTCTAGCTTGAAGCGGCTCAGAGATCATTTCAGCGAGCTTCACGCGAATGGCGACACCAATAAGACAATTCGATACGTCAACGGCGTCCCCAGGATTGTCTGACGAGACACATCGCCTAAAAAACTAACACTAAATCTTCATATCTACTACCAAAATGTGCGTGGCCTCCGTACTAAATTAAGCGATCTGTCACAGGCCGTGGCATGCAGCAGCACCCAGTATGACGTAATAATTTTAGTCGAGGCGTGGTTAAACAGCGATATTCCAGCTGATGAATTTGAATTAACTGATTATTCAGTCTTCCGTTTTGACAGAAACCTGAGAACCAACGATTATTCTAGAGGAGGCGGGGTACTGATTGCTGTCAGATCTTTTCAGTGCTGACGTATTTATATTTCTTGCGATCTCGTTGAACAGGTGTTTATCAGAATCAGTGTATTGCCTCATTCTCTTATACTGGGAGCTGTTTACATTCCCCCGGCATCCATTCCGAGCACTGCGCCAGCGCCGACGAGGTGTCCAGGCAATTTCCGCTTGCCAATACATTATTATTTGGTGACTATAACCTTCCCAGGTGCGTTTGGGATGACCTATTCCCGGTGGTTGCATCTGTTGGTCCTCCGCGGGCTGTTTCTGGCGATGAATTGTCGGCTTATGAACATATCAAGGAGATCAGTTACTTATATAATCTCCGACAAATGAACTCGTGTCTAAATTCTGGCAGAGATTTTCTAGATATTATTTTCTCTAATTTTAATGGAGTCTCGCTGGTATTGGCTTCCGATCACCTCTTACTACTTGATCCCTTTCATCCTGCTCCACTCGCGAATCTCCATCTCAGCGCTACTCAGGCTGCCTGACGTTCCGTGTCCAGTAGATTTAACTTTGCAAATGCTTGGGACTACTCGCGAATCGTAGAGTACCTCAATGCGATCGACTGGGACAGCTGCCTGAATAGCATGTCAACGGAGCAGTCTGTCTCCTTCCTCTACGAACATATTTTCCACGCGATACAATCCTTTGTATCAGTAACGAGAGCTTACTTTTCTAAACACCCGAGCTGGTTCTCTAGGAAGCTAATTTCGTTTGTCAAGGCTAAGAAGGCAGCACACCTCGCTTATAAGAGAAGTATGGGCTAGCACGATTAGATCTGAATGTAAATCTCTTTCCAGATCGTGTTATCGGGGATACGTTGCATCCACGGAAGCATCTATCCCACTAAATATTAAAGTTTTTTTTTAAATTTATTAATTCTAAACGCTCCGCCCATGGTCTTCCCGGTAGAGCTGTTCAAGTACTTGAATATTCGGATAGCTTGAAATCCGAACCAAGCTGAATCCCAGTATCCGAGCCAAGCCGAGTATGAACCGAGCGGCTTGAAAAACCCGGGCGGGTTAGATAGAACCAAGTAGCTTGAATTTTTCAAGCGGCCCGAGGACGGCTCGAATGTATGTCTGTACATTGTACGTCGAGCATATACGTTAGATATACTTAACACAATTATAATATAGACTGCCGAAGCTTATGCAAGTATGATATGCCGCGAATATGCAAATATGCTGAAAAAGATAACGGGGGGGATATTTAACCTCGTTTATAAAACTGTACTATAATAATAATTATACTGTAATAATTATATATTATACGTATCAAGCCGTTGTACCTACTATTGAATTATTAAACTTTTGAATATATATGTAACTATTACACTATTAAACTTTTTAACATATGAAACTATTAAATTTGAATGGCGAGGTTTACCAAGCTAATTTGTAAACAAATTCTGTATCTGCAACAATATGAATATGGATATATGTATATCCAGAATATGCAAAATGTGTAAAATCGAAAATATATTTTTAACATCCTCTTAATGATGAAACATAGTTCTGTCAAAGTCTCGCTTGTTTAAGTCATTCCAATAAAAACATGCATTTACATAAACTTCCGCAGTCTATATTATAATTGGGTTAAGTATATCTAACCTATTTTCTAACTTATTTGCTCGACGTACAATGTACATACATACATTCGGGCCCCCTCAGTTCTTTTGGGCCGCCTCGATTCTTTCGACCCGCTCGGTTCTTTCGGCCCGCTTGAAATAATTCAATCCGCTTTGTTGTGCCCTGCGTGGTGGCTCGCAAGGCAGATAGGGGATCTGGCGTAATCGTGGGTTCGGGAGTGGTTAAAGGATAAGAATCCACCGGATGAACTGCACCAAGGATGTTTCAACTAAGTCTTTATTCAAAAACAACTAAACTAGATTGACGTGTACAAGTAGGTTCTAGCCGTGTTACCCGGTTGAGGGTTGGATCTCAAGTCTGCCGATTTGCGGTTTTGTTTCGCTATTCGGTGTCGTTCGCGTTACCCTATATAGTCACGGCGGAGTGCTTGCATTTTTGCTGATTTCTTAGATTCGCAGTTGCCACGCGAATGTCTTAGCTTACAATTAGTGTGCAAAAGGGACTCAATCTAAGTGACGTTAAAGAGGTATTGGACAAAGCTTCTGCTATCGTTTTACACTTTCGCCATTCTGCTATCGCTACGATGCCCTTCGCGCACGGCAGAAGCAATTGGGTCTACCAGATCAAAAATTAATGCAGAGATGCGTAACAAGATGAAATTCAGACTATTACATGGCCATGACCATCGTAAAAAATAAAAGTGCCATAAATATATTGGGTGACCGGTCAAATACAAAACAACCTGTAAATGAACGGCTTCACCTATCGAATATGGAATGGAAAATAATTGAAGGATTAATAACTTTTCTGAAGCCTTTGGAAATGGCGGCCACATTAATGTGTTCAGATAAAGCTTGTACACTATCCATGATGCGTCCTCTTGTCAGGAGTTTACTTGATGCCCATCTTGTATCACAGGGCGAGGATGATCCAATTATATTATCAATAAAATTATTAGTGGCAACAGATGTTACGAGACACTTTGAAATGGAATGGAAGCAAGGCCAAATTTATCGTCAAACATGTGCACATCGCTAGCGCATTAGATCCTCGATACAAGGACCTCAAACATGAAGAAAAGGAGACATGAAAACAAATTTGGGCTACTCTCAAATGCAAATTAATGAACCCTGAAGAGGACAACGAGAATATGAACGAAAATCCGAATTCTGATGAACAAGAATACGAAAATCCCCTCGATTTTTTTTTTAAAATATCTTTCAGTAAAAGTAGTACTCAACAGCAGTTTGCTAATTTTCGAATAGACCCAGAAATAGAGCACAATGCAGATACCTTGAAATGGTGGAAATTAATCGAAAATAAATTTCCTTCCGTGGCAAAATTAGTCATATGCTATTTAAATATTCCAGCAACTTCTTCTTCCGCTGAAAGAGTTTTTTTCTACGGCTGGAAACATAGTCAGCGCAAACAGAAGTTGTTTACATCCTAACAATGTAAATAAATTAGTTTTTTTTTTGTACCAGAACCGAAGTGCTGTGTAATGTTAACGGGAGTAATACAGGGTATTCGGATACAGGTGGACATTCTTGTAGGAAGTAATTCTACTTGAATAACTAAGTCGAAAATCTATAAATATATAAAATTCAAATCAAATACCACTGATAATCACGATTTCTCTGGAACCACTAATCCAATAACCACGAAATTTGGTAGGTAGATTCCTCTCGGCTCCTATGTACTCGCTAAGAAATCTTTTTAAAAACTCCCACCCTTTCGCCGAAAAACCATATGAAATATAATGTATATATAGGTTATGTACGTTATTGCGACAGACCGGAGCGCGGTTCGCGCCTCAACCGCCAGGCGGCCATAAGCGTCGCGAGTGCATGCGCCGGTGAAAATTCGACGGGACCAAGGTATTAAGGTCCCTGAGAACGGAATCGAGAGGTCTTGGTACACCAATCGCTTATCCCAGTTACGTTGGATTTTCTACATTTATTATGTTTTCCTTCTGTTTTCTTTTTCTGTTTAAGAGAGAAAAAAGTTTTTGTTTTTGCGTACCCCAGTTACTTTTAAATTTTTACATTTATTATAATTATTACGGTTTTCCTTCTGTTTTCTTTTTCAGCTATAATCGAACAGAAAGTTTTTAATCTATATATATATATATAAATAAAGGAGTGCTGACTGACTGACTGACTGACTGACTGACTGACTCATCAACCAACGCCCAGCTCAAACCGTTTAACCCAGGAACGTGAAATTTGGAAGGTACATTGTTTTTATGACGTAGGCGTCCACTGACGAAGGATTTTAAGAAATTCCGTTCTAAAAGAGGTGAACAGTGGTAAAATTTATTTTCTCAGATTCTTAATATCTCTTAGGCCCAATTAGATATAAACTTGGTTGTTTACTTCGAAAGGTTACCCACATAAATGCCTAAAACCAATTTCAGGATTTTGCCCTAATCAACGTCTAAGGGGGTGGTGAAAAGGGGTGAAATTTATTTTCATGGAGTTCTTAATATCTCTTAAGCCCGAAACGAAGCGCGGGTATATTTCGCTAGTGTAGAATAAACTTTTCTGATTTCGCAATTCATTTTCCAGGAAATTGACTTTAAATTTTAGCCAAATACGCGTGCACCGGAGTACAGCTTTAGGCACCTCAGGGGTACGCGTATTTGGTTAAAATTCAAAGTCAATTTTCTCGAAAACGAAGTACGATATCAGATCTTATTCTATATTTTCGAAATACTTAGTTGTTAATTTAAAATCACTCCCTAAAATAATGTCCACCTGTAGCCGAACACCCTGTATATGTTTACATATGTACAATATAATATTTTTACATATATATTGTTAACCTATTGCTTAAATATATTGTCTCCTCTAATTATTTTTATGAAAATAAGCGTCGAGAGCATATAAGTTCTTACGTAAAGGACGAACGTAAGATTGGAGTAGGAGTGAGTGCGTACTAGTGTGTCCGAGTCAGGAATGTATTGCGGAGTGAATGCTAATTCCTGAACGGCATGATTTTCTCTTGATTTTTAATCCGGTTAGATCTCAGGACAGATTTAGAATTGAGGAATTAGACTGCTCGCAGTCAAGTGAAAAAAACTCGTGTAACAAGGACGCTCTAGCAGAATGCGAAAACTAATGTATCAAAATACGTACATCTTGTATATTTATATAAATAGAATATTTCAATATTTACATATGAGGGATTTTTTTCAGGCAGTCACTTGGACCGGTATCAAAATTATTGGTTCCTTTTTAGTACATTTTAAAAAAGCTTGTTTTTTAAAAAAAAATTTACTATAAAGTATGTTATGCTTTTTAGTGAAAATATTGTAGTGTCATCGGAACTATATGTGTACAAAGTTTTAAGCCGATCGGATATGTTGAAGTGGGTCAAAATTCGCTTACAAGATTTCACCCTGACAAACTAACAAACTCACAACTGAAACTAAATAAAAGCTTGTAAAAAAATGAACCTAACGAACTTGATTTATAATTCACAGCATACTATTCCAATAAATCAGTATTCGTATAATAACATTCGAATACTCAAATATTCGAAGTTTATTCGTAGCATTCGAATACTTGTAAAATATTCGAATATTAAATTATTCATATAATCCCAGCCCTACTGAAGTACTCAATCTTTGTTAAATTAACAATCCGTTCATGATATTGAATTATCTTTACAATCAACAAGTGACCAACTTTCGGAGAATTATTTGCAAGAAATTGGAACCGATGAATCAGACTCAGACGTTGAAGATGACATTGACCTACTTGCGGCCTTCAGTATAAACCACCTGAGTATAAACCAAAAATGATTCCTTTAGAAAGTAATTTGTTAGATTATTGAGAAGAGATGAAATACAAATTCCCACACCCTTACAAGGCAGCAAAAGTTATTCACTGTGTACCGGCTATACAAGCTAGCGTTGAGCGTGCCTTTTCAACACTGAAGTTTATATTAAACGATAATAAATACAACTTAAGTCCTACAAATTTAGAAAATCTGTTGCTTACAAAATTAAATTAAATACGATAATGTATTATAGTTATAATGCTATCACGTTGAATTGCAAAATTTAACTAGTATAATAATACTTAAATGTATATTTGTTTGGGAATGCAATAGTTCCTAAAGCCGCTTCACTCTCGATCACCGCAGCACCTCCCGAACGGCGAAGCTCACGGCGGATCCACAATCAATCAACCAATCAGAGCGGCCCACGTCGATCGATTCTCTAGAACGGTCGAAACGACGTCGCTCTAAAACGATCAGCCATTACTACTTCACTTGTGTTCACATCGCGTGATTAGCTAGACGTGTCGCGTGCGATTCAGCTGTCAATGTGTGAATTCTCAATTTCCTCAACTTTCTCATTGTGCAATCGTGCATTGCCCGCAATCATATTAGCATAAATTCACGATCAATTTCACACCTTTTCTCAAGCTCTATTCGGTAGTGGTTTCGCCGTGAGTGAAGCACGTGCCGGTGCAAGTGCATCCGTTTTCATCTCGTGCATCCACGATCATGAGTTGTTGCTCACTCAACTCACAAACTCATTTCACCAACTCTGTTCATTTTTTAATAAACTGACGCATTCTCATTTTACGTACTGTGTTAAATCTTTCTCACCGCCAACATAACCTAACCGGCATCCCACGCGCTCAACCGCGAGTTTCTCAAACAATATTCATATATTCGATTATTGAAATATAGATATTATATATTATAGAATTTCTATGTATTTCGGTTCGTGTAATTTATAAAAAAAGGTTATTTAGGTATTATTCATAACAAGTTCTCTTTTCTGTTCAATAATTCTTATGAAACTATTAATTACTTATGTTATGATTTTCATACCTTCCATTCAATAAACATGAAGAATATGATATTATATTGTTAAATAAAACAATAGTTTAGTACTGTTCTCTATCTTATGGAACCTTTTTTTAATAAATGTTCTAATACAAGTGTCTCCATTGCAATTTTTATTATACAGGTTCTAAAATATCTGTTCCATGAGAACACTTTCTAAAGAAATTCCTAAGGGTATTAGTTCTTTCAATCAAACTTCCACAGGAACAGATATTTTCCTATACGAAACATATAAGTTCTAACAGAATTTTTTTAAAAATAAGAGTTCCAGAATTTTTTCGAACCCTGTCCAGAAGTGCTATTTATGCAATGCAACCCTCAAAACTATGAACAAATTGGATGAGCATAATTCAGACATTTGTGAACAATATTTACAATTTGGATTATCAACCCGTCATTGCTACATCCGGTTTTTGGAATGTATTTTACATATTTCCTACAAATTAGACTTTTGTTCGTGGACTGCAACAAAAAGAAGTGGAAACAATAAGTTAATAGAATAGCACAAAAAATGATGCAGGGAAAGTTTTGGACTAAACTGGAATTGAAAGTTACTGCTAATAAATACGCTGCCAGGCGTATATTTAATGATCCTCATTTAAAAGCAAATATAACTGAAGTTAATAGTTATTATCCAACTAATAAAATAATATTTCATGACTATTGCCAAACGACTGCCGAACTATACATGAAATATTATAGTTGGTATTATATGCCAGTGTGTACAAAATTTTAATCCGCGGGCCACAAATCGTGTAAAGTTTTACCCTTCCAATAGGCGAGTTTTCAAAGGACACCTTAGAATGCTGTAATAAAAATATAAGGAAGTACCGATACGACCATATGCAGAAGAAATCTTTATTACAGTTAAATAACGATTTATTTCACCGCTTACTGATATCGTCCGACCCTTTTCTGATCACACATACACGGAAATCTGAAAAAAAACTCCCAGAACAGGTTAGGAACACTAGCGTGATGGATTCATGTTTATTAGAATTAATATATTTAAAGGAAATTAAGTATTTTGAAAATAAAGCTTAATTTCTTCATAACATTTCGGAAAAGATGACATTGTTGGTAAGCTGATTTTCTGACATTAGGATGAATTTTTGCGGATCACCTGTCGGAGCAGTGACAGCAAATATTATCGATCGCTCCTATTTTAACTTCTCGTAAGTTAACATAGTTAATTCCTGAATCATAATTGAATGCAAACCTTTCGGTAACATTCACTCTTATGAGTCCAGGATTTACATTCAGCGTTGCTCCGCGCGTACATAGGGATATCAAAGATATATCGATATATTAAATTTATCGATAAAAGGATAAAATATATCGTTATTTCTGTATCGATAAAATGATCAAATATATCGATATTTCTGTATCGATAGTTTCGCAAAGCATATCGAATAGATATATCGATATACAGTACGCACTCGTTATAAGCCCGTTTCTACAACGCGTTGTACGCCCGGCGACTATCACCACCATTTCTTGGAATCCCTCGGACGAGAGAGAGAGAGAGAGAGAACCCGAGAACGAGCGAGAGGCTCTTTCGTTTCTGTCGCTCGCTCTTGGGTTATCTCATTTGCGCCACTGGCCGCACGGAATACTGTCCACAACGCACCTTACGGCCGCAGCCAGCCCCGTTCGTTGGGCTTATAACGAGTGCGTACAGTATTCTAAAAATATCGATAAATTATGCAAGTAGTAGTTTTGGTGCCTAGAGTTGTCGGCGTGAAAGGCAAAGTAGTAGGTCTGCATATATGTGAGGAGAAGCGTAAAGTAGAGAACAAAGGAGCGTGGTTGAGAGTTTTATTGCCCTGTATTGCTTGAATAAAACGCGTTTATGTAGAAAACGAATAGAAAAAGTAGCCCTGGCCTTTTTGTAAAATCATTGCATAACAGACATAAATTAGTACCATAGATTCATTAAGTTCATCACGAAATATAAATATAAATTTATATGAAGTAAGAAGAGGTAAATTAAATCATTACTTTTATTTCTTTGAGTTTAAAAACAATATACAATTTCTTTGTTTTAATTTTTCACTTTCATTTCTTCTTTTATGACGATTGAAATAAAAAAAACTGCACAGCTAGGCAGCATGGCATCCAAAACTAAAAGCAAAATTTGGAAATTTTTCATAAAAAAAAAACTAAAAGTTCTGCCGAATGTAGATTTTGTCATAAAATTATTCAAACCGCGGGAAACACTTCTAACTTACACACACATATCAAAACAAAACATCTAAATAGTGCGTGTGGTTTGCTTGGTGATGGGGAAGATGAAATTAAGAAATTAAATAAGCCGGTACAAGAACAAATAAAATAATATTCATTTATTGTGTGTGTATTGCGATAATTTTGAAATTCAAATTTACAGCTCAATTTTTGTTAAAAATAAAATACATAAGATTAATGTTAAAAAAAGTTCATTTTTTTATTATAAAAGTTGGTAAGCAATATTAAAGAATTAATATTATCTTTTTTTAGTAAAATGAAAAATATTGATATACATTAAATCCTCGTTACCAGCCCCACGAACGGGGCTAGCGGCGGGCTCCTAACGTGTTGTGGACGCTATTCCGCGCGGCCAATGGCGCGAGTGAGAAAACCCAATGAGCGATCGGGATGATACGAAAGAGTCGACACGAAGTTGCCGTCGGCTACGGACGAGAGAAACCATGATACTTTGTCTCGCTTTGTCTTTCAGCTCGAGCTCGACCCGTATACGGGCTCCTACAATGCATCGGCGCTTTCCGTATTTATAATACATGTGGGATGCCGATGGCTGGTCGAGGCGTAGCGAGTGACGCGTCGGAGAAACAGCCGAAAAACGCGCCGGCATTGTCGCGTGGCGTGAGGCGGACGAAAGCGGGGAGTTGCGTACCGGTGGTCCAGCGAGACTGTCGCGTGCTTGCGTCTTTCATCTTTTTACTTATTCATATTACATTTTTATTCAACCACTTACACCTAGCTATATTAAAGTTTGTTTATTTTAATATCAACTGGGCCCAATTCTTTATAAGACCTCCATCTCCGCGTCCCATTCGCCTGAGAATTCAGCAAGAACCAGGAGAAATCCTACATACATACAAAAATTAAGAAATATCGAGTGAAGACGAAGAAAATAAAAGGAAGGAAGAAGACATCCGGAGGCGAAAAATATTAAGAGCTCTGAGAGTATTGAAAAAATAGGATTACAAAGAGGCGCCACGACATGTCCAACGATCTTTAAAAAATGTGAAGGAATATTTTTTGTCAGAGAAGACCCCTAAAGTCATCGGTGGAAACACGGTTAAGTATGTATGACGGTCTGAGTTGCTCTTAAACTTTTTATCGTTTCGTTCCAGGTCCAACGGCGATGGCATGATGGAATACTGCACTGTAAATGCTGATTAAGACATAATTATTATTATAAATATGTGTAAATACGAGTAAGAAAGAATGGGAGGGGGATAAGGGACGCGCATGTGTACATATGTAATCAGAGTATGTACATATGTAATTTATAAGTGGTCGGCTGACGTCTCTTTTTTCACCGAGAATATGTAATAAGGTACAGAATTAAAAATTTCGGATTCCAATACTACAGAGAATTTTACGTTCTGCGAATAATTTGTCACACTCGCCTGTCACGAAACGAATTACAATATGTATTATAAATACGGAAAGCGCCGCTGCATTGTAGGAGCCCGCACGCGGGTCGAACTCGACCTCGAGCTGAAAGACGGAGTGAGACAAAGTATCATGCTTTCTCTCTTTCGTAGCCGACAGCAACTTCGTGTCGGCTCGCACATTGGGTTTTCTCACTCTCGTCCGAAGGATTCCAAGAAATGATGAGGATAGTCGCCGGACTCCTAACGCATGATAGAAACGAGCTGGTAACGAGGATTTACTGTACTCGATATATCGATACCTCAACTATGATATATATCGTGTACCGATATGTACACCTCGATATATTGTGTACTCGATATATCGATTTTGAAATATTTTTACATTCCTACGTGTATATTGCATACGTCGAGCAGGAGCGGATGATTTGGACAAATTCGATCACACTCGGGGCATAGTAACATCCAAAGACGGTACGGATAAGGGTGCATTCCGATTCGTGCATGGAGGGCATGGAATTGGTGGTATCGTATTGGTGGTATCGTACGATTCCTTAAACTTTTTCTCACTTCCGGTGCATGAGGCGCGCAGGAACTGCTGCAACTCGGACTAGAGGCAGTTGTGACTCCCGCCTGCGGCGTGGAGCATAGAAGTGCGAAATTTGAATCGGATTACACGAATGTAATAGGAAATGGAAACAAAGTGAAGTCCGCGCAAACCTGAGGGGTTTAAAAATGGTTGGAGATTCTTTTAATAAATAAACGGATGTGTGAGTAAATGAGCTCCACTTTTTTCCCTTCTCCTCAGTGTGCAAAATCAGCGCAATGTGGTTAAACGCTTGCTATCTCAAAAATCGATAACCGAAAGGGAAATGCATCGACGAATAGGAATTTAGCTAAATTATAAATAAATTTGCGATTGGCTTTTAATTAACAAAAGGTGTAAAACCGATGGATTGTAAAACGTTCAGTCTTGACCCGAGAACGGAATTCTTAAGAATTCCTCATCTGTATTTATAATTAAATTCAGTTTTATTTAACATTCCTTGTTTGTGTTATTGTTTCGTTACATTATTATTATAAAAAGGATGGCGCTTGTAGAATTACAAGTCATGGTCAATGGAAAATTAAGGAGTTTATTCGTGGAAGCTCAAAAAGCAATAAAAGCAGCCCAAGGTAAAATTCACGACGTACTACTTAGGTTACGAAGCAAACACAAGATATTTACCTGATATTTAGTTTAATACGCAAACCAGAAAATAGTGGAGTAGTCACTGATGTTCATATGCGAGAGAACGCAAAAGAAATATTGAATAGTACTGAATATAAGAACGGATATAAAGGAATACAGACCGTGACACGTACAGACGCGTGTACATGCCGAAACCGAATAGAACGTTCTAGAACAGGAAACGGAAGAAGCGAGGGCACGCTCGCCCCACTTTCACTCCCAATCAAGATGGTAAAAGGCGCCACAAATATTGCACCGGAAGTCAGATGTTTCTAGGGAATTTCTTGCGCCAACAGGGCATACATCTCTATGCAACTTCCTGCGCATCATGCACTCCATGCGCGAATCGGAACGCACCCTAAATCTGCAAAAGCAATTTGAAAGCCGACGATCATTCTGACCTATATATATCCGCGGTAAACCAGTTCTCTCGCGAGAAAGCAGGCGAGAAGCTTCGCCACCTGGTGGTGACATCGCGGTACTGCTACGGGCGAGGAATCGCGCGGGCCGAATATGCGCATGCGCGCGCGAAGTAGACTGTCGTATACACGGGTTACGTGGTCTGCAAAACAACTGTATACGAGAAATTTTTACATATGAATTACATCTTAATAACGCGTTTTTGAGACATGCTACATAGCCTATGTCCGTCCTAGAGTATCCAGAAATAACGTGTTAAAATTTGAGGAAGATCGGTGCAATAGGTCTTGAGATTAGCGCGAACATAAACATCGGCTCTCTCTTTATATAATAATAATCCTATCCTATATAATAAGACGCTTAAGGTGGATGTTCGTTTGTTAGCAAAATCTTTCCACAGGCTTTTTTCGGACTTCCCGATGACCTACAAGGTTCAGATTCGGCATGACGTTTCCTCGGCGCCCAAAGAAGCCGTAAAAAATCAAAAACCTGGAAAATTCGAGAATGGTTAGTACCTGTGGCCTAAAACACGTATTTAAGTACAATGTAGTAGCCGCTACTGCATTATATGTAGGTCTGCACGCGGGTCGAGCTCGAGCTAAATGACGAAGCCAGACAAAGTATCATGCTTTCTCTCCTTCGTAGCCGACGTTTACTTCGTGTCGAATCTTTCGTCCTTTCTCGCTCGCTCACGAGTTCTCTCACCCTCGACCGAAGGATTCCAAGAAGTGGTGCAAATACAAACGCGCGCTCAACGCAGAGTCGAAATGTGCCGTTTATTTAGGCTCCACAAATATCTTTGATTCGGGGTCTTTGTCACCCGTTAGTTATTGTAATAAAATCGAGAATTATTTCGTTTCTGGGTGGGGGGGTCTCAATTGTCGCCGGGCAGTGAGTCTGGGCACGTATATGACTTAGGACCCTCGAAATGCCCTTCAGGAGAAGACCAATTAGACAGGTAAAGAGACGCATCTGATACGCAAAAGTTGTAAAATTTCGTATTTCGCAGCGAAAATTGTGTCTAGGAGAGTTTCCAACAAAAATTGTGGTTATCGTACGCGTCTTATTATACAGGATAGTAATGCCTGGCGAAGACAGGCTAAAAAACTAGTAATAATAGAATATAGATAATATAGATATTGATAGCATATAGGGTGTCCGCGGGAAGACTGAACAGCTGGATATCTCCTAACGTATTGGAGAAAAAAAAAAATTATGTGGAATTGCATGGTTTGAGGGGACAAATTTATTAGCCGAGACGATTTTTTTCGACTATTATTTTAGAAGATACGATGGTCAAGTTCGGTTTTTTAAATGGAACTATTTTTTTTTAGAATTCACTTGATAGTCCGTTTCATGATAAATTCAATAACCTATAATGTATACACCTTATTTCTACTGGGTTTCGAGATATTGCGCTTGAAAATTTACTGATTTTCACTGGAAGAAAATCCGCTGGAATAGCAAGCACCGGGGGTGGTCCTGTTCGCGTCACGGGTGGCACGCGTTGGGCATTGCCTGTTAATGTTTCAAAACGTCAACAAATCTATTTAGAGTTTGTACGCAAGGAGATTTAGGAAAATATGATTCAATTTTATCATTCATGTGACAAATGTTGTCGAAACGTTCTTGGAAAAATAATAAATTATCGATCGTAAAGTGCGAATAAATTTTCGCCTGGCTCGGAGTCCGTTTTTACCCCGACGCACGCAAGAAAGATGCCACAAATGCAGTAATTATAAGGTATTATCCACCGTCAATACGCCTCGTGGAGAGACACAGGAAGAAAAGGGGTAGCTCACTGTCGACGCGTGATCCTCCCCAAAAATTCGAACAGATCCCTTATCTCTCGAGTATAAACACAAGCTCCAATATCAAAACAAAAGCATGCGTTGACGTATTATTTCGTGCGAGAGAAGGTGAGCATTGGGGAGGAGGTATTGCTGTGAAGAGGGCCTCTTCAAGAGAGCAGCCGTTTGGAAGGAATGCAGTTCCGAGTGGTCCTATTACAATCTGCTCCATATGGTTGACATTTGGTCTAGCAACTTTTACACCTTCTAACCTAACCAATCGAACTCGCATCCCTCCGAAAAGAACCGGCCATCCGAGCGCAGAAGGAAGTGCGAAATAAAAGACTATTGAAGGTAAAAATTGAGTCATATTTTCCTACTTCTCCTTGCGTTCAAACACTAAATAAATTTTATGACGTTTTGAAACATTAACCGTACGCTTCTCGATACCGCAGATGTACCAACCTAGCATTTGTGACGGAAAAGAATTGTCCAACCTTTGGGCCTGCCATTCCTGGCGTACACCTTTGGCAGGTACATAGGTATCTGTTTCAACAGGCAATGCCCAACGCGTGCCACTCGTGGCGCGAACAAGACCATCCCCGGTGCTTGCTATTCCAGCGGGTTTTCTTCCAGTGAAAATCAGTAAATTTGCAAGCGCAATATCTCGAAAACCAGTGGAAATAAGATGTATACATTACAGGTTATTGAATTTGTCTTGGAACGCACTATAGAGTGAACTCTAAAAAAAAAAAATAGTTCCATTTAAAAAACCGAACTTGACCATCGTTTCTTTTAAAATAATAATCGAAAAAAAAATCGTCTCAGCTAATAAATTTGCCCCCTCAAGCCATGCAATTCCATATAATTTTTGTTCTCCAATACGTTAGGAGATATCCAGCTGTTCAGTCTTCCCGCGGACACCCTGTATATGCGAGGATTCCCCATCTACTACTCCCTACTACGTCGCGAGTTCCCACTTCCAATACCTATTCCCCCTCTACTACTCCTTACTACGTCAGGTGCCCGTTACTTTTGGTAACCTTCCTCCTACACGTCACACGTTTGCACAGATCCAGTACACGCAATCCAGCTGTACCGGCGCGTCGGCAAGGGTACCCTCTACATTCTACAACTAAGGATTCATCTGCTGCCTCGGATAAACCTAATGTATATGATTCAGTTGTGCCATCAACAAGTACCGATGCACCCACTGTTGCTACGCTACCATACACAAACTTTAATTTCTTTAAAACTGCCCATCAAGAATTTCAAACACAATTTCTGAAGAATAAACTTGATAAAGTTTGCTTCATTTGTGTTGGAATATGGTTTAAGAAGGACGTGAAACCTGTTGATCCCAAGCATCAACAACTCTTACACGCTGCTTTCCCAGCCATTAACATTCGACATGTGGTAACGGGTAACTGCAACACATGCAGAAATTGTCTGACGCAAAATAATAACATTCCAACGTTATCCAAGTCAAAAGCTTTCGTATATTCAAATACCTTCTCATCTAATATTCGTGCGTGGAAAGAAAACTCTTTGGCGGGCGGTGCAGACCGCCGCTAGCGCCGCCTGAACCTCCGTCTGTTACATTGTAGTAAGTAGATGTGGCCGATTCCGCCAATAACCAAAATACGTGTGCCCCCTCATTAGAAGTCTGCCCAAATAGGTGACACGACCAATCGTCACAGCGACGGACTGCATCGCCCGTGACCGCCCGCCAGGAGTCTTCAATCCACGCACGAATAGTACCTACATTAGATTTGTTGTCAAAGAGTTTAATTTCACCCAGGATACCGTTCATTCAAATTCGACGCTTGCGACATGCACATGGACAGCATGAGATATTCGGGCAAATTATTAATGTTCCAGTCTCTGCAAATATGATGGTTAATCATTTGCCAAGAAACATTAATGACGATCATTATGTTAATGTTCATATTAAGAGAAACAAAATACATAAATCCCGTTATTTAGTTTGTTTGGTGAAAAAACGAAACATACAAAATGGCTGCAATGTCTATTTGAAACTCCTCTCTACAGGCTGCACGGCATAAAAGCTTATGAATCTTTGTTTCATACTGAGAATGTTAATCAAATTCCTATAGATGAAATTAGTGAAGACATACCAATCGAAGATAGTCTCACTGCACCACAGCAAACACACTTATGGAATGATGAAAAGTATCTTCGTATTGCACCAGGAGAAGCAAATATACCACACAATCTACTTTTCAATGAACATTCAGAGGAATAAAACTGATTCACATTAAAAAAAATTAACGGTTTTGATATTTAATAAGAAGTTTCATTTCTGACGCGTCAGAGTTCCACGCATTGATTTTTTTATCTACCTTAATCTGACAATACAATATCGTGAAAGTTTCAGTAAGATCGATTAAATACTTTCTTTAAATAAAATTCCCGAAAAATGCCTCGATTTTGAGCTAGTTATACCAGGCTCCCCTTTAAGTGCGTGATTGCCTCCTCTGACAAGATTGGTGGCGTTAGTACCTACTTTCATTATTGATGATAATTTCAAAGATTTATTGCATAAAACTTCTTGATGTAGGTATAATGCAGTGCAATACATGACAGTTAATAGAATTTGATTTTAATATTCCAAACAAACCTCTGCTGTTCCGTTCATGCATGGTGCCCCATCAGTTACAATGCACGTACGCTGCAGCTGGATGGCGTACGATGTTAAGCTAAGCGCGCCCTTGCGATTTTCTGTCGCGCGATTATTTAGTCGCAAAAATACACTCCTCGCATTAGTTAAGTTCGCATGCTCATAAGTCCGGCAAGACTAGTCGTATCGATATTTTTGAAATATCGTTTGAAACTAATATTTATCTATTGCTTTTTTTATGAACCTTCAACGATGATTCCTTCGTTGGCTAGACGCAACTGAAGTAAAAGAGAAACAATTTTTGTTTCATAGTATCAATTTTTGCTCGTTTGAATAACTGGGTAAAAAAAATCGGATAGAAAATTCATTGCTCTGTTTTTACACAGGAAAATGGTCGCTTTCAAGGTGATCCCTTAATTAATTTCAGGAGTGTCGAACACACAGTTTTCAGTAGGAATCGCTGTTATTGATTAGTCGGTTGTACGCGCATTCCTATTGAAAACTGTGTGTTCTATTTGTGCAACTAAATAATCACGCGATAGAAAATCGCAAGTGCGTGCTTAGCATCAGTCTTCTGTCTTTCTATACATAAACAGAAATAAACATAATTAAAATCATAATTATAAATATAATTCTATAGGATAAAAAGTAAATGTTACTGTAAACTTATCTTTTTTGTTGATAAAAGATAGTTCTTAGATGAGAAGGTAGAAGACATATAGAAGTCACTATAAAGCAATTGTAACTTTCTGATAAATTATAAATGTACACGCCAATAGATTTTACGAAGAAGAGGCAGGGAAACTATAAAGACCAAAGGAAGATAGAAGTTCGTTGAAGCGTGCATAATTAACTGTTTAATATTTTGCGGATGCGATGAACTTGCACATAAATGCTCCCCCGATATAAGAGTTAAATGCCTGCCATCGACAAGCATGATACAACTAGTCTCATCTCGTGCCTTTCATACTGTGCGCACAACACAACTGGAATTTAATAGGTCATTACTATTTTAATTCTTTATTTTGATTTGGCCTCTGTTTAGGTTTACATTGTACAGAGGAGCCGCTCGCAATACTTGGTCGGAGAAAGTGGTCCTATCCGCATTTTTAGGTAACATAAATCATTATACTTAAGGAGAATCTTTAGTTTGCGCTGTCGACTTCGTGTCACTCGACAGAGAGAGGTTGACCAGACCACCGCGACCCGGGCCTTGTAAACACCATGAGCACGACATCGCAACGGTTTCGCCAGTTGAGGTGCTGTCGATGATGTCAGGGGCCTAAGGGTTTTCCCACCGCGGCACCGGACTTTGCCCTAAGGCGTAGGAAGGTAACGCCAACGCACACCGCTTTACACGAGCGCACTGAGAACGCAATCGAGGGGTGATTGCGGGCCGCACGCTGCTGATTGGGCAAGGCCCGATTTTCCAATCACCACGTAGGCGGGTGGAGCGGCTGCAAGGATACACGAGATCGAAAAAAACACCAGAAGAACTTTGTCACTCAGTAGAACTAGACCATATCACGAGTCCATAGTTAACCTCGCCATATCACGAGTTCACGTATTACACGTATTATACATTGTTAATCTCGTTTAATTAAGTTTCCTGAATAAATGTTGTGAAAATCAATTGAACATTTGCCTGTCGAGGGTGGTCCTTCAAAGTCGGCACTCACTTGCAAATCTAACCAACTCCGAAAGAAATTCATTCAACCTCAGCGTCCAGACTGAGGTCGGATAACGCCCGGCACTTTATTTCTTGTAGAAGAAAGGCATAAGAAGCACTTGCGAGTGGTGTTTGATCTCCGTGACATTTCCTCCCACTACACACGCATTTTACGTCACCCTTGAATTTCCTGGTATCAGATATACCAGGAACCACGACGGCTGGATGCAGGGCAAACGTTCTGACTGAGATTTCCACTCCCTAGTGGGATTACTTGAAAAGACAACATAGATGAGGGCTGTGGACGGCCCTCACAACCAGCAAAGAAAGCTCAGGCCTCGCGGGTGCTACATAGTCAACGCGCCCGAGTAATGGCCGCTAAGGTTAAGGCGAACGACCCTAGGCTACTGGGCATTCGGGAGCCGGGATAGCATTTGCGTGTGTGGACAGTAACGGTGGCACTGGCGGTTAGGAGTACAGGTCTCCTTCGCTCAGGTGACAGACGTATATCAGGCAGAGGATAAGTGCTCCGCTCCAACGTTGGAATGCTTGGTGGCCCGTGGACACCAACAGAATCACAGCATTCACCCCGGGAATACGCGGTTTTCTACGGTCACTTGAGTAGTGGATTCTACCTACGGTGGCCGATTGGTTAATGAGATAGGGTGGGTAGATGGTTCGCCCCACAATCCGGGAACCCCGAAGTAGGGGTGGGTGGTGCAGGTGTTGATTCATGATTACGCGAACACTCAACTCAAGACCTCATTCCTGCTGCTACAAAAGATGCCTTGTGTGCCAGTGGGTTCTCCGAGGATACCGTGTTGTACCAGGGAATGGAGGTGGGGGCAATGGGATATGACGCTGCATGAATTGTATCCCTCACCAAGAAGGTGGAAAACGCCTAAAGCCGATCTGCCACGCCCGCGGAATCGACGGCCTCGGAGATTCGCAGTGCTGCGAAAGAGGTTGGCGAAACTGGAAGAGGCTCAGACGGGCTTGAGGGTGCTGAAGTTCAACCTGAACAGTACGGACGATAAAGCACGCCACGGGGGGGGGGGGGTGGCTGTCCCCACTCATGGAGCACACACCTCAGAAAGGACACCGCCCACCGTAGCGGCTTGAAATTGCCAACGTGGTCGTCAGGTGACTTCCAGGTGGAAGTGGAGGGTGGTCACGCGCCCGGAGGTGTTGGAGGAGTACGGGGCTGTAGAAGCACAGCCGTCTTTAGGACATGCACGAAGGAGGGACTAATTGCCTGGTGAGCGTGTAATCGTACAGTTATGGAGGGCATGTGATTTTTCGAGTTGTACAACAGCGTTGTCCTGGAGAAAGAGGATAAAATCAGGAAAGCATACTCACAGGGATGTAAAGTGTGTGAAGGCTCGGGTGGGAAACGAAGATGTCCCCTTTCCTGCAGAAGCTGGGGAAGTATCGTTTGGTGCACTATGATCGATGTATCGGTTGTGATTTGCCGGTTGTGACTTTTCTTGGAGGATCACATTCATATGCTGGCTCGCATGAGTCCATTGTGGGCGAGGCAAAATATGGTGCGCACGAATGCATGCAGGTGTGCAATAGGGTGGTAGTCTTTATTTTCAACTTTTGATTTTGTTGTGTTTCATCCCTTAAAAATATGACACTTGATAAGAAAATGGTTTTTATAAAGTTTCAGAGCGACTGGATAACGGTAACCCGTGCTGCATTTGTGTTAAAGTTATGAAATATTAGTGATTTTTAGAATTTTTTTAAAAAGTACAATTTCTTAGGTGTGTAATAGTATCATTTATGTGTGACTTCAAACAGTATTCTCAAAATCTTTGAATTACCATTGAAATTAGCATACAACGCAGCGTCGGAGCCGTTGTGCGCGGCTACTATTCTTAGGGCCTATGCACACGGCGACTTTCTGCAGCGATACAGTCGCGATACACTCGCAAAGAGGCCGCGATGCTAGTGCGATGCAGTCTATCTTTGCACACTTGCGTAGCACAGTCGCGATGCAGCAGTGATAGAAACGCACATCTACATGGATGCACGTCTTTCCGACTGGTTCACACATTACCACCACTCCCTGTAAGTGTTTCCCCTCCATCACTGCAGCTCCATCGCTCCGAACACTGAGTGAACGCTTAGTCGCGCGTTTGTATCGATACAATTGCTGGCAATTGTTTCAGTTGCCATTCCGCAACGTTGAAACGCGTGAGTGCATCGCTGCAAAAAGTCGGCGAGTGCATAGGCCCTTATTTTACGATTTCAGATTGTTTTCGTTGCCCGTCAAAAGTGTAACACTAGACGGAAAAATGATCCCTGAAAAATTTCAAATTAATCAAAATGCGGCACGGATTCCCAATGCCCAATAAATCTGAAATTTTGTAGAAACCATTTTCTGACCAAGTGTAATATTTTTAAGGAGTGAGACAAAAATCTCTTCAAAAAATTTGGACCTCTATACCTAAGGACCACCCTAATGTGCAATCATAAAAATCTGGAAGACATACAATGAAGATGAGGAATTTTGAAGATGGGAGGTACGAGGATCTGTCCGTACTGGCGCTATAAGTGCTATTGGGAGTTGGGATACAGGTACGTGCCTTACAAGCCGTTACAGAAGCTGGAACCTGAAATAAGAACATGCTGGGAGCGGATCTGATACTGGCGGGGGGGGGGGGGGGCACTGGGAGAGGACGAGTATATGGCCAGGTTATGGACGGAAGTTTACAACTTCTTCCGTGGTGAATGGAAATATCCACGTGACAGTGACGTGTACAGTGTCATCGACACGTATGACAAGATAGGGTACGAAGTTCGTCCTTTGAAGACGCAAGTCTCGAGGACGAGGAGTCAATTCCTGATGCATAGCTGCAAATGGTCTGCAGTTACTGGGTACACGGCGAAAACACGAATAGGTATGCGCTTTAGAAATCCTGTGCAGGTATCGCCGCTCCTCGCGACCGAGCGCTTATACGGCCATCTGAACCAGTGGTACCTGCCAATTTTGAGGGGTTGTGTACCCGAGGTATGCACACGGATGTATCTAGAGGATGCTAGGGATGACAGTGTGTCGGTGACTGGCGCGACTGATTACGCTGTGATGCCTAGCTCGGTTGGAGGTGCAGAACTTGACCCTCAATGTTGGATGAGGGCAGAATTGTTTGTACAAAGTCGGGGGCGGTGGTTGACCCTCGAAACAAAGAAGGAATAGACGTAGATGGAAATAGTGTGCCGTACATTGATGATAATGCGTTCCGCTTCGCAGACGCATAAAACATTAGTAATAATTTTACCGCACTTTGTACGACTTTCATGCCCTGCAAAACTTCGGGCTCCTTGCCTATATCTTGCATAAGAGCAAGCAAATTAGATGCAACCGATAGGGAGATAGTATGTTCGGCGAAGAAAGCCGCGTATCTAACTCGGGCGATTTTGATTTTTTCACCGAGTGAACAAGTAGAAGCACTCTGTCCCTGATCGAACTGATCTATATACATTCAGATTTGAGCTGCTATCCCTAACACTATCACTACCAATCATTTGCTGCATATTTGTAATATGCACCTGACTAGACGAGTGCTTGCGTAATTCTGAAAGCCCACGCGGGATCTATAAAGAAGCGGGAAATCCCATTCCGTTTGTCACTACACCAAACGGACGTATATAAGTTCATCGTTGTCAGTCAAACAGTGTTCTTAAATTCATTACAGTGCTAACAGTTCTGCCACGAGGTAATACTAATAGTTAATACATGGTACTACTAATTGTAGTGGTCTTAAGTTTCAATTAATAATAGTTTTATAGTGTATTAATAATTTATTATCAAATATTCATTACTAATATTTAGTGAACGACGTTATATTTGTGACATCACTATTCTGCTTGCCGTATAATAGATTTTCAGTTCTGTGTACGATCCATAATGTCCAAATTTCAAGATAATAAGAAACGAATTTTTAACTGCAGTTGGAAAATTGACAATTTCTTGTAAAACAAAATGAACATAAAGCAAGATGCATAATATTTAATTTCGTAATGAAAACAATATAAAAGTATTTAATCCTGCGTGGCATTATATCACTAACTTCATCAACAAAAATATAGTAAATATTCAGTTGAGGAGAGGCATCAATTTTATAAAACATATAAGAACCGGAATAGTAATTTAAGCTACTACCTCGATTCTAATATGGCAAGTATCCCATCTGCAAGTACATAGTAATACTATTCTTAATAATAAAATAATTGCAGCATCATATGCTGTTGCGTGGGAAATCGACAAAGAAAAAAATATATTACAGATGGAAAATTTATTAAAACTTGTGCTATTGCTATGGCAAAAGCTTTTGGTAACGACAATGCCGTTAAACGATTTTGAAGTGTTATTGGAGTGGCTTTACGTACTCAAATTTTTGTATAAACTTTGACAATTTTTTGTGTGGCACCGGGGCGTTTGGGATACATGGTTTCTTCTGATCTTTTTTCCTCTCATTCAGCAGAGCACGTTGATGTAAAAAAAATTAACACTAATTTTCAATGTTATAAACAATTTTGCGGCAAGTGTTATTTACAAATGTCCACCGATCCAGAGATGTAGGATTCACCCTTGAAAGCAGTGACCATTACTTTTTATTGCGTGCATTGTAACTTCTAACTGATGGGACACCGTGCTTAAGCGGAAGAACAGAGGTTTGTTGGAAAAATTAAAATCAAATTCTTATGCCTAATGAATAATGAAAGTAGTTAGTAAGGTCATCAACCTTGTCAGAGGGGACAATTACCACCGGAAATTAAAATTATTTTTACAAACTAGTAAATATAGTATTATACAAATATATGACGCTTTTATTTTGAAAGTGACCTAAGTCCATTTATATTTAAAAAAATTTTATATATAAATTTTTAATACTAACTTCAAGTTGTGCATGTTACTACAGTCAACAACAAAAAAAAAATGACAAATGGACTTAAGCCACTTTCAAAATATGAAATTGCACGTTTTCCTTTCCGACGATCTCACGGCGGAATGCTTGTACTGAAATTATCGATTCTTGGTTAAAACAAAAGGTAGAAAGTGCATCATTGATGCGGAAGCGCGCATGTGCATTAGACTATGGCGGCAGAAATTTGAAGTGGTCAACTATTCTACCCTAGTTAATAACTGTATCGTTTACCCTATCTCATAAACAATTGGAAAAAGCAGATCGGATGTTTACAACTTCCATTTTTTTTTCTCTTTTGCTGCAGAATTAATCCACTTTTCAAATATGTCTTGATTTGTCCTCGTTAAACATGTTTCTGAAAAATGACTATAACTAAAACAGGGGCAGACATGTGCAAAAAACTTTTGTATAATAATGTTGGGAGCTGTTCTAGAAATAGTTTCCCCAATAAATCTTAAAACGTGTTTTACCTTTCTCGAGGAAAGTGAGGTTAATGTTGGGAAACATATAATTCAGCAATTTAATGGATGTGTAATTTCAAGACAATAAAACTAAATTTAAAGTAAGTAAAAAAAATCGTTTCATAATCAAAATAAAGAGTATGTAGTACCTTTAGTTAAATGGTCCAATGAAAGTGATTTTTATGTATGCTTTATGTTAATAATTTGTAGGTGACCTTGAGGTATAAGACAAAACTATTTAAATAGGGCAAACTTGCCTAATTCGTACCTGCACCTAAATGGTACCGCCCTGTTTCTTTTAACCTAAGACAGTCACAATCGCCCCTGGCAGTAGATTGTATAAACAACAGTTAGTCATACGCCATTAACAGGCCGAGTCACCATGCCGTCACTTCACAAAAAAATATAAAGCAGGTAAGTTTTTCGGGTACTTTTTATTCAAATTTTGACATGACTCTTATACAATTATTAGGATGTTGAATAAGTTCTTGCTGTTTTGCAACAGATGACGTTACCAGAACTGCGTATGTGGGGAGCGCGTTAGCAGCTTCTCTCTCTTTTCTTTCCCCCACCTCTCCGGCATGTGGAGAGTGGGGACGCGGTCTCGCTGGAGGAGCAAGGGAAGCCATGTTGCTCTCTTGCCTTCGTGTTCTCGTGTCGTTCGGACGCGAGCCCACAAATACATACGTTCATGCTCATTGAACCCAACACGTGTCTTGTTATTTACCACGACCAGTTAGTCTACTTTAACTTGAATCTACACGCGTATCAGTGGCATCCCCTTTGGGTATCCTAACACGTGCGTGTAGTTTAAGACGGTAGCGCATCTATAAAGAAGTACTATAAGCCAGGTTCACATTCAGCGTATGTCATATCCGCCGAAGTGTAAACAACTTTTTTTCAATACTGTTAAATATGTCGAATTTTGTGCCAAAAAAGAGTATTTACGGGGGGTATTACTGCACTACTTTATTAAAAAAATCTGCAGCTGAAGCACACGGAATTCTTGTTGACACTTACGGCGACCATGCTCTGTCGCAAACAACATGCAGAGAATGGTTAGACGCTTTAAAAATAATGATTTTGATCTTCAAGAGAAAGAACGCTCTGGCGCACCGCAAA
Source organism: Andrena cerasifolii (assembly GCF_050908995.1). Taxonomy (NCBI): domain Eukaryota; kingdom Metazoa; phylum Arthropoda; class Insecta; order Hymenoptera; family Andrenidae; genus Andrena; species Andrena cerasifolii. The sequence goes on along the minus strand of NC_135125.1, from coordinate 2,120,682 downwards.
AGTTTGAAGACGAAGAATTGGATGCACTACTTGATGAAGACCCATGTCAGACACTAGCTGAAGTTGGAAAATCATTAGGAGTTGGTCACACAACAGTTTCAAAACGTTTGAAAGCATTAGAACTGATTCAGAAGGAAGGACATTGGGTGCCGTACGAGTTGAAGCCGAGAAACGTCGAACGGCGTCTTTTCACGTGCGAACTGCTGCTTCAACGGCAGAAAAGGAAAGGTTTCTTGCATCGTGTCGTGATTTGCGATGAAAAGTGGATACGCTACGATAACCCTAAGCGTAAAAAATCGTGGGGTAAGCCCGGCCATGCATCATCATCGTCGGCAAAGCCGAATATCCATGGTTCCAAGCATCTACTCTGCATTTGGTGGGATCAGCTGGGTGTACTTTATTGTGAAATACTTAAACCGAAGGAAACCATCACGGGAGATCGCTATCGACTACAATTAATGCGTTTGAGCCGAGCATTGAAGGAAAAACGGCTGCTATACGAGCAGAAACACGACAACGTGATTTTGCAGCATGACAACGCTCGGCCATATGTTGCAAAACCGGTGAAAACCTACTTGCAAACGCTTAAATGGGAAGTTCTACCCCACCCGCCGTATTCAACAGACATTGCCCCTTCGGATTATTATTTGTTCCGATCGATGGCACATGGCCTGGCTGAGCAGCACTTCCATTCTTATGAAGATGCCAAAAAATGGATCGACTCTTAGATAGCCTCAAAGGACGTATCGGTTTTCCGACGTGGAATTCAAATGCTGCCAGAAAGATGGGACAAAGTAGTGGCTAGCGATGGACAATATTTTCAATGACATGTTTTTTACTAATTTTTTTAAATAAAGCATTAATTTAATAAAAAAAACAGCGAGAACTTATTCAACACCCTAATACTATTTGTGAGAATCAGTGAAACAAATTTCTATGTGAATAATCTACGTCTATTTTTAAGTTTATTTCTTGTCTTGACATCAATGAACAGTGCCCTATATTTTATCACGGTAAATTTGCATTCGAATTGACCCTGAGCGCCTATTTCGTACCACCGTGTGTGATCTTAAATCGTACTGAGAAAAAACCTGGGATGAGGCTAAAAAGAAGACCGTAACTAGAAATTTAACTGGAACAGCACAAGAATCTCGTAAAAGGAAGAATATCGCCAAAACCAATACACAAAAGTAAGAAAAGAAGAAGAAGAAAGACGATGAAAATGAAAGCTGGTTTTGTAAATTGTGTCAAGAAAATAGACAGGAAAATATGATACAATGCACGCAGTGCAAAATGTGGGTACACGAGCTTTGTGCGGGAATAGATAGAATTACTTTCGAATATGTATGTGATGATTGTAGTAACTAATTTGAAAGTACTTTCAAAGTACTTTTCCATAAGAAATCGTACTTTTTCCATATTAAAAATAAATCGTTTTTATCAATAGAAGTTGATTATTTTTTGTTGTTTGAGTTTATAGAACTGTTTATTACAACAATAAAGAGTTGATTACCACTAATTGTGTTTCATTTGCACTGTTATTTGTGATGCAATATGCATTTATTCTAAAGGGGTACGATTTAGGTCAGCGCCGTCCAACTTGCCTCTTGAGAGGCAAAAGCCGCCCCCCCCTCCCGCCCCCACCATCGTCCGCCGTTGCCATGGCGCACAGACGCGGCCGAATCAAAGTAACATTAAGCGTCGTCGTCGCGCGTGTCGTCTGAGCTTCCTTGTCTACGGAAATGACGCGGTCTCCTTTTCAGCGTCGCGCGGTTTCCTTGACGACAAGTCACGCTGCTCGAAAGGAAGGTTGGAAGGGGAAGTAGACGCGTGAGGGGCCCCTACGCTGGACAGCGCTGATTTAGACATTGAATAGATTCTGCCAATACTAACGTATTTTCTAAGTGTTGGAGGCTTTTATTTTGTTTTATTTCAAGTGCTCATATACAGATAAAGAGTCTGGATTACGTTCATGTTAAAGATCATCGCAAATAAAAATATTGATTTTTAACCTTTTGTTCATTGAGCAACGCACTGTGTGACCCGAGGAAAATCTGTTTTGCCGTTTGTTTGAAAATGTAAGAATGAAGCACTTACTGCAGCTTTTGTCACGAAATTCACTTGCATCTTCAACCATATCTAGTCACATTTTGACAGAACATTTTGTGAAATACACTCAGTTACAATTGCATTCTAGTGACTTCCATATATTTTCCACCTTCCCGTGCATATCTATCGGTGGAATTATTTTTCATGAATAGAAAAGGTAAGTTTATAGGAACATTTACATTTTATCCTATACAATTATAATCATAATTATGGTTTTAATTATAATTATTCCTGTTTATATATATAAAAGCAAAAGACTAATCTACATCGTACGTCAGCGAGGGCCAATTGGGCCATTAAGGAGCCCGAGCTCCATGCTGTTTACCAGAACCGTGCGGAAGGGGAGCTCAAAAGCGAAAACGCAGGCGTGCAACGGGCGTGCAGGCAGTGCCCGCTGCCACTGGGGCTCCCAAGAGGGCCAGTTATTTCAACTTATGGGTACGAGCCTGCACCGCACACTACTACTTACACTCTTACAGTTTTCCCTATTCGTTGTACACCCGCGGTGTCATTGGCTTCGAGCTCCCCTTCCGCGCGGCTCTGGAACACAACATGGAAGTCGAGCTCCTGAATGTCCCAAATGGCCCTCGCAGTCGTACGTCAACCAGCTGCTGCCGTTTTCGCGAATGGTATCATTAACAATAAAATCAAACTTTGACTATGCTTCGCAAATTAATAAGTTTCAAGTCTTTATTTTACTGAGAAGTTATAAAGTGAAATTAGAATATATATATAAAGAAGTAGATCCGCCGGACTGGGATTTGAACATTGGACATCCTGATTGTGACCCTGCGCTCGGCCAGGGGTTCGCCTTTCGACAACGTGGATTGTTGGCGAAAAGAGCCAAACACGCAGCGTACACGGACAGGATTAGGGATATGCTTGCGTACAGTACAATGGGTAGAAAGTGGGGGACGACGGTAGGTCTACTCGGGAACCGCATTGCCGGGAACTATCTTACCGTGCGGCGGTATATATGTACGTAGCCTATTCGTAGTGGAGGGGGGAACATCTACGTGATACGCCACGGTGGGGAACGAACCGACGCCAGCGTCGCCGGGAAATAGGTTGTCGGTGCTGGTTGGCCGTAACGTCACTTGGCTTGGCTTCGCATTGGCGTCACTTGGTTTGGTTTGGTTTGGCTTGACACTGGCATCAGTTGGTTTCCCATTGTTTCCCAACATGGCGTCAACACCTATCTTGGCGTTTATTGATTTGGCGTCACGGCATCATCACGCGCATGCGTGGCGTGTTCCCCTCCACTACGAATAGGGTACGGTAAGATAATTCCCGACAACGCTGCTCGGGGAAGACGGTAGGTGATAGAGCGGGTAAACATTTGTCCCACGTGCCACGATTTCGGGATCACTGCCGGCGGGCAGCATGGCCAAAGATCGTCTTAAAGCGCTAAGCCACGCTTTCTTTAGCAACAGTGCCGTGAAGAGGAGCGTTCGTGAGTGAGAAGTCCTAGGCCCCTTTAAAGCTGACAATGAGCTAACCCCTGATCAACATCATTCTTGCCTGTTTTGCAAGACACGCACACTACCGCAGCTAGTGGCAATAGGGTGGGGGAACTACTCACAGCGTTGCTTATGAGCAATCGAGAGTGCCCTTACCCCGCCACAGCCCAGTTGAGCAGGCCTGAGGTAGTGCATTCTCCAAACTTTTCGTCTATGTCAGAAACTACAGATGATATAACATCACGAGTGAATAAAAACAATATTTTTAATATATATATGCCATCGATTAATGGAATGCCAGAAATAAGTTTCCCTTCCTCAATATATGTGAGTCCAAAACAAATACGACTATATCTACGAGCCAATCCTCGTATTAAACAAAATAATGGAAGAAAAATTCCGCTACAGTAACAGATACTCCGAAAAAAATTCTTCGCGAAGAGGAACAAGGAAGAATATTAAAAAAAAAGCTAAAGACGAAGAAAGGAAAGTAAAGAAACAACTTAATTCTCAGTTTCTTAGAAAAAATAAAGTAGATGCAATACAGCAGAAGTGAAAAAAGTAAAATAGATCCATGAAGTAATTATAAAAAATAATGAAGACTGCTTATGTTTGGTTTGTTTCAAGCCTTTTACAATACGTATTCTAGATGGGAACTAGGCAGTTAGATCGCTGGAAAATCAAGTATTTTTGGCGAATTAATTACAAAGAAATGAAAACAAGCACACACAGTGGCGGACGAAAGAAAGTTTACAATAAAATCGTATAACTTTCTTAGAATTATAGACTTTTTTTAGAAGCTAGAAAGATTAGTTTGCTAAGTGACGTATTTCGTTGTTTTGAAAAAAATGCCGGAATAGCAAAAAAAAAATAGTAAATGCCGTTTTTTAATTTTTTTTTTGTGAGCCTGTAATGAAAATTCAAAAACTCCGTTTACAGATTGAAGTAAGTTGTATACATTAAAGCTGAGACTATTTGTCGAATTTTTCGGTATTCGAATATTCGAATACTTCAGTTGCTCAGTTATTTGGCGAATATAATACTAATATTTCAATATTCGAATACTATACTGATGTATTCGAATAGTGTAGTGTGAATTATAAATCAAGTACTTTAGATTCATTTTTTTTACAAGCTTTTATTTAGTTGTAGTTATGAGTTCGTTAGTTTGTCAGGGTGAAATCTTGTAAGTTAATTTTGACGCACTTCAACATATCCGATCGACTTGAAAGTTTGCAAACATACGTAGTTCCGATGACAATACAATATTTTCACTAAAAAGCATGAAACTCTTTACAGTATTTTTTTTTTAAAACAAGCTTTTATTACAATGTACTAAAAAGGAACCAATAATTTTGATACTGGCCCAGATGACTGCCTGAGAAGAATTCCCTCATGTAACTAAAAATAAACGCGTGAAAATATTGTATAGTCATCGGAACTATGTATGTGTGCAAAGTTTCAAGCCGATCGGATATGTTGAAATGGGTCAAAATTAGCTTAGAAGATTTCACCCTGACAAACTAACGAACTCACAACTGAAACTAAATAAAAGCTTGTAAAAAAATGAACCTAAAGAACATGACTTATAATTCGCACCATACTATTTGAATACATCAGTATTCTAAAATTTCATCAAAATCGGTTAACGTTGCGCTGAGCTATAAACGCTTAAAAATCGTAGAATAAGGTCAAAAATCGTTGATTTCGGGAATTTCGCGATTTCGTCCGCCACTGTACATTTCCTGTTAGACAATGCTTATTACTATCACGTAGAGTAAAGAAATATATTTTTTTTATAAACTATATAGAGTTTTACAAAAAGTGTCTTTGGTTCTGCTCTGACATTGAACTTAAAAATAAACATACAACAGTTTCCTTGGAATATGTTTCTCCTGAATCCCGCAATGTTGGCCAGAACTTAGGAGAAAAAGAATTTGACCAAAATTATTAAAATAGCGACTAGGAGAAGGCGATTTTTACGATAAATGTCGATTTATAGGATGTACAGATGTCTGTTTTCTTTTTTATCTGGGAAATCAGAGTTTTTACACTCTAATATTGAGGTTCAGAGCAGAAAGGAATATATTTTGAACATCCTGTAAAAATTTCAAGTCGATCCGAATCTCCGTTTTTTTTTTGCAAACACTGCAAAACCACAGAAAACCCGCCTATACGTCAAACAACTGTGGCGCCATCATATATGTGTATGCATATATTATAAAAAAAATTATACCAAATTTTATTTAACAAATCTAACTGCTCAGTCGCCTTAAGGGTATTAATTGCGATTCTGATCAACATGGGTCAAATGATAGCAACTAATATTATAGTAGTTCTAGTCAGCCAAAATGAAAAAACTATGGTTTATTTTCTTTATTATGTTTGTCACTATGATTGAAACCGCGGACGAGATTCTACCTTGTATGACATTAATTCTACACAACGAAAACAGCTAAATTTATCAGCACAAATGGAACAATTTTTTAAAAATGCTGTCATGCTACAAATTTTTATTGTTAGGGAGCTTCTGTTGTTCTAACCATGGCGACAAACATAATATAGAAAATAAACCTTAGTTTTCTATTTTGGATAACTAGAACAGTTTCCACACCAGCGCCTGTCGGAAAAGAATTTTTTGAAGAAGCTTGCGCAACCGACTACAGTATTTCCTCGTTAACGGCTCACTGGTCGGGACCGGCGTCGAGCCCGTATCGTGAACAGAGCCCTAATTCCGAGTGTTCGTTTCTCGCTTCTTTCTGGCCGAAGGGAAGAGCGAGATGGAACACTGCATGCGCGGCGAGGGTGCGCGATGGTCGCAAGCGCTTACCGTGAGCACGAAAACCGCTTCACAAAATCTTAACGCAGGTCCCGCTCACGGTAAGCACTTCCGACCATCGCGCACGCAAAGTACAGAGTGTCAGGCGTCCGAAAGACGGAGCGAGACAAAACATCAACGCGTCGTCTGTCTCGTACCGTCCTCGCTCGCTTTCAGTGCCTCTCGCTCGCTCTCGTTCCATCTCGCTCTCGCCTTCGCCGGACAAGATTGAGACAGAAGTGGTGGGGATAGCGAAAAGTCCGTATCGTGTACAACAAACCGAGCCCGTAACGAGAAAATACTGTATATTAATGTATATGGGCGTTAAAAAATCTCGAAAAAATTCTTAGTACTTCAAACATACAACTTAATATGCAGGTAAATCGTCAGATAGTATAAACTTATAGTTTTTATTAAATAAATTCCCGAAGATGGCGTTGAAAAACGGGCAGTTACACTAGAGTATCCCCTCAATTTAAAGATAAATTCATTGTATCAACATGCCTCGGTTAAGTATCAGCATGCCTCGGTTAAGTATCAAGTTGCCTCGATAAAGAGTTAATCTGATACATGTGCCACAAAAATGTCTTTCATATGTACAAATTTTATATTAGATAAATGGAAAAGGAATTAATACCTGTAAATAGGATCAAAGAATTGCATATTACAGTATTAGTTCTTAGAAGTAATTTGAAAATTATAAACTACCTACAAACTGAAAAATATATCAATATAGCCCGGTTTCCCTTACGTGAGTTTGTCTGTGTTGGTGGTAAAGATTTCTATTTGGATCTCATCTTGAGATAGCTCTTCATGGTTTTACGAAACCTGTGGAAACCTTGCAGAGATGTGACTTGTAAAAAGAGGTGATAAAAACTATTCCCTATTGGTGAAAACGTGGAAATGTATGATGGAATTAGTAAGTGAAAGGGAAAATGTAAACTTGATTAAGGGGTCATTCTGGTAATCACGCCGCAAAATTCGGCAACATACAAAATTTTTTTTCTCAGTGAATACAAGGAATAATAATGTCAAACTTTTTTCATTTATTAAGCTACTTGTAATGTATACGGAACAATTTTTTAAATGCACTTTTAATTGTGTTTTTTCAATGTTATCTGGAGTCCAAAATCGCGCCTTTGAAAAGAAATACCTCCCTGGCGGTAGTGATTTAAGCTCACAGACTCATCTCAAACAAAAAACCAAGCTGATTCTTAATCATTATGAGTACCGCTATCGCAGGTGCCAGAATTAGCCACTTAAGTAAAAATTTAACAAAATTGCGCGCATTCAAACTTCAAGTAAGAATGGAAAATTTCGAAACTTGAAGTTTGAATGCGCGCAATTTTGTTAAATTTTTACTTAAGTGGCTAATTCTGGCACCTGCGATAGCGGTACTCATAATGATTAAGAATCAGCTTGGTTTTTTGTTTGAGATGAGTCTGTGAGCTTAAATCACTCTCGCCAGGGAGGTATTTCTTTTCAAAGGCGCGATTTTGGACTCCAGATAACATTGAAAAAACACAATTAAAAGTGTATTTAAACAATTGTTCCGTACACATTATAAGTAGATTAATAAATGAAAAAAAAGTTTGACATTGTTATTCATTGTATTCACTGAGAAAAGAAAAGCTGAATTTTGCCAAATTTTGCGGCGTGATTATCAGAATGGCCCCTTAAAGCACAAACCGATCGGCGCGGGACCATCTGCTTATTGTCCTTGTCGTCCTGGGAATCCCGGTCTTGACTCGGTCTAGGAGCCTTTATTTCAAAGCTTTGAAAGTGAATTACACGAGTCCCAAGATTTCAGGACACCTCTACAGGTCCACGAGCTCTATGAGGAGACTTTCTCTCCTCAACATGGACTGTTTGTCAACTGTTCGAATTCGGTGCCGCTGCTCGATGTATGCGGCGGCGACTTCTTCGTCGTGCGGAATCTAATTCGCAATAGTTGCTGAATGACGTTTGTAGGGCACGGTCGTAGTCGGGGCTATGCGTGCCAGACTACCGGGTGTGGCGAACCATTAGATCAGCGCTCTCCAAGGTCGTGTACGCGTACACTCGGGATTCTCCCACTCTCATCCGCGTTGTCAGGAAGACCGCGTGGCGTTAACCGCGAAGATGCTTTTCCGTCACCAAGTCTTCGTAGCGCCGCACGGTCTCCTTGACAGCGGAAGGCACGCTGCGCGAAAAAGATTGGAAGTAGAAGCTGGCGCGTGAGGGGGCCCTACACCGGAGAGTGCTGTATTAGATGCTGGGATATCAGTATTCTGATGTACATACATGCATACAGTGTTTTACTCTACTGAAAGTCAATGCTCTACGGGGTGCATCTACAGGCGAAAATAGGACGAAAATCAAGAGTGACGAGATCGCGGTAAAGGCTTAATTGTTTAATTATCGATGGTTAAACACTGGCCTCTGGAACGCCTGAATCACGACAATTTGGCGAGAGCCGCCCGCGCGAGACAGGCCAGCCAAAGTGCGTAAAGTGGCGGAAACGCACGACAGATTTACCACGTAGAACGCATACTTACCCACTTCGCTGATACTACGACCTACGGTACCATGCGATGCGGCACGACGTTCTTGCGATAATTGATGAGAAAACACAAACGTGAGTGAGCACTTAATTACACACATCCGCACCGTGATTAATTTAGTTGTAGATGTACGATTTTATTTCGTATCTCGTAACTAAATTCAGCGAATTTGTCAAAAAACACGTAGCAGCAGTAAACTAATAAAGCCAACAGATATAGCAGCAGCCAGCGTCCTTCAAATTAACTTTAACCACTTCGAACCCCATATATCTACTGCATTTTTGTCATCATGGCCTACCCTGGCCTATAGCCCTACAGACCAACTTGGTTTACAACATTCATACTTATGAGTAGGCTGCAACCGGTCATCTTAATTTTCGCGCGACGGAACGGTCCCAACACCGACAGTTTATTGACTATTCCCTTCCACCCCCAAGAAGTCAAATAGGTACCAGGTACATAGCTTTTTAAGAAACATGTGTTCATCCACCGAGCTTTCATCCCTACTCCAAAATTTCGAGTCATTCCGAAAAAGATTGACGGACGTCACTTTGGGAAATGCTCCTCAAGTGTCAAGACGTTGAAGGAAATATTGTAATAAGTATACGTGGGGGCAAAGGTGGACCCGTGTGGGTACCGGTAATGTAGACCTCTGTCAGCGATGCGATTTCCGCTATCGGTGGATGGCGTGCACCATCCCGATCTGTGGGGAACGCGTTAGCGAGTTTCCTCTCTATGTTCCCCACCTCTCCGGCATGCGGAGAGTGAGGGGGTCGTCGTCTCCGACGACGCGCTCGAGCATCCATCGCTCTTGCCTTGGCGTCCTCGTAAGGATCGGACGCATTACCTAAAATATATATTTACGCTCATCGAGCTTAAACACGTGTACATTATTCACCACCATCCAGTTAGTCCATCTAAACTTGAAGCTACATGCATCTCTGGGACCTCCTCTACGGGGCAGTCCTACAGATCGCTGAATACCGATCTCCCCACCGAGAGACCACGGCATCTCCGGTTTTTTGTACATGCCGAATAATAAAACCGGGTCACGCCATGATCGCGCTCTTTTGTACCGTCGCCGACGCGCAAACACACATATTATTGAATCTGCGGTAAAAGTCAAATGCGACGTGATTTATTTCCAAGTCTTCTATCATACAGTCCAAGTGTTCCTTCATACATACAGGGTGTCCCAAAAATATAGATAGTTTTAGAATTTGTCTATTAACTGCTAATATTTACATATTCTGAAAGTGAGTCTAGGATATAATGATAGGTCAGACATCAGAGAAACAAATAATAGGTTAACAGAAATTTATTAAGTATATTTAATTGAAAATATACAAAATTAAGTTGTCATGGCATACTCTGGTTACTCCGTGATAGTTCTCGCTAGCCCGTTATATGGCCATCATCTACTTTTTTTATATTACTTTACATTATTTTACATTATTTTAGATAATTTTACATTATCTGATATTATTTGATATTATTCGATATTATTCGATATTATTCGATATTATTCGATATTATTCGATATTATTCGATATTATTCGATATTATTCGATATTATTCGATATTATTCGATATTATTCGATATTATTCGATATTATTCGATATTATTCGATATTATTCGATATTATTCGATATTATTCGATATTATTCGATATTATTCGATATTATTCGATATTATTTGATATTATTTGATATTATTTGATATTATTTTACATTATTTTATATTATTGTTATTTTGTGCATAATCAATCTTTTATGATCGTTAGATGTCTGAGACGTAAGGAAACATTGTTTCTGGTATTAACCATCAAAATTTCTCAAACAGCACATTCAGAAACGCAGTTTTAGGCACACGAAAAATAAGAATTTAGTCACTTTTCATAAGCAAAAATAACACTGATGCCTTATTGTATGATAATTTCAAAAGTAAGACTTGTTAAACAAATTATGTTAAAACTTACTATTTTGATGAAATATAGTCAGAAAATGACGTTATGAATGGAAATTTTGATAAACCGTCTAACCACGCATAATTACATTTCTCGATTTCATAAAAATACCGTTGTGGCGTAATAATAATATTTTGGAAGGATGTTTGGTCATAAAAAGTTCACAAATGTAGCGTAAAAGAACGAAATAATCACTAAACATTTATTGTCATAGAGCATACAAAGTCACTAGACGAGATATTGGCATTTGCTTATTTCCGCTACGCAATCTGGTGGCGAAAATTAAAGCAGTCAAATCGGGTTAGCTGTCACATGTAATTGGCAGTATTGGGAATTTCGACTGTTTGATGATCGATTTTGTAAAATTTAACAGACTATTTAATGACAGAAACATTATTGCACTATTTCAATACTTGTGTGACACCAGTCCTGTAACACGATTGACCCGATTACAGAGCTTACTTCAGTAGATGGCGCTCTCACAGTATTTCCCAATACTCGAACCACTGTGTGTCGTTATGATCGTTTACTGCATTAGCGATTTGTGCCATGAGTAAAATGGCGGTCAATCAGGTCAATGTTACTGTTTTATCAAGATGAAACGCAGAAAACGAAGTTTCAGAAATTTTTGCCTACTTTCAACGTATGCACGGGCAAAAAAAAATTTTTCCCGCTAAATCCAATGAAGAGCTCTTATAGAGCAAACATTTCTCTTTAATTTCGTTTATTTTGTTTTGTTGTATGCTTTTTATTGACCGAGGAAGTCGCGATCAAAGCAAAAAAGACTTAAAACAAAATGTTTCACATTCTCCGCATCTCCCTTAATCTATTACCGACTTTGATTCGTTTAAATTAGTCTCTACCGAGATTTTATTATCTTCCATCGTAAAATGACCTTCATACGACGTTTTTAACAGAAGATGTCGCTCTTGTAAAAGTTTTTGTGTCAACTACAGGCCTCGCACCCGCTAATTACATAAAACCGAAGCTGAAAATCTAAGCACTGAATTGATTTGTGGCCAATAAAGGGATGTCAAGTATAAAAAGTGACAGAGAACCAGTGTTCGAGTGGAGAACGAGAATACAATTGGAATTAGCAAAGTTAATTTCGTTCAATTTTTGCATGTGAACTTTTTAAATTTTTTTCATAAATTTACAGCAGGGGATTTCACAACATCTGCATGTGAACTTTTTTCATAATTTATGAATTTTTGTTTCTCAGGGGGGGGGGGTAGGGCAGGGGAGGGACATTACAAGATTTCTGGAAAAAAGTTTTCGAAAAGGACGGTTTTCAGGAGAAAGGAAATTAGCTTCTTTCATACATGAGTCATGTTTATAGGGGGGGGGGGGGGGGTAATTATATACAAAATAAACCCAAACGTGTTGGAGATTGTAAAGAATTTCAATGTTTTGTAAATATTATACCTCGTAAGTTACTACACCCTGCCCAAACTAGATGGCTGTCATTACGTCCTGTAATAAGGAGACTCTTAGAGCATTTGCTGGCTTTAAAACTCTATTTTACAAGCTTTCATCAGGAGAGGATAAGCATAGATCAAGATGGATAGAATGGATAGGATCGGTGTGAATGATGGACGTATCGGTTCGGGAAGGTGAGATTCACGTAGAAGCTGTGATAGCACCACTACAATACTATTGTAACCGCCCTGATAGCCAGATCTGGCAGCAGAATCTGACGTCAGAACTGCAGCAGTCTGTGTCCGCATTTGGCTGCGTTCTGATGTGCAGAGCCTGAGGTGCAGTGCCTCATGTCAGATGGACAGCAGATTTCGCCGTCTGCTAGGCACAGCAACAGCGCCATCTGAGGTCCAGAATTACCAAGCAATTGCCTACAGATGGCGCAGTTGCTATGCCTAGCAGACGGCGAAATCTGCTGTCGATCTGCTGTCCATCTGACATCAGGCACTGCACCTCAGGCTCTGCACATCAGAACGCAGCCAAATGCGGACACAGACTGCTGCAGTTCTGACGTCAGATTCTGCGCTCTCGCGCCAGACCCTGCTTCCAATCTGATGTCAGATTGGAGACAGATGGTTATCAGGGTGTTTAGTGAATTATGTATGTACATGCCAAGGAAGGTGATACTGTACAAGAATGAGGGCAGTAAAATGTGACGATGAAGCTGCTGGAGCTATATGTTCCAACATGCGTGGAATGTGAGTTGTTTAAATTGTTGGGGATTGGAAAAACTTTTGTACAAATGATCTCCCGACATAAGAGCCAGATGCCTATCGTCAACAGTTATAGTACGACTGGTCTCATTTCTGGCCTTTAGGAATGTGCGCACCACACATATAGAACAAGTTCGCTACCCATTTTATTCCTCTTCCTGGTTTTTGTATCGGGCAAAATTGAGAAAAACCTTTCGGCCTTGGTGTTGGAATGGGGCAAACACCTGATTAAACTCAGCAAATGTCTGAGAGATGGGAAAACTAGAACATTATGGGGGTTTTCCCAAAGTCGTTTGGCCATAAACCAGACTTTGGAGAACGAACGCGAAGTCGCCGCGCATTTAGCCGGTTCTTTTGGGAGGGATGCAAGTTCGATTGGTTAGGTGAGGAGATATGAAAGTTGCTAGACCAAATTTCTAAACTGTAGGGTGCAGATTGTATTAGGACCAATTGGATTTGTATCCCTCCCAAAAGAACCGGCCATCCGAGCGTAGAAGCAAGTGCGAAATAAAAGACTATTGAAGTTGAAAATTGAGTCTGAATCAGGAAAATGAATAAATGTTATGACGTTTTGAAACATTAACATTAATAAGTAGCATTTCTGACGGAAAAGAATTGTCCAGCCTTTGGGCCTGTCATTCCTAACCCAGACCTTTGGCAGGTAGGTATCTGTTTCAACAGGCAAGGCCACCCGTGACGCCAGCAAGACCGTCCCCGGGCCTTACTATTTCAGCGGGTTTTCTTCCAGGAAAATCAGTAAATTTGCAAGCGCAATGTCTCAAAAACCAGTGGGAATCAAATGTATACATTAATGCCTAATGAATTTGTCTTGGAACGCACTATCAACTAACCTCTTAAAAAAAATAGTTCCATTTAAAAAACCGAACTTGACCATCGTATCATTTAAAATAATAATCGAAAAAAAATCGTCTGCGCTAATAAATTGGCCCCCTCGAACCATGCAACGCCATATTTTTTTATTTCTTTATCTCGAATACATTAGGAGATATCCAGCTGTTCAGTCTTCCCGCGGACACCCTGTATAGGGCTGGTGGTAGGGTGGTGAAACGGGTCGGAAAAGTGTGCGGGAAAGTTTATATAAAAATATAAAGCAGAAAACGGAGAGAAGCGATTGGACAGACGTGGAGAGGTAGAAGAGGAAGGAGGTGAAACAGGTAATTGGGAAAAAAAGAAACTCTGACCTCATCTTTTGGGACTTGGGGGATGGTAAAACCTCATCAATGGGATTTTAGCTTCTTTTCATAAAGATTAAGAGTTATCATTAACTTCAGTTTAGGTCCGGTCCGAAACTACACATTTTGTGAACATGCTCAAATTTGATTTAAATCGATTGGAACCTTCGTTTTTGAGTTATGGCTGCAAAAGAAAAGAAACATTTTTAAAAAGCCTCTTTAATGATCCATCTGTAGCGTCATATACAATGCATATTTTTGACTAAACAAACATGTTTTTCAAAGCTTATGATGTTAATAAACTTCATGCCAAAGAACAAATCTCAGTTTCAATTTATTTCTTCGTAGTTAATTGAAACAGAAATGCTACATTTTAGACTGGAACGACTGCCTAGTACCCTTAAAAAGCAATTAGCGCCAAACCAAGACTCTTACACGATGGAAAAGCTGAAACGGAAGAGAATTAAGGATGGAAAGGCCACTTGAGAAGAGGGTACAACGATTCTGGTGAATGTGCTAGGGGACTCACTGCCGACGCAGCCCGGGAAGAAACTGATAAATCAATGAGAAGTCCCCAAAGAACTGAACGGAGAATACAAACAGTACAAATAGAACAAAGGACAAGGGAATAAGACAGTAGAGGACAAGGAAGGGATGAAGGACAGATGAAAACCCTGCAACACACTCCAAGAATACACAACAAGATTCAAGAAGAAGACATGAAACCACGCCAGGATAGAGCAGCCAAAGCACACGGGACGCAACATAACAATAGGGAAAGAGAGACACAAAAAAAAGTACCTAGGTGAATTGAAAAAGGAATTTAGGGATAACCTTAGGGAATGGTACAAAAAGACGGAAGACGAACTAATCGAGGACCTGATAAAACTAATTAAAGAGAAAAAGTTAGAAGAGAAAGTCGAATACGCCCTGAGCAGGAGGAGAAAAGCGAGGAGGTTCGAATCAGACCCAAATGAAAATTGTCGGGAAGCAGAGGCGGACGAGAAGGGAACCAGAAGAATCAAGAAAAAATAGGGAGACAACAAAGGACATATATGGGGGAAGTAGGAGAACCGAAGAATAAAGAAGGATAAGACCAAACAAGGAAAAGGAAAAAAAGACGGAGGGAACAAAAGAGCGGAAGGAGGAACAGAGGAAGAAATGGAAAAAGAGAACGGGTGGATGACGGCATCATCGAGGGACGAAGTGCATAGCGTAGAACAGGCTTGGGAATTAAGTTAACGCGGCGGCCGATTTGTCTTGGCCCCTGCGGCAGCCTAGGTGTTTGGAGCGCCTCAGGCCCGTACCATATGAACCGCTCGTGGCGCATTGGGGCGACATTATATCAATAGGTTTCCACATCGTCCCAAAGAGCACGATTTTCGATGCGTTTTTGTTTTGTCAACGCGCCACGCGCGGTTCACGTGGTATGGACCTGAGGCGCACCAAGCACCTAAGCCGCCGCGGGGGCTGAAACGTGCGGCGGGAGAAAGGAAGCGTTGTGTCTGAAAATCGGCCGCCGCGTTCACTTAATTCCCAAACCTGGCGTAGAATACTCAGAAGATTCGGATGACTGAGCCGAACATATAAAACAAGACACGCCTAAAGAAAACTAAAACCAAGCAAAACACAGAACTTTAAAGTATTAAAAGACTTAAGAGAGACGTAATGACGAACAAGAAGACAAGACCACTCACACTCGTACTATGGAACGCAAGCAATCCAAGAAATACAATGACGGGACTTAACGAGAAAACAGGAGAATACGATATTATGGGAATTGCAGAAACGTGGCTGATGAGTAAAGATACACTGGGAATAGCAGGACACAAGATTATTAGAAAAAAACATAATGTTGCCGCTGCGTAAGTGATAACTGAGTTTTGAAAAACTCTTAATTGAGCGTCCCGTGTCCCTTCCCTTTCGGGGGTCGTATACCGCAGAGAATGATACCGTGTCGAGGCCTTGGGGCTCGACTAAAGCGCTTTAGTTGCTAACATCACTACAGGTAATTCTGTCATTTAGCCCGGTTTCTACCTTACCGACCGCGGATTTACGATCCGCGTGTGTTCAGATTCAGACTCTCTTCTCGCACTGTGCTATCTAAATGCTGGCAACCCATAAAAACCGGAAAAAG
Source organism: Andrena cerasifolii (assembly GCF_050908995.1). Lineage (NCBI taxonomy): Eukaryota > Metazoa > Arthropoda > Insecta > Hymenoptera > Andrenidae > Andrena > Andrena cerasifolii. Next base: position 2,104,263 of record NC_135125.1, on the reverse strand, counting down.
GAGGAGAGTATGGTAGATGGGAAAGAAGAAATTAAAATACAAGAAGTAGAAAGAGCAATAGAAATAGCCAATGCAGGACCGGCCCCAGGAAATGATGAGTTGGACTACGCGATTTATATAAACCTAACAACGGAATACATAGAAATACTTACAGACATCCTGAATGGCATATGGGGAAACTGAAGGATACATAGAAACTGGAAAAGAGCTACAATCATTATGATGGATAAACCAAATAAATCAGCGGTCAGATTCATAGCACTGACAGACTGTATCAGAAAACTCGTGGGGAGAGTAATAAATAATAGATTAAATAGGTGAGCGGAGGAAAAGGAAGTGATAGATGACCTACAAAATGGTTTCAGAAGAGGAAGGTCGACGATAGACAATCTGATTATTGTGACTACGGACATGCGAAGAGAGTGGGATCGCAAAAGGGAAACTTTAGCGACATTCTTGGATGTGAAAGCAGTATATGAAAATGTCAACTATGACATACTAATTACGATCCTTATAAGAAAGGGATGCCCATCGAATATAAGGGAGTATATTGTTGCGAACACCCTATGGATGGAATCCAGGGCCTGCGGGTGCTCGCAACAGAAACAAGAAGACGAGCGAGAAGAAGGCAATCCGATCGATCGCCTGTCAAGCTGTCATTCGAGAGTCAGACGTGATAGCGAACAGACATATCGAGATTACCACATTATCTTTGTATTAGATATTTCTTGTTGTTTACCGTTCATATTGTGTTACTGTTATATTGCATTAAACTCTTATTATGCCAAACCCGAAACGTAACAATATAAAGAAATGGATCAGGGGCAGAGAGATGAAAAGTATGAGAGAGTATGACCCACCAGTTCAGGGATTGCTCAAAAAAGAACTACCACAAGGGGCGATCTTAAGTCGGCTGCTATATCTATATATATATATATATATAAAAGTAAGAAAAATGTAGGTATGTAGGTATGTAGGTATGTAGGTATATATGTTTGTTCCGCAAACATACATACTTCTATAACACTGGACTGATTGTGATGCGGTTTTCACTGTTTTATACAGCATTTCTCCAGAAAGTTTTTCGTGTATGAAACATTTATAAGTATATGGCAAAAGGAAGCCGAGCAGTGACGATTTTAGTGAAGCCCGAGCAGTGCCGAATTTAGTGAAGCATTCCTCGAGAATGCTCCACAGCGTGGTGGGGGGTCTTGGGACCGGCGGTCACCATCTAACGTACAGGGAATACGATTTCATGCGTTCGTTTCTTGCTTCTTTCTTGCCGAAGGCGAGGGCGAGACGGAACGAGAGCGAGGGAGAGGGACCGTCAGCCGAGTGAAGAGTGGTGCGAGAGAGACGACGCGTTGGTGCTTTGTCGAGTGTCCGGCTCGCAGCCAGGGCTACTGGGAAATCCTCACCGTAGTGTAGGGGGAAGTTACGCGCAGCGTCGGTTGGTTTGACGTTACGGCGCGGCGTCATCACGCCGCACTGTTGTAGATGTGTTCCCCCTCCACTACGGTAGGGATTATTATGGAATGACAGAAAAGTACGATTATGCGCGAAGTGCGACTGTTTAGCGTCTTGTTTCGTATATAATAATTTAACACATGTTTTCTTATAAATGTTAATGTTGGCAGGAGCATGCATGATCGCCTAGGGTGTGTACTGGTTTGGGTTCAGGCATTTGCACTCCACCACGCATGCTATACATAAACTTCTGGCAGACGTCAATGCTCATGTTGATAGAAGTCACCTGGTGGGCGCTACCCACCTAGATGTCGAGAAGGCGTTTGATTCGGTTTGGATGAACGGCCTGATCCACAAGCTTCGAAAGAAAGGGTTCCCACAGTGGCTAGTATTCCAGATATGGGACATATCTGAACCTTCTTGGGTGTAGGTTACTATAGATGGTATATAACGGGATTACTACGTACGTTAAAAACTTTGAATTACAATATCTCGAAAACGAAGGCCCATTCGATAAAAAGCCGAAATGGTATTTTCATACTACATGAGTACTACGACCCTCATATACTGTCGTTCCAAAAGCGATTACCACATCCGTGGTGTCCCATTGTAAGTAGCTTACAACATGGTTTATTCCTGAGAGCATAATGTTCACTAACTCTATATTTTTAACCTTTATGTGCACCATTTTATTGTTCAAAAGTAAAGCCGTTAAAAGTGCAAATGACTCGATTTAATATGTTGATAACTCTATGCCGCATAACTGCCAAGACATTGAATCGTTGACGAATATTCTCCCAATGCCTCCTAACAAACAAATGACTGCAGCCACTACCGATGTTGCCCACAAAACAAAATCGGATCTAGGACAAAGACGCAGAGTGTCGCACGTAACTTCTTTCTAAACGTCAGGTGTTTTGGAATACAGTTTGCGAAGTTCAGGTCGCAAGAACATTCCTGACAAACTCCATGACCTAATGTTGTCTATAGATTCTGATGATTCGATAAACGAACGTCAGCCTGTTAAATGTTTGTTCAAAGAAGAAGCTGTGGCTTTATATTTTGATGCCAAGCTTACCAAGTTTCAGTACAACAAAATTCGCTCTGAATCCATAAAAAAAATTGAAATTTGAATTGTTTAATCTATATTTATTTTTTATTTTATCTCCCTTTGATGATATATGAAAAAAAAAACAAGTTAATAAACTCGTTGTTTCGGAAACAAGAGTTCAGAATTTTTTTGAATCCCTAAAGAAAATTGTAACGAGTTATAACGGTGGGACGTTGATCTTCCCCCATCGTTCGCGCCTGGCGCTGCCCGGCACGGCCGCGAGATGGCTGCACGCCGGGCGGCGCTCTCGCTCGTGAAGTTAATCCGGCAACACGTATAAGCCAGCGCGGCGGGCCCGTCAGGCAGAGTCTGCCACGGGCGTTACAGGCGAACGGTTAGAGCTCTCCCAGCGATCTCTTGTGTATTACAAGCTGTATCACTGTGTCTTTTTGGACTCCCCCTACCTCCACGGCCCCTAGAGGAACGCGAGTTCGCCGACCTCTAGACGCAAGTCAATAACCGCCGTCAATCTTAGGGGCAGGCGGAAACCCTATAGTCCCGGAGGATATCCTATAGTCTCCGTATCTGTCGCGGGTTTTACCCACTGGGCGATCGGGTTCAAGACCTCCCGGCCAAGGCCATTTGTAGAGACCACAGCCAGGGCACCAGAACGGACTACCCCACCTTCCTTCCTCACTCGCCGACCCGAAGCGATCTTCGCGCCGCGACAAACCAGCGTCGGCCGATAGTTAGTACTAAGCTGATACTTTCCTGTTAGCCAGCACAGACCTGGTCGGGCTCTACTGTATACACAAGGCAATAAACACCACCCGTTCAGCCAATTTACCCGTCTTGTTCACTCGGCCACTCTACCCACGGTCCGGTTAGTACCATCCCGGGATACGGTTACACAATTTTGGAAAACTACTGTGTGACATTTTAGCAAATTTAATCCCCGATAAAACAAGCAAAAGAGATAAAAATCGGTTAAGAATTCACTGAGATACGGAATTTTGTCCACAAAAAGTCACTTTGGCATCACAGCGCGGCGCCACAATCGACCAGGGAAGTGGCCCAGACCTAACCCAGTGGGGCCGGGGACACTAGATAATCCACGGCGTTCGAACAGACAACGGTGCCCACCCGATAGACTAGTTATGTATTAAACATTAAAACAAAATTTTGTAAGGGGGAGGAGTGTTGTATATAGATATAAGTATATATATATATATATATATATATATATATATATATATATATATATATATACTTATATCTATATATATATACTAAGTAGATATAAGTAGATATAGATCAGGGCTCTCCAGCGTAGGCGCCTCTCACGCGCCTGCTTCCCCTTCCAATCTTCTTCTGGCGCAGCTTGCCTTCCGTTATCAAGAGGACCGCGCGACGCTACGAAGGCTGCCATGACGGGCTAGCTCGGCTAGCGTCTTCGCGGTTAGCATCGCGTGGTATCCCTGACAACGCGGACGGGAGTGGAAGAACCCCAAGCTCCCGCGGGAGCGACCTTGGAGAGCTCTGATATAGGTATATGTAAAAACGACAACGCCATCGTAAGGTGAGCAGGTGGCCAAGGAGAGCAAATATGGCCGAGCGCTGTGCTAAGTGTGTGCCGCTCTACCACTCCTCATTATAGAACCAGTGTAATTAGTCATAAATATATTGTTATATATAAACCTAGTTGCTCGGTATCACCGTGATTCTGTCCAGCGTGACAGACATAACGGAAACCTATATATTCAAAACTAGATAAGTTTGCGAGACACAATGTACAGGTAGTAGTAGGTAAGTGGTTGATGATGTGAAGTGTGGGAGTATATGTAAGACAGTTGTAGGTTTATGATGTATAGAAAAAGTGAGTGTGAGATGATGTGAGGGATGATAGTTCGTTGGGCAAGAAAAAAGACACCTCATGAAGCGCCACCATATTTAAATGTGGAAACGATAAAACCAAACCAAACCTACATTTGGTATACAACAGAAATTCTAAAGACTTATTTCGCGAACGGGTGAATGGGATTCCTATTGTTGAAAACTATTTGCCATATACACTAACTGCCAAATATGTTACAAATATTTTTTGATTCTCTATTTTTCTACAGTCTCATCACAATTGGCGTATAACACCTCATGCGAGCCCTTTGTTAGCATTCATCAATTATTTACGTCTAAGTTCCAAATATTATTCGATCTCTTCAACATCTTAATACAGTTGTACTCGGTTATGTTGATAATTTTAACCTAGATAGGTTTGCACAAAATCATCCCCACTACTATTATTTGCTTACTTAGAACGTGGAAACCTTCGCAACCAATCGCTCAACGCCCGAGAATAATGGGGCCATATAAGACAAGGATAACACTAGCCATTAAGAAGTGAAAAATGTCAAGTTCCATTTCAAATCGGATCTTCACGAAAGTAACATCAAGGATCCTCTCCTTAACGGAAAGCTATATATAAGTATAGCTAATCCGAGTTGTGCACACTGCACACCATGCGGGAATTCCCCATCTACTACTCCCTACTACGTCACTGGCAGGGATGCCAAGAATTTTCCTGTCGTAGTGGAGAGGAAACATACGCGTAGTGGAGGAGGAACACCTACCTTAGCGTCGATTAATTTGACGTCACGGCGTCATCACACGCAGGCGCGTTGTGTTCTCCCTCCACTACGACAGGAAAATTCCTGGCATCCCTGATCACTGGGTTCCAACTTCCAATAGCTTTTCTCTCTCTACTACTCCCTACAGTACATCACTCAGCTCCCTACGCGGCCATTTTCTCCCTATTTCTGGCAACGCTACTGTAATGGGCTGTTACATGGGCCCTTCAGATCCATCCCGTGCTTGCTGTCCACGCGTCGCTTTTGTTTCGCAAAGGCGATCCGGCGGAATCGCCTCGCGTGTAGCAATCGAGTGGTGCTGAGCTCGTGGCAACAGCGATGGGGACAGCGACCGCGCTCGGCCCAATTCCCCAATTATTTCTCAATAATCGGGGAATGGGTGAAGCAAGCGACAGCTGCCGACGGGGCAGTTTTCCCCATTCGTAGGGATCGTTCGAGGTTCGGCCCGCGATCGGGAGCCGCAAAAACATGATTCTTATTCGAGAGCTCGAGCTAGGAAGTCGCGACGGACCAGAGGACCGTCTAGATACCGCGACCACGTCTCCGCATAGATTCCGCGAAGCGCGCTCGGCCGATAGTAATTCGTAAGAAGGGTAACTCCGTCCCACACAGGAAACGGCCTAGCCGGGAGAGCCCTTGCACGTCAATCGAGACCGACGTAGGACCGCGTAGAAGTACGTTTAGAGACAGTGCGGTACGACGGGCACTAGGCCACCGACATCCGAGAGCACAGCGAGCGACCACGACCTACCCGTGGGTCAGCGACACTGCGAGCGACCGAAACACGAGCCGGCAAGCGTGCCGCAAGACACCCGAGCGACACAGCGAGCGACAGCCGAGGCGAAGCGCTGTCTTGAGGTAGAGTAATTTAACTTCTGTAACAATATGTTTAGCCTTATCGTTTCTCCATCTTATCCCCTGAACTTTATTCTTTCAACCCCTTTTCACCTTCCTTATCCCCGGTAAGTATAGTCAAGGTGGGCCTTAACCCTTCGATAGAGCAAGAACCCGGTAAATCATTCCAACAGCTCGGGGTGATTTACAGGAAGTCCTATGAGGACGTAACAGGGCTTCTTCGCCCACTCTCGGTGTATCCTACCTCTATGCCAAGTGGATCTAGCGAAGACCTCGCCAAGAAATAAAGAAGTACTAAATAGGCCACTGATCCTCTATATAGACCCGGTCATCAGTTCTATAGAGAAATAGTTTATACCTGTTTGAAAACATACAGCTTGCAAAATAGTGTTTCCATGACTAGAAGTGTTAAAATTTATTTAACAAGGGGTTAAGATAAATTTCAAAATCTCGATCGAGATTGTTTTATGTGCATTCGATTCTTCCGGGTGACGACAAAAAATATCCTACAAGGACATGAATGCATGGCCCTTCATTTATGAGAAATAAGCCAGAAACTTCGAACGCTTGGGGCGTGAATGCATGATCTGTGTTTCAGAAGCAACTGTTATGAGTGAGCGTGCATCTTGCATTTGCGTTGATCAAAGAGTCGAATTTGCGCGGGACACCATTTTTCTTTTCCATTTTTTACTTATTTTTTGTACTACAGATATCCTCCTTTTATGTATCCGTTTATTTGAATGCATTACTTTCTACAACTTATGAAGTTTTTAAGTATTAGAATTAAAAATAATTCCTAAATAAAATAATAAATTATTAGGATGTACATAATACATTATTGAAGAAACAGAAAAATATAACAAAATTAATTTATAGTAACAATTTGAAAAACATAATTCATCAAAATAAAAGGACTACATAAAGGGAAAGTTTAATATGAGAAGTGAATAAAGTAAAATAGTGAACAAAAATGTTGAGCTACAAATATTGAAATCTTTGACCGATACGAAAGGCAATGTAGTACATACTCTAGTATCGCACGTATTCATACAGTGCCACAATAAGGGAGATGCGTTCCCCTTCGGTGAAGCATACCCATCGAGCGCCCAGAACTGTACTTCTGTGCACGCATACCCGGCCAAAATTGAAATTCAATTTTCTTGAAAAAGAAGCGAGCCGTGATAAAATGTTATTCTATATTTTTTACTTGTTTTTCTTGTAGAATCACTTTCCTTCCGCTTGCACCACCGGTTACGCGACATCCTGTATATACACCCACGCCATCACGCTCGTAAGCGTTGCTTCTGAAACACACGTCAGGTACACACTCCCCAAGTGTGCTGAGTTTTTGGCTTATTTCTCGGAAACAAAGGATCATACGGGTGATCCTCCACCAACTGGACTCAAAGAGATGCCGCTTGGCATCCCATGCCAAGAACAACCCCCCACGATGCCTCACCGATTATTGGCTTCCAACCCACGAAGGGGTTGAAATACCCATTAAGAAATGCGGAATTGGAAGATTTCTCATTTCTTAATGGGTATTTCAGCCCCTTCAAGGGTTGGAAGCCAATATCAGATCTCTGCGAAAACGACGCCAATCGATTCCTTGTGTTTCGCCGATGAAACTAAAACCAAGAATGATGTAATTCGGAGCATTGTTTCGAGCTCGGAACCAGATCAGAACTTGAATCGTGGATGACTTTACATTCTGGCACCTCGTAAATTTCGAATTATTGTTTAGCCAAGACGGTGATAACGCCCGTTTACATTTTGCCGACAGTTGTAGTCGAAGAAAAGGACTGCGAGTGAGAAAGAATGAGAGTGAATTAAACAGAAATCCGAGCGAGTCAGAGAAAGAGAGATTGAGCGAAATACACATAGATTCTTCGTCCCGTCACTCTCGTCTAACCATTGAAAAGTCCCACAAATGTTACGATTTTTCGTATGATTCGTAGTACGAAAGTACCTAAAACTTAACAAAATCACGTTGTGTTTGGTACTTTTTCATCAGCAAAATCTCATTAATATGTTACAGACTTTTCTTATTTTCGTAAGAATAAAACCAAAAACATGAGAATTTAATTTTTCATTAGTAGACAACTTATTGTAGTAGCTTGCGCTTTTAAATGTCAGACGACAGCTTCGACACAAGGAGCCGACGACTGTTTTTTTCTGTTGGCTGGATCCGAGGGGAATATGTCCACTTGATGGGCAAAGAAAGTCACGACGTTTGACAAGAGATTTCGTCATGTCCCTTAAATCATTATTTTACCTATAAAAAAGATATACCGTAAACCTACGTAATGGAATGCACATGAAGCTAACTCCATCGAGATTTTGAAGCATTTATCATCACATTGTAACTTAACGATGTCCACTGATGGAGCCCGTCATTACGCGCTCTATCCTGTCTACATGCAGTATTGTGTGTGCGCGCAGGCGGGTGGCGAATGCACACAGAAGTTAGTACCAACTAGCGCCCATAGGCACGACATAAAGTATGGAAGATACCTAAGCTTCATAGTCAAGTACCTAAGTTCTATTATTGGACAAATAAACTGATGCAAAGTTGACGAACGGATTGTTCTTCGCATCTAAGAATTATTTTTGTTATTTTAATTTTGCACGATATCAAGCTTCTATAAAGATACCTGCAGATTTCCTTAATGATTATTTCACTGACAAATTTCATGTAACGAAAGATGAAATTTAATAACTACGTGAGTTATCGTCACAATTGCATTCTCGTGCCTACACATGTTTTTCAGTAATCTTTCCATCAAATATCGGATAAATAACTATGTTTTCCTGATCTCCAATGTTGTACACATGCATACATACTCTACAGTAATTTTATTAAGTTTTATCAAGTTTAATTATATTAAGTTTTATTTCTTCAAGGAGTTCTAAAGAGAGGATTTCTTAGCATTGCCTTTTCAAAGTCAACAATATATATAACACCATTAAGTACGATTTGGTGACAATTGTAGACTGAAAGTACTACACGAGCTAAGTGTCAAATAATAGATGTTTAATTATACAATGGAAACATTTGAATTAAATTGCTAGATACTATAAATGGAACAAAAAATATAGGCACGCTTTTCAGTCACAAAGGAATTGCTGATATAATGCCCCGTTGTCGTGTTAATCTCGTAAACTCTCAGTTTATCTAACTTTGACATTCGTTAGTCCCTTTGGAGTTTCCACTCTACAATTGTCCATTGAAAGACGATCAAAATGTTTGAAAGACTCATAAGATCAGAATATTGAGAACAGTAGCAATATAAATATATGTTTAAATGCATCAGACATCGCAGCAAAAAATAATTATAGCAGCAAAAATCCAGACATTATAGCTACAGTAGAAAGACAATGTTCATGGATATGGAACTGTAAGATATCTGTTATCAAAATTAATTAACAGAACAAAGGGACACCAAAATTCGACAATATCCGACTAAAAAAATATGTTACAGGTGAATGAATTAGAAATTGAAGTGTTTCGAATAAAAAGGATATGTTTGATTGCAGAAGCATAAGTGATAAAATAATTAATGAGCATGCAGAACGTTCAGTTATTGCGTGGGGCTACTTTGATCGAAAAATGGTGTGTGGTTTGATAAAAAAAAAAAGATGATACTACAGTCTGAAAAAACTCTTAGGGTATAATTTTATTTTTATGTAAGCAATTATCCTAAACACACTTCTAAAATATGTAAAAACTATAGAATAGTTAGCAGGTGATAGTGTATTAACAATCGTGTAATGTAAAATAGTTAGCAGGTCGTTAGATAGAAAAGTGTGAATTAAATGCCTAAAATCATAGAAAAATCTCAATCAAATGGTAGATATAAATTATTGCATTTAATAAAAATGTCGATATCTAAAAGTGGCGGATATATCAATAAATCGCTATTATATCGGACGATCGTTTTTATGTACTAATTTACAGAGTGTAGTAACACATATGAACTATTATTAGAAATCTACAAGCATCTGGATACTTATGAACAGTATTGTATCTTCATATAACATTCTTTACTTATTTTAGTTTGCAAATTCAATACCTAAAGTATTGTCACGCATTTATGAATCACGTAATATTATCACATCATATACCTGTTATTATACATATTGTATACGTGGAAAGAATGTTTATTTGTTTAGACTAAACTATATTGAAAGTTTATACATTAAGATTTTCTTTACCTCAACAGGGATTTGTCTGAAACATGAAATACCATATATTGTGCGTTTTGGATCATTCAGACTAGGTAAATGAAAGTAAACTGCATCTTCATCGTAATTGTGAGACCCATCTGGCAAAGCTAGAGTTGGCAGATATTTCCAACCCAGTGGGCACTCGTTTGGAGCCTCATGTACCATAGGAGGAAATGAGTATTCTACCTAACAATAAAAAAATGTTATTGGAAACTATTATACATTTGAAATTCGTTGCAACACTTTTCTATGATAGTACTGTTAATTAAGAGTTATAATAAATAACTATAAAATATCAAATCGACGCGCATTACGAAGAGTAGCACGTTTCATTTTTTTCTTACGGACAACTGCATGTAGAAAAAATGAAACGTGCTACTTTTCGTAACGTGCGTCGAAATATTGGGATCTGACATGGGGGCGGGGCCTAGCCAAGATGGCGCCGATATGGGTACAAGATACATGTGTTGTATATGCGATAACGTAGTTTTTTGCAAAAATGTTCCTTTCTATGCAAAGTATATGTGATTGGGCATGTTCATATCCTGCCCAGCGGAATTTTATGCAACGGCACGAGAACGGGCAGGGATTGATGTGTACACAACAAGCGCTCCTACTTTCGCCACCAGATGTCATGGTGACGGATGTCAGATCCCAATACTACTCCATACTTTGTCATATACGGTTATTATTTTTCATGTGATTGTTATATGTTTATGTTTAGTTATGTGCTTGTAATGGAATAATTGACGGCTTAGAGCATATAAAAGATATACATTGGGAGAAAGATATACATTAGGGACACCCTCTCTCTTTCTAACATCAAAAGAAAAGCACTGTCGCCCCTGGCGCTAGAAAGAAAGAGGCTGTCCCCAATATATATCTTTCCCTTTCTACCGCCGTCTACATTTTCGCCCATTGCATACTTCCTCCATATTTATATGCTCTAACAATAGACATTACGGATGTGGAAATCGCTTTTGGAAAGACAGTATATGGGGGTCGTAGTACTCATGTGGTTAATCTCTGGTGGTTAATCGATGTGAGTATGTGTTAAATTCGGTAGTTCTAGTGTTAACTAAATTTTTTGCGAATATCTCGTGAACTAAAGCCGACCGCCAAAAAGTTTAAAGGAAAATGTTCAGAATGATGACCTTGATAACAATAGCGATATTGACCTCATCGCGAAATGCTTGTTACTGCAGCCTCATTTTAAACATCCCCAAACTCACATCGGTTCGCTACCATGCTTTACGCGCCCCCGCACTAACCTAGCCCCAACCAATACTAATACCGTCGGCTGTGAAACCATCGGTAGTTCTAGTGTTAAGTGAATCTTAGTGTTATCTCATAAATCAAAGCTGATGCCAAAAAGTTTAGAGGGAAAGGTTCAGAATGATGATCTGGACAACATATGCCAAGGTCATTGAAATCGGAGAATCCTCCCCTAAAGTAAACATTTACCAAAGTTTTTAACGTGCGTAGTAATCCCAATATATACCATCTATAGTAACCTACGCCCAAGAAAGTTCCGTGGACACAACGGTAGCAGTACCTGTTGAGGGGTAATAAGCATATTGACACCCAACTGGAAAAGGTTGGTAAGGTGTTTTTAGCCAACAGCAGGATTTTTCGTAACAAGCATCTTTCGTCGAGAACGAAGGTTATACTATACATACTGCTAGTCCGACCTATTGTTACTTATTCGGCGCCAGTGTGGTGGAACTTCAACCACACAACGAGTGAAAGGATGCGATGCTTAGAGCGTAAATTTTTGCGGGCTTGCCTGGAGCTGTACAGATCACAAAACACGGATTGGCAGCATTTTATAGAGAATCAGACGTTGTTACGCTATGCGCCAGGTTGAAGCTAATAGACGAGGATCGTCCCGACCCTGTGACAAAGGACCAACTCATAACTTCTCGTTAGGTCCACCCGTTAAACCATTCCCGATAGATCCTAGCGCTAGATCTTCTCTCCAACCCTTCGCAATAGATCTTAGCGCTAGATCTCCCAAGAGGATTTTCCCGCCTTGTTTTCTCGCCAGACTTTCCCGCCAAAAAACAGGAAAGCGTCGTGCCCTCAAGGGGTATAAAACCCCTGGAGCTCCACCGACGCCAGAGACTCCAGTACGGACCACAGATTCGAACACATCGTCATTGCGTTACCCTTAAGCACGGTTTTCATCTTGTAACAAAAGTCTATCTCAATAAACTCTAAACGTTACTGAGAAAGTACCAGTGCCTTCTCTACCTCGTAACAACGTTGTATAATAGGGCGGATATTCCGCGCATAGATTTCTTTACCCTAAGGGCTAGGCTACACATACGACTGTAAGTCGTACGACAGTCGTGCGCAAATTCTGTGACAGTCGGCCCGACATTACGACTCAACTGTTTTGTCGCTGGGTGCGCGCAGACAGCCGACATTCTCTATCGTTGCTAATATTTCTTCTGAAGGGATTGCGAGCTTCATTTCTGTTTCTTGACAAGTAACAAACTCAAAAGTTTCTCCTAACTTTGTACGCTCATTCTAAAGTAAGCAAAGAATTTGTCTGAATATTTTTTTAATGTTTCGAACATAGTATAAAATTTTCCTTTTTGAACTCTTTTACTGTATAATAGATGAATCCAGTATCTCCGTTTTATTTTTTTCTTCCTTATGATTTTAAGTCGAATAGCAAACGCACAAAACGCGGCTAGAGAAACGTAATCCATGTCTACTTCTCTTCAACGTCACAGATCTACTGATTTTCAGAACGACAGAACGACACTTTTGTCGTTTGTGTGTCCACACCCATGTACAATGGATTGGCCACCGACAGTCGGCCGACTTAAAATTCCGAAGAAGTCACAGGTGCCCGCCGCCTGAACGACTGATCCTTGTTCTGTCGTCTCTGTGAGCGCGTCTCCATATATTATGTAGACCCTGGCATAAACGATACAACTGTCGTACGACTTACAGTCGTATGTGTAGCCTAGCCCTAAGATTAACAAGGGACTATTTTAGTAAGCTCCCGGAGATAGATAATCAAATGCTAAGCGATATTTCTGTGCTTGACGACACCACTGCTTCCAGGCAATTAAAAACAGGCTACGTTTCGCCGCAATCATTTATGATTTGCGACAGAATGGGGCTAATTCAGGATGCCCACAATGCACCGTAGATATACCATTGGCGTTGTAATAAGGCGAATAAACGCATTGCGTTATCTTTGGAGGATAATATATACGATACTGAGAAATTTAGGTTTTCAACCAAGTTACCAGAAAAAGATCGGTGTGATTTCCACAGAATGGCTTTTAGGAAATACTGGTGGCTTAACGGCATCGATGTGCGTATGCCAGAACTGTACGCGCGCTGGCAGAGACAAGCAAGTCAGAACTAGCTGTGGTTCGACTGAGGTTTCGATCTGGTGGAGTGCCCTTCCAGGTCTTCATTGTACATAGTCGTTGTTTTTTTTTTCTTTTATCTTTTGTTATCTAGTTAAATAAACATTAGTTATAAGTCTTAGGCCGGTATTCATAGTCGCTACTTATTCTTAAGCATTTGCTTAAGAATCAGCAGCGACTGAGAATACCGCCCTTAGTCTAATATCAAAACTAGAACGGTATAGGGTTTTTTTTCTGGACATTTTTCCCCATATACTCATTGCACCAATGGTGCAGCAAATGGTTGCCTAGATGGGGCTATTACTCTATTAGAATGTAGCATAAGAAAAATAATACGAGACTGAGTGGCTACGAGTTTCGGAACTCTGAACAAGTAGCCCGTACCATTCTTATAGACATAAGACGTGAAACAATGGCAGTTTTTTTTAGATTTATTGAAGCCTTGCAGTTGTAAGATAGAACTTTGTATTGTCCCTCAATAAATACTTTTTCAAAAAAAAAAAAAAAAAAAAAAACAATAGTAGCACGTCAGACTGTCACGAGGGCGGTCGGGGTTCAAGTACCCCGCAACTCATGCTCTTTTTTCTTTTGTTTGTTTAACAATTTTTCCCGTGGAAATATATTTTGTGGATATTACGTATTATATAGTACGTTACTTATTACTCTACGCAAATTATAAGGTTAAAAATGCATTTATAACATAACATATAGACCACACTTACTGTCAGAAGTAACGGTTAGCCCACTTTACCTGTTCGACAATCGCAGGCATAGAAAGTTTCGGAATGAAATATTTCCGCAGTACAAGAATATGAAACCACTGGTGGAAGAGATGATTAGAATAATATGTTATTTTATAAATGCATTTTCAACCTTAAAATTTGTGTAGAGGAATATATAACGTACTATATAATACGTAATATCCACAAAATATATTTCCACGGGAAAAATTGTTAAAAAAAAAAAAAGAAAAAAAGAGTAGTATGTGAGTTGCGGGGGACTTAAACCCCGGTCGCCCCCGTGACAATCTGACGCGCTACCGTTGTGTCCACAGAACCTTCTTGGGTGTAGGTTACTATAGATGGTATATATTGGGATTACTACGTACGTTGAAAACTTTGGTAAATGTTTACTTTAGGGGAGGATTCTCCGATTTCAATGACCTTGGCATATGTTGTCCAGATCATCATTCTGAACATTTCCCTCTAAACTTTTTGGCACTCAGCTTTGATTTATGAGATAATAGGCAAAAAACTTCACTTAACACTAGAACTACCGATGGTTTCACAGCCGACGGTATTAGTATTGGTTGGGGCTAGGTTAGTGCGGGGGCGCGTAAAGCATGGTAGAGAACCGATGTGAGTTTGGGGATGTTTAAAATGAGGCTGCAGTAACAAGCATTTCGCGAAAAGGTCAATATCGCTATTGTTATCAAGGTCATCATTCTGAACATTTTCCTTCAAACTTTTTGGCGGTCGGCTTTAGTTCACGAGATATTTGCAAAAAATTTAGTTAACACTAGAACTACCAAATTTAACACATACTCACATCAATTAACCACCAGGCTTTACGCCCGCAAACGGTTGCCCTCCCCCCCCCGATATAGATCCAACCAATACTAATACCGTCGGCTGTGAAACAGTCGACAGTGACCAAAAGATTCTTGTGTTAGTAACGTTTGTATAGACAATCTTCAATGTACAATTATGCCAAGTTTTTTGCGACTATCTCGTAAACCAGAGCCGAGCACCAAAAAGTTTAGAGGGAAATGTTGTTCAGAATGATGACCTTGACCACATATGTGAAGCCCAAAGTCATCAGAGAATCCTCCTCTAAAGTAAACATTTACCAAAACTTTAAATTAAAATATCTCGAAAACGAAGGACCATTCGACGGAAAGCCGAAATGGTATTTTCATACTACATAGTGCTACAATCCCCGTATACTGTCGTTCCAAAAGCGATTTCCACATCCGTAATATCCCCTTGTAAGATTGACGTGTATCGTCAGTTCATTCAATTCTGGCTATTCCAATTTATACGCATAATGGCTCCTGGCACATTTCACATGGTTGTCTTTTGTTCGGCGAACATTTCTTTAACACTTCGTGAATATGATTTAGAACTATATAAGTAACGTCATAGGTTCTCGCCATAACCATGTTTATGAAATGTTGTAAAAATATTCCTGAAACACATGTCAACCATGTGAAGTCGACCACCTGTCATCGTGCATTTATGTCGAAGTGGCTGGAATCGAGTGAGCTGAGTGTCCACATATATTTGAGATAATGACTAGAAATAAAAAAATGAATATTATGAAATTACCAAACACTTAATTTTCTAAGTCTAAGAACCTATATACTTACGATATATTGAATATTTTATCATATATGAATAATGAAAGGCATACACAAACGAAAGGGCAGATTACTAATTGGTTGAAGAAGAATAGGAAAATAATACTTACTTGACATCCTTTTTTATGATGAAATCCGACAACAATCACATGAAGTATTGGTCCAATAGATTCTGCCATATTTTCACAGTATACGTTAAGTAAAAGTTACATACGGCACATCATTTCGTTTCTGTATTAATTTACTTGCTTCATTTTAAACGAATGAAAACATTATTTTTTAGCAGCAGTCGAACTAATAATAAACGCTCTGTTTGACATGCGCTTTCCACCATGTTAGTTTCACGCTTACCAACTAATCAAGTTGTATCATGTTATGTAACAGCGATTCGGTACTGTTGGGTAGTTATTCAGGAAACGGCGTCCAATTCTAGGGAATGGAATCGAGGCCCATGGAATGCTGAAGCACTCTGCTCGATGAATGCGTTCTGATTTCAGAGTCGCGAATTTGAAGTTTTAAAAGAAACTTTATATTCCAGATTAATGTGAACTTTCCCTCTGGGAAACCTTTTTTCTCGCCGAAAATTTATATGGATCAAAAGCATGTATCAAATAGCATGCAAAAATAACAATTTTGAGTTTAGGAATCTATTCGTTGAAAAGTTGAGGCGAAATTTTTTTACATATTTTCTAACCTTTATTGTGACAGTTACAGTGGTTGTTGCATATGATTCGTTGTTGGAGGTTGGAGGGGTAGGAGTATGTAGTTTCTTTGTTTTTCGAACGGTTACATTGAGGGATTTCGACAGCATAAAATACTTAGGGTGTTTCGAAAATACTTTAAAATACTTTTTTTACATTTCGAACAAAATTCTTTTTATGATATATATTTAAATACTGCACTTCCTCCCCTCTGTACAGTATTTCCGTTGACTTATTCCGAAACAACGCATTCCACTTTCAAATTTGTCCAGGGTATTAGTATTGGGCTGTGTTCCGATTCACGCATTATGCGCACAGCCGCAGCGCAGTCGCTGCACGCATTCATAGCGTTCCGTTTCCAACAGCGCATGAACCGCAGTAACGAAGCGGAACGGTTTTCTAAGCGTTTGATGCTCGTGAGCTTGCGCGGGAATGTGCAAACTTACTTACAATTAGCTATACAGTTGGATGGATTACGATAAATTTAATTCGAGACGTTTGGACGGTGGTCGAAGCACGCTTCCTAACTACAACGGTTACTTCGTCCTAAGGATCGGGGACCGACTCTTAACGAAACTTGATGGCTTTATTGGTTCCTGGATTTTCTCAATCCGAGTTTTTCTATTCTTCTTGAACAGCGATTCCATATTATTCAAAGCGAAGACCATATTTTATGAGTTTTACAGGTCGAACTGCTGCTTACCCAGCGAGATTTGGTAAGCAGATGTGTAAATGAAAAATGAATTTATTTATTATCCGCGCCCGGGTTAAATTGAAGGTTTTGAAGGCTATTGAATACAATCACAAGCTCTCATACGTCTTCTGGATTAGAGTATAGCTGCAAAGTTAGCATTATAAGAACACGTTCGAAAAACTTAGCAGTAAAAGCCTTTAAGAAATAACAATGCGCGCCACGTATTTGCTTCCTTTCTCATCTTCCGTTTCGATCCTGCCGTAAACCTTCTAGGGATGTGTTGTTCGCTTCGAAATTGAGTCCGTTGCGTTGGTTGCGATTCATACAGCGAGTGCATAGACGGTATTACCTGATTCGTAGAATTCCCTAGAATCCTCCAATTTCTAGCTCATAATGCGTGCAGCAAATGCAGAAAAAAAGCATGTACCGTCAATGCGTATATGACGCGCATGCGTATTTGTCGCTTTACGTGTGCTTATGTTTTTCGAATTCGAATACTGCAAACAGGGGAAAGCAGGGTAATTCCGGCTCTATAAGGAAGAAACGCTATAAAATTTGAGCAACTTACACATTTGCTAGTTTTTGTTATATGAATTGATAGTTTCAACTGTCTAGTTTTTATTAGTATGACCGAGAAAGCATAAATTTACGTTGTAACAAAGTTGAAAGGAATAACACAAAAATTACGGAATTACGGAATTAACATGGAGTAATTCCGGCCATGATTTTTCTTTATAAAAGAAGTGGGAAAACTGTTAAATTAATAAAAAAAAATATAAAAAGTTCACAAATGTGGCGTAAAAGAACGAAATATCCAATAAACATTTATTGTCATGTAGCATATATGTAGGTTATATTTTCTGTCACTTCGACGAGGGGACCATAGACATATATAGACGGAGCAGAAGCTGGGACTATCGGCGAGGGGAACGGTAGGCTTGGAGGGGAAGAGGCAGAGGTCAGATACAGGCACGTCGGGTTAGCTTCGGAAGCATTCGGCACGCGTAACCACTGCGTTACCCGATTTGCCTGTATCGCTCCCCTTACCGCGAATCTTACACCCCCCTCAGCTTACGCTCCGTCTATATATGTCTATGGAGGGGACCACATAATTTGGTGTATGTTTTTCGAAGCGTACGTAAAGAGACAAATACGCATGCGCGCATAAATTGCACGCTTCATGCGCTAGAAGTGGGAGAATTCTAGAGAATCCTATGTGCCACCAACGCCACCAATGCACGCATAGCCTGAAACGGAACGGTTTTCTCTGCAGTCTATGCGCATAATGCGTGAATTAAAACACACCCTAAGTGTGCATATGCGTATATGGATAAACCTCATAAATTATTATAACATTAAAAGTTTAAGTAAAATGATATGAATATAGGTTAGATTTGCATTCGAAATTCACATTTGTTAAAAGCATATTCGGAACTGTTTTTTAGCCAGATTATAATGTGGCTTATTCTTAGCTTATTAATTAAACTATTAACTAATAAGCCAACTAGATAGATCCATTAATTTTCATATGTTGAAGAAAAGCCTAAATGTACAAATAAGTGCTGCTACCTAGCAGCTGGGGTCAGAGACAGACCCGTTCTATACCAAGATAAGAGAGTTCTTTTTCTATATATATATATATAAGAGTTTTTTTTGTATCAAGTCGTAAGCGGCATATATATTGCGTCAGATTGAAAGAGTATTCTTCTACTTCTGAATTATTATTAAACCTTTTTGTTTTTTCTTTTGTTTCAAGTAAAGTGAAGATATTTTATCCCATATCATCATACACGAACTCAACGGTGCAGACCACGGTGTAATAGACAGGTGATCCGACTCTGTACCTTTGACCCCAGTGATTTCGGACGGTATTCACAAACATTTCTTAAGCTTAAGATCGTCTTAAGCATTTGCTTAAGATGCCGCCTAGATTCACAGATGTGACTTAAGATAATCCTAAGGTCGTGCTTAAGGGGGTAGACACGGGTAATGCAGCGCGCTGTATACCGACACAATCTGGCCCGAAACATGGGTTTGGGGCATACGTTGTTTGTCCTTATATGAGCGAATTTTGGGCTGGGCGAGATCTCCTTCGAAAGATGAAGGTTCAATGCAGCCCGCTCTGGTCATGGTTCGACGAAATTGTGTTGATATCTAATAATATGAGTGCTGAAAGTAGAGCAAAAGTTGACAAAATACACCCGCATGAATCCAAGTAGTTCTAGGTCACTAAAAGAGTTTTGTGACTCAAACGATGATTAGAGCGGGCTGCATTGAACCTTCCTCTTTCGAATGAGACCTCACCCAGCTCAAAATCTGCTCATATAAGGACGATCAAGGTATTCTCGTGATTGCATTCCCAAATACGAGTTCCGCCATATTGGCGATAATACAGAGCAAGTCACGTGACAAATTTAGTTGAGGTAGTGGATACGAGATGGCGCCTACTCGGGAGGACTGACAACGTGGAATCACAGCGAAACTGAAGAGTTAGCTGGATACATGTGTCACAGTAAAAGCGTGATGCAGTCAATGTATCCATTTTCGTACGATTACAGGTTAGGTTATATGCATTTTAGGCATACATTGACTACGAACTGCTGGAAACTGTATACATTTACTAAATTAACGCTTTTACAGTAACACATACATCACTTGAAATCGCTGTCGTATTTATGTTATAATTATATGGCCACATTATTGGAAATAAAAAAAGAGATTGAAACTTTTTTACTAATACTGGACTCCATATTTTCAGAATATGGATGTTGCAGTAATTATTTGAAATATTGTTCTTACTATTATTCTTTTCTATTCTTCCGACTTTTGTTAGGAACATATAATAAGAATAAGTCTCCAAATCAGTCAACATTTGACTCCCTGCTCTTTTTTGTAAACCTTTACGGTCCTATCTCCTAAGTTAAATAGTCCTTAGTTACTATTTAAAATGCAGACAGGGTTAAAAAATAAAACAACATAAAATAATAGATGTGACTTATTCTAATTTCACTCAGCAAATACCTATATTGAAAATAGGAAAATTTTTGTTTAGAGCGTAAAGTTTAAATTACAACACAATCGGCTGGTGAAATCCAGGGCACAGTGGAAAGGAATTTGAGCAGAAAGAAAAGAAAATTCGACACTGTATCATGTTTGCTCTCATTATGATCAGGAAAAAGTTATCAATATTTGAAAAAAAATGTTTATGTAGAAAAAACTAAAAGTAAAAAAGTTAAGCCCTTATTGTAATTGAAAAATTGTTGTGTATCTGCAGGGTTGCCAGCAACATTATGCAGGACCACTTATTTAGCGTAGAGGAACACCCACAGGAGTGGTGGTAATGTGTGCGTCAGCAACGTCTTCACGCATACGTTACCACCACTCCTGTAGGTGTTCCCCTTCCGCTAAATAAGTAGTCCTGCATAATGTTGTTGGCAACGCTGTGTATCTGTGTTAGCAGACCGAGGCGCTGGCTTTATTTCTCGGCTGCTATAACCCCCGTTCTATCCTTCTTTTTTATGACCCATCGACAGCGACAAAGTAAACGCGAGCCACCGCGAGCATCGGAGAATACTGTTCGTTGAATACCTATACCTACTTACATCGTACAAATTAAATTTCGGACCGAGGTTCGATGCGACAGAATTTACTGAATACGTGTAACACTCTCCCCTTTTTAATCTTTTATTATTTACGAATTACTATTTGGGATTTTGGTGATACTTGTATATGGGACATTCCATGCGAACTCGGACAGATTTCGGAGTAAGTTTTCGTAGATTGCTGAAATTTGAATATGTTGTAGTCTTTAGTGATATTTGAACGTACCTCATAGGATTTTTCGAAATTTTGAAAAATGTCGATTTTACAGCTGTTTGAAGTTAAGTACTAACTTTTTTCAATACATTATAGCTATGGAAGTAGTAAACGGATGGAAATGAGCTTTACGGTGCTCATAGAGAAGACATTGAAGTTTTAAGGAAAAATTATTAACCCTTAACGGACGGGTCCGTAAATTTACGTTTTTCTATTCTAATTTCCTAGGACGGGCCACGTAGATTTACGTTTGTGCTTGATTTTTTATTACGCTGCGTTAGTTTTTCATTTTTATGCGTATAGCATAAAAATGTTTATTTAATTCCCTTAAAAAATGCCCGGAAACCGAGAAAGACAGAGAAAAAACAACCCGTCTGTTAAGTGTTAATTAAATAAAAACTGAGGAATTGAAAAATTAATAATGCACGATTTACATATTCAAATGTTTACAAGTACTTCACGATTCTTTTTAATTACGCTTGTTTATTTGTTTGTTTGTATGTGAGCGGGTAACGCCATGTGTTAACAATGGCACGACAGAAGTAAAACCCATCCGAAGAAGGCGAAGAAGTATGAAAAAAAGAGAAAAGTTAGAAGAAAAGAAAGATAACATAAAGAGAAGGAAATGAATACGTTCATAAATACACGGAAAAGATGAAGAAAATAATGATTTGAATTTAGTACTTATTTTCAAAAGTTACAGAATATTTCCATTTACAGCTTACATTTTAATTATTCACATTACTTTGTGAGACCCATTATTTACATTCCCGTAGATAAACATAACCTAAAATATTCGAAACGTTCAAGATTCAAGCTTCAAGCTTCAAGCTTCAAACTACTCGACACAGACGGTCTGCTCGAAAATTTCGATTCGCTCCAAGTATATTCGAGCCGCTCGAAAAAATTGAGTTTCTCTGTTCTTTCGGACGGCTCGGTTCCTTCGAGCCTCTTGAAAAAATTCGAGCTACTCGGTTTTATCGAGCCGATCGGTTCTTTCGAGCTACTCGGCTTTTACGGGTACTCGGCTCGGCTCGGAAACCGAGTCTCGGCTCAGTCCGGACTTCAAGCTACTCGAATATTCGATTACTTGAACAGCCTTAAGTTACAATAACTACTTCCTACGTTCACTCTGGCTAGCTACATTTTTATTCCGAAACTTGTGCGTAAGAATCTCCCCTAAAAACACGAAAAGCGATAAACAGTGTCCACAAACCAACACTACGAAAGGAAGGGGGATATTAAAAGAGGGCTCCGCAACTGACACCGCTCTGTACAGTCTTTCTGTCAGTCGTGAGAACGCCGACGACATATTTTTGTGCACATACTGCAGGTACCCACTAGATAGTGTACGCAACATTTGTTCGCTTAGTCGTTCTTTATACGGAGATCGTTTCGGTAGCATAAAGAAGAAATTTTGAAACGTCACACACAAATTAGTAAACTTCAGAATTGACTGACCATTAGAGTCGTGCTTTGCAGTCGCCAGCGCGTTGCACAAATCTCGGTCTAAGAAATACGACGTGTTCTGAAACGATGTTGCATGAAAAAGCAAGTCTATAATCACCCAGATCGGCATAGGCTGCATCCTTTTCTTCACGGCGTCTGGTATAGCAGGCATATTCAGCAGCTCTGGATAAAGATACTGATCAACCACTACGTTGAGGTGTGACTTCTCGAGATCATTAAAGTCATTGATTTCGATTTCTTGGTTCACCAGGGCGAGATCAAGCAACTCTGTATAGAACATGGAGGTGTACCTGCCGGATGCTATCACTAAACAGAGGAACAGAGTCTTCTCTGTCAATGTAGTAGGCATCCTCGTAACGGAGAAGCTGAGGAGCATGTTCATCAGGTACATCGGGTGCCGTAAATATCTGTCGACCGCGAGTAACGTGGACACGATGAGGAACAACATTATGATGCCGATACCGAACGCTATTATACCAATAAATTTCCACAATTTCAGCATCTTCGTTGGTAGTATAGGTGTCAGCAGACACACATCAGAAGAGTACACTATGTCAACGTAATCCATGGTCTCATCCAGATCGCTCATGTAATTGTACTGGAATAAAAACAGATCTGTGTTGGCGTGGTCAGGGGTCGGCACGACGGTAAAGTTCATCTCATCTACAATGTTCAGCAGCAGTATGGTGCGTGCAATTTGCAGGTTCCTAGACGTGGAGGGGCGCGACGTATTCGTATTTATTGGATTGAAAATGTAGATAGGTCGCTTGTTCATGTTCTTCAGTTTATCTGGGTACCAGCTGACAGGCTTTCGAAAATCTGATATTTCGGTGTAATCGTTGGTGAAAGGATCGTACTGATGAGCAACGATCGCGAGCTGCTGGTGATCTATTTCAGGAGGTAGGATTTCGAAGACCTCCACATTCATGATTTTCTTGCTCCACAGGTATAGGAGGAAATCTTTGATCTGGACCTGAGGCACGTCTTCCACCAGCAGTAATAAAATATTTGGCGCGTAAGAGGTGTGCCATACGGACCACAGGTCATGGACGATTCTTTCCCATGATTCACGTTGCAGTTTGGGTTGGCAGGCATATATGTAAATTATTAAGGTACGAGAGGTGGCCAAGATAGCCGTGGATGCTGGTCGTTGCGTGATGTCCATGTATTGCGTTGGTGTTGATTTGGATAATGCTTTGGAAGCGGTGGAGATCACTCTTACAGTATTCCCATGTGCACCAGGATTTCGAATCAGTACGATGGCATCGAAAGTGTTCGTTGACTGGACGATGTCCCGAACGAGAGTTTCAAGCTGTTTGTCGTTTGGTATATTCGGTATGACTAGCTTCTGGCTCGATTTAACGATGGATATTATAATTAAGATCGATATTAAGGTAAACTTCATCGTGAATTTATGCATTGTAAGGAAGGTTTCAAATGACCTCAGAGTTTGCTACTTCCACGAATGTTTTTGCAGTACTGACGTGTTGGTCTGACGTTACTTGGTGAACTGATTTTTCGAATGACTGGGGATGCATAGATAAACTGTCATGGATTGACCACGTGTTTCGTGTAAGATACATCGTGTATGCAAATTATTCATTACATTAGTGGAGAATAGATAATGACTTCCATTTGTGAAATGGAGTAGAATATGTAGTTGAAAATTATTATGGTATCATTGGTACGCTGGATCATGAATAATGTATGATGAAAATGTACTTAGGTAGAGCTTTTTAACAGAGATAGAAGTATATGAAAATTATCCTGCTTTTACTAGAAATCAATATGGAGTCTACTTTGTATCAGCATTGATTTGTACACCTCTATTGATCGGACAGTTTTTATCTTCCTCTGAATGCTTTGAAATCTTTTTTAGATCCATCTGTTTAGAGAAAATTTGTTCAAACAAATTTCGAAATTATCGTCGCGAATCCTTGCTGTTCTTCTTTGGAGACTAAAAATTTTTCTTAATCCAGAGGGATCGAAGGAAATGTTCGAAGTCGTTTAAGAATATCAGTAAAATGTTTGGTGTATGGGAATCGTATGATATTGACCATACATCATTCACGATTTCATCTCATGATACCTATGTGTCGTAGAATGGATTGAGCTCTGTGTATTTAATTATGCATAAATATTTTACCTAAAATTCTAAGATCACTGAATTAAAAAGATAGATACTTTTCTTCCTCATCATAGAATTTAAAAATTTAGTATATAAACTTTTCTGAAAGGGATTGTGTAACGTGGACATCTTACCTGCACTAAGAAACCATAAAAAGTGTCTGAATATTAAATATTATGTGGAAATACCCCCCCCCCCCTCCCCCCATAAACATGACTCATGTATGAAAGAAGCTAATTCCCTTTAATTCTCGAAAAAAATTAAAAAAGTTCATATTCAAGAATTGTGAAATCAACTTTGCTAATTCCAATTGTATACAAATCAATTCAGTGCTCAGATTTTCAGCTTCGGTTTTAAGTAATTAGTGGGCCGTATGAGGATCATTTTACGATCAAAGATAATAAAAACTTGGTAGAGACTAATTTAAACGAATCAAAGTCAGTAGTGGATTAAGAAAGATGCGGATTTTTTTCTTATACAACGGCCCGCTAATTACTTAAAACGGAAACTGAAAATCTGAGCACTGAATTGATTTGTATACAGCTGGAATTAGCAAAGTTGATTTCACAATCTTTGCATCCGAACTTTTTTAATTTTTTGCGAGAATTAATGGGAATTAGCTACTTTCATACATGAGTCATGTTTATGGGGGGGATTTCATCATTTTTTCTCTTACATACAACTAAATCTAACGTAGAAGTACAAATAATACTCTTTTTGTACTCGACTTTTTCATGTACTTGAGGGGCGTAGGGCAGGGGAGTGACATTACAAGATTTCGGGAAAAAGATCTTCGGAAAGGACGGTTTTTAGGAGAAAGGGAATTAGCTTCTTTCATACAGGTCATTCCACGCGAAGTGGGACACTTTTCGGAGTAACATTTCGGATTTTGGTGAAACTTGGATATGTTGTAGTCTTTAGGGGTATATAAACATCTCTCGAAGGATTTTTCGAAATGTCAAAAATTGTGGATGTTACAGCTCTTTGAAATATAGTGTTTACTATTTTTTCAAAAATTCTAACTGTTGAACTAATAAACTGATAAAAATGACCTTTTGGGTGCTTACAGTGCAGATATAAGAGTACCTAATAAAAATTATTTCACATAATAAAAACGAATATTTGACCATTTATTTAGTAATTGTTCTAAACAGATGCAATTTTATAGTTGAAGGCACCTTTTTAAAAATTTGGAAAAAAGTAGGAGGAGAAAGCCCTGCTTTTCCTCTTTATGGACATGTTGTGAAAAACGTGGACGTTTTAAAATTGGCCAAATGAAAATTAATTGAATGTAACGCTGCGTCAAATCACACCGACTCGACTGGTCGCTCGGGCCGTGCGGTACTCGCAGCGGCCAAGCGGCTATACGTGATATTCTTATACAGGATTCTCGAAAATGGTAAGTATTTGAAAAAAACTGAAGGAGGAAAACTCTTACTGTTTTTTATATCCGACATAATAAGGTATCTCAATTTTTGGTGTTCGCAATATTTTCCTTGAAACGAGGGTAACTTTTAGTTTTTTAAATGGAATGTATATTCACGTATGGATCTAATATTGGACCAACTTTATAAGTATCCGAATACTTTTGTGGCCCACTGTATATGCATATATCACATATAGGTTATTAAATATCTTCATATGCAAATACTCAAATTTACGTATGCGAATTTGTTAAAATTAACTTTCTGAATATAATATAAAATTCTGTACGTTTTCGTTTGGTCTTGTATATCTATCGCGAGTATGCTTGTAGTTGTAACAGGCATACGGCCTTTGCAGTCATAGAGTTCCCCACCACGAGACATTATGCCGAGGAGTGGGGGTGAGCATACCACGGTCGAGCTCGAGGGCTCACCGACTGCCCTAGGGCAGACTTAGTGGGCACCCCTGCTCTAGGGAGTGATCGGTATCATAGACATACAGGGTCAACGTTATAAGTTGCAACCCGCGCGCGCGCGAACTTGTAAAATGGCAACACCGCCTCACGGACGCATTCCACTACAACCATGCGCTGATACTTCCGCCATCTATGAGCCAATGACGAAAGTGTAGGGTCTCTTAGGTGCCAGTAGAGGGTGCTTTTGACTTTCGTCAGTGAATATTAAATTTGACGTAGCAGACGGGTAAGAAAACGGTAGTCATTTTAAGAGTGCAACCGCGCCGATCCCGTTATCCACGTATGCAATGGTCCAGCAGCGTTATTAGACCTCGCTGACGCGTTAGTGGCCGGGGTTGATGAATTTGGAGCATTTTTCGCATAACTTTTGAACTACAAAAGATATCGGAATGCAATTTGCGCCATAAAATGGGGACATATTATCCCCTTCTAATGATGGAAATTTTACCAAATTTTACGTTTACTTAATTTTTCTTTTTTGAATTATTTAACCATAATTGTTGCAACAAGCCTTTGCAAACTGTTTATTTAAATATTTTACATAATGCTCTTTTTAAAATTCATGGCGCCGATGAACAATAGGCTAGTTGTCCCTGTTTCATTAGTTTCACAAATTGGTTTCCTTTTTTGCGATTTTATCCTTAGTGTAGTGCATGCATATATCGGAAGTAAGGGGTAACTAATGGGATGTGTCGCTGTTTCTCTAGCATTCTTTGAATTTTTTCTACAATTTTTGTGTCTGAATATTTTAACCCTTTAGATATTATACACCAGGGATCCGAACCGTCGCGTAACCCTAACCCTTACCCGGTTAACCAAGGAAGGTTTGTGTAACCCATACTAACCGCGAGGGAACGGTTCTTAAATTCTAGAAAGAACCGAAGTAACCGGGTTAACCCGCTACGAGCGGGTTACTAGTAAAATAAGACAGTCTAGCTTAGACTAGACAGTCATTTACGGCAAGTCAGTGATATGTGAATCTACAGGCAATACATATTCAGATCAAATGAATACACAATGTTTAAGACATACGAGTACATAATCCATGCAGGATCGATTAATTTTAGAGGGTTATTAGAAACGGAATTTATACTTTATTTCTTAAACTTCAAGAATTACTCAACATCAATATCTTTTAGCATCAATATCTTCTACAGCCGTGTACGCGTTTCGCCTTATAGCTTCCATTTTCTAGCATTCGAATATTTTCGACACCTAAACCTTAGACAATAGGCAAAGGTCCCGTCATCTGGTCGACAGTCGGTCTTGTCCGTGCGGCAGGTACTACCGAAGCACCGAACAACCGGGTCCTAAACCCGCAAAGTCTAGACTTATATTTTTAAATTATATTTCATTTTTATTAGTTTTGATTTTATTTTTAATATATAAATTTAAAAATAACTTTATAATAATTGTAATTCGGTATAATTAGAATCCAATATTTTATGGTAACTAATTTTATAATGTAATTTATAAATATAAGATTTAAATCAGCTATACAGTTTATTTAGAACATAATTTTTGTAAATTTAAAGTAAACTTTTATTTTATAGTTAATATTAAATTTACAAAAAATTAATTTTTAATACCTTTAATCTACAAAATTTATTTATTTATGCTTTTATGTTATGTTATGCTAAATAGTATTTTCTATAGATTAGACCAACAAATACTGGTTTTATTGCTGTGATCCGTTATTGCTGAATCCTTTACGAGTATTTTTTAAAAAAAATTATTGAAATCGGTCAAGATTTGCGCTGTTGAGCGATTTTTGTCCAAAATCTTACACTGTGCGTCGGCAAACGCTCGCGATTTCGGCGCGGCCAAGTTAATCTTTGACCTCGCATATTTATTACTTTCACGTGCATGCATCACCCTACCAAGAAGTCTCCGATATTAAAATAAAATTCATCTGTATTTGGAAACATGGTTACAACTATGTTTTCACCGTAATACTATAACCGCATTAACCCGGTTAACCGGGTTACTCGGGTTACAGATGATTTCTGTTACCCGGTTAAGCGGGTTAGTCGACGATACGGCGTACCGAACCGGGTACGGGTTAGGGTTCGGTTTCCTGTTATACACGACGCCTGTAGTGGCTTCCGTTTATGTCATCTTTTGGAATGGTACATGAAAATGCGCAGGCCGGATGCGCGTGATTATTATGTGGTCCCCTCCTCGAAGTGACAGAAAACATAACCTATATGCTATACCAGATTTCATAAAGGTACAGTTGCGGCGTAATAATCATATTTTGGAAGGATGTTAAGTTATACAAAGTTCACAAATGTAGCGCAAAAGAACGAAATAGCCAATAAACATTTATTGTCATGTAGCATATAGGTTACATTTTCTGTCACTTCGAAGAGGGGACCACATAATGATCACGCGCGTCCAGCCTGCACATTTTGACTAGACCGGGCGGCCGCATGTAAGGGTACGTTCCCCACCTTTATGGCGCAAATTGCATTCCGATATCTTTTGTAGTTCAAAAGTTATGCGAAAAATGCTCCAAATTCATCAACCCCGGCCACTAACGCGTCAGCGAGGTCTAATAACGCTGCTGGACCATTGCATACGTGGATAACGGGATCGGCGCGGTTGCACTCTTAAAATGACTACCGTTTTCTTACCCGTCTGCTACGTCAAATTTAATATTCACTGACGAAAGTCAAAAGCACCCTCTACTGGCACCTAAGAGACCCTACACTTTCGTCATTGGCTCATAGATGGCGGAAGTATCAGCGCATGGTTGTAGTGGAATGCGTCCGTGAGGCGGTGTTGCCATTTTACAAGTTCGCGCGCGCGCAGGTTGCAACTTATAACGTTGACCCTGTATATATACGGAGCAGAAGCTTGGACTCTCGGCGAGGGGAACGGTAGGCTTGGAGGGGAAAAGGCAGAAGTCAGATACAGGCACGTCGGGTTAGCTTCGGAAGCATTCGGCATGTATATCCATTGCGTTACCCGATTTGCCTGTATCGCTCCCCTTACCGCAAATCTTACACCCCCCTCAAAGATAGCAATGTATCGATGATTTCAGTGCGCGTTCATAAACAACACCGTTGTGAACACCGATGCTGGGCACCGATATTTTCGGTACTGGACACCATTGTGAATGCTTTTGGTGCTAAACAGCGCTGTGAATGGGCCCAGCACCAGTTTTTACGGTGCTGGAACCGTCGCGGACGGTGCTGTTATCTTCGCCGACGGTGCTCACTTTTCGTTCCCATTCACAGCGCTGTTTAGCACCAAAAGCATTCACAATGGTGTCCAGTACCGAAAATATCGGTGCTAAGCATCGGTGTTCACAACGGTGTTGTTTATGAAAGCGCACTGAAATCATCGATACATTGCTATCTTACATCTTTGTTTACCATGTTCGCTATTGCCGACTGTTAAAAATGTGTTTTCTTCAAAAGAAACTGAAGGAGTATAATTAAACACTATCAATAATGTTGTCTCAAGAATTGTACTCAATTGAAGCACAAAAGTAGCTCAAATTTGTAGGACTATTATTATAGGATATAATAATTGATTATGTTTACATTTGGCAATATCAATTTTTCGAAACCTAAATAGATTTAACATAAACTAATATTTATCTAACAAGTAGATAAAATTAAAATATCTATGTTATTAAACCTTATCACTCAAATTAAATATCATTAAATATCTATATTACTAAAATAGTAACTTTTCATGAATAAAAAAGATTAATAAATATACTTAGATACGCATCAGGGTATACTGGGTAATCAAGAAAGTGTATGTGTGCATATGCATATATGGATAGACCTCATAAATTATTATAACATTAAAAGTTTAAATAAAATGATATGAATATAGGTTAGATATAGGATATAGGTTTGCATTCGAAATTCACATTTGTTAAAAGCATATTCGGAACTGTTTTTTAGCCAGATTATAATGTGGCTTATTCTTAGCTTATTAATTGAACTATTAATTAATAAGCCAATCAGATATATCCATTAATTTTCATACACGAACTCAACGGTGCAGACCTTGGTCCTTGCACCATGCACGCATCGAAAACGGCGAATAGCGAACATGGAAAACAAAGATGTAAGATAGCAATGTATCGATGATTTCAGTGCGCGTTCTTGAAGAACACCGTTGTGAACGGTGCTCAGAACCGATGTTTTCGGTGCTGGACACCATTGTGATTGCTTTTGGTGCTGAAGAGCGCCGTAAATGGGCCCAGCACCGGTTTTTACGGTGCTATCATCGTCGCCGACGGTGCTCACTTTTCGAGCATCGTTCCCAACGGTGCAGACATCTTTCCGTGTATACACGAGGCACGGAGTGCTGCGGTATTAGAGTTGTCGAAGGAGAGTCCTCTCTTAGCAATTTTAGTTACAATAAGTGAACACGACCATTATTTCCGAACACGTGCACTTCACCAAGTGTTTCAGCGATTTTGTAACATTCATATACCAAATAAAGAGAACCAGGACTGTTAAGTACGGAAAAGACTGCTAGTCTAATTAAAATAACAACAATATAATATACCCGATTTTGTTATTAATTATGTATAAGCAATACATAAATATCATAACTATAGTAGGTAGAAGTAATACAGTAGTATATATACTGATATTTATAAACGTAGTATATATATTGTGGACTCTCGGGATAGTTTGGTGTTGTGATGTATTATATTTGAAATATTTACAGAGATATCAAGAAAATATAAGTGTGAAACAAGATAAAGCCATCTTTGAAACAAACTGAAGGATTTAAAAATTGATAAAGGTATGTATAAGTTAATAGAGACTTGAAATAGACAAAATTATTGATACGAAGCCAAAGAGGTTAAGTGCCCGTGGAAAAGAGGTTAGCATAATTATCTATCGAAAGGAACATGCAGTTAATTATAAAATCGTGTTAGAGAACAGTATTATAATTGCGGAAAATTTCCTCACCACCCTAATATATCAAATTGATGTTTTAAGAATAGTTAAATTAAAAAAAAAATATTGAAAATCTAATTCCTGTCGAAAGTTTTTAATTTACGATTTTTAGAAGTGATGTCTGTACGCATTTCCAACTGACTATTATTTAGGGTTTTCACATAATTGTTTAATGAAATATTTGAAAAAAATTGATAATAATTTAAACAAAATACTGTAAGCTTGACCACAAACGTGTGTATTTGAAAATGCTAAATAATGTATATCTGATTGAATACTAATATATGTTAACTTACATAAAAAATGTTTATGATTTTCAGATTGCAAAAGTTGAGATTCCAAATTACCATAATTTATTATGGCTTCCATTATTGCATACATATGAATAAATGAGGTTATCACTTCTTCAGTGGGAACAGAAAGGCCCCCTCTTTGTAAGTGATCAAAATATAGATTTGCCTATACTTTTACCTTTATCCTCCACAATTAATAATGTATATATATTACAATTTCACTTTTTAGCAACAGAATGGGACCCATAACCGGATATGTAAATTTTACTGAAATCATCTACAACCGGCAGAATATTTTGTTGGTGTCCAATTTATACGAGGAATACCAACCATTTATTTTTTCGGTAATTCCTCATCTTTGGGGAATAAAAATATAGAATTGTAATTATTATCTTTTAAAGTAGTATCATATTTTCCCTTGCAATTGGGAACACACCAACTCCATGGCATTATTAATGAATATGTGAAATTTGTAAAAAAAATAAATGTAAAACAAAGTGTCTAAAAATGCTACAGATTGTATTAAATAAATGTGTTACACGTAGAAATAAGGATCTGTAGAGTTAATATAAATAAATAAAACACCTGGATTATTGCTCCGATTCTGATAGAGGACTTCAGTTCTACATTAATATAAATATTTGAAAGATAGACGAAAGGCCGGTAGAGGGAGACTGTGTAGCTTGGAGGCTGATACGGTAGGTTGGGTTAGGTATATCGAAGCCGGACTCTCGCGGTGTTGCCATTTTATCTCGAGCACGGCTAGTACCAGAGTCGGCTGTGCCTATGTCCATGGTCGCGTCGCAAGCAGGGATAGTGGCAGTCATATTTGAACCGTTTCTCGTAGTATGGTATGCAGTGCGTATTCACCTCATATATTTTAATAATTATAGATACACATTTCTCTTAAATTTTCATTATTTTTACAATTTATATTCGTGAATAATCACTTCGTTAGTATATACTTACAATTAGACGTCTGCATTGAGCTCTAAACATACCTGGAGAGTGAACAGAGCAATGACGGCCGGTCCGAGAAAGAGGGTAGATAACGGGTGAACCTATCTCTGTTTTACAACAGGCTATGGATGTATAGTGCATGTGAGTGAAGTTACCTGCGCATACATAACACAGATAGTACAAAGTGAGAGGGATAATAGGAAGAAGGATAGGTTCACCGCTTATCTTCTATTTTCCACCCCCCACCAACCTTGCACTGTCCTTCAGGTCCATGCAGGTGCATGGTCGGAACACTGCGGAACATCCATTACACTGTATTACCCTGTATTAAGTACACCGTGTGCTAGGATAATGGAAGGAACTGCTTGGACGTGAAAAGACGCCAGTGCCAAGGAAATTATTTTTTTTATCATGAGGTGCTTATATGCTAGCCTTTTACCCCTCTAGACTTTCCTCTGTAGTTCATGCCAAGACTGTATTATTAAGTTCTCGTAGTGATACGTGAAAATTAGTATCTAATAATATATAAATCAGGGAATGTCAACCATGGACGACGTTCTCGAAAGCTGGGAAGAAATAGAAGAATCAGAGGTAAATTACTTTTTTTTAATAAATTGAACAGAATATTATTTTCAAGTCGAATTGATAAAAAAGTAATTGTGTTAACCTATATCACGAAAGAAATGTTTAAAACGTTAATTTTTACGGACGCTATGTACATTAAACCAAAATATTTTAAGCATTACGATCACGCCAAATTCAACTATCACGGAAAAGATGTTCATATTTTAATTATTCATGAATTCTTAGGTTCTTATACTTGTGCATGCTATGTGTGTTCTTATATTCTTCTATTACATGGGCAAGGTATCCATGTGCCTAGTGATAGTAGTGGTAATAACGAGTATATCGCTTCCCATAAGGATATCTCTATTTTTACGAAAAAAAATATTATTAATTATAAAATATAATTATTGTACACTTCAGCTTAAAATATTGTTGGAAATGTTTTATGTGCTTTATATTTTTATTCTCTGTAAAAGATAATTATGCTATCACAGTTTAAACCTTTCACAAATAACATACTCTTTTAATTTATATTTGTAAATATGACAAATAGTCTGATAATGCAATTAAGAGTACAAAAAGCATGACTAATTACTAGAAAATGTGTAAGAATTATTTTGTAAAGTTATGATTAACAATGATACGCAGAATATAACTGAAATAGGTGGTCAGACTTTAGGAGCGTATTTTGCACATCTTAAACACAAAAAGAGGTGATAGACAAGGGCAGGGTTGCCAGATCAGGCCTGATCTTTTTCCGGAGATTTCAATTTTGTTGATGATTGTAGTCAGGCTGGAGGGCAGGGGGGAGTGAGAGAGAAAAAGGGCCAATAAGAAAAAAGACATCTAAAATTCATTATAATCATGACTTATAAAGGAGTGATAATAAAAATAAAAGTGTTATGAATATTTATTAGAATTTGTTACAGATTTTAATATTTTTTTATTTTTTTATGGCACTTAGTGTGCCTGCCTGAGGCCGGAGACAACAGTTTAAAACCTGAGACTCCGGCTGAATGCCGAAGATCTGGCAACCCTGAACATGGGTCTGCAAATTCTTACTTTCCAAGATATAAAAGTTTTTTGGTTATAATCAAATGTTGTGAGAAGGTTTTTCAAGTTTATCCTGTAAATATTACATGGCCTTTTAGCATTCATTTCTGTTGGAAGCAAGTAGGAGTTTCTTATAAACAATTTCACTGCTTGATATTGAACAAGGAAAGACCAATTGTGCGGCATTTACATTCTCATGGTTTGAATCTTATGGAGTTTTATTCATTAGAATCATATCAAGACCTTCATTTATAACGCTTCTGTTTCTATTGCGCAAGTTCTCCAAAATTGTATATCCAGGGTTGCCAGATCTTCGGCATTCAGCCGGAGTCTCAGGTTTTAAACCGTTGTCTCCGGCCTCAGGCAGACACAATAAGTGCCATAAAAAAATAAAAAAATAAAAAATCTGTAACAAATTCCAATAAATATTCATAATACTTTTATTATTATTATTACTCCTTTATAAGAAGTCGTTATTGTAATGAATTTTAGATGTCTGTTTTCTTATTGGCCTTTTTTCTCTCTCACTCCCCCCCTCCCTCCCGTCAGCTGCAATCCTCTACAAAATTCAAATCTCCGGCAAAAGATCAGACCTGATCTGGCAACCCTGGACTATTATCCTTTTGTATGAAAACGTTTAAAATAATCCTGTAATTATTTAGTGTGTTTGATAGTCCATGAATTATGAATGTGAGGCAGGTATTAATGTGGAAGGAAATCATTTTCTGCAATTGCTTTAGTGGAGTACGTAAGCAAAATGTGTTTATGTCTTCTGAAGAATGATTTCAGCATCCATGTTTATATAACCTATTTTTATCCTTAAAATAAACACAATACGCTTCTAAACTTTGTCTACTTATTTTAATTATACCCTGTATGTACATTGGTGTATACAATCTGAATATGTTATAATAACGTAATATTAGAACTACAATGGATTTTAGGCTCTCGACAAAAAGTTGGATGCCCTCCAGTTAAATGCGGTAGAAGCATTAGAAGAAATAGAATCTTCTAGGTAGGTTCAGGAAGATTGACTTTATAACGGTTTATGGAAATTTAAAAAAAAGTACATAAGAAAGCGATTTTAATGAATAGCAAAATGTATTAACACATGGTAATTGTCTAAAAGAAATTAATAAAAGAGTATCTGTAAAGTACCAGTTTAATTATTAAAGCTAGATTTATTTAGATCCATGTCAGATATTAATAATTACAATTTATTGATGTCGACATAAAAATAATATTGCTTAGATAAAAACAATAGTTGCATACATATGTGTGCAAAAAAGGAGCGAATGGGCAGGCAGGAAGAGAGAGAGCTTCATACAATGTGTTTCAGAGCTACAGATGCAAAATTCACTAGGTATTAAAATTCACAGAAGGAAATAAAGAAGTAATTAAACATATGTTTACAAAATAATCATTTTTTAACTATTTATCTTGTTTTATAAAATTTTTAAAGCTTTGTTATATAATTGAACTGGTACATTTATGTTCACGAATCCCTTTAATACAGGGACAAATGAAGATGGAAGGAAATTTCTAGCTGTAACAGAAACATTAAAAATTATGGATTCACAATTACCTGGAAGTATTATGATTAATTGATGTGAATTTTACTACTGAAAACATAATCAAAACTAATTCATGAACAGATATGTTTATATCTACGATCACCTATTAAGTACTTGTTGGCCAATTGAATTTTTGAAAAATCATTTTACAATATATTCAATCAGGGCCGTTCCTGAATATTCTTTAATTAAGAATTTAATATGTAGTTTTTACTTTTATATCTATACATACATAATTTTAAACAGTTATCATGCAAAAGAGTTTCGATTATTATTCTTATTAATCAATATTTTACATATAATAAACGGCCTGCGGCCGCCCCTAGGTTTGGCCGCCCAGATGCGGGGGCACCTTCTGTACCCTGCCAGGAACCTGGCCCTGTATTCAATCTTACGAACAGCTATTGCTTTACTTTAAAAACCGTATCAATTAGTCTGCATACTTACATTTTTGAAAAGTTTTTTATTCTTTTCATTACATACTTCTACTAATTAATTGAGTTTGTACTTATTATTTGCATCTGTTCCTGAAACGCCCTGTATATATGTAATTACTTTTTAATGGATTCTGTAATAAATTCGTTTAATACAATATAGCTATTACAATGTCTTTTATACTACAATATTTTATGATATAATATTCTAGTTTCAAGACGAATCACAGTACAAACACAAGAATGATAATACTAGGTGAAGATGGTATGAGATCTCAGTACGTACCCCCCAAACCAACGGTAAAAATATTAAAAAGACCTACAAGAGATTCGCAAGGTGGTGGTGATGGTCCATTAGTGAATGGAGATAAACCAAAGCAACCAATAAAATCTTTGAAACAGGTATATTTTTAATATCTTCAAGTGAGAAATATAAAAAGATACATATATATATATATGTAATCAACAATATTTGTAGAGGGAACAAGAATATGCAGAAGCAAGGAAAAGAATTTTAGGTGAAGAAAAAAGTCCAGAGGAAAAACTAGTGCAAGAAATAAGTAGAATTCAACCAAAGCCAGTAACTCCAAGTGGTAGTGGCCTGCCGAATAACGTTATTCGTATGCCTATTGGACCTGATGGAACGAGGGGATTTAATGTGCGCAGGTAGCGTGTCTTCCAGGGATCAACGTTTCCCACCCATCTTTTTCCTCTTCTTCCTTCTTCTTGGCGCGGGGAAGAGAGGCAGCTATGAGGCTGATGGCAGAAAATAGCTTGGTATTACTGACCAAATGCAACTGTCTTGCTCCTGTCGTATTGAGTGGAGCATAGTAAAAGTTGTGCCCTGCAGGCACTGCTTTACATAGATCACATTTACGAAAGGATCAAGGCTATAAATTGGCGGAGATGAGTCACGATAGGAATGGTAATATTTCTTACCAATGTGATGCTATATTTTGTTGATGTTTGTTATATTTTAGAAAAACTTCAATAAAAAAAATAAAAATCTATGACCGTTATACGGGGAACACGTTAAAATGAAATATTTGAATTACAATATAATATCAAATGGAAAACTGTTTGATTTTCTACACTTGTATGTGCTTTTGAAACAAATTGTACAATAAAAAAATTTCTCTTCTAGCAGCTTGTTATATACAGGGTGTCCGGTAAATTGCAGTGCAACCGAAAAGGTGATTCCTTAGGCCGTCGGTCCACGAAGCGTCGTGTCATAGACCAATCGTTCGCCAGGCATCTTGACAAATGCACATCAATGCGCCGTATGATTGGTTTCTACGCGTACGCGTCTATGACGCGACGCTTCGTGGACAGACAGCCTTATAAAACAATAAGTAAAAAATATAGAATGAAGTTTTTATTGCTTGCCGGGATTCCGAGAAGGATGATTTTAAATATAAAAGTACCACCAGTACAGGTACAGATGTATCACGTTATACAAACACATTTTGTGTGTGATCACACTGTTAGTTTAAATTATGCTACATAATCTTATTTAATGCTGATATCCAGGGCCGGCGCGAGGATGGTTGGCGCCCTTATGCAAGAAAATTTTTGGCGCCCCCAAATTTTTGCACCTGTTTTGTATTTAATATGTTTTGTCTTTTCGAGGTACAATAACAAAAATACATTTACATTTTGTTTACGTGGGAGTTGGATTCCTTTATTATTAAGTGTGCGAAATAGTTTTTTAGCGCCCCCTTCGGCTGGCGCCCTTATGCGGCGCATAACTTGCATAATGGGTTCCGCCGGTCCTGCTGATATCGTAGTATAGAAATGAGTAAACCAAGTGAATGATAGTAGTGGAAGAGGTTTTTATAGTTATAGGTGTGAATGAAGAGTGCTTGAAACGGAAGGATCGAGTAGATGTTTAGGGTTTAGGTATTGGATTGCATGTAAGGTGTACATTAGGATCGTTTTTATTTATTACTGAAACTAATTGCTTCGTGTAATTTTATATAATAAGTGTATATTAAGATTTCATGTTCAAAGTTATTTTTCTCGGAAATTAAGCAAGCAATCGAAAAGCTTTACTCTATATGTTTATAAGGATTCATCTCCTCGTCCGTTGTGCTACGATTTACTGGGTACCCTGTATTTCAGCAATTAATCTTTTCTTCTAATTTTATTCTACTATATTTTACAACTAAGAAGGTGATGAAGGGTATCTTATTTTAATAATCGAAGTTACCAGTATTATTAAAATGTATATAAGCATTGCTGGTTACGGAGAGAAAGATTATATAGTGAACATAATGTCCTTATGAGTGGAGGCGCTTTGTGGTATTTAAAGATTGTTACTGTCTTTATAAATGAAATCGTGTATAGTATTTCCCGGTTATAGTTTCATTTATTGCCGCAGTTATACAGTTTCATAAGTCATCCCCAGTAATGATTCAATGGACGTGACAAAATCTCTGTTCCATGTTGACTTTCTATTCCCATCAACTGAGGAGATCTCCCTCGGACCCAGCTAACCGTGAAACACGGTAAGTTGCCAGCTCCTCGTGGAAGCTGCCGGCTGACATTTAGAACCCCAAATCTACGCTACAATAACTTATCTAATAATGAAAAATTATATGCTTATACTTTTAGTTCTAATGAGATCTTGCTGATGAAAATAAGACGAAACAAGCATAATTTGGATAGTTTTGCGTTACTATATTAATGAGTATGTATTTATTGCCTTTCACTGTCTCTTTTGATAAATCACAAAGTCGGATTGTTGATTATATTTAACCCCTTGCCTTACAATAACGAATGACACAGATAGTGCCTTTTTATGTGTGGATGAAAGTGATGAATACTGTATGGAAATGCATTTAAACAATGACACGGCATCTGATAATTGTTTTATTGAATCTTATAACAATCCCTCAGGATAGTGGAGATAGTGACATACAACCGGTAGTACGAAAATGCGCAAAACGATTAATTAGTAGTGACGATGAGAATGAAACTATTATCGACATTAATCAATCACCAGAAATTAGGTGAAAATGCTAGTGCAGTAAATTTCTTTCGTGTAATATTTGATTCAAAATTCTCGCAGACACTGGTTATGGAAGCACATTTTTATGCCGAACAAGTCATAGAACATACAAAGATAATGGCAATCGAAAAAAGAAACTAGTTGAGGCATAAAAGCTTTTTATATTCTCTGTATATTAATGGCACAATTGAAAAATCAAACATCCAAATGTACTGGTTAAAAAAATCCATAATAGAAACTTCAATATTTAGAAAAGTTATGCCTTTTAAAAGATTTTTACAAATTTCAAGATTCTTAGATTTTTTTAATAATGCTATAGCAGTTAATACAGATCGACTATACAAAATCAAACGTATTATACGTTTTTGCAATGAGAAAATTAAAGTTACACGTACATTTTATCGGAGAATGTGTCGATTAATTTACTGGTTAAATTTAAAGGATGGTTTTCCTACATATAGTATAATCCATCAAAAAGAGCTAAATTTGTAATAAAGGTATATAAATTATGTGAATCAATATGGGATATGAGATTTTGTACTCATTTTAAGATATGTACAGGCCAAGTGTCACGGGGAAATCCGCAAAATTGGTGACACAGTATATTGGTTCGCACGTGTCCTGCTGGGCGGCTCAGAATAGCACGTGAAATCAGTGGACGTGAAATAAAACAATGTTTTATTTATAAGTAGGACTCGTTACGCGACAGCTCCTTAGAGGTAGACGCGATTTAATAATAATTTCGGCTCACGCAGTACGCTTATGTCTGAATTAGACTTAGAGTCGGGCAGAATGGACGTCACACGACAATAGGCTTGGAACGACTGACATTTATTTATTCTGCCTTGACAATGGCATCGATTATTACTATCGGAACTTACAGAGTGGAGGGGCGATTTTTATGTCTGTGGTGCGAATGTCCGGCGTGACACCTCCATTTCTGGATTGAATTCGTCCCCGAAGTTTTAATGACGGCGTGACACCTCCATTTCTGGATTGAACTTCGTCCCCGAAGTTTTAATTTCAAGACTCGCTGAATCGGAGCCTTCTGGTTGGAGATGTGATAGTCTTCAATTTGGGGAAACTGAGCGTTGTATGCGGTGGTACTTCTGAGGCAGCTGGACTTTCAGATGTATAATACATGGACATAGAGCTGGTAGTATTGTAATGGTGTTTACCGGCTGTGTTTGTATTAAAACAGTTGTAAAAGCTGCATGGTTTACATAAACATAGGAGTACTCTCCATAATCTAAGCTTAAAACCTAGGTACAATAATGATACTATAACTAAAGTGCCTGTGAGGATTTGTAGAAAAGTCCAGGTAGTTTCGGAACGCGATAGAATTCTAACATGAGTTGAGATTTCTTGGGCTTCTTTGGTTAGTCTGGATTTATGTAGAAGAGAGGAGGACGATAGTAGGTATTTGGTAGGTGACTGTATCGTTTAAAGAAGGTAGGGTAAAGTTGGAAATGACTAGTGGAATGGCGAGGGATTTTGGATTTATTTCGTCCATGCTTGAGTAAAGCGTGTGTGTCTTATGCATCCTGGTCGTATTTTTACCAAGTTGGTTCCGGAGAGATGAGTGGTAACTGTGCCGATTTTGTCAGGGCAGGTGACTCGAAGTACTGTTGCACCATAGGAGCCGTGAATCGAAGAATATTTAGAATGTAAGGGTACCCAAATAGTTTGTCTGGTTGTGAGGATTGAAATAGGACACGAGTCTCTGTTGGCTGGTAGGCGGTTTAGGGCTAAACGTAAGGAAGGATCGGTTAGTTCAGAGTTGAGTGTAGGATAGAGATGTTCGCAAATATATATGTCGTTTAAGATGAGACATTTATCGATTTCTCGCTCGGTGATAGTGAAATGTTGCTGCGTTTCATGATCGATTAATATAAAATTTTCGCCATGTGATATAGCGTGTAGGTGAGTAAAGGAATAGTTACTAGCGTGTACAAGATATATGCGGTTTCTTCGATGATCGGAATTTGAATTTCAAAACATAGTTTGTTACCGTTTAGTACGAAAATGTTTGTTTTTGCGACCTTGAGGAATTTGTAGGCGAATTCGACAGGGTCCGTGGTTATTAAGTGTTTAATGCCAAAATTCGATTTTAATATTGAAAGAGTTAATTTGACTTGCTCCTAATTGAGTAAGATTGGATCGATTTTGCCTTGTCTGCCGTTAGTGACCAGTGATCGAAGGTTTTCGATCATTTCGCTATGTTCCGTTACAATTTCGAAAAATTCAAGTAAATATTGTAACGTTAGTTCCTGAGTTTCTAATTTGTGTATCGCGACATTAGTTGTGTTCGATAGATTTTGTATGAAAGTGGTTATTTTTAGCTTAAACGTTTCCTGATCCCTGAGTGTTGTCTTTAGAATCGACGTTTCGTTTGCGATGAGAGTGCTGAGTTTATGGTTATCTGCATATAGTTTTTCTATCTCTGTGTTATAATAACTAGCTTCTCTTTGACTAAGAATGTGCAATAATATATTAGATACTTCACCTATTGGGTTAAGTATTTCCCTTTTTTGTCGTACATAATGTTCTAGATTGATAGGTCTGCTATATCCTAGACTGGTTAATAATGTGTCTCTTTGAGTTAAACTACGCTTAAATCTATTGATAATATGGTTCAATACAGACATAGTGAGTAGGCCTGCCTTTGCGAAAAGTAGGTGATGCAGAGCCTGTGTTATTTGCAGCTCGGATTGTCGCACTTCTCCGAGGTCTACATAGACTATTGTCTTCCACTGCTTGTGGTAGAGTCGTGTCAGCCCGATGGGATCAAGGTGAAGATTCGGGTGTGCTCGAATCGCATGACGGTGACGGAAAGAAGATTGTCACCTAATACTTTTGAGAGAACGAGTATTCGTAACAACATCATTTTACCCTGTGACAGTTCGAAATTGTTAACGCATATACGGTTCAAATCGATTTCCGTTGACTCTGTAGCTCCGATTGTCCTTTAAAATATGATAATTAGGAGAGTTGGACGTCAATATTGTTGCGAGCACCGGGTATAGGCCCGTGCATAGCCTGCTGGTGCTCGCAGCTGAAGATAGAAGAAGCTCGGAGAGCATCGCTCTGGAAGACGAGAGCATCGCTGGAGTTCCGGAGGACGCTCGACCAGGATGCTTCGTCGTTGGAGATTCCTTCTGAGGGAATGCGACGCAGGGGAATCATCGTTGGAGCAGAGTTCCAGGGACGACGTGGGACAAGAAGCTGGAACGCTTAACCAAGGAGGACCGCGTGACTTGAAGATTTCGTCAGCCGTCCCGATGTACCCACGCCTTGCTCAGGGTTTTTCCGTGGTTTTCCCCTGAGCGAGAAGGCAAATGCCGAGGTGGATGTCTGAAGAAGCCACGGAGCTGCACGACCATTTCTTCGGACAGGGGTACGAAGATTCTGAAGAGGATCTACTGCGGCCGGGACGTCCGCTCTTCTGGAGGGGGGAGCAGTGTTGCGAGCACCGGGTATAGGCCCGTGCATAGCCTGCTGGTGCTCGCAGCTGAAGATAGAAGAAGGTCGGCCCCCTTCAAGAGGACGATCGGAGAGGCCGACGAGAAGGAGGTCTTGTACCGAACGCCATTGCGTTCGGACGTACGGGTCACACCTTTGTAAACTATTGGTCTATGTAACAATATAGTTCAGTCGTGTGTGCGTCCGTGTCTGTTACTCTACTCCTTTGTGTCGGGGTGGCCTGCGGTGAAAACGCCCCGGCGCAACAATATGGTGTACAATCCCAACAACTCGGCGTCGATTTTAGACGTAGGAGAATCATTATGTAGCATTACGAGATCCCCTTCGTTGAAAATTTGCTGATAGCGAATGAGTTTCGCATCTTGTTGGTTCTTATGTTTTTCTTTATTCGCTTCAATGCGTTTTCTTGCTGCTTCGATGTAGGCGTTGTGCCGCTGTTTCCAGGAGTGAATTAACGTAGTTTTTGAGAGAGCTGGGGTGGTGGATATGGTGGATGGTAAGTTTGCCTTGCGACCGAACGTGAGTTCGAATGGCGTAATTCCAATTCCATCAGGCGATGCGGTGTTATAGCCAAAACATATCATGTCAACATATCAACTTTTCGTCCCAGTTGCAGTCCTTCCTGTGTAAGGCTGTTTGTATAAGATCTGTCACTAGAGCATGTGTTCTTTCCAGTGTTCCGTTACTTTCAAGATGGAAGGCTGTGGCTCGAATGTGTCTAATATTCCAGATGTTTTCATA
Source organism: Andrena cerasifolii (assembly GCF_050908995.1). Lineage (NCBI taxonomy): Eukaryota > Metazoa > Arthropoda > Insecta > Hymenoptera > Andrenidae > Andrena > Andrena cerasifolii. The sequence goes on along the minus strand of NC_135125.1, from coordinate 2,060,506 downwards.
ATTCTGCATCCACTGGCTGACGAAGTTGGTACCATTATCCCTGAGGACATGCTCAGGCGATGAAAATATGTACAAGTAGTGGTTGATGGTAGAGCTGTACGAGTACTTGAATATTCGGGTAGCTTGAAATCCGAACCAATCCGGGACTCGGTTTCCAAGCCGAGCCGGGTACCCGAAAGAACCGAGCGGCTCGGATAGAACCAAGTACTTGAATTTTTTTCAAGCGGCCCGAAAGAAACCGGGCGGATTGGATGGAACCGAGCGGATTGAATTTTTCCAAGCGGCCCGAAAGAAACCGGGCGGATTGGATGGAACCGAGCGGATTGAATTTTTCCAAACGGCCCGAAAGAAACCGGGCGGCTTGGAAAGTAAGCGGGCGGGCCCTGAGAAACCGGGTGGCTTGGAAAGAAACGAACGGTCCGAATGAAGGTCGAGCGGACCGCTCGTTTCTTTCCAAGCCACCCGGTTTCTCAGGGCCCGCCCGCTTACTTTCCAAGCCGCCCGGTTTCTTTCGGGCCGTTTGGAAAAATTCAATCCGCTCGGTTCCATCCAATCCGCCCGGTTTCTTTCGGGCCGCTTGGAAAAATTCAATCCGCTCGGTTCCATCCAATCCGCCCGGTTTCTTTCGGGCCGCTTGAAAAAAATTCAAGTACTTGGTTCTATCCGAGCCGCTCGGTTCTTTCGGGTACCCGGCTCGGCTCGGTTTTTCAAGCCAAGCCAGGCTCGGCTTGCTTTTTCCGGGTACTTGATCAGCTCTAGTTGATGGGAGCTTCTATAATGTTTGTTGTACGGGTTTCTTTCAGAGGGATGAACATGAGATATTTTGTGAGCATATATTGTATGGATAAAATGTACACGCTTCCGTTTGCTGTTTGAGGTAGATGTCCATAGATGTTCATGGCAATTTTGTCGTTGGGTTCCAGAGGTGTGTCAGGGACAGTGATGCCAGAACGGTGGGTTTTGTCCCACGGCCGCTACCACCACTCCACGACCAAGCGTACCCCCTCCTAGCGTCCGTACCGCACCACACAAGCATACCCGTCCCTCCATTCGTGTGCCGTACGCGCTGCCTGGCCTTTCCCGACATCGAAGCGCTTGGCGCGCAAGCGAAAAATCAAGACTTCACATCCCGGTGCGGATATTACTTTTTTTTTTTAATTATTCACTAATTTCTCTTTCTATACTCTCAGCAGACTAAACGCTTAAAAACTATTAATTTACTAAGCATTTTCGAAGCTTGATTTGCTGCTAAAGTGCGATCCTCTTTTGGCTTGTATCGCACTACTCCAAGCGTAAGTACCCTACCTTCTGTCAGTGTGCCGTACGCGCTGCCTGGTCGGCGCTCTCCGCCGAGAATTCATTTCATCGAGGTTTGAACCTCAATGCGAAGATTCTACTTTTTTCATGAATTATTTTCTAACTTCTCTTTCTATATTCTCAGTAGAATAAAAACTTGAAAACTGTTAATTTACAAAGAATTTTCGCAGCAGGCTAATGTACGATGTTGGTCTTCTGCCTTTTGTATACATAAACAGAAATAATTCCTTGAAATGCTACTTACAAAATAATCCAGTTTTTCCATCCCTCACACATTTGCTGAGTATATTCAGGTGTTTGCCCCATTCCAACGCCGAGGCCAAAAGGATTTTCTCAATTTTGCCTGATACAAAAACCAAGAAGAGGAATAAAATGGGTAGCGAATTTGTTCTATCTGTGTGGTGCGCACAGCCCTAAACGCCAGAAATGAGACTAGTCGCACCATGACTGTCGACGATAGGCATCTCGCTCTTATGTCGGGAGATCATTTGTATAAAAATTTGTCCAATCCCCAACAATTTAAGCAACTCACCCTCCACGCATTTTGGAACATATAGCTCCGACAGCTTCATCGTCACATTTTACCGACCTCTTTCTTGTACAGTATCACCTACCTTAGCGTGTACATGCATAATTTACGAAACAGTCACAATAGTATTGTAGTGGTGCTATCACAGCTTCTACGCGTATCTCACCTTCCCGAACCTTCACCGATCCTATCCATTCTATCCATCTCGACCTATCCTTATCCTCTCCTGATGGAAGAAGCCCACCACCTTCTCGTGGTTTCCATCGAGCAATGACACAATTTTCGTAAATAATCAACAAGCAACTAAGCAGATACGTATAAACCTGATTAACACGAAAAGAGTGTCGTAAAAAATGTGATTGAGATCCGGAATCTAGCATACTCGACACGTTTACGGCTGTTGTCGCTTGTGCAAAAGAATCAGTATCGCGGTGGACAGTCAGTAATACCTCCGAACTCGTACTCGCACTCAACGCAGGGACGTTTGCCTGTATCGACGTTTGCTGATTAGGCGAGTGTTCTTTGTGCAACAGTGTGTGGTGTTTCCACTTGCACTGCTTGCACGTTCCAGCAGTGCAATTTTTAGCGAAGTGCGACAGACGTAAGCAATTGACGCAGAGTCCTGCACTCTTAACCATTTCCACCCGCTGATCGACGCTACTATTTGCCAAATCTGGACACGCATACGTAAAATGCATGCCCTTGCACAAGTAACACGACACATTTTTCCTTCGTAGATCCTGGTGGACGAACAATTCGCCTGACACTCGAAGCGTGGTCTCGTACAATACCTCTGCAGGCGAAGTGTTAAGGTCCTCATTGAAGCTGGTGTGAAGTCCGAGCATGACACAAGACAGCAGGTCCGTCCAAGGCTCGTGCGGTCTGCAGATTAGGGCGGCCTTGAAGGAGTGATACAAGTGTTCAATGATTCCGTTGGAACACGGGTGGAAAGACGAAGTTCTCGTCTTGTTCGCTCCGAGGAACCTGGCGGGGGCTCCGAATAGCGATGACTCGAATTGAGGTCCTTGGTTGCTTGTTATGGTCAATGGCGTGCCGTAGTGGCTGCACCAGTCGGTAAAGAGGGTTGTTGCGACCGTCTCTGCAGTGACGTTCCTGAAGGGCACAGCCACCGACCACCTGGAGAAGCGATCAATTATCGTGAGGCAATAGCTTAATCCGTTGACTTCTGGCATGTGAACGATGTCAATATTGATATGGTTGAATCGCGCATCTGTTACATCAGTCCCTTCGGACGCTAAGCGGTTGTTGCGCTGGATTTTAACTCGTTGGCAAGCTATGCATTCTCTTGCCTACTTCAAGGCGTCCCGTTTGATGCTGGGCCACACATATTTTTCCCTGAGGAGGTGTGAGGTGCCGCGTCCACTAGGGTGTGATGGACGGTGGACTGTGTCGATGGCCGTCCTTCTCAGAGATCCAAGTATGTAAGGTCCGACAAACTTTGTGGATATGTCGCAGTATATGCTGATGCCGGGGTCGATTATGAGGCGCAGAAATGTAAGATTGGAATTGCTACGAATTATTTTTCCAAGTGGAGCTTAGAGTCGGGGGTGCGTGTGGGGTGTACCTGCGATATTAATTCATCATCCCTAAAAAGCGTCGGAGATCCCTGATCGTGGCTAGCTTTGGATAGTTGATGATGTTCTGGATCCGGTCTCGTGGGGGTTTATAGTCGTGTTGTTTAATTATGTGCCCCAGGTAGATTACCTCTTCCTGACCCAGTTAGCATTTGCTCGGGTTGATGGGTAGTTGGTACTGCTTCGATCGCTCGCTCCAGGTGCTGCTCATGTGACGTCGAGAGGACCAGAATGTCGTCTACGTAACAAAACACGATCTCTATGTCTCTAAAAATAGAGTCGACGTACCTTGTGTCTGTGTGGCACTTCTCAGGTCCAATGGCATTACGAGGAACTTGTACAAGCCAAAAGGACTGAAGATGGCGGTTTTCTGTATGTTCTCGTCAGGCATGGTGTATCGACGCTGCTGTGGAAGGCGGTGAGGATCGCTCTGGATCAGGCCAGGGGCGAAATGCACTCTTTGCCAAGTCGGTTTGGACGAACATACCACGGAAACACAACGGAAACACTTCACAGTACACAATAATCACGTAAAACAATGAATACTATTATGGCCGTTTCCGTTTCAAAAGATCGGGAATCGCTGGGCGACAAAAGTCGGCGTCGAACAGTGCGTGCGAGAGCGTGTTTACCAAATCGAGATGTTATCGGAACTAACGGTTGGATGCCCGATCTACCGCGAGGTGTCGAAAGCCCGATCCGTGCAAAAACTTTAACACGGACGTGTTAATGCGCTCTCACACGCACATTTAAACATACGCGAGGTGGCGCGCTGGTTTTCGGCCGCAACACATGGGAATCTGGTAGTAAGCCTTCGTCAGATCTAACGCAGAGAATATTTTGTTGCTGTGCAGTTTTGCAAATAGGTCATCTATAGGCGGGAGTGGGTAGAGGTCAGGAACTGTTTGCAAGTTGAGTGGTCTGTAGTCCCCCCAGAGCTGTCAATCACCTGATTATTCCTTGCTCGAGCATTGCCAGTGTTGGATATGCGACCAAAAGGCGCGCCTATTTATCGGGCGCGAGCCTGCAAAGCTCCGCGGATCGGTGTCACTTACGTCTCTCCGTTTCGAGCAATAGCATCGTGTGAACAATACAGTTAGTGTGTTAGTCGAACGACTTCGTTTTCCTTACTTCCTTTCGGGCTCCCAAGTACATCCATAATGGCCATAATTTTAGCCATGGTTGCTGCAAGTTTCCTTTCCCGCCAGTCTACGTGGTTGAAACGCGACGGGTCGCATCCAACGTTGTCGTACGAACCAGTCCATTACGGTTTGAATAGTTATGATGACGTATTTCGCCAGTACTTTTACATATTTTTCCATCTGGTCCGACCGGTGGCTGTGAGTGATTTCGACCGTGGAGATGCCGTGTACAGCAGCCTTGGCTATGCTTCCCATTCTTGATAGCCGGGTACGAGATTCGATGAGCCGTTTGTTTTTTAAGTCGATAAGTAAAGCGTGACCGACGAAGTCTGCCCCGATGATCGGCGTTTTGACATTGGAGAAGCTAACGGCCATTTGAAATTGCGATGCAGTCCAAGATCAAACGCTACGAGTCGTTGGCCGTACGTGTGTGTGACCGTGGAGTTCACAGCGCGGAGTTGGTATGACGTGGTTTGACGTCTCTGCTTGAAATACCCGCGCGGCATCACTGAAACGACCGATCCTGAGTCTATCAGGAATTTCAGGCCGGTGGTCCTGTCGAAGACGTGAAGGCGATGTCCTTTTGTTTGGGAATACAGTAGTTCCAAGCGTCGCCATACTCACTCTCGCCGTAGCACCTCCCGGAGAACGGAAGTCGCGGCAGATCAACGATCAATCCACCAATCAGCGCGCCGATTTGATCGTTCTAGTCAACGCGCTAACGGAAGTTCGCGTCCATCTTTCTTCTCTCTCGTTATCGCGACGGTTCTGTTAAGACGTGTTGGACATGCGGAGTTTTCATCTTAACGTGTTTTACTCTCAGAACACGTAACCAGTTAATTGTTCGCGCATAGCTCGTTACTGTCAAATCTCGCTATTTCACTCATCACTGTTTCGCACCCAAAATAGAATTGTATTTCTTTCGTTGGTGACACATGCGTGCCTTCGTGTATTAATCGCCGCCTGTATCTTTACGACGTCTCGTGAATTAATATAATCTCGTGGAGAGCTTATACTCTGTGCATTTGAAACAGCTCACACTCTTGTATTCGTGCATTTTAATAAACTTGACTCAATTGTTCACAAGTTGTGTAGTGTTGCATGCGATCGCGAACATAACCTTATCGGTATCCTTTGACGCTCGCGAAAGACTTTCGAAATCCCAAACACCTTTGTTTGCTGGGCGTCTCGTCGTTGCCAAATGCCATTTCCGCCGCCGCGACCTGCGTGCGTCATTCTTGTGGATTGCGCGCTCTCGAGCAGGGTTTGTGACATTTATAGGCTTCGTCGCCAAATTTCCTGTGGAAGTAGCACAGACTTGTATCCTCTCTCCGGTTTTGAGATTTGCTACGCGACTGTGAGCACGAGCACGAGCGTTGATTCATTTCGCGATGTCGCAGGACGAACTTTGCAAGGTCTGGTAACTCGCTAATAGCAAGGATGCCTCAAATTTGATCGGGCAGCTGTTCTAGGAACAGTGTGCGTAGAACCGAGTTACCGCACTGGCCTCCCGCGAGATTTTTTATCTTCTGCAAAATGACCGACGGTTTTTCCTCAGTGTTCTGGGAGACCATGTAGCAACCATCTTAGTTTTTATTCGCTTCGTTCCGGAAAAGAGCCCACGATGCGTTCTTTGATCACCACATATTTGTTGTTTTCGGGCGGCGTAGCGATCAGATTGGACTCGTACAGTAGCGCCATCTGGTTTAGGTGTAGTACGATATGCCTCAATTTTGTCGTATCACTCGTTATGTGAGAGAGCTCGAATTCCGCTTCTACCTGGTTAAACCACAGTGTGTGATTTTCCTTCCAGGATCGGGTAATCTTCACCTGTTGAATGGCTGAGATGTCGGCTGCGAACGGCTGGTCCGTGTTTGGATGATCACGTGGCTGTTGCTGCAGTTCCATGCGGTTTAGTAGTTTAGCATCTTTTCTTGCATCCCATCCAGTTGCTGTTGAGTAACCGGGATATTGGCCTGGGATGCCGTGCCGGAGGTCTCACCGGTTTTCGTGTTCGGCATGGCGACACAAACATTCGTCCAGCTGGTACAGCACCCGAATAAAGAACAAAGGTTGCTCCTGTCGTGAGTCGCGGGGTCACTAATGTGGTCGTTATTGTGACGACCGGGACACTTGAGGTACCAACTAAAAAAAGTCGAAAGCATTTTGGTATAAAATGATTATGTATTTAATGAATAACAATACTGGATAACGAAAGTGACCATGTACAAGATGGCGTGTGTGTGTCGCCAAAGCTGTGGCAGAAGTTTTACCGAGTGGCTAGAGGGGAAGTTTCTTGAAACTAGCGACTGTGGCGCTAGGCGGGTTCTCTTGGAACGAGAGTATATTTCCGTGCTTGACGTCGGCTTTGCATGTCGCGCTGATCCGCGTTGTGGCGCTATGTGTCGGGATTCGGAGGAACTGACGGCAAAGCGACCACAGTGCCATCGGATTCCGGAGCCGTGTTCCGAGCCCCGAGGCGGGCTACCGCCCCAGCTTCTGTTTCGTGACCCCCAGTTTCGCGGACCAGGTGTTCGGGTGATTCGGATAAGAACGTCGCCCCCCTCCCGTATAATGGGGAAAAGGGTATCCACGATCTCCCCAAACAAAGGGGGACTCCAAGCTCGCCGGAACCGGGGGCGCCCAAGGACCGAGCCTGCCAAGCACCGTCTTGCATGAATGGCCCCCATGGTTCACGAATCATCGAGTTAAGGACATCATCCCATGCTTGGGCTTTGGCCTCCTTAGTGGCGCATTCAGGTGTCCCCCTGCCCCCCCTCCTCCCAAGAAAAAGGGGAACAAAGGAAAAAATTTCTTTAGGTATCAACGCGTCGCGTGTCGTCTTTCTTGTACCGTTCCTCGCTCGCTTTTGGAGCTCTTTTTCTCGTTCTCGCGTTCGACAAAAAAGAAGTGAGAAACGATCGTGTACTATTTTGCATTGAGTTTGTTTAAAAGTCAGGAGGACAGTCTAACCTCAAAAGGCGCATTACAAGCATATCTTGAACTAGAAACTTAGCTTCCCGTCTCTAAAGAGTAACATTTACCGTACGTAAAGTCTACAATATCATTTTGAAGTTAAATTTGTAAAAGATTTTATTTTAGTTTTTAGCTCTTGCTCTGATTGCCAAATCTGGGGAGCAGAGTCTCACGGCAGAACCGTAGCCATCTGTATCCACATTTGGCTGCTGTTCTGCGGGCAAATCCTGCTTGTCAGGGTTCGACAGCAGATCTGTAGCAGAGCCTGCTGCCCGTCTGACACATCCAACAGCGCCATCTGAAGGCCAAAATTGAAAGACAATTTCCTACGCATAACGTTACCTAGACGTCCCTATGCACCAACATAAATATACCGTTATTGCTGTAGGTGTATTCCTACCTTTACATAACCTGCAAATAGATTCTGAAGTTTATTAAATACTTAATTTTACTTATTACCAAAAGTATGTATTTTTTCTTTAATAATATACACGATTGGTGATTACGATTGCTACAAAATAATTAAAGTAGCGCATATAAATGCAAAGATGAACTTTCAATATTTACATTTACAAATCCATATACAGTAACTCTCGCAAGCAGTGGTACCTATTAGGGGCGATATCAGAAAATTTTATTCTATATTTTCAACTTGTTTTTTGTGTACCTCTTGTGTTAGCGCTGAAAACAAATACAATATTAGTATACAATGTTAAGATTAGTATGGTTCGGGAACGGATCCGAGGATATTCTCATGTGAGATACTGAATTTTTGTATGCGAGCACTTTTAATAACGTCCGTCGATATAGGCGTTGCTAATAAGACTAAGTCAAAGGAAGAAAGAGAAACACAAACACCACGACGCGTGTGGCGTGCACGCACGAAGATCGGCGACTGACTACGATCAATCGATAAGATCGAAAACTAAATATCAACATTGCACCCGGTGTAGGTAACTTTGAGCCGGCCTACATAAACAGTAAGAGGCGAGACTGAAAAACGAAAAGTCATTTAACCTATAAATTTATTATAAAATTAAATGTAACGTATAAATAAACACGATACATGCGATGCTTAGTTCAGCTCCATTTCCACACGTCCTAGGCGACCATGCATGCTCCTGCGAACATTAACATTTATAAAAAAGGAACGTTAAATTACACAGTTCGACAAAATTTGACTTTTTTGGACATGTAACATTCAATAGTAGTTTCTCATAGGTTTTCGTACGCTGAAAACGAATCCGCAAACCATTTGTCTCCATCAGCCTCAGTTATTTAAAAATTCGATTTTGAAAAAACTGCAAATTTTCAACTTTGAACATCTTTTGTGTCGAAACACTAATAGTTATACGGTTGCATGTTACGTCAAATTCTTTTATGAACCCTCCCGAATACAACAATTTAAGTTATTAATGCATTATGAACATTTAAATGTGTTTAAACAGTGATCAAAGGGAAAAGAACACCCGAAGTGCACCGCATTGTCGGCGCCGCACGTTTCGCCAAACTATTTCGCTTCTGTATTGAAAACAAAACGTGATTTACCACTTCCGTTGATCCTTTCCGTTGATGCTTTCCGAGGGAAAAATGTCAGGTGCATCGTGTTGAGTAGTCAGATTTTCTCCTAGACCCTTAGTTTTGGAAATAAATTGAAAGATATCTGCAAAAATGGGTGCATTTCGGGTGTATGTTTCCCTCTGATCATTGGTTAAACATATTTAAATGTTCATAATGCACTAATAACTTATATCGTTGTATTCGGGAGGGTTCATAGAATAATTTGATGCAACAAGAAACCGAATAACTATTACTGTTTCGACACAAAAGATGTTCAAAGTTGAAAATTTTCAGTTTTTTTAAAAATCGAATTTCTCAAAAACTGAGAGGGATGGCGACAAATGGTTTGTGGATTCATTTTCAGCACATGAAAACTTATAAACTGTTGAACTGTGTTATTATCTACGAAACAAGACGCTAAACGTTCGCATTTCGCGCATAACCCTACTTTTCTGTCTTGCCGATCGTGTGAATCTCGATTTCCACGACGTAGATAATTGGAATTTATTATACCATTCCATAATTACGTTCGCTCTTTTGGATACTTCGAGATGATTTGTCTGGATAATAATGCATGGAATTACTTGGAATATTCCTCGGTTCTGCCGGCACTGGCTGTCATTGCCACTGACTACCACCTCAGAATTCAGAACGAACGCAAACTGGACGTAGAGTATTGACCAATCACGAGTTTCGGCACTATGGCGCAGCCAATCCGAGCGTAACCCATCGTACCGCCACATTGGTACTCGTGGTACCCTTTGTTTAAAGTGGTACCCGTTGTGCTTGAAAACCAACACCCGAAGAATATTCCGTTCGTTCCTCAATGGGCGACGGAGTAGGATGCTCGAACATGTGTGAGCGTTGAGGTCATTTATTAATGATTTGTAGAAAAAAACTTTTTTTCCACTGGCATATAGTGTTTGCTTTAATCATAATAAACTAATATATCAACCCCATCACTAAACTGATGTAATATAAAAATAGAAACACCTCAGATATTAGAAACTCCATTCAATTTTAATTTATTTTGTACAAAATACAGCGGACAATAGTGTTATTAGAAGATATATTCGTGACGTGCAAAATCCTTTTAAATATTATGATGAAGATGAATTTAAAAAGCGATGCCGAGTGTTACGTTCCTACTTCATATTTGGGACCGCGATTTTACGGAGCTTATATATTTATTCACTTTCGAGCAAATCCTGGGATTTTACGCTCTGGGATAGTTGAGAGGGATCGAGGGTAAATTATCAGTGGAACGAATTTTAGGAATGCATCTTTAAATTTGGAGAGTACCTAACTTTTCTCAGGGCGATGACAAATCCAACGGGATTAGTTTCCAGTCGATGGGACCTGATGGAATCCCCGATATTGCCAGTGCCTGATCGGGCTTCGGTGCCGCCCGCTCTTCCGGAAACAGGGTGATCCTAAATTCGGGAGGTCCGGTGTAGTCCCTGACTGTTGGAAACACGACGACTCCGAAAAGCTCTTCACCGGTTACCGGTGCTTCCCGATATAGCCATTTCAGTTTCCGTACTTGGACACGTCGTCCCGGACGATGGTTTGTAGGCATTCGTCTCTTTGGGATTAATAATTATGATCGTTAGTCGGCCGATAAATCATTCTCCACTCTCCACACCAGGCGCTACTGCGGGCAACGTTCTGCACTTTAGCGGCACCATCGGTGGAGGCGAGCGTAAATCACGCCTTACGCCTGATCTCTGACTACACCGCGGGCAACGTTTTGCTCATAGGTGATACCATTAATCGGCGCAACCCGTGATCTGTCACTACACATTTTTGTCGTAACTGATTTCACTTTTCTAAAGAGACGAACGTTTGATGCAGAGGATCAGGAATTTGGAATGGTAAAACTTGACTAACTCGTATAAGTTTCACTTTACACTTTATTTGTCACTTTTGTGTCCTACTAATTTACACTTGAATATAATTGTTGAATGTTTGAAGGCTCAGTATTTGAAGATGATTAATTTGTCCGTCTCCGGCGGCGAGACGGTTACCGGTGGGTCGGAGAAGGGATGAGATGCCGACTCAGTCGGTAAGTTCGGGTTCGGCGGATGAATAATAGCTGGTTAACAGTTAACAACGTTTATTAATGTCTTGGTGTTGCGTTCTACATTCGATTGCCGCGTCCGGTCGCGGTGGCGGAGCTACGGTGCTTGTGTTTCGACGCGGCGGCGCGGTATCTCGCGGCGGTAACGCGCGACGGCGGCGACTTCGGCGAGCTTGGGAAACTAGGATGCGGAATTTGTGGAACGTTCTACCCAAACTGGCCTAGAAGGCGCGATCCTGCAGGAGTCATACAATAGAGTTCCAGTGCGCAATAGGGCTTTGGCCTAGTGCGGCGAGGAGACATCTCTCTGGCGTAGGAGGGGTGCAAGATTGCTCTCGGCCTATTTCGGACAGAGGCCGGTAATGGTGCAGTAGTGGCAATGGCCGACACTGACACACCTCGAGGTTATCAAAAAGCGAGCGTCTTGGTTTGCTGCATGAAGCGGTATATCTATCCTGCACAAGAGCTCTCGATTCCGCTCGCCGCGGCCTTTATATCGCGAGACCGTACATCTTCGCCCGCAAGAGTCGTCGCGGGGCCGCGGCGCGAACTGTGTCTTTTGTCTCGGCGCCGTACGCTCGCACGGCACGTGACGTGACTTCGTCACAGCTCTTACAACATTAATAAAATTCCCTACCGGGTTAAAATACCCTTCCCTATGATGTTCCGTCTCAATTAATGTACCCCCCGCCGCTCATTGCCACCCATTCCGAAAGGCCACGTCCACTTAGAAAACCAGGCACTCAAACAGGCCCTCACATTACATATACTTAAATTGTAATTAATTCATCTCAGTCTACCTCCTCAAACAGCACACCTTGGTGTGTGCACGCCCCCACCCCCCACTAGATTGGGGCCATCCCTTTCATAGTATGACTACCACTGCTTCCAGCCTTAGCTTCCAGGATCATCCTCCATCTCACATTTACACTCTGAAGATTGAGCGCAACCCAGGGACATGCATGCGCCACAACTCACTCTGCTTTCCTGCACTCTGCGGTTTTACCACTCATTACTGAATGCTGTACTCTGACGTAACGTAGCATACGCACTATATCATATTTGTACCGTTTAATTCACATTTTCTCTGTTCTCAGGAATGCGTTTTTTTTTAATTTTCCGGTGAAACACACTCAGGCGATAACTATCACATTTGTCGATAATACCACAACACCTTTTCGTCGGTAAATGGGCCACGGCCTATACGCACAACCCATAGGGGACGCTGATTACCACGTAATCCCCTACTCACACGATCCAGTATAAAAAAAGCAGTACAAATTGCTTCTGCGGATTCCAAGGGTACTTTACAAAAATTACATAAAAAATAACTATAAGAAACTGATATAATAATTCCGTTTAAACTAGAGAAGCACGGGTATTTTGTATTTGATATTTTGGTATGTTTGCCGATATTAGGGTAGTTTTGCCGATGTTTTGGTACTTTCGTCTATATTTGGGTTCTTTTGCCAATATTTGGGCACGTTAACAAAACAGAAACGCATTGAAAATCGTGTTCTCTGGGACTATGTGGAAACCTATTGATACCATGTCGCCCCAATGCGCCACGCGCGGTTCATATGATACGGGCCTGAGGCGCTCCAAGCACCTGGACCGCCGCAGGGGCCAAGACGCGCAGCGAGAGAAAGGAGGCGTTGCCTCTGAAAATCGGCCGCCGCGTTCATTTAATTCCTAAGCCTGATGTAAACTATGATTACAGCTATCATCCGAAAGTTTTGATCGGCAAAATGGACGTGGTGTGCAAATACTGCCAAGCGCGGTTTAGGTTCGAAACGCCTGGAATGTGTTGCTCCAATGGGAAAATGAAGCCGAAGCCGCTTACACAATCTCGTAGGGTAAGTCCGGTATAGTTCGACCACCGGGAGAGTCCGGCCAGTGTTTATATTTTAAGAGTGTCGCAAGAGAGGGCACTGTGTGTCATTGATACAAAAGAAATGGATGCGCTTGTTGTTGATTTTGCATTGACCATTGTCACAAATCCATATTTAAATTATAGGAAACACTTAAGACTTTATGCAAGTCTGAAAGTTTTTAAAGTACGTTACAATGCTGATGATATTTGAAAGACAGGTAACTTTATTTACACTATTCCGATCTTGGGGGATATAATATGCATAAAACTACAGTGTCACCCCAACAATACGTATGTGGTCAAGGTGGTCGATCACTCCCTTGATTATGGGATAGTCCGACCACATTAATGCGGGACAGTCCGACTACATTAGTTAAATATGTAGTGTGTCTGAAAAAGTGTAACTATCTCGAAAAATATGAATGATACGAAAAATTGTTTCGTACAAAAGTTGTAGGATGTCAAGAGGGATATAGCATGCTCGTATTTTTTATTTCTTATTCTTATAACTGACATCGAAATGTTTTCTAAACACTACCTACATGTGTCTTTTTTACTGTAAACCCATCTTCAGATTCAGGGAGCGAAAATTCCATTTTTCAAGATAGTGATATGTCGTTAAAAGACTGGAACGAAAATGAATGCGTGTGATGCGGAGAAAACTATTTCGAAATCTCGAAAAGCAACGATTGGATTAAATGTGTGCGCTGCAGCCGTTAGTTTCATGATACTAAATGTTTCAAGTACAAGAATGTTTCCGATTTACGTGAAAAACTGAAAAAGAAATAACATATCAATTAACTTCTTCGTGTATTATACTTTTTGTAAGCTACACTTTTTGTTATTTTTCAAGGTCGGTCTCACCCGTAGTGGGTGGACGCTCTAACCCCGACATGCGGGTGAGACCGACCAGTTGCAATGTCAATGTTTTTGGTTGAAAATGAAAATAAATATTTGAATTTATCGCACACTATAATTTATGTATACTCTAAATTGCTTGGGCTTTGCTTTAATTTCTACAACGCGACAAAAATGTGAGAAACAACGTTGCTACAATTTCTTTTCCAAAAATTGATCGAACTATCCCGGACTTACAATACAATTCGTGCTCCCAGATGACGTCATTTGGCTCAACGGCGATAATTGCAGAGCCAGGGTTCATGCTCATCTTTAAGGTGCAGGGTCAAATTTACCACCAAGTTGGTTCCATGCTGGTTCCCCAAAATTTTTGCAAATTTATTTTATGAGTGACGAGCAGCTGCAGGTCGATCAGTGTTGTAGACCCATTCTCAGTACGCGACGAGAGATTTTTTAAATCTCCAGAGGATGCCTTATCGCCATAATCAGTTGATAAAAATATTCAAAACAGTCTTGGACCAAATGCCGGCCGACGAGTACAAGGTTGCTATATGTGCTGATAAAAGGCCGCTTGGCGAACATGAACGGCGTTTCAATAATCCAACGATGAACGAGGTGGCCGTTGCAATGGTTGGGGACCACTTTGATAGACACGATATACTCCTGCATGCCCCGAATGAGCATGGTATGAGCATCGGGCAAGTGAACGTTTCGTTGATGAAGACGGTGAACCGACTGCGAGCATTCGCCGAGGTGCTCCGGCCGATCTGTTTGTTATCGACACATCAAAATGAGCACGCGATCGGATCGCAGTGTAGACATGTACGGGCGACTGCATACGACGCGTGCGGATAAATTACAATAGGTAGTATGTATATCATGGAGTGGGCGCAAGAACATTCGTTCAAACTTATTGAAATGTACCGTAATCATAAAATATTATTGAACTCCAAACATGAATCATTTTATAATATACAAAAGGAAGATGCATGGCATATAGTTGCGGAACAGATGAAAAGGAATATAGAAGATTGCAAAAAGAAAATCGATAGCTCATATTACAGCTGTTACTTTTTAACCCGCTGGGTACCCAGCTACCCAGAACAACTTCAAGCCATTGAATGTGGAATTGTTCGATCATTTTTGGCAAAACATCAAACAATACCACATACAATAAAACATGCAATTGCTTGAAGTTGTTTCGTCAAAAAGCAACAACTCTAGCTCATGTAGGACAAGCACTGCAATATTTATATTTATCATATTTGTTCTCGTTCGGATCGGTACTCATGCGGACACTTCTCGGATCGGTACTCATGGAAACTGTGAATGAATCCTGCATGAGCCCCGAATGAGCATCACGCGAGGAAATCGGCGCTTATGTGATGCTCATTCGGGACGAATGCTCAGATGAATATGCAGCTTTAGAAGTAGTTACTTTAAATAGAAGATATTAGCATTAATCCTGTACATCTTACAAATGTTTGCAGTACCAGCGACTAACTGTCAGATATTTTTATAGTTATTCTTCTGAAAATTGAGCGTTGTTCGCTCAAAAAGAAATAATTAACTATTATTGTTAATCATTATAATATATCTTTCATCATTATAGTTATTAATAACTTTTTTTCAGTTATAAATATTTTATTTATAAAAGTATTTAAATTGTTTATAAATTATTAATAACAATTAATAAAGTAATAACAATATATTTATTTTTAAAAGTCTATTATAAATTAAATCAACTAATTTTTCACTATGTATTTCGCCGTGGAATGTAAAGGATTAAAGGTTGGATTAAAAACTAGATAAGCAATAATTGAAATAATCTTCAAATTTTAGTCACGAGCACGTCTTGCGGGTCGCGAACGTGATCGTAACATATTCTCTCACAAAGAATCGACCTTATTTTTATCTCTCATGAATTCTGGTTGACCAGTCAAACCAGTCTTCTTCTGATTCTCCAGTCAAAATTTTCGTCGACATAATACGTATCTAGAGACGCGTAGCGTCTCGACGTCAAGTACATGTTCGACACCCTGTATATGTCGACTGTCGCTACCGCTATCATTTACTTATAGCGAATTCGCTTTCTCGCACTGACTCTGTGCTGATGCCAGAAAATGACTTGGATTAGTTGTTTCTGATAGAGACAAAGATAGATCTATAAGAATCAACCAATCCAAGTCATTTTCTGGTACCAACAGAGAGTCAGTGTAAGATACCGAATTCGCTATTAGTGATCGTCTAGGGAGTGATCGGTATAACCGCAGCCATCTTGGAGGAAAACCGGAAATAAACATATCTATCTCTTTCTATCAGTATTTCTCTCTCTCTCTTTCTGTCAGTATTTCTGTCTCTTTCTATCAGTATTTCTGTCTCTTTCTTTTTTACAGTTTCTTTCTCTGTCTACTTCCGCTTTTGCTCCAAAATCGCGGCAACCAATCAGCGACGATACACATTGTTCCAATCACTCCCTAGAGGATCACTACATTTATACGTCGCCCGGCTATTCCAACCTAACCTGAAACTTATTTCATTAATATCTCATCACGCCTGCGATATTTTCTAAATTTAATGGCATTTTTCTTATGTAAACCGCATATAAGCTTTCAAATAAGACCAAATTCAATAAAATCGGTCCACGCATGACAGAGATATCGTAATATCGTTTCATGGAGCAGTCGGAAACGGTAAGATTTTTCTTCTGATTTTCCTTCAACCAAATTTTTCGTCAGTATAATACGTATACGCGTTACACGCACACCTTCAGCCAAAACGAAACTACCACGTTACGTTTTTCGTTCGTCGACTCTCGGGATTATTCGGCAGGGATCGTCGTCCGTCATTGTACATACCTATTTTTTGAATATACCATTGAACTTTATAACCTATCAATCTTAACCTTCCAAGTGTCAAATAATACTTACATTATTTGACACTTGGAAGGTTAAGATTGATAGGTTATAAAGTTCAATGGTATATTCAAAAAATCTTAATAGGCTTAGGAATTAAGTGAACGCGGTCAAGGTGTAATAAACAGGTGTTCCGACTCAGCACCTTTACCCCAGCGATTTTGTGTGCCGATTTCTGTGTGGTTCCTCTGACCGTCGCGAGAGGCATCGTGATAAGAAATCCATGTACGCATGCATTTATGTGATTGTATAGTAAAGCTTTCAGTCGTATTTTGCGCAAAGTCAGTCTTTTCTTCTTCAGCGCCGATCTAGCGGCCGCCAGAAGAACTAGGAAGAAAAAGTCACACATTCTGAACAGGAGTCGGAACACCTGTCTATTACAACGTGAACGCGGCGGCCGATTTTCAGAGGCATCGCCTCCTTTCTCCCGCCGCGCGTCTTGACCCCCGCGGCGGCCTATATGCTTGGGGCGCCCAGTGGGTGGAAACTGAATTGGGAAGGAACTTGCTTTCATAGCTTAGAGGGCGCTAGTGTCGCAGTATAGTTGTGTTTGTGTCTGTACATACGCGATCGGCTGAGCTTACTGTCTTATAAGTGAAAACAAGTGTAACGTGAGTGAAACGCTAGTGTTTACTTGTGTTTACTGTTTAATAACTTAAAATGAATGTGCAGAAGAATAGAGCAACTGCAAAGAGGGTGACAGGTAAGAAAGTTTTATGTACGGTTTCAGTTATATTTGAGACACTTGTTTATTTGAATATTCGTGATGTTTTTGAATTTTTAGGTTATAAACTCTATTATCAAAAACTTTCAATTTACTGTAAAAAATATTAAAAATGATTTCCTAAACTTAAAACTTGTAATTTTGGAATGCACTCGTTAAATGCTATTAAAAGACACAAAAATGAATTTTGTTAGCTGCAGGGAGAGGACAGAGAGGACCAACAGTACAATGGCGATGCATAATGCCAAGTTGTACGTCGAACAGCGATATAAAGAGACACAGCTTCCCTCAGAACGTGATAAGGAGTGAACAATGATAGCAGGCAATTAATAATCTGAACCTGGATGGTCTTACATCTGATGAATTGCGCAACTATAGAGTTTGTCAACTACACTTTCCTTTAAGTGCCTACAAAATTACATGCATTCACCAAATATTACAAGACGATGCTGTACCGCAATTAATTTTGAATTCTAGGTCATCTGTTGGATCCCCCAATGTATTGACCATGGGTAGAGGAACAGCATATATATGGAGGTCGCGTATGAAGGAATATATATGTACATACATAAACAATGTAATATAACTAATTAATATAATTACTTAATTCTAACGTTTAAGCAAACTGTTAAACTGAATACAAGGAACATTTTTCAAAGAAAAATCTGAGCCACTCATTAATCCTTACCTCTACTTGCATTTTTTACAATTAAGTACCTTATACAAAATGTAGAGTAAGAGATACATTTGTTGGCATTATCCAAATCTTCTTAACGTGTCAACAAATGTATTTCTTATTCTACATATTACAGTACGCAGATTCTGAGTGTATTTAATTTTTCCGGCACGAGCCGCCATATTGATTTTTAGTTCAAACAGAATCTTTCATAGCTTAGAGGGCGCGCAAATACTGATCCAAAAGTTTTGCTGGAGTTTCCACCCCCTGGGGGCGCCTCAGGCCCGTACCACGTGAACCGCGCATGGCGCGTTGACAAAAAAACTTATCGAAAATCGTGCTGTCTGAGACGATGTGGAAACCTATTGACACAATTTCGCCCCAATGCGCCACGCGCGGTTCATATGGCACGGGCCTGAGGCGCTCCATGCACGTCGGCCGCTGCGTTTACTTAATTCCCAAGCCTGATGTAAGTGGTCCAAATTTGAAAGGTCAGGAGTTTTTACACTAAATAGGAGACTGAATTATTGTCTCAATTAACAAGGTAAGTCGCCAAATTTTTTTAATAGATTTCTTATGTAGAGTAGCAGACTTGGAAGTTGTCCAGAGAAGGTACGACAGAGAAGCATCTTCTTTCGCATAAGTTTCTGGAAATTTGTACCATGCATGAACAAAATAATATATTGTAGTAACAAATTGCATCGCATTTAAATTGCCAGATATTTGTATACCAGCAGTTTAGAGTTTTTATGTAAAGCTTATATTATAGAAATGAAGGGGACGCACAGGACTTAGATAAAAATGAAGGGGACGCACAGGCTTAGATAGAATTGAAGGGGACGCACAGGCTTGGATGGATATAAATGAAGGGGATGCACAGGCTTGGAAGTTGTCCGGAGAAGTTTAGATAGATAGACAGAGCATCTTGTTTCGCACAAGTTTCTGGAAATTTGTCAAATAAGGTAAATCGACAAAATTTTTCAGAAGACATAGCGTTAAGAACTATTAAGAAAATAGATTATGGTGGACTGCTTGCAATGTAGAGCAAGTCACATTAGTGAAGAAAGTACGCTAAAAACACATCTCCCTTTTGTGAAAGACATCCGTAATACTTTAATAAAATCCACAGTAGTTGCCACGCTATTCATTAATTCATTAATTTTTTAGATTCCCATTAACAATATTTCAATTCATCAATAAACATACTAAGTTAATTTTATTCCAACACCAATAAATTGTGCGTTCAAAATATTGGATCTCTTCGTTCATTTTTGCTGAATTATTATCATTAGCATTTGTATTTCCTGCAACAAGACTTTCTACCATACGCTCTCACATTCGGATATATTTTATAGTCTCTACACTTACTATAGCAAAATGCCACTTTATTTCTATATAAATTCTATGTTAAGTTGTAACTAAAATGTGGCTTTTATATATTTACAGATAATCGAAGCAGAAGAGAAAGAGAAAGTACCCTGCTGCACGAGCAAATGCAATATGCACATTTTCATGTATAATTTGATTATTTTAGAGTTTTAAGAAATAAGTATATACAAAATCGAATTTCATTAGGAACTAGCTGTACCCGGCCACGCGTTGCTGTGGTTCAGTCTGGTTAAATGGAAAAGAAAGAAAAGAGAAAGCGCACGTTTCTAATATGATTAATTTCACAATGTGTGACATCTATATAATAGTAGGTATATAAAAACACGCGTGTATTCGAATGCAACGTTGTGTCAAAATTTCAAAGCAATCGGTGAAGAACTTTCGGAGATTTAAGATTTTGAACAAACGAACATTTACATTTTTATTTATATAGATAGATAGATAGATATGGAAAAATGTATAATTTAGAGCAGAACAAAAATAAATTGGAACATAGTATTATATTAATTAAACGATTTTAGTCAGCTTCGATGCTGTTTTCTTCTTGTATGTTTGCTTCATATCTGAAAACTCATATTTAAACCAATTCCACCAATCGACTGAATACGTATAACATAATTTACATATTTAATCAATGTTAAAGGTGGGATTAATTAGAAAATATTTAATAAACTTAGAATCCAAGGTACACCATATTTACTGTTAAAAACATGTGTTTCTCTACATTAGAGTATAGATTAGCACATGAATACAATACAATTTATTTAGATTCGTTCTTTGGAGAATTCTAAAAAATAGTTTAAAAGAAAGAAGGTTGTAAACTGTTGTATATATATTATAGAAGATAATAATAATATAATATTAAAAATTATCTGAAGTCATTCCCTATGCAAGTTATCTTTGTAAAACGAAATGATATCCCCATAAAAAACTTAAAAAAAAGTAAAAAAATTACGCCAAGTACATGGAATCAAATAACTCGAAAAAATAGAAGATAATAATAATTACAAAATAAAAAAAATATGTGAAATCAAAATGAGCTGCAAGTACATAAAGGTGCTTTCAGTCAAATACTTAGCCTGGCGAGGCAAGGTATTCTCAGATCATCAATAACCATATCTTCCCTCTCGCGGGCTTTCAGATATTTTTGTCAATTTAAATCTCTGACAATATGAGTACATTTTCATTATTTTGCGTTTTTAAGTCATTTTACATCGACACCTTGCCCTTGCCTCTCCAGGCCAAGTATTATGTACTTGCAGCTCATTTTGATTTCACATATTTTGTTTATTTTTTAATTATTATTATCTTCTATTTTTTGCGATTTTTTTGATTTCATGTACTTGGCGTAATTTTTTACTCTTTCGAAGTTTTTTATGGAGATACATTATACATACACACATATTTTATTTACATTTTTTTATGCAATAGTGTCCATGATAATGATAGTTATCTTTCCTTATATTAAAATATTGTTTACCCTCAACTATATCCAAGTACCTCATACGCTAAAAATGATTCTATGCGAATCAATTTTTTACTATCCAAAGTTCATTCTGTTAATCTCTGTTGCCAAATATGTAACAGCAGAAAACCAATGGCAGTTTTCCGGACAGAAATGGATTTGACAAGGCACTGAACATGATCTGTCAAGAAAGCTCCCATTGGCACGTGCGTATGTTCAATGATTAATGGCCTAAGTAGTTACGTAGTTACCGGCAGCTGAATCTACCATCTGAACGTATCTGAAAGTAGCAGAACAATAGGTAAATGAAAAGCAGCAGTTAAATAAGAGGAATCACAGTGTGAATCGTGACTGGACAACCGATGTGCCGATGAACATCGTAGTTCACCGATAATAGCCGAAGTTGTAAGGTAGCGAACGGGACTATTGTTGGAAGAGAGATAGAGGAACTCGTGTGAGTGCATCGTAAAGTAACGTCACTGCCGTCGGGAATACGTGTGAAAGAAAATCGAGTGAATTTAAGACGCTGACGGTGGTTGCTTGTTGCAATGACTCTTTTATGATAAATTACGGTATTAACGAGTGCTGCATTTTTTCCGCGTGCATACGTGACAGAAGAAAACAGTGCCGTACGATTTCTGAAAGGTGAAACTAAAACGTATACTCTTTTGGAGTAGCAAATAGTGCCATTATTACGTGTGTGCCGGCGTCTCGGATACATGTGCATAAACGCTGCTTTCGTCGTAATAACGATCTATCGCATTGGAGAGAGAGCATTAGCAGAGTTTGTGTTTCTATGCTCGTTATTTTTCACCTTAACAGTGGCCATGCAAGAAAGAGATAAATCGGTAACTGGCGAGCGGCGGCCATTTTCCAAATGAGTTTTTCCCCTTTCTTCCAATAAGAACGCTGTCTAGTGAAGGAGAAAGAAAGAGAAAAGTAGACATACAGGCGGAAAGAAAGAGACAGAATTCAAGAAACTAAAGGAAGGAACGGTACCTCTTATGTACATACTGCGAGGTATGTTGAAGAAATGAGGCAGTTGGCGGTCGATTACCGAAATTTCCGAACGCGGCAGTATGTATCGTTTAAAGTTGAGATGCGTTTAACCTTCCCTTGGTCAGTACGAAGAAGATAGAATTATCTAGGGAAATAGTGAAGGATGAGCGAGCAAGCGAATGAGTGAGTAAGCCAGTGAGAAAAACAGCTCTGGTGTGTACGCGCGCGCGCGCGTGTGTGCGAGGAAGGAAAGGAGAAGGGTGATAAGGAAGGAAGGAAACGGAGCACACGGGACAATACAGAGACCCCCAATTGCTGCCGTGCATTTGATCATCCGTTCGTAATCACGTATCACGACCGTTGCTGTCTTTGTCACGATGTCAGGCCTAGTTTATGAGTGGCCTGTCCTTTGATTTCTGCGCCCATTAAACAGTGCCTCGCGATTTGACTGCAATACGAAAACTCCAATTGACTCTACATTGTAACCTCAAAATCGTCGAACAAATTCGACGTTCCGTAGGCGCTGTTGAGAAAAAACGAGGAGAGACAGAGGCTCGTCAAGCTGACGCGTGACAAGAAAACGGCTTTGTACCTCGCTTCAAGTTTCAAGCTGATTGTTGTGCCTGTGATACGGCATTTCACCGCATAACAGGTACACATCATCGTGTTTCAAGTGTTTTGATTCTTTGACTCACATAAATAACCTTGATCTGTGCTGTCATACCGTTCCGTTTTACGATACTTTTTATTTACAAAGTTTCATAACCTCTCCTTCGTATTTATTCAGTTCTCCCGAGTCGAGTTTTTGGTCACTTCGAAATAGAATTGAAATTAATTTTCGCCTTGGTCTTTGAAGTTTAATTTGATCGTGAATTTTGTAAATACTATTCTTAAACAAATTGGATGATTAGTGACGGAATTTCTGGACTGAAGGAACAAGTAGAAAACAGAGCACGTTTAGAGTGGGAATCGAAAATTAATGAAAATTCAAATAATCACTTCATATATTACGACAAAATTTTATGTGTATACATTACCCTCTTGAAGTTTTCAATTCTATTAAATATCATAAAATTATGTTACTTTCTTCTTGATAATTCTGTAGATTATTGTAATATCATTGAATTTTTACATTATCATATATATTTGATTCAAGCTTTTTTAGTTCATATAAAGCAGGAATAATTCTGAATTGTTGTACCTGTAAATAAAATAAACAATTTAATTTAAATACAAAACGGACAACAAATAATTTTCCTTGTACATAACTATAAATAAAATAAAAAAGTTATTTGCAGACATTTTGCAGTTATATAAATAATTCACATGCTAAATACATGATTACTTATACGTCATGATCAAGGGAGTGGTGTGAGATCAAGAATGAAACAGGTGTTCTCATTGGTGTAACAAGACTGGATGAAGCCAAGACTTTACTTATCAGTTACGAGAAGCTCATGAAAAGTGCAACGAAGGTGCATATTTCTGGCAAAGACATCTGTGATGTGACATAATCGGACAAGTTGGATATCAGTGTAATAATGTAGTGCCAACTTTACAGATGGATAAACAGGGATGACTGATAATTGCTGGAATTCTGGTGGTGGTAAGTTCCATAAATTTTATATTATCAATCATTTCGTTCAGCATTAGAAATAATGTGATTGCGACAACTTTATGCAAAATTTTGTTTCCCACAATTGAAACTTATGCGAAATGTAGAATATTATTCTATCGTACAGTGGCTCATAGCCATAATCGTACACTCTTTAAAATACATAACGTTTTTAAAATTAATCCAAACGACTTGAGTTCTTTTTTAGAAGCTAGAAGGATTAGTTTGCTAAGTGACATGATTCGTTGTTTTGAAAAAAAATGCACTTGGTCGGAATAGCAAAAAAAAAAAATAGAAAAGGTCGTTTTTCCAACTTTTTTTTATGAGCCTGTAATGAAAATTATGGTTCAAAAAACCTTCAAAAACTTAAAAAAAAGTAAAAAAAATACGTTAAAAATATATATATTGTATTTTCCAATATAATGATTCAGTTGAATGAAACTATTCCTAATCATTTCTTTCATCGATTCTTTTATTCTTTTATGGCATATATATACCATAAAAGAATCGAAAAATTAATCGTACAATGATACATATTTGTAAAAGCACGTGGCATCTCAAATTTTGACAACTTATCTTATTTGACACTCGCCAGGTTATAACATGACGGTAAGCTGTCAAAAATTGGAGTAGATTGCATAGTGAAGATAACGATTGACGAACGAAACATGTGTTAGTTTCATTTGGCTGAAGGTGTGCGTGTAACGCGTATATGTATTATACTGACGAAAAATTTGGTTGAAGGAAAATCAGAAGAAAAATCTTCCGACCGATCCATGAAACGATATTACGATATCTCTGTTATGCGTGGACCGATTTTATTGATTTTGGTCTTATTCGAAAGCTTATATGCGGTTTACATAAGAAAAATGTCTTTAAACTTAGAAAATATTACAGGCGTGATGAGATATTAATGAAATAAGTTTCAGGTTAGGTTGGAATAGCCGTGCGACGAGTAAATGATAGCGGTAGCGACAGTCGACATATTCAGGGTGTCGGAACATGTACCCGACGTCGAGATGCTACCGCGTCTCTAGATTCAAAAAACCCGTTTGTAGATTGAAGTAAGTTGCATAGGTGCCTAAAATTTCATGAAAATCGGTCAACGTTGCTCTGAGCTATAAACGCTTAACGATCGCAGAACAAGGTCGAGAATCGCGGAAATTTCCAAAATCAGCGATTCTCGACCTTGTTCTGCGATCTTTAAGCGTTTATATCTCAGAGCAACGATAACCGATTTTCATAAAATTTTAGACACGTATACAACTTACTTCAATCTACAAACGGTTTTTTTTTTAATTTTCATTACAGGCTCACAAAAAAAGTTGAAAAACGACCTTTTCTATTTTTTTTGCTATTCCGACCAAGTGCATTTTTTTTTAAAACGACGGATCACGTCACTTAGCAAACTAATCCTTCTAGCTTCTAAAAAAAAATTCAAGTCGTTTCGATTAATATTAAAAAAGTTATGCGATTTTAAAGTGTGTACGATTATGGCTGTGAGCCACTGTACAAAAACTTTTATAAAACTTCCGTTATGAATTCTTCCTGTTAATAATTTCAATCAAATTATACCAATGAAGTACAATGTATTATAGATTGAAATGATTTGGTCAGAATAACTTAATTTTCATATTCCACAATTGCAAAGATATTGTGTATATTATTTTACCGTATCATCGTATGATATTTTTTTTAGAAAGTGAATAGTAGAAGTATATTCTTACGTATAAGTTTCAGTTATGTGAACTATTTGTATTCTTTTATATGCGAACTGTTATAAATCATAATAATTATCCTCGTAAGCTATTATAGTTCCTTATAGGACTACCAGTGGCGGATTTAACAGGGCGGCTGATGAGCAGTTACCGCCTAGGTCCCTGTAGAGAAGGCCCCATAGGGCCCCATGACCCCCCAAAAAAATTATGATGAGGTATAGGTATCCAAACACTACATTTTTCCATGCTACTACACTTGGCCCGTTTTTTGTAAACTACCTCTTCATTTTCCCGAAAAAATGGGCCCCTGCCCAGAAGGTCTCCCTAGGGCCCCATCTTCGAAAAAATTATAATTTTAACCAAACATTATATTTTTTTCCTGCACTAATACACTTAGCCCGTTTTTAGTAAACTACTTATTTTCACCCAAAAGTGGGCCCCTCAGAACGTTTGCCACCTGGTCCTTTTTTCTTAAATCCGCCACTGAGGACTACATAACATTGCAACGTTTGTGTATATTTTTATATAATGTATCATAATTGCTATGGACAAATTACATTTATACTGAATCATGAAAAATTCTGAATCATTGTTATATTTCTAACGGAATAATTTTTTATGAAAATATACTTGCAAAATTAATATCTTGTGATTATAATTATAATTCACTTAGAAATATTGTGAATGTAAAGTATAGTTACGCAATCTTTCATTTTGAAAATTAATGAGAACAGTCATAACTACCTTTTAACTGACTTCACAAAGGAATACTTTGTATTTGTTACTTTTTTATATTACTTTTGAGTATTATGACGTTATTTAATATATCCAGTTTGGAATATATCAAAGTGGTTCATACCAGTTATATGTATGACCTAATAGTATATAGAAATGGCTTTTTATGAAGTCTTGACTGAGATATAATGATAAAGGTCTCAGTGAAATTTATAATAAACCTAGGGAAGCAATAAAGGTCAGTTATGTAAAATATTATGTCAAACCAGCACGAGAGTGATGATTTTTGTATTAAGAATAGATAAGTTTCTAACAGATTTCCACATGTATTAAGCTTATCTTTTGAAAAATTCTAGCATATTTATATGGACAGAATTATCATAGTACGTTACATGCTCCAATTGCAGTACCCCAGTGCATTACAATAAGAGGTGAATTGAATAATATGTAGATCAACAGACAGAAATATGTTGACAAAGTGTTTCACCAAATTTTATCACCTGAAGTATAACATATAGTTAACATTTTATAAAAGTGTATGCTACAAAAGTTGCATAGTTTTGTGGGAGCTGGTGTGTAGTAGCAATAGTTTTATTCTGTTGGGAAAACGACGGTCAACTGTGTTTTTAAGTAGAAGGCTGTGTTTCATTTGTCGGTACCTGATAGCCACTTTAAAGATGACTTCAACAACCTGCACCAATAAATAAACTTTAAAAGAACAAAATTTCATCTCATTACTGGTAGGGACACTATAATAAGAGTCTGGCCCCGAGTCTATGTCCGCCATGTTTTGGTTAAATCCTACGAGAGAGAAAGAGATATACAGCATTTCACTCTTAACCCGGCGGGAGGCGCACCCTATATTGTAACACAGGTTGTCGCTACCGGGTCAAAAATACCCAAAATTGAAACGTAAACAACCACGGTTTCAGAATATTTTTTTTTAACTTTGTAATTTCTATGTTAAAGTACAGTGTTTTAAGAATCAAACAATATTTAGAAAATATCTTAAAATCTTTAATAAAGTTCTGTAAAAAATTGTAACAAAAACTCAAACAGTCTTCATATTTTCGCAACTAGCGCCTCTGTGGTAGATTTTACCCAGTAGCGCCTCCCGCCGAGTTAACCACTCTTAACAACTTTGCGTTTACGGCGGTATTTTACTTCGTGTAAGTAGTACATATATATGGCAATAACTCCTCAAAAAAGGCTATATTATGAAAGTGTTTATGAATATATATACATTACTTTTTTTTACTACCCAAATGCACGTTTTCAGATAAATAGATATTACAAACAATTAGAATAGTATGACAGAAAACGGTTTTTATTATCTTTCAAACATATATTTTTTAAAAAATGTGTCAATTAAGATTTGTATAATTGACAGATTTAAAAATCAGCGGGAATAGATAAAAAATGGCGGACCAATCAAAAGTAGCCTTTTCACGGCCAGACTCTTATTATAATGTCTCTAATTACTGGGTTACACCATTTTGATAGTTTTAAAAAATCGGAAAAAATTCCCATGAAATGATAGTTTGGACCTTTAAAAATAATGTGGAAAAGGTCATGGACAAATTCGTTGTTATAACAGAGATACAGCCTGTAAACCGAAAACCTGTACTACGACGTGCGTAAATGCGCTTGATGAGCTTTAAACGCGTTTTTCCCGAAGCCAGTGAAGCCACACTTTTTGATATGGTTGACAGCATAACTCGACATCAGAATATCGTAGAATCTTAAAATTTTGTATGGTTATCTAAAAATGCATTGTCCATTGCTCTACACACCGCTTTTTTTTTTTATTCAAGTAGAACGGTTTTTATACACAAAAAACTGACAAAATTTTCAACTGTTTCATTTAAACTGGTGTCAGAACCTGAATTCGCAATATTTTTCAAACCCCCCGTGTCACACCATAGCGACAAGCATCTACAATAGTTTAAAAATAGGTTCCGTTTTTTTTTATTTCCGATAAGTAATAATGGAGAACCCCTGCCAACCAGGTATTCGGAACTGAAATGAGATTTTGTAATGATTATTTTGATGACAAAAGTATAAATTATTAAAATATCAAATGGAAATATTATTGCAGAGTATAGTTGTGCTGTCAAAAAATCGCAAAGTTAGCATTGCTCTTCGAGTCTCCAAAATGGTGTAACCCCTTAAAGAATAAAACTATTGTAACTATATGTTGGCCCCTATAAACATATGCAACTGTGTAGGAAACATTTTTATGAAATTTGAAATATAGTAGAAATATTTCAGATGATACAGTTAGGTGAAAGCCCCTTTACATATAAATATACAGGCTATACCGGGAAGATGAAAACCCCGATTGGTAAATATTGACAAAGGGGGGCTCAATCCCAGTGACGTTGACCTTGACATATATTGTCGGGGACATGATTCTGAATAACTTTATCCTATATATGTTGCCGTCGCTCGGCTTTAGTTTTCGAGATATTCGCAAAAAACTGTGATCGGTATTTGGTTTGGGTTAAATGGTTTAGCGGGTTTAGCCGATGCTTAACCTCCTGACGGAGGGCCGCTAACTTTAGGAAGATTTACACATTTTTTTACTTAAATCTCCCAAAAGTTGGCGGCCCCCTCCCGGTGAGTCGCTAAAGCATCTAAGCCAAACCGACTACCGATTACAGTTTTTTTGCAAATATCTCGGAAGCTAAGGACAACATATGTCAAGGTCAACGTCATTGAAGCTGGTCCACTTTTGTCAATATTTATCCCTGAATTAATTCGGAAGTATGAAGTTTTCGAAAAGAATGTTTGAGACAAAAGTTTTAGGGTTTGGAAAGAAGTATCTAATGGTGACCTTGACTCTGACCTAAGTGTCTTTAGAGGTAATTTCAAGGTCAACTTGATTTTTTTAAATGGGAACCCCTATTTTCTGTACCAGAAATGAAAAGAACGGAAAATTTTACGTTCAAGTACGTGGTCATGACATTGGGTGAAAAAACCCATAGAGGCTATTTTAGGGTCAAATCACTTTCTACCAAGACTCCAGACTTAATTCGGACTTAATTCGGAAGGACAATATTTTTGAAAAATCGGTGTATATATGTATATATTTAGAAATATATGTATATGTATCTAAATATATTCTGTTGTACTAGCAAATACTACTGATAATATAAAGGGTAATGTGTCTTGTAATGGCGAAAGTCAAGTATGTCCTAAATTGTAATTTGGGGAATTTAATGTCAAATGTCAATGGCACAAAAATATTGCACTCATTTATTTCAGGATAGGAATGGTTTTTGTAAACTTGATGTTTATTAAAAATTTGTACATAGCTTTTAATGGGAGTGTTCGGAAGGCTCATAAAACACCATTATACTTTTTATTACATATTTGATACTTTCATTTTTTAATGCCTCGTGTACTTATGTATGTCATTGTGGAATCGCCGGCAAACCTGATATGCGCCGTTGTGTTACGTCTTCCTTTATATTTTAAGTTGAACATGTTGAGTTGAGTTCTTTACATTATTAAAGGAAGGTACCTACCTTATCTTCCTCTCGAATGAATCAACGCGCATCTTGCTACTGATGCCTTCAAGTTGACTGTCACTACCTGTGTAACCGGCGACAGGCAACTGTTCATCAATTTTCAAGTTGATTCACACTATCAATCCAGTCAGCGGCAGGGACTGTCTAAAACCACAGACTAGGTATAGCTGGGATATGATAGGATTATCATCCAATGTAATTTTGTGTCACATGCTCGGGTGGCTCGCGAGCCACCTTACCATTTTCGTGTCACCCAACGTTATCGACTCAGTCTAAAATAAGATTACAGTGCTACGAGTGGTAGGAATTCAAATAAAATCTTATAATGTTATGAGTAATTTCAAGAAGCATGTTGCACAGTTCCATTTTTTAATCGATTTTCATACATGAAAATATGTTGTAACATTTGTCCCATTTTCTATAATAGATAAGTCAGGTTACTAAAAATATTTTTCTAAATTAAATTAAATTTAGCTCCTCCAATCAAAATTTTTAACGGAATCAAATAAAATCAAGTTAATTTCAACGAAATTTACCTACTAAAATTTAGCTTCTCCAACCAAAGTTTGTATGTAATCAATTAAAATCAAATTAAGTTCAGCAAAATTTTAAAACTTCGATATTTTTGCGAATTTCGGTCCCTAATTTTCAGGAAACATTCATGACATATCAAACACTGAAAATTAAGAACATTTTTTTTATAGCTTTTTTACATATCTCGGTATATGCCCCGCTTTAAACGTTTAAAAAATAATCCTCGAAAATAAATATTACAATTTTTTCCTTCGCCCTCATAAAAAAAGTGTTCGAGAAGGATTTAAACTTTAAAAATTTGAAAAATAAAAATGTTCTTTTTTACTTTTTCAGACTTTTTTCGAAAACAGTTTGTCGCACGAGAAAAAGTAATAGAGCATAAAAGATGCTCCTTGTCTGGACATGCAACTTTTGTTTGACATATTTTTTTATGTAATCAATAACTTGGAGGATATTATATAAAATCGACTTTGTGTGCTGTTAAATAATTATTTAAACGTTCAAGGGACCAGGGGCACCTTTTCCCGTTCACCGATTGAGCTCAAATGTTGCACAGATTTTGTTTTTATTATTTGGAACTATTCTGGGGGATGCCGCGAAGAAAATTCAAAAGTCGAAAATAAGAGCCATCCTAATATATACAAGCACGCAACACCCTTCAGCATTTCAACACATTTCAAAGTAGTTCCTGAGTTGGACGCTGTTCATGCACAGAGGCCGCTGAATTCAGTCCTCGAGTTATGGGTCGGTAACACAGTTTGGGTGGTGACACGAAGTTCCATAAGGTGATTGGTGACATACGGTGATTCACGTAGTAATGAAAATGGTGATTTCTGTAGTCTCTATTAGATCTGACCTTCTCTATTCTCTATTATATAGACTTTAAAGGGGTCTATATACAAGAATACATATAGTCCAGTTTTAAGTGTTACTATCTCGTAAACTAATTAACCGTGCACGTCCAGGGTGGAGGGGGGGGGGGGGGGCAGTATACTCGGCTTGACGAGTACTACAAGCTAGCAGTCTCATACAAAAATGAGAGTTATACTTGCGGAGCTCTTATTCGTAAGCTTCGGAGCTTCCCCCACTCTGGCTTTATTACCATGGATACGAACAATAGTTGATGGTGCATTCTGTGTGCAGATTTCACGCTAACAAAATGCAATATGCAGAAGGAGACAGTAAGAGGCCTCACCTGTAGACATGGCTGATCTAGATAAACGACAAAATATAAATTATCGATTTTTCGGATTTTTATCTACTAACAAAATTTCGTTCAAATGGGTGCGTAACACTTTGTGTGATCCCGTTGTAAGAATACCACTATACATATACCTAGGGGAAAGTGGGGTAATTGGGAACACCTAAGCAAAAAAGCAAACAGAACGAAAACTATGTGAGACACGATTTTGTTTTTTATTTATAAACATACTATTCCTTTATAAACTACTGTAACGAATTTTGGAAAAATTTTAATAAAAATTAACTTTATAATGAAAAAACCAAACCCTTGGTGTTCGTAATTATCCGACTGGCGTGGGGTAATCGCGAACAGAACTATATATCGCAGAAATCGCACAGAAAGCCTTTAGATGTGCTTTCACTGCTGCCGCTGCATCTTTTGTAAGCCCATACGTTACATTTCTAACACATTGTCCAGTCTTCAGTGGGTGGGTGTGTATATATTTCATCACAATAAATACAGATATATATATAATTACTTTATCAACATTTTTCGTCCTTTTTTTCTTCTTCTTTGGTTCTTCCTCTGATTTCCCCACCAGGTTTTTCTCATCAAAAGTTTTCAAATTTCTAACACATTTCTTATTTACTTTATCATTTTTATTCTTCTCATTCTTTGGTACTTCTGTGCCTCCTTTTTATCTTTCTTCTCTTTCTTTCTCCGATTAAATCAATATTAAAATTAAGCAACAAAAGAAAAAAGGTATTGATGTTGACGAGGGGTAATCTCGAACGTTCGATTCGTTCTTGAACATAAAAAATAGTCGAAAATCTGGAATAAAATCTTTTCGTAATTCGCTTCATTTTTGAAAAAGTGAAGTTTGAATATCGATTGGGTACGTGTACACCGACGTATCGCTGTTGGTGCCTAAGGAGTACGCTGAAGTGAAAATTCATTTCAGGGTAAAATAGAAATCAAAGAAATTCGAGTTCCATATTAAAACCTTTTTACTACGACCGGTCATATACCCGACTTTAGACAGTGAAGAAAGGGATACTGTTCAAAATGCCTATGAAATTACCAGAAACCGATTTGTTGCAAACTTTGTAGATTAATAATCCCATGGACGAGTGATCAATTTCAGCCTTTATTTTTGCTTCGGGTTTCCAAGGGTCAATAGAGGAAGGGGATTAAAATGTGTATTTTACGATATCCATAGACAATTATAACTTTTGATTAAAAGAAGATATAAAAACACGATTTGTGCCATAAAATCATGTAAAAATTAAGTTTTTGGCAGTGTGTAGTTTTATACACCTAGTGTTTTTTAATGTAATTGTTACGCGATTTTCTGTTTTTCTCAAGCCTATCAAATTAACCCTAGTTCGGCTGATGAATTGTAAAGCTCATTAGGCTGCCGCAGTCACCCCGGTGACTAATTTTATATGTACATCTGCACGAATAACGTATGTAAGCAATGTTAATAATTACAAGTGGCATTGCTCAGAGTATGTTTCGTCATGTCTATGCAATGGACTAAGATCAAAGCCAGATATATTGGCCGGTGAATTCGTTTTCGCGAGCAGCAATCGAGGAGAAATCAACCACCACCACCTGACATATCGTGGATTTGTCAGTTGGAGTTGCATGGCTCTCACAGGGTATGGTGGGGTAACGGGAACTCTGCTCGGCTCCGCCTGAACCTAGCCATTTAGCTGTTATTTATTCTTAGCGTAATAGTAAAACTTGAGAAAAGTAAAAAAATTACGCCAAGTACATGAAAGCAAATAAATCACAAAATAGAAGATAATAATAATTATAAAATAAAAAAAGATGTGAAATCAAAATGAGCTGCACGTACATAAAGGTAATGATTAATACAAATAAATATTTTAATACGAATAAACATTTTATTCAAAATACTTGGCGCTGCGAAACCGAAAAAATGTTAATTGTCCTAGTATTAATAATTTACAATAACTCCCTTACAATCTAAAATACATAAACATATACATATACGTATTAGAAACGCAGTCAGATTTATTCTACATATATTTAATTCTAATGTCATACGTAGCATATGCGCGCGCACACATACACACATTCATGAACGCACACACAAGAAAGAAAGAAAAAGATTAATTAATGCAATTTATTCGCCAAGTATTTTGAATAAAATGTTTATTCGTATTAAAATATTTATTTCTATTTATCATTACCTTTATGTACGTGCAGCTCATTTTGATTTCACATCTTTTTTAATTTATAATTATTATTATCTTCTATTTGTGGTGATTTATTTGATTTCATGTACTTGGCGTAATTTTTTTCCTTTTCTGCAGTTTTTTATGGAGATCTCACTTCTTTGTACAAATATAATTTGCATAGAGAATGACTTCAGATAACTTTCAATATTATAAATTATTATTATATTATTAATTGATGACTGGATAATTTTTTCATCCTCTCGGGGTTTTCTTTTTAAATATATTGTATTGTCATCCAAACTACGCACGCCTGCAAAGCTTCAAGACAATTGGATTGGTGAAATTGGTTTTTATCATTTAAATTAGAAAGAAATTCATTTATGTATATATTTGTAAAAACACGTTTATAACTTGGTTATAACTTGACGGTAAGCCGTCAAAATTTGGAGTAGATTGCATTGTGAAGGTAGCGATTGACGAACGGAACGTGTTTAGTTCCGTTTTGGCTGAAGGTGTGCGTGTAACGCGTATACGTATTATGTCGACAAAATTTGGTTGGAAAATCAGGAGACCTTATCTCATCTGACAGATTCATGAGACGATATTACGATATCTCGGTTATGCGCGGACCGATTTTATTGAAATTGGTCTTATTCGAAAGCTTATATGCGGTTTACATGAGAAAAATGCCTTTAAATTTAGAAAATATTGCAGGCGTGATGAGATATTAAGGAAATAAGTTTCAGGTTAGGTTGGAATGGCTCCGCGACGAGTAAAGGTACACGATAGCGACAGTCGACATATACAGGGTGTTTTTCCTGTACTTGGCGTCGAGACGCTGCCGCGTCTCTAGATACAAAAATTTTACGTACATTCTTATTTTCTACACATTTTCTAAAAGTCACCCGCGTGACTGCGTTAGCCGAAATGAGATTAAAACATTTCAACAGGTAAAAGTAAGGGGGAGAAAAAAACTAGAAACTATTATTACATGTTTTTTTCTACTAAAAAAATCATTCGTTTGAGATGTCATGGTAGCTCAGAAAGAAAGTACTTAGAAGCAATCTTTTTTCCGCGATACAGTTCAACTAGTCACCGGGGTGCCTCGTCAGCCGAACTAGGGTTAAGAATAACCGGCCGATTTTGACCAGAAACGCTGTATCAGGAGTTTATTTTGCGCCATTTCAGATGGTACATTATAACCTTTGAGGAGATTTTTCGTTTTTGAGTTATAACGAAGGATGATCACGAGTGTCGGTGGGTAGTTCTATGAGAATTGGGTAACTTTTTGAAGGATATTGCACACATCCTTTACTAAGTTTAAAAAATGTGTCTTAACATAGATTTGGTGGAAAATATAATAGTTGTACTGTTCCCGTGTTTCTTTCATGGAAAAGGACTGCCTAGTCCCCTTAAGTAAAGCATTAAAATCCAAATGAAATACAGTGCCGGATAAAGTATTGGCACTCTGCACTAAAAGGAATTTATTTGTGTGCAAATAATACTGTGACACGTTTAGAATAAATATACGTAAAAGTTGACACAGTACAACGATTTCTTCAAAATAATGATAAACATATATAACTGAAACATAAATAATACGTGTGAAAAAGTATTGGCACCTTAGAATTAAATAAACAATATGACAAATATTAGTATCTGATATGAAGTCTTTTATTTTTAATGACTTCTCGTATGCGTTTTGGCATCGAATGAACCAGTTTCCGTGTAAATTCTGGCTCAATTTTGTTCCACTCTTCTAAAAGTAGCTGTTTTAATTGATTTCTGTTTGTAATGTGGCGTCTTCTTAATCTAACTTCGAGCTCAGCCCACAAATGCTCAATGGGGTTTAGGTCTGGTGATTGGGGTGGTGTTGGTAATGTATGGGCAACATTATAAGCAACCTACATACGGACTACATGAGCCGTATGTTTGGGAACATTATCGCTTTGAAAATACAAATCTCGCCCAAGACCTAATTCCTCAGCACTTCGATGTAAATTATTTTTTAAAATGTTTAAATAAACGAATTTTTCCATTATTTGGTCAATGAATATAAGTTCCCCAACCCCTGTGGAGGCCATACAACCTCAAACTAGTACTCCACAACCCCCATGCTTTACTGTACTTTGAATATTCTTTACATTAAACTCTGTATTTGGTTTCCTCCAAACTCTGACGCGACCATCACATTTAAATAAATTAAATTTACTTTCGTCAGACCATAAAACGTGATCCCAAAAAATTGAAATCTTTATTCTGGTAATCATACGCGAATTCTTTTCGTCTTTTCTGATTCCTTTTGTTAATTAAGGGCTTTCTTCTTGCAACTCTCGGAGCGTAACCCATGCCTTTAAGAAATTTCCGAATAGTTGAAGGATCTATTTCTATGTTGTCGTATTCTTTGAACTGTGCAGATATTTCCGAAGATGTTAGTTTTGGATTCTGTTTTATCAAACGAACAATTTTTCGTCGGTATCTTCCAGACAACTTTGGTAGACGACCATTTCGACACGTGCTTCCAACGTATTCTTTGTCTTTATACCTTTTAATTACACTTCGTACAGTAAATTTACTTTTCTTCATTATTTTTGCAATTTCTGAATTGGATTTATTCTGATTATGGAGATTTAATATTAATTTTCTTTCTTCCAGAGAAATTTCTCGTCCTCTGCGTCCCATTTTTTATATTCTCTTTATAAACTCTGTTCAATGAGAATATATCGCAATGAAACTCGGTCGAGGTGGCGCTCTGATCGTAGTGCTCAAGATAGCGTCGATTCGTTTCCCATCATCTGCCATCTTGGTGTTGATTGGTTCGACGTTACGCC
The DNA here is from genome assembly GCF_050908995.1 of Andrena cerasifolii. Taxonomy (NCBI): domain Eukaryota; kingdom Metazoa; phylum Arthropoda; class Insecta; order Hymenoptera; family Andrenidae; genus Andrena; species Andrena cerasifolii. The sequence continues at coordinate 2,024,052 of NC_135125.1, read as the reverse complement.
GTCATCACGCGCATGTTCAGACGCTATCCTGAGCACTACGATCAGAGCGCCACCTGGACCGAGTTTCATTTGCGATACATTCTCATGCCCTTAAACCATATATACCTATAGACACGGCCTGCTCTATATGAAGCCACGAGTCATAGTGAAGCAAAGATAACGGGCAAAAGTGACGTCACTTGTGGGCAAAAGATAATTCAAAATGGTGGATAGTACCTCATACCATATATACAAGTGAGGTTATATCTTTTTCTGTGAATAATTTTTGAATAATTATTAATAAAGGTGCAAACATGTTGTATAAAGAATTGCAAAGACAATGATTAAATCGCATTTTCGGAAATATTTATACATCGCTGTAACTTCCATCATTACTTTGCCCACATGTGACGTCACGTAGATGATTTAATCTTTGCGTCAAGGCAGTTATCTGAAGCCGTGTCTATAAGTATATATGGTCTAAGCTCATACCGAATACTGTGATAACCTAACCCATAGTAGATTGGGTATATTCATTCCCCCTTTTGCGCATAAGAAATGAGTGGGAATCCCCACATGTATATATACCTAGAAAATTACTGAAATGTCAGGCGTGCCAATACTTTTTCACACGTATCATTTATGTTTTAGTTATATATGTTTATCATTACTTTGAAGAAATCGTTTTATTGTGTCAACTTTTACGTGTACTTATTCTAAACGTGTCAGTATTATTTCCACACAAATAAATTCCCTTTTTTACTCATTCTCTAGTATAGAATTACTTTTATTTTCGTCTGGGTGCAGAGTGCCAATACTTTATCCCGGCAGTGTACATATTTCACTTATAGCTTGATATCACCAAGTCAAGTGTTCGATAACAAAATCTAGAATTTTGTAAAACACCTGAGTTTTTAAGTGTTCTTCAATAGTAATTTCTGAATAATTATCATGAACATTTTCATCTGCGGATCTTTTTCTAAATTTATGTCTTTTAGCAGGCAAACCTGTGGAATGTTCAATTTTACAATTTTCAGCAACATGTTCGCATTCATTAAAAATATCACACCACTTTTTTCTGATATCTTTCAGATCCAAAATTAAGCTTTTGTTGCTGCTTTCTTCAATATCAATTGTTGCAGTTATTTCTGGCCAAACTTTGTTTCTACAATTGATTGTCGCCAATATTTTAAATCGTGCAGTGGATAAAAATAAACACTCTAATGAATTTAAAAAAATTAAAACACCCTTTACATCAGCTGTAGTTTCTGCAGTTAAATTTAAACATAAAATTTCTTCACTTGCTGTTCTTAATCCATCTAAATTATTTGTAAACGATTTTACGGCATTTGTTCTTGCGGTCCCACAGGTGTTAGGTGAACCGTGCAGCGAACATCCAATATTGCTTTTTAAAATTTCCCAACTTTGGGCGACTTGAATTACAAATATTGTACAATTTTTTAACAGTCCAAAAAATTGTAACTGTTTCAATACAAGTTTCCACAGCGTATACGCCACAAAGATTAAGTGAATAACAAGCACAGGTAGAATATATTGCTAAAGAATTTTTTTTCAAAATGAAACTTGGAGCACCTTTATAAAGCTGTTCCATATTGGTTTCGTTGTCATATTCCTGGTTGCGGCATTTGGCGATTGAGATTTTCTATTCTTCGAGGGCATTTAAAGTTAAGTTAGCAATTGCTTCATATGTTTTTTTATTGCAATCGGCAAAATTAACACTCAGAAGTCACACTATCAGTTCCTCCCGCTACAGGTACACATGGGTTAGCGTAACCAAGAGCGTTCTTTTGCCTATATTCCTGGATGTGCTGCACCGTTTTTAAAGTTGTTTCTTTTTATCGATTCGTAAGACAATAAGGAAAAGAGTATATATACTAAATCAAAATATATGTATATATAAGTTCTGAATATTTTTTTTTCTTTTAATCACGTTTCTTTCAGAAAAAGATATGAGAATTTAAGTATGCAGCAATCGAAAGGTTTCGAGTCACTCTTTGAGGGAAAAAATGCTTTATTATGATTGGTTAAAAAAATATAATTATTTGGCGAGGTGAAGTTGAGTAATCTTTTACTTCTACCGAAAGAATATTCTCTGTGAAAAGTCGTCGTTTTCGTTGAAAATAAGGACATAAGCTGCTACTGGCATTGAGTATACAGTATCAGAAGTAATTTCATTGATAGCTTTGAAAATCTAAAATGGCGGATCAAAAATAGCGGTCACAGAGAGCTAAAATAAAAATCTCGGAAAAATGATTTTTTTATATCTACGTTTCCATTGTTCAAAAAGCATGTATTTCACTTTTGATAACTCAAAAATACTGTACATATTATAAATTGTCGAAGAAGAAAAGATATTCATTACTAAATCGACTTTCATGTTTAATGGATTTGCTAACGTTACAGTCACACTGGTTGAACGTATTTACTCGGTTTTACTCGTTTGCTTCTGGCATAATAGCGATCCTGGGGCGGGGGGATTTGTTGAAGGTGTATCAAACTTTTCTCCCCCAAAGTCCTAACACCCCACACCTTACCGTTCAGAAATGCCAGGTGTTTTTCGGACGGACTGGGTTAGCATAATCCGGTGTGACCTTTGAGGGTTAAAAATCGTTCTTTAATTTCATACTTTCCAGCATTATTCACTTGCAAATAACGTAATATGAAAACCGTCTGCTCAATATGAACCGAATCTGGAGTTGTGTCTACTATTCCTGACAATCTATATCTATACTATGATATAAAGAGAGAGCCGATTTTTATGGTCGCGCAAAACTCAAAACCTATTGAACCGATCTTCCACAAATTTTAACACATTATTCCTGGATGCTCTGGGATGGGCACGGGCTATGTAGCATGTCTCAAAAAACGCGTTATTAACATGTAATTCATATGTCAAAATTGCTCGTGTACAGCTGTTTTGCAGACCACGTGACCCGTGTATACGACAGTCTACTTCGCACGCGCATGCGTATATTCGGCCCGTGCGATACCTCGTCCGTAGCAGTACCGTGATGTCACCACCAGGTGGCGCAGCTTCTCGCGCGCTTTCTCGGTAGCGATCTGGATTACCACGGATATATATATATATATATATATATATATATATATATATATATATATATATAACAGCGCTGTTCAGCGTAGGGGCCCCTCACGCGCTTGCTTCCCCTTACAATCTTTCTCTTGGACATCGTATCTTCCGTTGTCAAGGAGACCGCGCGACGCTAAGAAGGCTGCCATGACGGGCTAGCCGGGCTAGCGTCTTCGCGGTTAGTGGGGCTCAAGCGCTACGCACGTCGTACTTATGTGCTCGTCGCCTCTTTAGCGTCGCGCGGTATCCCTGACAACGCGGACGAGAGTGGGAGAACCCCAAGCTCCCACGGGAGCGACCTTTGGACAGCGCTGATGTAGAATGATGTTGTCGGGTTACAAATTGCTTTTGCATCAAGGCGGTGCAGAGGGCTCAAAACCGAGCCCTCAAAATCATCTGGGTGAAGCCTACCATCTACCCCACCGCACGCTTCACGAAGAGCTCAACGTCGAGCTGATCTCCGACTACATAAACTCCCAAATCCGAAAATACTCGATCGTGAATCATCCGAACTCGCTCGTCCAACTGACCGGTCTTTTCGACATAAACAGGATTCCGCATAGGTTGAAAAGGCGGATCCCACTCACCCTGCTTTAAGATCTGCGCACACATATCAGTTCTGTGTCAGTTCCGTGTCCGCTCGATATTAGAGCTGTTACTACCCGACCCGCCGGGTACCCGGGTATCTGGTGAGACACCCGGGTAGACCAAAATTACCCGGTTACCCGGGTAGACCAAAATTACCCGGTTACCCGGGTAGACCAAAATTACCCAGTTACCCGGGTAGACCAAAATTACCCGGTTACCCGGGTATCTCTCGAGGTATACAAAATTAACCGACTATCCGGGTACCCATGAAACACTAGAGCTATTACCACCTGTCCCGTCGGGTATGTTTCGAGTAATTTATATTTTTGTGTGAAACAATAAAACAATGAAGCAATTCGAATTTGATATATTTATTCTTGTATAGAAACACCAACAAATCAACATTCTCAGGTAGTAGGCTGCACCGCAATTATATCACGCATTATTAACCAATGATATTCCGACATTTCAAGTTTTATGGCGGTATTTACTTTTGTAATAACTCTATCTGTTAAAACAGAAACAATTGCATTTCTATGATTCACAAGTCGCTCACACATAAAATAATAGGAATTCCACCTTGTAGGACAAATCTGAATTTGTTTGGGATTGGCCCAAACGGCCACCGGCCCAGCCGGCGCTGATTCGCTGCCGATGTCGCGCGCGGTTTAAAACTGTTAACGCGGCCAAGTTGCGGTATGCACGATCGCGGTGATGAGACCGGTCGGGCCATCTGTTGACGCGCACGTCAGCTAATTAGGCAGCTCTCTTGCTTCATCGCGCGACCGGCTGTGTCGCCGGTGCGGTCCTCGTCCTGCTCAAGGCGAACAGCTGTTGAGTGGGGTGCTGATGTCACAGAATTCGGCGAAACGACACGATCCATCACTGCGATCGATCCTTCTTCTGTGAACCGTCGCACAGTGGGGCAGATCGGGTCGAAACGCGGCACTAAGTCCTTTTACAAAAATATCGCCATACTGCAAATTTTTTTTACAGGTAGTTAATTGCACATTTGGGTCATAATGTAGCATGATTGTTTTTCACATTCATTAATTTTTAACGCGACTACACGGTTTTGAAGAGCACAACCTGGAAACTCTTCAGAAATAGTATTGTTATTTATAGTTTTGTTGCTTGTTTAATTCGACTAATTTTTTGTGGGATTAAGTGGTGAGGTATGTATTTGAAGTGTGCCAAATTTGATTTCGATATCTCTGAAATTTTTGGAATTATACCTTACTGAATTTCCCAGTTTTCATTGTTTATTTTGAACGGGCGTTCAGTGGAGTTCAGTGTTCTTACTGGTCGCAATGGAAAGGGTAAAGCCTTACCTTTATCGTACAAAAAAAATTGTCTGCTACTAGCTGCTACTGGGGTAGTTAGGGGGGCGAGAAGGGGTACATGACGCGTTATTTTTGCACCAAGACTGCACTTCAGAACTGAGTATTGTTATTTATAGTTAACATTTGTTAATATTTGTTAACATAAATTAAAATATGTTTGTTAAATAATTTTGAAGTAACGTAAATAAAGATTTTATAACTATTAAATTTTATATGATTTAAATGTTCCCCATAAACATATTTACAAATACAGTTAAGGGATATAATACTTTTTTGTCCGAAAATTAAGCAATCTTTATGAATTTTTTTCTATATGAAATTGAAAAGCTAGAAAGATGGGGTTTGTTGCAAATGAATGATCACTGATTGAAGGTATTAAAAAGAATTCTATTAAACAAAGGCACACCCCCCCCCCCCTCGCTATAATCGCTCAAATGTGGTCCCTTGCGGAATGAGTAAAATTGCGATGTCATAAATTCTGCCTTCTATGGTTATCTGAAACATGAAATCAAAGCAAGACATTAAACTTTATTACATTTTGTTTTGTTGACCAAGCCGATTCTTAAATTTCGCATTTAATACAAAATAGCGGACTGTCAAACCTACACTTTCAGTGCCGAAAATCGATACCTACAGTTTGACAGTCCGCCATTTTGTTTTAAATGCGAAATTTAAGAATCGGCTCGGTCAACGAAGCAAAACGAAATAAAGTTTAATGTCTTGATTTGTTTTTATGTTCCAGATAACCATAGAAGGCGGAATTTATGGCACCGCAAATGTCCAACTTTGAGCGATTATAGCGAAGGGAGGGAGGGTGCAATTTTTTAAATAAAAATTCTTTTAATACTCTCAAACAGTGATCTTTCCGGTGATGTACCTTATTCGAATTGTATGCTTTGAAATTCAAGGGTCGGATGCAATAAGGGGACTAGCGCTCGAAAATGGGAAACGTTATTGTCCAAACGCTAAGAAAGCATTGGAAAATTAAATGTTGTTAAACTGTAATTTAAAAAATACCGTGTTATAAACCTCGTCAGGACACATATTTTTCTTATTTACAGTTTGTTTATCCAATCATTACTATTCGAGCTAAAAATTATGAAGTAAAAAATTTTCATCGTCCAAAATCGTTATTTCTTTAAACATAAATTGCAATAACTTTAGTAAATATTAAGGGATCGTTATGAGACTTGAAATATAAAACTCAGAAAACTCTAGCAAAGCCGCAAAATGTATGCACAAAACCCTTATGTTAAAAAATGTAATAATATTTAATTAAAAAGTAATACTGGACATAACCCATGGTTTTCAACGTTCGCTGTTAAAAAGTATCGAGGCAATTTTGAGTTACATATAACTTGCAGCGACAAAGTTTTTTCGTAATATACAAGCAAGATTTTCACCAATTTTCACACTGCTTAATAAATAATTGTAGAAGATATGACGATATATATATTTCTCGCACGGCGCCAACTGTCAACGCGAGTGATAAAACTGTTAAATAGCGCATTATACGCGACTGTTGACTGTTGGCGGCGCGAAGAGATTTCATATCATCTACAATTATTTATGAAGCAGTGTGAAAATTGGTGAAAATTTTGCTTGTATATTAAGCAAAAACTTTGTCGCTGCAAGTTATATGTACCTCAAAATTGCCTCGATACTTTTTAACGGCGAACGTTGGGTTATGTCCAGTATTACTTTTTAATTAAATATTATTACATTTTTTAACATAAGGGTTTTGTGCATACATTTTGCGACTTTGCTAGAGTTTTCTGAGTTTTATATTTCAAGTCTCATAACAATCCCTTAATATTTACTCAAGTTATCGCAATTTATGTGTAAAGAAGTAATAATTTTGGACGATGAAAAATTTTTACTTTATAATTTTTAGCTCGAATAGTAATGATTGGATAAACAAAATCTAAATAGAAAAAATGTGTGTCGTGGCAAGCTTTACAGCACTATATTTTTTAAAATACAGTTTAACAACATTTAATTTTCCAATATTTCTTAGCGTTTGGACAATAATTTTTCCCATTTTAGAGCGCTAAGTAGTCCCCTTATTGCATCCGAGTCCTCAATTGCACATTGATTATACAAAATATTACATCCTTGTACGTATAAATAAAAAATATTGATTCGCAAATTAGTATTGTTTCATTGACATGTTTCCTAACTTCACTACCCAACCTCTCTATCTTTCATTATTGCTATCCTCCTTTACGCTCAGCGAGGCTCTGACGCTAGACGCAGTTCTCGTGCCGTATTCCTTCAAGACTTCTCGATAGAAAGATATGTGGCAACAGCGCGGCAGAGACAGAGAGAAAAGAAGATGTGGCAACTATGCGAAAAAAAAAATCGTCTACACAGAATACCTGGAGATGTCACCTCTGTACAACTTCTTTTTATCGACCGCAGTAGTACAAGGGACGCTTCGATCGATTCGGACCATAACAAAAATGAGACGGCAGCCTTAACCTGATTAATGAAAATTGGAATATCAGCAGTAAATTAAACGTTATCGTACATGATAATGCATACAATATAAATATGGCTGCCAATCTATCAGATATATATTTTTCATTTGCTTGGGTGTCTTTCGGAATATTCGGGTACTCGGGTACCCCAGGTTTAAATCTCTTTCACCACACTCCTTTTATAAACGCAAGAAGACGATACAGTGTTACGCTGAACAAAGAATCTGATATACTCAGGTTTAACATTACGGCGCGAGACGGTGCGTCTGAAGGCTGATTCGAGAGAGTGAAGGTGCGTGTCACCTCTGAAGGGCTATTTATACAGGCCTCGCAGAGGGCTGCGTTCCCTAAGCGACGCTGAAAACGCGCGGGAAATTTTGGCGCGAAGACGCGCCCGCACGCCGAAAATCCCTGACCTGGGCGAGTCTGGCTACCAGATGCGTAACATGGCCATAGCCTGACTCATCCAGGCCTACGGGGAAAAACCCGCCTACGCGTAACGGTGAAGTCGCTCCTTAAACAAGAAAGCGAGTTAGCGCCGAAGCCGCTACATCACCCTCCCCCCGGTAGTAATTAACTCTAATTACGAAAAACCAACCTGCAATCTGTCAAGAAATCTAACTCTCCTACCAAAAAAGAGTAACGAAACGTACTGGCGTAGTTAAATCCGGAGCGGGTACCATTGGTAACGCGTTTCGTGTGACCGTTACAGGTGGAATCGTGTGAGTATCTCGCAGTGTCGTAGCGTCAGGTGGTACAATATTATTAAAGGGCAATATCTGAGTGCGATCCGGCTGACTCGGAATATCATCCGCAATCAGAAACGCTGGCTTAAGTCTATTAATCGATATAATCTTATGTTTACCATTAATATTTACAGTGAAAGTTTTTAAATTTCGACTTACAACAACGTAAGGCCCATCGTAAGGCTGTTGTAAAATCTTTTTCGCCGCGTCATGTCGAACAAAAACATGCTTACAATCAGCAAGGTCCTTAAAAATAATCACGCGAAGAGTACCATGTCGCGATGGTTCGGTAGGCCCCAAGCTACGAAAATAATCACGCAGTTCTTTTGCGAATACCGCGGTGTCGGAGTTCGTCGATGGCGATAAAAATTCGCCCGGCAAACGCAACGAACTTCCATATATCAGCTCGGCCGAAGTTGCCTGCAGGTCTTCCTTCCAGGTTGAGCGTATCCCCAGCAGAATGGTCGGAAGAACCTCCGTCCATCGAACATGTTGATAAGCCCGAATAGCAGCTTTGAATTGACGGTGGAACCGCTCCACCATGCCATTGGCCACAGGATGGTAGGCCGTGGTATGAAAATGAGCCGAACCTAATAAAGAGTTCAACTCTTTAAAAAGGTATGACTCAAACTGCCGTCCTTGATCCGTGGTCACACGCAACGGGGTCCCGAATCGGCAAATCCAACCCTCGAAGAAAGCTCGGGCAACCGTGACTGCTTCCTGATCGCAGAGCGGAATCGCCTCTGGCCACCGCGTAAAACGATCTACGCACCTGAGGCAGTATCGAAATCCCTCAGACACCGGCAGAATCACGATGTCAATGTTTACGCGCTCAAACCTCGCTGACGGTTGAGGAAACGAGCCCAGTACCTTGGAGAGTTGGTAAGGGATGCAACACCGCGTCCATTCCCTACAATCAGACTTAACCGACGGCCAAACGTAACGCTGGGTTACTAATTTAATCGTCGTCTTAATCTCAGCATGGGACAAACCATGTAAAACCTTGAAGACGGTACGGCGGAAGGGGGCCGTAAGATAAGGCAGCACGCTGCCCGTCGAAACATCGTATCACATCTTTGTGGAAGATCCTGGAATTGCCACTTGTTCCAGCGTCTAACCAGAATCTTTTTGTAAACATTCTTGAAGCTCCGGGTCTGTTGCTTGAGACGCCGCCATCGCCTCAAAGTCGATCGCCAGTTCCACGGAGTCCAGTCTGGATAGCGCATCCGCTACCACGTTATCGTGACCAGCAACGTGACGGATGTCCGTCGTGAATTGACTCACGTAACTGAGATGCCTAATCTGCTTCGGGGTATGCTTATCCGATTTACTGTTGAAAACAAAAATGAGCGGCTTATGGTCCGTAAAAACCGTGAAAGTTCTTCCTTCTAATACATGTCTAAAATGCTTTATAGACTTGTAAATCGCCAACAATTCCCGATCGAACGTTGAATAATTCCGTTCCGTCGGCGACAGCTTAGTAGAAAAGAAAGCCAACGGCTCCCAACTATCGCCAATCCGCTGCTGCAAAGAGGCGCCCAGCATAGTGTTAGAAGCGTCGCAGGTAAGCGCAACTGGAGCCCCGGGCTCGGGGTGTGCCAATAAAGTGGCCCGCGACAGATCCTCCTTGCACTGACGGAACGCGTCACGAGCTTCGTCAGTCCACGTAACTAGACTGTTACCCTTGATGTTATTGCCCAGCATGTCATTTAAAGATGCCTGGGTCTGCGCCGCCTTGGGTATAAAACGTCTGTAGAAGTTTGTCATACCCAAGAAACGGCGCAACTGCTTAGCTGTAGTCGGTTCAGGAAAGTTGTTAATCGCGTCCACTTTCTCACTAACCGGACGCGAACCCTTTTCAGACACGATATATCCGAGAAACTTTACTTCGGACTTCCCGAACACGCGCTTACCCGGGTTAACGACTAAATGATATTTGCCAAGTCTGTCGAATAGAATTAAGTGTTCAAGGTGTTCAGCTTCTGAAGCTGACGCGATCAAAATGTCATCTAAGTACACGTAACAGAAATCTAAACCACGCAACACCTCATCGATAAATCTTTGGAATGCCTGGGCGGCGTTGCGTAGACCGAACGACAAGAACGGGAATTCAAACAACCCGAAAGGTGTGGTTATCGCGGTCTCAGGAATGTCCTCTTCAGCCACTGGAATCTGATTATACGCGCGCATTAAATCAACGGTAGAGAAAATCCCTTTTCCTCTCAACGCCTGCGCAAAATCCTCAATATGGCGGATGGGATACCGGTCGGGTATGGAGCGTGCGTTTACGCCACGGTAATCTCCTACTGGTCTTAAAGTTTCCCCGTCCGAGCCTTTGGGAACCAAGTTCAGGGAGGAGAACTAGCTACTTTTTGACGGCCTCGCGATTCCCAGACGGATCATAGTCTCGAACTCCCTCTTAGTGATTTTGAGCCTATCCGGTGCAAGCCTCCTTGGCTTGCTGGAAACGGGTGGCCCCGGACTGGTCTTTATATAATGACACATACTATGGTTTACCTCGACTGGCGTGCCTCCTGGTTTTGTGAGTTCGGGATACTTCCGCAACAGGGTACGGTAAACTGACTCATCTTTCACCATCCTAATCGACGCCGTCACGTGTCGAACAGTGGTTCCTTTGGACGATAGAGCTGTCGTCTGGTCGATTAGGCACTGGTTCCGGATGTCCACCAAAAGTCCAAAGTGCGCCAAGAAATCCGCACCGATGATTGGCTTGGTGACATCAGCCACGACGAACCTCCAGGTAAAATCTCGTCGAAGACCCAAGTTCAGCGTAAGGGTCGCTGTACCGAAGGTCGCGATCGTTGTTCCGTTAGCAGCGGAGAGTTCGTATTCCGATTTTAGGGGAGAACCACAAATCAACTTGCGAGGAACTACACAAAGGTCGGCACCCGTGTCGACCAGAAATCGCGTATTTGTATACCGATCGTTTATAAATAGACGGCGGAATATCGGGCCGGAGTCGCTAGCCAACATTAACGACCGCCCCGCGCGTTTCCCTGGCCAAAAGTGCAGGTCTCGATACACCGGTGGGCCTTATGCGCCCACTTATGGTGGTACCAGCACATACTGTTCTCAGCATGCTCCCTCGACCGCAATGTAGGTATGACAGCTGTTTGTTTTTCGAAGTCAAATATGGTAACTTAGACACTGGATGTATTTCTGTCACCATTTTGGAACATGTTATTTCGATTCGAGACGTTCCTGATTGTGGTTTAACAGAATTACAATAAGTTTTTTCAGCAGAACCCTTCGTTGAAATGGCTGGTGCATCTGTTGAAGTAGCAATCTGTTATACGGATATATGCCTGTTGATTTCAAAAGCAAAATGCCATTAGAGGCAGAAGCAACTTTTCCTCAAGCGTCGCTAATTAATTTTGACACATCGTAGCGTGTCAATCTTTTGTTCCTGTGGTTTATCATCCATATTTTTCCTTCTTGGGCGAAATACGTTTTGAAAGGTTTAAAGAAAAGCTGTCTCGAGCGGTTGCAGTGCGTGCGTGGTATGTCTAGGGAACACGTTAATGTGGGATTCCACTGAGGTAACGTAAGGCAACATGTCGCATGCGATGAGTGTGTTACATAGGCCCTTTCGGCCCATCCCGAGCTTGCTGTTCGCGCGTCGCTTTTCTCCACACCAGCGACTCAGCGGAATCGCCACGCGCGTGACCGTCGTCGGCTCGAAGCGCGACTTCCAAATAAAGAGCGATCGACAGGTGCCGACGGGGCAGTTTCCCTCAATCGATTACGATTGTTGGAGGCGCGGCTCGCAGCCGCGAGTCTTCGAGAAGTTAGTGAGATTTGAAGTTCGATTTAGGGAGTATTCGGCGGACAGACAGGTTAGGAGAGGTGTATCTCCGCTCCGACACACCGACAAACGGCACGCGTCGATTACGGACCACCGCGTCAGCGTTGGTGAGTGACCGGCAAAGCAAGCGAGCGAACACGACCTACGACAGGTTCACCGACTTCCTAGCGTTATCAGAGACGGAGCGCTGTCTCCAGGGTATGTAATCATTTATTTGCTCTCTTTAAGAATATACTTCGCACTATTGTTATTCCGTCATGGTAAGTATAGTCAAGGTATGCCTTAGCACTTTAATAGAGCATGAACCCGACAGATTATTCCAACCGCTCGGGGTGATCTGTAGAAGGTCCCTTCAGGACGTAACAAACTGGTGTCAGAAGTGGGATTTGATTCTTCTAATCATTCCCTTTTAGAAGAAAAGATCGCGCCGTCGCTATCAATCGCGTCCTGCCGCAATCTCACCTGCTCGTAACTTGACTCCGCTTCCTACTACACAACGTCTTTTGCCAAGTACTGCGTAGCAATGACGGGTGGTTTATTGAAATCCCGCACAGCCCTCCACTCCAGGAGGCCCAACTATCGTCGCTTCAAACCTTCCTCCTCCAACCCCGCCGCCTGGGGCCAGTGGATCATCCTTCGCCTTCCGAACGACCGATCCCAAAGCGTCTGCAATCGAAGTATGGCGTTCCCGCGAAGATGAGGAGAGGGTATATCGGGCTCTCGAGCACATTCCCCGTTTTGACCCTGATCGCGTAACGTTGGAGGACTTCGCTGCCTCGATACAGAGTAATATACACCGTGTACCGTCAGGTCAGGAGGATAGATTTCTGATCGGGCTTATACACAAATTAGCCGAACCCATAAGATACTATGTCGAAGGCAAAGAGTGTCGAAGCTCGATCGATCTGCTCTCCCTCCTAAAAATCCGATACATCCCATGCCGCGGTTATGAGGAGCTACGGTTGGAACTAGAACGTATACGCATGTTTCCCCAAGAACGTATAATACACTTTATTCACCGCGTGACCGGCCTGTACCGTCAGGTGACCGTAAAAGCGAAAGAACTGATCGGTGAAAATAACGAAAGGACCGTGAAAAACGTGGAGCGACTGGCTCGCTCCTTGTTCATGTTGGGATTACCCTAGAGGATTTCGACCAAAATAGCTTTACTAAATCTTGAACTGTTGAGCGACGCGATTGATTTAGCGCTGCACACGCAAAGGCGAGAATTAGAATCGTCCGGCTTGCAGTACGACAGTATGTACGGGTACGCCCGGAGCGCCCGTCCCCCATCCCCGCATAACCCTCAACGAAGATGGACGGAATGGAAACAACCGATCGAGGAGGGCTCTTACGAAGAGCCCCAATCCTTGTACTTCGCGTATACATATCCTCGCTACCGAGTTACAGATTATCGCGAACCGACACCGCCGCGCCGGCCCATGACTCTGATGACGAGGCAAGGTGAGCGTTGGAGAGACGACGATCGCAGACCCTTCGCTCCCCAGCGGGGACCCGCCCGGGAGAAAAATCGAAACGATAGGCAGCCGCGACCCCGCGAACCCCGAATCTATGTACCTTGCGACACGAGAAGATCCGTGGAACGTGAACCATCTTCTGAGAGACGCGACCATTTAAACTACCAGCGCGCCGGCCCCTTCGACTGGAACCAGGCGGGCGGGTCCTTCTCGCCGACACGGAGACCGCCACGAAATCAGAGGCAGCTACCATCCTCGGACGCGCGGAATCCCCCCACATCCGGATCAAGACCAGGCAACTGGAGAACGGCGAGGGAGAATTTATCGTAGACACGGGTGCCACGTTGAACCTGTTAAAAATACGGGCCGCGGGTTCTGAAGCCCCGAAAGTAAGCAGAGACCCCATCGAAGTCGAGGGTTTGAACGGGAAGGTCATGACTCCAGGGACGACACGCCTGAAAATTAACGGCAGCTGGGCGCTATTCCGTGTAATAAACATGCCCTATTTTCAGGAGGAAGCCATTGTCTCTTACCACCAACGCACGATGGTAACAGCGAATCGCCCGATCACTCCCGTAGTCTTCTCCAATTCAAAAGAACCAGAAAGTACGTTAGGGGCGTGCAAAAGGTGCCACGATGACTTCCAGTCATACCTATAGGAACAGCTGGAATTAGAAACATGCGGGAACGAAGTAAGCATCTGTATCCTAGAAAATCGCGACGATTCCGTGGACAACGAGCAGGCTTACCCCTCTCTCCTTTCGTGGCAGAATTCGGCGCACTTGAAGCTCCAGATCTCGGGGATTACCGGGTCGAACGTACCTCCCCCCCCCCCCCCGAAGAGCGATTACAGCATATAGCAACGACCCTGAAACTGGAGGAGTTAGACCCAGGGTCACGCCAGATGGTCGAAAGATTGGTTACGAAGCATTTGTACCGGGGGACCCGCTTGGGGAAACGAAAACGGAAGGTATAGGAACGCGCGTAGACACGCGTCGTCAAGGCATGCCCAGACCGAATTATGAAGAACCATCGTCGTTCGATCTCCTAGATGATTCCACGCTAGAAGGATACGAACTCGAACAGGAACTACAGTCGGCAGAAGGAGACAATGCAGCCGGTATAGAGAGCGGAGCGAACCGTTCTATCGTTCTGGATACAACAGAAGAGCAGATGGGAATGCCCGAGTTCTTGGATACAGAAAACAACGATCCAGAAGAAAGTAACGAGGACTCCACCATCGAAACCAATGACTCACGCGTACACTCATTTACGCAGGAAGAAATCACCTTCTTGAAGGGCATTGACGAAGAGTACCCTCCGAAGAAAAGGGGGAAGCATCGAATCCCCACGAAAACGTCAGTCCTCAGAAGACAGAGGACCTACGATCAGGCCTAAAGAAGCGGGTGTCATGGGGAATACCTCTGCACGCAAAAGCCTTGGACATCCCACAGTTGAGCATGATTTGTCCTAAGGGCGAGACCCTGTAGGAGTAGAAAGACCGATCGCCTCCCAGGGAGAAATCAATCATGACCCTGAGGCCCGACATGACTAAGATGCCTGACTTAACGGAGTTCCAAGAAATAAACTACAGGCCATTCATCGACCCGTCGAATTTTCCAACAACCATGCGGGAATCATCCGGATACAGGAGAGACGTACTAGACGCCTCGGAACACGAAGCCCAGCCAATGCAATGCGAAGTAAAAATCGTAAAGACCACGTTTGCGTCCGCTCCAGATAATTATGCCCATTTTATATCCTCCGACAGAATACTAACTAGCCCAATTTGTAAAACTTCGAAAGCTATCGGACACCTCGACGAAACAAAATTATTATCCGAGGAATTGCCCAAAAATCGCGTAATTATCACTCGTAACACAGAAGGTAAAATTTTCAGTATAGTCGGAGCAGGCAGCTTTTACCATGAAATGGGAGAAGGCGAGCTCGCGTCGGCACTAATCGCGCTCAGAGACGCCGCACAAACCGAACGCGTCCGCACGCTCCGAGTAGCGGGGCATGGCGAAACCCTACACCGATTCAACGCCGAAACGTTCCAGAGACATTTCAAGATAATTTTCAACCGTACACCCATCATAATTACAATCTGCACGGGCAAAATTAAATTACCACCGGAAAAGGAACGGGAAGATATCCGTCACTATCACGACAGCCTAATAGGCGGGCATACTGGCGTGACGAAGACGTACCGACGCATACACGGCCTATTTGACTGACCGCGTCTACGCCGAGACGCAGTGGATTTTGTACGAAGCAACAAGAGCTGCCAAGAACAAAATCTCGTACGCATCAAAACTCAGGAACCGATGCAAATCACGGATACACCTGCAAGGCCCTTTCATAAAGTAGCCCTGGACACGGTAGGACCGCTCCCCCTACCCCAAGCGGAAACCGCCACGTACTGACAATGCAATGCCAATTATCTAAATTCTGTATGACCGTTCCTTTACCCGACATACGAGCCGTTACCGTGGCCGACGCGTTATCACGTTACTTTATCGCGATCTTCGGCGCGCCGCGCGCAATACTAACGGATCGCAGAACAAGTTTCATTAATAACATAATACCGGGAACAGCCCAAATTTTCAAAATTAAACACGTAACCACATCGGGATATCGACCGCAGACCAACGGTTCCCTCGAAAGAAGTCACATCGTCTTAACGGGGTGCTTAAAACATTATCTGGAAAGGTACGAGGACTGGGACTTGCTCCTTCCGTTCGTTACGTACTCGTACAACACCTCGATACACGAAGCGACGAAGTTCACCCCATACGAAGTGGTTTTCGGATAATTAGCTCGAGACCTGCTTACGCCTATGTCCCGCGAAGAACTACTATCGTACGCGGGATACGTGCAGAATCTAGTAAAGCGCATAGACGAAATCCGAACGACCACGCGATCAAATTTAGACACAAGCAAATCACGCTTGAAGGAGATTTATGACCGAAACAGTAACCAAGTTACATTTACCACTAACGGCCTCGTTTACGTACAGAAAGAGCCTCGGCTCCATAAATTCGATCCGCATTACATCGGACCTTATAAGATAAAAGCAATTACCGAACAAAACAATGCAATATTGATTTCGGATGAGGGCCAACAAATCATCGAACATTGAGACAAATTGAAACATGCTTATATTATAGATAAACCGCCCTGACGCCAATGAAGCATATGCAAGGTGGTTTAAGCTTACAACGGACCAGCAAGAAGGCTCTTCTAGCCGACTCTCACAATCAAGGTCTCACACTCCATAAATCTGACTCCTTCCTGTCCTCCCTTTTATCTCACTCATTTTTCGTATTTACAGCTACCATTCACCTAAAACAATAGAATTTCCCCGTGAAAGACATTTTCGGAAAACTCTCGTACTACGGCCATCATGGACGGACGTGGCTTGCTTTGTTTGCGTTCCTATGGAAGACCGTTACTAGTAACATCATCGACGGGGATTACCAAATATCGCAATTGAACCACAACCCGGGCTTGTACTACGAAAAGATCCGACCTCTTCAAGTCATTCATACTCAATGGAGACTGGTCACAGGTATAGGTGTCGCGAAAGTATTGTCCTCGCGATCACAAACTCAACCCCAGATCGACCGGATGAAAATATTATGTAAGACATATATCTGGACCTCTTACCTGGCCGACACCCTTAACGCGGCCCTACAACGAAAACTCTTCGACGGTAGACGTTACGAGGAATTGCTACTCAACATATTGGGAAAACCACAGTTCCGCCGTACTAAGCGATCGGTACCTCTGGGATTCATCGGATCCCTCAGTAAGACCCTTTTCGGAACACTGGACAATGACGACGCGTTATATTATAATAAGTAACTAGATAAACTATATAAAGATCAAAACCATCTCGCCGAATCGTTGGAAAATGAAACACATATTATAAAATCAGAATTCCAGGATATACACGACACGCTAAAAGCTGTAATGGGTTCTGTGCGAAACGTAGGCAATAGAATAAGGGAAATAGCGTCGTGTA
Organism: Andrena cerasifolii; assembly: GCF_050908995.1. Lineage (NCBI taxonomy): Eukaryota > Metazoa > Arthropoda > Insecta > Hymenoptera > Andrenidae > Andrena > Andrena cerasifolii. Next base: position 2,006,473 of record NC_135125.1, on the reverse strand, counting down.
CCCTTCAATTAGACAAGCGCGAAACAAAAGTAGAATTAGAATCAGCTTTTTCGACGTGGACGTTTCGGATGACCAGACGCGTGGACGAATATGTAACTGCGTTAATCATCACGACGGACGCGCTGACGTTCGCGAAACTCGGTATTTTACATCCGACCGTCCTGTCCCCTAGTCAGCTGGTGCAGACTTGCGAAAGAATCCGCGAAACCACGGCATATGAATTCCCGCTGACATCAGAAGAATTAAATTCCGAACAGCTACAAGGGGTTACCAAATTAAACGTAGCTTATTTACAGGGTCGAATCATCTTGTCACTCGACATCCCTTTACTGGACCAAATTCCCTTCGACCTCTATTACCTACAACCGTGCCCCTCGTTTCAGACCATATCGACGAATGTTTTTACCCCGATATTCGTAAAACCATGAACAGAATATCTAGCAAACAGCCAAATCAACTCTCAATACTTCGTGCCCAACGAGAACTGCATCACGGGATGCAGGAAACACCCTGAGATGTACATGTGTGAACTCAGCGTACCACTCCAGGACTTGGAAAAAGCACCAAGCTGCGAAACGGATGCTTTATTAAAACCACAGAACATCAAGTGGCCTAGCTGTAACATCCAAGATCTCCCTGGGAGCCGAACCTTCCTCAAGAAGATGGTAGCACCCAACTCCTGGTTATATTTCATCAAGGACACCCTGGAACTGCAGGTACAATGCAATAAGCACGCGGCCGGATATAAAGTACTCCGAGGTGCAGGAATATTACAACTGAGGAGGGATTGTCAAGCCAAAATCGGGACTGATCAGATCTCGGCATCAGGAGTTGACACCGAGGCATTAACAGCCATCTACAAACCATCTACTCGCATACACATCTCAGAAATTCTGCCAACTCTCACGGACAATCACGTGAAAATCTTGACCGACCACCTGGAAAAGGAACCTTAGAGGTCCCTTCAAGATGCCCATGCGAAAACACACGCTGTCGCACTGGAGGACATAGAGAGACAGGCAAGGGAGATAGCCACTCACCACCGAACTGTAAACCTAACGCCCTATGTTACCTATGGACTGCTGGGACTGGGAGGAATTTTCATCCTCCTCCTTATTGTCTAGATTGGATACCGTTTTTGGAGGGTACGGCGAACTCAACATCGCGAGCCCTCAAGGAAAGATGCAAAGGTCAATATAGAACTGGTGCCACACCGCCCCACTCCGCAAATAATTTTCTGGCCCCGTCCTCTCGCTATTACATCTTTTCCTCCCGACCTACCCGTTATACCGTCCACGAGGACAAGAGAGGGAACCCAAATAGAACGAGCGAGTAGTTTCGCAGGTTCCGAGCCATACTTCGAAATATTCTGAGCCGTAGTCTGCTGATCCCAGCAAAAAACTTCGCCCGCGTTATCCTTAGAACCGACCCCCGCGATGTGCTCTGCTGCGAAATTTAGATAGTAGCGATAATAGCATATAAGACATCAATCAAGCGAGCGAGTCATAGTCGTTGCAAAACTTTTATGAATCACTGACGAAGTTATATTAAAATTATGGAGACTCCGAGGTTCGACGACCGCGAGTTCAGACGTTCGTCCTTGGCCGAGGTGGTAATGCCCTGGCACCTCCACGCACCCTTCTAGAGGCGTTGGTATATGAGGGCCAGCAAAAGTATTGGCGGAGGCAACGGCCGGGCGTGGATGCATAGGGTCCACAAGATGAGAACCCTGCGCGAAGCCTGTGCGTGGCTTCGGCCGCCCGCCGACTTCCAGGAATACAACCGGATCCAGGTACACTGGCTGGCCGGAGAAAGCAGGGTGATGGTTGTGAGGAGGTGCGCGGTTTGCCGGCATCGACACCTCGCGTGGACGACGCCAGACACTTGTACGGGGTGCATACGGGGCAAACTTAGACTTCAACCCCCATCACTTACCGGCCTTCCCGCTCATCAACGCGCCGAGGCTACTGGAGCGGCCACAAGAACAGCGGGGTCGTCCCCGCCGGGGCAGAATTAGGGAGCACCCCTGGACTTAGGTAATTACCCACCAAATTGTGACCACCTTCGGGACCGACCGACAAATTATAACTATTTTTGTTTCATTGAATTCGCAGTAGAGCGTCGAAGGCGACGTGGCCGAGGACTCCCTTTTATTTTTCCTATTTATTGTTATTGGCTTTTTCAAATTCAATTTTATATTCCTTATTGTAACAAATATATAATTCCTTATCTTTTCGGCTTAATTACGGCTCATTTATTGCCACCCCATTGTGACCCCTTAGATTTAGTAGCGTTAATCGTAGATTTAAGCCGTTTAGTGAAAGTGTACGCAGGCACAGCATCACATGTGTGAAAAACAAAACGGCCTCTTGAGACTGTTTTGTGTCTAAGGGGGGTGGTATTTCATAGGCCCTTTCCGCCCATCCCGTGCTTGCTGTCCGCGCGGCGCTTTCTTCCGCATCGGCGACTCAGCGGAATCGCCTCTCGCGTGGCAGTCACGTTGTGCCGAACCCCGAAGCGATTGCGGTAAGGACAACGTGACCGTCGTCGGCTCGAAACGCGACTTCCAAATAAGGAGCGATCGACAGGTGCCGACCGGGCAGTTTCCCCCAATCGATTACGATTGTGCGAGGTGTATCCACGCTCCGACACATCGAGAAACGGCATGTGCCGAGAGTGCACCGATTACGGACCACCGCGTCAGCGTTGACGAGCGATCGGCGAAGCAAGCGAGCGAACACGACCTACGACAGGTTCACCGACTTCCTAGCGTCATCAGAGACGGAGCGCCGTCTGGGTATGTAATCATTTATTTGCTCTCTTTAAGAATATACTTTGGACTATTGTTATTCGTCTAACTCCCATTGTACAACTTTATTCAACCTCCTTTTCTCTTCCTTCTTCCTGGTAAGTATAGTGAAGGTATGCCTTGGCACTTTAATAGAGCACGAAGCCGACAGATCATTCCAACCGCTCGAGGTGATCTGTAGAAGGTCCCGTAAGGACGTAACAAGTGCGAGAGTGATTGCACGTGTTGCATGCGAAAAAAAGATACGAAGATGTTACCGGTTGCCAAAAAGTTATCTCAGTGGAATCCCACATTAAGGGGGCCGTCTCACTGGGCCTTGAAGTGTGTGCGTACGTATGCGCGAAACAGTTTCAACCAACTTTCTTCCTGGAATCGGTACGAAGGAAGTTTTCGCGGATATAGTTGCCTCCAGTAGACTTCGTGCAGGGTGGTCTGGTGCGTTTGAACGCTAATAAGCATCGTACGTTGAAGTAATAATGAATTTATGAATCGTGTACTGTGACAGACTCGAGAAATGACAGAATGAGGCCTTAAGGATTCTCCGTCTACTAACCAATTAACCAACTAACCAATAAATGTAGGAAAGACATAATTGTCAATACCTATTGAGAGTTGTATCGCGTTGTTGCCGCATTTCTCCTATTACTATTTGTCGTCAGGGAAGCTTGAATGAATCACGGTGAATAGCGAACGACATTGTCCATTCCTACAGAAATTTATCCTACAGAACGTTTGGCAGCATCGAAAAGTATTAGTATTTTTCATCGGTCCTCCTTTCTCTCTAACTCCCTCCGCCCTCCCTCTCTCTCTCTCTCTCTCTCTCTCTCTCTCTCTCTCTCTCTCCTTCCCTCCTTCCCTCCCTCCCTCCCACCCTCTCTTGCTGGTCTGCCGCATCAGTCCGGGGAACTAACGCGGGGGTGGACGGTCAAATAGGTAGAATGACGTTATTGAGTTAGAAATTTTACCTGTTTGACCGTCCACCCCCGCGTTAGTTCCCCGGACTGACACGGCAGACCAGCGATTTTGCATTCGGCAACACTAATCCAACATTTTTAAATAATAACTGTGACTGCATTGAGTCATGTTGACCCCTATGTAGCCAGCTCTCGGTCTAATATTCTAACCTGGGCCTAACGAGCGCGACATACAGTAGTTTCCATGAATTTAGCCTCCTAAAGTGCTTCGCAAACCTCGCAATAAAACCGAGAGTTTTCATCACCTTACGCGTTAAATTCTGGTAGTGCTTGCGAAAGTCAAACCCTGTCGAAATTATTACCCCTAGGTCGGAAACGTCAGCTAATTCGATTAGCGGGGCATCACATAGGGTATATGCAGAAGTTATACCCTGGATAGACCTATGGGCCCGCACAAGAACACACTTGGTACCAAGTGTTCTTGTGTTCAGCTCCATCATATTGGCGTTACACCAGAACTCAAAACGATTCAGGTCATCTTGCAACAGATCAACGTCCTGCTCATTCCCGATAGTACGGAAGATTTTTAAATCATCCGCTGTTCAATACATTGTTTTCATTGTAAAAAAATCACTGTCTATTTCAATAATTTATTCTTTAGTTATTTACAATTATATTATTATAAAGTATCAGTATTTTCTCATTTGCAATTGTACCTGTTGGTGTAACACGACTGTGCCGAAAACAAGTAGGTTCCTCCATTAACTGAATCTGTACTTCATCCATAGGCTTCTGCAGAATACAAGATGCATAAGTCGATGCAGATGTCGATGCAGAAGTAGATGCACATATTCCTATACGAAATGATGAAACATTTTTTATACTTTATAGTTTTCTATACAATTATAATATTTAAAATTAATATGTACTTTTAGATGGTAGATTCTGTGAAGGCACGGCAGTCCGTTTCAGTAATAAATTTGTTGATTTGTCAGCATCAATAAAATGCTGATGGCATACACAAAATTTTTTGTGTACTTTCATGGGGTCCATATTAAGGAGGGAAGCCACTGTGACGGTCGAAAATAAAGGCTATTTTCAAGACATTCTTTTATAATGAAATGTACCTTTCTACTAAAAATCTTTATTACCAACTGAAAATACATATGTTTGACTAATATTTTATGCTCGCAGATTGACAAATTTTTCGGTAGTATGGCCACAGAATACGATAACGTTAGGCTCTGTAAAAAAAAATTCAAAACGGGTGCACGTGTAACTTTCCAGATTTGATCCGAATTGAAAAATTCGAACGTTTACTGAAAGTATATTACAATAGCTTCTGTTGCACGTACGGATTAAAAAAAATATTCATTTTTGAAGAAATGGTGGATGTGAGAAGAAATCTTGACCAAATAGTATAAAAATCAACATGTTTTTTCAATGTTGCTATTGAATGAATTATTCGATCAAAAAACTGGTACGTGCAACTGAAAATAATTGTATTACGAATATTGCCTGAAAATTTAAAGTCAATCCGATAAAAATTGACTGAGTTATCAATGCACCCCGTTTGAAAAATGTAGTTTCGAGATAATCGCGTTTAAAGTTTTGACAGAAGTTTATTTGAGAAATAACATCGGAATTTTTTAACTTACTAAATTGCATCCACTCCAGGGCCATACAATATATCATGTAAATCAGCTGCATTCTCTTCCTCCTCGTTTAAGCCACATCTTCGTCGTAATCGACCTTCATGTGCCGCTGCCTTCGCTTTTCGGTCGGCAGCAGATATACGTAACGCGTCCTGCTTGTCTCGGTATGCAGCGGCTGTTGGCCCAATTTTAACATTCAGATGTTCCAATATCCGTAGGAGACCAGTATGACCATCACTGAAGAGAATTGTGGCCAAATAAGCAGATAAATGTACTATGACGGCCTCACTTGATAGTGTTTTAGGTGCTAACTTCCAAACGAGAGCGTTGAAGCTCTCGTTATTATTCTGAGTGAATCCACCTAAACATTTTTTAAATAGTTCTTTGTCACTTAAGTCTTCATAAATAGGTGTGATGGCAACAACAACATCCTGTTGCAATGGCGTCTTATGCACATATTCATCCAAATTATTGTAGGCCTTCGATTTCTGCCACGTGCACCAAGAATCCGCGCCCTCCGGGGAGTAGTGATGTTTCGGCGATTTATCTGTTGAGGTCTTATGGTATAAAGTGGCCGACACTGCTTTATACATATTGTCACGTCCCGGGTGAAGGTCTTTTTAGGGGAATGACATAGTTGGGGTAGATCGGGAGGAAGCCTTGGCACGAAAACCAGTTTCGCGACACAAGGCTAGTTGGGGGAGTTTAGGCACGAAAACCAGCTTCGCGGCACTAAGGAGAATAGGACTTTGGCACGAAAACAACTTTCGCGGCACTAGGAACGATGGGAGTTAGGCACGAAAACCAGTTTCGCGGCACTAGGAACGATGGGAGTTAGGCACGAAAACCAGTTTCGCGGCACTGGGAACGATGGGAGTTAGGCATGAAAACGAGTTTCGCGGCACTAGCAAACTGGGAGTCTTGGCACGAAAACCAGCTTCGCGGCACAAGCAACCAGGGAAGGTAAAGCAGTAATCAAGCACCAGAGTGACACCCGTTAGACACAAGCATGGGTATTTAAAGTCCTGATAATTGGATTTACCGTTGCATTAATATAAGAAACCTCGCGTTATATTTCTTTATAATAGAGGTAACGGTATGGTCGTACAAGGCCTATACGAAAGTAAGTCTTGTAAACACTGTAAGAAATCCCGGAGTTCGCGAACCGAGATCAGCTGTTGCAGTAGCTTGTTATGATTCCGTAATTCCGTAACCGAAGGATCACTACAATAATTCGAAGCGTTATTCAGAATAAGAACGTTTATTCAGTTTAAAGCACGAGTATATGCCATGCACTGTTAATGCGATAGCGGTAATATTATAATAATGCGTGGGACGTTAAGCATTAGCACAAAACATTTATATAAACAGTAAGCAATAGCAGTATGTATGGGCATGAAATATGTGAGTACTACAAATTGATAGAGATCTGAAATACAAAAGCATTTAGCAATAAACAATGATAAAAGAATGCGATAAGCATAAGCAATAAAGAAAAATATGAAAGGGGAGAGCAATAGTTACAATATAAATGGTGGTGATATGCAATAATAAAATAAGTAATTATAGTCGCTTACAATGGATGTCGAAGGTGAATTTCTCGTCGAGCGTAGTTGCACTGATTTTAATGCACGTTTAGCAAAATGTTACTTTCTTAGGAATGTTTCCGTAGAAGAGGGCTACGGTCTCTGGGGCCCTTGTATTTATACGGTGTTTAGGTATGAGGAGTGTGCGCGGTATGCACCGTGACTCATGCACGAAATATGCGTCGCAATAGGACTTCCGGGGTTTTTATAAAGGGCATTCGAAAAGGACTTCGCAATATTATTTCCGGGGTTTTTATGAGGGGCTCTCGAGAAGGGGGACTCAAACTAGTTAAATGTGGTTTGCGTGTTTTGATTGGAACGAGGTAAGAGTGGCTTTGACTCGGTGGGTCGTAGGGAGGTCGTGAGACGTAGTCTCAATGTAAGAGGGTTTTTGGGATGAGGGACTTGTTTAGACTTTGAAGGTGAGGGAGGAGATCGTGCCTCGTAGGACGTAGAGGGAAGGGGATTTCGTAGTAGATCATCTTGAGATGGGGACCGCTAAGGTACATCGTCAAGGTGGTCGGTGGTTGGGAAAAAGGGGTAAGATTTGAATTCGAGGGATTTTGGCGAATATTTGGAGTAATTTGTGGGGAAGACTCTAATTACGACTGCGCGAAAAATAGTGGGACGCCACAATATCATCCACAGAATCGGCATTTCTACGAATTGCTAGCCCATAGTAAGCACTTAACTCGTCTATGAGGAAAACTCCTGTAAGCTTACCTCTGCCCCCGAGCCCTTTAGTATTTTTCTTGCACACACGAAGTCTTGCGCCCATTCTTTTCTGTAATTAGGGAATTCCCCACACCCTCGCGCATCACGTATTTATTGCCTTTATTATCCGGGAAATTTCCAACACCCCGGGGGCTATCGGGTGCAAGGAAAGCAAGACTCGGACCCTTTACAATAAACTCTGACTTTTCCAGCCGGAACATTCTTTTAGAAATTGCTAGATGAAAATAAAACACTTTGCAACTCAAAGATAGCAGAAGTATACATCTAAACAATATATAAACATATAATCCCTCTTATTACATTTGAATTTTGGACATAAACTGTCCGGGCGATTGACTCAAAGCACCCGCGCGGGCACTCGGTTCCGAGCTCTGTACTACCTATACAAAACCTTCCGTAACTCCCAGAATTTTTCGAGATCCACTTTGAAATTGTGCAGGTATATTTTTGAGACCCCAAATATCATGAAAATGCACAAAAAGAAAAAATCGGGAAAAAAATTTTGACAGTGGCTTCCCCCCTTAAATAATTTTGGATTTGATACGATTTCCATCTATTTATCGAAACGTGCCCTATCTTTTACTAGATGAGGAAATGTATGGCTGGACGATCTCCTATCTTCGCAACCAGGGACGCTACACGGTACATACTCACCCATGGTGGATCTAATTGAAACATATTGAAACAAATACAGTACCACAGTACTTTTATATGTAATATAAAAAACCACGTGTACGTATCCTTCACGTAATTAGAAACACGACCTATTTTCGTAATATTTTATCCCTTATTTTCTTTATTTCTAATATTTAATGTTATGGGTTTTAACATACAGATATTAAATATTCAATTTCTAGAAAAACAATTTTTTCAAAATTCACAATTATTTCACGACAAATACAATACAACACAACACTTCGAAGCACCACATCGCAATGAAATTAACACAATGGCGTCGAGGGACGCGTCCAGCTCCACATGATATAAAAAAATATAAAAAGTCACTTTGGTGACGGCGATGGCGACGGCGGTGGTGTGAATAGCCCCCCGAGCCACTCGGGAGGTGGAGATGGCGGCGACGGCGCACAGTGGTCCCAAATCGCCAAAAGCTGGCCAAAATTCAATTTTCGAAGTATAGAGCAACTTTATGCTATTATAGCAGATTTGTTGTATATACATCAGTGCATCAAATGCCGCTTGAATTTCTAAAATATATTCATTGGTTGTTGAGATATAGCCTGTCAAAGTTGACGAAATTTGATGCTCCTTAATGTCTTGAAAATGGAAGCATGTTTAATGTGTCAGAGAAAGTTTATCATTAGAGTAGGTGTTATAAACATAAACTTTCCACAGAGACAAAGTAAAGTATCTTTGAATTTACCCTTGTAATTCTCTTCTCAATGTGTCATAAATCCAAGTCATGTTTTAATAAAATGGAAGGAAAGCATAGATGAGTGTCACCGAGTGTCACGCTGTAACAAGTTTCTTGATATAAAGTAACATGTCAAGTATGATATCCAATTGAGAAAATTTGCGGTTTTTTAAGATATTTAAATTTAAAGTGCCAAGTGTATTTAGTATATGATTAAAACAGCATTTGTTATTTCAAACAACATTTATAATTCATAGTTTTCTTTTATTATTTTTGGCAATACACTTGAACTATTGTGACCTACTAAACGCAGAAATGTTGAGTTCTTTCACTGGAATCGGAAAAAATAAAATTGTCAAAATAATTTTTAAAAGAGTTTTGAAATTAACGTTCATATTAAATTCGACATTCTAATTATATCGTTTTAGTCAAGAATCGGAGAATAATAAATTTTCACAAAAATTAACTTAAAAACAACGTTCAATACTAGGGATGTTAGATCCGCCATCTGTTTTTTTTTTGCGATTTTGACTTCAGATTCGTAATCAGCGACCTAGAAAACTGTAGGATACCAAGTTTAGGTCAAATTTGATATGTTTCTGATATGCGGGTCCGCTGTATTGGATTCGTCACTTTGTTTTAAAAATCGTGAATTTCAGATTCGTAATCAGCGACCCCAAAACCCCCGAGCACTGATGTCTGACTAAATTGTAGTACGTTTTGAGAGGTTTGCCGCCTTTCAGCGATTTGGAACCACTGTGCGGCGGTGGTGTGAGTAGCCCGAGGAGCCACTCTGGGGATGGAGATGGCGGCGATGGTGGTGACGGCGACAGCAACGCACATCTTTCGGGGTGTGATGACGCCGGCGACGCCGCCTGTCCATGGCGGCGACGGTGGCGATGGGGACCGCGGGGCGCCTCAGCTGCAGGGGCCCCACTCGCCGATATGGCACCCAAGGCTGCCGCAGTCGAGCCGTCATCATCGGTCCGACCATCGGGCCCGAATACCGCCGCATCGTCGGCTCCTGGGGGGGGGGGGGGGCACCACCGGGGGCGCAGTCTCCACCGGGAGTGCAGCCTCCGCCAGGATCACAGCAAAAACACATACACCCACATAACAATGCAATGTATTACATATCACTGGAGACGGCGACGGCGAAGGCGATGACGATGGCGATGGTGACGATGACGACGCAACGGTGGTGGCAAGTGCTAAAACATAGAAACCCGCGATATAATATTGGTACGATCGCCTGATTTAATCTCACTCGATTTAAATGGCTGAAAACGATACAATGTTAAAAATATTGTTATGTACAGACCTCTTGGTTGTCGTGACACGGCTCGGGGTCGAATTCGGGGGCAATTCGCATCTTTCCCATTTTCGCAATCTTCTGTCACTCACTCACAAGCTTTGAAAGACAACTAGTCTCATTGCATCTCCAGGCTCTCGCATGTAGAAACTCCTCCAACCTCACGCATGCAAAACCCCCTACTATCATGAAATCGAGAACTGTGTAGCTTGCAAAGTAAGATCCTGTTGTTCTCTACCTTCATTTTCTTCTTCTTCGCTGACCATCCTGTCAATATTCACATGTATCTTCTTTGGACACATTATTCGACTAGATCATACCACTCTGAACGTGTATTGAACGTGTATCGAACTTGTATGGTACCACTCTGAACGTGTATTGAACGTGTATGGTACTACTTCGAACGTGTATCGAACATGTATAATACCACTCTGAACGTGTATCGAACGTGTAATGAACCACTTCTAAATAATTACAACCATCGTCTTAATCTAGCAGACATCATATTTAGGAGGTTGGGTTGGGGAGAGTGAAGAAAAAAAACATTTATGCATTAAAGAAGCATTAAAAGTTAGTTATAATTTATTATAGAATTTCCATCTGGTGTTTAGACCACCAGTTGAATATTTTAAATACATTTTGCAAAACACAATGCTTTGCGTGTCTGCCACATCGCAGAGTATTAACTACATTTAACTTATTTAGAGATTTGATATCTTCGTAGTCAATGTCTAGCGTCTCAATGATTATGTCCGCTCTCGTATTTTCGTCGAGGAAATCCGCAAGCCAGTCGCGTTTCTGCAGCCCTTTAACGTATACGATATGGAGTGCATCATCTTCTTCATCGATCGCATTAGCAACAGCTTTCGTAATTAGCTATTTAGCCATACTGTACGGAACGTCTCCATCTTCCCATTGTAGTCCATGATGTTTTACCACCAATCACCGAATGCTCGATTTATCAGATTTCGTAAGAAGGTATTGCGGCATCGAACTCCTAAAAATATAGTGCGAGAGAATTGTTCCCTTTCGCAGGACAACCACTTCCTTGACAACAAATCTTTCATCAACGATGAACCCTTGCAGGTCAACAAATGTTGGTATGCCCATTATCGATACAATTTAGAGGTCCGCCCGCTTCCAAGAGAGATAGGAGAATGTGGTCTTTCTCGTAAAACGAATTTGGCACAGGAGAGGGCGGGCAAGTAGCGTGGCATTTTAATTGATTTTGCGCACCATGTTTGATCGCCAATGATCGCCTTTTGGCGTTGTTTTTCGTATTTATATCGTTGGCTAAGTGATTGTTTCACCAAATCAGTTCACAGATTTTTGTTATGTTCTCTCAGCTTCCGTCTTTTGGTGACTTCTGAACAATTGTCCAAAGATTTAGCGTTTTTTATTTCTTACACTTAGCAGTTGCAACGAAAAAATCTGAAAAAATTCACAATCATACACAATCATGTCTACAATATTTCAGATTTTTTTTTAGAATTTTTGCTGACCATTAAATAAGGAAAATATGGCAAAAACCGAAAATTCGAATTTACTATAACTACCCTTCTGGTTGAGATAGAGGGTTGAAACTGGGTGTACAATGTTTTCCTGTGCTACACTATTGAAAGGTGCATTGACAGCTAAAATCGGTTCGAGGGCACTTTTGCCCATGTTTACCCTGCTGGACCCTTTCAGTAGACTCTGCTAATTTAAAATTTCTGAATACTAAGTGATCAATGTTTTTCTCAAATAAAGCTAAGTGTTGTTCATATAAAGCTGAATATTCATGTTGCTCGCTTGTACTGGAATCTAGAGCAGTCATCTGTTCAACATCTGGTTCCTTATTCTTATTCAGGATGTTAAAACTAACAGCATCAGGTGAAAAAGACAACAATCCACAAGCTCTGAAGCCATTCTTTATTGCGTTCTCTAAATTATGTAAAGAGTCGATAGCCGTTTTTAACAATGGAACAAAATCTTATTTTCCCAAACGTTCTCCCTGATTTTCTAATCTCCAATTACAAACTTTGGATGGGACATGGGATGGAATGCAGACACATCTAATGGCTGGATGATGTGTGTTGAATTTGGATAGAGTGCTACTAATTCTATTTGTACAGTTTGACAAAAGTTCACCAAAGGCCTGGTTACGTAGGACGAGTGTCCATCCACATACAAAACTACAGGAAATTGTATGTTATTTTTTAGTACCCACGGATAAAAGATGTTTAATATGTATTCATAAAATGTTTCGAGGTTCATCCAGCGTTTGTCAGAAATATCCATGCTCCAATCTTTTGGTATTTTTTTTGCCACATTATATGACACTCTCTTACAGGCATGGAAGGCCATGGGTGGGACCACACTTCCCGCAGCATTAACCATATATAACACTGTTAAAAATTCTTTTTCGTCACCAGTGAATGACCACAGTGTACACTGATTTGGCACCTTTTTTTCACTATTACATACCCAAGTTCAGGACAGAGTTGAAAACCACTTTCGTCGCAATTAAATATCCTAGATGGATCAATTAAGACTAAATTCAGTTTTGTCAAATGTTCTTCCACTTCTTTAAACCAATTGCGCAGTGCTACCTCTGTAACGGAAGCACGTGTGCTTGTTAAAGTTTGAACAATTCTTTTGGAAAGATGAGGATGACGCCGAAAAAATGCTTCAAACCAGTGACGACCTGGTTTGTTGTTCACAAAAAGGGTTTCTCTTCCAAGTTCCGTTACCAATGCTTGCACGCTTTCTGTTTGGTTTTTGTGACAGGAAATCCTCGCTGTCCGAGATAAATGATCCATTCGCAAAGTCTCTTTTCTTCTTCTTTCGATAATTAGGTCGATGGATCCATCGATGCATTTAGAGACACCTTTCCCTTATTTTTAATAGACATTGTACTCCGGGGCACATTATATTCTTCACTGGCAGCTCTTAATGACATGCCATTTTGAACTGCTTTCACAGGAGTCACCACATTTTGTGGTGTGTAAGATTTCTTTTTTAGTTTTCCGTTTGGCATTATGTTTTTAAATTATTTCTTATTCAAAATTTAGGCTGGATTGTTCTTTGAACAGAATCTAAAATTAATGAATAAAATATGTAAAAATAAATAAAAAATATTAAATTAAAGAAGTTTATTAATATTGAAATGCAGCAACCCAATAACACTGGCACAATGGTATTGATTCCAAATTAACTCGCATCCAAACAGTGGGCCACATCTCCGAATATGGTGCTCCAGTCATTGGACAAAGCGTCCAATGACTAGGCCAGCGGCGATCTCATGTACTAGTGCATCCACACGGTAGTTTTTAGTTGAACAAAAGAAAAATCATTTAAAAACACATGGCTATCAATTCAACAAATTTTAATAAGTCTAAAAATCTTTACTTAGTATAGAAGCACGCTCAACGTAGTAGTTACGAACTTAAGAAAGACGCTCTCAATCTTAGTCGAACACTTAGTACGGCTTGTCATGATACATTAAGTTCGTGATTGCTACACAATAATATTTTTTTTTTCAAATAATACATCATGTTTCCGAACTGTTTTCATGATTTTTAGTATAAAAAATAAATAAGGATAATTATTTTATTTCCTGAACTTCGTCAATATTGTTTTTAAATATAATATTAACAGAAATTCTTGATAGTGTCAATCACCGGGACCTTTACCTTATCTGTTTTGAAGAGGCAATGCGTACCATGTACTGCCTCTGGGGCAAACAAGACTAACCCCAGTGCTCCCTATTCGAGCGGGTTTTCTTCCAGTAAAACTGAGTAAACTTTCAAGCGTAATATCTCGAAAACTATTTGAAATAAGGTGTATACATAACAGGTTACTGAATTTGTCTTGAAACGCACTACCAAGTGATGTGAAGTTCCATTTAAAACCGAACTTGACCATCGTATCTCTTAGAATAATAATCTGAGAAAAATTCGTCTGGGCTAATAAAGGACAATGTTAAGTCCTAGAGGGAATTACTGATCTACGAGCATACAGCGATTGCTATATACCATTAGAATGATCTCACCAAGACGAATCGATTGATATCATTTTTAACTTCGAAATCAGATGGGATTACCTGGAAAAATGACTTTGAATTTCGAGATTTTGCGGTTTTGAATAAAACAAACTGGTAGCAAAATACCATCCGACCCGAGGAACCTCTTGTAGGCACCCGAGGAAAAACCACGGGATATATACTCTAGCAGGATGGGGCGGCAAATATGCCCCATGACCATTACTTCTTAGTCCGGGAGCCAGTGAACATTTTTAGTGTTTCATCGCGACGAGGTTTTTCTATCATTTTTCTAATTAACCTTATGCTGAAAGTCAACGGGCGGGTGGTCTGGCAGTCGAGTCTGGGGACAGGACCCGTGGGCACGCCCTCGAACATGTCCAGTTTGAGAGCATCCCCGACTCATCGCGACAAGGCTGAATCTCCACCCATTAATCAGTAACTTAATACAAAATTATAAAATCGCAGCCTAGCAGCGCTTCGCGGGGACCTTAGTCGTCTGGCAGTCCTCCAAACATGTTAAAAAAAAAAATCGACTCACAGCGGCGAGGCTGAAATTTGGTGGAATAATTGTTTATGTTGTAAAATCAATGGAAAAAATAATCTGGCAGCCTATAAGCGGTGATAAAACCTTGCCAGACGTTTACAAATGAATCGAGCATGTAGTCAAATCTCTCACGGCGACATGGAATTTAATATTTACTTTTATAAAAGATCGACGTTTAATATGAATTATGAAGAGGATTACTTTACAATTTTATTATTTGATCAAGCCAGAACGAGTAAGAATTATATCTCCGATGATTCATCATCATCAGATAAGCTATTGATAGTGTGAGGACAACAACAATTAATTTCATCCTGGGGTTGAGATATTAAGGGGGTAGACGCGGGTAATGCAGCGCGCTGTATACCGACACAATCTGGCCCGAAACATGGGTTCGGGATTTTTCATTTTTCGTCCTTATATGAGCAGATTTGGGGCTGGGCGAGGTCTCTTTCGAAAGAGGAAGGTTCAATGCGGAGCGCTCTACTCATGGTTCAATGAGATTGTGTTGATATGTAATAATATCATTGTCCAAAGTAAAGCAAAAGTCGACAAAATATACCC
The DNA here is from genome assembly GCF_050908995.1 of Andrena cerasifolii. Taxonomy (NCBI): domain Eukaryota; kingdom Metazoa; phylum Arthropoda; class Insecta; order Hymenoptera; family Andrenidae; genus Andrena; species Andrena cerasifolii. The sequence goes on along the minus strand of NC_135125.1, from coordinate 1,990,958 downwards.
GCAGAATCAAAGCATTTTTAGGTCACTAAAAGAGTTTTGTGACTCAAACGGTGAGCTGAGCGCTCCGCATTGAATCTTCTTCTTTCGAACGAGACCTCTCCCAGGCCAAAATCTGCTCATATAAGAACGAAAAACGAAAAATCGTGACTACATTCCCAAATCAGAGTTCCGCCATATTGGCGATAATACAAAGCAAGTCACGTGACAAATTTAGTTGAGGTAGTAGATACGAGATGGCGCCTACTCGGGAGGACTGCCAACGTGGATTCATAGCAAAACTGAAGCGATAGCTGGATATACGAGCCACAATAAAAGCATGATGGAGTCAATGTATGCATTTTCGGACGATTGTAGGTTAGGTTATATTTATTTTAGGCATACATTGACATAGGAACTGCTGGGAATTGTATACATTTACTAAATTAACGCTTTTATCGTTACATATACATCACTTGAAATCGCTGTCGTATTTATGTCATAGTAATTCAGGCAGTTAGAACAACAACGGACTAACCTACATTAAAAAAAAATTTCCTATTGTACATCGATGGCTTACAATTAGTGCACACATATTGTATGTCCACTTTTAGCGTTTTTGAGAAAAACAGGTTCAAACATTCAATGGTACTTTATAATTACATAAATACTTTTTGCATTATTGTAATATAGGTATCACTGAAAGTATGTAATTAGTAGTATAAGTTAGAATCTGCAAAATTATAATAATAACTCGACAATAATGCTTGGAAGTTGGACATGCTATTGTAACCAAGTACAGAGGAGGACATACTATACTGAATGATATTATATAAAAATGAATGAAAGGAATAATACTGGAAATAATCTCATTTCAATATTATATTTATTTTTAAAGTAACAGGAATAAAAAAGTAATTCGCGGTAGATATAGGAAGACTTTCTTTCCTTATTCAGAATAGAATACAGAAATAGCAAATAGTTCCCTCTCGCGTTCACTGGGTAATCGTCGATCTATCGGTATTACCATTTCTGTGCAGAAAAAAATGCTGTAATACCGACCTGCCGAATCGGCCAGGTCACGTGACGTGTCTACCCCCTTAAAAGGGTCACAAAAAGAAGAAAATAAAAGGTAATAACTTGAAGAACATGATTCTTCCCGGATATTTAGGAAGGCCGTATTTTTTGCAATTGAGTAAGAACAACAGCCAAATTACTAGAGAAGTTTTCATCTATCTCTGCTGTACTCGGACCACCTCCCATAACCTCTGCCAAATCGATCCCTATGGAATCTACAGCATCCTTTAGATTAGGATCATTCAGAGTCCCAACGACCACTTCCTTGTAATAACGAGGATTATCTTCCGTTTGGACAAGTTTCTTTACGGAAAATACAGTAACCCCACTAGTATCAATTTTGTAATGCTCGTAAGTATGAATTCCATGTTTTTCTTGCATAGAGAATGGCAGCAACAGCAAGATTCGGAAAGGGATTAGATTTATAGAACCTTCCACGGGATGTATGAATCGAAAATAGGGCGACATCCTTCCTTATTAGACCTGAGTTTACCGATAGTGTTAATATAGATGGAGACCTCTTCTAGAATAGTCTTTTTCTATGAGCAAAGCATTTTGGTGTCGCACCTAAGAATACTTGGATAGTCGCAATAGTGGACATTGCACTGTTCGCTAACAGCGTTATAGCATCTTCTATTTCAGTGTACTTATTTTTATTATCTATAGCATTTGAGATCTTCTTATATTGTTGTAATAGCTTGTCCGGAATTGAGAACTCTTTTGATTTTTTTTTTGCAATGTAACATTTTCAGGAAAAAACGTTTCCAATTCTTGTAATAATTCAACCCCCAATATATTTACAAAATTTTCGAATGGAAGTGCTGCTTCATTAAGTGGATGTTCACTGTAGTTTACTGCATTTCTGTAAATGATATGAAGGCACTTTGTATAATCTATCGCGTTCAGGTTCCACGAACATAAACCGCCCGCTTTGAAACCATTTCTCATAGTTTGACCATTTGATGAAAATTTATTAATGGTTTTCTTTAAAAGTGGTACCATTCTGTCTAATGTTAATAATAGTGATGTGGAATTTTCTTGCCTCCATTCCAAAACACTCTTCTTCCATAGATTTTTGATTGGCTTAAAGGCTGCAACATCAGCTGGTTGCAGTATCCTAGTGGCATTGGGGTATAAACAAATGAGAATAATCTCCAGTTTCGAGCAGAGGTTGTTAACCTGTAAATCGGTATGGCTACTATGTCCATCCACAAATAAAATAATGGTAAATGTTAATTTTTCTTTTCTCAGATATGGGTAAAAAGTATTTTCTATATATTCGCAGAATAGTTCAGAATTCACCCACACTCTGTGTAACCCCAATTCCCTAATCTCCAGGTACAGAGTTTGCAATTAAAGAAGGTAACCTCTCATACGGATACACAATTGTTGGTGGTGTTGTGACTCCGCTTGCATTGAACGTAAAAAGTACAGTTAAATTTAACTTGCTGTTTCATTTATCGATTTCATAAGCGTTCCATGCTCCACGAGGAGCTATAACATTCTTCAATTTAAGACGTACCATAAAGGCTGTCTCGTTACTATTAAATACCCTTGTTGGGTCTTCTAAAATGTGTGATTAATTATTTGTCACTAGATAATTCTCTACTTTGCTGAACTAATTACGAATGTCGTTTTCCTTAACATTTGCACTAGCCCTCGTGGCACTTTCTGCTTATCTTTCTCCGAGGATTGGATTCCTATTCAAAAAACTTTTGTACCATGCATTCCCAGGAATATTGTTTCGGAATGGATTTTTCAACCCAGTTTCATCCAGAAACTGTTTCACGCTTGCTTGTACATTCTCCTTCCTCTTAGCGAATCCTTTTCTATTGCAATCAATAATCCACTTAACTAAGTCATCCCCTAAATTGTATTGTGGACCGTGGAACTCCATACTTTTTGGAAGCCATACGCTGCGGCATGCCTTTCCTCATAGAATTGAAATTAAATTTTAACAGTATCAAATAAAATGTACAGAAAGAGATAAGAGGTGCAACTCACCAGACAGTCACAATAATATAAATGTCAATGTGCTTTACATTTGCTGTTTGAAGTTTGGATAGTTCTGCGTCGTAGATAAACCTGAATCAGAAACAGGAATGAGACGCGAACACGCACACACTTGATTACAGGATGGAATAGACACGAGTTGAATTATAAAATGAAACCGAGATAATAGTAACTTTAACAGAGCAAATCGAATGATAATTTAAATTAAATCATTAATAGAATAAGTTATTTTGTAAGTTAAATGAATAGTTTGTTTCGCCAAGTTTAGTAGAATAATTTGTTTCGCAACGTATAGTAGAATAATTTGTTTCACAAAGTTGAGTCTTTCTACGCGGCTACACAGTGGACCGGAGAACTCTTATCTCTAAAACACTTCGCGGACCCAATGACATGCACCTCACGATTTACCGTCACAGAGTATTGCAGCTTCAAACTCTCGGCAGCGGCCAGAGTGGGTCCGCGCCGAAAATGCTTACGCTGCATTTTATCGTTCAAAGGCGTTACTATGGGCCCCACTACTTAGTGAGGCGGTGTGTATGTGTGTTCATGCTCACGCGTCGGACTCTTGATTCAAATACATAATCGATCTATACAGAACATACGTACGCATGGGGAACCATGAAATCACACATCTCGAAAACCATACAATTTCACACCGCTGAAAGCCTTCTCTCATCATTCATAAATTTGTATACACAATTTCTGACTAGGGGATTCCCACAGTCCTTAGACTATCAGAAATTGTGTTAGGTGTCTGAATTTACCAAAACAATTCCCAATTAGTTAATAATCCGCGACAAGACCGTGGGAAGATGCAGTCTCTTGCACCGGATGTAGAGTATACAATTCCGTCAATCTTCCAAGAAGCAACTCAGTCTGCGCATTCCTGATGTAGCCGTTACTGATTATGTTACAATGTTTAGCGCGACGGTCAGAGATGTTCTCAACGAGGGTTCTCCCACAATACTACAAGGTATTGTAACGAGTTATTCCGGTGGGATGCTTATCTTCTCCCCCACCACGCGCGCCTGGCGCGGCCCGCCGCTACCCTGCGCGGCCGCGAGATGGCTGCGCGCCGAGCGGCGCTCTCGCTCGCGGAGTTAGCGCGGCAACACCTATAAGCCAGCGCGGCGGGCCCGTCAGGCAGAGTCTACCACGAGCGTTACAGGCAAACGGACAGAACTCTCCCAGAGATCTCTTGTACGCTACAAGCTGAATCACTGCGACTTTTTGGTTTTCCTTACCTCCGCGGCTCCTAGACGATCGCGAGCTCGCCGACCTCTAGACGCAAGTCGATATCCACCGTTGATCTTAGGAACAGCCGCCTACGCCTGCTCCGGAGGACATCCTACCTACAGTCTCCGTATCTCCCGCGGGTTTAACCCACTGGGCGGTCGGACTCAAGACTTTCCCGATCAGGGCCATTGGTGGAGACCACAGCCAGGGCACCAGAACGACCTCTTCCTTTCCCCCTTCGCCGCCATCGTATCCCTTCGCGCCGCGTCCGTAGCGCGCCCGCGACACACCGGTCTGGGTTAGCCGTAAGCCAACTAATCTCTGTTGGACTCTGTCTGACGGGGGCCCGCCGCGCTGGCTTATAGGTGTTGCCGCGGTAACTTCGCGAGGGAGAGCGCCGCTCGGCGCGCAGCAATCTCGCGGCCGCGCTCGGCAGCGGCGGGCCGCGCCAGGCGCGCGTGGTGGGGGGAAGATCAGCGTCCCACTAGAATACAGCATTGTTGAAACGCACCTCCGCCGCTTACATAGAGCGGATTCGGCACAATTGGACAGGCCTTCCCAAGTAGGGGAAATGCACTCCTGAAACACATGTTTGTGTTCTCCCTCCACCGGTGCGCCTTCAGCTAAAGTGGGACGACTCTTACTACCCTCTCTCCGAGGAGACAGTAACGTCGCTGGGAAACATGTTGGGCGCTTTAGGGCGAAAGTACCAAATGTGTCAAATTTTTATAGGAAATTTCATAATGACTTAAAAATAGTAGGGAAAATTAAAATTTAAACTAGTATTTCAAAATGACGTGAAAGAATTAAAAAAAAATGTATTACATACAACGATACAGTAATACAATAATCGTAGTGATGTCTTCTCATTAGAAGAATATATTCATTTTTATAAAAATACAAGTAGTAGTTATTTTCTAAATTTTCGTACAATACATAAATACATTTTATATTTTAAACAACTTTCGTGCAATGCAAATGTGTTATACATTTTATTCAGTTTTATGAAAATACAATCAGTAATCAGGAATTGTACAGATCGTGAACTCAGTAGACATTTTTCCACTTCCGAAGATGCAGTTGGAAATATTTTCAAGGCTTGGATCATTTTTATGGCCAGACAATGGTCGAAAATTGATATTTGGCCAAGTAAAGAGTTGATTAAATATTATATGCCTGACAATTTTATAGCTGATTTTCCTTCAACGCGTATTATTATTGACGACACAGAAATTCCAATACAGCGACCTCGTAATCCTAGGGCTCAGCAAGCAACATTCAGTTATTATAAGAACGGCACAACTTTGAAATATGTCATAGGCAACACACCAGGCGGGTTATTTTCACTTTATACTTCTTCATTTGGTGGTTCAACCAGTGATCGTCAAATGATAGAACGTAGTGGAGTGCAGAATAAATGTGAACCTGGTGATTTAATAATGGCAGATAGAGGATTTGCAGTGCAAGATATTGTTGTACCATATAATTATATGATTAAACGAACTTAACTAAGTGAAGTTCTATCATAATTGTATGGAGCGCCTCTTCTGAGATGATCAATCCCACCCTATATGAATATGGGTACACGAGAGTAGTATAACTGGGCCGGTTATAGATCACTTTTGAGTTTTGAGGGAGGGGGAAATCGAAATTTGAGTTTGAAAATTTTCAAAATTTGTTTTGCGGGCGGTGGCGGCGGATGACTTCATAGAGATGGCGGAGTGTAGGGGAGGGGGCGGGGGGGGGGATAGCGCGAACCTGATATTGAATCAATCGAGGAGAGGAGGAACTGCAGGCGAAGTCGGTAAGGAGGGAAATAAAAATTTAAGATATTAATATAAATGAAAAACAGAATCTCGAGCGACGGGGCTCGAACCCAAGACTTCAGCGTTACGAGTCAACCGCCTAACCAACTCCCCCAACGTCAGCTCTCTGACATTAGTCTTTCCCGAATGATACATATACCGAGCACCATTTTCATAGCGCGAACGAAATATGATTGTACGGCACCTGCAGAATTCGGAAACGTCGAATCTTAAAATTGTGTGACGAGGAAAGAAGGAGGAAGGCGGGCAAATAAAATGGAGAAATAATATGTGTTTAAGAAATATAGGCATATTGTTACAAACGAAAATGAAATAAAATAATACAATTATACATTTTTTTCTACGAGCATCAGCTACAATATCATTGATGGCACATGCTAACAGTTCGCAATCTACAAAATAAGCCTCGTTGTAATATTCGCTATCCCGTATGATTTTAGCAGCACGACGCACATTTAATGTTTCGCAGACAACATCGCTCTGATGCAACACGTTAGCAAAAGTTTTAAATTTTGTCCTCACATCTTCTGCAGTTTGATACAGCCGCGGATACACATAGCTTATACAAGGGTCAAGATTAAATAAAAATGATACTGTATTCGGTTTGAAATACAACGACTTAATATCCATTGTCATCTTTACAATCGGCGAATCAAAGATCCAACAAAATTCCACCGTTAATTCACCAATCCGCATCGAATCCGATCCAGGTAATTGTGCGCGTTCTTCGATGGTTGCACGGCTGTCGAATAGTACATTCCATGTATGCCAGGGTAATATGAGATGATTCCCATGATTCTCGCCGAGAAGAACTTCTATATCGGCCATAGGTCCTACTTTGATTCCAATTTCCAAATATTTGCTATCCGCGGATGTTAATGCGTATCTTTTGACCATGATACGCGATGTTTGGCGCGGACTAAGAGAACAACCAAAGCTGTGAAACTGTCCGCTCGTATCAGAAATAAACATAAAAAAATTTCGAGAAGATGTGAAAATTAAGCTTTACTAGTCATAAAATATATTCTCCCCACATGGAGCTATACCATCATCTCGCCTGATCGGAACGAAATAATTCCCATATCCGACGTTTCCTTCGACACTGGCACTGCACATTTTGGAGTACTGTCTGTTCCGTCAAAAGTCACTGAGGCTACTGAGTGATTGATGGAATAGCGTCTGGAGACTAGCTTAAATAGAGGCTCAATCGCTTCCCCCACCACAGCATTTTATTCTAAAGCTACCAACTTTTCATAATTTTGCAATCTTAACGTCGCAGCGTATCGCGCGAGCACGTGTAATTTGAATCCATCCTCAAGGATAAAAGTCTCGGCACGCATTGAATGTAATATAATACTTCTGGAAAGGTCGTACGCGTGAATCATAGAAAGAATTATGCGGTGTCAGCAGAAATTGCAGTGTGGGTATAAATATGCGCTCTAAACTGTATAAAGTTTCAAATCGTTGCAACGTGTCATGTAGACAAAGGTATTACGATCATGGAAAAATTCGCGCAAGTAGAACGTCAATTATTGGATCAACCCGCACGATTGATTTCATGGGAAGAATACCTCGCGTGGGAAGAACGGTGTAACGAGTGTCTCGAATCGTTGGAAGAACACAGCCGAGTGAAGCGCCCCCGACTATCGATCGGCGTTCAGTAATCGTTGGTTGCCCGAATCGCGCAGCTTGAAGGACTGAAATATTCGTTACGCGAAGGTTTCGTGCATGAAGGTGCCGGACATTCGAGCACGGGACTTTTGTGGCGCGAAATGGAAATGCTTTCGATAGTCGCGTATTAACTGGTGCCGTGCTAAATTCAAATTACATCGAACCGCGCAACTTCCTCCAGGATGCGGAGACCATTGTGCTACAGCATGTACGAGGCGCTTTGAAGAAACATCAAAACCTCAAAGTGAATACTGTATTTAACGGTGAATTTCTGGCGGGTGACGAACATGCAAGTAAAAGCATCAACACACGCAACTGTGAACTCTTCAGCAAATCAGATCTGCATGAGTGGTACCAGCGATGCATCGTCGAACCCACCCTGACAACGTTGGAAGAATTCCAGGAACACGATAGCGGATGGACATTGACGAGAATTCTGAATCTGACCGTCAATGTGAATAAGTACAATCCACCTCAAGTTTCCACCAGAACAATCATTGAAGAAAGCGACGATTAACGTGCAATCCAAGAACAATGCATGTTTCGCGCGGGCAGTGGTCGCCACTCTGTATCCTGCGGAAAGACATGTCAATCGTTCAAGTTCATACCCACATTATTCATTGGTGCTACATCTCAAGGGCATTGAGTTTCCAATGTCCATGAAGCAAATTGGGAAGTTTGAGCAGCTGAACAACATCTCAGTGAATGTATACAGTTTCAAGGCGGAGGCGGAGAAGATAACGAAGGAAATAATATTTACGATCTTTCCACTGCACCTCACCAACCAAAAGAGGGATCGACACGTCAACCTGCTGTACACACCGATGCCTGAGTATGGCGGTGTGGGGCACTTTGTGTTGATCAAGGATTATCCCCAACTTGTGAGCGCACAATTGAGCAGACATGAAAAAAAGAAATTCATCTGCGACCGGTATATATATAAAATTATGAAATATTGAAATGTTTCGCGAAAAAAGATTAAATAAAATTTGATTTTATAAGTGTCTGCACTACTTTGGATCCACTGAGAAGTTGGAGGCGCATTCGGTGGACTGTGGGCAGATGAATGACTGCGCCATTCTGCTGCACAGTCAGGGCAACAATTTGCTTAGTTTCGACGGTCATTGCAGGAAGGAACGACTTCCCTTCGTGGTATATGCAGACCTTGAGTGCATCCTAGAGAAAACTATGTTGAGATTGTCTGGCAACGTTTCAACTTTAGAACCTTGGGCGAATGCAGCGACTTGTATTTGAAAACAGATGTCTTGTTATTGGCAGATATGTTTGAAAATTTTCGCGAAAGTTGCATCAAGAGTTATGGATTAGATGCTGCACATTATTATACTTTGCCTGGTTTCACGTGGGATGATATGCTAAAACATACCAAAATTACATTCGAATTACTCACCGACATCGATATGGCCATGTTTATCGAACGCGGTGTATGCGGTGGTTTAAGTCAATGTTCTAGAAGATACGCACATGCCAATAATAAGTACATGCCATCTTACGACGCATCGGAACAGTCATCGTACTTGATGTACTTTGATGTAAACAATTTGTATGGTTGGGCAATGTGTTTTAAATGAAATCAGTCCACCAACTCGTTGGGATCGTCCCAGTGCACATAATCGATCTTGTTATCAAACGATAACACTGGCATGACTCGCGGTGTCATTAGACCTTTCACCGTCTTACTGGTTGATACACGAGGGAGTAACGGTGCAATTACATGTTTATACTTGTATCCCTTGTTGCCCAATATAGGATTTTGAGCGTTATGACCGCGTCTATGGGCATTCGTCGTCAGTAGTATACTTTTGTATTTTTGTTTATCGGAATCGGTGTATATACCATGGTCGGGAATTGTGAGCGATTGTACATCGAGAAATGTATTTATTGGTGTCGAAGGAACCGAGGAATCGTATGATGCGACATTCTGCCGTTTCCGCTTCGATTGAACTGGTGTGGAGGTTATAAACGAATTTTCCAATGACATGTATGATCGTTTCCTATTTCTCTTACATGATGTGTTCCCCCTCGGCTGGATTTTTGTTTTAGGCGTTAATGTTTCAATCTCTTCAATGTGTGTGCTCATCGATTGTGACGTGTCAACATCTATCGCTGCGGTGTTTTCCGCGATATGTTTTAAAGATTCGACAATAAGTATCTTTTCAACGCGATATCTTCCTCCATCTTGCGTCTTCAAAGCCTGATATTTCTTGCGAATGGATTCGCTGGTTTTTGTATTTCCTTCGCTATTCTCTCGCGATCCTTAATCTCCAGACTGTCGATATGAATTATCATTGTACCGCAGATGTTACGTTCCCACCAACGTGTTGACAACAATTGATCATCTTATGATACCGCAAACTCGTTAAATCCCTTTCTATAACGTCCATTGGACATCGAAACCATACTCCCGTTGCCAACAATTACGACACAATGCGCAGAAATCCTCGTAAGACATATCAGTGGTTACATGATCGTTGTACACATGTTTCAAGTTGGTACCATCCTGCTTAAACAGAATCAGCAGATTCGCATTGTCGCGTATAAGATGTTTGGGAATCTTTGCATACGTTTGACAGAGATAGAAGCAGTCAACGTTTGAGTGGCGCTCATTGCAAAGTATTTCCTTATCGTATCTTGCTTGTCGCATGCTACATCATCAAAGATAAAAATGGAATTCGGAAGCGATTCGCTCGGTGGGATGATGTCACTGTTATTCGAAAACGTAAAGTAGCCAATTTCATCTATCGAAGTCAATAAATTCTCCAAATACTGATATTTCGGTTGTTGCAACGACTTGGAATACACGTACACGTTCTCGAAGCGGACGTCGTGTGGACTTTCCAACAAGCTCATCAGCACGTTGGTCTTTCCACAAATTGATGGACCACAAATGAGGCTGCGTATAGTTTTTGGCAGTATGCTACCATGTCTGCGTATTGTTTTTGAAGACATCATTTGCGATTTGTCATAAAAATTTGTCACGCGTATCGTCAGAGGTTGTTGCACGAATCGCATCCTCGTTGCGAACTGCGAAAATGATTTTGATGCATCGAAGCGGCGACGCGCCCTATTTATGGGCCCACGCCGAAGCAAAACAGCTCAGTATTCGAAATGCTTCTCATCTTGTCGGATAATTGCGATATTCGAGACTTAACCTCTGAGCAGCTAAAATATATACCAAAGATTTTGCTACTCCGAGAGTTTGACAGACACATTAATCAGTTGTGGGATGGACTCCCCGAGCATATAAAAGCCGATTCTGAGATTCAACAGTATCGTCGGTGTTTGGGACATTATAATCGTCCTTGGCAGCAAACGCATATCGATGGCCCAGCACCGTTGATTAAAAACTGCAGTGAATGTTGCCGACGAGAGTAAAGAAAGGTCGTGGTTTGTTACATCGGGTGATAAACGCGCTCCCTATCGAATTACATATCCCCGGATATCAGTTTTGTGGTCCAGGAACTCTTCTGGCAAAACGATTGGCTAGAGGCGATCAAGGCATCAATCCATTGGACTGCGAAGAGAGCACCGCAAAAGCGGATTCTTTCGGTAGCAAAACGGGGTGGTATATTTCCACTTCTCCCGCTGCTAGGTGTTCTCGGATCATTAGCTGGCGGAGCGGCGGGGATCGCCAAGGCAGTAAACGATAATAAGGCGGCGCAACGTCAGCTGTAGGAAATGCAACGTCATAATCGCTCCATGGAAGGTCGTGGACTGTATCTCACACCATATAAGCACGGACAGGTATATCGAAACGAAAAAAAAAACGCCGAAAAGACAATAAAAATGCCTGTGGGCGTAACTACCGATGCGCAATTGGAGGATTTGCCAAACCGTATGCATATTCCATTCTTTAGAGGTGTTTTTATGCGCAACGCGCTAGCGGTCGGAAGAGTATGTCGAAACGAGAGCGGTATCATAAATTTGGATAATGTCGAGGGACCTGGAACTCATTGGGTGGCTTATGCGAAGAGAGGTCGTCGAGCTGTATATTTCGACAGCTTTGGCAATCTTCGGCCGCCTAAGGAACTGGTACAATATCTGGATAGAGATGTCGTGAAAATTGAATATAATAGAACATCTTATAAGGAGTACAATCAGAGCAATTGTGGACAACTATGTCTACACTTTATACAAACGATCGGTATCAAATTTAAGGATTGACTTCTCACCACTCTGATTCAGTATTAGTCCAGTCGTACAGCTCGGAATATGTCGTTAACATTGACTTTAACCGACATGAGTAGCCCCCTCGCGGTAAGCTACTTTCCACCCATAGATTTGAGCAATGATGATCACGAGCTTGGTCTAACAACCTTTGAAACTTATCACACAATGCCCAATATCGACTCGAGCAATGATAAATTCTACTTCACCACAAACTATGACATCAACAACAACAGCGTCGACACCGGCCATGATTACATTACGACCCGCCACGGCTCCTACGAACTAAACGCCATTGCCAAGTATTTGAAGCAGCGATTACTCGAGCGGTATCCTCAAAATCTCGACAGCATCGATGTCAACGATGATGGTGACAACGATGTGTATCCTATAGTGTTGCGTCCCAACAACAACACCATGAAAAGCGAGCTGTACTGCTCGTTCGCCGTAGACTTTACGAAGCCTAATAACATTGGATCGATACTGGGATTCTCGACGAATCGGGTATTAGAACCTCGACATTGGCACGAATCGGACGATCATGAACGTAAACATTATTCGCGTAGAATGTAGCGTCACCGCTGTTGCGTGCAACAACGGGAAGCGCATACATACAATACATGAATTTTCTTACGAAATCTGATAAATTGAGCATTCGGTGGTTGGTGGTAAAACATCATGGACTACGATGGGAAGATGGAGACGTTCCGTACAGTATGGCTAAACAGCTAATTACGAAAGCTGTTGCTGATGCGATTGATGAAGAAGATGATGCGCTACATATCGTATACGTTAAAGGGCTGCAGAAACGCGACTGGTTTGCTGATTTCCTCGACGAAAATACGAGAGCGGACATAATCATTGAGACGCTGGACATTGACTACGAGGATATCAAATCTCTAAATAAGCTAAATGTAGTTAATACTCTGCAATGTGGTAGACATGCAAAGCAATGTGCCATGCAAAATGTATTTAAAATATTCAACTGTTGGTCTAAACTCCAGAGAGAAATGTGTAAATAAAAATTTAATCAATTTTTAATGCATTTAAAACTGTTTTCCTTCCTTCCCCAACCCAACCTCCTACATGTGATGTACACCAAATTAGGATGATGGCTATAATTATTATGATGAATTGGTTCGATACACGTTTGACACACAATCAGAGTGGTATGATACACGTTGAAAGCGGTATGGTGGATGTTCAATACATGTTCAAAGTGGTATGATTGACGTTCGATATACGATCAAAGTGGTTCAATACACGTTCGATATATGTTCAGAGTGGTACGATTCACGTTCGATACATGTTCAAAGTAGTTCAATACATGTTCGATACACGTTTGTTATGCGATCAAAGTGGTGCCATTCACGTTTGATACATGTTCAATACACGTTCGATGCACGTGCAGAGTGGTATGATAGGTGTTCAATACGCGATCAGAGTGGTTCGATGCATGTTCGTTACGTGATCAGAGTGGTATGGTCTAGTCGAATGATGTGCCCAAAGAAGAAGGGAAAGAAGGAAAGGTATCAAAAAGAAAAGTATTCTATTTTGCATAGCTACGCACTTCTCGATTTCATGATAAGAGTTTGGATGCGCGAGCCTGGAGAATCCTGAGGTATGTACTTTGCAATATTTTGACATTTATTACATTTAACCTTCGAAAATCGAGTGCAATCGAATCAAGTGATTATGCTAACCACTGAACTTTTTCTTTAAACATTTTCCTTTGATCGTTGTTTAAATATATTTAAATGCTTATAATAATAATAACTTATATCGTAGTATTCATCAGTATTATATTACCGATTATGTTGTAGAACTCGCTACCGCCCTCACCCACCTGGTCAAGCGATTGGGGCTCGCCGCCGCCGTCGTGGTCGCCGCCGCCTCCGTAGGTACGTAATACTTTGCAATGCTTTGTGTGTTTGATGTTTAATATGTTTAATGTGTCAATATTATATCGATGATTGTGTGTTCTAGGATTTGTTGCACTCCGCGCCATTGTAGCGGGTGTTGCGGCCCCTGCGGCAGGAGCCCGTACATGGAGCCGCGCGGCTGCGGCCATATGTAGTGTTGCGAGTCTTGCGGCGACCACGGCGGCCGATGGTACAGATATTCGCGTCACCGCAGTTGTCACCACCATCACCCCCATCACCCCCACACTGTTAGTTTTTATATTTTCATTATTTTTCTTTTATTGTTATTTTTTCCTTTTTTCATATATTATATATTATCATTATTATTATTATATTATTATTATTATATTATTAATGTAACAATATATATTTCTTAAACCGTATATTATTTCACCATTTTATTTACCCGCCTTCCTCCTTCTTTCCTCGTCACACAATTTTAAGATTTATTATCATTCACATAATTAAGATTATTTATCATTCGGGAAAGACTAATGTCAGAGAGCTGACGTTAGGGGAGTTGGTTAGGCGAGATTCTGTTTTTTTCATTTATATTAATATCTTAAATTAATATTTCCCTCCTTACCGACTTCGCCTGCGGTTCCTCCTCGATACACTTCGGTGTCGGTAATATTTCCCTCCTTACCGACTTCATCTCGGTGTGCTTCGGTATCGATTCGATATCGATTGATTCGGTATAAGATCGTCTCGCGCTATACCCTCCACCACTCCATCCACCATCTCTATGATGTCATCCGCCGCCGCCGCCGCCGCCCGCAAAACATATTTTGAAAATTTTCAAACACAAATTTGGATTTCCCCCTCCCTCAAAACTCAAAAGTGGTCTAGAACCGACCTAGTTATACTACTCTCGTGTACGCATATTCATATAGGGTGGAATTGATCATCTCAGAAGAGGCGCTCCATACAATTATGATAGAACTTCACTTAGGTAAGTTCGTTTAATTACGTAGTTGTATTTCGCGCCTCTTCCTCGAGATCAACATGTAGATGGTTAAAGCTAGTTGCGGTGAAGAAGGGGCATTGAATAGATACTGAAAAGAAAAGTGCCTGTATGTATTTATGATACGGGCAGATACTTCCACTTATAAAAAACTTTTTTAAACATATTAAAATTTATAAGGAACTTAACACTGACTTTACAAATTGGTCACTTCTATCGCACAATCGTAGGTCATAGAATCTACTAAAAGTCGAGGATGTTTCTGTCCATCCAGCCGTTCTTCTGATAGTGTCGAGATCTACACCTTTACGTCGTGCCGTAGACGTGGACGCGTGATGCGTACTATGTGTTGTAAATCTCTGCGTATCCACACCACTTTTGGTAAGCATGTTCTTAATTCACCGGCTTAAAGTCTGTGATGTAACCGCTTATATGGACTTTTAAACGATAAAAATAAATACTCTACGGTACCTCGCAGGGGTGTCGTTCTTTCTATGTATGACTCTAGCGCGGACGCTACGCAAAGCTTGCTGTTCTCTAAGAAGAAGGGCAAGACAAGAACTGGTTGTTTCCTTATTAGACCTGTCGTCTTAATTCTATTAAGAATTTTGATTTCATACCTGTCGTGTTTTTCTTAATATTGTCAATATTAATTATCGAAAAAGGCTGAATTCTATGACCTGTAAACGAGTGCCAGCAAGGTTACTAATTTCTCCGATAGCGTCTTAAGGTCCATTTCTCTATTCTCAGGTAACGATGTAAAATAACTTAGAACTATCTTGGGGTCCCATATAACATTGTATTTTGGTGTTGACGGTCGCATATTAAAAACCTCTTTGAAAGAACGCCGTACTCTGGAGTAAACTACCATATCACTGCCGGTTAATAGCGCAATCGCTGATCTGGCTGTGTTCAAAGATCCATATGACGCTCCGGCTTCAGATTCCTTGTTCAGGAAGAGTAACACTTCCGTTGTTGTTCCCTTGGACGGTTTTATCGAACTTTCCACGCAAAAACGCCACCACTTCTTAATCGCACCTCCGTATTGTTTTATTGATCCCTCACTGAGAGAGGAGATCATAATATTCACTGCTGAGGGTGGAGCTCCCTTCATAGCGAATGCTCCCCGGCTAAGTATCCGGCAACCAGGGTAGTTTTCCTCCAAAAGGGATGTGGTTCCTTCCTGCAAGACATCAAAAGATTAATGTCTGGTGGGAAATACAGTGCGTTTGCCGCCAACATAGACTTGAATACCGGAAACCAGGGTTGGATCTCCCACAATGGTACGACTATAGACCGCGAGATCTCTCACTCTTAATTTTCTGTAAAACTTTTAGTATGATCGAGGAAGGAGGAAAAGCATAGAAAAAATATGGGTTCCACGTTATCGTGAACGCATCGATCCCTCTTCCAGGATACATATGTTTCACATTTTGTATTTGCTCTACTCGCGAAGAGGTCGATATCCGGTTTCCAGAAGGTTCGGATAATTTCAGAAAATGCTTCTTGAGACAACTCGTATTCCGTTTCACTCTCCAACCTTCTAAAATCCTCTTGTATTTTATGAGGCAGGGACATGTAACGCTCGTACGATTGATTGGATTTAAGTAATGCCAAATACTTCTCTCGTTCAAAATTCTTTGTGTATGCCCATCGATAGTTAACGCCGGGGCAGGCTGCGACGAGAATACCAATAAATTGTGCTAAATCGCGTATCTTGCACGCACTGGTGGTACTGAACTGAGAAATAAGATCTTGTATCTGTTCCTTCTTAACTGTCGGTAGTTCAATTGTCATTCGAGTCGAATCAAAAACTAACCCCAGATATTTGCATTTCTGAGACGGGGTCATTTGACTTTTCTCGTGGTGTATAATGAACCCCAAGTCTTGCAAAAGCGAGTGTGTCTCTTCTATATTTTGGTAACATTCCGTGTAAGAATCTCCTATTAGAAGAAAGTCGTCTAGATAGGCCACAACCACAAAATCGCCCGATCTCAAATATGAAACTACTGATTTCATTATTTTTGTGAACACATACGGGGCCGTGCTAAGTCCAAAAGGTAAACAAGTAAACTCGAAAAGTTCGCTATCGAACTGGAAACGTAAAAAACTCCTATCTGCCTCATCAATGGGTATCATGTAATATGCATCTCGTAAATCCAGGGTAACCATGAAACTACCCGGGCTTAGCAGTCTAGCCACTGTCCTGTATTCCCCGAGCTTGAAATGATCAGTGGATCATTCCAATTGAGCTTGAACACAACTCTTGCAAAAGTGTTTTCGCTCGAATGATGACTCGTGATAGAAAACCGAGTGGATCAAATATTTGTGCTACTTCTGAGAGAATGAGGCGTTTCGTGATCCGTGAGTTCGAGCTTGGTTTCGAGGAGAATGAAAAGTTGTCGTTGACAACGTTCCATTCTAATCCGAGAATTTTGGTATTGCAGTCGTCTAGTGATATGATTGAGCCTTGAACTCGGGTAGAGTGAGAAATTGAATCAAGCAACGGAGAGTGGGTTGAATGCCACTTGGCAAGTGGAAAACCTCCCGCGTTGCACAGGTCTTTTAATTGTTGAAAGATTTTGATAAGTGTGTCACCTGTATCGGCGCCACCAAATATGTCGTCTACGTATCTGGCATGAGTGAGCGACGGCACTGCCAATGGAAAGCGATGGCCTTCATCTTCAGCCAATTGTAGCAACGCTCTGACAGCTAGGAGTGAAGCAGCCTTGGTCCCATATGTGACCGTTGTAAGCTTGTAGGGCATCTCTCTTGAGTCGTCGTCAATCCAGAGCACTCTCTTGAGACTCTCAGAGGTCTTGATCGTCTTCATGTATTTTGACTTGACGGTACATTTTTGTCACGTCCGTGGCAAAGATGTACTTGTGCTGACTAATCCACAACAGCACATCGGTGATATTGAGAAGGAGATTTGCACCTGTGTGCATGAGATCGTTGATAGAGTGCCCCGTGGTTGTTGGGCTCGATCCATTGAAGACGACTCTCAACTTCGTTGATTGACTGTCAGGCTTGAGCACTCCGTAATGAGGGAGATAGAAAATGGAATGAGTATTAGGTGAGATTGATGGTGCTCTTACCATATGATGAAGCTCCTCATATTCCTTCATGAACCCTTGTAGAGATCACGAAGCTCGCTGTTCTTGTTGAGCTTGCTAAGAATGTGTTTCAAGCATGCGTGAGCCGTTTGATATGAAATGCCCAATAGCCTTGGAGATGACTTGAGAGCATGCGTACAATGTGTCTTCCTGTAGAATCACGAGTGTGTGTCGTTCGAAAGTGATCCTCACACTCTTGTTCTTCATGTGTGAGCTGAGTGGATGCGTCTGTCGAGAGCTCTTCTTGAATCCAAAACTTGGCCAATAGATCTTGAAGTGTATTCTCATTGTGCTGCACAACGGCAGAATGATGCGAGGAGGCGATTTAAGCAGAGTCCACAGTGATTGGTTCAAGAATGAGCCGCCCGAAGATTGATAGCTGGGCAATTGGCATTGAAGGGTCTCCCTTCTTGAGATTGGGCTTGGTGATTTGCTCGTACGTGTCTGAACCGATGACGCTGTCGATGGGCCTTGAATTGAGAAAGTCTGAATCGGCTAGTTTGATGCCGTTGAGATGTGGCCACTCTTGACGAGGTGCTTCGACAGATGGTAAGCTTGACGTTAACGCCTTGAGAACATGAGCTTGAATGTGTACTGTTGAAGTGTCATAGTTGGAGCCGAGTGTGATGAAAACGACTGCTCGAGTGTGAGTAGCTTTGGTGCCCCCGATACCGAAGATCGAGATGGATGACTGAATCCGTTGAAGATTGAGTTGAGTGATGAGTTCCTCCCTGATGAAGGAGAGCTCGGAGCTTGTATCTATTAGCAGCCTCACTGGTAACGACGTCACCGGTGAGATGAGCTGGGCCTTGATAGTTGCCAACAGCGTGATCGATGAGCGTGAAGTGGGAGTGGCTGCAGAGTGAATGAATGAGCGTTGACCTGCTGAGTTTGAGACTGACAGTTGAGCGGTTGAGCATGAGCGTGGTGGGACGACTGCGCCGTCTTTTCATTCAGCTGAAGTTGATGCCGTTGATTTCTCTGCATCTTGTCGGGTTGATTGAGCAGTGGAGGACAATTTTTGTTGAGCTTGCTGAGCATTTGCTAGGTGCAGCATTGTGTGGTGATTACCTCCACATGTTTTGCACCGGTGTGTTGATTTGCAGTGTTCTGTTTTGTGCCTCCCACAACAGTTCCTGCAACGCTTGTAGATGTGATCATTTTTGGCCTGTCCTCCACTGACAACTCCCTAAACCGTGGACACATTACAATGTAATGGTCTTCTGTACAGTAATCACAGGGGTAGCTATAGGGTGACAGTTGAGCTTGAGCCTTGGACTTTGACTGCGATGCAGTGTGAGCAGTGGTTTTGCTGAGAACGCACGATTTGAAACTGGAGTCGGAACTGGGGTCTTCTTTGACGCCTTCGACTGAGCAGCGGCTTCGAGTCGCTCCAAAGCTGTGACCTTGGCAATGTGACAGTGTTAACACCCCACTTTACAAAGGGTAAAGGCTATGTACCTCGTCAAATTTTATTACAAGATCGCAAATTGTCTAAGTACAGAGTTCATGTTGAACGAAGAATAGGTTTATTAAAAACTTATAAAATACTATCTACTAAATTGAATTACTATTATGTGCTAATAGCATCGGAGATTGTTGGAGTTTGTGTTATGCTATATAATTTCAAAGAGTGTATTATGAAAAATTGTAATAAAAAATGGAATTATGAATTTTTTTAAATATTGTTTTATTATAAAAATTCTTTTTCTACCTTTCCTTTATAACATTTCACTAATAAATCTCTTTTTACTTAACTTTTAACATAGAATTGTGAATTTTTTAACATTATACTTTTAAAATATTCTACATAATTATACAAAATTATGCTTAAATCATATCCAGTTTTTTAAATTATCACTGTACAGGGTTTGTCCGGAAAGTAATGAGCCTCATTTTTTTTTACAAAGTTTATTGATCGGACAGGTACAACAACTTAATATTCCTCAAAATAGGACCCTTGCGCATCAATACAGTTTTGCCAGCGTGATTTCCATGCTGCATAAGCTCCCTGGAACTGCTCGACCGGAATGCTGTTCAGTACGGTGGTCGTAGTAGCTTGGACGTTCTCCAGGGTGCCCAGATGATGTCCTTTGAGCTCCCTTTTCAACCGAGGAAACAAAAAGAAGTCCGCCGGGGCTTGGTCGGGACTGTAGGGTGGCTGGGGAATCGTTGCAACCCTGATCCGGGTCAGGTAGGAGGTGACAACAAAGGCGGTGTGAGACGGCGCATTGTCATGGTGCAGTTTCCATGACGCTCGGATCTCTTTTCGGACGCGGGTGACCCTGTGATTCAGCCTTTGAAACACTTCCTTGTAATATTGAGCTTTGACGGTCTGGCCAGGGGGTACGAATTCGTAGTGCACGATCCCCTTAGCATCAAAGAAAACAATGACCATCGACTTCACGCGGGACTTGCTCATTCAAACTTTCTTCTGGCGCGGCGACGTCGACGTGTGCCATTCCGCACTCTGCCGTTTCAACTCTGGATCGTACTCGAAGACCCATGACTCATCACCAGTGATAACGTCGTCCAAGAAACTGGGAGCATCCGCACAGAGTTGTTTCAGCTCCTCGCACACATCCACGCGATTCACTTTTTGAGCGTCGGTCAAAACTTTGGGCACAAGTTTTGCGCAAATCTTCCGCATGGCCAAGTCTTCTGATACAATCTCATGGACAATGGTTTTCGGCAAGTTCAATAGTTCCGATATCATACGAACACTCATTCGTCGGTCTGTATTGAGCAATTCGCACACACAGGTGAGGTGTTCGTCCGTTCGCGATGTTGATGGGCGTCCAGAACGGGCCTCGTCGGTGACCTTTTCCCGACCTTCCCTAAACGACTTGTGCCACTTCTTTGCCTGCGAATAGGACATGCAAGCATTCCCGAAGGCTTCTTTAAGAATGTCCCATGTTTCCTTCGGCGTCTTGTTGAGCTTAACACAAAACTTCACCGCATAACGTTGTTCTAAAGTTTTTTCCATCGTAACTACGACGAGGTCACTGCACAGAGGTTCACGTGGAAGCACGTTCTAACCCTCCAAGAGCTCGGAGGCGACTCACCGTGGCATCGCTGGATAGCTAAAGGTCCCCCTCATTCTTCCCAACCGGTCGCACCGCTCCGCGTTGTATCGTTGCGTCACAAAAAAAATGAGGCTCCTTACTTTCCGCACAAACCCTGTATGTTATAATTAAGTCTTTACATCGATATCACATATTTTTGTTCGTACAAATAATAAATCTAAAAATATTCCTGGTAATTGTTATAAATGTATTTATCAAATATTGCTGGTTGTAAATAATTATTATAAATTTTTATAGAAAAAAATAAAGTTCGAATATATATATGTCGGAAATGGGGGAAAAGATGAAACCTCCGAGGGCGATTGGGGGTCTACGTTGGCCCTTCTCCTCGAAAAGCGTCTCATTTTTATTTGATTTTTAACAAGAATTGAAAATGTTATTACAATGTACTTTCAAGAAAATTACTTTTAACAAAATTATGAACTATGACACTATTTAAAACGAAAACTAATGAATTCTCGGGATGGGAAAATTGAACTGTCTTTGCTGACGAACTCTTTCGGAATGACATCCCTTTTTTTCTTTTTTAAATTTCACATTCAAATTATCAACCTTTTCCGGTTGCTAAACTACCACTTCCGTTTCCCTTCCGAGACTACATTCAAGCGCCCACCAACAGTCTGACGCTTGCGTTTTCGATTGGCGCCAAAATAATTTCGCAATTCAATCATTCATGACTTCATGTCGTCATTAGTAATAGCATTAGTAATATATTGTAAAGTTCGACTATCTATTTGCTCAACCCTGTTTAAACATTGTAACGAAATAAACAATACATCTTAATTAAATTTATTCATTTTTTTTTGTATTCTCCGACATATATATATATATATATATATATATATATATATATATATATATATATATATATATATATATATACAGGGTGTCCCACTAAGGAATGGACAGCGCGATATCTCTTAAAGTATTGTCGATAAAAATATAAAAAAAATAGGGAATTGCATGGTTCGAGGGGGCCCATTTATTAGCGCGAACGAATTTTGTTTCCGATTATTATTTTAAAAGATACGATGGTCAAGTTCGGTTTTTCAAATGGAACTATTTTTTTTGAAGACCTGAGTTGATAGTGCGTTTCAAGACAAATTCAATAAGCTTTAATGTATACACTTTATTTCCACTGGTTTTTAAGATATTGCGCTTGCAAATTTACTGATTTTCACTGGTTTTTCACCGGGGACGGTCTTACTGGCGCCACGGGTGGCACTGCCTGTTGAAATGGATACTTACCTGCCAAAGGTCTACGCCAGAAATGGCAGGCCCAAAGGCTGGACAATTCTTTTCCGTCAGAAATGCTACTTAGGTAGGTACATCTGCGGTATCGAGAAGCGCATCGTTACTTTTATTTCGCACTTGCATCTACACTCGGATGGCCGGTTCTTTTGGGAGGGATGTAAGTTGGATTGGTTAGGTTAGGAGGAGTGAAAGTTGCTAGACTAAATTTCAACCATAGGGAGCAGATTGTATCAGAACCAATCCAACTTGCATCCCTCCCAAAAGAACCGGCCATCCGAGCGTAGAAGCAAGTGCGAAATAAAAGTAACGATACCTACCTAAGTAGCATTTCTGACGGAAAAGAATTGTCCAGCCTTTGGGCCTGCCATTTCTGGCGTAGATCTTTGGCAGGTAAGTATCCATTTCAACAGGCAGTGTCACCCGTGGCGCCAGTAAGACCGCCCCCGGTTTTTGCCATTCCAGAGGGGTTTCTTGCAGTGAAAATCAGTAAATTTGCAAGCGCAATATCTTAAAAACCAGTGGAAATAAAGTGTATACATTAAAGCTTATTGAATTTGTCTTGGAACGCACTATCAACTCAGGTCTTCAAAAAAAAATAGTTCCATTTGAAAAACCGAACTTGACCATCGTATCTTTTAAAATAATAATAAAAAAAAAATCGTCTGCGCTAATATATTGGCCCCCTCGAACCATGCAACGCCATATTTTTTTTATTTTTTTATCTCCAATACATTAGGAGATATCCAGCTGTTCAATCTTCCCGCGGACACCCTGTATATATATATGTGTATATAATAAAAAAATGTATATTCTATGTATAGCATGAATAAACATTACCCGAAAGTTTTAGTTATAATTTGTATTGATTTCCTTATAATTAATTCCCCCAAAAAGTTAAAGTTTTACCAAATTTGACTGCCTAGTCCCCTTAAGATAAAGACTCCGTTTTGCCTGGATTTATCAATCAGCGGTAGATTTTTCGTGCCACAGGTGTGACCATCTAACAACAACAAGGGTGGGTCATCATATTTATGTTTTATAGAGGCGTTGAAGTGATCTCTTCAACAAAAATTTCACCTCGCATCTAGCCACTTGTATAGTATATTGCAACCGTTTCTGGCTGTGCATCATCCAACAGTTCGGTTTTTATGGGAAGTTTTGAGAAGATCAACAATGGAGGAACGTAATATCTTGGAACAGAGACGAAGATGGCAGCTATCGATGACCTGTGTTCTTTCTGCCTAACTGACTAGGTCCACCTGTTTTCTTACATTCAGTGCTATAATTTTAGATTGTTTTTTTAGGTACTGTCGTGGTACTTGTCTCGTCAACGTTAAAAATGGTTGTTGGTGGATATTTATGTTTGTCTATAAGCTCATTAAGCAAATCACAACGATTATCAACACTGCCTTTATTAAATGCCATAGCTTGTGTCATTGAGGTGGGTTCTGCTGCACGAAGAGACAGTTCAGGGTGTCATTTCATAAAACCACATATCCAATCTTCTTCAGCTAATTTTTGCGTTCTGTTAGTATTATAAGTTATTTTATTAGCTTCTGCTAGTTGAAATGCTAAACGGCGGAGATGTTTGTATCGAAAACCAAATAAACGACTTTCCATAGTCAAAGTATGTTCAACTGAGCTTTGTTCTTGGATAACTGAAAATACTGGCGTAAAACAGCTTAAACTTTTTAGCAACGCGATCTTGAAATATAGACTTGGTAACTCCATGCGTTTGGGCTGCCTTTAAGTAACCCATATTTCCCTTAATTATACTTATGATAGCTTCTTTTATGTTTTCAGAGTTCCAGTCTTGCCTGGTAGTTTTTCTTTTATAATTACGCGGCATCTTGCTGACCCATTCAAACAAAAGTTAAACACTACTTAATTGGGCCACGGCGCCGTTGCACCTCGGGTCGGCTCGGCAGTTGCCGCGCAGGCGCTTGGTGTCTCGCTCGCTTCGTGACGCTACCTCACAAATTCATCACGAGCCGTTAGTGCCCTATCTGGTGTATCCTCTTCATCAAACATGCGTTTTCGTACTCTGTTTCGAACATTTTCACTTTTATATTAGGATATACAGTAAATCCTTGTTATGAGCCCGTTTCTACCACGCGTTTAAAGCCCGGTGACTATCCACACCATTTCTTGGAATCCTTCGGACCAGAGTGGGGGAACCCTGGAACGAGCGAGAGGCTCTTTCGTTTCCTCTCACTCATTCTTGTGGTTTCTCACTCGCGCGATTGGCCGAGCAGAATAGTGTCCATAACGCGCTACGAGCCCATTGCTAGCCCCGTTCGTCGGGCTCATAACAAGGATTTACTGTACTTCTGAATGATCCCAGTGGCTGTTCGACACAAGGGTTGATGGGACGGGTAAAGAGGGGGTGTTGAACC
Source organism: Andrena cerasifolii (assembly GCF_050908995.1). Lineage (NCBI taxonomy): Eukaryota > Metazoa > Arthropoda > Insecta > Hymenoptera > Andrenidae > Andrena > Andrena cerasifolii. Next base: position 1,966,236 of record NC_135125.1, on the reverse strand, counting down.
TGAAATTTGTAGCTTGGAGTATTTATTCGTTTCCGAAATATTAATAAAAAATTGTTTTTTTTTACAAATTATTTTTTTTAACTGGCGCCTAAATTGCATACGTATTTTGCTGAAATTCAAAGCCAATTATCTCGAAAACGAAGTGCAATATTAAAAAAATGTATTGTATATATTCGTATTATTTTGGCCTGTAGAAGCACCCCCTAGAGTATTGACTATCAGTAAAGTAACACCCTGTATAATAGGATGGATTGCATCCACAAGTTGTTGGTTCAAATCTCGAAACTCACATCGGGATAAGGTGGAAAGTGGAATGCGTTGTGTCGAAATAAGTGAACAGAAATACTAAAAGTTTTTTATTAATATCTCGGAAACTAATAAATTCCCGAAACAACAATTTTAAATTTAGGGTCCACACCCTCCCCACCCCTCCCCTCAAACTTCGTGTCGATCGGCCACTGAGGCCATTCGTAAGTACAGCCTTATATTCATATATTGTTACAAGTTGTTTTGCTCGCTCTTCCATTTCATCATAATTTTCACGCATTGTTAAATTGAGATTTAAAATATCAAATTCGGTCATTTTATTGTACAAATTGCTTGCCTCCTGACGCGTAACTATATTTTGGGCATTGTCATCAGATAAGTTAGTTTAAGCAGCTTTAATTTCCACATAACCCATATAGTGCGATTTAAGGGTGGAATCCTATTCTTTGGACTAAAAACAACAAATTTTTTTTTTATTTTTAAGAAACCAGCGATTCGATTCATCTAAAATTTGGACCATGTTTTCAGGCATCTTTGAAGAAGCTACAGTTTTTTCTTTATTAATTTTAAATGATAAATATAGGAGTTATGCATGATCGTGCATCACGCTGCGCAAAATTCGTCGTCCGCTGGTGTGCATGATAATTATCTAGACCAGGTAATCTGAAACAGAAAAATGTAACGGCACTTTACAGTGTACATATGTAGCTTCAAATTAGTGAACCAGCAAAAAATACATACAAAATTATTGAGAAGTGTGGAGAGTTTTCAAACTGAAAGGTCTGATCCTTTAATTTCTGCTGTACAATTTTAGGCTCCATATCAAAACCACACAGTACAATATTACACATGCAATTTAACACACATCAGAATAGTACACAGAAGAAAGTGCACATACAATTTAGAACATATGCGATTTATGGTGCACATACTATTTAGGACACATGCGATTTAGGACACAGAATATAGTGCACATGCAATTTAGAACACATGCAATTTAACGCACATTTTTTTTAGTGCACAACAGGATAGCGCACAGCAAGATTTCTTGTAAAACAACCATCTTCTTGTAAAACATGGTGGCGAACCGATGTGAGTATGTGTTAAACTCGGTAATTCTAATGTTAAGTTATGTTTTTTTACGAATATTTACGTAAACCAAAACCGACCACCAAAAAGTTTAAAGGGAAATGTTCAGAATGATGACCTTGACAACAATAGCGATATTGACCCCATCGCGCGATACTTCTAACCGCAGTCTCATTTTGAACAACCCCAAACCATCGGTTCGCTACCATGCTTTACGCGCCCCCGCCCTAATTCAGCCCCAACCAATACTAATACCATTGACTGTGAAACAGTCGACGTCGACAAGAAGATGGTTGTGCGTGAAACCTTGCTGTGCACTATCCTGATGTGCACTAAAAAAATGTGCGTTAAATTGCATGTGTCCTAAATCGCATGTGTCCTAAATTGTTTGTGGTCTATAAATCGCATGTGTTCTAAATTGTTTGTGCACTATTCTGATGTGTGCTAAATTGCATGTGTAATATTCTACTGTGTAGTTTCGATATGGAACCCAATTTTACGCCTATTTCCTTATGACAATATTCTTAACAAAAGAAGCATGGAACTTTTCGGTATTCTGGTTCATCAAATTATTAAAAATATATAAACAAACTGCAGCTTCTTCAAAGATGCATAAAAACGTGGTCGAAATTCCAGATGAATAGAATTGCTAGTTTTTTAAAAAAAATTCCTCAATTTTGCTATATTTTGAACCCATAAAATAGGATTCCCCTATTAACTGCGACTGCTCTAGCACCTCATCGAGTCTGCGAGAGTGATTTAGCAATATTACCACTCTTCGGCAAACATTCTTTCAGTACTTTCTATCTACACGTTGAAGCCAGAAACTTAATACCGGCATGATGATCATACCGGTGTTTCGCCAAGAAAGCTATACCGAAACCGATATCGTACCGAAACAGATAAATACCGAAACCGATATCGTACCGAAACAGATAAATACTGAAACCGACATCGTACCGATAACCGAAATAAATACCGTAAACTGGGGTGACTTTGCCCACTTTTGAACTTCAAATAACTTTTTTAACACTCCTAGTGCATTAATTTTTTTTTAAATATACTATTATACGGTAGATGGCGTGTAGATTTAAATAGGCTTTTAAAACAAATTCTTTACTTAAACGTACATTTTTAAAATGCCAAAAACGTAGTGGGCAAAGTTACACCCGCTCAGTTGGGGTGTCTTTGCCCGCGTCAAATTTTTCAGTGAAAACATGCCTAAAACTCATTATTGAGTTATGATTGAGCAATCGTTCTTATTCTAATGGATACATAAGACTAGTATTATTAAAACATGTTTTTAAACAAAAAATTATTTAAAAAAGGCCTTAAAATGCGCTCTGGGTATTTCACTCCATGCCGAAAACACGCTTTCTTCGTTCCCGGGTCGTCATTAAGATTCGTCTCGTCGTAATTAAGTATGTTCGCTTTCGGGACGCGTTCCAACGTTTCCTCTGAGTGGTCAAAATATTTTACAACCGTCTCGACACCAACAGCCGCTCTCGCGCGAGAAGTATTTTGACATCTTCTTTCGGTCAGTTCCGTTTTGTGTCACCTCATGAAGCCCATGTACCAGTCCTGGCCGGGTGTATTGTTAACGAATTCAAAAATATTTTTCCCGGCCCTGTCCCAGCATTGTGTAATAATTTTGTACGAGATTTTAAGGTTTATTTTCTCTTAGCAGCACAAAGTTCGGAGGTGACAAAATTCACTTGGAAACAAAATTTTGTTTGTGTAATTTTTTACTCTGACTGAAAAATTACCATATGATTGAATTCGCTATTATATTTTTCGTTTGACCTTGGAGAAATTATTGTTATCGATTACAAAACACCATATGTCCTAATTACTTCACAATAAAATAAAATAAAGTTTTTCCGAAAAGTGGGCAATATCAACCCGGCGGGCAAAGTCACCCCAGTTTACGATACCGGTGTTTTTTCGGTTTTTCTTTTAGTGACATGGTAGGTTTCGGTATTTTCCGGTAATACCTTCATAACCCTTATAGAATTGGAACTATTATATAAAAATACCGGTATAACGTTATACCCTTATATAAAAATATCGGAAGGTACATTAGTAAACATTTACGGTTATTTTTTCGGTTTCGTATTCCATTAAGTCTAACTTTCAAGACATTTTTAATTATATTTTTACGATATTTTGAATACGATATTTTTAAGGTATTTTTAATTAAAATAAGTAAACCAATTTAGACAGCAATTTAAAAGTAAGTGTAGGATACATGAAAATGCACAGCAGTTGGTGATGAATGTTTGCCTTTATCATAATTTATAAATTTACATATTTGGTGTTAGCTCTAAGCATTAAAATATCATTAATAATGAGATCAGATAAATTGTAGCGTAAATAGGACAATATACATTTCAAAGAGGAGAATAATCTCTCAGCACTAACTTGTGTCGGAGGTACTGATAAAGCTATTTTGGGTAACGAGTATAATTCTTGTATATTATTTTGATTTGTGTTCGAAAATTCTAAAATGTATTCTTTGGAATCCAAACGAGGATATTCTAAAAATTTCCTCGGCATACTCATGATGTCCAAGCTATATGTCGAAGTACTAGCATCGCGTTTTTTTTTTGCGTTTGGAGCGCTTGGGTCTACAAAAAGTACCCGCAGTTAATGGGTTAACATTTCCTCAACATCGTCTGCCTCACACTCATCTTCACATGCAGCTGAATTGCTCAGTGCACAGTTATTATTATCACGCAACGTCTGATGTTCTTTTTGTATTTTTTGTTTGTATTGCCAAGTACGTATTAACTGGTTATTAAATCGTACATCAAAAGACATTCCTGCCAGGAAAGCATCGTTATTAAATAATTTTTTTTCTCGAGCTGTCATTGCCTCAACAAGTCTACATGCCAATGAGGTTTGGATCTTGGCACTTTCTAAAATTAGAAAGTGCCAAGAATGTAAATACGTCGTGACCACGTTCGATAAAAATCTCCAATCACAAGTTGTTCTTCTTGTAGTCGTTTGGTCGCAATGCGCGCTGCAGTTAGGGAACGCACTAGATTTTCAAATTGTATCCATGTTTGATGATGTAAATATTGATCTTTATTTTTTTTGTCACAGCACTCTTTTAATTCCACAAGACGTTCCAACACATCCAATGTTGAGTGCCAGTGTGTAGCGTAGTCTATTATGGGTTTCTTCTTTTGCATTGCCTTTAATATACTTCTCACTCCTGGTGCTCGTAACTTTTTACAAACTCCTCTAGCTTCACTTATTATGGCTGCTGTTTTCTCATCTTTCAAAACATCCGAGACAGCTAACTCGAGTGTGTGAGCTGCACAACGGATAGATCTAATTTGATATTTTAATTTATCAGCGTTCTCATCTTTATCATTCGAGTTTAAATTATTTAAAATGATTTCCTGGTCATCCGATAGCGAAAATTCATATTCTTCATGCATATCACTAATATTTGTTTCATTAAGAGGTACCAAATTACAACTACCGCTTTCGCTATCGCATTCGCTGTCGCTATCGTCTTTACTATTACAATTTTCTTGATGATCGTTCCCTATGAGTTTGACGAGCTTAATCGTGTTTGATCCGTCATCGGTCGTATAAATATGATGTATAGATATTCCGTGCTATGAGAAGGACATTTTTTAAAATTTGTTTTATATTCATAGCAGTATGTCTAGTATAAACTTCTTTCACTGCTAGAGTATTTAGAACCAGTTTCATTTCATCCACGTACTGAACATTTATTCCTAAAAATGAACGATCCATACAGTCGCGGCATCGATTTTTAGCGACACTAATTTGCCACAGAATTTCTTCCTAACTTCTTCTCGAAACAAGTTTGCCATCGTTATAACGGCATTACGCACTAGGGATGTGCGGGTAATCAAACGTGTCGGGTACCCGAGCGGTCGGGTCGGGTCGGGTAAAGTCGGGCGTGCTCGAACGGGGGCCCGGGACAGACGGGCCCACGGGTAGTCCGACTGTGTCGGGTAGCTGGATTATTTCGGGTAATGCGGTGTTTGATAAGTTGATATACGTATTCAGCGTTTTTAAACAACCGAGTACTCGACAAGCATGTACAAAACTTTTTACCTATATGAAACTTCAGAATAAGATAATTTTCACGTGAAAAAAAAATGCTTCTAACGGATTTGTTCAAAATCCTCCTTAAGTAAAAATTCAACTTATGCACCTTATACAAAATTAATATACAGGTTGTATCAAATGAAATTCATTTTGAATAAACCCGTTGGAAGCATTATTTTTTCACGTGAAAATTATCTTATTCTGAAGTTTCATATAGGTAAAGATTTTGTACATGCTTGTCGAGTACTCGGTTGTTTAAAGAAGCTGAATACGTATATCAACTTATCAAACACCGCATTACCCGATATAATCGAGCTACCCAACACGATCGCGCTACCCAAAGTAATCGGGCTACACGACACAGTCGGACCACCCGCAGACCCATTTGTCGCGGGCCCACGTCCGAGCCCGCCCGACTTTACCCGACCCGACCCGAGCCCGAAAAGTCGGGTACCCGCACACCTCTATTACGCACTTCTTGGGAAGAAGTATTTAAATGCGAAATTGAACATGACGGTGTCATATTAATAATATTTTGGAAAGCGGTGTCATTAATTAAACTAAAAGACCGTCCATGAATCGTTATTAAATTTACGCATTCATCTAACATGTTCTGATTTATGCGTTTACTTTTATTATTAGAAGTTGCTTGTTCCACTTCTTCACTTCTTCGCGTTTGCTTGTGAATTATAACTCTTGTAAATTCAGTAGGATGATTCGAAGACAAATGCGACAACAAATTGGTGCCGTGTTTTCCCTAAAACTACGCAAATATGAGTCATAAAATAATAATCAAATACTTACAAACACTTACTGCGACTTGATGACCGCATTCATTAAATATGCATGTTGATTTATTATTTGAATTTATGTGTGTTACGTCCGAAACCGAGATGGGGATTGGTGATTGATTCCGGAACGTAAAGAGGGACCTTGCCCCGTCACCTCCGGCGTAACCGTAATCCCGGCCGGTCACACTTTTTGGAGTACTGTGCGGGGCAGGTGGATCGGCATTAAAGATCGAGTAGGAAAAGAAGATATGCGTGTTTCGTCTTGGGACCGTCAGCCAGACTCTCATCAGTAGGGTTATAGCTGACGGCCCCTCCCCTAGACGCACGGGGACTAAGAGGAAATAACTTGGAACTTGTATCTAGAGACGCGGCAGCGTCTCGACGCCAAGTACATGAAAGACACCCTGTATATGTCGACTGTCGCTACCGCTATCATTTACTCGTCGCCGGGCTATTCCAACCTAACCTGAAACTTATTTCATTAATATCTCATCACGCCCGCAATATTTTCTAATTTTAAAGGCATTTTTCTTATGTAAACCGCATATAAGCTTTCGAATAAGACCAAATTCAATAAAATCGGCCCACGCATGACAGAGATATCGTAATATCGTCTCATGAATCTGTCGGAAATGGTAGGGATTTTTCTTCTGATTCTTCTTTTTATTCCCCAACCAAATTTTGTCGACATAATACGTACACGCGATACACGCACACCTTCACTAACACATGTTTCGTTCGTCGTTTCGTCGACTCTCGGGACCATTCGGCAGGGATTGTCGTCCGTCATTGTACATATACCTTGTACCCAGACCTATACCAGTCATTTAAGAAGGAACCCGTTTCGCACATGTAGAATGAGCCCAGTGGCTCCGAAAAAGCGTTGGTGGGGGTACAGCCAATAGTGGCTTCTCCCGACACCAATGAGCATCAACCTGCGCAGAACCGGTCTAAACTCGTCGGTCAGCAGGTTCCTTCTTAAATGACAGGGTGTATATGTATACTATTGAATTAACCTACCAAGTGTCAAATAAGGTAAGTTGTCAAAATTTGAAATGTCACGAGTTTTCACACTACATATGAGACTGAATTATTGTCTCAATTAACAAGGTAAGTCGCCATAGTTTTTTAATAGATTTTTTTATGCAGAGTCACAGGCTTGGAACGTACATGCATATACAAAATAATATATTATAACAAATTGTATTTAAATTATCAGATATTTTTATACCAGCAAACTATTTTTAATTTAGAGTTTTTATGGATCCTGTAGAAATGAAGGGGACGCACAGGCTTGGATAGAAACGAAGGAGACGCACAGACTTGGAAGTTGTCCGGAGAAGGTTCAGAGAAGCATCTTCTTTCGTAGAGCAAGTCACATTAGTGAAGAAAGTTCGCTGAAAACACATCTCCCCTGATGCTTTTCAATTTTTTGTGAAAGATATTCGCAATACTTTAATTAAAATCCACAGTAGTTGCCACGCTATTCATTAATTCATTAATTTTTTAGGTTCCCATTAACAATATTTCAATTCAATGAACACACTAAACTAATTTTATTTCAAAACCAATAAATTGTGTGTTGAAAATATTGGATCTCTTCGTTCATTTTCGCTGAATTATTACCATTAGCATTTCAATTTCCTGCAACAAGACTTTCTGCCATATGCTCTCACCTCCTTCGGACACATTTTCTAGTTTCTACACCTATAATAACAAAATGCCACTCTATTTCTATATAAGTTCTACGTTAAGTTATAACTAAAATAACTAAAATGTGGATTTTATATACTTACAGATAATCGAAGCAGAAGATGATGCAGTGTGATCTACGCCAGAGAAAAGATTGATTGAAACATAGTATTATTATTATTATATTAATTAAATGATTTTATTCAGCTTCGATCCTCTGTTTCCTTCTTGTATGCTTGTTTTATATCTGAAAATTCAAATTTAAACCAATTCCACCAATCCAGTTGTCTTGATGCTTTGCAGGCGTGTGTAGTTTGGATGACAATACAATATATTAAAAAAAAAAATAACCCCGAGAGGATGAAAAAATTATCCAGTCATCAATAAACACTACAAAATGTGTCAAATCACCACAAAATTACCTTTGTAATTTTTTTTAGAGAAGATAATGAATTGCCAACAAAGTAACAAGACGATCTATACGCGTACGCAGCACTAATTTATCCAACAATAAAAAAATGTTCCAACTATTTTCGACTGATCTACATATTTGCAGTCTCATCTGAGTTTTATTGAGCGGATATAAAATCAATTTATTTTTATGAACACTCTAGTCTATAACTTACCTTTCATCAACATACACATAGGAGGTGTATTCATTAAGTATGATAAAAACCCATTTTAAAATAATAATATATACAACAATCAAATTAATGTAAAAAAAAAATTTAAAATCTTATTAATCTAAAAGGCAAAAATAAAACTATAGATAAAATCAAATTTAAATTAAATTATTTATTTATTTTATATAATTTTATATATATCTATCTATCTCACTGAGGGCCGCCGCGGCCACGGCCACGGCCCCGACCACGGCCCCGGCACTGGGATGCGACCAAATCACGGAGGTTAAGGGCTTGGGCCTGCAGGCTGTTCGCTTGCGTGCGAAGCCGAAATGGTATTTTCATACTACATGCGTATTTAACTGTATATGTAAGATCCGGACCGAATAAATAAGGCTGAAAGCGTAACCAAAAGGCGTGGGTAAAAAAGAATTTGGCCCGATCGCGGCGGGACGTGACCGATGGCACATTTTCTCGGTACGAGGAGGGCTCGCTCTGACCGACGGGCACGTCAAAAAACAAAGCGGGCGACCGGAGCTCACGTGTGTCATGGCGTCTGAGAATTCTTCATCATTTCCTTGCATGTAAGTGTGCTTCATTATTATTAGTTAAGGTGTACGCATAATGAAACGAACATATTTTCAACGAATAGGTTATTGTTTCATTACATGTGTAAAATAAGAGTCTTCGCAGATTTTTGGTAACCTATTTCTTCATTGAAATGTGTATCGTTTTAGTTTCAAGTCCCTTGGAAGGAAATTCAACAATTCTTCTCGTCAGTAGGAGAAGGAAAAGAGAAAATATTATTTTTGTTAAGTGACGTTTATTTATATATAATTATACGTATGATATTAGTTTAGTGTTTATTACAATTTTTCCTTTTTTACAGGTTGGAATATTCCACCAAAAAAGTAAAGTACACTCGCTGAGCTGCTGTGCGCTATTCCGAGTATATAAGCTTTACTGGCTGCGTCGCGCCTTATCTTATTATAACATCACTCGATAGGCTGCATTGCGCCGTGTCTCGAGTATAACAACTTTCAAAAAAAGTTGGGCGTCCGCGATCGCATAATCGCCACGCTTATATATATATATTATTGTACTATATAGTGTACTAGAAATATATAGAATAAAAGTATATATAATTCGTCATGTCTGTAATTAATAGTACTGATATCTTACCCCTCAGTTTTAATAATATGCAAATTCTGAATAGAGGGGAATGGTTAACGGACGACCATATTGAATATTTTCATAAATTATTACAAGCTCACTCTAATTATAAAGCACACGAGACGTGGAGAGTTCAATTGCCTGATACAATCAACCAGTTCCTGAAAATCAGGATCACATACAGATTTTGCACCAATGCGAAAATTTTGAAACCAATACAGGGGGGCACTGGGTTTATAGCTCTTATAAATATAATGAAAGAAGACTTTATATTTATGATTCTCTTAATTCCTCGAAGTTGCATAGTCATCATAAAACTTATCTTGAGAAGTTATACCCTTTTTTGAACAAAGATAACGGCAAAATTGACAAAGAATTTATTGAATTTCCACAAGCTCAGCCTAACAGTCGGGATTGCGGAGTTTTTGCGATTGCATTTGCTGTCTCGTTATTATTCAATATATTACCAGAAAATGTAACGTACAAACATGCGTTGATGCGTCAACATTTGATCCAAATGTTTCAATCTAATCGTATAGAATATTTTCCATGCATTCAGGATCAACAAGTAACACGTTGTGTGCACGAATATGAATCTGCAATTGATAGTACAATTAATAAAAATCATCCTTGTGGTAATGATCCTCTCCCTGATAGCCAGATTTGGGCAGCAGAATCTGACATCAGAACCGTAGTCGTCTGTGTCCGCAGATGGCTGCGTTCTGAGGTGCAGAGCCTGATGTCAGATCGGCAGCAGATCCGCAGCAGATTCTGCTGTCTGCAACGGTCCTGACGTCAGACTCTGCGCTCTCATGCCAGAGCCAGATCCTGCTACCAATCTGATGTCAGTCTGGAGACAGATGGTTATCAGGGCTATTTTAAATCGGTCAAAGTGACATTTCAAACGAAAAAGATGAAATATCCTCAGTTCAAAATGTACCACTTAGTGATAAATTCGTTTCGAAGTCCAAAATCACCAATATATACGTACCATGTAATAGGACAGAATACAAGTCTAATTATTATAAAAGACATAAAGAGGAAATTAGTTTAAAAAGAGAGGCTGCTTATAAAGCAAAAAAGGGGGAGTGTAATATGAAAAAAGGCAAAGATTGTAAAAAATGGAAAAAGGCATAAAACTTTATTATTATGAATATTATAACGAACATTAAGAAGGTATCATAAAAAAGAAAAAAATGAAGTATGACGCAAAAAAAGAAGTGAAATGCATAAAGGGAAAAATTTATTATGAGCTAAATAGACAAGGTATAATCAAAAAGGCAAAAGTGCATTATGACGCAAATAAAGAAGGTATAATAAAAAGGCAAAAGTGCATTATGACGCAAATAAAGAAGGTAAAATCAAAAAGGCAAAAGTGCATTATGCCGCAAATAAAGAAGTGAAACGCGGAAAGCGAAAACATTATTATCAGCTAAATGAAGAAGGTATAATCAAAAAGGCAAAAGTGCATTATGCCGCAAATAAAGAAGTGAAACGCGGAAAGCGAAAACATTATTATCAGCTAAATAAAGAAGATATAATCAAAAAGGCAAAAGTGCATTATGACGCAAATAAAGAAGTGAAATGCGGAAAGCAAAAAAGTTATTATCAGCTAAAAAAGAAGATATCTCCAAAAAGCGGAAGGTATATTATGATGAAAAAATACGTAAAGGAGATGATTATAATAAAGTAGCAGAACGTCGTGTTGCTCTGAAAATAATAAAGAAGTATCTATATATTGCTGTAACAAATAATAATAATATAGCAACCAAAAAATATAAAGAAAATTATATTAAAAAACTTTTAAAAAATTATTAGCCTGCCATATTAGGCAAAAGTACATTTTGGAAATGAGGAAACTGTTGAAAGTTTGTAAACAAAAAGTGGAAGTTTCCTTAACGCGTGCAGCAAAATGTTTAGAAGTTGATGACACGATTAATGCTTTGTGTGGACAATCCAGACATAGGTCTTCTTCAGAATCATATGTTATGGAAAGTTCGTACCATACTTTCAGCGGTTTTGAATCAATCATACTGAATTCGGTAAAACTGTGAACCATAGCACTAATTTCGTAGATCCGGAAAGCGGAGCTTATACACCAAATATAGAGTCGTCATGGCGTGTTTTGCGAGCTCGACTAAGTACAGGTGGTATTAGAGAAGATACACTTATTGACCACATGTGTGAATTTCTATGGCGTTTTGAAATAAAAAGAGATGGGAAAATATGTATGTGTTGCTGATTAATAAAACCGTTCTAAAAACCTAATCCAAGCCTGTAACTTTGATCATTGTAATTCCTGTTGTGGGGGGGGGGGGGGGGCGCTCGCGGGCGCGTAAAGCATGGTAGCGAACCGATATGAGTTCGGTAATTATTTGTTTGAAAAGTTTTGACCATTACGCAGGGTATCCGCGGGAAGATTGAACAGCTGGATATCTCCTAATGTATTGGAGGTAAAAAATAATAAAAATATGGCGTTGCATGGTTGGAGGGGGCCAATTTATTAGCGCAGACGATTTTTTTCGATTATTATTTTAAAGATATGATGGTCAAGTTCGGTTTTTTAAATGGAACTATATTTTTTGAAGAGGTGAGTTGATAGTGCGTTCTGAGACAAATTCAATAAGCATTAATGTATACACTTGATTTCCACTGGTTTTTTGTAATATTGCGCTTGCAAATTTACTGATTTTCACTGGAAGAAACCCCGCTGAAATAGCAAGGACCGCGAACGGTCTTGCTAGCGTCACGGGTGACCTTGCCTGTTGAAACAGATACCTACCTGCCAAAGGTCTGGGTTAGGAATGGCAGGCCCAAAGGCTGGACAATTCTTTTCCGTCAGAATTGCTACTTACTAATGTTAATGTTTCAAAGCGTCATAACATTTACTCAATTTCCTCATTCAGACTGAATTTTCAACTTCAATAGTCTTTTATTTCGCACTTGCTCCTACGCTCGGATGGCCGGTTCTTTTGGGAGGGATGCAAGTTCGATTGGATAGGTTAGGAGGTGTGAAAGTTGCTAGACCAAATTTCTAAACTATAGGGAGCAGATTGTATTAGGACCAATCGGATTTGAAACATTTTTTTCCTTCTGTTGTACTTTGGGAATTATACGAGAAAAAGCAGAAATGCCTATTTCACTTTGAGGTTAGTTTTCACCCCCTTAAAGGACAGTAGGTCCCGAATGAAATACACCCTTGTTCTTGTCTTGAATCACTCCATAAACCCACAAAGTTGCGTTCCAATCGGTGAGTGCGAGTTCGTGGTGTTCCCTTGTAAGTAAATACTAGTACAGTATTTCCTCGTTACGGGCTTGGTTTAATGTACACGATACGGACTTTTCGCTATCCCCACCACTTCTGTCTCACTCTTGTCCGGCGAAGGCGAGAGCGAGATGGAACGAGAGCGAGCGAGAGGCAATGAAAGCGAGCGAGGACGGTACGAGACAGATGACGCGTTGATGTTTTGTCTCGCTCCGTCTTTCGGACGCCTGACACTCTGTCCTTTGCGTGCGCGACGGGCGTGCGCGATGGTCGCAAGCGCTTACCGTGAGCCGGGCCTGCGTCAAGATTTTGCGAAGCGGTTTTCGTGCTCACGGTAAGCGCTTGCGACCATCGCGCACGCTCGCCGCGCACGCAGTGTTCCATCTCGCTCCTTCCTTCGGCCAGAAAGAAGCGAGAAACGAACACTCGGAATTAGGGCTCTGTTCACGATACGGGCTCAACGCCGGTCCCGACCAGCGAGCCGCTAACGAAGAAATACTGTAGTATGTACTTAAAATTTTCCATCATTTACTATCAAGTACCAGTAGAAGATTATGCATACGAAACCTAGTATTTGCTGTTACTTATACTTATTACTTTCAGGCATTTCCTTATTTTTTATGCATTCGGCCCTAACACCTCGTCCCTAAACCGCTGAAAAGTCTGGGCCGCGTTTCGTAGTCCGAAGACATTTACGGGAATTCGAAGGGTGTCGTGATCGCGGTTTTCGGGATATCATCCGGATGCACCGGGAGCTGATTATATGCGTGCACTAAGTCGACCGTCGAAAATATCGCCTTGCCGTACAAACGTTGTGCAAAGTCCTCAATGTGCGACCCGATGACTTTCGGATTGGCGCGTTGTTCCGCCCTTCACCATTGCCTCGAATTCCGTCTTTGTAATCCTCAATTTATCGGGGGCTAGACGTCGAGGTTTGAAGGATACGGGTGGACCGGACGTGGTCCGAGTGTGGTGGCACGTAGCATGTTTTGTCGTTCGATGTCCTCCCGACGGCCGCATAACATCCGGGAACTCGGCGAGAATCGCGTGATATCTCGATTCTCCGGATATCGCTTTCACACTTTCGGGACGGCCCGCGACGACACACCCGACCGCGGATAACGTGGTGATGCCGTCAAATAACCTTTTCGAGCGTATATCGGCGATGAAGCCGTAAACTCCAAGCAAATGCGCTCCGATAATTGGCATCGTAACGTCCGCGATGACGAATCGCCACAAAAAATCCCGGCGTAACCCAGATTCAGGGTGGAAGGTGACGCGCCCGTACGTCGAGATCGTTGAGCCGTTCGCCGCGTAAAGTTAGTAAGTGGTCTTCTCACGTAGACCGCGCACTCGCGAGCGCGGAAAGACACACAGATGGGATTCGGTATCCACCATAAAAGTGAGCTTCGTATCGCGATCTGTGACGCATAAGCGGTTGGTTTTAGGCTCGGAATCGCTTACCGCCATTAACCATCCGACCGTTTTCCGATGCAAACGTGCATGGGTCGCGTCACTTTTTTGCGCGGGCCCTGAGCTTCCGATGGTACCAGCACACGCTGTCGTTGGGGGTGTTCTCCCGGCTGTGGTTGCGCGAATGCGAAGCACTGCGGCGCCGACCTCGCGACTTCGAACGTGCCCGGCGAAAATTGTCTCTGCCAATGCGAAGAGCCGCGATTTTGCGACGAAGTTTGGACAACTTCGCGAGGAGATCGTCGTGCGGCCTCGATGCGGCGGCAACCTGGGCTGAGAGATGAGAACAGCATGCACACCCCTCGGAAGGCGGCCCATCCAGAGAGACTTCAGGAAATCGTCCGACACTGTATCGCCCACGAGGTTCTGCAAACGCCTCACAAAAGATCAAGGATTTTCGGTCCCCGATCTCCTCATATTTTAGTAGGCGTCGTATATTGTATTCCCTGGAGTCGGAAAGTCGCCGAATCAATTCCGTTTTCAGCTTCTCGTACGTACTACATACCCATCGCCGGTGGGTTGTTGATGTTGTCGAATACCACGTCAACGTACGTATTTTCCAAGTTCACGCTAACACAATGGTACTTCATCGAGTCTTGCGTGATTCCTGACAAGATGAATTGTGACTCGAATTGTCGGAACCACGTTGCCGAGTTATTCGCCCCAAACGGTGTGATCCGAATGGAGACACACGCTCCCGCCGGCAAAAGTACGGCGGCTGCCGTCTCCGGATTGCTCGTTGCAGTGATGCCACAATCGTGAGCGAAAACCCACGGGCTCTACCACCTCTCCACGACCAAACGTATCCCCTCCTAGCGTTAGTACGTACCACACAAACATACCCCTCCTTCTATCCGTGTGCCGCATGCGCTGGCCTGACCGGCGCTCTCCGCCGAGAATTCGTTTTGCGGACATTCAAGCACTTGGGTCGCAAACAAAAAATCCGAGGTTCCAATTCCGACCAATTGCGATTTTTTTTCAACACGACGAATTCATTGCGGCAACATTGCACGGGGAGGACATAGAATTATTGCTGCAACGTTGCATCAATGTTGCGGTGGAATATTGCACGGCAACGTTTCTGCAATAGTTACGGCAACGTTGCGGCAACGTTTTCACAATGCTTCTGCAACGTTCCTGCAATGTTGCCGCAACTACCATTTAAACCTAAAATATTTCCGTTGTTTTTAATGATACGAGAAAATGTCTAAGGAAAAAAATGTTTGCTTCAGAGAGACAATTATTCTGATGGAGACGACTTTTTCTCAAGGTTTTTTTTTAATGGGATGACGTATTTTCATTACTGTAATGTTATAGCCAATAAAAATACAAATTCAACCATGTATAATATGTTGTCCTATTTATCTAGCAATCATTTTTATCCTGAGACATTTTCCCGTATCATTAAAAACAACGGATATAATTTAAGTTGAACTGTTAGGTGACTCACCGTGTATATTTTAATGTGTAGAATGGCACAGGGTGGAAGTTGTAGTACATACCTACAGTAGCGGACAAAAAAGTTTCCACTTTTTCGAACCACCGTCTATTACTTTTTAATATCAACTTCAAACTGCAGTATGTGCCCAATATACATATCTTGAAAGATAATTAAAAGCTGTATAAGACCCAGTTACAGTTGAATTTATTTAACTAACAAATAAAAACCCTACATAACATTAAACAAGACAACACATTTTTAAAGCCAACAAAAAGTTACCACTTTTGAATATTAATAAAAAAATCTAATATTTTGTGGAGGCACCTTTTGCTTTTAGGACAACCTAAAAAGTTACTAAACGTGGTAACTTCTTTGTCAGCCCCAAAAATGTGTTACCCCGTTCAAAGTCATATAACACTTTTGTTTGTCAGTTAAATAAATTCAACTTTAACTGGGTTTTGTAGAGCTTCAAATTCTCCATCAGAATATGCATATTAAACATACCACAGTTCCAAATGTATGCTAAAAAATAACAAAAATAGAACAAATCGAAACAGTGGTACTTTTTTATCCGCTAGTATAGTGTTACAAAACCCTAATGGAGTTTGTCAAACTGAGCCTTCGTTTTTGAATAATTTAAGTTTAAAGTTTTGCACGGTAGGGTATAAGTTCGAATACGTTAACAGTCTCATCAATCAGTGGTTGTAGTTGCGGCGGTAAAGTGTTCGCCTACGACGCTACAGGTCGCCGGTTCGAAAATCCCCTTGGAGGAAAAGAATTTTCATAAGAAAAAACGGTTTTTTTATACTTCTATGATTTCTGCACACATTCAATATAATATAATATTAATATATAAATACTGTTATTTATATTTTTGGCCCTACTGCCCGAAACGTTGCAGGAGGCGGATATAGGATTATTTCTGCAACGAGAGTATGCTGTATGGGATAGTAAACTAATCCTTCCAACTTCTCAAAAAAACTCAAGTCTTTGGACTAATTTTATAAAAGTTATTCTGTTCTAAAGGGTATCCGAATACTTTTACTCAAACTTAGGTATGCGAATTTGTTAACATTAACTTTCTGAATATAATTTAAATTTCTGTACGTTTTCGTTTGGTGTTGTATATTTATCGCGAGTATGCTTGTAGTTGTAACGGGCATGCGGCCTCTGCAGACTGCAGTTATAGACTTTCCCGCTACGAGACCTTATACCGAGGAATGGAGAGTGAGCATACCACGGTCGAGCTCGAGGGCGCACCGACTGCTCTAGGGCAGACTTAGTGTGCATCCCTGCTTTAGAGAGTATCACTCACCAGGGCAGTGATAATTCTATTTTGTCGGCTAGAGAAAAACGATCTCAGTTTACAAATTTCGTACTTTGTTCATGACGGGAAATATGTATCATGACAAAACAACATGATACATATTTACATTTTTTTAATAACAAACAATAAAGGTTCTTAAGAATTGACTTCCCTGCGTTTTTCTTATGATCATCTTATTTTATATAAAAAAAATCCAGCTCTGTAAACCATTTTAGGTTACATACATTGTCACTAGCACCAGATGTAGTTGACTTTTTAATCTTGTCCACATCTTCTACGCCAAAACCTTCAATTTGCAAATATTTTTCAAGGCAGATTCACACAGCCGTATTTTTATAAATTTCGGAATTGATTTCCAATAAGCACCAACGATCTCTGTACAGAATAACGAACTTAAAACTTGTGTCTTCGTTATTTTTTTCGCCATTTCTGATTAAAAACACAAACGCATGTACAGTTAGGTCTGGGTTAGGTTTATACTTCAGCCGCCACTGGATTGAGCCGTCTAGACGATTCCAGTAATGCGGAAATGTTGTGTTCTAGATGGTGGAGGTAAACACTGGCGTGAAAGAATACTTTTCATTCATTCGAAACCTCTTGTAATAACGGCACTATACTGGAATGAAAATAGTGTTTACAATCATAAGTTCAATCGTAGTTCCAATCCAGTGCTTGATTGGTATCACTGGACTGGACTAATGTAAATCCAGCTTTACGCGTGTTCATGGTGTAGCGCGAGCGAGAACAGGAATGTTAAGAAAAGGAGCCGGCTCACTAGAGCGGGCCAATTTCCCTTCAATCATTGATTACGAAACAGCTTCAGACCGGCTAATACAGTATTGTCTCGTTAGTGGCTCGCTGGTTAGGACCGGCGTTGAGCGCGTATCGTGAACGGAGCCCTAATTCCAAGTGCTCGTTTCTCGCTTCTTTCTCGCCGAAGGGGGGGGGGGGGCGAGATGGAACACTACGTGCGCGGCAAGCGTGCGCGATGGTCGCAGGCGCTTACCGGTGAGCGGGGCCTGCGTCAAGATTTTACGAAACGATTTTCGTGCCCACGGTAAGCACTTGCGACCATCGCGCACACAAAAGACGGAGTGTCAGGCGTTCGAAAGACGGAGCGAGACAAAACATCAACGCGTCGTCTGTCTCGTACCGTCCTCGCTCGCTTTCAGTGCCTCTCGCTCGCTCTCGTTCCATCTCGCTATCGCCTTCGCTGGACAAGAGTAAGACAGAAGTGGTGGAGATAGCGAAATGTCCGTATCGTGTACACAATACCCGAGCCCGTAACGAGACAATACTGTATATCTGACCTCTAGAATAACTATCTGCCCATGCATGTGTCCTTATTACATACCATGTAATATCTAATCTTTGTACTCTAAAAATTCGCCGTTATTCACTGTGAGTGACTGTATACTCTCAATGGCGAGAAAAGCAAACGAATTTCATCACGAACGTTACTTATTTGGGGACTACCTATCGGCCATGATAACAGCTAATATCAAAATACACAAATATTACACAGTAATTACAGTAATTATACATTGTTATACATCTTTGGATTTAAAGTAAAACGAAGTTTTCATTCATCTGAAAAAATAATAAAAATTTCTAAAAAAGTGGGTAAATTTAATTTTCCAAAGACTTTTCCTGCAGATCTATAGGCCTTCAGATCTAGTATAAAAATTATTCAAATCTATTTCGATATCTTTAAGGGGCGACTGGATGAAAGGGGCGGTTTCTCCCTTAAAGTACAAAAGTAGCACCAACCAAGTGCCTCAAAGTTCTTAGGTTGGACCAATAAACAATTGTGCAACGTGTTATCAAAGTCGTCGTGTGTTACTTACCGATCGTCCCGTGTTAGTCGAAAAAGACTGTAAGTGTAATTTGTTATAACTTGCTATTTCAGGCGCTGGCGTCAAGATGGAGCACTTTCAGGCCACCCTGGACCCAAGGAAGCAGGAGTTATTGGAGGCCCGCTTTCTCGGAGCAAGGGTAAGCTGTATTTTGGTATGTCTTTATACGTGCACGCCTGTGTACGATATCGCCCCTCCCCTCCACATTTAATTTTTTACTCCTCTCATTTCATCCCTACTAACAAAATCCCTACTACTTATAGCTTGATAAGGATAGATTTAAGTAGAAGAAAAGGCGTACAATTACCGTTGACAGCTAGTGATGACAAGTGGTTTTTACATAGTGATCGTTGTAGAACAGTGTGAAGAATGAAGAATAGAACTTTATATGAATACGGTATTGTTAATGTAGACTTATAAATTTTTTTAAATTAGTACGCGAGCTACAAATTGATGGGGTTTTTATGGCACCGGCTTAAAACCGTTATGATTTGGACACCGGTATTAGGCCAACAAAGCTATACCGAAACCAATATAGTCCCGAAACCCATATATTATTGAAAACCAAAAGAAGTACCTTCCAGTTTTCCTATTGTAGCAATGGTAGGTTAGCCCCTATGTGAATACCCGGGTACCCTTCTGCACGTTCTCGCTTAAAATATTTGGATATTCTTCCGAATGACCCCAGTGGCCGATCGACAGCAGATTTGAGGGGACAGATTGGGAGGGCTCCCCATCAGGGTTATGTGTATGCACTTCAAAAAAAAAAAATTTGTAGAAAAAAAATAACAATAATTTAAACCGGACACTACAATGTTAGATTTAGGCTCCCCACACCCTTCCCACCCCTCCGCTCAAACCACGTATCGATCGGTGACTGGGGCCATTCGGAAGTACAGTCAAATATTTTATGTTCCCGGCCAAAGATTTTCAAATCCGGCTAAATCGTCGTTATTTGACACATTTACTATCGATGACTGCTTCAAGTTTAGAATTTTGTTACTAGAAAATAACTAAACTCAGAAGTTAAAGTTGATTATACGTCTGTTCAATAGCCGAGGTACTTGATTACTCTCATACGAAAATAAAATATTTTGTAGGAGAAAAGGTATCGGCCGATCGGGTGCCTGGACCGGGAATCGAATTCGGGATCTTTCGCTTGCCGGACGACTACTTTAACCACTTTTTTCAATAAACATACGTTTAATAACCCAATAATACAATGACAAAAATATATATCTTAAACGTATAAAAGGAAAGACGGATTACAAATTTACATTAGACCAAAGACCCTCGTACAGGTATACGCAGTTTCTTCTTGATTGTCGAAATTACATATACAGTGATGGCACTGTGGTATATATTATGTATTAAATCTAATAAAGGCACTTGGATGTTGTCTTAATAATATAGTATAGAAACAGGTATTAAAACTATACGGTTTAATGACAGGCGCAGGAGCAATAGAATACAAGAATGGAGAAAGAAGGGGGAGAATGGAAACTTATGTTAGTATTGCGTAAATCTTAAAAATCTGGGTAGATACCCTGACATGTGGAGGAACTGTACGGACATTTTACGGTTAGACATTAAGCGCGTATGATAACTAGGTACTATCACATTTTGAAAGGTTTTAACAGTAAGATACTATAAATTTGTACTAAAACTTCGCGCACTAACTAAATATAACCATCTGCTTCCTCGGCACTATTTAATAATATGTACATGTTTATACAGCTAGGCTAGATCACATTTGTTGAAACGTTTAGTTTCGGGCGGAGAGTATGAACTATCCTTAGTCTTATCATCTTAAAGAAGGGTGATTTAAGTTAAAAGGTAATAGAGTAATAAAAGTATTGAAAAATAATAAAAGTTTGGTGCTCCTAGACTAATTCGAAACACCACTTCTGCACGTGCAAATTATTATTCGTGGGTATTTGTAACGGAATCCCTTAAGTACCTACTTAAGAGTAGAGGGGTTTTCTTCTTTAACCACTAAGCTACCGAGAGCCGACGTCGACTCTTCCTCTCTAATTGAGCATACTAAACAGAACGGAGCGCCACCTATTTGCCCAAACCTGCACGATAGGCCATTTCCCAAATAAACGCCCACAAATGATATGTATAGTACTTCCTCGCTGAACGTTCGCTGTTCGGGAACGGCGTTGAACATTTATCGTTAAGGGAGCGCTAAATCCGAGCGATCGTGTCTCGTTCCTTTCCTGCCGAGTGGGGGAGCGAGATGGAACGCTTTGCGTGCGCGTTCGGACGAAACCGGTCCCATATCGCACGCATCGTGACTACTCGACGCATGCGTATTATCCACCATCAATAGCACCATTAAATGTGATGCTTATTTTCGCACTTCTTGCATGCCACACTTTTGAACGTGGCGTGCATATGGAAATTTTGAAATTAGAAATATTATATACATTACTAGCAAAATACCCTCGCGCTTCACTTCGGACCTAGGAGATATTAAGCACTCCGAGAAACCATATGTTACCTTTTTCCACCCCCGTAGAAGTTGATTAGAGCTAAATCGTCAAATTTGTTTTTAGGCACTTCTGTGGGTAATCTTTGCAAATAAAAACCAAGTTGATATCTAATGAGGCCTAGGAGATATTAAGAAGTCTGAGGAAACACATTTTACCCCTTTTCAGCTCCTTAGGGACGTATTTTCCAAAAATCCTTTCTTAGTGGTTGCCTGTGTTATTAAAATCACTGTACCTTCCAAATTTCACTTTCCTAGGTTAAACGGTTCGAGCTGGGCGTTGATGAGTCAGTCAGTCAGTCAGGACTTCTTCTTTTAGTAGTATATATATATGAGAGAGAGAGAGAGAGAGAGAGAGAGAGAGAGAGAGAGAGAGAGAGAGAGAGAGAGAGATTAATTATAAACGAAACACGTAGAAGGATAGTGTTTGTGGAGAAATTAGCCATCGTGTCTGTACTACGTAGATACGTACAGGTGTACTATAAGAACATGATACCATGCGTATTTGCAGTATTCGAATTCGAAATATGTACAGAAGCGCACGTAAAGGAACAAATACGTATGCGCGCATTATGTGCATTGGCTCCCTCTAGTCGGATTTGTAGTAGTTGCTGCGCGCATCATGCGCCAGAAGTTGGCGGACTCTAGGGAATTCTACGAATCAGGTTATGCAGTCTATGTACGCACTGAACGAAACGCAACCAACGCAGCGGACCCAATCTCGAAGCGAACAGCACATCTGGAAGGTTTTAACCCGAGTCGAATCGGAAGATCAGAAAGGAAGCAAATACTTGGCGCGCATTGTTATTTCTTAAAGGCTTTTACACCTAAATTTTTCGAACGTGTTCTTATAACGCTAATATTACAGCTATACTCTAATCCAGAAGACGTATGAAAGCCTGCGATTGTATTCAATAGCCTTCAAAACTGCTATTTACCCCGGGCGCGGATAAAACTTAATTTTCCTTTACACATCTGCCTACTAAATTTCGCTGAATAAGCAGCAGTTCGCCCTGTAAAACTCAAAAATATGGTCTTTGCTTTCAATAATTACCGCTGTTCAAGAAGAATAGAAAAACTCGGGTTGAGTAAATCCAGGAACCAATCTATACTGTTATATAAAATTGAAGTTGCATACTTTGAAATGCGGTTTCTCAGTAAATATGAACTGTACGCACAAGTGTGTTACATCACTTTGTTCGTCTTGGCTAGAAGAAAGTTCTACGTTTTTTTTTTTAAATACTGATTTTTAAATAATAGTAGATCGGGACGCGACCGCCAGGTGGCGACCGGGCGAGCGCAGCGCTTCTCGCTTGCAAAACAGCACCGCGGCGGGAATAAGTAGCCGAGGGCTCTCGAGTTTACAGATTGCAGATTACAGATTATGAATCAGTCACGCTAATATTTCGGGCGAAGCCGAGACGGGGGATTCTAGTAAAGCTATAAAATTTCGTTAAGAGTCGGTCCCCGATCCTAAGGATGAAGTAGCCGATGTAGTTAGGAAGCGTGCTTCGTCCAAAAGTCTCGAATTAAATTTAAAGTAATCCATAGCTACACAGCTAATTGTTAAGTTTGAACAAACCCATCGAAAACCGTTCCGTTTCCAACAGCGCATGAATCGTAGTAACGAAATGGAACGATATGAATGCGCGCAGCGCATTAACTACAGTCTATGCACTCAATGCGCGAAATGGAAGGCACCCAATGAGTGCTCACGGCCATCGCGCACGCCCGTCGCGCACGCAAAGGACGGAGTGTCTGTCAGGCGTCCGAAATACGGACCGAGACAAAATATCAACTCGTCGTTTATCTCGTACCGTGCTCGCTCGCTCTCGTTCCATCTCGCTATCGCCTTCGCCGGACAAGAGTGAGACAGAAGTGGTGGGGATAGCGAAAAGTATTCATCGTGTAGGCCAAACCGAGCGTTCAGCAAGAAATTACTGTAATTCTGCTGGCAATCAATGAAAATAATATTCTAGTATAACAAGAAGTACAAAATAAATAAAAATGGATGTTTATATAATAATAATTTTTATATTACGCATTCTTTACACTTTGTATAGGTCTCTGCATGTTCAGCACATACCGATTTTTTACATTCAAAACATAATTTTCCGGTTTTCCTTCGTCTTTTCACTTCACTTTTATACTATACTTATATGGTATGAGCCGGTGATCATCTACCGATCTGTATCGTCCAATGGTTGTTGAGATTCTGAAGAAATATTGCTCTGAAGATGGATAACCTTAACGAAAACGCTACCAATCGCCAGCTGGGCAACGCAATAGCTCCACGCTCGGCGGTTGTAAGCCGGTACCAGAGATGGACAAATTTTTATTTAAATAAAATTTCGAATAACGAATAAAAGTTAAAAAATTATTCGTCATGTGTCGAATAAAGTTAACTCGGGTTAATTGTTACTCGAGTTAACTTTAAGTAAGATTTAAATTTTCGTCATCCAGCGGTACTACATTGTAACACGCGCGCCAGGCCTCAACGTCCCGGTCGTCGGCGGCTCGATTGCTCGCCAGAAAATTATTCGACGGTGTATTCAGCTAAAGTTACAGTTACAGTTGAAGTTAAAAAATTTATTCGACACTGAAGTTGAAATTCTCGAGGCATAAAAAAAGTAACTTTATTCGTCGAATAAATTCTCGTCGAATAACAAAGTTAATTTTATTCGTTGAATAATCTAAAGTTAAAGTAACTTTTATTTGATCCTGATTTAAATAATTTTTTACTTAGTTAATACCCAACTCTGCCCTGTACCCATAATAGCAAAGAGGTCTCCGGCTCCGAGCGGCTCTTTGTGCACCTCTGGCTTCAGGCATCTCTATATTTTCGTAGTGATACTACTTCCGGAGAGGACTATGCGAATTAGGGATTGTAATAGTGGTAGACCGGTTTACGGGTAAACTGCGAGAGATATCCTCAATTTTTTACCGATAATTCGCCATTTTTAACCGGTATAGAACTCAATTGTGAATAGACAGATTATCATGAAATGATTACCTGGGATAATCCAGACGTCTGCGTCACTGTGCCATCAGTTCTCAAACATATCTTCAACAAAGAATTTATAGGTAAGCTATTTCTGCCAGAAAATATCGTGCCAAAATGGTCTTTCAGTAAGTACCCGCGCCACACAGTCGCTGTAGAGCGTATACCTTGCCCGTAGTAGTACCGCGATGTCACTAGCAGGTGGCGACGTGTCTCGCGCGTTTTCCCGAAAATTTTTATGTTATTACATATTAATGGTTAACTATCTGAGATGCCTACGCTATTGCTTTGGCGCTCGTCGGTCAGATCGCTCTATTCCACTCGATCTCGATGTGTTTTGTTGGCTCTCTTCGTCGCGCGGTGCGACAATCATGTGCCTACTTCAGCCAATAACCAAAATACGTGTGCCGCGTCTTTAAAAGTGTGCCCAAATAGGTGAATCGTCATAGCGACGGACTGTATCGCCCGAGCCCGCCTCTTGGGGATCTTCTTTCGGCCGGGTAATAGTATATATAGGTATATATGCGCAGCGGACACAGAGTGGTGTAAAGAATACTCTGGATCGTCGATGCTAACTACCCTGAGTCGTACAAACGAATGCCTCTCGTTCCTTTTACGCGCCTCGAACCCTCGCCGATGCCCCTGACGTCATCGGCATTCATCGAGAATCCAAGTTACATTGTATATACATCTTACGTGTCCTACGGGGCCTCGCGCCTTCGACGACGGCGAGCGATGCCCCGTGTGATTTTCAATATTCTCGTATTGAGCGTTACGACTTCCTTACAGTGGATATATTACGCCACAACTCGCTATCAAGAACCCTGAGATTTCCGAATCTCAATAACGGCTGATCCGATTACATTTTGAATGGTCTTAATGGATAGCTTGGGTTTGATTTACATCAGAAAAGTGTCTTCGTTTTGTTCCTACGGGCCTTATGAGCTGAGATATTTCTATGTAAAGTTGCGATTTGCTGAATTTTATGTTCTTAAAATTCAGCATCGTCATCGTCATCGTCATCGTCCTACACTTCTCGGCAAGAGGGGGTATGAAAGGGTGAGGAAATGTCTCTCAGGCACGTCGTTCATTGGATGCGGGTTTCGGCCAATCGCGTAACAAATTGTTGTAATCTGACAGCTAGACAGAGACATTATAACCTACCAAGTGCTAAGTGTCAAGTAAAGTAAGTTGTCCGAGTTTGAAATGTCACGAGTTTTTACACTAAATAGGAGACTGAATTATTGTCTTAATTAACAAGGTAAGTCGCCAAAATTGTTTAAATCGATTTCGTATGTAGAGTCCCAGACTTGGAAGTTGTCCGGAGAAGGTTCAACAGAGAATCATGTTCTTTCGCATAAGTTTCTGGAAATTTGTACGATGCATGTACAAAATAATATATTGTAGTAACAAATTGCATTGCTTTTAAATTGCCAGATATTTTTATACCAGTAATTTAGAGATTTTATGTAAAGCTTATATTATATTTAGAAATGAAGGAGACGTACAGGACTTGGATAAAAATGAAGGGGATGCACAGGCTGGTTTGGAGGTTGTCCGGAGAAGATTAGATAGATAGGTAGACAGAGCATCTTGTTTCGTACAAGTTTCTGGACATTTGTTAAATAAGATAAATCGACAAAAATTGTCAAAAGACATAGCATTAAGATTTAAGAAAATTATTGTCTATTCCTTGCATTGTAGAGCAAGTCACATTAGTGAAAAAAGTACGCTGAAAACACATCTCCCTTGACAATGAGATGTGTTTTCAGCGTACCTTCTTCACTAATGTGACTTGCTCTACATTACAAGCAGTTCACCATAAATAATCTATTTTCTTAATAATTCTTAATGCTATGTTTTTTGACAATTTTTGTCGATTTACCTTATTTGACAAATTTCTAGAAACTTGTGCGAAACAAGATGCTCTGTCTATCTATCTACCTAATCTTTTCCAGACAACCTCCAAGCCAGCCTGTGCATCCCCTTCATTTCTATCCATCCAAGCCTGCGCTTCCCCTTGAATTCTATCCAAGCCTGTGTGTCGCCTTCATTTCTATAATATAAGCTTTACATAAAAACTCTAAATTGCTGGTATACAAATATCTGGCAATTTAAATACAATGCAATTTGTTACTGCAATATATTATTTTGTACATGCATCGTACAAATTTCCAGAAACTTATGCGCAAGAAGATGCTTCTGTGTCGAACCTTCTCCGGACAACTTCCAACTCTGCGACTCTACATAAGAAATCTATTAAAAAAATTTGGCGACTTACCTTGTTAATTGAGACAATAATTCAGTCTCATATGTATTGTAAAAACGCGTGACATTTCAAATTTGGACAACTTACCTCATTGGACACTTCGCAGGTTATATCCCATTTTAAAAATTGTCCTAAATTAATATCAGTAAACGCTACAAAATGTGTGAAATCCCCACAAAATTACCTTTTTACAAAAAGGTACAAAAAAGAGCGCCAAGTATATAATCCCATCGAAAAGAATCCCATTTAAAAACATTGTCTAAATTAATATTTTATTAATGTTCTATATTTAACTTTACAGAAATAATGATATACAACAATTGCGCCAATTATCACATTATGCAGAACATATGCAATATGCATAATATGCAAAATGAAAAGTATAATTTTGGATTTCTCTAATGACAAAACAAATTTCTGTCTAGGTCCCATTACTTTAATTTTGCAAGCCTGCTGTACAGTTCTTTCAGTCAGTAGGTGACAAAAGTATTCGTACACCCTTCAAAACAGAATAACATTTTTAAAATTGGTCCAAACGACGTGATTTTCTTTTAGAAGCTAAAAATATTGGGTTTCTAAGTAGGTGACGTATTTCGTTGTTTTGAAAAAAATCGCAATTGGTCGGAATAGCGAAGAAAATAATGAAGGTCGTTTTTTCCCCTTTTTTCCTCTACCTGTAATGAAAATTTAAAAATCCCTTAAGTAGGTAGATTTAAGTAAGTTGTACTTCAATGCTGGTACATAGTAAAACATCTGGTTTCTTGTAAATGAATGCGTTCCTCGACATCAGCAATCGATTGCTAATTATTAATGTAAAAGTACATTTTAATCTATACAATCTCATCCACACGCTTCCCTTTTCATGTCTAATGCTGTTTATGGGATGAACCCAATGCTTCCTCTTCGCTCGTTTTTTACTACATCTTTTGTGTAAAATCAAAATAGATAACGCTTCAAACTCATTCATTCTTTCAGATAAATATTTTGTCCAAAATTGTGTGGGGCACGAGATGATATTTTTTATTGAAGAACAAATGATCGACACCTATCGCGATACGTGTTTTGCCCCGCGCCGTGTGAAAGAGTCCGCTCGTTTCCACGTTTCATCTGTCGACTTCAGACAAAAAACATCATGCGGCCGACGTTTGCGGGGTAGACAAAATCAGTATCGCGATACGAGTTCTACGGATAGGTGTTCTACACTGACATCTGCCGACAGCCCTGACACGGACAAATGTGCGCTGCTCCATTGTAAAGCGCGCAAACGACATTTTTTTACACTGATCCTCACGGCCCGGAACTGACGGGTACGGAGAGACCGTCGAATTTCGCGGAACTGACAAGTGTGCGCTGCTCCATTTCAAAACAAGTAATCAACCGATACCTTTTACGACCACGGAACTGACACCGAACGGATTTTTGTGCGCAGACCTTAAGGGTGGGGAAGAAGGAAACGGAAGCCATTTAGCGGTTAAGCAAACAGCGATTAAGGACATACCCATAGTACACTCCTCACATTAATTAAAGCAGGGTTGACTAACTGGTGGCTCGCGGGCCACCGGGGGCACCTCCGCCTTGCTGCTACGCTGAACGGCCCCTGTCCATACCTACCAGACTCTGACGATCGCAGTCGAAAAGAGAAGGAAAGAAGGAGAAATCCACTGCGATCGTCAGAGTTTGATGGGTATGGAGGGGGGCCGTTCAGCGTAGCAGCAAAGCGGAGGAGGAGCCCCCGGTGGCTCGCGAGCCACCAGTTAGTCAACCCTGAATTAAAGGATCACCGCTAGGAACCCGAAAATAGGTGCAAGT
Source organism: Andrena cerasifolii (assembly GCF_050908995.1). Classification (NCBI taxonomy): domain Eukaryota; kingdom Metazoa; phylum Arthropoda; class Insecta; order Hymenoptera; family Andrenidae; genus Andrena; species Andrena cerasifolii. The sequence goes on along the minus strand of NC_135125.1, from coordinate 1,937,574 downwards.
TCACATGGTCATAACTCCGGCAAAAATAGTCGTATCGATATTTTGAAAATATCGTTTGAAAGCGTGGAATCTCTAATTTCAGCTGCTTTCTTCAGATTTTAACTGTATTGCTTTTCGGCAAAATTATAGCGATATAAAGAGCACTTGGTCAATTTTAAAAAATTGTCTTCAACTTTACGATGTTCCACGGGGAGAATGAAATTTTTTACACAGATTCCATTTACACCAGTCGAAAACAACCACTTTCCTGTGTAAAAGCCGAGTAATACATTTCTTGTGCATTTTTTTTGGTCGAGTTATTCAACTTTCAAGCAAAACTCGTTTCTTTGACTTTAGTTGCGTATAGCAAGCGATACAATCATCGTAGAACGTTCATGGAAAAAACAATAGAAAGATCAGTCTTTCCTCTTTAAGTTGCATCGTTTTGCTTTTTCGACTCGGCTAACATTTCGGTCTACCACGTTCTTTCGAAAATATGCTTAAAAATTGTACAAATTCCATTTTTTCTTCAACTCGCTGTATCTCCGTGAGGCTTGACCGGAACACCATTATCTGCAGCTCATTTTGAAGCGGAGAGTCTGCTGATTCTTTTGAGTTCCACCAGAACGCGCTGCGATAATTTTGTACCTGTGGCCTTTATGTTTGAAGTTACCGTTTCATGCGTGCTTCCTTGCATGCTGAAAAATGGTACAGCTCGGATATTTTTAATTCGGCTATAAATATTTCTATTTGGCTCCTACCAAATCAGAAATTGTTTGATCTTGTGTCTGCAATTTTGTATTCGAACAATTTAAATGATTAGTGGTATGTCCGTTAGAAATACTAATTCATCTGTTTCCATTTTTTTAAATTTTGGCATTTCTTTTCTCAAACCAAAAAACCGCTCTAAAGTTTTTCCTAGACTTAACCAACACATTTGACTGTGTAAAATTAAATGGCTATAAGCAACTTTCATATTTGCAACGAATGTTTTAAAATTCCGATTTGAAGTGATCTGTTTCTATCTTTAACTAAATTTACAACTTTAGTCACGATCTTCTTCGTTGAATTCAATGTCATAATTTTTCCGCGCAGTGTTTTTTGGTGAATGAAGAATGGAATCCTTTCTGGTGCCCGCCCTACCATTGCTGGTGCACCATCTGTTACAATTGCAGTACATTTCGAAAATCCACCGTATTCTTCAACTTTTGCGCGAAATGCTTTAAATATGTCCCTTCCTTGCGTAGTAAAACGTAGCGGTACCATTGCAAATAGTAAGAACAAAAATAGGTAATTGACTGATATTGTTAACACCAGTGCTTTTATTTATCGCGTAAGCTTTTATAAGTTTTTAATTTATCGCAAATATATCAACTAATTTCACTTACTCGAGACGAAATAGTTTGCTGCGACAATCTTTTAAAACGGTCCACTGCACTTTCTTTTCCAATCCCTTTCAACCTTCCGATTGCATATTTCTTTATCAGTTCACCGTCTGAAACACATTTTTTGCACGTGAAATTTCTAATGCGACGGAATACGAAGCTACAATGCTGTGCTGCTGGGAAGCTTGTGATTTCTCTTCCTCTTCATTCCTGTGTAGGTACACTAGGTATAAAAAGTCTGCGTACACTAAGGTATGCAGAAGTGTCTGTTTATGAAAATATAGAAATATCCTTGAATTCAGGTCAAAATGTATTTGTAACATGTACATGGTATGTTTACAATTCCAGTAATGCCAAAGTAACAAATTAAAAATGACCAGAACTTAAATACAAACAATAAAACGAAAAATGTCTCTGAAAAGTCACGAGAAAAAGTCTGCCTACAGGTCTAACAAAAGTAAAAATAATCCTAAGTGATGCAAAGTTAGTAGCTTGTAGGATATCCTCTTCTTTTTAGAACCTCCTGCAATCGTTTCGGTATAGAATGTACAAGTGTACTTGTCTCTTGAGCACTAATTTTTTCCCATTCTTCTTTTAAAATAGTTTTTAACATATTCTTTGATGTTATATTATGTTGACGTATTCTACGTTCTAACAAATCCCATAGATGCTCTATAGGATTTAAATCCGGCGATTGAGGAGGTGTATGTAACTGTTTCGGAACGTTGTAAAGTAGCCATAACTTAATAATTTGAGCCGTATGCTTCGGGTCATTATCATGCATGAAATAATGTGAAGTAAACGACCTAAATTTTCGGCACTTTGCTTGACACTAGCTTTTAAAATGTTTAAATAATAATAATAATAATAATAATAATAAGTTTATTTGTACTACAGGCTCACAGCCTATTACAAAGGAGGTTGTTTGGTTTTCACATCTACATCCTTACTTTTATCTGTTTTACAATGTACTTAAGTCTAATACCCATACTTTATATATTATTTATACTCTTATAACCAGTAGGAAAAAAAAACAAACCTAAACCTAAACCTATTTATACTCTCATTACATTTCAATTAGCGCAAGTTTTCTTATTTTTATGACTGACTGTACAAAATAAAACATGTTCTTTGCTTCCTCGATATTCCCAATATTTAATACTTCAGGGAACTCTTTTTCCCTAACTTTTTGTGCATGCCCTTGTTGATATTGGGAACATACAGACAGAACATGCTTTAAAGTCTCCCTTCTTCCCACGCTGCACAGTTGACATTCCTCTGCGTCGCTTATTCTTACTCTTCCTCCCTTTCTTCTACCATACTGAATTCATGTCTTCCTGCCAAGCGTAGTTGAACTATCGCCCTGATGTATGGAATTGGTAATATATACTCTAAATATTCTTCTGTGCCTGGCCGCGTTAAGTCTTTAATATATAAAATGTTTAAATAATCAACTTTATTCATTGTGGATTCTATAAATTGTAACTGCCCTACTCCACTACTGGCTATGCACCCCCATACCATGACACCACCGCCACCGTGCTTAATAGTTGGGAATTGGTGTTCTTTGTTTAGTGCAGTATATGGTTTTCTTCATACCAGTTTTCGACCTTTTATGCCAAAAATGCAAAATTTACTTTCGTTTGAAAATATTACTTTTTCCCAGAACTCAATTGGTTTATTGACATGTTCATTCGCAAATTGAATTCGTTTTTTTCGATTGATCTTCGATATAAATGGTTTCTTACGTGCGACGTGACCGTGATATCCAGCCTTTTTTAGTATTTTTCGTGCGGTATCGACACAAATTGTTTTATTAAACTTGAACGCTATATCCTTAGCAAGTTGCATTGCAGTTATTCGCGGATTTTTTTTAACTTCACTTACAATACTCCGTTGCTCTCTTTTGGATAATTTTGACGGACGACCAGAACGGGGTTTGGACGTTATAATATCCGTTGATTTAAAATTATTTATAACTCTTTGAACGGATGAATGTCGTCTTCCTATTATTTTTCCTATTTCTCGATAACTTTTTCCTTCTTCCCACAATTTCACGATAATTTTCCTTTCATTGACAGAAATTTCTTTTCCTCCGTATTCCATGCTAGTTTTGTCTGTTAAAACCTACTATAAATAATACATGCACACGCGTATCAATCTGCACAGAGCTTCGTTAAACCAGAATTAAGGTTACGAACCGGGGAATCCCCAATCCTGTTTCGGGAAATCACCATTTCACGTAGCCGTACGCAGACATTTTCTGGTGACTTTTCAGGGACATTTTTCGTTTTATTGTTTGTATTTAAGTTCTGGTCATTTTTAATTTGTTACTGTGACATTACTAGAATTGTAAACATACCATGTACATGTTACAAATACATTTTGACCTGAATTCAAGGATATTTCCATATTTTCACAAACAGACACTTCTGCATACCTTAGTGTACGCAGACTTTTTATACCTAGTGTATATATTTTTAAATATCTAAGCACTTGTGCTCGACGTTCTGCAGAATACATGTGTGTCATACGTTTTCGCATGAGACATAGTATAATGTCGAGAAAGGTTGCTTTACATTGCAAAATAAACATAGAGGCTGTCCTACACAATTATTCAAAACAAATCTCTTTCCCAACTCCCTTGAAATACAAGATTTTCTGCATTAGTCTTTCTTTTCTTGTTCGCCATGATGCAACAATAATAAGAATATTACAAAACCAACAAAATAACAAGACACTAACACAATAACGAAATAATATGAATAATATGTGTACATAGGTACATAAAATTTGATGTGATTCGTAACAATTGTTTTATCTATATTTTACGTACATATGCCCATGGACTGCTATTCGAGATTGCGCGCGCGCGTGTTTGTGTACATGGATCTATACTATTATATAAAGAGAGAGAAATGTTTTCGCGCAAAACTCAAGACCTATTGAACCGATCTTCCTCAAATTTTAACACGTTATTCCTGCAAACACTAGGTTGGACATAGGCTATGTAGCATGCCTCAGAAACGCGTTATTAACATATAATTTATGTGTAAACATTTCATGTGTACGGCTGTTTTGCAGACCACGTGACCCGTGTAGACGACAGTTTACTTCGCGCGCACATGCGCATATTCGGCCCGCGCGATACCTCGCCCGCAGCAGTACCGTCATGTCACCACCAGATGGCAAAGCTTTTCGCGCGCTTTCTCGCTAGAGAAGAGGATTATCGCGGACATATATGTTAGAATGATCGTCTGGTTACAAATTGCTGTTGCAGATTTATGTGTACCCCGTGTGGATTGTACTATGCTCCGGGTGCGATCAAATTTGTCAAGATCATCCCCTCCTGCTCGACGTATGCAATACTAGCTTTGCTACTTAGCTTCACCCGAAATTTAGATTCTGATTTTGTAAAAAAATTGTTTTTTTATTTATTTATATTTTTGTGAAAGTAGCCACGTTCATCTAGATTAGGTAGGTATAATGAGCTGGGAGAAATTTCATGACCCCTGAGTTTGCCGTTCGAATGTTTTTAGGTGACAGACAAAAACATACAAACACTTCACTTACTGCTTTATATATTAAGATACACTGGTAAATTCTGGACTTATAAGAGTGAATGTTACCGGAAGGATTGCATTGAATTATAATCCAGGAATTAACTAGGTATGGCATTGCTCCGGTAGGTGATGCGCAACAACAATTCATTCTAATGTCAGAAAATCATTATACCAAGAATGTTATCTTCTCCGAAATATTACGAAGAAATCAAGCTTTATTTCAAAATACTTAATTTCCTTAAAAGATATTAATTCTAATAAACATGTCACGCTAATATCTCGAGCAAAGCCGAGATAGGGGACGCTAGTGTTAAATAAACTTGAAGTTCGTTTAAAACAACTGCAAAACAATTTTTATGAAACACAGTCTCTAGCAGTGCGTATAGGGAAATAATTGTGTTACCGTGTATATGAAGGCGTCACGTGCAAAACAGTTAACAGGGGGGTAACAGGCGGTAGGATAGAGAAAAGCGTAGGCGGTTAAGCGTGGAGGTTGGCCTATCAACAAGGTACGAGATGCAACATGAGCGAGTCAGCGGAACTGAAAGCGAGCGAGAAACGGCACGAAACAGACGACGTGTTGATACTTCGTCTCGCTCCGTCTTTCGGCCTGATACTCCGTTTTTTGCCTGGCTGCGAGAGCAGCTGTGATTGGTTATGGCAGTGACACGAGTTCTTCGTCGAGCTCCTACGAAAGTATCAAGCGTCCGAAAGACTGACATTGAGCGAAATAAAGTATCAACGCGTCGTTTGTCTGGTTGTACCGTTCATCGCTCGCTTTCACTCCCTCTGACTCGCTCTCGCCTTCACAGGACAGGAGTGTTCCAGAAGTAGTGGGAATAGCGCCGAGTTCTTAACATGTAGGGCAACGGTTCCCAACGAGTGGGTCGCGACCTCCCTGAGCACATTCTTGAGAGATGATTAAAGATGATTAAATGTACTTCCGAATGGCCCCAGTGGCAGTTCGACATGAGGTTTGAGGGGAGGTGTGGGGAGGGTATGTGGGCCCCAAATCTAAAATTGTAGCTTCGGGTATTCATTAGTTTCCGAGGTATTGATAAAAAACTTTCAATATTTCTGTTGACTTATTCCGACACAGCGCATTCCACTCTCCAACTTGTCCCGGGTATTAGTATTGGTTGGCGACAGGATAGCGCGGGGGGGGGGGGGACACGCCCGCTTCCGCTTACGTGCGCGTAAAGCATGGTAGCGAACCGATGTGAGTTTCGAGATTTGATCCAACAACTTAGGGATGCGACCCATCCTATTATGGTGTTAGTCTACTGATAGTCAATACTCTAGGGGGTGATTCTACCAAATACAGTTCTTTAATATCACGTTTCGTTTTGAAGAAACTTGACTTGGATTTCAGCTAAATACGCGTGCCTTTTAGGCGCCTGAGGGGCACGCCTAGGTAGGGGGAACGCGTCCAGCTGTCCGTAGAACGGAAAATGTATTGTACAAAAAAGTTAACCATAATTTTTTATTAATATTTCGGAAACAATTAAATACTCCAACCTACAATTGTAGATTCAAGGTCCACCCACCCACCCCTCCCCTCACATGTCGTGTTGAGCGGATACTGGGGTTATTCGTAGTCGATTTAGTTGCGACCTGCAGCGAAGGGAGTGCGCGGCACGTGCCATGTGGCCAGTGAGTGTACTATTGCGAGATGAGAAGAAGAACGACTACCGACGAGCTGAAATGTTACAGGGGCAACGGGGAATCGCCCGCTCTCTACACTTTATCCCCCCCAAGAAGTCCTACTGTTCGGCTCTTAGCGGCTGTCCTTATCCGCGGGCTGTCGTGAGTTGTTTCGTTTGCGTTCTGCGGCACGGGACGAACTGAGTTGGAGGGGATAAGGTGGAGCGAGCGGGCGATTCCCAATGCCCCTGTGACATTTCAGTTTGTAGGTAGTCGTTCTTCTTCTCATCTCGCAGTAGTACAAACATTCGGAGAGCGGGAGTTCTCCCAGGGCTGAACGCGCCGCCCGGTGTCACCGCATCTCTTTCCCCTGCGCTGCCACGGGGTCAGAAAACCTCCCTTCAACGGCCGCGACTGAGCGGGGAGGGACGACGTACCACCTGATCTGGAGGACCACACTATCTACCCTGCACTACCCGAGAAGACGGGCCTTCTCCCAAAGGGGAGAGGGAATGGCTTTGGATGTCGCCTCCTCATGGTATGCATTAACCCGCCAGGATTCTACCCCGTTTCTCGGGTGTGCGTCCACTTTTTATAGGCCCGAGCCAGCTTGCAGACGGACCGTACTCACGGGAGTGACCATTGACGTGGGTGGACGATCTCTACCTAAGACGCACGCGTAGGTGCGCCGGAGTCATTATGCGTTACGCAAGCCACCCTCTCCGGCCCTGGCGGTACCAGCCCGTCGCTAAATGACTCCGTGGTGTTTAGAACCGTATCTCGACGCCGCTCTACCAGATCTCCTATCCGTAAACTCTCTTTTATTCATCGTCCTGAACGCTGAGTTGCCGGGTCCACTTCACGTCCCCGCTAAAAGCCTTCGGACGCATACGATGCCTTCGGCTTGTTGGGGCGACGGCTTGTTTACTCTCGCGAGGCTAGCTGTCCCTCCCTCCTACAAAAGGTCCCCGTGACAAGTGGACCTCGGGGACGCCCCCGGTCCAGGTTAGATCAGATCTGGTATATTGTTGCGAGATCTGTTAAGGGCCCATTCGTAAGAATAACCTAATATAGGATCCCGAAAAAAGGGAAAGCCACGTTTGCTAGAACTCGAACCCAAGCCGTCTGTGTGCTGGTGAGCTGGCTTAACCAGTTATGCCAGAATGGTGGGACGTGGGACCAGTATGTCCGGGAAATGGGTTCCTGCAAACTATTCGTAGTGGAGGGGGAACACAGGCGGCAGTGGCGGTATACTACGTGTGCTTGATGACTCCGTGACGTCACACCAACCGACGCCAACGCCAAGCCAAGCCAAGTGGCGCCAACGCGAAACCAAGCCGAGTGATGCTAAGCAATTTGATTGTGTCCTTTCACTAGCGATAAGTAATTCTCCCAGGGGACAAAAACTCGAGTTTAGATTCATACAACAGAGAATCGATTCTGGGAAAAATTGAATACCAAAGAATTTTCCTGGTGCATCGGCATCGTTTGCTCCGGTACATGTGAAGGTACCTTGCAACTGTTACAAATTTTTCGATATAAATGAAAGTAGCGTAAAAAAAAACTCTTGTTGATAACGTTGTAGCGGTAGTACGCGCGAGCATACGGAACACCGCTACTCAGTGGCGTAGTACAGTCACAAATACTTGGAATTTTACATTCCGATTAGTGGGGCCTTATTTTCACGATTATAATCTATCATTTAAAACAGTAGTGAGTAACCTTTGGTCCGAAGTTGGCCACAAGTGGAAACCTTATTACTCTACACGGGCCGCAATATTAAATATATACAGTCAGTGCAAAAAGTATTCGTACAGCGACCAATTTAAAGTAAAACTTTGTATATCCATGTCAGTAATAAATTTTAACGGAACAAAATGATTAATACATATTCTTCGATTATAGAATAGATTTTGTATAAACAAAATTTTATTCCCCTTAACATTAACAAAGATATTAACATAAACAGATAAACGTGCAGAAATGGACGCGCAAAAAGTATTCGTACAGTTAAATAAAGAATTAATAAACTATGGAAATAAACTAAATATTTATTGTTTTAATAGTTTGTGAGATTGCCTTTTGATTTTATAATAACCTTGAAGCTTATTGGTATGGAATTTACTAAGTTGGATGTTACAGCAGGCTGTATTTTACTCTACTCCTCTAGCAGAGGGGTTTTCAAACTTTCTTTAAATGTAATATTATGATTACGTATTTTTTGTCCAGATAATCCCATAGATGCTCTATGGGATTGATATGTGTTGATTATGGCGGCGTTTTCAAATATTGTGGTGTGTTATACAAAACCCTCTGCCCAGTTTTATATGCAGAATGCTTTGGATCATTGTCATGGGTAAATATAAAATTGCCATTAAGTCCCATTTTATTTGCACTAGCATGGATGTGCATGTTCAGGATGTCAATATAAACTCTATGATTCATACTACCATCGATGAAATGTAGAGATTCCACTCATACAGCCCCAGCCAAATGCAGAACCCCCGCAGTATTTCATCGTAGGCCGCGAATTTTCGTTTCTGAACTCTGTATTCTTTTTTCTCCATACTGTGAAGTATGCTCTGGACCCAAATATTTTGAATTCACTAACGCAAACAAATTCGAAATATTTGGGTCCAGAACATACTTCTTCACAGTATGGAGAAAAAAGAATACAGAGTTCAGAATAGGAAATTCGCGAATAATAGAATTATAATAGTAAATCCGAATAATAGACGTCAATACATCGACAATGGTGTTGAATCTTTTGTTTCGCAAAAAACTGTAATATATTTTAAAAAATATTATACATATGGAAAATCTTGATATAATCAATCTAGAGGTGTATTATGAAATATATGTACAGAAGAAATATTGAAAACATTTTTCCTCGGATAGGTACCTGAGGAAAAACCGAGGGGTGTAAACGATGCTCTAGCAGGTTGGGGCAGCAAATATGCCCCATAACCTTCATTTCAGGGCCGTGTTGGGCCTGCGTGTGGCCCATCAGGTTCTTCGGGGGGCCGGAAGGGATTCTCCTACTGGTTTGTTTTGTTCAAAACCGCAAAATATGGAACTTTGGTATCAATCGATTCGTCTTGGTGAGATCTTTCCAATGGTGTATAGCATACGCTGTGCGGTCGTAGGTCAGTAAACCCCTCTGCGACTTAACATTGTCCTTTCAGCGGCCAGTCTTTGCGTCATTTTATCTTCGAGAAGTAGCTACTTGTAAGGTTCGCATTCATTTTCTGCTCTGTTCATTTTCCTTTCTCCTGATTCGGAATTTCGGACATTCTTCTGCGGGAAAGATAAAAGAAACGCCAAATGAACACCTTATAATTTAATTTCAGTTGCCAACAGATTGAACTTGCAGATAAAAAAAATGGTCTCTACTGGTCGACAGTCTGGTGATTGATACTCGACCACTGTTGGATGGTCCGCACTGTCACACGGCTCAAACGATTCTGGCCGATCGAGATTCGATTGTGGGATACCATGGTTGGCCTTTATTCGTCGTTAACATTCTACAGTGTTTCATAAATATGGTTTAGGACAATGCCAAACCAGAGGTTCCCGTCTAGAACTCTTCTATTTCGTGAGGGAAACATCACTGCGACGACATCTAATATGAGACACGTTCACGCGCTCCTGTCACAAAATTTAATTGACATTCCTTCGGTTATGTTTACTTTCCCGTTGTTAACATGAAATAACGGATAGTGGATTTTGAAATAAATGCGTACTTTTTTGCCTTACAGATTTCCACTAACAATGAGCGTCTTACATTTTAATCTATGAAGACTGCTACAAATAAAATACAAGAATTTATTCATCCCAGTATTCAGGTTTCCTAACGCCCTACTATCCCTGCGCATACATAACATTCGTTTCCATTCTTTTCATTATTACTCTATTTTCCCGCTTTGTTTATTTGTGTCTTCCATAATAAATTCGTTGATTTATTTACTTTGCACATTACAAGTTTATCGTTTGCGATACATTGTTTTCATTTTCATTTCAAACAAGGGCGGCAATGTATGTATGCACGAGATACGGTGCTTCTACGGAAATTTGATGAGCGATACCTATTAGCGAGAAGCATAAAATTATTATGATTTTTCTTGAAGTTTATTGGAATAAAAATTATTTTACATTTATTCTTGGTATCATTTACGCTACAGCATCGAACACAGAAGACCGCGGTGATTTATATAATTATGATAATGCAGATGTCGTCGCAGTGATGTTTCCTTCACGAAATAGAAGTGTTCTAGACAAGAACTTGTGGTTTGGCAGTGCCCTCAATCATGTTCATGAAATACTGTAGAATGTTAGCGACGAGAAAAGGCCAACCATGGTAAGCTATTCCACAATCGAATCTGGATCGGCCACAATCGTTTGAGCCATGTGTACGACAAACACGTGGAAACACTTTAGATCATTGTGTGTTATGTATAAAAAAAAATGCAAAATTAGGACTTTTTATTATAGTCAATTAAGATAGAGTAGACATAGTATACATAACAGAACAAAGTCATTTACTTACCTGTAGTGAATACGCTTTCACACGTCCGTATTTAAAATGCTTAGTCTACAATATTCGTCTGCAATACAACTATCAGAGATACGTCTCGACTGACTTCGTTCGCAGTCACGAAAAGGAATCACTGCCGCTACAAAGATGCGAGGGGCCTCGTCGTCACGTGCGCCGATGAGCCGCGCTCCTCTCCGCGGTTCATCTTTTTTTGTACCATATTTCTGCTACATATACACAAAACGACCCCTGCCAAGGCTTTGTCCCGTGATAGGACTGGCAGCAATCGTTTTTCTTCCATTTTGTGATACAAACTGCCACCAAAACAATTTTCAGCTTTAAACATTTTAGTCAATAAATTTAATTTTTCTTAACATGTTTATACGAGTGGCAGTAGCATGCCGTTCCGCAACTAAGGTGGCAGAATATCATTTTTCGTTGTTTTATGGTGTCTATTAATTAGTACAAAAATTTCCAAACTCGTAAGGATTTTGCACAATAATTTCGGTTGTACTACGGTATGACTCAACCATCATAATGAACCGAAATTTTGGGGGGTTGGGCGGGCGGGGGAGAGGAACTCTAATATAAAATTATAGCTTCGGGTATTTGTTAGTTTCTGAGATATTAATAAAAAAACTTTCGGCATAATACATTGAAATCTACCTATACAGATGGGTCATATCGTAGTATATCCATAGGGTAAGTCGGGGAGAGATGGCTTACCTTTTTTAAAATAATCAGTTACACCGTAAATTTAGTGGTTTCATAAAGGATATAAATATATTTGCAGGAGGAAATACAGTTAGATAAATAATATAAAATTTAATTAAAAAAATAATCATACATTTTAAAAAAATAAAATAAATATTGCAGTCTCTATGAAAGGCCATCTCACCCGGATTGTCCAATATAATACATGTTATGAGGTTAATCAGACGAAAATTATTTCTTTTTCTTACACAGAAGTTTTCCACACTCGTGCATTCAAAAAAAGTCTTTACTTTTTCGTAAAATGTCAGTAAATTATAATTTAAAGAATACGTAGATTTTTCGAGAATAGTAAATTTTTAGATACAAATAACTTACCCGATTTCGCAGTTGAAAGCAAACAGAAAACACGATTAATGCAGCGTGTGAGCGACGCGCAATGTACCACTAAAAACAATTGAAAATCGCAACGTTCTAGAACATAAACGTGATCGAGTCAACTCACCCGGAATTACCCTATTCTCTTACATTATTGACACGCTGGTGTTAAGCGTTGTTCCGTTGACGCTGTGGCACGAGGTCCGTTTTGTGCATATGCAGCATAAATCTAGAAAAAAAAGATAAACCAACTTTAAACAAATTGGCCAAAAAAATTTGTCGCTGGCTCCCGGATTATAATGTAGAGCACTTCAGCGTGCCGTATTCCTTCCAGTGGTACGCGGAAGAGTAAGAATAGGCCTTATAGATACAGACAGAGTCAAAATCCTAGACTTCGGGTACTATTTGATCCTTATAAATCTAAAAAACAAACGATCAGCTTTAAAAAATAACTTTTAACAAACTGAATGTCAACGTATACGTTAATTGCCTCAGAACATCGAGAACAATGGAGTAAAAAATGTGGCCCTAAAATATGTTACACAGAATTATGATATTCATTTTTTTTTTTATTGAAATACCGCTTTAGACCAGTTCTGGTTCATAAGCTACAACTTACCATATATAAATGCCTTACATTTTTGGCAGCATACAAGAATACAAAAATAGTTCTGTACAAAGGAGGGATGCACCACTTGTCCCTCAACTAGGAAGCACTTTAATGTACACTTATCACAGGCTTTACTCATACTAGCTTTGCATTAACTTTCTTATGCTAAAGCAACTATATCTATACTGCATTATTGTAGCCAACGCATATATGATATTCATTTGTTAAATCAAATAAAGTGCTACTATCTGGTGGAAGAAGTCGGTACTGTCACCCAATGCATTTTTCTGTCACCGGTTTGTTGGACCATAGGACAGTGGTGGCGAACATTTTTATCTGCGCGTGCCAGAAATTTAGAAATAATATTTATCCAATTGCAGACGCGCCGGGTAATTTTTAATAGAGGAAAAATTAATAGATACTTAATCATTGCAGAATTTGATTGAGACAAGTTTAAAAATTAACATAAAATTTCATAAAAATGTACTCGTAACTTGACACATACATTGTCGTATAGTAAAAGCTGGACAAAACTAATTTAGTATCTCTAAACATATTATTATTATTATTTCAGATTAATATACAATTATTAATGATATCATCTGTAAATCATTGGCGTACTAGTAAAATTTTCGCTCGTGCCATAGGTTTACCATATCTGCCCTAGAACACTATTATCATGTTAATGTCACATGCAACGTTACCGGCGAAATCTCGAAACAGATTGTAACGCTGCGCGTGGTAGGAATTAGAATTCAACACGGGTAAAACTAAGTCATTCGAAACCTGCGAGTTGCAAATGTTTCTGTCAGAGTAACGATTTGAAGATCATCTCATGAACGTATTCCGTTCAACGGAAGAGAAAGAGAGATCACAACTAGTGATGGGACTGATACCAATACTATTGATGATGTTCAATCAATTCGATACCATAGTACTCAATAGCAAACATCGATACGCATCGAAATTTTAGGTACTTGGTATCAATTCGATGTTGCCAGTTTGGGCACGAATAGTAAAAAAAGCCGTTATAGTTAACCGGTTAATGTGTAGAAACTGGTGCATTATGCAATGTTATTAAGAAATAATATTTTGTCTACATTATTATCCTTTAATCGTTTTCTTTTCTTACTTAATAACTCTCCAGCCTTTGAAAAAACGCGGCAAGCAGGGACGGAGCTTGCCATAATAAAAAATATTAATTTACCAACTCGGCTAGAATGAAATATTTTTTTCATTTTGCTTCCAATAAATAAGAGGATTTATTTTTCTGAATAAATAAATTTCTTTAAAGTAGTTATCTAACTGTAATTGTACATCGACAGATATCGACATTTTTAGGTAGGTATCAAACAGGTATCGATATTTTCGTATAGGTATCAATAGGTATCGATATTTTCGTATAGGTATCAATAGGTATCGATATTTTGGTGTAGGTATCAAACAGGTCTCGATACTTTCGCATATGTAAGTATCAAAGAAGCATCGATTCTTTTTTATATGTATCGAAGAAGCATCGATTCTTTTTGATATGTATCGAAGTTTGTAGAACGGTATCGAAATGTATGGATACGATATCAGTCCCATCACTCACAACAAAACGAAAACACATTCGCCTTCTACCCTAGCTGCCCTATTCGGGTTTATTTAACGCAAAACTTAGAATGTAATTTATAAAAGGAGTGTTATAAAACTTGAGCAAGTCATACATTTGTTAGTTTTTTTTATATTAATCGATAGTTTGAGGTGTCTAGCATAAATTTACATTCTAACAAAATTGGAAACAATACACAAAAAAGGTCATTCTGAACATTTTTCATGTACCCCTTCACCACATGGTGTGCACCGAAACCACATTTTTCACCACCTCTTTCGAATTCTTTGCAAATAGCCCAAATATCGTGCACTACTTTTTCGTCAAAAGTATCTGAATCGCTCGATTCAAAATTCATTTTCTTGTTTCTCAGTTTCCTTTTACCTTCCTTTCGTGTGTTTTCGATTTAGAGGCGTCAGTTTTCTCTCTTCCTTTATTTTAAGCATTTCTTTTGTGGATGTTGATGTCAGGATTTGGGAGTGTTATTTTATTGCGCTCTTCTTCTCTATGTCATACAATTTTGTTTGGGGTTTGAGAATAGGTAATATACCTGACAATAAAATAGGAAGTGGGGGCGATGTTGTGGAAGGTCATTGACATGAGCTTAAGGGGGGAGTCCTATTTAGGATGCTAGAAATAAGGTGACTCTTTGGATTTTTTTTTTAAGAAACTGTTAAGCGGATCCTTTCCAAACTTTCAGGGTATTTTAGTTCACATTCAAACAATAAAAATTATTTTTTTCATTACAAAGTGGTTGGTAGAAATAGAGATACATGAACATGTTCGTAAGGTCTCGCCGCCGGAGTTGCAAATTGGCGATTGTAATTGTGGCCCCAATTCTTCCCTGAAATAAAAAAACGGAGGATTTTCTTATTTCTAGTATAATTACATCGTCGATGAACCTAAAGAAAAAAAAAAGTTAAAAATTGGCAAAATGGTGGGACTTAAAAAAAAAGTTACGATTCTGCCCCAAAATTCTCGAATTATTTATGGAAAAAGAGTTGTTCAATTTAATTTATTTATAAGAGTTTTTGGTCCATCGACGATAGTTGGTAACTGTTTAGCTGTATGCATCGGGACAAGTCAATTAAACCAATAGTTTTTCTTCTATTTGACCCGCCAAGTTGAAAACAGTAGTTTTGAAGAAATCGCGTTTAAAGTTTTCGGTACAAGAAAGTAACATTTATTGGAAACATACAGCACTTTGCTGCTAATCTGCTATTCCAGGTCCACACAGCAAACCCTCCGCTTCCTCGTTGAACTCGTTTTTTTTAAATTTGGCGAAGTCTGTGAGCTGTTCGAGCCTCTTTAGTGCTGCTAGAAGCTACGGCGCTCCTGCCTCCTAATTCGCTGGTCATCGTAGTCTTCAGCAAATAATTTACACTGATCTCCAATATTTATTTCCAACGTCTGCATTATTTTTAAAAAAGCATAGTAGCCTTCGTTGAAAACACCGGTAGCAATGAAAGCGGCGATTTCAACGATTTTTCTGCCCGAAATCAAATGCTTCAGTGCTAGGCGCCAGATCGTAGAATTAAAACTTTCATTGGCGTTTTGTGTGTCTCCGCCTAGACACCTATTTAGAAGGTCTTCCTTCGAAAGATCTTCATATATTGGTATCAAATGTTTCACAACATCTGGGTGAATTGGAGGGGGATGTTTGAAATCTTTCGGGTTGCCTGCTGCTTCGGCGATGCGCCACTTGCACCAGCTATCGGCTCCCACTGGACAATTATCATGCTTTGGTTCTTTGTTGGTAGAGGATAAATGATGCAGTGTTGCCATTGTAGCTTTTTTCATTTCGCTAACACTATCAACATTTCGTCTTATTGCCAAGCCATAATATTTTGTTAATTTGTTTTATTAACACATCTGTCAACTTCCCCTTTGCGCCAAGCTTTTCCGTTTTTTGAATAATTCGGAGCCGCGTGCCCATCCGTTTCTCCACGTGCCCGACGCACTCACTTCTGGTTACTGCGAAATCGTCGCCACAGGGATTTAAATCTAAAATTGCCTTGTACGTTTTGGAGTCACCATCGCCAATGTAATTGCCATATTTTACATTAAATTTCTCCTCGGACCTTGAGAACAGTTCCCGTATAGAATCGACCTCCATTTTCCCTGCGGAACCAGAATGGTTTGCCAAGCATTCTTCTTCGTGCCCTTCATACCATTCTAGATACTCGTCAGTATCCATTTTGCCACTCCGAAACGTACGACTTGATAGTAGCCTCCTTTTACAAATAAATCTATTACTTTCCCACTGTAATGTCCTATGAGCGTTGTTACACCGTACAGCGAAGTAACGCCACGTTTCTTCCACGACCCATCAGCAGACATCTTTAAATTTGTCGAACACCTTCCATGTTTCACATTTTCCATTTGTTCTTCAGCAACTGATTTCTGGCACAAGAGATCAAACACCAAACTCGCCACACGGTGCATATGTTGTACAACCAGATCGTACGAAGTTATTTGTATTCCCTGCCCGATGTCCATGATTCCACAAAATATATTTATGCCTTCCCGGCCGATGCCTAAGAGTCTCATAGCGAATACAATTCTCCGATTGATTTCATAACCGGTATGAATCATAGGCCCTGAGTTGATTTCTCTGCGACCACAAGTGCATTCAACAATTATTTTCAAGCCAAGGCCACGATTTTCGGATTTATGAAACTGTATGTTCTGCTTGCATTGCTTGCAAACCAGCAGCTCCGCGAGCACACCAAAAACACTTAAAAATTCCACAATTTTATAATGCGTCGAAGTGTACGCAATGTCGCACTAGCTATTTTTTTTGCTGTGGAACTCTGTCCTATTACATCCCCCTCTGTACTTAAGAACTGATTCCCATGAAATCTTCTCTTCGGTGGTTTTGCTGCACGACCGGTAGTTCCTTTTTCGCCTTTTGGATACATACTTGTACAGGGTTAGGCGATTGAACTGTTACCTATTCAAACGACCATATTTTTTTTGGGTGAAATTATTTTTTATTGATTCAAATTACAAAAATGTGTGGAAATAATAAAAATTTTAGAATCCATTCACTTTAGCTCGATGTGGCCACCTTTTGCCTTGACTATGGCCTTCAAACGATTAAAAAATGAGTTGCATGCTGCACGAATATGATCTTGCGGTATTTTGGCCCATTCCCGTACAATGGCTTTCTTCAGCGCATCCATACTGGCATATTTTTTAGTCCTCACCTTGCTCTCCAAAATGGCCCAGATGGAATAGTCCATCGGATTTGCATCTGGCGAATTCGAAAGCCATTGTGTGGACGAAATGAAGTGTGGAACATGGTTTTTTAACCATTCTTGGTTCACACGAGCTTTATGAGCCGGTGCCGAGTCTTGTTGGAATGTCCATGGTGTACGACCGAAATGTTTGCGTGCCCACGGCTTTAAAGCAGCTTCCAAAACATTTTCCCGATAATAAGTCGCATTGACTTTGACACCACGCTCGATGAAAACGATTGGACCGCGTCCATCGGCGGTCACAGCTGCCCATACCATTACTTGAGATGGAAAATTACTTCGGGTTGCCGTTCGTAGGCTCAAATTTTCGTAACTGCGTTCAGTTAAGTAAACACGATCATTTTGAGAGTTTATGAACTGCTCAATAGGGAAATTTTTCTCATCAGAGAACACAATGTTTGGAAATTCGCCACGTTCGTGCAAGCGTAACAACTCCTTTGCTCTTTCGAGTCTAACTTTTTTTTGCTTTGGTGTAAGATCATGTGCCTTTTGGAACTTGTAAGGCTTTACCTTGAGCTCATTTTGGAATATGCGTCGGATGCTTCGCTGTGATATTTTCAGTTCTTTGGCCATTTGATTACCACTACGGCGTGGATTTCGTTCAAGTCGAGCCTTCACTTTCCGAACCATTTCAGGTGATGTTGCTGTTTGTTTTCGTCCACCACCATAGCGTTTGGCAATGCTGCCTGTATCATTATAACGATTTATGGTGCGATACACAAACATTTTATTCACTTTGAGATGCCTGAGCTCACGAACAATAGCTGGTTGTGATTTTCCACTCAAATATAACGCAATCACACTATTACGTTTGAATTCCATTTCGAATAACTTTTGTTCTATAAAACTTAGACGCAAATGCTTGTGGTAGCTTGTAAACAATATAAACAGCTGTCATTGGTATGAATTTGACATAGTTGGCAATATCACGTTGCCAGATATACCGGTGTGAAGTTGGTAACACTTCAATCGCCTAACCCTGTATTAGCGTTTGAAGACGTCTTCACGGGCCAAAATTCTGTGTTCAACTGATCCTTGACAATTACCGCCAAGAAACACAGCATTGTTGATAATCCCGTTATGTACGAAATGAATTGTTTTACTACAGGCTGTATAAACATAAATATTGAGTAATAAATGCTCAGGTAAACAGCTACCTAGCTCGGTAATATTGTACGGCGGACTCAGAGCCGGGCATGCCGCGCGCCGGTGTACCTGGGTGACGCGCTGTTGTTTCATCAACTGTACCTTCGTAATTACTTCGAATTTCGGCCTGTAACTTTAGGAACATATTTTCTATGGGCATTACTGTTGAGTGAAGCAACAAAAAAAATCGATTTTTTCAAGTTGATAAATAGGGCTCCCCCCTTAACAGAGTTTCGGGAAGAGAATCTTCATTACTGAAGATAAATCTGTTGAAATGTCCATGGGATTTCGTCTCGTGTCGATTTTTGAGTTTAGGGGACCACCTTACATAAGAATTTCATAGTGGAGTGACGATTAAAAATAAATTTTTGCATTTTGTAAACTAGTGTAGTCAAAGATCACAGTTTAATGAATAAATTCGTTGTATATCTTGAAAACGCCGAGCTGAAGCTCGTGAAACTAAAAATAAAATAATAATAATAATAATAATAATAATAATAATAATGATAATAATAATAATAGTTCAGGATCACAGTTTGATGAATAAGTCCGTTGCATATCTCGAAAACGCCGAGCTGAAGCCCGTGAAACTAAAACTAAAAATATAATAATAATATTAATAATAATATACAGTCATATGACTGCATACATACATTATATTTTTAAATTGGCGGATAAGAAACATATTTGTTCAACCCTTTCGCTCAACAGGCAGGTACGTTTCTGTCATTGCGTTACCTGCCAATGAAAATAACCTTTCACTGTATACCTGCGTGGCCGGTATACCAATTAAATTTTCGGCAACTCATGCTAAAGTTGTGTATCTAGTGGAATTCTCGTTCCACCACTTTAATATGCAATCTTCTGACGCAATAAGTCTTTTCGGCAATATAAGTGCTTATTTCCTTTTTTAACATGTCGGGATAACTGACCTCTTCATGTTGGGAAATATTGTTAAAAAAGGTGAAGAGGCTTCCCGATGGTGAAGATTCTGTCAGCAGAAATGAAATATTTAGCGTACAACACTTGACGTAATGTCACATAATCTTCTGATAGTTTTATACATACCTGATACTTCAGTTGTTTCTGTACTTTCTGTACTTGTCTCCGTTACTTGCACCACATAATTGCCTGCAACTGATTCCAAAATAACGAGAGATCCGCGCGATTCGCACGGACAACAACCGATCCTTAACCCGAGGGTCCATGAGCATTGCTATTATCAAGGTTTCGGAATTTTCTATAAAATCAAATCTCCTTTTTAATGCAATTAATAAATTCTTTGTAAATTGAAATGTGTGTGGTGTGTTGTCTTTTGCAATGATTTTCATTAGCGTTTCTTTCATCCCATAAATTGCGGGAATGCATCGTCGGAGCAAGGTTGGTGCGTTTCCTAATGTCCGTACGTGGGTGGCGTCTTTAAACAATTTTAATGCATTGCAACTATTAATAGTGTTGGGCATTCGTTTCCCACCCAAAATAGTTGTTAAGGCTCTTCGCACTTCAAGCAATCGGGCGAGCATATCATGCTGTGAATTCCACCGCGTCTCAATATGGCCAATTAATTTCAGGGGAGTGCGATTGGGGTAACATGCTAACTGCTCCGCTTTTAATTTGTTGCTCGCGGATGGAGAGTGGTGGAAAAATCGTACAATTGCTCTACATTGTTCTAAAATTTGCATTAACTCTTCCGACTTCCGACTTCACAAAAAACAACTTTTGTAGGAATAATTTGTTGATGATTTCAATCCCTCGTGAAATATTTCATCGTTCTGATATTTCACTTACCGTTTCCATATCTTTCGTTATAATTTCTTCGATTCCTTTTCTGGATCACTGTCGTATAGATTTGGAATAAAATGTTTAAATATTATATAGGAATAAATGTATAAATATTGTCCGAAAATGTTGTGCGTCTTGGTATACTGTATGTTGGTTCTAATATTTTAATCAAATTTTTAAATCCTCCGTCGGTAACTATAGAAAACAGTTGACAGTCAAGAAGCATCATTCGAGCGATTGCGTCCGTTATATTTTTTGCATCGAGCATTACCACTTCGATATTACTTCCTTTATTTGCCACACCTTTGTTTGCAGTGCACGTAAGGGCCCCAGAGTTGGGCATTATTCGATTAAATTTTTATTTGAATAAATTGGTGCGAATAAATTTTTATTCGAATAATCTTCGAATAAAAAATTCGAATAAAATGAAATTATTCGACAATAACGAATGATTTTTTTACTTGACTGAAAATTTATTCGAATAGAAATTTAGTCGACTCAACGGACGAATAAAATGATCACGTGATTTCGGCGATCTATGGTGACACCACTGACGCCCGTGAGACCTAACCGTAGTAGCATTTTTGGTTGGCCAACGGTAACCAACAGTTGGAAATTAGTTGGAATATAGTTAGTCTTTTGCCTACAAATTTGCCGACAAAAAACTTACGACACTTTGCCAACGAATATTCAATGTTGGGCCTACAATTATTATGGTTGGTTAATTAACAAAAAATTTACAACGATGATTAAATGTCGTCTTACAAACGTCAGATAATTTGCTACATCCAAAAACCTGTTATTATAATCCAAGTTGTGATTTTTCTTTTCTTATTTATAAATACAGGTCGAATGATGATATTTTGTAGAATATTTTCCGTCACTGGGCAGTTTTTATAAACAACCCTAGATATGTAACAAGAAATTAGAACTGTTTACAAGGAAATGTGTTGGGTAGGTGCGAACAGCGGTTGCTTCGTAAGCGGAAAGTTTCGGTTTGATTTTCTCCATCGCGAATTTTTTTTTCCTAAACCAGTCTTGAAAAAGACGTCTTCTGGGCGTCTTTAAGACGGCTTTTGGAAAGAAACCTTCCCAGATAGCACGCAGACGTCTGAAGACGCCCGAAAGACGTCCTCAAGCTGTGCAGACCT
Organism: Andrena cerasifolii; assembly: GCF_050908995.1. Lineage (NCBI taxonomy): Eukaryota > Metazoa > Arthropoda > Insecta > Hymenoptera > Andrenidae > Andrena > Andrena cerasifolii. The sequence goes on along the minus strand of NC_135125.1, from coordinate 1,915,837 downwards.
AAAGAGTACGTACGTCTTCTGGACGTCTTTAAGACGTCTGTGCTATGTGGGTTTAGTTAGGTCTATGAAAAGAAACCTTCAGTTGGGCCTGCATTGGTTACAATCGTTGGCCCATTTAAAAATAGCGCGACACTTCAACAGTTGGCCAACGGATAACACGTTATTGGCCCAACAAACTCCCAACAAATAAATGCTACTAAAGTCCATTTCATATATATTGGCCGGTAAGTTTCGTGAGGGGTATTCTCCCACCACACCGCTTGCCTGCCTCGGTGCTCCTTTCTCTACGTTCTCACTCTCTCTCAGGCTACGCCTGCTCGTCGCGTGGTGGAGATTCGGTGCCCGTGAGGTACGCACGCATGCAGCGAATCATCCCCACCACTTAAACTACATAGACGGGACACGATTCCGAGTGATCGTTTCTCGCTTCTTTCTTGCTGAAGGCGAGAGCGATATGGAATGAAAGCGAGTCTAAACACGCTCATGCCCAGCGCGTGCGCAAAGGGCGGAGTATCAGGCGTACGAAAAACGGAGCTAGACAAAGTATGTATCAACGCGTCATCTGTCTCGTACCGTTCCTCGCTTGCTTTCAGTCCCTCTGACACGCTCTCGTTCCATCTCGCTCACGCCTTCGCAGAACAAGAGCGAGTCAGAAGTGGTGGGGATAGCGCCAAGCTCCAGACGTGTAGGCCAAACCGAGTTCTTAGCGTAAAAGTACATACATCAGAATATGTGTCTGTTATGTCGGAAAGAATTCAGGAGTTTTATTGATCAGAACATTGATTCTTTCTCGATAGCTTCAACTCCTATTGGCCTACGCGCATAGCTTCGTAACGCACACAACTATTACGCTAAGAATAAACAACAGCCACACGGCTACGTTCAGGCGGAGTGGAGCGTTCCAGTTACCATACCCTTCGGGGGCCCAGCAACATCAACTGCCAATCCACGATCGTCAGGTGGTGGTAGCTGATTTCCCCTCGTGAGCTGCTCGCGAAACCGAACTCACCGGCCAATATATATGTAATGAACTTTAAGGAATGTTTTAGGTTAAGTAACTTTTGTCATAGCTCAACGTCCAGACGCACCCGGCCAACACACGCGTTCAGACGTATACGCACGCGTCCAAACACACACGTCCAAACGTGTGTTGGACACAGTACAGACTTCCATCGATAGATGTCGGGTGTCACATTTATTCGTCGTTCAATCAGGTCGAATAACGAATAAATTCTTTCTCGAATAAATCTGGCTCGAATAACGGTACAGATTTATTCGTGAATAACGAATAATTTTTCGTCGAATAAAATCGTTATTCGTTATTCGCGAATAAATCTTGGGAATTTATACGAATATGTATTCGAATGAAAATTTAGTGGAATGATGCTCAACTCTGAAGGGCCCCCGAAATTTTATAGATTGCAGCATGTTGGTGTTCTATGTACCTCCTAAGCGCAATTGTACTTGCACCTTTCGATGAAATTTTTTTTTCGCATATATTACATATGTTTTCGCCATTGGTTAATTTTGAAAACCATTTCCACACACCACTTTGGTTTTTACGCGATCTATCGGTAGAGAATCACTTTTCCGCACTAATGACCATTTCACTACCGTCACCTTCTACGGGTTCTACACTACACTCAATGTCCATACTTATACTGCCCATTTTCACCAATTTTAATGCTGAATGCTGTTGAGAACGATTCAATAAAGACAAAACTCCATGCCGGAGAAAAATAATGACCTGGGCTTATTTTCTCTCCCACCACACCACAGATACAGTGGGCGAAAAAAGTATTCATACAGTGCACTAGTTTCACTTTCATCTTCATTAATTCGATGTTAGGATAATTATTTCTAAAACAACATACATGGATAGGAAGCACATCAATTACACTTACAATAATATACATTATTTTTTATTTATAATAATGCAATACAACTAAATAAGTCTGTTTTCAAAAGATGGCCACCATCATGGTCCAAAAACTATCCATGCAGTATATATAGCTGAACTATGAACATAGAAATAACAGGTTTAATATTTTGTGGGGTATCCTTTTGCCCGGATAACGGCCTGTAATCTCCTTGGCATAGATGCTAGAGTTTCCGTCGTGCTTGAATCAATTTTCGTCCATTCTTCACACAGAGTTTGCTTTAATTCTTCTTTATTTTGTATCTTACATTTATGAACTTTTGTATACAATTCTTCCCATAGGTTCTCTATTGGGTTCAAGTCCGAAGATTGCGGAGGGGTTTTTAGGAAATGAGGCACGTTATACAACAGTCATTCTTGAACAGTGCGAGAGGCATGCTTACGATCATTATCCTGCTGGAAAGAATAATTTTCCAAAACATTCAATTTTATCGCACTCGCTTCTAAATTTCCTTGCAAAATATTTCAGGATTTCCTCGTTACGGGCTCGGTTTGGTGTACACGATACGGACTTTTCGCTATCCCCACCACTTCTGTCTCACTCTTGTCCGGTGAAGGCGAGAGCGAGATGGAACGAGAGCGAGCGAGAGGCACTGAAAGCGAGCGAGGACGGTACGAGACAGACGACGCGTTGATGTTTTGTCTCGCTCTGTCTTTCGGACGCCTGACACTCTGTCCTTTGCGTGCGCGACGGGCGTGCGCGATGGTCGCAAGCGCTTACCATGATCCGGGCCTGCGTCAAGATTTTGCGAGCGGTTTTCGTGCTCACGGTAAGCGCTTGCGACCATCGCGCACGCTCGCCGCGCACGCAGTGTTCCATCTCGCTCCCCCCTTCGGCCAGAAAGAAGCAAGAAACGAACACTCGGAATTAGGGCTCTGTCACGGTGTAAGAAGGAAAGATGGTCCGACTCCATCCCCATTCTTGTAATCTAAAGTGTTTAGTTCGGCTACAGACCACTACGTTCGCTAGCGAGGTCGTGTACCCATCGGTGAGAGTTGTTACTGTATGTGTGTAGAGCAAATCGGAACTTCTATAAGGGCCGAATTGTTCCACCTTCCGATAAATTACCTATTACCTTATCTGATAGTTAACCATTTCTAAATCATATATTTAAGGTAAATGTCCTAGTACTTAAATAATCACTGGAATTTTTTTTGTGTATTAAACTTCTTTACTGATACTTAGAATGTTCAAAATTTTAAATATCTTTAACTGTACTACTATCATAAAATTTTAATAAATGTTTATATATGATGAAATAGATATTCTACGATAAACAAGATACGTCTACCACGCAGATATCACATTAAATTTTGTTTTGTTTAATATTGGGCGCATGCACATGATAAAGACACATTTTTAAATTTATAAAATTTATTATATGAATAAAAGTATTTATTAATTACAATATAATTTTGCCTGCTTTCGCTTCTCTTTGCATATATTTATTTCATTTCGATTTTTTATTTTGGCAAATTGCCGCATTCGCACAGTAATATAGTAATGTGCGCAATAAGTGATGACATCCTCCTTATGCTCTTCACAGGGGAAAGATAATTTTATTTTATCCTTCGCCATATCTGACATTATTAAATAATAAATATCCGCAGAATCCAGATGTTTTTGGAAGTATGATTCAATTTGATTGAATATTGTGACTAAATGTAAATTTGGGTGTATCAGCCCTCCTCGGGACTTCACATTCACTAATTCTGATTCCCTGCATCCTGCTATTATATTTTCGTAGCAGGGAATGAAGGCATCCCTACACGTAGTGCATTCTGTCCTTTTCAATAACTGCCTACATACGTACCCACTTATATAATAAATTATGCACGACTGCACTTCGCTCATGCCGAAGTCACCTGCAATAACATCATCACATTTCCAGTGGGAATGCTCAATCAAATGGTCCAATTTCTGTTTTAAATTGTTTATGTGTTGTTGCTTCTAAGACTGTTTTTTTTTTTCAAGAAAATGTGTTTTAAATCCAGTAGCGTAATGCGGTGTAAATTCTGATCATCGGGTAAATTCTCTATGGAACAATTGCCAAATTTTGGTGCTTTTAATATTGTGTACAGAGATAGTAGGTGGTACAACTATTTAAATGTGGCAAATGTTGGATGATCGTTTTGACCCCCAGCTTGGTGAATTATTCCAAAGAACCTCTAAAATCATAAAAATTGTTTACTACAAATATAAGAAATTAATGATATTGACAGTCTCCTCGAAAAACATCCGCAGTCTACTCGTGAATATGGCTGTAAAGTGTACAAGTGTATTGAGTGAATGTATCAGTAAAGCCAAGCACCAATGAACTGTCGTTTTCACATAAATGCAATAGAATAAAAAATCATATTGTAAATTTCAACAGCTGTCGGTATGTAAAACTCTATTTCTAAACCGGTCACTTACTAATAAATTCACCCTTATTAATCTACATAATTATCACTATCTTTGTACCTCTAGACAATCCTGATTCATTTTATTGGTTAATATGTATTTAAAATTACAATGATTTAATAATTTATTGCATAAATGTAAATCAGACTGCAAGGTTACTCTTAATCCCTGCGCTGTTGAAGAAGATAAAAATTCTTCCTTGTTAGTTGTTACCCTTTCCCAATCATCCAACCACTTTATTCCTCCATTTATTACCTGAAAAAAGAAGAATCGCAGCATTATAAAGGATATTATAAATGTTGGATACATTAGTAACTATCGACTAATTTTATATTAGTAATAACAAATATAAAATTTGAAATGTAATTAAAAACCATGCTGATAAAATTTACATATTTTATTTTTTTAAAGTAAAAATAAAAACAAGTTAGTTTAATTACAGATAAATACTATTTGGAAAATTGTAATCTTACTTCTAAATCTTCGCTGCCAAACCGAATAGCCTCTGATGGGTATGATCTATTTAACCCTACTATACCCGCGCGTCGTAACGTAACACGTATACCCGCGCGCGGTGTCACAGACCGATTCTTGTGATATTATTATTATTTAAATCATCGAAGTACTTTCTTCAAAATTATTGATAAATAAAGTTAGAGAATGTATTTAATTCAAATGATAAAAGTAAATTATCATAAAATAAGGTTTTATTGAGATATTCTGTTCTTAAGATTTTTAAAACAAAATTCAAGAACAAAATTGTATTTTATGAATACAGAACGAAAAGATAAACCTTTGTTTACAAACTAACATAAATCAAATCTCACAAAAAGCTTAAACAACACAACATATCACATTTACCTTAGGGACTATTCGTTTACAGAAATGGAAGCATAGCAATCTGAGCATACCATAACAGCATGTTCTAAGCAGAAGTATCTTTTGCACGATTTGCAATTGTAGCGGGTTTTGCGATTTTTAGTGGATGAACAATATGAGCAACGACCAGGTAATTGTTTCATCGTGGAGCTAGTCTTTAGCGTCTCTAATTGGCATAAATATAATTCAGCAAATGAAGTCTTTCTCTCATAAGTTTAGGCAAATTTTCAGTTACAGCACGCCTGGAGAGATGGTCCTTCATCAAATCATAGGATAATGTTTCTAAAAATTTCCTACGGCTTATTTTCGCGTCAGAATTGTTTTGTGTATAAATAACATATGAATTCATTCCAGCCACGTTCAACAGACTGTAGAAGACGACCATAGGCCACCTATTAGTTCCCCTGGCGCAATTGTATGTTTCACACAATTTATCAAGGGTATCAGCACCTCCCTTGGTAGCATTATATGCCATTATTATTTCCGGTTTACCGGTTTCTTCATCGATGCATGAATCATCATGCATACTAGAAATGAGAAGAACATTTTTATTTCGTTTTGGCACGTATGAGACAAGAGTGCAATTTTCTCAGCGTCCAAATAGACAAGACTTTATTTTACGATCTTTGGCTTCTACAAACTCTTTAGAAATTTCTCTTTTGTTTTGCGAATTGTGCCGATCATGGTCAGATCATGTTTGCGCAATAATTCGTCCGCTAAAGGAATGCTGGTAAAAAAATTGTCACAAGTGATATTGCGTCCAATCTTAGAAATTACTTCACATAAACGAGTAACCAATGCAAGTGATCCTGTACCCACCTGATAAGGCCCATTTGGTTGTTTCCCAACATAATTTTCCATATTTAGCGTATAAATCGCTTTCGCGTCGCTCAATGCATCAATTTTAATACCATATTTATTTGGCTTGGACGGTATATATTGCTTGAAACTACATCGCCCTCTGAAAGCCTCTAATTTTTCATCAACGGTAACAAATTCGGAAACGCTATAATATTTTCTAAAAGATAGTACTATTTCTTCAAAGAGTTCTCTGATTGGAGCCAACTTGTCCAAAGATGCTCCTTGACTTCTGGTTTCTTTGTCATCAAATCTCAAACATCTCATAAGCAAATAGAAACGATTCCAGCTCATGGCTAAGCGAAAAATTTCTGGGGATGACCCATCTGTTTTAAACAAATCTTTTGCGTTGAGGCGACTATTTCTTCTTACACCGGCAAATAATAACAGTCCAAAAAATGCTCGTACTTCAACTTTATCAGTGGGCTTAGCATCTCGATCACGACTAAACTCAACCGAAATATGTTGAATGAATTGATTGGTGCCGCCGACAATCATTTCAATTACCTTGTCGCTAAAGAATAAATTCCAAATTTCACCTGCCCCAGTCATTTGTCGAGCTGCATTTATCACACCTGGCTTGTAGGTGACTATATTTTTCGATCGGGTTCTAACAGCAGCTGATGAAGGTATTTTCTTCCACACTGCGCTTTTGTCTTTACCGACATAATATGAAGAAGGTCCTTGTTCCAAATTTTCGGAAGTTTCCCATTCCTGTTCCGTGTCACTACCTTCATCTTGAACCTCAAGGGAGTCTTCTACCTCTGTATCATTCCCATCGTTATAATCAGACTCGGAATCATTTTCTTCAAAAAGCATGCGAATACTATCTTCTTCCTTTTCGTAACTCATTTCTGGAAAAATAATGTAGAAAACAATCTAACGATACATAATGCGTGTGTAAGGTTAGATTTAGTATTTTGCGCTATTATTAAGTACATTGCATATAGTATCGCTAGGATTAGGCTATATTAGTGAAGAAAAGGAAATAAACAAGTAACATTACCCACCTGAAATAGTAACACGTACACCTACGTCGGCCACTAGGAGGTTGGTTGTCGAGGACTAACCGGTGCCTGGATAACACCGGGAGCCACTAGGAAATGTTAATTTAGCCTCGTAACTTTATAATGCGATACATCTTAAGCGGTAAAGATGTATCTATGTCGGTTTATCTCGAAGAGGAAATTCAGATAATAATTAGATTGAAATAAAAAAACTCTGAGAAAGGAACAAGTGTATTCCATAATCGCAGTACATAAGTCCAGCTCTCGGTTTTGATGCACTGAGAAATGTGGGGGTCTCAAAGTGGTTAATAATTACAACGCCTAGCAGTAACTCTATGTAATGTATGGTTTAAGTTGAAATAATACTTGAAGGAGAATGTTACTCGATCCCGCAAGCCTATTTCGTCTATGCGTACTTGACCCGAGATGAGCCCCCGGGTATGGATTCGTGGCTCTTTTTATACTGTGAAATTCGGCTAGAAAGTAGTGGGGACATGAATGCCTTCAATTGAATATTAGGTTTTCGGGGAAAGCTTGACTGCACCACACCATTGCAGCAAACGGTGACCCCGCCGAGTCACATGCAATCCAGATACCTGAAAGGGTTAGAAGGTCACAGATAGGTCTGCGTACGTAACAGTTTTAACAAAAAATGATCCATTACTGAGAATCATTATGAAGTCAGCAGTCTTAATCAGAATTCTCCGAATCTCAGTGATGGCAAACATACATTGGTAATCCTGGCGTACAAGCTTCATGTGCCCACAGTTTACAGCTTTGACACTGAACCCAAACTCTGGATTTGCTTTGTCCATACAGAGACTCTTCTTTATCAATTGTTGATACCATTCTCGTTTTTTATTTTTTACTTTATCGGATAAAACAATTCTTTTAGCTTTGCTCTTATTTGCTTCTTGTTCTAACTTCCTTGTTCTATATAATTCTTGTCAGGTGTATTAGTTAATACTGCCGATTTGCATTTCCTTTTATTAACTCCATTTATTTTGTGACGAAGTCACGTCCCGGGCCATGCGAACGCCCGGCACCGAGGCCGGGGGGTTAGTTCGCGTCGCGACCGCTAGGCGGCCGCGGGCCCAATACCGATCTCGCGGGTGAAGATGTACGGCCTCACGATATAAAGGCCGCGGCGAGCGGAATCAGGAGCTCTTGTGCCTGTCGCTATACGGCTTCAAGCAATACAAGACGCTCGCTTTTTTAACTCCTTGAGGTGTGTCAGGGGTCGGCCATCGCTACCACTGTACCGTAACCAGCCTCCGTCCGAAATCGGCCGAGATTTATCTTGCGCTTCACCTACGTCAGAGAGGTGTCTCTGCGCCTATTAAGCCGGAGCCCTACTGCATTTTCAAACGAATGCGCCTGTTAAGGCCATTCCCAGCAGAACGTTCCACAAATCTGCATCCTAGTTCCTATTGACTCGCCGCCAAAGTCGCCGCCGCTGCGGAACGACGCGTCCGCCGAAACAAGAGACCCGTAGCTCCGCTACCGCCGGAAACAATTGCAAACAGAATAAACGACAGGCTTAATGTAACATTAAACACGCTCCAATAAAGAACTTGTTTCTTGTTACCCAGTTTTCTTTCGATGGGGGTTTTGACAGTGGTTTTGCAATATGAGGTGATTGTACTAAACCGCTTGGACCGGGTTGGGGACCCTCAGCTTACCGCTGAACTTCAACGAATGCAACATTTGAATCACATTGTGATTTTTTTCCAGACTCTGCGGGTTCAGTAAAAGTTGGTGAGGCATTTACTGTTTCAGGATAAGGGTTTACTGCTTTATTAACTCACTTCCTCCATCTTCAAGATTTCCTGGCCTGTCGATAACGTTCGACCCCAAAAATCATCATCTTGAACAATGTTCCTGTAGAAGCGGCTTATACCGCAAGATTTGAATCCCGCAATAATGTTAAAAAGAGTGGCTGCTAAGGGAAAAAGCTCATGCAATTATACCAGTAATATGATATATCGTCATTGGTGATCCTTGATGATTTACGTATCATCCATTGATCCATTCCCGTATTGATATATTTCTTTAATGGTCCAAAGATAGACCGATCTAGCAGCTGTAATGATGAGTGGAATGCGGTGCGTGTGCAAGCATAACTATACCACATTTTTTTGCAAATTAAGCGGTGAACCTGGTGTAAAACGCAGGAAAGCAGGCAAGTTTGGGAATTTCTTCAAAGTACCAGTACAAAGTATCTTTTTCAAAATTTTGGGGATATACTTTTGCACATTTCGACAAGTAAAAAAAATGTGTTCGTTACAAAATGGCCGCTGGTGATGAAGAAATTAGAAGATTCCGCCGTGGGTTAGCCACCGGAGTTGCAAATCGGTCCAATTTCCAGCGTTCGTTGTCCTCAACTGAAGTAAAGAAACGAAAATTACGCTGTCGGTGAACCTTTGAAAGAAGAAAATAGTGCAAAATTGATGAAATCGCAGGCTTTTAAACAAAAAAAAAAACGGTTCTCAGCAAATTTGTTCTGTCTGTTCGAGCTAAAAAAAGTTATTAAAAAGATGTGTTTTGGTTCTTTTAGAGGTACACCGACGAGAGAATACTATAAACTTTATGTATGCAAAAGCGGAAGTTGATTGGTTGAATAGTTTTTGAGCTATAGTCCGGGCCATTTTTCATAAATGTGAAAAATAAGTGTATCCAGAAAACCGCGTTCAATCTTTGCGGTACAAAATACTTATGAAAATAGAGATTTTTCAAAGCTGACAGGGATTTCCGGTTAGTCTACTATCTCAGGGCCATATAGCAGACCTTCTGCTTCCTTATAAAACTCATTTAACCGACTTCAAAAAAGGAGGAGGTTACTCAATTAGTCACGTATATTTCATTTTCTTCTAATATTTGCTGCCTTCGTGCTGTTCGTGCTTCCTTGCTAGCGCTAAGACTGCACTGTTTTTCCTTCTTCAGCCATCCTGCATTTCGCGCGTCAGCAAACTTTCTAGATTGCTGCCCAATCTTAAGGGGGTGTACACATCACGTGACCTGGTCGGTTTGGCAGATCGGTATTACAGCAGATTTATTCTGCACAGAAATGATAATACCGATAGATTTGCGGGTGCCTGTAAACGCTGTTTCCTATTTTAGTTTCCATATTCTATTCTGAATGTGGAAAGAAATTTTCAACTGTTACGTTGTACTTGTAAATATTTAAACGGAGAGTCTCTGCTGGTAGTACAAACGAAGAAAATTCATTGTACATTTTAATTACTTGAAATGTGCTTGTGCTACAACATGCTACGTTGGCAGTAAGGAATTATAAGTGAAAAGAAAAAATAGATGAGAGGATGTCCCCAGAAAATGCAGTATGTTAGGTTAGACATTTTTTCATTAGCAAAACACTAAAACAGAACATGAAAGTTTTGCACTTATTATAAGATAATTAAACGTCCTATGCAGAAAGCAGTTATGAACAAACATTATATATAAAATTGTGTTGGTGCAATAGCGACTTTAGATTGCAATTGCTTATTCAATAGCTTTTCATGTGCGCTAATGCACTCGCCGGTGCTATTGCGATGTTGCCATCAATTATACAGAAACAGAATTTGTTTATTTTTCATCGTATCAATATGAAAGTGACACCAATGTATTCCAGGCATTCCCCCGATTAAATTGACAGAAAATAAGGATATACTTCCGAATGGCCCCAGTGGCCGATCGACACGAGGCTTGAGGGGATGGGTGGGGAGGGGGTGTGAACACTAAATCTAAAATTGTAGCTTCGGGAATTCATTAGTTTCTGAAATATTAATAAAAAATTATTGTTCATTTTTTTTTACAATTTTTTTTTCTGAACTGTATATACGTAGCCCTAACGGGGTTTCATCCTGCCCTCCCCCAATTTGTCCTACGGACAGCTGGACGCGTTCACCTTACCTCCGTGTGCCCCTCAGGCGCCTAAATGGCATGCATGTTTAGCTGAAATTCAAAGCCAATTTTCTCGAAAACGAAGCGCGATATTAAAAAATTGTATTCTATATTTTCGTCTTATTTTGGCCTGTAGAATCCCTCCCCCCCCCCCCGAGTATTGCTTCTCAATAAAGTAATAGGTATCCACCCTGTATAATAGGATGGATTGCATCTCCAAATTTCTGGTTCAATTCTCCAAACTTGCATCGCTTTACGCCCCCCCCCCGCACTAATCTAGCCCCAACCAACACTAATATCCAAAACAAGTTGGAAAGTGGAATGCGTAATGTTTGAATAAGTCAACATAAATACTACAAGTTTTTTTTAATAATATCTCGTAAACTAATAAATTTCCGAAGCAACAATTTTAGATTTAGGGTCCAAACATCCTCTCCACCCTCTCCACAAATCTCGTGTCGATCGGCCACTGGGGCCATTCGGAAGTACAGCCGAAAATAATTTAAATCCGACTATTTTTAACAAAACAGGCTTTCAATTCTGCAAACAAATTTTTCACTTAACTTCCTTAATTATGGTCGGAATTATATAATTTTTGTGGTCAATTTAATCGATAAAATATACGGAATCGATTGGCGTCACTTCCGCAAAGATCTTATTAGAAATTGCAAAACTTCAGATTCGTCACTGCTTAGTGCGCAACATTGTATGGCCCCGCTGGTTTCGAGCGTCGAAGCCCACAAAACTCAGCGAGACACATGATTGCTGGTGAGCATCGCGTTTGACGATTCCAGGTAGAGAATCACCCTGTGCAAATGCTAAGAAACGATAGTGTGAAGTGGCGCGCGTTTCAACTGCACATTGACAATACCGTAGATTCTAGGGCGTAAAATATTAACCCGGCGGGAGGCGCACCCCATATTCTAACACAGGTTGTCGCTACCGGGTCAAAAATGCTCAATTGAAACGTAAAAAACCACGGTTTCAGTATATTTTTTTTTAAACTTTGTAATTTTTATGTTAAAGTACAGTGTTTTAAGAATAAAAAAAATATGAAATATCCTAAAATCTTTATTAAAGTTCTTTAAAACATTGTAAAAAAAAATCAAACAGTCTTCGTATATTCGCAACTAGCGCCTCTGTGGTAAATTTTACCCAGTAGCGCCTCCCGCCGAGTTAACTTCGTATTATGATCTTAGAGCATATACTGTATAGATGCTCTAAGATTACGATGTTCTTAACCAGAGGACTGCATTAATGAATTAAAAAAATAAATGAATTGGTCAATTAGTTAAAATGAATGAACTGTGCGTGATTTTAATGACGCCTAATTTAATTCCACTTACAAAGTGAAGTACTAATTTTAATTAAAAGAATACTTTTTGACGTGCAACGTGAAGCCGCGCACGCAAATGGTTGCGCGCATCGTCGAAAGCATCAGAAAGTATATGTACAGTCTCCCGATTGTTTAGAAGCCTTTAGGCTCGGATTATCGAGAAAGATCTACCCACCCCACTGTGTTGCTTGTTCGCTGCGAGCTAAGACCTTCGGGCCCTAGTAGACCACCCGTTGACAGTCGAAAGCAATAAAACCAACGAACCAGATAAAATACCCAGTACAGAAAAATAAAATGTTCATGTTTTTGATAAGTGTTGATGAAAGTATTACGATTTTTTAGGGTTTCCCGATGAAAATGATGTCAAACATGGAGCAACTCGGTCAATTTTTAGTGAACGTAGAGTGTGTCCTAATCATGTATTCATAAGAAATAAATTGTAAGGAAGAATAATATTTAAAATCAAGCACTTTACGAAAAAAACATGAGGAATCCATTGGTGTCACTGCTATATCGATTCGTTCAAGAAATAAAGCATGCCATTTTCGCATAAGCTGTGCATCATCGCCTGGGCGACGCGGCGAAACCCGGCGAAGAGGAAATGACACCGGGCGATCGACTGTGAAATGTTTCATTACAACATATTACAAAATTCTTTATTTTTCATCAAATCGATGTGGTAGTGGCACCAATGAATTCCTCATGTTTTTCCGATGAACCTCATATCAAATTTCATGTAAATCGGACTATGTATTACGAAGTTATGGAAATCATTTTTTTAAATGAAATTTCCTTAATTATGATCCGATTTATGTTGTTTTTGGATCATTTTCATCGGAAAAACATAAGGAATCGATTGACACAGCTTGCGCGAAGATCCGATGAGAAATGCAGAAGTTTCGATACATCACTTCTTGGGAGGGGCAGCATTGTATGGCCCCCCTGATCTCGAGGGTCGAAGTCCTCGAAACCCATCGAGGCACAGCTTATCCGCGGCATTGTCTTTTAAGACTCTATCGAGAGGATACCCCTTTATCTGCTTTCCCGATTCCATAATCAGGATGGAGACATGAAAATATTGTACAGTAAACACTCGTATTAAACCCGACGGACGGGACTGGCGGCGGGCGTATGACGCGTTGCAGACACTATTCTGTGCGGCCGATGCTGCGAGTGAGAAACCTAAGAGCGAGCGAGAGGGAACGAAACAGTTGACACGAAGTTGCCGTCGACTCTTTCGTTCCCTCGCGCTCGTTCTCGGATTCCCTCACTCTCGACCGAAGGATTCCAAGAAATGGTGGGGATAGTCACCGCGCGTACTACGCATGGTAAAAACGGGACTATAACGAGGATTTACTGTATTGTCATCGGAACTACGTATGTGTTCAAAAGTTCAAATCGATCGGACATGTGGAAATGGTTCAAAATTAGCTAACAAGATTTCATCCTCACAAACTAACTAACGAACTAACGAACTTACAAGTGAAGCTAAATAAAAGCTTGTAATAAAAAGAGACCAAATTGCTTCGTATCTCGACTCATTTTCGTCGACATAAAGTCACCTATCCATCGGTGGTAACACTCTCATCAAGATGTAATGAGAAATATAAACATTTTCATGTTCAATACTGGATGACTCAAGTCGCCGTCGTCTCTCGCTGGTGCGCTATTTCACTCGCACTCGGTTCACATTGTTCAGTCTCCTTGTCAAATGGTTCGAGCGAGGGCCCTGATAATGGTGAATTTATTTGGAAAACAAAAGTCGCATCATTCATGACACCTACTCGCGAACAGATATATGTATGTACGAGAAGAAGCAATGCAATTGCCCGATGACTTGAAGCAACATTTCAATAGGTAAATACATGAAACTCTGGGATCAGGAATGCCGAACCAAGTGGTGCATATGTAAGAACTGGCGAATTCAACAATAGTTCGTCGTCTAAATTTTGTAATTAAAATATTTATTTGACGTGAATATAAAGTTTGTCAGCAAAGTCTTTGTCGATTTGAGTTCTGTAGAAGGCTTACTTTACTTCACCATGGAAAGTCTCCTCTTGTCCAGTGGTCCTTCGCGCTGGCAATCATGCGACTCGCTGAGTTACGTGGGCTTCGACGCTCGAAATTCGTCGATGCGCGAATTTCCGTTGTGCGACTGGAATGTCGGTGGATTACCGGGTTCGTTAAGAACGATGAAGTTCAGGTCTATAGTTGCGTCTGCAAGAGCCTCCGCACGGTCGTCCAGGACCTCGCTGAACCATAAGGGTGATGTGACATTCGTGTCGGCGCCAATAATTAATTTGGCACCCGAGAGCAGCGTGATTATTTTTCTTATTTGTGCAATATACGGGTCGATGGCGTGGCTATGTTGAAAATACATGCTTGATAAATACAGTTTGCCAAAGGGGCCGTTTACTTCGATGCATGTGCAGTGACTGTTACTTAAGTGTGACATTGTGTACACCGTTATATTGCGATTTCGTACGTATATGTATTACACTCGTGCCAATTTCGGCGCGGGACACCACCAGGGCACCCGAACCAAATTCGATAAATTTTCCTTTGGGGTTATATGGTTCCTGCATGAGGAGGATATCAATATTTTTCGTCCCCATCGCCTTGCATGTTTCCAGGGTGACTTGCTGGGACCTCCTCATGTTTAATTGCGCCAACTTTAGCATCGGGGAACTTGTTATGGAGGGCCTATATTTCATGGTCCGTGCGTGAAAGGATATTATTGATTGCCGAGACATACGCGGGGCTATTCCTGCTCGTTACGTTATGATAGTGTGGCCTCGAGGATTTTTTGCAATTTATACATGCCGCGAACTCCGATTTGCTCGGGCAGCTTTTGAAGGAGTGACTCGGGGCCGCGCAATAACCGTAGATTTCATGTTCAGGGTTACAGTATTTTGAGGTGTACCCGAAGCTGTGGCACTTGTAACATCGCGTGACGGCGACATAGTCGTGGACTTTGCAGCAACTCCAACCGATGTATAGTCGTTCCTTTCCTACGAGGAGCGCCCGGACTTCTTTAGAAACCTCTAGGACGACGTTGCAGACGTCGCGGTTCCTATCCCCTGCCCTAAAGGCCAGCATCATCTGGCTTCTGACCTTAGCCTTATTGTCGTTGTCCACATTTTCGTCCACGATAGCATCGAGTGTGACTTCGTCACTGTCCATCCGGGGGATCTCGTAGACTATGATGCGGGGACTCCTCTTGACCGGTGCAGAGACGATCAACCCCGCAGATTTCAAGTTGTTGTTGGACAGCAGCGTTGACAGGTCCATTTTGTTCGACGTTTCCACAAGAATGCCATTCCCCTGGATACGACGAACATTTTTCACCTGTATCTTGTCCTTCCGCGTCGAGACCAGATTGAAGACCGTCTCTTTGGTTTTCTAACTGGAGTCGAATGCCTTAGTATCTATCGGGAGGATTGTGAGAACGTTGGGCGGGTCTTATTTCAGGTTGCAGCGCGCTGCTGTTCTGGATTTAACACCGACCCTTTCCGCGTAAGTGAGGGCTCTCTGCAGGTTTTTAGAGACAGTGCTCTTTTCAGCCGCGATTTTGAAGTATTTCCGCAGATCTTTGTTTCCAGACTTGGAGGCATGGAGTTGACCTCGAGGTTACTGTTTATGATCAGAACATCGTTGAGGATGCCTTGAAGTTAATTAAACTTGTTAGTAATATAGCAGGAGACGGAGCTATTTATTCCGTTCTCAAGGGCCGCTATGTAAACAAGGAGGCTCTTAAAAACCTTTTCAGATTCCGCTCTAAGAGCGTGGAGTTTGTCCGTGGGTGCATCCTCTGTCATAGTGACCTCGGCGATTTCCTCGACCTTCTTGTATCTTAGCTGTGGTTTGCCTTGCTTCTTGGGGCGCGATTTAGGTGGACGTACACGTCGTTGCCTTCTGTGCCTGAGGCCTTGACTTCTTCCTTTTCTTAGGCACACTTTGTGTGCTCGAGTTACGCTTAGCTAAGATGACAGAGTCGTTGTAGGTCTCCTCACCCATACTGTGGCACGAACCAGAACAGCCAGAGCCTAATGAAGGAAACTAATACTTGGGACTCAGAGTTTTTCCTCCCAGAGTCTCAGCGGCGTATTACTTTAGTCCTTGCAAAATAAAAAGTTTGTGTCGCCGTTTTGCTTTGGAACTTGCACTCCCACTTAGCTGTTGGGATTTACTCGCTAACTATTTTAACCGTACTAGCGGCGTATTGCTTTCGCCAGGGTGAGAAGCGAAATTAACCTTCCGGTTTGCTCCTTTCAATATAGTTCTGCTGACACTTGTGACGCTGTGCCGGTGCTCGCTCGCAGATGAGTGCGTGGCGACGGCCGCGCCGCGTGGCAGTGGCGACTGGCGTCCTCCACGCTACAAGCCAAGCGAGGTTAATTTTTCCACGGCACACTTTTGCACGCAGTTTAACTGATCCTGCACGGATTATCAAGTTTATTATCACAGAATGCTCAGTATGACTAACGCTTCGAACTGGTATGACACTTTACAAGATCGCTTCACTTTCAACTACTTTTCCGCGATTTTGCAGACGGAGCGTGACGCGACGCGCATGTACTCTCGGCGGCCATCTTGGAAAGTCCAAGAGGGCGAGCAAGTAGCGCGGCAATTTATTTCATTTTGCGCACCACGTTTGTCAGAGAATTATTATCAACGTCGCGTTCAACGTCACATGAGGCATCCGCCATTGCATTTTAAGTAATTCAATTTCAACTTTCTGGTTCTAACGTCGGAGGTCCTATTAGAGACTTTGTTATCGTTGCGCGATTGTATTAAAATCAATTCGTGGCACGCATTATTAATCATGTGTTTGTAGTCCTTGCAAAATCCTAGCAAATATTTGAGCGGTATACAAAAATTTAAATGATTTTTCACTACTAGCGCATCGTGCCGTTTTAAGCCCTATCCGGCACTACCCATATTTTTATCTTCATCGGATGTCAGCAATACATAGTTTTTAAGCGTACTAAGGTCGGTATCAGATATACTGACCGGTGAATTCGTTATCGGGAACAGCAATCGAGGAGAAATCAGCCACCACCATCTGACGATCATGGATTTGTCAGTTGGATTTGCGTGGCCCTCGCAGGGTTAGGTCTGGGTTCTGATGTGTGTATTTCTACGCTAAGAACTCGGTTTGGCCTACACATTAGGAGCTTGACGGTATCTCCACCTCTTCTGACTCGCTCTTGTTCTGCGAAGGCGAGAGCGACATGGAACGGGAGCACGGAAGAAACGAGAAAGTGGTGGGGATGCTTCGCTGCGTGTACAAGGTCATCCGTTAAAACTGCAACCTATGCGCGCGCGAACAAACGAAAATGGCAACACCGCCTCACGGACGCATTCCACTACAACCATTCACCGGCCCGGAGTTCGGAGGGTTGCCAGCGACCGCTGGACAACAGAGATGCCCGAGCTTCGAAAATTTTAGGATGGTCTGTTTCAAATTAACGTCGCAAAGAGCTGTGCAGAATTTCCCGGCCCAGGTAAGCGAGCCACGCACTCTGCTTTTATGATCGGTTTTTACCACTCGCACCCCAGATCATTGTAATGAGGTTTGAAAACAATGCCGACTGGTTTCGTACCCGTCTTAATTTAAAAAATTTTAGCTACGACAGGGTTGAACGCGGCGCTATACCCTTGTACGGAGAGATTTTTCGCCACCTACTTGTAAAAGCCACAATAATGGCGCATCGTTCAAAAATATGACAGTAACGGAAGCCGGTATAACCGTGGTGTTGAGTAGCTTAAGGTTAAAACATTCAGAAATTTTCATTAAAACAATGGAAATTTCAAATAGCTCTTTGCGACGTTAATTTGAAACAGACCATCCTAAAATTTTCGAAGCTCGGGCATCACTGCTGTCCAACGGTCGCCCGCAGCCCTCCGAACGCCGGGCCGGTGAATGATTGTAGTGGAATGCGTCCATGAGGCGGTGTTGCCATTTTCGTCTGTTTGCGCGCGCATAGGTTGCAGTTTTAACGGATGACCCTGTATACGTATCTCACGGGCACCGAATCCCCACCGCGCAACGAGCAGACCTAGCCCGACAGAGAATGAGAACGTTGAGAAAAGGAGCACTGAGCAGGCAAGCGGTATGGTGGGAGAATACCCCTCACGTAACTCACCGGCCAATACATATATCTGAACACGACCTTAGGCCGCTGCGGGGGCCAAGACGCGCGGCGGGAGAAAGGAGGCGTTGCCCCTGAAAATCGGCCGCCGCGTTCACTTAATTCCCAAGCCTGTTGTAGATGATGCTCGTAGCAAAAAATGTTAAATTATATTCTATTTATATTCTAGTTTTATATTCTTTTAATTTTAAATAAATTAATCAAAACATATTATTTCTCCATTTACTTATCCGTCTTCCTCCTTCTCTCCTCACCAATTTGTATCGACACAGCATAATTATTTCCATGATTCTCGCGTTTTACAAGGGTCTGGTATACTTGCACTCCAATACTTTATTGCAAAACCGTTTTTTGCCAATACTTTTAGATAATAGACAGCCTGAAGATTCACCAAAGCTTAGAACTGAATTTTTTGTACGGTTTGTGCCAGTATTCGTGGTTACTGCATGCGTGCGTGAATGATTTATATGCGAAGAACTTGACGTTAAATCTGAATTGTTTTCTTCTTTACTCGTGGTACTTTTATTTACAAATACTTCACAGGATGTACTTGCTCTGTTATTAACGTTTGTCAGATCGGTACAATTTTTTTTCCATGTTTATTCAAAGCTGCGTTATTCCTCGACTGATTGTTTCTCAAACGTATATGTATTTTAAAAGCTATTTTCTTTTTCACTGTCTGTATTAGACAACATTTCAGCGACAGTTCCTGGTGAGCGTACCGAGACTATATTCGGTCCTTCTCAATCAATTGTGAATGATCGAGCCGCGTTAAATAGAGTTGTAGATGGTAGTAAAAACGATATCTTATAGCAATGAACTTTATTAATAGTCTGTCTCAAATGGTCTGTTTCATTTGAGTCGTAACAACACTCTAACTGCCGGCGTGTCGAGCCGATCACGCAGCGCTCGGTTCGTGCAGCGTCGTCTTTCGTCGGTCGCTAGCGCGCATTGTTGCCACTAAAGAGGCGAATTCCTTTCGGGCGCTTCGAGGAAACTACAGTGTTGTTGAGACGCAATAGTTCTTTTCCTGTATAATTTTAGAATGGTTGGCCGAGATAAATTTATTGACGTCTTTAACCTTCCTGGTTGGCAATCAAATATATGAGGAATCAGACCATTCTTCAAGTATCTTGGCGCTCCCATGAAAGAATATTTCACATAATTATCCATGTCGTTTTTTAAATCGCAGTCATCCTGACAACAATAATAATTTGATTTCCCTGGTTTATCGGCACTTGTAGACCACATTTTTCTTAGTTTTACATCTTGAGGCACAAAAAAAAACACTTTATCAGGAGTCTTAATCGTTGTGCTTTACACTGAGGCACGAAACACCACTTGTATGCAGTCTTTTTATTCATTTTTGGATAGAAAATGTATTTTTCAATGCTAAAAGTGTGAAAATGCTACCATGTGACGTCACAGGCCTCTTCGGCCCCGCTCGGGAATTTCCGGATCCTTTCAGTCATTGTAATTATTGTAATTTTTAATTATTTTTTTCTCGCTTAATAAGCAATAAAAAAATATGAAAAAAATACAATAAAACTTATATAGATGCTCCCAAATATATTTTTTTGAGAATCACGCAAATTCCCAATTTCAGGATTTGGCCCTAATCAACCCCTAAGGAGTTGATGAATGGGGGTGAAATGTGTTTTCATGGAATCCTTACGACGATTTATAAAATGTTAGATTAGGTAAAAATAGAATGTAAAACCGTATGGATATATTCAGATTATAGTTTTTAAATTGCTAAATATAAAAAATATTCGTAAATATGTTTATTTAATTAATATTACCGAAGAGCCTTATTGATCACTCATCGTACAGTTTGATTTTGCCATGTTCTCCACATTTAAACCAAAGTACAAATAACTCCGCAAATTTGTCTGTACCATACCACTTCCCATCACGGTTTTTGGCTATTTTAAAAAGTTGACAGGTGTTTTTATCTAAACTATTTTCTATGAATTCCAATGTCGACTTGGGGTCATGATTTGCAGTTGTTGTTGCGGGTTGTACTGGTTGATTATTGTTTATCAACTCTGCATAATTAATGGCATTGGCTGAAAATGGTGAAAGACTACAGTAATGAAAACCATTGCGTAAACTTTGTTCAGCATTCGTGGAATCGATGGCAATTTTTAACACTGGGGCAAAGTCAGATTTTTGTAGACCTGATCCACCATTTCTTATTCTCCAATTCGTTACTGCCTTTTTCCATTCACTTTTCAATGATCGAAATATGTGTACGTCCATTGGTTCCATGATTTGAGTTGCATTCGGATACAGTGACACCAATTCAATCTCCTTAGTGATGCAGAAATCACTCAAAGCCAACGTTGTATGAGAAGAATGCCCATCCATATTCATAACTATGGAGAACTCAATTTCCACTTTTGTACACCATGGATAGAATACATTGGCCACATATTTGTGGAAGGTTTCACCTGTCATCCAACCATTGTCAGAGATTCCTACACTCCAATTTTTAGGTGCCTTTTCAGCAATCACTGCAGGTAACCTGTAAGACTAAGAATACATAAGCATGGATGGTGCCATTTGACCTGCTGTGTTACCTATTATTAATAATAATAATTATTTATTTCGACGTCACAGCCCAGAAGTGGACTTGATCATTACCATCCAAATTGGACCTGTTATTAAAGCTTTCAAACATTGAAATCCGTACACGCGGAGTGGCGGAGATATTCCTATGCGTCGCCATGCGTCGTAATGATCAACAGTTGCCCGGGGACACAGATCGGTGGGCAGTAAGCGCCGTTACGCACTTGCGACAAATTGCCGGCGACCAAGTCGCCGACGACCACGAGGTACACGGGGACATATGAGTTCGTACACACTTAGTCGCGGCAAACAACAAAGGTTTCTGGTCTCTCGGCGACCAAGTTGCCGGCAAGTGGTCGCAAGTGCGTAGCGACGCTAAGTGACGCCTCCCCGGGTAACAGCGTTGTGTTGTGTGAAGAATATATCAATGTGTAGCTACGCAACTACGAGCCTGTCTTCCGGTGACAACCATTGCTCCCTATTCCGGTGTAACGATACCCGATGTCACTGCTCGGAGCTTTGCCCGCAGCATTGCCCTCGGGCAATAACGGGCGCCCTTGTCCGCAAGACCATAGGCTGAACAGCGTTAGTTTACAGTTCCTTTGTTATAGCGCTTGTGACCACCATACTATTACTGCGCGAAAAGGAGGCTCCTGGCAGGCGGTGCACTCCGCCGCTAGCTCCGCCTGAATCTCCGTTTGTGTACATTGTAGTAAGTAGATGTGGCCGATTTTGCCAATAACAAAAATACGTGTGCCCTATTTTTGTGAGTGTGCACCAACCGGTGACAAAAACCAATCGTCATAGCGGCGGTCGGCACTGCCTGCCAGAAGCCTTCTGTTCGCGCCGTAATAGTACATGGTCTTCCCTATCTCATCTGCTTCTATCCCCCATGCGAAGCGCAATGCATACCAAATTCCCTTTGAAATGTGTGGACGAAAACCGACAACAGATGGCGCGGGCCTTCGCCGACATTCGCCAATAGGGTCGCATACGTTGACTAACCACGAATGTCACTTCCACACCAGCATATACAGTGTGTCCGCGGGAACACTGAATAGCTGGATATCTCTAACGTATTGGAGATGAAAAAAAAAATATTTATATGGAATTGCATGGTCCAAGATGGCAAATTTATTAGCGAAGATGATTTTTTCCCGATTATTATTTAAAAGATACAATGGTCAAGTTCGATTTTTTAAATGGAACTATTTTTTTTAGAGATCACTTGATAGTGCGTTCCAAGACAAATTCAATAATCTATAATGTATACACCTTATTTCCACTGGTTTTCGAGATATTGCGCTTGCAAATTTACTGATTTTCAACCGGAAGAAAACCCGCTGGAATAGCAAACACCGGGAGATGGTTTACGCCAGAAGTGGCAGGCCCAAAAGCTGGACAATACTCGCCGACGTTCGCCACCATGCTTTACGCCCCCCCCCCCCCCCACACTGATCTAGCCCCAACCAATACTAATACCCCAGACAAGTTGAAAAGTGGAATGCGTTGTGTTGGAATATGTCAACCGAAGTTTTCGCAAATATCTCGAAAACGAAGGTCGAGCAATGGTAACATATATAGGAAAAAGTTGCGCTGATGCATTGTAGGCCCGCCCGCGTGTCGAGCTCGAGTTCGAGCTGAAAGACGAAGCGGAACAAAGTATCAAAGTGTCGACTCTTTCGTTTCCTCTCGCCCGTTCTCGGGTTCTAAATAATAATTGAAAATAATGTTCAATGTGATGAGCACTTATATTTATTTATACTAAACCTAACCCAAATTAACACACCAAAACAAGGAATTTAAAAAATATTTTTGCGAATATCTCGGAAACTAAGACCGAGCGGCGGTAACATGTATAGGAAAAAGTTGCTCAGAATGTGGAGTTTTACAGCATATCCAAATTTCATCAAAATCGGTGAGGAATCACTAAAGTAAATAATTATCATATATTTTATTGAATATTTGAATATTTGAATAAAATAGTTCTTTTTTGGATAAAGCGAATATTTAATGTACTAATCAGTATTATTTGCACCAGTTTGCAGCTACTGGGGATGTGTCCACGTATTGGGTCTTTTACCTTATTGTGTTTGTATGCGGTAAACTCGAAAACTACTCAACCAATTCTTCTGTGGTTTTCACAGATTTGTAGAGACAACATTTGCGAAGGTTTTATACTATATACCATCTCGATATTACTAAATGGGGCTGAGTAATAAGCGAAATAGTGAAGCGAGGCAAATAAATCTTATCTTATGAGGTGTCCACCGCTGTGCGCGCAAGAGATGCGCGTACGGTTCCCCGCACAGTGGTGGGGATCACGATTGCCAGGAGTACAGACTACGTGGCGCGGCATGAGCAGCGATTGGGGGGGGGGGGAGTCGGATTAGTATGTATAACTCCATGGACATAGGAATATAGGGACGAGCTAATAGTTGTCGACTTCAGGCGAGAGGAGTGAAGCAACTTCTGGGGAGCGGGGAACACAGTCACGTTGTACTCTGGTGCCGCATTGGTGATTGGTTCTGTCTTTCACCCTGATTCCAACTGGTTCTGATTCACTCTTAGCCGATGAAAATAAGATTGCGCTTGCGCAATCACAACCAATCGCTAATGCGGCACCAGAGTACATACCACGTGATCATAGTTCCCCGCTACCCGGAAGCTAGCTGCTTCACCCCCCTCAACTATTGCTACGCCCCTATATTCCTATGTCCTATGACATATAGCGACTGAGGAATATTTGCGGAGAGTGATATCCCTGCGAGAGGGGCGACGAGGTAACATACGCCTTCTTTCTATTGGCTGCTGCTTCGCACAAGCGCAGTGATGTGTAATGATGAACGTTTGTCACGTCGCAAGCAGCGATAGTGGCAGTCATATTTGAAGCGTTTCTCGTAGTGTGGTATTATCTTAATAATTATAGATGCATATTTCTCTTCAAGTTCCATTATTTTTACAATTTATATTCGTGAATAATCACTTCGTTAGTATATACTTACAATTAGACGTCTGTATATACTAATCTGTAGCAAACACTTTTTCATAATTAGCGGTACGGAGCATGCGTAGAATGCAACCAATCAAATCCAGGCAGATGCAGGTGCTCCACCCGCCCCCTCATATACTCCCCTTGCCTGAAGTTGCAACTATTCCTCCGTCCCTATATTCCTATGTCCATGCTCTATACATGCGAGGATTCCCCCTCCACCGCTCCCCACCGCGTTCATGGTCTGTACTCCTGGCCAGCCTGATGGAGATGCTTGACGCCTTCACGGTCACAGGCACGTCATTAGCCGTTTATGAGCGTTGATATTCACGCGCAAACAGGCTTTGCAGCTGGACTTCTCATCCAAATAATGTTTTTGAGGCTTTCACTATTGTCACTATCAGTATTGTTACAATTTATACCACTCGCTTCTTAGCACCACTTTTCTTTTCATAAATTCTACGAACCGCCAGTATTATAAACGGGCGTTCTTCTGTTTGTATGTTCACGGTTATTTCGAGAATTGATTAGTTTTTCTCACAGTTTTGAAACGTACACTACAGGCGTGGGTTGCACAAGTGTACATACGCGTAAAGTCTCCGCCGTGATAAAAGACAAGCGCGCGGTCCTGGCGCGCGAGTCTGGATTATGTACAGATATAATGTACGTAAGCCATGGGTAATGAAGTATATGTAAGTAAGCACTGCGTAATAATTAATGAAGGAGCCAGTTCATTTTAAAATATTATTACCGTTGTAAATACATATGAAAAGCGCGGGCAACGCCGGGTACTTTACGCTAGTATACATAATAACTTAACATAAATATAAACATATACATATGTATACAAGTCAATACATATACAAATTGTATAATATTAGTTATCGATTTGTTCGCTCCCACTGTCGTCCGTTTTGTCTGGAAATACATATAATGCCGGCTAAATCTTGTGGCACAGATTCGTGTATATATATACATTTTCGAGTTAAATAATTACAACATTTTGTCAGTGATTTCATAATCACTGCAATTTTTGTTTTTATTTTTCAGATCCCATCGTATTCTCGTCAAGGCACGTATCATACTTGGTTTCAATCAGGTCCTGTCTTTCGTTTTGATTTCACTCACAAGCGAGAAAAATCTTTCCACGTCAGCATTCGAGTGTGGTAATGACAAGCACAACTGTTCTACGCTTCCAATGTTTTTAACACTAAACGTACCAAGCGGGGTCAAATGACCCCTTTCAAAATTTACTTTAAAATCGTACTCTGTTACATGCCCCTATCGGTTCATCAGACCGTCCATTACCCATCTCATGCTCTGGAAGTTTTTATAATAAAGGAATGCTCCTGCTCCTGAGAAGTTGATATTCTTTCTTATCTCTTCGTTGTCTGAGAGTATCTTGAAGTATGCGTTCGGAGGTGGGAACACTCTAGTAGCTCGTCTTAAGGTGACTAGAAGAGCAAGATCCCTCATAGCTTGGACAATGGGTCTTATTGTCTCAGCTTATTTTCCTTGTATGAGATGGAGGATGTTGTCTATGTCAGGGAAATGAGAAAGGGCTCTTTTCGCAGCAATTTCCCACTTTTTTACAAATCTGGGCTCAGCTTTTATATAATTCAAAAGCACTGCCATAGGACCAATAGACTGCACCATGGCTCTTCTTTTCTCACGGGGAAATGAAACCGCTTCTAGCAACACGTGGTGGTCCCCAAACAGCCCGAATTGTGACACTTTGAAAGAAGAGAATCGCGCCGTCGCTAATAACCGCGACTTGTCGCAATCTTATCTGCTCGTAACTTGACTAAGCTTCCTACTACACAATGCCCTTTGCTAAGCACTGCATAGCAATGCCGGGTGGTCTCACGAGATCCTGCATAGCTCAACCGTTCTCCAATTCCCAAGCCTCTGCTACCTATCCTCCTCTTCTCCCTCCTCCCCTACCGCCGACCTCGGGCAGTCGACCATCCCTCGACTCCCGGACGAACGACCTAGGAATGTCTGCAATAGACGTATGGCGTTCCCGAGAAGATGAGGAGAGAGTGTATCGGGCGCTCGACAACGTTCCCCGTTTCGACCTTTGTATCTTTAGAGGACTTCCCTGCCTCGATACAGTGCGCTATAAAGCGTGTGCCGCCCGATCAGGAAGAGAGATTTCTGACCGAGCTAATATACAAGTTAAAAGATCCTATTAGATACAATGTCGAAGGGAAGGGTTGTCAAAGCGTAGCCGATCTACTCTTCCTTCTAAGGGTCCGATACTCCTCATGCCGGGGTTATGAGCAGTTACAATTAGAGCTAGAATGCATAAGCATGTTTCCCCGAGAACACATAATAGATTTTATTCGCCGCGTCAGCCGCCTGTACAGACAGATCACCGTAAGGGTTAATGAATTTATCGGAGAGAATAATGAGAGGACCATGAGGGACCTGGAGCGATTGGCTCGTTCCTCGTTTATCATGGGAATACCCCGAAGAATTGCGACTAAAGTAACTATATCAAATCCAGAAACTAGACGACGCGTTCGATTTAGCGCTGTACGCACAAGGGCGAGAACAAGAAATGTCCGGCTTGTTGCGCGATGATACGTACGGGTCCACCCGGAGCGCGCGTCCCCCGTCCCCTTACGATTCTCAGCGAAGATGGACAGAATGGAGGACAACGATCCTGCTGACAAGGCAAGGTCTGGGTTAGGTCTGGACTACGAACGCAGACCGTTCGCTCCGCAGCGAAGATCCGCACGGGGAAGACCCCGAGATAATAGACAGCCACAACATCGCGAAGCGAGAACGTATGAACCTCGCGAATCACGGACATACGAACCGCGCGAAGCAAGAAGACATGAAACTTGCGAATCGCGAAGACCGATGTAACGCGAAACCTCTTTCGAAAACTGCGACCATTTAAACTACCCGTGCGCCCGCCCGTTTAACTAAAACGAGGCGGGCGGGTCCGTCTCGCAGGCCTAAAGATCACCTCGAAATCAGAGCCAGCGACGGTTCTCGGACGCGGAGACTCCCCCGCATCCGGGTCAAGGCCGAGCAACTGGACAACGGCGAGCGAAAATTCATCCTAGACACGGGTTCCGCGTTGAATTTATTGGAAATACGGTTCGCGAGTTCGGAGGCCCCAATCTTAAGTAGAGACCCCATCGAAGTCGGAGGTTTGAACGGAAAGGTTATGACTTTAGGGACGACTCGCCTGAAAATTAACGGCAGCTGAGCGCTATTTTACGTAATAAACATGCCCCATTTACCTGAAAGGATTGCGGGCTTGGTCGGGAGCCCGTATCTGCTTCAGGAAGAAGCCATTGTCTCTTAACACCAACGCACGATGGTAATAGCGAACCGCCCGATCAGCCCCGACAACTTCTCCAATTCAAAAGAACTAAAAAGTTCGTTGGGGGCATGCAAACGGAGCCTCGAGGACTTCCAGACATACCTAACGGAACACCCAGAACTATGGCCCAACGGGAGTGAAGTACACATCTGCTTTCCCGAAAACCGCGACGGTCCCGAAGGCGACGAGCGGGTGTGCTCTTCCCCTCCTTTCGGAGAAGAGTTCAACGCAAATGAAGATCAAGATCTGGCAGACTACCGCGTCGAACGTAACCCCCCCCCCCCCCCCCCCAAAGAACGATTACAGCACATAGTAACGACCCTGAAACTGGAAGAACTGGACCCGGAACCGCGTCAATTGATCGAAAATTTAGTTATTAGGCACTCGGATAGGTTCTTTGTACCCGGAGACCCACTGGAAGGAACAACGACCATAGAACACACCATCCCGTTGACCGATCCAACGCCTGTATTCACCCGACAATACCCGCACTCCCCGTTGATGGACGAGGAAATCGCCAAACAAATGCACAACCCGGGTGAGCTAGGTATAATCGCTCCCTCGTCGTCACCACATAACTCACCGCTGCACGTGGTCCCGAAAAAAGCGGACCCGGAAGGAAAGAAACGATGGAGGGTGGTGGCAGATTTCAGAATCCTAAACGCAAAAACGATTAGGCGGAGCCAAATATTTCTCAATTTTCGACTTAGCGCACGGTTTCCATCAAACTCCTATGGCCCCCGAAGATCGTGCAAAAACCGCCGCATGCCCTTTGGATTAAAGAACGCCCCGGCCATCTTTCAACGTTTAATGAACACAGTGCTACGAGGGCTTGTCGGTAAGGAGCTGTTCGTGTATTTAGACGACTTAGTTGTGTATTCGCGCATGCTCGCGGAGCACGAACATCGACTCCAGAGATTCTTCGAACGCTTACGCGAGCATAAGTTGACGCTATAGACGGAGCCAAGTTCTTGAAGGACAAGGTCATATACTTAGGTCATATCATAGCATCCCTTCCCCGTACCAAAAACCCGGAAAAATTTGAAACAGTTCCAGGGTTTCGCGAATTACTATCGTCGCTTTATATCGGAAATAGCGAAACGCGCGAGACCACTCACAGATTTGACAAGCACGAAAATTCCATTCTTTTGGACTAAAAAACAACAGGAAAACTTCCAAGATCTGTGCCAAGCACTCTGCAAAGAGCCGGTCTTACGTTATCCAAATTTCGACGAACTATTTAACATTACAACCGACGCGCCCGACGTAGCCGTCGGTGCGATTCTGAGCCAAGGAAAAATAGGCGAAGACCCGCCAATTGCGTACGCCTCGCAGGTACTAACACCTTGCCAAGAAAATTACTCAACAACAGAAAAGGAATACCTCACGATAATCCACGCCGTAAAACAATTCCAGACGTACATTTATGCGCGAAAATTTTTCTTGGTAACCGACCACCGGCCGCTCCAATGGCTATCTTCGGTAAAAGATCCGGTGTCGCGACTCGCCCGATGGAAGATTACGCTCGCCGATTATCAATACGAAATCGTCTATAAACCCGGTCGAGTAAGCCCAGACGCGCTCTCACGAAACCCGGTCTCGTACTTATTCCGGACTACCACAAAGGAAACCCCGCCGGAGAGCGAGATGGAAGGTATAGGAACGCACGTAGGCACGCGTTGTCAAGGCATGCCCAGACCGAATTATGAAGAACCACCATCGTTCGATTCCACGTTAGAGGGATACGAACTCGAACAGGAGCCGTAGCCGACAGAAAGAGATAACGCAGCCGGTATAGAGAGCAGGGCGAACTCCACCGTTCTGGATACAACAGAAGGGCAGACGGAAGTGCCCGAGTTCTTGGATACAGAAAATGAGGATCCAGAAGAAAACGATGAGGACTCCACCATCTTAAGCGATGATTCCTGCGTAGACCCAATTACGCAGGAAGAAATCACCCTCTTGAAGAGTCTTGACGAAGAGTACCCCTCCAAGGAAAAGGAGGAAACATCGAACCACCACGAAAACGTCAGTCCTCAGAAGACGGACCTACGATCAGGCCCAAAGAAGCGAGTGTCACGGGGAATACCTCTGCACGCAGAAGCCTTGAACATCCCGCAGTCAACCATGATTTGTTCTGAGGACGAGACACTGGAGGAGCAGAAAGACCGATCGCCCCCAGGGGGAAATCAACCATAAGCCTCAGTCCTGACGAGATCAGAATGCCTGACTAGACGGAGTTCCAAGAAACAACCTACGGGCCATTCTTTGACCCTCCAAATTTTCCAACAACCATGGGAAAGTCACCCAGATTCAGGAACAACACGCTGGACGCTCTGGAAGGCGAAACCCAGCCAACGCAATGCGAAGTAAAATCGTAAAGACCACGCTTGCGTCCGCTCCAGATAATCATGCCCAGTTTATATCATATGATAGGATATTAACTGGTCCAAATTGTGAGACCTTAAAAGCTATCGGGCTCCTCGACGAAACAAAATTATTATCTGAGGAATTAATTAGAAATCACGTAATAATCACCCATAATGAAGAAGAAAAAATTTTCAGTATCGTCGGAGCAGGCAGCTTTTACCATGAAAAGAAATGATGAGAGAAGTCGAGCTCGTGTCAGCATTAACGGCGCTCAGGGACGCTGCAGAGGACGAACGCGTCCGCTCGTTTCGGGTAGCGGCACATGGCGAAACCCTACACCGATTCAACACTGAAACGCTCCAAAGACACTTCAAAATTATTTTCAGACGTACACCCATCATAATTACAATCTGCACGGGCGAAATTCAATTACCACCAGAAAACGAACAGCAAGACATTATCCGTCACTATCACGAAAGCCTGATAGGAGGGATAAGGGCGTGACGAAGCCGTATCGACGCATACGCAGCCTATTTGACTGGCCGTGCTTACGCCGAAATGTAGAGGATTTCGTACGAAGTTGCCAGAGCTGCCACGAACAAAAGCTGGTACGCATCAAAACAAGGGAACCAATGTTAATCACTGATACGCCTACAAGGCCCTTTGATAAAGTAGCCTTGAACACCGTAGGACCACTTCCCCCTACCCCAAGCGGAAATCGTCACGTACTTACAATGCAGTGCCAATTATCCAAATTTTACAAGGCCGTTCCTTTACCAGACATACGTGCCGTCACCGTGGTCGACGCGTTATCGCGTTATTTTATCGCGATCTTCGGCGCACCGCTGCAATCCTCACGGACCGCGGGACGAGTTTTATTAACAACATAATACAAGGGACAGCTCAAACATTCAAAATTAAACACGTAACCACGTCGGGATACCGACCGCAGACCAACGGTTCCCTTGAAAGAAGTCACATCGTCCTAACTGAGTACTTGAAACATTATCTAGAAACGTACGAGGACTGGGACTTGCTCCTTCCGTTCGCTATGTACTCGTACAACACATCGGTACACGAAGCGACAAAGTTCACCCCATACGAAATAGTTTTCGGACAATTAGCTCGAGATCCGTTTACGCCTATGTCCCGTGAGGAATCACTTATGTAAGGTGAATGTCCCAATTTCTGCTCATTTAAGAGGTTACTCATCAGAAACATGCTTAGATCAAAGATAAACTGTCTTGACGCCAATGGAGCGTATTCAATGTGGTTTAAGCTTACAACGGACTGACGACAGGGCTCATTTAGCCGAACCAAAGTCCCACACTCCGTACATCTATCTCCTTCCTTTCCTTCCTGTTATCTCACTTGTTTTTCGTATTTGCAGTAGTCATTTTCGTAAAACAATAGAATTCCCCCGTGAAATGCATTTTCGGAAATCCCTAGTACTATCGCCACCATGGACGGACGTGGGCTGCTTTTGTTTGCGTCCCTGTGGACGATCGTTAATAGTAACATCATCCACGGAGCTTACTAAATATCGCAGTTGACCCACAACCCGGGCTTGTACTACGAAAAGATCCGACCTCTTCGAGTCTTCCACACCCAATGGAGACTGGTCACGGGTATAGAAGTCGCGGAAGTATTGACCTCGCGACCACGGACCCAACCCCAGATTGACCGGATGAAAATAATATGTAAGACATATAACTGGATGTCTGGTCCGGCCGACGCCCTTAACGCGGCTCTACAACGAAAACTCCTCGACGGTAAACGTTACGAGGAATTGCTACTCAGCATACTACGTACCATTGGGATTCTTCGGATCGCTGAGCAAGGCCCTTTTCGGAATACTGGGCAACGACGACGCGCAATATTATAATCAGGAAATAGATAAACTGTACAAAGATCAAAACCATCTCGCCAAATTGTTAGGAAACCATATTATAAAATCCGAATTTCAAGATATACACGACACGTTAAAAGCTGTAACGGGTTCAGTGCGAAATATGAGCAATATAATTAAGGAAATAACGTCGGGTACACTTCAATTAGACCAGCGTGAAACAAAAATAGAATTAGAAATAGCTTTTTCAACGTGGACGTTTATGATGACCAGGCACCTGGACGAATATGTAACCGCGCTGCTCATAATTACGGACGCGCTCGCGAAACTCGGTATTGCACATCCCGCCGTTCTGTCCCCTAGTAAGTTTGCGCGGACTTGCGAAAGAATTCGCGAAACCACGCCATACGAATTCCCACGGACCCCGGAAGAATTATATTCCGAACAGCTACAAGGGGTGACCAAATTAAACGTAGCTTATTCACAGGGGCGAATCATCTTGTCACTCGACATTCCTTTACTGGATCAAGTTCCTTTCGACTTCTATTACCTACAACCGTACCCTTCGTTACAGACTATATCAACCAATGTTCCTATCCTTATATTCATAAAACCAAGAACAGAATATCTAGCAATCAACCAAATCAATTCTCAATACTTCATGCCCAACGAGAACTACATCACAGGATGCAAGAGACACCCTCGGATGTACATGTGCGAACTCAGCCTACCACTCCAGGACTTGGAAAAAGCACCAAGCTGCGAAACGGATGCCTTATTAAAACCACAAAACATCAAGTGGCCTAGCTGCAACATCCAAGCCCTCCCTGGAAGCCGAATTTACCTCAAGAAGATGGTCGCACACAAAACCTGGTTATTTTGCATCAGAGATACCCTGGCACTGCAAGTGCAATGCAACAAGCACGCGGCCGGATATGAAGTGCTCCAGGGTGCAGGAATATTACAACTGAGGAGGGATTGTCTGGCCAAAATCGGGACCAATCAGATCTGGGCATCCGCAGTCGACACAGAGGCATTGACAACTTAAGGAATAGAAGGATAGGTTCTGTTCCCGAATTGAAACACACAATAACATTCAACGTGAGTCTTTTATTCAGTGACTTATATCTGCTCAAACGTTAAGACTTGTTGAGGTCAGGATGAAGACTGACGTCTGCCGGACGCACAATTTTCCGGCAAGACGCGCGCGGGTAGAAAACTCCTCCTAATTGGTTGACCCGATGCCGATGTCAACCAATCGGTATCGTTCGGACCCCTAAATCGCGCCACCTATTTCGCGCGTCTACGGCGCGCTTCCACCATAGCGGGGGTGAAATTTGGCGGGAGAAATACTTCTGGTAACGCAGCAGAATTTCCCCAGACCCCGAGGTGCGTGACGTGGCCGGTCGCAGGCCGCCGGCCCCGCACCGTGGGCCCTACAGAAACTCAAGGTTTACGATACCCGCAATAACTATTGAGGCCGTAAACGAAAGTCTCTAAGAAAACATGCTTTGTTCAAATCACGAAAAGAACGGAAAGCGGCTTACTCAAAAATAGTTTTGCTGGCGCGCGTGTCATAAACCATGCCGACCATCTGTACGCCAAATGTTCATATTTTGCCGTACCGATGACCGCTACAACAACCATCTACTAATCATCGATTGACATCAACATTTCGGAAATCCTGCCAACTCTCAAGGAACATCACGTAAAAATTTTGGCCGACCATTGTAACGCGGTTAACAGGTAAACGTGGAATTACTGGTAGTTCACATTTAAAGTCGGTCTAGTCGGAGGAATGCCGCGCGCGTTATAGTACAAATTGTTAATTTGATGATTAAAGAATTTTGATTATTTACGAGGGTCAAAAATCTCGTCCTATACAGGCCGCCGCACTGAGTTACTATTAATTTACAGAAGGTTTAACGAAAAATAACTTTTGTTCGAGTGTAAAGTTCAAGTGTGAATGAATATTCTTTTATTCTCTAATTCGGATTAGAGAGGCTGAAGAGCCAAGGGTATCCCCCAGAATAATGGCTAATGCCAATATTGGCCCTCCGTTACCTCTGCAGTAGTAACGTTCGAATTGATTACATAAAAATAAAACTTTTACATGAGACGAACGCTCGCCTATCGTTATAATGTTTACAACATTAAAAGGAAAAATGCTAGACGCATTGCCAAGTTGCATCCCCGCCGCTTACATTAATAAGTTTCGCAAGGTATGAGAACCACTGGGTTTTTTCTGAGCGAGTTTCAGAGAACCATGCTGACATCAGCATAGTCCCACGATCAGAGTACTGCGCAGCGACCAAGTGTCGCGACGACGACGGTCCCAGCACCGGAGGTATCCGTTATCAAAGATAAAATACAGTAAGCAAGAGCGCATTCGACTAGGGTTTTCCCAGAATGCTTAATGCATTGTCAAGACGCACCCCACTTATTAACAAAGAAAAATTAAAGTTATATTTAGGGATGTAACACCATCAAGGAAAGGAACCTTAGGGGACCCTTCAAGATGCAATTCACACGGAAAACATAAAAAGACAGGCAAGGGAACTGGCCACGCATCATCGAACCAAAATTCTATCGACTTATGTTACCTATGCAATGTCAGGACTGGGAGGAATTTTCATTATCCTTTTTATTGTCTGGATTGGATACCGTTTGTGGAGAGCACGCCGGACACAACATTGCGAACCCCTAGGGAAAGAGGCAAAGATCAATATAGAAATGGTACCACACCGCCCCCTTCCTCAAATAATTTCCAGACCCCGTCCTGTTGCTATTACATCTTTTCCTCCCGACCTACCCGTTATACCGTCCACAAGGACAAGAGAGAAAACCCACGTGGAACGAGCGAGAAGTTTCGCGGGTACCGAGCCATACTTCGAAGTATTTTAGGCGTGGTTTCGCTGACAACAGGGAAAACCACCGCGCGTTATCCTCAGTACCGACCCCCGCGAGGCGCTCTGCTGCGAAAATTAGGTAGTAGGGACAATAGCATATAAGACATCAATCAAGCGAGCGAGTGACAGTCATTACGAAACTTTTACGAACCACCGACAAGTTTTAGTTATAAAAAAAAAAATGAAGACTCCGCGATATAACGATAGCAAGTATCGAAGAACCTCCTTGGCAGAGGCGGTGCTCCCCCGGCACCTTCGAGCACCTTTCGGGAGGAGATTGTGCGTGAGGCCTCAGAGGAGTGTTGATAGAAGCCACGGACGGGTGTGGGCGCACAGGGTCCACAGGACGTTAACCCTGTGTGACGCCTTTGCGTGGCTGAAGCCGCCAGAAGACTTCGCTCAATACCATAATACTCAGATGCATTGGCTAGCGAAAGAGGTGAAGGCGGTGCTCTCACAAGGTGCACCCATTGTCGAGACCGACACCTACAATTGTCCCTCCCCGAAAATTGCACGGGGTTGATTCGCACAATCTTGGAGTTCAACCCACGCTACCTGCCGGCATTCCCGGTGTTGGAGGCGTCCAGGCCCCTGGAGCCCCCACAAGAGCGGGATGTGCCGTGGATCGACCCTGCCGGGGTAGAATGGGGGAGCTCCCCTTCGCCTGAGCTAATTACCCACTAAATTGTAACCACCTCAACGTTACGCGACAAGATTAACTATTTTCGTTTCGTTGAAAATTGCGGCAGAGCATCAACGGAAACAGCGGAGGTCCCTCCACAGGCCGCTAGGACCCCTCCTCCTCCCCATCTTTAAACGATTGCGCTTGCAATCCACAACCAATTGCCAATGCGGCACCAGAGTACATACCACGTGATCATAGTTCCCCGCTCCCCGGAAGCTGCTTCACCCCCCTCAACTATTGCTTTCGTCCTTATATTACTATGTCCATGGTATAGAATTATACCACGACGGAGGAATAGTTGCGGAGGGTGACATCCCTGCGGGAGGGGCGACGAGGTAACATACGCCTTCTTTCTATTGGCTGCTGCTTCGCACAAGCGCAGTGATGTGTAATGATGAACGTTTGGCACGCAGCGATAGTGGCAGTCATATTTGAAGTGTTTCTCGTAGTGTGGTATTATTTTAATAATTATAAATGCATATTTCTCTTCAAGTTTCATTATTTTTACAATTTATAATGAATAATCAGTTCGTTAGTATATACTTACAATTAGACGTCTGTATATACTAATCTGTAGCAAACACTTTTTCATAATTAGCGGTACGGAGCATGCGTAGAATGCAACCAATCAAATCCAGGCAGATGCAGGTGCTCCCCCCCCCCCCTCAAATACGTATCACTCCCCGTGCCTAATGTTGCAACTATTCCTCCGTCCCTATATTCCTATCTCCATGCTCTATACATACGAGGATACCGCCTCCACCGCTCCCTACCGCGTTCATGGTCTGTACTCCTGGCCAGCCTGTTGGAGATGCTTGACGCTTTCACGGTCACAGGCACGTCATTAGCCGTTTAGGAGCGTTGATATTCACGCGCAAACAGGCTTTGCAGCTGGACTTCTCATCCAAATAATGTTTTTGAGGCTTTCACTATTGTCACTATCAGTATTGTTACATTTTATACCACTCGTTTCTTAGCACCACTATTCTTTTCATAAATTCTACTAACCGCCAGTATTATAAACGGGCGTTCTTCTGTTTGTATGTTCACGGTTATTTCGAGAATTGATTAGTTTTTCTCACAGTTTTGAAACGTACACTACAGGCGTGGGCTGCACAAGTGTACATACGCGTAAAGTCTCCGCCGTGATAAAGGACAAGCGCGCGGTCCTGGCGCGCGAGTCTCGATTATGTACAGATATAATGTATGTAAGCCATGGGTCATGAAGTATATGTAAGTAAGCACTGCGTAATAATTAATGAAGGAGCCAGTTCATTTTAAAATATTATTACCGTTATAAATACATATGAAAAGCGCGGGCAACGCCGGGCACTTTCCGCTAGTATACATAATAACTTAACATAAATATAAACATATACATATGTATACAAGTCAATACATATACAAATTGTATAATATTAGTTATCGATTTGTTCGCTCCCACTGTCGTCCGTTTTGTCTGGAAATACATATAATGCCGGCTAAATCTTGTGGCACAGATTCGTGTACATATATACATTTTCGAGTTAAATAATTACAACATTTTGTCAGTGATTTCATAATCACTGCAATTTTTGTTTTTATTTTTCAGATCCCATCGTATTCTCGTCAAGGCACGTATCATACTTGGTTTCAATCAGGTCCTGTCTTTCGTTTTGATTTCACTCACAAGCGAGAAAAATCTTTCCACGTCAGCATTCGAGTGTGGTAATGACAAGCACAACTGTTCTACGCTTCCAATGTTTTTAACACTAAACGTACCAAGCGGGGTCAAATGACCCCTTTCAAAATTTACTTTAAAATCGTACTTTGTTACATGCCCCTATCGGTTCATCAGACCGTCCATTACCCATCTCATGCTCTGGAAGTTTTTATAATAAAGGAATGCTCCTGCTCCTGAGAAGTTGATATTCGTTCTTATCTCTTCGTTGTCTGAGAGTATCTTGAAATATGCGTTCGGAGGTGGGAACACTCTAGTAGCTTGTCTTAAGGTGACTAGACGAGCAAGATCCCCCATAGCTTGGACAATGGGTCTTATTGTCTCAGCTTATTTTCCTTGTATGAGATGGAGGATGTTGTCTATGTCAGGGAAATGAGAAAAGGTTCTTTTCGCAGCAATTTCCCACTTTTTTACAAATCTGGGCTCAGCTTTTATATAATTCAACAGCACTGCCATAGGACCAATAGACTGCACCATGGCTCTTCTTTTCTTACGGGGAAATGAAACCCCTTCTAGCAACACGTGGTAGACCCCCAGACAGCCCGAATTGTGACACTTTGATAGAAGTGGACTCATCCCTATCCTTTCTAATGCTCATTTCATGATGCCTCAGTCTTAATTCGGTAAATCTCAAGGCGAAACCGGACAGAAAGTTCAGAAAAGGGCTAGCTATTCCGTACCAGTTATCCTTGTCATTTAAGCCGTATTTAGGAAAAGGTATCTCAACCTCTCTAGCTGTTTCCTCCACAGCCTTATATGCGGTTTCTCTCTCAACCGTGTACTTTCCTGCTTTCACAGTTATAACAAAGGTAGTTCCTGTAATCCTGTTCTCTAACGTCCCTTTAGTCTCATTGTATCTTTGTCTAAGTACCGTGTAGCACGTAAATACAATATTTTGGACTTGGCAACCAATGTTGATCCATTATCAGTTTTGCTGCAGTATGTATCTTTTTAAAGGCATTCAAAGTAAATTGTATCACCTTTCCTTTCAAAGTATTGTTTAGGTCCACTCGAGGTTTTTTTGGGTCTATGAGCTCATTGTTTGGGTTGTCTACATCTACTACTCGTTTTCATGTCACTCCATTGGTGATTTCCTCAGTAGTACTACTAGTAGACTGTGCACTGGGATTTCCACCTCCTTAAGAGAGTTTTCATTCTTGTTATCTTGCCTCATTTTAAATAGGATCTGTTTTTACTGAGTGCTGACTACCCCTATCGGTTCATCCCGTGCTTGCTGTACTCGCGTCGCTTTCCTTCGTAACGGCGATTAAGCGAATCGCCTCGCGCGTGGCAGGCAGGTCACCGAACCGGGGACTCTATCACCGTAAGCACAACGTGACCGTTGATGGTCCGGGCCCCGATATCTGGAAATAAGGAGCGATCGACAGGTGCCGACGGGGCGATTTCCTCCGTCGATTTGGAGAGTCCGATACGCAGCCCTCAGCCGGAGGACTCGGTAGCGACAGTTAGATTCACAGCTCGAATTAGGGAGTATGGACGGCGAATCGCGCCGTCCAGATCGCTCCTCCGCCTCAGTGTCTATCTCGCGAATCGTGCCTAGCCGATCAGGTTAAGTGATGTATATCTCCGTTCCGATACGCCGAGAAACGGCCTTGCCGGAAGTGCATTTACGCGCCGATACGAGCCACCGCGACCGCGAAGACAAGGAACAGAGCGAGCGAATGAAACGACTGACGCCAGATTCAGCGACTTCATCGCGTCATCCGATAGCGACACAGCGAGCGAGCGAACCGAGAGACATCAGGTTCACCGACTTCCGAGCGTTACCCGAGAGTAACGCGAGCGCCCGCGACCTACGACAGGTTCAGCGGCACGCAAGCGTCAGCAGAGACGGTGCGCCGTCTCTAGGGTATGTAGTTTGTAACTCACCTTTTATCAGAATATATTTATACATTGTTGTTATTCCTATAATTTCCATTGCACCATATTATTCAACACCCTTTTCTTCTCCTTCTCCCTGATAAGTATAGTCAAGGCGTGCTTTAGCACCTTAATAGAGAGCAAACCTGACAGATCATTCCAACCGCTCGGGGTGATCTGTAAAAAGTCCCTTCCGGACGTAACAACATTCATTGGTATTTCTTTCGCTCATCTGACTTTCTGTAAGTTCTTATATTATCTGATTATTCAATTTCTCGCTTTTCGTTTTTCTCTTAGCTTATTTTTTACTGAGTAAAATTCTTTGCATACCTTATGTACCACGAGGGTGACCCCTTACGAAATTTACGTTTTTTTCTGCAGTTCTCCAGCTGAAACCTTAGTTCTCGACTCAGATATACTTCTCAAGATATAGTTTAATTTATCTGAATCTGATATGTGTGTATGGTTTCGGCGTGAGCACTTGAACGACCCTCATGAAACTCACCGGCCAATATATCTGAACACGACCTTAATAGCAATGATATCAACGATAACGACGATAACAACGATAACAATAAAAACAACTAAGCCAACAAAAATAATAGAAACAGACAAAACCACGAGAAAACAGCGAAGCGTCGTTGTCAACTATACATCTGCGAATGCCCCAAGGCGACGCAGTTGCTTCGAGCTTCCCATTCTTTAGGCCCCAAAACAGTCGCCGGAAAATCACGGTTTATGGCACCCTCAAGTGCGAGACCCCCCTCGACGATAGCTAAGTGACCGCTTGGCCGCGACCAGTATAAACAGTTCTGTTACTCTGTGCGTGAGCGCTCTGAAACGGTTGGTCATAATTAATCCAGGTTCAGGATACGGAGGGTTAAGTATATATCTAACTAATTTTTCACGATGTGACATATTATCTTTATATTTTATTAGGTAACCTGGCCAAAACATGAAGGGGACGTTTGATTTGTACAAAAATGAGTATACTAAGGTTTTCGATGTAGCTCATTACGAATCTCAAGTCAAAGTGCAAAAAAAAAACAAAATGGCGGGTCCAATATGGCGTCTAACCTGGCGGATGATTTTTATTTCTTTAAATATTAGTTTTCTAGATACAGTACTAACGAATAGAATTTCTCCATAAAAACTTCAAAAAAGTAAAAAAATTACGCCAAGTACATGAAATCAAATAAATCACAAAGAATAGAAGATAATAATAGTTACAAAATAAAAAAATATGTGAAATCAAAATGAGCTGCAAGTACATAAAGGTGCTTTCAGTCAAATACTTAGCGTGGCCAGGCAAAGTATTCTCAGATCATGAATATCCATACCTTCTCTCTCGCGGGCTTTTAGATAAATTTTCCATTTAAAACTCTGACCATATGAGTACATTTTCATTATATTGCGTTTTAACATAATTCCAAGATCATTCATCGACACCTATACCTTTCCCCTCAGAAGCTTTCAGATAATTTGTCAATTTAAAACTTTGAGAATAAGAGTACCCTTTCATTATTTTGCGTTTTTAAATAATTCTTATTTTATTCATCGACACCTTGACCTTACCTGGCCACGCCAAGTATTTGACTGAAAGCACCTTTATGTACTTGCAGCTCATTTTGATTTCACATCTTTTTTTTTATTTCGTAATTCTTATTATCATCTATTTTTTGTGATTTATTTGATTTCATGTACTTGGCGTACACTTACCACTCACTTCTTTTTACAAATATAATTTGCATAGGAAATGACTTCAGATAATTTTCATAATATAATACTATGCCCCAATAATTTTTTTTCGCCTCTAAATTATACATTTTTTCCACATTCATAATAAAGTTCGGCTTTGATTGTATACACATATTTTTTAAAACTCGAAAATAAAATTATACATGAAAACGTGCTGATTTTTATCATTTGCTCGTGCAGCAGGGTTACTTTCTCTTCCGCTTTTGCTTCGATTATCTGTAAATATATAAAAAAAAACACATTTTTAGTTACAACATAACGTAGCACTTATAGAAAAAGAGTGGCATTTTGCTATAGTAAGTGTAGAGACTACAAAATGTTGTCCAAAGGAGGTGAGAGCGAATGGCAGAAAGTCTTGTTGCAGGAAATATTTATTGGTGTTGGAATAAAATAAATTTAGTACGTTTATTGGTCAATTGAAATATTATTAATGGGAAACTAATAAAATTAATGAATTAATGAATAGCGTGGCAACTACTATGGATTTTGAAGTATTAGGAATGTCTTTCACAAAAGATTGAAAAGTATCAAGGGTGATGTGTTTTCAGCGTACTTTCTTCACTAATGTGACTTGCTCTACATTGCAAGCAGTCCGCCATAATTATAGACCAAACGAACTTACCTTAATGAAGTTCGGTCGTAATTATACGATTGCCTCGTTCGAGATGATTACAACGTAGTATCGCTACTTGTCGCCAGTCATCGCCACTTCAGGGCCATAAAAAGAACAAAAGGAACTCTCTGTGCTTCCTCCTACCTAGCCCCATATTTCATCTAGTTCAGAGATACTCTATCGAAATTTCGGGTTGGACTTCGGGGAGGGTTGTAATCATCTCGAACGAGGCAATCGTATAATTACGATCGAACTTCAGTAAGGTAAGTTCGTTTGATCTATAATTATATGTACTTCATGCCTCGTTCTCGAGATTACAACGTAGATGATTAGAGCTTTCTCAAATTTGGATTGTCCCTTCGTTTATCCAATTATAATGCTAATCAAGCAAACAAGATTTATTCAATTATTACAGTCTTTGCAAAGTTACCCTCTTTTTCAACAGTAGGCCGGTTATAAACCTTAGCGAAAACTTTCGAATCGCGCGACCAGCCTGCGTAGGCTCTAATAATGTCGTAGTCCAGTCCTTCTTTAGAAGCTGCGGACGTTGACGCGTGTCGTGTGCTATGCGCAGTAAAAATCTTATCGATTCCACACTCTCTTAATACCGCTTTTATCCAACGGCTTAATGTCTGGGATGTAACCTCCTTATGAGGTCTTTTATACGATAAGAATAGTTTCGCTTTGCTACCTCTAATATTCTTAATCACCCCTAGGTACCTTATCAACGTTTTCGCGACACAGAGACCTGGTTTCTCCTTGAAAAAAGGTAAATTTAACAGAGGCTGAAGAGATCCAGGCCTAGAGGTCTTTATTAAGTCCTCTAATCTAATCTCTACTGATTCTCGCAATATCGAAATGCAGGCAATCCTCATTAAGGTCTGCGGACACATATCCGTTCCGTATCAGTTCCGTATCCGTTCCGTGTCCGTGCGGTGTCCCTAATTTCACTGACAACTGTGTAGGAGGCTCGCTCTGGCCCGGTCGGTCCCAATTCAGCCGTTTCTGCAAGCCTGCTGTACAGTTCTTTCAGTCAGTAGGTGACAAAAGTATTCGTACATCCTTCAAAACAGAATAACATTTTTAAAAATGGTCAAAACGACGTGATTTTTTTTTAGAAGCTAGAAGTATTAGTTTCGTAAGTAGGTGGCGTGTTTCGTCGTTTTGAAAAACATCGCAATTGGTCGGAATAGCGAAGAAAATAATGAAGGTCGCTTTTTCCACTTTGTTTCTATGCCTGCTAAATCCCGTGATTGAGTTGAACTCGTTCAGGTTTGTTAATTTTGCACCTTGAGTGCCGACTAGAAGGGCCACCCTCAAATAGGGACAATGGTCAAGTAGATTTTCAAAACTGTTTATTTTAACACAAACTTAATGTAGAATTTAACAATATGAGATGTTGAAAGAAAACTGTGGAATTCGTCTGATACAATTTAAAGACGAATGGCGTCTATGTTACAAGAGTTCTGTCTATATCCAACGAAAACTAATTGACTTCTGCCCGTGGTTTTGTCGCCGAGTTTCCTCCAAGGCCCTCAACCCTCCTTCCCGGTCTGGAAAAATGGGCCTTACCCAATCAGCGGTCTGCGACTTCGCAACCTCTTCCATGGCGCCTTCTTAGGGTGGGATGCGTTGGCGTTGGCCTCCTCTGCATGATGGTCTTGACTCGGCAACGCGTGGGAAAAACCGCAAGCCTTGACGTCACGGCGATCCATTAACCGATGAAAACCGTTGAACGGTCGGACCCATGGTGGGCCCTCAAGAACCCGATCCTCATCGTCTGGGATGCGTCAACTCGCCGTATTCCAAACCGACAGCCCGAGTCAAGGACTATTTATTCTAACAGAGTTATGTTTTCCGCATCTCCTTTAGAGTTGCGGATGGGAATGGTTTTCGACTGAACAAATGATACAATCGACGTGGACTGGATAATGTACGGCTCAACAATGCCTGTAATGAAAATTTAAAAATCCCTTAAGTAGGTAGATTTAAGTAAGTTTTACTCCAATGCTGGTACATAGCAAAACATCTGGTTTCCTGTAAATGGGTGCTTTCCTCGACATCAGCAATCCACTGCTAATTATAATGTAAAAGTACATTTTAATCTATACAATCTAATCCGCACGCTATTGTATTATAAAATTACACGCAATAATTCGCGACGAGGGCCAACCTACTTCGCGTAGGGACCCAGGAACAGGTAGTTTGCGCGCGCGGGGTCCCTTCAAATTCCTTATCGCTCGAGTAGGGTAAACTGGGGTAAGTCCGTGATAGTTTTAGAATTTGACTATTAACTGCTAATATTTACATATTCTCAAAGTGTGTCTTGGATATAATGATAGATCAGACATCAAATAAACACATAATAGGTTAACTGAAATTTACTACGTATAGTTTATTGAACATGTACAAAATTAAGTTGTCATGACGTACTCCGGTTACTGCGTGATAGCTCTGGTAACTCCGTGATAGTTCTCGCTAGCCCGTGATATGGCCATCA
Organism: Andrena cerasifolii; assembly: GCF_050908995.1. Taxonomy (NCBI): domain Eukaryota; kingdom Metazoa; phylum Arthropoda; class Insecta; order Hymenoptera; family Andrenidae; genus Andrena; species Andrena cerasifolii. Next base: position 1,872,168 of record NC_135125.1, on the reverse strand, counting down.
GCTACTTTTTTTATATTATTTTATATTATTTTACATTAGTTTATTTTTATATAATTGTTATTCAATGATTGGATTGACGCATAGGAGACCGAGTAAATATCTGAGTTTCAACACCGTAGCCTATGGTAGCAAAAGATGTTGAAGAACAGGATGCTGAAGTTGGTGACATTACCTTTCCCCTGGGATCATTCCTTGGTGGAACTCGTTCTTTATTTGAATGGGGGAGTTGCAGAATAGTTTAATGTTTCCTGAGCATTAGGTTCTTCATATGCCTGTGATCGCTCCGTAACAAGAGATGGAGTTATAGCTTCATCTGTAATAGCAGCTTTGTTTATTGGAAAGATTCCCATCTTCCGAAAACTGCTTATTATTATGCTCGGAATGAAAGTAGATAGCCAGGCTGGAGTGAGCAAACTATTAAAATCAAATCTATTGGCTTTCTCTCCAGGATGCGAGTGCATATATTCGTCCAGTTCCTTCCTCCAATGGCTCTTTACATGCTGAGACGCAAGGAAACATGGTATCTGGTATTTGCCATCAGAATTTCTCGAACAGCACAATCAGAAGTGCAGACTCGGACGCACGAAAAATAAGAATTTAGTCATTTTTCATAAGCAAAATAACACTGATGCCTTATTGTATGATAATTTCAAGAGTAAGACTTGTTAAAGTGTCACTTTACCATCACATACTTGCAGTTTGAATTTATCTTCTAAAGCACATATAATACATAAACACGCGATCGTTCACAAACAGCACGAAAAATTTCACGAATAATGCGCTGCCGGAACAAAATGCTCTCTCACTGTATCACACTAACTTCAATTGACTGATTATTTTACCACAACATAAACTAGAAGATCAGCATTGTCTGTTAGTTTCTGTTCCATCTAAATTGAATCAGTCAATTTCGAGTTACAGGTAAATGAAAAAGTATCACGGCGTGACCTGTACCACGAGCTTACCCGAGTTACACGCGCGCGAATATCAAACCAGAAGGACGCCTGACGATTGGGTGCAAGAAATGGTTGGCCATAGGGATGTCATTATATTAGGACTAATCGGACGTGCGTTCCTTGTAGACGCGCAGTGTCCACCTCTTCATAGTAATATCTCCCCCTATGGCCCATCTTTTCTTGTAACCAATACGTCGCGCATCCTTTTGTTTTGATACTCGAGCGCGTGTATTTTTATATACTCTAAGCGATAAGGGATCCATCCCCAATTTGAACTACCCCTTTTGTTCCTATGTCCCTCCAGCAAGTGTATTGGTGCTCATCGCGAGTAATTTAGACACAGTTTATTGTAAAGGCATTAATAGCCAACGCCTCGGGATCCCTTTGCCAAGAGCAGTAAATCTTGCATTTCCTGTTACATCTAGTTGCAAATAGATCGATCTTTGGTATGCCAAATCTCCTAACAATCGCTTGGAAAATTTCATCATTTAGTTCCCATTCTGTATCTAAATTTGTTATTCGTAATTCTTCGTCGGCCTCTACATTATTTTTTTAAGAAATATACATTGCGAATACCCATATTGTTCTTTGTTCACACCAATTTCATAATTCTTTGGTAACCCCATTTAGTTCGGGAAAACGAATTATTCCCATCTTATTTATATAGGCTATCGCCGTCGTGTTATCAATGCGCAATAGAATCTGACACGTGAAATAACTGGCCCTCTTGGGATCCCCAGTGGCAGCGATGACTGGGACCCCTAAGAATCTCAGTCATTCAAGCCTATCGTACGGGTATGAGACTGCACTGCACACTGCTACAGTTTTCCCTATCCGTGGCGCGCCCACGTTATCATTGGCTTTCCAGCTCCCCTTCCGCGCGGCTATGGTAAACATCATAGAGCCCGGGCTCCCAAATGGCTCGAACTGGCCTTCGCTGCCATAAGGCGATCTCTCCACCATTCCAGATCCTCGATAACCTCCTTTGATAGCACCATAAATCTTTCATGATCTCCATTGTTTGCGCTAAGAGCAAGATATTTTTGCCCTTCTAACATCTTATAATGCATCCAGCCATACTTGATAGCCGGACAAGAAGAAACTAAAACACCAACTAGGTGTGCTAGGTCAACATCGAAAGTAAGCTTTCTTTTAATTCCTTCGGCAAAGCCATAACCGTCCAATTTGTCACCCGCGAAGCTACATCGGCATCGAGCTTTAACTCGGCCTGTTTATTCGCTGCCGGATCATCACCCAACAATTTAATTCTTTCCTCATCTAACACAAACTGTTCCTCTGCCGGCTTGTCAGGGACCTCCACCTTGTCCTGTGAAGTTGCGGCAATTCCACTTAGGTTATGCGAAATTAATTGCGAGTCGCCCCCTGCCACTGCAACCTCAGACTGTTTGTCTGCGTTCTGCACGGAGCGCTCTCCGTCGCTCTCTATATTTTGTTCATGCATCATAACCTGAGTGACGTTTTCTTCCTGACTATCGCCTGAGTGAAGAAATCCGAAAATAATGACTACCCACCTCTAGGGAAAGGGTTTGTCCAATGTACGGATTATGTTTCATCTTAAAATGAACTCTCCGCCCGTTCTACAACTCACCCTGAACAGCTAGGCGTTCTGACGCCTCCTGCATCGCGCTGCCGCCATCTCTTTTCGCCTCGATTTTTCCTTCTAATTTCCGTATCTTCGCAAAAGTTTCCTCCATATACCTATTATTTTCCCTGTCTCGCGCGAGGAACGCTTATGCTTGTGAGACTTCTTGTCGCGAGCCATTCTTCACAAGGATTTCCTAATATCAAAAGAAACGAACAACTCCAACACCTATCAAAATGGACATGACTGACGCCCAAAGCGTAATGAAATATGGAGCTAGGTAGGAGGAGGCACAGAGAGTTCCTTTTGTTTTTTTTTATGGCTCTGAAGTGACGACTACTAGCGACAAGTAGCGATACTACGTTGTAATCTCGAGAACGAGGCATGAAGTATAATTTTCTTTTTTTTTAATGCTATGTCTTTTGACAAATTTTGTCGATTTACCTTATTCGACAAATTTCCCGAAATTTGTGTGAAACAAGATGCTCTGTCTAGCTAATCTTCTCCGGACAACCTCCGTTTCTCCAACCTTCATTTCTATCCAAGCCTGTGCGTCCCCTTCATTTCTATAAAGCTTTACATAAAAACTCTAAATTGCTGATATAAAAATATCTGGCAATTTAAATGCAATGCAATTTGTTACAATATATTATTTTGTACATGCATGGTACAAATTTTCAGAAACTTATGCGAAAGAAGATGCTTCTCTGTCGAACCTTCTTCGAACAAGTTCCAAGTCTGTGACTCTTTTTTTTTGAAGAGGGGGAACATGCGTTACGCATACCCCGACAATAAATGTCGGGGTTATGTGGGACTCCCCGTCTGTAAAATAGGCGGGATACCCACTAAAAGCCCCCTCTGGTGGTCTCCACCAGGGGCCCCATGGCGGCGCCCGGAACTTCTGTTGTAGTCCGTCAGGCGCCGCTATCATGAAGATGAGGCCCCACCAACCTCCCCCAATTACATTGAGGGTAACCACCTCGCAGGTGATCAGCCCTATCAAAAGGGATAGGGCTGATCGCCACCATGTACTTTGCTAATAAGTATTTACAAATAAATAAGTAAATAAAACTTACTAGCTAATAAAAACCGAAACAAACGCTGCCCGCTAAAACAAAAAAAAATAGACGGGGAATAAAAGCAGCACGCTAAAAACTCAGTGGGCCCAATAGGCGTCCCACTGAAGTCTGCGACTCTACATAAAATGTCTATTACAAACTTTTGGCGACTTACCTTGTTAATTCAGACAATAATTCAGTTTCCTATGTGGTGTAAAAACTCGCGACATTTCAAATTTGGACAACTTACCTTATTTGACACTTGGTAGGTTATGATTGATTGACACTTGGTAGGTTATACTTCAATAGTATAGGTATACATATATACATATGTACAATGGCAGACGACGATTCTTGCCGACTGCTCCCGAGAGTCGACGAACGAAACATGTGTTAGTTTCTGTTGGTTGAAGGTGTGCGTATAACGTGTATACGTATTATTTGGACGAAATTTGATTGAAGGAAAATCAGAAGAAAAATTTTACCGTTTCCGATTAATCCATGAGACGATATTACGATATCTCTGTCATGCATGGACCGATTTTATCGAATTTGGTCTCATTCGAAAGCTTACATGCAGTTTACATAAGAAAAATGCCTTTAAATTCAGAAAATATTGCCAGCGCGATGAGACATTAATGAATTAAATTTCAGGTAAGGTTGAAATAGCCGGTTTACGAGTTAAAGATACGCGGGAGCGACACTCGACATATACAGGGTGTTGAAACATGTACTTGGTTTCGAGACGCTGCCGCGTCTCTAGATTTCTGCTTAAAAAGTTTAGGCGTAGCGATTCCGCAATTACGTTGGTTTTTGAAGAATTGGATTCTACACATTCCATTATTGAGATTACTTTTTTTATTTCCTCTACCGTCGAAGGGTGAGTTAGAGGGGAATTCATGTTTGAAGCTTGGGAATCTGAGATGCTTGTGAGATTATTTTTTGCAACTAAAGTGAATGTCCCAATTTCTGCTCATGTAAGAGATAACTCGTTATAAAGAAGGTGTAAAAAATTGTATTGTGATCAAAATTTGCAGAGTAATTGATTAATTCTTTAATAATAAATCAACCAATTCAAAAACTATTTAAGGAAGTTATTTCAAGATGCTTAAGTATTAGTAATTTGTAATTAAATACAATGCTCTAAATATCCGTATTTCTGCTCATGAAAAATAGCGATGTACGTATTTCTACTCACCGTTCGTACCAATTTCTGCTCACATAATATGTTGCCTTTTCAGGTTAAAATAAGTTACATCTTTTATGGAGATGTTTTATAACACAACAGTAAAGCATAAAATAATGATAAAGAAAAAATAAAATGCCTTCGAGTAGAAATAGAGGTTAGAGCATATATTGAATTGTGAGGTTATGTTACTAAAATTTTACATCCAGAGCACAATGCGGTATCTGTTTTTGTTATTAAATAAGAAATTTTGCTACAAAAACTATTTTCTGCCCAATTATCGAATATCAATAGCGACGTTGTGCCTTAGCACAACCAGCTAAAACACGGTCAAAAAATCACGAGTCTCTCCTTTTAAAAGTTTTTCGTTGCATATGCTGCACTTTGATTGGCCCCAAGCTCGTGCAACACTCGCGTAAATGTTCAAATAATTTAGAATTATTTTGTTGCAACTATAGTACAAACGTAACGCATATAATAATAAGAAAAATACGAAATGAGCAGAAATGGGGACATGAGCAGAAATTGGGACATTCACCTTATGATGCTGTAAGAAATGTTTGGTTTTGTCTAGGGTAAGTCCGGGTGAGATAGTCATATTTTCGTTTGGAGCCTCCTACAGCCAACCTATTTGAAATATAGCAGCGAAAATGACGTAGAACAAAAGTTCAATCCTTTGTCTACATATCCGTTAATATCAATGAACGAAAAATGATTATTTAATACACAAATTTCAGAAATGGAAAAAAAAGTGCCATTGCCCATCTCTCCCTTAATGTCCGGGAAAGATGGGCATATATACCTTTCAGGCTAACAAGTTGTGGATCTTACCTAGTTATCACAGATCCATTCTAGTTTTCGTCCACTTTTGTTTCTGCCCGCTCAAAACTTCTTTAGGCTTTTGCTGTGAGTCGTCTAATCCGCATGTTTGACACATAGTGTCAAACGCTGTACAATTTTCATGAGCCCAATAACCACATAACTTACATTTTAACCAGTCTTCTTTTTTTCTTCGTTTCAAAATAATTTTCTCCGCATCCTCTGCAATTATTAATGTCAAAGGCAGACTCTTGAACGAAATCACATTTATTGCCAAATTTTATTTTCTTAGAGGACTTTTGTTGTTTTAATTATTTTTCCGCCTTTGCCCTGTCACTCATTATTCGAGTGTTAATATGTGTTTGTGACGTTAATAATTTTCCCAGTTGTTTGACGCGATTCCCTGAGTAGGGAAGTTTTGAGCGGCACAGGAACGATATCTTCCAAAACTTGGGTTGGCGTACGTTCTTCATCAATTTCAGCAGCAAGACCCGTGGTACTTGGTTGATTCAAGTGTACATTCTGTTTCAAATTAGTAAAGACCATATTAGATGGACCGGGATCATTGCGAGGACCATTCTAGGTTATACCTACAAAACCAGCCTGCAAAATATCTGAAATTATATAATATTCACCATCTCTCCCTTAAAGCCCTGATAAGATGATCATTCCCATTTCACTTAGACTAACAAACGGAACCCTGAATACTTTACGGTTAAAAACACTGTAAACAATACACTATCGAAAATACATCTTGAGAACTAAAAATATTCAACATAAATAACACAAACAAGGTGGCCAAAATATAGATCAAACATTTTGAAGCACTAGCTTAAATTTCACGGTGGATTTACAAACCTTTAAAAACGTTCTATTCCAACAGTTTTAACTAAGAATGTTGCTTGTCTATAACACTTTGTACCCATGTAGGTTTTGGTATTACCGGTGGAGGTAAATGATGAGGAGACAATACCTTCCACTCTCATGCGGACCTACTACCGCACACGTGTTCGGGATGGGAAGGACAAACAGAAGATGCACGTTGGTGTAACCAAAGGGGTTTTATTGCAGTCGCGTGCAACCACTGGATATGCACGCGAAATTGCTCGACATCGAGCTAAACCGACCAAACAGGTGGGGTCGTATATTGAACACAACAATGCCCAACGGGCGAAAGCCAACAAAATGGCAAAATGCCCAACGGGCGAAAGCCAACGAAGTGGCAGTGTCGCAGTTATGCGACCGAACGTATCGCTGAACACGTGGTAGCACGTTGTATCGAACGTTCTGGAAACAGACGTTTCCAAAGGCTAGTCAGAACAGACTGGGGTGAACCTGCATGGCGACGCACGCACGAACTGCCAGATCCCCACTCCTGCACAGTACGCAAGGAGGGGGCAGCTCATTCCCCACACCCACGTGGACGCAGCGCCATCTAGCGTTTCCTTCTAAGAAATACTGCCACTGTCCATCTCTCCCGTATGACCATCTCACCCTGACTTACCCTAATTGTTTGTCGCTAGTATTTTCTTTTCTTTACCCGCTCTAAGTTGAATTTTTTTAATTATGTTTTCTTTGCTATAATTCTTTAATGTTTAAGCAACCTCTATACAAGGCAGGGAGTCGTAATTACCACAACTAACACAAAAGGGGCGCGATTCCGCGTCTTTATATGTCATGTTTGTGGATAAGGTGAGGGGACCCTCTTCTGGGTTGTACGGAACGTTACATTTTACACATCAGTACCCTAAATTACGATTTACCGCGACATGTCCGATACGTTGACATCTTTTACATTGAATTCTGTCATTCTTCAATATCTTTTCCCATGATATAAGGGAATGCTTTATTTTACTGTTCGTGGATAATTGAACTGAATAAATTGGCAGATTCCTGCCTTCTTTTAGAGAGCTGTTTGTTTGGAATTTATGTACAGAAAAGAATTTTATGCTGTTTATTTTAATTTTTTGGAGTTTGGCTGAAACCGTTTCTTTGTCGAAACCACCTTCTAGATTTTTTAATAGTATTGAAACTTTTCATCTGGTTTTGGAGTGTATGTAAAAAAAACTCTATTTCGTTCGATTTGAATACTACACAAGTTATCGTGTATAAGGAACAGAAGTGGGCCTAATACAGATCCCTGTGGAACACCACTCCGGGTGCATCGCGGGGAAGAGTACTGAGGGCCACGCGCATTAACGACAACGACCTGCTGACTGCGATCCGTTAGATAGGAGCGAAACCAGTTAAGCGCGGGAGAAGAGAGGCCAATATGATGCAGCTTGGCAATCAACAGGTCGTGATCAAGCGTGTCAAAGGCTTTAGAAAAATCCAGAGACGTGACGACCGTCAGGTGGCGAGAATCCAGCGCACGCAGAATGTTATCAGAAATATGTAGCATAGAAGTCGCGGTACTGAACCCACGTCGAAATCCTGACTGGTGATGCGGAAGGACACCACACTGTTCTACAAAGTGCTGCAGTTGCCCGCAGCATAGCCTCTCGAGAAGTTTCGACAGGAACGGGATTAAGGAAATAGGACGAAGCGAGGTTAATGCCTGAGCATTGGAAGAAACGGTGGTTTTTGAAATAGGATGAACTATTGCATGTTTCCAGATAGAAGGGACTGCACCGGAGGATAAGGATGAGTTAAAGATATGGAGAATCGGATCAAGACAGTGAGGAATACAGTAGAGGACCTTTGTGCCAGAAATATCATTAGGACCAGCTGATGTAAGTTTGATGTCTTCAAGCGCACGATAAAGGTCGTTGAGAGAAAACGGAGAGAAGGAGAAGCTGTTGGCAGTAGAGGAGGAGAGAAATTTAGCAACAAGCTCAGACGGGACGCTGGTCTGAGGGAGTGAGTCAAGGAAGTGGTTGTTTATACGGTTAGGGTCGTGTAGAGGTGTAAAAGAGGAGGGACGTCGTCGGGGAGAGTGCAGACTAGAAAGAGTGATGTGATGCCAGAATTGCCTGGAGGAAGACGGAGCAGTAGCCAGCTGAAGAAACAAGGCCCGTTTTTCTGACCGAATTGCGCGTGTATATAAGTTACGTAGGTTTTTGTAATTCGACCAGTGTAGTGCCCTCTGGGATCTTTTAAATTTAGCCAACGCTTTGTTACGCATCTTAAGAAACCTTTGTACGTTACACGTCATCCACGGCGATGGAGGTTTGGTTACCCGGATTCGTTCAATAGGCGCGAAGCGATCGAAGAGTGAGGATAAGTGCGCATGAAGGAAGTTCGCTTTATCGTCAATAGAGGGAGTGTCGTAAAGAGGAGACCAGTCAATACACTGGAGAGCAGAATTGAACTCGTCGATCGGAATCGCTTTTAAGTTTCTACGTAGCAGATATTGGGGCGAGCGCGACAACGAGGGAAGATCAAGAACAACGTAAGTTAAAGCGTGGTCGCTGATGTGACTAGCATCCAACAAGCCACACGCGACCGGATTAAGATCTCGTGATAACATAATAAGGACAATAAGCGTTGACGATGATTTAATGATACGCGTAGGTTGAGAGATAATTTGTTTGAGAGAAAGAACAGTCATAAAATGGGTTAGGAGCCTAGTGTCCACATTGTTCGGCAAGTTCATATTGACATTAAAATCACCCAGACAGATTAGGTGATCGGCATTGCAGTACGTGTCAAGTAGATAGCTGAGCAGTGCGTCAAGACACCCAATGTGGTAACTTGGAAGGCGATATACTGCCAGAATTAAAACATGAGTACAGTTAAATGTTAATAGAATGCCAGCGATATCAAGAAGCGGATCACAGTTGTACATAATCGGTACACAATGTCATAGCGAAAACTGGTCTTAACGTACACTGCAATACCGCCACCACGGCGGAGTAGATCAGAATGCCTGTCAACGCGTAGTAAGGTGTAACCCGGAATTATCAGGAATGAAGAGAGAATACCCTCGTGCAACCAAGTTTCGGATAAAGCTACGACATCAAAATTGTACTTCGCAAGCAGGTCAACAATATCCGTGGAATGCAAGGTAAGAGACCGTAAATTGAGATGCGCAATCACAAGGTGGTTCGTGTACGCAGATATAATGTTAGTAAGCGATGCGTCGCTCGTTGACAGGACGGTAGAGCCGGCATCGGTTAAAGCTGCAGAAGCAAGAGTAGAGAGCAGTGGTCTGTGCGGGCCGCATGACGTAGACCAGGAGCACAATATCGCAGGAGCCGGCCGTAAGCAGGATCCCGTGCGAATCAGATAGCCAGGCGATGATCGTCATTGCGGATGCGGGAGAGTTGCAGCAGAGTGTGCTGCAGAAATTGTAGAATGATGTGGCCGAAGCTGAAAGGAGTGAGCCTGCAACGAGCCGTCCAGTAGACCAGTAGAAGAGAGCTGAGGCGCAGAGGAGATATCCGGCGTATTGGAGTTATTAGAAACAGTTTGCTGCCCCATCTGTACCATTTGAGCAAACTGCTGCGGCGAGGAATATTTGAACGGCCGCGAATTCTCGTTCGGTTTAACGTAGACAATTCCCCGCTTCATCCACACGTAACTGCAGTGGTGGGTTTTGCCCAAAGCCTTGGCCTCCGCAAGTCTGCGTCTCACCTCTTTAGAGGAGCGTTCGTTGATAAATACAAGCGTCTTCGGCCACGAGGGATGTATATCCGAGGCCCAGAGATCCTTCCGATTCTTCTTGCCCATCAACCACGCGTCCCTTGTGAAGGTAGTTAAAAACCGCAACGTAATGGGCCAAGCCATATTCGGTTTAGTCCTAATTCTGGCCGCGGCAACGCTAGAGATAGTCAGTTGCAGATTTTCGTTCGGCACCTCGGGGATACCCGTGATGATAAGTTCGAAGTCTCTGTTGGCAGCAGCAAGACTGTCAAGACGTCGTGAAATGTCCTGCGACGGAGGAAGCATATCATTAGGAAAGGTCGTGATCTTGTTTTCAAGATTTGATATCCTTTGCTCGTAACAAGAGACTGATGCGAGGCAGAGACGATATTGACACGGTTTTTTAAATCCCCCACAATGACTTTTATTTGGGCGAATTCAACCTGTTAAGTACACAGCTGATACAGTCGGTGAAGTAGCTAGCTGAATACAGCGATTGCCAAAAGATGTCCTTCGTCGTATGTAGGTAAAGTCGATGGAGACAATGACGACACGAGCAGCGATGCAAAAACAGGGGCAAAAACTACGAAACAATAGACGTAACGGCTTAGTAAATTGGATCGAGACGAAGAAAGAAGGAATATAATCACTAAAATTAACACTTTATAATAGCGACAGAGGAGTGAAACGGCGGCTAGCACCTTATGATCACACGACGAACACTTTGTAACAAAATGATTAGCGAAAAGATGGAACCACTGGAAGAAAATACGAATAACAGCGGGAGCGAGATAAACCGTGTGCACCTTGACTGACACTTGACAGCACAAAAATGTATATGTGTTTCGTAAAACGTCCATCTACATATAAAGCCAAAGCATATTTTGCTGTATATTTAATTGAAGCTGATGCTGTTGTTGATGCGAATATTTTTTTTCATCCTTATTGCTCTCTTTGGAGAATCTGCTGTAATAGTTTTGACCATTAAAGCAGCATCCCTTTTTTCGGTCTTTCTGAAACTGGCACTAGCCGGAAATGACAATTCCTGTGAACTATAGTTTTCTACCAAAGCTGAGGTTCTCTGTCTTTTTGTCTCACTATTAACATCATCGAACTTTCATGATGGTCGAACTACTTTTCTGGTAAGTGTAATAGCTACTTTGTTATCCAGCCATTTGTTATATCGCATGCTAAATACTTGTAACGAGCGACTACATTTCTTCCATTTATCAGTAAAATTACTGTTTAAGTTTGCCACGATATTTTTACATGCTGGTAGTGTGGGTCTTCCGCATGTTCACTTAAATATAATTTGTTTAGAACATGAGACAAAACTGCGGAGTTCTTATGTATCATGCCCTGCTTACGCCAAATTTCAAATAGTTCTCTTCTTGATAGGGACATGGCAACTGAAAAAGTGTAATATATTAATTGTTTGCAGACCTTTGCAGTTAACTTTAGTTAAAAAGAAATTAAGATGAACAATAGAAGTAGGGGGGAAAAATACAGCAGATCCACGCTGATCCGTGAATTGCGGGACTTTTACATTCTCAGAAAAACTAGAATCGCTATAATATGTGTAATGAAAATGAAGTTATTGCTACTCGGAGCTTATGGAAAGAATTTTCAAACAAAATACGTTGACATGTTTCCTTACCTTGCGATAATATTTCTACCAAACTATTCCAAACTACACAAAATAAGAATATATTCAGCGATCCGCACAGCAAAACGCACAAACAGATACTGACGCAGGCAGAAAAATATTATACGGGATTATAATATACGGGAAAACCCTTGTGCCAGGGCATTATTTTATGACAAGCAGATAGTCACCGGCTACCTGAGACAAAGCTGAAATAGAAATTTTCCGATACTAACAACATCCAATTTTTCAATTATTCGTCGCTAGGCTTGCTATTTGGCCCACTATGGGATGCATTGTTTACATTGGACAAATGAACAAAGGTCACGAACAGCTCTGATTCTTATCTACTATCCACCTTGCACTTATCGTGGTGAAAAAATTTTTTTAAGCACTTTCAATTTTGAGTTTTGTTCAGCTAGATAGCCCATTTTGACCACTCGCGACGGCTGTTAGCTGCTGATACCAAGTTTAAACTAAATCTTATTTTTGTCTGATATGCGCGTCCGCCATTTGTTTTTGTTGCAATTTTGACATCAGATTTGTAATCAGCGACCTCGAAAACTCCAGGATACCAGATTTAGACCAAATTTTATGTTTTTGTCATATGCGGCCCGCCATTTTGTTTCTTTGCAGTTTTGACCTCAAATTCATAATCAGCGACCTCGAAAACTCCAGGATACCAAGTTTAGACCAAATTGGATGTTTATGAGATATGCGCGTCCGCCATATTGGGTGCGCCATTTTGTGTTTTGCAATTTTTACTTCAGATTCGTAATCAGCGACTTCGAAAACTCATGGATACCGAGTTTAGACCAAATTTGATGTTTTTCTAATATGCGATCCGCCATATTGCGTCCGCCATTTGGTGTTTTGTAATTTTTACCTCAAATTCGTAATCAGTGACCTCGAAAACCTTAGTATACCCATTTTTGTACAAATCAAAGGTCACCTTTATGTTTTGGGTAGGTTTTCTTGATTTTCGACCATGTGTGACGTGGCCATCGAGGATTAGCAAAACCTTGATTGTTGAGGTAGAAGCAACGAAGCTAAGGAAATGCTTCATCCATCTGAGAATCAGTTCACCCACCATACACCCACTATCACTGCACAGCTTCAAGAGCCTGACGGTGCGCCATCAAAATATTTTGCATTGTGATTTTTTCTCGGTATTATTAATACAGGTGGAACGAAATTCCCAGTGGCATTAGCACAGACAACCAATGAAACATGTTCACCACGCTCGGCACTACTTAGAGCACCAACTTGCTTCTTTCCCTTGAGAACAAATACTTTTGTAGGCTTTTGAACGGTGCTAAAACCAGATTCTAATTCTAAGACCAGACTCGTCCATGTTGTAAATCCGGTGTTGTGAAATGATTTCGTCAGTCACCAACTTCTCTATTACATTATTTTAGGCTTTTTGAACGCCCTCGCTCTTGCAGCTGACGTCGGCTCAGGACTTCTCAGTGAGATATTGGGATTACGCTCTCTAATCCCTTTCAGCCAATCCCAACCGACCATTTGACTAGACTTGTCAAATCTGAGGTCCAATCCCATCCTTTCTCCCAGCTGGTAAGCCAATTTTCTTATGTTACTGGTGGTAAACTTAAAAAATCTGCTTTTAAAATAAAGATGGTTCTACTTCTGGGTGAAAGATTGGCTTGAAGCGATCAAGATTTGCGAAATGACAGCGAAGTGTGGCCTGTGGTACATTAAACTTCTTGGATGCCTGAAGCCATCCCATGTGTTCTTCCTTTTGACAGCAATCGTACTTCATTCTGATACGTAGGCGCTGTGGGGTAAGATGACATAGTATGCCATCTTAAAGCGACGTTCAGTATGTCATCTTACCTAAAAGTGAAAGAAAAAATGTATTGCTTTCTAGTGACAAAAACTTTATGACTTCTTTCTCAGCTGTACAGTATACATGATGCATATTAACGCTACTTTACACAAAATTCATCTAATACTTTAAATTCCTTACCTGACGGGTATTTTTTCGTAACAGTACATAAACCAGAACAATTCTTTTTTCGGTCACAGAATCAGACAACTCTCCAGCACATCCAAACGTGCGTGCGCCGGTGTAACGTTTCTAGGCGTGGCGTTGACGCGAGTTACAGGATTTCGGGATAGGCCCGAGTGGCGCGCATTAAAGAAATGAATTTCACGAACCAGAATCTTTCTTAATAGTGTTAATTCACTAAGAACACTGTCTACGTATAACTATTTAACAAAGTTAATGACCTTTTAGTCACTATAAAATGGCGTAAACAATAGTAACGCAAATAATAGTAAATGAATGACGCTTGGTCGATATAGAACGCAAATAATACTAATTGACGTTTGGTCGATATAGAACATAAATAATAATAAATGATATTGGTTGATCTAGGTTGCGACTATTGGAAATGGGTTATGAAATAAAGTGTAAAACAGTATATTCTTTATAAACTCTAGTTTATTTTACTCAGCTCGGAAGGACGTCGTATCGTGCTGAAGGCAAGACTCGAAGTGAAGAGAAAACGCAAAGGCAATTCGAAAAGTCCGTTGTCCACTTAAAAAGGGACAGGCCTGCGTTCTGTCTCTTACCCTTGCAGTTAGAATAAGGATTCCCTAACAGACCCATGGGCCCGCTGGCCTCTGGTTTATTGCTTTTGTCAGCGGTTCTCATACGTAACCAAATTCATTTTTGTGTTACCAACAATCCAACAGCGACTCGTGGTCGGTACAAAGAGAAAGAATACCTATGATCGATATAGCAGGAATTGACCTTAATGGCTAGGCAATGATAGAATTTGATCGGATTGCTTGATCTGGATTTATGAGGAGTTAGAATTTAGTGGTAGAGAGAGAGAGAGTTGTTCCAAATAATTGCTTCCATGGTGCTCAGGCGTTAATTAAAACGATCTGAGATAAATACTTCCACGGTGCTCAGGAGTTGGCTGAAACAACCTGAGATGGAAGATTCACGTTGTCCAGGAGCCGTTTTAGGAGCTACCCAGAATGCTAATTATAAATGCTATTTCAAGACTTGTTCGTTCTCTGAATATCGGAGAGATAATGAATAATGAATCGGTTGATGGGCTGTAGTTATACCCATTTCGGTCTTCGAGCGCGCTCCAATCACGATTTAGACCGATTCGTAGTTGCACATATCGCAAATTTATGTAATCCTATTAGATTCACACTTCTGTCAACTTCTTGTTATGCATAAAGCTGTGCACAAATCTTTAATCCTGATGCGGAGCTTTTTCAGGAATTGGAGCATTTAACCACGCTTCAATGTATAAAAAATGAAAACGATTTCCTTCGGGACAAGTTCCACCAAGGAAAATAATCATTAATTCGAGGAATTCCACATAATCACCTCTTGGTTGCTTCGGCTGTATAGTATTGAAGCAGAAGTTCAATTTTAATTGTATGTCTTGGAGCTTTCCACTAACATAATCGTCTTCTATACCTGACCGAAAACTTGATTGTTTAATTTTTGGCCAAGCTTTTTGAAATTTCTTGAATAATGGTATTTCAGGAGCTGAAGATTTCGATATATTTTCTTCGAACACACTTTTTAAAACAATTTCATACATATGGTGACGACGTGGAAAGTACAATAAATCTCGCCCGACCATTTGCTCTAAAATAACACAAGCACCTTTCAATCGTCCCATATTTGTAGAAGTTGTATCGCTGCAAATCGCTTGTACCGTATCTGTTAGTTGCAAATCTTCTAACATTTCGCATATTGCTAACGCTTGTTCTTTACCAGTAGATTCTACTATCGCAGAAACTTCCAGGAGTTTTTCTTTTTGTTGATATGTAATAATTACATGCAATCTCTCTACCCGTCCTTTGCCAGATAAGCATGGTACCTAGCATTTTTCCATTGCGTACCATGAGGAGCCGGCCATACAAAGCCATTCTCTCCTCCTTTGAGAGGAGGCCCGTCTTCCTGGGCCGTGCAAGGTAGACGGTGTGGTCCTCCGGACCAAGTGGCAAGTCGTCCCTCCCTGCTCGGCCCCGGCCGTTGAAGAGAGGCTCTTGGACCCCGTGGCAGCGTGGGGGAAAAGGATGCGGTCACACTGGGCGGCACGGTCAGCCCTGGGGGAACTCCCGCTCTCCGATTGTTTGTACACTCACTAGCCGCATGACCCGCATTCTTGTCGAATTGTTTTCCGCTGTTCCCTTTCTGTTAAATTTCTATCTGCTCCAATCATTGATCCTGGTCTCCCCTTTTGTCTTTGAGTTAAGGGGGTCGTCTTATGTGGCGGCCGGTTTTTTTTCGCTTTTTGGAGAATTTTTTTTTACGAACCATGAAAACACAATATCGTGGAATGTGTACTATATATTTGTTAACATTTGAACAGTTATTCAGAATGTTTTGAAGTTAAAATATAAGTTGGTCGACGGTTGACATGATTCCGGCAGTCCTGCTCATCTGAAATCAAAAAGTCAAACGGCACATTAATTTGTAGACTTGTGGTTATAGCCGGTATCAGAATGAAGTCAAAATATTGGAAATTTTATGTTTGGCACAGTTTTGAAAATAAAGTTACGATTTTTATCATTTTCTTCGACTTTTTTAGCTTGAAAAAAAGCTATGACAGATATGACAATGATTCTGGTACGGGTTGGAACTATGAATGTACTGAACATACCATCAAAATTTGAGCGAATTCGGTTCGGTAGTTTTTAAGATATCGTGTTAGCCAATTTGAAAAGTGCAATTCCTCTGCCTCTTGGAAGTCCCACAAAGTCGCTTGCTCCTCCCTGATATCAATCCTGGCTTTTTTGCCAAATTACTCGAGCATCGCTCGAACCGGTGAATGCATTGTCGCGATAGTGAGCATAGGCTTCAGCATTGCAGCCAATTTGCAAACCCAATGTATTCATCGTCTTCAAAATTACTTGGAACCCTTCGTCGAAAATAATCACAGCCAATAAGCAGGCAATCTCAACAATCTTTGGGCCAGAATGAAGGTGTTTCGGTGCAAAGGTCCAGATGAGCGAATTGAGCGACTCATTGTTGTTTTGAGTTTCCGCTCCCAAGCATCTGATCAATAGATCTTCTCTTGATAAATCTTCGTAGATTGGTTTGATTACATTCTGCACTTGTTCTGACAATGGCGCCTGGTCGTGATGAAAATCTGTTCCCTGAACTTACACCAACTGTTTTCACCTGCTGGGCAATATTCGTGCTGTGGATTATTATCTGTAGAGTAATTGTGGTAGAATGTTGCCCATATCTCTTTTTTCATCTCTTCAGTGGAATCTGCATGCCTACGAATTGCCAACCCATAATACTTCGTTAACTCGCCTATGACTTTATCAGTTAATTTGCCAGATCTCTTGCGGCCAATCCCTTTATTGTTTTTTTTTTGGCAGTTTGGAGCCGCGACCCCATCCTTCTTTCTACGTGCCCAACACATTCTTTTTTACTGACTGGATATTCTGTTCCGTATGGCTCAGCTTTCAAAATCCTAGTAAAAGTTTTGCTATCACCGTCACCTATGTATGTAACGTATTTCCCACCATATTTAGGTAAGGATCGTGAAAACATTGTGACGATGGCATCAATTTCCATTTTTCCTGAGCTGCCGGTGTGATTTATAGTGCATTCGTCCTTAAAAGAGGCATACCATTCCTCATAACTGATTTGATCACTCTCTTTTTTTATTTTCCACAAGTTGCATGCACCACAGAAACTACTCATTACACACGTATCTAGAACTGTGTTCGAATATTTTCCAATCAATGTAGTGTGGGAGATGGGAATTGGGAAATGATAAAGCTGAATGAAAAACCCACAGTATCTGTTATATTTTGGAGATGTTACTCGGCTACACCTCGTCGCCGGACTGCCTCTCGATCTCTGGACGACGAGTCACGCGCTAAGGACCGGGCGTCCTTATCCAAACAAATGCCGTCATCAAGACGGCGACGCATATCGCGGAGGGCCCGAGGTGTCTATGCCTCGGTGCCCGACTCGACGCCGTAGCGATCCAACCTAGATACATATTCCCACAGTAGAGACACCAAATAAAGATGAAAATCTACGCTTTTTCCACGTGCCGTCTCCAGAAACTGAAAATGCATCTTCTGGCTCTCCGGCTTCTTTATTAAAATCTTTTTCCTGGGCAACAGCTTGGGACAATACAATTTTATAAACGGCAGATGATGCTATGTGAATATTTTCTAAACACCCGTAGTATGCACTTTTACTAATACTTTGACACATATCCATCAAGCCGCAGAAAATATTCAGTCCTTCATGACCTATCCCTAACAATCGCATCACAAAATTGAAGCGACAGTTGATTTCAGCTGCATTTTTAATCATCGGACACGAATTAATCACTAGCGGCGAATCACATTTGCACGTCATAAAATTTTTAAAACTAGCGCCTCGAAAATTTGACGATTCGAAATCCACTTCACCTTTACATTTTTTGCATATTACAGCTGAAGATATAGTAGAAAATACAGTTGCAAATTCCAAGATGCAGTAAGCGAAATTTGAAAAAAATTGTCACGTCGAATTCTTTAGTGTCTAAAAGCTTTTTCGCCGATGTTGAAGTAAAATCCGTACTTTGCTCGGCCGTATACTGATTACCACGAAACGTTCGTTTCTTGGTGCGATCAGTATATGCAGTAGAATATTTACTTCCTTTTTTATCCATCATATTCGTAATATATGTCACTCTCAATACTGTGCGTGAACTGCGCTGCTTGAACACTAAGTCAAGGCTAAGCTAACTGTTACTATTTCTGCTATAGCGTCTCATTCGACAAAGGAATTCAGCGTATAAGCCGAAATATTATAACAAAGTCTCCGGAGCTCTGACCCGGCTCGGCGCATACGGCGTGGCGCTTCGTTCTACGGCTAACTTTCCAACGACGTCGAATATCGCAAAATCCTTTTACTCACATATTCTACAGATGTTATAGGAGCAATTTAGAATTTTTTTGATTTTTTGGACCTATCACACCAGACGACCCCCTTAATAGAAAAAGTTTGTCATTTTCAATATTCATCATGGTTAATGCATCACTATGAGCGATATCAAAAAGATCGTCTACTGAGTGAAGAAATTTTTTACTCTGTTTTGTTGTAGTTCATTTTAGCGTTTTTGAGACCCGTGCAATAGTCGCAAACTTTCATACAACGCTATTAGTTTTGTAATACTATTGTACGATTGTCTTAGGTAGGGGGATACGTGCATTCTCCCAAAACACTTCCACTTCTTTTATTACCATCACGGCACTTGGTCAAGTTTCCAATTTTATTTTTCGCAAATTGTAAAACAATACACGTAAAACTTGTCTATTACTAGGAAGTTTTGAGCTAATAATTTGACTTTCGTCATGCTCCAGCAAATATATTGTATTAGAATTTCTCCTTTCCATTTTCCTAAATTCACTTTCTATTTCAATATGACGACGTTTGCTGTTACTAGCGAAGGTCAGGTACAGGCTTCCTTTATTACTGAGGTAGTTAATGAAAAGAATACACGCTAGAGTCTATTTCATCACACTCCTTTATATCACCGCGAACTAGCGATGCGCGCTGTTTTAACACAGTCCAAGAACCAGATAATATACTTTTACAAGTATATTATATAGTAAATGACTCGACACAGTACCTTAGAGGACTAGTACAAGACTGAGAGCTCGCGTCACCTTTGGGGGGCTGTTTACACAGCCCTCGCACAGGTACGTGTCCCTCAAGCGACGCCGGAAACACGCGGGAAAAATTGACGCGAAAATGCGTGAGCAGCGGAAGTTATCCACTTCCGCACGCCGAAAAGTACCTACCTAGGCGAGTCTGTCTGCCAGATAGGTAACGCGGCGATAGCCTGAGTCATTCCAGCCCACGGTGAAAAACCCGAGAGTACCTACCTACACCAAACGGTACAATTATCCCTTACTGGCGAAGGCGAGCTAGCGACGAAGCCGCTACATTACAATAAAAGGTCATTCGCAGGGAAAAACCAGTGAGGGTCACTAAATGGATGACTGGATTTTGCACCTGGGGTAGCTGGCTTACGTACTGCCGTGACTTAGACGTTGCTTTATATGCTAAGCTTAATTCAAAGATTTTGAGTTTATTGTTGGAAGTAATATACAATTGGGCTATACTTCCGAAAACCGGTCAAACCCGATTGGGCTGAAATTTTGCAAATAGCTTCATTTTGCATAAAAATAACGTTTGCGAGAAGGATTTTTGGCGACTCGAAAATTTTTTTTTTACCATTTCAATGTCATTCTCTATCTTACCGACAGAGCGGAGAATCGGATTCAACAGTTATTCAGTGCATTCTCCTTATTAATCTCCTAAAATCTATAAAACAGAGATCAACTTAGAAAGAGATATCAGCTTGATACTGGGTATTAGTATTGGTTTTGGGTTAGTTTGGGGCGGGGGGCGCGCGCCCGCTCGCGGGCGCGTAAAGCATGGTAGCGAACCGATGTGAGTTTACACGGGGCCAAGCTTCAATGCATTCTCCTTATTAAATTTGACTCAAATTTTGCGTACAGGATTTTTTAAACACATGTACGAATCGAAGGTCCTGGATCAGGATGAGAAGGCGCTGTTTTATTTTTTATCACACCTATCTTGTGGGTGTTGACAGTCGCGGTCGCTGGGCCCGTGACTCGTGCGCCTGTTCCAGAGATAGAAACAATGTTGCGAGAATAATAAAGAGAATGTTTGAATAACTGTTGTATCCTATTCTCGACTCTGTCGGTAAGGTAGGGAACGGCATTGAAATGGTAAAAAAAAAATTCGAGTCGCCAAAAATCCTTCTCGCAAACGTTATTTTTATGCAAAATGAAGCTATTTGCAAAATTTCAGCCCAATCGGGTTTGACCGGTTTTCGGAAGTTTCGCCAAAAATAAAAAAATGTTTGATTCCTATAGCTAAAGACCACCATACTGGGCACCGTGTCGATTGCGCGTAGCTACGGCCCTGACGAGTTGCGCCAGGCGGCAAAACACCGTGCTCGTGTTCCCGCTGGATATTTTCTCAAACAGTCCGAGTTAAAAACCGTTCTGACATTTTTCGTGGATGGTTTCTTCTTCAGCAATGTCTACAGAATCCGATACTGTGTAGCGAATTTGTGCTAGATAAACAACTTTTCGTAAAAATGCAAAAATATTGAGAAATCATTATTACAGTATTTCCTCATTGCGGGCTCGGTGTGGTGTACACGATACGGACATTTCGCTATCCCCACCACTTCTGTCTCACTCTTGTCCGGCGAAGGCGAGAGCGAGATGGAATGAGAGCGAGCGAAAGGCACTGAAAGCGAGCGAGGACGGTACAAGACAGACGACGCGTTGATGTTTTCGTGCTCACGGTAAGCGCTTCTCGCCACCATCGCGCACGCTCGCCGCGCACGCAGTGTTCCATCTCGCTCGCCCCTTCGGCCAGAAAGAAGCGAGAAACGAACTCTCGGAATTAGGGCTCTGTTCACGACACGGGCTCTACGCCGGTCCCGGACCAGCGAGCCGCTAACGAGTAAATACTGTATTTCAAAACTTCAACTCAATTGCGACACGGGTTTCCGTTGTCCAATCTCTTTGAAAATTTACACATATCATTTTCTCACCAAACATCATATTTTAGGCGGGTAAGACAAAAAAAAACTCAAAAAAAAATTTTCCCCAATAACTAAATATTCTTTCAATCAGAATACACAGTTTCCACAAAATTGAAACTAATTATTGTTAAAACCATAAATATTACTTTAGTTTCCAATATTCATTTTATAACTCTACGTTACGAATATTAGACCAAAGTTTTATGAAAATTAGAATATTGTTTGACATACGATCCGCTATATTGAATCGGCCATTGTGAATTTTGAAAATTTAAGTACCTTACCTTATATAGAGGAGGGTCGCAGGTGATTTGAATATTATAAAAGATGGTCGCGACTCAAAAAAGGTTTGAAAGCACTGATACAGACAGGCAATATACCAACACAAAACCTACACGATTTTAGTCGAGTAGTGACATCTGTAGTTTGTTTAAGGGAGTCCCTACCCACCCATGATGTAAGGACATAAGGTATGTCCTCCCCACTTTCCGCCATGTTAAAATATGGCCGCCTAGTTACATTATGGGGTTTATAATGTACTAACCTAACGTCGTGTAGCGTAAACTCTAGCGGCGCGAAGTTAAAACAAGATCACACAAATGTAATAGGAAAGAAAAGTAAGGGTGAAGTTAGAATAAGGCCCAAAGTGTTTGAAAACAGTTAGAGATCCTTTTGGTAAACAGAAATAGATGTATGTGTGCGTGGCCACTGATATTTCCCGATCTTGCTTCGTAATTGTTATTGTTAATAAAGTTAATAAGATAATTGGAAAAAATGTATTTTTTATTGGTAAAGTTGCCCTACAAAAAATGAGCCTGTGCGAGCGAAGCTGCAGTACATTTACATTATACATTAACGGAACGTGCTTGGTCTTCTGTCGTGCGCGCTACTGTAAAATTTAAAACGACTTTTCAAACGTCACTGTCTATCGATTCCCGATATCGCGCTGCTTGGCACCTACTTCACTCTATAATAAAACATATTGTGACGAGACTCGCAACAGTATGTACTGTTACGTTACCAGTTTTTAATGCAACTGTCATATTGGTTGACAATGCAATATGGAGGATCTTGTGAAGGGCACGTTATTGGCTAATCTGGAAGGCCGCGCAAGAGCACACCTTATATCCTTACATCATGTCCCTACAGCACACTTCGTTGCGACAACATTGCAGGAACGTTGTAGCAACCTTGCAATATTGCATGGTTGCAGCGCAATGTTGCTGTAACGTTGCTGCAACGTTATGCACGGGGCGGACATAGAATTATTGCTGCAACGTTGCATCAATGTTGCGGTGGAAATATTGCACGGCAACGTTCCTGCAATATTTCTGCAATGCTGCGCCAGTATTGCGGCAACGTTCCTGCAACTACCATTTAAACCTAAAATATTTCCGTTGTTTTTAATGATACGAGAAAATGTCTAAGGAAAAAATGTTTGCTTCAGAGAGACAATTATTCTGACGTAGACGATTTTTTTCTCAAGGTTATATTTCCCGAAATTTCAAGATCATCAATGATTTTTTTTAATGGGATTACTTATTTTCATTACTGTAACGTTATAGCCAATAAAAATACAAATTCAATCATGCATAATATGTTGTTTTTTTGTTCAGCAATCATTTTTTTCTTGAGACATTTTCCCGTATCAGTTAAAACAACGGAGATATTTTAAGTTTAAATATTAGATGATGCACCCTGTATATTTTAATGTGTAGAATGACACAAGGTGGAAGTTGTAGTACATACCTACAGTAGCGGACAAAAAAGTTACCACTTTTTCGAACCACTCTGCGTTTATTACTTTTTAATATCAACTTAAAACTGCAGTATGTGCCTAATACACATATCTTGAAAGAGAATTAATAGCTGTATAAAACCCAGTTACAGTTGAATTTAATTACTAACAAATACAAAACCCTACATATCATTAAACAAGACAACACATTTTTAAAGCCAACAAAAAGTTACCACTTTTGAATATTAATAAAAAAATCTAATATTTTGTGGAGGCAGCTTTTGCTTTTAGGACAACCTGAAAAGTTACTACACGTGGTAACTTCTTTGTCAGCCCCAAAAATGTGTTACCCCGTTCCATGTCGTGTTTTGTTTTTCAGTTCAATAAATTCAACTTTAACTGGGTTTTATACAGCTTTATATTCTCCATCAGAATATGCTTATCCCCCCATAAACATGACTCATGTATCAAAAAAAAACTAATTCCCTTTAATTCTCGAAAAAATTAAAAAAGTTCAGGTGCAAAGATTGTGAAATCAACTTTGATAATTCCAATTGTATACAAATCAATTCAGTGCTCAGATTTTCAACTTCGGTTTTAAGTAATTAGCGGGCCGTATGAAGATCATTTTACGATCGAAGATAATAAAAACTTGGTAGAGACTAATTTAAACGAATCAAAGTCATTAGTGGATTAAGAGAGATGCGGATTTTTTTCTTATATAACGGCCCGCTAATTACTTAAAACCGAAGCTGAAAATCTGAGCATTGAATTGATCTGTATACAATTGGAATTAGCAAAGTTGATTTCACAATCTTTGCACCTGAACTTTTTGATTTTTTTCGAGAATTAAAGGGAATTAGCTTCTTTCATACATAAGTCATTTTTATGACGGGGGCGGGGAGGGGGGGGGATTTCATCACTTTTTTCTTACATACAGCTAAATCTAACGTAGAAGTACAAATAATACTCTTTTTTGCCCTCGACCTTTTCATGTATTTGAGAGGGGTAGGGCAGAGGAGTGACATTATAAGATTTCTGGAAAAAGCTTTTCGTCTGTTGATTCTGCCCTCGAAAGGCGACATCTACTGGCGTCAAGTGAGAAGTAAAACGAAAATGGCGACATCTACTGGCGTCAAGTACCAGCGCTACGCGACGTCTCGTAAAAAAAGTATCATTTTGATAACTATTAATTCAGAATAATTATTTTATCTTTTAGAAAAGCAGCTTGAAACATTAAGTAAAATGACAAATAGGTTAAAAAAAAAATTATTCGCTGGATCATGTTAAAACACCGGAACTATGTCTATGTCTAAGATAATAAGGCCAAAATAGCTGCAGGGTCGTACCCATTTCGCTAGCATTCGTGTATAGAGGCATGGTCGCTCAGTGTGCCTATGGGTAGAGGGGGGAGGGGAATTAGCTTCCAGACGCGACCGCGTCTGTTGATACATAAATATACTAATCAAAGAATTTTCATTTATGGGATGAATTTATTATTTCTGACATTGATTTACAATAAAACATTTTTTAAATTTTATTTACTGTTTATTAGTAATATATACACAGTAATATATACCTACCTACATATTATAATATAAACAGGTATATGTACGTATATTTTTCTAATTAAATGAAATTAAATAACTATTGAAATTTACTTAATGATATACTTGCTTCTGTTTCTCGTAAACGAGCTTCTCAATATTGGGTGCGATATTCGAAACTGCTACTCTAATACAATTATTTAACCGTTCGTCTGCGAGTCGATTACGACGATCACTTTTTAAAATTTTCATTCTCGAGAATAGTTGCGCTCACACGCAAATTATAATTGTACAACATTAGACAGGGGTAATTTTATTCTACTTTTTGGCGCAAAATTCATCCCGATGTTTACGCTAATGTTCAGGCGGGCCGCAGGTCAATGACTAGCGGGCGAAATGTGGCACGCGGGTTGCTCATCACTGTTGTAATGGATCATATGAACGATGCAGTTCATTGATTCGTTTCAGATGACCTCCACGACTATGCAAGATGATATCTCGATTTCCGCAATCATTCCCATCTAGTAGCACGGCGACCTCATTTGTTAGTGGAACGTTAAAACAGCCTTTATGCTGCCCTACTGAATTACGTTTGGCTGTAATTTTAATTCTGAAACCTTTTGCGAACTGATCACTTGGGACATTGTCTAAAGCAGATTAAAAATCTGTTACATAAGAATTGTGTTGGTGTAAAAGATTTTGGATGTCTGAAATCAAATCGCGATCTATTAATTGAAAAATTGAACACCTTCTATCAGTCTATTTTTTCCTGACCTAAAAAGTAAATTTTTAAAAATTCAGCTTAATTTCGTGTTCCACATAATAAATTATCGATTAAATAGTATACTTGCCTCTGGATTTTAAAACTGAGCATGTATCCAGGATCCTGATTTATTTTATGGCAACCAAAAGAAGTTATTTGTAAAGTGGAATTGTATAGTCTTTAATTTAAAAGAAAATGTTCAGATTTCGGATGAGTTCCTAAAATAAGACTTTGTAATGGTACTGGTAACTGCAGAATTTCAGGTAATTTTACTTTCCCACTGGAACAGCAGAAACTGGAATTTTTTTCCCCAGACCATTTTTTAGCAGAACAGTTAAAACATAGTACATCAAATTTTTCTAAACTAATAGATGCTTCATTTTCGTACATAATTTTGGGATTATAACACTATGCGGACATGCTTTTTGCTGTCCAATCAAGTTTGGTGATGTCATCTGGTATGGAATCGTTATTGATTTGAAATAATTCATTATTAGAACACTGATTAGAATTTCGATGTTTTGAAATACGTTTCTTATTTGCGGTATTTCTACCAATTACTGATTTTCGCTTTTTATTTAGTTTTTCCGTATTGCATAAATTTCTATGGCGAGGTTGACCAATTTTTTGGGGGGAGGCTGGAGCAGTGAATGTGATAATTGGTGATGGAGCTGTAGGAAATGCACTAAGTGTGTTAGTTTCTAAAATTTGAGCCAAGTGATACCATCGACTATTTGTTAAACACATATTATTTGTATCTATAAGATAATTTTCATTAGACGTATCTCTTTTCAAAACCAAGGAGGTGGCGAAAGCAGCTGCAAAATCACCACATGAGTACAGATCCGGTTGATTTATGTGGGATTTGAAAACAATATTGTTGCAATAAAATAGGCTGTGTTTGTTCTGGATTAATATTCGGTAATATATTTAGATATGAAGTTTACAATGAAATAATACTTTGAAATCAGTCTTATAAAAATTCTTGCACTTGTATCTCTTTGGTCTCATTTTTCTCTCGACGCACCCGCCCAGGCCTAGACACGCTTGCTTGTCCTGTCTAGAAAGGCAACTCGATGGGTGGTAGGATGCCTCTCTCGTAGTTCGGTAGCTGGCCGAACAGCGCTGTCTTAAGCACGAACAACATGCCCACTCGAGAATATATATATGCATCAAATAATTTACATCAACAAATATTCGTATGTTGCGGATACAAAATTTTAATAATTCCAAGTTGACTTACACTAAGTGATCGATTGAGACTGTCATATATCTCAACAGTTTTTATTGCATGACGATAAAAAACGCAAATCCAATGGCCAACAGCGGTTTCTCCTACGCAGCGTGGCGAGGAAAGTCGCTACCAGCGTTGCCGGGGAATCAGTTGTCGACGCTGGTTGGCCGCAGCTTCACTTGGCTTGCCGGTGGCGCTGGCGTCGGCGAATTTTCCAGCAATTCTCATCTTGGCGTTGATTGGTTTGACGGTCGTGACGCTACCGCTGGTAGCGACTTTCCTCGCCACGCTGCTCCTACGGCTCCATCATAAATTAACTGTAAATCATCTATGCCAGCGGCGTTGGCCGCGATGGAAACACCGGTTATCGTTCGATCACCGAAGTTAAGCATCGTGGAGCGCGTACCGGGGAAAGATGGGTGACCGTTTTTCTCCGGGTGCGTTGCTTGCTGCTGGCAACCTTGCGGGGTAGATTTCCCCGGTTGCGAACGTTTATAATTCGTGACCGTTATGGCCTGCCCAATAGCAAAAATTCCTTGCGGTGATCCCATCGAGTTAAGACCGTGGTCTTTCAGACCTCACTCTGCTTTCCGTCCACCCTGTGGCCTGCACGGTGGTCTCCTAGAAAGAGATTAAATGCTCACTCCATCTTGCTTGGTTTTAATGCTGCTATAGAGGAAACTCTGAGGCGCAGCGCGTCAGTTGGACCTTGAATAAACCGACACTATCTGTAAATCATCTATGTCGTAAACGGGTTGGTATAGTTCAGGTCTTTGAAAGAATAAAACGTTTTGTGGAGAAAATGAAGACTCTAATTCTACAATATTTAAAAATCGATTTAGGGTTAAGTGGTTGAGGTATTTATTTCCGAATACATCAGGAAACATATTTGGTAAGATGGGACAGTTCTTCCTTTAATTTAAAATTTAAAAAAATAAAGTCCCGCAATGGAGCGCGGACCAGTTGCTGGTGTTTATTCAGACACCTTCTAAGATAAGATCTATGAAACTCTCTAGACGGTTAGAGTATACAAAATATGGACTCTGCAATGAAATGCCGTGGTACTATTTCGCAAGCGAGAAGCGCTTGCTCGGTCGCCGCCTGGCGGTCGCGTCGCGAACTACTACTACTTAAAAATCATTATTTAAAGAAAATAAAACCGTTAGAACCTTCCTCTCGCCAAGACGAACAAAGTGATGTAACGCAGTTGTGGGTACAGTTCATATTTACTGAGAAACCGCATTTCAAAGTATACAACTTCAATCTAGAGACGCGGTAGCGTCTCGACGCCAAGTACACTAGGCGCGAGAATCGGCTTCCCTTCGGAAATTTGGCAACGTTGCATATCACTAGAACCGCTGAGTTATGCCTAGTGACATGCAATGGTGCCAAATTTCCGAAGGGAAGCCGTTTTGACGCCTAGTGTACATGTCGATTGTCGCTACAGCGTACCTTTTACTCGTAAACAGGCTAATCCAACCTTACCTGAAACTTATTTCATTAATATTTTATCACACCTGCAATATTTCCTAAATTTAAAGACATTTTTCTTATGTAAACCGCATGTAAGCTTTCGAATAAGACCAACATGACGGAAATATCGTAATATGTTGTCAAGATTTTCTTCTTCTTCTTGTGATTCTGCAGCCAAATTTTTGTCGACATAATACGTATACGCGTTACACGCACACCTTCAGCCAAAGGAAACTAACACATGTTTCGTTCGTCGACTCTCGGGATCATTCGGCAGGGATCGTCGTCCGTCATTGTACATATACCTATACTATTGAATTATAACCTGCCAAGTGTCAATCAATCATAACCTGCCAAGTGTCAAATAATTTTTTGAAATCACGAGTTTTTATACCACATATGGCACTGAATTATTGTCTCAATTAACAAGGTAAGTTACCAAAAAATTTTAATAGACTTTTTAAGTAGATTCATAGACTTGGAAGTTGTCCGGAGAAGATTCGACAGAGAAGCATTTTCTTTTACGCATAAGTTTCTAGAAATTTGTACCATGCATGTACAAAATAATATATTGTAACAAGTTGCATTTCATTTAAATTGCCAGATATATATTTTTATACTAGCAAACTATTTTTAATTTAGAGTTTTTATGTAAAGCTTATAGAAATGAAGGGGACGCACAGGCTTGGATAGAAATAAAGGGAACGCACAGGCTTGGATAAAAATGAAGGAGACGCACAAGCTTGGATAGATATGAAGGGGACACCAATAAATTGTGCGTTAAAAATATTGGATCCCTTTTTTCATTTTCGCTAAATTGCCATTAGCATTTAAATTAACTCCAACAAGACTTTCTGCCATACGCTCTCACCTCCTTCGGACACATTATGTATAGTAGTCTCTACACTTACTACAGCAAAAAAAGTTCACTCTATTTCTATTTATTTATATTTACAGATAATTGAAGCAGAAGATGATGCAGTGTGATCTATGTCAGACTATGTACACACAAATTTACAGGTATGGTTTGGAATAGGCATTCAATTATCTTGACATATGAGCACGTATGATAAGTTATAAATAATTAGTAAATGTGTCCTATTTCAGTTAACGATGCACACGAAGAGAATTATTTCAACAGCTGAAAGAGCAATTAACAATTACAAAGCAAAGTGGATGTAATTATACTGTAATTGTAATTAATTAATATAAAGAAATAAGAAATGAATTATGATTAATGAAATGAAGAAACAACGATTCATCAAATTAAATTTTTATTTCAAAACATTAAGACAGGTGTTAATATATTAAAAATTTCCCCCTCCCTCCTGTCCCGCCCCCTCCTCCTCCCACAGTGATACTTGGCACTGCTCAATTTCATGAGAAATTTCATAAAATTGTCTTGTTTCCTACCCCGACCGACTTTGATGTTTCAATCTGAAGCGATAAATGAAGTGAATTTAATTATAATCGTTAAATTGATTAAACCACAATTTTTTATTACCTTTTCGATATCTAAAGTTATAATATTATGTTATTTCATTACTATAACCCAATGAAAAAATCCTAAATAAAGCAAAGAAATTATGCCAAGTACATGAAAAAGTCGAGGATGAAAAAGAATACCACCAATTAAATTGTAAGACTGGTTTTATTAACGATAGTTTTTTTAGTTGTATAAGTTTACTTAATATAAATTGAATTTTTGCACAAATTAAAATAATACTTGAGATAAATTGCAACTAAAATAAACTGGTATTATTACGACTTAGAAACTACAACGTCTGCACACGTTCAACGCTCAATGTACTCTCTTCTCTTCTCTTCTCGACTATGGCGCGTTCTTCGGCGAGAAGCGTTCACATAGGTCCGCGCAATCAGAAGGCGGCGCGTTATTTGAATACCGATTACAAAATATAAAAAGAAAGACTCACAAGAAAATAAATAAATCACAGAAAATCACTGATTTATTTTTGTAGAAACACACGTAGGCCGCCGGCGCAGGCGCAACTGCTGGTGCAGCTCCCGCTGTCAGTGGTGGTGGTGGCAGCACCGTAGCTGTAGCTGCCACGGCAGCCGGTTGGCTGCCAGTGACAACCGCCATTATAATACACCCGTACCGCTTTACGGCCTACGTATGTTCCGGAAAAGTTGGCCGCAAAGCGAAAAGCCGTATAACAAATCAATTATTTTAATACAAACCCATACAAATTCAATTGGATCTGTTCCAATTTTTTATAAAATAAAGTAGTTTTTAGTTCATAAAGCATTTTATTCTTTTATTTCCTATAAAAATGCTTACATAAAAATAAAAGTACAAAACAATGTAACAATAAATAGAAATTCAAAAAATAAACATAAATTAAAATCAAAAGAAATCATATACACACACCTGCGTGCGCACATGTAATAAAAAACATAAAATAAAATATTTAAAAATTGTTTTAATCTGATGACGAACATTAACATGAAGAATTAGTAAGCTATAATAGGCTGCCATCATCACTTTCCGCTGTTGTGAATTGACCCAGTTTAAAATATTGGTCCAACGTTGTCTGCTTCCCCTTGCTTTCTGCTTCTTTCTGCAGTGTTTTGTAACAGTTAATGGCTGAATTTACTTCTCGAGACACTTTAGCGCTGCGTTTTTCGTCGGGATCGTTTTGAAGAAGGATGTCCATTCCCTGCTCGAAATATGAAAACGCATTCGACAAGTTTTTTGCTGTTAGCTGTTGGCTTATAGCAGGCTCTGGCTCTGGCTCCTCATCAAATGCTCGTTCTGTTTCTAACTGGATCAGTTCCTCGTTTGAAAGAGGTTCTCTGTCAGCATCTAGAAAATCAATCAATCACCTTCTTCCAAATCCTCAAAACCAAGATTGTTTGCTAAGTTTAATATGTTTTGTCGAATTTCAGAAAGAGAATTAACTTTAGGCTCATTAGTTTTTATGCATTCTGGCCATATTTTTTTCCAAACATGGTTCATTGTGGTTGATTTTAATTCCAAAACTGTTTTAACGAAGATTCGCCATCGGTTTCGTGAATAAATTTACGAAAAGTGCTGCGTAAATAATAAGCCTTAAAAGTGGCTATTGCACCCTGATCCATTGGCTGGATCAAAGCTGTTGTATTTTTGGGAAAGTACTCAATCTCCACATCTTCATACAATTCGGATAAATTAACCGGGTACCCTGGAGCATTATCCAAAATGAGCAATGCTTTGTTACTCAAGTTATTGTCCTTCAAATATTTTTTTACTTCTGGGCAAAAGTAATTTTTAAACCAGTCTTCAAAGAGAACCTGAGTCGTCCAACCTTTTTTGTTGGATCTCCAAATGACGGGCAATTGTTTCTTGCTCAGCCCTTTAAAACACCTTGGATTTTCGGAAAAATATACTACAAGTAGTTTTACCTTAAAATTCCCTCCATCATTAGCATCAAGGAGCAAAGTTAATCGTTCTTTGACACTTTATATCCAGATGCAGATTTTTCATATTTTGAAATTTAAATTCTTTCAGGCATTCGCTTCCAATAGAGTCGTGTCTCGTCTACATTGAAAACTTGTTCAGGTCGGTATCCACGTCTTTCAATAATTCTTTTAAAAATGTTGGGATATTCTTTAGATGCAACCTCGGCTTCCTTGGAATGATACATCTTTCATAGATTCATCAGTATCCTCCCTCTTTAAATTTTCGAAAATACTTTTAGCCTTTTCTTGGGTAGTCATTTGGCTCATTGGCATCCTGCATTGATTATTGTCTTCAATCCACGTATCTAATGATTTGTCCATTTTTCCATAATGCTGTTTCTTTGGCGAGTTAATTTTGAGACACTTAAAGGTGCAGCAGGTAGCGAATGTGTTTTAATTTCTTCTTTTCTATCATGAATAGTTTAAACGGTAGACTTCGCCAGTCCCATTGGATTACAAATTTGAACAATTTTCTCGCCAGCTTGAATGCGACGTAAAACTTCTAGTTTGGTCTCTAGCGTGACAGATTTTCGGCTTCTTTTTTTTATTTTTATCAGTATCAGTCTCGAAATTCAATGAACGTTTGAATGGCATTATTTCCTTAAAAAAGGACAATTATATTTAAAGGAATTAATGAATTAATTAATTATGTAACCAAAATACAGTCTTTCTATACATACGTACCAATTATGTTTACAATTCACCAATTAATACAAACAGAAACAAAACACAACCAGAAAACAAGAATAAACACGTCTAACTACACTAAAGCGACAACGCAGTGCCGCCTGAAGGGAGAAGCTGAAACTAAACGGAAGGTCGCTAACAGTACAGCATTTTTTTGGCCATAAAATCCACATAATTCGGGTAAACTTTTTCTCGGGGAAACCTTTTTTACGCCGGAAATTTATTTTGTTCGAAAGCTCGTGTCGAATAACATGTATAAATATAAATTTTGTGCTTAGGAATCAATCCCTTGTTAAGTTATTTAATAAAATAGACTCCGTTATTTTGACATGTATACTAACCCTCTTCCTACTTTTCCTGAGAAAAAAATATTTCAGGTTACGTCCGAACTCACATCGGGTCGCTACCATGCTTTACGCGCCCGCTAGCGGGCGCGCGGCACCAGTCCCATCCTGTACTAATACCCTGGACAAGTTGAATAGTGGAATACGTGAACTCACATCGGTTCGCTACCATACAAATACTCAAATACTTTTATTAGTTTTTAAAATCATACTGCTTTTTTATTGCATTAATTAAAAAAAAAAAAAGAACTTTGTCTAACTTATTGAATGAACAGAATCGACGCAACAAATATTCACATAATCGGTCCCCAAACACTTCATCATGGAAACGAGCTCTCCCTCCAAACCAATCTTTATTTGGTCGCCAAGACAATTCGATATTTTGTGTATGTGTTCCATCTGGAGTTTTAAACTCAATTCTATGATTTACAGTTTTATGAATGTATCCTTCATCGGCTAAACTATTTTAACTCTTAAAACAATCAGTATGAATTTCAGAACCCAAAAGAACATGTTCCTTAATAATTGATATTAGCGGTTGTTGCTTCACGGTTTGGTACAACCATCATCCGACAATCACGGGTATGGGTATCAATTAAACCCAATGCTCAATGACCACCAACAATCCTCCCCCGATTGTACTTCCTCTTATCAAACTTAGCTTCATCAATCTAAAAGGAGAGGGAAATAGAAAGGAGGAAAAAGGGGTAATGTCAAATGAAGAGAAATTTAATTACTTCAACAACAACAGCCAAACCAGAATCAGTTACACCACCTAATTTAGGCTTCCCAATTTGAAGATCTTGAAAATGATATATAATCATCTCTCTACAATGCCG
Organism: Andrena cerasifolii; assembly: GCF_050908995.1. Classification (NCBI taxonomy): domain Eukaryota; kingdom Metazoa; phylum Arthropoda; class Insecta; order Hymenoptera; family Andrenidae; genus Andrena; species Andrena cerasifolii. Next base: position 1,838,625 of record NC_135125.1, on the reverse strand, counting down.
AAACCACGCATTAATAGTTGTAGAGGATAACGTGTTGCATGCTTCATCAGTAACATCACTCTTGTTGAACAGTTCATGCACAGTGTTCACATAGGACATATCCCTTGTAAAGCAATACATCACCCTCCAAAAATATATATATAACATAAATACAATAAACAACAACAAAATCAAAACACAACATATTTTATTGCCTTGTCATAAGGTAAATGTACATCTTCAAAAAAATTAATCAACAGTGGCAGCAAACTGGCGACACTTGCTTTTGCCTCTAGCACAAATACGACCCGCACCATGCTGACCAGACTCAAATAACTGCATCGGTTTACGATGGACACCACAATTTTTATAAATACAAAGCAGCCCTTGGTCTCGCATCCACACAACAGCACTTTTTCGGTCTCGGGTAAACAACATAAGTTCCACGAAACCATTTTTAAAAAGTACAAGCACAATAAAACCATGATTCGCAATCATAGAAACTATGACAACCACTGCAACTATCCTGTGTAAGTACTTCCAAAAAAGTATAAGTTTCAACACCAAAAAAAAAGTTCCCCCCAGGTAAAGTCCACATAATTCCGATTTCCCCCGAACTAGATGCTCCATGACAAAGGATCCTGTGACGAATAAATCTCACGAATCACGAATAAATTTCTCACGAATAAAAATAAATTCACACGAATATAAAACTAACGAATAAAGATAACCGGGCTAGAGTATATGAATAACGATAACTCTGCTATGAGTACATGAATAGGTATTTTATTACTTATATTTGCTTTTCGGAGCCCATTTTTCGTCGATCGAAAAGAAGAAGCACAAGAAGCTGAATATGGCCCAGATGCAAAGTAAACATTCGACGATCAAAGCGCACTTTTTAGTAAACATCGCTTATCGAAATTCTTCATTACGTTTCGCGTTAAGGGGGGAATTTCTTTTTTCTTGGTCAAAAATATCGATACTTTAGGATTTTTTATAAACAAAAATGTAACATTAATTAATTTGAAACTTTGTATATGTGTTAGTAACACTTTCATTATGTTATATAAATTTTTTCAGTTCAGTTCACTTAAAAATACAGTTTCAGTTGCCCGTGAACTAGGACGCTCCGCACAATTGCTTCATTAACGGTTGACATGATATCTGCCCTCCAGTTTATCTGAAATCAAAAATTCTAATGAGATTTTATTTTATACACATATAATTATCGTTTGACCTACAATGAATAAAAAAAATATATTTTTCGAGAAATGGTAACTGTTTAAATTCAGATGTTCGATTTTTTGCAAAAAATTACCCGAACTTTTGATAATTAAAAAAAATATATACAACCTATCGTCTTGCCTGTAGGTCAAACGATAAAAGAATTCTTTCTTAACATGCAGTTAAAATTTCAAGTTGATCGATCCAGTACTTTTTTTTAAATCATGTCAACCAGCTACGAAAAAGTTGTGTCGAGAAAAACGCGTTTAAAGTTTGTAGTGCAGTTACTGAACAAATATCAGGTACTTACAACTAATCAGCTATTCCAGGTCCGTAGATTATTCCTTCCTCTTGCTCGTCGAATTGATTTTTTTCTAAATTTGCCATTCTAGCCTCTGTACGGGCCTTTTTCGTTGCTTCAAGGCTTCGTCTCGCCGATCTTTGTAATCGCCATTCATCTCTAGTCGTGGCGAAACTTTTGCATTGATCTCCAATAACGATACCAATATTGTCCATGATATTTAAAATTGCATAGCAGCCTTCATTAAAAATGCCTGCTGCTATAAATGCTGAAATCTCAATTGTTTTCAGTCCACAATGAAGGTGTTTGGGGGCAAGTCGCCAGAGCGACGAGTTGAAACTCTCATTGTTATTTTGAGTTTCACCACCCAAACACCTTTCTAATAATTCTTTTGAAGATAAATCTTCATAAATTGATTTTATTTCTTTTGCAACGTCTTCATGAAGTGGTGGCTCGTGGTTAAATTGTTTAAGAGTACCTTCAGCTTCAGCTTTACGCCATTTACACCAACTACCAGACCCCTTTGGACAGTACATGTGTTTGGGATATTTATCTGAAGATATTTTATGATAATATGTTGCCCATATAGCTTCGTACATGTCATCGATAGAACCTGAATGTCTTCTGATAGCTAAACCATAGTACACTGTTAATTGTTTAATTAATTTATCAGTTAATTTATTTTTTCCTCCGAGTTTCTTGGTCTTCTTTATGTTTCTTAGCCGCGATCCCATACGTTTCTCTACATGACCTACACATTCTTTTTTCTTCAATATAAAATCGTCACCATATGGATTTTCCTCGAGCAATGCTTTAAATGTCTTTGTGTCTCCATCACCAATATAGTTTCTATATCTTATTCCAAAATATTCTACAGATCGCAGGAACATTTCCTTCATGCCATCCACTTCCATCTTTCCGGACGACCCGCTATGGTTAGCAGTGCACTCGTCCTTGTGTTCTTCCATCCACAGGTCGTATTCCACCGTACCAGATTTTGATTCCCACACTTTACAACCATGGCAATATGAAGATTTCACTACGATATCGATTATTTTGCTAGAATATTTTCCAATAAGTGATGTGACTCCAAATAATGAATTGAATCCTCTCTTTTTCCATGTACCATCGCCGGAGACTGTGATCTCTGTCATCGGGTTCCCATTTTCAGCATTTTTTATTTTTTCCTCTTCTACTGCTTTCCTTCTCAAAATATCAAAAACTGTTTTAGCTCCTGAATATATACTATCTAAAGAAGTATAATATAGAGTGGAACTAATTCCTTGACAAATGTCCATGAGGCCACAAAATGTATTTAAACCTTCTTTGCCAACTCCCAACATTCTCAAAACTAAAATAATTCTTCTATTTATTTCATAGGATTTACCATCGATCAAAGGGCACGAATTTATGTATTGAGAACCACATTTACACTCTATTGTGATTTTAAATCCTAATCCACGAGAATTAGTTTCACAAAAATTCACTTGTCCTTTACACACTTTACATACAACAAATTGAGATATTGCAGTGAAAACTGATAAAAAAGCAATAATCCGATATCCATGGCTTGGATTCACAGTAAAATCTTCAAGATTCGTTGATGCTAATTTTTTAGCAGACGTACTCGCAAATGAAATTTCTCTTTCACGAGTATGAATATTTCCCGTGAATTTCCTTTTTTTAGTTCTATCAGCACGCGTAGAACTTCCTCTATGCTGCTTTCTATCCATGGCACTCGTGTTCAAATGAAGTTATTTAACAATAAAACTATGACAAAACAAAACAAAGAAAGAGATCATAAATAACTAATAACAAAAACACAAATAACAGTTTAAACAAAAACACAAATAACAGTTTAAACAATAACACAATAATATCGAGATTCACAGGAAGAGAGCGAAGTGCACGTTTCAAAAGCCGAAGACATTCTGCTCGTTCCAAGCAACGTAAGCGAACAAATATCTCTAAAGAGTTCAAGAGGATAGAGAGACTTTTCCTTCTCACATCTGGAAATTGTCTTTCGACACGTACTTGTAAGCAGACCGTAGGTCTGCTCCGCAGCTGTTGACACCGTCCTTTTAGGCCTAACTGCTCAAGAGTCAAGGCGAACGAAACGAAGTCACTAAAGATGTCTTTGTCAAATTATGCTTATGTCACTGCAAATACATTTGAACTTGGCTGTTAGAAAACTACGACTCCAATAACATAAACGTTTTACAACAGTACCATGGATTCTGGGAGTATCGATCGCTCGATCACTTGCCGCCAAATATATACCTTACTTCAAAAGTCCATAACTTTGAAAATTTTATGAATTTTGACTTAAAATTTTGCAGAGACATTCCTACAAAGTTAAACTACAAGATTCTGTAAAAAACAAAAAATCGATTTTTTGACCAAAAAAAAAGAAATTCCCCCCTTAAGCGAGGGTAAAGAAGATCTCGCCCGACAGCGGCGGGACGTAACCGGCGGCACATTTTCGTGGTACGAGTAGGGCTCGCTCTGACCGACGGGCACGTGGGCCTAGGGTCGCGCGAAACACAAAACGAAGCGGGCGACCGGAGCTCACTTTTTCGTATGCTCCATGGTTCAAATCCATATATAGAAATGGAACACCCTCCTATTACACCGTGGTCCATGGTGTGACCGTACGGCCAATTAGCAAGCGTGTTGAGATATAAGCTAATATATTCACTCATATTTTGACTGTGATCAACCCTGTCATTATTAAAAAATATAAAAAATATTCATGAGATAAGTTTTAGGTAAGACTGGATTACTCCATCTGAAACTTTCTAATAATTAATCAAGTTAATATATGCATAAATTATTATTTTCAGATTGTGGATATTTATTTTATAAAGCATCGTGGGAGTACCCTTTCTATTACTTCATCATCTTTCTAACCTCTCTATGTTTCTCTTTCACTTTTCCTGTCTTTCTTCCTCTTTCTTTCAATATTCTAATAGTCTTGGCTGCTTATGCGCCAAAACTCTCGGCTACTTATGCGCCGAAACTATCGGCTGCTTATGCGCCGAAATTCTTAGCTGCTTATGCGCTGAACTAATAGGAAGCATTCTTAATTCCATAATAAACTACTTTGTGAAAAGTAATTTCAGCTGCTGAAGCGTTTGATCGTCCAACTGTACCACCGTAGATAAAGGGCTCGCGTTATCATCGTTATCGTCATCGGAAGACGATGACGTGAGCAATGTGTTTCGCGCATCCAGTTCGTTGAGTATACGCGCTATTATGTTTGGGACGTGCGTTCGCGCTATTTCAACACTTGTCTTGAGTAATGTCAGACGTCCATGTACACATTCCGATAATCGTTGGGTCTTCAGATGCTCCTTGATGAGGACTCGTTACACGATACTAGCCACTCGCCACACTGCTCTTCGGTACGCAGCAGTGGGATCATCCCCCTCAACAACTCATACGAATTCATGAAAAAATCCATGCCTCGCGATACTTATGCGCGTAACGTTTTCCAAGATCTTTGCCGAGTGACTGCGCGGATCCGATTTATTATACCCTACGTGCCCTGATTCGTGCCGCGTCGAAATCGCGATAGCCGACAACAAATGCAACGAGTTGTGCTTCTCCATGTCTACGTGGAAGCTTCTGCTGCAACAAGAATCACAGATACTTCAACGTTTCCGCAACGATGCAACAACGCCCCAAGACCTTATCGTCATCTATCATTTACGCATCGAGTACACAGTCAACGAATTGTCAAAACCTCGGATGGTAGTTCCATTCTATACATAACTGGAGATACAATACTCCGAATGTTAAAATACGATCGTTACATCGAACATATGTTCTCGTGGTTGTCGGAAATTCTGTACTCCGATACTGTACTCCTTGTCGATATTTTACGTGCCGCTACGGCACCGACCGCGGACTATGGAAAACTCATTTCCGAAAGCGAATACTACGAACCGCGCTCTTTGTTAGATTGTGAAGTATTAGCGTTAGGTGCCGAACGCGCTGCTTCAGGTAGCGATAGTGGATGACGTATCGTTCCTTATCACGGAGCGTGGCGAGCAGCTTGGTCTGTTTACGGATAGACGCGTGCTTGCGTACAGGACAGAACGGGAGGTCTGCGTGCGTGTCGTGAATCTCCGGAGGATACTTGAGATTCACTTCCAGCAGGTACTTCACCCTCAAGCCCATCGTCGTCGGGCAAAGAGTCTAAGTCCAAATCGGCCACCGCCGCCTCGTCCATCCATCGAAATCCTCCGAGCGGCATCGCCTGCGACATCGCCCATCATCCGGATATCGTGATCCTTGTTCACTGTACTGACTCTGTTTTTCTCCTCATGCTTCCTACCATTCTTTTCCTTCTTCTCCTTTTCAACCTCCTTCTCATCCTTCTTCACGGATGCTCGCACACAAATACGCATGACTCACTACCTCAGATGAGTTCCCACGGTATATTTTTTATACGAAAAACTATATACTACCAATTACTGGTACTTCTTCCACATACATTTTTCCACTATACACTATACACTTTTTTCTACACATCTTTTTTCCTTCACGGTTTTCCATTAACTTTTTCCACCACTCGTTGCTTCTCTTATTTTTTCGTACTACGCACAATTTGATTAATACCGCTGACTCAGACACCCTCATCATCGCCCCCGCCCCACCGACATACTCTACACATTTATGTCCATGAACTACTGTAAAAAGCGAAGTCGAGAGGTCTTGCAGACTTCATTGCATCGCATACGTTCGTGTCCGCGCAATTAGTAACCGCGTCCGTTCAGTAGACTCCGCCGTAGTAGGTATTCAAAATGTATAACCGACATTTCAATGACACTTCCCACATGTGCGGAAACCACACCAATCACTGGAACGATACGGATTTTCCAAATCTGCAACAGCAACCTCAACAACAACAGCAGCAGCAACACCAACAGAATATAAAGTACTGTCGTGTACCCGGGAGAAGTGCAAGTACTAATCCTTGTATGGAAATGTTCTTTATTTTTTTGGCAAGTTCGAACTAGTTGCTCGTGCGATGTACAAGAGTGATCTGCCGCTCAAACGTACGGAGGAAAGGAACGTAGGGAAATCGGAGAATCCTATTGGTAGTTACTATTGCGAGGGTGTGGAAAATGAGGCTAGGATGGGTCATTGAGTAAGGGAGGAAGTGGTAGTTTTAAGAAAGTCGGTTGTGACTAAGACGTTAGCTTTCACTTTTGAAGGGGGCCTTGGGACCCAGGGCCTAATCCGCCTGTTTACCGTTAAGTCACGTTCGCTCGAAAGGGGCTAAGGGTCTTAGAGGGTGACGATGACCAGATGTGTAGGAAAAGGGAAAATCGCGAAGTGGGTATCTAACAGTACATAGTACATAGTACTCCTCTGCGTATTTTTCGATTTATACGAAACCAACCGAAATATCAACTCTGGGTATGTGGTTCTTACAGCAATGCATCTCCATCAGTACCGAAAAAACCTACCATACGAATAATGGGACGTGAATATCCATTGACCGTTACTGCCTACAAACGTCTCATAATTGGGATTTGCATCGGGCAGGATTCGTGCCGCATCGAGATCGCGATAGCCGATAATAAATGTCATGAGGTTTGCTTCTCCATGTCTACGTGGAAGCTTCTACTGCAGCAACAATCACAGATACTTCGACGTTTCCGCTTCGATGCGCCATTAGCGTACCAAGACCCTATCGCGATCGATCATTTGCGTATCGATTTCACACGAGGATACAGTGAAGGAATTGCTAAAATCTCGGATGATAGTTCCGTCATATACATGTCTGAAGCTACGATAATTCAAATGTTCAAATATGCTCGTTGTATCGACAACATGTTCTCGTATTTATCAGGAATTTGGTACTCCGTAACCAGCAAGTGCGCCTCCTTTGTCAACGTTATACGTACCGCTACTACAACGACCACGGACTACGAGAAAATCATTACCGAAAGCGACTGCTACGAACCGAACTCTTTGTTAGATTGCGAACTATTAGCATTAGGATTGGGATTGATCGTTCGTGATGCATACCAGGCGCCGCAATAGTATATACATCTCAATGTTTTTCCTATATAATATGTTTCCTATATTATGTTTCTGTGGGTGACGGGAAAGTGAATGACTCTGTGAGTTCAGTCGTGATGGTTTTTATTGCTCGACGTTGAACAGGCACGGTGTCGTCCGTACTGTTCACTGGTTTGGTTCTGACTGTTGCTGTGTGGGCTCTCGGCGCGGATCTTTCGGGGACCGTCGTCTCTCGCGTCGTACAGGATGTTTATCCCATAACTTATCGACGACGGTCCTCGTCGCTTTCCGAGAACCCCCAAGATGCTATTGTAACGCTACGCATCGACGCCGAAATTCGACACGTCGCCGATAACGTTGCTGTCGCCGACGACCAAACTAACAGCCTGGTCGAATTGAGGCGGCGTGCTCGTTGCACGGGCCGCCACATTTCCTTTTCACACGACTATCTGTATTGTCTGATACCTTGCACGGCCCCTTTTGCGTACGCGTTACCATGAATCGTTTCCGTATTGCCATTATCGAACCAGTACTGACAAATATTCCGCGTGGAATCATACCTTAACGCATTATCGCATCTCTCGCTCCACATATGTTTTGCTACTCGACCCCATGGTTGATACATATAATGAATTCCTCTCCCGACCAGTGGACCACCGACAGAGGTCTCGACTTCCATCGCTTCAATCTTCTGTGCATAATATTCTGACGACAACGACGACGATCAAGTGCCAGCGCATAATACCTATGTTTTTGTCCGAGGAGAGAGAGAGAGAGAGATGCGAACGTATTTCGTAGTCCTCTCTCGCTCGCGCACCTAGTTCAAGCGTCGTAGCTAGTTTGCAGTCGCGCCTCTTCACACGCATTGCGCGGCTGTGACGCGCTATGGAGTGCGTCATCTTGCCGTTGGGATATAGGAGCGCTCCGGTACCGCTGTGAATTTCGCCGTGCCGATAACGCGCTCAACAATGCGGCGTCGCGAAGATACTGCGCATTATTCTCGGAAGTGTACCTTCGATCATTAGAGCTATATGTTTTTGGCATGGTGATCACGCGATAGTCATGCAGGTTTCGACTTGCATCTTCTACGCGTAATACCTCCCTATGTTTTGTCTACAGACCGAGAGAGAGATAGAGATAGATTCAGTGGATCGCTTTGAATTTTCGCGCCTCCGACAACGCGTTCTGATTCACTTACCACTAGTGAGTGGTGTTCCCCATCCACTGCCTCATCCCCACATCAACGGGTCGCGTTCCGCCTCCCTCGCCTCATCTTCTCGCCCTCATAGCTTTCACACCATTTATTTATCCTTTTTGCTAATATTGCTGTGAATATTTTTATTACAGTATTGGCTAGTGCTATACCCCTGTAGTTGTTTGGGCCTAGCTTATTCCCTTTTTATATAGCATTATTGTGTTAGTATTTCCCCAACTTACAGGGGTTTCGCCAGGTTGCCTTACAAGGTTCATAAGGTTTAGCAACTAATTTTTCCTTTTGTGCGGTAGATATTTAAGAAACTCGTTAGTGATGCCATCTGGTCCTGGGGCTTTGTTTGTTTTTAGTTTTCTTAAGATTGCGTTCAATTCTGTGCACTGGATTTGTTGGTATGGGTGCCTTGCGTCCGTCAGGGAGTAACGTTGACTCGTGTTTACTTTATATATTTCCTTATAGTATCTCTCCCACTCTTTGATGTCTATCTTGCATTCTGGGTAAGTTTTGGCGTTTAATTTCTTGACCAGTTTCCAAAAATTTGTTGCATCTTTTAAATTTGCTATATCTACCTGTAATTTTCTATAGTGCTCTTTCTTTATGTGGTTTACGGTGGATATTGCTTTCTCGCTTTTACATAACTTTCCCTCTCCTGTATTTCCCCTTTTTTCGTGAATGCTTTTACTACTTCTTTTAGATTCTTTTTAGTCTTGTAGCATTCTTCGTTGTACCACGGCTTATTTTTTTTATTTTTGCTCTATTTATTTTCCTGCGTCTTGTCATTCCAAGTGTATCTGCTACATCATTTATTTTTTATGTTATTAGTGCATGTAGGTAATCACTGCTGATTATGCTTCTGATTCTATTGTTTGATTTTCTAGGACTTTTATGTATCTGTCATAATTATCGTTGTTCCAGATTAATTTTCCTTCTATTCTTCCCCTTCTTCTATGCTTCCCGTTTTTTTCTGTATCTTTCAGACTTATCTTTATTGGTAAATGGTCTTATGTTCCCATTTCTATGATTTTGAAGTCTTCGAGTTCTTGCAAAATATTTAGGTCCACCCATGCCATATCGATTGTACTACAGCCTTTTGTGTCAACATATGTGTAATGCCCATCTTTGTCCGTTTTGCTTCTGCCATTTAGTACAATCATTCCTGCTTCTTCCATGGTTTCACATAGTATTCTCCCTGCTTTGTTTCTTGTTGTGTCCATTGCTTGCCTGTAGTGTGTAAATTCTGTTGATTCTGTAATAACTTCTTCTATCTAGTTACTTTCCCCTATCCTTGCATTAAAATCCCCCCTATCAATACTGGTGCTGATGTTTTTTCTTTGATTTCCATTATCTCTTCTCCCAGTGTTCTTATTATCTGCGCATTCCCTCTATCTATATAAGTACTACATATTATATATTCTTTCCAGTTGATCTTAATTTTTATGCATATCCATGACTCGGTAATTGATATTTTTTCCATTGATTCTATTAAAGCTTCTCTATACAAAATACATATATCTCTCCTGGCTCTTCGCATTGATTTTATTTTAATTGCTTTACTTACTATTGTTGGAGTTTGTAGCTCCCGCGCCTCCTCCCGACACACGGGGACGCTGGGGCCCCCTTCCGGCCGCTTGCGGTGTATGCCGTTGCCTAACTTCAAGCCGTCGGTAAACGCTTCCTCCGTGCGAACACACGTTTCTTTTTGCTTTTCATTATTGTACACTAGGCGTCAAAGCGGCTTCCCTTCGGAAATTTGGCAACGTTGCATGTCACTAGGCATAACTCAGCGGTTCTAGTGACATGCAACGTTGCCAAATTTCCGAAGGGAAGCCGATTCTGGCGCCTAGTGTACCTAAGTATCTTTTATATGTAACAATATATATCAGTTTTCTACCTTATATAAAGTGAGTGACGTCTTAATTCTCCTCAATTCCATTGCTGGAAAACCTACAACTATACATCTATATTCCTTCAGAAATCCTGGTAGCTTTATTGTTTCTTCCATTCTAAATGTCTTGCACAGGCATATTATTGGGCTTCCTTGTATGTTTTCCTTGAAGTCTTCTCTATTTAGGACATTTAGGTTATGTAGATTTCCCATACCCCGTATGTTCCAGAATATTATCCCTATTGGCTTTTCTCCTCTTCCTACGTTTCTATTCTTGCTTTTTCTCACCTCACAATAAGTAGTCCTTCATCAATCCTTTGTCTTCTTTCCATACCATTAATCCATTGTCCACGTAGAGCTTTTGGTACCCTATTCTTACTCTTTTTCCCAATTTCCTTTGTCCTGGCGCATATTTTCCTATTTCTCTTTGTATCTCTCTCTACTTTTGTTAGGTCGTCATCCACATCAATTTTTTCCCAGTTCAACATTTTTTGTTTTCTTTTATTTTTCGCTTAGATTCCCAATCGGTTAGTTTAACCCTTATCATACCTTCGCTTTTACTTTTAGTTTTGTTTTTATAAAGTTTTATACTTCTTCTGTTTTTCCCTCTATATCTAGTCCTTTGATGCTAATGTTCTTCTTTTTTTTCTTTCCTTCTCCTGTCTTCCTCTACTCCTTCTAGAAATTTAAGTCTTCTTTCCAAATTTTTCTTTTCCTCGATCCAAATTAAATGTTTCTGCTTCGTATCTTCCTTTATTTCTGTGATATCCTTAATTATACCGATTACTTCTGTGGAATCTTTCCTTACTTCCTTTAATTCTTTCATTTCTTCAGTCATGCAGTCCATTATTTTTTATCAATTTGCTTAGGTCGTGTGATAAGCCTTGATCTGTCGTCTCCTCCTGGCATGTTAAGGTTTCGTCTTTTGAGGTTAGCGTCATCTGTTTATCGTCTTCTGATGCGTTCTTGCTAATTGTCACACTTTTCACTGGCCTTCCTCTGGTGGATTTTCCTTCACTTGACATTTCTACAAGTTGTATCTTCGGTTTTAGGATTTATTCGGGTTATTATTGCTAAATATTATACCGCAATTGTATCCGTGTACTTTACGCTATTACGCCCTCTCTTGGAATCCATTACATAATTATTAATTGTAACTATTTTATCGTAATTACCACTGAACAAATCGACAATTTTAAAAAGACATTATATACATAATACATATCTTTTTAACCGACTTCAAAAAGAAGGAGGTTATAGATTCGACAGTATGTATTTTTTCTTGCTATGTGTGTCCGCGCATAACTCCTCAGCATGTGGACCGAATACGATGATCTCTTTTTTAATCGAAAGAGGGCGATGCCCCGGTGCACAGTGGTCTGTCCAATAACAATCTAGCGGGACAAAAGACGCAGGTCGTACAAAAATCATCAGTTAGGTTGAAATGTTTATTATTTGTTTGGAAAACACCATTTACATTGTTTTACCACCCTTAAAAATTAAAAGTCACCCTCCAAGGGTTTTTTTAAACCAAAATTCGTATTCTGGGGTTTCTTAAAATGTAGGAAGCGAATGTGAACTGTGTTTTATAAAGAAAAATTGTTTACAACCACGTTATTTAGAATGAATTACACATTTTAGCTCCTAACATCACCATTTTTGAAGATAGAATTATTTTAATTATGTATAAAAATTATGTAGAGTTGTAAATATTTGCAGCTATAACTTGTGAATATGTACTCTATAAAGCAAATAGGACAAAACAGCACAAACATTTTGAGGTTCCATGAGGTTCGTGGATATCTAGAACTTTTCCAACGAAAGCTGTTGAAAATTTCCATCATTTTTATGATTATATTTTAATTTTGTTCGTTGAAAATTAAAATACTCATGGCTGAAGCTCGATTTACTACTTACTTGTATCCCTGCAATCCATTATTCAAAATACTAACAATTTAAATCGCGATACAATTGAGCTCTTCTGATATATAGCTGATACTGAGGAATTCTAACAGTCGGTTCCTAAGGAGCCGAGTCGCGTACGTTTCGCCGATCGTTACTTTTATGAAATACGCACAAAGTTGCATACCATGTCATTCCGACATCTCTGACTCAGTAGCTTGTGGTATGACCAAGATTCATTCATTTTGGATGGCCATGATTTTGGACTTTTGTCCCTCTAGATCATCAGTACAGGCCACTGTGCGGTGGTCCCGTTTTACACTGCATCAATATTGGCCCAATACTTTGCCAGTAGTGCTTAATTAAAACTACGCTTCTTTACATAATTTGTATTTCAATAACTAAAAAGTAAAAAATAACAAAAATTTAAATAAAATTAGAACCAACTTAAAAAAATAAAAATGCACTAAAAAGTAAAAAGTAATTTTTTTCCTTATTTAATCTACAGGACTCCATTTTTTTATGTCGGCGCCAGATGTACACAGTGTAACGTTTCTAGGCGTGACGTTGACGCGAGTTACAGGATTTTGGGATTGGTTCGTGTGGCGTGCGATAAAGAATTAAAATTCAAGAACAAGAATTAATCTTAATAGTGTTTATTCAATAAAACACCTCTAGATTATACAAACAACAGAATTAACGCTTTATGATATTAAAGAAATTAGAGTGGTTAGGTTGCAACTCTCGGTCGGTACAAAGAATATAGTTGATCGTCTTGGGTTGCGACTCTTGGTCGGTACAAAAGAATGCCTGTTTGATCGATCGATTTGAAAGAAAGTAACTTAAATAACTAATAGCGACGTCTTAGTCGATTGAAAGGAGTTAACTTATGGATAGTGACTCTTTGGTCGATATAGAAGGAGAATAGAATTATATCATAACTTAGGATTTAGGGATTGAATATGTTTAAGTTGAGATTTGTTCTCAATTGTTTCTCCGCTTCATCAGGGGCAGATATTGCCACCTGGAATGATCTCACTCCCACGTTGCTCAGGAGTAATGCTACTAACCTGAGAATAAGAATTAATAACTTTGCTTCAACAAACTAAGGGGCCTACAGAGCGGCTTCCACGGCTGGAACGTCTCGTCAAGCTTAGCGACAATGGCTTTGATTGGGACGCTCGACAGAACCGAGGGGCCCACAAAGCGGCTTCCAAAGTTGGAACATTAATTTATGTTGGGATTAGCTATTAGCTTCAAATGATACTTAAGTATTGAATGCATGGAATAGAATGTCTGGAATAGAATGTATGGAACAGAGTACTTGGCTGACATCGAGTGAATTCATGGAATAGAATGAATAGAATGAATTTCTCTGGGCTATCGTGCCTGTATTTATACATATTCTGAGTACTGGGAGCGCACCAATAGGAATGGGTTTTGATTATTGCGCATCGGTTATTCTCCGCTCGCATGATCCACTCTCCAGTCTGTGATGCCAGATCGGGGACGGGTTCCCTCGAGAATTTCCCCCACCTCGCGCATACTACGCCGGAGCAGCGTGTCCGTGAGCTCGGCGCTTCGGAGTTGACTCACGGACACGCAGCTCCGGCGTAGTGTGCGCGAGGTGGGGGAAATTCTCGAGGGAACCCGTCCCCGATCTGGCATCACAGTCTCCAGTCGGTCTACAGAGCGACTGGTCAGTGCGCAGGCGCGCGTGGAACGCTCGGTTCCCCCACTCATCGTTACGCACACATCACTGCTCTCGATCCTTGCTCTCGCCGATCCGCCGATCGACTGAGGATCGCGCATGCGTTTAATTCTCCCACTCCTCATCACTCAATTCTCTCTTTCATCGCACTCGCGTCTCGCGGTACTCTGAGCTACTGTTAATATTAACGCTAAACACATCTTATAAAAGTAAGAATAGTAAGAATATAAGTATTATAGTAATTATTATTAATGTTTATTAACGAAAAAGAAAGGGGCAGTTTTGGGGGTTTGTTACAACAGTGTAAATGATGGTGTGTCGACAAACAAAATTGAGAGTCGTACAATAAATAAGGGAAAAAGTTATTTTTTACTTTTTAGTGCCTTTTTATTTTTGGATATACTTCCGAATGGCCTCAGTGGCCGATCGACACGAGGTTTGAGGGGACGGGTTGGGAGGGGGTGTGGACTCTAAATATAAAATTGTGTTAAAAAAAAATTATTGTTAATTTTTAACAATTTATCCCCCCCCTCCCCTCCAATTTGTTCTACAAACAGCTGGACGCTTACCTCCATGTGCCCCTCAGGCGCCTAAATGGCACACGGATTTACCTGAAATTCAAAGGCAATTTTCTCGAAAAGGAAATTGTATTCTATATTTTCGTCTTATCTTGGCTTGTAGAATCACCCCCCTAGAGTACTGACTATCAATAGAGTAATAGGTATCTACCCTGAATAATAGGATGGTTCGCATCCGCAAGTTTCTTGTTCAAATCCCCAAACTAATATTGGTTCGCTACTATGCTTTACGCAAGTACAGATTCGTAAAAAGTTATTACTAATAATTTTGATGAAATGTTACAGAGTTACTTATGCTCCAATAATCACAATGAACAAATTTTTCTTGAATATTTTAACTTTGCAGTTACTAAAACAATTGGAAAGAATTGGAAATAACAATACTATTTTCTTGTGTATTGTCATATAATATAAACCAGGGTTGACTAACTGCTGGCTCGCGAGCCACCGGGGGCACCCCCGCCTTGCTGCCACGCTGAAAGGCCCCCTCCATACCTCCCAGGCTTTGAAGATCGCAGTCAAAAAGAGAAGGAAAGAAGGAGGAATCGACTGCGATCGTCAGAGTTTGGTCGGTATGGAGGGGGCCCTTCAGCGTGGCAGCAAGGCGGAGGTGCCCCCGGTGGCTCGCGAGCCATCAGTTAGTCAATCCTGATATAAACAGTATCTTACATATATAAATATCGCATCGATATTATCATACCTTATTATATTGTGAAATATAAAAAAATAAACTGTACATATAAATTAAAAAAAAAATGAAAATTGCAGTATAAACTAAATATACATTACTTGTAAACTAATCTTAGAATGTAGGATATAATTTTAATTTATAAAATACTTTCAATTTCAAGTCGTTCAGTTGTTGCGTTTGTTAGGTATTGTTTATTTGTTTTCGTCGTAATTTAAATTGGTTTTCAAAATGACTCGTTTTTCTAACATTGTATTAGAGCAGGGGTGTCGAACTAGCGGCTCGGGAGCCGCAGTGTCTCCTTCCCTCTTCGCCTGCTCCGTAGAGCCGTAGGAGAACGGCCCCCTCCACACCTACTTCACTCTGATGAATTTCTCCTCCGGGTGCCGCACTCTCTCCCTGCCGGGTCTCGTGCAACGCCTGGGGGGAAATAAGTGGGGGAACCGGCTGACCCGGGGCCCGATTCGTGCGGCTCTCGGAGTGGGGAAGTTCGACACTCCTGTATTAGAGTATTAGACAGTCTAGTTGCTCTAGGACAGCCAGTTGTTGTGGCTTATAAAAAAGACACCAGTTGAATGGATTTATTCGACGAATAAAGATAATGTTTTTATTTGTGATGTGTGGTATCTTCAGCGTCGAATAGTTTTCATCTGGGTAAACTTGCCGATGAACTGGGCCCTCGCCGATTTCGATGACCTTCACATATGTTATCAAGGTCGTCATTCTGATCAACATTTCCCTTTATACATTTTGGCGGTCGGCCTTAGTTTCGGAGATATTAATAAAAAAACTTTCGGCATAATATATTGAAATCTGTTTCACACCCGACAGTATTACTATTGGTTAGGGCTAGATGTGAGTATGTGTTGAACTCGATAATTCTAGTGTTAAGTAAAGTTTTTTGCGAATATCTCGTAAACCAAAGCCGACCGCCAAAAAGTATAAAGGGAAATGTTGTTCAGAATGACGACTTTGACAACATATGTCAAGGTCATCGAATTCGGAGAGGGTCCAGTTCATCGGCAAGTTTACCCTACATTGTAACACGAGCGGGGGCCCCCGAGCCCCTAGTCTGCGGGTTCCCGATCCTCGGCAACTCGAACGTGTAATTGTAATTGTAATTTTTAAATAATTGTAGTTTGCCCCACACTTACAATTGACGATTACAATTGTAATTGTAATTGTAATTGCGCAGGGCAATTACATTCTAATTGAAATTTCACGTAATTGCAATTACAATCTAATTGTTCCGCACAATTACATGTAATCGCAATTACGTTTTAATCGTAACTACACTGTAATTGCAATGAAAGTAATTGGTTACACCCAACTCTGCGCCGGACACACGTTTTGGGCAGAGTTGGGCAAAATGTAATCTAATTACAAATTACAATTAAAATGTAATTGTGTAATTGATTACACAGTATTTTCCGTAATCGTTAATTTAGGTAGTTAACCACAATTTTGTCAACTATCTAAATTAACGAGTACAGAAAAAAATGTGTAATCAGTTAAAGAATTACATTTTAATCGTAATTTGTAATTTGTAATTAGGTTACATTTTGCCCAACTCTAGTTTTGGGGTATCTATCGAAGTAGATGGGCAGTGTATATGTATATTTCACCCCCTTAGAGTGAAAAAATTTGAACTTTAATCTTTGGGGATATGTACAGGGTATCTCCACAAAAAACTTCAGAAAAGTAAAAAAAATACGCCAAGTACATGAAATCAAATAAATCACAAAAAATAGAAGATAATAATAATTATAAAATAAAAAAGATGTGAAAGCAAAATGAGCTGCACGTACATAAAGGTAATGATAAATACAAATAAATATTTTAATAAGAATAAACATTTTAGTCAAAATACTTGGCGCTGCGGAACAGAAAAAAATGTTAATTGTCCTCGTATTAATAATTTAGAATAACTCCCTTACAATCTAAAATACATAAACATATACATATACGTATTAGAAACGCAGTCAGATTTATTCTACATATATTTAATTTTAATGTCATACGTAGCATATGCGCGCGCACACGTACACACATTCATGACCGCACACACAAGAAAGAAAGAAAAAGATTAATGCAATTTATACATATTTATTCAGTTTAGCGGCACCAATTCGCGACGCAGCGCCAAGTATTTTGAATAAAATGTTTATTCGTATTAAAATATTTATTTGTATTTATCATTACCTTTATGTACGTGCAGCTCATTTTGATTTCACATCTTTTTTTATTTTATAATTATTATCTTCTATTTTTTGTGATTTATTTGATTTCATGTACTTGGCGTAATTTTTTTACTTTTCTGAAGTTTTTTATGGAGATCTCACTTCTTTTTACAAAGATAATTTGCATAGAGAATGACTTCAGATAATTTTCAATATTATAAATTATTATTATATTATTAACTGATGACTGGATAATTTTTTCATCCTCTCGGGATTTTTTTTTTAAATATATATCGTATTGTCATCCAAACTACGCACGCCTGCAAAGCTTCAAGACAATTGGATTGGTGGAATTGGTTTAAAATGGTTTTTATCATTTAAATTAAAAAGAAATTCATTTATGTATATATTTGTAAAAACACGTTTATAACTTATATAAAAATATTCCTGTCTGCAGGTTCCTTTTTCTCCTAAAAATGATTATATGATTATTTAGGAGAAAAAGGAACCTGCAAACATGAATATTTTCCAAATTTTGTTTACAGTTGTGTTTGGTTAATCAAAAGACAACTATCGCGCACCCAGGCCAACAGAAAATTCAAATTTAAATTTTCGCCTATATAGTATAATTATATAATAATTTTTAGGAGAAAAAGGAACCTGCGGACATGAATATTTTTCCAAAAAATTTTTAAGTTGTGTTTGGTTAATCAAGAGACAACTATCCCGCACCCATGCCAACTGAAAATTCAACTTTAAATTTTCGCCTATATATCCACCCTAATAGCTATGTATTATTCCATCCTTTCTGCTGCCTGAATGTGATGAAATTGACACCCGAAAATCTGGCTATTTCCCATTTTGTGTTATAACTCGCGAACTGTAAGAACTGTAGGGACTATAAACAGAGTTGGGCAAAATGTAATCTAATTAGAAATTACAAATTACGATTCAACTGTAATTGTGTAATTAACTACACATAATTTTCTGTAATCGTTCATTTAGATAGTAGACAAAACCAAATGGTCAATTACCTAAATTAACAATTACAGAAAATAATGGGTAATCAATTACACAATTACAGTTTAATCGTAATTTATAATTTGTAATTAGATTACATTTTGCCCAACTCTGACTATAAGTTACCAAATGATAGTCCCAATTAAAAGAACTAACTTGTCCCTGAAAACTTTTTTCCATCTCTAACAGTTTGCGAATAATAACACAAAATCGAACAATTTTCAGGGGTCAATTGCACCCTCTTGGAGTGAATTTGGGCAGCAAACAAAATTGCGTTGTATTCAGAAGAGCGTCCCCTACATATCCACAGAGCTTCATATTTTTTTGAATTTCCGGGTTCGGGATGTTCCCTCGGCAAAAATATAAGGGTTGAAGCTTTGTAAGCCGTCATACATGAAAATGGTTACTCCTACGAAAAAAACTCATGGAACCTTTTAGTACAGAATTTCCTAAGCTACAAATTTCATAATAACTATTTTTGTCGGAAAACTGATAGGTAACGAGATATTCGCGAAAAACAGTTTTTTTTACATTCACCCCTCCAGGGCCGCTCCTGGGTTTTGGCCGCTCAGGTGCAAAAACAATACTGCCACCCTTATTAATTCAATATTCTTTAAATAAGAATTTAATATGCAGTGCTTACTTTTATATCTATACATACATAATTTTAAACAGTTATCATGCAAAAGAGTTTCGATTATTACTCTTTTTAATACAATTTTTATATATAATAAACGGCTTGCGGCCGCCCCTAGGTTCGGCCGCCCAGGTGCGGGGGCACCTTCTGCACCCCCGCCAGGAACGGCCCTGCACCCCTCTGTAAAATTTTTAGCGGATGTCGGATCGATGGGGACTTTTCGCATATTGTTTAAAACGACGAAATAAAGGCCCATGCCAAAATGTAGCTTGCTGGGAATTATTCCGCGGACAGATCCTAATTTCACTGGGTTACCAGCGATCTTCAAAGCGATGACGGGAATCGGGGAAGGGAGCCACGGTAGAGAGCTCTCTCCATTTCATTTGAAAGACAGTTTCCTGCATTCGGTGACCGCGACATAAACCCCTTCAAACATATCAAGTATTTAGTGCTAATTTTGATGGTGTTAATAAAATCGTGGGGCACGATATTTCATAACAGGATATGAATCACCTTAATACAGAAGCAAACGTTGAAATGAATTTGTTGTTAGAAAGTTTTCATTCGCATTAAAGAAAGGAAATATTTTAATTGCGGGATACAGATTGTAATGTGACACGAAATTGATAAACTGTAGTTGATGATGTTCCACTTGCCAACCGATTCTTCAACTTCTGGTTGCACGTGGTGCCCCACGATTTTATTTAAAGTGATATTAACACCATCAAAATTGAGGTACAAGAAAATAATTATTTTTTAAATTTTAGTGCATTTTAATTTGGTTTTTACTACATTTTTAATAAAATCGTTTAACATAATTTTTTTAATATATTTTTTATTCATCTGTAAAATAAAAACTATGCAACGGAAATGAAAAAGACACGATCAAGGACTAAGTAATCTAAAAATATACTAAATAAATTTGGTCGAATTTTTTTATTTCTGATGAAGAAATAAAAGAACGCCTATAATTCTATTATTTATTTAGATATCGCATTGCAAAAAAAACTACAAGAACTTTCGAATATACAACCGTTTATTTAAAAAAGTCTTAAAGTTTTTAAAAAATAAAAATCCCGAAAATACTTGTGTTTTCAGACCTTACAGGTAGGCATAACCCCTTCAAAGGATTTCCACCTGTAATAAAACACCCTGTATATGAAATTAAACCTCAGGGATTGCATATTTATTTAGCTTTTCATGAAGCGCGCATTTGTTGCGTTGTTGACAGTCTCTTATAATAATTTGAGGTATTTGTAACATATTTAATAACCAAGCACAGATTAAATAATTATATGAACTAAATTAACGTTATACGTATAGTTCATTCGAGATAACTAATTAGTGTTAAAGCTGATGGAATGTGCAATAAGAAAATAACCAAGAGGAATGTTGGAAAAGTATTCTCGTTACATTTCTTTTTAAAATTACTCTAAATTGGATGACGAGTTTTTCTGCCTGGGACGAGAAGGTCATTTCTAGCGACATCTCGTGTCACAGAGAGGAACTAGGGAATTCGATCGTTACTGATCTACCTAGGTTAAGTGTTTGGTTCTGCTTCATATGCATCACTGCATCAGCCCCGCCCTAAGTCCTGTTTTCAGTCTAATATACGAAAGAATTTAATAAATGAGTTAATTTTACTGATAACAGATTAGAGAATTAGAAAACTTTTTTTCATGTAGTAAATTAGCAATGACTCATATGAGAGTTATCATGTTAAATTAATTTAAAAATTGTCTCAAGCCTTTGTGTTTAAACATTTTTCAATTTCTTTTGCCCAAAATTCGCCGATCTAGGCTGCAGCCTACTTAGTCCATGAGGTGTTTTAAAGACGGCCATAATGGGTCATAAAGACGTCTCTAACAAGGGAACATCCCTAACCCGGAAATTCGAAAAATTCTGAAACTTTGTGAATATGTAGGGAATTTCCTCCTCATTACAACGCAATTTTTGTTTGTTGTCCAAATTCACTCTAAGGGGGTGTAATTGACCGCTAAAAATCCGATTATTCTCCAATTTTGTGTTATAACTCGTGAACTGTAAAATAATTTGTTCACCAAATGATAGATCTAATTAAAAGAAGTAACTTTTGTCTTGAAATTTTTTTCCTATCTTTTACAGATTACGAGTTACAAAATAATATCGGAAAATAGTCGAATTTTGAGGGGTTAATTCCACCCAGTTAGAGTGAATTTGGGCAGCAACCAAAAATTGCGTTGTAATCGGGAGGAAATCCCCTATATGTTCACAAAGTTTCAGAATTTTTTGAATTTTCGGGTTCGGGACCTTCCCTTGTCAGATGTCCTCATCAGGTCTGGGTTAGGTCATTAAGAAAAAAAATCTGGCTATGACCTCCTGATTCCTTGTAACCACTTTTAATTTCTAGGTATATAACTATTATTAATTGTTTATAAAAAAATGCATTGGCGTGAAATATTCTACAGAATATCATCATTCGACCCCTAGACGCATCCCTCAAAATTTAACATTCGTCTTAAGGGGAGGTTCTGGTCTAGAGCCCCAAAAAATAGGTGATATTTAGGAATTAATTAAAGGAAAACTACTATATATAATTTAATGGGACTTGTTGCATTGTATTAAGGATGTCTTATGTTATAGAAATATATTTTTTGTTTTATAATTATTCATTACAGACGGCACTGGGGAGTCGTTAAAGTTAAGGCGTCAAAAAATTGATCCAAATCGGTGGGACCTGTATCTCTAAAAGTTATTATCCGATTCGACTGAAACCTTTTTTATTTTGAAGATTATTCTTTTTTCTAGGGGGGGGGGAACTAAAAAAAAATTACAAAAATTACATTTTTTTTAGAAAATAACGACACTTCACGTTTGAAATCACTTTTCCCTGTATTTTTCGTCCTTTCAACGCCTTTAAAAATTATAAATTTTCAACTTTTTGTAATTTTTTTTAGTCCCCCCCCCCCTAGCCAAAAGAATAATCTTCAAAATAAAACAAGTTTCAGTCGAATCGGATAATAACTTTTGAAGATACAGGTCCCACCGTTTTGAGAACACTGTTTCGAGAAAAACGCATTTGAAGTTTTACGTGAGCGCCGAGTAGCTGGTTGTGACCCATGTATTTGCCGCGACTCAAATGCCTACAACTTGGGGAATTTTACGAATTTCAACAAATCCTTTTAAACCCGTATTCCTAAAAGATTGAACATTCGAAAAATGATATAAAAAAATCGACATTTACACCAGAACCTCCCCTTAAAGTTTTACGTGAGCGCCGAGTAGCCGGTTGTGACCCATGTATTTGCCGCGACTCAAATGCCTATAACTTCGGGAATTTTACGAATTTCAACAAATCCTTTCAAACCCGTTTTCCTAAAAGGTTGAACATTCGAAAAATGAAATAAAAGAAAAATCGACATTTAGACCAGAACCTCCCCTTAAGGCAAAGGTTTCAACGACGTCTTCAAGATCTCTTTACACAGACGCGCAGTGAGAAAATTTTGCGATTTTATGGCCAAAACCACAGAAATAAATTTTTGAATTTGACACAATAAATGCAAATGTCAATTGAAGAACTAATATGAGCATCAAATGCCTCCAATTTTACTGTTAAATGTTTTAATACAAAGCTCGTGTAGACTCTCAAATATTTATGTTCATGTGAGGCTAGAAAGATCGCAAAAAATTAATCTAGATTTTCGTGTTACTTCAAACATTTATATTGTATTATCCAAAATTCCGAAAATAATTTGAAGGCATGGATTCAATTCCTGGTAGTGCGTAAGATATCTTTTCGTCCTCAAAATAATTATGTTTCGGTTCTTGTATTTTTTGTTTTTCCTGTGTTTTTACACAGGGTATCGTTTCAAGCATTTTGCTTATATTGCCCAACGAACATTAGTCATTCATTTTTCCCCCCTCTCTCCTTCGGGCCCCAGCAGCGGCAGCGCACCGGGAAAAAGGTGGTCACCCATCTTTCTCCAGTACACCGCCCCGTGATGCTTAACTTCAGTGATCTAACGAGAACCGGTGCTTTCCATCACGTTTTTTCGTTTTTCGTATTTAAATCGTTTATTTGTGGCATAGAAGAACATTATAATTTGTATAACTATAAATAAACAAAATAGTTTGTTTTTCTTTTGTTTGAAAGACTTAATTATAATACTATGTCCAGTCTTGTATTTTCTGGCGTGTTATCACTGTGATAGTCTTATACTATCGCTCGTTGTGTTTACATGTTATATTATCATTAGTTTTCCAACTTTTACATATCGGTGTTCGCTAATTGCACCCCAAAAGGTGTTTTCCATCACGGCTACGGCCGCTGGTATGTTTCGGTTCTTAAAACGTAATTTATACAATTTTTAAAGTAGTGTTTTAGAAATAACTAACTAAACTTTTAATTTAAATAACCAAACTTTTCATATAAGAATGAATTTTCTTTATATAAAATACTTATAAATCCCATAATATCCTGCAGTTATCAATTGCTAATAGTTGTTAATTTTGTAATTATATGCATTTTTTTTAAACACAATCCAGTGTGTCTAATACAACATACGACATAACTGTGACCGAGACTGGTTTACAAGTTATACATTACAAATCTTTTTATTCTTTTTTAAACGATTTTATTCAGCGTCGATCCTCTGTTTGATTGTTTGTACTAATAGATTTCATGTTATTTTACAAGTAATATCAAGTGGTACGCAGTACATGTTAAAAAATTTCAAGTGTATGCTGCAGAAACGGCAAAATTATTTGTTGCATTATATCCTTGGTACACGATGCCTATTACTGTACACAAAATTTTCATTCGTGGTCCTCGCATAATCGAAAATGCTGATCTTCCAATTCGACAGCTTTCGAAGGAAGCTCAAGAAGCACGGAATAAGGATATTAAAAAGTACCGACAAAATTTTTCTCGAAAATGCTCAAGGGAAAAAACTATGGAGGATGTTTTCAATCGGCTTCTATTACCGTCAGATCCACTAATTAGTAATCTAAGAAAACTTCCCGATAAGAAATTAAAAAGCTTGTCACCAGAAGCGATAACCCTTCTTCTATGTCCTGCTGCACTGTAGGAGAGGCATACTCCGACAAAGAAAAAAGCGACTTGGAATAATAGTTTTAAGGGCATATAATTTCGTAGGTTTAAGTGTATAAATGTAAATAATAAAAAAATCTTTATCCTTCATAATTTTTGTAAGTGCTGTTTTTCGGATAATTTATTTTCTCATATATCAGAACGTATAAGTGCCGAATTTTATATATTAAAAATAAGTTTTGAGGTCTTGACCACGAAAATGGTTATAGTTCTTTAATTGACATTTGGATTAATTTTGTCAAATTAAACAAATTTATTTCCGTGGTTTTGGCCATAAAATCGCAAAATTTACCCACTGTGAGACGTCTGAAGACGTCTTTAACACGTTGCTTTTATACGTGGTAAAGCTGTTGTGTGCTGTCTGGGAATCTGCTCCTACCAGCAACAATTTTTTTGATAGGCGAAGCCATATTATAGATTTCAAGGACACCTTAATATTTTTAAGTGGCATGCTATGCTTTATCTAACATTGCAATCGTCGAATGGCTGAAGCAGTTGCACTCCTTACAGGGTTGCCAGATCTTCGGCATTCAGCCGGGGTCTCAGGTTTTGAACCGTTGTCTCCGGCCTCAACCGGGCACAATAAAAATCTCCGGCAGAATAGAGAATATTAGCGAATTCGGCAGGCACGCACTGGCACTGCACTGGTGCAGCATGCCATACAAAAATAAAAAAAAAACTATTCAAATTTGTAACAAATTCTAATAAATATTCATAATACATTTATTATTATTATTACTTCTTTATAAGAAGTCATTGGACGAATTCCACTTACGCCCAAATCGCCCGGGAGTTTCATTGGGGTAGATTTTCTGATACGTCAAGCGCATCGTCAAGAATTTCAAAGTCGATTTTCTCGAAAATGAAGCGCAATATCAAAAAATTGTATACCTTTTTCTGGACTTATTTATTTGTTATAAGTCGAAAAGAAAGAGTAACTTTTTTTCATATCGCGCTTCAGTTTCGAGAAAATCGACTTTGAAATTCTTGACGTTGCCTTCAGGGAAAGCTAGCTTAATGAAAAGCACGGGCGATTTGGGCATAAGTGGAATTTGCCCATTATAATGAATTTTAGATGCCTGTTTTCTTATTGGTCCCACCCCCCCCCCCCACCCCCACCCCCACTCCCGCCCGACTGCAATCCTCAACGAAATTGAAATCTCCGGCAAAAGATCTGGCAACACTGACTCGTTATCATTTTCGGATTGATCGTACGAAATGCTGCAATGATTCGTCGGCTCATAGTTTCTGATGTAGCCAAAATTTTCTGGTGCATACTGTCTATCGTACTAATACCTATATTATAAGTATTCGTACCACGAAAAACACAGAAATGTGAATTGTGAAATCCTTGAATTGACATTGCTCAGGGATTCTTAGACTTCTCTTCATCAATAGACCTTTAAGCTCATAGTTTCTGATGTAGCCAAAATTTTCTGGTGCATACTGTCTATCGTACTAATACCTATATTATAAGTATTCGTACCACGAAAAACACAGAAATGTGAATTGTGAAATCCTTGAATTGACATTGCTCAGGGATTCTTAGACTTCTCTTCATCAATAGACCTTTAAGACAGACATCAGATCATTTACCTTTCCTGTGATTTTGGCAACGAATCTGTGTGAGAATTATTTTCATTTACAGAGTAGGTAATGTTACGAATTACAACAGTTAAATTCTGGTTATAAAATTATTTATTAATAACATGGTGTCCCTCTTTTTGTGTCAAGAACATTTAAGTCATTTACCACTGGGATAGGGACTTCGGTAGCACGAATGATAAGATTATACGTGTGAACTTTCGTGTTTGAAACCCAACTATCTACTGACGCTCCGCGCCGAAAAACTCTTCCTTTTAAAATGCTGGGTAGAGAGGTTTTCACCCTCTACCCTCGAATGGCCAAGATGGAGGGAAAGCCCAAATATACACAATCCAAAGTGCATTGCTGACGAAGTCCAGACATTGGCATCGGCGGAAAGACATTACAGCGTAGACCTTGGAAACCCTTGGGCTTCACGATTTCGAGGACTGCTCTTGTGCCCAAGGGTTACTGCCTAGTCCCTCGCCAGATGAGCGTGTCGAGCTCAAGGGAGGTCTCCGCCTTAGTTATTTGCCAAAATGCACGGCCAACATTCGGGACTACATCTGGGTTTACTTACTAAAACTTTCCCCGATCTGGCCATTCGTTACGCACGTAACAGTAAACATGTTCATCGTTTACGGAGGATCTAACCCTCCGGCGGACGCGCTGCGGCACTTTATGCCGCAAACAGAAAGACACCAATATAATTCAATAATAGCAAAATTTATTGCATAAATGACAGGTATAGTAAAGTCAGAAGTAGTTGGTACAAAATAAACGAAATAACTTCCAGAGTAAACAATAAAAACCAATAGTAAAGATAGTAAAATAAACAATGGGATCAGTCTTCCTCCATTGGGAGGTGCAAGAAATTATTGCAATGAACTGTTTTAACACTATGCTTTCTGCATAGTAATAATAAAGTGAGAGAAGATACTGTATTTCGTCGCCTTTGTGCCGCCCTGTAGCGCCGAACGTCGTTTATGATTTGCCGGCATTTCGCTCCCTCTCACTTATTCGCGGGCTGTCCTGCTCTACGCGATACCAGAATAAAGGGAAACCGAAAAGATTCTGCGATTCGATCTAAGGTGGCGCTCGACCACGAATCCTTGCCTTAGATCGAGACAGATCTGTATAGCGCGCTTGTAAACTAAGGTCGTGTTCAGATATATTGGCCGGTAAGTTCGGTGTCGCGAGCAGCGCGCGAGGAGAAATCAGCCACCACCACCTGACGATCGTGGATTGGCAGTTGAAGTTGCGGGGCCCCCGATTGGTGTGGTGGGGTAATGGCAACGCTGCTTGGCTCCGCCTGAACGAAGGCGTGTGGCTGTTGTTTATTCTTAGCGTAGTAGTTGTGTGCGTCACGGAGGTAGGGTAGGTGGGGGTATTACTGCGGATACCCCGATTACTGCGGATATTCTAAAACAGATCATATTTAATGTTGGAAAGTACATAATCTCTTGAAAATTTTTGACAAAATTATTTTAAACTCTATTACAGATGATTATTAATAAATATGTACAGCAAAGTTATTATTAATTCTTTTATCGTAGTTTGGAATTCGTCAAGGCGAAACTTCGGTCGATTCCCGATACAGTTATATTTTTGTTATTAACAGTAATACACGTAACGCAGCGTTATTACTCGGTAGAGTAAGAGTTATTTTTTCCGAAAAACAGTAAATCAGTCAGCCACATTTTAGTTTTAATTTTTATTTCTCAACGCAGTATTAGGTGCAGTACTTCGCACCATGTGCATGTATTACTGCGGACCGACGACAGCGCCATCTAACCCTTTCTTCCGACCAGATAACATTAAATTTACTATTTATTTAAGTACGGATGGTGTAATAAGTACAACTATGTACTACTAATTACTAAGATTTAAATCATTACTCATTCCTGCTGATTTTAGTAAATAAAGGAAGTTAAATAATTTTTCTATCTACAAGTGATATTTGTACTAAGGTTATGTTTCGCCTGACGTCGGACCGCAGTACTACATGCGCAGTAACTGGTATTTCGTTAGTAATTGGCACGCAGTAATGCATGCATGTCCGCAGTAACTCCTGCAATGACATCGATCAACAAATCTCTGTGTTTTTAATTAACTGTGCTTATTACCCCGCCCTCATATTTTTTTATGGAATTATTAAGTTTCGACCTTTCTTTTAAAACAAGAAGGAGGAACTTTCATTCATTTGAACCCCGTATCGAGGGTTTTAAAGTTAACCTACCTTAAAAGTCCGCAGTAATACCCACACTTACCCTATACGTAGCCCAATACGAGATGAAGCTATCGGGAAAGAATCAATGTTCTGACCAATAAAACTCCTGAATTTTTTCAGACCTAACGCACACCTATTCTGATGTATGTATTTCTACGTTAAGAACTCGGTTTGGCCTACACGTCAGGAGCACGGCGCTATCCCCACCACTTCTGACTCGCTCTTGTTCTGCGAAGGCGAGAGCAAGAAAGAAACGAGGAAGTGGTGGGGATGCTTCGCTGCGGACCTCACGGGCACCGAATCCCCACCGCGCGACGAGCAGGCCTAGCCCGAGAGAGAGTGAGAACGTAGAGAAAAGGAGCACCGAGGCAGGCAAGCGGTGTGGTGGGAGAATACCCCTCACGAAACTCACCGGCCAATATATCTGAACGCGACCTTAAGTAATTGACCGGCCGCGATCTTCGGGATCGACCTGAGGATGATTCGCGATGTAAGAGACCATGGAGCACAATGAACGATTCATTGCTACAAACAAACACAGCTTAGTTCTAAGAGTTTTCTACATGAAATGACCAGACGCGCTGCGGCACAGAATACCGCGATTTAGTACCTTCCACTTGAAAAATTCAGTTACATCTGATACAGTAATTCAATAGCCACGATTTTGGTGTTATATGTTTCCTATAATAGTCAGCGAAGCATATCTCGATGAACACTGGCATAGGGGAGACCGGGGTAAAGTGAGCCCGAGAAAGTTTGAATTGTTCCCTTTCAATAAAAATGTGTGGAAATAGATTTATAATATAATTTAAACATTACTATTGACAAATGACGATTAGAATACTTAAAATAAACTTAGAGTATATTAAAATTCAACTTGAAAGAAATGATGCAAGTGGTATCACTTTACATGGGGTAAAGTGAACTCCTATCCGGGGTAAAGTGCGGTGCAACAAAATAAGAACTTTAATTAAGGATATAGGTAAATATCAACGCCTTGTGCTGGAATGACGTGCTTAGCACGGCAGCTTCTGGCTTTATTGCACCGTGGTTGTCAAAAACTGTGACAGATTTTTCACTGTTTTTTTTAGGTTAGTTTCTGTTCCACCACGCCGCGTGCTTATTCTAGCCAGCTGACAGGTTAGGATATTGCGCACATCACTTGCGCATCGGTTCCTAGCAGCCATTTGCAGCTCAGTTAACCCCGAATATGTACTCAGCGGAAAATTAATTATTTAATAATGTTAGGATTAATGTTTTCGCAAACGCGCGTACATGTATGTCTATAAGCTTGTTTTAAACACGCAGCAAAAATTTCGAGTTAAAATAACACATTTATGACTCATTTATCCGAAAAGCTAAGTGGAAAAGAGAACCAATCGGAAGTCTCTAAAAATTAATTTCTAATTTTTTAAATGAATTTACATTTTTCGATATCTGAATGCGCAAAATTATCATTCTTATATTACATACATCTATTACGTCACCAAAATTTGTAAATATATTCTATTGTTAAAGAACAAATTAAGGAAGCTCCTTTTTCCCCGACGTTCACTTTACCCCGGTCTCCCCTAAAACTAACAAGGGGAGGACACCATGTGATAGACATCGATTTTGATGAGCCTTGGCACGATGGAGCTATGTCGAAAATAAGTAAATAGGTGTCCGAGCGTTTCAGCCAATGGGCCTTAATAATAGAGATATTTACATGTAAATTATTAAATATTTCATAGTGCACGATGAAGCATAAAAGCTAACGTGAATTTAAGAATGTGTCGTGGAGCGTTCAGTAGGGCGTCTGCGTGGCGTTTTTGTGGTTGTGCGTTCGATTCCGCCTGTGTCTAATATATTTTTTTCACACCTTATTTTTTCCTCACTGTATGAACAATGAAAAAAAATGTAAGGGTAGTAACGTTCATTATTAATTCTTTTAAATAGATAAATACAATTAAAGTTTTTTTCAACGTGGGGAAAACATCAAAAGACAGCCCGACGCATAGTGCGTTGCTCAATCGACAAAAATCTGAAATTCAATATTTTTTTGCTATGATTTTTAACATGACCGTAATCCAGACTCCTTATTTGTATATGAACGCTCGAAAGAAAACGAAATAAAAGCCCCCAGCACTCAGAAAACACGTTAGTATTGAGAGAATCTATTTAACGTATTTCCTTGATGTATTTAGTTCTGTCTTATACCTCAAGGCCACCTACATTATTAACATTAAGCATAAATAAAAATAATTTTCGATGGGTCATTTAACTGAAGATACCACATACCCTTTATTTTGATTGTGAAACGATTTTTTTTACTTACTTTAAATTCAGTTTTATTGTCTCGAAGTGACACATATATGTTTCCAAACTTTTACCTCACTTTTCTCGAAAAAGGTAAAAAACGTATTGGCGTTTACGTTGGAAACTATTCCTGGAACAGTCCCCAATATTATCGTACAAAAAAATTTGCGCATGTTTGCACTTTGTTTAGTTATAGTAATTTTTTCAGAAACATGTTTAACGAGGACCAATCGAGATATTTTTGAAAAGTGGTTTTGTTCTGCACCAAGAGACAACAAAATGGAAGTTCTAAACATCCGATCTGTTTTTTTCCAATTGTTTATACGAAACCTATCAGGACTTTTGCATCCTGGGTACTGTCTTCAGTTTTAAAATAGCTGTCAAACGCGATGCACGTGAAACAAATAATTTGATACAAAAATGTTTCGAACAAAAGTTAGTCAGTATTCAGTGGACAAGAAATTGCAAAAGTAAATTTTGATAAAAAAATTTTATTCGATAAAAAATCGAGATCACCTCAATTTTTTTCAACGCAACTGTATATTTTTTTCTACACCAATCGATGCATTTATATATTCTGGTTAAAAAAGTATTGGGGTATATAGGTCGAAAACTGATTAGTTCAGAAGTTATGATTTTTGTCCCGACTTCCCATTGATTCAACGCACTGTGCGACACCTCCAGAGGGCAATCCCCCGGGAACGCCAGGGTAGTGTGGGATTTTTATCCACTGTAACCCCACGGCCACCCTCGGGGGGATTGCCCTATGGAGATGTCGGGGTGTCTTTTGAAGATTTCTCCACGTTAAAAAAAAAACTTCAACTGTATTTATGCATTTAAAAGAATTAATAATAAACGTTACTATCGTTACCTTTTTTTCTAACTGTTCATACAGTGTGGAAAAATAAAGTGTGAAAAAAATATATAGACACAGGCAGAATCATCGAACTCACGATCGCAAAAACGACACGCAGACGTTTTACCAAAAGCTCCACGGCGTATTCTTAAATTCACGTTAGCTGTTATGCTTTATACGGACACTATGAAATGTTTAATAATTTACATGTAAATATCTCTATTATTAAGGCCCATTGGCTGAAACGCTCGGACACTTGTTTACTGATTTGCGACATAGATCACTCGTGCCAAGGCTCATCAAAATCGATGTCTATCACATGTTGTCCTCCCCTTGTAAGTATATAAACGATATCTCTAAAACCAGCGGCCGTAGCCGTGATGGAAAACACCGGTTCTCGTTAGATCACCGAAGTTAAGCATCACGGGGCGGTGTACTGGGGAAAGATGGGTGACCACCTTTCTCCCGGTGCGCTGCCGCTGCTGGGACCCGAAGGAGAGGGGAAGGAAAACAAAAATGGGACTATAGTTTGTTGGGCAATATAAGCAAAAATAAGCTTGAAACGCCATCCTGTTTAAAGTACAGGGAAACAATAAAACATAACATAAACATATCTCTAAACACATAAAAATGCGGCATAAAAGACCGCGACGCGCCCACCGGAGGTTAAGCAAAACTGAATAAGAACACAAGTATAGTAAGCTGGTATTCAAATCAACTGTTTCCAACCCAGAAATGCTAAAAGATGTACGTGCTTTAGCAGTTCGATGATAATAATGTTGCATTGATGAAAATGAACACTACGAGTACGTTTTTGTAATGTAAGAACCATTATTTTATCCATTCCTTTAATGTCAAGTGATCGTATACTATAAGTCTTGCTGGTCTGCTGAAATAGTCTAAATCTAAAGTCTTTAAACTAAACCCGCTATTACACTGAAGATAAAAAATATAGCATCCATTTAACGGGGTGCTCTAGTGCCAGTGGTGAGCAACCCGCGGCCCACCTGAACATTTGCGTAGATCTATTGAACTGTAAAAGACATCGGAATGAATTTTGCGCCAAAAAGTAGGATAAAATTATCCCTTCCTAATGTTGTATAATTGTAATTTGCGTGTGAGCGCAACTATTCTCGAGATTGAAAATTTTAAAAATTGATCGTCGTAATTGACTCGCAGACGAAAGAGTAGCAGTTTCGAATATCGCACGCAATATTCGGAAGATCGATTGCGAGAAACAGAAGCAAGTATATCGTTAAGTGAATTTCAATAGTTATTTAATTTCATTTAATTAGAAAAATATACGTACATATACCTGTTTATATTATAATATGTAGGTAGGTATTTATTACTGCGTATATATTACTAATAAACTGTAAATCAAATTTAAAAAAAACAAATTCATCCCATAAATTAAAATTCTTTGATTAGTATATTTACGTATTTAATATTGCGGCCCGCATGGAGTAGTAAGTTTCTACTTGTGGCCCACTTCGGACCAAAGGTTGCTCACCACTGCTCCAGTGTAACTGCCCGTTTTTCAGCGCCATCTTCAGGAATTTATTTAACAAAAACTATAAGTTATATTATCTGGCATTTTGTCTGCATATTAAGATATGTTTGAAGTAATACTCAGAATTTTTTTAACCTTTTATCTCATACATACATAGATATGGTCGTGGCGCAAGGTTCTTCAAAAAAATTCTTGTCCGACGGATGCTGGTGTGGGAACTGTTCTAGTCCTGGAACTGGATGAGTTTCTATCTGATATAAAATTAATTCTACAGAAAGAAAGCAGCTAAATTTATCAGCAAAAATCGAATATTTTTTTCAAAATGATGTCATTCTACAAATGTTTATTGTTAGGGGGCCTCTGTGGTTCCAACCATAGCGACAAACATAATAAAGAAAATAAACCTTAGTTTTTCCATTTTGGATGACTAGAACAGTTCCTACATCAATGCCTGTCGGAAAAGAACTTTTTTTAAGAAGTTTGCGCCCCCGACTATATCTATGTATATGTGCTATAAAAAAAGTTCAAAAAAATCTCAGAAGTATTACTTCAAACATACCTTAATAAGCAGGCAAAACGTCAGATAGTATAAACTTATAGTTTTCGTTAAATACATTCCTGAAGATAGTGTTGAAAAATGGGTAGTTACACTAGAGTACCCCCTTAAGGGGTTATACCTAGTCAGGCGGCCGAAAAAGGCGAATATTTGTGATTTCTTTTTAAAGAAGCGGAAACGTATATTTTTACAAAACTTTTTGCGCTTAAAAGAGCAACATTTAAAGAACATTTGGTAATTTTTTCGTACAAAAATATTTACGTTTATAATAAAGTAACAACAGATATCCAAGAAGCATTTTTAAAAATTTGGTTTTCGGGTGAGCACTGCCATTCGGAACCAGATTATCTAAAATGAGAAAACAAAAAAAGATTTCGTTAGTATATTAATGTATCCTCAGGTTGACGGAGAGAATTTTCCGAAATATTAATTTAAGACAAAATGGCGGCTATTTAAAGTTGAAATTCTGATTGTTCCCTGCAAAAATCACGCGAAAAAAAATTAGGATTTCAACTTTAAATAGCCGCCATTTTGTTTCAAATTAATATTTCGGAAAATTCTCTCCGTCAACCTGAGGATACATTAATATAATAACGAAATCTTTTTTGTTTTCTGATTTTAGATAATCTGGTTCTGAATGGCAGTGCTCACCACAAAACCAAATTTTTAAAAAGACTTCTTGGATGTCGGTTGTTACTTTATTATAAACGTAATATTTTTCTACGAAAAAATTACCAAATGTTCTTTAGATGTTGTTCTTTTAAGCGCAAAAAGTTTTGTAAAAATATACGCTTCCGCTTCTTAAATAAAAATCACAAATATTCGCCCCTTTTCGGCCGCCTGACTAGGTATAACTCCTTAAAAAACTGAAGTTGTCTGAAAATATTGTTCCCCTTTGTACCGTACAGCATTCATATATAACATATATTCGTATTTCTAAAAATAACGAAGGCAAGAATGCCTTCGTTATTTCGAAAACTTCGTTAGTTAGAAAACTGGACACAAATATTGCCGCACTCTACATATTTAAATGTTTCCAATAGCGCCACAGTTAATAAAAATTGGTTCTACTCTTTCTTGCTCCTCTTATGTCCATTCAACGAGTCGTGTCACCAGCTGTTTACAAATTATGCACTTGCCGAAGTTAATTATTAATCACAGGACCCTCTTTGCATCAGTTTGTAAAACTCGTTACAACAACTATAAAAATAATAATAATATCGACAACGATAGTGGTTTGGAATTAAATACAGATTCAAATGTTGAATAAAAATATATCAATCGTTTAGAACTTGCTTTGTTTATTCCGTTATGAATATTCATATTTGCAACAAATAATATGCAATATCTGAGGGATACGTCCCTGTTCTGTTTGAACGCCGCACAGTGGGACAAACTGATCCTTTTTGTGTCAAAATCGTAGAGCTTTTGATAGGAATAGGATAAAGGGATGATTCTTTTTCGAGGTTAAAGTTAAGATGTTGCAGAATAAGGGGAAAATATTGAGAATGTATGACAAACAAGTTTTGACCTTGAAAATTTATGTCAAACTTGACATTTTCGAAGAAAATTTTGGTTTTTTCCGTTATAACGTGTGGAGTTTTTTCTTGACTTGTAATACATCATTTCGTATAGATTTTCACGCGGTGAATTCAAAACTGTTCGCAGAATTTGTCTAGGCGTTCAGAATTCGAAGAAAAATACGATTTAAGGGGTTACGCTCACAAGGGACGTTCGGCAACCCGGAAATTCAGAAAATTATACAACTCGGAGTGCAAGTAAAGTAGTTCATCCGTAACGCAACCCTATCTTTTGTTGGTGCCTTAATGCAACTTTTGGGGGTGAAATCACTCCTTGAAAAAAATGCAGAATTTTCGTTTCCCTGGAATATCTCGAGAACGGTAAGAGATATCGAAAAGAAGTTTAAAGAGAAAGTACATCGATTTCTTATACCTACAAAATCGCGTAAAAATAATTTTCAAAAAATCCATATTTTTCAATTTACCCCCACCACCAACCCTTAAACTTAAGTTTTTGTATTTTGTAAATATATGCTGAAATCAAACAATACAGCATGTACAAAAAGCGATGTATCTTGCTAAAATAATTGAAAGGTGTCTAAACTTTACCTAAATAATAATTTAAATATGGCTTTCAGAAACCACTTTATTAATGGAAACTGCTAAAATGGACTTGAAATTCGGTAATAAAGGTTTTATTTGTTTGCCAAACAAAATATAACACATAAACTATTTATATGTATGAAAGAGATTATCCACAGGTATTTCAGCATATATTTACAAAATACAAAAACTTAATTTTAAGGCTTGGTGGTGGAGGCAACTTGAAAAATATGGATTTTTTAAAAATTATTTTTACGCGGTTTTGTAGATATAAGAAAACGATGTATCTTTTGTTTAAACTTCATTTCGATATCTCTCACCATTCTCGAAATATTCCACGGAAAATAATATTCTGCATTTTTTTCAAGGTACGATTTCACCTCCAAAAATTGCATTACGACACCAACAAAAATAGGGTTGCATTACGGATGAACTACTCTACTTGCACAACGAGTTTCATAATTTTATGAATTTCCGAGTTGCCGAACGTCCCTTGTGAGCGTAACCCCTTAAATCGCATTTTTTTTTCGAATCCTGAGGGCCTAGACAAATTCTGCGAACATATTTGAATTCAGCGCATCAAAATCTATACGAAATGATGTATAACAAGTCAAGAAAAAACTTCACAGGTAATAACGGAAAAAACGAAATTTTCTTCGAAAATGTCAAATTTGACGTAGATTTTCAAGGTCAAAACTTGTTTGTCATACATTCTAAATATTTTCCCCTTATTTTGCAACATCTTAGCTTTAACCTCGAAAAAGACTCATCCCTCTATCTTATTCCTATCAAAAGCTCTACGATTTTGACACAAAAAGGAGCAGTTTGTCCCACTGTGCGCCGCCACGTGCCATATTTACAGCTGGTGACTCGCTCGTTGAACGGACTATAATCATATATATTCTAACCAATTTGAAGGTCAAACTGTCTAGCAAAACAATTCATATTGCGGATAAATATTTCGAGGAAATTGGGTTTACTGTATGTTAAGGTATATTCATCTGTATTTTTTTAGTCGTCATTATAAAAGAGATAATTTGAACACTGCCAATATTGTCTAAGCAAGTGTACGTAAGTGAACGCATAGGCGCGTGTGTACAGTGACCTGTGTATATATCTTATATCCACATATGTATGTATTTGCGAACTCAATGACACAGCGGCTCAATAGATTGCGTTGCCTGCGCAGACGCGTGGAGCATTGAAAAAACGAAGAAGTACCTAAATTCTTAACGATTGTAGATTTCGGAGAAGTGATCGTTTCTATAAATTCCCAAAACATCGTCAATCTTCTCTTACGTAAAAGAAAAGGTAAAACTAATTCCGAACGAAATAATATTGTTTGATGCGTTATGCGAGCAAACTTACTGTTGCGTGGTATAAAATTAGCATTAATCGCGATAAAACTTATTTCTAGTATGTTTGATTAATTAATGAGAATACAAGCTTTACAAATCAATCGGTGTGATGTACTCTTATCAGAATGTTTTATGACGAACCGAACCTCTTATTTACCTTTTGAGTGCGTAGTAGACGCAAGTTAGATTACGTTATAAACAAAGCACAGTTTATTTTCTGAATAATGACTGTTGTGTTCGTGTTCATATACGCGAAGAGGATTAGACTTTGCAAATGAAGATTCTGAGGATTTATAGTCACGTGTAAGTTCTGTTTGCGTTGAAACACCGCATACGTGATAGCCATGTTGATCTGAACAACTAGAATCACCTCGTATGGTAGTGTTACGTCAATGCAGTCGCAAGATACAATGTAGAAATCTAAAGTGGCGCCGCCGGACGCTTCGAGTCATAAGCTGGTGATGTCAGGAGACTCGGTAGTTTTTCACGTGCGACGTTATTTGTTTACTTTGTTAGGCCACGGTAATTTGGTTCGTGAAACTAATACAATCCAAGTTCAGCTGCGGAAAGCCTAACCTCTCGCGTGTGCGCAGACTCTGCAACGTCAGACAACCAATTCGTTTACGACCACGCGTACAGAGAATAAACAATTTTGGAGAATAAGCACAAACGGAAATATTGCATAGTACGTTTTAATATTTGCCTACGGATTACGATATACGACTGCGGTTTTACTTTCATAGTAAATATTTCCGTTGCACGAACACAGTACAGTTCCCGTACACATTTCTGCTTTTAGTGACGGTTCGTGGATCTGCAGTCCTACAACGCAATTAAGAATAGTAGAATCGTAAAAATAAGAATAAAGAAAGATCACTGAGAGTTCTCGATAGTAGTCGCTTACGATATGACCCATCAATTTGGAAACAGAAAAAAGTAAGTACTGCCGAGTTATGAAAATGTACAGTAACTTACATTGTAACACATGAGTAGAAATTAATGAATCACTATCCACACTTCTTGTTGCTTGTGCAATGCGTTGGTTGCGTGTATATACCCGTTTCTAATATTTCTTCTGTTTTGCGCCTCCATGCACCAGTTTCGCCCTATTTTCTATAATGTACATTTCTTGTCTGTGCTTTGTCTAGTAGAATTATTATCGCGCGCTTTGAGCCGTCGACCGCTAACTACTCTGTATGATTGTGTCGTAATTGTCACAATGACTCGAGTATTAGAAAACCTCTACTTAAAACAGGGGCGGATTTGGGATTTTCGGGAGGGGGGGGGGGGCGCAGGGGTGAATCCAAAATTTTCTTGAGGGGGGGGGGGCGTAGGTCTGAGAAATAAACCACGGACCTTTCCCGATAATATTTTCCTGCTAAATGAAAGTGTTTTTTTTTTATCAATTTATCATATTTTCTCTCATATTGCTAAGTTAAAACAAGTATGTTGCAAATTAAAATAAGTATTTTTCCCTTGAAGGAGGCCCCCCCCCCCGTCTGAATCCGCCCCTGAATAAAACTGTTTACAGTCGAACAATCTTTTCCAGACGACATTTAAAAATATAGTCCGACATCTCCTTGTTTCTATACATATTAAATTGACGTTTTAATTTTTCAAATAACAACAATCAAAATAAATAAAGACGGAAAGAAAAAAAAGATGTAAGAAAATCATCAAATGTGGAGCCACATTATACTGTTTTATGAAAGAAATTAAAGATACCCAGTTTGAATATTCAGGGTGTCCCATGTCTTTCCTGAAAAAGAAACAATTCCAGAATTTTCTTTGAGTAAAAATAAGAAAAAAATGTCATGCACATAGGCTCATAAATGCTTTATTAAAAAGTTATAACAAAAATACGAAATAACGGACTAGTTTTTCGTTCCATACAGCTTTCGATATAACCTCAATTAGTACACACAGCCTATACAAACACATTAGACAAATATGGCCAATTTGTTGCCATGTCGTACTGAACGAAAACCCAGTCCGTTATTATTTCGTATTTTTTTTATAACTTTTTAATAAAGTATTTATGACATTATGTTTATATTACATTTTTTCTTATTTCTACTCATAGAATGTGCTGGCACCATTTTGCTGGAAAACCCTGGGACACCCTGTATATTGGAATAAACATGAGAGTAATTGAAACATTAAGTAACAGTCGCATGATATCACAGAAAGTACTTTAATACGGGAGAGTATAGAGAACTCGTCCTTGCAACGTTCGTGTACACGGAACGCCGGATCATACCTAACCTCTCCTGAACGGAGGTGCAGACAGAAAACCGCGTGGCCAAACGGTGAGCAGAGCGCAAGCCGAGAGAACGAGGCAACACCGCGTGGCCAACCAGCTGATCGGCCGCCGACGTGCGGCAGAATTACGAGCCAGAGGGAGAGAATCGCGCGCGACTGGGCTAATGAGTGTGCGACCTATTGGGAGTTCATTGGTGGGGGCTAAGCCGACCTATGGAGGGGAAAACTGAGGCTGTGCCGCCGTGTAGGGGCGAGGGGGTGTAGTCATTGCTGTGTTGCCATCGCGTAAACATACGTAGTTCTTGTCACTACCGCACCATTTTCTACGATCGGATGGTATTACAACGTTCACGAGCTATACATGAATATACATATTACATACTTAAACTCGTTTCGTGCTGCAAAAATTTTTCAATCCGATTCCAAAATACTATTTTAGACGTTTATACATCTTCTTCAAACACGTTTCGGGTTTAAATAGTTGTGATATTTCAAAATATATAAATACTCTTTTGTGTATTATTCACTTATAGTTAAAATAAGCAGAAAATTATTGG
This sequence comes from Andrena cerasifolii, assembly GCF_050908995.1. Taxonomy (NCBI): domain Eukaryota; kingdom Metazoa; phylum Arthropoda; class Insecta; order Hymenoptera; family Andrenidae; genus Andrena; species Andrena cerasifolii. The sequence continues at coordinate 1,798,842 of NC_135125.1, read as the reverse complement.
TATGCGCGGCGACGTACAGACACGCGACACTTTCCAAAAGAACAAAAATGTTCTTTATGCGTGATCGATATTCAGTATTCAATATAGAAAACCCTTTAACCAAGTAAAATTATTGAATTTTATTCGAAGATAATAATTCAATAAAGTTACAGTTTGCAATAAATACTTTATTCCTTCATCTGAACATAGTCGGCTACATTAATACATGAAGTATTTAAATTTCTACCACTTGTATTGCAAATTGAGCTTTTACAATGTCCGACTTAAGAAAATAACGCACTACCTAAATTGCATAGGGAACAGGAGATGAAAATACTGTGTTGGTGCGATCTTTTTACACTTTCCCGAAATATTGCAACGTCGATTCCTCGATTCGCGTTGATAATGTAAGGAATCGCTACGTGGAGCAAATATAGCAACGTATCCACTTTGGACACGTTGAAGTTATGTACACATCAATACCCCTGAAAGTATAAACCATTAAATATGTTTTTCGTCACTCATTGTCAGTATAGAATCGCACAGCCACGCGCCTGTTCACTAGTATCCAACAACTAGGCAAAATGTGTTTCTGGATTGTTAATTCTCGTCACTCAAGTACACACTACTTCTTTCACCTTGTACTTTGTCACAATATTGTTATATTTGTCCCACAAACCGTCTCCTTTAACTGTATTATGTTCAAAGTCGAAGGGGCGCTGATGTGAGTATGCGGGAACAATGTTTTTTCAATGATTTTTATTTAACACTTGAATACGTGACACAGTTTTACTGAGGTACACGAAAACGCGGTACAAGCCGAAATTATGATATGGAATGTACAAAACAAAAATACATACGTAGCATAATTAATAGATGTACATGAAAATATCAAGTTCTAAAAAGCAGAGACACAATGAGGTGTTTGTACGTTATCACAAGTATCAAAATATAAGGCTTCACAGAAACTTTTTTTTAAATCACAAACACAAGATTACAATTGATCACTGCGATTTACAATTAATCGATAGGATTGTTGTCGATTGTGTACTAACATGGTTAATGTTAATTAAGAATCATGAGAATGAAGTAATAACTAAACACAATATCAAGAGCACCGTCGGAATCAACGTACAACCGCGCCATCGGAGCATAGAAACGCGACTACCGAGAAGCGTACGGTTCGACCCAAACCTGACATATTCTCCCGCCTACCCGCTCGTCTGAGCGACCAGTTATGTTCGTTCGTCGAGCCGTCATCTCGTACGTACGCTTGGTTCTTTCAACCCCCTCCCTTACGACTATATCTCGCCAATACGCCCTCGCACAAGCTGAAGCACGCGTCGGCACGGCATATTGCAGGGGCGTAACTAGTGGAGCCACTATGAGTGCGCTCTGTGTTCAACTCCGAGACAGGTGCTTTTCTATGTACAGATGTACGCAATGTCTAATGCGATGATCGTACAGATGAGCACCCAAAATTGTATAGATTTAAGAAATGCAAACAACTACAAGCATACTTCAACAACTTATACATTCTCACTGAACAGGTAGTTTTAGCTTTAGTGTTGATAAGTTCCTCAATTCTCCGTTATCAAGTCTCATACCACCAACGTGTAATTCTTTGATGATATCGGTTCTTAAAGAATTTCTGAACGGTTTGTATTTTTTGAAATACACTACGTGATATGACGACCTTGCGTGAATATAATGGTACACTGATAAAGATTTTACAGAAAAATGCCAATTTTAGGTGTCTTAAATAACTATGTGTTATGTCAAATAAAACAAAATAGAAAATGGAAGAATGCAAGGAATATACGCGTAACGTTTTCGTACATAGGTAATTTATTTGAGATTATTATCATTTTTAATATAGTAAGATATCTATACAAATAATTTGACATTATAATGGATGCACTTTGAAAAGAAATATGTATTCTGTATCATCGATGTGATTTAATAACAAGTGCCCTGAGTTGTATTACTGACAAAAGAATGCCACAAAGCAGACTACCGATCACATACGGACAACTACACACACCCCTTGCATGCTGTAGTGACACAGCCACACTTCGCCACATCGATTTTACCGGCTCGCTTGCACTCACACTCGGTCGACCCGTTCACTGAAGGAATGTCTCATATGCCTCCCTCCGGCTCCCTTTTCCTCTCCCTTTGCCTCTCCTGGCCCTGCATCGCAAAACCTCTCCGTCAGTTAGCTAGGTCTCCTTCTAACTCACTAGTCGTCCATCCCTCTTCACCAAGCCCCAACCCCCCTCTCGACCATAGGTCTTTCGATCTCTCTTGGTTTCTCACTCGCTTGCTCGCTCTCTTCCAATTTCTCTCCGTCTCTCTCTTCTCTGTCTGTTGTGATCGCGGGGAGGTGGAGGTTGCACCTTTTGCCGCATCTCGGAATCTCGCGCGTTGCTCATTTGCCGTACATAGGAGTGGAGAAGAGAAGAGAGGAGGGGAGCGGAGAGAAGAGGAGCGGAGAGGAGTGGAGTGGTGAGGAGAAGAGTGAAGTGACGAGGAGAGGAGTAGAGAGGAAAGGAAAGAGGGAGTACGAGAGTAAGCGAGAAAGGAAGAGTAACCTCCGCGCTAGGTAGTAGTATGCGAGCGGGGCACGGTGGTCGGACAGTTCCAGTTCCGTTTCGATTAGGCGAGTCCACGCCGGGGTTTTTGGTTCGCTCGTGGCCCGTAAAACGTACGCGTAATGCCGTTTATCGTGGCCATTGACGGCACTCGGTGCTGCTGGTGCGGTTGCTGTTTACGCGACGCGCTAACTGCACGCCACTTTTACAAGTGGAGCTGCACTGTTGGGGAAGACACGAAGTGAGCCAACTTCGTGAGTGTTCGGAAAGATAGCTTACGTACGACGTTTAGATCGTTCAATACGACTTCATGGTATGGTCATACCAAAACCAGATCATCAGGGTTAGAGGAGAGTGCACTGTAAAATCCGCATGTCCCGATTCACTGGGTTTGTATATGTCATCACTTCGCATGCAACGTTCTTGCAAGTGCTTACGCACACTCACGCAAGCGCACAACAGCAGAGCTGTCTTAAAGCAAATCGTCGCCGGAGAAACGATTCCCGGCCCTCTAGCCCAGTTCCGGGCACGGCCATTGATCCATCGATAAGGAAGTTTCCTACCTCTTGTTAGATTTTCGGCATGTGTAGTAAAGTGTAAGCAAGTGAACCGAGCTATCTGTGGGATACAAACGCTCATCTTCTTTGTGATTTATCGTTATCCTAAGTGGTGACGTGTGACGTATAGGTTTTGTACGCCGTCATAAATATTTTTCGGAAAGCTATCATTAACAGTTTATTTCCTCTTTCAATTGAACTTCCATTTTTTTCTCCTTCTATTTTCATTTTGTTAGCTACGTTCGCATACGGATAGACATATGTGACAAATTTTAAATTACATCGTAACTTATAAATGTTACCATCTTTGAAAGATCGAAATTCTCGTTTAACAGTTGCCGCTATTGTATTCTGTATTCTGCAATTGGTAATTCCTTTCGGTGGATCGTTTCTCTCGTAGAATTAACTGCGTTTACACTTTTTACGCAAGTTTTCAATACAATTTGGTGTTGATATTCTAATGAACATCGTGTCTGCTTCATTTTCGTCCTTATTTCTGAGTAAACGAAAAAATTAGTTGGTGCTCTTACCATTTACTATGTTCCATGATTTTTATTATTTTTTCGTAAATACTGTGATGGAAGTAAATACTGTTATTTAAATAATTAGTATAGTTATAAAATATTACAAAAATTTTAAGGAACACTAAAAATCTTACTATTTTCGTCGGTCTGGTGTATACGTCAGGGGTAGTATTTTATCAATTGAACTCATGATTGACATTACAGTCTTCGTGAAATAGAAGCCAAACATAAGTGGATAAAATGCAAATTATTGTTCTAATCATTTTGTTTCTACATTTCATTTGCTACATATTATAAATACTACGTTCGTTCTGATATCCAATACAAAAATAGTTCGTTTTAAATATTTATTGTTATTGATAATATTGCTTGTCAGTATAGCGTTGCATTCGGTTGTTGTAATTGTATTGAACCTTAGTGTCTCGTAAGTAGGGTTATAAGAAAAGGAATCTAACGAGACATGTAACCTAAGAAAGTTGACTTCATTTATAATATAATTATTGTTTCGAAAGCACATACCAGTCGTAGTGTAAAGGTAAAGAAGGGAGTCGAGGTGTGCGCAACTTTTTAAACGATTCATCCATATTTGCAGCGCTTTGCGGTAGTGATGTTTTAATCGCGAGCAACGTGTGTATATCAGTGACAGAGCATGGAATTCGAGCGTGTGCGTTCCGCCTGGCAAACGCGCAAACGCGTGACCGCGTCCATGAGGACTTACCATTAATCCGGGTTCTTAACCGCGCGCAGAGTAAACGTGGCTGACACGCCGCCGATGATAATAATAAGAGTGCGTAATTTATTGAGCTATCGACGTCACAAATCGTGTGACGTAGTGTGTCGGCGCGGTTATCATTGCTGTTAATCGAAGCAGCTTGCCTAGCGGCAATATTTGCCGAGCATGTAGAAAAGTATGTACGATAGGAAAGTCAGTTAACTAGCCGGCCTGACCAGAGTTCAGAAGTGAAGCAGTGAGTAAAACTGCCCCCTCGCGGTATGCGTCCGTGGTTCCCGATTCAACCACTCCTCTGCCATCGAGTTCTTACCTCCTACCCCCCTTCTCTATCTCTCATTCTCTCTGTTTCTCTGCTTCCACCCCCTCTCCGTTTTCCGTCGCCTTCCCTCTTCTCTCTTCTGTAGCCCCGTAAACTCCTTGTCCTTCCACCGCCCCCCTCTACTAGGGTCCTCCATTTTGTCGTGATTCCTCTAACTCTAAATATATATCACACATTTTGTTCATACAGTGCTATTGACATTTGCGTATAAATCGTGCGCGAAACCGTGCCTATGATTGACATACTGTTTACCAGCCCAAATAACAAATACGACTATGGGGCTCCACCATAGGCTATCCTGGAAGGTGTCATATCTCTCCCTCTCTCTCTCTTTCTCTCTTTCTCTCTCGCTCTCTCCCGCGCGCCTTTTCAACTCATTCTTTCTCTTTTCATTTCTTATTATACCTATTTCTCACTCGTAATTTATTCGTCTTCTCCCTTCTACCTCTCTCACTACGATATTTCTCTATTCTCTTAAGTTTATTTCCATAATAAATCGTAGCTTTCAATACATGCGATTTTCGTTGGCCAATATTTTGTACACCGGTACGATTTTCAACATGTAACCTCTCGTACGAGTATCGTATCTAGATTCGCGATGCGATACGTTTCTCCATGTTGTTGCTCTAAGTAAGCTTTTACTAAATGTCTCGTTGTCAATAAGTGTGCCAGGATAAACTTACGAAATCTTAGTTTTGCTCCATATTACAGTGTTTCCATGGGTATTAACCCGAATATACTTAACGCCGTACGATTTTCCCGTATTTCGGCACGATACTTCTTCCCGAAGCAGTACGTGTCGAGCATTATTTTATATTGATATTTTTCGCATTTCAGATGTCTGCTGGGTCACAAATTCAGATGGCACCCCAATCAACTGTAAACTCTGGTCAGTCGGTTCATAGTCAAGACTCGAACATGAGCACTGGTGAGTTAGTACACTCCTACTCTATTCGAACATCCCACCTGTGTTTCTTCTAATAATTAATTCAATAATCATTTAGATGATACCTTGCAATTGCAATAACTTTAATGCAACTATAGGCTCATCGCATAGTGATAAAGAGGTAGACCCGAATACTCCGGAAAAGGTACCAAGAACTCCTTCGGAAAGGAAAAGGAAGCGTAAACTTGACGATGGCGGCGGGGGAGTTACAGGGGGGCCTGTAGGAAGTAAAGGGTCTAGGTCTGTTGCTGCTCTTGAAAATAAGAAGATCAATGAGTATTTCCCGAAACACCATTTGGGCAGTAGTCCCATCCGACATGGTGGCGCTAAAAGTCCTTCCCCCCAGCAGGGTTATCCTATGGTAAATATGAATTACGTATACTTTCTATATATATACAGTGGCTCACAGCCATAATTGTACGCTCTTTAAAATTGCATAACTTTCTTAAAATTAATCGACTTGAGTTTTTTTTTTAGAAGATAGAAGGATTAGTTTGCTAAGTCGTTTTGAAAAAAAAATGCACTTGGTCGAAATAGCAAAAAAAATAAAAAAGGTTTTCTCAACTTTTTTTGTGAGCCTGCAAATGAAAATTGGTTAACGGTTGCTCCGAGCTATAAACGGTTAAGGAGGTTCGAACCCGGAGAAAATATAATGAGAAATCTTTGAAAAGTGTTTTAATCTGACGTTCAAAGTGTAGTCCGCATTGTGTCAAAATTTCAAGTGGATTGACCGCACGGTTTTTGAAAAAATTGAAATCTAAGTTCCGCTGTTATACAAAGGCTGTTATGGGAGAAGTGATAGAATTTCTATAAAATGTTACACAGGGTCCCTAAAAATAGTGAGAAAGTCCTAAAAAAAATTACAATGAAAAGCTGAAGTATTCTTATGAAATTCTGAAAAAGAAAATCATGGACATGAACCGTACGGTTTATTAGATAATTGAATAAATAGACAGCAATGTGCTTGTATTTTTGGAACTGCCTGGAGGAACTGTTTGAAACGTGGCAACGCTGTACGCCGGGTAGTCATCTATACAATGTATACTTGTGCAAAGGATACAGTAAAAATTGGTAAAAATACTACCGAACTGTAAACATGTATTTAGTAATTTGTTGCGAAACAGTACGAACGCGCAAAAGGACGCCACAAGTGTGAGATGGGAAGAGAAAAAAAGATGGACGCAAAGCGACGTTGCCGCATTTCACTCGCATATTTTACGCTACTTTTAATGAAAATATTGTTTCTAGCTGCATTAAACATACTTTTTGTTTATTTGAATTCCAAAACAAACAGTGTAGTCATAATTTTATTAGGAATAGACATGTAACTAACATTTTTGTCTACATAATTTTTTTTTATCTAAGATGGGTATCACTGCAGAGCTCCCATGTATAAGCATAGGCTTTAAGGAGGTATCGAACCTCCTTAAAGATCGCAGAATAAGGTCGAGAATCGCTGATGTTGGGAATTTCTGCGTTTCTCGACCTTATTCTACGATCTTTAAGCGTTTATAGCTCGGAGCAACGTTGACCGATTTTCATGAAATTTTAGACACGTATACAACTTACTTCAATCTACAAACGGTTTTTTTGAATTTTCATTACAGGCTCACAAAAAAAAGTTGAAAAAAACGACCTTTTCTATTTTTTTTTTGCTATTCCGCCCAAGTGCATTTTTTTTCAAAACGACGAATCACGTCGCTTAGCTTTTAAAAAAACTCGAGTCGTTTGGATTAATTTTAAAAAAGTTATGCGATTTTAAAGAGTGTACGATTATGGCTGTGAGCCGCTGTATCTAAAACGGCGAATAAACATTCTCCTTTGTGTCCTTTCTGATATTTTTTCTAATTATTTTTCAACAGTATCCACCATCGCCTCAACAACTCCTTTCACCGCAAGTAACAACACCTAATTCTTCAGTGGCAGAATTTTCTTCACTGATGCAGCCGCCAAGACCTCATCCTCAACCTCCACCTCCTCCTCCACCAGTCTCGACACAACCTGCAGGCTCGATGGTCAGTAAGCAGGTGCAGGTAAGGCCTACCAACCTCAGTAGGACAAGCCAGGTCAGGCAAGCGAAGACTAACACCCCAAATGTAAGCAAAATTCGGTAATACCTGCAAGCATTTTATAAGAGACGACCCGTAAAAAATTCAATTCGCAATGTTGGCATTATAGTATTCACGGTAGCGCGATTAATTATTTCAAATTACGCGAATTCTTTCGCGAAGGAATACCACAAAACCATGAAGCAAGCAGTCTGGCAGGAAAGTCCAATTATTTCTGGCTGTACTACGGTATGACCCAATCACCGGAATGAACCGAAATTTTGAGGGGTGTAATATAAAATTTTAGCTGCGGGTATTTGTTAGTTTCTGAGATATTAATAAAAAACTTTCGGCATAATACTGTACATAGGACACAGGTTATAGTTACAGAAAGTTACAGGCTAAGTCCGACACGTCCGGCCGCGATGGCGTATGCTAGAAGACCGTCTTCTTCTCGGCCTCCCGATCGTCCTCTTCCAGGGAGCGGGCCTTCTTCTATCTTCAGCTACGAGCACCAGTAGGCAATGCACGGGCCTATACCCGGTGCTCGCAACAATACATTGAAATCCACCTATACAGACTTTACTAACATAACTATCTTCTCGTCGCCGTCGACTGTGAAACAGTCGACGATACAACGTTCGGTATCAGCCTCGAAATGTATGTATAGGGATATGGTAACAAAAACTGGACGCGAACGGTCTTCACCAAGCCAAGTGCGATTGTTGTTGAGAAACTCAGATATTATTGCTGTTGACTTATTCCGACACAACGCATTCCACTTTCCAACTCCTCCCGGGTATTAGTATTGGTTGGGGCTGGATTAGTGCGGGGGGCGCGTAAAGCATGCTGCCAAACCGATGTGAGTTTGGGAATACTAAAAATGAGACTACAGTTACAAGCATCGCGCGATGAGGTCAATACCGTACATTGTATCGTCGACTGTGAAACAGTCGTCGTCAACGAGAAGATGGGTGTGTTAGTAACGTCTACAGAAAGTTTTTTTTTAATATCTCAGAAACTAACAAATGCCCGCAGCTAAAATTTTATATTAGAGGTTCTCCCCCTCCCGTCCAACCCCTCAAAATTTCGGTTTATTCCGGTGGTTCGGTCATACCGTAGTATATCCTTATTTCTATTTAATTGCTAAAGAATAAACTTGCAGACTTGTGATACCCCTAATGTAATTTTGCAACGTATGTTTAGTAGATGTCCGGTACAAAGTTGCACTTTCTTTTTAAAGGTAAATGTTAGTTTCCCATCAATTAAATATAAAGTCTTGCTGAAGTAAAATTATATCGCTCACAAATACCGTGTACTTGATGTATTCGTTGCATTTTTTATATTCTATATTACTAACCCATTAAGTTTAATTTTTATTCAACAAGTAAACCGAAATACACCTTGTATGTTCGAGTGTCTAAAAATTAGCTTTGCAATGGGCATTTCTTGTCAGATGTTTGCAGTAAATTCAGCTAACTTCTGACTAAACTGTAGCACTGTATCCATTTGTTACCATAGGAGTGCAGTACCTTGTGATGTCACTCCATAGTGAAAAATTTTTCTTTCGCTTCTAAGTTGTTAAAACCGTTTTATTTGAAATTTACTTTAATTGCCCAAAATAAAAATAGGTGTGCATGTTCGTTACTCTTGTAGTTACATTGGCTCACATCCATAATCGCACACTCTTTCAAATAGCATAACTTTTTTAAAATTTATCCAAACGACTTGAGTTTTTTTAAGAAGCTAGAAGGATTAGTTTGCTAAGTGACGTGATTCGTCGTTTTGAAGAAAAAAACGCACTTGGTCGGAATAGTGAAAAAAATAGAAAAGGTCGACCTTATTCTCGACCTTATTCTGCGAACTTTAAGCGTTTATAGCTCAGGGCAACGTTAACCAATTTTCATGAAATTTTAGACACGTATACAACTTACTATAATCTACAAACGGTTCTTTTGAATTTTTATTACAGGCTCACAAAATAAAGTTGAAAGAACGACCTTTTCTATTTTTTTTTGCTATTCCGACCAAGTGCATTTTTTTTCAAAACGACGAATCACGTCACTTAGCAAACTAATCCTTCTAGCTTCTAAAAAAAAACTCTACTCGTTTGGATTAATTTTAAAAAAAGTTATGCAATTTTAAGGACTGTACGATTATGGCTGTGAGCCACTGTATCTATAATCTTATTCTATCACTGAGAAAAGTAAATCAGAAATTGAACTTATATTGTACAGAACATGGTCAGCCCTGAGAAAGAGAGAAACATAAAATACACAGTGTTCTACAGTTTCTTATATTTACATGCATACCTTAAACCATGCGCATACATTTTTGGTGTTTTCCTTGCTGCCTGTATAATAGTTCTTTTCTATCAATACGTTTGGGTTTCATCCTGTAATTCGACTTGTAACGTCGAAACAGCGAGTCCGTTGTAATCGAATAACACGTAGAATTTGACTTTACAACAAATATGTGCTAAGGTTAGAAGATTGGTCCGTGAATTTTTCTGCATAAATTTATCAGAGTATTGCCTTCAGCAAACAACTTAACGTGCATGCTACCCCTACCCAGATGCAGCAAGGTATCTGATATTTGTGAACTATGCTGACAAATGCATCAGATGTTACAGTACTTTGTCTCTACTTATTATACAATATACTAATTGTATTCCAGACAGAACTTACTTGCCAGAGGATACAGGAATTTGAGACTCAAGCCTCTTCAGATTTAGAATTACGTAACAACAAAATCGACGAATTGAACAGAGTAAGTATAATATGTAAAATGAATACTTTAAAAACAGAGAAAGGACGAGTCTGTACAATTCGAAAGATCTGGAAATTTATGAATTATTCCTTCGTTAGAATCATTGTGAACTGTACGTTAAATGTCTATATAGAATGTAGAAAACCTCAATGCAATTACTTCTATTCCTTTTCCTATCGGAATGTATGGAATGAAGAGGTGTAAGAGTAGGTTTGATAGAAAGGGCGAAGGAAGTGTATGAGGAAGTAATAAATGTGGTGAGAGTAAAGGGAACGGAATCAGAGGAGTTTTGGACAGGGAAGGGAGTCAGGCAAGGATGTGTGCTAAGCCCGACCTTATTTTCGGTGTACTTATCGGATTTGGAGGAGGAAATGGAGAAAGTACAAATTGGGGGAGGGGGGGGGTGAGAGTGGGTAAAAAGAAGTTTTGGACGCTGGGTTACGCGGATGATGTGGTAATGATAGCGGAGAAGAAGGAAGATATGAGGGAGATGTTGCGAAGATTGAGAACATATCTAGGTAGGAAAAAGTTGGAACTAAACGTTGAAAAATCGAAGATAAGGTGTTTAGGAAAGGCAGAGGTAAAAAGAAGGAAACAGAGTGGAAGTGGAATGGGAAGGAAATTGAAACGGTTAAGGAGTTTAGATACCTGGGAGTAAAGCTACAAAAGAATGGGGACATCGCAGGACATTGTTGGGGAAAGGGCAAAGGCAGCAAATATGGTAGTAGGACAAGTGTGGGGCATAGGGGAGAGATTATTTAGAGAAGACTGGAAGAAAAGGATGCTACTGTTTGACTACTTAACAGGGGGGATAATGATGTAGGGGTTGGAAATATTTGGATGGAGAGAAAGGGAGGAATTAGAGAGGGTGCAGACAAAATATATAAAATGGTCCCTAAGTTCCGTTACGCAGTTGCGACCAGGTCGCCGACGACCACGAGGTACACGGGGACATATGAGTTCGTACGCACTTGGTCGCGGCGACCAGCGAGTCGTCGGCAACCACGAAAACGTGAGCGATGCACGGGAGACCAAGTGGTCGCGGCGACCAACGAGGTGCCTTGTTTCCAATACACGAGTTCACACGACGAGCGACTTTGTTGGCGACCAGACACCTACAAGCAACGAAATGAGTTTCGATACGCAGAAATTTATTTTGCAAATTGAATCTCGAAAGGCAATTTGGAACTTGTCATATAATGAGTACTCCAATCGTGACATTAAAACAATAATAAGAAGTGGTGTATTTTTTGGGAATGAGAAAGCCAGGAAACATATCCTTTCTTACGGCGTTCTTACAATATCGCCTCTTATTTTTCTTTTTTTTTTCAATGTACTTCATAATTACAACAATCTCCTCGACGTCCATTCTGTTTGGCGCTCTCTACGAAACGGATAGGTATCGAGTTGCTCGGTCTGGTCGCTTCGTTTGGTTGCCCGAATTTTGGTCTCTCGGTCTCTCTTTGGTCTCAAGTGCGTAACGGGGCTAAAGCTGGACAGAACGACGCCGGACTATATTGTACTGGAGGAAACTATACCAGTTACAGCGGGAGCAACAGCACTTGGATACGAGGAAAGAATAGAGGCTGCGAAAGGGTGTTGCCTACTGAAGGAGTGTCTAAGAGAAAGAGGAAAATTGGGGTGCGACACAAGAAATAGTAGAGAGAGGACAGAGTATTTAAATGGAAACGGGTTCAGTCAATTAGGTATAGAATTAGAAAAAGGGGGAGGGAAGGAAATATCGAGAATACTGAAAGAGAGGGACAGAGAAAATCAATGGCAATGGAGGTCTGGGTTAGGTCTAGGTACAAGTACATATATAGGAGGACTGTACAGGTGTGGAAAGAATAAATATAAGTGTGGAAAAAATACTTCAGGAGAGAAGGGTTGAGGAGGTAGTGGAATGGCTAAGGAAGGAGAGAGAGCGAATTGATACCAAAGAATAATAACGTGCAATAGAATGGAATGATAGGAGAGGGAATAGTTTAGTAGAACAGTAGATAGTATGGGAGAGCGGGTGCGTTAATTATATAGGGTAATAATCATGGGTGTGAATGAGTGTGAGAGAGCATCTCATGTCACATTTCTAGACCGCAAGGTTGAAATTAAATAAATATATATATATACTTCTATTCCTTTTCAGACAACAGATGAACTTAGGCACCAAATGGCTAATCAACAGAAATTGATTGAGCAGCACAAATCCCATATAAATAAGTGTATAGACGTTGTAAAGAAATTACTGAAAGAAAAATCAAACATAGAAAAAAAGGAGGCTAGGCAAAAGTGTATGCAAAATAGACTGAGATTGGGTCAGTTCGTGACTCAGAGGGTAGGTGCGACGTTTCAAGAAAATTGGACAGACGGTTATGCGTTTCAAGAATTAGCACGACGGCAAGAAGAAATAGCAACAGAGAGAGAAGAAATTGACAAGCAAAAGAAATTATTACTCAAAAAGAGGCCATCAAATAGTGAAACTGGTAGGAAACGTAGTCAGCCGCAGCCTTCGTTACACAATGGGACGGAAGCTACGTTTTTGAAACCGGATGCAGTACCTGGATCTTATACGTGGCAGGAGTATTATGAAGCCGATGAAATACTCAAGGTAATACATCTTATACTTGAGACATTCCATGCGAACTCGGACAGATTTCAGAGTAAGTTTTCGTAGATTGCTGAAATTTGATTATGTTGCAGACTTTGGTGATATTTAAACGTACATCAAAGGATTTTTCAAAATTTTGAAAAATGTCGATTTTACAGCTGTTTGAAGTTAAGTGCTAACTTTTTGTTCAATACATTATAGCTATGGAAGTAGTAAACGGATGGAGATGAGTTTTACGGTGCTTATAGAGAAGAGATTGAAGTTTTAAGAAAAAATTATTTCAGTTTAAACAAAAAAATTTGAACCATTTTTGTGCAACTATTTTAAAGAAATGCAGATTTTTAACATCGGGCGCGATTTTAAAAATCTGAAAAAGGAGAATATAGTTCTATCCTTCCTTTTGATGGACAAATTTTCGAAAATGTGGACATTTTAAAACTGGCCCTGTAAAAATTACCGAAAGTTGACGCTGCGTCGCCCAGCACCGGCTCAACTGGTCAAGCGGCTATATCTGATATTCTTATACAGGATTCTCGAAAACAGTAAGTATTTGAAAAAAACGGAAGGAGGAAAACTCTTATTGCTTTTTATATCCAACATAATACGATATCTCAATTTTTGGCGTTCGCAATATTTTCGTTGAAACGAGGGTGACGTTTAGTTTTTTAACCCTCGTCAGACGGCACTATTTTACAACGTTAACAGTTGGCAGAGGCACAATTGCACCCTCACATATTTTATATGAATATTCTCACTGTCGGTATAATTTGTACGATAAATTGATAACATTTAGTCTCAATGAAAATCAATTTTAAAAATTTCCCAAATTTTCTTTTATAATGTAAATTATCTATTTTTTTTTACTTTATTATGATAAAATAACATTATCATTAAAAAAAATCGCATTCTTTTTTTCTTGCATTATCTTCGTACAAAATATATAAGGGCGCCATTGTGCCTATGCCGCTGTTATGGATGCAACCCTCGACTGGACCCCCTATCTCGGAAGGGGATTGAGATATTTTTCTGAAATTTGGCCTATATAAAGTAGAGCAAAAATTTAGAGATGTCACGAAACTTCAGCACTTCCCGACTTCTCGAAAAAAAGTTATCGCAATTTAAAAACAAAAGTTACAATTATACCAATGCCGTCTAACGAGAGTTAAATGGAATGCTATATATTTGATTACCCAATATGAAAGCGACTATCGAGACAAATTCAACCATATGGTACACTATGACCTGCAAGGCCACATAAGGTTAGGAATGAAGTAAAAATATTGAACTATTTATCTAGGAGATTGAGTTTCTTCCTTTCATTCCTAACCTTGTCTGGCCTTGAAGGTCATAGTATACCATATGGTTGAATTTGTCTTGACAGTCACTTTCATATTGGGTAATCAAATATATAGCATTCCATTTAAAAAAACTAAAAGTCACCCTCATTTCAAGGAAAATATTGCGACCACCAAAAATTGAGGTACCGTATTATGTTGGATATAAAAAACAGTAAGAGTTTTTCTCCTTCAGTTTTTTTCAAATATTTACTGTTTTCGAGAATCCTGTATAAGAATATCAGGTATAGCCGCTTGACCAGTCAAGCCGGGGCTGGGCGACGCAGCGTCATCTTTCGGCAATTTTTACAGGGCCAACATTAAAATGTCCATATTTTCGAAAATTTGTCCATCAAAACTTCAATCTCTTCTCTATAAGCACCGTAAAGCTCATCTCCATCCGTTTACTACTTCCATAGCTATGATGTATTGAAAAAAAAGTTAGCATTTAACTTCAAACAACTGTAAAATCGACATTTTTCAAAATTTTTCAAAATCCTTTGAGGTACGTTTAAATATCACTAAAGACTACAGCATATTCAAATTTCAGCAATCTACAAAAACTTACTCCGAAATCTGCCCGAGTTCGCATGGAATGAGACTCATTCATTTGCCTTCGCATATATTTAGCAAGCGCTCAGATTCTTTTTATGCCCATTAATACGTGGCGATTTTTTTAGTTAAGACAAAGTGCGTTAAAAAAAGAAGACGCGGATCTGCAATTAGAAATGGAGAAGCTCGAAAGAGAAAGAAACTTACACATCAGAGAGTTGAAACGTATTCATAACGAGGACCAATCGAGATTCAACTCTCATCCTGTATTGAATGAACGTTACCTTCTACTAATGTTGTTAGGAAAAGGTGGTTTCAGTGAAGTGCATAAGGTGCGGAAGTTTATATTTTCAGTGTACGCTTTATTAATTATTAATAAAAAAAACAATTGCTTAATTACATTCGAAGCTATTTGTTCTTTTGTGCAGGCATTTGACTTAAAAGAGCAACGATATGTCGCTTGTAAAGTGCATCAACTAAATAAAGACTGGAAAGAGGATAAGAAAGCTAATTATATTAAGTAAGTATCCGAAAAGTAGAATTTTCTGTAACGATGTAACTAGATTTATATGGGTAGCAATATTTATACAAATTATATGGGCATTTTATGAAATTGTATTTCCTTGCAGTAGCATATTACTAATATAACTATTGTGAAAATTTTTTACATAGACATGCGTTACGAGAATATAATATACATAAAGCTCTTGATCATCCCCGTGTTGTGAAGTTGTATGATGTGTTTGAAATTGATGCCAACTCCTTTTGTACTGTCTTGGAATATTGCGATGGCCATGATTTAGATTTTTACCTCAAGCAGGTGTGTATATCGGTTGGCATGTATAATACATCAACTCTTATATCTTTATATCTTTCATATAACATTGACTTACTATACTGCAGCAATATTTTATATAAACACATGTTTTTTTTCACTTTTAGCATAAAACTATACCTGAAAGAGAAGCAAGATCTATTGTTATGCAAGTTGTGTCTGCATTAAAGTACCTCAATGAAATAAAACCCCCAGTCATACATTATGATTTAAAACCAGGTAAATTTTCTGTACATATAAATATTTTTTATTTTCGTTTTTTTTTTTTATTAAATGAAAATATAACTTCTCTGAATCATTTTGTAACAATAACGAATTCTGCACTCGGTGTCATTAACATTGTAATTGTACAGGTAATATATTATTAACCGAAGGCAATGTTTGTGGAGAAATAAAAATTACAGACTTTGGATTAAGTAAAGTGATGGACGAAGAAAATTATAATCCAGACCATGGGATGGATTTAACATCTCAAGGAGCTGGTACCTATTGGTATGTATGTTTGAATTTTCAGAATAAAATTTATAGCCACGCAAGTAGTGTTCCTGATCTCTCCATATTTTTTGTTTCTCGAGAAATCAGAAATGCGATCGCATTTCTTGAGAATTCTCGAGAATTCTCGAGAAATTGTAAAGAATATTGCAAAAATTATATTTCCGGAGTAATGTTGATAATATTTATCAAAAACACAAGAAAACTTTAACTAAATGATTATTCCTGTCTAATTTATACGAAACTTGTGTAAATGAAAAATAGATATTAAATAAAATTGGTAAATTTATGTATTTAATACAAAATTTGTACAAAGCGAAACCTTACTTTTTGGTTTTAAAATTTATTTTTAAATAGC
The DNA here is from genome assembly GCF_050908995.1 of Andrena cerasifolii. Classification (NCBI taxonomy): domain Eukaryota; kingdom Metazoa; phylum Arthropoda; class Insecta; order Hymenoptera; family Andrenidae; genus Andrena; species Andrena cerasifolii. The sequence goes on along the minus strand of NC_135125.1, from coordinate 1,782,197 downwards.
ACAATACGTCTAATGTAGCGTCAGCGAATCTATTTCTTTTTTGTGGCAAAATCTGTTACTGTTATATTGACGTTTTATATATATATATATAACTATCTTGGCTGTTAAATAAAAAGATGCGTCTTTTGACCCTTTTGGAAGAGATTCTGGATCATGCAAAAATTTTTTGCGGGACACAATAGTCTTATCTCCTCTTTTCTATATTTCTTCTTAAAGGGGACCTTCCGGTCTAAAAGTCGATTTTTTAATTTCATTTTTCGAATGTTCAAAGTTTTAGGAATACATGTTTAAAAGGATTTGTTGAAATTCGTAAAATTCCCGAAGTTAAGTATAGGCATTTGAGTAGCGGCAAATGTATGGGTAACACCCGGCCACTCGGCGGTCAGGTAAAACTTTAAACGCGTTTTTCTCGAAACAGTGTTCTCAAAACGGCGGGACCTGTATCTCCAAAAGTTGTTATCCGATTCGACTGAAACTTTTTTTATTTTGAAGAATATACTTCTGGCTAGGGGGCATACTAGGAATAAATACAAAAAATTTTAAGTTTATAATTTTTAAAGGCGTTGGAATGATGAAAACTATAGGGAAAAGTGATTTCAAGCTTCAAGTGTTGTTGTTTTCTAAAAAAATGTAATTCTCCCCTAGCCAGAAGTATATTCTTCAAAATAAAAAAAAGTTTCAGTCGATTCGGATAATAACTTTTGGAGATGCAGGTCCCACCGATTTGGATCAATTTTTTGACCCCTTGACTTTATCAACTCCCCAGTGCCGTCTGCAATGATTAATTGTAAAACAAAAAATATATTTCTGTAGCTTAAGACATCCTTAATACAATGCAAAAAGTCCCGTTAAATTATATATAGTAGTTTTCCTTTAATTAATTCCTAAATATCACTTATTTTTTTGGGCTCTAGACCGGCAAGTCCCCTTAATAGCCACACGAAACTCATTAGGTACTTAATTCAGTGTACAATTTTTCTTAATTTTTTAATAAGAATTTAAGAACACCTTCAGCAGTTAATAATATCGAATCTTCTATACTGTGATTTTCTGTTGGAATTTATATAGGTTCTAATGTTATTAATAAGATGTATTATAAATTGTAGATGTGTTTATACGTCCGCGATTAACTAGTAATACATTCATTTACGAAAATAAATGAGATTTATAATATTTTTCCTAGACTTATGTATCTCGAGAAATTATAGTATTTCTCGAGAAATAAGAGATAAGTAGTTATAAAATTTCTCGAGAAGGAACACTAAAGTGCTAGCTTGCTGCGTTTCAATTTCGTGATGATATATAGGAGAAAGGAATAGTAGTATTTTCTGTAATTTTAGGTATCTCCCGCCAGAGTGTTTTGTCATTGGTAAAAATCCTCCGAAAATATCATCAAAAGTTGATGTGTGGAGTGTAGGAGTTATATTTTACCAGTGTCTGTACGGTAAAAAGGTATGATTAATCGCTAAATTTTTCTGAATACTTTAAAAAAAACTGCGATACGATAATATTATTCTACTAATTACTGTTTTATGCTTTCAGCCTTTTGGACATAATCAATCGCAAGCTACAATTTTAGAGGAAAACACGATTTTGAAAGCTACCGAAGTTCAATTCGCAAATAAACCAACTGTTAGCAACGAAGCGAAGGTAATCATTTTAATCTCAGTTTATATGTATTACGTATTAGCCACGTAACGCACTTGCGACAAGTTGCCGGCAACCAGATCGCCGACGACCACGAGGTACACGGGGATATATGAGTTCGTACGCACTTGGCTGCGACAAGCAACAAAGGTTTCTGGTCTCTTGTCGACTAAGTTGCCAGCAACTTGTCGCAAGTGCGTAACGGGGCTTAAAGCAGGGTTGACTAACTGATGGCTCGCAAGCCACCGGGGGCACCTTCGCCTTGCTGTCACGCTGAACGACTCACCTCCATACCGACCAGACTCTGACGACCGCAGTCAAAAAGGGAAGGAAAGAAGGAGGAACCGACTGCTATTGTCAGAGTCTGGTCGGTATGGAGCGGGGTCGTTCAGCGTGGCAGCAAGGCGGAGGTGTCCCCGGTGGCTCGCGAGCCACCAGTTAGTCAACCCTGTATTAAGGGATTACACCTAGTCAGGCGGCCGAGAAGAGGCGAATATTTGTGATTTTTTTTTGAAGAAGTGGAAGAAGCGTATATTTTCACAAAACTTTTTGCGCTTAAAAGAGCAACATTTAAAGAACATTTGGTAATTTTTTCGTAGAAAAATATTTACGTTTACAGTAAAGTAACAACAGACATCCAAGTAGCATTTTTAAAAATTTGATTTTGTGGTGAGCACTGCCATTCAGAACCAGATTATCTAAAATCAGAAAACAAAAAAGATTTCGTTATTATATTAATGTATCCTCAGGTTGACGGAGAGAATTTTCCAAAATATTAATTTGAAACAAAATGGCGGCTATTTAAAGTTGAAAGTCTGATTTTTTTCGCGTGATTTTTGCACGAAAAAATCAGGATTTCAACTTTAAATAGCCGCCATTTTGTTTTAAATTAATATTTTGGAAAATTCTCTCCGTTAACTGTATTTGTAGATAATCTGATGCTGAATAGCTGTGCTCGCCGCAAAACCAAATTTTTAAAAATGCTTCTTGGATGTCGGTTGTTACTTTATTATAAACGCAAATATTTTTCTACGAAAAAATTACCAAATGTTCTTTAAATGTTGCTCTTTTAAGCGCAAAAAGTTTGATAAAAATATACGCTTCCGTTTCTTCAAAAAAAAAATCACAAATATTCGCCCCTTTTTGGCCGCCTGACTAGGTATAACCCCTTAAAGGAATATTTGGAATGCCCTATTGTAATTCTCTTTTTGTTTTTTTTTCTTTTTTAGAGTTTCATAAGAAGTTGCTTAGCATATAGAAAAGAAGAACGGATAGATGTATTAACATTAGCTAGACACGAATATCTTCAACCTCCAGTGCCAAAACATGGCCGCCAAGCGAATAATCAACAGCAGCAGCAACAACAACAGATTCAGCAGCAGCAGCAAACGTCGTTTAGTATTGGCATGTTTAGTGGTATGAACGCATCGAGCAGTTCGTAGTGGAAAGAGACTAAAGATAAAACCTTCGATATGTTAATACATGCCAAATCTTAAACACTGAATTGCACACCATCTCATCTTAGGAAAATAGCGACCGCTATAAAGAATTGTAAATACTAAAAACCTGGATAGTATCATCATCACCAATACCGCGATTACCACTACCACTCCACTATCACTACCACTACCACTATCACCACCACCCTCCACCACACTTCTACAACTATACTTACAGGCCGATTACATAGGACATTGCAAGAGAGATGCGAGACTGGTCACCGCAAGTCCAGGAACTTGCGTCTTTCTACAAGACAAGCTATATAATTCAGCATGACAAAAAAAATGTTGTGTTCGTAAATATTCAATTGTATTATCGTTCCTTGTATCAAACAGTGAGCTGACTTGATAATAGTGTTTAAAAAGAAATAAGAGAAACAGAAAAAAAACATGTGATAAGTCATTGTGAATTAAAGTGAAGTTCAAATTAAGAAGAAAAGGAAGCAAAGGAGTACGACGATGGAAATCATTGGAAGTGAAATTACTCGATGACTAAAGAGAGCAACGGGAGATAAAAGTATCCAAGGCAAAGCGCATCATAGCAATTAAAGGGACTTTGCTTTCACGGAGACGTTCCTCTCTTCTGAAGTTACGTGTGCATGAATGAGTGTGATGGAAGATTGTTAAAACTAGCGTGCGTGTATATATTTATACTATATATATATATATACTAATAAAATCCAATATAATATATATATATGGTGTAAAGAACAGGACAGCATTGACAGTGGAAAGATAACTGTGGTGGATCCTCGCATGACCTCCGTGCAACCAAGTATTCCATGAATATTTGACTGCACATCATGTTACTTTATTCGAATATTAACATTATTACTTATATCATGACTAATAACGATTAACATACACGAGGAGATTTGGTTGGTTGTTCCTATTCTGAAACGAGTGGGCTTTATCTGTACTGGATTGATTGGTCTAAGGTTTGAATATAAAGAAAGTAAAAGAATCACGATGTTCCCAAATGAAAACGAAACTTATAGAATCGTAGTCCACCGCTTATAATGCCCCGTGCACACGTACATTTTAATCCAGAATTTCCTGATAGAGTGGCTCCTTTTATTTTTCTTTTTTTGAGAGTGGACTTCGGCGCGTTATGGTCTTACATTTTCGTGATATAATGATATACCGATTTGTATAATCAGGCGTTAAAAAAAAAATTTTAAGGTAAGAATCATAATACTGTACCGACCTGATTACTATTTCTTTATTCATAATTTGTTTTATATATGTACGTTATATATAGATAATTATGAAATAGAAGACTAAGTTATTTTATCAAGTGTCCTTGCTTTGTATTATAGTCGCGTCTGTCGGCAAACTGCAGCTTTTCGGAGTAATAGAGAGTTGTTAAAATGTTGTAAGTTGTTGGTACAATGTGGGCACGGTATTGATGATTCAGTACCAACGAGATTGGCAAAGTATGGGCAGAGGAGAATACATTACAAGTCTGAACAAAGTCTACGACTAGATCCATCGCTCCTATTCTAAAAGCCAACCGTTCCTGTTTCCCCCTCCTGTTTCTCTTACGATTTTTAAAATTCATTGGCACCTTAAAGAGGAACAGAAAAACGTATATTCTTTAAATCCCTCCTTAAAGAAGTGCTTTTTGTAAACCACGTTGGAAGATCAACTAGTCAGAGCTTGAGCGAATCCATTGAATTTTTTCCGCGGACTCGTATACATAATCGTCTGGATCGTAGTGTTTTCATATTTAGTATGCTTTCCAAATTCATCGAAATTCAGAAGAACTTTGTACATTGTACAGAGATTTTTCTTCCAAGTAGTTGCAATGGTCTCATCATTTTTTACATGTATGTTAATACTTCGTAATGACGATTGTGCATACTACTCTCGGGTAAACAAAGTCGTATACTTTGGCCAGTAAGTTTTACGAAAATCACTTCTTTTACATGATAAGGGTATAGTTTTTTCACGACGACCTATAACAATTAGGAAATTAAATCATTGAGTATGAAAAAAAAAACGTGAAGGAATGAAGGGAATCATTTAACGAGCATTTATTCCATGAAATCTCATTTGAGATTATATGTAACGATAAAAGAAAAACGAATCTATATCAAACAGTGTTTATATGTTTTGCGATAGAAACAATTTTGCATTTGTACATAATGAAGACTCCTTGAAAACGTATCGTTAATAAAAAGTATGAAGTGCATGTATTGGAAACAGATTTTTATCCAAAGAATTAATTTCTTTCACAGAGAACTTACTGCACAAAAATCCTGATTAATTAATACGTCCGATAAATACTTCGAAATGAATGGGTTTTCAATATAAAGACAAAATATTGAACATAATATTTGCAACTCTGCGTGCTCTTGTAACTATGCATATTAAAATTTGGGATACTATTATGCAGATCGACAGAAAAAGTCATTCTAAGAATTAGGGAAGTTTACACCTCGAACAAACAACAAATCTTTTTTATTGGCCCCTGCGTGTCAGCATAGTCACGATCTTCCTCATAACCAACAGGAATTGCGTCGAGGATGGTGTATGAAAAGTTATAGCAATAAACTTACGTATTTGTGTATAATTTAAAGTTAGTAAACTTATTAATTAAATATAAATCACGTATAACGGTGTATATTTTCCCTACAATATTATGTGTACATATGTATTTTCCTTTACGACAAACAGTTTTCAAGTGTAAAGTCGTATATATATATATATAAAGTAGACTAAACGTTATTCTTATCGAACTACATTTAAATACTCGTATGATTTAAAAAAGTATTCTTTATGGTTTCCAGTTATAAAATATACTTTAGTATTGGAAAATTTTCTCTAGTCCCCAAAATTGGTTCTCATAAACGAAATATCAAACATCATTTATCAAAGGAGCGTAAAAATAAAAATATTTCGTTTATTTACGTAGCAAATATATTAATTATATTTGTGCTTTTGCGCGCGTAAATTTCACGCCTGTACACACAAAACAAAAGTTTTATATGTATATAAAACTTGTATGCCTGAACATGTGTTTAATACATTCAATGTCATGCGAAGCTTTTTGATAAAACCTTACAAACAGGTCAAAAAGTTACATGTAATGTTCAATTATAAGAAAATATCGACTGTGCTGAATTCTTTGCAGTATTATTTTATTTGTCCTTTATTTCATTTCAATGGCAAACGGAAAAGCTATTCTTCCCTTTAAAATTTTATTTGCAGAATTAAGGAAATATATAAACGATCTGTTTACCTTGTATCCGAACGCATTAAAACATAGACTTATATTAAGAAATTGGGGTAAGTACCGTGTCTATTCAAACTACATTGTTTATCATGGATACCAAAAATATTTTTGGAATAGATACTAGAGCTCTGTAACGGGCGGGTATACCGTGGGTCAACTTGCCTGTTACCCGATCGTCTTTTGACTCACCCGACCCGGCCCGGCCCGGCCCGACCCGCGTCGGCGGGGACAGAGCAGGCAGGGTGACCGCCCGGGGTGCTAAATCTGTAGGGACGCCGCTGTATGCGTTTATTCATTTATATCCGATTTGCTAATTGATTTTCGTGCCCTTGGAGGGGCGCCATGATAATCTTGCCCGGGGTGCCAAGTATGCTAAAGCCGCCGCTGCGCGTCGGGCAAGACGGGTTAGCGTTCATTTCGACCCGCCCGCCAAGCCCGAAACTGTTGCCAGCCGTGCGACGTATCCGACCTGTCCGTGTCCGTATTTGCAGAGCCGGTGCGAGGATAGTTCGCGCCCTTATGCAAGAAAATTTTTGGCGCCTTCAAATTTAATTTCTTACATTTATTTGTATTTTAACTTCTGTTATTTACACATAGTTGATAAGTATAATACACGTTAATAATAAAGAAATCGTCAAGGTTTGACTCTCCATTCGAGGCTAACAATAAGTCAGAACGAAAATCGGATGAATCGCGACAATGTCTCGGGTAAAGAGCGGGCACGAGCGGATCAGGCGTTTCGGACGAGTATGGCCGGGCTGGACAACTGGCGGGTCCTTCGAGCTAGTGACGATTCGAGTGTGGGCGGGTTGGGTACAACGAGAAACAGTCGTGGGCCGGGCGGGCCGGGCGGGCCGAACCCGCCCGTTGCAAAGCTCTAGTAGATACATACATAGACTTGAAGGATATGTTTCGTCACAAAATTGCGGCATGATACATAAAAAAGTCAGTAAAATTTATTTAATGAGCTAGTTGTGATTCAATTTTCACAAAATTTAACATCGAGTTTATATTTAATTAATGTTAAGCACAAAGTCTTCGTAATTTCGTACAAGTTGTTATATATATATATATGTAGAACATCAGATATGTTTCACAGCATAAGTATTTAATCGATTCTATTAATCAATACTATAGAACGATCAGTCAACAGACCTAAAATTTGAATACGTACTGTATAGTACACGAAGTAAATACGATTTATTTCACGTATATAACAATTACAATATAATGATAAAGTCAGATTTTCAAAGAAACCGATATTGTATTAGGCTTGGCAAAGAATTGTCTATTAATATGTTTTCGATACATAAAGTAATTTGTGTACCAATATATGTAAAAATATACGTAAGAATTATGTCTCTTTATTCTATATTTTCTTTTTTTTTTACAAAACAGTGGTTATTCGAAATTCTTCTCTGAGAGTTAATACTGGAAATATCTACGTTGTTAAGTAAAGTTGACTACCATTAAATACATTTATGGTATGCGATCATTCATGATTGAAATGTTACTTAATCGCATTACACGTCACAACATATAATCTGCCTATCAATGTTGTAAAATTTAATTTTCTTAAAATACTATTCGTATCTTCTAATACATTATGTACAGTGTTATATAAAATTACTAATGCCCCGATATAAATCAGGACGGGATTTATTAAAATTTATATCAAATACGATCACAAAGTTCTTTAATAACCAGCTGGATTCTGATCCATCTGGAAACAATATAAAATCGTTCAATTGGAGTCATCGTCTGAGTTTATAGTATACGAAACAGGTTTACGAGCACGGCTGGTAATTTTCCTCGGCGGTGGTAATGGAGAACTTTCTATTGCACTGGCATCACTTTTATCGTCCTCCGATTCCGACCTTTTCTGCTTCTTTTTTACCTGCGCGGGCAAATAACAATGGTAAAAATATATTCGTTGTAACTAGATCTGACTGCATTTAAAAATATTTACGGAAAATTTAATGGCCGTTAATTTTTTTATATTAGTTGTTTATGATATATATTTTTACTTACGGGGCCTTGTTTGTTGGACAACGTTACTTCATCAGAGTCTGAATCTGAAACGGCTGATAACTTTTTCTTCAAGTGTCTCTTCCCCCCCCTGCCCCCACCATTTTCAGCTTTCTTTTTGGCGGGATCTAAAGCATAAAATACAATAAAGTAGAATAAGAATGAATAATATTTACGTATAAGCAAAATACTAATTATTACATTGGTACTGTTCATCTTACATTTTGTTGTGAGTGAGAATTTTATAGGCGAATCGTCACTAGATGATACGACAGGTTTTGTTTGTTTTTCTGGAGAAGAGCTACTGACTAAGGAGTCGAAAAGTTCCTCGGAACTTCCTGTTATAAACAAGAACGTGATTGAAATGCTAGTATTGTGCATGAAGTTGTACAGTTATGCCTGTAACCAACATGTCTGCAGCAATAATACAGTTCGACAAAATTTGACTTTTTTTTGTACTTGTAACATTCAATAGCCGTTTCTTATAGGTTTTCGTGCCCTGAAAACGGATCCGCAAACCGTTTGTCGTCATCACCCTCAATTTTAAGATATCTTTCAATTTATTTCCAAAACTAAGGGTCTAGGAGAAAATCTGACTATTCCACGTGATTTAGCAGACATTTTTCCATCGGAAAGCATCAACAGAAGTGGTAAATCACGTTTTGTTTTCAATACAGAAGCGAAATAACTTGGCAAAACGCGCGGTGCCGACAGTGGTAGCGTTAAGCGATTGTGTTACGCTGAGCGGCAGTGGATCGCGCGCCGCCGTTGACTACCACTGTCGACGCCACACGTTTTGCCAACCTATTTCGCTTCTGTATTGACAACAAAATGTGTCTTACCACTTCTGTTGATGCTTTCCGCGGGAAAAATATCTGCCGCGTCGCGTCGAATAGTCGGATTTTCTCCTAGACCCATAGTTTTGGAAATAAATTGAAAGATATCTTCAAAAATGGGTGCATTTCCGGTGTCCTTTTCCCTTTGATCGATGTTTAAACGTATTTAAATGTTCATAATGCAATAACTTATATCGTTGTATTCGGGAGGATTCATAGAATAATTTGACGCAACGAGCAACCGAATAAGTATTACAGTTTTGACACAAAAGATGTTCAAAGTTGAAAAATTGCAGTTTTTTTTTTCAAAATCGAATTTCTCAAAAACTGAGGGTGATGGCGACAAACGGTTATCGGATTCGTTTTCATGGCACGAAAACCTATAAGAAACGGCTATTGAATGTTACAAGTCCAGATGGCTGTCGAACTGTGTAATTACAATTGCTTATATTTATTTACTTACGTTTGGGTGGTGGTGCTTTTTTATTTATTTTAAAGTTATCATCGGAGTCACTATCAACAATTTCCGCTTTGCTGGGGGGAAAAAAAAAATTAAGACAACCGAACTATTTACTCTAACACAATTTTATCGTTCTAAAATACGAGAAATAGTTACTATTCTGTATCTGAAGAGCGGTTGTGCAATTCGTCGCTAGATGAAGAGTCTTCGATTAAGGCATAATTCTTTTTACCTGTAACATTCGAAATATGTACATAATATATAAAACAAAATGTATATAATGCATACAAATTACTAATTAAATATGTATGTCGATTGTAAAAAAAATTGCGAACAATTTTTTGTCAATTTCCAGCGGAATATAAATATCGGCACAAAGACATTGGTATCATCCTTGTTTCTTCCGAAATTGATATTATTCATTTTCACGAAACCATTGAACGTAATGAAAAAAATCATAGTGATCACTAGAATTTTATATACGGGAAAATGTAAGAGTTAATACCTGCGGTTCTACGGGATGAGCGGGGTTCTGGAGGAGGAGAAATACTCTCGAAATCAATATCATCCGCAATGTCCGAATCTTTGTCCCTCTTCTTATCAGTTTTCTTTCCTTTTGGCTTAAAAGGTAATGTTGTTTGCTTCAATCCTAATTAAAATAACAAATGATTTCCGTTAAATCTATACTTTAAGCTTATTACAATTATGTTCGTGTATACCTTTTTTGCCGCCTGCTTTCTTTTCCATTTTGTCTGGACTGTTACCCAGTCTATCATCGAGAGATTTAGCGTTGGTCTCAACCAACATATCAAATTCATCTTTATCCTCTGTTGCTTCTTTTTTTATCTATGATTTTTTATAAAATTGTATGTTAAATTTACGTAAAGACTTTACACTAAATAATTTTGTTATAGACGAATTAGAAGCTGAAATATACATTTAACCCGCCGGCAGGCGCGCGCGTGTACTCACTACACGGAGGTCAGTTTTTGGTTGAAAAAGCTGTTTTTCTGTGATCTATTCTACCCAGAAATAAGCAGCCCTATGTATTCTTCCACGGGACATTTTTGCATATTGCTACGTACTTGTCAGGTTCAAATTCAGTTTGGAAGTGTCTCTGATTGAATGAAAACGAAAGTATGCCGCGTCCGTGTACTTACAAGTTTCCCAGGTGTCCGCTTCCGATTGCTTTGATTTTTGGATATGTTTTAGAGGACAGAAAAATAAAAAAAGGTGTCTTTTTATTTTGGCCTGTTTGCATGTTTAGGGGGTGAAACCACTCCTCAAAGGTTTTCAGGTGTTCGCCTCTGATTGTTCTGGTTTTTTAAATTCTTATGAAATGTGAAGGGTGGTTTTCACCCCCTAAATATGCATACAGGCCAAAATATAAAGACACCTGTTTATTATTTTTCTGCCCTCTAAAACATATTCAAAAACCAAAGCAATCGGAGGCGGACACCTGGGATACTTGTGAGTACACGGGCGCGCTCGCCAGCAGGATATGCCAATCAGAGACACTTCCAAACAGAATTTGATCCTGACAAGTACGTAGCATGACGCAAAAATGTCCGCTGGAAGAATACATTGGGGTGCTGGGTAGAATGCATCACGGTAAAACGGTTTTCCAGCCAAAACAGACCTCCGTGTACGGAGTACACGGCGCGCCCGCTCGTGTAAAACTTTTAGGCGCGACTGCCGGGCGGGTTAAGAATTGATTAATACTTGTTACATTACCTTTGGCTTCTTTATGCCTTCCTTTTTGTCTTTTGATATGATTTCTGCTTTTTCAATTTTCTTTTTCAATTCCTCATCAATTATAGGAAGAATACGTCGCACATCATCCGAAGTATAGAACTTTGATGGCGGTTTTTTAACATTCTTATTCGATTTCAGCTCTTCTTTTCGTTCTTTATCTTCGATCTACAATGAAATTATATTCTTTTAGATATTTCCTTAAGCATAAAGAGTAATTTATATACCTTATTTAATTCGTTTAATAAATTCTCTAAATCCTCTTTCCATAGAGAGATGGGTGTGCGAAATTGTAATCTTTTCAGTTCTGCTATTTTTTCGTCCCTTTGACGCAATAGCTCATCTTGCCTCTCTTTCGTTAGACTCCACAATGTCATTCCTAACAAATAATCAAAGTTTTCTTTCTCTATGATGGTAGCTAACACAGTCTCCCCATCTTCAGCATTTTCTGCCACTTCCTCCTATTAATACATAATACGATTAATTACCTCTGAATGCACGTATGGTGATTAAAATTCAGTAGAATTAAAATTTCCTTTCATCTTTTACGTCATTTTCTTTTTATGACTTACTTGAGCTTTCTAGCATAGTATAACAATCGAACTTTTGTAAATTGTTACACATACCGCTTGAAAACGAAGATACGGTACTTACCAAAACTTCTTCTCTGCTTTGCAACAATTTCCAAGCAACCACTGGATCGGATTCATATTCCCGACTAATTAAATCAGCTATCATTTCTTTTTTCTTTTTATTTTCTATTACTATAGTGCCGTCACATTTCTCTAAAATAAATCTCGCTTGGTTCGAAAGTTTAGACGCCTCCGCTTCTAGTATACCTTCTAAGTAATCTTTTCTCTTGTGATACGTTTCTAGTCTTACTTTATAGAAACCTTTTAAAATTTGCATGGCACTGTTGTACTTCTGGAGACACTGATTTTCGTCAAATGCGCACTATACAATAAGAAATTCATTCATTGTTTAATTAACAATACTAATAATACAAAGACGGAATAAGAACGGGTGAAAAGATCATGTTATTCATTTTGAAGAAGGTTTGTTATCTTTTACCATGGATGTAACTGCCGTTGTTGTTTGTAATTTGAATGCTCTGTGAAGACCTTCTTTTTCTAATTCTACTAACTTATCACGGTTTATGATCACTATGAAATGTACTGTTGTATCTGTGTTGTATTCCTTATAATCTCTGTGATAAAATGCGGAAATGTAAGTAACAAATACTTTCCCATCACTTGCCTTGTAATAGTCATATTATTAGGTTTATTAATTATATTTACGAAATAATAGCTGGTTGTTTGTCGGATCCATGCAACATTGGCTCTAAAACAGCTTCCTTATACGCTTGCGTCCAAACTCCAACTGGAAGTTCGGTAATTTCGACTTTATCCGGTCCTATCACCGAAATTTCTCCATTAAGCACGTATCTGTAATCTCCGCAACTTTCTATTACACCTTTAAAGTTTTTGTAATATGGTATCTATAGACAACACGAAAGAATATAACGAAATGTATAAGAGGTACATATAAAATAAATCTTCTTGAAAATACTACCATTGGTTTTGGATCTGCACCCTCCATCATCCTATGCAAGTTTTCAATTATCTCTCTAGGATTGTAATTTGGTATTTTTGTCATCCAACCAGTACCGATGCCATCGGCACCATTTACCAAGACCATTGGTATAGTTGGTACATAGAAGACTGGTTCAATTTTTTGATTATCATCGTATTCATATTTTAGCAAAGCATCATCGTATTTGTTAAATATATGTCTGGCTAGCGGACTACGATAGTAAGAAAAACAAACTGTACGTTAGCTTCGTTTTAATTTTTAACTTTAGCAGGAATAAAATATATAAATACCTAAGCATTGTGAATATATATCGAGGACTCGCTGCATCTTTTCCTCCTGTGAGTCTGGTGCCAAATTGACCGATGGGTTGAAGCAAATTAATATTATTACTTCCTACGAAATTCTGTGCTAGATTAATGATAGTTGTCATGAGGGATATTTCGCCGTGGTGATAAGCAGAATGTTCAGCAACGGAACCAGCTAGTTGAGCAACTTTCACTTCGCGTTTGTCGTTACGTTTTAAACATGTGTACAAAACTTTCCTTTGCCCTGGTTTGAAACCATCTATCATATTAGGTATGGATCGTACATTATCATAGTTACTGTATAAAACTAATTCAACGTTAATAAAGTCGGAAAAAGACACAGTGCGTGTATCCTTTTGATAGAGGAAACGCTCTCCGAGTCCGATTTCTCTTCTTCTTCTCGTCTCGGTCATATATTTCATTAACCAATCCTTACGTTGATCGACACATTTTTTACTAAACGCCATGATGATATTTTGATCATCCTCATCGCCCACGTATCTGAATTGAATTCTGTGCCTGGTCATGTTCTGAAAGTACTCTTTTGCTTCCTTAGCAGTGGAAGTACCCAGACCTATAAGGAAAGAAGTTTTGTGCAATTGGAAACAAAGTCGATAAGGAAAAGATATACCGACATATTTAAAAAAAAAGGAGATGAAAACCTTTGTAGTATTTGATTCTATAAGTGTGGAAATTATTTGTTTCTGTTTTCCATTTAGTAAATTCCGGTAACGAAAAGAAACTGAATACTTGAGTTCCCTTTGTTGCTTTAACAATAGGAGTAATAAATTCTTCCACAAAGTTCAACCTCAGTAATGAAGGCCAGTTGTGATGAATAAAATTAATTAGCAATCCTTTGATATGAGAGCCATCCTAAATAAATACATATAACAAATATGTCATGCGTGTTGTACATATTTCCGATTGATGCAAGCAGCTTTATAAGCGGATCTAAGTATAATACTCATTTTCACCCCACTATACATTTCAACGCGCGACCAGCTCCTTATCGTCGTTCAACAGCGTTTTTCGAGCAAACGTATTTCCCTTTGCGGCTGTGCTTCCGAAAGGGACCGGTAGCCGATTGAGATGAAACTTGGTGGGTATTACGAGGGGTGTGGAAAGACTCCAAATATGAAATTTTAGCTTCGACAATTAAGGGGACCTTCCGGTCTAGAGCCCCCAAAAATAAGTGATATTTAGCAATTAATTAAAGGAAAACTACTATATATAATTTAATGGGACTTTTTTGCATTATATTAAGGATGTCTTAAGCTACAGAAATATATTTTTTGTTTTACAATTAATCATTGCAGACAGCACTGGGGAGTCGTTAAAGTCAAGGCGTCAAAAAATTGATCCAAATCGATGGGATCTGCATCTCAAAAAGTTATTATCTGATTCGACTGAAACTTTTTTTATTTTGAAGAATATACTTCTGGTTAGGGGAGAAACCAGAAAAAAAAATAAAAAAAATTACATTTTTCTAGAAAACAACAACACTTGAAGCTTGAAATCACTTTTCCCTTTAGTTTTCATCCTTCCAACGCCTTTAAAAATTATAAATTTTAAATTTTTGTATTTTTTCTGGTATCCTCCCTAGCCAGAAGTATATTCTTCAAAATAAAAAAGTTTCAGTCGAATCGGATCATAACTTTTGGAGATACAGGTCCCACCGTTTTGAAAACTCTGTTTTGAGAAAAACGCGTTTAAAGTTTTACGTGAGTACCGAGTGACCGGGTGTTACCCATGCATTTGCCGCTACTCAAATGCCTACAACTTCGGGAATTTTACGAATTTCAAAAAATCCTTTTAAACACGTATTGCTAAAAACTCGAACAGTCGAATAATGAAATAAAAAAATCGACTTTTAGACCGGAAGGTCCCCTTAATGCTTTCAAAAGATACAGGGGTAATTGTGCATAAAAGGGTAGACCTTACCGATTTTTTTTTAATCACGTTACCACGGTCCCTACTCTTAACAATATTTCTGTCGACTTATATCGACACAACGCATTCCACTTTCCAAATTGTCCCGGGTATTAGTATTGGTTGGGGCTAGATTAGTGCGGGGGGCGCGCGCCCGCTCGTGGTCGCGTAAAGCATGGTAGCGAACCAATGTGTTTGGCGATGCTAAAAATGAGTGTGGTCACAAAATTTCAAAAATAAAAAATGACATGACGGGAGGGTTCCCTTCTGCACCAACGTTCAAAAAAATTTCCCCCAAAAGATTAACATTTTTTTTATTAATATTTCGGAAACTAATAAATACCCAAAGCTACAATATTAGATTAGGGTCCACACCCCTTCTCCCAAAATCTCATCTCGATCGGGCACCGGTTCCTTTCGGAACATTATCCCCTTTTTCTAATAATACAATGAAACTTTCTTTTTTGTTATCCGCATAATGTTGCTTCGTGCTGAAACTGATGTAAAGAAAATATAAACTTTTGTGCAAAGTTAGTATTTTCTATTACGGCACAAGATATTAATCACAAGAAATGTATTTAGAAATTTTTGAAAAAGTGATCAGTGTATGTAGCAAGGTAAATAGGCACAATCGCCTGTCATTGAACGCGCCAATAAAGCTGATCCCGGTAATACTGCGGTAGTACCCTGAAATAAGTTTACAAATCGTGATCGGCGAGGAACTTCCTTTAGAAGTGCATACACACGATACCACTTTTCGTACAATCCGTCGTACGACTAGGTTTGATACTACTATCTGAACGACAATCGTGGAGGCCTGACAGACATTACGATTTGTCGTACCACTTGTAGGCCTGACTATATCGAATGATCGTACGATCGTATCATGCTTTCATAAAAACCCGCCGTAGAATCTGCTTCGTGGACGACACACTGAAATGTGTGTGCGTGTGTGTTCGACGACTAAATGGAGATGATTGCAGTGCTGTTACAATTGTTATTACTAATTCCTATAATGAGTTGAACTATATAGCTATGTTCTTCAATAGGTTTAAAAGTCAGCAGGTGCAGGTACTAACTTCCTCTGTACCCTTTTTCTTTTTTCTTTGGAATAATTATCTGTTAACAACGTTGCGAAAATTGTCGTTATCTTGCTTGACAATACTGGTGGTATAGCGATGCATTATTTTTACTTCTTATGATCTGTTACGTGTATGGCAAAATCGTTGTACGACAGATCGTAACGTCTGTGTGTCTTTTATGGTTTGCCACTATTTATGTTCCAGAATTTATATTTTTTATATGAAGTTGGAGCCGAAGCTCGCGACCACAGATTCTTGATGGCTTCTTGTAGTTAGAATTTTAGAGTTCGATGATACTTTACAATTGAGGGCTCGGATGCAATAAAGGGACTAGCGCTCCAAAATGGGAAAAATTATTGTCCAAACGCTAAGAAATATTGGAAAATTAAATGTTGTTAAACTGTATTTTAAAAAATATAGTGTTCTAAAGCTCGTCACGACACACATTTTTTTCTATTTACAGTTTATTTATCCAAGCATTACTATTCGAGCTAAAAATTATAAACAAACAAATTTTCATCGTTCAAAATCATTATTTCTTTAAACATAAATTGCGATAACTCTAGCGAAGCCGTAAAATGTATGCACAAAACCCTTATGTTAAAAAATGTAATAATATTTAATTAAAAAGAAACACTGGACATAACCCATGCTTTTGGTGGCGCGCGAGATTTATATATATCATCATATCTTCTACAATTATTTATTAATCAGTGTGAAAATTTTCCTTGTATATTAAGAAAAAACTTTGTCGCTGCAGGTTACATGTACCTCAAAATTGCCTCGATACTTTTTAACGGCGAACGTTGAAAAACATGGGTTATGTCCAGTATTTCTTTTTAAATAAATATTATTACATTTTTTAACATAAGGGTTTTGTGCATACATTTTACGGCTTCGCTAGAGTTTTCTGAAGGTATGTTTTAAGTTTCATAACGATCCGTTAATATTTCCTCAAGTTATCGCAATTTATGTTTAAAGAAATAATGATTTTGAACGATGAAAATTTTTTTGTTTGTAATTTTTAGCTCGAATAGCAATGATTGGATAAACAAACTGTAAATAGAAAAAAATGTGTGTCGTGACGAGCTTTACAACACTATATATTTTAAAATACAGTTTAACAACATTTAATTTTCCAATATTTCTTAGCGTTTGGACAATAATTTTTCCTATTTTCGAGCGCTAGTCCCCCTATTGCAGCCGAGCCCTCAATTATATAGTCACAAATTCGGACATTTTGCATTAACTGCATTCAGCTGTACTATATCCATATAGCACACAGCGTCTTAGATGTCCATGTTGGCCTGACGTCCTGATTTGTAATTTTGGACGTCTTAAAGACGTATTTTGGACAAATCTTTAAAATCACTTCAATATCTGATAGGACAGAGAATGACTATTTTTTTTAGTATTACTACTATTTTAATTATAAGGCTGTTGTGAATATCTTAACCGGTACTGTTTAGCAAGAGCCGATTCATTATGTTCTGTATCGGAAATCAGAAACATGGATTGGTGCTTATAACAAAAAACTCACCAAATGCGTTAAGATGAATACATAAAAAGAAAAGATTTTCTGAAAATATCATCAAATAAATTCGAAATGTTTGATTTTATTTCGTTAGATAATTTCGTGAATATATTAAAAATGTTTTTTAAAGTAAGGCAAAGAATATAAGAATTTCATTTTTTATTAATGCATGTGTCCTTTTAGCGCTTGCCTTATTGTTTTCATACGCAGATTACTGTGCACAAGTAGTGGAAAGGGTCACTTGCTCCGAATAGTTTCCGAAAATAGGAGGAACAGCAATAAATTTGGTTTCTGGGTTTGGTGGCCGTTCAAATTTCGGGGTACTACTGCATATTAGCATTATATCCCCCCAGAGCCTTAAATATATTAAAAAAATTAACCTGATCCTGATCGGTCATTATCATCATTTTTCCATATCGCAATGACTTTAAATCATCTCGATTTTCATATTTCTTCTTGTACTGAAGGCCAAGAATTTTGATCAGATTATTTATTTCTGCATTTTCCAAAATTTGTTTATGTGTTGCTTCTCTCACATTTAAAATTTTACCTAAAACGAATCAATAAGTAATGCAAATAACAATATAAACAATTCAAGTGAAGCTACATATATTATTATGTTTTGAGGTATGCTTACCTCTAAGAGGAAATACACCATACTTATCTCTGCCTATTGCCGCAAGACCCGACACAGCCATAGTTTTGGCTGAGTCTCCCTCTGTTAATATAAGCGTGCAATCCAAAGATCTAGCTGTTCCAGCATCGTTAGCATCTTCTAATTTTGGTATCCCTAAAATATAAAACATGTGGCTTATGCATTTAATATATTACACACAGTGTTCTCGAACTATTGCAGAAAAATTCACCAATTGATTCTAGGGATCATTCTGAATAACAAAATGTCGTATAACTGTAGGATCGCAAGTTAACCCGGCGGGAGGCGCATCCCATATTGTAACACAGGTTATCGCTATCGGGTCAAAAATACCCAAAATTGAAACGTAAAAAACCACGGTTTCAGAATATTTTTTTTAACTTTGTAATTTTTATATTAAAGTACAGTGTTTTAAGAATCAAACAAAATTTATGAAATATCTTAAAATCTTTATTAAAGTTCTTTAAAAAATTATAACAAAACTCAAACAGTCTTCATATCTTTGCAACTAGCGCCTCTGTGGTAAATTTTACCCAGTAGCGCCTCCCACCGAGTTAATAATGAGAGATATTTTGACGTGACTCGACACTCATAAAGACGAACTTTTTAAACAATATTTTTGTTAAAATAGTTGTTTTTATAATCATTTTTACAATTCAAAAAGTACGTATAAACTCTTAATACGTTCCAATCATCTTGAGTAGAACTAAAAGAGAAGCATGCCAATATTATTAACAGTTCTCGGAGATAAAACATTTATCTGGTGAGACAAGACGCCAAAATCGGTCCAAATAGCAACTTTGATTAGCAAATCTCTCACTATTCAGTTGCGATTCTACCCTTATACATGTAACTATTCTGATCCAGAATGACCCTTAGAATCACCTGGGTATGCTATACAGGGTCAGCGTTGTATCCTACAATCCGCGCTCGCGCGAACAGGTAAAATGGCAACAGCGCCTCACGGACGCATTCCACTACAACCATTCACAGTCTCGGCGTTCGGAGAGCTGCCAAGCGACCGCTGCAGAGCAGTGATGCCCGAGCTTCGAGAATTTTGGGATGGTCTCTTTCAAATTAACGTCGCAAAGAGCTATTCAGAATTTCCCGACCCGGGTTGAAAGATTTGGGGCCTTTATGGTATAACTTTTGAACTATAAAAGATATTGGAATGCAATTTGCGCCGAAAAATGAGAAAAAATTATTCCCTCTTAATGATGGATAATTTAACATATTTTACATTCACTTAATTTTTTTCTATCAATTTTTTAACCATAATTGTTGTAAAAAGCTTTTGCAAACTGTTCATTTGATACTGTCTTTAATGCTGCTTTTAAAAATCGTGGTTTTGATAAACAATAAGCTAGTTGTTTCTATATCATTACATTCAAAAATTGAGAAATTAAATTTTTATTCAATTATGTGTTAGTTCTGCAGACCTCAGAATCTATTGTTCTGGTTTTCTTTTATTTTAAAATTTTATCCTTAATGCAGTGCATACCTAGATAGGACGTGTATTTGATTGTAGCGGTGTTTGAATTTTTTTTCTAGAATTTTTATGTCTGAATGTTTTAGCTACTCAACCCCACGCCTATACCGACTTCCGTTAATATTATTTTTTGGACCGATGCGCCATTATTGTGGGTTTTACACGCAGATGGCGAAAAATCTCCCCGTACAATGGTATAGCGCCTGTCGAAGCTAAAAATTTTCAAATTGAGACAACTACGAGATCAGTCGACATTATTTTCAAACCTCATTACAGTAATCTGGGGTGCGAGTGGTAAACCTATCATAAAAGCGGAGCGCACGGCTCGATTACCTGGGCCGGGAAATTCCCAATAGCTCTTTCCGACGTTAATTTGAAAGAGACCATCCTAAAATTTTCGGAACTCGGGCATCACTGCTGTCCAGCGGTCGCTGGGAACAGAGTTGGGCATTACTCGAATAAAAATTTATTCGTATACATTTTTATTTGAATGAAATCGAATAAAAATTTTGAATAAAGTGAAGTTATTCGAGAATAACGACTAAATTTTTAGTCGTTATTCGTTATTCGAAGGACCGCCGTAGCGACTAAGCGACACGAATAAGCGGGGGTCAGAACCCGAGCCGCCCCGGCTCGAGTCCCGAGGCCCTAGGCCTCCGGCCGGGCCGAGGGGGTATCATAAGACAAGGAAAACACTTTTCGAGTGTACCTACTCGAGCCGAAGCGGCTTATTCGTGACGCTTAGTCGCCACGGCGGTCCTTCGGATAACAAATAACGAGGAAAGAATAACGACTAAAAATTTAGTCAAGTACAAATTTAATCGACTAAAAAATTATTCATTATTCTCTAATAACTTCACTGTATTCGAAATTTTTATTCGACGGTTAGTCGAAGAACAATTTAGTCGAATAATGCCCAACTCTGGCTGGCAGCCAGTGATGCCATAATTGTGGGTAGTGATGGGACTTCGAAGCGGTTTCAAGCGCTTTGAATCGGTCTTGAATGTCAGGCGACTACTTCGAAGCGCTTCGAACATGATTCGAAGCTTAAAACTTTTGAAAAGTTTTGACCGGCATCGAAGTCTCGAAACTCTTGGTTCGAAATCTTAGTAGGTTGCTGAAATGAATATTTCATATTTACACCCTCGACAGCGGGGCGCCGACCTGGAATCGCTGCGGTCGGCCGAGAATTCATACCTGTTTCAGAAATAAAATAATTCTTTATTCTTTATCGTATCGGCGTGGAAGTGACACCGATGGATTCCTTATGTTTTTCCGATGAAAATCATATCTAATTTCATGTAAATCGGACTATTTTTATCGAAGGCAGCTTCAAATGATATAATTAGATTTTTCATGGAATTTATTTATTATTATTTATTTATTGCACGGGACAAGCCCAATAAGTACATAACAAAAAAAAGTACACAGTAGTGTACTATTACAATAGAGTACAGACCACTTTGAGTCCGCGTGGAAACAAAACAGTTACGCCAAGGATGACCCGAAAGATGAGATAACCGACCGTCTAAATACTTCAAGCGAAGAGCCAAAGAAATTAATCCGGTCGGCTACCTCACTCCCACGCAAACATACCCTAGTGATGGGGTCGCTCAAGCGGATATTTGTGCGGAAAGATTTGACCTAAAACAACGGAGTAAAGCGCAACGGCCTGGACAAAGCGCTGAAGTTAATTAGTTCCAGTAGCCGAGGACAATTAATGCCCCCATTGATAATCCTAAACAGAAAGGACAGATTGGCCAGCTTGAATCTCTGTTGCATTGACAAAAAATTAAATCTGCGCAATACAGGCTCGTAATTAGAGTCGAATACGTTGATAGGCTACCCGAGGCGGAAAGACGCAAACCACAGAAACCTGTGCTGGACTCTCGAGAGAGACCCCATAAGGTAGGCTTGATGAGGAGACCAAATCACCGACGCGTATTCCAGGAGGGCCCTAACCAGCGCATCATACAATAACTTGAAGGTCCTCCGGTTTCTAAACCCACGCGAGTGCCTCATAATAAAACCTAGTTATTTGGAGGCAATGTAAGTCACACCCAGGTCGCACACGCTCTCGATGCCGGACAAGCGCATCTGGCCCAGGGATTAATCAAAAATGCAAGTACTGTATGACCGGGAAATCCTAACACCTTGGCATTTCGTCAAGTTCAAGGGAAGCCTATTAGCCGTACACCAATTAAATAGCCTGTCGAGATCACCCTGTAGATTTTGGGCATTATCCATAGAGCTTATACTGGCAAATAACTTTAGGTCATCCGCAAAAAGTAATGGGGTACCAAAATGAAACTACTCCGCAATTTCCTTCATTATGGTCCGAATTGTGTCGTTCTTGGTGTTAGTTTCATCGGTGAAACATAAGGAATCGATTGGCGTCGTTTTCGCAAAGATCTGATGAGAAAATCGGAAATCTTAGACATTTCTCACTTTTTAATGGTATTCAAACCGCTTCGAGGGTCGAAAGCCATAAAATTTGGTGAGGATTTACTGAGGAGTGTTGTCCACGCCACGGGGTACCAGGCAACATTCTGTATATACATACGGGTTCGAAACCGACCAAGATTTCGAAGCCGATCAAGACTTTTCAAGAACTTCGAATCATGTTCGAAGCGGTTCGAAGTTTTCGTCATATATATATTCGAAGCTCTTTGAAGCGCTTCAAATCCTATCACTAATCGTGGGACGCGGGACCAAATGCTAACCCCCACTATGACCTACCGTCGTCCCCCACTTTCTTCCCATCGCACTGCACACAAGCATATCCCTACCCCTTTACGTGTGCGTGGCCTGTTGGGCTTTCGAGTACACGGACAGGGGTAGGGATAAGCTTGTGTGCAGTGCGATGGGAAGAAATTGGGGGACGACGGTAGGGCATAGTGGGGTAAGCATTTGGTCCCGCGCCCCACGATTCTGGCAACACTGCTGGCAGCTCTCCGCTGGGCCGGTGCATGGTTGTAGTGGAATGCGTCTGTGAGGCGCTGTTGCCATGTTACAAGTTCGCGCGAGCGCGGGTTGCAGGATAAAACGCTGACCCTGTATATTTGTATATTATATGAACAATTTACCTTGTAATTTCCTTTGCTTTGATTTAGGCCCCAACTTTTGCAGCTGGCTATCAGCCTTGAATTTCGCCCATGTTAAAACAGCTTCAACGATGCCGATTTTTGTCACCTACGTATGAATTAAAAATGTGTTAGAAATATATAATAAAATTTCTACCGGTAAAGTTAAATTTTAATAGGTACTTACGGATGTAATAAATTTATCGCTTAATGTGCATTTTGAACCAAAACTTTTAGCTTGTAATGTCATGTTCTCCTTAGTTTGTGAATCAAATGTAGGATTATTAATGAGGCAATTGATAAAAATCCATAGATGATTTTTTATTTGGAACGGCTTAATTGCCACACCACCCCTGTTCTTTTTTTTCAAGGTTTCGGTTAGTTGCTTTACTATCAATTCTGTAACGTGGTCTACGTGTCGTCCACCCTATTTGCAAAAAATTTTTTTGAAAATTTTTTCGATGATATTTATAATATTTCGGTTTTCTTTACCCTTTCATATTCAATACCTTTATTGTTGCTATACTGTTCACAAATGACATTTGCTGAAAACCCCTATCAGATAGAGTAACAGCCACTTCCCAACGAGGTCCGCAATGTTCATACACAATTTTCAAAGGATTACCAATATCATCATCTCTACCTTTAATGAAGAAGTCAACGTAATCTTTGAAACTTTTCACAGGAACTCTGGTGCCGTTGAGATAGACTTTAACACCTCTCGAAGAAGCGGCAACGTCATAGGCTCGTCGAGACATAAGAGCAGTAATATCATCATCTAAAGTGTCCATCTTAAATTTCGATAAATCTGGTGAAAATATGACTTTTGTAAAATCGTCTCCAGAGAATTCTTTAATTCTTGGCGCACTCGCAGTTTCCATATTATTATTCCATGTCTACAAATATAATTACATTACATACGTAATTGCTGCAAAAATATATCTGTTAAACTTGTTTTCGTGAAATAGTTACTTGTTTTAAACATTTTTTATATTCCTTAGATGCAGTTTCCACGGTAAACCGATGACTAAAAATATTGCACAGTTTTGCGCCGTAACCATTTCTTCCACCAGTTACTTTTTCCTCCTCGTCGTCGTAATTAGACGATGTCAATAAATGACCAAATATCATTGTAGGAACAAACATATTTTCTTCTTTATGAATTACCACTGGAATGCCTTTGCCATTATTCCATACAGATATAATGTTATTTTGTCTGCAAATAATTTAAATTATTTTTTTTATTAATCCTACCACTGCCACAGAGTAATCCTTTAATTTTTTTCTATATTAAACATTAAATAATAATACTTACTGATTTATTTCAATTTTAATTGTATCCATTTTGGGATCTCTTTGCTTATTATCTGCTGCATTAACTAAAATTTCGTCAAATATTTTGTATAATCCAGGAACGTATTTTATTTCTTTTTGCACCATTATGTCTTTCTCCTTGTCATAAACCCACATCAGTTCAGTTACATGTTCGACAGAACCGATGTAAGTGTCAGGTCGCAGTAAAATATGTTCTAACTGCGACTTCTTTTGATATATGCCTTCAATGGTTTTCTTTTTCGCTGCATTGTTCCCACCTCCGTTTTCTACTGCAGTACTCATACTGTGACGTTTGTTACTCTTTATATAAATCTGACTAATAAAAATAAACACATTAGAAACATAAGCACAAATATTTTGAGACATCATAATTACATTATTTATAAAAAAATGCGCATTCAATGAATAATGATAGAATCTATAAAATATGCATGTTATCTTATACCAGGGTTGACTAACTGATGGCTCGCGAGCCACCGGGGGCATCTCCCTTGCTGCCACGCTGAACGGCCCTCCTCCATACCGACCAAACTGACGATCGCAGTGGATTCCTCCTTCTTTCCTCCTCTTTTTGACTGCGATCATCAGAGTCCTGGAGGTATGCAGAGGGCCTTTCAGCGTGGCAGCAAGGCGGGGGTGCCCCCGGTAGCTCGCGAGCCACCAGTTGGTCAACCGTGTCTTATACTATAAAGCAGAAAGTGTATCCTATGTTTGTGTTTGTCTGCCGCCTAAAAACTTTCGAACGGTAAACTCAGGGGTCACAAAATGTACTTCAGCTAATTATGCCTGGCTAATCCAGATAAATGTGACTATTTAAAAAAAAAGACTAAAATTTTTTTTTCTCTTATAAAATCAAAATCTAAATTTCGGGCGAAGCCGAGTAATAAAGCTAGTAAAATGATAAAAGAAAACGATAGAAAATTTTCAATTTAGAAATACATGGTAACGAATATAAAAAAAAATAAAGTAACGAAATATTGAAATTAGAACGAAATAAACTACTTAATATCGCACACATACATATTGATAGCTAAAAAATATTATATGTTTGTAAGTGTTGGGCTTTTGCCACAATATACAGGGTGTCCCACTAAGGAGTGGACAGCGCGATATCTCTTAAAGTATTGTCGATAAAAATATAAAAAAAATAGGGAATTGCATGGTTCGAGGGGGCCCATTTATTAGCGCGAACGAATTTTGTTTTCGATTATTATTTTAAAAGATACGATGGTCAAGTTCGGTTTTTCAAATGGAACTATTTTTTTTGAAGACCTGAGTTGATAGTGCGTTCCAAGACAAATTCAATAAGCTTTAATGTATACACTTTATTTCCACTGGTTTTTAAGATATTGCGCTTACAAAATTACTGATTTTCACTGGAAGAAAACCCTCCGGAATGGCAAAAATCGGGGGCGGTCTTACTGGCGCCACGGGTGGCACTGCCTGTTGAAATGGATATTTACCTGCCAAAGGTCTACGCCAGAAATGGCAGGCCCAAAGGCTGGACAATTCTTTTCCGTCAGAAATGCTACTTAGGTAGGTACATCTGCGGTATCGAGAAGCGCATCGTTACTTTTATTTCGCACTTGCTTCTACGCTCGGATGGCCGGTTCTTTTGGGAGGGATGCAAGTTGGATTGGTTCTGATACAATCTGCTCCCTATGGTTGAAATTTAGTCTAGCAACTTTCACTCCTCCTAACCTAACCAATCCAACTTGCATCCCTCCCAAAAGAACCGGCCATCCGAGCGTAGAAGCAAGTGCGAAATAAAAGTAACGATACCTACCTAAGTAGCATTTCTGACGGAAAAGAATTGTCCAGCCTTTGGGCCTGCCATTTCTGGCGTAGACCTTTGGCAGGTAGGTATCAGTTTCAACAGGCAATGCCACCCGTAGCGCCAGTAAGACCGACCCCGGTCCTTCCTATTCAAGAGGGTTTTCTTCCAGTGAAAATCAGTAATTTTGCAAGCGCAATATCTTAAAAACCAGTGGAAATAAAGTGTATACATTAAAGCTTATTGAATTTGTCTTGGAACGCACTATCAACTCAGGTCTTCAAAAAAAATAGTTCCATTTGAAAAACCGAACTTGACCATCGTATCTTTTAAAATAATAATCGGAAACAAAATTCGTTCGCGCTAATAAATGGGCCCCCTCGAACCATGCAATTCCCTATTTTTTTATATTTTTATCGACAATACTTTAAGAGATATCGCGCTGTCCACTCCTTAGTGGGACACCCTGTATATCACGAACGCACGTTGACACATGTTACGAGGGATGTTATCTGAGTCCTTTCTCATTGAAATATGTTATTACTAGCTTTACTACGCAGCTTCGCCCGAAATTTAGATTTTTTTTCGTGAAAATAGTCGTATTTGTCTTTTAGAGCATATACTACTGGAGGTCTCATTGCCTTGTGTCTCCTGTCCTCGAAACTGTCGCCAACATCACGCGAGAGAGAAAGACATGTGCGAGCTGGTGCGAGTGAGTGGTGTACACCGGCGCATGCGCATTCCGAGCGATTGGGAGTCCCTTGTTCTACCTTTCTCGCTCGTACCATCGAGAAAGTATCTCTTTCTCTCTCGCACGATGTCGGCGACAGTTTCGGGCTATCAATGAGACCTCCATGTCTATATGCTCTAAGATTTGTCTGGATCAGTAAGACATAATGAGCTGGGGCCCATTTCGTGATCCCAGAGTTTATCGTTCAAAAGTTTAGGCGAACGATAAACACACAGATATATTTTATATTCTGCTTTCTGCTTTATGTATTAAGATGGAGTGTGTATTTTTCTATACACAATTTCAATTTTATGAACAAATACTGCCCCTTGAAGACTGAAGATTGTCATTTCATAAACAAGGAGTTTTATTCGCATAAGTAGATGTTTAAAAACTTAAAATTCTAGGCAGTC
Source organism: Andrena cerasifolii (assembly GCF_050908995.1). NCBI lineage: Eukaryota > Metazoa > Arthropoda > Insecta > Hymenoptera > Andrenidae > Andrena > Andrena cerasifolii. Next base: position 1,754,815 of record NC_135125.1, on the reverse strand, counting down.
ACTTTGACCATGCTATTTGAGAAAAGACTCTTGTAAAGACTTTGCAGTAGCTCAGGTTATAATGAGAATTACTTAAATACAAAAGTGCGTATAACCCAGAGCACAGTCAAATGGAACAAATGTTTATATGCACTTTCTTCATTATTTTTGTGTGCCAAATTTGCCCCTGAAATTATGCCCACGTGTCTTGATAGACTCTGTATAACTCTACTTTCGGTTGCATCGAGTCAGAGGAATCCCCAGGATGTGCCAGAAATATCAACATTATAAATCAAAACTTTTATTAAAGTTACATACTCATATAAGAATATCAATTTCAAACTGCTTTTTGACTATTGTTGTGTATTTAAAATAATGTATGAAATACTTCTCGATTTTACAAAACTTTGTGACTCGTGTGATCTTAAAGTGATCGATGATAATAATATGGCGTGCACAGTGATATATCTTAAGTAATGTAATTAAATGAATAACGATACTAATGTTGATATTTCGTACGAGCAACAGCCCACTGAATATGAGACAAATGTTGACAATGTTAATAATAATAGGAAATTGGGAAAAGAGAAATATTTATTGAAGGCAATACAGCACTGATTTAGAAAAGCTTCTAGAAAGAATTAGCAGGCGAAATCATTTCAGAAGATTATCTTAAATTTCAAAATTTATGTATCATAAATTGATATTGATATACAGATATGGACTCTACAAGCTCAAAGAGAAGCAATCTACAGAGCGTTATATCCTGCAACCCGCGCTCACGCGAACTTGTAAAATGGCAACAGCGCCTCACGGACGCATTCCACTACAACCATGCACCGGCGCAGTGGAGAGCTGCCAGCGCCCGCTGGACAGCAGTGATGCCCGAGCTCCGAAAATTTTGGATGGTCTCTTTCAAATTAACGTCGCAAAGAGCTATTGGGAATTTCCTGGCGCAGGTAATCGAGCCGCGCGCTCCACTTTTATGATCGGTTTACCACTCGCACCCCAGGTTATTGTAATGAGGTTTGTAAATAATGATCTCGTACCCCTGTCACAAGGGAACATCCCGAACCCGGAAATTCAAAATATGCTGAAACTTCGTGAATATGTAGGGAATTTCCCCCTGATTACAACGCAATTTTTGTTTGCTGCCCAAATTCACTCTAAGGGGGTGTAATTGACCCCTGAAAATCCGATTATTCTCCGATTTTCTGTTATAACTCGTGACCTGTAAAATATTTTTTTTACCAAATGATAGATCTAATTAAAGGAAGTAAATTTTGTCTGGAAAGTTCTTTTCTATCTCTTACGTTTCGCGAGTTATAACACAAAATTGGAAAATAGCCGAATTTTCGGGGTTAATTTCACCCCCTGCGAGTGAATTTGGGCAGCAAACAAAAATTGCGTTGTAATCAGGAAATCCCCTACATATTCACAGTTTCAGAATTTTTTGTATTTTCGGGTTCGGGATCTTCCCTTGTCAGTTTAAAAAATTTTAGCTAAAAAATTCAGACACCAAAATTCTAGTAAAAAATTAAAACACCGCTGCAATCAAAGACACGTCCTATTAGTTACTGTTTAAAATCATAAAAAAGGAAAATCAGAACAATAGATTCTAAGGTCTGCAGAACTAACACATAATTGAATAAAAATTTAATTTCTCAATTTTTGAATGTAATGATATAGAAACAACTAGCCTATAGACGAATTTTAAAAACAGCATTAAATACAGGATCAAATGAACAGTTTGTAAAAGCTTTTTACAACAATTATGGTTAAAAAATTGATAAAAAAATAATTAAGTAAATGTAAAATATGTTGAATTATCCATCATTAAGAGGGAATAATTTTTTCTCATTTTTCGGCGCAAATTACATTCCAATATCTTTTATAGTTCAAAAGTTATACCATAAAGGCCCCAAAATTTTCAACCCGGGTCGGGAAATTCTGAATAGCTCTTTGCGACGTTAATTTGACAGAGACCATCCCAAAATTCTCGAAGCTCGGGCATCACTGCTATCCAGCGGTCGCTGGCAGCTCTCCGAACGCCGAGACGGTGGATGGTTGTAGTGGAATGCGTCCGTGAGGCGCTGTTGCCATTTTACAAGTTCGCGCGAGCGCGGATTGTAGGATAAAACGCTGACCCTGTACTTACTGGTTAGAAATTAAAAAGATTTCTAACGAATAGATTTTTAATGAAAAGAGCATTAAAATGTTGGGATCCTTGCAAAGACAGTGATGATTTTTTGAAAAAGGTAAAACTCCACGCTATATAGCCAAGATCTTCCTGCAAGGCAGGTTATTATCACCTTTATTTAATGTTGCCTTTACTGAGTAGGACATTTATGCTAAAGTTAAAAAAAAATTAATAATGTATAAATTATAAAAACATTATAAAATGTATAACTGTCATTTTACACTATTGTTACGTTTTTATTTTCTATTTTTGCAATGTAACACCTTAGAATAAAGAGATTACAGCAACGACAATACCAAAAAGCATAGAACAAAATTATGCCTCGGGTTATATAGTTAGATCATCTAGGCCCTGAATATTTATCATACCCTTTATTTAAAATACTTTTTAAACATATTGTAATCATTCGAATGAAGATCGAACACAAGAAATATGTACTTCTTAGATTTTTGTGCAAACTATTTCAACGAGAACGAAAACAGCACTGGAGACTCGAATAACATCTCTTGTTAGTATCTACAAACAATTGTCATGTATATGAAGCAAAACATCAGGCAGCAGAGTTGGGCATTAGTCGAATAAATTTTGATTCGTCTACATTTTTATTCGAATGAACTCGAATAAAAATTTCGAATAAAATAAAGTTATTCGAGAATAAGGAATAAATTTTTAGTCGACTAAATTTTTATTCGATTAAATTTGTATTCGACTAAATTTTTAGTCGTTATTCGTTATTCGAAGAACCGCCGTGGCAACTAAGCGACACGAACAAGTGGGGGTCAGACCCCGAGCCGTTCCGGCTCGGGCCCCGAGGCCCTAGGCCTCCGGCCGGGCCGTGGGGGTATCATAAGGCAAGGGAAACACTTTTTGTACCTGCTCGAGCCGAAACGGCTTATTCGTGACGCTTAGTCTCCACGGCGGTCCTTCGAATAACGAATAACGAGGAACGAGGAACGAATAACGACTAAAAATTTATTCGTTATTATCGAATAACTTCACAGTATTCGAAATTTTTATTCGAAGGTTAGTCGAACAACAATTTAGTCGAATAATGCCCAACTCTGTCAGGCAGCTTGTAGCTGACCTCTGTCAATGTAGTCTATCGAATCAGTGAAATTCTACACAGCACTTATGCTATTATATGTATTATGCTATTATATATATTAAAAATATTTGAATATATATTTTAGTGAATGGCAAATCAAACGAAGCAGTTTGTATGCATCAGAAATATTTTTCACGTTACAAGATTCCAGATTTTAGACTTGGGAATATATCATAGGGAATCAAGGTGTGTGCTTACCCAACGCCTAGAAAGGACAATTTTCAACGAAGTTGGTACAGATTCTATAGAAAAATAGAAAATACTAGAAGAATGCTAGAAGAATACTACGTATCATAGAACTTCATAAGCTACAACGTGACATATTTTACATAGGCAACTGCTATATCCTTATCACCTGCAATGGGTGCAAAGACTGGAGTCAACTGAATATTTTCCAAGAAAAACACTTTGTAAATGGCTTTTGGCCAACATTTCACATACAAACAAAGCAAGATTTATAAGACAAGGTACTAAGTTCATATAATTAACATGCAGGGTTGCCAGATCAGGCCTGACCTTTTGTCGGAGATTTCAATTTTGTTGAGGTTTGCAGATAGTGAGAGAAAAAAGGACGAATAAGAAAATAGACGTCTAAAATTTATTATAATAATGACTTCTTATAAAGGAGTAATAATAATAATAAAATTATTATGAATATTTATTAGAATTTTTTACAGATTTTAAGTTTTTTATGGCACGCTACACCAGTGTAAGTGCGTGCCTGCCGAATTCGCTAATATTCTCTATTCTGCCGGAGATTCTTATTGTGCCTGCCTGAGGCCGGAGACAACGGTTTAAAACCTGAGACTCAGCTGAATGCCGAAGATCTGGCAACCCTGTTAACATGTATAGTCACTAAATAATTGCCACAGAAACCCGTAGTTACACGTTCGCAACAGTTTTGTCAACAGACGAGCAGGATTTATATGGGACACCCGTCTATGTTTTCCTTTTTACCAGCATGACCGATCACGGTTACCCATTGTAATTTGCTATGAAACATCCTCTGAGAGTTATCATAAGATACGCCATGTAATTTCAATGTTTTTTTTTTAAATAACTGTTGCCCAAAATTGATAGCATGAAAAATCTATCGAGTACACTATACAAATTAACGATGCCAATGAATTGACAGAAACAACCACGGATAAAATGGATTCAAAATATTTGAAATAGTACTTGTTATTTTCTAGCATATACAAGATTCTATTATAAAATACGCTGTAGCTATGTTTGTGAAATGAATATGTTAGAAAGTATGATATGTACAAACTATGCCCAAATAACTTCACAGATTCACAGTGTTAATAGTGTTAATTAACAGGATTCGTCGAGCACCTTTGAATACACTAGTTTACAAAATCCAAAAAATTATTTTTGATCGAGACTGTACTATGAAATTCTTATGTAAGGTGGCCCCCTAAACTCAAAAATCGCCATGAGACGAAATTCTACGGATACGTTTTCGAGATATCGCCCGATGAATATTTTGGTAATTTTTTAAGAAAACGACCCGACGTTTTGGGGCGTATCTAGCGTTAGAGTTAACCGATTTGATCGCGACGTCTCTTAAATTAAAAATAATTAAATTGCTTACAACTCTTTCCCACAGTGTTTTCCAATCCGACCAACAGTTCAGGCGGAATCAAGCGAAACTTAAGAAGAATATAATGTTTTGGGGCCGAAATTGAAATCGAAAATTCACTGCATGTAACGTTCAGTTTCTTATTTTCTTCGTAGAGTGCGCACCTTTACGAAGAAAACAAGCACAATCTGAGCAAAATCCATGCAAAAATAAGGAAGTTATGGGTGATAGAGCGAGAGTGCCTATTTTCAACTTTTTCCCTATTTTTGCAATTCTTCCTGTTTCTTGGTGAATTACGTATTTCTCTACAATGAAAACGAATTTAAATGTATTTTATGTCTTTTATTTTATTTTTGAAAAGCAAATCTGGCTCATTCTGTTTCTTTTGCCCGCATTGAGATCAGTTTCTCTTACAAGGAACCAGTCGTAGTCACCCATCATTGACTCATCCTAGAATCCTTGGTAGCGTCTCTCAATACTTTTCATCTGTTGATGAAATCTCTCGCCATGTTCATCGCTTGCAACACCAGGATTTGGTGGGAAGAAATCCAAATGCGTGTGGAGGAAATGGATCTTCAAAGACATTTTAACACCTACACATAGTCAAAAAAGTCTCCGTACAGTACCATATTTGAACTTCAACTATATAGGAAGCATAATGGCATGGCTAGTGATGCCAGAATCGTGGGACGCGGGACCAAATGCTTACCCCCACTATGCCCTACCGTCGTCCCCCACTTTCTTCCCATCGCACTGCACACAAGCATATCCTTACCCCTGTCTGTGTACACGATAGCCCAACAGGCAACGCACACGTACAGGGGTAGGGATATGCTTGTGTGCAGTGCGATGGGAAGAAAGTGGGGGACGACGGTAGGTCATAGTGGGGGTAAGCATTTGGGCCCGCGTCGCACGAATCTGGCATCACTGGGTATGGGGTTGTATGATTGCTGCAGGTACAGGAAACTTGGTACTCATCGACGGTATTACGGACCAAAATGTGTATTTGAATATTTTAAAGGATAATTTGGACCATAGTGCAAGAAAATTGGGACTGGATCGGAGATTTATCTTTCAGCAGGATAATGATCCAAAGCATACCGCACAACGAGTTAAGGAATGGCTTCTGTATAATACGCCAAAACAGTTGCACACACCATCTCAATCGCCGGATACTAACCCGATAGAACACCTATGGGACGAAATAAAAAGGCATTTATAAAAACATAATATTAGAAACAAAACAGAACTGAAAAATGCAGAGTTAGGAGCGATGGGCCCGCAGTGATGGAGGGGGAAACACCTACAGGAGCGGTGGTACTGTGTGCGTGACTGACGCAGGCGCAGTTCATGCACACATAACCATCACTCCTGTAGGTTTTTCCCCCTCCATTCACTGCAGCCCCATCGCTCCTAACTCTGGAAAAATGCGATATTACTAGAATGGAATAGTATTACGAGTGATGTGACAGAAAATTTAATTAATAGTATGCAAAAACGGATGTTTTTCAACTTTTGAACTATAAAAGATATTGGAATGCAATTTGCGCCGCAAAATGAGATAAAATTATTCCCTCTTAATGATGGATAATTTAACATATTTTACATTTACTTAATTTTTTTTCTATCAATTTTTTAACCATAATTGTTGTAAAAAGCTTTTGCAAACTGTTTATTTGATACTGTATTTAATGCTGTTTTTAAAATTCGTGGTGTTGCTAAACAATAGGCTAGTTGTTTCTGTATCATTACTTTCAGAAATTGAAGAATTAATTTTTTATTCAATTATGTGTTAGTTCTGCAGATCTCAGAATCTATTGTTCTGGTTTTCTTTTTTATGAATTTATCCTTAATACTCAATGCCACGTCTATACCGGTTTCCGTTAATATCATTTTTTGGAACGATGCGCCATTATTGTGGCTTTTAAAAAAATCTCTCCGTAAAAGGGTATATCGCCGCGGTCAACCATATCGTATCTAAAAAATTTTAAATTGAGACGGGTACGAGATCAGTCGACATTATTTTCAAACCTCATTATAGTAATCTGGGGTGCGAGTGGTAAACCAATCATAAAAGCGGAGCGCGCGGCTCGATTACCTGCGCCGGGAAATTCCCAATAGCTCTTTGCGACGTTAATTTGAAAGAGACCATCCAAAATTTTCGGAGCTCGGGCATCACTGCTGTCCAGCGGGCGCTGGCAGCTCTCCGCTGCGCCGGTGCATGGTTGTAGTGGAATGCGTCCGTGAGGCGCTGTTGCCATTTTACAAGTTCGCGCGAGCGCGGGTTGCAGGATAAAACGCTGACCCTGTATGTAGATCTTGATATTCTGTTTCTATCCTCCTCAATTGACACCTTGGCTATTTCTTCCAATATTTTTTGCTGAATTACTTCCTGTTCTATTGCTTTTGTCCGATTAGTAGTATCATAGCCATATAATTGTAGTATGTTTCTTATTTGTGTGACCCAATTTCTCTTTATGTCTGGTGTTTTCCTGTCCAACGTTTGTAGTTTTTCCCAGCATCTTCTGGGGAATCTTTTCTCCTTCATCTGTGTTATCTTCCCCCAATATCTCAATGCCCGCTTCATTACTTCTACTTCCAGTTTAATTCTTCCTGTTTCTGTTCTCACCATATTCCTTGGTGTGTACCTGGGCATACTTAACATTCGTTCTATAAAATCCATTTGTCCTTTTCTATTTCAGCCAAGTGTTTTAGTCCACAAATTCCTGCACCGTACAGTACGTCGCCTTTACTATTGACTCAAATAATCTTTCTGCCGGCTCCCATTTGTTGGATCTCGCACTTAATAGTGGTTGCCAGATTGTGCCTATTGCCATCTTCGCTCTTGTTACAAAGTGTTTCGTTGCTGGGTAGAATCTGCCAGATTGTGTGAAAGGTACCCCTCCCCTAGGTATGTGTATTCTTTTACTTCCTCTATTGCTATATTGCTGTACATTATTTTTCTTGTCCCTTTTTTCTTGTTGGATCGTCTTGCAGAAGAATTATTCATTTACTACCACGTAAAATAAAATTATTAACCATTTAAATAGTATGAGTTAGGTGCACGGAGACTTATTTGACGAACTCTTATGATAGTGTACAGAAACTTATTGGACGCTATATTCGTTCACTTTGTATTCAACATTTAAGTATAGCAAAACTATTTATAGGATTTACATAAGTGCATGTATATGAGTTAATGGAAACACGCACTTTTAAGTAATACATTAAAAAAAATTTATATCAAGTATATGTTTTTAGTTACACGTAGTTGAAGTTCAAATAGGGTACTGTACGGACGTATATTAAGCTGGCGTAGCCATTTGAAAAGGCCAACGCAAAATTAATACGATATTTTTTTCCTATTTATTTGCCAAAGAATTAATTTTTTTGCTCCAGCCGTAACGAGAAGCAATGGCTATGCTACCGCAATATTAAGCTGGCGTAGCCACTTATTGTATCTCTGTACCTAAGAAAGATATCAATCCCATTCTTACAGCATATTTTTTTGCCAATTTATTTTGCTCTTAATCCACTGAATATTATTTTTTTTGTTCCAGCCGTTTTCGAAAAAATTCATATATCAGATGAAATCGATAAATACATTATTCTTCAAAATGGTTGAAGACACCCTTAACAAAGGGTTGAGAAGTCACACATATATAATGCGGGCAGAATTGCTGGCAAAGATATTTCCAATGAAACAGTCCACGTTAATGGTTAAAATACACTACATTGACTGTAATGCAAATATTGGATGGCTAACGCAACAATTATTCAAGAAACTGCCCAGCTTTACAGAGAGATCAGAATGCGCAATACGGAAATATTCGCATTCCTAAAAGCTCATGAAATCGAACAGCGAAAGGTTTATTCGAGATTTCTGTTCGGTACCGAATAGTACATGTCCCAAATGTGACAGTCCCGGTGTCGTAGAGAATAAATTAATAGAAATCGGTAAATAACACGTTTTATAATTAAATTATTAACATGGCTTTATTGCAATTTCTCTTGAGTTTTAATGAATTGGAAAATGCTTTTCTAACATAATTAATCATACATTTTCATTTCTAGGTGATATTGTATTATTTCAAGTTTTTAATGCAAAAGAGGAAAATTTTTATGTAAGCTTACAAGAACTACATAAAATGATTCCTAACCCATTGTGTAAAAACGAAGAGTTACACTTGGTGGGCTCTGTTAAGCATTATGGTAAGAGTGGCCTGCCGACAAGGTACGCAGAACAATTGCCACAAAGTGTAAAAGGGCATTACACAACAATTATATATCGCAAGGGCGATCCAACAAATTGGATAGAATTTGACGATTTAAAAAAATCATTGTATAAATAAAAAGGGAAACTATAAAATTGTACCACGCTTACTCATGTATATAAAAGAAATGAAATTGTTAAGGTACGTATACACGACGACACTTTTGCGTCTAGATCAGCGAAGTCCAGGTGGGCGGTCCGAGGACGCTAGCATCCATAGCGTCTTCTACGTGCTGCACGGAAGGGGGTGCTCGAAGCCAACGAAGCGGCGGGCATGCAACGGATAGGGAAAACTCTAGTAATGTGCGTGTAGGCTCGTATCCTTAAGGGGGTATACCCGTTTGAACCCTCGGAAAATGTATACATTTTGTGGATTCTTTTACAAGTCTACGGTTTGATGCAGATTTCCCGTTTTTTAACTATGTTTACATAGTATTATGAACTACTTATAAAAAAAGTTTCAGTTAAAAAACTATTGTTTTTCGGAAGTTACGGATACATGTCCGAAAGTCTCTCGATTTTAGACGGCTAAACGGTGGCCCTAAAAACTCGCGCTACGTTCAACCAATTCACTTCCAATTTTGCATGCAGAATCATAATAAGATTCCGCATCGTCCAACGAAGGCTTTTTTTATTTCGATTCCCCGTTTATTATTTATAAAGGAAAAAGGTGGATTTTTCTCTTAGAAAAATTTAACTTCACCTTTGATCTCTCACCATTTCTTTATTTTTCAAAATTTTCAAAATCGCCTTCGTTGGACGATGCGGAATCTTATTATGATTCTGCATGCAAAATTTGAAGTGAATTGGTTGAACGTAGCGCGAGTTTTTAGGGCCACCGTTTAGCCGTCTAAAATCGAGAGACTTTCGGACATGTATCCGTAACTTCCGAAAAACAATAGTTTTTTAACTGAAACTTTTTTTATAAGTAGTTCATAATACTATGTAAACATAGTTAAAAAACGGGAAATCTGCATCAAACCGTTGACTTGTAAAAAAATCCACAAAATGTATACATTTTCCGAGGGTTCAAACGGGTATACCCCCTTAAGGTGAAATTCCACGGCGCGTGGCTCGCCGACTCGCGCTCACCAAGCCTGGGTGAGCCGAGCCGACTCGCCGAGTACGCGCCGAGGAACTTCACCTTTAGGGCCTAAGGGCACACTATTAGAGTTTTCCCTATCCGTGGCATGCCCGCCACTTCATTGGCTCCGAACACCCCCTTCCAGGCAGCACGTAGAAGACGCTATTGGTGCTAGCGTCCTCGGACCACCCACCTGGTCTTCGCTGGTCTAGATCAAGTGCCTTTTGTGTCTAGCTAGAGTTAGTTGCAGTGTCTTCAGTCTAGCTCTAGCTGCAACTCCCGCGACGATAGGGTGCATGCACCATTTGTGGCCACTTTAAGATATTGTAGCAGTTTTGGCCACCTCCTAAAAAATATAATATTTTTCCGTGTAAACAATAAATGTAAGCTTATATTTCTGGTGGTATACTAAACAAAATATTTATGATGTGAAATTCTCCACATAATAATGATCAGCAAGCAATTTAAATATGAGATAATGAAGCACATGGCCAAAAACAGTGCAATGGCCACAAACGGTACATCTACCCTAGGTCAAATTCAGTGTCGCGAACTGCTCCAGGCAGTTTCCAATCATCCGGAAATTTTTTTGAGTGTCGTATACACTTGATCTAGACACAAAAGTGTCGTCGTGTAGACGTACCTTAATGTATTCATCTCAGTAAAGCTTATAATAATTTTCTTACTCGATTAATTAAATAACGTGTTATATATATTTCAAGCCACCCTCGCCCTAATACTTAACTACTGTTGTCTTAATATACAACAAAAATAATCAAATAAAATGATACAAAATCTTTCATTCTTTTTTCTGTACTTACCTACAACCAGCATTGTACAGCCTTTAAGGGGTCGTGCTCAGTCAGGAGGCCGAAAAAAGGGTGGTCTTTGGAAATTTTTTACTCAAAAGCTATGACACATTTCTCAAAAAATCTTTTTTCCTTTTAAGGATTGCATCTAGTACCGTGCATCGTAATTTTTTTATTTAAAAATATTTATCAATAACTGAGTTATTGTCCATCACTCGAAGGTTCTCTGAAAAAAGGCTTCTGCGGTGACCACTGCTGCTTGAAAGTCGATCGTCTAAAATAAAAAATTCAAAAGAATTTACTTATTATATTATATTATCTAGTATTTGAACGAAGAATTTTTCGAAATTTTGATTTGGGAAAAAATGGCTGATGTTTAAAGTAAAAGTTTTAATTTGTATAATAAATCGTGCCTGATTTTCGTCAATTAAAAGAAAACTAAGCATCGGATAAAAAAATCCTTCGTTCAAATACTGGGTAATATAATATAATAAGTAAATTCTTTTAAATTTTTTATTTTAGATGATCGACTTTCGAGCAACAGTGGTCACCGCAGAAGCCTTTTTTTTAGAGAACCTTCGAGTGATGGACAATAACTTAGTTATTGATAAATATTTTTAAATGAAAAAAATACGATGCACGGTACTAGATGCAATCCTTAAAAGGAAAAAAGATTTTTTGAGAAATGTGTTATAGCTTTTGAGTAAAAAATTTCCAAAGACCACCCTTTTTTCGGCCTCCTGACTGAGCATGATCCCTTAAGTCATCACTTCTCGAAAATGACTGCAGCAAAAAAAATAATATTCGGTGGATTGAAAGCAAATAATTAGCAAAAAATATGCCACAATAACGGCTTCCATAGCTTTGTTATGTACTGTGATACCACATGTGGCTACGTTAGCTTAACTTCGTGGTCACACGGGGTGTATTGTACCCCAAGAATAATTTTCGAGTGAAAATGTTGTGTCTTTACGACTTCCAAAGGGGGTTTATCGCAAGAAAGAAAATAAAAAAAAATTAAAAAATCGCTTTTTTCCCACAACCGTGGAAAATCGCTCATTTTCAACTACAAATTTTATCATATCAAAATTTACATTTCTACAAAAAGACAATTAGACCATGATTGTATAAGTATTACGCACGTACAATTATCACTGAAAAATTAAAAGATTCAAAAATACAAAAATGGTAACTTAAAAAATGACGCTGGGATACAGTGCACCCGGTGTGACTAACTTATGATTATAAGAAGGTGTGACCACGAAGGGTTAATATTAAGCTAGAGCAGCCACAGTTTTTCGAAAACAGCTGGGGCAAAAAAAAATAATATTCAGTGGATTAAGAGCAATAAATTAGCAAAAAAATATGCTGCAAGAATGGGATTGATATCTTTCTTAGGTACAGAGATACAATAAGTGGCTACGCCAGCTTAATATTACGGTAGCATAGCCATTGTTTCTCAAAAACGGCTGGAGCAAAAAAATTAATTCTTTGGCAAATAATTAGCAAATAAATAGAAAAAAAAATATCCTATTAATTTTGCGTTGGCCTTTTCAAAAGGCTACGCCAGCTTAATATACTTACTGTACGGAAACTTTTTTGACCGAGTGTATATTGCGAGAATAAAGAAGTAAAAAACATGTTACAGCAGATGGTCGATACAAATGAAATTATTACAAACAAGTGATGCATTCATATATCTGTGGTTGTAAAGAAAAACGCTGTATGTCACATGTTTCCACTTTCGAGATATTGTCGTTTAAAGTTCCAAACACCAATTCTTCTTATTTGCAATGTTTCCTGGTTTTCTTTTTACGACATAAACGCATAGTTCCTTCACTTAGCACAATATTCAATATTCATATAATTAACGTAAATAATAATAAACAGAATAGTAACAATTTATGGACACTTTAGGGAGAACGACACAAGTCCACTGGACTTGTGTTATTCTTCTTGATCGTGTCGCAGTAAAGTAGTTTTTGTACGAAGACGCGAGCTTTCTACGCGAGATGCGAGCATCGCACTGAAGTGTTGGTGCCTTCCCATTCAATCAATGTGATGTTGCGTCTTATGTGATGACTGTCTTAAATCAAGTTAGTAAAGATTAATAAACACCTACATCAAAATTCAACTATATTATACGTGAAATATATATGTAAAAACGATCTCATTGCTCAGTATTCTTCAGATACGGATTTGACGGATACGGATCAATTTTCTGAAGATAGGTATTACGTTACATATAACTAAGCCCATGAAATTAAATAATATAGCTTTACATCGTACATAATCTTAAATCTGTTAAATATACGTATTTTATCTGCAAAGAAAGAATAAAATGTTTATGGAATTGCGATATAATTGTATAAAATAGACAATAAAGTAATGTACATATATTTTTTCAAGGTGTGTTGTTGAAGAAATGTTTAACGCGAAAAATGAATCACATAAAGAAAGTAATAATCTTATTTTTAACGAAACTTGAGCTACCAGAGAACAAGAGAAGAATTCTGGTATATTATAAAATCAATTTGTGGGAAAAACGATTTTAGCGAAAAAACTTACACGACTATCAACGTGTCGAAATAAATGTCGAATTGCACTTAAGACGTAAGATCAGAAAAAAGCTTTTGAATCTTACTGGCACGAAGGATCGCACTGTACGATAATTAGTTATTTGAGTACCTAGATTAATAAAAATAGGAAATAAAAAAGTAATCATAAAAGAAATATACGAGTAATCTTCGTATTCTCTAAATTTTATGAACTTACGTTGTTTTGCCAAATACATATGAATTGAATGTTGGACTTCGGTTAAATTGCATTATTCTTTTGAACATGTAAAATTTGTTTTCATGCATTTTTCTCTAATAAATATATAAATCCTGTATTGTACAGCTAAATTAATACATAAACTCAAATTTTTTTAAATTGTGACATGGCTCGTTTTTCCTTACAACCACAGATATTTGAACACCATTTTCCTGAAACTTTCCGACGCCAAGATCGACGAAGTCGTTTTCGATGGGCCACAGATCAAAAAGTTGCTGGAAAGTGAGCAATCTGAATTGCATTTATCGCGAAATGAAGCTGCCGCATTCAATTTGTTTTGATTGATCGTCGCTGGCTTCCTTGGCAACAATAAAAGTCCAGACTTTCTGGAAATCATCGATCGTTTGCTCAAGAACCATAAGAAAGTCGGTATGTAGTGCTGTTTGTAATAATCTCATTTATATCGATCTTCTGCTGTAACATGCTTTTTACTTCTTCATTCTCTCAATATTGGTGTTAAAATGTCTTTGAAGATCCATTTCCTCCACACGCATTTGGATTTCTTCCCACCAAATCCTGGTGTTGCAAGCGATGAACATGGCGAGAGATTTCATCAGCAGATGAAAAGTATTGAGAGACGCTACCAAGGATTCTGGGATGAGTCAATGATGGGTGACTACGACTGGTTCCTTGTAAGAGAAACTGATCTCAATGCGGGCAAAAGAAACAGAATGAGCCAGAATTGCTTTTCAAAAATAAAATAAAAAACATAAAATACATTTAAATTCGTTTTCATTGAAGAGAAATACGTAATTCACCAAGAAACAGGAAGAATTGCAAAATAGAGAAAAAGTTGAAAATAGGCACTCTCGCTCTATCACCCATAACTTCCTTATTTTTGCATGGATTTTGCTAAGATTGAGCTTGTTTTCTTCGTAAAGGTGAGCACTCTACGAAGAAAATAAGAAACTGAACGTCACATGTAGTGAATTTTCGATTTCAATTTCGGCCCCAAAACATTATATTCTTCTTAAGTTTCGCTTGTATCCGCCTAAACTGTTGGTCGGATTGGAAAACACTGTGGGAAAGAGTTGTAAGCAATTTAATTATCTTTAATTTAGGAGTCGTCACGATCAAATCGGTCAAATCTAACACGAGATACAGCCAAAAACGTCGGGTCGTCCTCTTAAAAAATTACCAAAATATTCATCGAGCGATATCTCGAAAACGTATCCATAGGATTTCGTCTCATGGCGATTTTTGAGTTTAGGGGACCACCTTACACAAGAATTTCATAGCGGAATCTACATCAAGAAATGACTGTAAACGTGTAAACCAGTGATATCAGCCACCTAATATTAATGCCTCAAAACATTAGATAAACTAAAACATATGTTTGTATAAATAATATTTAGATTCTAATTGTTGTTAATCCAATATATCCAGGTTCAAGCATAATTAAAGTACTTAGACTTTGAATACATATTTTGGAAAATATTTCATTGTTTATCTGAATTGTTTTTTTAGCTTTCAATTAATATCATCATAATGTTGTACGATTTCCATTAATTGATTTAATTAGAGTGGTATCTGCTTTAACATTTAACGCAACCAAAACTATTATACTAGTTAATTGTAAACAGAAAAGTGTGAAAATACGAACACAATATAATAGCACAATGAATGTTCTGTAGAAGTTTCTGATACATTGGATAATGAAGATGATCACGGATAATCAAGAAATCATACCATTAAACTTGTATTCGATCTAGTTGAACCTAAAATAAACATTGAAACTCTATATTGCATTGTACCGATTTTAATTAAAACTACTGTTATACGGAATAAATGTAAACACATATGATCATAGATTACGAGCTACGTCTCATATCGGAAATTAAAATCGGTATTTATTAGAAAACACTTTCATACCCAGAATAAATTTTGCTAATATGGCGGGAAAACATCCTTTGTATAATTGGCCAGTATAGAAGAAAACTTCAATTTAGTGTAAACACTTGCGTTTTGAAATTTCAATCTACGCATGAATACTAAATCTGTTCTCGAGAAGAAAATTTTGTAGGTATCAGAGTTAAATGCTGAAATTAATTTCGCGGCTTACCTTCAGTGGAATAACGACAAAAACACGGTGTAGCGTCAGCAACAGAATTTTGCACGACTATAGAACCCCTATCGGGATTGGAGCTGATAATTGGCGTATCACGGTTAATAAATGACTGAATTAATTACTGCACACACTATCTTCAGCACTATTCGTTTTATTTACCAAACAATTAAATAATTGATCCTACACAAAAAAGTTACTTTTATCCTGCCTTTGGCCGAAGCTGTTCGTCTATATGGTAATGAAACAAACTGTCCATTTTCAAGCGGTTGGAGTCACTCACTTTGGTAGCATGGATGCTGTTCCGAAAGACAGCCGAATATTAACTAGACACCCTAAAACCGTTAAGGTTTCCGTTTCAAAAGATATCAGTATAATTTGCTCGATGTTAATTTACTAAAATCTTAGGAAACTGCAAAATATTTTATTCCGTCAAGAAAACACAATAATTATATTGTAATGGAAAATAAAATTTAAAGGTCGTTTCACACGAAATACCTACTTTTCCGACCCATCACTGGTATTTTGCACATTTCATACATTTTTTACTTCTTTTCGTTCTGTTTAGATCGGTGTCGTTTCTACGAAGTGAATATATTTAAAATAATTATCACGAATATGTAGAGTGAGTATGGAAAATATTCGGACACTTTTTAAAATTGCATAACTTTTTTAGAATTGGCCCAAATGGCATCATTATTTGTTTTAGTTTGCTAAGTGACGTGATTCGTCGTTTTGAAAAAAAATGCAATTAGTCGGAATAGCAAAAAAAAAGTAAAGGTCGTTTTTTTAAACTTTTTTTGTGAGGCTGTAATGAAAATATAAAAAAACCGTTTGTAGATTGAAGTAAGCTGTATACATGCCTAAAATTTCATAAAAAACGGTTAACGTTGCTCTGCGCTACGAACGCTTAAAGATTGCAAATTAGGGTCATAAATCGCGAAATTCCCGAAATCAGCGATTTTCGACGTTATTCTGTGATTTTTAAGCGTTTATTAATCTACAAACGGTTTTTTTTAATTGCCATTACAGGCAGGCCCGAAAGAAAGGGTATGGGAGGGGGGGGTGCCAGGGGTGTGGGCCAGTTTCCAGGGGGCCCCGTTCTAAACCTTCAGTTCTAACCAGTGGTGGGTAAAGACACGAATTTTTTATTTTATACACGCCACGTGTCTTAAATGTCGTAAATATCGTAAATGTGTCATAAATGTCGTAGGTATATCTGGAATGAAAATAAATAGGAAGATTAGACCTCATAAGCCGTCTTTAAACATCTTTCAGACTTTCAAGACGTCTTAAAAACGGCTTATAGGCGACGTGTACTATCTGGGGTCGCGATCCTGTGGGGGGCCTGGACGTCACAAACCTATATGTAAAACATTTTTCGTATAGGTTATGAAGAAATGCCAATTTATTAATGATTATAATTCTGATTAAAAAAATTAAATTAAATTAAGTTACACTGACGAAAAAATGGATATCGAAAGGTTAGTAACAGAAATGTATATAGAATAATAAATATAATTTGTTTAAATTATATTTATTGGATGCCAATATTGGGATTGGCTAAGCTGCGATACGCTACCTGGTGGCGAAAATCAGAACCTGAAGGAGTAGGTCGCCACCAGGTAGCGTATCTCAGCTTTGCCAATCCCAATAGTTTTCGACGTAATCGCCGTATTTTACAGTACTTTACAGTATTCGCATACAACCAAGGAGCGAGTCAGAAAGAACTATATTTTCCCAACACTTTAATTGTTGAAACCTTGAAATAATGAATATTTCTATTTACTACATTTGCGACAAATGACACGTATGAAATGGGCTTAAAAGCGACATATTTTTCTTTTTTTTTCCTGTGTGTGTAAAATACCGACCCACCACTGGTTCTAACCGATCAGCTCAGTGAGCTCACTGTACCTTCATTGGAAATATTGTATCAAATAAATTGTCTACGAGTTCCACAACTTCCAATTTTATGTTTTTAGTTCAAAATTTCATTGTTTAAACCTCCTTATGATATCTAAATTTTTACTAAATTTTGAGAATTATATATTTTTAGACATATACACAGTATCCCATTTGAAGTTTCGCACGCAATTACGTGAATTCTCGTTACACGAGAATTTAAACTCGTATTGTTTAACACCCCCCCCCCCAACGTTTTTCAACCATGGCGGCCCTAGAAGGTTAGTAGCCCCGGGCATTAAAAATCAACAAATGTTTAAAAAACGACATTTACTATTTGTTTTGTTATTCCGACCAATTGAATTTTTTTCAAAACCATGAATCACGTCACTTAGCAAACTAATCCTTCTAACTTTAAAAAAAACTCATGTCATTTGAACCAATTCTAAAGAAGTAATGCGATTTTAAAAAGTGTCCGAATATTTTCGTTACTCACTGTATATATATGCACACAAAAGTTATACACATACAAAAAGAGTCCAACGCTAAACGGAAAACTGACATGAAGTTTTTCTTTTATGGATTGGCTACACTTGGCTACATTGAATGTGGCTCTATAGTAGGTGCATAAGTTTTGATTTATAAACAACATTGTTTACTTGGTAGCGATGATCACAAAAAAACTGAAATTATGTGCTGAAGATTGTTCAGTTAGAAACATTAACATCGAAATGTAAATTACCGTATTTGTCTTCTAAATTAAGAATTAGTGCATAGTTTTTGGGCAACGGCATTACGTTATTTATTTTAAAAATATGACGACTTTGAAGGGTATTTTCCCAGATTCAAGTAAGTCATAATTATTCCATTTTTAAGCTTGTGTAGTAACCTTAAAATTACGATTCAATATTTTTTTTTTAATGTTGTATTTCGCTGATATCGAGGATAAGGCTTTATAAATAATGCCATAAGTAATGTTCTCGTGATTTTAAAACAAAATGTTTCAGTTGAAATATGCTCTGTTAAATAGAATTTTAGTGGTAGTTAATTTAGTAACGTAAACTTGTATGGGTTGCGTACTATATAAAGTTACTTTTATAAAATGGCCTTAGCCCTTATGTAAAATGATACATTTTCGTTTGCAATTTCGTGCAATTTTCTTTTGACGATCCAGTTATTAATCATGAGTTTATATTTGGGTGCTTACAAAAAAGTATGAATTCGTGAGTGTTCTTATTTTACCATGTTATAAAATAGCTACTGTTGGTGAAATAGGTATAATACTTATTAATATAAGCATTCAATGTTTATTAACCTGCCGCACAGTGGTATGTATTAATGGTCTAGCGGGACAAAAGTCCAAACTTATGATCATCCAAAATGAATGAATGTTGGTCATACCACAAGCTACTGAGTCAGAGATGTTGGAATGACATGGTATGCAACTTTATGCGTACTTCATAAAATTAACAATTGGCGAAACGTACAGGACTAGGCCCCTTAGGAAGCGACTCAGGGTTGCCAGATCTTTGGCATTCAGCCAGAGTCTCAGGTTTTGAACCATTGTCTCGGGCCTCAGGCAGGCACAATAAAAATCTGGCAGAATAGAGAATATTAGCGAATTCGGAAAAAAATAAAGAAACTTCAATCTGTAACAAATTCATAGCTTCTGTTCCTATACTTGTAATTCCCTACGTTCCTGCATCTTAGGCGTGCCCACTGCTCCTTGTCCTTCCCCCTAATCCCCCCAACCCGCCAGTACTACTCTTGCCCAAGCCCTTTCTTCCTGTCCCTATACTCCTTACGATACATAGATTTCTCTATTCTCGCCCACCTCTCCTGTATGCTCTGGTCGAGACGTGTAGTCACTGCCCGTTTCAATTTCTCCTCTATTTGAGTACTATTTCCATCCCTCTCTATCAGCTCTAACGTTTCTCCGTCCCCCACCTCATCAAACGATCTCTTCACCATCTTCATCCATTCCGACAGTAGCCTATTCCTTAGCCCCCTTAACTCCTCCTTCAGGCATATCTTTGGCCACCTCCCTTCTTCCATTTCAATCACCTTCACCATATACTTGCAGGCCTTAATCCTCGTGCGTATTTCGACATTCTCCCTACCCGCTTCCATCTGTCAAATATACGTGGGTGTGTTCCTATCCAAATCCATGCTCATCTCCATGAAACTATTCTGTACTCTCTCAATTTCTTCCCACTTCCTCTATTCCCACACTTCCGCTGCATACATCAGTCCTGCTCGCACCAGCGTATTCATTAGGTATCCTCTCCTTTCCAACGTATTTAGGCCTGCCCTTCTCATTACCCCCATGTTGCATTTATCACCTTCTGGCATTTCCCTGCTTGTGCTTTTATACGTCCCCTGAATGAGTTCCCCGATGAAAACTAGCATCCCAAATATTTTAATCTATTAACTATTTCCAGCTCCTCTCCGTACAGCTCCCATTGTTCAGTGTTTTTCCTTCTCCCCCCTTTTCCAAAGATCCTCACCTTTGACTTACTTATATTGATCTCCATTTCGGTCCTTTTGGCATATTTTTCAAGTTCTCTGAGCATATCCCCAAGGTCCCGTGCTTTCTCTGCAATCAGCGCCACGTCATCAGCGAACTTCAACGCGAATATCTTTATGTTCCCAATAACTGTTCCCCCTAAGTTCCTTCTCTCCCAGATTTCGTCCATCAGATAGAATGTTATAATAAGATACTTGAAGTAAATCTTAAAATGTTAATTTTTATATTACACAACAAAATGTTACATAAACCTTCCAATGTTCCCCAGTTTACGGTATATATTCGTGAAACGATTAAAACAATTAATGTATGATAATTAAGTTACCTTTCCTGAAGGATTTTTCCTCACTGGCGAAGTGGGAGGGCCAGGCTATTGCTGATGCTGCTCCATTTTTTCGCAGCCATGCACAATATACACAACATTTAGACAAAATAAACACAATCTGCACAATTTCACTGTGAATGCTTGGACAACTTGAAAACACGGTATTGTCGCGTTGCCTGTTCTGTTAAAACTGATGATTACCTGCATTTTCACAAATTCGTCGGTCAAAACTTGAAAAGGATATCCTAAAGAGTGCAATTAAATCTTATAATGTTTTGGTCACCCGTCCGTCGGTTACTCCCCTGTGACCAGCAGGATAACTAGCGCAGTTGTTATATATTTCAATTGGAGCACATTAAAATATTGAAAAATTCAATATTCAAAATATTGTATGGACCCTGATTTCTGCATATACCGCCGACCTCCATACGTTGTATGGACCTTAATTCTTCATATACTTTTTTTTTTCATATTTTCTATACTTTTCTTTTCGTAAATCGTTTTTTTTTTCTCTTTATAAATTTAATGTTAATTGTAATAACCAATCCCAGTATAATTTTGAGACACAGGCAGTGACTACATCGTACGCATAGTAATGGCAACATAGTAGGTATAGTACTAGCTATAGCACCGCCGCCGTCCGCGTAGAGAAATTGTTAAATTCGGTGTCGTCGCTGAAGGGTTAATACGCTACATATTATAACAGTTTCCTCAGAACAAAGAAGACAATAATCATAAAATTACAGTTATTTCATAATCAATTGAAAATTTTAACTGTTTTATTCGACCTCTGCCAGTAGGACACTTCTTTTTTTAAAGAGACTCCATAAAACCACATACAACTCATGTAATTTTGATTATTTTTACTTCCAAAAAATAATTCATATACTTTAAATATCAATAAATATGTGTGCAAAAAACTTGTACAAAAATCTTATCGTTCCTTTGAATATAAATTCTAAAAAAGACGTAATAAATGACATTCTAAATAGACTATTTAGAACACCTTAACTGATGTTATATCTGTTCGGAACCAAAGAACTACCGGGTAGACATACTGCACTCCTGCAGTGTTTACATTGACATCGGTCACGTCCCGCCCTTGGAGGGGCAGGGAAACCGGCAGGTAAAGTGCTACGAGCAATCGCCTGCGTCGGGTCCGTAGGCAGTAGTGGGGGCTGCGCAGATCGGTCACAAAACGGTGTGGGCGTTAGGTTTCTCTTAGGATGAATTCAGTATAACAAGGGAAGTTCGGCAAGGCGGAAAGTCAGAAAGTTATGCAACTTGGTGTGCAAGGAGAGTAGTTCATCTGTAACGTAACCCTATTGTTGTTGGTGCCATAGTGAAGTTTTCAGAGGTGAAATCACCCCTTGAAAAAATGCAAAATTTTCTTTTCCCTGAAATATCTCGAGAACGGTGAGAGATATCGAAAAAAGTTTAAACAAAAGTTACATCTGTTACGTCCTGAAGGGACCTTCTGTAAATCACCCCGAGCGGTTGGAATGATTTACCGGGATCGCGCTCTATTAAGGTGCTAAAGCACGCCTTGACTATACTTACCAGGGAGTAGGAAGGTAAAAGGTGGTTGAATGAACTTGCATACAGGAATTATGGGACTAACAATAAGATAAAACGTGAATGCCAACCTGTCGTAGGGTGCGGGTGCTCGGGTTTACTCTCAGGTAACGCTCGGAAGTCGGTGAACCCGATGTCTCTCGGTTTGCTCGCTCGCTCTGTTCCTGGTTTTTCGGTATATCGGAGCGGAGATACACTTCGCCTAACCATATTGGCCGAGCGCGATTCGCGAGATGGGCACTTAAGGGCTCCCCAGACCAACGCGATTCATCCGCAAGCGGAGCGGCAAGGGAATTTCCGCAGCGGCAGCGGTAGCGGGATTCGCGTGTATGCTCACACCTGAGCGGATATTTCGCTGCCGCTGTGAATATTTGACGTTGATCTGGGGGTTCCCTGATCTGTTTGCCTATTTTCGTGAAAATGGGTTGTACGTATGAACTTTTACCTCGGAAACTATTTGTCGGATTTAGTTGATTCCTTTTTTTATTTTAATCTAGAAGGGTCCGCCTTCACAGACGCAACCATGCGGCATACAATGTCATCGCGATACACGATCGTGTTGTTTTTCCTGGCCTACAGAAAACAGTTGTTGACCAGACTTCCCCGAGTGACGATAAATTCAAACATTTAGGTTAAAAATTCAAGTGCAAGTATTGTGCAAGTATCTGAATAATGTCTAATCCAAGAAGCAGTCGTAACTACCCTCCGCCGGCTCTAGAAAACGCCGTGAAAGCCGTAGGGATTGGAATGGAATGCTGCCGCTCGGTTTTAGAAGGTGCCTAAGGGGACTTTACACTTTCGGAAGGAAACCGGCCGCGAAAAATACTCACATGGCCCCAATCCGGTGCTTACTAGAGAGGAAGAAGGCATTCTTGTGAACTGGATAATTGACTGTCGGAATAAAGGGTTCCCTAAGCGCAAAGATAATATCCTTGACAGCGTTGCCGAGTTTTTGCAGGAAAATCCACGTCCTAATCCTTTCATAAATAATCGTCCAGGTTGTAGGTGGTATAAAGCCTTCCTACGAAGATATCCGGCCATTTCTAAGCGCACTCCGGAGTCCGTCACACGCGCTAGTGCTTGCGTATCGGAAAACGACATCAGGGGTTGGTTCAAACGTGTTGAGGAATTGTTAAAAGAAGAAGGAACATTCACCGCTCTTTCAGATCCAAAACGTGTTTTTAATGGAGATGAGACAAATTTTCTGCTTTGCCCTAAATCTGGTACCGTCTTGGCAGAAAAGGGCTCTAAAAATGTGTATGAAGTGGATTCTGGAACTAATAAAGCAGCGGTAACGGCTATGTTTACCTTTTCCGCTGCCGGTGACCTTGTTCCGCCGATGCTGATCTTTCCGTACAAAAGGATACTTGCTGATATCGTCGTTACTGTCCCAAAGCGATGGGGCATAGGTAGAAATGATAGAGGGTGGATGACGGCGAAAGTCTTTTATGAATATATCGCAAACGTTTTTAGCCCGTATCTCACAATGAACAACGTGCTATTGCCAGTCATACTTTTTGTAGATGGCCATAAAACACATTTGACCCACCATGTCAGTAAGCTGTTTTCAGAACTAGATATCGTCCTGATAGCACTATACCCGAACGCCACTCGTACTTTGCAACTGAAGATGTCGCTGCATTTAGACCAATTAAGGCAGGGTGGTCAGAAGAAGTAAGACTTTGGAGGCAAACACACCTACACGAAAACATCACGCGGTCGCTTGTTGCACCTTTGCTGGAGAAGGTTCTAGCTAAAAAAAAAAATTGTCACAGATCCTGCAAAACGGTTTTAGAACAACAGGATTGTGTCCGTGGGACTCAAATGCACTAGATTACAGCAAATGCCTGGGAACAATTACAAGCGAAGAGCTAACTGATACTGATTTGCACAACGAACCTACGTCTCCTGCGGAAAGAAGGATTTCTTACGCTAAATTTTACGAAATAGTCTGCGAAGAAATGACAACCATTTTTAAAACAATGAATATGGAAGAGGAAAAATCGGCAAAGCAACAGGACACAGATGAACCGAGTCCTACACAACTCCTTTTCCGTGTGTGGAAGGAATTCCAAGAGTAACCAGCGCAACAGACGTCTTTGCCTAATATGACAGCAGGACCAAGTTCGTCAGTACAAGCAGAAGAGCCTGATTCTGATGACATGTCTAGAGGCATGCAATTATTTTTTACGTGACCCGAAAGCCCAAAAAAGAAAAGGGAAACGAAATATAGATCGTATGCCTTATGTAGTCTCATCACAGACGTGGCAGGATATTGCAGAGGCAAAGGAAACGAGAAAGAAGGAGGAACAAGAAGCGAAGGAAGAAAGAAAGAGGCAAAGAGAAGAAAATAAAGTACAGATGAGAGAGTCCAAGTCTAAGAAGCCAAAAAAAGTGATGATATTAACAGATGATTTTAATAAAAATGATTTTACATTAAAAAATATGCCATTTTCTTTCATATTCGGTAAGTGGTCAACAACTGTACCTAGACCGGTCAACAACTATGCCACGACCGGTCAATAACTATACTTTTGAGTTATGTTTCTTAAAGGCTCCCCCAAACCAACGCGAATATCCGCTCCGCGTCGCGGATCAGATAAGGCAGCAGTTTTTTTATATATGGTGGCTTATGTTATGGACAGTGTTATCTGATCCGCGGCGGATCCGCTCCGTGCCGCGAAATTCGCGTTGGTTTGGGGGAGCCCTTAATTCGAGCTTTCAATCTAACTGACTGTCCCAAGCAGTGATGCCAGAATCCTATTGGGCTGACGAGCACACGGACAGGGGTAGGGATATGCTTGTGTGCAGTGCGATGGGAAGAAAGTGGGGGACGACGGTAGACCATAGTGGGAGACGACGGTAGGTCATAGTGGGGGTAAGCATTTGTCCCACGCATCACGATTCTGGTATCAGGTTCAGTGATGCCAGAATCGTGGGTTTTCGCCCACGGGCGCTACCCCCACTCTATGACCAAGCGTAACCCCATTCTACGCCCAAGCATACCCCCTCCTAGCGCCTGTACCGCACCACACAAGGATACCCGTCCCTCTATCCGTGTGCCGCACGCGCTGTCTGGCCGGCGATCTCCGGCAAGAATTGGTTTTACTGCATCGAAGTAGAGCTGATCAAGTACCCGGAAAAAGCAAGCCGAGCCTGGCTCGGCTTGAAAAACCGAGCCGAGCCGGGTACCCGAAAGAACCGAGCGGCTCGGATAGAACCAAGTACTTGAATTTTTTTCAAGCGGCCCGAAAGAAACCGGGCGGATTGGATGGAACCGAGCGGATTGAATTTTTCCAAGCGGCCCGAAAGAAACCGGGCGGATTGAATTTTTCCAAGCGGCCCGAAAGAAACCGGGCGGCTTGGAAAGTAAGCGGGCGGGCCCTAAGAAACCGGGTGGCTTGGAAAGAAACGAACGGTCCGCTCGACCTTCATTCGGACCGTTCGTTTCTTTCCAAGCCACCCGGTTTCTTAGGGCCCGCCCGCTTACTTTCCAAGCCGCCCGGTTTCTTTCGGGCCGCTTGGAAAAATTCAATCCGCTCGGTTCCATCCAATCCGCCCGGTTTCTTTCGGGCCGCTTGGAAAAATTCAATCCGCTCGGTTCCATCCAATCCGCCCGGTTTCTTTCGGGCCGCTTGAAAAAAATTCAAGTACTTGGTTCTATCCGAGCCGCTCGGTTCTTTCGGGTACCCGGCTCGGCTTGGAAACCGAGTCCCGGATTGGTTCGGATTTCAAGCTACCCAAATATTCAAGTACTCGTACAGCTCTACATCGAAGCGCTTGGGTCACAAGCAAAAAGTCCCGAGTTCAAATCCCGATGCGGATATTCTACTTTTTTTCTTTAATTATTCTCTAATTTATCTTTTTATATTTTTAGGAGACTAAAGACTTGAAAACTATTAATTTACAAAGCATTTTCGAAGCTTGATTTGCTTCTAAAGATGCGATCCCCTTCTGGCTTGTACCGCACCATTACAAGCGTATCCTACCTTCTGTCCGTGTGCCGTACGCGCTGCCTGAAAACTATTTCACTTGAAAACTATTAATTTATAAAGCATTTTCGCAGCTGTCTGTCTTCTGCCTTTTTTTACATAAACAGAAATAATGCCATGAAATGCTACTTACAAAATAAGCTCCTTGCTAGGATGGACTCTTTAAAGTTCACGTCACAATGAACAGTTACAGAATCGGTGATTTCCGTTTCAGGTATGCAAACCGCCCGCTCGACTATTACGGTCGACCCACCACCTTCTCGTGGTTTCCATCGAGCAGAGGCACATTTTTCTTAAATAATCGACGGGCAAATAAGCAGATACAGTGTTCCTCGGATTATGGAGTAATATTCGAGACCGGGAAATTCTCCATGATCCGAGGCAGTAGTTAGCACTAAATAGATTCAGCTTTGGCAGGGCCCTCGCCCGAACCATCTGACCAGAAGACTGAGCGACGTAAACCGGGAGTGAGTGACATAGCGCACCAGCGAGTGACCCTCGATCAACAGCGACTTGAGTTATCTAGTACAGAATATATGAAAATTTTCATATTTTTCATTACAGCTGGGTCAGAGTATTGCCGATGGATTGGTGAGTTTATGTCGACGACAATAAGTCCAAACACGAAGCAATTCGGTCTATTTTTTTCTGTACTGGATATTTTACCTGGCCCAACGGTTTTATTGCTTTCAGCAGTCAACGGGTGGCCTACCCGAGACCGCAAGTCCTCGCTCGCAGCGAGGAAGCAAAACTGTGGTGTGGGTAGGTCTTTCCGGATAATCCGGGGCCAATAGCATTTCAATAATCCGAGGAAGAGTGTATGTATGAACCTGATTAACACGAAAAGAGTGTCATTGATCAAAAACGGGTTAGTAACACTCTTCTCTAGGTATAATTGATATTATTGAGACTGGTACGAGACCTGTCGATATTGTTTTCAAACCTCATTTCAGTAATCCGGGGTGCGAGTGGTAAGCCGACCGTAATAGCGGAGCGGGCGACTCGCTTACCTGAGACGGAAATCATCGATTCTTTTAACTGTTCATTGTGAGGTGAATTTTAAAGTGTCCATTCTAGAAAGGAGCTTATTTTGTAAGTAGCATTTGAAGGAATTATGTCTGTTTATATATAAAAAAGGCAGAAGAGCAACATAGTACATTAGCCATCTGCGAAAATGCTTTGTAAATTAACAGTTTTCAAGTTTTTATTCTACTGAGAATATAGAGAGAGAAGTTAGAGAATAATTAAAGAAAAAAAGTAGAATATCCGCACCGGGATTTGAACTCGGGACTTTTTGCTTGTGACCCAAGCGCTTCGATGTCGGGAAAATGAATTCTCGCCGAAGAGCGCCGGCCAGGCAGCGCGTACGGCACACGGATAGAAGGACGGGTATGCTTGTGTGGTGCGGTACAGGCGCTGGGAAGGGGTACGGTTGGTCGTAGAATGGGGGTACGCTTGGTCATAAAGTGGGGGTAGCGCCCATGGGCGAAAACCCACGGTTCTGGCATCACTGATCAGGTTACATATTCGCCGCTCGGGACCGGGCACGATCATATAACGTGCAGGGGACATGAAGGTCGAGTCTTGGGCTTGCGTTTATGTTTTGCCGACAGCGGTAGTCGGCAGTCGAAGAAAAAGACAGCGGGTGCGAATGAGAACGAATGAACGGGAGTCGAATATGAAATCAGTGGTCAACGGGCCCCAGCTGACTCGTCAGCTGTTGCGAAGAGTCATCGGGCACACGTTTGAACGCGCGACGCGGCGCGTTTCTTGCGGCCGCAACAGATATGGAGTTGAATTTCGGTCTCTAACTTTGAGAATAAATTTTTTAAATGTGTTAGAAGTGATTTCATGGATTTTTTAATTTGTCTCCCCCCCCCTTTAGCCCATTAAATTGCTTGTTTCATTTCCTATCACAAGTATGAAAATGTATAAAATATAAAATATTTATTTTACATTTGATGTAAGTATTTATTGAACAGAGCACATTTTTCCTGAAATATTTTATTGTAGAGTAGAAAATAAAGAAATGATTTATGGTTATGATTTATAAGAACATCGTACAGGTATTGTCATTTAAGATTCTTTTAATAACAATAACATCCTTTTGTTAGAACCAACAAAACGAAAAAATTTCATACAAGAAAATGTAAAGAATCTTCGTCGTATGGAACAATCTTATCATGTAAATAAAAGAGCAGAAGAAATACAAAAACTGCAACTATATGATTTAAAAACATCTAGTAATAAACATCGGGATTTTCTACCAAAAGCGAATTCAATTTTAAGCATAAAACGGAATGAAGGGGATAATACGAATAAATGTTCAAATAATAAAGTAGACCAGCAACAAGAAGTATGTAGAAAATCCAGTTCACCGATCCAAAATAAAAATAATAATACATGTGCAAAAAAAATATTACATTCAACAAGTAATGACAATTCTCCAATTAAACAAAAAAGGAAAGAACATAAAAATTCTCATAAATCAGTAGCAAAATTACATAGAAAAGTTTTATCAGACTCTTCATTTTCTTACAAATCAACTAAGAATGTTGATGATAAATCGAAACTGCAAATTACATTAAAACATCAAGGTATTCAAACACAGGACGTAGAACAAATGGACAATTTGTATTTCGATGGGATAATAAGGTACATATTAATGGTAACTGTAGTGTCATATTTTTTCTTAATAACATTCATTCTATAGATATCCGTCAAGAAAGTATCTAAACAACAATGATCCAGTAAATAAGAATGAAGTAAACCACCAAATTAATATAGTTTCAACGAAGGAAGGAAAGTTACCTTCAGATCAAGGAGATGTAACGGTTCTTGAAACAAATATACAAAATACAGATGATTTAAGAAATTCTGAATTATTGCCACCTAAAGCAGAAGCAGATATTACTAGAATAAACAAAGAACATACTTGTGTGCCTAATAAAGTATCAGTTCGACTACACAACAGGAAAAATAGTAATAGCATTCCTCCTGCCAATTATCGCAAGGGTGTTGTTCCTAAGTATGACATTAAATGAAATATTTATGATTTATACATAGTTTCTGATGTGATTCAATATATAAAAAAAAATGTTAATAATTTCTAAATTTTCATTTCTTTTATCAAAGATATCGATATTGCAAATCTGAATTCAAAGTTGTATGGTTTAAATTCCACCTAATAAAGATTACCGTTTTATTATTAAGAAATTTTTGGTTCATTAGGTATATTAAAGACAGAAAAGAAGCTCAAGAAAAAGAACAGAAAGCCAAAGTAGATGTATTTGATCCTCATTGTCCAAATGGCCATGTTCCTTTACCTGATCAGGAACGTAAAGAAACATTACGCATATTGAAAAAAAGTAAGTATTTTCAAAATAGTTAACATTAACTTTTCATTGTGCAAAATATTTTCTATTACAGTTTTCCTGCGTTTATTACAGATTATCAAGATTATGTAAATGAATTAAATATGATGCCTATAAAAACAGATACACTTAGAGCACAAAGGCGAAAAGCAGATATAGAAAAGCAACTAAATAAATTAGAAGAAGGCATAAAAGTTTTTTCAAAACCTAAGGTTTATGTTAAAATGAATGCCTAAATTCTTTATTGTAATATCTATATTCTAGAATTAAGAGAATTTATATAGTGTATTCTGCAAGATGTGGTACTATCGCACATGGGGTAGTGCTTTATGAAAAAATAAATCACAGATCTAGAATGAAACCTTCATCTATATGGTTTTGTTTTTGAAAAAGTTAATTTTGGGAATTTAACAGGTACACACACTCGACAGCTAAAGGCATGTGCAAGACTGGGGTGATCGCTTTTGCTTCAAACATTACATATTTAAAATATAAATCATAGATTATTCATAGAATACATTAAAAAGTACAAAAATTTATAATGTACAAGGTATGTCATTTAAAATGCTTAACTCAAATAACTGTTGAACTGTGTGTAAACAATAAAAAATTATTACATAAAAAAGTTATGTCATTTCTAGGGGGATATGATGTGATAGCGATTATTTTTTTCTAGATGCAGGTGTAAAGGCATTTTCAAGATCATTTTCATTTTCCAAAATGGAGCCATATATTCGTATTATTATATTCTTATAGTTGACAAAAAGACTCATTTATTATGTTGCATGTAAAAAAAAAAAGAAAATGTCCATAAGAAATAGCTATTGCTTCCACATTGGTCCCTCTGAAAAACTATATTATTTTTATACCAAACTACTTTTTATACTACACAATATAAATGTTATTTTAAATGATTATCTTAAGGGGGTAGACACGTCACGTGACCTCGCCGATTTGGCAGGTCGGTATTACAGCAGGCTTTTTCTGCACAGAAATAGTATTACTATTCTGAATAAGGAAAGAAATTCTTAGCTGTTACGTTGTACTTATAAAAATTTAAACGGAAAGTCTGCTGGTACTGCAAACGTAGAAAATTCATTGTACATTACTTGAACTGTGCTTATGCTACAATATTCTACGTTAGCAGTAAGGAATTATAAGTGAAAAGGGAAAATAGATGAGGGGATGTCCCCAGAAAATTTGTTAGGTTAAACATTTTTTTATTAGCAAAGCACCAAAACAGAACATGAAATACACTTATTACACGTCCTATGCAGAAAGCAGTTATGAACAAACATTATATATAAAATTGTGTTGGATGTTGAATTGGACTAGTGAAAAGGTCGGCTCCTCGAAGTGACAGAAAATATAACCTATATGCTATACCCGATTTCCTAAAGATACTATTGCGGCGTAATAACAATATTTTGGAAAGATGATAGAAGGTTCACAAATATAGCGTAAAAGATCGAAATAGCCACTAAACATTTATTGTCATATAGCATATACATAGGTTATATTTTCTGTCACTTTGAGGAGCCAACCATATAATAATCACGCGCATTTAGCCTGCGTATTTTCAGTAGTCCTGTCGGCGTCATGGAAGGGGTACCTCCTCCACCCTGCATTTGTGGTAATTGAAACGATATTTCTGAGCCCAGTGAAATACATGGGTCACAAACATTTCAGATTTAGATGAAACTTGGATATGTTGTAGTCTTTAAGGATATATAAGCATATGTCGACGGATTCTTCAAAATGTCAAAAATTGTGAATCTTACAGCTCTTTGAAATATGTTAATTTTTTTTCAAAAAATGATAACTGTTGAACTAACAATCTGATCAAAATGAGCCTTTGGGTGCTTACAACGAAGATATAAGAGTACCTAATAAAAATTATTTCACGAAAAAAGACAAATTTTTTAAAATTTATTTTGTAATTGTTCTACACAAATGGCATGATTTAATAGCGGGGCACTATTTAAAAATTTGGAAAAATGAGGGTATAGTCCTATTTATCCCTTTTACGGACCCGTTTTCAGAAATACGGACACTTTAAAAGTGGTCAAATGAAAATTAATTGAATGTGACAATTTCCACAATTGTGAAAATTTTTAGAAACCTTTGACATACGTTTATATATCACTAAAGACTACAACATATACAAGTTTCACCAAAATCCCAAACGGTAATTCGTAAGTAATAAAAGATTAAAAAGGAGAGAGTGTTACACGTATTCAGTAAATTCTGTCGCATCGTTCCTCGGTTCGAAATTTAATTTGTACGATGTAAGTAGGTATAGGTATTCAGCAAATAGTATTCTCCGTTGCTCGCGGTGGCTCGCGGTTACATTGTCGCTGTCGATGGGTCGTAAAAGAGAAGTATAGAACGGGGGTCATAGCTAGGGATGGAGTGCAAAAGCACTAACAGTGATTTATCACAGTGATCGCAGAATCACGATCACGGTCGTGAATGAAGTTAAATCACGACCGTGATCGTGATTTTTTTAACTTGAGTGGATTGTTTACTGTGATCGTAATTCTTGATCTTGATTGAATTATTTTTTATAAAATACTTCAATATAGCTTGTGTTACAGTCAATGTGTGCACGCACTGATTTGATTGGCTAAAGTATTCACATATACGCTATACTTTTTAACTAAACTGAAGAAATATTCGTTAATTTAAATAGATCAAGAACGATTACATTGGTTTAAAATATACAACTGAGATTCTATAAGCACAGTGAGGACTTGAGAATATTTCAAGAGAAATTAGAAATTGGGGTTATGTGGCGCGTACAAAGAGCAGTTATGCTTTCTACCAATCACATCACGAAAATCGCGACTCACTGCTGTGCCTGCACGCATCAGAAGCGATCACGAATGTAAGAATTCGTAATCAATGTGGAAAACAGAATAAGTTGAAAAACATATATTTTGACGAGTTCGGTGTGGGTTGGATAGAACGTGTCTCGAGTCGTGGTCTGTACAAGACTGGCTGTTCTTGAGCGGGAGATCCTTGGGTTGACGCCATTGACATCTCCTTAAGGCCCTATCTAATTTATGACGGGCCTGGCATCACGTTGTCCTGACTCGGCGTCGCCGTGCTCGCCTTTTGGATAAACAGTCGCATTCGGCTGCCATCGTTCGTCGAATAGTGTCGGATTTCCTAACACGAAAATCACGGATCACTGTGAAAAATCACCGTGATTGGGAATGAACGTGATCGGATCACTCGTGATTCACAAATCACGGTTCTAGCCAACACTAGTCATAGCAGCCAATAAATAAAGCCAGCGCCTCGGTCTGCTAACACAGATACACAGCGTTGCCAGCAACATTATGCAGGACCACTTACTTAGCGGAAGGGGAACACCTACAGGAGTGGTGGTAACGTATGCGTGAAGACGTTGCTGACGCACACATTACCGCCACTCCTGTGGGTGTTCCTCTCCGCTAAATAAGTGGTCCTGCATAATGTTGCTGGCAACCTTGCAGATA
Source organism: Andrena cerasifolii (assembly GCF_050908995.1). Taxonomy (NCBI): domain Eukaryota; kingdom Metazoa; phylum Arthropoda; class Insecta; order Hymenoptera; family Andrenidae; genus Andrena; species Andrena cerasifolii. Next base: position 1,721,679 of record NC_135125.1, on the reverse strand, counting down.
CACAACAATTTTTCAATAACAATAAGGGCTTAACTTTTTTATTTTCAGTTTTTTCTGCATAAACATTTTTTTTTTCAAATATTGATAACATTTTCCTAATCATAATGAGAGCAAACATGATACAGTGTCGAATTTTCTTTTCTTTCTGCTCAAATTCCTTTACACTGTGCCCTGGATTTCACCAGCCGATTGTGTAGTAATTTCACCTTTACGCTCTAAACAAAAACGTTTTTCTATTTTCAATATATAGGTATTTGCTGAGTGAAATTAGAATAAGTCATATCTATTATTTTATGTTGTTTTATTTTTTTTAACCCTGTCTGCATTTTAAATATTAACTAAGGACTATTTAACTTAGGAGATAGGACCGTAAAGGTTTACAAAAAATATCAGGGAGTCAAATGTTGACTGATTTGGAGACTTATTCTTATTATATGTTCTGTACAATAGTCGGAAGTATAAAAAAGGATAATAGTATTAGCAATATTTCAAATAATTACTGTAACATCCATATTCTGAAAAGATGATGTAAAGATGAAGTAAATCAATACTTCCAGTAATAGTAAAAAAAATTCAATCTCTCTTTTTTATTTCCAATAATGTGGCCATATAATTATAACATAAATACGACAGCGAGTTCAAGTGATGTATGTGTTACTGTAAAAGCGTTAAGTTAGTAATTGTATACAGTTCCCAGCAGTTCGTAGTCAATGTATGCCTAAAATGCATATAACCTAACCTCTAATCGTACGAAAATGGATACATTCACTGCATCACGCTTTTACTGTGACACATGTATCCAGCTAACGTTTCAGTTTTGCTATGATTCCACGTTGTCAGTCTGTAGGGAGCGCTGCCTCCTCCTCCCGGGAGAGAAGAGTGGGGGAGTGTTCCACTCGATAGTTTGTGGAACCCGGGGAAGGGCAGACAGTGTCTGGACATGAGCCAGTGAGAACCTCAAAATATATTATTCGTTATTGTTAACTGGGGTTGTGTTGAATATCCTTCCCTAATTACAGGAGCATATACTCGGGCAGAAGTAGGGTCTGCCATTAAAGAGAAAATACTCCTTGTGAGCTGAAACCCCTACATTGGTGACCCCAACGTGATCGCTTGATACGTCGTCACTGTGGGAAGAAGCGAACATGACAACCTGCTGCGGACACCACGAGGCGTCCATCCTCGTCCTTGGGCATCGCGATATTCGTGAGCAGCCGTCCAGAGGTGACCTGAAGCTGGCAGCACGTGAGCTGAGATTCGTAACAGCTACTCAGGGCCTCCGTCTTCGGCTGGAAACCACTGGGCGTCCGTGAACGTCGTCATGGGCAGAGGTGTAAGATGCGAAGATTTCCGACTGCAGCGCCGCCTGCGGTGGAGTAAGGAATCTCAGCTTGTGATATCTCCGCTGTATAGAATAATTTTCTTTGGTAGTTTCGTGCTATGCAAGATGCGAAGAATTGAAGATTTTCTACTTCAGCGCTCCGCTTGTATATTGTTGGTAATATATTACGCGAGCTTTTTTGGCGGGATACCGTAACGGCCATACGCGAACGTAGAGTAACCGTCATTCGTAGTGCTGTGCACATATTTCAGCTGGTGATCGTCCATCTTTTGAAGGCATCAACTAAACAGGTAAGTATTTTTTTTTCATTAATTTATATACTTTCGTTTTCTTTCTGTTATTTATCTTTTTCCTCTGTCTGTTTTTCTGGTTTTTGTCACGAATTCTCCTACAGCGAAACGCAAATATATTCCGAGAACTTTTCTTCGACAATGGTTAGAGCGCGATGATTTTAAACCTTGGCTACAACGCGTTTTTAACGACGACTCCAAATTTCATTGTTCCGCGTGTTGTAAAAATTATATGATTAATAGCGGGTTATCAGAAATAAAAAATCATTTTGGTACAAAATCACACGCCGAGAACGTTTCTAAATTATCCGAACGTAACAGTGCTGCTTTTGATGATTTTGATGTGAGTGATAGTCCCGAAAATATTCACGAGAAGATTCAGATTGCTAAAATTGCTTTGTGCGCTTTTTTTGACGAGCACAATATTCCATTTCACATTAGTGCTTATTTAATTGGCCTTCTGAAGGTTATATTTCCAGATTCATATATAGCCAGTAAATTAACCTTGAGCCGCTTAAAATGCAACAAAATTATTACAAACGTGCTTTCTAAAGTAGAAGTAAGTAGAATTATTGAAAGTGCTCGACATCATAAATTTTCTATATTTGTTGACGAAAGCACAGATATTTCTAACGTAAAATGGCTCACTTTTTTTAATTAAATACGTAAATTCGGAAATTTCTGCAGCTTTTACAGAATTATTAGGATTATTAAAATTAGACGCCATAGATTGCTCTGCAGAAGGTTTATTTTCAGCATTTGAGAAAGCATTGCACAAAAAGCGAATTCCTGTGCAGAATGTAATTGGACTCACATGTGACAATGCATCAGTGATGATCGGGCGCTTTTCCTCATTTTGTTCAAAACTTAAAACCTGGTGTCCTTCATTAATAACAGTCAATTGTATTTGCCATTCCGTGGCATTAGTATCTAGTAAAGCATGTTCAGAAATCCCAAGTTATATTGAAAAATTTATTCGAAATTTAACAGTTTATATTAATAGTAGCGCCAAACGGTCGGCGAATTTTGCTAATTTTGAAGAATTTGTCAATAATAAGTCAAAACAAATTTAAAAATTGTGCGATACGCGTTGGTTAGCCATGCACGCTTGCGTAGCACGCATTCTGGAATGTTGGGATTCGTTAAATTTTTTTTTTATTTCGGAAGTATTTGAAAATCAAAAAAACGATACGGCTGATAATCTACTTTGTGATATAAAAAAACAAACAAAAGCTTATCATTTTTTCTTAAATATATTTTAAATTATTTCAATTCCTTCAACGCGTTTTTTCAAACCCGCAGGACAGCCGTTCATTTATTATATTCGAAATCTAGACTTTTGTTTCAAGATTTGTGCGGACATATTTTAAAACCAGAATATTCAACAATAAATGACTCGATGTTTCACATAGATTTTTTTTCCGGTAACAATTTGTTAGACTTGAAGGACATTTGCCTCGGTTTTGAGTGTGAACATTATTGGAAGGATCATGTCGATAATAATACTTTGCCCCAGGAAACGTTTCTTGAAATTAAAAAAGTTTGCTTAGCTTTTTACATTAGAGCCATTACCGAGATAATAAACGTTTCCCTTTAAAAGATACATTTTTAGACAGTTTGCAAGTTTTTGATTTTAAATTAGCACTTTTTGATAGGAATAGAGACTGTACCTTCAAAAATTTAATTTACTTTGCACAAAAATTAGGATCTTTTGACCATTTAAAATTAAAAGCAGAATGGAATAAGTTGTATTATACTTTCGACAAAGTGCAATGTCAAGAATTGTCACAGCTGTGCTTTGATGACATATAGGTCCAAATTAATTCTGCGAGTGATAAAGATAACAATCTTCTGTTTCCAGTCTTGAAACAACTCGTGAATGTTGTAAGGAGTCTTCCTCACTCAAATGCAGAAGCAGAAAGAATTTTCTCTATTCTGACCGATGTCAAAACTTGTAAATGTAAAATATTGTACTGCAAAAATTGTAGATGTAAAAGAAGTAAACTTAGTCATGATTCTGTAAATTCCATTGCCGAGATTAAAACAGCTTTTAAAGCCCGCGGAGAAACTTTCTACAATTTCGATTAGTCCAAATCATTTTACATTAATGTCAAGTAATAATTTATATTCGTAGCCATTAGTTTCGTTTACATTCAAATTTTTGGTCTGAAATAGCTCGCGTTGCACTTCTGGCTCACCCGTGCAGCGGGGCTGAAACTAGAGTAGTAACGGACGCGTCTGATTTCGCGATGGGAGCGGTGTTGGAGCAACGTGTTGAGGGTTCATGGAGACCCCTGTCGTTTTTCTCCCGGAAATGTTCTCTGTCCCAGTTGAAGTTGTTACGAGCTTGGGCTGCAGCAATGCGAGAGGCCGGCGAGAGGGGTATTTCCCAAGGAATACGGTTTACGAATTTGTTAGTTAGGTGCGCGGACGAACCACATGCGAAATCAGGGAGCCGCTAGGATTATTGACGGCGAGGACGAACCTGATGCGAAATCAGGGAGCCGCTAGGATTATTGACGGCGAGGACGAACCTGATGCGAAATCAGGGAGCCTCTAGGGATGGAGTCAAGCGCGGACGAACCTGATTGTTAGTCAGGGAGCCGCAGGAGAGTGAGACGTCATGAACGAACCCGATGCGAAATCGGGAAGTCACTAGGATGAAGTTCACAGACGAACTCGACGCGAAGTCGAGGAGCTATTCGGAAGTTGGTAGATTTACAGACGAACCTGATGCGAAATCAGGGAGCTGTTGGATACGGACGAACCTGATGCGAAATCAGGGAGCTGTTGGATACGGACGAACCTGACGCGAAATCAGGGAGCCGTAGGAGGGTTAAAACGTGGACGAACCCGATGCGAAATCGGGGAGCCACTGGGTTGGTAAAGATTCCTTGTTTTGGTGTTGGAGGTGAACGAACCTGATGCGAAATCAGGCAGTCACAGGAAATGTTAGTAATGCCTCGTAACTCTTAATTAAAGTGTGATACAACTCGAGCGGTAAAGTTGTATCAGTGGGTGAGTGCTACTAATATTATAAGGATCGCTGGGTAAAAGATGGGTTAACGAATCTACTCGATTTACAAGTGAACACCATTAGTATATTCAATAAGTAATTATTGTACAAATGTAAGTGTCGCGATTAGTGATTAAATAATATAGTTACCAATATTTGCACGGTGTTAACGCACTGGCGATGCGGGGCGTAAGAATGTGTTGAGTCCCGAATGGTTTTAGGATCGGGTTAAAGTACATGGATGAAAGCGATGCCGAATAACTGTAACTCTTAGCTTTATTTATAACGCGATACAAACGTGCACGGCCGTTCCGTGTCACATCCCAAGCCAGGACTGGTCACCAAAGATGCCCGTGTGGGAGCGCTCTTGTCAGCGCTCCTGGGAGCATGCGCAGTCCCCAACAGAATGATTATTTCAATCGTAACCCAGAATATAACTGAACTAGCGGATTCTGTGAGGTTAACTATTGGTTCGTAAGGCGACTCGAGCCCGATCCTACTGAATCTAACCAACTCTGTACGAGCGTGACACGACGTGACTGTACGCGTGACTTCACTGCTTTGAACCAAAGAGGGTTGAAACTAAAGGGTTTATATAGTCCCAAAATGAGTGGAGATTCGTTAGAAATCTCCATATAAGGAAATCCGTATGGGTCGTCGTTCGCGTCACGCTCGTTCTCATAGTCGTGATCCAGATGGTGGAGATCATCACTCCCCTTAGTGGTTTGTGATAAGCGAAAGGATTTTAGGGCGTTTTCCCTTCGCAGACGCGAGCTCGAAAAATTCTTGAGAGCGGCGTATGGGAAATTCCACATACGTAAAAAAGTATAGCGCTTATGATCGAGAGTTGACTGCGATGTTTGAAGCGATAAAATACTTTAAATATTTTCTCGATGGACGGGACTTTGTGGTGGTCACGGATCACAAACCACTTATTTATGCATTTATGCAACGTGCAGACAAGGCGTCACCGCGCCAGGTGCGGCAACTCTCGTTCATAGCGCAGTACACGACACGCGTCGAGCACCTGCCGGAAGCCGAGAATGTGGTGGCGGACCCGCTGTCGCGCGTAGAAGCTATCCGATTGCCTTGTGAGATTGAATTAAATGAGCTTGCGGGGGCACAGGAGTGTGATGACGAGCTCAAGGAAATTCGCGCGTCCAAGGAGGTGCCGTGCACAATGAAACAGATCCAGTGGTGACCGTTACACACGACGTTAGCTTGCGAAATCTCTGGCGAGTCAATTCGTCCATACATACGTGCAGCTCTGCGCAGGCGAGTGTTCGACCTATTCCATAGTCTCGCCCATCCTGGGGCTAAGGTGACCGATCGACTTATTCGCCAGCGATACATGTGGCCGAACATGTGCCGCGATGTAAAGGAGTGGTGCAGTAAATGCGTGCAGTGTCAGCAGTCCAAAGTTTCGCGACACGTAAAGCAGCTTCCGGCGCAGTTTGTTGCCCCGGATGCACGTTTCGATCATGTCCACATGGACATCGTGGGTCCTTTGTGCGAGGACAGCGGTTTTAGATATGTGTTGACGATGATCGATAGATTTTCGCGTTGGCCCGAGGCCGTTCCGCTGAAAGATATCGAGGCGAGGACCGTCGCGAGAGCGTTTTTCGACAGCTGGGTATCGCGGTTTGGGGCTCCCAAGGTTCTGACAACTGATCAGGGTGCCCAGTTTGAGAGCCAATTATTCTTGTCGCTTATCGGCTGTCGCCGAATACGTACGACTGCGTACCACCCGGCTGCGAACGGGCTGATTGAAAGGTGGCATAGGACGTTAAAAGCAGCGTTAATGTGCCATACGGGGCGAGACTGGTCGCGAAGTCTCTCGACAGTGCTCTTAGGCCTTCGTAATCAAGTCCGTTTGGACACGAATGCGTCTCCATCGGAGTATGTGTACGGCACAACGATGCGGATTCCGGGGGAGTTCTTCGTCTCTGAGGACTTTACGCCGGAACCACGTCCGTTCCTAGAAGAGTTCCGCGAGTTTATGCGGCAGATACGTCCGGTCCCGGTAGCCCTTAAGTATAAGAAGCGTGCGTTCTTCTTTTCCGACCTGAGCTCGCGCTCCCATGTCTTTCTCCGCACGGGTGCCGTGAGGAAACCACTTGAGATACCGTACACGGGCCCACATAAGGTCCTTAAGCGCGAGTCTGACCGCGTATACACCATCGAGGTGTATGGGACGCCGCGCAGCGTGTCTACGGACAATTTGAAACCGGCATATTTCGTCCCGGAGGACATAGTGGGAAATCCCTCGAAGGGAACTTCAGGCCCGAGCGATGGGGCGGAGGACCAGCGTCCTTCGCTGAAAACGTACTCGAGGAAGAGAGTAGTTTTTGCTCCGCCGACGGGAAGTAGTGAATAAGGTAATAGCTTTAAGACTGAAATGCAATAGCCTTAAGACTGTAATGAAAACCAAAGTCTATAGCGTTAAGATTGTAAGACTGGAGTAACTAATGTGATATCAGTACCTGGTAACGTTAACACTCGGGGGGGGGGGGAGTATGTAGGGAGCGCTGCCTCCTCCTCCCGGGAGAGAAGAGTGGAGGAGTGTCCCACTCGATGGTTTGTGGAACCCGGGGAAGGGCAGACAGTGTCTGGACATGAGCCACTGAGAACCTCAAAATATATTATTCGTTATTGTTAACTGGGGTTGTGTTAAATATCCTTCCCTAATTACACGAGCATATACTCGGGCAGAAGTAGGGTCTGCCATTAAAGAGAAAATACTCCCTGTGAGCTGAAACCCCTACAAGTCCTCCCGAGTAGGCGCCATCTCGTTTCCACTACCTCAACTACATTTTTCACGTGACTTGCTCTGTATTATCGCCAATATGGCGGAACTCGTATTTGGGAATGCAATCACGGGCATACGTTGTTTGTCCTTATATGAACAGATTTTGGACTGGGTGAGGTCTCATTCGAAAGAGGAAGGTTCAATGCAGCCCGCTCTGGTCACCGTTTGAGTCACAAAATTCTTTTAGTGACCTAAAAATACTTGGATTCATGCGGGTGTATTTTGTCGATTTTTGCTCTACTTTCAACACTCATATTATTAGATATCACCACAATCTCGTCGAACCATGATCAGAGCGGGCTGCATTGAACCTTCATCTTTCGAATGAGACCTCGCCCAGCCCGAAATTCGCTCATATAAGGACAAACAACGTATGCCCCCGAACCTATGTTTCGGGCCAGATTGTGTCGGTATACAGCGAGCTGCATTACCCGTGTCTACCCCCTTAAGGATACGCGATGCGGGTGGCATGCGTGGGAAAGATCTTAGGCAGACTCTCAATTAATAGACACGAAACGAATCGCGAGTTTCTTCTAAGTCACGTAATCTTTTGAGAAGGCCTTGTCCTTTGTTAGTCTTTAGGAGTGTCGATTGACTCCAGAGGTGTTGGCGACGCCAGGGAAGTCATAAATTTCATTCAAGGGTTGTTTTCTCGATCCCCGGAGTAGAGCCTACTTTCTCTTCCCACGCGGAAAAGCGCGTAAATACCTTGTAAACGTACATTGTCACGCAGACTAGAACATATATCTTTATGCATAAGTATTGCACGAGTTATGCAAAACATCCCGAGGAATAATTAACGCCATTCAAGAATGTAAATTTATGTTAACTGTAAATAATATATCTCATTCGATTTTTTACAATTGTATATGTCTTGATGCAGTGGCATCAATGACAAAATTATAACTATAAATACAGATCTTTATACTTCACATTTATGGCATGCATTCGGAAATTTCCAACCCTACAACGTTAATAATTTCTTAGAAATATAGAAAATGAAATTAAAATTTTTCAGCTGTAAAAGCTTATATCTTGAAATTAGTAAAGATTTTATTCGAGCAAGGTAGACTAAATCAGTATCAATTTTGATAAAGAATCGCTCCAGCCTTTATTCATGTATCATTATAAAACACTCTGTATAAAACTTCTGCTTAATTGTGGATAATCGTATCTAAAGGAATTAATCCGGTCAAGTGGGTGAACATAGTTGAATTCGAATCATGGTATTCCCAAACATGGCGGCCGTTGTCCGCTACTTATTCTTAAGCAAATGCTTAAGCATGCGGCATCCTCTAATAACCTAGTAGCTAGTAAAGGATGCCGAATGCTTAATCATTTGCTTAAGAATAAGTAGCGACCATGAATACTGGCCTAGGCGCCAGAATCGGTTTCCCTTCGGAAATTTGGCAACGTTGCATGTCACTAGAACCGCTGAGTTATGCTTAGTGACATACAACGTTGCCAAATTTCCGAAGGGAAGCCGTTTTGACGCCTAGTGCATAGACATATATAGACGGAGCGTAAGCTGAGGGGGGTGTAAGATTCGCGGTAAGGGGAGCGATACAGGCAAATCGGGTAACACAGTGGATATGCATGCCGAATGCTTCCGAAGCTAACCCGACGTGCCTGTATCTGACTTCTGCCTTTTCCCCTCCAAGCCTACCGTTCCCCTCGCCGATAGTCCCAGCTTCTACTCCGTCTATTATTGCGCGATTCTGTGGGGATTTCTAAATAGACGGCGGGTCCGTGCCCGTGGACGGCTGAAGCACTCAGCTCATGAGTTGCGCGGGAATTTCAACGATGGAATGAAAATAAAGTGAAACCCTTCTGAATACTTTCTATGTTTGGATTTTTAATGAGTAGCTAGACGTTGACTGTTCTGCTAACAAGTTCGATCTGTCGTTTCTACAAAGTCGCTCCTCGCTTGTGCCCTCCGTACGCCTACTCCTCTGACTCCGGGGTATCCTTCGAAGTTCCTCCTCAGGTCCTTTTATCCAATCAAAACGGTGATGTCCTTCAAGTTTCGTCAGTGGGTTGTCCTCTAGCCCTCTCTCCGTCCTTGGCCCTTCCTTCGCGCTTCCCTCCACTCTCGGCTGGTGGTCGAGGCACGCTTTCCGATTACATACTTTACATAGGCTACTTACATTACATACATATTTAACAGGTAGGTAGGCGCAACCCTCAGGGTCAAGAAAACGTCGCTCGAACTACATTTATGACTTTCGACCTTTCCCGACCGGAGTTTTTACCCTTACATGACACCAGCAATTATTGAAAGTGAAGACAGACTTTTAAGTGCATTACGAGACGAGTCGCTTCCCGCTTGACGAAATTTGGCACGCAAATGTGGAAGGAAAAGTTAAGCTATTTACTATCTTCGCCTGGCCTAACTGTAGTTTTGAAAATTATTTAATGCAATCCCAGGCTCTCGTATGCCTTCTGAGTTCAGGTATCAGCTACTAATATTGTACGAGCACGTTCGAAAAAACTGGCAAGGAAAACCCTCGAGAAGCACAACGCACTTTACGTGTTTATGAGTCCTGGCAATAAAGTCTTCCTCGTCCTCCGTTTCAATCTAGCTTAAAACCTTCCAGTTGTGCTGCTCGCTTCGAACCCGCATGACTACAATAAATCTTTTTGCTACAAAGGATTTTGAATTGCGCTCTACAACCAACCTCGATATCTCTATGTCTTATAGCTAACTGCACACAATCACATATATTTACATCAGCGGAAACCGCAACACTATACATGCCTAGTGTATGTATAGAGCACTAAAGAGGTGAGTATGCGTATCCGCCATATTGGGTCCTCTGGAGAGAGGAGATTAATGAGTACCCGCCTTTTTGAGTATTGTCAAATTCGCTTTATAAACAAAATATGCGTTGTTGATATTGATGAGTAGTAGCACGACACATTATTAGAGTATTTTATTACATTCAAGTTTATATTTGGTTTATAAAGCGAATTTGACAATACTCAAAAAGGTGGGTACTCAAGAATCTTCTCTCTCCAGAGGACCCAATATGGTGTTGCGAGTTGCGATTCTCGCTCTAGCGGCGTTCGACACAAACTTTAGAAGCGCGAAGTTCAAAACGGAACATACGAGTGTAATAGGAAAGGGAAACAATGCGAAGTTCGCACAAGCCCGAGGGGTTTGAAAATAGTTAGAGATTCTTTAATGAGAAAACTTCAAGATTATAAATTAATCAATACCCGCTTGGAAACGGGTGTTTGAATAAATGAACTGCACTTTGATCCCTTCTCCTAGATGTAATTCCAGAGCAATGTTGTTAAACGCTTGATTCTAAAAATCAATAACTGTGAAGGAAATAGATTCACCAATGAGAATTTAGTTAGTAAATATATTATTGGCTCTTAGATTTTAAGGACATCTTGTAAAGAACAAAAGATGTAAAAGCGTTTGCGTTTGAAAAGGTCACTTGAACCCCGAGAGCGGTAGTGAACGGACGTGAAATTATAAACCAGCGAAATTCTTATTTGTATTGTTTAAATTCATTGAGTTCATTAAATCTGTTTAATTGTTTGTGTTCAAATAGTTTCTTTACATTATTATTTTATATCTAAGAATTCGCGTCCAGGGAGCAGAACGCCTTAGCGTTCCACGGACGTTGTCCCGCGCCTGATTTCCCCACCAGAAGGCTACTATTTCCCCTAAGGCCACGCAACAATGGCGGATGCGCATACTCACCTCTTTAGTGCTCTAGTATGTACAACTTGAAGTGCCATCTAGAAGAGAATGTAACCTGAAAGAAAATAAACGCCTTAACCTTAGTGCTGTACTGGAACCTAAACCAAGGCCGGTATTCTCAGTCGCTACTTATTCTTAAACAAATGCTTAAGCATGCGGCATACTCTACTAACCTAGTAGCTAGTAGAGGATGCCGACTGCTTAAGCATTTGCTTAAGAATTAGATTAGGTTAGGTTTTTATTTTCTCCCAGCTTACAGTATCTTATAAGACTAGCAGATGGCATTTCAGGGCACAGCTCTATATAGCCCAACGAACTTTGGTCATCACATTATCTGTACATTACATGTTCAACTTATAAATAACAAAATAAGAAAAAATATAGTATCACAGTTTCCTTCAAAATACAGTATTTCTCTTTTACCCATTACTCATGCTTACATTCCAATTATTGTTCTACTTATCATCTATCCTCACTGCTTCGTCCTTACACTATACCTAGGTTTACTAGTATACCACCCCCCGTACCTATTGTCATTCTATTCTTATTCTCATTCTTGTACTCAATTTATCAGTCTTTTGCTTGTTTACACATATTTGCTTAAGAATAAGTAGCGACTATGAATACCGGCCCAAGTTTCGAATTTGCTGCCCTCCGTTGTTTAGTTGTTCCACTTCATACTAGAGGGTACTGTCACATGTTCACCAAAAAATACGTTGAGTGTCACGCCCCTAGTCATGTCGGTTGATAAATCTGGGGTATAACTTGGTGGAACTGTCAGCAGTTCATGACACAGGTTTAAAATATCGTATCTAAAACTAAGTACGAAACAATAAGTTATGGCACACTTGCTTGGTGTATAGTATGTATTATTTTCTTCTACAATTACGTCGTAAGATTTTTTCAATATATTTGGAAAATGATGGAAATAGACTGGTATGTATCCGGCGTTTTATATATTAATATCTGTAATTGATAGGATTTGAAAACAAATTATTTCTTTTTATAGGATTGCAAAACCTGTCAACTATAGATCAATGCAATTTGCGTGTTTAGAGGAAGCAACAGATCATCCTTTAAAACCTGTTACTATTACGGTAATAATCTAAGGACATAACAGAAGATAAAAAAGCATTTTATTACATATGTCATTATGTTTTGTTGTGCATATTTTTAACAACGAAAACAATGATACAATGAATTTTTAACATTTACAAATATGATACCACTTGTTTGGCATCTGATTATATTAATACATTGATTATATTTTACGTAAGACATGTATTATTAATTACATGGTTGTAGTTAATTGATGGGCGTAGTGGAGTTAAACGTAATGTATTGCAAAGTGCAAGTACTGGTTCTTCAGGTGGTACACCAATTTCAATTCATGTACCACAATCTGGGGACTCTTTGCCAAATCCATTACTAAGCCATTCTTCTTTTGATGGATCGGATCCCCTTTCACAGTTTGCAAGGGAAGAGTTAGATCCTTTATCTAAGATGGCTGCAGATGAGGTTTCTAACTTACATTTGTCAAAAATGTTTATTCACTTAAATAGTTTTATTCGATATCATGTATGACTTCAAATATGATATTTATATTGTAGTGGCACTTTTCTTCTAACATTGCAATCGTTGGTAAAAAATCTAAAGATACCGCAGAAGAATTAGTAGAACCATGGCAAGCCAGACGCACTGCAATATTAAACAAATATACTACTTCGGAAAAGCTGTCAATTCTTACTAGCTTTTTGCCAGGTGGTGAGAAAGGTGCTATGTTCTTCATCATTTAATAATATTTGCAGAATAAATGAATGAAATCAGGCTGACGCAGATGTTTTTCTTATAGTTGTTGTTAAGGTGCAACCAAGTGGTGGGGTGGTTGATAAAGTAAGAACCAGATTGCAACAGCTAGATGATTTTGAGGAAGGATCTGTTAGACAAATGTTAGATTTGTCCCAGCAACAATACGCAGCAAGAATTGAACAATTAAATAATGAGCTTGTACAAGCTTGGCACTCCGATCAAAGAGTCAAAGCACTTAAGATAGCAATACAGGTTTTCCTTTTTACTCATTTTGTCTCATTAATTACAATTAAAGAGAACTTTAAATGAATGCTGAATTATTTCAGTGTGCCAAATTATTAGTAGACACGTCTGTTATGGCTTTCTATCCAAGTAAATTTGTTCTTATCACAGACATTTTAGATATTTTTGGGAAACTCGTGTATGAGAGATTAAAGGTTAAAGCGGAATATTACAAGTTAGTATTTTTTTCATTTTAGTTACACATGTATGTATACATAATTTAGAATTTTAATATTTCAGTAATCAGTTATGTGTTTTGCAATGGTTTTTTGGGGCTTATACAGGGTATCCCATACAACTGGGTCAGCTTATATTTATTCAAATAGTTTGACATACTAGGAAGTACACAATAAACTCGAATAGTTTTAAATATTTCAGCTATTGAAGCTACTGTTACGCATATATGTATACAGTGGCTCACATCCATAATTGTACACTCTTTAAAATCGCATAACATTTTTAAAATTGGTCCAAACGACTTGAGTTTTTTTGAGAAGCTAGAAAGATTAGTTTGCTAAGTGACACGTTTCATCGTTTTAAAAAAAAATGGCCGGAGTAGCAAATAAGATAGTAAAGGTCGTTCTTTCAACTTTTTTTGTGAGCCTGTAATGAAAATTAAAAAAAAAAAGTTTCTAGATTGAAGTAAATTGTATGCATCTCTAAAATTTCATGAAAATCGGATAACGTTGCTCTGAGTTATACACGCTTAAAGATCGCAGAATAAGGGCGAGAATCGTGGAAATTCCCAAAATCAGCGATTAATTTAAAAAAAAATTATGCGATTTTAAAGGGTGTACGATTATGGCTGTGAGCCACTGTATGTGTGTAATTAGATTTATTTTTTAGTAGAATTTCATATCTTCTAGAACAATTTTTGCAATTTCTTGCATATAAATGTCTTAGAATGCTCTTGGGAAAATAATATTGTTTTAACAAATATTGTACTGGTAAAATTGTAAAATGTTTATATATGTATTTTGTCATACTCATATGTCCTTTCTTATGGATACAACTATTTAATACGTCGCTTAAAATCATTTAATTTTACTGACCCAGTTTTGGGGAACACTCTATATACAAAGTGTTATCGAACTCGCGTAAAAAAATTTACCAATCCTATAGATTATTCTTAATCAGAAATGCCGTATGACATAAGAGAGGCACAATTCAGTAGTAAAGGAGGTATTGTTAATCACCGTTAATAATTTCAGCTGATTTTTACGTGGTTTGGCCTTCTACAGGGTCATCCATTAAAACTGCAACCTACGCGCGCGCGGACAGACGAAAATGGCAACACCGCCTCACGGACGCATTCCACTACAACCATTCACCGGCCCGGAGTTCGGAGGGTTGCCAGCGACTGCTGGACAACAGAGATGTCCGAGCTTCGAAAATTTTAGGATGGTCTGTTTCAAATTAACGTCGCAAAGAGCTATTTGAAATTTCCCAGCCCGGGGTGAAGAATTTGGGGCTTTTTTCGTATAATTTTTTAACTATAAAAGATACCGGAATGCAATTTGGGCCGAAAAATGAGAAAGAGTTATTCCCTCTTAATGATGGATAATTTCAAATATTTTACGTTTACTTAATTTTTCTTTTATCAATTTTTAAACCATAATTGTTGTGAAAAGCTTTTGCAAACTATTTATTTGATACTGTATTTAATGCTCTATTTAAAATTCATGGTGTTGATAAACACTAGGCTAGTTGTTTCTGTATCATTACTTTCATAAATTGAGAAATCAAATTTTTATTCAATTATGTGTTAGCTCTGCAAACCTCAGAATCTATTGTTCTGGTTTTCTTTTTTATAATTTTATCCTTAATGCAGTGCATGCATAGATCGGACGTAATTGGTAACTAATGGGATGTGTCTTTGAGTGTAGTTGTGTTTGAATTTTTTTCTACAATTTTTGTGGCTGAATGTTTTAGCCTGTTAGCTACTCAACGCCACGCTTATACCGGCTTCCGTTAATGTCATTTTTTGGAACGGTGCGCCATTATTGTGGCTTTTACACGCAGATGGCGACAAATTTTTCCGTACAGGGGTATAGCGCCGCGGTTAGCCCTGTCGTAGCTAAAAAATTTTAAATTACGGGTACGAGACCCTTCGACATTGTTTTCAAAGGTGCGAGTGGTAAACCGATCATAAAAGCGGAGCGCGCGGCTCGCTTACCTGGGCCGGGAAATTCCGCACAGCTCTTTGCGACGTTAATTTGGAACAGACCATCCTAAAATTTTCGAAGCTCGGACATCATTGCTGTCTAGCGGTCGCTGGCAATCCTCCGAACGCCGGGCCGGTGAATGGTTGCAGTGGAATGCGTCCGTGAGGCGGTGTTGCCATTTTTGGCAGTTCGCGCGCGCGTAGGTTGCAGTTTTAACGTATGACCCTGTAGATGAATTTTTATCTCTGGAACTGTTAATCGTAGTGATATCACTTTCGTTACGAATACTCGGAAAGTTTGAGTTCCCTCATCAATTTTTTCGCTAAAACATTAACTCAGTTTTATAATGCAGAAATTATAAATTAATTCTTGTTTGAAAACTTCAAATAGTTTTCTGTTTAAAATCCTGTTGTATCGGTATAAAATCTTGTTTCTAAAATTATTGCAAAATAGGGCGATAGTCTTGTGTTTAGAGGCTTCTGTATAAAATACAATTTTTCTGCATATGGTGTATTTAATAGTTACTGTTACAATAATGATGTAGGTACGAGATCTGCACGTGTAGATTACAGCGCTAGTCGATCGCAACCCTCGCAAACGAGTTTATTTGAATAAAACCTATAAACGTGATTGCTAAACTTCAAAAGTGGAACAACTGTATCTATTACACTTATACTGGTTCTAGTCATCCACTTTGCGAGTGTACAAATCGTTCATTTGGCGTTGCGATAGTTGCATCGGAGCTAATGGAAGGACATTTCGAATGTTTCCATTAAGGAAACCTTCACCACTCCGTAATTACTATACAATGCATAATCTATATGTATATAGAGTGTACACGGTGAATAGACATAGGAAGATATTTAAAAAATTCTCTGTCATGGTAAAAGTGTCTGTGACAAAGAATGGGTTAGGTACAGAGTTGGGCATTAACTGAATAAGAAAATTATTCAAATAAGGATCAAATAAAAGTTACTTTAACTTTCGATCAGGGTTGACTAACTGGTGGCTCGCGGGCCACCGGGGGCACGTCCGCCTTGCTGCCACGCTGAACGGCCCTCCTCCATACCGACCAAACTGACGATCGCAGTGGATTCCTCCTTCTTTCCTTCTCTTTTTGACTGCGATCATCAGAGTCTGGGAGGTATGCAGGGCGCCTTTCAGCGTGGCAGTAAGGCGGGGGTGCCCCCGGTGGCTCGCGAGCCACCAGTTAGTCAACCGTTTTTTCTATCGTTTTCTTTTATTATTTTACTAGCTTTATTACTCGGCTTCGCCCGAAATTTAGATTTTGATTTTATAAGAGAAAAAAAAAATTTTAGTCTTTTTTTTTTTAAATAGTCACATTTATCTGGATTAGCCAGGCATAATTAGCTGAAGTACATTTTGTGACCCCTGAGTTTACCGTTCGAAAGTTTTTAGGCGGCAGACAAACACAAACATAGGATACACTTTCTGCTTTATAGTATAAGACACGGTTGACTAACTGGTGGCTCGCGAGCCACCGCGGGCACCCCCGCCTTGCTGCCACGCTGAAAGGCGCCCTGCATACCGACCAGACTCTGACGACCGCTGTCGAAAAGAGAAGGGAAGAAGGAGGAATCCACTGCGATCGTCAGAGTCTGATAGGTATGGAGGGGGGCCGTTCAGCGTGGCAGCTAGAGCTGTTCAAGTACCCGGAAAAAGCAAGCCGAGCCTAACTCGGCTTGAACGACCGAGTCGAGCCGAGCACCCGAATGAACCAAGCGGCTTGGATAGAACCAAGTAGCTTGAATTTTTCAAGCGGCCCGAAGGAAGCGGGCGGCTCGAACAGAACCAAGCGGATTGAATTATTTTAAGCGGGCCGAAAGAACCGAGGTGGCCCGAATGTATGTCTGTACATTGTACGTCGAGCAGATAGATTAGGAAATAGGTTAGATATACTTAACTCAATTATAATCTAGACTACGGAAGTTCATGCAAGTTTGATATGCCGCGAATATGCAAATATGCTGAAAAAGATAAGGGGGGGGGGGGGTATATTTAACCTCTTTTATAAAACTGTAGTGTACTAATAATTATACTGTAATAATTATATATTATACGTATCAAGCCGTTGTACCTACTATTAAATTATTAAACTTTTAAATTTGTATGTAACTATTACACTATTAAACTTTTTAACATATGAAACTATTAAATTTTAATAGCGAGGTTCACCAAGCTAATTTGTAAACAAATTCCGTATCTGCAAAAAATATGAAAAATATGCAGAATGTGCAACGTATATCCAGAATATGCAATATGTGTAAAATCAAAAATATATTTCTAACATCCTTTTAATGATGAAACATAGTTTTGTCAAAGTACCGCTTGTTTAAGTTATTCCAATAAAAGCATGCATTTACATAAACTTCCGCAATCTATATTACAATTGGGTTAGGTATATCTAACCTATTTCCTAACCTATCTGTTCGACGTACAATGGACAGACATACATTCGGGCCGCCTCGGTTCTTTCGGCCCGTTTGAAATAATTCAATCCGCTTGGTTCTATCCAAGCCGCTCGGTTCATTTGGGTACTCGGCTCGGCTCGGAAACCGGGTTTCAGCTTGGTTCGGATTTCAAGCTACCCGAATATTCAAGTACTTGAACAGCTCTAAGCAGCAAGGCGGAGGAGCCCTGGGTGGCTCGCTAACCACCAGTTAGTCAACCCTGCTTTAGATTATTCGACGAATAAAGTTAATTTCTCTATTCGGTTAGAATATATTCGACGAAAAAAAATAATTTTTTTATTCGACGAATAAAGTTAATTTTTTTATTCGACGAATAAAGTTAATTTTTTTATTCGACGAATAAAGTTAATTTTTTTATTCGACGAATAAAGTTAATTTTTTTATTCGTCGAGAGTTTCAACTTCAGCGTCGAATAATTTTTTTAACATTTAACTGTAATTTTAATTTTTTTCGACAGTGTATTCAGCGTCGAATAATTTTCTGGCGAACGTTGGAGCCGCCGTGGACCGGGGCATTGAGGCGTTAAGGCCTGGCGCTCGCGTTACAATGTAGTATCGTCCGATGACGGAAGTTTAACCTTTCGTTGACACACTGGGTGTGAGCCACTCATAAGCTGATTTTGACGGTCTGTACCTTTCCAAAACGTAGAATATCGCATTAGTGGCAGCATCTAAGTAGTATTAGATTGGAAAGTTTACTACACTTTAGAGCTATTACTCAAACGTAGCAAGCGTCAATTGTTGTCCTGGGTCGTAGGTAGCAGATTATGGGTGTGAACCACCCAATATGTGTTAAAGATGTCAGTTTCGAGTGAAGAAAAAAGTATGGCTGTTTTTCCGAATGGCCCAAGTGGCCAATCGTCACGAGGTTTGAGGGGGAGGGTGGGGAGGATGCGTGGACCCTACATCTAAAATTGTTGCTTCGGGAATTTATTACTTTCCGAGATATTAGTAAAAAACTTTTTGTATTTCTTTTGACTTATTCCGACGCAACGCATCCACTTTCCAACTTGTCCCCGGGTATTAGTATTGGTTAGGGCTAGATCAGTGCAGGGAGCGCGTAAAACATGCTAGCGAACCGATGTGAGTTTGGAGATTTGAACCAGAAACTTGCGGATAAGATCCATCCTATTATACAGGGTATAATACCGGGGATCCACCTATTACTATATTGATAGTAAATACTCTAGGGGGGTGATTCTACAGGCCAAAATAAGACGAAAATATAGAATACAATTTTTAATATT
Source organism: Andrena cerasifolii (assembly GCF_050908995.1). NCBI lineage: Eukaryota > Metazoa > Arthropoda > Insecta > Hymenoptera > Andrenidae > Andrena > Andrena cerasifolii. The sequence continues at coordinate 1,702,513 of NC_135125.1, read as the reverse complement.
GCGCTTCGTTTTCGAGAAAATTGGCTTTGAATTTCAGTTAAATACGAGTGCCTTTTAGGCGCCTGAGGGGTACGCGTCCAACTGTCCGTAGGACAAATTGGGGTAGGGGGGCAGGATGGATCCCCGTTAGGGCTACCTTTACGCAGTTCAAAAAAATAATTTGTAAAAAAAAATTAACAATAATTTTATTAATATTTCGGAAAGTAATAAATACCCGAAGCTACAATTTTAGATTAGGGTACGCACCCTCTTCCCACCCCTCCCCTCAAACCTCGTGTCGATCGGCCACTGGGGCTATTCGGAAGTATATCCAAAAGTATTGTGCTCTGGGCTGTTTTCACTCGTATTTATCGTAAGTATACCTTAGAATGATAGTAATTATGTATTACATTAATTGGGCATTATGTATTACAATACACAGAACCATGGCTTATAATTTGCGCCCTCGATCAGTCGTACAAGCTATAGTGCAAAACAATGAAGAAGAGGAAAATCTATAAATTTCATTATAATTTCTCAGAAAAATACAATATATAAAAATTTTCTATCATTTCTTGAACAAAAATAAAACGTTAATATGAAAATCTCTGTTTTTTTTCAATTACTGAAATAGTCTGCTTTCTATATGCAAAATAAATACGTATTTTCCAAAGCCGACTTACAAACTATTTTCCCCCCAAAATATTATATCTAAACAACAACTCTGTAGATTTGTTGTTTGTAATATTGAAATTTGTATCAGTTACAATTTTTGAAGATTTCCTTCGTTTTATCTTGACATATGGTAATCTAGAATTTTTTTTACAAAAACTGCGATAAAATTTCAATCAAACAACTATTAAAATACATTCTAGAGACCTTGAAATTGACCCATGATGTTTTTCATAACGTTTGGATTCTTTAGATAAGAATGGCAGTCGTTCAAAAATTGTTGTGGGTGTAAGCCACCCAGTGTGTCAAAGTTGATTTAAAAAGGAGGTGTGTCAACAAAGGGTTAAATCTTCATCATTTTTATCCTACCTTTCTGCAAATAATACCAATGGATTGTTGAAGTCTTTACGCTGTCACGCTGGCGTACATATATATGCAAAATTCAATGTAGTAGTAGCAAAAGTTTTTCCTCAATATCTCTGAAACTAAGGGCGACCGCCAAAAAGTTTAAAGGGAAATGTTGTTCAGAATAATGACCTTGACCACATATCTGAAGCTCTTCGAAATCGGCGAAGTCCTAGTCCTTCGACAAATTTACCCATATTATTGTTACAACTAGTTCAATTATATAGGTCATGCTATGATTTAAACTGTCGTCATAGGGCGATACTACATTGTAACGCGAGCGCCAGGCCTTAACGCCTCAATACCCCAGTCCACGGCGGTTCGAATGCACGCCAGAAAAGTATTCGACGCTGAATACACCATCGAATAAAGTTAAAGTTAAAAAATTTATTCGACGCTGAAGTTGAAACTCTCGACGAATAAAAAAATTAACTTTATTCGTCGAATAAAAAACTTAACTTTGTTCGTCGAATAATTTCTTAAGTGTTATTCGTTATTCGAGATTTTATTTAAATAAAATTTTTGCCCATCTCTGGTTAGGTATTACAAGTATAACAAACAATATAATCGATCTTTTTTTTAAGTCTATTGAATCGTTTGTAGGTTTTATTCGATTAATCCTGCTTACGACGGACGCGGACAATTAGCCGTTAAACACAGGCGCCCGGTCTATACCTGAGTCAGTACATATCGCAATGTTACGGGATACGCTGCGATTGTAAATTTAAAATGTACTCTTATGCAAAAAAAAATATTATATATCAGAAAGGAAACTTCAGAGGTTTGATATGTTTTTCAAATTTTTAGAAACAGGATTTCGTATTGAAAACTGAAATAAATTGTTATGTATAATGTTTTGCATTGTAAAAAATGACGAAACGCTTAAAAAAGAAATCTTTTAGACAGTTCGAAAATTTCTGAGTAAACGTTACAGGAAAAGTATATCGATACGATTAATAGTTTCGGAAGTAAAGATTCATGTATTGAGCCAAGATATGCACGTCAAGATCATACAAAATTAGAAACTCTACTTAATAATATCTCCTCAACTAATGAGTTGTGATTTTGTAGTCGTGACATTTCTGATCCAGAATCATCTATAGAAGCAGCTAGTCAATTTTTATACCAACGTTCGAAAACTCCCCGCATATATATTATTTCTCTCCACTTGTTAGACCAGGGGGTAAAATGCCAACAAGTTTACCTGATAACTTTACACCAAACATGGTACCTGAGAATGCAAAAGAAACTTGTAGAAACTGGTTTTATAAAATCGCCTCAATAAGAGAACTAGTTCCACGGCTTTATGTGGAGATGGCGATAATAAAATCTTACAGCTTTTTAACAACAAGGTAAAACTTATGAATAATATAATTATTGATTCATCAATTAATTCGTAGTCTATCACTTCGCAATAAGCGTTTATTCTTGAGAAATTTACTTCAGAGGTTTGCCAGATACACTAACACTGGATTCAACGGATGTTGATGTACATAGGGTGTCCCATTCAAATCGATTCCCGCGAACAGAGCCGGCGCAAGGTGGGTTCAGCGCGTTCGCCGGAACTCGGTCCCGCGGTTCACGAATTGCAAATTTTTCAGGGCCGTGTGCATAAATATTCATTATTATAAAATTTAGAAGCAAATTCTTGTTTTCGTCCCTCACAATTTTGAAACCCGGCCTCGCACATGTTCATAGTGGGCCTGCCCGCGAATATCTTCCAAATTGACGGTACTGGAAAATGTTTCAAATAAAAATGGCCTCGAGGGGAGCATAATTTGATGTCAATAGTTTTTTTTGCTAAAGGGCAACTTTACTTTTTTATTTTGTTTTGAATATTACGAAGTAGTGCTATATAGGGTGTCCTAAAATTGCGGGACTTCCTGGAACATGCAATATCCGGATGCAAAAAGACACCGGAAAGTCCTTCACCGTTTTGGGATCCTAGTTCCGGGGCGCGCTGTTTAAAGCCCGGTCAATTGAGCGCCCGGTTGCGTACGGGTAAACACGCAGGAGGCGCGTGTAGAGACAGGTTCACACACACAGTACAGCCAACCGCGCTGCACAGTGGTCGAAAATCGAAAAAACCTGGTCAAAACATGAAGCTGACCTTTGTTTTGTAGAAAAATGAGAGGTCGCTGATTACGAATCTGAGGTCAAAATGACAAAAACCAAAATGGTGGATCCAATATGACGGACGCGCATATCAGAAAAATATCTGATTTGGTTTAAACTCGAAATCCTCGAATTTTCGAAATCGCTGATTACGAATGTTAAGTCAAAATTGAAAAAAATATTTGTAATCTTGCATGAAAAAATATTATTATTGTTAATATTAAATATTAAACTATTATGAATGTTAAAATATTTTTATTTCAACATTTAATGTTTTTTCAAGTCAGTAAGTATGTCATCACTCGCTCATAGTTCATTCCAAAGTTGTGTGTTGTTCGTGCGAAATTGCTGGTGCTCTTCTTTGTGCTCGCAAAAGTACCTGTCAAGAACACTGGTGAAATTATATTTAGCTACAGATAATGTTTACTTCTCGGCTCTTCCAGGCAAAATTTCTTCTTCTGTCATTAACAGCAATGGTTTCAGACTTTTAACACAAAACAAAAAATGGTTGGATACCAAGTTGAGACCAAATCCGATGTTTTTCTAATATGCGCGTCCGCCATATTGGGTCCGTCATTTTGTTTTTTTTTTTCAATTTTGAACTTAGATTCGTAATCAGCAACCTCGAAAACTCCGGCATATCAAGTTTAGACCAAATTTGATGTTTCTGATATACGCGTCTGCCATATTGAGTCCGCCATTTTTTTTTTTCAATTATTTTGGCCTCATATTCGTAATCAGCGACCTCGAAAACCTCAGTATACTCAATTTTGTACAAATCAAAGGTCATTTGTATTTTTTGGTCACGTTTTGAGGATTTGGGGCCACTGCACCGTACAACATAAAATGGATTTCCTTAAAAAGGGGCAAATATGGGCAATCGTTTTTTGTGCGCCATAACAGCTGAAGCATTGTTCTTAATGACAGAAGAAGAAATCTTCCTCGGAAGAACCCGGAAGTAAACTTTATCTCTAGCTAAATATAATTTCACCCGTGGTCGTGACAGGAGCAGTAATTTTGTAATTGAAATTTCATGCCTTCATTGGTACATGCCTCAAATCTGTACCAAAATATAGTATTGGACTGTACTTATCACTACCTACTGAATCCATAATTCAGGGCTCTCCAAGGTCGTTCCCGTGGGAGCTTGGGGTTCTCCCAGTCTCGTCCGTGTTGTCAGGGATACTGCGCGACGCTAACCGCGAAGACGCTAGCCCGGCTAGCCCGTCATGGCAGCCTTCATAGCGTCGCGCGGTCTCCTTGACAACAGAAGGCATGCTACGCCAGAGGAAGATTGGCAGGGGAAGCAGGCGCGTGAGGGGCCCCTACGCTGTAGGACCCTGCCATAATTATTCTACCAGTTTCAAGTGCACTTTTAAGAGTCACAAAGAGTACCAGCAACTTCACTGAGAGAGTAACACTCCGACAATACTCAACTTTGGAATGAGCTGTAGCGAATGATGACAAACTTACTTCCCTCTAACTGCTGGTAAGTAGTATCCAGATAGGAGATGAAAAGGGTGGTGGAGTTTGAAACCATAACTGGTGAATTTAGAAATTAGGGTTTTGGCCAGGTTTTCTCGATTTTCGACCACTGTGTGCTGGTTTCACGGTTTGACCTGCGCAGTCGGCTCTACTGTGTATGTGGGTCTGTACCTACACATGCTTCCTGCGTTGCGTGCGAACTATCACTGCTCCGCGCTCAGCTCCGGTCTGACCCGAGAACCCTTCATAATCACAAACAAGGTCCCATTCAAGCAATTTCGTGACAGTGTCAGTGAAAAAGCCAAAATTTTGTGGCTAACGAATTCTAACTTCAGTGTATCGATACGGATTTGACAGTGCGGGAAACAGACGTCACTGCCACAGACAAGTATGAACTGTTCCATTCTAAAGCAAGGAAACGAGATTTTTTACCACTGCCACGGACGGCACGGAACTGTCTGTTACGAGCGGGGGTTGCGGCGACACGAGAAGTCGGCGGGAGGGGTATTTCCCAAGGAATAGGGTTTATAAGTTTGTTAGTTACCCCGGGTCTCCACCAAGGCGAACACTAACAAAAACATTTTCTCGCGAACATGTTAGCTAACACGCTGTTCGCCTCGGTGTGAACGCCAAATAACAGTGTTCGCTAACAAATGACCCTACTAATAGGCGATAAATCTTCCGGATGGTCACGGTAGACGTGGAGAGAGGGTGTTCACGAACAAAATCCGGTGATCCACCAGGCTCGAACATTTGTGACGAACATCGGCTGTTTTCTCGTTCTTGTCCCTTTTCACACACATGAAACTTGGGCCTTGCTATCCCTTTCCATTGCGGGACTGCTCGTAAACAGGCGACCCTCTACGACCATCCACCCACAGGTACTCCACAGAAATAGTATGCGCGACAAGCACGAATAAAATTTTTATATTTTTCGTTTTAACAAAATGAAAATATTTCCAACGTATGGATGAGATATTTCTAATAAAAATTAAACCAAACGCGACGCAATTCGGACAAATTTGAGTTCCACTGATAGGGTGAATCGGGGAGACGCGGTCGGCCGAATATAAAATGACTATTAAAACTAATGTAGACATTGCTTATTTTATCAGAACGAACCTATATGTTCAAAATTTTATGCTGATTCAGAAAAACTGGTCGATATTTGCTTTAAGACACTATTTACTGTAAATCGGGTTGAAAACTGAAGTCAATGACATCTAACCACCTCTCCCGAGGTGCCGGGAGAAATGGTTTTCGTCGTTAGCAGAAACCACTCATATAATTATTCGTGGAAAATTAACATAGCATAAAGCAAAAATATTTATGAGTGGATACAACTACAAATTCATTGATATTTAATTTGTTTACGCAAAACAAGTAAAGAACACATCAAAGAAAAAGTGAACTACTTATTGGCGATTAGCAAGGCAAATGAATGCAAAAAAGTGAATAAATAAACTAAATGAACAAAAATAATAATAAAAAATAAAAAAATTCATAACTCGACCATCTCTCCTTTCTGCAGCGAGAGATGGTCTTCTCGTTAGCTTTGAGAGGAAGGGTTAATATAACCAAATACTTTGGCTGCATTGTCCCTCAATATCTCTACTATCTTTTTTTTTCCTCCGTTATTTACCGTCGCATCAACCACTAGAATGGGTTATTAGCGACCTAGGGTCTGGGCTGCAGTTGGTTGTACAATTTGGTATGTTTCGGATAATCTAATAGTCTTTGCATTGCTCCTTCGTCGTTTAAGTTGTCCTTTAGGGTGGGCCTCAAGTCTGTAGATTTTTGTCTGTAGATGTCGTATTTCCTGCAGTGTAGGATGATGTGTTCCATTGACAGTTCCACCTTGCATAGATCGCAGGATGGGGGCTCTTCTCTGTCAAGAAGGTATCGGTGTGTGAGTTTTGTGTGTCCAATCGTGATTCTTAATGTTACGACCTGATCGTGTCTTGGTAGCGAACGTGATATGTTTTTCTCAAAAAAGTCGTCTTTAATTGCTGTCAGTCGTGGCTTAGTTATGGATTTCCATTCTTCATTCCATTTATCTTTTATTTTTTTCTTCAGACATGAGAGTATATTTTCCGGTGGGACGGTGGAGCTACGGTCGAAGATTGGTGAGCCGGCTACTTCTCTAGCCGCTGTATCTGCTCTTTCGTTCCCCTCGATCCCTGTGTGTGCAGGGACCCAGATTACTGTGATCGAGTTGTTCCTATGGGTTGCCTCGACATAGGATTTTTGGCATTCCTGGATGGTGGAATCGTTTGTCCATTGGTTTTGAATTGCTTGAATGGCATTAGCAGAGTCGCAGAATATAGCAAAGGATTTATTTCGTTCGCCGGCTATAGTTTGAATAGCATGTGTTATCGCGCTTAGTTCGCAGAAGAGGGCAGAAGCTTCTTGATGGAGTTTCACTTTTGTGGTCGATTGTCCAGATGTGAAAGCATAACCAGTGCCATTTTGTGTTTTAGATCCATCTGTGTATATATGTGAGTGATTTGTGTATGTCTCTTCTAGTTCTCGGAATAGGGTTTTAAACAGGCTAGGATTGGTGTCCTTTTTGTTGTGCTTTAGTAGTGTGGTATTGGCTTCTATTTTTGGAATGGTCCAAGGAGGAATGCTATGGATCGATTTCCTTGTTGTAGGTTGGATTTCCATTTCAAGTTCTCTTTCATAGGTGTGTATCCTGCAGTAAAACGGGAGCGGGATTCTTTTTCTTGTCTGTGGTTGGTTGGTGTTATTCTTCTTGAAGACGCTCTGAAATACTGGGTTCTGAGGAAGGGCAGATGATTTGTTTGCGAATTTTATGCTCAGGTATTTCCTTCGTACTCTTAGGAGCGGTTCAGCTACCTCGCTGATGATGCCATTGATTGGGCTTGATCGGAACGCACCTACTGTTATCCGAAGGGCGTTATTTTGTAGGGTGTCTAGTTTCTTTAATACGCTGGAGCTGGCAGAGTTGTAAACTATTGATCCGTAGTCTATTTTTTATCTAATTATTGTCCTATAGGTTAGTAGTAGGGTGTTTAGATCTGAGCCCCAGTTGTTTGCTGCTATTGTTCTTAGTATGTTGAGGCGTTGATTACCGTGGATTCTAAGTTGGTCTATGTGAGGCTTCCACGATAATCGTGTGTCGAAGGTTAGTCCTAGTAGTTTGATTGTAGTAGATTCCTTCAATTCTTGATTGTTAAGGCTTAGTTTTAGGCTTATAGGTTTTTGGCTCCTGCTAAAGGTAATTATTTCTGATTTGAGGCTCGAGAATTTAAAGCCGCTGCTCTGTGACCATTTTTTGTAGTTTATTTAGTGTTTCTTGCAAGTGTTGTTGCGTTGTGCCGGGGTTTTTCCCTTTGCATATTATAGTTAGGTCATCGGCAAACAGTAGTCCTTTCGCTGGGTTGGTCACATTACTCAGTACATCATTTATGGCAACGAGAAATAAGGGTACGCTTAGAACGGAGCCTTGTGGTACACCGTTTTCGATGACTTTTGTGGAGGAGAGAGTATTGTTGGCTCTGACTTTAATAACTCTTGATTGTAAGAAGTTGCTGATGAACTTATGAATACTCCTTTTGAGTCCGTGGTTCGTTAGAACTGTTAGTATTCGATTTCTCGAAACCATATCATAGGTTTTTTCTATGTCAAGGCACACGGCCGTCAAGTGTTGTTGATTGATAAATGCTTCGCATATATTGATCTCCAGGTTTATTAAAGTGAGTAGAGTGGAACTGTCGAAAGCCACTTTGAAATTTGAAGATTGTTGAGTTCGTGTAAGGAAACCACACGGCGTTCAACATAAACTCTTTAATATCTAAGGTAACTCCTACAAGACATAAAAGAACCGTAAAACACATAGCCGCCACGTGCGTATCTCGCTTCTCTGCTGCCATGCGAGACGCTACTGCCCGCGCGCTGCGTGGCCCGCAGCGCGCTCTCTGTGGGGAAACGTGCTGTACCCAACAGAGATTATTTGGTGTTTTTCTAAATACCATCGAAGTTTATAGTTAATTATTTTCTCCATTAATTTGCACATTGTATTGGTTAGAGCAATCGGGCGATAGCTGTTTGGGTCAGTTGAAGTTTTGCCTGGTTTTAAGATGGGAATAACTGTAGCCTCCTTCCATAAATCAGGGAATACATTGTGCATCCAGATGCAGTTGAATAGTGGGAGTGTAAAGTCAAGGCCCTCTGGTGGTAGGTTAGATAGGAAGATGTTTGGGATTCCGTCATGTCCAGGGGTGGTGTTCGTGCATTTAGTAAGGAAGTATTTTAATTCATCGGCTTGAAGAGGCACATTTAGAGCAGATATATCGGGTGTTGTCTGATTTGTATCTGGAGGATTGGGTGGTTCAGATTCTGTCTTCTTTTTGAGATCCTGGAACTTCTTTGTGTAGTTATTGTTGCTAGAGTTGTTTTGAAAGGTTCTTCCTAGCATTTCCGATATTTCATATGGATCTGTGGTAAGCGAGTTGTCCTCTTTCGTTAATGCGGGTATAGCGTATTGAGAATTTCAGCTTTTGATTGCCCTTATTTTTTCCAAACTGTTGTGATTGGAGCGTTGGAGTTTAAGGGGGCCGTCTCCTTTTTGTTATGGTCCGAATCGATCGAAGCGCCCCTGTAAACAGACGGACCCTAATGAAACTACTGCGGTCGGTAAAAAGAAGTTGTACAATGGTGACATCTACCGGTACTCTACGTAGACGAAATTTTGACAGCATAGTTGCCGCATGTTCTGTTGTCTCCGTCTCTGCCGCGCTGTTTCCACAGCTCCTTCTATTGAGAAGCTTGGAGGAATACGGCACGAGAGCTGCGTCTAGGCAGCGATCACCGGGCTCCATGTACCGCTGATGGAGGGGGGAACATCGACAGGAGCGGTGGTTATGTGTGAGGAACTGCGGTGCGTCAGTCACGCACACATAACCACCGCTGTAGGTGTTTCCTCATGCATCAGCTGTAGCTGGAGCCCGCCAATTCCTGCGTCTAGCATCAGAGCCTTGCTGAACGTAAAGGAGGATAGCACTATTGAAAGATAGAGAGGTTGAGTAGTGAAGTTAGGAAACATGTCAATGAAACAATACTAATTTAGTATTTATTTATACATAGAACGATGCAATACTTTGTATAATCAATGTGCAAATTCAAAGCATACAATTTGAATAAGGTACATCACCGAAGTGTAACATGCCGATCGTAATGAAATTTATGAATGCTGTAATTCTTCTAAAAACATATGCCGCTTTTTTTCATCTAACTATACATCAAATTATCTTTTATATCAACAAGAATTGTCTGTTTCAATAATAGTTTTGTACATGGTTTTCTTCGGAATTGTTATTCCACGGTTGTAAAAATTTATCAATATAAACCAGAGTTCAGTACTAACAATACTGATATTTGGGAATGTCCCATTAAACGATTTTATTTAGCTACGATCCTCTGTTTGTTTGTTGTGTTTGATTCAAATCTGGAAACTCAATTTTAAACCACTTCCAACCATCCAATTCCCTCGAAACTTTGCAGAGGTGCATAGTTTGGTTGACAATACAAAATTATGAAAAAACTCCGAGTGGATGAAAAAATTACCTAGTCACCAAGAAATAATAACCCATAACAATAAATCAACCATTCTTCAAGCAAACTGTTAAACTGCATACAGCAATAAGAGTAATGTAAATCCACAAACACTAAAAACTAGAAAAAGTATATTAAAAAATTTATAATAAACGATTTTATGAAAACTGCTTTAAAAACTAAAAAATAATTATTTTCTTATACTACAATTTCGATGGTGTATTTTCACATAAAATCGTGGAGCAGGATATCTCGCAACAAATTCATTTCGACACTTGAGGCTATACTAAATTGATTCATATTCTGTTATGAAATATCCTGAACCACGTTTTTATTTAAAGTTGAAAAACACCATCGAAATTGTAGCACAACACTAGAAGTATTTTTTAGTTGTTAGTGCCTTTTTGACGAAATCGTTTAACAGAACATTTTCTTATATATTTTTTGTTTCTACTCAAGTTATAGTCATTACAATAAATCAATCCAATACCTGCAATCAACTACCTGTAAAAGAAAATTTGCAGTTTAGCGATATTTTTGTAAAAGGACTTAGTGCCGTGTTTCGACCCCAAATGCCCCACTGTGCGCCGCCGAACAGCCCAAATCCTCGCTGGTCGGGACCGGCGCGGCGTTGAGCTCGTATCGCGAGCAGAGCCCTAATTCTCAGTGTTCGTTTCTCGCTTCTTTTTAGCTGATAGGGGGAGCGAGATGGAACGAGTGTCAGGCGTCCGAAAGACGGAGCGAGACAAACAACATCACGTCGTCTATCTCGCACCACCCTCGCTCGCTTTCAGTGCCTCTTGCTCGCTCTCGTTCCATGAGACAATACTGTAGTATCTTTTATTTGACTTTATCCAGATATTATCTTTGCCCATCTCTATTCTCCAACTGCTTCGCCGTGATTCATTCAAGCCTCCTTGATGGAAAACTATTGATAGGGGAAATGCGGCAACAGCGCGATTCGACTCTCGATACGTCTCGGCAACTATGTCTTTCCTACATTTATCGGCTAGATTGGACTTCCACCGGTTTTGATGGTACAAGGCACGAATATACCATCAACGCCGGTGACGGAGAAACCTTGAAGCTTCATTCTGTCATTTTTCGGGCTGTCCTGAGTACACGATTCATAAATTCATTATTATTTCAACGTACGGTGCTTATTAGCGTTCAAACGGACCAGACCACCCTGCACGAAAGTCTACTGAAGGCAACTAAACCCGCAAAAACGTCCACCGTGCCGATTCCAGGACGAAAGTTGTAATTTACGGTTTGCTTACTACATCGCGTATACGCAGGCCCGGCGGAACCATGCGCCGCACAAGGGCGCCAGCCGAATGGGACGCTAAAAAAACTAGATCGTACGCTTAATAATAAAGGAATCTAACACCTCACATAAACTAAATATAAATGTAATTCTTTTAAATATATTAAATAGAAAACAAGTGCAAAAAATTGGGGACAACAAAATTTTTTTTGCACAAGGGCGCCAGCTAACCTCGCGTCGGCCCTGCCTACACGTCACGCTGGTGCTACATGGCTGCAGTGCACCATTAGCGCCACCAACGGAGAAGCCTTGAAGCTTCATTCGGACAGTTTTCGAGTCATAAATTCATTATTATTTCAAAGTGGGGTGCTTATTAGCGTTCAAACGCACCAGACCACCCTGCACAGATGTCTACTGAAGGCAACTGTACCCGCAAAAACTTCCTTCGGGCCGATTCCAGGACGAAAGTTGTAATTTACGATTTGCTTACTACACGCGTATACGTGCACGCTTTTCCTAGCTTGTGTGAGCGTACTCACACATTCAAAGGCCCGCGGAGACGGCCCCCTTAAGGATGAGAGGTATTCTATCCATGATTGTCTTTTGCTATATTTTACGGTTCTTCGGGTTATAGCCCTATACTTTTTGAAATTGATGAGATTTTCGTGGGTGTTGTGTTTTTTGTATCTGTTAAAGGCATGCTTGGAGTTATTGTTGGCTTCTTGGCATTGGTCATTCCAGCATGGATGTGCTGAGGATTAGTAGGATTTTTTGTTTTTGGAATAGCTGCGTCAGCAGCTTTTATAATAATTCCTATAGTTTTGCATTGTTGAGTTGATTTGGTCGGGTTTAATCGGCTTTGAATCTGTGAGTTGGGGAAGTGCTTTTGATATTGATTCGCGGAACGTCTCCCAGTTAGCTTCTTGAAATTTCCATCTTGGAGGTTTGTGGGTTTGGGTGTTGGGACTCAGATGGTATGTTATTTTGAATGGGAAGTGGTCGCTGTCGTATAAGTCATCTTCTACATTCCACGTGATATTTTAAGCAATGGAAGGGCTACAAAGCGATAGATCTATTGCACTAAAGCGACCAGATGCTGTGCTGAAGTGGGTAGGGTCGTTAGTGTTTAATAAATTTAGGTTAATAGAATTTATCACTTTCTGCATGGTAGCTCCTCGCGTATCGGTTTTGTATGATCCCCACGGAAGGTTGTGGCTGTTGAAGTCACCAAGGATGATATATGGTTTTGGTAATTGATTTATTAGATGGGTAATTTCGGTTTCGTCTAGTTGTTGACTGTTTGGTATGTAGATATTGCATATGTGCAAGTTTATAGGACCTGCTAGTTTAGTCACTATGGCTTCTAGGTTTGATGAGACCTTAACTTCTTGGCTGTGGATGGTATTTTTTATGTATGTGGCTACCCCTTCGCTTGCATGGTTGGTGATACGGTTTTTGAAGAAAGTGTTATCGTTTTTGATCTTGCCGCAGTTGAGGTTTTTGAAATTAGTTTCTTGTAGACAGATTATTTCTGGTTGTAGTTTGTCGGTGAGGAGTTGTAGGTGTTCTAGTCGATTGTAGAAGCCATTTAGGTTCCACTGAATTATTTGGAGTGTCATTATTGTGGTTAGTTTAAGCTTGGAATAATGGATGGTTTATTTGGTTGGTTTCTTGATTTATGCTAATTGTGAGGTTAGACTATACTCCAAGTCATTTTAGAAGGAACCCATTTCGCGCATGTAGAATGAGCTCTTCGACTGTCGCGAGGTCTCTGTTCTCCCACTTTACCACCCAGGCTTCCCTCTCTCCTTGCACCGTTCCGATTCTCTTTCATATACCGGGTAACCAAATAAAACGTGAATTCTACTAAATTCGTGCAATATTACGAATTTATTTATTAGGCGTATTATACTGAAATGTTTACAGTATTAATATTATGAAATATAACAACAAAGTATGACATATAAAAATAAATTTTATTTTACACAATTTATAAAATATTTATAAAACAATTTATAAAACATATATACATTTATAAAACATTTGTATATTTTTTATAAAACTCTGGACAAAGGAAGATTATCATAAATCCTTACAATGACAAAAAAGCTCAATTTCCGGGGATGAAGTACAAAGAAATGATAAAATTAGTGGGAAATACTTGCGGTGTGGGATATCGTAACGTCGTCGACACTTTAAAAGAATTTAAAACGACGGGGACCGTGACTTCACCTTCGAAGAAACGGGTAAGGCCCGATATAATGCAGAAGATGTCGGAAGACGAAATTGGAGCAATAAGGAAGCATGTGCACGCCTTTTGGGAACGAAGAGAACTACCGACAGTTCCGAGAGTTTTGGCGGCGAACCAAAGAGACGAAAATTTACCAATTTTATCGCAGAGTACGTTACAACGCCTCTTGAAGAAAATGAACTTCAAGTACGTACAAAGACAACGCAATAGTGCCCTTATCGAGCGGGAAGATATAATTCGTTGGCGCCGAACGTTCATTACCAAAACTCGAGAATTCAGAGCAACGGGAAGGCCCATTTATTATTTGGACGAGACATGGGTAAATGCAGGCGACACACAGCAGCGAGTGTGGGTGGACAACACCATAGCTTCGGCATCGAACGCCAGAGAAAGGGGCCTGACGATTGGCCCATCTACTCCAACTGCGAAGGGAAAACGCCTCATCGTACTCCATATTGGATCGGAGGATGGTTTTATCGAAAATGGCTTGCTGTGTTTTGAATCGAAGACCAAGAGCGCTGATTACCACGACGAGATGAATGCGGCACACTTTTTCGAGTGGTTTAAGCGCATTGTACCATATTTAAAACCAAACGCCGTTATTGTGATGGATAACGCGCCGTACCACTCTGCGAAACAGGAGCGCTGTCCCGTGACGAGCTGGAAAAAAAAACGCAGATAAAAGAGTGGCTTACCAGCAAGGGAATACGAATGCCAGATAACGCACTGAAGTGGCAGTTATTGGACGAGGTTCGCAGAATTAAGCCCAATTACGATAAATATGTGATCGATGAATTCGCAAAGACAACGGGGAGAACTATTCTCCGACTACCGCCTTACCATTGCGACTTGAATCCAATTGAGCTCGCGTGGGTGGTATTAAAAGGCCACGTAGTAAAGGTTTCCCATTAAATTAAAGTATACATTTTTCAGGCCTTTCAGGTTAATATTTATCCTTATAATATTTCAGTTGCTTATAATACTTCAGTTGCTTATAATACTTCAGTTACATATAATACTTCAGTTACATATAATATTTCAGTTACTTATAATATTTCAGTTGCTTACCTTTCCTTTTTTATTTTTCTGGATGGGGAACCGCGAAGTTGATTGCATTTTGCGTAATATTATATCTGTGGCACATTTTTTGTCACATATTCTTGAACCGACATTTGCAATAAAAAAGAGAATCAAATCCGACAAAAAGTCGAAACACGCGGTATATACGAAAGTGGCGCCACGCCAATGCTTTCGGCGCAGAACGGACGCGCAGCCGAAAGACCATTGGTGGTGGCATAACCAATGGGCGCCAACATGCGCAGAACCGGTCTAAACTCGTCGGTCGGCAGGTTCCTTCTAAAATGACTTGGAGTATAGGTTTATTCAACGTTTTGTCATGGGGCGTCGAGATTGGAGAATTACTATTGTCATCCTTTTCAGGAATTTTTGTTTCGAGTTTATTAATTATTCTGCTAAACCTGTTTTTAATGCTTCTTTCCAGTAAGAGGAGATAAATGTTTCTCATCATAGTGACAAGCTCGTTGGTGTCATCAGTGTATTCATTAGCTATTTCACCTGGGTTGACTGAACCAAAGGCGTTTTCCAAAAACGATTTGAACTGTATATAGTTGATTAAATAATTGTTGGGATTATTTTCAATTTCCTGTTTAGCTGGAGCCAGTAGTTCGTCTATTGTTTTTGCTAATTTGTCGCTTGCCTTACTGCGTTTAACTTTCTTTTTGATTTTAAGTTGATTTTTATTTCCATTACTGTCTATGTATTGTTGTGTTTTGATCTTGTCGTCATCGCTTTCATCAGTATCCAAGCATGATGTATTTGGTGTTGAAAACTCCATGGGGTTTGAGTTAGTTACAGATGACAGGGGTCTCTTTTTTGACACTGGTGTTAAGTCGATATCCATTAAACTATTTGGAGAGTTGTCAATGATGGTATGTTGAGTTAGCGTAGCGAGGGTGTTTTCATTTTCTCTGGATGGGCATTGCGTTACAGGTTCCATATCTTCATTGTCTACAGACGTATTGTTATTTGGGCAGTGGTTTGCAGTATGGCCTGCCTTATTACATACAAAGCACATAATTGAGTCCGTAGACAGATATATCCAGTATTTGGTGTCCTCGTACTGTATTTGGATTGCTTCGGGTAACAGATGTAGATCCTCTGGGTTAATATACACCTGTCTTCTGAAACTCAGGATGTGGGAAAAACCTGGGTCTGGTATGCCAGCTTTAGAAACAGGATTTTAGATACGATTCTTATATTAAGTTGTTTCAATTGTTCTTCTTCCGTGGGGAATAATTGGACATACATTTGACAGCACAATTCTTTTCTGCTTCGCCATTAAAGGTGTTAGTTCTATTTGGTTTCCATTGACTGAGATTTGTTTGTATGTGTTGGTTAATTTGTCCGCCACTTCTTTTGTAGACATGTACATACATATACGGTTGTTTGAAATTCTGGAGACAAATCTAATATCATTTGGGCTTGATAGTTTACCCACTGCTTTAACATATTCTCCTATAGTGATTCCCTCTAATGAGTCCATGACAACTGCTTGATCTTTTGTGGGGAATGAGTTATTTGAGGTTACGTGGGCGTATGACTTTTTTTGTAGGTTAGCAGGGGTAGATGCTTGGATTGGTTGATCCATTTCGGTTTGTTTCGTTCGTTTGGGGGAAAGAAACTATAAATTTGAGACCCCTGTACTCAGAAGTCTACAAATTTAGGCGTTGAGAGGAAGCACTCGTCCAAAATGGGAATAAACACGTGGTCACACTACACTACACTACAAACAGGTTATGTGAAACACGTGTATACCGTACGGCCGTCGCGCCGTGACTCCTCTACTATCTTATTATCCCAAACACTAAACGAAAATAAACTTGGAAGTATATTTTAAATACGATTCTGTACACCGCTGTTTGACAAAAGAGTTTAAATGTAACCTCAATTTACCTTTTAAAGCTTATAAATCCAGAAAAAAAAACACAGAAGGAAGCGAAATGACGCTATTCATTCAACTGTTTGGCTTCTAGAGAAGTAATTGGTCTGCACTTTACCGCATTTTTACGCAGAGAATCTGAAATATAGCGACTCGAAAATCTGTTATTGACTAGTATAAAAAAATGTTGATACTATAAAACCATTACATATTATCAGCGGAACTCAAATTTGTCCGAATTGCGTCGTGTTTGGTTTCATTTTTGTTAGAAACTTGCATAAAGTACCCGGCGTTACCCGGGCTTCTCATATGTATTTATAGCGGTAGCATTAATATTTTAAAATTAACTGGTGCCTTCATTAATTATTACGCAGTGCTTACTTACATATACTTCATTACCCATTGCTTACGTTCATTATATCTGTACATAATCCAGACTCGTGCCCTAGGACCGCGCGAGTGTACATTTCAAAACTGTGAGAAAAACTAATCGATTCTCGAATTACATAATCGTGAACATACAGACAGAAGAACGTTCGTTTATAACACTGGCGGTTAGTAGAATTTATGAAAAGAAAAGTGGTGCTAAGAAGCGAGTGGCATAAATTGTAACAATACTGATAGCGGTAACAGTGAAAACCTCAAAAACATTATTTGGATGAGAAGTCCAACTGCAAAGCTCGTTTGCACGTGAATGTCAACGCTCATAAACAGCTAACGATGTGACTGTGTCCGTCAAGGCATCAAGTATCTCCGCCAGGCTTGCCAGGAGTATGTATGTACGAACCACGAACACGGTGGGGAGCGCTGGAGGGGGAATCCTCGCATGTATAGAGTTATACATACTAATCCGGCTCCCCCCCCCTTGCGCCGCGTGGTTGTACTACTGGCAACCGTGATCCCCACCACCGTGCGGGGAACCGTACGCGCATCTCTTGCGAACACCGCGGTGAACGCCACGTAAGATTTATCTGCCTCGCTTCACTATTTCGCTTATTACTCAGTCCCATTTAGTAATATCGAGATGATAGATAGCCTAAAACCTTCCCAAATGTTCTCTCTACACATCTGTGAAAACCGTAGGAGAATTGGTTAAGTAGTTTCCGAGTTTACTCGTTACAAACACAATAATACTTTCCGCTTTATATATGTAGAGAAGAGAAGAGATATCTCATCCATACGTTGGAAATATTCTCATTATGTTAAAACCAAAAATATAACAATTTTATTCGAGCTTGTCACGTATACTATTACTGTGGAGCATCTGCCGGCGGATGGTCAGGTATCGTCAGAAATGTTCGTTCGCTGCGTTCCTACCGTCGCGAACATTCTCGAGAACGTTCGTACGCGAAGTTCTGTTCGTGTTCGCGGCGATGTGGACACGACGAAAACAGACGAAAACGTTCGCGAACAATGTTTTTGCTTGTGTTCACCTTGGTGTTGACCCGGGGTTTGGTGCGCAGACGAACCTGATGCGACATCAGGGAGTCGCGGGAAATATTAGTGATACTTCATAACTCTTAATTAATATTTAATACAACTCGAGCGGCAAAGTTGTATCGGTGGGTATGTGCTACTAATATTATAAGCATCTCTGGGTGAAAGATGAGTTTAACGAATCTGCTCGATTTACACGTGAACACCATTCGTATATTCAATAATCAGTTATTGTGCAAATGTAAGTGTCGCGGTTAATTAATTAAATAAAAAGTATAAGTTACCAATAGTTGCACGGTGTTGACGCACTGGCGATGCGGGGTGTAAGAGTGGCTATTTCAATATGTCAAATAGAATCTAAACTTGAGGATTCTATGAGGTTAACTGTGATTCTGACGGAGACTCGAGCTCGATTATACTGGATATAACCAACTCTGTACGAGCGTGACACGATGTGATTCTACGCGTGACTGTATAGCTTTGAACCGAAGAGGGTTGAAACCAAAGGATTTATATAGTCCGAAAATGAGTGGGGATTCGCTATAAATCTCCATATAAGGAAATCCTAGGTGTCGTCGTCGTGTCACTCCCGCTCCCATGGTCGCGATCTAGCTGGCCGAGATCATAACCCCTATTACTGGTATGTGATAACCGAAAGGCTTTCAGGGCGTTTTTCCTTCGCAGATGCGAGCTCGAAAAAACGGTTGAGAGCGGCGTATGGGAAAATTATACATACGTAACATGACACAGAACTGATATGTGTGCCTAGATATGTATGCGCTCCCTATATCTCACTTGCGCAGGGCGAGTGTGAACGCGGTTTGTCCGCGGGAATCAAGTGAATTGGGTTTAATTACACAGTGTTTCGCGTAACTGATATAGGGAAAAACTAATGACTGTACATGCTTCAATTTTTTATGTTACTATTATGCGTCCACGTGCATGCACATAATTGCCCATTTTTTAAAACGAGACCCCATATGTTTTCATGGCCTAATCACTGTAGTTTCTCGTTCTCCACAAGTAAGTTTTGAAATATTTTTATGGAAAACTATTAGTTTTGGAAATATTTGAAATACAAAAATTAAAAAATAATATTTTGATAACTTACGATCAAAATTATAAGAAGTATTTTGGTCTTTTAACATATTTATAATATATACTCTCTTGCATACTCTGAGTCATATTTATAAGTGTCTTCTCATTTTTATAACCAATTTTTATAACTTGTAAACAGTTTCTTATGTCATGACAACTCGGAATCAATGAAAAAGCGACTTGCTGTAGTTTCTCATTTACGGTATTACCTCGTAATTGAAACTGGCTCAGAATCGGCTAGTTTCAACTGTGGAATCGGGTATTCTATTCGGCGTGCTTTTATTCTCTGTCGCGGCGTGTGAGAGGGACTGATAAGAGAATCGTAAGAGGTGGTCCTCCCAGATTTTAATGCGGGGCTGTTACGTTGTTACCTAACCACAGCATGGGGTGGGGGAACTACAATAGTGTGCGTGGTACGAACCTGTACGCACAGCAGTCTTGCAGCAGTTACAGTATTGTTTCGTTGAGGGCTCGGTTTGGTGTACACGTTGTGGACTCTTCGCTATCCCCACCACTTCAGTCTCACTCTTGTCCGGCAAAGGCGAGAGCGAGTGAGAGGCACTGGAAGCGAGCGAGGACGGTACGAGACAGACGACACGCTGATATTTTATCTCGCTCCGTCTTTCAGACGCCTGACACTCCGTCCTTTGCGTGCGCGATGGTCGCGAGCGCTTGCCGTGAGCACGAAAACCGCTTTCGAAAAATCTTGACGCAGGCCCGGCTCAAGTCTTTTTTGTGCTTTAGGCGAATTTGTCAAATTGCGCCCTTTATTATAATACATTTATTTGAGATTATTTATGAGTTCACTCTGAAAAATTAGGCAACTGCCTAGGGCGTAAGGTTGACAAGGGGCGCAAAATGGTCTTTTCATTGTTGGCATTCCTGAAAATAAACTTTTAAATGAAATACTACAAATTGTACTGCAACTGTTTTAAACTACGAATAAAAATTCGGAGTAAGGTCATCAATAATCTCAAATAAATGTATTATAATAAAGGGCGCAATTGGACAAGTTCGCCTAGGGCGCAAAAAAGGCTCGTGCTGTGCCTGGCTATCTGACCGTGGCACGCATGCGCTTGCCGAGCCACGCGCCATTGGAAAACACCTTAAGGGGGTAGACACGGGTAATGCAGCGCCCTGTATATCGACACAATCTGACCTGAAACATGGGTTCGGGAAATTACATTGTTTGTCCTTATATGAGCAGATTTTAGACTGGGTGAGGTCACATTCGAAAGATGAAGGTTCAATGCAGCCCGCTCTAATCATGGTTCAACGAGATTGTGTTGATATCTGATAATATGAGTGCCCAAAGTAGAGAAAAATTCGACAAACTACACTCGCAGAATCCAAGTATTTGTAGGCCACTAAAAGAGTTTTGTGACTCAAACGATGACCAGAGCGGGCTGCATTGAACCTTCCTCTTTCGAACGAGACCTCACCCAGCCCGAAATCTGCTCATATAAGGACAAACAACGTAATTTAGTGACTGTATTCCCAAATACGAGTTTCGCCATTTAGGCGATAATACAGAGCAAGTCACGTGACAAATTTAGTTCAGCTAGTGCATACGAGATTGCGCCTACTCGGGAAGACTGCCAACGTGGAACCATAGCAAAACTGAAGCGTTAACTGGATACTTACAGTTTTGTCACTCACAGTAAAAGCGTGATGCAGTCAATGCATGCATTGACGTACGATTGTAGGTTAGGTTTTATGCAGTCAGAGTTGGGCAAAATGTAATCTAATTTAGGCACACATTGACTAGGAACTGCTAGGAATTGTATACATTTACTAAGTTAACGCTTTTACCGTGACACATACAAACATCACTTGAAATCGCTGTCGAATTTATGTTGTAATTGAGGCAGTGAGAGCAACAACGGATTAAACCACATTAAAAAAATTCCTATTTTATGTGATTAGTAGAGTCTATTAGAATACGTTATTGCTAATAACTCAATTTAAAAAAAAAATGTGGTTTAGTCCGTTGTTGCTCTCACTGCCTCAATGATATGGAAAAATACTAGAGATGAGCATTACATAACCCGAGCCAATTTTTATTTGAAGCGTGGGGAATTCAATTGTCGGCCATGAATAATTTTCTCGTATTTATTCGTATATTCTCGACTAAATATGATTCTCAACTAAAATACGAATAAATACGAGAAAATTATTCATGGCTGACGGATGAAAGGCCTTCGAATAAAAATATGTTTGACTAAATATATGTTTAAATTAGTTTATTTTATAAATTAATTAAATTAAAAAAAAATCGTCCCTCTTCCTCCACTGCCTCCCCTTCCTCCTCTTCCACCTCTCCCCCTTCTTCCTCCTCTTCCTCCTCCATACCGCAACCTCCTCATCTCCTTTCTAAGGTCGCTGTACTGTAATATGAAAATAAACCTTTTGTTAATTACCACAATAATGTTTTCACACTTTCGTGAGAATGTAAGAAATGTTTGCGTGAGATCGCCTACGTATCAACATACCTGCTTCTTATAGTGCAGAGTCATATGCATCCATATGCTGCTACTCTGTTCTCTACGAGGATTCCGTCGTGAGGACGGAGTCCGGCTCCTCGTTCGACTCCGTCTTTGTGACGCAGTTCGGCTAGTCGTTCGCCTCCGTCGCGAGGACGGAATCCGGCTACGTGTTGGACTCCGTCTTGGGGACGGAGGCTGTATTGAACTCCGTCCCCGAGACCGAGTTACTTCCTTTCCTCTCTTCTCAATGATGCTTTCTTTTCCAGACATGTGAAAAAGAGTCGAAGCAACAGTGAAACTATTGAATGTAAATGGATTTGAAAGTGCAGCAGAAAAGTCAGAGTTGGCCAAAATGTAATCTAATTACAAATTACAAATTACGATTAAAATGTAATTGTGTAATTGATTACACATTATTTTCTGTAATTGTTTATTTAGGTAGTTGACCACAATAAATTTTGTCAACTATCTAAATTAACGATTGCAGAAAATAATGTATAATCAATTACACAATTAAATTTTAATCGTAATTTATAATTTGTAATTAGATTATATTTTGCCCAACTCTGAGAAGAGTACACGTTTATCAACTTGGTACAGTTTGGGTACAATATAGGCTTCCTTTAGCCAAGATTTAGCGCAGGAGGAGAATCTTCAGATTTCTAAATGCTGGAATTTTCAAATTCGAAAGCTTTGAAATTCAAACATTTCCAAAATTTGTAATTGTGAGGTTATCAAATTTAAAAATATCTGTATTTTCAAATGTGCAACATTTGTGATTTTAAAATTTCCGATTTTTCCACTTGTGATGTTTAGAAACTAGATTTTTATCACTGGTCTTCAGTTTCAACTAAAGGAAGCCTGTATTGCACTCGAATGTATATACCTTTTGTAAACATTTCGCGGGTAAATTATAACATAACTTTCTTATTCTTCGTGAGAATGAATACACCGAGCGTTGTGTTGTCACGTCCCGGGTGAGGTCTTTTGGGAACGATGACATTAGGAAAGGAGAAAGACAGGCGCGAATCTAAAATCCAGCACTCTGAGATTTTTGGGGGAAGACCAGGCGCGAATATTAAATCCGTCACACTGAGGGTTTGGAAGGAACTTAGGCGCGAATCTTGAATCCAGCACACTGAGGGTTTGAAAGGAATTCAGGCGCGAATCTATAATCCAGCACACTGAGGGTTTGAAAGGAATTCAGGCGCGAATCTATAATCCAGCACACTGAGGGTTTGGAAGGAGAGGAACGTCAGGCGCGAATCTTGAATCCAGCACACTGAGGGTTTTGAAGGAGAGGAACGTCAGGCGCGAATCTTGAATCCAGCACACTGAGGATATATTAACACTTTTAAGATATACTTTTCAAGAAAGCCTTCTACCGAAGAGGTTTCTGTCGAAGAAAGAGGACTCGGCCTGTCAGGACCTCATATTTATGTACTTTCACAGGAGTATTGTGGGGTACGCGCGGTAAAGACCTTGACACATTTCGGTTTAAGACGCAGTAGGACTTCCGGGGTTTTTACAAACGGTACGTCTATTAATAGACGTATTTATGTCACGTACGCCAAATATACGTCGCAATTAGGTTTCTGGGGTTTTTATGACTGCGAAAAGAGATACTCAACTCATCGAATGGATTTCGGGTGTTTTACGGGAAAGGGGTTATTAGAGTGGCTTGGACTTCATGAGTCGTAAAGAGGGGGTTGAGACTTGGTCTCGATTTAAGAGGGATTTGTAATGAGGGACTTGTTTGAATTTGTTTTTGGAGGGAATGATTCGTGCCTTGTAAGACGAATAGGCGAAGAGGGTTTTGAAACGATCATCTCGTGATGGGGACCGCTAAGGTACATCAGCGAGGTGGAGGTTTGTATTGATCATCCTGTGTTGTTGACCGCTAAGGTGCAACATCAAGGTGATCGGTGATTGAGGAGATGGGGTAGGAGTTGAGTTTGATAGACTTTAGTGGAGTGATTTTGAGGTTTACTAGTGGAATTGGGAATAGGAAACGCGCGAAAAATCGTGGGACGTTACACCTCCCCCCTTATATGAAGAAATGTGTACATTTCTTAACATAGGGTTAGGGTGTCTTGAAATGCGGAGGAAAAGAAAAATAAAATAAAATGTACCGTTTTGGAAAAAATAAAAATAAAATGGTTTGGAAATAATAAAATAAAATAAAATATAATGTGTTTTTAGCAAATAACGAAAAATAAAAATAAAAATGTTTGGCCTATTTGGCGAGGAAAAAAAAACAAAAAAAGGAAAAACATTTATATAATAAGATTAAAAATAAAGAATATGTATGTATATGTACTTAAAATCTACTGGTGAGGGAACTATTTACAGGGGAAGGATAGGATTAAGGTTTAATAGGGGGAATATGGATCGGGAATTGGGAAGAGGAATTCGGAGTGGTCCAGGACGTAAGTGAGGTTATTATCTCCCTGACAGAGATAAGCGAACCACGCTAGATCCTCGGGCGTCAGCTCTATGGTATCAGGTAACCTGATGGCTGACCCCGTGTCCAGGATTTCCACTACGCCTGGCCAAGGAGGGATTGAGGAAGGAAGTGGGATTTCTGGGTTTTGGGACTGGGAGTGGTAAGGAGAGGGTGGAGGACCGGAGAGTACCTCTCTGTTTCCTGCATGAGGGAGGCTAGGGGGCGGTGGAGTGACGGCCTCTTGAAATGAGTGGAGGTCGTCCATCGTCCTGGGGGGGGGGGGAGTCGTCTATCGTAATGGTCTCTGCTGTGGACGCTGCCTCCCTGATGACGATGTTAGATGTCACCTTCGGGAGAAGATGTGAGGCGCTCCCTTCCTCCTTCATGGCCCTCTGGCGCAGCCACTGTATATGGGAGAGCTTTCTTTTGAGGCCTCCCCCATGGGTCCTAGGCCCACTGGGTTTATGGGCCCTTTTATGAGGCATGGTGCGATCTAAGAAACGAGGTGATTTAATGTTCTTTTCTCTATAATTTATGATTAGGGTCAACCGGGGTTTTCGCGTATTTGACCAAGACGCGCCTTATTCGCGTGTATAATTTTTGTTTTCCCTTTCCATGATATTTTTAAATTCTGAGAGGGGATTACCTCTAATATCGTGTGAGGGCCAGAGTATTGATCTCCGAATTTTCCCTTTCGGGGTTCTATTAATACGAAAATCGAGTCGCCCGGTTTAAAGGTCTTCTCGCTTATGTGTCTATCGTAGTACCTTTTATAACGGAGTTTTGATTGATTTAACTTTTCTGCTGCAGCGGTTTGCAGTTCTTGCATCCTTATGTTTAATTTCGAGAGGTATTGACTATAAGTTTCATTTTCAAAGTCTTCGGGCATTCTTTTCCGACTGGGTACCCGGGCTATTTTACCGAACACTAATTCATGTGGAGTGTATCCAGTGCCCTCGTGAACGCTGGTATTATAAGAGAACGCGGCCATGTCGGTCCATTCGTCCCAGTCACTGTATCTACCGATAAACATTTTCAAATATTCTGTTAGGACAAGGTGCGATCGCTCTAGAGAGCCGTTAGTCTGTGGGTGAAAAGCTGTGGTTCGAAATTGTTCAATTTTAAATTTTTGCGCGATAGTTTTCATGAGTTTACCAGTAAAATTAGCTCCTTGGTCAGTGAGGATGGCTCTGGGAGCTCCGAATTGACAGATAAACTTTCTTATAAATGCATCTGCAATTTTTTCCGACGTCGATTGTTTGAGTGGTTCACACACGAAATATTTAGTTAATAAATCTTGCATGGTTAATATGTAGGTATTTCCTTCTCTCGTGGTGGGTAACGGTCCTACTATATCTAAGGCTATTTTATCAAAGGCGCGTCCAGGCGTGTCTGTAAGGATCATTGGTTGCCTGGTTTTAACACGAACGAGTTTCTTCCGCATACAGTCTTCGCATTTTCGAATATAATCTTCAACGGCTTTCTTCATTCCTTTCCAGAAATAGTGGTGTCTAATTCGGTTATAGGTTTTTGTTACTCCTTTATGTCCAGCTAATGCAGACGCGTGATTTTCCGTAATAATGCTTTGTCTCTTTGATTCTTCGGGGATCTGAACTATTTGTAGGCATATTGTGACCTCGATGTCTTCCTCGTCGACGGTTTCGAGAATGTCCATAATAATATCTTGCCAACTTAGCTGATCAATGTTTGTCGTTTTGGCAATACTGAATGAATATATAGTTAACTCACGTACTACATCCCTAAGAGAAGAAAGGGCTGTTCTCCAATTTGTCGTGGTTAGGGGAATATTTTGTGTTTCCTTGATAACTAACCCTACGAGAATTTGTCCCTTTTTATATGACACATGAGCCCTGCCCAGAGTGAGTTCGTTTGCTATTGTCGGTTCTCCTGCTTCTTGTAACTGTTTAGCTCCTTCGTCGCAAGGTTTCCCATCGGCACTCAAAAGGAAGACGAGCGTTTCTTTACGTAGGGACAATGGGTCGCGACTGATGGACGGTACTATTCTGATTTCTCGGTCTGGGTCAGCTTCGTATTCTGCATCATGGGAATCGTCTTGCTCAATTATTGATAAATCCGAGTCGGATGTTGACTCGTCTGATACGTTTGATTCCACTTCGGAATCGGGATCCGTTTGTATCTGGGGAACTGGGGACTGCTGAGGCGAAATATGTTCGTAAGGGGTGGTTATTTGTTCCCCTTCATTTTCCTGATTCTTTTCTTCGACGCTACTCATTGGTTCTGATAAATTTTCTTTTGTGGATTCTACTGCAGATGTTGGACCTTTTCGTACCTTCCGGTGAGGCTGCATCCGCGTAGGTTTCGTCCTTAGATGGGGTTTATTTGTGGGTTCTGAAGCAGAGGTGGATAGTCGGGAACCCCGAGGTCTTCCAGGACCTCGTGTAGGTGGGGTTTTAGTTTCCTTAGTAGTCCGAGGTTTTTTGGTATCTGGTGTGGGCCAGTCCACCCAGTCTTCGTCGGCTTCTTCTCGTGGCCGTATTGGGCATGCCTCCACTGTAGGGGGATTACGAGATAGAGCGTCGGCAAGTTTGTTGCTTTTCCCCGGTTGGTATCGAATTTCGTATTCATACTCAGCTAATTTTAAACGCCACCTAACGAGGCGTGACGTTGGATCTTTTACTCTATGTAACCAGATTAGTGGTTGATGGTCGGTAAATAAAATAAATTTCCTTCCGTATAGATAAGGTCGGAAGTGCCTAACGCAATATACGATGGCTAAAAGTTCCTTCTCTATGGTTGCGTAATTTATTTCTGCTTTATTTAGGAGGCGAGAGGCGTAAGCGATCGGTAACTCTTTTCCATCTATAGTCTGACTCAATATCCCTCCTATAGCGTAGTCAGAAGCATCTGTAGTGACGTGAAATTCCAGGTCAAAATTCGGGTATTGCAGGATAGGTTCTTTCTGCAATGCTAGTCTTAAGTGGTCAAAAGCCGTTTTCTGGGACGGTCCCCACTCAAATATTGTGTCTTTCTTCAATAGTTGGGTTAACGGACGAGCTATTTTAGAAAAGTCTGGGATAAATTTCCTATAATATCCGGTTAAACCAAGGAATTGTTTGATTCCTTTAGGTGTATTTGGTGCCGGGTAGTTTCGGACGGCTTCAATTTTTCCTGGATCAGGTTTTACTCCTTGTTCTGTAATTATGTGACCCAAATATGCGACTTCTTTGTGTAGAAATTTACATTTCGAAGGCTGAAGTTTAAGATTCGCCTCTCTTAGGCGTTGAGCAAGTTTTTTAAATTTTATTAAATGTTCTGTAAGGGAACTCGCGTAAAGGACAATATCGTCCAGATATACGAACATTTCTGTGCCTTGGAGTCCCGTGAGCGTGTGATCCATTAAACGTTGGAAGGTAGCTGGTGCATTACAAAGTCCAAATGGCATTCTAACAAACTCATAATGTCCATGAGGTGTAGAAAAGGCCGTTTTAGGCGCATCTTCCGGTTTCATAGGGATTTGGTGAAATCCGGAAGCTAGGTCGAATACGGAAAAATATTTTGCTCCTCCTAATTGGTCTAGTATTTCGTTAATGTTTGGAAGTGGGTATGCGTCAGGAACGGTTTTTCCGTTTAAATCCCTGAAGTCAATTACCATTCTCCACAAGAGTTCCCCATTGGGTCCTGGTTTTTTAGAGACGATCCAAATAGGTGAATTATAGGGTGATAATGACGGTTTTATAATGTCGTTAGTTAGTAAATTCTTTATTTGCTTGTCTATTTCCTTCTTATGTACAGGAGGGAAGCGATATTGTTTAGTATTTACTGGCACTGGGTCCATTGTCTGGATCCCATGCTGGATAGCGTTTGTGTGGCCTAACTTCTCATCTGGTAGATGGAAGAGGTCATGGTATTTATATAAAATTCTTTGGACATGAAGTTTTTCCTCCGGATTCATGTGTTCCGTTGAAATTAGTTTGAGCACTCGTTCCATTCTTGTTGCGGTTTGTTCAGAAATTATCGATATTTCCTCACCCGACGCCATAGTAAGAGACTCCTGGAATTCTAGGGGAAGGGTTGTTTCGGCATAATGCCCTGGGGATGAGAGCGAGTGTACCTTCGCGGGTACCTCTGAATGATGGATCGACGGATCCTGGGGAAAGAGGGGCTTGAATTTTGTTAGGGTTGGAATAGGATTGACGCGTTTAGACGTCTTAGTCTCTTTCGGTCGTCTTTGTTTGGGTTCTGGAATTACAATTTCAAATTCTTCCAATTCAACAGTAGGTACAGTGATCGTCGTGTCCATTTCATTAGAATTTATAATTTGTAGGTACGCTTTGCCGTCCTTATTACGGACGAGGGCATTACCTGCATGAATACCAGTGCCTAAATCTAATCTAGGCAAATATCCTTCCTTTACGTCTGAATTTGATATGTTTACGAAGCAAACTGTTTTCGATCTAGCGGGTAGCACGAGTTGATCCTTATTTACGAACGGGATGGAGTTTCCTTCGAACTCCAACTGTTTCTTCGAGTAATGTATTGAAGCATTTTGTTTTATAAAGAATTCGGTGGCTAATATTCCTTGTGGTTTGATTGGGAAGTCGTTTTCGACTACGTGGAATGTGACATCGTTGCCCAATAGAGTTATGTTTACTGTCCCAAGGGTGAAGACGAGGTCTTTAGCGATGCCTCTTAATTGCACCTGTTTATTGATATCTATGTTTTGTGGTTGTTTTATTGTGTGAATTTTCAACAAATTCACTTCGGACCCAGTATCAATCATTAACTCTGGTGCTACTTCAAAATCCGGGGACTGAATAATTACGGACGGGGCTTCGTCGACGGCATTTAACCATGCGGTAGCGATTCTTGTTCTGGTATTCCCGATTCCGCTCGTATTGTCATTGGACGCGCTCCTGCTTGGCCCGTTCCACGGTACGCGTCCGCTGTTGACCGTAGGGGCAGAGCGTTTCCCGAATCCCGTTCCTGGAAGGTTCCAGGGCTTCTCTCATTGCGATTAAATAAGCGTTTCCTACATTCAGAGATTAAATGTCCGGGCTTTTTACAATATGCGCAAATACGTAATTCCGTAGGCCTTGAAGGAGGAGGTCGGTTTTTGTCCCAGTAAGGGACCAAAGGGTTTGGCGCCTGATTATCGTATCCCGCAATGCGGTTTTGGGAATATCGCTCTGTCGATTGGGAGGCTATTTTTTGATTATTCCTGCAGGACAATGCGTCGTGTCCCGTCTTATTACAAACTTGACATATGATTTTTGGAGTCTTTTGTTCGGAAAATCTCTGGCGGTCTCGATCAATTTTCTTGTCTACGAGTACAGCTAGCTCGAAAGCTTCATCGAGCGTGTCGAAATCATGTTGTTGTAATCTTGTTCGTATATGGGGGGGAAGTCCATCCACAAATGAATCCAACGTCAAACGGTCTAGGTCCTCGGGATGATTCCGTGCAAAGTCGCGATAATAATCCCTATCCTCTTCCAAAATAGCGAATCGGAGATCCTTAACGCGCGAGATGTACTCTAGTACGTGTTCATTTGTTCCTTTGATAATATTTGCTAATTCTCCTCGATAGTGATCTGACGTTTTCGCGGGGGAGAATGTACGTTTTAGTTGTTTCATTAAGTCATTTACTGAGTCGAAGACCCTATCCTCAACAGCCAAGCAGGCGTGGTCTTGCAGTTTATTGCGCAACAACCTCGCCAGCTGGGGTTCAGCCTGCGGGGGAACCAGAGCTTTAGCCCTATTGCAGGCTCTAGCGAATTGCAAAACAGACATATTGTGACCGTTAAATTTTGGGACTGTTTCTATAGCGTCCTTTAATTTGATCTGGGGCAATGGATCCTGGTCCGGAATATTATTACTATTCAATGCCTCAGGAGTTTTATTGTAATTTAGCACCGGTTTTGTATCGAAACGGGAGGAACCCGGTGTAGCAAAGTTATTCGCAATTGGCGGGGGTGCAAGAAGTTTTTTCATCATTGCTTCGATATTCTGTATTTTATCGGAAAGACCTTTAAGCGTGGGTTCGGGCGGTCCGATGCCTTCGCCCGTATACGTTTTAGTTTCGGAATTTACCGCAAATCTCATGTGCAAATTGTCGATTTCGGCTCGTTTCTCACGTAATTTTTGTAATTGTTCCATTATTTCGGCGGTGGCGTTTTCTATAGCGCTATTGAAAGGCTCCGCGTCTTGGTCTAGCACGCGGAGGCTGTCGGTATCACCGGATTTGGA
The DNA here is from genome assembly GCF_050908995.1 of Andrena cerasifolii. Classification (NCBI taxonomy): domain Eukaryota; kingdom Metazoa; phylum Arthropoda; class Insecta; order Hymenoptera; family Andrenidae; genus Andrena; species Andrena cerasifolii. Next base: position 1,672,111 of record NC_135125.1, on the reverse strand, counting down.
CATTTTTAAACTCGGTAAATTTTATTATTTTAGGGTGATTTAAGAGGTTTCCTATGTTTAAGCGTCCGGCAGCAGCTACTCAAAATCTATGATATTCTCTACCCGGGTAGTTTATATCGAACCTGTTATAATTTTTATTTATTTGACGTAAATGCTCTGTGCACGCGGCACGACTGCTAATAGGCCGTACTTTGAACAGAAGGTTTTTGCAACGAGGGCACTCAGGGAATATATCGTTAGGTTAGTGGTAGTGCACTTGATATATCTCGTCTACCTCTACCCGATTTGAATTAAAGCAATTTAGGCAAATTTTTCCGCCTTCCTTTTTTTTTTTTTTTTTTTTTTTTTGTAAATTGATAAAGGGAACTATAATTTTATTACCCTATGTATTATATATAATTCAATTAAATCCCATACTTTATCCGAAACGTATGAGATGAAAAATTTAAGAATTATCAAAAAAGATGCTATAACAAAAATTTCCGAAATGTTATCTTTTTCCGGATAATTATCGAAAAGGGTATTAACAGGGTAGGGGAGAATTTCGTGGAGCCAGAACTGGTATGAATTATACCTGCGGTGGTTCGCTATTATCAGATAGAGAAGTGCAACTGCAATAAGGGTTGAGACGACCTTCATTTTTGAATTTAATTCGCTTAAATGTGGCGATGAGGATTAAAAACGTGAAGAAAATCATAAACATGGATTTTCCTGATGTACCTTAGCGGTCCCCATCACGAGGTGATGGTTTGTATTGATCATCCTGTGTTGTTGACCGCTAAGGTGCAACATCAAGGTGATCGGTGATTGAGGAGATGGGGTAGGAGTTGAGTTTGATAGACTTTAGTGGAGTGATTTTGAGGTTTACTAGTGGAATTGGGAATAGGAAACGCGCGAAAAATCGTGGGACGTTACAGTGTGCCTCGCGAGACAGCCTCGCAATGTCGATACGCAACTTGAGAAACACGCGGACACTCAAACAATTACAGTTGGCACGATAGATTTTGCCCAAAAAATTACAACAGTACTATGACGGTAATGAAACCTCACCCTGAATATGTCTAAATACAGTCTTGGGTTGGAAGTAAAATGTAGAGGTGTGTCAGTTAGTATGACAATGGCGTCAGACGAAAAAAAAAATTGAACTTCACGTTTATTATGTATCATGTTGATACAATACGTAAAAATAAGTAAAAGGTAAACGAAAAATTTGAACTTAGACCACTTTCATAATAACCGGTACGTATAATGAAAAAGACAGGGGTAGTAAGCGTAAAGGTACTTACGATCTTTACTGCTCTACAGTCACTCGTGTTTCTGACTATCGAGGCTTTGTTGGCCGCAAGGACCAGTGTTGCCAGAAAATAATTGCTGGCGCGGTTCACGCACACATTACCACCACTCCTGTAGGTGATCCTACTACACAACTTGCGATTCTTTCCTGAAACCGCTGGACAGTTTCAAACTGTTTTTCTCACTCACTCAATATTTTGTATTTCACTTGCACCAAGGACCGAGCGACACGTCTCGGCCCGCGTAAAAGTTCAAACGCGCAAAGGTGTTGCGTTAAAAGTATACGCACAGGATAATCAAAAATTCTTTCCTGTGTACATTTCTGCAACCAAAAAGTATTCCCGGAAGTACATACTCTATGTAAATGTATCAGCTTACACCAATCCTAACGAGATTGGAACAGAACGCATATATCTGTCCTTTTCCCACTATCTTTTGTTCTGCTTCTCAGCATCTGTAACTAATGCAGCGACAACGCTAATTGATCAGTTTTCTGCCGTTTGCACTACGGTGAAGACGGAGAAAGCAATCGGGGTTTTATTTACTGCGCAGATATTGATACAAGGAACAATCGCTATTTGAAGGGTGATGCAAAAACGAAGCAGCCCAAGTTATCTGCAAAGCGTTTGTCAAAAAATAAAAAGCGTCGAGAAATGTAAGTTATGTTTTATGGTACAGATTTTTATACAGTTACAGTTTGTGATGTAGTAGAAGTAGCACGGTATTTTGTTGTATATAATATACTATACAGTATTATTCATATTCTTCAAATATGTATATCAACAGCTATTCGATGCTATGCGCACCGCGACGCATGTCATTCCTTTACCCCTCTTGTCTCGCTCATTCTTTTCCAATTCGTATATTCATCATTATTTAATTAATTAATAATCGGATGTATACCGTGTTTGGACTCATATTCATGTGGAAAATGTCAGCAGAACGTTCTTGCAACTTTCGTGCCGATGAGACGAAATGTAGGAATTTTAAATTTCGTTATATATGTTATACAAACTATATGCGTTTTGTTAGTATCAAACGTTCAACCAGTATACGCGTTTCGTTAGATATGCTTCCTTTATATTGCAGTTGTGATTATTTCAACCGTTGTACGTAGTTTTCAATTGATAAAAAATGTAATTCAGATTTTATTTCTGTGAGGTAGAAGATAATGTTTAAAATTAGCAACAGTCATCGATGCTTTGCGATTCGATATTGCGCATATGCAGTTACTTGTTGAATACGAAATATGTACACATTGTTTCTTTTTTTGTGGATTTTTGACCGCAATATGTACGTCGATATGTGTACCTTTAGCGAAATTGTCTCATTGAAAAGCCCAGTCTTCAGGTGAAGTCAGACGGCGACTCGGCTTGGCGAGCGCGAGTCGGCAGCTTACATAATAGCTATATGTATATCAAAAGTGCTCAATTGTATCGCGATTTAATTTGTTAGTACTTTGAATAATGGATTGCAGAGGTACACATAATTAGTAAATCAAGCTTCAGCCATGAGTATTTTAATTTCCAACGAACAGAATTAAAGTATAATCATAAAATTGATGGAATTTTTCAATAACTTTCGTTGGAAAAGCTCTAAATATCCAGGAACCTCATGGAACCTGATATCAGGTCGTCAATGATGAAATTTGTAGAAAAACAGGCAAAGTTGGTTGATAACTTACAAATATAAGGAATTATTTTATTCATCAAAGTATGCACCATTATTGTCTATACCCTTTTGCCATTTAAGCGGCAGGTTGTTCAGGCCGGTGATATAAAACCCTGGCGGACGAGAGTCAATGAATTCCTGGAAGGCCAGTTTTACAGCATTGTCGGAATTAAATTGTTTTCCTATTAAAAAGTTGTCCAAATTGCGGAAGAAGTGGTAGTCAGTGGGGGCTAGGTCTGGTGAGTATGGAGGATGATGAAGAAGTCCCAACTCCAATTCCTGTAGTTTTGCCACAGTCACTTTTGCAGTGTGTGGTGTAGCGTTATCATGCAATAAGATAGGAGTCGATCTGTTGACCAATCTAGGCTGTTTTTCTTTAAGTTTTTGCATCATTTCGTCCAGTTGGTTGCAGTATGTTTCTGCTATGATCGTTGAGCCGGGTTTCATGAAATCATAATGGATTACACCTGCGCTAGACCACCAAACAGTCACCATCAGCTTCTTCTGATGAATATTGCGCTTTGGAGTGTGTTTTGGTAATTCATCCTTGCCCAACCACTGTGCTGAACGTTTGCGATTGTCATATTGGATCCATTTCTCATCACAAGTGACAATTCGGTTAAAAAATGGATCGGATTTCTGACGAGAAAGCAACATCAAGCAAGCTTCCAAACGCTTTCGTTTCTGTTTTTCACTCGGTTCACGTGGAATCCACTTATCCAACTTTTTCACTTTACCGATTTGAGCTAAATGCGTTAATATTGTTTGTTTGCTAACACCAAACTTCAACGATAATTCATAGGCACTCTGAGATGGGTCAGACTCAACGGTGACCTTTAGTTCGTCATTATTGACCTTTGATTCTGGACGACCGCGTGGCTCGTTTGTGAGGTCAAAGTTACCTGTATGAAATTTGGAGAACCAATTTGATACTGTCTGCTCTGTAGTAACGCTAGAGCCAAATACACTATTAATGTTTCGCGCGGTCTGCGATGCCTTAGTTCCACGTAAGAATTCATACTTCATAATAGTGCGAATTTCCGACCGTTCCATTTTCAACAATATTAATTTTTAAAAAAAGTTTTTAATATTTTGTAGTGGTTACAATGATTTCTGTAAACAGGCGAGATATGTAACTTTCTAACAAAGAAAAACAGAACGGTAAAATATTAAGCCAATGTCAAATAAGAAGCTGTTAAAGTTGGCAATATTCTTAACTACAAATTTCATCCTTGCCAACCTAATAATTGTTGTGCTATCTGTTCTATTTGCTTTATAGAGTACATATTCAAAAGTTATAGCGGCAAATATTTGCAACTCTACATAATTTTTATAAATAATTAAAATAATTCTATCTCCAAAAATGATGATGTTAAGAGCTAAAATGTATAATTCATTCTAAATAACGTGGTCATAAATAATTTTTCTCTACAAAACACACTTCATATTCGCTTTCTGCATTCTAAGAAACCCCTACTTTTTTTAATTAAGTATGTTATCAGATTGCCGGTTTAGCGGCCATCTTTTATTCGACGATTTATTCCAATAAATTCTTATTCGAATAAACTTTTATTCGTTATTCTCGAATAACTTCATTTTATTCGTAACTTTTATTCCAACATTATTCGAAGCAGAATTTATTCGAAAACATTTATTCGATATTTTATTGGAATAACGCCCAACTTTGATTGTAAGCAATGGTTTCTGACTTCCGATGCGTGCTACGCAGAGTCGTCGAAACGAATCCCTCTCAAACCCTCGTCGATGACCCTGACGTCATCGGCCTTCCTTGTGCGTCGAAATGACATTGTATACCTTATGCATTCTCCTGGGCCTCGCCTTCCAAAGTTCCAAGACGGCAAGCGATACCCAGTGTTGTTTTCAATATTCCCACATTGGACGTTATGACTTCCTTACACAATTGAAGGGTCAGATGCAATAAGGGGACTAGCGCTCGAAAATGGGAAAAATTATTGTCCAAACGCTAAGAAAGATTGGAAAATTAAATGTTGTTAAACTGAATTTTAAAAAATATAGTGTTGTAAAGCTCGTTACGACACACATTTTTTTCTATTTACAGTTTGTTTATCCAATCATTACTATTCGAGCTAAAAATTATAAACAAAAAATTCTTCATCGTCCAAAATCATTATTTCTTTAAACATAAATTGCGGTAACTTGAGTAAATATTAACGGATCCTTATGAAACTTAAAACATAACTGTAAGAAACTCTAGCGAAGCCGTAAAATGTATGCACAAAACCCTTATGTTAACAAATATAATAATATTTAATTAAAAAGTAATACTGGACATAATCCATGCTTTTCAACGTTTGCCGTTAAAAAGTATCGAGACAATTTTGACGTACGTATAACTTGCAGGGACAAAGTTTTTCCTTAATATACAAGAAAGATTTTCACCAATTTTCACACTGATTAATAAATAATTGTAGAAGATATGACGATGTATATAAATCCCGCGCGGCACCATGTTGTATGTTGAATTGGACTAGTGAAAATGCGCAAGCTGGATGCGCGTGATTATTATATGGTCGGCTCTTCGAAGTGACAGAAATTATAACCTATGTATATGCTATATGACAATAAATGTTTAGTGGCTATTTCGTTCTTTTACGCTACATTTGTGAACTTTTTATCATCCTTCCAAAACATTATTATTACGCCGCAACAGTATCTTTAGGAAATCGGGTATAACATATAGGTTATATTTTCTGTCATTTCGAGGAGCCGACCATATAATAATCACGCGCATCCAGCCTGCGCATTTTCACTAGTCCTATTCAACATACAACACAGTTTTATACATAATGTTTGTTCATAACTGATTTCTGCACAGGACGTGCAATAAGTGTATTTCATGTTCTGTTTTGGTGCTTTGCTAATCAAAAAATGTCTAACCTAACAAATTTCATTTTCTGGGGACATCCCCTCATCTATTTTTCCTTTTCACTTATAATTCCTTACTGCCAACGTAGATTATTGTAGCATAAGCACAGTTCAAGTAATGTACAATGAATTTTCTACGTTTGCAGTACCAGCAGACTTTCCGTTTAAATTTTTATAAGTACAACGCAACAGCTGAGAATTTATTTCCTTATTCAGAATCGAATACGGAAAGAGCAAACAGCTCCCTCTCGCGAGCACCAGGCAGCCGCGAATCTATGGGTAATACCATTTCTGTGCAGAAAAACCCTGCTGTAATACCGACCTGCCAAATCGGCCAGGTCACGTGACGTGTCTACCTCCTTAACAATTCCGCACTCGCTTCTAACCCGGGTCCCAGAACTTAAGAAGGTCTTCTGCTCCCGACTGTGCGCGTCTAGCATAGACGGCTTATACTTTCTAAGATATTTATAGTAAATATTTGGGCAAACCTGCCAACGAACTGGGCCTTCGCTGATTTCGATGACCTTCACATATGTTGTCAAAGTCGTCATTCCGAACAACATTTCTCTTTAAACTTTTTGGCGGTCGGCTTTGGTTTACGATATATTCGCAAAGAACTTTACTTAACACTAGAATTACCGAGTTTAACACATACAGTATTTCCTCGTTACGAGCTCGGTTTGGTGTACACGATACGGACTTTTCGCTATCCCCACCACTTCTGTCTCACTCTTGTCCGGCGAAGGCATGAGCGAGCGAGAACGGTACAAAACAGACGACGCGTTGATAATGATGTTTTGTCTCGGTCCGTCTTTCGGACGCCTGACACTCTGTCCTTCGCATGCGCGACCATCGCGCACGCTCGCCGCGCACGCAGTGTTCCATCTCGCTCTCCCCTTCGGCCAGAAAGAAGCGAGAAACGAACACTCGGAATTAGGGCGGTGTTCACGATACGGGCTCAACGCCGGTCCCGACCAGCGAGCCGCTAACGAGGAAATACTGTACTCGCATCGGTTCGCTAACATGCTTTACGCGCCCGTGAGCGGGCGCGCACCCCCCGCACCATCCTGCCCCAACCAATACTAATACCGTCGGCTGTGAAACAGATTTCAATATATTATGCCGAAAGTTTTTCATATGTTTTTGACAACATATGTCAGGGTCATTGAAATCTGTGAGGAGGTAGCTATCAATATATTATGTCGAAGGTTTTTTTATTAATATCTCCGAAACTAAAGTCGACCGCTAAAAAGTTTAAAGGGAAATGTTGTTCAGAATGACGACCTTGGCAGCATATTTGAAGATCATCGAAATCGGTGAGGGCCCAGTTCATTGTCAAGTTTACCAATATTTGTCGTATGATCGCCAGAATTATTCGTTGTATGGTCGTCGCCTCACCCCACCAATTGTGGGGGGGGGGGAGATCTCCCTCGACAGCAGTTAAGGCTGCCGTTTCACCGGGCCTTGAATGTGTGCGTACGCTCACACAAGCTAGGAAAAGCGTGTACGTACACGCGAAACCGTTTCAACCAACTCTCGTCTTGGAATCGGCAAGAAGGAAGTTTTTGAGGGTATAGTTGCATCCAGTAGACATTCGTGCAGGGTGGTCTGGTGCGTTTGAACCTTAATAAGCACCGTACGTTGAAATAATAATGAATTTATGAATCATGTACTAAGACAGACTCGAGAAATGACAGAATATGATCGATACACGTTATATGATCGTGCCCGGTCCCGAGCGGCGAATATGTAACCAGTGATGCCAGAATCGTGGGACATGGGACAAATGCTTACCCCCACTATGACCTACCGTCATTTCCCACTATGGCCTACCGTCGTCCCTCACTTTCTTCCCATCGCACTGCACACAGGCATAGACCTACTCCCGTCCGTGTGCTCTGCAGCCCAACAGACAGCTCACATGGACAGGAGTAGGGATATGCTTGTGTGCAGTGCGATGGGAAGAAAGTGGGGGACGACGGTAGGCCATAGTGAGAGACGACGGTAGGTCATAGTGGGGGTAAGCGTCCCACGTCCCAGGATTCTGGCATCACTGTATGTAACGAATATTTACCGTGGACCTGAAAATTAAATGGACAGAACACAAAGTCTCAACATAGACGAGGAGGTTGAGCCAGTTGATCGGGAGGGGAGAAGTCGTGGTGGATGGCTTGTGATTGGCGGAGTAGTACGCATGCGTCGCACTTTATTTTAAACGGAGTGCTTATATAGGGTGTATTATAATATACTTATATGTAAAAAAAACTTAACATATGCCATACACATATATATAACCCTAACCCAGACCATACATATATATATATATATGCCATACATACATATATATATATATATATATATATATATATATACATACATACACACACACACTTATATATTACTTACATATATGTACTTACACATGAGCCCTCAATTGACGAGTGGCATATGTTTTACCGAGTCTTAAGAAACCAAAATATAATGTTGCAATTACGTACTAACGTTTCAAACTCAACGTCAAACTTAAGCACAAAAAATATAAAAGAAGCAATGCCCTTACCGATGATATGTCACTTTCATCAACCAATCACCGACCGTCTACTACTTCATGCGCAGTACCATGTACCCCCCCCCCCCGCCCTTACTGTCACGAGCTTAAGCCTCGCAGCTTTGTGCTCCGTCCATTTAATTCTTAGGTCCATGATATTTACTGTACCTCTAAGCATTTGCAAGCGCCGTACGTTTCTGTAAAGGTACGGTTAGAACAAACGAAAGAAGGATGCTCGTTCGCCCCACACTTCGACCAAATTCAAATCAGCGAGAATTCGTTTACGTTCGGTAAATAATTCGCCGAACGTTTCAGAATGCTCGAGGAATGCTCTTTTCATTTGAACAAGTGCTAAACGTATGAAGAACGCGTGGGAAATGTTTAGGTCATATTTATTAAACATGGAATGGGACCATACCCTATCGTTGCAATTAATAGAATTATATAGAGAACATAGGTGTCTGTGGGATCCTACTTATGGTAATTATAAAACAATTTAAAAAAAGAAGGTGCTTGGAATGACATAGCGAAAGTGATGAAATGTGAAGTAAAGGAGCCCATACAGGTTGAGATCTGAATCACTAAATATTGCAAGTATCAGTATCGCGATACAAATCTCAACGTGTATTTGACTGTCTCAGTATCGATGTATCAGTATCAGTCATCGCCTGTATCGAGGTACTGAAACGCCGATACCTCGAGCCTGCAACTGATACGAATATCTGCATGTTTTAGCGTGTATGTTGTTGTCTCTTGTATCGCGCTACCAAGGTTTACTTTTTTTTTTAGACGGACACTTAGAAGTTTAGCACTTAAGAATGTTACCAGGAAATTTCATGGAAATCGAAAAACGAGAGACGAAAGCACCCAGAAACCTGAATATAGAACTTTGCATACGTGCAAAATATTATTAACACTATTCCCATCGACACTTCACGTATACCTATTCCTACCGCAACCGGTCAAATGACCGGTCTTTAGCACAACTTATATTTTTTAATATAGAATGAAGATAATAACCAATTTGACAGTATAAAAATATAGTTTCTTTTATTCAGAAGTACATCATGTACATTTTATTTGTTTTCACCGCATTTTTTTTACTAATTGTCTTCTCGATTGTACATTTTCCACACTTTTTACATTTTAGACAGATTTTGTTAGTCTTATTGTCTTTGCAATATCTTATCTGGCATGTTTTCCGTTCACGTAAACTTGTACTTGTATTTGTGACGGGTGTTGGTTGATATTCTTTGCCTAGCTGTAGCACTTTTTGATATTCGATGCAAATTCTTCTGCCAATTGAAATAAAAATTATTGTCTCGAAAGTTCTTCTCCCATGGTTTCTTTATATAAAACCCATGCATTTATCCCGGCTAAGTCTAGGATATTGAAAAATACCTGTGAACACCATCTCCGACATTTAGATTTTACCGTATAATTTCCGGCCATTTGGTCGGTCACATCTACACCAAATTTGGTGCTATTATATAATCTAATTGTCTCCGGTATACGGATATTATTTTCATCAACTTGTACGGAGTTATGCATTGAACTAAGAATCAGTACATTTTTATTTGGTTTAGCTTTGTAAATTGTCAGAGTACAATTATTTGAACGATATAATTTTGTTGAGAAACGTGTCATATTGCCTTTTTTCAGTTTCGCCAATTTTGGTAGCTCCCTTCTAATTGCTCGAATTATTCCAACAACTGTAGTTTTCTTTATTAAAATGTTTGTTGCTAGAGACACGCTTGTAAAAAAATTGTCCGTGGTTATATTTCTTCCACATCCTGTATACGGTTCTACTAATTTCAAAGTGACAAACTCTCTAAGCGGAACTGAAGGTTTTCTCCTTTCATCTTTTCCCAAATATGGGAAGCTGTTTATTATATATTTGCTACTGTCACGTCCCGGGTGAAGGTCTTTTTAGGGGAATGACATAGTTGGGGTAGATCGGGAGGAAGCCTTGGCACGAAAACCAGTTTCGCGACACAAGGCTAGTTGAGGGAGTTTAGGCACGAAACCCAGCTTCGCGGCACTAAGGAGGATAGGACTTTGGCACGAAAACCAGTTTCGCGGCACAAAGTGAGGCAGGAGTTAGGCAAGAAAACCAGTTTCGCGGCACTAGGAACGATGGGAGTTAGGCACGAAAACCAGTTTCGCGGCACTAGGAACGATGGGAGTTAGGCACGAAAACCAGTTTCGCGGCACTAGGAACGATGGGAGTTTTGGCACGAAAACCAGCTTCGCGGCACAAACAACCAGGGAAGGTAAAGCAGTGCTTGCACTAGTTGATGGTTGTGCATTAGCAGTTGTTGATAACATGCCAGTGAACTGAGTTTGAGATGCTTCATTTGCGGTGTTATCCCCGATAAATTTGTGATCTGGTATTGCATAGGGATTCAAAGGATATATTCCTGTCTTCTCAAAGCCTTTTGTAGCATTCCCAACTGTAGCTGCTAAATTCCAAGCATGCTTTAATAAGCCTCCGAAGACAACTTTACTGATTCCTTTATTCGTATTTGAAAGTTGCCATACCGTCGCTTGCTGGTGATAATAAGTTTTTAATGGCTTAAAATATGACACATCAAGCGGCTGGAGAGCATGAGATGTGTGCGGGGGAATCAGAACCATCTCAATTTCCAAAGATTCACACAAGTCTACCACTGCTAAGTTTGTGTGCGACAAGTGACCATCCAAAATTAAAATGACTTTCCCTTTTGTGCGGTAGCGATTGAAATGTTCCAACCACAATTTAAATGCTTCTTCAGTCACCCAGCCTTTTTCAGTCATAGCAATCTGGGTACCAGAAGGCATTCCTATCATAAAATCGTCTCGTTTACGCACACCCTTAAAAAGAACAAATGGGGGTATGTATTGTCCTGCGGAATTCATACAGGCCAAAACTGTCACGTTCTCACCTCGCTCTACACTGGTCATGCTCACTACATCTTTACATCCTTTTGCCGCGATCACATTCGGAGGACGGTTGTTAAGTGCTAGTCCAGTTTCATCCTGATTATAGATACATTCGGGTCTTCCCCGTAGATTATTATCATCGATGACCTTCTCTAAAGTCTTGTAGAAATTTGCCACTTTATCTTTTTCCATACCATTAATTCTGGTTCGAGATAGACCCTCTGGTTTTCGAATTGTTATATTCTTGTTTCTTTTCACAAATTTGTGGACCCAGTCTTCCCCTGCCATCTCTTTCTCTGTGTTAAAATTATGTTTTAATCCATGATGTCTTACAAAATCAAAAACGTACTTTCGGACATTTTTGGGTGTAATACCGAATCCGCGACTTGCTAAATAAATTAAGCGATCGGCGAACTTCTTTTCTGTCTCTGGATCCATCGTTGGCTGTCCACCACGACGCTTAGTTAGACATTGCGAAGAAGTTACTCTCCTTTGTAAACTTGTGTAAGGTACATCATAAATTTCTGCAGCTTGACGTGTAGCCATTTCTTTAGATTTTACTTTTATTACTGCTTCTCTCATTTTTTCTGCACACCATGATCCTTGATCGGTCTTTTTTATGTACGTACGAACCATCTCTATATAAATAATTATAATATTTATAATTATACAAATACTCGAATGAAGAAAAAGACTGATCCGATTCACCCCACATGACGTGATCCGATTAGCCCCATATGTAAGGATTTAAAAGTGAGTAGATTACAGAAACATATTATGATATAATAGTCTAAAATATATCAAACACTAAATTTGAACACCACGCAGGCTAATAATAGCAAACACATTTAAACTTTCAAGCTTACCTTGTTATTTTAAACACGAAATTACAGATTACGTAGGTTAGATTCGGTACGAAATTCTGACATTCGCATGCGTCCGCCTCACTGAAAATGTGTGCCAGCACGAAACAATACCTTAAAAAAATTGACGGGCTATTGAGTTTGGTGCGGGAGAGGGGCACGAGGTACTCCGAAGGATCGGAATGCTCATTTCTATCGCGATGTAAGAAATATGGACTAAATTCTTATTTTGATCCGATTCGCCCTGGTCTACCCTATCTGTGATTCGACATTGTGACGTGGTCCGTGATCCTGCAATTCTCTCTTCGTGTGGACATCACGAAGGTGGAGTTGTTGCCGCGGTTTAGGCAGATCAGCCCCTGTGCCGTCATTGTCTCTACTAGATTTCTTCCTTTGACGTTGGTTGCCGCACAGCCCCACATTGTGTGTTGGGCATTTGCGACCATTCCAATGACTACTTCTAGGCCTTGGTCAAGGCACCATTCCGTGATTTCTACACCTTTGCTGTCGAACGGTGTGTCTTTTGCCTGCCAGTGGGAGTACATCGATGTAAGCACATATTTCTTTATATTGTCGCTTTCCTCACTGTCCGACTCAATGCTGATTGTGGCTGTATATTCATTGCTGAGCTGTGGAAGGAACGTTACATTGAGCCCACTCCTTATCAGGATGCAGGCTCTTAGTTTATTTGTTACGGCCGCCGACCAGATTTTGCAGGCCGCTCCAAGGTTCCTGGATCAATACGATGTCTCTTCTTTCTCGCTTTATGAGATAAGTTAGAGTCGTCGTTGCCGCTTGGCAGTGATGCAGGTTGATCTGCGTCACTCTCAATGCCATGACCTGAAAGGAAAGGAGATGTTTAAGATGTACTTATCTTTTTCGCGGTCCACTGTTGTTCCATGTGCGGCTTGGCTTCTTCCTTCCCGTTCCAATCTTCCTCTCCCCTCTCCCCCTCTTTTTTCTTCTTTTTTCATTATTTTTTGGTGTTTTTGTTTTTAGACTTTTCCCTTCTGCCCTCTCGAATTCTCCCACCCCCTAACGACGGTGCCCCCCCCTAATATGATTTATGGGTCTGGGTCGGGAGCTTTTTTTCTTTTCTTTTATTTTTTTCTTTTCTCCCCTTCCCTGCCCCTTCTATCTTATATTTCCTCATTTCGCTGTTCCCACCCCATATTTGTTGTGAGGCTTAAACTTATCTTTATCCCATTCTCTCCCGATTTGACTTTGCCCTCCCGTCACGGATTTCTGTACCTTTATTGGATATCGGAGATTGGTGGGGAGCGGTAGTTGGGCAGATGCTTTACAATACAATATACTGCGCTGATATTATAGGTAAAAAGAAAAATAGATTTATTTATATGTAATTGTTGGCTGTGTGAGTTTGACAATTCGGTGCGTGTGTGAATGTGTGTGTGTCGTCGTGGCTAGTGATGGTAATGATGGCGTCCTAAGTGTCGGTGACGGTGTTCTTGCTTCTTTTCCGTCCTTCCGAGAATCCTGATGTTACTACTTGTATTTTTTCATCGAGATTCTCAGGAAGCCGCCCCCCATAACAAAGGTCAGGCTCTTCCTCTCGGCATGCGGACTCTTATTTCCCGTCCACTTTCCTTTGTGTGTGTGTGGGGGGGGGGGACGCTTTTAATGACCTGCCATTTCGTGGCCCTGGAGGAGGGGAATACCTTCTCTTGGATCCACGAATCCACGGTCTGTGGGTTCGAGCACCTGATCATCACCTCGCATTTTCTATTTAGGGCTTCCGGTTCCTGCCTGATTATGGGCTTGCCAGAGCGAGCAGTTCATCGGCTGGTTCATCAATTCTTCCAGCCCTTTGCCTTGCGAGGTGACGATCAGGCCTCCGTTTTTTGAGGCCGTGCCTCAGCACCCTTATGGGGGCCTTCCTGCGCGTAGCCTCGTGCGCTATCTTATTTGTTAGCGTGTCCGTCGCTTCCTTTGTCATTTGGTTGGCTGGGTAATTGGCGTAGGTGTACGCCGACGTCCTTTTCTTCTCCGTCTTCTCCATTACACTTGCCCTTTCCCCTCTGTTGTTCGCCCCCTGTTCCTTCCTACTTCCTCGTCTTTTTTCCCCCGCCCTCTGGCGGTCCCTAGCTCCCCTGCTTTGGGGGGCGATGACTCCCCTGGGTCTTTGGTGCTTGCTGCGCTGCTCCTTGGAGGCGACAGCTCTTCTTTCCCTGCGCTTGTCGATGCGGTTGGTGCTCCCTCGTTGTCGTCCCCGGTGGGGCCTGTTGGAGATCCTAGTGTCCAGGCAGCCGGGATGGGTGGTTCTGGTAAGCTCCATCTGACGAGGATTATGGGGAGTTGCCCCGTCCCCGCGTTGTCCTCCTCTGACGAAGGGTCCTCTTCGACCTGAGTCGGTCCCGGGGTCGGAAGGAACCTCCTGAGCTTTTCCAGCTCCTTCAAGTTCTTCTCTTTCTCCTCCCTTTCCTCCTCTTGGGAGTCGATGATAGCACCGCGGAGTCTGCGGGGGGGGGGGGGGCTACCGTTCCTAGCTCTGCGGAGCTCCCTTCTGTTGACGGCCAGTCCAGGCCTGCAGTTCGTCCTGAATAGCGCGACTAGGTCTTCCCGCTGGCAGCTTCTTGGCGTCGACCTTCATTTTCCCGGCGCTTGTAGTAATCTGTCCTGCGAGGGGGGGGGGGGGGGCAGAGAAGAGAGAGACGGAAAGTATTCCAATTAGTAATTGTGAGGATACTTATACCTGGTTTTGGGTTTCCCCGCAGCCCTTATGGGTTGTATTTCGCGATTTGTTTATCTTACTTGCGGCGTGCATGTGTATGTATGGTCGATTGTTTGTGGGTACGTGCGTAGTTCGGTTGTCTGTCGGGGTGTGTAGTCGCACGTTTTATTCCCCCCCCCTATCCCTACCTATTTTTGCGTTGAGTGATTGGTCAGTCAGTTGGTTGGATTGTCGGTTGGTTGGTTGGTTGATTTGGTCGGTTGAAGGATCAATCTGCAGAGGCATGTATTTACTGGATGAGGTGAGATGCGGATGTGGTCCAGAGAGGAAGTGGGGGATTATGAGTGGGTCCCTGGGTTGTTTGCAATCTGGCTTTCGGGGTCCTTTTGAATTTCCTGGGCTCCTCTCTTCAGTCTTCCTGTAACCCCTATCTGCCCCTCTACTCCCCATGCCTCCCCTCCTTGAGTAAATGTTACGATTATCTCACCCTTGTCCTAGTCGAACTGTGGATCGGGGTCCTCTTCGATGCTTGGAGGGATTCTCCCCTGCCCTTCAGCATAATAGTCAATGTCATCGCCGTCGCTGCTGTCGCTGTCTTCCTCCTCGTTCCAGCGGGGTTCCCTTCGCTGAGCGTTGTCGGGATTCCCTTGATCCCATGGTGCCTGCGTTGCTGTTGCGGGCGTAGGTGGTGGCGTCGTCCTGGGTTGTGGTTGGTTGACGGCCTCCAGCCACTCCGCTACGTCCTGCCACGCGACTCCGTCCGCTCGCGGGAGGATCTGCCTGATGGCCGTGCGTCCTCCATTACTCCTGATTCTGCCATCCCTTATTCTGTGGGGGCTGTTCTGCTCCGGAGCGATGTCCCTGGGCGACATACTTATTTCTGGTCCTAGGAAGGATGGGAGAGGGAGTTGAGGTGACGGTTTTGTCAGGAGTTTGACCATCCACGCGGGTGTCCTCGTTGCGTTACTTTTTCTTTGTTGCCCTTGTTCTTAATTGTAGGGGATGTGTGAGGTTGTAGTGTGGGGTTTTCTAAAATTTGCGGACCGTGTTTGGGCGCAGCCTTTAAGATCGACGCAGCTCCGTGATTCGTCTTTTTCTATTCTTATGTTATATTGTTTGATGTTAGTTTTGGGCGAACTTTACGAGGTGCGAGGAGGGCTGTGGGGGCGTGATGTCCGATATTTCTGTTACTGCGAGGTCCGTAGAAGGCAGCGGAGGTGCGACGAGTGGGGATCGTATGACTATCACGGCGAGGGTTCTGGGAGCGGTTATTGAGAAGGCGAGGAGAGTTTGGGCCCAGAGGAGTGCCCGTTCTGTCAGTTTTGTGTGCGGTTTCAGTGTGTAGGCGCGTGGGGAAATAGGTCGAGGTTCAAGAACGTCCGGGTTCTTGGTGGCGGCGTGCGAGAATTAGCGGTGTTGTATTAGTTCGGCGTTTATTTTCCCGGAAATGCTCAATATCTTAAAACTAGAGGACTCACTTTGGAATTCTGTATGTCGTGGCTTCGTCCTTGGGCCGCACTCCACTCACTCACTGGCCTGGTAGGCGTCTACCGTCTCTACTTGATTTACACGGCACTTTTGCGTGGTTTCGCGGTGGAGGTGATCTTGCGATTTATTGGCGCGGTCTGTATTTCCACTTTGTCTATGCGTTTTGGAATTTTCCGACTGTACTCTTTGGTGCTTGATGAGGTCTACACTAAGGCTAAGGTCGATTATAAGCAGCACCATTTCAAATACAGTAATTATACTTAATTTATTAAAAATAGATTTATGTTCATTTTTGTTATATTTACATTCAGATTAAAATTGGATTACAACAAATTTGAACCAATTCTTATGCATTTATAGATAGAAAAAAACGTTCTACAGATTAATGGTTGTATCATACAAGATTTTAAATCCCCACCTAAAAAACAGTCCGGTAAAAGGAAAGTGGAGGAATCAAGAACTGAAGAAGTGTATTCTATTTTAAAATACACAATAGTTAACAGGGTTCCACGGGATGAAGGCTCAGATTTCGGAGAACATGTAGCAATGAAGCTCCGAAAATATAACAACCATGCAAGAAATTCCGTGGAATACCTGATTAAAAATATATTTTATGATGCTGATATGAGTAAATTTGCAAAATCTGATTCAAAACCGTCAACATCACGAGACCAGCTACCTCCACTTTTACGGGACCAGCCATCTCTGTCACCATCAATAATTTTTATAGAAACACTATCACCATCTTCCTTATATTTCCATTCGACATCATCATGTTCATCTTCAAAATCAACTAACGAGGCCTTATCATTCATAGGCGAACTAATTTGATTTGTAGGTGTTCTTTGGTCCCTCATGCCAGTAATGAATCCATTTTCTTGCGTACTTCAATTACTTGACAATTCATCACTTTCGCTATGTCATTCCAAGCATCTTCTTTTTGGGAAATATTTTTTTAATTACCATAAGTATGATCCCATAGGCACCTATGTTCTGTATATAATTCTAATAATCGATTTCTTTTTTCAAATAATTGTTATTTCATTCAGTTTCTATAATTTATTAATAGTGTATAAAGCTTGTACACATTTAAATAAAAAAATAAGACCAATTGATATTTCATTGATATTTTATTAAAGTTATATTTTATTTCCATACATTTATGATATATTATGTTGCCAAGGTAAACAATCTACATTGTAAAAATAGTGCATGAAATGATTTCTTATGGTTTCCCACTGTCTTTCGTTTCGATGTCCTACTCTTCGAAGAGGTAAAAACGATGCGTTGTTATCATTCCTCAAGTTGCCATTATTACTCTCTTCGTTATTGAATGTATCGGGTTGTCTGCGATATTTTTTTTTGCACGAAGAAATTATGCAAATAAACACATGCCATTGCAACAATTGATGCCTTTCTTGGTTGTAATAACATGGGTTCTCTTAACACTCGGAAGACAGATGAAAGAATACCAAAAGTGTTCTCCACAACACGACGTGCTCTAGATAAACGATAATTATAAATTCTATTATCGGGTCCGATAACATGAACACCAGGATAAGGTTTCATACTACTTTTTGTTGCGTTCTAGAAAGATTGATACCAGGTGGAATTTTTAAATCGTTATTTTGGAGTTTCTGGTCGAACACAGAATTTTTTAACACTCCACCATCTGATATTCTTCATTGGCAACCAATATCAGGAAAAATAAAGTTATAATTTGCATCACAGCCATCAAAACAATACTAAAATTAGACTTATAGTTGAAGAAGTCGCTGCGACTTTTAATTGATGCTTGTAGAACACAGTGTTTGCCATCGATAGCTCCAATGCAATTAGAGAAATTCCACTTTTCTTCAAATGTACGTGTTTACCCATTCTTCTTCTGTAGATGGTGTCTAATACCAAAAGGAATATCACAAACATATTAAAGATTATATATATAACTTGTTTAAAATTGGTCCAAGCGACTTGAGTGTTTTTGAGAAGCTGAAAGGATTAGTTTACGGTTTAAGGTGACGTGTTTGGTCGTTTTGGAAAAAAATTGCAATTGGTCGGAATAGCGAAGAAAATAGTAAAGATCGTTTTTAAATCTTTTTTTTTGTGAGCCTGTAATGAAAATTCAAAAAACCCGGATGGAATCATTTATCCAACGATGGATTTCGTTAGTCTAGAATTATAGATGTAGTACACGTTTGTCCATCCAAAGATTTAGTTTGTCAATCGTATCCCACTTAAAAAGAAGCGGAAAATGTTCATAATTCGTCGGTGTGCTGATGACGAATTTTTTAATTTGTTTATAACTTTTTTCTGGAGGGTGGACAAACAACGATTTTGGGTGGACAAACGTAGACAGATCGTGGACAATCGTATCCCACTTTTAAAAAATTGAAAAGTGTTCAGGGGGGCTGATGACAAAGTTTTCGGGCTGTTTTCAGCCAATGTCGGTTCGGGACTGGGCTTACGTCAAATCCAGACTCACCCCTACAGAAACGCATAACGCTTACATACATACGTTTAAAGTTAAATATTTCAAAAAATACAAAGCGTCTACACCTATATCTATATATTTTTTACACCGGTAAAAAGAGATCTACATGTGTACAATAAGTTGCATTAAAATCTGGGCCAACCACCCCGAACGGTTCCCTCGTGAGATCGACTGACAATGAGACGGCATGCGACAGCGATAAGTCATAAATTACGGTGCTTTCTTACTCGCCGCTGCAACTACGAAAGAAGTAGTGGCGATGGCGTATTATCACTCACAGATCACGCAGTGTATCACTTAAGGAGGCGGTACTGTATTATTTTTCCATTTTTGTAAAATATCTTTTTCGGAAGATTGCAGAAAAATATGGGGTCGCAAATAAAAAAATGTACCAGTTAAACATAGTAGTTAAAAACAGTAACATGAAAAATGAAAGTACTTACAACGATTTAAGCATAAAATATGTAATTAGTTTTGTATAATATTAACTAGAAATTTCTAATTTTTAGTGAATTCAACAGAGCACTATTACGAATAACCCGAATGATTAGAGGAATTGGAAATCCTCTTATAGCTGTATATGCTAGATGTTACTTATGTCGAGTGGGGTTGGCTTTAAACAAAACATCTGACTTTGAATTTGTAAGAGAAAATTTTTATGATTTTCTGTCTACATATCAGCTGTTATTTGGCCAGTTCGTTAAAATTGAACGGATAAAACAGAACATGTCTTTACATTCTTATCTGAATCTCTACTCACCAGCTTTAGATTGGATTTTGCAAATTTTAGTAGCCACAACTTCTGAAAATCTATTGGAAGATGTGCTTTCTCAATGTACAAATCAAAGAAATAGGTGATTATATATTACTATATTCTATATATATATATAAATTCTGAAGTGTATTTTTTATGAGATGTGAAATATTGCATTGATTTATTTTTCAGTTCTTTACTATTAAATAGTGTTTTAACAGCATATAAACCATCATATATTGCTGCACGTGCAATGGATTTTGTAAAATTGATAATTGCAACTGAAAATGATGGTAATTTTCATAGATGGTGAACTATGTAATCAACTGAGATTTGTACTAAATGTTTTTACCTGCAGTTTTAATTCTACGACTTTCCAGGTTATCCACAGTATTTTTTATATCGAAGTTTAGGTGAATGTCTTGTACAGGAATCTCCACCAAAAGAACATTGCCAAGCAATTCTCAACATGATGTGGAAGTACATAACAGATTTAACTAATCCTGCTAAATTTATGCATTGCGTTGAAATTTGGATTCAATTTACTGCCATTCATTTCTCTGTAAGTTTACTATTATTATTTTGAAGTAACAAAGTATTCGTTTCTCACCATTCCTGTGTTGCAGGTAAATGAACTAAATTTGCTTTTTGGAAAGATAATTGATCGCCTTAACCCAAACAAAAATTTTGAACATTATTATCCACAGTTGCATAATATTATTGAAAAAATAGTAGCTCATACACAAGATTTTGAACTACTGTTTGCTATGGTAATCTACTACTTTTTACACTAACTTGCCTTTGTAAATTAGTACACATAATATTTGAGGAAAATTTTTTCAGGAGAATTTCTTACCTTTAATTGATTTATTTCATAAGGAAACTATTAAGGTTGAAGTTTGTAAAATTATTATAGAAGGTTTAAGTGTTCAAAACGGATCTATTACAGACCCTATCATTATAAGTGCTCTTATGTTTATTGCGAGAATAATGCACGATTCTGTTAGGTAAATGCAATTTACTTCCTTCAAAAATGTATGTTTATTGGCTAATAATATGTTAATAATTTCAGTGCTCTAACTGTTGAAGATGAAAAACGGCAAATTGGTCAACTTATATGTGGTTTAGTACAACGCGTTGATTTCGGTCGTGATTTTGAGAAGCAACTCAATTTTTATGTCGAAGCTAGAGCAGCATTCCCTAATCTGGATAGTGTTCATGTGCAGCTTGTGCAGGTAGTTAGTTAATAAATTAATTTTTATGTTAGTAAGTGGTATTACATTACGAAACTACTGTCAACGCTTTTCATGTTCAGTGTGTAAATAGATTATCAGTTGATACTCGAAAGATCGTCCGTGGACATCACACAAGGAGAACATCAGCATTTGTACGTGCCTGTGCTGCGTTTTGTTTCATTACCATCCCATCATTGACGTTAGTTCATACACGGCTTCAGTTGTATTTACTTTCAGGTCAGGTAGCACTTTTAAATCAATGCCTGGGTCAAGGTAACTACTTACGTTTTTGTATGTATTATATTCACTCCGTATTTATAATTAAACGAAAAATATTTTCTTAGCTGATGCATGTTTTAAGGCTGCCTTAAGCTTAGTTCCAGAAATGCCAAAAATAATAGATATAGAGGGAAGACAAAAGAGTTCACAGCCGTTTCTGCTATCGTACTTGTCGATTTTTTTATCAACATTACTAGTTGTACCGGTATGTACTTGTGCAGGATGTTTACAAGTTCACGATACAAATATTATAAACTGCTGGCCAAAAGTTTCAAACCACATGCCTATTTTCATAAAAATCATGTATGAGAAGCTTTTCCCTGATTCGAAGTTCATACTTTCAGTGTTGATGGTGATTATTTTTATTACGATACCCTGATAGCCAGATCTGGGCAGCAGAATCTGACGTCAGAACTGCAGCAGTCTGTGTCCGCATTTGGCTGCGTTCTGATGTGCAAAGCCTGAGGTGCAGTGCCTGATGTCAGATGGACAACAGATCGACAGCAGATCGACAGCAGATCGACAGCAGATTTCGCCGTCTGCTAGGCACAGCAACAGCGCCATCTGTAGGCAATTGCTTGGTAATTCTGGATCTCAGATGGTGCTGTTTCTGTGCCTAGCAGACGGCGAAATCTGCTGTCGATCTGCTGTCGATCTGCTGTCCATCTGACATCAGGCACTGCACCTCAGGCTCTGCACATCAGAACGCAGCCAAATGCGGACACAGACTGCTGCAGTTCTGACGTCAGATTCTGCTGCCCAGATCTGGCTATCAGGGTACATTGTGATATCTTATCTTATGAGTAAGTTGTTTGAATTTGTTTGTTTAATGAGAAAATGCCTATTTCCTTTATGGGGGTTAAGAATTAATTTACAGGATGATTCATAACATCTGGCCGGTAATGCAAGTACATTCATTTTTAATTGAACTTAATTTAATCTTATAAATAATCTATAGTAGAACTTCGTGTATAATAGTTTGGATAATAGAAGTTCAACGATTCTGCTCACTACGTTGAATTTTTTGTTCAAATAATCTGAATTGACGTTCGGATACCTAGATTTGGGGGGGAGGGGGCACACATTTATTTGCCTACTGTCATTTTAAGATTTACAAAAAAAATGAAGTGTCGAAATCAATAATTTTCTAATGCATAATGCAGGCTTGAAAAGTGCTCTTTTCAGCCGATTTTCAGAAGCAACACCCTCTTTCTCCCGGCGCGCGTCGTGGCCCCCGCGACCACCGTAAAGCTCGAGCCACCACAGGCGCGTATCACCTGAACCGCGCGTGGCGCTTTGACAAAACAAAAACCCATCGACAATCGTGCTCTCTGGAACGATGTGAAACCTATTGATACAATGTCGCCCTAATGTGCCACGGTTTACATGGTACGGGCCTGAGAAACTCTAGGCGAAACTTCCGAAAACCGGTCAAACCCGATTGGGCTGAAATTTTGCAAATAGCTTCATTTTGCATAAAAATAACGTTTGCGAGAAGGATTTTTGGCGACTCGAAAATTTTTTTTTTACCATTTCAATGTCATTCTCTATCTTACCGACAGAGTCGAGAATCGGATTCAACAGTTATTCAAACATTCTCTTTATTATTCACTTTATTTTTGCAAAATTTGAGTCAAATTTAATAAGGAGAATGCATTGAAGCTTGGCCCCGTGTAAACTCACATCGGTTCGCTACCATGCTTTACGCGCCCGCGAGCGGGCGCGCGCCCCCCGCCCCAAACTAACCCAAAACCAATACTAATACCCAGTATCAAGCTGATATCTCTTTCTAAGTTGATCTCTGTTTTATAGATTTTAGGAGATTAATAAGGAGAATGCACTGAATAACTGTTGAATCCGATTCTCCGCTCTGTCGGTAAGATAGAGAATGACATTGAAATGGTAAAAAAAAAATTTTCGAGTCGCCAAAAATCCTTCTCGCAAACGTTATTTTTATGCAAAATGAAGCTATTTGCAAAATTTCAGCCCAATCGGGTTTGACCGGTTTTCGGAAGTATAGCCAAACTCTATTCAAACTTCCGCGGTACCGAGTTAGGACAGTTCGAATGCATTAAATAAACTGCACACTCTTTACCATAACCATAACAGCGGTTGCGTGAGATTTATTTATCCTTTATACATGAAAGCACGTGGTGTGCATTAATGGTGCCGCGTACAAAAGGGAGGTTAACGCCTCAGGCGCACGCGATGGTCTCGACGTTACTTTTATGACTCGTTTCGCGGGCAAGCAGCACCCGCTTACGCCGCCGGCATGGCGCAGCCTGTTGTCGGGCGGTCGGTGGCGCGCCCTGCTCACGCGACGGAGGCACTACCACATCCACCCCCCCCCCCCCCATAGGACTCCGAGGCAGGACTAGGAATCGAAAAGGACACCTTCTTGGCTCCATGCGTTGTTGAAGGCCGCGAGAGTATTACAGGTCTAGTGCGCGGGGGCATCCGCGGAATGAGCTTCGGCAGCTGCGATATAGACGACGAAGAATACGAAATTGGCGGCGACGACTGCGACTTAAAGGGCAGCGGAGGCTGCCACGCTGGCAGCGACGACTGCAGGGCAGGCTGAGGCGGCTGCGAGGCAGGCAGCGGCGACCGCCGAGCTGGCAGCGACGTTGACGGCTGCGGATCTGGCCGCGACGGCTGCGGGGCAGGCGACAGTGACGGCCGCGGCGGAAGCAGCGACTGGGACGGAGTCGACAGTTGAACGTGCGAATCCGTCGCATCCATATCCTCGCCGACCATGTACACCGGCTTTAGGGAGTCCGTAGAGACGGACTTTTCTTCGCCGTTGATCCTTATTATGAAGATCCGACCACTGATCCGGCGAACCACCTAGTAAAGCCCCGCGTAGGGCGGCTCCAACGGTCATCGAACGGCGTCAACACGCCTGAAAACATGGAAGCAGGTAGCCAGGCTCCTGAAACTAAAAAGGGTAGTCTTTGAATGGTGGCTCGTCAACACGGGCTGAACGGTCCGCATGTGCTCCGCGAGCTTCTCTGCGAAACTTTGCGGGAACGCAGGAGCGTCGTTGGTGACGAAGAATTCTCCAGGGGTGCGTAGCGCCGTCCCGTATAGCATTTCTGCAGGAGAAGCCTGAAGATCTTCGTTGAATGATGTGCGTAATCCGAGGAGGACGAGGGGCAAAAGCTGAGGCCACAGCACGAGTGGGTTGCACATAAGGGCCGCCTTCAGAGTACGATGCCACTTCTTCATCATCCCATTCGGCTGGGGGGGGGGGGGGGTACGGTGTCGTCCGGATCCTGTTCGCACCGATGATCCGCGCCAAAGCAGTAAACAACGTGGACTCGAACTGTGCTCCCCTGTCCGTTGTAATAGTGAGTGGGATTCCATATTGGCACACCCAATGATTGAAAAATGCTGTGGCAACTGTTTCCGCTTGCATGTCTGCGAGAGGCACAACAGTGGGCTATCTAGAGAAACGGTCTACTACCGTGAGGCAGTATCTCAACTCGTCGACCTGCGGCAACACAATCAAATCTAAATGTACATGATTGAACCGGTTATCCGGCATCTTTATACTGTCCGGAAACTAGCCTATTGTAGCGATGCACTTTCGCTCGCTGACACGGCACGCATTCACGCGACCAGCGGAGGGCGTCACCTCCAATCCCCGGCCAGACGAACTTCTCTCTAAGTCCACGAGAGGTGACTCGACCACTGGGATGAGGCAAACCATGAATCACATTGAACGCCAGTCGGCGAAGGCTTCGCGGAAGGTACGGCCTCACCACGTCGCCCCTGATACCGCACCAGACGTCACTTCCCTCGATGGACAGCAACTGAAGGTTCAGCACATAATCTGCACGAACCAATTCCAACTCATCGCCCTGCTCCTGAGCTGTTCTGATGGCAACTGCGTTCAGCTGAGTAGGCATGGCGATAGTCGCCATGCGTGACAGGGCATTTGCAACTAAATTGTCTTCACCTTTTATATATTCTATGTCGGTGGTGAACTGCGAGATATAATCAAGTTGGCGCTGCTGTCCGTGGTTGGCCCGGTCGGCCCGCCGGGCGAAAGCAAAAACCAGTGGACGGTGATCCGTACGGACGGTGAACGTCGTCCTTCCAGAATGTGCCTGAAATGCTTTATCGCTGAGTAAACAGCCAATAACTCTCGTTCATATGCACTATAGCGAGTCTCCGCGCCCGTTAACTTCTGAGAGAAAAATCCGAGTGGAGTCCACACGCCGTTTTCACACTGCTCCAGGTTTGCGCCAATGGCGACGTCAGAGGCATCGATTGCAAGGGCTAACTGCGCCGACGGCACGAGGAACGCAGTTTGTACGGCTATACTTATACTGGCCTTGCACTTCTGGAAAGCCTTTTCGACAGAAGGGGTCCACTGAGTATGAGTAGGGTCCCTCTTCTTATCGCTCTTCAAATATCCGTTAAGCGGATCCTGCATGTCCGCTGCATGCGGAATGGAATGACGATAGTAATTTAAAATCCCAAGAAATCGACGAAGCTCGGAGACCGTGGTAGGCTTTGGGAAAGCAGAGATGGCCTCCATCCGGTCCCTCGGTGGCTGGTATCCATACATGTTGACTACGTACCGCAGATACGTAACCTCACTTTTCCCAAAGTGACATTTATCAATATCCACAGCTAGATTATGCTTCCGCAGGACACTGAAAACAGTCTCAAGATGCTTTACATGGTCGCCGTGTGACCCCGATGCAATTATTAGATCATCTAGATAGCATCTCACAAAGCTGAGACCTCTCAAAATGGTATCCATATGCCGCTGAAGCGTCTGTGCACCGTTCTTCAAACTAGGCTGCATACCTAAAAATTCAAACAAACCAAAAGGGGTTGTTAATGCGGTCTTCTCAATGTCCTGGGTGGCCACTGGGATCTGATGATAAACCCGTTCCAAGTCCACTATAGAGAAGATCCTCGCACCCTGCAGATCCTGAAAAATGTCCTCAGCACGCGGGAGTGGGTAGCGATCCGCCTGTGTGAGGGCGTTCAGACCACGAAAATCTCCCGTAACACGCCATCCTTCCTGTTCCTTATCCTCCTTTTCACCCTTTGTTTCAGGTGGAAGGGGCTGGCTTTTTGGCACCATATGCAGAGGGCTTGCCCACTGACTGTTTGAAGGGTGAATCACCCTCCGCTGCAAGAGGTAGTTAAAATGTTTCTTAGCGGCCTTCAACTTGGCGCCAGAAATGCGACGCGGGTGCTCATGAACAGGCGCTCCCGTAGTAACAATATGGTGCGCGACCGGGGTGACAACATCCGGTACCACTATCATTTTGGGCCGGGTAATATATCCGTACCTCCGTAAGAGTTCAGCGTACACAACGCCCTCAGGGCCCTCGGCACTGTTCACCTGGACCGGCACCAACACACCATACACACTGACTGAACACACCGACCCCCGCACAGCGAGTTCGGTGAGCGGATCGTACAACGCACATCTCTTAACATCTATAGTTAAACCGTAATGAAGTAAAAGGTCCGCACCAATGATCGGTGCGCCTATATCAGCGATGATAAACGGCTAGCGGAATTCTCCTCGCAGGCGGAAGGTTAAGGACTAACGCCTTTTATCCATATGTTTTGATCGATGATCCATTGGCTGCGCTCAACTCAAAATCCGTGAGTTCTACGCAGCCCCAACAGTAGCTTCTGGGAATCAGGGATACCACTGACTCGTACTTGAAGTCGGCACACCTTTATTCGGGGCCTCCAGTTGTAGTCCCTGCCGATATCTGGCCCCTCAGTCGACAGGACTTTTAGTGTAAAGGCGTAGACGCCGAAGGCGATGCTGTGAAATTGCACAGCGGTACACAACTGTGGGCATTTGTGCCAAATCTACGATGATAATAGCACATCCCACCAAGGCTTGGAGATCTCTGACGGAGACGAGAGCGAGAATGAGATTGTCCTCGACCTCCGGCTAGGCTGGGCCGCCGAAGAAGCTCTTGATTTAAAGCAAGTAAATCTCGATTCAGCGAGATTAGCTGAGACAGGGAACGACGAACATCAGCCAGATCCGTCTCCAACGTTGCGACGTCAGCGCACTGCAGCTCTAAAGATCGTCGCCCCAGGACAGCGCCCTCGGTATAGTTCCTGCAGCCATTACACTAGAAGCTGGGGGCGTTTCCATCAATTCAACGGCCGCCACAGCGAGTTCGTCTAGCTTGGGCGCCCTGAAAATCTTCAAAAAAACGCTGCGTATTTGCTGGCAGCAGGGCGAGTTACTTTACGCGCAGGACATCCTCGGATGCCTTGTTTCCCGCCAGAGTCCGCATCTGGCGGACAAGCTGAGACGGCTTCTTATCACCGAGCCGCAGCTCGTTCAGCAGTTTCGCCAACTGTCGATCCGGCGAATCAGAGAAGCGATTCATAATATGTGTTTTCAAGTATTGATACCTCTCTTCCCTGGACGGGCTCTTGATAATGTCGGAGACATCTAGAAGAGATTCGGGGTCCAGCGCGACAACGACCAAATAATACTTTTCCTCGTCCGAACGGACACGGTTGGTCGTAAACATGAACACTACTTGGAAAAACCACAACTCCGGGTTTGCCTTCCAAAATGGCAGTAGCCTGCAGCTATGAGCTGCCTCTGTATCCCGGGGGCTCGACCCGCAAACATGCCCACCATGTTGCGAGCTCGAGCTGGATTGAAGGCCCCACGACGACATCGGGGTAAAGGAGACGCCGAGCGTGGCCTCCTCTCCGCCATCTTGACTAGCCTTCGCTGGCGTACGAGTCACCGACATCTCAGCTCGACAGCCACGTGCAAATACGCTCTTGCGTCAGCAAAAAAAAAGTCTGGCGCTTGCCTGCAAAGGCAGAACACACGGGCATCCTAAGAGCAGCGAGTACGAAAACTGCGGCACTTTAACCCGTCCGCAGCGGTAACACGCCGATCGCGACAAATATTGTCCAATCGCGGCGAGCACGAGGCCGAACGTGGCGATTATTGTTTGATCGCGGCGATCACGTCGGGGTTACCAATATTCGAACTTCTGCGGTGCGGGGTTAGGAGAGTGCGAATGCATTAAATAAACTGCACGCTTTTTACCATAACCATAACAGCGGTTGAGTGAGATTTATTCTATCCTTTATACATGAAAGCACGTGGTGTGCAGTAATGGCACCGCGTACAAAAGGGAGGTTAACGCCTCAGGCGCACGCGATGATCTCGACGTTACTTTTATGACTCGCCTCGCGAGCACGCAGCACCCGCTTACGCCGCCGGCACGGCGCAGTCTGATGCCGTGTAGCGATTAGGTATGGGGAAAGTAATGACTTCGTCCCTCATTGGCGGTACTACCGCATTTAGTGTTCGGTTGAGGTTAATTGAACAGCAGGAGCCCGATTGGTAAAGTAAGGAACTTTATTGAAGTGGCGTCCAACCACACGTAGTAACTGGTAATGCAATAACACCAACCAGATTGCTCAAACACTGGACTATTAATTGGACTCTTTAATCCCTCGGACGTCAGCCAACGTACTAGACGCCGAGTAACAATGTGTTAATTACACCACCGACGTGGTGTCCACGTTGAGTCGACTGGACTATACGTAAGAACGTCCACGAAGACTAGTCAGAACGGACTGGGGCGAGCTTGCGTAGCAACTCTCGCACTAGCTCGCCAGATACTCCACTCCATGTACAGTACGCAAGAAGGGGGAAGCTCGCTCCCCACAGCCGGGCGGTCGGTGGCGTGCCCCGGTGGCGCGACGAAGGAACCGTCACAGTTCCAAGCATTACCGCAGCCGCGGGGGCCAAGACACGCGGCGGGAGAAAGAGGGCGTTGCTTCTGAAAATCGGCCGAAAAGAGGACTTAATTCCCAAGCCTGGCTTAATGAATTGTTTGTTTATTTTGTAATGAATACACACTCTTTATGAATTTCAAAGAGAATTAATTCATTTAAAGATTAAATCGACGTGCGTTACGAAAAGTAGCACATTCCATCGTTTCTGACGAATATTAGCACATTTGAATTTCCTCCGCAAAAACTGTCATACAGGGTGTCCCACTAAGGAGTGGACAGCGCGATATCTCTTAAAGTATTGTCGATAAAAATATAAAAAAAATAGGGAATTGCATGGTTCGAGGGGGCCCATTTATTAGCGCGAACGAATTTTGTTTTCGATTATTATTTTAAAAGATACGATGGTCAAGTTCGGTTTTTCAAATGGAACTATTTTTTTTTAAGACCTGAGTTGATAGTGCGTTCCAAGACAAATTCAATAAGCTTTAATGTATACACTTTATTTCCACTGGTTTTTAAGATATTGCGCTTGCAAATTTACTGATTTTCACTGCAAGAAACCCCTCTGGAATGGCAAAAACCGAGGGCGGTCTTACTGGCGCTACGGGTGGCACTGCCTGTTGAAATGGATACTTACCTGCCAAAGGTCTACGCCAGAAATGGCAGGCCCAAAGGCTGGACAATTCTTTTCCGTCAGAAATGCTACTTAGGTAGGTACATCTGCGGTATCGAGAAGCGCATCGTTACTTTTATTTCGCACTTGCTTCTACGCTCGAATGGCCGGTTCTTTTGGCAGGGATGCAAGTTGGATTGGTTAGGTTAGGAGGAGTGAAAATTGCTAGACTAAATTTCAACCATAGGGAGCAGATTGTATCAGAACCAATCCAACTTGCATCCCTCCCAAAAGAACCGGCCATCCGAGCGTAGAAGCAAGTGCGAAATAAAAGTAACGATGCGCTTCTCGATACCGCAGATGTACCTACCTAAGTAGCATTTCTCACGGAAAAGAATTGTCCAGCCTTTGGGCCTGCCATTTCTGGCGTAGACCTTTGGCAGGTAAGTATCCATTTCAACAGGCAGTGCCACCCGTGGCGCCAGTAAGACCGCCCCCGGTTTTTGCCATTCCAGAGGGGTTTCTTGCAGTGAAAATCAGTAAATTTGCAAGCGCAATATCTTAAAAACCAGTGGAAATAAAGTGTATACATTAAAGCTTATTGAATTTGTCTTGAAACGCACTATCAACTCAGGTCTTCAAAAAAAATAGTTCCATTTGAAAAACCGAACTTGACCATCGTATCTTTTAAAATAATAATCGAAAACAAAATTCGTTCGCGCTAATAAATGGGCCCCCTCGAACCATGCAATTCCCTATTTTTTTTATATTTTTATCGACAATACTTTAAGAGATATCGCGCTGTCCACTCCTTAGTGGGACACCCTGTATGTGATTGCTTCGCCACGAAGAATAGCACATTTCGTAGATACTTTGCGGCGAAAACTATCACATTATACTTACTGTTTCGCCACGAAGAATAGCACATATGGAAATTTGCAGCGAAAACTAATGCACGTTTTGGATTATACTGCAGAAACTATCACGTTTCGACGCGTGGTCAGTTTAAATTGTTACAGTACATTTTGCATCAAAGAATTTGAAAATATTTTCGTAACATACGTCGATATAGGGTGTTCCGCGAATACATCGATAAACTTTGCCAGCATACTTGGGATGTTATTCTGAACAAAAAATATCATAAATAATGAATCAACATATTGCATTATTAAACACCGCTATCAAGATATGGACCGAAATACTGATGCGCATAGTTAAGGTGTTATCTTAATGTATAAAGCAGAAAACTTATATGTTTTTATGTTTGTCTGTCACCTAAACATTTTCGAACGGTAAACTCTGGGGTTACGCAATGTATCTTTGCTCATTATGCTTGGTTGATCCAGATGAATTTGACAAAAACAAAGAGAAACTCATCAGAATCTAAATTCCGAGCGCAGCCGGGAAGTAAAGATAGAGAGATTATATTCCCGATCTGATTGAGATCAAAGAGGATAAGATACAGTGGAAGCATCCCATAAGAGCCCGTGTTAAAAAGTAATATACGAGATTCAGCGCTCTCTGGTGGTTCAGGCCCTCAAAATTTCAATAAAAGAGGCAATATTTAAAATTTTTAAAGTTAGGAATGAATAAATTAAAATATTAATTACAGGAGAAATAATGAAAAGAACTGTAAATTTGATATTATGTTAAAATTTATTAATGGTGAATTGGCATTATGAATATTACAGACATATTACATACATTACATTACATATACATATATAAATAAAACATAATAAATAAAGTTAAATTAATTTTTAAAATTATACATAAAGTATAAGTATAAGGAAATAATTGAAGGTGAAAAGAGATTTCTTTATTGATATTAATTTCATAAACTTCATGATTTAATAACATTGAAAGTTAGGTTATTGCTTGAAATCATTATACGTACATCATGAAATTTGCAGGTTCTGACAAAAATTGGTGGTGATTTTTGTCTTTGCCTTGTGATCTATAGCATCCTTTAACCTGACAACGAACCATTTCTTACACTTTCTTCACCTTTAAATCAACAAATATCCCAAGCCCACTACAAAGAGCTACAAATGGCTACCAATTGCTACAAACAGGTGTCAAAGTTTGGCTTGGCTTTTTTACCTCCCATTCTGCTACCCGCAAACTGAATAATATTGAGCCTGAACAGACAGGAGTCGCTTGCATCGCATATTTCTGTTTCTACTCTATCTTATCCTCTTTGATTGAGATGAGCTATTTTTCACAGCTTGGTTTTTCAATTGAAAAGTCTGAAACGATTCCTTAATATGTGCCCTGATAACAGAAATGCCTGATTTTTTTCAAAATTTTTCATCCCCTAGTATAGGAAAAATTCGGCAAAAACCTGATTTTCTATTTTAACCCTTTATTACCTCCCGGGTCGAACAAAGCTGAAACTTGGCACAAATTGTTCTTTTTTTTACAAGCTTTCGAATGAGTCATCACGAGTTGAATTTAGTTCAGGGGCACATTTGACCATCTTACCCGGCTATACTCTTTGTTGATTCGGAAACAATTGGTTTCCAGATCCATGTTCAGCAACACTATGCTATGTAGTTTACTGAGTACTACATACATGCAATGCACGTACCATGAATTTGTAAACATCATGTATAAAATTGTTGTTTAAATCACTTCTAATACACAACATACTACTGAAAATTTCGATGATCTTACTAGGACAGTCCAGAGCATGGCGTTTTATATTTAATGAGAGGTTTGCTTAACGCTGTTCAACGTTGTTTTGAGGACAATACACTGACAAAATCGTATTTATATATGCGTGTGCTTGATTTATTGTCAGTAGTAACTCAAGAAAATTACCCATACCACATCGATAAGGTATTTCAAATAAGCATTACTGAATAATACATTGATTCTACAATAACATATTGTGACTTTTATTACACTCTCAGGTTGATTCTAACGACAAGTTGTATGGATCGGATAAAAAATTTATAAGTGAAGTGAACAAAATATGTACAAAGATTGTAGAAGAGATTTTGTCTCACTTAAAATATCTTGGATCTACTGATCAGTTTGAGAAACAAGCCATTCTTGCTCTTGAACTTTTTAATTGTTTTGTCATTAGAGCCGACTTACGTGATCCACCATTAGCACACATGGCTGTGAATTTATGGAATTTATCTCAACGACATGGTTTTACAGATTCGAAAGTGAAGGTAAAACAGAGCAATGCTTTTCATACGTGAAATGTTTGACGAATAAAATGAAAGTTTTTTTTTCTTTATAGATGAAAATGATAGCTTATATGGTACAAAAGAGTCATCATAAAGAGTATGAGCATTTTACGGATATTCTGAAAAAGATGTCGAAATGAATGTGGAATGTAAGTGTAATAAATAAACGAACAAAGATTGGAACTATATCTACTTTGTTAGAAGGGACGTATAAAACATGGGCGTATGGTTCAAGATTTCATTGTAGTAGCTCTTTTAGAGGATAAATTAATTGTACATTGAGGTTCTCTTAATTGTAGTCAAACATGTCGTATTCACGGAATAATAAAGATAATTTGTATAAGGGTCTCAGCAGTTTGGAACACATTTTTTACGGTATCTACTGTCAAAATAAACTAGATTATACTATAAAATATTAACAGATTTTTCATATAAATATAAGTGAGATTTATATTTTAAGAATGTAGTAGTACTGTAGTTGACTTGTTCTATGATACGATAAAATTTCTATACAAAAATAATGTACTGATTCCAAAGATACAAATACATATGCAGCGCTTACACAAATATTATGTATTCTAAAATTGTATTATTTTTTTTAATGGAAGACTTGATTTTGGAAGGCATAAGCAATGTACTCCAAAACGTAATATGCTTATATCATTACGTCTTTAAAACTGATCGCAGAGCGTCTAAAAATGTATCTGCGTGATGTTCCGTGAACGTTAAGGCAGGCCTTAATCTTATCGTTTCTGCTCCACAGCCACCAGTCTGGATGCCTATGCAATAAGGTATTCCATTAAACTTTATTGATATGAACTAATTGTTCAGAAATATTAGACAGCTCCTTAACCGTTTCAATGTCCGAGTATTACGGGCGTGTGCCGCTTACTCTTTTCACCCCAAAATATAAAAATGCTTAATGACGATGCTGTTTGCAATGAAAAACTAATGCCTATAAAAATATAGGTTGATTAAGTGTGAAAATGAAGACATGAAAGTATAACATATGTATAAAGAATGATGCTCATTGTATTGTTTGGAATGTTGGGAGGCCATTTCGAAGATTCGTTTTTACGTGTTTGAAAGTGAACTTTTAACGGATGAATATGCCGGAAGTGTGCCATGATATCTTTTGGTTGGTTATTATAGAGTTTTCCAAGTGAGTGGGCATAGAGAGCTATTATTGAGTTTTAATTAATAGTCTAAAAAGTACCATGTAGCTATGCATGTTACTGACCAGTGTTACCAACCCTACGGATTTTTTACCTTAAATTATTTAATACTATTAATATGTATAATTTTAAAACTAAGGTAATTCGAAATTGATAAAACAAAAGATTCTGATTAAAGAAATTATTTACTGTTTAATTTGAACCATTGATTTTACGATCCAAACCGCCGATTTTACTTTTTTCCACTTCACTACAAGAGTATTTCATTGCACTTATAGCGAATTCGGTACCTCGCACAGACTGCACTGTAGCCAGAAAATGACTTGGATTGGTTTTTTCTGATAGAAACGAAGATAGCTCTATAAGAATCAACCAATCCAAGTCAATTTTTGGCACCAGTGCAGAGTCAGTGCGAGTTACCGAATTCGCTATTAATCACTGGAATTCGAGCTATTATTTTCTAGTTCTACTACCCTGTATTTTGAACCAGTACAATAGGAATTAGCAAAGTTGATTTCAGAATCTTTGCATGTTAACTTTTTTCGTAATATCTGAATTTTTGTTGTGACAATAATTTTTTTTGAGGATGTTAGGGGAGGGTCGAAATATAAGATTTCTAGAAAGGATTTGGGAAAGGACGGTTTGCATGAGCA
The DNA here is from genome assembly GCF_050908995.1 of Andrena cerasifolii. Classification (NCBI taxonomy): domain Eukaryota; kingdom Metazoa; phylum Arthropoda; class Insecta; order Hymenoptera; family Andrenidae; genus Andrena; species Andrena cerasifolii. The sequence continues at coordinate 1,637,557 of NC_135125.1, read as the reverse complement.
AGGGAAATAGCTTCTTTCATACAAGAAAATCCGTAGATCAACTAATTTTTCAAAGGGGGATCTACGGAATTCTACGGAATGTTGAACTTTTCTCTACGCATTTTCAAAAATCTGAGTTGGCAACACTGTTACTGTCATTCTCGCTCTCGTATTAATTAAATATAATCGAAATCATTTCATCCTATCAGGACACCATATGTTAAAAATATAAAAATAATTATAGAGAAGTATAAAATGCTGAAGAAAATGTTGCCACTTAACATGTTGGAGCATTATGATGTTATCAGTGATATTGACGGAAAAATTAATTTTGAAAGTAACAAAAATATGAATGGCAGTGACCTACTAACTCTAAAAGGCAATACGGGTGTAAAACAAATTACCATTTGAACTTGTTATAAATGTCGGTAGTGACCGACAAGCGAGGCATGGACAATGAAACGGTTAATACTTAAGTGTATGTAGTTAAGCCATATAGAGCAAATTATAATTACCCTTGCTCAAGAGTTTCTTTATTATTGTGTCTCGAAGTTCGGAAGAAGCACAATTAAAGGCAATAAATGTTCCACGTCCACGAATTGAATTAATCATAGCAGAACATTCCGTTTCCAATTTTAGCAGTTGTTTTAATGTGTAATCTCCGACGCGTGTTACTCTATCCAGAAGATTTTCACTCCTCATTGTTTTCAAAACTGCTTCAAGTAATATTACTTTACTAGGGTCTCCCATCCAAGTATTAAATACACGGTATGGCTGCTTGGGTCTGTAAGAGATACATCGAAATATTCAGTACACCCATTGGAAACCATATATTGTTAAACAATGCACAGTTTCAAATCATTTACTTGAAAGATTCGGAGTGATAATAGCCGCCTAGCTGCATTTTTTTACTGAAAGTCACTAGGTCTGGCGGAGATTCTAATTCAAAATGTTCATGGCACCACATTTTTCCGGTTGGCCCACCACCTGTTTGTACTTCATCAAATAATAAAGCTGCTCCATGCTAAAGTGGTAATAAGCATTGTTATTTGTAACATAATTGTAATTTTTTTGACATAATATGACTTTTTAAGCGTAATAACGATATCAAAAATTCAGATATTTAAATATATAAAGTGTTTAGTAAAAGGTGGTACGACCAGAAGTGTGTTGATTCCCACATAGCACAGGCGTCTTACAGACGTCACTTGTACGTCCGTTATATTATAGATGAGTCTAGAGGTCGAATGATGACATTTGTATCTTTTATAAACATTTAAGATCAATACCTATATTCCTAAAATTTGAAATAGTTTACAAGTGTTTTGGGGTAGTTGCAAATAACGATCATAAGCGGGAGGCTTAGGTTCGATTCCCCGTCAAGACGTCTTTTGAACGCCTTTAAGACGTCTGCGTGCTATCTGGGATCTGACTAAAAATTGAAAAAATGTGGAAGAGTCATTCCATGCGAACTTGGACAGATTTCGGAGTAAGTTTTCGTAGATTGCTGAAATTTGAATATTTTGTAGTCTTTAAGTGATATTTAAACGTACCTCGAAGGATTTTTCAAAATTTTGAAAAATGTCGATTTTACAGCTGTTTGAAGTTAAGTGCTAACTTTTTTTCAATACATCATAGCTATGGAAGTAGTAAACGGATGGAGATGAGCTTTACGCTGCTTATAGAGAAGACATTGAAGTTTTAAGAAAAAATTATTTCAGTTAAAAAAATAAATTTGAACCATTTTTGTGCAATTATTTTAAACAAATGCAGGTTTTTAACATCGGGCGCGATTTTAGATATTTGAAAAAAGGAAAATATAGTTCTATCCTTCCCCTTGATGGACAAATTTTCAAAAATATGGACATTTTAAAATTGGCCCTGTGAAAATTGCCGAAAGTTGACGCTGCGTCGCCCAGCACCGGCTTGACTGGTCGGACCGTGCAGTACTCGCAGCGGCCAAGCGGATATATCTCATATTCTTATATAGGATTCTCGAAAATGGTAAGTATTTGAAAAAACTGAAGGGGAAAACTCTTACTGTTTATTATATACAACATAATACGGTATCTCAATTTTTGTTGTTCGCAATATTTTCCTTGAAACGAGGGTGACTTTTAGTTTTTTAAATGGAATGCTATATATTTGATTACCCAATATGAAAGCGACTGTAAAAACAAATTCAACTATATGGTATACTACGACCTTCAAGGCCACACAAGGTTAGGAATGAAGTAAAAATATTGAACTATCTATCTACTAAATTGAGTTTCTTCCTTTCATTCCTAACCTTGTGTGGCCTTGAAGGTCATAGTATACCATATTGTTGAATTTGTCTTGACAGTCGCTTTCATATTGGGTAATCAAATATATAGCATTCCATTTAAAAAGCTAAAAGTCACCCTCGTTTCAAGGAAAATATTGCGAACACCAAAAATTGAGATACCGTATTATGTTGGATATAAAAAACAGTAAGAGTTTTTCTCCTTCAGTTTTTTTTTCAAATACTTACTGTTTTCGAGAATCCTCTATAAGAATATCAAGTATAGCCGTTTGACCAGTCGAGCCGGTGTTGGGCTACGCAGCGTCAACTTTCGGCAATTTTCACAGGGCCAATTTTAAAATGTCCATATTTTTTAAAAATTGTCCATCACGGGGAAGGATAAAACTATATTTTCCTTTTTTTCAGATTTTTAAAATCGCGCCCGATGTTAAAAACCTGCATTTGTTTAAAATAATTGCACAAAAGTGGTTCAAATTTTTTTTTAACTGAAATAATTTTTTCTTAAAGCTTCAATGTCTTCTCTATAAGCACCGTAAAGCTCATCTCTATCCGTTTACTACTTTCATAGCTATAATGTATTGAAAAAAAGTTAGCATTTAACTTCAAACAGCTGTAAAATCGACTTTTTTCAAAATTTTGAAAAATTCTTTGAGGTACGTTTAAATATCACTAAAGACTACAACATATTCAAATTTTATCAATCTACGAAAACTTATTCCGAAATCTGTGCGAGTTTTTGTAAATAAAGAATTCTTTCAAAATCGATATTCTTGAAAACAAACTTGTTGGGAAAAACGTTATTCTACGATTTTAACTTGCTTTTTAACGTACCGCCAATACCGTTCTAATTGTACCACCTATTATGAAACATCTTGTATACAAACAAATACTACCTTTTTTGTTATACGCTGTAATTCTCGAAAAAATTCAGGTGATGCATGATTATCACCTCCTTCAGCTTGAATTGGTTCCACTATTACACCAGCAACTGGTATTTTTTTCTCAACCTTATATTTGTGAAATAAGTCCTCAACCTGAAAAATGATTATTAAGAAGCTATTTGATTGACAGGATAGGTATTTAAAATATGGGGCACATTAGATAAATGAATTAACAGTATTAATACATTCGATAAAAACAAAAATAGTTAAAACATACTTCAGCTAAACAACGTTTATCTTCTTGCTCATTTTCTCGAATATGTTCATTTAAGGGATACTTGTATACAGGAAACGAAGCAATGGGCCAATCAAAAGCCGGTATATCTATTTTATGAATGTATTTACTGTGTGTGGTTGTTAGGGATCCCAATGTCCTTCCATGAAATGCACCTATTATCAACATTATTTTTTCATTTTATTGAATGCGTAAACAATATTCTAGTTTAAAATTTAATTTACTGCGTACTTCTTCTTCTTAAATATAATTACTTTTGAACGAAAGTATTGAGAATTGTGGTGTGCCAGGGATTTGGTTCATTAAACAAGTTTCCATTTCTTCCTTCGTGAATGCTGCACCGTTTCTTTGCTTCTCGGCGTACCAAATAAAAATGGCCTTGAAAGCATTTTCATTAGAGCAAGATCCACACATCATTGTTGTGATATGAGATAGTCCTGGAGGAACAACCTGTACATAGATTAAAGGTGAGTCTTAAAATTCAGCCAGCCAATAAAATTTATTTTCTAAGCAATGACAAGAGACACTAATGAAGGAAAATATTGTATGTACGGTTTAGTAAACGTCAACAATAATTGTCTAGTGACATTAGGATTTGTCTGGGGAATAATTCCCAACAAACTACAATTTTGTACGGACCTTTATTTCGTCGTTTTAAAGAATATGTCAAAAGTCCCCATCGATGCGACATCTGCTAAAAATTTTACAGAGGGTCAATGGTAAAAAATAAGTTTTTCGCGAATATCTCGTTATCTATCAGTTTTACGACAAAAATAGTCATTGTGAAATTTGTAGCTTAGGAAATTCTCTACAAAAAGGATTTTATGAAATTTTTTCGTAGGAGTAACTATTTTCATGTATGACGACTTACAAAGTTTCAACCTTCATACTTATGACAAGGTAATATCTCAAACCCGGAAATTCAAAAAAATATTTTTTTCTGCTGCCCAAATTCACACTAAGCGGGTGGATTTGACCCCTTATTGCTCCTGAACTGTAAAAGATAGAAACAACGTTTTCAGAAAAAAATTTACTTCTTTTAATTAGGACTATTATTTGGTACCTTACTGGAAAATGGAGGTCAATTTCACCCGTGAATGGGTAAAATAGAGATTCGCGAAAGGGTATCTGGCAAAGAGCTGTAAGTTGCAATACGTATATCCTTTTTATATCACATGTACTTATAGGTGAAAAGACACTCTATAACGCTATGTATTCCGCCTAAAGGTCGAGTTTCCTAGCCGCGATTGGCGGCGGCGGCCGGCGGTCGAATCCTAACCACCGCTCTTTTGGAGAAGCATGCATCCGTTTTCCTAATCGCGTTTTCGACCGGCCGCGGCCGCGCGTCTGCTACAGCAGCAACCTAGGCTACTGGAGACGCAACACAATGGGATGAGTGTTTGTTTTCCGCCACGATGGCGTAATCTCCTAACCGTTTGACTCCTCAAAACTGAGTGCTCATCGTGGCTGCGCTGCGATCCAGCATCACAGTGGGACAGAGTCCCAAAAATAAGGAAACAAGTCAGAATTCAAAAGTTATGGGATTATGTTTTTTTATATATATGTTATGCGATTATGTATTTTTATATATTTCTTGTAAACTAATAATATGAGCTCCAAAAAAAGGGAAAAATATTGTGGCGTCTACTTCTGATCTGTGTGTAAACACGTGTCAAAGTTTGTATGTTTTTTCTTGTGGAAAGTTTTGAATCGAGTCTTTTAAATTTTTATGATATAAAAGACAAATTTTTTGGGAACCGAAATGAGTAGTACCGTTTTTGGTAAGCAATGTACGGTAGATACTTTACAATGTAAGGCGCATAACAGTTTCAAATGATTCGTTTTTTTTAGTTTCTTTAATTCCTATGATGTTTTCATGAAGCAATTCGACGTATAAGTTACTCTGACATGGAAAAACGACGAAAAAATTGGTTTTTAATTTTTTTAACTGCGGCGCACCAAATTGAAAAATCTGAAAAAATTCAGGACAATAGTAACAATGATACGCACTTACAGTAAAAATATAATTATAGTGCCAAGACTGCTTCGATACACAATCGGCATTTTTCAGCATTTTTTGGCGTTTTTTATTTTTCACAGCTTAGTTTTTCAATTTAAAAATCTGAAACAATTCTCTAATATCTGCCCCGATAACAGAAATGCCTCTGATTTTTTTCAAAATTTGTCATCCCCTTGTATAGGAGAAATTCGGCAAAAAACTGATTTCCTATTTTTGCCCTTTACTACCTTCCGGGTGGAGATACGAAGTTGAAATTTGCCACAAATGTTTCTTTTTTTAATAAGCTTTCGAATGATTCATCGTGAGTCGAATTCGGTTCAAGGGCACATTTGACCATCTTAACCGGCTATACCCTTTATTATCTGTTTACACTGGCATATTCTACAAACTCTCTTCCAATATTTAAGACTAAATCGAATTTTCTACCGTTCTTAGTTTTCACGTAATACCCAATTCTTGCCCAAAATCGTCCGTTTTTACAAAAACTCATGTTTCTCAAAAACTGAGGGTGATAGAGCCATTCTACTTGCGGATTCGTGTTTGGAACGTGAAACTCTACAAGGACCGCCCAGTGTTCATTGCAGAACAAAATTCGTGTTAAACAGTGTAATTCAAGCAAAGTATGTGTCTTCACTTTTGTCAGTAAGCGCATGCACACTTCACGATTGGTTGTGTGGAAAGTTTTCGCATCACATAGGGCAAACATTTAAACTCATATTTTTTGGGTTTAGATGGGGTATATTGATGGAAACTACACTTTCCTCCCAACCCTTAGAGTTTTTCATAAATGTTTATGTATGCTGAAAGACTATAACCTTTTTTATCAAAAAATTTTTTAATAAGGGCCAATTCATCAATACTTGTTCTCTCCTCGCGGGTGCCTTTATTATCAAATCTCAAACATCGTAATAAAAAGCGAAATCGTTTTATGGATATCGTCAGTCGAAATATTTCTATTCCGGACCCCTCTGATTTGCATAGTTCTTCCACATTGAAATGGTTCGATTTTAGCATCCCAATGTTACGTACGCAGACTTATCGATATTTTAACCCTTTTGGGTGTCTGGAATGCACGTGATCCGACAGGGTTCTCGTTTCCTGCAGTGGTGTGGTGCAGCCGAGGTTTTCGACGAAAAACTGATGTAGGATCACGGAAAAAAGGGAGCCTCGAAGACGGGACTCGAGAACCCGCGATCTTCAGTTTCGTTGCGCGCTGGCCAGCCAGCCGCCTTAGCCACCTCGGCTACCGCCGACTCTCCGGTCTTAGCATTCTGTGTCCTCTCTTATGGTGGTGGTGGTTCCTGATCCCTCACTGATATTCAATCAAAGGCATTCATGTCCTCCCCACTTTCTAAGCCCAATTTCTTAGTATAAAAAGAGCGACGAATGCATACTCGGGGGCTCACTCTAGTTCAGTACGTTTAGAAGACAGAGGTTTAGCAAGATCGACTCCCATTCCTTTTTGAGTATATAACATAATCTAACCATACAGTACGTAATGTTACTGTTAGGCATTACATATTTATTACACTGTTTGAGGCTTTCGCATTTCTCTGTGCGCCAAAATGAGTACTTTATTAATTGTAAAAACCGAACTAATAGAATATACTCTGTTAGTTCTTACTCTGAGCTTCTTATTAGAATCCAATTATTATTTGAATTTCTAGCGTGAGATAAACCCACAGAGATAAGTCTTTGCCACTCGTAGTGTATCACATTATATGGTTATGAGGAACTAACATTCCTAGTGGCTCCCGGTGATAGCAGACACCGGTTTGTCCGCTACTAACAAATTTTAAAACTGCCACAAATCCTCGGCAACAATTGTTGAAATTGTATGGAAACATATATGGATTACGCTGTTTCAAAATTATTTAAACATCCAGTTCAGATTTCACGTGAAAAAAAAAACGAATTTTAAAAAACATTCATATTTTTGTTTATAACTTCTTTCTAATTGTTTAAACAATTGATAAAACCTTTACGATTTGATAAATCTAATTAAAAGAAGTAAGTTTTGTCTTGAAACTTTTTTTCTATCTCTTATAGATTGCGTGTTACAAAATACTATCGAAAAATAGTCGAATCTTCAGGGGTTAATTTCACCCCCTTAGAGTGATTTTGGGCAGCAAACAAAAATAGCGTTGTAATCAGAAGGAAATCCCCTACATATCCACAAAGTTTCAGAATTTTTTGAATTTTCGAGTTCGGGATTTCCCTTGTAACCCCGGTTTTCTCGTCTCCACCAAGGCGAGCACGAACAAAAACATTTTCTCGCGAACATGTTAGCTAACACACTGTTCGCCTCGGTGTGGACGCCAAATAACAGTGTTCGCTAACAAATGACCCTACTAATAGGCGATAAATCTTCCGGATGGCCACGGTAGACGTGGAGAGAGGGTGTTCTCGAAAAAAATTCGGTGATCCACCAGGCTCGAACATTTGTGACGAACATCAGCTGTTTTCTCGTTCTTGTCCCTTTTCAAACCCACGAAACTTGGGCCTTGCTATCCCTTTCCATTATGGGACTGCTCGTAAACAAGCGATCCTCTACGACCACCCGCCGACAGGTACTCCACAGAAATAGCATGCGTGACAAGCACGAATAAAATTTTTATATTTTTTATTTTAACAAAATGAGAATATTTCCAACGTATGGATGAGATATTTCTAATAAAAATAATACCAAACACGACGCAATTTGGACAAATTTGAGTCCCGCTGATAGGGTAAATCCGGGAGACGCGGTCGACCTAATATAAAATGGCTATTAAAACTAATGTAGACATTACTTATTTTATCAGAACGAACCTATATGTTCAAATTTTGTGCTGATTCAGAAAAAAATGGTCGATATTTGCTTTAAGACAATATTTATGTAAATAGGGTTGAAAACTGAAGTCATGACATCTGACCACCTCTCCCGAGGTGCCGGGAGAAATGGTTTTCCTAGTTAGCAGAGACCACTCACATAATTATTCGTGGAAAATTGACAAAGGATAAAGCAACATTATTTATGAGTGAATACAACTACAGATTCATTGATATTTAATTTGTTTACACTAAACAAGTAAAGAACACATCAAAGAAAAAGTGAACTACCTACTGGCGATTAGCAAGGCAAATGAATACGAAAGTGAATAAATAAACTAAATGAACAAAAATAATAATAAAATAATAGTAAAAAATAAAAAATAAACAAAAATAATAAAAAATTCATAACTCGACCATCTCTCCTTCCTGCAACAAGAGATGGTCTTCTCGTTAACTTTGAGAGGAAGAGTTAATATGGCCAAATACACTTTGACTGCATTATCCCTCAATATCTCTACTATCGTATTATCCCAAACATTAAACGAAAATAAACTTAGAAGTATATTTTAAATACGATTCTATACACCACTGTTTGACAAAACAGCTCTTTTGTTAAATAACCTAGGTTAAATGTAACCTCAATTTACCATTTAAAGCTTATAAATCCAGAAAAACATAGAAGGAACCGCCAGAATGGTCGTAGAGGGTCGCCTGTTTACGAGCAGTCCCACAATGGAAAGGGATGCGGATCGCCAGGTATCGTCAGAAATGTTCGTTCGCTGCGTTCCTATCGTCGCGAACATCCTCGAGATGTTCAATGTTTTTGCTCGTGTTCGCCTTGGTGGAGACCCGGGGTAAGACGCTTATATTTAGCTCCGAGTTCACTATGTCTATTACAAAGTTTACCAATTCACAAATATACACTACTTCAAGCACTCTGACTCTGGCTTTCTGACTCTGTAACTATTTCCGACTGCGTCAACCGGAGGCACTCACTTTTATATCGAATGCTACGATCTTCTTTTGTCGGACTCTTCTGTGCGGGTCACGAAAATTCTCGAATCTGAGAGTTCCAGAATCTCAATCTTCTGCAGCGTGTGCATGTAACAGAGCGTGTCTTCGGGAAGCTCAATACACGCGTGCATACAGACATACCCTTTCCACGCTTCTTTGTCGAACATTCTATTTATTTTTGTAGGTGGTCACTACAGAATACCTTATTATTAATTTTGAAACAAAACCACTCTTCAAAAAAGTGTACACGATTGGGTGATTGGAATTATCTGGTTCGTCCAGTCAGCGAATGAAAAATATTATTTCTTAGGCTAAAATAATCAGCTTGAGTGAGAATGGGCACTGAAGATTCAGAATGAGAACTAAAATATTTTACATCATTGGGCACGTCGGTCTATGAGATCGTACGCGCCCACTCTAGGGTTGAGATAAAATAGAAATTTAATTTTTCATACATCGTTCGCCGACTTCGAATGTCGAATGTAGATAATCTGCAGCGCCACTCGCTAAGCGCAATTCAAGACGAGGATGATTACTGTATTAAGCGGCCTGTAGACGATCCATATTATTGCTCAATATTCAATATTGCACAATATATTGACCGTCTGTGGATCATATTGAAAGGTTGTACAATAATAGTGAAGGGTTGCGCGATGATATTGAAAGGTTGTACAATATATTGCGTGAATGAAGAAAAAAATCTGCCCCTAGACGCTCAATATATTGTTGAATATTCATATTGCACAATAATATTGACCGTCTGTGGGTCATATTTTGAAGATAGTACAATATACTGTGAGAATCAAAACGGTTTTGATATTTCTTGTGCAATATTGAATATTGCACAATAATATTAACCGCCTATGGATCATATTGGAAGATTGCACAATATATTGTGTAAATCAAACTGTCTGCACAAGTATTGTCCGCGGGTCGACGGTAGACAACGGTACATACCATAATATTGAACGTAAGTAGCCCCTAGACGCTCAATATATTGTGCAATATTCAATACTGCACAATATTATTGACCGTGTGGGGCACCCAATCATAAATATTGTGCAATATATTGCGGAATAATATGGACCGTCTACAGGCCGCTTCACGCACAGAGGAGAAGATGAGAGGGAAGGTAACCAGCTGGAGAGGTCCCATCCACGGACATTACAGTTCTAAAAGATCCTACAGACGTTACGATTTTTCGTACAACCTGTTGTACGGCACTTCTATAAATTATAATGATAAATTACAAAGTGCATCCACGTTAGGCGATTAATTGGAGACAATTTCAGCTTTGACCGAATAATATTGGACGTACCCGAGTGAATTTGATTCCCACGGGTACAACAGGTCATTGCACCTGTAACATATCTGTCGTATGACAGATGCCACGAATGAAAAATCGTAACATTTGTGCAACCTTTAAAGGTCTGGGCACACATATGACTTCCGTGTCAGGTCTGTGTCAGTTCCGTGTTCGTGCCGTGTCACTGACTTTGCTGACTACTATTGAGAGATATCCGCATTCTATAGCAGGCCTGCTCTGCCCCATTACAATAATTAAAAATAATCAGAATTGTATCACGTGTGGTGTATTTTCATTAGAAAAACACCAGCAACCCATTGGTGATAGGTACTTGTATGAAGATCTAATACGACATATAGAAATTGACATTTTCATTATTGAATGTCCTATCGCTGTTTTTGTCTTTATAGCTCTACAGTTTCGGACCCCCAGAGCACGTCGTTCGAGAACTTCGAGCCGAGAACCCATCAGGATCATAAAAAAGGTCCCATTCAAGCGATTTCAAGACAGCGTCAGTGAAAAGCCCAGAATGTTGTGGATAACGAATTTTAGTGGGGGTATGGATACAGATTCGACACTGACGTCACTGACATGGACAAGTGTCAACTGCTCCATTGTAAAGGAAACGATACTTTCTAACGCTGACACTGGCGGCACGGAACTGATGTGTGCACCCAGATCTTAAGCGTTTGATGCTGTGCAACATACCCCTTCATGAAGTAAAATTCCTTTTAGTCTGCTTGGCCAATCCTTTCCAGGAAAAACGCCTAATGCTGGTCTGTTTGCTATAATTTTCTATTAGAGCAATTAAAAGATAATTTAATCATTATTCTTATTTTTAGTTTTATTGTTGTTTATCTTATTACTATAGTTATTGTTGTTAGATTTATGGATTGTAGTATCTATACCAACAAATCAAATTTAATCTGCAAATCTGATTTCACTATAAATTTTATATAAGAAATTAAAGGGAGTTATACACAAAATTAATTTACTGTTCTTTTTGTTCAATACGGTTCTTTCTTTCACGGAAAAACGATTTTGTACAACTTTAGGAAGAATTGTATAGAGAATATGAAATAGGGAAGAATCTGTATAAGACAGCTTACCTGATTAACAGGATCGGCGAGAACTTTTAACATAGCTGGATGATTGTAGCCCAACGGCATTGATGAAATTTGCATATAGAGATCGAGCAGAGCATTACCATCGACATCCATTATATAATTACCTGCCGATTTTTCGTAATCAGCAAAGAATTGTACGGAACTGGCTTGCTGAATCATAGATTGGAAAATATAATTAATTTTATTTCTAGTATTCATGTTTGGGGAAGATCAATCGTTATAATGAATACGATTCATTTTGTTACTCAGTTAGATTAGGGCAATATTTCACTTGTACATTTTGCAGGTTCCTGCTAACCAATAAGAATTAGTCTTTTACTTTATTTAATAAGGTAAGTTCGGGTAATAAGTCCCACCTAAGGTTCTATAATTTTTTAAAAAAAAGTTGTACATATTTTTGAAAACTTTTTTTTTATAGAACTCTATGGACATTCAACTATACATTGTAATATTAGTGACAATATATGAATACAACAAATAAGGAAATTAATAGGATTTTAAAAACCTTGTAAACGGGCCTTATATTCTGTAGTGCAGGTAATAAGGCCCAACTATTTAATATATACAATTCGGGCAAACAAAGACCTCAGGTGTGAGCCCAACGCATTCCTCCTGTATCCAGGTGAGACACATGACACACTGTCGCATATTTGTCCTGAATGCAGTTCTGCATAATTTGCAAAACCATCTGTTTGCAGAGTTACCGTTCACATTTTCTCTGGAGGTGGATGGCATGGGCTCTTGTTCACACACTCTTGTCTTTTTTCTTCCGGTCGAAGTGGTACATGCTTTAAAGCTCTTTTCAATATCGGTCCTGCTTTGGAAGAGGTCTCTGCCCACGTAATATTTTGGTGGGCCTTATTATCTGATTTGTCACTTCCTCATTGCCGAGGTTATGTGTTAAGGGGACTAGGCAGTCAGATCGCTCGAAAATCAAGTATTTTTTGCGAATTAATTACAAGGAGATGAATACAAATTGTGACTAGTACTTTTGGGTAATATTTGTTAATACTACAAACAGTAAAAAAAAAAAATTATTTGAATAATATATACATATATATGACAGCGCTACAGTTGCCTGATATGTAGGTCTTTTGTCGGGGGTGCCTGTAATTTTGCAGTGATTCTGGCCGTAAGAAAGTCAATTGTGAAATGTGCTCTGAAAATGATACTTTGCCCTGACCCCCATTCTGCCCTGAACCTATTAAAAAATAAAAAAATCAAAATTATAAAAATGGCGGCTGTAAAACGGCAAATTTTAAAGAAACTTGATTTTTCGCCAGGGAAAAGAGCCATTTAATTTTTATTTTTGTCAAAACAGAAGTTTTCACAGACTTACGCTTAGGTTTAGGTCGTAACTAGATATGTTTCACATATACTGATTTTTTTTCAAATCGACTTGTACCTCCGTTTTTTCGCAATCACTGTAAAACGAAGAAGAAATATGATTCCAAGAAAAACGCGTTTGAGGTTTCGAAAGAGGAATTAATGTACCTGCGTGCGCGCAGTAACGGTTTATGACGCACTCGACCTTTTCGGCTGTAAAATCCTTAATTTTGCGAATTTTATCATAAACCAAACGGCATTTTACTCGGGAAGGGTGGTACTTTCGAAAAATATAACAAAAAAATCGAGTTTCTGACTGCTTAGTCCCCTTAAACGTGCACTTTACAAAATCATCAATTTTTTGGAAATATGTTGTCAACATATATACTTATACATACCTACAGTTGTACAGTAATTGGATAATGTGTACTCCTAATACAAAGCCAAGACACCAACGTAATTCTTATAACTGCAGCAACACTAGTTGTGGAGGAAACATTTGTTGAATTTACAGCCGGCAAATGTTATATTAATCGCATGGGGGTTCTTCGAGTGACATTTCATACGTAGTAAATGCAATAGATGGCATTAACAAGATTGTGGATTGACCTACCAAGGATAAATTACAGGAGGGCCTTATTACCTACTGGGCCTTATTACCCGAACTTACCTTACTAGGGAACATCCCGAACCCGGAAATTCGAAAAACTCTGAAACTGTGAATATGTAGGGAATTTCCTCCTGATTACAACCCAATGTTTGTTTGCTGTCCAAATTCACTCTAAGGGGGTGTAATTGATTCCTAAAAATCCGGTTACTTTACGATTTTGTGGTATAACTCGTGAACTGTAATATAATTTTTTTACCAAATGATAGATCTAATTAAAAGAAGTAACTTTTGCCTTGAAACTTTTTTTCTGTCTCTTACAGTTTGCAAGTTATAACACAAAATCGGAAAATAGACGTATTTTCAGGGGTTAATTTTACCCCCTTCGAATGAATTTGGGCAGCAAACAAAAATTGCGTTGTAATCAGGAGGAAATCCCTTACATATTTATGAAGCTTCAGAATTTTTGTAATATTCCGGTTCTGGATCTTTCCTTGTTAGTTACATTTATTATAACTCCTGAATATTGCAAGTAAAATGTTTCGCCTTAAAAAGTAGTCATTATTGAGAAACATTTTAAATAAATTCTTAACTCGACATACAAATTTAATGTAAAAGACACTTTATTTGTATCTTACAACGCGTAAAATAGCTTCCCTTTATAAACGATTTTTAAATCAGATGTCATGGTAAGTTGCATTTACAATGTATCTATGTTCTTTATCAAGTAATAAATATTGACTTAAATTAATTAAACAATATGTTCAACGTACTTGAATCGTATCGAGCTCCTGTAATAAACTACGTGATCGAGGTCCCGGTATTTCTGTTGTGACTACCGGCTTTTTTGGTTCCTCTGATAAAAATCCAGTTATGCACCTTTTCCATGGTGTTGCGTGGACTAGATGGGATACATAAAGGAATCGATTTAATTTTAAACATGGAATGCACTTAAATGATATAAGAAATCGACTCGATTAGTGTTTATTTATTCATTAAACTATGGACACATTTAAATAATTAAATTCTTGCAAATACAATATTTAGGTACCTATGTTTAAAATTATTTTATTTACTTGGTAAATATATGTACATACGTCCACTTAAAAGTACAGTTTATGCAGAGTACAGACATACATCACCTATCATTAATCTATAATTCAATTTTTATTAACGCAAAAAGTTACAAAACATAGAACATAAGAATAAATGTAATATATAGAAAATATTATAATTCGTTTTGAAGAATCAATTCTTTCTGTGAATATCAGATGCAGGATTGTGCGTTTCCATCACGATAACATTCGCCTTAGCTAACAGATTGCAGTGTACACATATATATATATATTTTGTCTACTTAAATCACGTTATTCCAATCCTCCCGTTTAATAGACGGAACGTTTCGTTTCATTGATGTCAGTTAAGGGTAATTGCTTGGTACACAGTATATGTAGCAAGAATACTTTATTATGTGGCTTCTCGTTCTACGGTTAGGGGCATTAATTCTTTTTTAAACGATTTTATTCAGCTTCGATCCTCTGTTTGTTTGTTCGTACAGTTTAAGGGGTCATGCTCAGTCAGGAGGCTGAAAAAAAGGGCATTGAATTTTTTATTTTAGATGGTCGACTTTCGAACAGCAGTGGTCACCACAGAAGCCTTTTTTTTTAGAGAACCGTCGAGTGATAGACAATAACTCAGTTATTGATAAATATTTTTAAATAAAAAAAATACGATGCACGGTGCTGGATGCAATCCTCAAAAGGAAAAAAGATTTTTTGAGAAATGTGTTATAGCTTTTGAGTAAAAAATTTCCAAAGACCACCCTTTTTTTCGGCCTCCTGACTGAGCATGACCCCTTAAATCTGGCTCTCAAATTTAACCCACTACCAACTGTCGAATTGTCTTGAACGTTTGCAGGCGTGCGTAGTTTGGATGACAATACAATATTTAAAAAAAAATTAACTGAGGGGGTGAAAAAAATTACCTAGTCATCAATAAATATAACCCATAACCACAAATCCAAACGACTTGAAATCAGCCACTCGCATTCTTTACGAAAACGACAAACAGCCGCTGCGTTCGGAACGCTAGTCGCATCGCGATTACCGAAAATATTATTACACAATGTATCGAGAAATGATCCGTCACGTATGTACGAATAGTAAAATTAAAACTGCAGGCGTTCGTAGAATACAGGGTTGCCAGATCTTCCACATTCAGCCGGAGTCTCATAGCGAATTCGGTAACTCACACCGACTCTGCCCTGGTGCCAAAGAATTACTTGGATTGGTTGATTCTGATAGAGCTATCTTCGTTTCTATCAGAAACAATCAATCCAAGTAATTTTCTGGCACCGGTGCAGAGTCAGTGCGAGGTACCGAATTCGTTATCAGGTTTTGAACCGTTATCTCCGGCCTCAGGCAGGCACAATAAAAATCTCCGGCAGAATAGAGAATTAATATTCGCTAATGCGAATTCAGCAAACACGCACTGGCACTGCACTGGTGTAACATGCCATATAAAAATAAAAAACTATTAAAATCTGTAACAAATTCTAATAAACATTCATATAATACTTTTATTATTATTACTCCTTTATAAGAAGTCATTATTAGAATGAATTTTAGATGCCTGCTTTCTTATTGGCCCTTTTTCTCACTCACTCCCCCGCCCTCTCCTGCCCGACTGCAAACCTCAATGATGATCCTCCACGAATATACTGTGGTATCAGCGAAAGCTAAATCCATACCAACACTATACATATCCTTCACGAAATTGAAATCTCGAGCAAAAGATCAAGCCTGATCTGGCAACCCTGGTAGTATATCACCATCGAAATTGGGCGAATTCCACTTACGCCCAAATCGCTCGTGAATTTCATTAGAGTAGGTTTCCTTATACGCGACTGAACGCATCGTCAAGAATTTCAAAGTCGATTTTCTCGAAAATGAAGCGCAATATAAAAAAATTATATTCCTTTTTCTCGACTTATTTATTTGTTATAAGTCGAAAAGAAAGAGTAACTTTTTTTTTCATATCGCGCTTCATTTTCGAGAACATCGATTTTTAAATTCTTGGCGATGCGTCCAGTCGCCTATAAGGAAACCTACTCTAATGAAATTCACAGGCGATTTGGGCGTAAGTGGAATTCGCCCATCGTAGTGCAAGTTAAAAATTATTATTTAGTGACTTTAGCACTATAGCGTTTAAGCAAACTGTTAAACTGTATACAGCAATGAAAGATATTTGTAAAGAAGTCTGAGTTGTGAAATGTAAATCCACAAACACTAAAAGCTAGGAAATATATATATATATATATAAAACATTTTTACATTAAACGATTATATTAAAAATGTACTAAAAACTAAAAACTAAATCTTTTCTTGTACTACAATTTTTATGGCACTTTTTCACTTTGAATAAAATCGTGGAGCAGGATATGTCACAACAAATTCATTTTGACGCTTGATTCTGTATTAAATTGATTCACATTCTGTTATAACATATCCTGCTCCACGATTTTATTTAAAATGAAAAAATACCATCGAAATTGTAGTACAAGAAAAGAATTATTTTTTACTTTCTAGTGTATTTTAATTTAATTTTTAATGCATTTTTAATAAAATCATTTACAATAAAAATGTTTTTTATATATTTTTTTATTTGCAAATCGATTTATTAATGGACATAAATTAATTTTTCATTTATACTTTTATCTTTTGAAAAGATCCAAGATTTTAACATACCTCTGAGAATACAATGTTTATTTACAGAATGATGATAAACATAAAAATTATAGAAAATTTCTATCCATTACTAAGCTCGGAGGGAATGCGGAGGGATTATTATTCTAAGTACATATCGTAATAAAATGAATAATTGAAACTAAACTTATAATAATATATTTTTGAACAAGGAAATCGTAAATTGATAATGAATTCGTGAGAAACAAAGATGTAGTTACATTCTCAAATCAAATATATGTATACTTATATAATTGAGAGAAGGTCACCAAGCATGTTTGTGATTATTCAAAGCGCGTGTATGTGCGTAAACAAGGACAGTTCTTCCAAGTGCAAGATAATTGTGATCTCGATAAGATAAGTATCAAAGGAAGGCAGATAAATTTAGAGAAGGAAAGAATGACATAGATTTACCGTTGCTATGCTGTAATATAATGTACACTCGAATGGGATGAATATCTTTTCTATCCTACATCAGCATAATTTATATCAAAAGAACGCATACAATTAAATTCACCATTAAAAGGAGCGCAATAGATAAGCAGGTACAAGACTAAAAATAAAAGTTCGAATAACGAATGAAAGATAAAAAAATCATCATTCGTTTGTTAACCCGAGTTAACTTTATTCGCCACATGGCAAATAATTTTTTTTAAGTTTCATTCGTTATTTGATATTTTATTTAAATCAAATGCCAGTCTCTGGTACAAAATATGTTTAAACTTTTCTGGATTCAGGCCACATACAGGAGTGAAAACGAAACTGTCTATATGACTTGTAAATATTATTTACATATCTTATGTGCTTTATGTGACATACAAATGAACTGCTTGCAATTGAGTAGGAAAGATTTTTGTATAAAAAATTTAAAACATAACAGAATTCACTCCATATTTAAGTTTTCCCTCCTAAACTAAACTGTAACTTTAAATTAAGGACATTTAAAATAGGCAACTTGAAACTTTTGGAAATTATAGGACTAATGAATGGTTTCAGAAAAGTATTCCATCTGTGTTTGTTTATATTTAATTCAGATCACGTATAACGTCGTTGTCGTAATTGAATTAATACTAATGGTTGTAACTTATTTAAATAGTTCAAAACATCATACTCAACACTCAAGAGTTTTGCAACGGTTTCTGCTCGATTTTTTCCCCGAGAATCGTTAGCATTTTATAGATCGTGGATTTGAAAGTTCGTTGATAAAACCTGGACATCAGAAAACAACACGTATAAACCAAACCACCGTCAAAGAGGTTCACGGAGGAACACGAGCAATCGATTCCGTGCGTGGATACATGATAATGCGCGAACTGATTTACTTCTTGATAGAATTTTCGTAGCGTTGAAATGTTGTAAGTAATTAGAGGGCAATGGTATAACATGCGTAAAAGTAAAGAAAGTATGTAATAGTCAGTCGGAAAGAGTACCATTGATTAATTGCCATGCCATGGCTCGACTGCACAGAACAGTTGGACACTTGTTAGCGAACATTTTGCGTTCGCGACGGTGGTCTAGGCCTTGGTTCGTTTGTAGGATGTGGGCCTTTGCTGAATACGTATTTCACTCGGTTAGTGTAATCAGAAAAGAACGTCCCATACGAGGGGTCGAGTAGGCACTGGCACCGCTTCGCTGATCAGTGCCGTACGGAAATCCCATATAGTATGACATATTTAGCGGTGGGGGAACGCCACGCATGCGCGCGGTGGCGCCGTGACGTCGACCAATCAACGCCAAGGTGTGAAACGAAACGGCGCCACCGTCAAATTAAATCAACTAGTCAAGTCAAGTGAAGCCAACCAGCGTCGACAACAGCTTCCCCGGCAACGCTGGTTGACCTGGCTTGGCTAGCTTGGCTTGGCTTGACGGTGGCGCCGTTTCGTTTCACACCTTGGCATTGATTGGTCGACGTCGCGGCGCCATCGCGCGCATGTGTGGCGTTCCCCCACCGCTAAATATGTTCTGCCGTACGGGATTTCCGTGCCCCACTGTTGCAGATCAGTAGTGTGGGTAAAGACACGAATTTTTTATATTATACACGACACGTGTCATAAACGTCATAAATGTCGTAAATGTTGTAAATGTGTCATAAATTTCGTAAATGTGTCATAAATGTTGTAAATGTATCATAAATGTCGTAGGTATCTCTGAAATGAAAATAACTAGGAAGATTAGACCTCTGGTGGCGCTGGCGGACACTACGTCGCGATCCCGTGGTGGGGCTGGGACGTCACAAACCTATAAAACATTTTTCGTATAGGTTATGAAGAAATGCCAATTTATTAATAATTATAATTCTGATTATAAAAATTAAATTAAATTAAGTTACACTGACGAAAAATGGATATTGAAAGGTTAGTAAGATAAATGCATATTTATATAATGCAATAATAAATATAATTTGTTTAAATTATATTTATTGGATGCCAATATTGGGATTGGCTAAGCAGCGATACGCTACCTGGTGGCGAAAGAACCTGAAGGAGTAGGTCGTCACCACGTAGCGTATCGCAGCTTTGCCAATCCCAATAGTTTTCGACGTAATCGCCGTATTTTTCAGTACTCTACAGTATTCGCATGCAACCAACAAGCGAGTCAGAAAGAACTATATTGTTCCAACACTTTAATTGTTAAAACCTTGAAATAACGAATATTTCTATGTACTACATTTGCGACAAATGACACGTATGAAATTGACTTAAAAACGACATATTATACGTACATTTGCGACATGTCGTAAATGCATTTGCGACGCGGTGTAAAATACCGACCCACCACTGCTACTGATCCTTGCGCCGGCAATGTACATTCAGCTCAAACGATTGTGGCCGATCGAGATTCGATTGTGGGATAGCTTACCAAGGCTGGCTTTTTTTCATCGCTAACATTCTACAGTATTTCATGAACATGGTGAGGGCACTACTAAGCCACAGGTTCCGTCTACAATACTTCTATTTCATGTTGAAACACCACTGTGGTGCCATCTGCCTATGAGACACGTTCGTGCAGTACTGTCACAAAATTTAATTTACATTGCTTCGGTTATGTTTAGTTTCCCGTTGTTAAAATAAAATAACGGATAGTAGATTTTTGAATAAATGCGTATTTCTTTGCTCTACACATTTCCACTAATAATGAGCGTCTTAGATTTTAATCTATGAAGACTGCTACGAATAAAATACCACAAGACTTTATTCATCTCAGCATTCTGGTTTCCTAACCCGTGCTATCTTTGGGAAATACATAACATTCGTTTCTATTCTTTAACTTATTACCCCACCATCCCGCTTTATTTATTTGCGCCTTCCATTATAAATGCGTTGATTTATTTACTTTGGACGTTACAAGTTTATCCTTTATAGTGTCAAAATTATTATGATTTTTCATGAAGTTCATTGCAATAAAAGTTATTTGACATTTATTCTTGGTATCATTTACGCTATAGTATCGCGAACAGAGCAGATGGCGCAGATTTATATAATTATGACAATCATAGGCAGATGGAGCCACAGTGGTGTTTCATGCAGGGATCCAGGGGATATATAATGCCAACTGATCCCTGTGCTTGCCTCCGTCGCTGATATTTATATATATTTATTAACTAGACATAGGATTAAATGAAAGATCGAGGTCACGAGAGTGAAATAAACTTTAATCAAAGAGGAGATATATTAAGAGGCGTCACTCGACAAGAACAGACATAAACTAGGGAAATCACTAGACAACCAATTTAAATGCCCATTCGGCAATGATCGGTAAACCACGGTAAACTTCGGCAATAATCAACAAATTGCGGTAAGGTACATTTAGTCGATTTGTATATCCCGCTCGAATAGACAACCAATTTAAATGCCAAGGTCAAGTAAGGACTTCAAAGGTTCCGCCTGGAGTGACGCCTCTTATTATATATCCTCTTTGCTTTAATCTGCCAATACTGCCTGGCCTATTGGCCACAACCACGATTGTGGTTAACAGACAACTGTGTCTGGACGCGACTAATCAGTCTCAGCCGGAACGTGATGTCAATAATGGTGACAACGGAGAATCGAGAACTCCGTGATAGAAGACGGTCTGAACGGCAGTGTCTAACCGCCTGGCAACGGTTGCTAGTGCGCAGCCGGTCTTCCACTCTCAGGACAATCAATCCTCTGTGGAAGGGGGTACCGCTCCCTACACTCAACATGAATTAGAAGTGTTCTAGACGGGAACCTGTGGCTTGGCCGCGCCCTCACCATGTTCATGAAATACTGTAGAATGTTAGCGATGAAAAAAGCCAACCGTGGTAAGCTGTTCCACAATCGAATCTCGATCGGCCACAATCGTTTGATACGTGTGTTCTCTACCGAGACTGTATGTTGTTGCGTGGCCGTCTGTGAAATGCTGGCTTCTCTTGGGGAATTCGGGCGCGGGACGATGCCCGTGGAACGCTAAGGCGTTCTGCTCTTTGAACACGGATTTTTAATGATAAATATAATAATAAGGATAATAATAATGTAATAAAACGATTTGAACACAAATAACTGATAACAATAAACGATTTGAAACGATACAAATAAGGAATTCACAAGGTTTTTAATCGCACGTCTTTTCATTTCTGCTCTCGGGGCTCGAGTGCTTTTACAAAGGCAAACGCTTTAACATCTTTTGTTAATTACAAAATGTCCTTAAAATCTAAAAGCCAATCAAATATTTATAAGCTAAATTCCTATAGGTCAATCCATTTCCTTCCGGTTATCGATTTTTAGAAAGAAGCATTTAACAACATTGTGCTGATTTTACACACTTAGGAGAAGGGATCAAAGTGGAGTTCGTTTATTCAAACACCCGTTTTCAAGTTGGTATTGATTAATTTATAATCTTGAAGTTTACTTATTAAAAGAATCTCCAACTATTTTCAAACCCCTCGGGCTTGTGCGAACTTCGCTTTGTTTCCCTTTCCTGTTACATTCGTGTGATCCGATTCGAACTTCGCGCTTCTAAAGTTTATACTACACGCCGCTAGACGGGAGTCGCAACAATGTACATACTACTGATCCTCTAGGGAGTGATTGGTATAACCGCAGCCATCTTGGAGCAATACCGGAAATAAACATATCTATTTCTTTATGGCCGGTATTCATAGTCGCTACTTATTCTTAAGCAAATGCTTAAGCATTCGGCATCCTTTACTATTTAAGTAAACAGTTTGCAAAGGCTTGTCGCAACAATTATGGTTAAATAATTCAAAAAAGAAAAATTAAGTAAACGTAAAATTTGGTAAAATTTCCATCATTAGAAGGGGATAATTTGTCCCCATTTTATGGCGAAAATTGCATTCCGATATCGTTTGTAGTTCAAAAGTTATGCGAAAAATGCTCCAAATTCATCAACCCGGGCCACTAACGTGTCAGCGAGGTCTAATACCGCTGCTGGGTCATTGCATACGTGGATAACGGGATCGGCGCGGTTGCACTCTTAAAATGACTACCGTTTTCTTACCCGTCTGCTACGTCAAATTTAATATTGACTGCCGAAAGTTAAAAGCACCCTCTACTGGCACCTAAAAGACCCTACACTTTCGTCGTTGGCTCATAGATGGCGGAAGTATCGGCGCATGGTTGCAATGGAATGCGTCCGTGAGGCGGTGTTGCCATTTTACAAGTTCGCGCGCGCGCGGGTTGCAACTTATAACGTTGACCCTGTATATTGTCAATTGATCCTCGTGCTTGCCTCCGTCGCTGATATATATATATATATATATATATATATATATATATATATATATCAGCAACGCTTGCTAGCGCGCAGCCCGTCCCCCACTCCCAGGACAATCCCCTGTGGAGGGGGGTACCGCTCCCTATACACTCCTCCCCGAGTGCGAATGCAATCCTGCACGAACTTAAATGTGGTTAAATAAAATATAATATTTACAAAGTATTTACATTATATGTACAATATGTACAAGCGCATCGCTGCTGCGAGGATGGCGGTGTGTTTATAATTATACAAGTGGTTCTATTCGGGGCACGAAGGTAATTTTTTTTCGCGCATATGTTCGAAGTGTCGGAAGCGACGGCGCACTGGCCAACGCAGGTGACTGAGTGGACGGTCCTGCAGACGCAGATGCAGTTTCATTCGTATTTTCAGATAGAAAATATGCCGGTTTCAGCAAATCAGTTGAAACATGACGTGGTGCGCCGTTAACCACTATTTCATAAACTGCGTCCGATACGCGTCTCGATTTTATATGGACCGGAATACGGTCGTTCCAACGTCTTTTTTACTACGGTTCGTAAAAATACATGAGTACATGTCTTCAAATCTTTGAAGAAGAATGCACGCTTTTAGTAATTATGCGCCACGGGCACTGGTCGAACATACGCATATGCTCCCTGAACTCTTCAATGAAGATGTTGGAATTTGGGACTAAATCGTCTGGCAAGAAAAATTCTTCCGGCAATCGCACTGTTGTGCCGAATAGAAATTCTGCCGGTGATGCACTGGTATCCGCACGTACGTGCGAACATAGTCCCAACAGGACAGTAGACAATATTTGAGTTCAATTTCGATCGTTATGATACATGATTGCCGATTTTAAAACTCTATGCCAACGTTCAATAATCCCGTTAGAAGCATCCACTATATTACACTATGTGTGTTTACAAATATTGAAGAACTACAATACTATAATATTATTATTCTATTTGTTAAAAAGTATAAATGAATTGCGTGATTACTGGTGCGTGTATGCGCGAAATGACTATAGAATGCACTTACAATAAGTTGTGAATACACCTGTAGTTGGTTGGAATATACAAATCAGAGTATACAAAGTGTACATAGAATACACAGATCGCATACGCACTTAAAATATATGTACAATACATAAAATATATAAATATAACATATGTTAGAGTACTTAATATATATCGGATTTTATTAAATATACAGTAGAGATAGAGTAGTAGATACACCCGACAGTGGCGGACAAACGTATACATACACACTCTTTAAAATCGCATAACTTTTTACAAAAATTGAACGAAACCAGTTTGTTTTTTTTTAGAAGTTAGAAAGATCAGTTTACTATAATACATCGTGTATTCGCCGTTTCGATAAAATGGGAATTTTCGAAATAACAAGAAAAAAACAGTGGAGGTTATTTTTTCAAACTTTTTTATCTGAGCTTATAATGAAAATTTAAAAAAATGCCCTTTCTAGATTCAAGTAAGATATACGCATACTGAAAATTACATCTAAATTGGTTAACATTGCTCTGAGCTACAAACGCTTAAAGATCGCAGAATAAGGTCGAAAGCGCTGGTATATGCCGAGATCGGGGATTTTGAATTTCTGTCATGTTAACACTCATTGCCGTGGGTAGTATATATAGCTAATGTTAAATGTGTTCTGTGGCTTGGAAATACTTATACCACTTATACACATATGCGCTTACAATGGATATACTTTGTTGGTCGTAGCAGAATATACACGTGATGTTGCTCCAGCGCTGATGTCTGGGGAAGGCAGCGACTCCTCTATTAATGATGTGTTTCTTCCAGGCTCGTGAACGGTTAGTCCAGTGACATTAGGATCACTAAGCTAAATTTTGGTATGGGCTTTATTTGGTCGTTTTAAACAGTATGTCAAAAGTCCCCATCGATACGATCGCCGCTAAAAATTTTAAGGAGGGTTGAAAAAAAACTGTTTTTCGCGAACATCTCGTTGTCTAGCAGTTTTGCGACAAAAATAGTTATTATACAATTTTTAGCCTAGGAAATTCTCTACAAAAAAGATCCTATGAGTTTTTTCGTAGGAGTAACCATTTTCATGTATATCGGGTTACCCAGTTTCAACCCCCATACATTTGACAAGGGAAGATCCCGAACCCTGAAATTCAAAAAATTATGAAACTCTGTAAATATTTAGGGGGAGTCCTCCTGAGTACAACGAAATTTTGTTTGCTGCCCAAATTCACTCCAAAAGGGTGCAATTGACCCCTGCTTTTTTTTATTTTGTATTGTTACTCGCGAACTGTAGGAGTTAAAAAAAGAGTTAAAGAAAAAGTTACTTTTTTTAATTAGGACTATCATTTGGTAAGTTATAGTTCTTATAGTTCTTACGGTTCGCGAGTTATAACACAAAATCGAGAAAAAAAACGGATATTCAGGGGTCATTTTCACCCCCTTAGAGTGAATTTGGGCAGCAAACAAAATTGCGATGTATTCAGGAGGACATCCCCTATATATTTACAATGTTTCATAATTTTTTGAAGTTCCGGATTTAGGTTCTTCCCTTGTTAAAATAGGAGCCAACATACACGAAAGTGATTACTCCAACAATAAAACTCATAGTACCTTTTTTGCAGAGAATTTTCTAACCTATAAATTTTATAATAACTATTTTCGTAGTAGAACTGCTAGATAACGAGATATTTTCGAAAAGCCGTTTTTTTTTTTTTTTTTATTCTGTAAAATTGTGAGCGGCACTCGGATCGATGGGGACTTTTGACATATTGTTTAAAACGACAAAAAAGGCCCATACCAATATTTAGCTTGCTGGGATTTATTCCGAAGACAGATCCTAATTTCACTGGACTAAGTGTATTCCCTGATAGCCAGATCTGGGCAGCAGAATCTGACGTCAGAACTGCAGCAGTCTGTGTCCGCATTTGGCTGCGTTCTGATGTGCAGAGCCTGAGGTGCAGTGCCTGATGTCAGATGGACAGCAGATCGACAGCAGATATCGCCGTCTGCTAGGCACAGCAACAGCGCCATCTGAGATCCAGAATTACCAAGCAATTCCCTACAGATGGCGCTGTTGCTGTGCCTAGCAGACGGCGAAATCTGCTGTCGATCTGCTGTCGATCTGCTGTCCATCTGACATCAGGCACTGCACCTCAGGCTCTGCACATCAGAACGCAGCCAAATGCGGACACAGACTGCTGCAGTTCTGACGTCAGATTCTGCTGCCCAGATCTGGATATCAGGGTTATTTCTCGCGAGCGAAGATCCACCCCCTCGAAAATTCAAAATTTTTTAAAACTGGGGATATGTAGAGGTTAATATATGTATGTATTACGCAATTTTTTGTTTGCTGCCCCAATTCACTCTAGGGGGGTGAAATTGACCTCTGAATATCCGTTTCTTTTTCGATTTTGTGTTATAACTCACGAACCGTAAGAACTATAAGAACTATAACTTACCAAATGATAGTCCTAATTAAAAAAAGTAACTTTTTCTTGAACTCTTTTTTTAACTCCTACAGTTCGCGAGTAACAATACAAAATAAAAAAAAGTAGGGGTCAATTGCACCCTTTTGGAGTGAATTTGGGCAGCAAACAAAATTTCGTTGTACTCAGGAGAACTTACCCTACATATTTACAGAATTTCATAATTTTTTTAATTTCAGGGTTCGGGATCTTCCTTTGTCAAATGTATGAGGTTTGAAACTTGGTAACCCGATATACATGAAAATGGTTACTCCTACGAAAAAACTCATATGATCTTTTTTGTAGAGAATTTCCTAGGCTATAAATTGTATAATAACTATTTTTGTCGCAAAGCTGCTAGATAACGAGATGTTTGCGAATAACAGTTTTTTCTCAACCCTCTGTAAAATTTTTTAGCGGCGGTCGAATCGATGGGGACTTTTGATATATTGACAGTCAGCCCACACTGATGTGTGTCGGGTAGTGTGGAACTCCTTGCAGGTTCCACTTAGGAATAATGTCGGGCCTGCAAGTTTACCCAGTAAAAACTCAATCATCTAAAAGAGCACATAATTCGTAATTAATTCGTGTTATAAGTAGCCATTGATTAGTATAATGATTAGTAATTAATATAATAATTTCAACCAACCAAAAGCTGCATTTCTGAATGTTTTTTCATACTTTATGTTCGCCAACTTTAATCCACCGTTCTTCAGAATAGTTTCTTATCGCAAACGTATCAGTGTCGATTCGGCGGAAAAGTTGGCTAGTAGCGTCTATTTTCCTCCACCCAATTCGAGAGGAGTGCTTCGACTGTTTCGTAGTCAATGAATTGGACAATCGTCCATGTTGGCTTGTATGCCATTTCCATTTCCAGCAAATGCTCATGAAATATTACATAAGAAATTTGTAGTATGTATATTCATAGATTAGACAGTATGAACATCGAAACAACAAGAAAACCTTGAAATCTGAATGTTGTTGTCATCATAAAGACATCATAAAGACATAGTGTACATATACCAGAAACATTAAACAAGTATTTTATTTGCATATCGGAAGAGTGGAGTGAAGTAGGGGGAAATTATAACATTATTTGAAGTTTCTAATTTGACACATTTATACGCTATTTTTGCTACACTGAAAATTTGAAGAGGGCCTAAGTTGTTGTCGTATCGCGTAAGGTAAATTCCTAATTCGGAATATTTATCCGGACTGTTATAAAAATCTAGCAATTGTAAAATTTTTCTGGCAATTATTTTGTGCTTGTTTTCGGATATGATAATGTTTTCTAAGATAATAATGCTGCTAATCATTGAGACGGTAGCAGTTATTAGGATGCCGGATCTGTAAAATAAAATTACTGAAAGTAATACGTTTAAATTGCTTTGCATTATTAATATCTTCTAATAATGGACCACGAGAATGTTCGTTGTGGGAAATCGGATATACAGAAGGATTATGTACTGTTTCTATATTAAAATGAGACTTCTCTAGTTGCCGTTTCACGATCTGTTGTAATGGTTTCTCACTCTTCCTAATACATTTTTTAATACTTTACAAAAAGTTTTCAAACGGAAAGCAACTAAAATCATAAAGAGGTCCGTGATTTTTGACATCATCTACCAAGTGTAACAGATTATGAATGTTGTGTGAGACGTGTTCCGACCCATATAATAATTTAAAGGTTTCATCATAATACTGTAACAATTCTATTGCATAATCGAGATGAATAAAATATTTTCTGTGCGACAAGATGACAAATGCGATGTGAAGTGCAAGAAAATTTAAATACCTATCGTCAGTTATATTTTTTAATAAAACTACTGGTCCTGTGTACAATATCAATTGACGAAATCCAGTTGCTTTCCACCGTGTTAAAATATCCAAGCTTCGAGGTTTTCTTATAAATTCTCTTGGCATGCTAGTAGATAGGTTTATTAATGTCAATGATATGTTGTTTTGCGATGGTTGTGATATTTTGGTACGGCGTTTGCCACAACACCACAGAGAGAGTAATTTTTTTACAACGCCCAGACAAATCAGGTGCATGTAGTCTAGCGGAAACGAATTAATCATGTGGATGCCAGGAATTTTTTCTATAATCAAAGTTCCAGTATGGTGGTCTGTGTCAGTTTTGGATCTGAAATCAACATCTGTCCTTAAGGGGAGGTTCTGGTCTAAATGTCGATTTTTTTTTTATTTCATTTTTCGAATGTTCAACCTTTTAGGAAAACGTGTTTAAAAGGATTGGTTGAAATTCGTAAAATTCCCCAAGTTATAGGCATTTGAATCGCGGCAAATGCATGGGTCACAACCGCCCACTCGACGCTTACGTAAAACTTTAAGGGGAGGTTCTGGTCTAAATGTCGATTTTTTTTTATTTCATTTTTCGAATGTTCAATCTTTTAGGAATACGTGTTTAAAAGGATTTGTTGAAATTCGTAAAATTCCCCAAGTTATAGGCATTTGAGTAGCGGCAAACGCATGGGCAACAACTGTCCACTCCGGCGCTCACGTAAAACTTCAAATGCGTTTTTCTCGAAACAGTGTTCTCAAAACGGTGGGACATGTATCTTCAAAAGTTATTATCCGATACGACTGAAACTTTTTTTATTTTGAAGATTATTCTTTTTTCTAGGGGGGGAACTAAAAAAAATTACAAAAAGTTGAAAATTTATAATTTTTAAAGGCGTTGAAAGGACGAAAAATACAGGGAAAAGTGATTTCAAACGTGAAGTGTCGTTATTTTCTAAAAAAAAAAGTAATTTTTGTAATTTTTTTTAGTTCCCCCCCCCCTAGAAAAAAGAATAATCTTCAAAATAAAAAAGGTTTCAGTCGAATCGGATAATAACTTTTAGAGATACAGGTCCCACCGATTTGGATCAATTTTTTGACGCCTTAACTTTAACGACTCCCCAGGGCTGTTTGCACTGATTAATTATAAAACAAAAAATATATTTCTATAACATAAGACATCCTTAATACAATGCAACAAGTCCCATTAAATTATATATAGTAGTTTTCCTTTAATTAATTCCTAAATATCACCTATTTTTTGGGGCTCTAGACCAGAACCTCCCCTTAAGGGAGTAGACACGTCACGTGACCTGGCCGATTCGGCAGGTCGGTATTACAGCATTTTTTTTTGCACAGAAATGGTAATACCGATAGATCGACGATTACCCGGTGAACGCGAGAGGGAGCTGTTTGCTATTTCTGTATTCTATTCTGAATAAGGATAGAAATTCTCAGCTGTTGCGTTGTATTTATAAAAATTTAAACGGATAGTCGGCTGGTACTGCAAACGTAGAAAATTCATTATACATTTTAATTACTTAAAATGTGATTATGCTACAATATTCTACGTTAGCAGTAAGGAATTCTAAGTGAAAAGGGAAAATAGATGAGATGTCCCCAGAAAATGAAGTTTGTTAGTTTAGACATTTTTTTATTAGCAAAGCATCGAAACAGAACATGAAATACACTTATTACACGTCCTATGCAGAAAGTAGTTATGAACAAACATTATATATAAAATTTGTTGGATGTTGAGTTGGACTAGTGAAAATGCGCTGGCTGGATGCGTGTGATAATTATGTGGTCGGCTCCTCGAAGTGACAGAAAATATAACCTATATGCTATACCCGATTTCCTAAAGATACTATTGCGGTGTAATAATAATGTTTTGGAAGGATGATAAAAGGTTCACAAATGTAGCGTAAAAGAACGAAATAGCCACTAAACATTTATTGTCATATAGCATGTACATAGGTTATATTTTCTGTCACTTTGAGGAGCCAGCCATATAATAATCACGGGCATTCAGCCTGCGCATTTTCAGTAGTCCGGTCGGCGTCATGGAAGGGGTACCTCCTCCACCCTGCATTTGTGGTAGTTGAAATGATATTTCTGAGCCCAGTGAAATACATGGGCCATTCCATGCGAAATCGGACACTTTTCGGAGTAACATTTCAGATTTAGATGAAACTTGGATATGTTGTAGTCTCTAGGGATATATAGGCATATCTCGACGGATTTTTCAAAATGTCAAAAATTGTGGATCTTACAGCTCTTTGAAATATAATGTTAACTTTTTTCAAAAAATTATAACTGTTGAACTAACAAACTGATCAAAATGAGCCTTTGGGTGCTTACAATGAAGACATAAGAGTACCTAATAAAAATTATTTCACGAAAAAATTTTTTTTTAAATTTATTTTGCAATTGTTCTAAACATATGCCATGATTTAATAGCGGGCACTACTTAAAAATTTGAAAAAATGAGGGTATAGTCCTATTTGTTCCTTTTACGGACCAGTTTTCAGAAATACGGACACTTTAAAATTGGCCAACTGAAAATTAATTGAATGTGACGCTGTGTCGCCCAGCACCGGCTCGACAAATTCAACCATATGGTATACAATGACTTTCAAGGCCACGCAAGGTTAGGAATTAAAGAAATAGATAGTTCCATATTGTAGTACGCACGGCTCAGCCAGACGAGCCGGTGCTGAGTGACGCAGCGTCACATTCAATTAATTTGCATGCGACCAATTTTAATGTCTCCGCGTTTCTTGAAACGTGTCCGTAAAGAGCACAAGTAGACCTATATCCTCATTTTTTCAAAATTTTAAATAGTGTCCTGGTAGTATAAAATTGCATTTGTTGCAAACAATTTCAAAATAAATAATCCAAAATTTTTTTTTTTTAATTGACATAATTGTTATTAGGTACTCTTATTTCGCCACTGTAAGCACCCAAAAGCTCATTCTTATCTGTCTCTTAGTTCAACAGTTATAATTTAATGAAAAAAGTCAATTTCTACAATTGTGAAAATTTTTAAAAACCTTTGACATACGTTTATATATCACTAAAGACTACAACATATACAAGTTTCACCAAAATCCCAAATGGTAATTCGTAAGTAATAAAAGATTAAAAAGGAGAGAGTGTTACACGTATTCAGTAAATTCTGTCGCATCGTTCCTCGGTTCGAAATTTAATTTGTACGATGTAAGTAGGTATAGGTATTCAGCGAACAGTATTCTCCGATGCTCGCGGTAGCTCGCGGTTACTTTGTTGCTGTCGATGGGTCGTAAAAAAGAAGGATAGAACTGGGGTCATAGCAGCCGAAAAATAAAGCCAGCGCCTCGGTCTGCTAACACAGATACACAGCGTTGCCAGCAACATTATGCAGGACCAGTTACTGAGCGGAAGGGGAACACCTACAGAAGTGGTGGTAACGTATGCGTGAAGACGTTGCTGACGCACACATTACCACCACTCCTGTGGGTGTTCCTCTCCGCTAAATAAGTGGTCTTGCATAATGTTGCTGGCAACCCTGCAGATACACAACAATGTTTCAATAACAATAAAGGCTTAACTTTTTCACTTTTAGTTTTTTCTGCATAAACATTTTTTTTTATATATTGATAACATTTTCCTGATCATAATGAGAGCAAACATGATACAGTATCGAATTTTCTTTTCTTTCTGCTCAAATTCCTTTCCACTGTGCCCTGGATTTCACCAGCCGATTGTGTTGTAATTTAAACTTTACGCTCTAAACAAAAACGTTTTCCTATTTTCAATATATAGGTATTTGCTGAGTGAAATTAGAATAAGTCACATCTATTATTTTATGTTGTTTTATTTTTTTTTAACCCTGGCTGCATTTTAAATATTAACTAAGGACTATTTAACTTAGGCGATAGGACCGTAAAGGTTTACAAAAAAGATCAGGGAGTCAAATGTTGACTGATTTGGATACTTATTCTTATTATATGTTCTATACAATAGTCGGAAGAATAAAAAAGAATAATAGTAAGAGCAATATTTCAAATAATTACTGTAACATCCATATTCTGAAAAGATGATATCAGTAAATCAATACTTCCAGTATTAGTAAAAAAATTTCAATCTCTCTTTTTTTATTTCCAATAATGTGGCCATATAATTATAACATAAATACGACAGCAATTTCAAGTGATGTATGTGTTACTGTAAAAGCGTTAATTCAGTATATGTATACAGTTCCCAGTAGTTCGTAGTCAATGTATGCCTAAAATGCATATAACTTTAATCGTACGAAAATGGATACATTGACTGCATCACGCATTTACTGTGGCACATGTATCCAGCTAACGCTTCAGTTTTGCTATGATTCCACGTTGTCAGTCCTCCCGAGTAGGCGCCATCTCGTTTCCACTACCTCAACTAAATTTTTCACGTGACTTGCCTTGTATTATCGCCAA
Source organism: Andrena cerasifolii (assembly GCF_050908995.1). Taxonomy (NCBI): domain Eukaryota; kingdom Metazoa; phylum Arthropoda; class Insecta; order Hymenoptera; family Andrenidae; genus Andrena; species Andrena cerasifolii. The sequence goes on along the minus strand of NC_135125.1, from coordinate 1,604,714 downwards.
TATGGCGGAACTCGTATTTGGGAATGCAATTACGGGCATACGTTATTTGTCCTTATATGAGCAGATTTTGGACTGGGTGAGGTCTCATTTGAAAAGGGAAGGTTCAATGCAGCCGGCTGTGGTCATCGTTTGAGTCACAAAACTCTTTTAGTGACCTAAAATTACTTGGATTCATGTGGCTGTATTTTGTCGACTTTTGCTCTACTTTCAACACTCATATTATTAGATATCACCACAATCTCGTCGAACCATGATCAGAGCGGGCTGCATTGAACCTTCATTTTTCGAATGAGACCTCGCCCAGCCCGAAATTCGCTCATATAAGGACAAACAACGTATGCCCCCGAACCTATGTTTCGGGCCAGATTGTGTCGGTATACAGCGGGCTGCATTACCCGTGTCTACCCCTTTAATCGCGATAAGTGCGAATTCTGCCAAACCGAACTCAAATATTTAGGCCACGTGGTCACTCGACAAGGAGTGACCCGGAAAAGGTACAGGCCATCGTTAGGAATTTCGGCTCTCGCAAACCTGCAAGGACTACGCCGCTGCTTGGGGATGGTGTCCTAGTATTATCGATTTATAGTATACTTCTCCGGCAGCGCAACCCCCTTGACCCGACTGCTCAAGAAGAAGCGGAAATGGGCCTGGGGCGACGTCGAGGAGGAGGAATTTAACCACCTTCGGGAGCATCTGGCGACCTCACCCGTGTTGACCTGCCGAGATCTTACCAAACCCTTCATCCTACAAACAGATGCAAGCCAGGAAGGATTAGGTGCTGTCCTCACACAAGAATCCGACGAGGGGGAACGGGTAATCGCGTATGCTAGTCGAACACTGAATGGAGCGGAGAAAAACTATTCCACCACCAAAAAGGAATGCCTCGCCGTCGTGTGGGGCATTCCGAAAATGCAACCATACCTCGGGGGTATAGATTCACGGTGCTGACCGACCACCAGTCGTTGAAATGGCTCCAGAAGATGGAGAATCCGTCCGGACGGCTCGCACGCTGGAGTCTTGACCTCCAGCAGTGCGACTTCGAAATCCGCTACCGGAAGGCCAGCAACTGGGTCGCCGACGCTCTCTCCCGACAACCGGAGGACATGAACGCGATGGAGGAACCCGAGCCGTGCCCCTGGTACGACCGTATACGAAACCGCGTAGTAACCAAGCCACAGCAGTACCCAGAGTGTCATATACACGAAGGACAATTGTATCGCCACTTTCCCACCACGAGTGGCCTCCGTGACCACGGGGACAACGAGTGGAAGCGCTGCGTGCCTCGACCGTTACGAGCGGCCGTCCTCCACGAAACGCATGACGCCCCCACCGCGGAACACCTGCGAATCGCGAAGACCGCAGCCCGCTTGGTCGAACGATACTATTGGCCCGGGATGTTCCGCGAAACAGCCAGATACGTAAAGGGATGCACAAAGTGCCTGCAATATAAAGTGTTACAGCAAGCCCCAGCGGGACAGATGCATATAACATCCGTAACACTACCCTGGGAGGTTGTGGCCATCGACCTTGTCGGACCGCTCCCACGCTCCAGCAAAGGCCACACCACGACCATCGTATGCCAAGTCAAATTTACTAAGTGGGTCGAGGTACAGCCGCTCCGGCAAGCAACTGTGTCCGCGGTCCAGTGCGCTAAAGGAACGCGTCCTTTTGCGATATGGCTGCCTACGCACGGTGATCTCCGATAACGGCCGGCAGTTCGAGAGTAAGGAATTCAGAAGTCTACTAAGGGAGTCGGGCGTGGAGCGCCGGAAAAACGCTACCCTACTTCCCCCCAATGCAATCCGGTCGAAAGGGTCAACCGCGTCCTAAAAACAATGTTGGCACAATATACCGACAAAAACCACCGACATTGGGACGAACACTTCGCGGAGCTCGTGTTCGCGTACAACACCGCGACACGCGACGCGATCGGCTACACACCGGCGTTCTTAAATTACGGGCGCGAAATAGCAATTCCGGGGTCAAGCAGCCACCGGCGCCCCAACCAACCGACGTACAGCCACGACAAGTACGGATCCAGGCGATGCAGGACGCCTTCGCCCTGGCTTGACGAAACCAAGGGCGCGCCTCCGAAAATCAGCGCAAGCACTACAACCTGCGGCGACGGGACTGGCGACCGGCCATTGATACGCTGGTAATGCGACGCGAACACCCATTGTCCGACGCCACGCACGGATTCAATGCGCACCTCGCGCCAAAATATTCCGGACCGTACCGAGCCACGACATTTCACGGCCCAAATATTGTGCTCTTGCGCGCCGGCAACAAAGCGAGCGGTCGAGCACACATGAAGGACTTGAAGCCGTGCCCCAACGTCGAAGATAACAACATAAAAACTCCGCCAGCTGGAGAGCCTGCGAGTACGCCGCCAGCTAGCCGAATTTTTTGGAGAGTCTCCCGTATAGGAGACTCGCAGCCCCGAACGGTCCCAGCCGCGGACACCCGGCAAGGGCCTCCGATTTCCGGAATCGAGGCGAGGGCCACCCACGACACCGCCGCGGTCCCGGACTCCGTCACCAGCCCGGGCGACACCGCCGCCGCGGAAAGATCAGCCAGCCAAGCGGAGGACGTCACCACCGCTGACAACGGACTGGCCGGCCAAGCGAACGGCACCCCCACCGCTGCCGCCACTCAGGCCGGCAACCGCCACCAGCCGAGCAGTGCCCCCATCCAGGATACGGCTCGCCAAGCGCAAGATCGCCCCCTGGACAGGGCCTTCAGCCGGGCCAACGCCAAGGCTCCCGCCGACCGCGGTAGCCGGCGAACCAGCGCTTCCACCGAAGGCGCCCTGATAACTGCGGGAGGCACCTGAACTCGCCTCCGCCACTAACCGGCCACACGGCGCCCTCGGATCTGGGCCTACGCCCGCCGCCCTACCGCTCAAACACCGCTCCCGAAATAAAAACCAGTAATAGTTCATCGGCTCGCTATTTTCTCATCTTGGCCCCCGTCTCCCGTAACTGAGTCACAGGCAAGACCCCAAAAGGCGACGGACCGCACGAAAGTCCATCACACCCTCCTTAATTCCAGATTCCTTAACAGGCAGAGCTATAAGGATTTTAGTACCAGGAGGTAAATTAAAGGAGGAGGATGAAAGAAGGAAGAATTCCCCATCACCAATCTGAAGGCTATTAGACTCATCGTTCCCAAATTCCAATATCACATTCTGATTTTCCAGGAACGGCATTTCTAAGATCTCCGTCCCAGGAATGAGAAGATCGTCGCTAACAATTTGAAATTTCACGTCTACGTAGTGGACTTTAATGATGACTTCGCCGTGGGTAAATATACCTCCCGAACCAAAACCCGTTGTTTTGTAGATAATGTTGATATTCACCGCTATGTCGGGGTTACACCTTTCTGTTTTATTAGGTTAAGTTGAGAACCAGTATCGATAAGGAAACTGGCGGGCCCTTCTTCGAAACAACGGTGGGTTAGGTTAATCACAGGCAAATAACCCGATCGCTTTATTTCGACGTGGAAACAACCCCGTTGGTGACGCTGGCAATTAAGGGTTGGGTCCATGTTGCGCCCCTTCGTGGAACCTTTGTCAAGTTTAAATTAATCTGGCAGGAGACTTCATCGCGTGATCGGGCACCATCCTGGTTTTGTCTTTTCAAACAACGAGCTTCAAGATGACCCGTTCTCCTGCAGTACCCACATCTAATCTCCCCGCGGTTGGAAAAATGCGTTAGAGTGCCCTTGGCACAATCACGGCGTAAGTGCCCTATTCGATTACATTGGTAACACTCATAATCTTTTGAATCTGTCTTAAATATTTTCACGGCGGTGACAAGAGGTTTTGAATCATCAATAAATATAACATATAACCATACATCCAAACGACTTGATATCAGCCACCGCGATCTTCTCCAAAACGACAAAAAGTCGCTACGTTCAGGTCGGTAGTTGCATCAAGATTTCTGTAAATACAAAAATTCATCGAGAAAAGAGCAAACGCGTACAAATAGTAAAAAAACACTACAAAGTAAAAAATAAAAAAATATATAAAAAAAATTTTAAGTTAAACGATTTTATTTAAAATGCACTAAAAACTAAAAGAGAATTATTTTCTTGTACTACAATTTCGATGGTGTTTTTGCACTTTAAACAAAATTGTTTAACGTAACTTTTTTTATTATTGTATATATTTTTTTATTGAAATAACACATCAAACAAAAAGTGAACTACTTACTGGCGATTAGCAAAGCAAATGAATACAAAAGTGAACAAATAAAATAAATGAACAAAAACTTTATTTTAATAATTGTACAAAAAATAGACAAACACTTTTTTCCATTTATTGTGGGCATGGAATTTTTCTATTCGGTCGCAACTATTACATCTATCACCATACATTGTACATGTATCGTGCATCCAATTATTGCAGATAATGCATCTTAGCCAGTCAACCTTTTTAGTTGTTATGAAATAATTTTCAAAACATTCTAGGCAATAATCTTCTTCGTTTTGTAATGGGGATTCAAGAGGATGCACTCGAACTGAATTTTCAACTTTTATTTGTATTTTCTGTTTCTTCTTCGTTGATTTTTTTGTGGCTTCAATTTTATTTTCACCCTCGATCAATTTTCTTTTAATTGCTTGTTTCTTCTTTCGTATAAATTCTTTATCAAGAATTTTGTGTAGATGTCTTGAGGGGCTCGTATTATGAGATGTATTTTTAGTACTTACAAAATTTTTGGTGCATAAAGGAATTTGTTCGCGCGTAACTTCGGAGAGACTCGACCTCTGATTGTCGAGTCAACGGAGGTCGTAAATCTCCGTTACGAATTTTATCGACCCCGGAATTACGTGGATTCTGCGTTCACGGGAGAAGCTTTTCTGACTTCTTCGGATTCCTCCGAAGTATCCAGAAGAGTCCAGTGGGGGGTGTCTTTGCCCCTTAACCGATAGAATAAGAATTTAGAAAGTGAGTCATCTCTCATCAGGACCGTTTCCGGGTTATTGCGGGGGCACCTTCTGCACCTTTCTCCTTCTAAATTTGGAAGTCAGCTATCTATCCCAATTGTAACTCCACCGTCTCTCCTTTCTACAGGGAGAGGTAGTTTTCTTGTTCGCTTCGCAAGGAAAGGTTAATATGACCAAATACTTTTGCTGTATTATCCTCCCATACCGCTACTATCTTATTACCTCAAATATTAAACGAAAATTAACTTAGAAGTATATTTAAAATACGATCCTGTACACCACTGTTTGATAAAAGAGGTTAAATGTAGCGTCCACTTACCTTCTGTAACCTGTAAATCGCGGAAAACACAGAAAGAAGCGTAGTGACGTCATTCAGTCAACTGTTTGACTTCTAGAAACACAATTGTTCTGGACCTTAAGGGGGCCGTCTCCTTTTTGTTATGGTCCGAATCGATCGAAGCGCCCTTGTAAACAGACGGACCCTAATAAAACTACTGCGGTCGGTAAAAAGAAGTTGTACAATGGTGACATCTACCGGTACTCTACGTAGACGAATTTTTGACAGCATAGTTGCCGCATGTTCTGTTGTCTCCGTCTCTGCCGCGCTGTTGCCACAGCTCCTTCTATTGAGAAGCTTGGAGGAATACGGCACGAGAGCTGCGTCTAGGCAGCGATCGCCGGGCTCCATGTACCGCTGATGGAGGGGGGAACATCGACAGGAGCGGTGGTTATGTGTGGGGAACTGCGGTGCGTCAGTCACGCACACATAACCACCGCTGTAGGTGTTTCCTCGTGCATCAGCTGTAGCTGGAGCCCGCCAATTCCTGCGTCTAGCATCAGAGCCTTGCTGAACGTAAAGGAGGATAGCACTATTGAAAGATAGAGAGGTTGAGTAGTGAAGTTAGGAAACATGTCAATGAAACAATACTAATTTAGTATTTATTTATACATAGAACGATGCAATACTTTGTATAATCAATGTGCAAATTCAAAGCATACAATTTGAATAAGGTACATCACCGAAGTGTAACATGCCGATCGTAATGAAATTTATGAATGCTGTAATTCTTCTAAAAACATATGCCGCTTTTTTTTCATCTAACTATACATCAAATTATCTTTTATATCAACAAGAATTGTCTGTTTCAATAATAGTTTTGTACATGGTTTTCTTCGGAATTGTTATTCCACGGTTGTAAAAATTTATCAATATAAACCAGAGTTCAGTACTAACAATACTGATATTTGGGAATGTCCCATTAAACGATTTTATTTAGCTACGATCCTCTGTTTGTTTGTTTGTTTGATTCAAATCTGGAAACTCAATTTTAAACCACTTCCAACCATCCAATTCCCTCGAAACTTTGCAGAGGTGCGTAGTTTGGTTGACAATACAAAATTATGAAAAAACTCCGAGTGGGTGAAAAAATTACCTAGTCACCAAGAAATAATAACCCATAACAATAAATCAACCATTCTTCAAGCAAACTGTTAAACTGCATACAGCAATAAGAGTAATGTAAATCCACAAACACTAAAAACTAGAAAAAGTATATTAAACAATTTATAATAAACGATTTTATGAAAAATGCATTAAAAACTAAAAAATATTTATTTTCTTATACTACAATTTCGATGGTGTATTTTCACATAAAATCGTGGAGCAGGATATCTCGCAACAAATTCATTTCGACACTTGAGGCTATACTAAATTGATTCATATTCTGTTATGAAATATCCTGAACCACGTTTTTATTTAAAGTTGAAAAACACCATCGAAATTGTAGCACAACACTAGAAGTATTTTTTAGTTGTTAGTGCCTTTTTGACGAAATCGTTTAACAGAACATTTTTTTATATATTTTTTGTTTCTAATCAAGTTATAGTCATTACAATAAATCAATCCAATACCTGCAATCAACTACCTGTAAAAGAAAATTTGCAGTTTAGCGATATTTTTGTAAAAGGACTTAGTGCCGTGTTTCGACCCCAAATGCCCCACTGTGCGCCGCCGAACAGCCCAAATCCTCGCTGGTCGGGACCAGCGCGGCGTTGAGCTCGTATCGCGAGCAGAGCCCTAATTCTCAGTGTTCGTTTCTCGCTTCTTTTTAGCTGATAGGGGGAGCGAGATGGAACGAGTGTCAGGCGTCCGAAAGACGGAGCGAGACAAACAACATCTCGTCGTCTATCTCGCACCACCCTCGCTCGCTTTCAGTGCCTCTTGCTCGCTCTCGTTCCATGAGACAATACTGTAGTATCTTTTATTTGACTTTATCCAGATATTATCTTTGCCCATCTCTGTTCTCCAACTGCTTCGCCGTGATTCATTCAAGCCTCCTTGATGGAAAAATATTGATAGGGGAAATGCGGCAACAGCGCGATTCGACTCTCGATACGTCTCGGCAACTATGTCTTTCCTACATTTATCGGCTAGATTGGACTTCCACCGGTTTTGATGGTACAAGGTACGAATATACCATCAACGCCGGTGACGGAGAAACCTTGAAGCTTCATTCTGTCATTTTTCGGGCTGTCCTGAGTACACGATTCATAAATTCATTATTATTTCAACGTACGGTGCTTATTAGCGTTCAAACGGACCAGACCACCCTGCACGAAAGTCTACCGAAGGCAACTAAACCCGCAAAAACGTCCACCGTGCCGATTCCAGGACGAAAGTTGTAATTTACGGTTTGCTTACTACATCGCGTATACGCAGGCCCGGCGGAACCATGCGCCGCACAAGGGCGCCAGCCGAATGGGACGCTAAAAAAACTAGATCGTACGCTTAATAATAAAGGAATCTAACACCTCACATAAACTAAATATAAATGTAATTCTTTTAAACATATTAAATAGAAAACAAGTGCAAAAAATTGGGGACAACAAAAATTTTTTTGCACAAGGGCGCCAGCTAACCTCGCGTCGGCCCTGCCTACACGTCACGCTGGTGCTACATGGCTGCAGTGCACCATTAGCGCCACCAACGGAGAAGCCTTGAAGCTTCATTCGGACAGTTTTCGAGTCATAAATTCATTATTATTTCAAAATGGGGTGCTTATTAGCGTTCAAACGCACCAGACCACCCTGCACAGATGTCTACTGAAGGCAACTGTACCCGCAAAAACTTCCTTCGGGCCGATTCCAGGACGAAAGTTGTAATTTACGATTTGCTTACTACACGCGTATACGTGCACGCTTTTCCTAGCTTGTGTGAGCGTACTCACACATTCAAAGGCCCGCGGAGACGGCCCCCTTAACGCGCTCTTGCATCTCGGGTCTGAAATATAACGACTCGATCGACTCTCCGGCCCGACCGCGTCTCCCGGTTTTACCTTATCCTTCTGTCTGTTCAAATAGAACCACGCGGTTTCGTTCCAAAGGCCTTTAATGAAACTGATTAATGCCGGGTTCTTTAATAAGTCATTAACGCCAACTAGTTGTTCCGGGTTATACGCATCCCTGGCTATTTCTATCCGCCATTTAATATTTCGTTGACTCGCGCTCCGAAAATCTCAATCGTTTCGTTTTTGTCCTGGTGTATATTCATTAACTCCGCATTCAAACTATGGACATTAAATGACTGCGCGAAGATCCTTTTTAGAAGATCGATCAATTCATCTAAGATTTCAGGCTCTCGTTGATTTGACAAGACTAAATTGACGTGTCCCTCAATCCTACCTCGAATGAGAAAAAAAAGATTCTCCCGATCTTCAGGCTTTACTTTGGCATTGATTAATTTGCACTGCTTAATAAATTTGATTAACGAATCGGACTTTCCATCAAATTTTGGAATCGAGTCTTTCACCAGTTTTAGGGAGAGATAAGACTTAGAAGGGTTCGAGGACTTTGATGAATTCGGTCGAGGACTTATGCTCAAACAAGGCGATTGGCTACTTATTTCTGACAAATTAACAACAGGTGATCCAGTCGCGTCGGCACAAAGTTTAGTTCGCGCGACTGTGATTCGTCACCAGGAGACTCTGAGGATCAGTGATCTGTGTCGGCGAAATACTCAATGCTTGTGGCTGTGCAATGGTAATGGGGGACTCTATTTGCATAGTTCCAACGGGTATACCCTCGACTTTGAAACCATGTAGGCTACCCGAACGAGGCTCGAAGCGAGATCAGAAGCCGCCGTCGAACAGCGCAAGTCCTCAGCACGAAAAAAGATCGCGCCGGTTCGGATAAACACGCTGCAGAAAGTTATTTGAAATTTCGAAGCCTTCGAATAAAAGCCGAATAAACTACGGATAAAGATGAAAACGTTCTTCGAATAAAAAAATTATCTTTCGCCGTCGAATAAATTCACTTCAAATACATTTATTTATCCGTGGTGTTTGGAATAAAGATAACTCGTGTTATTCGAAGCTTCGAATAACGGATAAACATAAAGTATCTTTTATTTGAGTATATACAGATATTATCTTTGCCCATCTCTGTTCTCCAGCCGCTTCGCCGTTATTCTTTCATTCCACCCTGACGACAAAATAGTAATAGGGGAAATGCGGGAACAGCGCGATACAACTTCAATATACTTATGGGCAACTATGTCTTTCCTACATTTATCGGCTAGCTTGGACTTCCACCGGTTCTGATGTTACATGGCGCGAATATACCATCAGCGCCGGTGACGGAGAATCCTTTAAGCCTCATTCTGTCATTTCTCGAGTCTGTCTCAGTACATGATTCATAAATTCATTATCATTTCAACGTACGGTGCTTATTAGCGTTCAAACGCATCAGACCACCCTGCACGAATGTGTACTGGAGGCAACTATACCCGCAAAAACTTCCTTCTTGCCGATTCCAGGATGAAAGTTGGTTGAAACGGTTTGTTTCCTACATCGCGTATACGTACAGTATTTCCTCGTTACGGGCTCGGTTTGGTGTACACGATACGGACTTTTTGCTATCCCCACCACTTCTGTCTCACTCTTGTCCGGCGAAGGCGAGAGCGAGATGGAACGAGAGCGAGCGAGAAGCACTGAAAACGAGCGAGGACGGTACGAGACAGACGACGCGTTGATGTTTTGTCTCGCTCTGTCTTTCAGACGCCTCACACTCTGTCCTTTGCGTGCGCGACGGGCATGCGCGATGGTCGCAAGCGCTTACCGTGAGCCGGGCCTGCGTTAAGATTTTGCGAAGCGGTTTTCGTGCTCACGGTAAGCGCTTGCGACCATCGCGCACGCTCGCCGCGCACGCAGTGTTCCATCTCGCTCCCCCCTCCGGCCAGAAAGAAGTGAGAAACAAACACTTCGAATTAGGGCTCTGTTCACGATACGGGCTCAACGCCGGTCCAGACCAGCGAGCCGCTATCGAGGAAATACTGTACACGCTTTTCCCAGCTTGTGTGAGCGTAGGGGAGAGCGGGGACAAACGTAACGGGGTCATGCAAGTAACACGCCTTCTCCCGATTTCCACAAAAGTTTCCAAAACGTTTGCTTTACATAGTTGCGCGTGTTTAGTGTTTCCTTTGCTTCACGGACTTACGCTGAGCAATACAACGATTCGTATACCGTGGGCTAGCTGATTTCGTTATTTCGATCATTCAGGTAAGTGTCTCCTCTCTTGGTTTTTTTGATAATATTCATAGTTAAACTATAGATATTGATCCAATTATTTGTTAGAGCGTTCTTAGATAATGTATTTATAAGTTCCTATATTTGATTTCAATAAGTCTTGTATCGTTTGTACGTTATAACAGTTCTATGCTGAAAAACATGGCTGGGGACAAAAGTAGCACGTCACTGCGGGGACAAAAGTAACATGTTTCTGTAAGTTTAAAGATGCCTCCCTATATCTCAAAAGAGTTGACTTCAATATTAACAATAGTTTTTTAAAAAAAAAATCATAAATATTAGTTACTTTTGGGGCCCGTTACACGAGATTCCATATTAAATCAAATACATAGTATCAAAGAAATGTTTGAAGATGGTTATGCTTTTTTATTGTTAGGTACCTACTTAAAATATGTTTATTTAAATGTTTGTTTCTATCGTTTCTAATAATAAAAAATCCTATTTTGCTTTGGAAGAAGTGTTTTTACTTAATTCTACTTAAAATAATTAGTATTACTTTCGTCCCCATTGTATGTTACGTTCGTCCTACCCCTTCAGGACAAAAGTAACAATGACAGTCACTGCGGAAAATTGCCATAACTCTTTGAGTACTTATGATGGAAGGCTGAATTTGTGGTCAAATGATAGACCAAGAAACACACTATCTTAGGGCATAATTTTCGTTTTTATATCTGTAAGAGGTAATTGGCAGCTAGGCCAAATGTAAAAAGTGTTACGTTTGTCCCCGCTCTCCCCTACGCACACACTTCAAGGCCCAGTGAGACGGCAGCCTTAAGTTAGTATTGATGTATTGTTTTCTTTTTGAAAAGTTGTTTCCATTGGAAACACCTTTTGTATGTCACGGTACCGCGTGGTAACACGTGAACGTATCTTTACGTTAGATGGCTCTGCATAGCAAAGTTTAGCAATCGAAACTATGAACAAAACCTTTTCTACGAATACTATTTAGAAACGCTCTCTAAATTATATTGATTAAATATTGGTTTCGGTTGCTTGGCAATTAAATCATCGATACCGTGTGAAACGCTCGTTTTTAATAAGTTTTATAAAAACGCTCGTTTTTAATAAGTTTTATTTTTAATAAGTTTAACGAATGTTTCGCATGGTTTTTAATTAGTTCCATTATTAATTAAGAAACTATTTCTATAATTGGATAATTTTATTAACAAAAACATGTTACATTTTAATCCTGAATAACGGTGTCATTGTACATCGTCACTTGTTGATTAACGCCAAAAGCGATTAGACGTGTTCTTTAATTTGTCCTACTTTAAAATAGAAAGTAAAACCAGTTACTACAGAAACAAGTTTTGGTTTATTTATTCAAATTCTTTACTATTGTCGCCGCGAAGAAGTTGGAGGCAGATACCAAAGGGCGAACGTGAGCAGAGCGGATCATCGCTCCATGGGCAGTGAACCCATCCGCTTCCTATAACAAAAAATCCCTGCTACATCACGTAACATGTATATGAAGGGATGTGTTGCGATCTCCGCTGGTGTGAATCTGTGTTATGTAAAATTAGCTATAGGACATAGGGATATCAAGTTTTGATGTGAGAGGGTAATTCAAAATCCTCTGTAGCGGAAAGATTTATTCTAAGCATGCGGGTTCTCGAGGGTTTTCCTTGCCAGTTTTTCGAACGTGCTCCTACAATATTAGTAGCTGATACCCGAACTCAAAAGGCGTACAAGAGTCTGAGATTGCATTCAGTAAATTTCAAAACTATAGTTAGGCCGGGCGATAATAGTAAATAGCTTAACATTTCCTTGCACATCTGCGTGCCAAGTTTCGTCGAGCGGGCAGCGGTTCTTCTCGAAAAACCACTTAAAATTCTGTCCTCCCTTTCAATAATTGCCGGTGTCCTGTAAGGATAAAAACTCCGATCGGGAAAGGGCGAAAGTCATAAAGTCATAAACTTTGTTCGGGCGACGTCTTCTTGACCCTGAGGGATGCGCTTACCTACCTTTTAGATGTGTACATAATGTATGTAGCCTATGTAAACTATGTAATCGGAAAGCGTGCCTTAACCACCAGCCGAGAGTGGAGGGACACGCGAAAGAAGGGCCAAAGACGGAGAGACAGCTAGAGGACAACTCACTGACGAAGCTTGAAGGATGTCATCGTTCTGATTAGACGAAAGGACCTGAGGAGGAATTTCGAATGATGCCCCGGAGTCAGAAGAGTAGAGCGCTCAGAGGACACAAGCGAGGAACGACTTTGTAGAAAAGGTAGGTAGATGTGGGTATTACTGCGGACTTTTAAGGTAGGTTAACTTTAGAACCCTCGATACGGCGTTCAAATGAATGAAAGTTCCTCCTTCTTTTTTTAAAAGAAAGGTGGGACCTTAATAATTCCATAAAAAAATATAAGGGCGGGGTAATAAGCACAGTTAATTAAAAACAAAGAGATTTGTCGATCAATGTCATTGCATGTGTTACTGCGGACATGCATGTATTACTGCGGACTGATGTCAGGCCAAACATAACCTTGGTACAAATATCACTTGTAGGGTAAACCAACCAGTAACTGGGCTTCTACATGCTTTGCATTTTATAATCGTATTTTGAAAAATTATGACAAGAATAAGTAATTACATTTATAGAAATTTCAAGAAAAATAAATTTAAATGCAATTGAAACAGTTGTTTCGTTGTTATACATACCTAAATATATTCAAGTATTAATCTAGAAAAATTATTGAACTTTCTTTATTTACTAAAATCAGCAGGAATGAGTAATAATTTAAATCTTAATAATTAGTAGTACATAGTTGTATTTATTGCACCATCCGTACTTAAATGAATAGTAAATTTAATGTTATCAGGTACAATGTTTTTCTATAAATATTATTTAATATATTATAACTAATAACAGCTCAGGTAATACAATATGTCATTAATAAAGTTTTCACTATAACTTTTTTGCTGGTTCTTTTTGCAACAACATTAATGATTTGGCTTCTTTCCTTTCTTCAATTTTCTTCATTCTTTCTTGTTGTTTCAATAGTTTTTGCCTCTCTTTTTCAACCTTTTTTTACTGTGTTAAAAATTTGTCGTCTTCTTTCTTCTTTCTAATTTTCTCCTTTTCTATTTTCATTTTCACTTGCTTTTCGACTCTCAGTTGCTTTTTGATTGTTGCCTCTTCAATCTTAATACGCTTTGCGTTCTCGTTAGTTTCTATGGTTTGCTGCCATTGAGTACCAGAGACAACAGATGGAGTTTTGATTTTACGAAGTACACTTGTTTTATTTTTTGGATGTAACATAGCATCATCAGGCCAATACAAGATTTTTTGTATGGATCCAGTTGTTGATTTTTGTTCCTCTAAATTTGTAATGTCATGCAGGGGATTCTTCGTTAACAATTGACTAGAACATTCTCCTATCTCTACCTTGAAAGTATCCTTCCTTGATTGCTTGTTAGTTGTCAGATCAAGGGGTTGTAACGAAGAAGGGGCTATCTGGTCATCCTCCGCTAGTATGACAATATTATTTAAAAACCTGTTCGTTAGAAATATTTGTAATTACATCTAAATCTAAATTTAAGACAACACAGTCTTCATTTACTACAGTGGAACCACTGTTACTTGACTCAATCTGGAAAAAACCATCTAAGTATAAGTATTGTTTTCATGCATACAATTTTTTGGCATTCTGTAATAAATATTTATTTCATGTACATTCTTAACCCGAGAGTAGGCGCACCAAATAACTTACGTTAGTAGGCGCACGTCGGTCATTTCGACCGATGGTAATGTAATCAGAAATAACTTAATAAAAGGACCAAAATAATATAAATAATGCATAACATTGTATTTTACTTACTTCAGAATCGTTATACGTAAATAATTTTCATTTTTTATGATAAAATGATTAATCGTATTATAATATTATGAGTTCTGGAAAATTTATTTTTATACAAATGATGCATTGTAATTGATTTTAAAAATAAAATGTTATATAAAAATTTATGCGAATGCAAAATATAAAATTATATTGTCTATTTATCAATTTGAATTTATCACTTGATTTTTAATTTTCAATAATAGCAATTATCTAATATATTTTATATTTATATTTGTTTTTCAAAAAATATACTTATAAATTTATGGTTTCATAAACGTATTAAATATTTATATTTTCCTCGGATTAGAAACTGCATCTTGAGAATAAAGAATAAATACTTACGTTTCCTCCTCTACATCTGATATCTCTATATCCGCAGAATCAATTTCCGAATCTGTATCGTGATCGGATTGTATAACATAATCGGAATCTTCTGCGGAATCACTGATCTCGTCTTCAATGTTTTCAATCAATAAGAAATCTCGGAAATTAGTATTAGCCATGATTGCCACACAGTACGCGTCGTATGCGGCAGACGAAATGAGACTAACGAAATGAGACTAACGTTAGCAGGCGCGCTATGGTCGAAAAGACCGACATGCGCCTACTCCTGGGTTAAAACAGCTTATAAATTCCTCTTAATATTAACTAATACTGTGAAAATTATATTGGAAATTAGAAATAATTATATATCTAAATTTTATCAAAATCGGTGAGGAATCGCTAAAGTAAATAATTACCGATGTAACACTTTGTTAAAAATAAAAAACTGATTTATAGATATGGAATTTAAAAATATACAATCAATAAATAATGATAATAATGATATGATAATAACAATAATATATATATATATATATATATATATATATATATTATATATATATATATATTATATCATTATTATATTAATGATATAATATATATGTATATATATTATTATTATTATGTTATATATATAATTGTAGATTTTACATTTGCGGTTAATACTCCTGGATCAATGCTACTGTCATTAATTTCTTTCAACTCGTATGCAGTATAACTGCTACTGCCAAACTCCATTTGATTGAACGTTGTGTCATTGTGTACACTATCGAGATCATTTGAGGAGTTGTCTAGAATAGGATGCGATAACTTGTACCATATTTCGAAGAGTCCTTCAAATTTTTTTAATCCTTCCCATATAGGGTTTGTATTCAACCTAAATGCCTCAAGATGACTTGGTGTTAAAAAATTTTCAAATACTTTCAACGAGTTGTTTCCTATTGTTTCATGAGTATTTGTACTAAAATCCAGGGCATTAACATCAAAAGGGTACAATCCGCATTTCCTAAAACCATTTTCTAACATTTTTTCCATCCTCATACTGTCCAATGTTCTTTTCAATAATGGAACAAATTGATATTTATGGATGCCAACACTAATTGATGTTTTACAATATGCTTGATATGTTTTAAGCCGATGTGCTTTTAAACTTCGAAACACACACACTCATCTAAAGGCTGCATAATGTGCGTAGCATTTGGATGCAACGCTACAAGAACTATCTTACGGTCCAAACAGAACTTGCTCAAGTGTAATGTCATATGTGAACTATGCCCATCAACATATAAAATTACAGGACGTTTAATGTTATTTTTTGTCAACCATGGCTCAAAAATATTGGCTATATATTCGTAAAAGTTTTGGGAAAGCATCCATCCATTTTTGGAAAATTCAAATGCAAAATCAGGAGGTGCCATTTCTGCAGCATTCTGTGGTAAAGATTTTCCAGCAAAGAGGACGAATGTAGGAGCAAGATTGCCAGCAGCATTGGCTGTGACTAAAATTATTATATTGTTATATTGGCTCTTATATTGGCTTTTTCATTATTACCAACTATGTTATATACATTCTTGCAACCTTTCGGCGCAAGCAGTGATGAAGGTACAGAATTTAGAGAAATGCCTATAAATAATACATATTTTTTTAGAAAGCAATGAAGCAACATTAAATAAATTTTTTTTTTTAATTAACTACTGTTAGTACCTGCCTAGTCACAGTTGAAAACTGTATTGGGTGCAATCGACATAATACCTTCACCAATAAAATGTTCACCAACTTCTTGAAACCACTTACGTATACTATAATCTGATACTTTGGCTCTATTTAATGACACATTTTCAGACACTCTTTTAACAACTTTTGTATGTCGTTTTAAAAATCCATCATACCAGCTTCTGCCTGGCGTATTATTAATAAACGAATTCTTCCTTTTTAAATTTACGCATATCACCCGAACACTTTCCAATAATTGCGCCTTTGTTACTGGAAAACCTTTTACGCAACAATGAAAAATCCAATTAACAAAATCGTTTTCTTCATCAGCAGTGAGGACAGGTGCAGGGCCAGGTTTTTTATCAGCATAAATGCCTAACTTTTTAGCTCTTAATGTGCTTTCTGGTATGTTATACTTTCGCGACACTTCAGAAATTCGTTTCCCATTTCGCATTTCTAGCAGCGCAACAGATAAATGTTCTTTTAAATAACATAGCCGTTAGCTTTTTCTTTTATTTCTTGATTCCTTATTTTCACTTGAATTTTTTGTCGGCATGCTTACAGAATTACACGTGATTGTACGCACCGTTACGTACTTTGCAGGTTATTGGTATATACCAAGACGTCAGTGAATACAGTCGTTGGTCCGCAGTAATACACGAACATGATGTCAAGTAGTGAACCTAATACTGCGGTGAGAAATAAAAATTGAAACTAAAATGTAAACTAAAATTTACTGTTTTTCTGAAAAAAAAATAACTCTTATTCTATCGAGCAATACCGGTACAGTACATGTATTACTGTTAATAACAAAAATATAAGTGTTTTTCAAGTAGGTGTTCATGACCGCCATATCGGAAATCGACCGAAGTTTCGCCTTGACGAATTTCAACTACGATAAAAGAATTAATAATAACTTTGCTGTACATACTTATTAATAAATATCTGTAATAGAGCTTAAAATAATTTTATCAAAAATTTTCAAAAGATTATGTACTTTCCAACACTAAATATGATCTGTTTTAGAATATCCGCAGTAATCGGGACATCCGCAGTAATACCCACACCTACCCTAGATGAAGCTTGTCAGTAGACTAACGAACAGTTTACTTTTGTAACAATACGCATATAGTTAAAAAGTTCACCCTTGCTGAACCCTTTAAAATTCCCGCAAAACTTCGCGAGCTGAGTGTTTCAGCGCTCCACGGGCACGAACCGGCGCACAGTGGTACATAATGACATGTTTTCTTCAAATCACCCTACAGGTCGTAATTTTTCAGAAAACTTGACGATTCTTTTTTTAAATTTTTCGCAATTAAATTCTTTATCGATCTATCTGGCCGAAATTTTGAATTTCGTTGCTGATTTTTTTATATTTAGCGAATTATACAGCACTTTTCGAAGATCAGTATCTGTGGGCTTTTTGGCCGCCTGTTCCGAATTTAAAGTCAGATTTTCGAAATTGAAGCTGGTAAATCCAATATGTTGAAGCAGAATTTCAGAAAATGGACTTATTCGAAAGAAACATAGTGCGTCTATATGTTCGGGGACGCTGATTACGAATATGAGGTAATTGTTATAATGATCAAATTTTTTATTTGTACCACAAATCTAATACCGTAGATCAAATTGTAAAATTTAAAATGGCGGATGGACATTCGTATTTTGACAAATTTTTACGCTTCTCATAAATGTGTACGTGATTTTGCATATTTAAGCTTATTCGTCTGTGTTCATACGCGTTATTATAGTCGACTTTTCGGATTCAATATTGATGAACAAGATTTTTAATGTTTGATATTTTTAGAAGACCGATTCACTTAACGTTTTACCCCAGTTGGCTTTAGAAATCCGATTTTATTACGTGCAATCTTGTTTGAGGTGCAGGATTTGAGCTTCTGGAAGCAAATCTCTGATTTTTTTATTTATGTACGTGTTTAAAAATATGGAACATTAAATATCCTGGTCATAAATATTGAGTCGGAAAAATCAACTATATTCGGCATATTGGATTCACCACCTTCAGTTTCGAAAATCTTACTTTAAATTCGGAACAGGCGGCCAAAAAACCCACAGATACTGATCTTCGAAAAGTGCTGTATAATTCGCTAAATATAAAAAAATCAGCAACGAAATTCAAAATTTCGGCCGGACAGATCGATAGAGAATTTAATTGGGAAGAATTTAAAAAAAAATCGTCAAGTTTTCTGAAAAATTACGACCTCTAGGGTGATTTGAACAAAAAATGCCATTATGTACCACTGTGCGGCGCTTCATTAAAAATCTCCATTAAATCGCGCAACAGTTCATTTAGACCGCGAACTTTCAACTGAACGTCGTACAATATGATTTTGCACCCGCGTCGAATTTATAAAGATTACCCGATGCATAAACGATCACTTGTAAAATATCCAACTTGAATTGCAATACGTGGATGGGCATGGGCAAGTCTAACTATTGATAAAAACTTCCAGTTCGATGATATAGACTTCCCAGCGAGCACGGACATGTACGAAGTTTCACGAATGTTTAAATCGAATGACGCGATGATATCTATTATTTCTTTGTTACTTTTTAGATAATTCTCCTCGCACGCAACCACGCATTGTGCAGACAACTATTTACATTACAGTATTTCCAGAGAAACTATTCAAACCGTTCTATTAATTTAAAAAGAAAAAAGCCATTTAATGTTTTTCTTAATAAAAGTAAAAAACGGGCAATTACTTTAGTATATATTACTGTAAACATATATTCCTCGTGTAAAACAATTTTTTACACAACGAAATACTTCACTAATTTTTTAATGCAAATGTATGAATGTTGATAAAAATAAAAAGAAATAAGCGGGACCCGTATAGGTTGAAGAAATAGGTTTGCCTCTTGCATAGCTTGTGTCTACTTGATTCTAAAATACCAGTGCGTTTTGTGTCATGAATAATAATGCAGCTGTCAATTGTAGTAACAACATATGAAAGTGAAAGTAGAATTTCAGAGTTTTCTTTCGCGTGAGGCATTCTTGCCGAATCGGTACATCACGGGAGAAACCCAAAATGGTTATGTTAACACTTTATATTGTTTTCGATCTCCTTACTCTACAGCTTACCTGCTACTATCTACCGCAAATAAATCGTATGCATCTCCGCAATAAGAGTAAGCAATACCCACCTACGTTTAAATTATTTTACGGAATTGTGACTCGCTAAAATTTAAAAAACGCTCCACATAAATAATTCACGAACCAGGTAGGTTTAATAGCTTACAACAACATAACCCGAGGGTTTAAGTTTTGGTAGGAACACTTTAAATTTTAGTAGCACTCGGAGAAGTATTAAATTATTATTCAGGGACAAACAACAGTTAAAGCTGACATAAGCTTTGAAAGATTTAATGTTCATATACACTCAGCAATTGTGCTTGTTTAAATAATGATATTACTAATTATCAACAGAATGTGAGGGTGTGTTTTTTTTTTTACTTTTGTAGTTTTTCTACTGTTTTAACAATTTCAGATAGGGAAGGATTTGGTCGCCGTATGCACAGTTATTTAAACTGTTTCCCAACTTTTTCAATGCATACGTTGAATGTGAACATGCTTATTTGAACACAATGCATATTTTGAAAGCTTTGACTTTTTTTTCAATATACATAGAAAAACACTTTACAAGGCGTTCATTCCGTATGTGCATCACCTTAATGTATGTACCTGGAAACCACGCCTTAATCCTTAGCTCTCACAATCAGGCACTGGGTATAGTAGTAGTCGAGTTTTTCGGCAGGGGCAAGCGGCGCTGTGTCACAACACACAAGTATTATACGTTCGCGCCAACGCATTCGAGTCGGTTCGTTCGATCGGTTAGCATCGCAAGGACTATAGCGTGCCATCTGAAGTCTTCAGTCGATTTCGAGTTAGCTTCTCTTACAACAATTCGATTATCGGATGTCCTCGCGCCTTTAAATCGCACAACTCCTAACCGAATCACCGCGTAAAGAAGCTTCTGGAATATAAAGGTGGTTTCCTAAATCAAAATTGCGCCTAAATTCCGTAATCGAGTGACCTAGACGGTTTTCACCTACATAATCGCTCAGCCACCAATATCACGAGTCCGATCACGTGCTGACCGGTAAGTACTCTGACTTTCTTGCGGTACCGATTATCCGATATTTATTATCCTACTATCCACAAGTACAGTTTTCTATAATACTCTGTCAAAGATTAACGTTTGCAGTCCACTAAATGCGTGTTATTTAAGAACGACTACTTCAATTAAGAGATATAAGAATTATGAAAATAGTAAAAACGACATTTGCTTCCGATATGTGCGTTAAATCGTATTATAATATTATAGATTATAACAATCTTTTAATATGACTTTAATATTCATTTAATATATGTTTCTACATATAGTTATTCTAGAGACCTATTTACCCTTGTTTCTTTTTTATTTTACATCCATGTAACAATGGCGTTGCATATAGGACTTGACTTGGGATAACTATTTCCCTGTACGTCTGTTTGTTGCTAATTTTCACTAAACCTAATTTTATTCGAAAAGGGTAGGGGTCCACTCGATATAAGGATTGCAAATACAAATAGTACGTAGAGTGACTCGTATAAAAATGATATTAATACAATACAAATTATACGAGAAATATTTGCTTTAAAGTGTGGCGTCTTGTGGTGGGAAAGATTCATTTTCAGGTTGGGGGACCAAGAAAAGTTTAAGTCACTACTGGTTTTCGAAACAAAAATTATTACTAAATTAAGTTTTTTCAATGTATGTAATGTATATAAGTAATTATTTCTGTTATAAAATATTCAGGCAAAGTCACAACAAAACGAAGCCATTCGTTTCATATTTTCTTCGAGTTTATTGAGAAATTTAGAAATAAAACGTATACGAAGCAAGCCGTTTTTTCGTTTTACAGTGCCGGATTCAGATGCCTCTCTGTTTGAAAGTCAGCTTGTCGACAGCAGGTATTCGCTGTTTCTCAAACGTAACTGTTAAACCCTTTCTATCTATCTTGAAAAAGAAAAGAGAAAGTATACTTTACTTCGAAAAGGATTGAATAACCTTAACGTGCCCTTAGTGTGCATATTTAAAAGAGACGCGTTGTCACTACATCAATGTCCCTTTCGAACTGAATTATTCGTACAATTATAGTTTCCTGATATATCCTCCAGTTTTAGAGATAATTGTGTAAATTACTTCATAGGAATCGTTTTCTTTTAAAATGTACGAAATACAGCAGTGTATTCACATAATATTCTTGCCATGTAAAAATCACTTGTTATCACAACATGAAGATAGAAGCAAAAAAATTCCTACTTAAAGTATTTACGGATTACTACGCTAAATAAACATTTTCTGCACATTTCTATTTTCATATTCTCAGGATTTTCTAGTATTTAAATCAAACGTGAATATACGTAAAGGACTCGGTTCATAATTTTGCGAAGAAATTGTGGATTAAGTGATCCAGAATTTTTGAAGGTATTAATCAATATTCCATATTTATCGATAACTTTTGTGTAAATTTAATCCATATTAAATATCTTTTTAAAGTACTTATACCGCGATTTCGATTTAACTCGAAACGTCCCGTTTCGGTTTCCGATAGTTTGACGATCTTGTAGATATTAGTAGTTTTCTGCGGCTAATAATAATGAGGGTAATAATGCTTAATTGAATATTATCATAACTACATCTTATGTTAAAACTAAATCGCGTTACGTCGCATGCATATATTATCATAAGAGGAGAACGCTATTAAAATCTACA
Organism: Andrena cerasifolii; assembly: GCF_050908995.1. Lineage (NCBI taxonomy): Eukaryota > Metazoa > Arthropoda > Insecta > Hymenoptera > Andrenidae > Andrena > Andrena cerasifolii. Next base: position 1,582,518 of record NC_135125.1, on the reverse strand, counting down.
AATATTTAGTATGAAAAATTTTCTGTAGGTACCATATTTTCTTATAAAAATTTGTCAGATTACAAGAATATTATACAGAGTTGCAAAAATAGGTTGAAGTTAGGGATTGCAAAATTACCGACTTTTTCGATTACCGGTATTCGGTAAAATTTTTAACCAAAACCGGTTTACCGATAATTTACCGGTATTTTTTAAGGTATTGAAAATATAAGAGTGAACATTACAAGAAAAAACTTTTTTTAACTCTAATCGAGCATTATAAAAAATATATGGAAATAAAACTATTCTGAACATAAAATATAAAATAATATAACACAAAATAGATATATTTGTATAACTATTGACAATACTTATTAATATGGATCGTCACCACGAAAACAATGAAAAGAATCTTAACTTACATACATAATTAAATATTTTTTATTTAACAATTCTTTTTATTAAATAAGCACGCCAAAGCATGCCTAATTCGTCTAAACTTTGTTCTCCTGATCGCTACCTAATTTTTGTACAAAATAATCCAGCCACGGATAAAGCGCTCTCAGATTATACACTTGTTGGCCGGGTAGGCATTAAGAAATCATATGCCATTCATAGTATATATTTTCTCCTTACTTTTTCTACTTGAAAATACGTCCATGTTTTCATGACTGATTCAGATTCTTAGTTTTCTTTTGGATCAGAGTTGGTTCTTCATGAGATGGTTCGGTTTCCGTCTTTATTAGTAATTGAAGTGTTTTGTTACTGATAACGTAGTAGATGTCGATGGAATTAATGAACGCATATATGCGCTATATTGTTATATGTAATTTATCGAATTACCGGTAAAAATTTGGCGAATTACCAGTAAAAATTTTAGGTTATTTCTCACGATTTACCGGTATTACAATCCCTAGTTGAAGTACGGTTAGGATTAAATGTAGAAGGATGAAAGTAATAACACAGTTCGACAAAATTTGACTTTTTTTCGGACTTGTAACATTCAATAGCCGCTTCTTATAGATTTTTGTGCGCTGAAAACGAATCCGCAAACCATTGGTCGCCATCACCCTCAGTTTTTGAGAAATTCGATTTTGAAAAAAAAATGCAATTTCTCAACTTTGAATATCTTTTGTGTCGAAACGGTAATACTTATTCGGTTGCTCGTCGCGTCAAATTATTCTATGAACCCTCCCGAATACAACGATATAAGTTATTATTGCATTATGAACATTTAAATATGTTTAAACATCGATCAAATGGAAAGGGACACCCGAAATGCACCCATTTTTGAGAGATATCTTTCAATTTATTTCCAAAACTAAGGGTCCAGGAGGAAATCTGACTATTCCACGAGATGCAGCAGACATTTTCCTATCGGAAAGCATCAACGGAAGTGGTAAGTCACGTTTTGTTTTTAACACAGAAGCGAAATAGTTTGGCAAAATGCGCGGTGCCGTCAGTGGTAGTCACGCGCGGTAAGCGATTGTGTTACGCTGAGGGGCAGTGGATCGCGTGCCGCCGTTGACAACCACTGTCGGCACCGCACGTTTTGCCAAACTATTTCGCTTCTGTGTTGAAAACAAAACGCGACTTATCACTTCTGTTGATGCTTTCCGATGGAAAAATGTCTGCTGCATCTCGTGGAATAGTCAGATTTCCTCCTGGACCCTTAGTTTTGGAAATAAATTGAAAGACATCAAGAATGGGTGCATTTCGGGTGTCCTTTTCCCTTTGATCGATGTTTGAACATATTTAAATGTTCATAATGCAATAATAACTTATATCGGGGTTCATAGAATAATTTGGCGCAACACGATTTTTTTTCAAAATCGAATTTCTCAAAAACTGAGGGTGATGGCGACAAACGGTTTGCGGATTCGTTTTCAGGGCACGTAAACCTATAAGAAACGACTATTGAATGTTACAAGTCCAGGTGGCTGTCGAACTGTGTGATACCTATATGTATTGCTTTTGGTGACGATAATAAATATTCGCATCGGATAAAAGGTGGTTTACGAGTAGTTTAACTGTCGATTAAAGTTTTCATAATTATACAACGCGTAGAAAATACATTTAATACTATTCTTTCGGAAACACGTAAACAAACAAGAGTGTACGATAAATATGTGAAATGACGTTGACGATAAATCCTATGATTCATAACGTGTGCATCCAGATTCCAGGCTTCGTCAACCTTCGGCAATCTCCTCGACATAAGAAGCCAATGTCCCTCCCAAAATCCTTTCAGCTTTTTTTTAACTGGTATCTCGTGGTCGCATTACGCGTGCGGTAAGCTTACGGTGTGGATTGGAATATTAACTCCATAAACGGATCACTATCAACTTTTTCGTATAAATTGATGATGCTGCAAAGACGAAATCAGACACTCTAGAATTATTAGACCTTTCTTTTGATTTGTTTTATTGCATTTATTGTTGTACAGGATGCGCCGCAATGAGTAGTACAGCCACGAAGCCGAACATTTTAGATAGAAAAATAAATCGAAAAAGGATAATAAAGTTTGAAAAGTCCCCAAGTACGGGTACAGTCGACTAAAAATTAGCAGAATATAACAATAAATAACGTACAATTGTAGACAAACGGGTCTTTGGTACACAACTAAATGTAAGTCGAAATTGTAGAATACCTTTCCCAAGGGACGGTTTACGTTTGAGAAAATTGAAATTGAAGTTCACTACGATCCGGTTTCATTTTCGAACCCCATAACCTCGAAAATAAAACGCATAGCAATGACCTATTTTTGCACAAGTTCCTATATGTACCAAAATATGGCCGGCAGTTATTATTTAATGTAGATTAACTCATTGTGCAGCAATGCTCTTATTCCACCTTTTATTATGCTTTATTGAACCTCTATTGTTCGAAATTAACATTATTTCTAACGACATACAATGGCTCACAGACATAATCGTACACTCTTTAAAATCGCATAACTTTTTTAAAATTAATCCAAACGACTTGAGTTTTTTTTAGAAGCTAGAAGGATTAGTTTGATAAGTGACGTGATTCGTCGTTTTGAAAAAAATGCACTTGGTCGGAAGAGCAAAAAAAAAAATATTAAAGGTTGTTTTTTCAACTTTTTTTTGTGAGCCTATAATGAAAATTCAAAAAACCCGTTTGTAGATTGAAGTAAGCTATACGTGTCTAAAATTTCATGAAAATCGGTTAACGTTGTTCTGAGCTATAGACGCTTAAAGATCGCAGAATAAGGTCGAGAATCGCGGAAATTCCCAAAATCAGCGATTCACCCATGTAGATTTTTTGTCCCCAAGATGACAAGATTATCCTAAGTGGGTAATATATTTTTATGTTAGATTACAAACTAGCAGGCACAACACAGAACTCATTCTTAAGGAATCTTACAAAGAAATAACTTAAGTAGTATAAGAAATAAGAATACGGAGGTAGTTGAAAAGTTCCCTGTTATTTGTGGAGAACATTCTCTGTCACTTTTACTTTCCACACTGGTAAAAAGTGTTCAGTGATAGTTTCAAGGTCTCTTGATAATTTGTGGTTTCTTCTTTAAGAAGAATACGCAAAAAATAACACAAAGTGAATGAAAAAAAGTAATTTCAAATGGACGTTATTTATTTGCGTTTACAAATAGAGATACCAGCGTAGATAAGAATAAATTTCAAATAAAGCAAAGAATATGGAAATTATTTTTTTTTTAAAATAAATGTAAGATGTACTGCAGTTTTGATTAGGTCGCAAATATTCCATCGATTTGTTATAACAGTGAATGATGATTGCAAGAGTAAGAAAATTCTTATGAGCGGTAGTTTTATACACCTCATTTGAAGTTGACTAACAATACCTTTTGAAAAAAATATGTTTACATTTTAAGAAATATTTATTGTATTGGGTTGTTATGTATATTATACATCTATAAAAATTATAAGTTGCCAGCTGAAAGTACTCAGCGCTGCCCGTGTCATATATCTTTATCGGTGAAGGAAGGGGGGGGGGGGGACTTTTTAAAAAGATTTCTTATCGAGCATCTAGGTACTAAGAGGAACCTACCTACCAACTTTTTCAGATTTTTTTTATGGGTAATCAAAGTAAGTGTAGTATAAAAGTTTTTCCTAAAATCGTAATCGTCCTTTTAACTACATTTACAATTTTTTTGGTCGTGAAAAAATTAGTATGGCATGTCTGTATGAAGACATGAAGATTGTGCGTTTTGCCATGATGCTGCCACGATTCTGCTCTTTGTAGGCATCTGAAACAAATGATTAATGAAAAATTTTATTCAGTAAGAATATGGCTAACGTCTGGATCGAGATTATTCATTGAAATTAATTTTTCACAAAATTGCATCATGTTGAACAGAAAACTCCGTTTTTTCACCCTCAATTGTGGTACTAATTTATTAATTAGGAAGACAATTTTGCAGATATTTTTATAATTTCGATTCAGGCAAGAATGACATCGTTTCGGAATATCTGTACAAAAGGACATTGACATCGTATGCATTGTCATGGAGATGTCGTGGCAGCTATTTCGGGTACACGTGGTCTCGAGAAAATAGCGGTTAAAGTTTTACTTTAAGTTTAGATAGAATAACGAGAAATTAGAAGCACTTACAAACAATCAGCAATACAAGCGCCATACAGAGGTCCCTCCTCTTCTTCAAAACATTCCAACTGAGCCGACTGTTCATATCTGTGAGCAATTCGAGCCGCTTTTGTTGCGTTTGCCATGCGTCGCTCAGATTTGTTCTGACGCGCCATAGCCTGGTTGTTGATAAAATTCTTTGTTTCGGAACCAATTTCGATTCCTATTGTGACCATCATTTCTAAAATCGAGCTTAATCCTTTAATAAATATGCAAAACACCAGAAATGTTGCAATCTCAATTTGGCCGGCGCGGAATGGATGTGCTTCGAGGCAAAAGTCCATATTAGAGAATTGAGACTCTCATTACTGTTTTGCGTGTTGGCTCCCAAACATCTCTCTAGTAAATCGTGTGAGGTCAAACCCTCATATAAATCGGCTGTATTGTTAACTGGACTGTTTTATTTAGAGGCGGTTTATCATGTGTGAAAAACTCCAGCGTACCTGCAGCCTCTGTTTTACGCCACTTGTGGTTTCCTTTAAACTTCTCTAACTTCATCATTTATTCGAATTTCAAAAAAAGAAACACGCGAGGAATATATTTCTATACTACGAACATTAGAAAAGTGCAAAAATCAGAAAACAGATTTTTCGGCACTTCTAGACCAGAATACCCCCTTAAGGTAGGAACACACGACGCGACGCAATGAAACGTGATACGTGTTGACTCAAATCAAACGTTGCTATTTTCCATTGTTTACCATGGAACAGAAGCATATGTATTATTAACACCCGACACGAGGTGCCGCGTTCACATACCACTGATCCAACCGATCCGGTTCAGCGTGTTGTCGATGGTGGGGAAAACATGCCACCTGACTCGTCGTGGCCAATGTGCTTCTAGTAACCCACGTGCTCACACGCGTCAGTTTGACGTTTCATAGCCTTAACTTACTTTACCTTATCACTCAAATATCTGCGGATGTCTCCTCGCATCGTGTGTGACATATACAGGGTGTCCCACTAAGGAGTGGACAGCGCGATATCTCTTAAAGTATTGTCGATAAAAATATAAAAAAAATAGGGAATTGCATGGTTCGAGGGGGCCCATTTATTAGCGCGAACGAATTTTGTTTTCGATTATTATTTTAAAACATACGATGGTCAAGTTCGGTTTTTCAAATGAAACTATTTTTTTTGAAGACCTGAGTTGATAGTGCGTTCCAAGACAAATTCAATAAGCTTTAATGTATACACTTTATTTCCACTGGTTTTTAAGATATTGCGCTTGCAAATTTACTAATTTTCACTGCAAGAAACCCCTCTGAAATGGCAAAAACCGGGGGCGGTCGTACTGGCGCCACGGGTGGCACTGCCTGTTGAAATGGATACCTACCTGCCAAAGGTCTACGCCAGAAATGGCAGGCCCAAAGGCTGGACAATTCTTTTCCGTCAGGAATGCTACTTAGGTAGGTACATCTGCGGTATCGAGAAGCGCATCGTTACTTTTATTTCGCACTTGCTTCTACGCTCGGATGGCCGGTTCTTTTGTGAGGGATGCAAATCCGATTGGTTCTGATACAATTTGCTCCCTATGGTTGAAATTTAGTCTAGCAACTTTCACTCCTCCTAACCTAACCAATCCAACTTGCATCCCTCCCAAAAGAACCGGCCATCCGAGCGTAGAAGCAAGTGCGAAATAAAAGTAACGATACCTACCTAAGTAGCATTTCTGACGGAAAAGAATTGTCCAGCCTTTGGGCCTGCCATTTCTGGCGTAGACCTTTGGTAGGTAAGTATCCATTTCAACAGGCAGTGCCACCCGTGGCGCCAGTAAGACCGCCCCCGGTTTTTGCCATTCCAGAGGGGTTTCTTGCAGTGAAAATCAGTAAATTTGCAAGCGCAATATCTTAAAAACCAGTGGAAATAAAGTGTATACATTAAAGCTTATTGAATTTGTCTTGGAACGCACTATCAACTCAGGTCTTCAAAAAAAATAGTTCCATTTGAAAAACCGAACTTGACCATCGTATCTTTTAAAATAATAATCGGAAACAAAATTTGTTCGCGCTAATAAATGGGCCCCCTCGAACCATGCAATTCCCTATTTTTTTTATATTTTTATCGACAATATTTTAAGAGATATCGCGCTGTCCACTCCTTAGTGGGACACCCTGTATACAGTTTGCATCGTGTGCGGACACGTTGGATGGCGAGGCGTTTCAATAGTATGTTCCTACCTTTATAGATATTCATGGCGTAGCGTGTGCAAGATAGAGAGAGAGAGAGACAGAGGGGGGGACACAGAGAGAAAGAGAGAGAGAGAGAGGTAGTCGCCGGTTAGGCATACGGCATGGTGGGAGTTACCCCTTACTTGCACTGAACGCTCAATATACGTATCTGATCCCAACTATAGTATTGCCGTGTAGTATTGAAATAAAAAATATATAGGATCTCAAACGTAACTAGACCAACCTATATCTTTAAAACGATTAGAGATAGAAAAGAATAGAACGTCATAAGGCAAAATTAAAAAGTGCAGAATGCCGCATATACTTATATTACTTTTATTCGCTTTTAAGTACTTATCGGTGTGTCTGAAAAATGCACACTTGCACTTTCATCTTAAATGGATTCTCACGCTTATGGGTGCACCAATCAATACAGGTTTCCACCCTCTACAAACAGATATTAAGGTACAGTGACTCGCATTAATATTCGGACACTTTTTAAAATCGCATAACTTTTTTAGAATTGGTCCAAACAACTTGAGTTTTTTTGAGAAGCTCGAAGGATTAGTTTGCTAATTGACGCGTTTCGTCGTTTTGAAAAAAAAATGTATTTGGTTCGCATAACGAAAAGAATAGTAAAGGTTGATTTTTAAACTTTTTTTGTGAGCTTGTAATGAAAATTCAAAAAACCCGTTTGTAGATTGCAGTAAGTTGTATACGTGCCTAACATTTCATCAAAATCGGTTAACATTGCTCCGAGCTACAAACGTTTAAAGATCGCAGAATAAGGTCGAAAATCGCTGATTTCGGGAATTTTCGCGATTCTCAACCTTATTCTGCGATCTTTAAACGTTTGTAGCTCGGAGCAACGTTAACCGATTTTCATGAAATTTTAGGCACGTATACAACTTACTGCAATCTACAAACGGTTTTTTTTTAATTTTCATTACAAGGTCACAAAAAAAGTTTAAAAATCCACCTTTACTATTCTTTAGCAAACTAATCCTTCGAGCTTCTCAAAAAAACTCAAGTTGTTTGGACCAATTCTAAAAAAGTTATGCGATTTTAAAAAGTGTCCGAATATTAATGTGAGTCACTGTACTTATATCTTAAACCTATTAGTTTAAAAGATACTTCAATTCTAAGATTGTTCCATCATTTAGGTGTAGTAGCACATTTAGACGCCTTGCCATTGGATACATAGGCTATAAGACATATTTGACTAGTCCTCGTCTAACTGTACAAACCACATTCGCGTAAAATGGATTCTAATTTATATAAATGTGGTACTAGTATTGGCTATTTTCGCTCAGGATACATTTCCCGATACAGCCCTGTAGCCTCACAAACATTCAGATTGCATTTACAAAGAACATCGCCCAACTGTGACACTCCGAATTTTATGAAATTTGGCATAAAAGTAGGAAATGTAAAAAGTATATATATATATATTTTCCCTATAAGTTTTATTTACATATTAAGCAATGAATGATAAACTTTGAATGTAAATTACATCATTCTGCTTTCAGGGGCGAATCTACACCTCTAGTTCGGTGTTTAATATTGTTTACAACATTGAAAATTAATGTTACAGTTGTTTTACATCAACGTACTCTGCTCCATGAGAAGAAAACGAGTTTAAAAAACCATGTGATGTAAACGCATCGGTTCGACGAAAAAATTGTTAAAGTTTACGCAGAAATTAGTGTGTAGATTCACTCATACGTACAAGCTCTCAATAGGTATAGTCTATTACCAGCCCTATTTTGAATTACGTGCGAATCCACAAAGAGGCATAAATCCAACCGAGCAACCCCCACGCGGTATGCTTTGAGTGATGTCAATGCCGGCGGTACTGCATTCAGGTCTCTCACGCTGTCGCTGATGCCAGAACGGAACTTTTTGCGAATCGGTAACTTTAAACATAGTAGCCATAGGTTAAAAATTCTCGCAGCGGATTCCCCTGGCAATCAAAGTTAAACCGCTTTAAAATGAGCTTAAGATCATGATGTTGCCTAATTAAATTTGTGCAAATTTGAAGCATATCTTCGAAAGGACCTGGTGCACCGAATTGTAACCAAACTGAAAAAGGAAAAGATGTGTCTTTAAGAGGAAAGACTGATCTTTCCATTGCTTTGGTGTTGAGCATCCTATGACGATTCCTACGCTGTCTAGAAGCACTTAAGGGGAAGTTCCGGTCTAAAAATCGATTTTTATTTCATTTTTCGAATGTTCAACCTTTTAGGAATACGTGATTAAAAGGATTTGTTGAAATTAGTAAAATTCCCGAAGTTATAGGCATTTGAGTAGCGGCAAATGCATGCGCAACAACCGGCCACTCGGCGCCCACGTAAAACTTTAAATGCGTATTTCTCGAAACAGAGTTCTCAAAACGATGGGACCTGTATCTCCAACAGTTATTATCCGATTCGACTGAAACTTTTTATATTTTGAATAATATACTTCTGACTACGGAGCATACCAGAAAAAAATGACAAAAAATTGAAAATTTATAATTTTCTAAGCCGTTGAAAGGATGAAAACTATAGGGGAAAAGTAATTTCAAACTTCAAGTGTCGTTCTTTTCTAAAAAAATGTCATTTTTGTAACTTTTCTGCCCCTCTTCCTTAGCCAGAAGTATATTCTTCAAAATAAGAAAAGTTTCAGTCGAAACGGATAATAACTTTTGGAGATACAGGTCCCACCGATTTGGATCAATTTGTTGACGCCTTGACTTTAACGACTCCCCAGTGCCGTCTGCAATGATTAATTATAAAACAAAAAATATATTTCTATAATCTAAGACATCCTTAATACAATGCAAAAAGTCCCATTAACTTACATGTAGTAGTTTTCCTTTAATTAATTCCTAAAGATCATCTATTTTTTGGGGCTCTAGACTGGAAGGTCCCTTTAAAGAGTTTCAAGACTTCACGCTTCAATGAATTTTCTGTGTTTCAGCAGTTAAGAATAGGGAACCGGGGAGGCAATGTGGCACTAGCCATATTGAAAAGTGAAAAATGTCAAGTTTCGCATTTGTCATCGGGACCTTCACAAAAGTGACTCCAATTGGTCCCTTGTATTTTGCCGATCAAAATGACACCAGAACCGACATAATTCGGACTCTAATTAACGAAATTACATATAAAATTAATTTCAACAATTTAAAGCCAACTTCGTTAAAAGTAATCCGATTTACATGGAATTTGATGTATTTTAATCAGGACAATTTCAGGAATCCATTGATGTCACTTTCATAACGATACGATGATAAATAAAGGATATGACTTCTTGGAAAATCGCCTGAACGACTCTAGACACACGTGCGCGTCGAAGCCGGCGAGCGGTGAAATTTAAAAGACGCCGCTCAGCCAAGAGTGAAATACCCACTACTGCATATTAAAATTGCTATATTTTTCATTTGATCTACGCGAAAGTGGTACCAATCGATTCTTTAGATTTTCCAATGAAAATGATCCAAATCCGACCTCGATCGGACTATTATTAACGAAGTTTGCTTGAAATTCTGCAAATTAATTTTATATGTAACTAGCATAAAGTAACCGGCGTTGCTCGGGTTATATATCTTTTTTCGATGAAGGAGAGGGATTTTATAAAAAAAATTTAGCGACCACCTAGGGGCTACGAGGGACTTACCTACCAAATTACATGGTCATAGGAGAAATCCGAAGAAATCATCATGAGACCGCGAGTGAGTGAGTGAGTGAGTCATGCCAGTCAGTGGTATTTGGATTTTGCATATATAGATTTTGTTAAGTATAGTCTGAATTAAGTCGTGTTTGGTTTCATTTTCATCGGGAGAACACAAGGAATCAATTGGTGTTAACATTGTGAAGATCTGATAAGAAATGCGGTAGTTGGCATTTTTCATTTCTTAATGGCCAGTGCAACATTGAATTCCCGGTTCTTTATTCTCAAGATCCGGGCACTCGTTTGAGATGGTTACCACGCAAAAAGTGTTAGTAAGAATAATTTTGCATCAATCTAAATGGGGTAAATTTATCGAGTTAACTGGTCACAAGTGCACTTCTAGCAAGACAAAGGCCCGAAGTATAAATTATTATTATTATTATGTCTATATTATTATACATTACTAATCGTATTTAATTAAAGAATGGCTATTATATAAGACAATTTCACCTCTGAAGTTGCCCAATATCAATCATATTGCAACTAAAGCAACGTTTATGAAAATATTTAATTTCAAAGAAAAATAATTTTAAAATGATTTACTGGAAGAATGGGGAAAAATCCATCAAATTATAGCGAATATTTTAGTACTCTACCAAATATTAGTTATTGTAAATTTTGTGAATTTATTAGACAGAATTTGATACATGAATCCTGTTTTCACGGCGATTTCTGTACTTACGATTATTTAGGAATTCTATACTCTACATTGTAGTTTTTACTTAATTCTTCATAAAAATTCTGTTAATTTACTCTCTCGATGTATTTGATTGTTAAAATAATATTATATTAACAAACTTGCCGTCATCTGATTAAATAGAACGTGCCACGGTGTATCAATATCTACTTTTTACTTTTCTTCCTTTGAAGGAAAATTATATGTGCTTTCGAATAAAAATCTTATATTATTTACAGACATGGATTCCACGTTTACAAAATATTTCAGTCATTAAGAAATACCTAGCAGTTTAGGATTTCCATCGCACCACCTACTGGAGGTTTTTTTTTATTACAAACGAAACAAAAATTGCGTTAAATACATTTCTTAAAACCTATTCATTCGTTTTATATGAAATCGAGTAGGAGAATACAATGGAGTGACACTGCTTCAAAACACCTCGACTGAAAGTCGATTTTCTCGAAAATGAAACGCAATATCAAAAAATTTTATTCCTTTTTTTCGACTTATTTACTTGTTATAAATAGAAAAGAAAGAGTTACTTTTTTTACATCGCGCTTAATTTTTCGAGAAAATCAACTTTGAAATTCTTGACGTTGCGTTCAGTCTCGTATATGAAAACCTACCTTAATGAAAATCAGGAGCGATTTGGGCGTAAGTGGAATCCGAGGATAATAACATGTAAAATATCCGGCAATCTTATAGGTTAGATAAAAGTAAAGTAAAAAAAAGCTGGTTAACCTTCGTCGTATTGGAGAAAGGAGCAGTAGCTTATCTGGAGTCGCCGAATTCTGTTCACAAAGAAATGCCCAACGATAAGTTGAAGAGTATTGAAATTCATCTCTCACATTATAAGAAATTCCGTTTAGGTTAATGGACTTCTTATAGCCACCAATATGATAAATCGTTTGTAATTATCGACGGCCAGTAGCAATAATCATTATAAAAACAATTCTTATTTAGCATTTTCGAAAATGAGATTTTCATGTTTAATCTGATATCATACTTTCTAATCCGCAATTAATTCACGGCTCAAAGAATGTGGCATTATTTTCAAAAATCACTTATCGTTTAAAAAATTCGGTCATGACATGATATTAATTTTAATTCGTAAAATAATTAACTTTCAGTTAACATTCCCCCGTATTTATAAAAGAAATCAATAATTTCGCTGGAATCGAAATAGCGATTTGACTAATTGTTTATCATGTAAACCGCAAATGTTTTGATCGTAATCAACGATACTGTGATCTCATTACTAAAGCTATCAGCGGTAAAATTTTAATAAATGTTGTCTGTCCTTTGATGAAGCACTAAAATAGTAAAATAAGGTAAATGGCCCAGTGGTGGAACAGTTAAGGAAGCAATTGAGATAATTGCAATTTCTTTTATATTTAAGCAGTATAGAATTATAATTAAATATGATTATTCGAAAGCGTAAAATTTCTACTTTCAGATAAAGTAACAAAAATCTACATTTGTTAAAGGAAGAGTTTTAATTTAATTGAAACACGAAACTGCTCATATGGCCCAGTAATTAACTGAAATTCATATCGTGTCCCAGACATTAACTATCAGTGTCCCAATTATTGAATATATATTTAATTTAACTATTTCTATCAGTTAATTAAAAGAAATCAATATCGTTATATTTTGGGGTAATGAAAACATTTTATTTGTAATAAATATATAATAAATAAATTGTGTTAAATTCTTTATTATTTACCCGAATTAATTAATTTGGGTTTCTTTAGTCGTTTATAAAATTGTAGGTTACGTTAATATTATGACGACTTTAAGATCAATTATCCTAATAATTCTTAAACAGTATTATATTTTTTATAGTTATTATTAACGTAAATATATAGGATACTAAAAATACTTACTTCAGAACAATAAATGTTAATAATCTCAAAATTTCACTGAGTACTGGCGTCTCTACCAGTGTTTAAACACCATTAAACACGCGTTTAATAACTGGTCCGTGTCTTGTTTTCGTGCACTAGTGGATAAACGCAACAATTTCAATATTAAAAACAAAAAATTAATTAAGAGATCCAATTAATTTTCAATTCTTCAATATTTAATAAATCCAAAACAACTAGACTAGTTAAAAAAATTATAAAATAATAAATAATTACAACCTTAAAAAAAAATTCTCTCGCTTGCTTGAGCCCATTAGGTAAGAAGCGAGATTGAAACTGTCGAAGCTTTACTGTGCAATAATATTTTTGCATGATATAACAATTCAGTTACGTAAGCTTATAATTGTATCTATACAATGCTAATAGATTTTAAAATTATATTTCGATCAATTTAAACGTTGCAAATTAGTAAAACTGTTATTATTAACAAAATTTCTTCTCAATTTTTAATTATTAGGCCTTGTTTAAGCTCTGGGCCATTTACCTTACATAAAAAACGAATGGATTAACTATCAAAATCCCGACAGTTATTTAAGTTAATGTGAGAAGATTGGGAGACATCTTTTTTGCTTTAGGGTTCAGGGAATAAAATTCTACAAAGAGTTAGGTTTAGTGTGGTCTGACGACTTGGACTTATAATTAGAGGCAAAGGTAGCGCTGTTAAAATGTAGTTTATTAAACATGTAAAAATGACGGCTCTCTACACTACACTCATTACGGCTAGTATCCATGCAAAATGGATACGCACACACACGCGCACACGCACGCACATACACTGTAAGCCAGAGTCACATTTCATTATCCAATAAATCTATAATATATTTATGCACCACAAATATTTGTTTCACCCACGCAACATAATTTAACAACCACTATTGGACAATGGTTTACATTTGTATTTAAGAGAATACAAGACAAGGTAATCCCCATAAAAAAAACTTTAAAAAAGTAAAATATTATGCCAAGTACATGAAATCAAATAAATCACAAAAAATAGAAGATAATTATAATCAGAATATTAAAAAAAGAAATCAAAATGAGCTGCAAATACATAAAGGTGCTTTCCCGCAGGATGCAAAGGCGACACTGTGTAACACAATAAAAGACAAAAAAGATGGCCGGGCCTGGAAGTCAAGTACTTGGCGTGGCGTGGCAAGGTATTATTCTCAGATCGTCAGTACCCATACACCTTCCCTCTCGCAGGCTTTCAGATAATTTGTCAATTTAAAACTCTGACAATATATGAGTACACTTTCATTATTTTGCGTTTTTAAATAATTCTAAGATCATTCATCGACACCAATACCTTGCCTTTGACAGGCGTACAGCTAATAATTCATCAATTTAAATAAAACTTTGACATATTGCGAACACTTTCATTAGTTTCCGGTTGTTAAGTAATTCTTATTCATCAACACCTTGATCTTGTGATTATTATTATCTTCTATTTTATGTGATTTATTTGATTTCATGTACTTGGCGTAATTTTTTTACTTTTTAAAAGATTTTTTTATGGGGATCTCACTTCTTTTTACAAAGATAATTTGCATAGGGAATGACTTCAGGCAATTATTAATATTATAAATTACAAAGGTCCATCATCAACAGCAATGAACAGCCTTATCACGGGACAGAATTAAGGATAAATTCTGCGCAAGTTTCACAACTACGAAAACAAACCATGTGCACCTCATTGCCGATCTATATGCATTATATGTATAGTACTTTGTGTATAGTACAAGAAACACTCATTAAATTCATGCATTATCGAAGGTGTCCATGTATCAAAATAACTGAATAAGTCTGCAAGGGAGAGTGGGGGAATTGCTGACGCGGGGTAACCCCGAACACCGCGATATTCGCTGAATACGCTTGTCCTATCCTCCCGCGATATTGTTACATATAATGTAATTAGCTATGTTTACTATTAAAGGTCGGTTTATACAGCGACCGAGCCGAGCCTTCCGAGCCTTCCGAGCCTCTATAGTATGCTTATGGACGGCGCCGGCAAGTTTCCGCCGAGCTCGGTGGAAGCTCGGAGGCTCCCCGCTGGGCCCGAGCTCGGAGGCCACTCGTTGAGACGACTAGACGGACGGACCGAGTCCGTGCCCTGTCGAAGTGCAACGCTGCTGGATTTTATGCTCCGAACACGTAGGGTAAATGCGAGCGCCGCGGTCGATCTACCTACTGGCGATTAGTAAGGCAAATAAATACAAAAGTGAATAAATAAACTAAATAAAAAAAAGTAATAATAAAAAATAAACTTTGTATCTATATAGTTGGAACGTATGCACCGACATTGTTATCCAATCTCTTCGCAATGACAAACATATACTTTAATAACTGGTATGTATTAGCACTGCCTAAAGTGCAGTTTTTGAATTACTTCTCCAGAAGCCAAACAGTTGAATGAATAGCGTCATTTCGCTTCCTTCTGTGATTTTTTTTATTTATAGGCTATAAAAGATAAATCGAGGTTACATTTAACCTCTTTTCTCAACCAGTGGTGTATAGAATCGTATTTTAAAATATACGTCTAAGTTTATTTTCGTTTAATATTTGGGATAATAAGATAGTAGAGATATTGAGGGACAATGCAGTATTTGGCCATATTAAATCTTCCTCTGAAAGCTAACGAGAAGAGCATCTGTCGCTGCAGAAAGGTGAGATGGTTAAGTTAGGATTTTTTTATATTTTTTATTATTTTTTTTTTATTTAGTTTATTTAGTCACTTTTGTATTTATTTGCCTTACTAATCGCCAGTCCGTCTAGTCGTCTCAACGAGTGGCCTCCGAGCTCGGGCCCAGCGGGAAGCCTCCGAGCTTCCACCGAGCTCGGCGGAAACTTGCCGGCGCCGTCCATAAGCATACTATAGAGGCTCGAAAGGCTCGGAAGGCTCGGCTCGGTCGCTGTATAAACCGACCTTAACCCGGGAGTAGGCGCATGTCTGTCTTTTCGACCGACGATTTCATATGTTTTGAAACATGATCCATAGCGTTCGACTGTTTACTTTTTCCGTGGAGCTATTCCTCTTTGAAGAAGTTCTTGACTTATTTATTTTACGGAGCGACACTTAGTGCACTCGTGTAGGTTTTAAATCATACATTTTTACGCGTCGGTCTTTTCGACCATAGCGCGCCTGCTAACGTTAGTCTCATTTCGTTAGTCTCATTTCGTCTGCCGCATACGACGCGTACTGTGTGGCAATCATGGCTAATACTAATTTCCGAGAGTTCTTATTGATTGAAAACACTGAAGACGAGATCAGTGATTCCGCAGAAGATTCCGATTATGTTACCATCGGTCGAAATGACCGACGTGCGCCTACTAACGTAAGTTATTTGGCGCGCCTACTCTCGGGTTAAGGAAATTGTCATGCCGGATGGCTCTGCGCAACTGCAACGACGATGGTCATGAAATGTTTTCGTAGCTTTTCTTATAATTTTGCGCTCGAGTATTTTGAGTCCATAGTGCATTAAAACTATACTACTCAACAAAGTATATTTTTTTCGTAGTTCAGTTACTTAATTATAAATAAAATCACGGGATCGCTTTGTATGTATATATGTTCTCGTCATTGTTTTATTTGAAATTTCTTAATTTCTGTCCGTTTGGAGTAATTACGAACTGCGTGTTTGGGGCTATTACGGACGATATCATCTACCCTTTTCTCTTAACACTTCGAAGCTTTTCACGCGTCCAGTACTCTGAAATTATATTAGTAAGAATATACGTGCATAGTCGTTGAAAGCTTGAAAGATCTTGAGATACCCGTGAAAGAGGTTAAAGATAAAAGACTTTCAATTGGCCTGGTAGCTAATAAGTATTCAATCCCACGAGCAACCAAAATTCGATCACACAAGAAGAAAGACTGTGTCAGACCCACAGCATGGAAGAAAACCAGTGTTCAGTAAAGATCAAGAGAACTTTAAGCAACCGTTCGCATTTACCCCGCTAGCTACGAGTAGTCGCGGACAGAAAGAGTTTTGTTTTTCTTTCAGAAAATGATTTGTTGGGTAAACTTTTCCTCTGGGGAACCCTTTTTTCACCGAAAATTTTTATGGATCGAAAGCACGTATCAAACAACATGCAAAAATAACAATTTCGAGTTTAGGAATCTATTCAGTAAAAAGTTATTAAGTAAAAGGGACTGTGAAATTTTTACGTATATTCTAACCCCTAATGTGACCAACTATTATGCTTCAATTCGAAAGGATACTTTTTTTTAACCAATACTATACAACGTAGGCCCAAACTCACATCGGTTCACTCACGACCAGGGGGGCCAAGCTTCCCTCTTACGAAAGTTGAAGCAGAGTTTGTAGCGCCTCCTACCAATGAGGTGCGTACTAAACTGTGAATGTGTGAATTGGTGTGAATCGGGACGTATGTGTATGTGTATACGTGTAATCCACCGTTTACTTTAAAACCTGTTAAATTGAATGTGAAATTGAATATTTCTTCTTTTCTTAGGAAAAGAAAATATATTCAATTTCTTTGTATATCCTTCTATCTGCTGCATACGCGTCACTGACGCGACAATCCATGGTCAGACGGCCTTAGAAAGGGTAAACCAGGGAAAGTGAGGACACTTCCTCGTGTCTGCGCCAAACATTTCTAAATGACGACGGTCGTCATGGTAACATTTCACCAACGTCGAAAGGTTGTGTGTCGTGCTCACTGATACACGTAGGAATGTGTGTGTGATGTACCTAGCGCCTCCTACCAATGCGGTGCTAACTAAACGGGAAAACTTCAGCCAAACAAAGACGGCTTGGTCCCCCTGCTCACGACCATGCTTTACGCGCCGCAAGCGGGCGCGCTTCCCCCGCACTAATCTAGCCCCAACCAATACTAATACCCTGGACAAATTAGAAAGTGGAATGCGCACAATATTCTTTATCGCTTTGTCATAAGGTAATTGAACATCTTCAAAGAAAGAATCTACAATTCCAGCAAACTGACGACATTTGGTTTTCCCTCTTACGCTGACCTGTTTCAAATAACTTCATCGGTTTGCGATGAACACCACAATTCTTACTAATTCTCAGCAGCCCTTGCTCCTGCAACCATACTAGAGCACTTTCTTCAGACTGTGGTAAAGGACACAAGTTCCACGTTAGCATTTTAAATATATGTAATTACTTTATTTCTTTTTTAGCCTAAGTATTTTATGCTGCCGAAGTCCCTCAATGTAACAGTTTCGAAAAACAAAGAAACTAGAAAATATGTCAAAATTTTGCAACTTTTTCGACTCATAACTTTTCAACGAATAGATTCCTAAACTCAAAATTGTTGTTTTTGCATGTTATTTGATACGTGCTTGCGATCCATATAAATTTACAGTGAAAAAAAGGTTTCCCAGAGGTAAAGTTCACATGATTTGTTTATTAAATTTTCCATAATTCATTGTGTTGCCTTTGTAAATAATTAACCAAAGCTCAATTATCTATAAAGTAAATCTGATTAGAGTCAATACTTTTCTTTCAATTTAACTTTTCCCTTAGGTGCTCGTAATACCTCTACTCTCCCGTATACGAAATCCTTCCTGCAAAACTATGCGTACATAGCCTGGCGTAGGTCACAGCATCATATTACGCTTCGATTATCTATACTCCCTGTCATTTAAGAAGGAACCTGCCGACCGACGAGTTTAGCCCGGTTCTGCGCAGGTTGACGCTCATTGGTGCCGGGAGAAGCCACTATTGGCTGTACCCCCACCAACGCTCTTTCGGAGCCAATGAGCTCATTCTGACATGCGCGAAACGGGTTCCTTCTTAAATGACTTCTGGTATACATATACAGAAAATCCTCAGTTCAGTTACAAGTAAAAACAGTTTGATGATATACAAACATGTCGCAATTCAAATTTCGGCAACTTACCTTGTGTTTGAGACTGCATTTTGGTTGTAATTCAATGGTACAACGATACATATTTGTAAAAACACGTTTATAATTTGATTATAACTTGACGGTAAGGTGTCAAAATTTGGAGTGGATTGCATAGTGAAGATAGCGATTGACGAACGAAACATGTGTTAGTTTCTGTTTTGCTGAAGGTGTGTGAGTAACGCGTATATACGTATTATGTTGACGAAAATTTGGTTGGAGAATCAGAAGAATCATAAGAAAAATCTTACCGTTTCCGACTGATCCATGAGACGATATTACGATATCTCTGTCATGCGTGCACCGATTTTATTGAATTTGGTCTTATTCGAAAGCATATATGCAGATTACATAAGAAAAATGCATTTAAATTTAAAAAATATTGCAGGCGTGATGAGATATTAATAAAATAAGTTTCAGGTTAGGTTGGATTAGCCGAGCGACGAGTAAATGATAGCGGTAGCGACAGTCGATATACAGGGTGCCCGCTGGAAGACTGAACAGCTGGATATCTCCTAATGTATTGGAGATAAAAAATATAAAAAATATGGCGTTGCATGGTTCGAGGGGGCAAATTTATTAGTGCAGACGATTTTTTTTCGATTATTATTTTAAAAGATACGATGGTCAAGTTCGGTTTTTTAAATGGAACTATTTTTTTTTTGAAGAGGTGAGTTGATAGTGCGTTGCAAGACAAATTGAATAAGCATTAATGTATACACTTGATTTCCAGTGGTTTTTGAGATATTGCGCTTGCAAATTTACTGATTTTCACTGCAAGAAAATCTGCTGAAGTAGCAAGGACCGGGAACGGTCTTGCTGGCGCCACGGCGAACTTTGCGCGTGAATCGCCGATCCACGCGCCGTCTGATCGGTCATGTAATCTGTCAAACAATTCTTTATTCTTGATGTCACAAATATAGGAATTAAAAAGGTTATCCTGTAAGGCCTTGCCTAATAGGCAGGCGACACCGAGAGGCGTCTTCAACATTCCCAGCGGGCGATCGACTGAGAGCGCTTGGTAGCGCCAGATAGCGCCCGATAATGTAAAGCCGCGTATTCACCTGCGCATTCGCCCCGAATGTGCATTCGGCGCGCACCGATTTTTTGCCCGTTCGGAGCTCAGCGCGCGTTCGGCGCGCATTCGGCGCGCGTTCGGGGTTGAGTGAAATTTGCGGCGTCCATTTCATGGTATTGTTCCGACCCGAATGCGCGCTTTGATGGACCGCCAACAAGCGGATCGGCCCGAATGCGCGCCGCGCCCCGAACACGCGCCGAACACCGGACGAGCAAAAAATCGGTGCGCGCCGAATGCACATTCGGGGCGAATGCGCAGGTGAATACGAGGCTTAAGCGAGCCCGAGCAGGCTAGGGAGAGTCGATTGTCGATCATCGGACGAGTGACGCGTTAGTGAGAACGTAATTGTGAACGCGGAGTGTAAGCGTGGTCGGGTAAGTGACCCAACTACCCCCCGTGTAATCGGTTTGCGCGAAGTAAGGAATAAGATTTACTTTAATATTATAGTACATGTGTGTTTTGCAATAAAGTGTTTCTATCGTCTCCTGAATTCGAAGGGAAAATGGGTAGCCCGCTGTCGACGCGTGATCCTCCCCAAAAATTCGAACAGATCCCTTATCTCTCGAGTATAAACACGAGCTCCAATATCAAAACAAAAGCATGCGTTGACGTATATTTCCGTGCGAGAGAAGGTGGGCATTGGGTAAGAGGTATTGCTGTGAATAGGGTCTCTTCAAGAGAGCAACGGTTTGGGAGGGATGCAAATCCGATTGGTCCTAATACATTCTGCTCCCTATAGTTTAGAAATTTGGTCTAGCAATTTTCACACCTCCTCACCTAACCAATCGAACTTGCATCCCTCCCAAAAGAACTGGCCATCCGAGCGTAGAAGCAAGTGCGAAATAAAAGACTATTGAAGTTGAAAATTGAGTCTGAATGAGGAAATTAAGCACATGTTATGACGTTTTGAAACATTAACATTAGTAAGTAGCATTTCTGACGGAAAAGAATTGTCCAGTCTTTGGGCCTGCCATTCCTAACCCAGACCTTTGGCAGGTAGGTATCTGTTTCAACAGGCAAGGCCACCCGTGACGCCAGCAAGACTATCCCCGGTCTTTGCTAATTCAGCGGGTTTTCTTCCAGTGAAAATCAGTAAATTTGCAAGCGCAATATCTCAAAAACCAGTGGAAATCAAGTGTATACATTAATGCTTATTGAATTTGTCTTGGAACGCACTATCAACTCACCTCTTCAAAAAAATAGATCCATTTAAAAACCGAATTTGACCATCGTATCTTTTAAAATAATAATCGAAAAAAAAATCGTCTGCGCTAATAAATTTGCCCCCTCGAACCATGCAACGCCATATTTTTTATATTTTTTTATCTCCAATACATTAGAAGATATCCAGCTGTTCAGTTTTCCCGCGGACACCCTGTATACAGGGTGTTGAAACATGTACTTGGCGTCGAGACGCTACCGCGTCTCTAGATCACAAAACAAATTACAAATAAACAAATTAGTGGTCTTTGTAAATTTTTTACCCAAAAGCTATAACACATTTCTCAAAGAATCTTTTCTCATTTTAAGGATTGCATCTAGTACCGTGTATCGTAATTTTTTTATTTAAAAATATTTATCAATAACTAAGTTATTGTCCATCACTTGAAGGTTCTCTAAAGAAAAGGCTTCTGCGGTGACCACTGCTGCTCGAAAGTCGATCATCTGAAATAAAAAATTCAAAAGAATTTACTTACTTATTATATTATATTATATTATATTATATTATCTAGTATTTGAACGAAGGATTTTTTTATCCGATGCTTAGTTTTCTTTTAATTGACGAAAATCAGGCATGATTTGTGATAAAAATTGAAACTTTTACTTTAAACATCAGCCATTTTTTCCCAAATCAATATTTCGAAAAATCCTTCGCTCAAATACTAGATAATATAATATAATAAGTAAATTCTTTTGAATTTTTTATTTCAGATGATCGACTTTCGAGCAGCAGTGGTCACCGCAGAAGCTATTTCTTTAGAGAACCTTCGAGTGATGGACAATAACTTAGTTATTGATAAATATTTTTAAATAAAAAAATTACGATACACGGTACTGGATGCAATCTTTAAAAGAAAAGAAGATTTTCTGAGAAATGTGTTATAGTTTCTGAGTAAAAAATTTCCAAAGACCACCCTTTTTTCGGCCTCCTGACTGAGCATGACCCCTTAACATCTGATTAAGATCAGTTTGGAGGAAAATTATCTAGGATGAGAAGAAGTAAACCATTCGTAGAAAAGAATATAGGTATTAATGAAATGATTGAGGTGAACGTAGAGTTTCAACAGTAGTTACATATTTACAAAAAGGAAGCCACTCCCGATTTTGATAATTTTTTAATTTGTTGTCCAAGTCATCACCCTGAGTAGTTTTGTGAAGGTTTTAGTTGGGGGTCGCCGTTTATCAAAAAGTTATTATTGTGACGTCCCGGCCTCACCACATGGGTCACGCCGGTTAGTATCCGCCGGCGCCGCTAGAGGTCTACTCTTCTCGCAAGTCCTATCGTCCACTCTCGTTCACATATATACAAGTTCCAAGTTTATTTCCTCTTAGTCCCCGTGTGTCTAGGGCAGGGGCCGTCAGCTATAGCCCTACTGATGAGTCTGGCTGACGGTCCTAAGACGAAACACGCACATCTTCTTTTCCTCCCCGATCATTAATGCCAATCCACCTGCCCCGCACAGTACTCCAAAAAGCGTGACCAGCCCGAGGGATTACGGTTACGCCGGAGGCGACAGGGCAAGATCCCTCTTTACGTTCCGGAATCAATCACCAATCAACATCTCGGTTTCGGACGTAACACATGGCAAGTTGATAGGCACCAGAGAATCCATGTAATTCCACTGTTGAGTTGCTGAAGGTGTTAAACCACCTAGGGACTGAGAGCCTGGCCAGGCATTAAAGATGTTCTCTGATGGTGAGCCATTTTGAGGTGACTTGGGATGGCAGTCGATCATCCCAGTTGAGCTTGTGCAGCCACAACTCTTGCAAGAGTATTTTTGCTTGAATTATGACTAGTGATAGAAAACCGAGTGGATCAAATACTTGAGCTACGTCTGAGAGAATGAGGCGTTTAGTGAGTTTTGAGTTCAAACTTGGTTTAGATGAGAATGAAAAGTGGTCGTTGAGAACGTTCCATTGCAATCCGAGAATTTTGGTATTGCAGTCGTCTAGTGATACTATTGAGCCGAAGGCTCTCGTGGTTGGAGAGATTGACGGCCGATTTCTTCACCTCCGGTAATCTTCGGATTAGACTTATGTTCCATATAATTGACACATTCCTGTTTCCTCACCTCTGATTAAGAGTGATCTGCCACTTAATCTCCAGATTAACTTTACCGGAGGTTCAGGCACCGATTAACTGCCACAAATGGCAGTTAAATGCATGTTTGCGGTAGAGGGGGAAATAGGAATATATACCTACGTATACTCAGCGATTTTACTTTAAAGGAAAAGGGAAAAATGGCTAGGAATAATAGATTCGTAAATTTGAACATTTTTGAGCATGTGGAAGATGATGAAGATGATGAATTGTTTGGTACAAGACGGACATATACTATTAGAGTGAGGAAAGACCATTTAGATAATTGGGATGACTTAGATTTTCGCTGTCCTTTTCGGTTAAAAAAAGAAACAGTAATTATAATTAAACAAGCCATTGAAGGGAGATTACAGGTTACTTGCAACATGTGTGTATTTTGATTATGTGAATATTAGGGCGAAGCGAAACTATATAACCAAAAATTTAAATTTGAATTTTCAGTTGACCTGGGTGCGGGATACCTAGTTGTCTTTTGATTAACCAAACATAAGTGTAAAAAAATTTTGGAAAAATCTTCATGTCTGCAGGTTAACCAATATGGCTAATCAATGAAGTATCGACGACTTTATCAGATTTGTATTAATCGCGGTTCGCGCACGCGCGAAAAGGATGATTGCGCTTTCCACAAGAGGGCGCCCGTTGCTGAAGCACAGGCGGCGCGCTCTGGCGAGACCGTCACAACTCACAATCACTTTTAAACTACTACACAATGAAGTTCTTGCTTTACCGCATTTGCGGCGTTGCCGCGTCAAACCTTTAGTCACTTAACCATAGGATCCAATAGCGCAAAGAAACACGCGCGACAGTTAACTACCACCTAGCATCTGACTAGCGACTAACTGATCGGGACTTTAGTCAGAGGTGAAGAAATCGGCCGTGAGTCAAGCAACGGTGGGTAGATTGCATGCCATTTGGCAAGTGTAAACCCTCCCGCGTTGCACAGGTCTTTTAATTGTTAAGCAATTGTGGTAAGTGTCTCACCTGTATCGGCGCCGCCAAATATGCTGTCGACGTATCTGGCATGAGTGAGTGATGGCACTGCCAATGGGACTTCGTCTTCCACAAGTTGAAGCAGAGCCCTGACAGCCAGGAATGGAGCAGCCTTCGTGCCGTACGTGACAGTGGTGAGCTTGTATGGTACCTCCTTTAGATTTTCGTCGATCCACAGCACCCGCTGGAGATCCTGATCGGCCTCGTGCACCATGACTTGCCGATACATTTTTGTCACGTCCGTGGCAAAGATGAACTTGTGCTGACGGATCCACAACAGCACATCAGTGATGTTGAGCAAGAGATTTGCGCCAGTGTTCATGAAATCGTTGATTGAGTTTCCAGAGGATGTCGGGCTTGAGCCATTGAAGACGACCCTTAACTTCGTCGTCTAGCTGTCGAGCTTTAGCACTCCGTGGTGTGGGAGATAGAAAATAGAACGAGTGTTAGGTGAAATTGATGGCGTTCTTACCATATGATGGAGCTCCTTGTACTCCTTCATAAACTCTTGATAGAGGTCACGATACTCATGATTCCTATTGAGTTCGTTCAGCGTGCGCTTCAAGCATGCGTGAGCTGCTTGACATGAGTTGCCCAATAAACCTGAAGATGATTTGAGCGGGATGCGTACAATGTATCTGCCTGTAGACTCACGAATGTAGGTATATTCACATTCCTCCTCTTCATGCGTGAGTTGAGTGGGTGTATCCTCTGGGAGCTCTTCCTGAATCGAAAACTTGGTCAGTAGATCTTGAAGTGCATTGTCGCTGTGCTGCACAACGGCAGAATGATGAGACTGGGTGGCTTTAGCAGCGTCCACAGTTATTGGTCCAAGAATCAGCCACCCAAAGATTGACAGCTGGGCAATTGGTATTGGAGGGCCTCCCTTGATGAGATTAGGCTTGATAATCTGTCCATATGTGTCTGCGTCAATAACAATATCGACGGACCTTGATTTGAGAAAGTCAGGGTCACCCAATTTGAGGCTGTCGAGATGTGGCCACTCTTGTCGAGGAGCTTCAACTGATGGCAAACTTGAGGTCAATGACCTGAATACATGAGCTTGAACGTGTACTATTGCAGAGTCGTAGTTCGAGCGTAGTGTGAGCAATACGACTCCTCTAGTCTGAGTGGATTTATTGCCTCCAATGCCGATGATTGAAATAGATGATTTCATGCGTTGAATGTTGAGTTGAGTGATGAGCTCCTCCTTGAAAAAGGTGAGCTCGGAACCTGGGTCGATGAGTAGCTGAACTTGAGAAAATGACACTGGCGTAATGAGCTGTGCGTTGGCCGTTGCCAACAGTGTTACAGTTAAGCGTGATGTGAGAATGGCTGCAAAATGAGTGAGTGAGCGGTGACCTGTTGAGCTTGATCCGTGAGCTTGTTGTGTTGAGCATGTGCGGGGTGCGATGACTGCACCAATTTTTCAGTGAGCTGATTTTTGAGCTGATGATTGAGCGGGGGTGAGTGGATGAGCTTAAGCCGAATTTTAAGCTGGAGCCCTTGGTGCAGCCAAGTGCAGCATCGTGTGATGAGGCGCTCCACACGTCTTGCACTTGTGAGAAGATTTGCAATCATCCACTTTGTGCCTTCCACAACAGTTTCGACAGAGCAATTGAGAGGTGATCATCTTTCGCCTAGCTTCCACGGACAGCTCTCTATACCGTGAGCACATAACTATGTAGTGATCGCCTTGGCAGCAGTCGCATGGGTATTTGCTCGATGAGTGCGTCTGTTGAGCTTGTGATTAAGGCTTCGTGGCCGAATGGTCCTCTTGCGAGGACCTAAATGATTGGACGCAGAAGATGTCGATTGAGTCCCTTTCTTGTTTGAGGAGTGATCATCTGCCTTCATTTTCTCAAGTGCAGTAATCTTCGCCCCGACGAAGGCCTCCAACTGCTCGAATCGTGGAAATTCGTAGGTTCCTAATGCAGTGAGGGATTTCTTCACCTCGACCACAGATGTCATGAGTTCGTTGAGCGTGGAAGCATTGCGAGTTGTGACCGGGCGCTGCTTGAGCAGCTTGCTTAATTGCTCCTGTATGAGAACTCGCTTGTTCGTGAAATTTTTTTGAGAGTGAGTCCCAGCAAGCTTGGAAGGATGATCCAGTGATTGGGTATGAATTCACCTGTTCTAAGAGCTCTCCACCGAGACTTGACCCCAGGTAATTGAGTCTGTCGATTCCATCAATTGGGGATCATTTATGATGAGTGAGGTGAACAACTCACTGTATGCCGGCCACACTGTGTAGCTGCCTGAGAATTTGAGCAGTGGTATCTCCGGCAACTTCGTGGCCCGTGAGACTCGTGTGCTTGAGACGGTGGGCCTGGACTGAGCAATTGCCTCCACATCTTCCCGGAGGCGGTTGAGCTGAATCTTGATTTCCCATACCAACTGTTGCTTCTGAGCAGCTACCTCCGTCTCAAAATACTCATAGTCGAAGCACTTCGAAGGCCACACTGTTTCAAAATATTCGTGTTCCATGCAGAATGTCTGGTGTATTTCCTCGACTTGAGATGTGATGAGCTGCAGCTCGTCGATGGACGTAGAGTGGGTAATTGAGCACGGAGTTTAGTGGACTCTGCTCTTTTTTGTCAGCCGTCTGAGAGGTCCCTGGTGATTCCGTGGGAACGACGAGTGTGGCCACTGGTGGCTTTGACCCGGAATCCTTGATCTTCTTTGGCTCTTCGCCAGCCATTTTGATTTGTGTGAGAGGTTGAGCTTGAGTATAACGTACTGCACTGCACTTTTCACTGTCGATCTGGCTCGAAGGACCAGAAATGTTCGAGATTTAAGCGCGCTGAAATTGAGGTTAGGACGACAGTGAAAGAGGTGAACTTGTACAATGCTTTGAGTCTTTGAAATGTTAATGTCAGTTTATTTTAAAATACTTGTTGAGCGAGAGTGAGCGTTTGAATATGAGCTTGTGAGCAATGTAAATTGAACTTCAGTTTTTTTAACAATTTGTACAATGTGCCCGGCACGTGGCGATGACCGTGAACACGCCGCGACGCGTTTTTGCACTCACAACGATCCACAATCAACCAGGGTTGACGCGAACATGAGGTTGAGCTTTGAGATGATCGGATGTGATTAATAAGCACGATAAAAAGTGCAATGAGCATTGAAATTTCACGAGTTGAAACAAAGATACTGTATCGCACGCGACAGGTCCTTTTATCTACGCTACGTGAACAAGAGTGAATTTCTAAGATAGATGCTGATTTCCGGTACGCGTCGTCTCGAATGTTCTCGAGAACTGATCGACGTGGGGTGATCTGATTGGGTGATCGATTGATGTGGTGAGTTATGAGTGGTTGATCAATTGTAGATCAGCCGCGAGCTTTGCTGCCCAGGAGGTGCTGCCGTGAGCATGAGTGTGGTGGTGAGGTAAACCAGATCAATCCCAAACAGAATTTTTTATTATTTTTGTTTATTTTTTATTTTTTATTATTATTTTATTATTATTTTCGTTCATTTAGTTTATTTATTCACTTTTGTATTAATTTGCCGTGTTAATCGCCAGTAGATAGTTCACTTTTTCTTTGATGTGTTCTTTACTTGTTTAGCGAAAACAAATTAAATATCAATGAATCTGTAGTTCTATTCACTCATAAATAATTTTGCTTTATCCTTTGTTAATTTTCCACGAATAATTATGTGAGTGGTCTCTGCCAACGATGAAAACCATTTCTCCCCGCACCTCGGGAGAGGTGGTCAGATGTCATGACTTTAGTTTTCAACCCGATTTACAGTAAATATTGTCTTAAAGCAAATATCGACCAGTTTTTCTGAATCAGCATAAAATTTTGAACATATAGGTTCGTTCTAATAAAATAAGTAATGTCTACATTAGTTTTAATAGCCATTTTATATTAGATCAACCGCGTCTCCCGGATTTACCCTATCAGCGGGACTCAAATTTGTCCAAATTGCGTCGTGTTTTGTTTCATTTTTATTAGAAATATCTCATCCATACGTTGATAATATTCTCATTTTGTTAAAACAAAAAATATAAAAAAAAATTCGTGCTTGTCACGCATATTATTTCTCTGGAGTACCTGTCGGCGGATGGTCGTAGAGGGTCGCCTGTTTACGAGCAGTCCCACAATAGAAAGGGATAGCAAGGCCGAAGTTTCATCGGTTTGAAAAGGAATAAGAACGCGAAAACAGCCGATGTTCGTCACAAATGTTCGAGTCTGGTAGATCACCGGATTTTGTTCGTGAACACCCTCTCTTCACGTCTACCCTGACCATCCGGAAGATTTATCGCCTATTAGTAGGGTCATTTGTTAGCGAAAGCTGTTATTTGGCGTCCACACCGAGGCGAACAGCGTGATAGCTAACATGTTCCCAAGAAAATGTTGTTGTTCGTGTTCGTCTTGGCGGAGACCCGGGGTTAGATGCAGCCTTCAGGAAAAATTGCCTGGACATTTAGTACGTATTTGGTATTATCAGGATTGGCAAATTACTTAGATAATTGCAGGAGAAATGTAGTGAATTAATCACCGGAAACGTGTCTTTCCCTTAAACCGGGAAACTGGAATTCTAATCGTGTTTTCATAATAAAAAATAGAAGGAATTGCTTCGTCTTTGGATTCATTTTCGTCGACATAAACTCACTAATCCATCGGCAATACTCTCATAAAGGTGTAATCAGTAATACGAAAATTTTCATATTCAATACTGAATGACTCAATTCACCGCCGACCGAGGGTCTCCCGCTGGTGCGCTATTTCACTCACTTTCGGTTTACGTTGTTCAGTCTCCTTGTCAGACGGTTCGGGCGAGGGCCCTGACAAGGTTCAGTTCATTAGCTGCTAACTACTTCCCCTGCCTCGGTTTATGGAGAATTCCCCGATCCCGAATCTTTCTCGATAATCCAGGGGAGACTGTATTTGATACTGTACTTAATGCTCTTTTAAAAATTCATGGTGTTGATAAACAATAGGCTAAATGTTTCTGCATCATTACTTTCATAAATTGAGAAATTCATTTTTTATTCAATTATGTGTTACTACGGCAAACCTCAGAATCTATTGTCCTGATTTTCTTTTTAAACGATTTTATTCAGCTTCGATCCTCTGTTTGTATTTTTGTTTGTATACTGTATGTATGGTTAAAATCTGGCAACTCAAATTTACCCTACTTCCACCAATCCGATTGTCTCAAAACATTGCAGGCGTGCGTAGTTTCGATGACAATGCAACTTTAAAAAAAAAAAATTACCCTGAGGAGGTGAAAAATTACTCAGTCATCAATAAATATAACCCATAACCACAAATCCGAACGACTTGAAATCAGTCACTCGCGTTCTTTACGAAAATGACAAATAGCTGCTGCGTTCGGGACGCCAGTCGCATCGCGATTACCGAAAATACACAATTTATAGAGAAATGATCCGTCACGTATGTACGAATAGTAAAACTAAAACTTTGCAGGCGTTCGAAATATGTCAGCACCGAAATTGTAGTACAAGAAAAGAATTATTTTTTAGTTTTTAGTGCATTTTTAATAAAATCGTTTAACATGACATTTTCTATATTTTTTATTTATAATTTTATTCTTAATGCAGTGATTGGACGTAACGGGTAACTAATGGGACGTTTATTATTTGATTGTAGCGGTCTTTAAATTTTTTTTTCTACAATTTTTGTGTCTGAATGTTTTATCCTTTTAACTACTTCTGTGTATGTAATTTTTTGGAAGGATGCGCCATTATTGTGGTTTTTACACGCAGGTGACGTAAAATCTCTCCGTACGGGGGTATAGCGCCGCGGTCAACCCTGTCGTAGCTAAAAATTTTGAAATTAAGACGGATACGACATTGTTTCCAAACCTCATTACAGTAATCTGGGGTGCGAGTGGTAAACCGATCATAAAAGCGGAGCGCGCGGCACGCTTACCTGTGCCGGGAAGTTGTGCACAGCTCTTTGCGACGTTAATTTGAAAGAGACCATCCTAAAATTTTCGAAGCTTGAGCATCACTGTTATCCAACGGTCGCTGGCAACCCTCCGAACGCCGGGCCGGTGAATGGGTGTAGTGGAAAGCGTCCGTGAGGCGGAGTTGCCATTTTCGTTTGTTTGCGCGCGCGTAGATTGCAGTTTTGATGTGAAAGGATAAATTATGCTCAAAGCACTTCGAGTGTGGTGTGGCTTTATTACAAGCAACAAGAAGAAGGTAGCTGACAGGAAGCGGAAGCATATATATATATATATATATATATATATATATATATATATATATATATGCTTATATATACAGGGTGTCCCACTAAGGAGTGGACAGCGCGATATCTCTTAAAGTATTGTCGATAAAAATATAAAAAAATAGGGAATTGCATGGTTCGAGGGGGCCCATTTATTAGCGCGAACGAATTTTGTTTTCGATTATTATTTTAAAAGATACGATGGTCAAGTTCGGTTTTTCAAATGGAACTATTTTTTTTGAACACCTGAGTTGATAGTGCGTTCCAAGACAAATTCAATAAGCTTTAATGTATACACTTTATTTCCACTGGTTTTTAAGATATTGCGCTTGCAAATTTACTGATTTTCACTGCAAGAAACCCCTCTGGAATGGCAAAAACCGGGGGCGGTCTTACTGACGCCACGGGTGGCACTGCCTGTTGAAATGGATACTTACCTGCCAAAGGTCTACGCCAGAAATGGCAGGCCCAAAGGCTGAACAATTCTTTTCCGTCAGAAATGCTACTTACGTAGCTATCGTTACTTTTATTTCGCACTTGCTTCTACGCTCGGATGGCCGGTTCTTTTGGGAGGGATGCAAGTTGGATTGGTTCTGATACAATCTGCTCCCTGTGGTTGAAATTTAGTCTAGCAACTTTCACTCCTCCTATAGCTTCTCGATACCGCAGATGTACCTACCTAAGTAGCATTTCTGACGGAAAAGAATTGTCCAGCCTTTGGGCCTGCCATTTCTGGCGTAGACCTTTGGCAGGTAAGTATCCATTTCAACAGGCAGTGCCACCCGTGGCGCCAGTAAGACCGCCCCCGGTTTTTGCCATTCCAGAGGGGTTTCTTGCAGTGAAAATCAGTAAATTTGCAAGCGCAATATCTTAAAAACCAGTGGAAATAAAGTGTATACATTAAAGCTTATTGAATTTGTCTTGGAACGCACTATCAACTCAGGTCTTCAAAAAAAATAGTTCCATTTGAAAAACCGAACTTGACTATCGTATCTTTTAAAATAATAATCGAAAACAAAATTCGTTCGCGCTAATAAATGGGCCCCCTCGAACCATGCAATTCCCTATTTTTTTATATTTTTATCGACAATACTTTAAGAGATATCGCGCTGTCCACTCCTTAGTGGGACACCCTGTATATGCCCGCTTGAAACAAAATCGTTCATTCATATCTTTCGCATAAACCCAACATGTTTCTCAAATACTTAAATGTTGGACCAGGCAAAGCCTTTGTAAAAATATCTGCTATCATCTGTTTACTTTCTAAGTATCTTACGTCTATGATCCTATTTTCTATTTTCCCGCGTATAAAGTGATGTCTTATGTCTATGTGTTTTGTTCTGGCTCTAGTGACTCTATTCTTTGCAGAATGTATCGCGCCGTTCCTATCACACATTAATACCATAGGTTCGTTTAAATGTTTATTGTGTATTTTTTTCACTAATTCGCGTAGCCAGATTGCTTCTTGGGCAGTGTGTGACAGCGCTATATATTCTGCTTCCACGGTTGACAATGCTGTGGTTTTTTGCTTTTTTTGGTGGTCCAAGATATCGCGCAAGAGGAGACCACGAAAACGCATCCTGTCACAGACTTTCTGTTCACAATATCATTCGCCCAGTCTGCATCACTGTTGTGTACCAGGAGATTAAACACTCGTTCCAAAAAAACTTAAAACGATACTTTATTTAAAAGTAAAAACTCTTCCAGTACATGGAGTTTACGGAGAATATAATTTTAGCTTTGTAACTGCTAAGGCGCTGTGTACTGTCTGAAGCTATGAATCCAACTGCCCTCAAGGGTCCTACAAGCAGGTAGCCCTTGCGGAAAAACCGAAAAGACACTTCGAGCCCCCCATCGACTCGCCTTGGGTTTGGGCAACGAAGGTCGAAGTCAGCCTCACGCTTTCTAATGGTTATTGAAGAAAGACAGGGTGAAGTGCTAGAGAGCGT
Source organism: Andrena cerasifolii (assembly GCF_050908995.1). NCBI lineage: Eukaryota > Metazoa > Arthropoda > Insecta > Hymenoptera > Andrenidae > Andrena > Andrena cerasifolii. The sequence continues at coordinate 1,549,973 of NC_135125.1, read as the reverse complement.
GCTCTTTGACAAGAAACAAACGGATCTCCAACATCACTATAACCTATTACATTATAATTTCTGTCTCTCTTAATTCTAAGTTTTAAATTAATACTACCTTTTAGATATCGCATTATGCGCTTGACTGCTAACCAGAGGGCCCTTTTTGGTGACTTAATAAAACTGCTTACAGTATTCACCGCATATGCTATATCCGGCCTTGAGATCTGACTTATGTATAGTAAACTACCTATAGCTTCTAGAAATGGGAAAGTTTCTTTGGTATCCTCATCAGCCTTTGGTTCAGGATTCGAAGTTAATCTCAAATTAGTTTCCATTATTGTTTATTGTTTCTTTCAATCTGCATTCCTATAAACTCTTTGACTTCTCCTAAGTCCTTTACTTACAAATTTTGTTTTAGTGTTCCTTTTAATTTTAATTCTTCGTTTTTGTTGTTATACATTATTAATATATCATCAACATATATTATGACTATAAGGTTTGTATTATGTGACTGTTTCTTGTAGACACATGGATCATTTTCTAGTCTTTGCAGTCCATAATTAACTAATACGTCATTTAGACGTTTGTTCCATGCTCTTCCGCTTTGCTTGAGTCTATATACAGCCTTTTTTAATTTCAACGCTTTGTCTTTAGTGTCACCTAATGTTATTTGTTCTGGAATTTTTATATAAATATCTTCCTCCAATTCTCCAATTAGGTATGCAGTTTTAATATCTAAATGTGTGATTTTCATTTTGTTTTGAACTGCAAAGGCTAACAAGTATCGAATAGAACTATACCTTGCCACTGGAGCAAATGTCTCTTCGTAGTCTATGCCCTTGTTCTGTGCGAATCCCTGGACCACCAATCTGGCTTTATATTTTGTTTCGCCTGGCTTTGGTTTTGAACACCCATTTCGTTCCTAAGAGTGTTACATTCTCGGGTTTTGGAACTATTTCCCAAGTGTTATTCTTCTGAAGGGATTTGCACTCTCTTTCTATCGCCTCTTGCCACTTATTTCTTTGGGGACTTTCTAGGGCCTCTTTTCCGTTTGAAGGAGTTTTTATTGGTTCATTTAGAGTTATATATGAAATGAAATCTGGTTTTATTACCGGTTTCCTGACACGTGTTGACCTTCTAAGAGTTTCAGGTTGTTCCACGTGTTGTAGCCCTAAATTATTCTGTGTTCCTTGATCGTTGTGGTTCCCTTCTTCTTCTTGCGAAAGGGTCATAGTTGGCGTCAAAGTATTCTTCATTTTGTATGTCGTTTGGTTCTGAGGTTTCCTCACTTTCATCAATACTGTCATTATTTGATACATTTTCGCCAAGTATTGTCTCATTTGTTCTCCCTATCATTTTCCTTGTTGTTGGGAATTCGTTTTCAAAGAATGTAACATCCCTACTATATTTTATCTGGAATGTATCAGGATCTATCAGTCGATATCCTTTTATGTCTTCGTTGTAACCTGTGAATATCATCCTTTTCGCCTTTGGATCCCATTTATCCTTTCTTTCCTTTGGTATATGTGTCAAGGCCAAACACCCGAATACCCTCAGATGTCTTAAGTCAGGGATTTTATTAGTCCATATTTCTTCTGGAGTTTTGCCCTGTAATGGCTTAGACGGAGATCTGTTTATTAAGTATGTGGCAGTTACGGATGCTTCGCCCCAAAATGTTTTTGGGGGGTTAGACTCTATTAACATAGACCTAGCTCTTTCAACTATAGTTCTATTCACCCTTTCTGCTAATCCGTTTTGTTGAGGATTGTATGGAACAGATTTTTGATGTCTAATTCCGTTACTTTCTAAGACTCTTAATAATTTTTGGTTAACATATTCCGTGCCATTGTCAGTTCTCAATATTTTTATCTTTCTGTCTAGCTGGTTTTCTACTAATACTTTAAACTTGAGAAACTTTTCGACAACCTCGCTTTTATGTTTTAACAGGTAAATAAATATCTTCCTTGAGTGGTCGTCAATGAATGTAAGAAAATACCTAGTTCCACCTATTGAGTTTACTGACATTGGCCTGCATATGTCTGAATGAACTAAATCTAGTAGGTTTTTCTCTCTTTTATGCCTAGTCTTAAATGGTAATTTGCTTATCTTACCTAATTATATACACTGCCAGTCTTTAGTGTTTTCATGCCACTACGATTGAGATGTCTTAGGCGATGATGCCAGAGGGTGTTGTTTGTTTCTGTGGATATCATTGCCCTTTCATCTAGATTATTGAGATGGTAAGCTCCGTTTTTCTGCTGACCTCTGGTGATGACGTTACTCTGGCTGTCCATTATTACGCATTCTTCTTTGTCGAAGAATACTTTGTATCCATTAGCTGTAATTTTGCTCACTGACATTAAATTTGTGGTCAGTGTAGGAACATACAGTACATCCATAACCCTAATTTTCTCGATCCCATTCTTATTGTTTATGAGCATGTCTGCAGTTCGCTTTGCTTTAGCTAATATTTGTTTATCATTAGCTACTTCGATTGTGGCGTTGTACTTTTGGAGATTCTTTAGTGTATCCATGCTTCCGGTCATGTGTGCCGATGCCCCGGAATCAACGCACCATCTTGTTTGATTAGACACTTTTGTGTCTGTCGTAGCAAGAAATGCCCTTTTTTGTGGTTTGCTGTCCTCGTTAGTCCTCCTTTTGCTGCGTGAATGACACTTCTCTGTAAAGTGTCCAATCTTCCCACAATTGTAACATTTAGGGGCTTTCTTTATGTTCCTTTTGTAATTGCCCTTTGATTTGGAAAGAAATGCTGCTTCTTCTGTTTCTGGTTTTAATGTATCTGTAGTTTTCACCTCTTGAAGCAACTTTACTTTTATTGCATCTGAAGTGATGGCTATTCCAGAACTTTCCAAACCCATTACCATGGGTTTGTATTCATCAGGCAAACCCGATAACAGCAGCGCCCCAATCATTTCGTCATCTACATTAGATCCAATACCTTTTAGTTTGTGAGCAGTATCAATTATTTTATTTACGTACGCTTCTACAGATTTGGATTCTTGTAGTTTTGCTGTTATTAGGGTTCTCAGTAACCCTACTTTACGAGATAGGCCTTTATCTTCAAAGGTTGTTTGCAGTTTGAGCCAGGCCTCCTTTGGTGTAGTTGTATTTTGTATGTGGCTATAATTAATTTTGTCCACAGATAGGACAATCTTTGCCCTTGCTTTGCACATCTTCTTGGCGTTGGCAACATATTCCGTTTCTTCAAGCACGCATCCCCATAAATCTGCGCATTCTAAAAGTGCCTGCATTGCGAATTTCCATGTCGCATAATTTTCGCGTCCTATTAACTTTTCTATATGAATGCCGTGTGGTTGTGTTTCGGACATTTTAAATGATACACAGGTTAATACTGATGCCAGCAACACGTGTTATTAATTATTACCCACGTGTTCTAACCTCAATTTGTTAGAGCTCACTATTAAAGTTATCTTTCTTTCACAGCTTAAAAAAAAACTTTTCTTTGCCACTATTAATGCCCACGACTCTCTTTTATAACTCACTGAGACTTTACAATTAGCCTGGGCCCATAACCTGATGGGAAAGGATAAATTATGCTCAAAGCACTTCAAGTGTAGTGTGGCTTTATTACAAGCAAGAGGAAGGTAGCTGACAGGAAGCGGAAGCATACAGATCGTATATATATATATATATATATAGGTGTATAAGAAAACAAAGGAATACATGGCGAAGCGCCAAATACAAACATAACTAAAATACTATTTTGCTTTCATTTCCCAACAAGTTTTAACGGATGACCCTGTATGTGCTTGGGGTGGGTTTCTCGCAGCGTCGAACCCCCGAAACGCAAAAAGTTTCGAGTTTCAAGAATTCGAATCTTGGCACAGTATCGTGACTCGAAATTCTCGAAACCCAGATCAGAAAAAGTATAAAATCAATAAATCGTTCGCGAAAGAGTTGTTCGCAGCATGCCTCAAGAATTTGTATATTGTTATATTTTTGTTTGTATTTTGTTTAACTATGGCCAATAGAGATTTATGGAAAGATTTTCTTGACTTCAGTTCGTAAAAGCAAGATAATTTCACTTACAAAACAGAATCAGTAGGTACTTCAAATTTCGAGAGTTTAGAATTTCCAAAGTTTCAAGAATTTAAAAATTACGTTCGCATCTACTCCTAGTATATACTGTTACAGGTTCCGTAGTCTAGTAATTTATCAACATACCAGTTCAGGTGCGAAAACATCAATATTGGCTCAGTTTAATGTCAGCAGTAATGTATGCTAATTTCATTCAATATTATGTTTGACGGTCCTCGTAAAGTATGGCGGAGAACATATCTTTGACATTACGGGCGTGATTGTGATAAAAGAAAAAAAGATTTATTAGAGGAAATTCGATGTTTTAAGTGTTTCTTATCTTCCGTAGGATTATTATTTCTTTTGATGAAGTAATAGGATTGTTAAAAAATGTTTGTGACGTAATTTTTTTAGATGAAGAACTTTAAAATAATTTAGTAAATTAAATTAAAATTGTATACTAAATAAGGCGAGTAATTGCTTGCCACAAACGCGTAAATAAGAAACAGACATTCTTAGTTAAAGCAATTTTGAAATGTTATAATGAAAAGACAACTACACAGTCTGTAAACGCGCATAGCAGCTGGTAACACACGAACAGCTTCAAAGACGCTGTTATTCTCGCAATCCGACCCTATTGGCACCATACACGTAATGCTGATTTTCTTACGCAAGATTTCGTTGCCACTAACTGATTCAAGGTTGGTCGCCTACAATTTATTTACGATATCGCTTTCAAACCTATAGACCGAGCAACACTCATTCGGACGCAAGCTGCTAACACTGTCGGCCACTTGTGTCCAAAGAACTGGATACAAGTTGATGACTATCAGTCGTGACAGAGCAACATCGTCCGAGTGTCTAGCACTGCAGGGTCGTCCAAGCCATATGCTCGTGCGAGCAGCCGCGAGTTGCTTTTTGCTCTTGGAGGGCGCGACCCCTACATCAAAAATCGCATGGTGGGGCAATCTGGCGAACGCCAAATTGATAACTTTTTCCTCTCGATGTCTGGGATTTTGTTAAAACTAGAATATGTTGTATACCATCCTTGTGGAATTACGGGGGAGGGGGCTAGATCATCATTTTGTAGATTTCAAATTTGTTTTAAAAATACAGAACCTTATACCTACTTGTCGATTTTTATCCATTTTCGTGAAAATGGGTTGCACTTATGAATTTTTATCTCGGAAAATATTTGTTGAATTTAGTTAATTCCTTTTTTATTTTAATCGAGAAGGATCGTCCTTCCCGAATATATGTTTTTCCGCTTGAAAAATCTTTTTATAGCAGTGAAAATTATAAACAAATTCTTGTTTTGCAAATTTAGGCTCAAGGTTACAATTTTAAAAATCTGGAAAAAATACTACCACAGTCGCTAAAATGTTTTCTATAAAATGAGTCTCTCTCTAAGCGGTCCCGTTCATATTCAACGTCGCAGTAAGCTGTTAAAGATAGCGGTGCGGTTCGTTTCAGGTAAGTGAGCCGCGTGCTCCGCTATTAGGGTGACCGTACCTAATATCGTCCATGTTCCTAATATTGCCCCCCGTTATATTTCGCAAAGTAAGCATGAAAATTGATCGGTTATGCACTGCATTAGTACCTAAACATATGTAGGAAGACATACTGTAATTGCAGCCTCATGTGATCAACAATTACAGAAAGGGAAGTATTTTAGTGAATCTTAACCCTGGGTCTCCACCAAGGCGAACACGAACAAAAAACAATGTTTGCGAACGTTTTCGTCTGTTTTCGTCGTGTCCACACAACATTTTTGATGATACCTGACGATCCGCATCCCTTTCCATTGTGGGACTGCTCGTAAACAGGCGACCTTATACGACCATTCTGGCGCTTCCTTCTGTGTTTTTCTGGATTTATAAGCTTTAAAAGGTAAATTGAGATTACATTTAACCTCTTTTGTCAAACAACGATATACAGAATCGTATTTAAAATATACTTCTAAGTTTATTTTCGTTTAATATTTGGGATAATAAGATAGTAGAGATATTGAGGGACAATGCAGCCGAAGTATTTGTTCATATTAACTCTTCTTTTCAAAGCTAACGAGAAGACCATCTCTCGCTGCAGAAAGGAGAGATGGTCGAGTTATGATTTTTTTTATCATTTCTTTATTTTTTATTTTATTTTATTATTATTTTTGTTCATTTAGTTTATTCATTCACTTTTGTATTCATTCGCCTTGCTAATCGCCAGTAGGTAATTCACGTTTTCTTTGATGTGTTCTTTACTTGTTTAGCGTAAACAAATTAAATATCAATGAATGTGTAGTTGTATTCACTCATAAATAATTTTGTTTTGTCCTTTGTTAATTTTCCACGAATAATTATGTGAGTGGTCTCTTCCAACGACGAAAACCATTTCTCCCGGCACCTCGGGAGAGGTGGTCAGATGTCATGACTTCAGTTTTCAACCCGATTTACAGTAACTATTGTCTTAAAGCAAATATCGACCAGTTTTTTCTGAATCAGCATAAAATTTTGAACATATAGGTTCGTTCTAATAAAATAAGTAATGTCTACATTAGTTTTAATAGCCATTTTATATTAGGTCGACCGCGTCTCCCGGATTTACTCTATCAGCGGGACTCAAATTTGTGCGAATTGCGTCGTGTTTTGTTTAATTTTTATTAGAAATATCTCACCCATACGTTGGTAATATTCTCATTTTCTTAAAACAAAAAATATAAAAATTGTATTCGTGCTTGTCAGTTTCTCGGTATTTCGGAATGGAGTTACACTTAGCTTAAATCGATCAGCCGAGCGCGATTCACGTGGTAGACTTAGACCACAGACGAGGTATAGAATAGACCTATCAAGCAATGTATTTTTGTGTCGCCGGTTTAGGGGGTCCTAGGACCCCCTTGCCATTTTAGTGTCGCATGCAACGTTACCAGTGAAGTCTCAAAACAGATTGTAACGCTACGCGTGGTAGGAACTAGAATTAAGCACGAGTAAAACTAGTTTATGTTTTGAGAGTCAATGCCCGCGATTTACAAATGTTTCTGTTAGAGTAACAATTTAAAAATCGTCTTATGAACATATTTCGTTCAACGGAAAAGAACGGAGGAAGAAAATAAAACGATATCACATTCGTCTTTTAACCTTGCTGTCCTATTCCGGTTCATTTAACGCAAAACAAATTTATTTAACATACAAATTTATATAAACAACAACATTATTTGTGGAAGACATGCTTTCATGATGTAACGTGGAATACCTCGCAAAGGAATTGTAACTTTGTATATTTCAATAAAATGCTGAAGCAGAGAGGACTTTAAAAATTGTGGAAAACTCAACAGTTCCAGTATCTCGTTGAAATATTCCAACTTGCACTTATTCTTCCATCTTAAGGGGGTAGACACGGGTAATGCAGCGCGCTGTATACCGGTACAATCTGGCCCGAAACATGGGTTCGGGATTTTTCGTTTTTCGTCCTTATATGAGCAGATTTGGGGCTGGGCGAGGTCTCATTCGAAAGAGGAAGGTTCAATGCGGAGCGCTCTGTTCATGGTTCAACGAGATTGTGTTGATATGTAATAATATCAGTGTCCAAAGTAAAGCAAAAGTCGACAAAATATATCCGCAGAATCCAAGCATTTTTAGGTCACTAAAAGAGTTCTGTGACTCAAACGGTGAGCAGAGCGCTCCGCATTGAATCTTCTTCTTTCAAATGAGACCTCTCCCAGGCCAAAATCTGCTCATATAAGAACGAAAAACAAAAAATCGTGACTACATTCCCAAATCAGAGTTCCGCCATATTGGCGATAATACATAGAAAGTCACGTGACAAATTTAGTTGAGGTAGTAGATACGAGATGGCACCTACTCGGGAGGACTGCCAACATGGATTCATAGCAAAACTGAAGCGATAGCTGGATATACGAGCCACAATAAAAGCATGATGGAGTCAATGTATGCATTTTCGGACGATTGTAGGTTAGGTTATATTCATTTTAGGCATACATTGACATAGGAACTGCTGGGAATTGTATACATTTACTAAATTAATGCTTTTATCGTTACATATACACCACTTGAAATCGCTGTCGTATTTATGTCATAGTAATCCAGGCAGTTAGAACAACAACGGACTAACCTACATTAAAAAAAAATTTCCTATTGTACATCGATGGCTTAAAATTAGTGCTTACAATTACAATGCACAAAATTGGGCTTTGTAACAGGAGAACATGCCGTCGAAAGAGATGGCACAAAGTAACGTCTTCGGAGAGACAATCGAGGATGCCTTCGAAGCTGAAATTCAGAATACCTCTTTTCGCTTCATGTTCTCCTGATACCTGGGCCAAAATCTGGCAAAAATTTTCAGAATGCACAAAATTGGGCTTTGTAACAGGAGAACATGCCGTCGAAAGAGGTGGCACTAAGTAACGTCTTCGGAGAGAGAATCGAGGATGCCTTCGAAGCTGAAATTTAGTATACCTCTTTCCACTTCATGTTCTCCTGATATATTGGCCAAAATCTGGTGAAAATTTTCAGAATACGAGATGGCGCCTACTCGGGAGGACTGTCAACGTGGATTCAGGTTATATTTTCTGTCACTTCGAGGAGCCGACCACATAATAATCACGCGCATCCAGTCTGCGCATTTTCACTAGCCCAATTCAACATTCAATACAATTTTGAATATATAATGTTTGTTGATAACTGCTTTCTGCAGAGGACATGTAATAAGTGTATTTCATGTTCTGTTTCGGAGCTTTGCTAGTAAAAAAATGTCTAACCTAACAAATTTCATTTTCTGGGGACATTCCCTCATCTATTTTCCCTTTTCACTTAGAATTCCTTACTGCTAACGTAGAATATTGTAGCATAAGCACATTTCAAGTAATTAAAATGTACAATGAATTTTCTACGTTTACAGTACCTGCCGACTTTCCGTTTAAATTTTTATAAGTATAACGGAACAGCTGAGAATTTCTTTCCTTATTCAGAATAGAATACAGAAATAGCAAACAGCTCCCTCTCGCGTTCACCAGGTAAACGTCGATCTATCGGTATTACCATTTCTTTGCAGAAAAAAATGCTGTAATACCGACCTGCCAAATCTGCCAGGTCACGTAACGTGTCTACCCCCTTATCACTATATTCGTGTTCTGGGGTTCGGTAGGAACAATCGAACAACATTTTAAGTTACATATTTTATTCTTACATTCTACCATAGTATTGCAAGTTAAAGAAATTCTTATATACGACTAGAATATTTGACAATCGCAGCCATCGGCTCGGTTCTCACCGATTACCAGGTCTCACCGCGAGGAGGTTGCTGCGCTTGGAGACCCGTAGAGAGATAGATGGAATCAAAGTTCCATCGATCTCCCTGTACATGAAGCCTACTAAACCAAAGAGATGGATGGAAATAAAGTTCCATCGATCCCTTCGGTTTAGATATAGAATCTAGGGAACTGCCAAGCAATCACTCGATTAAAAGAAATTCAGGAAAGAAGGAAAGGCAAAGGGTAAGCATGAAACGAGTATTGGACGGCGCAGTTCCTACCACCCTGCTGTTAGAGTCGAAAGGGAAAAGCGCTCGGCGCCTCCCAGACGATTCCTGTTGCACCGATGCGACTCGTCAGGAACAAACACTTGACCTGACTCAAGCCGTCTAACGCGGAGATTGGGTAATCGGACCGGGTGACTTACGCAGGCAGTGTACCGAAGGGTACACCCCCTACGCCCGAAACTTTTCCCTTTGGACAAGAACACCAAGGGATGAAACCGATCCACCCATACCAATTCCATGCTCAGTCACTTGCTTCCGCAAACGGAAGCAGCGGTAACCTCCTCATCACAGATGAGGAGCCAATAAACGAACAACAAAGTTAATGATTTAGTGACTGCTTGGCAATTTTACATGGGACCTTAAATATTTCATACTATAATAAATTAGCCTAGGCTTCCTTAGAAGTCTTCTTTCACTGTCACTTTGCACGATCACTTTTCACTATCACTTTTCACTAGTTTCTTTTTAAATATATTGTGTTATTAACTCCATTCCCCGAGTAACGGTGAACCTGAAAAGCTGAAACAATCAACTACTATATGTTAGTAACGGTGTGGTCGGCCTGGAAAGAAATTAAGGAAAAGCTTATTGAGTTGGAGACGATCGAGATAATTTCGACCAACAGCAGAGCACGCACGAGCATGCAAAACCACCGCAGAGATAAGTACTTGAAGGAAAGAGCAGAGAATGTAGACCCATCGATGAGATGCATGACAGAGTGACAGAAGTCACAAAAAACCATCGAAGACATAGACGAGATGAAATGAATCAGGGAAAACCATCGAAGACATCGACGAGATGATATGAATCAGGGAAAACCATCGAAGACATCGACGAGATGAAATGAATCAGAGAAAACCATCGAAGACATCGACGAGATGAAATAAATCAGGAAAAACCATCGAAGACATGCAATGAATCAGGGAAAATCATCGAAGACATCGACGAGATGAAATGAATCAGAGAAAACCATCGAAGAAATTCACGAAAATGAAATAAATCATTTAAACCCATCGAAGAAATGCATCAAATAAAATAAATCATGCAAACCCATCGAAGAAATACACAAAATAGAACGACTCGCGCAAAATTCTCGAAAGTATGCATGGAAATAGGACAGATGATGGAAAACGACCGAAGAAATCAGATTTGACATTCGCAAAACAATACAATTTTAAATGACTTACCGAACCCCAAAATTTCATCAGCACCAAGCGAATAAACGAACCCAGGCCAGAGGGGCGAGAGGCTGGCGGAAGAACCAGGGTTGAAATCCTGACCAGGTCCCCAGCAAGTTCAGCAGTTCCGAATGGTCCAGGTGGCTCGGCAGCTCCGGGGGGAGGGGGAGGAAGAACCAGGTCCCCAGGAGGTCCAGTGGATCCAGGTGGCTCGGCAGCTCCAGGGGCGAGGGGGAGGAAGAACCAGGGTTGAACCCCTGACCAGGTCTCCAGGAAGTCCAGTGGATCCAGGTGGCTCGGCAGCTCCAGGGTTCCCGGAGATCCTTCAAGCCCGGAGGACCGACGACGACTGAGTACATGAAGATCTGTGAGCTCCTTATGTAGACTTCGAGGAATGATGTCCCCCGATCAAAACAAGGTCGACGGTTAGTTACAATTGCGAAATCCAGCGAATTCTTCGGCAAAAATGGATTTTCGGCTAAAATATCCATTCCAGTGGCTATTGCTGTGACAAATAATGTTAACAACATTTACACTAACCGCCCAGTATAAATTATTATTAACTATAATCGATAGAACTCGAGATATCAAGCAATTTGTAACATTTGGCCTTGGATTTGCAAATGATTTTCTGCGCCGACTGAATTCTCTTTTATTCTCAATGTTTAATCGTTCGATACATTAATGTTAATGCTTATACATATCACGTAGTATTATTTATAATGTATAAATACGTTTTAGTTGAACTTAGTGTAAGTGAATAGTTGCAGGAATATTTGGAGAAATATGAGTGACATACTTGTTTCTCCCCCTTAGTTACTAACATCGGCGAAGTATAGGCTAAAACGATAGACCTATCACCTTATGGGAATTCGCGTTCACATCACTAACACCTAGAGGCACGGTACTCTATGAAACACTTTTTGGCAGGCACAGGCACTGACTCTACAATCGCGTTGCACACAATTACAAAATCATTTTCTGTTTTTAAACATCCTTCAGTTTCTGAAAAAGTCTTCTAAGTAACGGGTATATCTGAATGGAATCCTGTTAAATTAAAAGGCCTCCCACATGGTCCAGTAATCGATGAAATTGATGCGCGAATTGAGAAATCACGAGATAATATGCACTATGCCATGCACACACTTCACTGAACCGATGAATTTCTCAGGGCTAGACAAACTTTTATTTCACAATGCGGGTTTCAAAAGTAACTCGATTTGCAGTTGCATCCATGCACCACAAGACACTCATGCATCATGCAACTTTCTGCGAGACTTTTAAAATTAGATTTTACTGTAAATTTCAGTGTTGGCGGTAAACTAATATTAGGGGCAAACGGAATCCAATTATTATTACTTCACTGGAATGATTAAACAGTGCATTAGAAACTTGTGGGAATATCAGTAACAGCGTGAATTTTTAATACTTTTTTCGGCGCACGATACGTGAAAGGGTTCGCAAGGGTACGCAAAGTGCTAATAAACAATGTCATCTTGCAATTTATAGCTTGCACGGGCTTTGAAGAAATGCCATTTCTGAACGCCATGGTGTCTTGATCCACGAAATGGATTTTCGGAGAGAAATCCGCGTGAGTCGTTGACCAACCGAGCCAAAGCATACCGTAACAAAAGCCTACCCTCTTATGTCAAACTCTCTCTCTAAACAAGTCACACGTATACAAGTACGCAACACCTTTCAGCATTTCAACACATTTCAGAGTAGTTGCTGAGTTGGACGCTGTTCATGAACAGAGGTCGCTAAATTCAGTCCTGAAATTATGGGTCGGTAACACAGATTGGGTGGCGACACGAAGTCCCATAAGGTGATGGATCTATTCTATACCTCGTCTGTGCTTAGACTCTGACGCTGAGACGCGATCTAGACGGCGCGATTCGCCGTCGATACATCCTAAATTAAGTTCTGATTCTAACTGTCCAAACTCAACTCCTAAACTCAACTGCTTGATCGCTCGCTCGCTATTGAGGGCCGAGCCCCACATTATCGTCGGCGAATAGGGAAAACCGCCCCGTCGGCAATCGTCGATCGCTCCTTATTTGGAAGCCGCGCTTCCAGCCGACGACGGTCACGTTGCCCTTACGATCGCTTCGCGATTTGGCACAACGTGACTGCCACGCGCGAGGCGATTCCGCTGAATCGTCGTTTACGAAGGAAGGTAACGCGCGGACAGCAAGCACGGGATGGGCCAGACGGGCCCATGTAACATCGTCTTCCGCAAAAAGAGATTGCTCATCGTTTGGTGGTATAGACATTGTATCAATACAAACCAAACAAACAAAGCAACGATAACACTAATAACAATGATAATAATAAAAACAACAAAGCTAACAAAAATACTGGACACAGGAAAAACACGAGAAAGTAGCGAAGCGTCGTTGTAGGCTATACATTCGCGAATGCCGCGAGACAACGCAGTCGCTTCGAGTTTCCGACTCTTTAGGCCGCAACACAGTCTCCGGAAAACCCCGGTTTATGACACCCCCAAGGGTGAGTGCTCTGAAACGGTGGGTCAGAATACGTAGGACTAATCAATATTTCTTGAGTAGGCGATATTAGGCAGGGAGTCGAGACCGATAGAATTTCGGTTACGGTCGCGGTCGGGGTCAGTGAGACGACCGATATGGCATTTACGGTTCGGTCGACCAAAACTGGTGAGCGACGAGCGGTCCGGAATTTTCTCTCAACCGGTAACCGAGAGAGAATTTTTCTTAGACTTACGGTCGATCTGTAAGGAATACGGTCGCGTTAATTTATGGAGGGGTAGGAGTTAATGTATGGTGAGGTTCGCAAAACGGTCCACCGAGAGTCTCCACCGATTGCAATACGGTTGACGCAAAGTCGGGAGAGATAGAAATGCGGGCAATTAGAATTCATCACCTCATGAGAAATAGGAATAAAATAGAAATACGCTCGATTTAAATTTGTGAAACAAATTGTTACTATCCCGCTTGCGAATCGCAAATCGTGACAAATTATTTAGTAAGTTATTTTAATTATGTTTTATCATGTTAGTAACCTGACCTTGCATCTTTTGCAATCCACAGCGAAATACATAGTACAAATGAAACAAATTTATAATAATAAATCAAATTAATTAATTTAATTTATATATAAATTCTTAAAAATACATTTACGTCTTTTTCTAAATTTATTCAATTTTATAGATAATTTTAGAAACACCTACTTTAAATATTTGTATTAAAATATTACTTTTATAGTCGCAATGAAATATTTTTATAAATCATTTTTAGAAATAATTTATATTTTTATCAGTAAAATATTTAGTTATAAATAAACAAAGTTAATGATAGATAAATTTTAAGGATTAACAATTTATTTTGGAAATAACAACAGTCAATTTTCAGAAGTTTGCATTTGTTAATCGCTGATAATGTCAAAGCTTTTTTAAAAGTAAATCATTAATGTTAATAAAATTCTCACCATTTATAATGTACCTATGCATATTGTAGAGAAAATGGGATTTTTGGACCAATTAATATAGTGAATGAAATTGCAAACATTTATGATGTGTTCAATATTACAAATACAATACTATGTGTTTTTATTTTTCGAATAGCAAAGACTAACATAGCAGGAACTTCATCCCACGCCAAACTCGATCACTTTTTGACGTCGATGTCAGGAATTTTTATCAAAATAAAGCATGATGTACCTAGTCCATGTGAAATTAGAGGGAGTTAGTTATTATTTTGATGGTTCCGAATTTGTTTCAGAACCACAGTTGTGAATTGATTACTTTTTGCGTATCCCTTTTTGAAACCGGGCTATACTTATAAACTTTTATCTTTGAAACTATTTATAGTATTGCATTCATTCTTTTATTTTTTAATTTAGATGATTTTGCATATTTACATAATATTTTATGAAATTGAAAAATCATTTTTGTAACATCAAAAAATATAGGCAAATTCTTATTTTCCCAATTTTGCCTGCAACGTCATATGTTTTTAAATAAGGTTTTTATTAGGGTGGTATGCGCGAAGGCAGCGGTACGCCCCGTTTTAGGTAGGCGAGCCGCGCGCTGCACTATTGCGGACGGTTTACCATACCACTCGCAACCCGTATTACTTCAATCAGGACGAAACATAAAATCGATTGGTCTCGTATCCGCCGTAATGGTGTCATTTATGCCTGCAAAAGAGTGTCTTTAACTGCTTTTGTTTGAATTTCAATAGGGGCCAGGTACACCCAAAAGTGTTTGTTCCATATAATGTTATAGTTCAACGCAAATACAGAGTGTTTCGTCCTTGCCCTAAAGAAAATGAAGCCTTGGAATGATCCATGGACAAAATCTCGGGATACGTCCTTTCGTAGGCGTTTTCCGATGTACCACTCTCCTTCCTTATACATGTCTGTCGTAAAAAAAAATTGAAGAAGTAACGCTTATACAGCAATTGATTTAGAACAGGGTTGACCAGGGTGGTATATAAAGGTGGTTTAACAGGACCATCTACGGCGTCTTCATAACAGTTTAATTCGCAGAATACTAACCAGGTGGCATTAACTCTAAGAGGCGCGTTACCGCGGTAAATTTGAAATGTAAAGAATATATACCCAACAGAAATGGTTATTAATAATAATTTTAAATTATTGTAAAGGTTATATGTATGAATTTCGTGTAGATGTTTATCATGTATTTTATATATTTGTCATCCAAAATTTTATTTCTCATAATATATGTATATAACCCATTTAATTTTACCAGCAGTACTGCTGCCAAAATATTTCTGTGTTTAGTGTTATTTTGTTAATTTCGTTGTTAGCCAACGGAGATCATACATTTAAAAAATTTGTTTTCAATTGGTTGACAAACATGTTAGAAATTGTTGGAGTAATAAGGTTAAACATTCCGTAAATAATAAAGAAAAGGAAGTATTAAAGTACACTTATATTACAGTTCATACTAAAAATACGTTTATTGAAGTACAAATTTAAAAAATTAATTACTAACTACTCTACTGCGTTTTTTAAATTGTTTACTTATATTTTTGTTTTCTTTGTTGTGTATTCGTGCGAATTGTCGCATTCTAACTTCCAGATAGTACTGAATACAATAGGATATCATGTAATCTTTATGGATTTCGCATGGAAATGTTAATTTTATATTGCTTTCCGTAATACTATTAATTACGTACAAATATACATTTCCGGAATCAATGTATTTAATAAATAAATTTTCAATTTCTCTTAATATTTTATATAAAAATATATTCGTAAGCATCAAGCCACCCCTGTTTTTTAAATTTGACAAAATAAGCAATTACAAGTGTGGAGTTTTCTTCTTTAGATGCAAATGCCTCCCGACAAACGATACATTTTGTTTTCTTCAGCATTTTCCTGCAGATGAAGCCACATATATAATAAATCACGCAATTTATAATGTGGGGACACAATTCGTTGTCGAGTTCAATTATGTCGTCACACTCCTAACATTCATTTACTATATATCCATCTAGCTTTGCCTGTAAATTTTGGACGTATT
The DNA here is from genome assembly GCF_050908995.1 of Andrena cerasifolii. NCBI lineage: Eukaryota > Metazoa > Arthropoda > Insecta > Hymenoptera > Andrenidae > Andrena > Andrena cerasifolii. The sequence continues at coordinate 1,533,689 of NC_135125.1, read as the reverse complement.
GCTCTCTATAATATGATTTACTTTCATTTGTAGAAAATGCTTCTTTAAAGTCTTGGCATGATAGTTTTGGCCGTTGCTCTAATAGACTGTCTGCATTCCGGCAGTTACCAAATTTCGAGGGCTTTAAAATTGTATATACTGACAACAAGTGGTACAGTTGCATAAATGTTGGAAAAGTAGGGTGGTCATTTTGACGGCCTGCTTGCCTAATGATTCCAAAAAAGCGCTAAAATGTAAAACTGTACATTTATTTTGCATAAAATTTCTTCGAAAATATGAAAATGTATTTATTAATTTATCTATTTATGATTAATATCTAAGAAATTTTAATATATTTACCTCGAAACAATCTTGATTCAGCTTTGATGTTAATATATATTCAAATTGACAAGAGATTAATAAATAACGGGAAAGATTACTTATGGAGTATAATGTAACTCTAAGACCCTCGGCAGTCTCTCTACTTAACAAATTATTTTTACATTGTTTGACTTTGATTTTATAGTCTCTATCAATCCTTTGTAATACAACCTTATCCACCTTTACTTTCGTAACATCTGTTCCTTTGTGGTTTTTTAATTCCTTCCGCAGCTCGTTATTTATTGCTTTAGATTTTTCTCTTACAATCACCTCCAACTCTTTGTTCATTTCATTTTCCCAATTATCGAGCCACGTAATAGTATTTTCTAGAACCTAATCAATAAAAATGAACAATATATACTGTATCTAATAATTTAAAAATTTATTTACATCCCTGATAGCCATCTGCCTGCAGTCTGCCGGCAGATTGACAGCAGGGTCTGCCAGGAGAGCGCAGGATCTGCCGCCAGCTGCGATGCAGCCTACGTCCGCATTCAGCTACGGTTCTGCCGGCAGGGTCTGCTTGTCAGAGTCTGCCGGCAGATCGACGGCAGATCGACGGCAGGTCCTGCTGCTCGCCTGACACATCCAAAAGCGCCATCTTAAGGCCACAATTGCCAAAGAATTCCCTACGCGTGACGTCACATGGACCTACGCACCAACACAAATGTATCGTTATTGCTGTAGGTGTATCCCTTTTCCCCCCCTTTCTACTACGCGTGGAGAACTGATAGACAGGAGAAATGGAGCAGTGTATTCTGCTCACATAACCTGCGAGCAGATTCTACAGTTTATTAGATAAGTTTTCTATTTATTTGTAACAGTATATATTTTGTCTTTAAGAACATACAGTGATTACAATTACAGAATAATATAAGTGGCACATATAAATCGGAAGAGAAACTTTCAATATTTACATTTAGAAGTGGTGATTCTAGATGCAAACATAAGTTAATTTTGTCTAGAACGAAGGGCAATATCATAAACTTTGATTCAATATTTTCGACTTATTTTTTTGCGTAGAATCACCACTTCTTCTTCGCTTGTGTTAACTCGTGTAAAAGGAGACACATCTCTACTTTTAATGGGCACGTGAAAATGGACCATCAGAGGTCGTCATCAGCTTCGTCGGGCTGTTGGTCGCTCCAGAAACTGCGGGGCACTCGAGGTTCCTGGGATGGCGATGTACGCGGACCACGCTTCCTACAGCGTATCCTCTCCTTTGACGCCTCCAGTTCCGTTTGCATCCACAATTGGAAGTCCGATCGGGTTGGCTTCTGGAACTTGGGGTTCTGAGCCACACCTTCTGAAAAAGAAATGTATGCAAAGTACGTTAGCTTCAATGGAACATACAGTAATAGTAACAATAATTCTACGTAAAAAGATGAAAAATGCTTATTGTTTCGTACCAAAAATCGCCCTCGCGATGCGGGTGTCATATAAGGATCTGAGTCCTTCGCGGCCAAACCAAGTGAACGACAACGTTAAGTCGTCCGGCAGTGCTTCCTTGAAGCAGCACTTGCCTGCTCCCTTCAAATCGAACCCGCCCACGTATTCGAAATACTTTACCTAAACAAAGCGAGTAAAGATTGATGTAAGTATATATTATATATAAAAGTAAATAAAAGAATAATTTCGTTTTCACTTACAACTTTGGAATAAGTGTTGTCATCGATGTCCTCAAAACAGTCCACCTCCTGCACTGAGGACAAAGGGAGGACTGCTGGTTTCATCGGTTGACCGGTATTATGGGTGGCCAGGACAGATTTCTGAATACTCAGCAAGAGAGTATTCATTCTTCTGCAAACAGAACGGATGGAGACGTAACGTATTAATAAACACGATACACGCGATACTTACATTAGCTCCGCCTCGATCCGATTGCGCCCCGTGAGATCTTCCATGCTCCTGCGAACATTAACATTTATCAGAATATGTCCTTACAGAAATATTTTTATAGCAAAAAAAAAGAAACATGTAAATTTACCCATCATCAGGAGGTTGGGTCGGAGCTGTTTTGTGCCGCAACGGCTCACCCTGGATCACAGTGGCGCGTGCAGACGATGTCCCTGGATCCTGATGATACGTGAATGGTGCGGGGGCAGGAACACTAACCGCATAATTATCCTGAAATATACAAATATTACTCTGGTCAACAGTAGGAACACTCTTTGACGTTGTTGAACCGTGTTCCTGCAGGACCATCCTTAAATCATCGATGTCCTGATCGATCGGTGGTCTCGGCGCGGTCGACGTCCTTCGCCGTTTCGGCGCTTCCTCCTCCGAAGAAGTCGTCTGGTACCGTGCTGGTTTCGTGGTCACACGTTTCCCTCGTTGGTCCATGTCAGCCTGTAAGTAAAAGTACATATTACAATACTTAGCAAAGGCGTGTTAGCTGTTTTTTTTTTTTCATTTTACATGCAATATTTTATGCACCAACTATTCTCACCTTTTCCATATTATATTTGTATGTATCTTAATTGTACGAAACCTCAACATGAACCTATACAACGTGCTACTCAATAATTCGAGTGTAACTCGACAAAGGCTACAACAGTAGGAAACGTGAAAAAATGACCCATGCAGAAACATTCGAACCAAAGGATAAAATAACCCATCACCAGAGATTAACAAGGATACGTGTAAATATGGTTTTACTTGTGAAGAGAAACACAAAAGAAGAAAATGTAAATATTATAGCACGTCACTAACCAGAAAATAGTCGTAACTTACCAAAAACAAGAGACGAAGCTAGAAAGGGAACAAGGTTTTTTTTTACATGGAGGAAATCCCTAACGGATACCTCACCCCATGTAGGACTTGCACCCACTAAAACCACCATGGTGACCGCCTGACGCGAGAGGCTTACACAAGGGAGAGAGATTATGCAACGAGATACTTCTAACGATAATGAAGATGGAAGAATTTGAAACACTACGGCTTCTCGCTGTGTGTAATAACGGCTACGACATAGCTACGGGTTTCTAAGGGAATGGGGTCGTCGTTATTGCCAGTGGGCATATTATCGTGAAAAAGCATTCTAAAACATTTGGCGCGAACCTGATCGGGGGAGACATATAAAATGTCCTGGCTCAATGTGGCGCATTTATATACGCCAAGAGCCGAAGATATTATGCCGATATCATAAAAATCATCGACCTCTAGAAAATTTGTAATACCTAAACGATAGGAGTTATCTGAGTCCATGCTAATATTGAAAATTAAGCAGATCGAGCCGTCGACTGAGATGCAAAAATTATCGCGTACTTTGATGCCCAGAGATATGCTATTGAACTCTATCTTACGGTACTGAGAACAATCGGGGTCGTTATTAAGTGGTCTAGATACGCGAATAGAAAAATTGACATTACAATGAATATTTGTGCCATGAAATTGTATCTCCCTCATCCTATTGGAAAATTGTTGGAGAGGAAAATGTGGCTTCCTGTGATACTTTTTAGAAATGGACATGTTGTTTGCATATCGAAAAGCAGAACATGAATCTAAATTACCAAGACGTCTGACATCGTTGGTTAAATGAAGAAAGCCATGGACGTTATAACTATTAAAAGCTGGGCCATAAAGTTCTGGGTTACGAAGAACAAATTTCTGCAAAGCTAACTCTGCGAAGCTCAAGTGTGGGATCGAAGGAGATTCTGAAACTAAAACCCGTATGGCCGCATGTAACAATAAGAAATGCTTGTATGCGGTTTTCTCCAGTACACGATTCAGTTTAACTGGCCCTGTATACAGAAGGAACTGACGAAATTCGGTCGCTTTATATTTAGAGGATAGTTCGATAGCTCTAGGACGTCTGGCAAAGTCTGAGGGGCAATATCTGCTAAGACTCTTCAGTCTCGCAGACAGTATAGAAATGTCTATGCGGCGCAATTTTGAGAAAGGTGAATAGTCTCCATGTACCCACGCAGACAACAGTTTCTTTACTACGCCCAAGCATACAAGATACATATACTCGAAAGGAACTTGCGAAACAATTCCCATCGGTAGCGATGACAATGGGCTTGTACCTTCCTCGTGATGCATCTGGTCTAACCGTCGAATGTAATCCTCATCGGTTCGAGGAGATTGATTTATCCCATCGAAAGCGTAATGCTTACCGTGCAGGGTACCACAAACCGTACATTTGGAACAGGGACGGATAGACATATGCCCACGATGATTTAATACGAATGCTCGAGCTGATGCGTCAGCTATGAAACATCTCAGTCGTACGGGCAACTTAATGGAATGAAAATTTATGCCTCCGTTGGACACGATGGCCCTGACGTCTGCAATAAATTTCTCAAAGAAAATATTGAGGTCGTGTGGTTTTTGGGAACCTTTATAGATGCTTACCACTATCGGCTTAATACGAGGAATATTTGAAATCCTACATTGGACGGGCCAGATATGAATGGAACCTGATTTGTCCAAAGTACATCCGTCGGTATGAAAATCTAATTCTAACTGTCTAACAAAAGATACCGACAAAGTGTTAGGGAGACTTTTAATAATTTCTGCTTCCAGCTCGAAATAAATGTATTCTCCTGGTTCCACGACGAATGGAACAACAGGATTACGTGGCGTAGATACAAGTGTTCTAACATCCCGAGGCAACTTGGAGAAACAGGAATGTGTTCGAAGGAGAGATAATATATTATTTCCTTGAACGTGTGTCAAATCGTTGTCCACGAAACAAGACGCTAACCGTTGGCGAAAAGATGGCTCGGAGGAAGTACCACAGGGCAATGAAAATGTATCGTGGATATTAGAAACGCGTGACGTGGAAGTAGAAGGACCGGTGTCTTCTACATTTATATCGCGCCTAGCACTGAATCTATCGGGGACTAAAATTAACAGGAGCGGACGAACTACAAGCTGCAGATGTGCTAACAGCATCTTGCACGTTAGAAATATTATCGACTACTCTACTGACGGTGTTAAATGTAGCACGGTATCGCACGCGTAAGGTGCTTCGCACTTCGCGCATAACCCTGCTTCTTTGCCTCGCCGATAATACGTGTCCCGATTTCCGCGACGTAGACAATTTGGAATTATTAAATTCCATAATTACTTACGTCTTGTGGATGTCTCGGGATGATTTTCGTGGTTTTGTAGCTCTGGAAATTTTTTGGATCTGCTGTCGATGACTGCCATCTCAGAATGGACGAGAATTCGAAACAAACGCGAACTGGGAAGTAGAGTCCCGACCAATCACGAGTGTGCGCAAGGCGGTGCAGCCAATCCGAGCGTAGCCCACTGTACCGCCAAACTGATTCCTCGTGGTACCCTTTGTCCGACATGGTACCCTTTGTGCTTTAAAAACGAACGCTCGGATTGGCTGCACCGCCTTGCGGACACTCGTGATTGGTCGGGACTCTACTTCCCAGTTCGCGTTTGTTTCGAATTCTCGTCCATTCTGAGATGGCAGTCATCGACAGCAGATCCAAAAAATTTCCAGAGCTACAAAACCACGAAAATCATCCCGAGACATCCACAAGACGTAAGTAATTATGGAATTTAATAATTCCAAATTGTCTACGTCGCGGAAATCGGGACACGTATTATCGGCGAGGCAAAGAAGCAGGGTTATGCGCGAAGTGCGAAGCACCTTACGCGTGCGATACCGTGCTACATTTAACACCGTCAGTAGAGTAGTCGATAATATTTCTAACGTGCAAGATGCTGTTAGCACATCTGCAGCTTGTAGTTCGTCCGCTCCTGTTAATTTTAGTCCCCGATAGATTCAGTGCTAGGCGCGATATAAATGTAGAAGACACCGGTCCTTCTACTTCCACGTCACGCGTTTCTAATATCCACGATACATTTTCATTGCCCTGTGGTACTTCCTCCGAGCCATCTTTTCGCCAACGGTTAGCGTCTTGTTTCGTGGACAACGATTTGACACACGTTCAAGGAAATAATATATTATCTCTCCTTCGAACACATTCCTGTTTCTCCAAGTTGCCTCGGGATGTTAGAACACTCGTATCTACGCCACGTAATCCTGTTGTTCCATTCGTCGTGGAACCAGGAGAATACATTTATTTCGAGCTGGAAGCAGAAATTATTAAAAGTCTCCCTAACACTTTGTCGGTATCTTTTGTTAGACAGTTAGAATTAGATTTTCATACCGACGGATGTACTTTGGACAAATCAGGTTCCATTCATATCTGGCCCGTCCAATGTAGGATTTCAAATATTCCTCGTATTAAGCCGATAGTGGTAAGCATCTATAAAGGTTCCCAAAAACCACACGACCTCAATATTTTCTTTGAGAAATTTATTGCAGACGTCAGGGCCATCGTGTCCAACGGAGGCATAAATTTTCATTCCATTAAGTTGCCCGTACGACTGAGATGTTTCATAGCTGACGCATCAGCTCGAGCATTCGTATTAAATCATCGTGGGCATATGTCTATCCGTCCCTGTTCCAAATGTACGGTTTGTGGTACCCTGCACGGTAAGCATTACGCTTTCGATGGGATAAATCAATCTCCTCGAACCGATGAGGATTACATTCGACGGTTAGACCAGATGCATCACGAGGAAGGTACAAGCCCATTGTCATCGCTACCGATGGGAATTGTTTCGCAAGTTCCTTTCGAGTATATGTATCTTGTATGCTTGGGCGTAGTAAAGAAACTGTTGTCTGCGTGGGTACATGGAGACTATTCACCTTTCTCAAAATTGCGCCGCATAGACATTTCTATACTGTCTGCGAGACTGAAGAGTCTTAGCAGATATTGCCCCTCAGACTTTGCCAGACGTCCTAGAGCTATCGAACTATCCTCTAAATATAAAGCGACCGAATTTCGTCAGTTCCTTCTGTATACAGGGCCAGTTAAACTGAATCGTGTACTGGAGAAAACCGCATACAAGCATTTCTTATTGTTACATGCGGCCATACGGGTTTTAGTTTCAGAATCTCCTTCGATCCCACACTTGAGCTTCGCAGAGTTAGCTTTGCAGAAATTTGTTCTTCGTAACCCAGAACTTTATGGCCCAGCTTTTAATAGTTATAACGTCCATGGCTTTCTTCATTTAACCAACGATGTCAGACGTCTTGGTAATTTAGATTCATGTTCTGCTTTTCGATATGCAAACAACATGTCCATTTCTAAAAAGTATCACAGGAAGCCACATTTTCCTCTCCAACAATTTTCCAATAGGATGAGGGAGATACAATTTCATGGCACAAATATTCATTGTAATGTCAATTTTTCTATTCGCGTATCTAGACCACTTAATAACGACCCCGCTTGTTCTCAGTACCGTAAGATAGAGTTCAATAGCATATCTCTGGGTATCAATGTACGCGATAATTGTTGCATCTCAGTCGACGGCTCGATCTACTTAATTTTCAATATTAACATGGACTCCGATAACTCCTATCGTTTAGGTATTAAACAATTTCTAGGGGTCGATGATTTTTATGATATCGGCATAATATCTTCGGCTCTTGGCGTATATAAATGCGCCACATGGAGCCAGGACATTTTATATATCTCCCCCGATCAGGTTCGCGCCAAATGTTTTAGAATGCTTTTTCACGATAATATGCCCACTGGCAATAACGATGACCCCATTCCCTTAGAAACCCGTAGCTATGTCGTTGCCGTTATTACACACAGCGAGAAGCCGTAGTGTTTCAAATTCTTCCATCTTCATTATCGTTAGAAGTATCTCGTTGCATAGTCTCTCTCCCTTGTGTAAGCCTCTCGCGTCAGGCGGTCACCATGGTGGTTTTAGTGGGTGCAAGTCCCACATGGGGTGAGGTATCCGTTAGGGATTTTCTCCATGTAAAAAAAAACCTTGTTCCCTTTCTAGCTTCGTCTCTTGTTTTTGGTAAGTTACGACTATTTTCTGGTTAGTGACGTGCTATAATATTTACATTTTCTTCTTTTGTGTTTCCTTCACAAGTAAAACCATATTTACACGTATCCTTGTTGATCTCTGGTGATAGGTTATTTTATCCTTTGGTTCGAATGTTTCTGCATGGGTCATTTTTTCACGTTTCCTACTGTTGTAGCCTTTGTCGAGTTACACTCGACTTATTGAGTAGCACGTTGTATAGGTTCGTCTTGAGGTTTCGTACAATTAAGATACATACAAATATAATATGGAAAAGGTGAGAATAGTTGGTGCATAAAATATTGCATGTAAAATGAAGAAAAAAAAACAGCTAACACGCCTTTGCTAAGTATTGTAATATGTACTTTTACTTACAGGCTGACATGGACCAACGAGGGAAACGTGTGACCACGAAACCAGCACGGTACCAGACGACATCTTCGGAGGAGGAAGCACCGAAACGGCGAAGGACGTCGACCGCGCCGAGACCACCGATCGATCAGGACATCGATGATTTAAGGATGGTCCTGCAGGAACACGGTTCAACAACGTCAAAGGGTGTTCCTACTGTTGACCAGAGTAATATTTGTATGTTTCAGGATAATTATGCGGTTAGTGTCCCTGCCCCCGCACCATTCACGTATCATCAGGATCCAGGGACATTGTCTGCACGCGCCACTGTGATCCAGAGTGAGCCGTTGCGGCACAAAACAGCGCCGACCCAACCTCCTGATGATGGGTAAATTTACATGTTTCTTTTTTTTTTTGCTATAAAAATATTTCTGTAAGGACATATTCTGTTAAATGTTAATGTTCGCAGGAGCATGGAAGATCTCACGGGGCGCAATCGGATCGAGGCGGAGCTAATGTAAGTATCGCGTGTACCGTGTTTATTAATACGTTACGTCTCCATCCGTTCTGTTTGCAGAAGAATGAATACTCTCTTGCTGAGTATTCAGAAATCTGTCCAGGCCACCCATAATACCGGTCAACCGATGAAACCAGCAGTCCTCCCTTTGTCCTCAGTGCAGGAGGTGGACTGTTTTGAGGACATCGATGACGACACTTATTCCAAAATTGTAAGTGAAAACGAAATTATTCTTTTATTTACTTTTATATATAATATATACTTACATCAATCTTTACTCGCTTTGTTTAGGTAAAGTATTTCGAATACGTGGGCGGGTTCGATTTGAAGGGAGCAGGCAAGTGCTGCTTCAAGGAAGCACTGCCGGACGACTTAACGTTGTCGTTCACTTGGTTTGGCCGCGAAGGACTCAGATCCTTATATGACACCCGCATCGCGAGGGCGATTTTTGGTACGAAACAATAAGCATTTTTCATCTTTTTACGTAGAATTATTGTTACTATTACTGTATGTTCCATTGAAGCTAACGTACTTTGCATACATTTCTTTTTCAGACGGTGTGGCTCAGAACCCCAAGTTCCAGAAGCCAACCCGATCGGACTTCCAATTGCGGATGCAAGCGGAACTGGAGGCGGCAAAGGAGAGGATACGCTGTAGGAATCGTGGTCCGCGTACATCGCCATCCCAGGAACCTCGAGTGCCCCGCAGTTTCTGGAGCGACCAGCAGCCCGACGAAGCTGATGATGACCTCTGAAGGTCCGTTTTCACATGCCCATTAAAAGTAGAGATGTGTCTCCTTTTACAGTGGCGAAGAGACTAAACGGTACTTTTCAGTGCCCATTTTAATTTATTAGAACGGGAACTACCTCTCGACGTTCACAATGAACAACAATCGGCACTTTTCAACGCCCGTTTAATAAAATACTCATTGATCGGTACTTTCCCAGTATCATTTCAATTTTAAGCTAATATTGTATTTGTTTTCAGAGTTAACACAAGCGAAGAAGAAGTGGTGATTCTACGCAAAAAAATAAGTCGAAAATATAGAATAAATGTTTCTGATATTGCCCTTCGTTCTAGACAAAATTGACTTATGTTTGCATCTAGAATCACCACTTCTAAATGTAAATATTGAAAGTTTCTCTTCCGATTTATATGTGCCACTTATATTATTCTGTAATTGTAATCACTGTATGTTCTTAAAGACAAAATATATACTTTTACAAATAAATAGAAAACTTATCTAATAAACTGTAGAATCTGCTCGCAGGTTATGTGAGCAGAATCCACTGCTCCATTTCTCCTGTCTATCAATTATCCACGCGTAGTAGAAAGGGAGGGACTATTCCTACAGGGATACACCTACAGCAATAACGATACATTTGTGTTGGTGCGTAGGTCCATGTGACGTCACGCGTAGGGAATTCTTTCCCTAGTCGATCTGCCGGCAGTCCTTAACAAGCAGACCCTGCCGGCAGAACCGTAGCTGAATGCGGACGTAGGCTGCACCGCAGCTGCCGGCAGATCCTGCTGCCCGATCTGGTTATCAGACAATAGACTAAATCTAAACCATCGTCAGCAATGCTCTAACAGTCCCGTTCCCAATATGAACATAAGAATACGATAGGTATATATTAACCAGTACTGCTTTCTTCGGTGTATCTGCATTAGAAATTTCTGACGCAGATTGCATGCGCTTCAAAGGAGGAACTGATGCTCGCCTTGAGGCGATTAATGCCTGCAATTCTTCCTTCGATTCTGAAAGTACACAGCATATTATTAACTAAAATCTAAAGATTATGATACGGATGTCAGGTCTATATGGAGATATTATCTGATTAAGATTTTTGTAGTCACGTGTTAGACATATGTGGGCGAGAAAGGTACGGCTAATAACGTTTCACTCACACGTACCCTTCTATATATATATATATATATATATATATATATATATATATATATATATATATATATATACATACACAAACTATATACAATCTGAAGACTTGAAACAAAATGAATTCGATACAAAACTTACCTTTACAATAAACAATCGAACAATCTTTAAATTCGTTTTTGTGATTTATTTTAGAAAACTTTTGAATATTAACGTTTTATAATCAAAGTGCCGGATTTCCTTATCGTTGGCGATCATTAATTTACCACATTCTCGCAATTTCACGTACACGAACATGGCTCGAACGATCGAGAAACATCTACCGGTTTTAATAGCACGTGGAACAGCGCGTCCAGTATTTAGTCGAGCAGCGAAAGTTTAGCAATTTACGATTGCTTGATTAAACTACGCGATTTATTTTAAGAGTCTCCACACAAGGTAAATTAATCAACTTACACGCTACTGGACTAAATACTGGACGCGAATCGCGAACAAACGCGAGTGGTTACTTAAGTACGAGAGCAATGGGGACAAGCCTCATGGCAACGATACGCACAGATACGCAGTACCCATAACAGTAACACTTGACTAGCGTTGCCAGAGAAGCGTCTCTCGCAGTGGTGGTGGGAATCAACCTTGGCGTTGATTGGTTCGGGGTCAGCAGCTATCTTGGCGTCGATTAGTTTAACGTCGCCGCGTCATCACGTGTATGCGTGGCGTCTTCTTCTTCCAATACCTCCCTCACCACATTTCGTTATCCCCTGCCTAAACGTCGCTATCCTTTCGTACCTCCTCCCTTCGCTCCATCCTGCTATCTTTTCATACATCGATTCTCCTATTTTCCCTCTTCTCTCTTCTTCCGGTTTCCTGCAGTCTTCCTTCTCCATTTCTTCGTACCCCTCCCGTCACCCTACCCCTTCTCCTTCTTACCGCCATCCCCTTCCCATTCTATATTCTTTCCTCTCTCTTCCCCAATCTAATGATTAGTTTCTCTACAATTTGCATCAGAAGATTATACCTACCATCATCAATGCCATCAAAATTTGCTTCAGAGCCAAAAATGGAAATATGCTCTTTGATAAATCACTCGCATGAATATTATATATAAAATATTTACGATTGTTTGACTTTAAACTACCCGACTAACTTTAAGAGGCCACACACTTAAGATTGTTACCTTACACGCGATTCAACTAAAATTATATGTAAATATACAAGTACATTAAATTTCTATCCACCAATCCGGTGGAAACCGAGTCAAATTCTTTCTCTTCGAATCCCATATGCATCCCGTGAATTATTTACTCTGCCAATCCGGATCGCGACGGGCTCGAAAGAGCTTGTGGCATTTCCAGATTGAATTCGTAAGATGTTTTATCCGCAATTTCAGATACGAACCTTCCGGGTTTATCCAAATTGCAATTCCTAATAGAAACTGATAAAGTTTGTACTTGAAAAATCCTATTTCATCCAACGATCTGAATATCCGCATTGAACCGGATTTTTTTTTTGAACTGCCAAAGATCACTGCTTGAAAATCCAGGCAGTACCGCATTGAACCAGATAGATCCAGTTCAAAATTCAATGCGGTTCTAACTGGCAGTTCCAGCAGGGTAGCCACTAAACATTTATTGTCATATAGCATATACATAGGTTATATTTTCTGTCACTTCGAGGAGCGGAACCAACACACTTTTATATATGTTTGTTTATAACTCCCTTTTGCATAGGATGTTTAATTATCTTATAATAATGTTTCAGTATTTTGCTAATAAAGAAATGTCTAACCTAACAAACTACATTTTCTGGGGACATCCCCTCATCTATTTTTTCTTTCCACTTATAATTCCTTACTGTCAGCGCAGAATATTGTAGCATAAGCACATTTCAAGTAATTAAAATGTACAATTAATTTTCTACGTTCGCCAGCAGACTTTCCGTTTTAATTTTTACAAGTACAACGCAAAAGCTGAGAATTTCGTTCCTTATTCCGGATAGAATACGGAAATAGCAAGCAGCTCCCTCTCGCCTGCACCAGGCAGCCGCGTATCTATGGGTATTACCATTTCTGTGCAGAAAAACCCTGCTGTAATACCGACCGGCCAAATCGGCCAGGTCACGTGACGTGTTTAACCCCTTAAGAAAGTTACACAGTTGAAACTTAAAACAAGCCGCGAAAGCAAATCTCGTTAAAGCACAGGCAAACTGTTAAAAGTAAAGTTCGCCTCCGGTTCTCCCGTTGTTTCTGCTTTGTTTTTCCGCAAATTGAAACATGCGCTCGCTCGTCCGTCGACACGCACTGCACGTGCACTATAAAGCCGGTTGCACACATTCCAGTAGACCTGTCGGGTATGCCTGACGCAATTATCTCCTATTCGTTATTGAAAAAAATGTTTCAAGTCAAACTTACTTTGTTTCAAGAGAGACATCTTGTAATGGTCACAAATCTTATCTAGCTGGACGTGCCTTCGACATTTCAAAGTGACCTTTGTTTTCCTAAATGGGACTGGGTTAGGGACTATATATTTTTATTCAGATGGACGTGTAGCCCGTTCCGTGACGAATTCATTCCCCTAATATGTACGTGTTCCGAGGTCATTCAAGGTCATTTATTGCCCTTCAAAGCTTACCTTCGTTGAATGTCTAGAAATCGTTCTTTACCTTTAGTATTCGAAATGATAATCTCAGATGTCAATGCATTGATTTACTCTATCCCTAAAATATAGATGCACCCTCTCTAATGTTGCAGAAGTAATACGATTTTTTATATTATCATGGTAAACGCATGATAGTTCCATTTAGGAAAACAAAGGTCACTTTGAAAGGTCGAAGGCACGTCCCGCTAGATAAGATTTGTGACCATTACAAGATGTCTCTCTTGAAACAAAGTAAGTTATACTTGAAACATTTTTTTTAATCACTAATTGTTTAGGAAATATGTGATTGCGCGCGAAATTTCAAATGGGATATCTTGTACAGGGTGTCCCACTAAGGAGTGGACAGCGCGATATCTCTTATAGTATTGTCGATAAAAATATAAAAAAAATAGGGAATTGCATGGTTCGAGGGGGCCCATTTATTAGCGCGAACGAATTTTGTTTTCGATTATTATTTTAAAAGATACGATGGTCAAGTTCGGTTTTTCAAATGGAACTATTTTTTTTGAACACCTGAGTTGATAGTGCGTTCCAAGACAAATTCAATAAGCTTTAATGTATACACTTTATTTCCACTGGTTTTTAAGATATTGCGCTTGCAAATTTACTGATTTTCACTGCAAGGTCTTACTGGCGCCACGGGTGGCACTGCCTGTTGAAATGGATACTTACCTGCCAAAGGTCTACGCCAGAAATGGCAAGCCCAAAGGCTGGACAATTCTTTTCCGTCAGAAATGCTACTTAGGTAGGTACATCTGCGGTATCGAGAAGCGCATCGTTACTTTTATTTCGCACTTGCTTCTACGCTCGGATGGCCGGTTCTTTTGGGAGGGATGCAAGTTGGATTGGTTAGGTTAGGAGGAGTGAAAGTTGCTAGACTAAATTTCAACCATAGGGAGCAGATTGTGTCAAAAGAAAAGAATTGTCCAGCCTTTGGGCCTGCCATTTCTGGCGTAGACCTTTGGCAGGTAAGTATCCATTTCAACAGGCAGTGCCACCCGTGGCGCCAGTAAGACCTTGCAGTGAAAATCAGTAAATTTGCAAGCGCAATATCTTAAAAACCAGTGGAAATAAAGTGTATACATTAAAGCTTATTGAATTTGTCTTGGAACGCACTATCAACTCAGGTGTTCAAAAAAAATAGTTCCATTTGAAAAACCGAACTTGACCATCGTATCTTTTAAAATAATAATCGAAAACAAAATTCGTTCGCGCTAATAAATGGGCCCCCTCGAACCATGCAATTCCCTATTTTTTTTATATTTTTATCGACAATACTTTAAGAGATATCGCGCTGTCCACTCCTTAGTGGGACACCCTGTATACGCGTAAAAATATATAATTCTCAAAAATTGTAAAAATTTAAATAGATATCATGAAGGAGGTTTAAACAATGAAAATTTAAAATAAAAACATAAAATTGGAAGTTGTGGAACTTAGACAATTTATTTCATATAACATTTCCAATGAAGACAGAGTGAGTTAATCGCTTAGAACTGAAGGTTAAAGGCTGGATTTCCTAGCCGCAATCGGCCGGCGGCGGTCCCACTAGCGCAACGAAGACACAGATGCATACTTCTCCATTGCATTAGTGGGACCACCGCCAGCCGCCGCGGCCGATCGCAGCTAGGATATCCAGCCTTTAGAACGGGCCCCCCTTGGAAAGTGGGGCCCGGAGCTGCAGCACCCCTAGCCCTCTTTTAATCCGGGCCTGCTCACTCTCAGGCTGAGTCGGAATGTTTAAATCTTTCTGGCAAAGTAGATAAGATTTTATTTATCAACATGTTTTCGCTTATCTCCTCTCCACAAATTTTTAAATCAGTACTTAGATTTTTTAATTCGGATTTATGTATGCTTTACTGTTTCTTCATTTTTATATATTGTACATAAGCATAAAATTGCTGTTACAACGAGTGGAGACTTGAAATTACTGAATTTCCATAAAGTGCGTGTATCCTTGACCACATTTCATATAAACAAGAACATGCTAACAAATGCGTAAATTACTTTTTCGTGTCTTGTAGTGTTGTGGAAGGTGACTGGGTCGAGATTCTCCCTGATATTCTCGCGGTGTTCCATGATCGTCCTTCGCTGTTGTCGTCCGACGGGCTCCGAATACTCGGGTGAAGGTGCCGGAACGATTATACTCGGTCGGAAACCGAGGGTAGTAGGATTCTTGGCCGGTTAAAGAGTTAGGACTCTCCGTTGGATTAAAGGTTTATTCTGTCCCGATCTGGGTTACACGGACACTGCGACAATCACGCGTGAGTCTGGTATAGAGTCTGAGCTGTCATTGCTCGTACATGGTTCTCATACTCTAATCTGGGTGAAGCGGGGACCATCGGGGTCTCCGTCTTTGACCCGCTTTTGGGTGTTTCACCATATGCTGACGGTTCTCTGTGCGCTTCTGAGATCCCTTACGCGGTTGTGCCGGATTCCGGCCGCTCCATTGTGGCAATCGGAATGCGCGCGGTGTCGTTACGCTTGGGTCACAACAGTAGTCACCTTTTGAGCTTTCAAATCATATTCGTCACAGCTCTTCTGTTCCGCTTCATTTTCTGGTCTTTTTCTCTTTCCATACACTATGTCATAGACACCGGCAGTTTTCAGCAAAATAGAAGTCTGAAACATGCAAGTTGGATAATTATTTCCACTTGTATCCAAACATGCCAGTTTCTTTAACTCCGTCACTTCCAACATATTATAATATATTATAATCAACTTCATTCTTCTACTCAACACTTACTGCGTATTAGACTATCGTCTCGAATGACCACGTGCCATGTACTGGACCAAAAACTTATTCTTACTTTTCCCTTTCTTGGAAAATATCTGGGCCCATAACCTGTTGGGTTTGTTGGGTCTTTAATCGAATAAAACACGTTGACTTTGAAATTGTCAGAGATTGCGATGCTTTATTTTATTTTATTGTATTTGTCGCCGAACCCCTAAGCGTCTGGTGGCGGAAGGTGGCGTGCAAGAAGACCAGTCAGTCACTGTGTCTCGTGACTAAGCCATATTTTTACGAGAATAAAATTTATGATTTGCGAATCAACAGAAATACTTATAATATATATAAGAACTCGAATCATAATATGTTACCTCGATTCGCATTTGCTTACGCATACAGGACAGAAACGGAAGTGAAGCCACTAAAAACTACAAACAAAAGAACAAAGGAAAAGAGGGCCTGTAATCCACGCCCGAACATAAAATATGTCATGGAGCAATCGACGTGCGTTACGAAAAGTAGCACGTTTCAATTTATTTACAAAAACAGCACGTTTGTCTTCGTTGTTACGTAAAACTATCACGTTTCAGTTTTCGCTGCGAAAACTAGCATGTTTGAGCGGTTTGCTACGAAAAGTAGCATGTTCCGACTGTAGCTACGAAAAGCAGCATATTTGGATGGTTGGTTACGAAACATCGAACACGTCAACTTAAATACCTTCCGACGCGATTTTTATACCGTACTTAAATTATGTAGATTAAAATTTTCATACGTGTTTCCTTTTGGAGATTAGATGGAGTTATTATTTATTATAAAATATTTTAAAAGTCGAATTCTTCGATGCAAAATGCACTGCAAGAATTTAAACTAATCACACGCCGAAACGTGATAGTTTCTGCAGCAAAACCCAAAACGTGCTATTTTCGCCGCAAAGTATGAAATGTGCTATTCTACGTGGCTAAGAAGTCAAATATGTTAGTTTTCGCGGCGGAAGACCATACGTGCTAATATTCGTCAGAAACGATGGAATGTGCTTCTTTACGTGGCAAACTGAAATGTGCTGTTTTTCGTAAGTAAAATGAAACGTGCTACAGTATTTCCTCGTTAGCGACTCGATTTTGTGTACACGATACCGACTCTTCGCTATCCCCACCACTTTTGTCTCACTCTTGCCCGGCGAAAGCTGGAGCGAGATGGAACGAGAGCGAGCGAGGACGGTACGAGACCGACGACGCGTTGATGTTTTGTCTCGCTCCGTCTTTCGGACGCCTGACATTCTGTCCTTTGCGCTTGCGACCATCGCGCACGCTCGCCGCGCACGCAGTGTTCCATCTCGCTCCCCCCTCCGGCCAGAAAGAAGCGAGAAACGAACACTCGGAATTAGGGTTCTGTTCACGATACCGACTCAACGCCGGTCCCGACCAGCGAGTCGCTAACGAGACAATACTGTAATTATCGTAACGCACGTCGGTATATCCCTAACAGTGTCTAACTTCGGCCCCTAATGGTTTGATAAAAACCGTTTCGACCGAAAAACCTAGAGTATGGGATTTAATTTAATACATTACAGTAAACCCTCATGTAACGCCGTACTCTCATAACGCGGAACAAAAATTGCGACTGCATAATGCAGTTTCCATATAACGCGGTTCGAATTAATATGATTTGTACTATGTCATACTGTGTGAGTTTCTTCTAACGTGGTAAGAATTAATCGCATTATAAGAGGGTTGAATCTATTATGAATAGCATATATAATGTTTTAAATTTGAGTTAAATTAATGACCCAATTTGTAATTTTCGCCGATCCTAAGTGAGTATAGTGAAAATAATCGTGTGATTTCTGTTTCAGTCAATCATGGGTACTAGTTCTCAATGCCGTAGTATGTTGTTCGCAGTATTTTGTTTCCTACTACAGGTAAGATAACAAATTGTTCACATACTGTAATATTAAATGGTTCTGGAGGAAAAAGGAAAATTTGCTTAATAGAAATGAAATTGCATAATCAGTATTGTTGTTTGTTACATGCTTACTCGCGGCTATTTCAGTGAAACATACGAGTTGTAATGAATTTATGATATCCATTTTACCAACATTTTAACGTATTGAAGAGTTCAAAAGTTACCAAAAATAAAATGTGTAGTATTCATGGTTAGTACAATTATACCCGTTGATGACGTTAGGCCCCGCTAGGCTGACACTGGCTGTGGTGTAACTAAGTTGTTTACGCTAGACGTATATGAAATGTTTCGTAAATACTATCGTAATATATTTGTATGGTATGTAGATGTTTAGTGTTTGACTGATTTCGCGATTGCGTGTGAGAGAGTGTCAGAGAGAGAGAGAGAGAGAGAGAGAGGGGGAGAGGGAGAGAGAGAGAGCACAGTATACATACATATTACTTACATTCTTCTATTCATGGATTGCACTCTCCAATGTATTGCTTCCCGGGGTGTATGGCTAGCGCCGTCGACTTTACTACCGTGCGCAGCTGTAGCCAGTACTACTGGCTGCGCACGCGCCCCACGCTAGCGTGGCCTCAAATCTTTTCTACACTGTAATAACTGAAACCAAAAATTTACAGTCGTTTATCAATAACCCTCGGGACAACACATTTCATCTCTTCATTCATTACTTCCTTCACATATCAGTCTAAACACAGTTTCTACAGGGATCGAATGAAACTCTTAACATTTATATGTACATCAATGTTAAGGGGAGGTCCGGTCCGGTCCGGTCTACAGCCCATGAAAGTAGGCGATCTTTCGGAAGTAATTTAAGGAAAACTACTATATATAATTTAATGGGACTTTTTGTATTGCATTTAGGATATCTTCAATTACAGAAATATATTTTTGGTTTTATAATTAATCATTGCAGACGGCACTGGGGAGTCGTTACATTCGAGGCATCAAAAAATTCATCCACATCGGTGGACCTGTATCTCCAAAAGTTATCAGCCAATTCGATTGAATCTTTTTTATTTTGAAGAATATACTTCTGGCTAGAGGGGAAACCAGGAAAAGTTATAAAAATGACATTTATTTGGAAAATAACGACACTTGAAATTTGAAGTTACTTTTTCCCTATACTTTTCGTCCTTTGAACACCTTTCAAAATGATAAATTCTTTATTTCTGTAATTTTTTAGCCCCCCCCCCTAGCCAGAAGTATATGTTTTTTACAATAAAAAAAAATTCAGCCGAAACGGATAATAACTTTTGGAGATACAGGTCCCACCGATTTTGAGAACACTGTTTCGAGAAAAACGCGTTTAAAGTTTTACGTGAGCATTTACCGCTACTCGAATGCCTATAACTTCAGCAATTTTAGGAATATCAACAAATTCTTTTAAGCACGTATTCCTAAAAGGTTGAACATTCGCAGAATTAAATAAAAAAATCGATTTTTACACCGGAACCTCCCCTTATGTACCAAACTTTTAACGTTTAAATAATTTCATGTCTGTTTTAAGTTAACTTTATACATTAACACTTTAACTCTGTTGTAGGAGTTCAGTTTGAACAGTTATTTTGTATTAGATTAATAAAAGTTTTGAATGATCATACATTTCTTAACAGATAGTTTAAGATAAAATATAACAGTTAGAATTATTTTTTAATTAGCAATATTTAAGGAATTGAAAGTAGAATAAATATATGTAGAAGGGAAAGCAAGTTATGATTTTTTATCTAATTATTTTATTTTACTAACTATAAGAGGGAAATTGAACAAAACTTACGTACCCCGTAACGGGAAATCTTCATGCCGCAACTGACACTTTTTCAAAGCAGAATAAATGTTCCTGCTTAACTGGAACTTTTTTATTTTGAAGAAAATAAATGTTTCCTATTTATGCCAAAATGTGTGGAATAAAGGTTTCAGCGAATACACTTCATTTTTATAAATATTTTCTTGGAACAGAAATGATAATAGTAAACAAATTACTGGTATTTCATAACCACTTGAAAATTTTAACAGTTTCATTCGATTTTTGGTTGTTCGATCAAAATTCTAGATGTATTCACTATTCATTATGCCTTTACCTTTAATCTAAAAAATTTCGTAAAGTGACCGTGATGTTAAGATGTAAGAAGAAAACGTAATAATTCAACAGGTTTCTAATCGGAATCACGTAAATGGCCATGGACGTCTGATGGATCCGCCAGCTCGAAATAGTATGTGGCGTTTTGGATATCCGAATCCTGTAAACTATAATGACAACGAGCTCTTTTGCGGCGGGTACGCAGGTTCGTCCTTTAGTAATGATCACGTTTTACTGTAATGATACCTTTTACCTATTAACCAGTGATACAGAATATATGAAAAAGGTGGGTGAAAACTCTGGGCAACGGTTCTATGCCTCAAAAGATGAAAAAAATTTATATGTATTACATATTTAGAAAAATTTACATGTAAATTACCATGTGTACGCTAATATTTCCCTTTTGAGTTTTAATCATAAACTGGTCGAAATGTTCTCTATAAGATTTCATACATGCATACGTCATGGATTACCACATCCATAAAAAGGTGCCAAGATGTTTCAGTCTGTTACAATTGATTGTGTGCCTACTTGGAGAAATTATAGATATGGTTTATGCAGTTTTCAACTATGAAATAAGAGGCTCGAGGCACACTTTAATTATTGGGCATGAAATATACCATGTACTACATATTTATCTTAACTTATACTTATATAATATTTTTGGAAGACGTATTGCCAATTTGTTTTTTTTTCTCGATAATTTAAATAGAAAACGCTTTCGTATGCATGTTTAAGACACGTTAATACAGGGAATTCCAATCTTTTTGATGCACCTTGTGTATATATGTACATACAGGGTACCCTACTAATAGTAGTACAACCGAGAATGGACTGATTCTTTTTTATACGCAAATAGAAAATAGAGAATAACATTATTTTCTATGATCTACTGTTATTGAGAATAACAATTTTGAATATATGTGAAGTATACATTTGATTTTTGTATCGAGTCTTAAGAAAAACGGTTTATTGTACGAATAACAGAAGTAATAGGGAACCATAGGCAGAGATTGTTGCAGCACTTGAGGAATTAAAGACACATATTACACTGCTAAGGGTACATAATAATTCAATTTACAGAGTATAGGTCTGTATATAGTACCGTGGATAACATTTTAAGCAGATAAAATTCGTCGTAGGAAGTAACTGTCTTATCCTTATGTACAAAACCATCGTAATCGAATACAGTGTAGTGGTATGCAGTTTAGAAGCTGTCAGGTGGGTGAAGCGATTTTCTTAAAAATTTTTGCTTCGCGTGCAATGATTCATGTGTCCCTTAACCCAGGCATGAACCATGGCCGCTAGTGTAACGTTGTTACGATGTGGAGAGAAAATACTCGGGTTTTAATCATGTAACAAACATTATTTGAAATCTAGGATACACTTTTATAATTCGGAGAAGAAGAATATGGGTTTGCGAATAACTAGTTGGTATGACACTTGCGTGGAAAGAATGTCCCATAGGGTTTGTGACGCGCACTTGGCTAGTAACGTCACTCCAGGAGTGTAGAGGAACCGGTGACTCTTGTCGGTAGCCTTTATATCCTTGTAGGAGTTTCAGGATAAATAACTTAATCGTGTGTCACCTTTCGTACTTCTGTTTATTACGAGAGAGATCACAACGACGTTGTCAAAGCGTGAACATGGTCTAACGAACACACGGTGTCTGCGACTCCTACCGGCCCACAGCAGAACCAGAAAAACTGTGTCGCCAGCTGCCAAGTTACAATCATACACAATAGTAGACTCATTGTCAGCCGGGATGCACGTCAAAAGAGTCACGTGTAATATTGACTATTTGTCCTTTCGTATGTACAGTTATCACTAATATATGCATTGAGGTATTTAGAGCAGGGATTAATCTTATCGGCCGCGGTTGCATTGCGAACGTGATTCGCGTCGGACAGGGGATGCTCGGGTGGTCGTGTGAAGGCGTAGTAGAGCCCGGGCAGCACACAGTGTTCGACGTAATGTACAAAAGTCAAGAATTTGAAGTGTTCGATCCACAAATTCTTGTACTTTAAAATGTTAATAAAGGAACGTAGATTTTAATGCTACCCATAACTTTTGCTGAATTTATCAATTTGTTGTCAAAAGTGACCCTAGAAATATATTCCAAATTTCGGTGCATTTTTTCAAACACATGCCATTGGTCTAATGTTTATGCTTTTCATTTGATTTTTATAAATTGTGTTTAATACTGTCATACCTTCAACATTATCAAGTCAGTTTTTTACAATACTGTTGCGTCGGGGTGTTTCCTCGGTGGCCATCCGGGCGCAAAGGATAGGGTAATAGACGAACGAACACACAACACAACTATAATTGAGTGTACAGAGGAATAGCTATAAGTCTTTGCAATGTAGGACTAGCTATCTCATACGTCCGGTCGTAATGACGTTCGGTTGAAGACAGACAGAACATCGATATCGTAGAAGGAGACGTGCGTCTTCTCTCTTCAGGTGCGAGTACTAACAGGACATGAATGGGCCTATACAATACTAACAATTTGTATTATATATGCTCTTTATTGATCTCCTGAGGGTTACAATCTTCCGTCTTACACATTTCCTTGCTCCGCCATTACATCCATAACTTACACCTAGAACGTACACTATCTTAACCTAGACTTTAAGGGGGTAGACACGGGTAATGCAGCGCGCTGTATACCGACACAATCTGGCCCGAAACATGGGTTCGGGATTTTTCGTTTTTCGTCCTTATATGAGCAGATTTTGGGCTGGGCGAGGTCTCATTCGAAAGAGGAAGGTTCAATGTGGAGCGCTCTGCTCATGGTTCAACGAGATTGTGTTGATATATAATAATATCAGTGTCCAAAGTAAAGCAAAAGTCGACAAAATATACCCGCAGAATCCAAGCATTTTTAGATCACTAAAAGAGTTTTGTGACTCAAACGGTGAGCAGAGCGCTCCGCATTGAATCTTCTTCTTTCGAATGAGACCTCTCCCAGGCCAAAATCTGCTCATATAAGAACGAAAAACTAAAAATCGTGACTACATTCCCAAATCAGAGTTCCACCATATTGGCGATAATACAAAGCAAGTCACGTGACAAATTTAGTTGAGGTAGTAGATACGAGATGGCGGCTACTCGGGAGGACTGCCAACGTGGATTCATAGCAAAACTGAAGCGATAACTGGATATACGAGCCACAATAAAAGCATGATGGAGTCAATGTATGCATTTTTGAACGATTGTAAGTTAGGTTATATTCATTTTAGGCATACATTGACATAGGAACTGCTGAGAATTGTATACATTTACTAAATTAACGCTTTTACCGTTACATATACATCACTTGAAATCGCTGTCGTATTTATGTCATAGTAATTCAGGCAGTTAGAACAACAACGGACTAACCTACATTAAAAAAAATTTCCTATTGTACATCGATGGCTTACAATTAGTGCACACATATTGTATGTCCACTTTTAGCGTTTTTGAGAAAAACAGGTTCAAACATTCAATGGTACTTTATAATTACATAAATACTTTTTGCATTATTGTAATATAGGTATTACTGAAAGTATGTAATTAGTAGTATAAGTTAGAATCTGCAAAATTATAATAGTAACTCGACAATAATGCTTGGAAGTTGGACATGCTATTGTAACCAAGTACAGAGGAGGACATACTATACTGAATGATATTATATAAAAATGAATGAAAGGAATAATACTGGAAATAATCTCACTTCAATATTATATTTATTTTTAAAGCAACAGGAATAAAAAAGTAATTCGCGGTAGATATAGGAAGACTTTAAAATTTTTTTATTTATTGTCACATTTTTCCAAGACTATTTTCATCCTCTGGCATGGACACACAACATTTGTGCACTCAGCATAATAAATTCAGAGACATACAATAAACAAAAATATAATTTTTGATGAATTTATAAAAAAGATAAAAATGTAATTTTTATGCAGCATAAAGAAACAGTCAAGCACTATTTCTTGCATATAAAAACTCAAATTTCATAAAAAGTGGACATACAATATGTGTGCACTAAGCCATCGATATGATTACTAGAGCCTATTGGAATACGTTACTGCTGAAGGATGTTCTCTGCCCTTCCCTACCAGAGTTCCGCCATCACTTTCAACACCATTCAGTCAATCGCTATCCCAGCGTCCTGCTTGTATTTTTTTTTACACGATATGAGATTGAGGGTAGTTACCATTGCGACCAATAGTGAAACTATGAACGCCCTTTGTTTAGATATTGTGGAAAAAGGTGGGCCACAGGGAGGAGATTATATCATGAACGAGTGGAACAGCATTCCACTCAGACGCCAACTGTCTACCGTTGCACAGGAAATAAACGTGTATCATTTCCTCTGATTAATTCGCATTTCTGAAATGGCGAGACATGTATGGCCTGGTGTACGTACTGAAAGTCCCGAAATACCTGGCTTATAGAGGATGTTATAAATGCTATTACTTTATTGCATACTGAAACATCTTTTTTTAAGTAGCTACCTACATTTAGTTTACCTGCAGGTATCAAAAATGGTTTATGACTTAGAAAATTATTAAAATTTGAGTTCCGTACATCCACACATGTCAAGATAATTTCTCTGGCCATTGCAATAGGAAACGAAATTACGGTTAGCAGATTCACTGCTGTGGCGGTAATCGGCGGCCAACACTTTGACAGTAAGTAGGTACATAATGTCATTACGAGTAATCTGAAATAGTAAATGCACTGTATATTGCAGAACACGGCCGCTACCGTTTCCAGAGCGATCTCGTTACTTTTGGCAGAGTTTTGTTCTATGCTCTGTGAGACCTTGCTTTTACCAAGTGCCTCGCCCGCTACCGTCTACGGAACGATCTCGAGGCCTTTGTGAAAGCGAGGTTCTATAGTTTTAGAATGGATAGTCATAAGGTGAACCAGTCTCTTTTATACTTTGAAGGTCCACCGCTACCGTTTCCGGAGCGATCTGAATCTTACTGGCTGACACTTAAGCTTCCTCCAGGGCTGAGCGTTCATCAACTGGAAGAGCGATGTCTGAATGTAGCTTGAATGCTTCGCTGTACTGCGTGCGCCTCCTTTTATACTGAAAAGTTGGCGGGCTGGCGCATGCGCAGGGAGTCGCTATTTGATATTTCGCGTTTTACTCGCTTAATACATTATATTTTGTTTTGCGCGTTTGTCAGAATTTATATTAAATTATTCCCAACATCTCTATAATATTTATTTCCTTAATATTTGCTTGCATCGTAAATTATATATAAAAATGTGTACAATGTTTATGCGCGGTAATACAGGATAATTTCTTGGTAAGGTAGAGACAGTGGCGTATTTAGTGTAAACAATGCCTAGGGCAAGCGTAGAATTGCGCCCCCGCCCCATGCAAATCACTCCAATTTCATGTTTTCTGTTCTATTTGATTGATAAAAGTTTTCGTCACAAAAAACGTTTTATTTAGAATTTACATACTCCTTTTAAAGAAGGTAGTGGTGAAGGGCGGAAGAGACGAAAGTTGCAGGCAAATGAAGCCGAAAAGTGCAGCAAGTTTTTTTCGAAGCTTTTCTGAAGAGGCATGCGAAGCACACGAATAACAAGCGTACGCTACTAACATTAATCATCTAAATACAGTTATTCAAGAAACACAAGTTCTTTCTGCTTTTTTGCACGCCCCCCCCCCCCCCGACATTGGCGCCCAGAGCACGAGCCCTACTTGCCCCACCCTAGATACGCCTCAAGCATTCAGAATCTCTACAGTAGAGATTCTGTTTTACCGACGGTCGGTTCTACCGGGTTCGATTCCGCGTAGGACCACAGACGAGGTATAGAATAGACCTATCAAGCAATGTATTTTTGTGTCGCCGGTTTAGGGGGTCCTAGGACCCCCTTGCCATTTTAGTGTCGCATGCAACGTTACCGGTGAAGTCTCAAAACAGATTGTAACGCTACGCGTGGTAGGAACTAGAATTAAGCACGAGTAAAACTAGTTTATGTTTTGAGAGTCAATGCCCGCGATTTACAAATGTTTCTGTTAGAGTAACAATTTAAAAATCGTCTTATGAACATATTTCGTTCAACGGAAAAGAACGGAGGAAGAAAATAAAACGATATCACATTCGTCTTTTAACCTTGCTGTCCTATTCCGGTTTATTTAACGCAAAACAAATTTATTTAACATACAAATTTATATAAACAACAACATTATTTGTGGAAGACATGCTTTCATGATGTAACGTGGAATACCTCGCAAAGGAATTGTAACTTTGTATATTTCAATAAAATGCTGAAGCAGAGAGGACTTTAAAAATTGTGAAAAACTCAACAGTTCCAGTATCTCGCTGAAATATTCCAACTTGCACTTATTCTTCCATCTTAACACTATATTCGTATTCTGGGGTTCGGTAGGAACAATCGAACAACATTTTAAGTTACATATTTTATTCTTACATTCTACCATAGTATTGCAAGTTAAAGAAATTCTTATATACGACTAGAATATTTGACAATCGCAGCCATCGGCTCGGTTCTCACCGATTACCAGGTCTCACCGCGAGGAGGTTGCTGCGCTTGGAGACCCGTAGAGAGATAGATGGAATCAAAGTTCCATCGATCTCCCTGTACATGAAGCCTACTAAACCAAAGAGATGGATGGAAACAAAGTTCCATCGATCCCTTCGGTTTAGATATGGAATCTAGGGAACTGCCAAGCAATCACTCGATTAAAAGAAATTCAGGAAAGAAGGAAAGGCGAAGGGTAAGCATGAAACAAGTATTGGACGGCGCAGTTCCTACCACCCTGCTGTCCAAGTCGAAAGGGAAAAGCGCTCGGCGCCTCCCAGACGATTCCTGTTGCTCTGATGCGACTCGTCAGGAGCAAATATTTGACCTGACTCAAGCCGTCTAACACGGAGATTGGGTAATCGAACCGGGTGACTTACGCAGGCAGTGTACCAAAAGGTGCACCCCCTACGCCCGAAACTTTTCCCTTTGGACAAGAACACCAAGGGATGAAACTGATCCACCCATACCGATTCCATGCTCAGTCACTTGCTTCCGCAAACGGAAGCAGCGCTAACCTCCTCATCACAGATGAGGAGCCAATAAACGAACAACAAAGTTAATGATTTAGTGACTGTTTGGCAATTTTACATGGGACCTTAAATACTTCATACTATAATAAATTAGCCTCGGCTTCCTTAGATGTCTTCTTTCACTGTCACTTTGCACGATCACTTTTCACTATCACTTTTCACTAGTTTCTTTTTAAATATATTGTGTTATTAACTCCATTCCCCGAGTAACGGTGAACCTGAAAAGCTGAAACAATCAACTACTATATGTTAGTAACGGTGTGGTCGGCCTGGAAAGAAATTAAGGAAAAGCTTATTGAGTTGGAGACGATCGAGATAATTTCGACCAACAGCAGAGCACGCACGAGCATGCAAAACCACCGCAGAGATAAGTACTTGAAGGAAAGAGCAGAGAATGTAGACCCATCGATGAGATGCATGACAGAGTGACAGAAGTCACAAAAAACCATCGAAGACATAGACGAGATGAAATGAATCAGGGAAAACCATCGAAGACATCGACGAGATGATATGAATCAGGGAAAACCATCGAAGACATCGACGAGATGAAATGAATCAGAGAAAACCATCGAAGACATCGACGAGATGAAATAAATCAGGAAAAACCATCGAAGACATGAAATGAATCAGGGAAAACCATCGAAGACATCGACGAGATGAAATGAATCAGAGAAAACCATCGAAGAAATTCACGAAAATGAAATAAATCATTTAAACCCATCGAAGAAATGCATCAAATAAAATAAATCATGCAAACCCATCGAAGAAATACACAAAATAGAACGACTCGCGCAAAATTCTCGAAAGTATACATGGAAATAGGACAGATGATGGAAAACGACCGAAGAAATCAGATTTGACATTCGCAAAACAATAAAATTTTAAATGACTTACCGAACCCCAAAATTTCATCAGCACCAAGCGAATAAACGAACCCAGGCCAGAGGGGCGAGAGGCTGGCGGAAGAACCAGGGTTGAAATCCTACCAGGTCCCCAGCAAGTTCAGCAGTTCCGAATGGTCCAGGTGGCTCGGCAGCTCCGGGGGGAGGGGGAGGAAGAACCAGGTCCCCAGGAAGTCCAGTGGATCCAGGTGGCTCGGCAGCTCCAGGGTTCCCGGAGGTCCTTCAAGCCCGGAGGACCGACGACGACTGAGTACATGAAGATCTGTGAGCTCCTTATGTAGACTTCGAGGAATGATGTCCCCCGATCGAAACAAGGTCGACGGTTAGTTACAATTGCGAAATCCAGCGAATTCTTCGGCAAAAATGGATTTTCGGCTAAAATATCCATTCCAGTGGCTATTGCTGTGACAAATAATGTTAACAACATTTACACTAACCGCCCAGTATAAATTATTATTAACTATAATCGATAGAACTCGAGATATCAAGCAATTTGTAACATTTGGCCTTGGATTTGCAAATGATTTTCTGCGCCGACTGAATTCTCTTTTATTCTCAATGTTTAATCGTTCGATACATTAATGTTAATGCTTATACATATCACGTAGTATTATTTATAATGTATAAATACGTTTTAGTTGAACTTAGTGTAAGTGAATAGTTGCAGGAATATTTGGAGAAATATGAGTGAGATACTTGTTTCTCCCCCCTAGTTACTAACATCGGCGAAGTATAGGCTAAAACGATAGACCTATCACCTTATGGGAATTCGCGTTCACATCACTAACACGTAGAGGCACGGTACTCTATGAAACACTTTTTGGCAGGCACCGGCACTGACTCTACAATCGCGTTGCACACGATTACAATATCATTTTCTGTTTTTAAACATCCTTGAGTTTCTGAAAAAGTCTTCTAAGTAACGGGTATATCTCAATGGAATCCTGTTAAATTAAAAGGCCTCCCACATGGTCCAGTAATCGATGAAATTGATGCGCGAATTGAGAAATCACGAGATAATATGCACTATGCCATGCACACACTTCACTGAACCGATGAATTTCTTAGACAAACTTTTATTTCACAATGCGGGTTTCAAAAGTAACTCGATTTGCAGTTGCATCCATGCACCACAAGACACTCATGCATCATGCAACTTTCTGCGAGACTTTTAAAATTAGATTTTACTGTAAATTTCAGTGTTGGCGGTAAACTAATATTAGGGGCAAACGGAATCCAATTATTATTACTTCACTGGAATGATTAAACAGTGCATTAGAAACTTGTGGGAATATCAGTAACAGCGTGAATTTTTAATACTTTTTTCGGCGCACGATACGTGAAAGGGTTCGCAAGGGTACGCAAAGTGCTAATAAACAATGTCATCTTGCAATTTATAGCTTGCACGGGCTTTGAAGAAATGCCATTTCTGAACGCCATAGCGTCTTGATCCACGAAATGGATTTTCGGAGAGAAATCCGCGTGAGTCGTTGACCAACCGAGCCAAAGCATACCGTAACAAAAGCCTACCCTCTTATGTCAAACTCTCTCTCTAAACAAGTCACACGTATACAAGTACGCAACACCTTTCAGCATTTCAACACATTTCAGAGTAGTTGCTGAGTTGGACGCTGTTCATGAACAGAGGTCGCTAAATTCAGTCCTCAAATTATGGGTCGGTAACACAGATTGGGTGGCGACACGAAGTCCCATAAGGTGATGGGTCTATTCTATACCTCGTCTGTGGTATGACGTTACAAATGCGTAGTTACTTTGTTTCGCTGACGGCACTCAGCGCTGGCACCCTGAAGCGCTGCACTACCAAGTGCCACTGCTGAAACGTCAGCAGATGTCTGCGATACTCTCGAAATCTTTCCAACGACACATGCAAGATCAGTTGTCAGACGCAGCTCTTGCAAGATCGTGCGTTCATTTACGGCTTGTGAAATAACTGTAAGAAGATTATATTATTTTTCGTTTTGGGATTTCATCGTGCTGATTAGTGAAAATTGCCTAGAAAATCACTGGTACACTCTGGTGTTATTTTGGACAGGCTGCAGAAGTGTGAAAAGTGTGAAGTAGTCGTAGAGAGTTATAAATTGAAATGTGGTTTGGATAAAGTTTGGGATAAAGTAACTGCAAAAATTTATTTAAGTTGGCACCAAATACCTTAAACTTTTACGTTAAAAATAATTAATAATTCGTATCTGAAGGGTGAACAAACGAAATCTTGGGGTGGACAAACGTCTTCTACATCTAAATTAACGAAATCCGTCGTTGGAGAAGCGATGTCATCGTTTAATTAATAAAAAATCCAACTTAAACGTGTTCGGTTCAGGCGTGCCTTACTTTTCGCATTTTTTTTTTATAAATAATTCGATTCTGGAAAATGGACAAACGAAATTTTGGGGTGGACAAACGTCTTCTATATCTGGACAATCGAAAACCACCGTTGCACAAACGATTTTGAATATATATTCGAAATAAATCGAACTTAAACGTGATCGCTTCACCAGTACCCTTCTTTTCGCGATGTTTATTAATAATTCGATTTTGGAGGGTGGACAAACGTGTACTAATCGTGGACAATATCCCACCTAAAAAGAAGCGGAAAATGTTCATAGTTCGTTGGTGTGCTGATGACAATTTTTTTAATTTGGTCATACCTTTTTTTTGAAGAGTGGACAGACGAAAATGTTGGGTGGAGAAACATGGACAAACGATGGAAAATCATTTCCCACTGACAAATCAATAACAAGTTTTTTGGATACTGGGGCACGAATGTGAAATGAAGCACAAATATATATGTAACAATAACAACATATATTTAACGATTAACAAAGTGAATACAAATAACTTGTTAAAATGAAATGTCTGAGGAGCACGAAGCGTTCGGTACGAAGTCCCGGAAGGTTCTGTCCTTTTTCGTCGGCGTTTGAAGAACGCCCGAAAATTAACGAACGGGGAAAACAAATTTCCCACGCGCCCCAAGGTTGCGGAAGAGGATACGCTGTCCTTAGGATTTCACTGGGGCTCTGGCAATCGTCATTTTTATTGCCCTAGCCCCCAAGCTCGACCACCCGCAGTAGGCGCTCAAGCAATCGTCCGTTTTAGGCCTAGGAAATAAATAAAACTTTCTCTCGGCCTACAGTCCGCTACAGTTTTCATGGGGATGCTGCTGAACAAATTTTTTGTTCATAACTTTTTTGAGTGGTGGACAAACGAAATTTTTTATTGGACAAACGTGGACAAATGATGGACAAACGAATACCGTCGACTTTGTCCAAAAATTCGAATTTGGGGGTGCTGTCTTCACAGACCTTCCTGCCGGAGTCCCTAAGCTGTCTGACGGCGGCCGTTAGTCTTACCTCGTCCTTTCTCTCGGAACAGCGAAGAAAGAAATGCCTTTCCGGGCCTCTAATTTACAGGGTGTCCCAGAATTGAGGGACATCCCGGAACAGGCAATATCCTGATGCAAAAGGAAATCGAAAAGTCCTTAACCGTTTTGGGATCTGGAGTTTTGTTTTCGAGATATTAAGAGAAAAGCCCGACCAATCAGAGCGCGAGCCTTGCACTGGAGCTCCCTCGCTAGCGTGGCCGCGCGCGAACAAGCAAGGCGGCATCGAAGGAAATTGCGTAGAATGACAAATGAAAAAGACGTAACAAAAAAATCTAACCTTTTGCCATGGTTTGTTTGCCATTTAAAGTGAATAATGAATAAAGGATAAATGGATGAAAATCATGTGTAACGTAAAAAAACGAATACACAGTTGTTTTTTTTTTAGAAGAAGAATCGAAAATAATAATTATTTGAAGTGACAGGATAAGGAACGCGTAAATTTCCTTTTTTAATAACGTACAAACGAAAAGGTATGTAACAGGGAACGAACGAAAAGTGATCGTAGTTGGTTATTATGATAAAAATCCGGAGTTCAATAACGGCCAACACTGTTGTTGATAATGAATAAGTCTGTTTAAAAACTGCAAAGAAAAATTTACGTACCGAAATTTGGAGAATTATCGCCTCCGTTAAATTTAAAAAAAAAATAGTCGCCAATAATATAACTGAAACTCACCCTTTCGGAAATTCACCTACAGCTTGAAAACCTGTGTCAGTAGATCACAGAACCAATCCTGGTCATCGACAGACGCGCCGAGTGCACAGCTGATCTCAGGTACACGACACCATCCAAAGTTAAGGGTCGCAACGTCAAGTGCGTCCGGGTTAATGTACCGAATATTCACTTCACTGCACGCCTACTAACACTGATCACTTAATCTATTTTTCATGAAACGTGTTGGTCCTACGGTATAAAAATTTGTGGAAATTAATTTTCACTTGGCATTCGGAGCCGTGGATATTCCCGCGCAAATTCTGCGTAACAGCACTTGCGTCCTCGTTGTTCGGGGGGTACACCCAGAACATCGCGTAATCCTTTTGAGCAGAGAACATTTCTGCAACGTGATTGCTTGCTGACTGACAAGATTTTTTCCAAGTGACTTCTTCTACCCCCAAATAGTTTCTCCCGTTCTATTATGAGTTGACCCCCACCAGGCCAAGAGGCTTCAGGTAAAAAGAACCCAGCACATTTTCGAAACACAAAACTAAGCCATAAATTACCCAAAACTGCGCTTAGTCCCGCCTGCTTCGTCCTACCTTCAAATTAAAGACGGATCCCTTATCTCTCGAGTATAAACATGCGCTCGAATTTCGCTTGAAGTCCGATTGGCCCTAATCTAACCAATCTGTTCTGCATCCCTCCCACACGGCCACTGTCCGGAAAGGCTTTGAAATTCAAGCGCGTGTTTAGACACGAGAGATAAGCAGGCCCGATTGGCGAGTTTAGGACCAATCGAACTTCAAGCCCGCCTTCTCTCGCACGGAATACGTCAACGCGTGCTTTTGTTTCGAAATTCCAGCGCGTGTTTAGACTCGAGAGATAAGGAATCCTTCTTTAATTCGAAGGTAGGACGAAGCAGGCGGGACTACGCGCAGTTTTGGGTAATTTATGGCTTAGCTGGTTCCGCCTCGTAGCTGACGTGAACTCAGGATATTGGAAAACGGAAACAGGGTTGGTATGCCTTTTCTTCTTTATAGCAACTGAAGGACTTTCTGTTTCTCTTCTCTTCGGGCCCTTTCGAACCGAAACACGTGGTGTCTGCTGTCTATCTCGAAGCAACGGGTACATTGTCAATAAAAGGACGGAGCGCGGACTTATTTGAAAGTGTAGGATGGGTCGTTCGTTGCACTTCTGCAAAGCACGTGTGTTTCGAAAATGTGCTGGCTTCTTTTTACCTAAAGCCTCTTGTTCTGGTGGGAGTTAACTCATAATGGAACGAGAGAAACTACTTCGGGATAGAGGAAGTTGCTTGGAAAAAATCCTGTCAGTCAGCTAGCAATCTCGTCCCTAAAATGTTCTCCGCTCAAGAATATTACGCGATGTTCTGGGTGTACGCCCGGGACAACGGGGACGCAAGTGCTACTGTGCGAGCGTTTGCACGGGAATACCCGCACATCCAAACCCCCAGCGAGGGTACGATTCGGCGTTTGGCGTCTAGATTATTCTCAACGGAGTCAATGATGCCGCGAGGCGTGCATAGACGCTGAGGGTGGTCACAACGAGCAACTGCTCAACTAACAGTAACCGGTCCCTTTCGGGGCCACCAATTTTATAACGTAGGAACAACACGTTGCATGAAAAGTAAATTAAGTGGTCAGTGTTAGTGGCCGTGCAGTGAAGTGAATATTCGGTACATTAACCCGGACGCACTTGACGTTGCGATCCTTACCTTCGGGTGGTGTCGTATACTTGCGATCAGCTGAGCACTGGGCGCAACCCTACCATAAATCTTTTCGTCCACCGATGACCAGGATCGGCACAATGACCTACTTAGTGACACAGGTTTCCGAAAAGGAAGGAATGGAAGGAAAGGAATGCCTGTAGGGGTGAGTGTTATTTAATTTATTAGTGATTATTAGGTGTAGAAATAAATTCTGTTCGATTTTAGGGTTCAATAACAGTTTGATTTAAAAAATATGAAAACAACTCAATCATCGAAATAATTTTCATTATTGTTAATTACCTTTTGCCATTTTTCTGGTAGCTTACGAATATCACTGCGATATAAATTCGGTTGATTTATACCGATTATGTAAATCCAGTCTGAAAGAATTTATTTATACACCTAATATTATTTTTTAAATTTAGTTATATTGGCCTTAATTAAACTACGGATTTTTACATCAGTAACGAATTATGATCACTTGTCGTACATTTTTTGTTACATTACCATTTCGTTTATGCCTTATTTGAAAACGAAATTTGCGCACTTGTCCTCTCACTTCAAACAATTATTATTTATGATTCCGCTTTAAAAAAAAAACTGTGTAACGCAGTTTCCTTTGGTGCATGCCGACTTGCTTGTTCGTACCTTCGTAGTACAAGCGCAGCCGCCTACCGCGTAGCCAACGCTACAACGGGAGCTCGGGCGGAAGGCGCGCGCTCTGATTGGTCGGGTTTTTTTGTTAGTATATCGTTAACGAAGCTTCGGACATTATTTTTGCTAAGGAAAAAGTTGTTTCAAAACACCCCTTGATTCACCCTTTTCAAGGAACTCCAACCTTTTTGGGACACTCTGTATCCATATGTATATCCCCGTGTATCTCGTGGTTGTCGGCAACCTGGTGACCGGCAATTTGGTCGCCGAGAGACCAGAAACCTTTGTTGTTTGCCGCGATCAAGTGCGTACGAACTCATATGTCCCCGCGTACCTTGTGGTCGTCGGCGACCTGGTCGCCGGCAATTTGTTACAAATGCGTAACGGGGCTAACGGGGCTTAAAGTATTAACGTGAATACATGTATTGATAAATGTATAGTAGTGTCAGTTCAAGATTTTTAAGTAGGTATATCCGAGTATCTCTACTGTGTCATGTACTTCTAGTTATGAAAAATTTATGTAACGATCAATCGCTGGATTCCAAAATTATAATTTAAAAAATATATCTTCGGGTGTTGTAAAATATTATAAACTAAATATCATTTATGATACTGTTTCTATAATCGTTCAGAAATGAATAACAAAAGCAGAATTTATATTGTTTAGTACAATGGGTGCAGAATAATGGCCAGTGCGGAATCTGTGGTGATGCTTATCATTTAAAAGGGCCAAGACCACATGAAGCAGGTGGTGAATATGCAAAAGGAACGATTGTTAGGCACTATACTGTCGGCCAGGTAATTTAATTTTAATATATCATATATCATAATTTGTTGATACAAGCCAAAAAAAGAGAACAGAAAGGATAAATAATAATGAATTATATTCATTACGTGTTCATTATTTTCATTGGTGCCCACCTCATAAAACAGACACACCGTATTTCGAGACATAATATTGAAGAAACGTGTTAATGCTATTGAAATGGTCATGATACATATTGTGCTTATGATTATTCTGTGTTTAGTGAGAGAGTTTCTCGTGATTTTTTCGAGATGTAGATGTTTACGCGTGGGTCGATAATTTAATGAATATGTACCGTGGTGTTAAAAAATGTAGACGAATACTGTTATTCGTGATTTCTGAATACTGTGTTATTCTACATTTCTGGATACTGTGTTATTCGTAATTTCTGAATACTGTGTTATTCGAGATTTCACTTATACACGATGTCTGAGCACTTTCAAAAGATTTGATTGGGAGATATAGAATATAACTATGAAATTTCCATACCTGTGTATAAGTAAACAGAACGAGTCGTAGATTTCTACCCGCATGTCCCAAGAAAGAAGTGAGAAACAGACAACGTCGAAAAAACTTTCCCATCGAGCCATTGGGCCCCCCTTCAGCGCGCTTTGTCGTTTTCGGGCGCTGACCGCTGCCTGCGAGCAAAGGGGGATGATAGCGACGAAATCGTACTCGATAGCTGGCAACCAAACACATTCCAGATATTCTAAGATTTCTTTCTTACCGATCCTGCTTTTCGACTCTACTTTTAAGCGGTCTACAATTCGCTCTGTTCACCTATAAGTGGGTGGAATTGGAAAGGCATTGAAGGAACTATATTTGTTAGAGGCGATAAAGAACTGATATACACGAAGTGACTGTAAGAATCGTCAAGGGTGGTTTCGGACGGAATGAGTCCATTTTGTTCTGAGTTTTTCGAGGTGTACATTTCAAAATTTTGCATCTGGCATACAAAACATATAGAGTGTTCGGCAACAGGTGTTAGAAACTTTAAGAGGCGATTCTACATGTCACAATGTCTTATTTTCCTACTCCTTATATTATATTCCTTATACTCCTCTTAAAGTTGTTGACACCTGTTGCCCAACACACTGTATAAGAAGCGGAATTTGTGAGTAGTTGGCGCGATAACCGGTTGTGCTTCAGCAATTTTCTAACGTTTGTCAGAATGCTAATACGTTTAATGTCAGCCGTAATATTCCCTACATTATTCTTTACTTTTAATATGTTACCTATTTCGTGGCATTTTTTGAATTTACAGGATATTGATATCGAGGTTGAACTTACGGCAAACCATTTTGGGAGATTTGAAATGTATCTTTGTCCGAATAATAATCCACGGAATGAGGCAAGCCAAGAATGCTTTGATAGGTAAGACGAAGTGTTTCTATAGTACTGGATATGTTATTAAAATCAGTGCAACGTAAAGTATTGGAATACATTTTTATTCTTCAGGTATCCACTGTACGTTTCTGGAACTCGAGACGTTGGCTTTGAAATACCTCTGGATACTGAGAAAAAAGCTATATTTCGATACAGGGTGACTTTACCCTCTTACGTCACCTGCTCTCAATGCGTGGTACAATGGAACTATTACACTGGTTTGTTTAATTAGACTTATTATTTATTCAAATTTAGGGTAAATGTTTACTTTAGAAGAGGATTCTACGATGACTTAGAGCTTTACATATGTTGTCAAGGTCATAATTTGGATCAACTTTTCCCTCTAAATGTTGGGCTTTGGTTTACGAGATATTTGCAAAAAACTTGGCACAATTGTACATTAAAATCTGCCTATACAGTATACAGACGTTACTAACACAACCATCTTCTTGTCGCCGTCGACTGTTTCACAGCCGACGCACGCCCCCCGCTCTAACCTAGCCACAACCAATACTAATACCGTCGGCCGTGAAACCGTCGGTAGTTCTAGTGTTAAGTGAAGGCTTTTGCGAATATCTCGTAAACTAAAGCAGAGCGCCAAAAGTTTAGAGGGAAATGTTCTTCAGAATGATGACCTTTCAAATCGGAGAATCCTCCCCTAAAGTAAACATTTACCAAATGTAGTTAATATATATTTTTACATTAAAATCAACGCTACTTCTTTAAATTGTAAAAAAGTATTTACAGTACGAAATAATATCAACGGTATCCTAATATTTTCTTCGTAACAAGTTTTTTGTTCAATGTAGTAGGTGTACAATAAAGCTGTTGTGATAATTTCAAAATTAAATTCTTTTATTATTTATGAAGTCGTTAAACTATACTCCGGAGATATTTGTTACTAACAAATGTCTGATATTGTCAAAGTTGAAGAGAAAAATAATCCAAATTGCTGAAATTTTAAAAAATTCTATATTATGTGCAGGTTTTTTACAACTCTTTTGTTTGCTTTCTTAGTTCTAGTAACCATTTAAGTATTTATACAGGGTGCTGTTAACAGGTGGTAGAAATTGAAATGGAAATTCTTCATGACAAAATATGACGAAAATGAAGAACAAGGAAATGGTGGTTGAGACCAGGGATCCGAACCGCCGCGTAACCCTAACCCTTACCCGGTTAACCAAGGAAGGTTTCTGTAACCCATACTAACCGCGAGGGAACGGTTCTTAAATTCTAGAAAGAACCGAAGTAACCGGGTTAACCCGCTACGAGCGGGTTACTAGTAAAATAAGGCAGTCTAGCCTAGACTAGACAGTCATTTACGGCAAGTCAGTGATATGTGAATTTATAGGCAATACATATTCAGATCAAATGAATACACAATGTTTAAGATATACGAGTATATAATCCGTGCAGGATCGATTAATTTTAGAGGGTTGTTAGAAACGGAATTTATACTTTATTTCTTAAACTTCAAGAATTACTCAACACCAATATCTTTCAGCATCAATATCTTCTACAGCCGTGTACGCGTTTCGCCTTATAGCTTCCATTTTCTAGCATTCGAATATTTTCGACACCTAAACCTTAGACAATAGGCAAAGGTCCCGTCATCTGGTCGACAGTCGGTCTCGTCCGTGCGGCAGGTACTACCGAAGCACCGAACAACCGGGTCCTAAACCTGCACAGTCTAGACGGTGTGAGATTTTGGACAAAAATCGGCCGACAGCGCAAATCTTGACCGATTTCAATAATTTTTTTTTTAAAATACTCGTAAAGGATTCAGCAATAACGGAGCACAGCAATAAAACCCATATCTGTTGGTCTGATTTATAGAAAACACTATTTAGCGCAACATAACATAAAAACATAAATTATACAGATTAAATATATTAAAAATTTTTTCTTCAAATTTAATAATAGCTGTAACATAAAAAATTTACTTTACATTTACAAAATTTATGTTTTAAATAAACTGCATAGCTGATTTGAATGTTGTATTTTTAACTTATATTTCAATTATATTAGTTTTGACTTTATTTTTAATGTATAAATTTAAAAATAACATTATAATAATTGTAATTCGGAGTAATTAGAATCGAATATTTTATGGTAACTAATTTTATAATGTAATTTATAAATATAAGATTTAAATCAGCTATACAGTTTATTTAGAACATAATTTTTGTAAATTTAAAGCAAACTTTTATTTTATAGTTAATATTAAATTTACAAAAAATTAATTTTTAATACCTTTAATCTGCAAAATTTATTTATTTATGCTTTTATGTTACGTTATGATAAATAGTATTTTCTATAGATTAGACCAACAGATACTGATTTTATTGCTGTGCTCCGTTATTGCTGAATCCTTTACGGGTATTTTAAAAAAAATTATTGAAATCGGTTAAGATTTGCGCTGTCGAACGATTTTCGTCCAAAATCTTACACTGTGCGTCGGCAAACGCTCGCGATTTCGGCGCGGCCAAGTTAATCTTTGACCTCGCATATTTATTACTTTCACGTGCATGCATCACTCTACCAGGAGTCTCCGATATTAAAATAAAATTCATCTGTATTTGGAAACATGGTTACAACTATGTTTTTCACCGTAATACTGTAACCGCATTAACCCGGTTAATCGGGTTACTCGGGTTACAGATGATTTCTGTTACCCGGTTAGGCGGGTTAGTCGACGATACGGTGTACCGAACCGGATACGGGTTAGGGTTCGGTTTCCTGGTTGAGACTTGGTATTTTAGTTATACATCGATGGCTTAGTCCACAAATTTTGTATGTTTACTTTTTGTGAAATTTGTGTTTTCATATACAACAAATAGTTTTTGACTGTTTCTTTATGCTGTATGAAAATCATATTTATATCTGCTTTATAAATTTATCAAAAATAATATTTTTGTTTATTGTTACACCCTGAATCTTATCCTACCATCGCATGTTTAAATCTATTTTTCTCGAAAACGCTAAAAGTGGACATACAATATTTGTGCACTAAACCATCGATATAAACCTTGAATAATTTGCTTCAGAAGCACCTGAATCACTATAATTCAATGATCAACTGGCGCGTTGCGTGGATAAGTAGACACGTGGGTAGCAGCTTACTTCGTAGAAGTAGTAATGAAAGCATCATTGTGTTTTAATTATGATTGTGGAAGGCCCTATTAACCTATGTACTCAATGCGAGCCGGTGATTGCCAAATTAAGGTCTGGGCACACTTATCAGTTGCTCGTCAGTTCCGTGCTAGCGTACCGATGGTAAAAAGATGAGATGCTTTACGACCCTGTTTTTCTTACCTCTGGCACGCCGGTACGGTACTGACGCGGAACTGATATGTGTGTCCAGCCCTATACCGAGATTCAGGCGTTTCTGACCCAATGTTTTAAACATTAATAACT
Organism: Andrena cerasifolii; assembly: GCF_050908995.1. NCBI lineage: Eukaryota > Metazoa > Arthropoda > Insecta > Hymenoptera > Andrenidae > Andrena > Andrena cerasifolii. The sequence goes on along the minus strand of NC_135125.1, from coordinate 1,493,241 downwards.
AAAGAACGAAGCCTCCATCGCAATTTCGGTACTCTACATTTTGGTTTTATTTTGTCACGTAAAATCATTCTCTACTACTTGTTACCGAACACCTTGTATGTATATTGCTGTATTGACATTAAACGCATCAGTTTTGCTTAATGTACCTACTTTATATTATCATTTCCAAAAATTGTATTGTAATAATACTATAATACATTATTTTATTAAAATATCTTAATGCATTCGTTTGTTCATTCTGTTAGGTAATATGTGGGGTATTTGTGAAAATGGAACTGAAGCTAGTGGTTGTGGAAGACCAGAAACTTTCCGAAATTGCGCTGACATTAATATTGTTACGAGCACAGCTGGTGTGCCACCGATCTTTGTGCAAGAAGATAATCCTTTCTTGCTTTACTATAAGGATTATCGTTCTCCAAATAATATATTTCCACTTGTAGTTAGGTAAGCATTTTCTGAATCTTTACAATACAAGTAGTATAAAAATACTTATTACCTTGAAGACAAGAATTTCTGAAGGCATCATTAGATTTACAATAATGATATTTTAATTGTATTAAGTAATTGTACTTTTCCATGAAACATGTAACAACATCCACTTTTTACAGATAGTGTCCCCCTGTTATAGGGTGGGACATTGTTGTGTATTATTTATTGTCTTCGGATTGATCTGTACATCTGGCCCATTCAATTCTGGTTGCTCTAACACAGGCCTGCTCAGTCGGGAGCCGTAGACCTTCTCAGGTTCTGGGACCCGGGTAACAACCGAGTGCCGAACTTTTATGTTGCCAACCACAGCATGAGTTGTGGAAGAACTGCAAGAGTGTGCGTGTATCCATGCAGGCTCGTATCATGAGTCTATATCAGCGCTCTCCAAGGTCGCTCCCGCGGGAGCTTGTGGTTCTCCCACTCTCGTCCGCGTTGTAAGGAATACCGCGCGATGCTAACCGCGAAGACGCTAGGCCGGCTAGCCCGTCCTGGCAGCCTTCGTAGCGTCGCGCAGTCTCCTTGGCAACAGAAGGCACGCTGCGGAACCAGGCGCGTAAGGGGCCCCTACGCTGGAGAGACCTGGTCTATATAGCTGGGCCAGCAGTAGCAACCGTTTTGAGAATTTCACCATCCTCAATTTTGTTACAAGACCTGTTCCAGCTCATGATACAAGCCTGCATGCACACTCCTGCAGTTCTTCCACAAACCACACAACGGTTAGCAACTTATCAGTTCCACGCTTGGTTGTTACCCCGGGTCTCAGAACCTAAGGAGGTCTACGCCTCCTGACTGACAATGAGCAGGCCTGCTCCAACACAAATGCATAGCAGAGAGTGGACTTACTTCACATCAGCACTCTCCAGCGGTGTGGACCGTCACGCGCCTGCTTCCCCTTCCAACCGCTCCGTCCGCACACAATATTCGAAAGCAATATGTAGTAGTAGGATTGGCTCACTGTGACGATGTGTGTCACTAATCACACGTCATGTGTAGCGTTATGGACGCCTCTTTAACGTCACGCGGTATCCCTGACGACGGGAACTGGAGTAGGAGAACCCCACAGAGCACGTGTGCTTTGGCTTGGGCAGCCCTGGTTCACATGGTTGCATGATTGTAAAGCAAAGCCTCGGGGTATGCTCTCGCCTAGATCATTTTCACGAAATATTGTAGAAATGTTCACCAAGCAAATGCCAATTCTGTGACGTGGAGCACTGGCCACCGTGCATGTGTGTTGGGGCGGCCTAAATTGAATGAGTCAGATGTACATACAGTAAATTCTTCTTACAGTCCCGACGGACGGGACTCGCGACGGGCATACACCGGGTAACGGATACTATTCCGAGCCGCCAATGCCGCGAGTGAGAAAACCCAAGATCGAGCGAGGGGGACAAAAGACTCGACACGAAGTTGCCGTCGGCTACGAAAGAGAGAAAGCGTGATACTTTGTCTCGCTTCGCCTTTCACGTGCGTACGCACTGTCTCTTCGAGCTCGACCTACGTGCGCGACTACATGCAATAGGGCCCTTTACACGGACGTTCTTACGTGCACTCTTGCGCTCCACACGCCGGCGTGCCACGCACAAGTACGTGAATGCCAGAGCGAAGGAAGGAGCGTGCTCCTTCGTGCACGTCAGAAGGTTGTACTCGGCACTACTTAGGGACACCGGGTTCGGGCTCACATTTCTACATCGACTCCACATGTTTTTTTTTCCACGATCCAGCGCAGTCTTGTATTGTGTACTGCCTGTTCGATGTATTATCGATCTTCTAGAGGATATCATAAATGCTATTACTGTAGGGCACACTGAAACATCTGTTTTTGCGAAGCTACATTTGGTTTACCTGAAGGTGCTATAAATTATGGAAATGAATTATACATACATATATATATATATATATATATATATATATATATATGTGTGTGTGTATATATGTGTATATATATATATATGTATATATATGATATGTGGATGGGTTTTTGAAGCATTAACACACTTTGATTCGTCTAAAAATGAGAGATTAATTTAATTTAATAAAATGAATTAGACTAGGTTTACTAATTAGGTTACACTAATTGCACGTGGTTGACTAACCTAAAAATGAGAGAATCAACAATTAAATGTTTATGCTCCTACTTCTCTGTCAATCAGTACTTGAACAAATCTCAATTTTATACCTTAACACTAATCTCATCATCCACAAATTTTCTACAGGCTGGAGGTTAAATTATTTACTCGAATTCTCGTTATTTTCTCAAATTCTCTGTCTCTCTATCTTTCTATTTCTTCGACAGCTCCCTCTCTTGCTCATCTGGTGGCGCCACCTCCCAAACGGCTCATTCTTGAAGACGCATATGCGTGTACATGTACACAAAGTTTACATATGTGTGTGCGTGTGTGTGTGTGTTTATTTGTTTCCCCTTGGGGATTACAATCCATGCATCATCACCTCCTCTTACCTCTACATTCATCTTATCCTATTCCTTAACCTATTCCTTAACCCTATTCCTTAACCCTATTCCTTAACCTATTCCTTAAACCTATCCCTTAAACCTATTCCTTAGCCTACGCGTATCCCCCCACCCTCCTTTCTCCAACTCGTCATCTATATCCGCCAGCAATAGCGTGAACAGGCTGGGGCTCAACGGACACCTCACTGCCTCACCCGCCTTGCCGTCCAGAAGTCCTTTGCTTCCTCTTCCCCCACCCCCACCTTACAAATCGTCTCCTTCAGCACCTCCTCACACCTCCCAACCAGCCCGTCCCTCACTCCTCTCTCCCTCATCGCCCTCACCAATACCTCTCTGTCGACCGAGTCGAATGCCGCCTTCATGTCGACGAACAGAATTACCATCCTCCCTCCTTTTCTTTCTACCTGCCTGTGAATCAGGTAATTCAGTACGTATACACTATCTACACACCTCATCCCCCTCCTGAACTCTGCCTGACTAGGTGGTCGCATCCCCTTTTCCTCCACCTCCTTTCTCAGCCTTTCTGCTAACACCCACGCATACACCTTATAGGCTGTCTGCGTCAGCTGCGTCTCTTTCTTCACCACCGGCAACACCACTCCTACCCTCCACTCTTCCAACCACCCCTCCCCTTTCCATACCCTATTGCAAACCTCCCTCAACCATTCCTCCACCTCCACCCCCCCCCATACTTCCAAACATCTTTAGGTATTCCGTCCCCTCCCATCACCTTTCCGTCTTTCAACCCCCTCAGCACCCTTCTTATCTCCTCCTTCTCTATTTCTCCCTCCCCATCCTCGCCTTGGAAATGATTTATGACTCAGTTATAACAACTGTAAAATTTGACAAGGGTACATTAAAAAAAAGTCTACATGTTTCCCCGGCAATTGCGATGGCAAACGAAATTAAAGTTAACCCATGCACTGTTGTAACGCTCATATAAAAACTAATATTGATAAACAATAAATACACATTGGTATGCAAGTGATATGTTATATGTAAGATAAATGATGAAGAGATGTAATATGCAAGATGTTTTGAACAAAAGGGGTAGCCTTCTGATTGCGCGTGATGCACTTCAAATTTGTCACCCACGCTCTTGCGTGTCACGTTCGAAAATGTAACGCCCAAGAATTGGGAAAACTAATCATCACAATTCTGACTGCACGCAAACCTCGACTCCAGAAGAGTGTACATAAGAGACACAGAGTCACAAAGATACTTATAAAAGGAAAACTACACTTGAAATCAAGGGTTGGCACGTGGCAGCCAAGCCTCTGCGAGCCGCTACAAGTGATAAGAAGTGAACGCGATTTAAGATAGGGTTAAAACAGATTTTGCGCAGCATTTGGTTTCCTGTAAACGGTTTTTGTCCCCCGACATCAGCAAGCCACTGCAAGTATATTTCCATAAATACTAGTGTGGTCCTTATATGTATGTTAAAAAATCAAAGTTTTTAAAATTTTCTTCTGGCCCTCTCAGAAGCTTCCAAATAGTTTAAAAGAATTTCGTCTAAACTTTGGTTAAAATATATTAAAGATTCTAGGTCGCTGAATGGCAATGAAACATTACTACTTTGGTATAAATGGATATACATTTTTGCAATAAGGACAAACTAATTTTATTATCTTTTAAGTGAGAGTATAACATTAAAATTCGGGCACACATCGCATAGACGAAACGGGTTTATAACGAGTGTATTCTGTATTGTGTTGCGGCATAGACTTTATATGCACATTTAAATTTCTCTCATCAGCAACTCTCCAATCAGATGCAGACGCAAACTTGGACGCACATTCAGGGTTAAACACATGGATAAAAGCAAGGTTTCGGATTCTGATATGTAAATATGGACCCCGTTTAATTAAAATTAACAAGTGATAATTATAGAAAGTCACAGTTGTCAAACTTGTAGTACATCCGAAATATAAAGTCCATGGGCGAACTTTATACATCAAAATATACAAATAATAAACAGGAAGATATTTTTTTGTTGAATATAAGATTTTAAGACGGGCACACAATACAAATTTTAAAGATGATAAGTAAGGACCACCCTAATAAACACCTGATATTAAACAACCTCTTAATCTATACAATCTCACCCACGCGCTGCTGCATTAAAAAATTACATGCGATTACTTGCGACAAGGACCAAAACACTTCGCGCAGGGACCCAGGAATATGTAGTTTGCGCGCGCGGGGTCCCGCCTGCGCGCCGTGTCATCTCTCCCTTCAACTTACAGACTGGTCCTTTATCGGTTGAGTATACAGGGTGTCCCAAAAATGTCGGAGTTCCTTGAAAGGGGTGACTCAGAGGGTGATTTGAAACAACTTTTTCCTTAGCGAAAATATTGTCCCAAGCTTCGTTAACGAGATATTAACAAAAACCCCCGACCAATCAGAGCCCGCGCCTTCCGCCCGAGCTCCCGTTGTAGCGTTGGCTACGCGGTAGGCGGCTGCACTTGTACTACGAAGGTACGAACAAGCAAGTCGGCATGCATCGAAGAAAACCGCGTTACACAGTTTTTTTGTAAAGCAGAATCTTAAATAATAATTGTTTGAAGTGAGAGAACAAGAAATACATAAATTTCATTTTCAAATAAGGCATAAACGAAGAGGTAATGTAACAGAAAATGTACGACAAGTGATCGTAGTTCGTTATTGGGGTAAAAATCCGTAGTTTAATTACGGCCAACATAACTAAATTTAAAAAATAATATTAGGTGTACGAATAAAGTCTTTCCGATTGGATTTACATAATCAGTATAAAGCAACCGAATTTCTATCGCAGTGATATTCGTAAGCTACCGGAAGAATGGCAAAAGGTAATTAACAATAATGGAAATTATTTCGATGGTTGAGTTGTTTTCATACTTTTTAAATCAAACTGTTATTGAACCCTGAAATCGAACAGAATTTATTTCTACACCTAATAATCACTAATAAATTAAATAACACTCCCGCCTACGAGCATTCCTTTCCTTCCTTTTCGGAATCCTGTGTCACTAAATAGGTCACTGTGCCGAACCTGGTCATCGGTGGACGAAAAGATTTATGGTAGAGTTGCGCCCACTGCTCAGCTGATCGCAGGTATACGACACCACCCGAAGGTAAGGATCGCAACGTCAAGTGCGTCCGGGTCAATGTACCGAATATTCACTTCACTGGACGGCCACTAACGCTGATCACTTAATTTACTTTTCATGGAACGTGTTGTTCCTACGTTATAAAATTGGTGACCCTGAAAAGGGCCGATTACTGTTAGTTGAGCAGTTGTTCGATGTGACTACCCTCAGCGTCTATGCACGCCTTGCGGCTTCATTGACTTCGTTGAGAATAATCTTGATGCCAAACGCCGAATCGCACCCTTGCTGGGGGTTTGGATGTGCGGGTATTTCCGTGCAAACGCTCGCACAGTAGCACTTGCGTTCCCGTTGTTCCCGGCGTATACCCAGAACATCGCGTAATATTCTTGAGCGGTGAACATTTCTGGGTCGAGATTGCTAGCTGACTGACAGGATTTTTTCCAAGCAACTTCCTCTACCCCCAAGTAGTTTCTCTCGTTCCATTATGAGTTAACTCCCACCAGAACAAGAGGCTTTAGGTAAAAAGTAGCCAGCACATTTTCGAAACACACGTTCTTTGCAGATGTGCAACGAACGACCCATCCTACGCTTTCACATAAGTCCGATTACTGCCAATGTACCCGTTGCTTCGAGATAGACAGCAGACACCACGTGTTTCGGTTCGAAAGGGCCCGAAGAGAAGAGAAACAGAAAGTCTTCGAGTTGCTATAAAGAAGAAAAGGCCTACAATGAGGGAGTTTCCGTTTTCCAATACCCTGAGTTCACGTCAACTACGAGGCGGAACCAGCTAAGTCATAAATTACCCAAAACAAGTCGTTCTCTACCGCCGACTCGCAGGACAATACGGTCACAAACCGCGACCCTGGCGAAATGCTTTGGCCCATCAGCCTGATTAATTTTAAATACGTCTCGCGGAGAGACGCAGGAAGAAAGGGGGTAACTCGCTGACTGCGCGTAGTCCCACCTGCTTCGTCCTTCCTTCCAAGTAAAGGCAGATCCCTTATCTCTAGAGTATAAGCACGCGCTCGAATTGCAAAACAAAAGATTTGTTGAAATCCAGGTTCAGGTCGTCGTACGGATACGGCTCGGAATTCAGAAACAATCGTACGTTCGTAAGTTTGCACGCGTCGAATCTGCTCGCGCTATTCTCGAGATTATTCTTCCGATCGGTTTGCATAGCGAATATCACGTATCGTGGTTTCTCGATCTGCGACGAGGCTTTCACGGTCCACGTATGCTTCGTAGTCGTTTGCAGCAATGGATACTCGTACAGGTCCCACGATCGGAAACTCATCGCGATCGGTCGATCACTTTCCAGGAGACGTAGCATCGACAATTTGTTCATCTCTTCTAACGCGACGTGGGGCATACGCCATTGTTTCTTGTTGACCTTGAGTTTCGGTATTATCGCGGGGGTGATGGAGGCTGCGTACATCGCGTTCGTATCGACTCGCGCGCGAATCAGGATCAACTCGTGTCGCGCGTTCATCACGATACGCCTGTAATCCTCGCAGCATCCCAGTAACGCGTTCAGGGGCATATAGAAATTGAACGCCACGCTATTAAAAGTGTCTTTATCGTACGTGATGGTATGGTCCCAACCAGCATTCATCAGCGCTTTGCTCCTGTTGGCGGACAACGACGCGTAATGTTTCAGCGCGGTGGTGATTCCCGGATTTCTGGAACGATCGATCTCCACTCCGTCCAGTTCGTATCTCTTGTAGCGGCTTTCACGTCCTCGGCAGTCGTCGCGGCTGTCATGAAAGAGACGCAACCTTCGACGTACAGATAACTTTCGCACGGGAGCGTGTACAGATCTTGTTGCTGAATGGGTATTCTTATCTCACGGTTATTGTCGAATGCTGTGTTGGCGTACGGATTGTAAGCGTGCACCTCGATCTTTGTGATACGATCGTAGAAAGTCGGCGTACTCGTCACGTCCAATATGGTAGACATACGTATGTATGTAAGTGATATGTTAGTATGTAACGATGAATCCTAGGAATCCTAGGAAACGCGCGTTTCGATGAGTCAACGGCTTTTCGCTTCTTCTTGTTCCCGTTCCGCACCTCGTCTTTATTAGTACACCTGTTGTTGTCGTTGTTGGTGTTGTTTCGTTTTGACGATGATGCGTGACAGAGACGAGAGGCGTAGCAGCAGCAGCGATGTGAAAGATGAGTCGTACGTGTGATCGAACACCAACATGCTATGCACTCACGTGCGCGTGGTCACGTTATCTTATCGCGCGAGCGCCGTTGCACGTGCAAGCGAATCGTTATTTCTTCTCCGCTCTTCGTGTATTGCTCGTGCAACGATCGGCAGGTAGGGTCATTTCGGGAGAGACGCACCACTTTTATTCGATTGCTTATAAAGTCTTAAATAAATACAACTGAAAATTTAGGTAAATGTAGTTTGATTGTTTATTACAATTTCATTCACAAAATAACATATTAAATATATAAAAACTTTATTTTAATATTAAAATACGCTTTCTAAAAAACTTCGAAAAAGTGCATCTAACCCCAGACCTGAGGGAGAGATGCACCTCAGATTCGGGAGCGATGCACCTACTTATTGGTACCCTCTTCCCCCTACTTTCATTCTTTTTTTTCTCTTCTACACATATTACAGAGGGACGGATACATAGTACATGTTTCGTGGAGACATTTTGAGCACTCCGGGCAACGAATCCAATTTACTTACCGTTCACACAAATTGTTCGCCTCAAATCCAACGCAACGAAAAGTTTTTTCAATTTTAATGAATTTAAACCGCACGGTCGATGTGATTCGTTTAATAAGGTTACGTTTGTACATAAGAACTCGCGCCTTAAACGTTGAAACAATGCTGCCACTTACGTAGTGTGGCCGGAACAGGAAGTGGTGCATCTCTCCGCTAGGTGCGTCTCTCTCAGAATGACAAAAATTCGTGAATTGTGTGTACCGGTTTGTCGTTTCTGTACGCACTGGTAGTGACGTTGCACGTTACTCTGATCAAGTTAACTGTTATAATGTTCACGGGTTCGTCGGACACGTGCCCGGTTCTCCGTGCTAAAACAGGCGTCGCCGAGAATCCCACCAACGATCCCACGTTGTTCGGTTTCGTGAAGTGCACGACGAACGAGCAGTAAATTCGTACAGTTCGCTTTTCATGGTGTTGTTGTTAGATCGTAGCACTAGCGGATACTTGTCGTCGTCGTCCACATCGTTAGCCGCATCGTGGTTTTTGCTATCACGAGGATGTTGATCGAGCAGTCGATGCCTCAAGTACTTGGCGGTAGCTTCTAATTCGTAGGAACCTTGAGGAATCGTAATGTATTCGTGAGCGACGTCGACGCTGGGGATTGCGGCGTTCTTGTTCGCGACGAAGTAGAATGTATCGTTGCTCGAGTCGATGTTCAGCATCGTGTGAGCAACTCTCAAAGTCGGCAAGTCCTAGTTCGTACTGTCCACCACTCAAATCTATCGGTGGAAAATAAATAATCGTGAACACGCTGCTACGAGCTGTTAACGTGAGCGTGGGCGACATATTACTACCGTCGCTGTCGGTTACGCTAGTGAGACTGAGAGAGAGAGAGAGAGAGAGAGAGAGAGAGAGAGAGAGAGACTCGGACGTACGATTGCTCGTCAATTTATCTTGAGTAGTGTCGACGCCAAAATTCCAGAGCCTTTTGTCGCAGAAATTGTACACACAAGTGACCGCAATTCGTCTCGTCGAAACGCTGAAAGCGGTCGTGATTGTACTTGATCGCGGTCGTCGTTCCCCGACCGAAATAGTCGATCAATTCCGAGGGTGGTCGCAAATTCCCGAAACTGTCAAAATAATGCACGCGTGATCGCGTTTCGCATACGCTACTCAGTGCGTGCCTTTGCCACGATTCTCGTCCAGATTAGCGATACCGCATTCGTTCGGCCGGACGCGCGCGGGGAGTGTATCGCGCAAAAACAACCCCCGAAGGAACGGTACGTCGCGCTCTAATTGCAGGCTCGTCATAGGTTGTTGTAGTTGTTGTCGCTGACGTAGCGTTATCGTTGCATTCGTCGACGCAAGCCTGGTGAATTGGCGTTTTTTTTCCTCGGTCGTCGTCTCAGGTTCATGCCGGCGTCGCGCTTGTACGATGTCAGATACATTCTTCGTCCTTCCATTGCCCGATTATGACGGAACGTCTCTTCCAGCTGTTTTCGCGCTGCCATCGCGTCGTTAACCGTTTCGGTGATACCCGCGGCTCCACCAGCCAATGCACCAATATCCGACAGAACAGGCAAAAGAAACGGAAGAAAGCCACCGCGTTTCGCTACCGGTAGGACGCGATGCCGTCGCGACTGTTGTTCTCTGGACTTGCCTTTCTTTCTCGTAGTCCTTCTTCTCATACCCATGCTGAGTTTAGACTTAGCTTTCATCGTGGCCCACACTCCAGTCGCTGCTGCTTTTTCACCTAAAGGCCAGCGCGTGATCCGCCTCGCGTCGACACTCCACGTCTCGGTGCCGCGAATACGTGATATCGTGCTGTCTACAAGTGACGTCCAGCGGATTTATACCTTCGTCGCCGCGAGCCAATCGCTTCAGCAAACGCGTCCCCGGTCCGCAGAACTGATTACTGGGAATGTGCAGGTCTATCGGTATACGGTTTATGATCCTGTTCACGAGACCCGATCCTATCTTCGTTGACTTCTTCTTCTTCTTCGATTTACACGTTACCGCAACCATACATATGAAAATGTAGATACATGGGGCTACAAGGACACCCGCAAGTTAACGGTTCTTCGATAGTGATCGGTTCAACGAATACTACGATTCTGAGTCGCTCGACAGTCGCCGTGGGTATAAATAGCTATCGTGTTACAGATTCGACGAGGCGAACGCTATTCGCGTGATCGCGAACAGAACGTTGGAGGATGTTACGTGGGAGGAGAGGCGATCGCGCCGACACGGTTCGTTGCTGCCGAACAGCTTGCGAGCCGGCGATGTAGACAACAGCCGTGAGACGTTGAAAGGAAGAAGAAAATTGCTAAAAACAGCGACACTATACGAAAGAAATACATGAGCCTAAAAATCGGTAAAATGGCGACGAGAGCTGCTGCTGAGGAGATTGCGAGTCCGATCTTCGATCCGTTGAAACATTTGGTCGAGAACACGATTGCGTTGAAAACGAACACAGCAATGCCATCGAAGCTACAACTATTGCTCGTCAAGAGGAAGCATCAGCAGGATCAATAACAACAACATCAACATCGGTTGAAGAAAAAACGTTTATCCTTTACTCCGTCCACAGCCGAAGCGACGATACGGTCCGAAACGAATCCGCTCCCGGATTGGAACGAAGACGACGACGATGACACCGACGAAGATGACTACGAAAGAACCGAGGAGCATGATCTGGGACAGGGTGAGACGGACGAAACTATTCGGGAAGTTCTCGTGCCGAAAACCACCGTCGACAACCTCGAAGTGTACACCCGAAACTCAGCAGGATCGCTAGTGCATGAATATCTGCAACTGTTCTTCACCGATACCAGGAAACTGATCGACAACGTGTACGGAGTGTACCTAAGCGACGACGAACAGCTGATGATCTTGACTTCCTTAGCGTGAAGAGCAAGCGATACGCGGGAACTCGAGGCTTGTACGAACTGCTGTTCATGCGAATACCTAACGATCGGGTGTACACGAATGCTGATCTCGAAGCGTACCGAGGCATCTTGTTGTCGACGAACGCGCATAAACGGGACCATTCGGCTAGCAAGCCCACGCTAGGCAACAAGGGCTTCAAGTACAGGAAAATCGTGTCGTTGTTGGTTAGCGGAGACTGTAATGGCGGCGGCGAGTGTACGCACGAAGGTCGAGGATTACCCATCGACGATGCGATGACGGTCAACGACAACGCGATCGATTACGTGTACTCGGACGATCCAAACGAATTGGTCGACAGACTTCGATTGCTCGCGGCGCCGCGCGACGCCGGTCACACCGGACATGATAACGAAATCGCCTCCATCGTGAAAGAACTTCGCGAAGCCGGTCTTGTCGTGAATTGATCGTTCAGATCGACGATGCGTCAGTCTCGTTCGCGACCGCCACTTGCATGTCGGTGAACAAGTTTGGCGCGTCTTTGCACGGCACCGCCGATGCTACCGCTGACCGCGACAACGATCAACGCATGGAGACGAATCGCTCGCGGAATCTGTACGTCGCGAATTACGTTCGGGGGAACGCGCTGTGTCTAGGTACCGATCGGTCGGCGTTCGACGCGATGGAACGCAAGATGCGTCACGTGGCACATTCCGAGGAGGATACCGACGCTGCGACGAAACGATACGTGGATGACATGGAAGGTACCGACAGGCGTGCCATCGACACTATGGAGGAAGACGTGAATGAATTGATTACAAGACGACCTGACGCTTTGAAGAACGGGATAAATACCGCGGTGGAACGCCGTCGCCATGACTTGAAGAATTTGATAAATACCGTGATGCAACAACTCCTCGATCTTTTGAAGGATGGACTCGACGAGCTCGCGACACCGAACCCGGAAGTACACAAACGAAAGGAAACGCGACGATGAGCGCGGATTCGCACGACGACTACAACGACGACGACGACAGCAAACCCCGCCAACAACGTACGTGTTTCGAGTGCGTTTCGCGTGCTTTCGAGAGCCTGGTGTTATATCTAATGCTGGTCGCGGAACGTTATCGTCATCATCATCATCGTTATGAGCACCAGTAAAAAGCGAATACAATTGGTCGATGAACTGCATGCTCCCGCAAGACGAAATTTCCCGCGGCGGCGCATCGCGACTCGAGGCTACGATGATCTGTGGCAGGCAGACTTGGTGGAAATGCCCGCGTACGCTAGCCACAATCGCGGTCATAATTACATACACACGATCATCGATAGGTTCAGAAAGTACGCGTGGGCCGTGCCCGTGAAAACGACATGCGGACGCGACATGACCGGGGCTTTCGCGACCGTGTTGCGACGGAGCGGCAGATACCTACGAAACCTACAAACCGACATGGGAAAGGAGTTCTACAACGCGGAGTTTCAACGGTGCGTGACGTCTCACGGAATCAACCACTACTCGAAGTACAGCGTGATGAAAGAGTCGATCGTCGAGCGTTTCAATCGCACGCTGAAAAAACTGATGTGGAAACAATTCTCCTTGAACGCGTCCTATCGCTGGTTGGATCTGTTACCGACGCTCGTGCACACCTACAATCATCGCAAGCATCGCACGATAAACGCGCGACCCATCGACGTTACCTCCGCCACTCGGTTGCCGTTCATTGTGCGCGAACCGTCCGTCTCATCAGATACCAAGCTACGACGACGTGCGAAATTCCACGTCGGCGACAAAGTACGTGTGAGCAAATTCAAGACGATCTTCGAGAAAGGATACACAACGAACTGGTCAACGGAGGTGTTCGAAATCACCGCGCTACAACGAATGTTCCCGGTATCGTACATTCTACGCGATAACTGCATTCTGTCGCTAATCCGGACGTTTATCTAGTCGAGAAGATTGTTCGCCGCAAGATGAATCGGGCGTACGTAAAATGGTTGGGATTTGACTCGTCCAAGGACTCGTGGATACAGGAAAAGGATGTTCTGTGACGCATCAGCAGCTTCTTATTAATTAAATTAATAAATATACACATATTTATATAGTTATTCTTTATTCGATTCTTTGTATTTATAAATAAAGAATAGTACACATACACTATTACTTCTACAATATGTTTATCATTACCCTACGCTACGTCCATACATTGCACACATGTGCCTGAAAAAAAATCATACGCGAGATGAATGAAAACGTATATACATATGCTTATGCATTCAAACACGCGCACTACATCGCGAGATATGCATACGTGAGTCACGTGTCGCCATTGCGACGTTCGTCTCACTCCGGTGTCAAGGATAGGTGTGGATACTCTCAGTCGGTTAGCCAGGTTCATGTTTAAATCCTTCTTTTCGATAATTATAGATTTATTTCCTCGTCCTTGAATATGTACACTATTCACAAAGGGTACGACTTATACTACTCGTGATTATGCCGTTATCGAGCGGCGGTACGGCGGCGCGGCGCTATGAACGGCGGAGGTCGGACAGCGTTCGGGTGTCTTCGTATCGGAATGGTGGCGTAGGAGACCGGGCGGTTTCCAGGCGTCTCTATATCGGAACGGTATTGGACCAGAGACCGGGCAGCATCCTGGCGTCTCTATATCGGAACAGTAGTGGAAAAGGGGTAGAATCCGATCAGGCGATCGGCGGTTATACGGAGGCTTTTACCGATACTAGCACCGGACAACATCCAGGCAGGTCTGGTGGTGGGGGTCCGTATCTCCACTGGAACTGCTTTGCCTTAGTCGCGTCGAGGCTTACGTCCCGATTCTCGGAAATTCCCAGCAGCGAGAAATCGACGCGATCTAGCGGCGCGGTGGAGAGTGAGCGTCATAGCGTGAACGCGTCGCGAGACCGGCGTGTTTCGGTCGAGTTCGGTAATACTCGGTCCCGGTCACCCGCGCGCTTGGCCTCTCGCTCACTCCCGGTTGCACCGCCGTGCGCTCGACTCCTCGCGTTGGGACGCTACGTCACACCATCACACTCGGGGATCCAATAGTGTCTTCACGGAAGGGTTCTGACTTGATCGGGTAGTATGTATCGCATATTGTCGTACGGGCTGAGCGCGGTCTTATGCTCGATGATGGAAAATACATCGTGTAATCGCGACCGGATATGATTCTGTCGAATCGTCGTTTCCGCGTGGTCGCGAAGGCATCGAACGTAGTCCTCGAACCGTATCTCGTTAGCGACCACGCTCCTCTTCACACCCTTCACTTTTTTCGTCTCGGTCGTTTCCGCCGCCGCGTCACACACTCGACTCACATACATGTTGGCGCGTAATTCCACGAGCTCTGTCATTACGTTGCCGTTATTTTCATCCTTCATAATACCAGGCACTTTCTTGTGTACGTGCGGCATACCATACGGATTGTCCGCCGCGTAATCGCTGGTATCGAAACGGGCAACGACGTCGCGTTTTATCGCTTCGTACGCATCATCGCACTTCATCTGATACAAGAGGCTGTGGGTGTCCGTATACAAAACCTTGCACTGATCAGCAAACCGCGCACGCATATGAAATTCATACAAGCATACTTTAGACACATCCAACACACTCATACCTATATGGGTTTATCGAATTTAACTTTCAATTCCCGCATCTCGTTAGCGACTAAATGTTCTGAAAATATTGCTCGACTGTGAAAATTAGGTTTCACAATTTACATTTCGGCGAAGAAACGACCGTCCCACCGCGTAATCAGTCGCACGTCTAATCGATTTCGGCCATTTTCCATCGTATTTCCGTACACTGCATTGTTCATAAGTTTGTATAGCGTTTTCTGAAAGTCGCTGGTAGCTCGCATTCTCAACTCCGTGTTCAGGGTAATGTAGCCGCGCAACCAATGTGATTGTTCGAATCGCAGAACACAGTGAATTCGCGATGCGCGGAGTCAGTACCGAACACACTGCTTCAGGTATCGATAATGGATCACATATCGCTCCTTATCGCGAACCGTGGCGAGCAGCTTGGTTTGTTTACCGGCGGTCGCGTGCTCGCGTTCGGGGCAGAACGGAAGGTCAGCGTGCTGATCGTGAATCTCCTGCGGATACTCAAGATCCACTTCCAGCAGATAGCCCCCGGACCCATCGTCCTCCAGCAAGGAGTTGACGTCCAAATCGGTCACCGCCGCCTCGTCCATCCATCGAAATCCACCCTGCGGCATCGCCTGGGACATTGCCCATCCGTACAGGTTGTTCACGTCGAAGTACATCAAGTACGTGAATGGTTTCGACGAGTCGTGCATCGACGTCGGAAGATACTTGTTGTTGGCGCACGCATACCTATGTGAACACTGACTCAGGCCACCGCGTATGCCACGCTCCACGAACAACAGCACGTCCACGCCAGTGAGCAGTTCAAATTCGACGCGCGTGTATTTGAGCATGGTATCCCACGTGAATGCCGGTAACGTACAATAATGCGCGGGATCCAATTCGTAGCTCGCTTTAGAGTCAATGCGAAAGTTCTCGAACACGTCCGCGAGTAACAGCACGTCCGTTTTGAGATACAAGTCACTATACTCGCCTAACGTCTGCGTATTAAAACTGTTCGATACGTTCGTTGCGTGCGCGGAATCAGACTCCGAAGTGCAGTCTATTATAGAATGCTTCGCGAGGCGGCAGTCGCGTGACGTTCAATTTGTCGTGCGTGGTTTCGTATTCGTATGGGAAGACTCCCTTCCTAGTCAGGAGATCGAATTGCTCGTCCGGTAGATGTTGAAACTCTCATCGTAGAATCGTCAGTCTCTCTTTCCCGAGATCCGATGCGTGTTTCTGCAGACTCGCTGCCAAGAACTTGAAGGAATCGACGAATCGAAACTTCAACATTTTTCGCCAATCTCTGTGTTCGCCCTTGAGGTCCTCCACGTTCTTCGTAAACGAGGTGTAACGGTCTTTCGTTAACGGTAGCAGGCTGATCTTGCCCTTGAACGCGTCTGCCAACTCCTTGATCACGAAGTGTGCGCGTCGTAGCCGGACAGGTTGTGGAACACGGTTGCACGAACGTTGATACCGCAAGTTGCACAACCTTTGAGCACCGCCCCTGTACTCTCCCGTCGAGTGGCAATGAACTTTCACGTCATCTTCACCTCTGTCGAAGAGTTCCACGCACACGTGACATACGGTCGCTTCACGAAAACTCTGCCACTGTTGCTTCGTCAACGACGTCATGGGCTTCTTGATGCGTAGCCACGAGAACGCAACGTTAGCAAATTCGCGTATTTCGGGCACGAACAACTCTACACAATCGGGTGTGACGTACGTCACTCCGGGAACGAGGATGGTAGCTACAGTCGGTACGCCAGGGTCAGTAAAAATTCTCCTTATACTAGTGATTTCGTTATTACTTCTTCGTTTATTACTTGTCAAAGTATTTACAATTATGTACAGTAGGTTACGGTGCAACGCTGGTTGCCGGGCCGCGTATGTTTCGCGGTGTTTGCGTCCGAATAAACGGACGCGACGTCGGGTGTCTCGTTAACGGGACGATCCCTTCGTCTTATCGAGAAGGGAAGGCGGGCGCGTTGTCGCGCCTTGTATCGCAGTACGAGCGTGGTCAGTCGGGCACTGGGAGCCTTGTGCGTCTCGGTATCGGGACAGGAAGACACCGGGCAGCGTCCAGGCGTGTCTGTACGGAACGATAGTGGAAGCGGGATAGCCAGGTGACTTGGCTCGGTTACACGCATTTCACCAATACTTGCACCGGGCAGCATACAGACAGGCAGGCTGGTAGTGGGGATTCGTAGCCCCACTCGAGCTATCTTGCCTTCACGGCGTCGGGGCTTATGTCCCGATTCTTGAAAATTATCAGCTGCGAGAAATCAACGCGATCTAGCGGCGCAGTGGGGAGTGAGCGTCATCGCTCTGACGCGTCGCGAGGCGGGCGTGATTCGGTTCCGCTTGGAGCGGATCGGTCGCGGTCGCCCGGTTGCTCGGCCTCTCGCTCACTCCCGGTCGCACCGCTGCGCGCTCGACTCCTCGCAGCTGGAACGCTACGTCACTCGGTATCGCTGCGATACGCTCGATATCTACACAGAGACTCGTCGGCAGAGCAATGCACATAGTACCCTACACCATAAGTTCTGTGACGTTGATACTCGTACGTGCGGCGATGATCCATCGGTGACTGCTCAATGTTCTCCAGCAAGCACTCAAAGCCTGCGTATACGACGAACGGCACTCATTTCTTGCGCTCATAATGTTCGAAATGTCTACTGCACACTCGTTTAATCGCAGACAATCCACGGTGTGCTGTTGCAATCATTCTGCCAATCAGGAAAAGTTCAGGCACCTTAAACGTATATGGAAAAACAATGCAAACGCTTCGTCACATATCGCTCGAAATCTTTTTTTTTTATTATTTGCTTACCTATCGCAAACGAATACTTGTCTATGTGTAATCGACCGTCGTTTGCGGATGTCGATTACTGGTGGGACGGAGAAGGGATTTGATGCCGACTCAGTCGGTATGGCCGGGTTCAGCGAATGAGTAACCACTGGGTAACAAGTAACAAGTTCTTTATTGGAGCGTGTTTAATGTTACATTAACCCTGTCGTTTATTCTGTTTGCAATTGTTTCCGGCGGTGGCGGAGTTACGGGTCTCTTGTTTCGGCGGACGCGTCGTTTGGCGGCGGTGGCGATGTTGGCGGCAAGTCAATAGGAACTAGGATGCGGATTTGTGGAACGTTCTGCTCGGAATGGCCTTAACAGGCGCGTTCGTTTGAGAGTCGTACAATGGAGTTTCAGAGTGCAGTATGGCTCCGGCCTAATAGGCGCAGAGACACCTCTCTGATGTAGGTGAAGCGCAAGATAAATCTCGGCCGATTTCGGACGGAGGCTGGTTACGGTACAGTGGTGGCGATGGCCGACCCCTGACACACCTCAAGGAGTTCAAAAAGCGAGCGTCTCGTATTGCTTGAAGCCGTATAGCGACAGACCAGAGCTCCTGATTCCGCTCGCCGCGGCCTTTATATCGTGAGGCCGTACATCTTCGCCCGCGAGATCGGTATTGCGCCCGCAGCCGCCTAGCGGTCGCAACGCGAACAACCCTCCCTCCCCCCCCCCGGCCTCGGTGCGGGGCGTTCGCATGGCTCGTGACGTGACTTCGTCACATATGATGGTTGCGCTATTGTCTGGAAATCAGCTGAGAGAGACTGCGAATACAAGCGAAATGATAACGCTGCAAATCCTTGGGTTCTTGTACCGACAGCAGGTTCGCGTGTATCGCCTCTCGCTTGTTGCCGGTCACGTGTAGAGGCACGCAATCTTCGTCGTCGGACCATAGGTACATGTTCACGGTTACATCGTTCGCCACCTCGAACTTCTGCAACTGGTCCATCGACATGGGAAGTCTCAGAGCATCCGTACGGAGCACCGTCGAATAGTGTGGTTACGACGCAATCCTGTCCCCGTGTGTAGCAGTCGGAAACAGACTGGCAACGGCCGACCACAAAAAACATGTTATCTCTTTACACTTAACGTTCACCACCGCTTTTTTCGCCACGACCACTTGTGGAAGCGACACGTTGCAGCCGGCACAGAGTGGATTATGTTTGTTGATATTTATCAGAATATTCTGTACTGTCCGTAAGGTCCATCCACTCTCACGCTCCTGAAACTCCTCCATCGCGATCAACGTCGGAGCTACCACTTGCTTCGTGTACCACTCGCGAACATTCGAAGACATAAAAAGTACTTAATTACGCGTTGCAAAACTCTTCACGTCCGTCTTGTCCCGCAACATGAATTCATCGTTGAGAACGGTATTCACGGACACATTGCGATGCTTCGTAATGGCGTCCGTAACGCGCGAAATCGCCGTTCGACGGGCATTCTGAGAGAATCGGCGTGCATCGACAGCTCCCACGTTGATCACGGCCCCGGTCAACAAACGTTTCTCGAACGCGGATTTAATTTCCTCCTTCACAACTTTGCCCATTCAGTCGCGGAATTCCGCAGTGGTTTTTAAAAGTTCGGACATCAGAGACAACACCACAATCGCGTTCTTAAATACTTCCATGTTTTCTTTGCGAAGTACACTTGTTGGTGCCACGTTGTTGGTCCCGATCTTCACTTAACGATAACTCGGATCGATGTGTGTTCTGTCACACACTGTTCTCGACTTTGACTTAGCGACGATTCGGCCTACTGTCTTATATACTCACACGTATACCCTTACCGTGACATAAATATACTGTATTACTCATACTTTTGCAAAAGCACGAACAACGTACTGTCGATGCGCACGTATTTGCTTAGACGAACCCAGCCCTTGGAGCATTATCGCTCTGTGTTTTGTCTCAGGTTCGCGCGGTAGACATGGTTTCAACTTGCATCTACGCATGAGAATTGCGTGGTTACGACGCGGCTATCGCGTGCGTCATCTGGCCTTCGGACGAAAACTGGATGACGGTCCACTTTGAATCTTCGCGCCTCCGGGAACGCGCTCGAAGATACTGTGCATTTTTCTTGGAAGTCGACCTTCGATGATTAGAGCTATATATTTTTGGCATGGTGATCACGCAATGGTCATGCAGGTTTCGACTTGAATTATTTACGCGTAATATCTCCCTATATTTTGTCTACAGACCGAGAGAGTGATGGAGATAGTTTCAGCGGATCGCTTTGAATTTTCGCGCCTCCAGCAACGCATGATGATTCAGCAACGGTTCCCTCCACCTGCACGTCAACGAGTCGTGTTCCCCCTCCACCGCCTCAGCCCCACGCCCTCGGTGGGGTACCTACCGCCCCGCTTCATCCCCTCGCCCTGCGTTGGTCCAGAATCGGTGTTGCTTAACTACTTTTCTTATCGAGCTGAAGGCGAACACGTTCTTCCAAAATCGTATAACCCAAAAGTTTTCCTTTTATAAGTATCTCTCTGCCTCTTATGTACACTCTTCTGGAGTCGAGGTTTACCCGTGGTCAGAATTGTGGTGCTTAGTTTTCCCAATTGTTACGCGCCACACTTTCGAACGGGACACGCAAGAGCGTGGGTGAAATATTTGACCTGCATCACGCGCAATCAGAAGGTTACACCTTTTGTTCAGAACGTCTTGCATATTATCATTATTATTATTGAAAATTAAACGGGCATTGCCCAATACAAAGCACAGTTACAACGACGTGATAGGATTTTCCTGACACAATAGTCTGAAGAGCTTCCAACTGAAAGAGGAACTACTACCGGAAAAGAAGTCGACATAGTCTACATAGGAGCTAGCACTGAACATTAAGCGATTCATTGGATCAAGCGACCCATATTTAGATTTGAATTTGCGGTATACGAAAGGTGGCCTTTTTCTGACACATCTGGTAGGAGCATATAAATCAACGAGTTCCAGTAGTGCAGAACAATTAATTTCACTCTTTATGATCTTAAAAAGAAAGGTTATGTCTGTTACAGTTCTGCGCGCAGAAGCCGTTGTCATATTAAGTTTAACAAGTATCGATGCAAAATCATGATCCCAGACAGGCCTGTGAATGTGTAATTTATATTCTGCAAACCGCAGAAACCTATGTTGCACCCTTTCCAGTTGAGTATTGTATTTAATTGTATTTGGAGACCATATAATGGATGCATACTCTAAATGAGGCCTGACTAAGGATGTGTACAATAACTTTAAAGTACTTACATTTACAAAGTCAGCAGAGAAACGTTTTATGAAACCCAAAGTCTTCAAGGCTTTGTTAGTAATCACTGAATAGTGTTTGGAAAAATCTAGCGTGGATGTAATATGAACCCCAAGGTCCTTAATTTCATTTACTTCGTTTAGGAGAGAATTCTCCAATCTATACGCTAAACAATTGGTTTCATATTACGAGAGAACCTCATGACATGACACTTAGAAAAGTTAAAATTTAGCATGTTTAAGTTGCACCAATCTAGAAATCTATCCAGTTCCAATTTCATTTCAAGATAGTCAGCATGCCCCGATATTTTTTTTATAGATCTTAAGGTCATCCGCATATAAAAGGAACTTGCTGTGCAAGAAAACATCATATATATCATTAATAAAGATATTAAAGAGAAACGGCACAAGATGTAACCCTTGGAACACTCCTGACGTTGTAACGATTGGATCAGAATAGGTATCAGAGATGCGAATAATTTGACGCCTATTCAATAAATAGCTACTCAACCAGGAGAGCAGGTTGCATACATCCTATAGCCGACAATTTGGGTAAAAGGATGGAATGATCCACTGAGTCGAAGGCTTTTCTAAAAGCAGTGAAAATACAATCGACCTCCAGGTTAGATTCCAAGTTGGTGGCAACGTAGTTACATAAGACGGCAAGATTCGTGACCGTTGATCGACCAGAAACAAAGCCATGCTGTTCATTGCAGATGTTATAAGAGAAAACTTGACTAAGCCTTTTGGTTATGATATTTTCAAAGACTTTGGATAAAACGCTATTAATGCAGATCGGTCTATAGTTACGAACATCAGACGAGTCCCCAGATTTAAAATATTACATCTCTTCATCATTTATCTTACATATAACACGAGGCATTGAGAGCAACAACGGAATAACCCACATTTTTTTCGAAATTGAGTTAGTAGCAATAATATATTCCAATAGGTTCTACTAATCATATAAAATAGGGAAAAAAATTTTTTTTCGACGTGCGTTAGTCCGTTATTGCTCTCAATGCCGCACATATGACTTCCATACCTATGTGTATTTATTATCTATCAATATTAGTTGTTATATTAAAACAAGTAACTTCATTTCGAGATGTCTAAGAAACTAAAAAATAATCCGAGTAAAGTCGAGTTTGACCTCTTTTTCATTAAGAAATTCTTGGCAATTTATTGGTAGAATTCTATTGAAGATCGAGAAGAAATATAGAAATTGTAATTTTCATTAGTTAATAAATCATCACAGGTTCGGTTGCCGCATGAGTGAAAAATCGCTGAGGCGCCGAATTTCGAGCTCAATTTGTTTTCATAATAAACATTTGGGGATGCTTAGATAATATTTTCCATGGGTTCCAGAGAATATATGGGTGAAAACATATTAAATCTATCACTGCACCGGCTGGAAATTTCCTGACGTGAAACGCGGTAAAGCCATTACAGCGTTAATTGTAAATTGAAAATGTTACACCTTAAAATTAAATAGTAACTAATTTGTCACTGTGCCTTAAATGTAAATACTTACAGGGTGCCCCAAAATTCAAGAACTTCTCGGAACATGCAATATCCTGATACAAAAAGACATCAAAAAGTCCTTTACCGTTTAGAGATCCGTGGCTTCGTTGTCGAGATATTAACAGTTGAATATTCGCGGTTTAAAGCCGAAGCAGCTGAGCGCAGAGTGATGACTCCTCGCACGCACACGCAGGAGGCGCGTGTGGATGCAGGTTTACACACACACAGTTGAACCGACCGCGCTGGTTACAGTGTCACTTACGATGACTTTTTTTTAAATTAAAACATTTGGACCGAGACGCCCGCTGATTTATTTCCTTTTGGTGTGGTAAATATTGTGCAAAATTTTAATTCGATCAAACAACACTAAACCCTGCCTCAAGAGGCTCAAAGTTTCGAACAAAACTGCGCTCTTGCAAACAGCTGGTTTTTAAATGTGCAACCCTGTATGTAAACAAATGTGTGATGATCCTAGAGTTGGAACTATCGATTACACTGTTCAACAACCATTTTGATTTGTAACATTCAATAGCCGTTTCTTATAGATTTTTGTGTGCTGAAAACGAATCCGCAAACCGTTTGTTGTCTTTATCCTTAGTTTTCGAGAAATTCAATTTTGAAAAAAGATGCAAATTTTCAACTTTGAACATCTTTTGAGTTCAAATAGTAATAGGTATTCGGTTGCTTAAGCCGTTAAATTATTCTATGAACTCGCGCGAATACAACGATATAAGTTATTATTGAATAAAGATCAGATTTAAATATGTTTAAACAACAATTAAAGGGAACCAATTTTGGCAGATATCTTTCTGTATATTTCCAAAACTAAGGGTCTAGGAGAAGATGTCATTGCTCCACACGATGCAGCAGACATTTTTCCTGTGGAAAACATCAACAAAAGTGGTAAAACACCTTCTGTTTTCAATACAGAAACGAAAGAGTTTGGCAAAACGTGCGCGCGGACAATGGTAGTCACGCGCGGTAAGGGGGTAGTCGACTATTTCAGCTTCAAAAAATCGATTTTTTACTGATTCTGAAAATCTTAGCCTTTATGAACATTTTAAACAAAATTTCATGAAGAAATTCAAATAATTGTAGAAGTTATAGTAGCGAACGCAAGTGCACCGTAGAGCAACAGCCTCGCAGAGCGGTATTGACATATGGAACTTAACTTTGACGCCGTTTTTCTCGAAACACCATTTTCAGATACAGTGTACATTATAACTCTTGAACCAATGAATATTTTCACCTGAAATTTTTACTGGACACCCCAAAACATTTTGCTCTCAGATGATTGGCTTACCTGAATCGATATACACCACCGGCAGCGCTGCGCCGTTTATACATTCCGACGATTATTTTTTTGCAATTACTCGAAAACGTGCCCACAATAGATTGTGAAAAGCACGGCTACAACGATTATTTGGTATCAAAGTAATTTAGCGTCAAAGAAACTAACGTTTTGACGTATCCAATAGTGCACTACCCCCTTATGCTATTCTGTGATGCTGGGCGGCAGTGGACACGCTCACCACCATTGACTACTACTATAAGCAGCGGCTATTGAATGTCACAAATCAGGAAAAAAGTTAAATTTTGTTGGACAGTGTTATCGATATCGTATCGATAACTTATTGATACTTAACGATATATGAATAATATCGTTAAAATATCGTTAAATAGTGGAAGAATGAAAGTGGTACAAGTTTTCCATTTCTACAGTCTTTGGATTATGGCGGTAAAATATTTATTTATTCCAGCAACCTCTGTTCCAAGCAAACGATTATTTTCTAATGATGAACAAAAAAAATTTAAAAAAGTTTACAATATTTCGTAACTTTAAGCTTCTTGAGGCGGGGTTCAGAATGATCTGATTGTGACGAAATTTGGCATACTTAAGGTTGAGTTTCCTAGCCGCGTCCAGCGGCCGCGGCCGGCAACCGCGGCTGGTAGCCCTTGGCGGCGGCCAAACTTCGGCCGCGCAGCGTCCAGAGTCCCACTTTGATTCGAGCGCACTTGAAAGGGTCTACGGCCGAGGATTTATACCTGCTTCAGAAATAAAATATTTTTTTTTTCTTTATCGTTTCGATATGGAAGTGACACCAATGGATTCCTTATGTTTTTCCGATGAAAATCATATGAAATTTCCTGTAAATCGGACTATTATTAACGAAGACAACTTGAAACGATATAAATTTATCTTTCATGGAATTTCCTTCATGTGGTCCGAATTACGTCGTTCGTGGTGTCAGTTTCATCGGCGAAACATAAAGAATTCATTGACGTCTTTTTTGCAAAGATCTGATGGGACATGCGGAAATCCTGGACATTTCTGACTTTTTAATGATATTCGAACCCTTTCAAGGGTCGAAACTCATAAAATTCGGTGAGGCACTGCGAGGGTTTAACCTTGTCACGGGGTACCATGCGGCATCTAAAGAGATGTGTCAAAGGACAGACGCCGCTGGAGAATCGCCCTGTATGTAGTATTAGAGTAAAATACAACCTGCTATGACATCCAACTAAATAAATTCTACACCAAGAAGGCTCGAAGCTATTATAAAATCAAAACGCAATCCCACAAATTATTAAAACAAATTGTTAATCCAAAAAGTTAATCAGGCTGATCGACCAAGCGTCCGACCTGAGTCACGGTTTATGACCATATTGTCCCACGAGATGGCGCGGCGGTTAATAGCAGTACCTACGTCCGGGTCCGAACCCATCATACGTACTACCCACCGACAGAGCAATATACGGATTAACTCATTGTGAGACTGAAGAATGCCTTAAATTATTAAAGACGGCACTACCTTCTTGACTCCCCTTTAGAAATGCTGGCAAACAGATGTTGTCGAAACGTTCTTGGCCGCTGGCCGCCGCCGCCGCCGGACGCGGCTAGGAAACTCAACCTTTACTTAGCACACCAAAAGGAATAAAATTAGCATGCGTCCCAACATTTTATCGCACCTTCAATTCTAAGGGACATCCTAGCACTGGTTCATTTTCGCAGTTTGAAACTAAACTCCACGGTCTGGAAGTTCCACCGCTAATATTCAACCACGGTGTAATAGACAGGTGTTCCGACTCAGTACCTTTACCCCAGCGATTTTATGTGCCGATTTCTGTGTGGTTCCTCCGGCCGTCGCGAGCGGCGTCGTGATAAGAAATCCATATACTCACGCATTTATGTGATTGTAGTAGTAGAGTCGTATTATGCGCAAAAAGTCAGCCTTTTCTCCTTGATCGCCAATCTAGCAGCCGTTAGAAGAACTAGGGCGAAAAAGTCACACAATCGGAACAGGAGTCGGAACACTTGTCCATTACACCTTGTATTCAACTGTTAATATCTCGAGAACGAAGCCCCGGATCCCAAAACAGTAAAAGACTTTTCAATGTCTTTGGGAATCAGGACATTGCATGCACCGGGATGTCTCTGAATTTGGAGGCACCCTGTATATGGAGAATATTATTCGATAATATGAATTTCAGATCTCAAGTGTGCGTAGCCACTCCTCTTTATCGCCGTATACCAGGAATGAGCGATTGGTGTCAGACTAATTGTCTTCGGTACCCACCAAATTGTCCAGCAGCTATCTGCCAATGCCCGTAAGTTAATATAAGTACTTATATCTCCTAATTGTGAATAGCAATTGATTTTTCATCTATTAAAAATCATTAGTTTGTACATTTAAAGAGAAGTTTACAGTAGTGGAGGTACTGATTTCAGTAAACATTAGTTTGGTGTACGTAATATAAAAATGAAAAAATACATGTCCATGTGTTTTTATCAGTATGGACTATCTCTAATAATATTCAATGTTAAAACAATGCGCTAAAAAGTAAAAAATAATTTTGTTCCTTATTTAATCTACGGCTCTCAATATTTTTATGTCGGCGCATCATCATTTGCACTGTGTAAATATGGTGCTGACTTAAAAAAATTGAGAGTCGTAGATTAAATAAGGAACAAAATTATTTTTTACTTTTTAGCGCATTTCTATTTTTTTGAAGTCGGTTTTAATTTTGTTTTAAATTTGTTTATTTTGTACTTTTTAGTAATTTAAGTTATATAACTATATTTGTTTAAATAATATAATATATAATATATATTATAATATAAATATAACATGATATACAATGTATATATTATAATATATAATATATATTATAATATAAATATAACATGATATACAATGTATATATTATAATATAATAAATATAATATAATATTACAACGTAGAGGGCACACGATTCCGAGCGATCATTTTCGCTCCTTTCTTGCCGATGGCGAGAGCAAGATGGAACGAGAGCGAATCAGAGGGACTGAAAGCGAGCAAGACACGGTACAAGACAGAAGACGCGTTGATATTTTGTCGCGCTCTGTTTTTCGGTCGCCTGATACTCCGTCCTTTGCCTGCCCGCGCATACAATGTATTATAATGAAACAGATTACATATTTTTTGGTGTAACATCAAAACTACTTGACCGATTTTGATAATTCTTTTTCCGTGCCCTAACTTGATTGAAGCCAAACTAAATGCAATAAGTTTCAACAACATCGGTTCAGTAGTTACGGAGAAATTCGTGGACAAACATAATACGTGTAACATACATACAAACACCTCGAACTGAGAACCTTTTTCTTTTTGAAGTCGTTTAAAAATAGTCAGCTGAATGTACTACTACTAGATTTAAAATAATAATAATCAGCGTTATACGATATTAAGTGCTGATTGGGAAGCGTAATAGTATTGTATGGTGAACTTAATGTGATATGGGATAAAATATCTTCACTTTACTTGTATTACAAGAATATTTATTTTATATATATATACAGGGTGTCCCACTAAGGAGTGGACAGCGCGATATCTCCTAAAGTATTGTCGATAAAAATATAAAAAAAATAGGGAATTGCATGGTTCGAGGGGGCCCATTTATTAGCGCGAACGAAATTTGTTTCCGATTATTATTTTAAAAGATACGATGGTCAAGTTCGGTTTTTCAAATGGAACTATTTTTTTTGAACACCTGAGTTGATAGTGCGTTCCAAGACAAATTCAATAAGCTTTAATGTATACACTTTATTTCCACTGGTTTTTAAGATATTGCGCTTGCAAATTTACTGATTTTCACTGCAAGAAACCCCTCTGGAATGGGAAAAACCGGGGGCTGTCTTACTGACGCCACGGGTGGCACTGCCTGTTGAAATGGATACTTACCTGCCAAAGGTCTACGCCAGAAATGGCAGGCCCAAAGGCTGGACAATCCTTTTCCGTCATAAATGCTACTTAGGTAGGTACATCTGCGGTATCGAGAAGCGCATCGTTACTTTTATTTCGCACTTGCTTCTACGCTCGGATGGCCGGTTCTTTTGTGAGGGATGCAAGTTGGATTGGTTCTGATACAATCTGCTCCCTATGGTTGAAATTTAGTCTAGCAACTTTCACTCCTCCTAACCTAACCAATCCAACTTGCATCCCTCCCAAAAGAACCGGCCATCCGAGCGTAGAAGCAAGTGCGAAATAAAAGTAACGATGCGCTTCTCGATACCGCAGATGTACCTACCTAAGTAGCATTTCTGACGGAAAAGAATTGTCCAGCCTTTGGGCCTGCCATTTCTGGCGTAGACCTTTGGCAGGTAAGTATCCATTTCAACAGGCAGTGCCACCCGTGGCGTCAGTAAGACCGCCCCCGGTTTTTGCCATTTCAGAGGGGTTTCTTGCAGTGAAAATCAGTAAATTTGCAAGCGCAATATCTTAAAAACCAGTGGAAATAAAGTGTATACATTAAAGCTTATTGAATTTGTCTTGGAACGCACTATCAACTCAGGTGTTCAAAAAAAATAGTTCCATTTGAAAAACCGAACTTGACCATCGTATCTTTTAAAATAATAATCGGAAACAAATTTCGTTCGCGCTAATAAATGGGCCCCCTCGAACCATGCAATTCCCTATTTTTTTTATATTTTTATTGACAATACTTTAGGAGATATCGCGCTGTCCACTCCTTAGTGGGACACCCTATATATACACGTGGACGCGGTTGAAACAAAAGAGAAAACAAAAAGGTTTAATAATAATTCAGACGTAGAAGAATACTCTTTCAATCTGACGCAATATATATGCCGCTTACGACTTGATACAAAAAAAACTCTTATATATATATAGAAAAGGAACTCTCTTATTTTGGTATAGAACGGGTCTGTCTCTGATCCCAGCTGCTAGGTGGCCGCACTTATTTGTACATTTAGGTTTTTCTTCAACATAATGTGAACTAATCGGGAGAGCCATCTTCTCTACTTCCTTCTACTAATACCGAACAAACCATTCAGCCGATTCCCGGCAATCAAGAGTAACGACGCTGACGTGTGGGATGAATTGGATGTATCCATTGATAAAGAGTCAAAGTGTATATTTGTACATTTTCTCTTATCAATTACAATTACATACTATCTCTACGGTAACACTAGAAAAGTCAATACTTATTATACAGGGTGTCCCAAAAATGGTGCAGTTCCTTGAAAGGGGTCACTCAGGGGGTAATTTGGAACAACTTTTTCCTTAGCGAAAATATTGTCCGAAGCTTCGTTAACGAGATATTAACAAAAACCCCCAACCAATCAGAGCGCGCGCCTTCCGCCCGAGCTCCCGCGGTAGTCTTGGCTACGCGGTAGGCAGCTGCGCTTGTACTACGAACGTACGAACAAGCAAGTCGGCATGCATCGAAGGAAACCGCGTTACACTGTTTCTTTTTTTTTAAAGCAGAATCTTAAATTATAATTATTTCAAGTGAGAGGACAAGAAATAAGTAAAGTTCGTTTTCGAATAACGCATAAACAAAAGGTAATGAAACAAAAAATGTACGACAAGTGATCATAATTCGTTATTGAGGTAAAAATCCGTAGTTTAATTACGGCCAACATAACTAAATTTAAAAAATAATATTTGGTGTATGAATAAAGTCTTTCAGACTGGATTTATATAATCGGTATAAAGCAACCGAATTTCTATCGCAGTGATATTCGTAAGCTACCAGAAAAATGGCAAAAGGTAATTAACAATAATGGAAATTATTTCGATGGTTGAGTTGTTTTCATACTTTTTAAATCAAACTGTTATTGAACCCTAAAATCGAACAGAATTTATTTCTACACCTAATAATCACTAATAAATTAAATAACACTCACCCCTACGGGCATTCCTTTCCTTCCTTTTCGGAAACCTGTGTCACTAAGTAGGTCACTGTGCCGATCGTGGTTATCGGTGGACGAAAAGATTTATGGTAGGGTTGCGCCCAGTGCTCAGCTGATCGCAGGTATACGACACCACCCGAAGGTAAAGATCGCAACGTCAAGTGCGTCCCGGTTAATGTACCGAATATTCATTTCACTGCACGGCCACTAACACTAATCACTTAATTTACTTTTCATGGAGCGGAGACTTCCGTTTCCGGTCACGTTGGGTGAAAGGAGTGCGAATTGTGAGTGGTATAGTGGTGTAGGGTAACTGTGGAGAGAAAGTGAAAG
Source organism: Andrena cerasifolii (assembly GCF_050908995.1). Lineage (NCBI taxonomy): Eukaryota > Metazoa > Arthropoda > Insecta > Hymenoptera > Andrenidae > Andrena > Andrena cerasifolii. The sequence goes on along the minus strand of NC_135125.1, from coordinate 1,462,880 downwards.
GGAGAGTAGAGCGCGAGTGTAGAGGTGGAGGGAGAGGTGTGGAAGAGACAGGGATAAGAGGGAAAGGGCTGGGAGTGAGGGTGAAAGGGATATAGAAGGGAGAAGAGAAGGTTTGGAGGTTAGGTGTCAGAGGTGAGAGAAGAGTGGCGGGAAAGGACTAGGAGAAGTGACAGGGGTGACACCTGTCGGAGAGGACAGGAGGTAACGGTGCTGGTAGAGAAGGCGGGAAGTTTTGAAAGGGGGATAAGGAGAGAAGAGAATGTTTAAAGGGAAGATCGGCGGGAATGTGGCTGGGGGGACCGGGGGAGAAGGGCAGGTGGGTGGAGAAGGGAGGAAAGGTGTGGGGAAAGAAATGGGGAGCGGAATGTTAAAGGAAAGGACTAGGAAGGACAGTGGCAGTAGTGTGGGGAGCAGTGTGGGGAGCTTAGAGAGTGGTGGGGGAAAAAGAGAGAAAGGGAGGAGGAGGTGGGGAGCGTAGAGAGAGAGGGGAGGGGAGGGTTTAAGAAGAGCGGAAAAACGGAAAGGTCACCAATAAAAGGGTATAAAAAGGGGGAGGAGCAGGGGGAGGGGGAATGGAAGGAGTGATGATGGAGTTAATAAGGGAGATAAGGGAGATGAAAGAGGTGATGAGGAAAGAAAGGGAGGAAAGAAGAAGGGTGGAGGAGGAGTGGAGAGGGGAAAGAAGGAAGTGGGAGCAGTGGATGAGGGAAGAGAAGGCGAGGAGGGAAGGTATTGAGGAAAAGTTTGAAAAGTTAGAAGGAAGGGACAGAAGGATAGTGGAAGTGATGAAGAAGATAGAAAGCTGGGAGAAGGGAGGAGGACAGGGTAAGGAGGGGGTGGAGGAGGGTCAGGTGGAGGAATGGAAGCTGAGGCTGAGAAAGCTGGAAGTAAAGCAGGATAGAAAGGAGAGAGAGGGAAGGAGGAATAACGTTGTAATAAGGGGATTGAGGTGGGAGGGAGGAGAGGTGGAGGAGGGAGTGAAGAAGCTGTGGGAGAGTATGGGGCTGGAGGGGGTGGGTATGAAAGAAGTGGCAAGGATAGGAAGAGTGGGAGAGGATGGACGAGGAATGGTGATAGTGAAGTTGGCGGGAAGGGAGGAGAAGAGGAAAGTAATGGAGGGGAGGAAAAAGTTGAAGGACGGGAAGGAGAGGATTGAGGACGACCTCACGGAGGAGGAGAGGAGAGGGAAGTGGAAGATAGAAAGAGGGGCAGAGGGGGAGAGGAGGAGGGGGATGAATGTGCAGGTAGGATACATGAAAATGTGGGTGAATGGGAGGATGAGGAGGTGGGATGAAATAGGCGAGAAATGGATGGAAGAGCAGGGAAACGGGAAGGGGGGAAAGGAGGGGGGGAGAAAGACTAAGAGGTGGAGGGGAAATGGCAAGGGAAGGAAGATATAAGGTGGCCTTTTGGAATGTGGCGGGGGTGAAGAATAAGGATGTGGAGTTCCGGAAGGGTTTGGAAGAATGGGATGTGATGGTGTTATGCGAGACGTGGGTAGAGGAAAGAGACTCGGAGAGGGTGAGAAACAAGTTGCCAAATGGGTATGTGTGGGAGAAGCAGTGGGCAAAGAGAGAGAGTAAGAGAGGGAGGGCAATGGGGGGAATGATAATAGGGGTCAGGAAGGGACTAGAAATAAGGGAGGAAGACGGGGGGGGGAGAAGGAGGGGATAATGATGAAGAAGGTGAAGATGGGGGGGGAGTGGTGGAGAGTGGTGGGAGTGTACGTGAATAAGGACTTACAGAGGAAGCTGGAGGAGTTAAAGGAGTGGGTAGAAGGGAGAGAGGAGGGAGTGAGGGTGGTGATAGGGGGAGATTTTAACGCCAGGACGGGGAGCGAAGGGGGGGAGACTTGGGGGGGAGATGAGGAAGAGAGGGGATTGGAAAGTAGGAGGTCGAAGGACGGAGAGGTGAATGGTGAGGGGAGGAGGATGTGTAGCTTCCTGGAGGAGAGGGGGTGGGGGATATTGAATGGAAGCATGGAGGGGGACGAGGAGGGGGAGTGGACATACACAGGAGGAAGAGGGAACACGGTCATTGACTATGTTTTGGGGAATGAGGACACGAGGGAGAGGGTGGAGAGATTGGAAGTGGCTGAAAGGGTGGATTCGGATCATCACCCAGTGGTAGTATGGCTGGAGGGGGAAGGTAGGGAGGGGTTGGGGGGGAGAAAAAGGGGCCAGGAAGAGGGTCAGCAAGGGGGAACTGGACAGAAAAGGGGAGAGAGGAGTTCATTAGGTTATTCGGTAAGAGAGAGGGAGGGATCAGGGGAATAAAGGAAGAATGGAGGGAGTTGAGGGATAGGATAAAAGGGGTGATAGGGAAGGTGGGGCAAGGAGGGGAGAGGGGAGGACGGAAGGGGTGGTGGGATAAGGAGTGTAGGGAGGAGAAAGGGGAGATAAGAAGGGAGTTGAGGCGATGGAGGAGGGAGGGTGGAGATGGGAAAGAGTATAGGAGAAGGAAAAAGGAGTATAAGCTTATGTGTGAGGGGAAAAAGAAGATGGAGGTGGAAAGTTGGGAGAAGGAGGTGGAGGGGGTGAAGACAGAAGGGCAGGTGTGGAAAATAGTGAATAGTGAGAGGAGAAAAAGGAGGAGGGTGGAGGAGGGGATAAAAATGGAGGAGTGGGAGGACTATTTTAGGGGGTTATTGGGAGGAGTAGAGTGGAGGGTGAGAAAAGGGGGGGAAAGAAGGAGGGGGGAGGACGAGGAGGGGGAGTTAAGTAAGGAGGAGGTGAGAAGGGTGGTGAGGAAATTGAAGGATGGGAAGGCAGGAGGGGGGGATGGTATAGTAAACGAGGTGTGGAAGTATGGGGGGGAAGAGGTGCAGGAGTGGCTTTGGGATATCTGTAACAGGGTGTGGATGGGGTTAGGGATGGGTGGAGGAATGGAAGGAAGGGGTGGTGGTTCCGGTGGTTAAGAAAGGGACCGGAAAGAGGGTGGAAGAGTATAGGGGGGTGACGCTAACGCAGACGGCGTACAAAGTGTACGCTTCTGTGTTGGCGGAGAGGTTGAGAGAGGAGGTGGAGGGGAAGAAGTTGTTGCCACCGAGTCAGGCCGGCTTTAGGAGGGGAAGGGGTTGTATAGATATCTATGTATTAAATTATTTGATAAATAGACAGGTGACAAGGAAGGGCAGAAGGATGATAGTGTTCTTCATCGACCTAAAGGCGGCCTTTGACTCGGTGGACAGGGAGGTATTAGTGAAGGCGATGAGGAAGAGGGGAGTGAGAGAGGGACTGGTAGAGAGATGCGAGGAGGTACTGAAGGAAACGGTGTGTAGGGTGAAGGTGGGAGACGAGATGGGGAGGGAGTTCTGGACTGCTAGGGGAGTAAGGCAGGGTTGCCCACTGAGCCCGAGCTTGTTTACGCTGCTTTTGGCGGACTTAGATGAGGAGCTAGAAAAGGGTGGTTGGGGAGGGGTGAGATTGGGGGGGAAAAAGGTGTATACGTTGGCGTATGCCGACGATGTAGCGGTGGTGGCGGAGGATGAGGAGGGTATGAAGGGCATGATGGCGAGGTTGCAAAAATACATGGACGAAAAAGGGCTACAACTCAATGTAGGAAAATCAAAAATAATGAGGTGTAGGAAAGGGGGGGGGGGAGGTGGAGGAAGGTGGCTTGGAGGTGGAAAGGTAAGGAGGTAGAGGAGGTGAGGGAATTTCAGTATCTGGGTTATACCGTGATGGCGAATGGGGGGCAGGAGCCCCTTGTAAGGGATAGGGTCAGGAAAGCGGTGGCGGTGATGGGGCAGGTGTGGGGTATTGGGAAGAGGAAGTTTGGGAAGGATTGGGGGAGAAGGGTATGGTTATATGATAGATTGGTGTGGGCGATGGTGGGGTATGGAGTGGAGATATGGGGATGGAAGGAAAGGGACAGGGTGGAAGGGTTGCAGGAGAGATACTTGAAATGGGTGTTAGGGGTGGATTGGTACACACCGGGGTATTTGGTAAGGAAGGAGCTGCAGCGGGGCATGATGAGGGGAAGGGCGGGGATGAGGGCGTGGACGTATGAGAGGAAGTTGGAGGAGGGACAAGGGGGAGAACTGGCGAGGGAATGTTGGGAAGAGATAAAGGGTAGGGCGAGAAGGGGAAAGGTGCTGGGGGGATGGGAGGAGGAGAGGAAAGGGTTTTTTGAGGAGAGGGGGTGGACAGTGGGGGATGTGGAACGGGTGAGGGAAAAGGGGGAATTGAGGGGGGAAGAGTTGGTCTGTAGGGGAAGGAGGTTGGAGGAGGCGAATAGATGGGAGAGGATTAGGGAATCAAAATACAATAGGTGGTATGGAATGGTAAAAGGGGTGGGGATGCCGGGGTATTTGAAGAGGGGGTGGGGTGAAAGCAGGTGGAGGCGAGTGGCAAGATTTAGGCTGGGGAATGAGATGAGGGGAGGGAGGTACTGGGGGGATGAGGAGGAGAGGAAGTGCAGGGTGTGTGGATGGGAGTCAGAGACATGGGAACATGTGTGGGAGGTGTGTGCGGACTGGGGGGAGGGGAGGGGGTGGCAAGAAGTAGTAAGGGAGGTGTTGAGTGACGAAGGAGGTGGGGAGGACTGGATGAGGAGGGTGGAAGAAAGAAGGGGGGGTGGAGTGGATGAATGGAAGATTAAGGAATGAGAGTGACAGGAGGCGAGCGGAAGCGGGAGTCGGATGGTAGGGAAGGAAGAGGGGAGGAGGAGGGAGGGGCGGGCGAGGCGTGCGTGCGTGCGTGGCGGGGGCGAGAGAGCGAGCGGGCGAGCGGAATAAGTTGAAGTAGATTTAAGAGCGGATAGTTAATAAGGTTTTGTAGATGTAAGTGTGTAAGAGGATTGTAAACCCCGAGGGGACGCAATAAAGACTACTACTACTTTTCATGGAGCGTGTTGTTCCTACGTCGTAAAATTGGTGGCCCTGAAAGGGGCCGATTACTATTAGTTGTGCAGTTGCTCGATGTGACCACCCTCAGCGTCTATGCATGCCTTGCGGCATCATTGACTCCGTTGAGAATAATCTTGACGCCAAACGCCAAATCGTACCCTCGTTGGTGGTTTAGATGTGCGGGTATTCCCGTGCAAACGCTCGCACAGTAGCACTTGCTTCCCCGTTGTTCCGGGCGTACACCCAGAACATCGCGTAACATTCTTGAGCGGAGAACATTTCTGGGACGAGATTGCTAGCTGACTGACAGGATTTTTTCCAAGCAACTTCCTCTACCCCCAAGTAGTTTCTCTCGTTCCATTATGGGTTAACTCCCACCAGAACAAGAGGCTTTAGGTAAAAAGAAGCCAGCACATTTTCGAAACACACGTTCTTTGCAGATGTGCAACGAACGACCCATCCTACACTTTCACCTAAGTCCGCGCTCCGTTCTCTTACTGCCAATGGCCCACCAGTATAAACACACGCTTGAATTTCAAAACAAAAGCACGCGACGACGTATTCCGTGCGAGAGAAGGTCGGCTTTGGAGAGGAGATATTGCTGTGAAGAGGGCCTCTTCAAGACAGTGGCCGTCTCAGAGGGATACAGGACAGATTGGTTAGATTAGGACCAATCGGACGCGTCCTTTTGTTTTGAAATTCGAGCACGTGCTTATACTCGAGAGATAAGGGTCCTGCCTTTAATTGGAAGGAAGGACGAAGCAGATGAGACTACGCGCAGTCAGCGAGTTACCCCCTTTCTTCCTGTGTCTCTCCGCGAGACGTATTTAAAATTAATCAGGCTGGCCGGCCAAAGCATTTCGCCAAGGCTGCGGTTTATGACCGTATTGTCCTGCGAGTCGCCGGTAGAGAACGATTAGTTTTGGGTAATTTATGGCTTAGCTGGTTCCGCCTCGTAGCAGACGTGAACTCAGGGTATCGGAAAACGGAAACAGGAATGGTATGCCTTTTCTTCTTTATAGCAACTCGAACACTTTCTGTTTCTCTTCTCTTCGGGCCCTTTTGAACCGAAACACGCGGTGTCTGCTGTCTATCTCGAAGCAACGGGTACATTGGCAGTAAGAGAACGGAGCGCGGACTTAGGTGAAAGTGTAGGATGGGTCGTTCGTTGCACATCTGCAAAGAACGTGTGTTTCGAAAATGTGCTGGCTTCTTTTTACCTAAAGCCTCTTGTTCTGGTGGGAGTTAACCCATAATGGAACGAGAGAAACTACTTGGGGGTAGAGGAAGTTGCTTGGAAAAAATCCTGTCAGTCAGCTAGCAATCTCGTCCCAGAAATGTTCTCCGCTCAAGAATGTTACGCGATGTTTTGGGTGTACGCCCGGAACAACGGGGAAGCAAGTGCTACTGTGCGAGCGTTTGCACGGGAATACCCGCACATCTAAACCCCCAACGAGGGTACGATTTGGCGTATGGCGTCAAGATTATTCTCAACGGAGTCAATGATGCCGCAAGGCATGCATAGACGCTGAGGGTGGTCACATCGAGCAACTGCACAACTAATAGTAATCGGCCCCTTTCAGGGCCACCAATTTTATAACGTAGGAACAACACGCTCCATGAAAAGTAAATTAAGTGATTAGTGTTAGTGGCCGTGCAGTGAAGTGAATATTCGGTACATTAACCCAGACGCACTTGACGTTGCGATCCTTACCTTTGGGTGGTGTCGTATACCTGCCATCAGCTGAGCACTGGGCGCGACCCTACCATAAATCTTTTCGTCCACCGATGACCAGGATCGACACAGTGACCTACATAGTTTCCGAAAAGAAAGGAAAGGAATGCCCGTAGGGGTGAGTGTTATTTAATTTATTAGTGATTATTAGGTGTAGAAATAAATTCTGTTCGATTTTAGGGTTCAATAACAGTTTGATTTAAAAAAAAAATAATAAAAACAACTCAATCATCGAAATAATTTCCATTATTGTTAATTACCTTTTGCCATTTTTCTGGTAGCTTACGAATATCACTGCGATAGAAATTCGGTTGCTTTATACCGATTATGTAAATCCAGTCTGAAAGAATTTATTCATACACCTAATATTATTTTTTAAATTTAGTTATGTTGGCCGTGATTAAACTACGGATTTTTACCTCTATAACGAATTATGATCACTTGTACATTTTTTGTTACATTACCTTTTCGTTTATGCCTTATTTGAAAATGAAATTTTCGTATTTCTTGTCCTCTCACTTCAAACAATTATTATTTAAAAACTGTGTAACGCGGTTTCCTTCGATACATGCCGACTTGCTTGTTCGTACCTTCGTAGTACACGCGCAGCCGCCTACCGCGTAGCCAACGCTACAACGGGAGCTCGGGCGGAAGGCGCGCGCTCTGATTGGTTGGGGGTTTTTGTTAATATCTCGTTAACGAAGCTTCGGACAATATTTTCGTTAAGGAAAAAGTTGTTTCAAATCACCCCGTGAATCACCCCTTTCAAGGAACTGCGACATTTTTGGGACACCCTGTATAAATTCAAGATGCGCGAAAATCAATGCACATTGCACAACCACGTGCGCGTCACTCGCGGCGATCTACAATCGATTCTAAGCGTGAGATGATACGCGCGCGAGCCTGTGTAATGAGAACTGAGATCTCTCCTTTATATCGAATGTAACATTTGTGAGAAGAGTCCACAAGGTGAGAACCTTGAATCGACACGCGACACGTCGTTAACTACACACTGTGCGAATAAGAGAGCGAACAAGTATTCGTTCGTGCGTCGTCCAAAACGTTCTCGTAACCGATCGAAATGGCGCGCTGATTGGCTCATCGATTGTAGATCCGCCGTAACTTCCGCTGTCTGGGAGGTGCTGCGATGAGAATGAGTGTGGTGACTTTGGGAACTAATGCATTCCCAAACAGTTTTAATGGTTTAACAGACCGATTTATTCAAGTAACAACGTATAAACTACATGATGAAATCGATAGTTACAATGAAGAACAGAATAAAAGAAAACGTATCTCGCTCACTCGATATCTCGGTTGCGTCTGAACAGAGCCGATCGGAAGTCGAGCGGTCACGGCTCGCAGCGGTGTCAAACGTGTCACGCATTCATCGCGCGCGCAATATAAATGTGTGACAAACATCCATCATGAATAAAAACTGATAAGTAGTAATTATATATTTTATAAACTAATGCAGAAAATCAGCATTAAGTTTTACAAATAATAATTTCTGGAAATCGGGAATCTGAGGTCGAAATTGAAAAAAAAAACAAAATGGCGCACGCATATATCAGACAAACATTAGATATGATCTAAACTTGGTTTCCTAGAGTTTTCGAGATCGCTCATTTCGAGTCATAAGTAAAAATTGCAAAAAATATTTGTAATCTTTCAAAAACAAAACTATTTTAAATGTTGAAAGATTTTTATTTCAAAACTTAATATTTTTTATTTTCCTTTCTTTAATTTAAAAAAAAATTAATATTAAGATAATTTTTTTTAGGGCCTTTCTGGTTTTTGCACTTTCGACCTTAGATTCGTAATCAGCGACTGCGAAAACTTGAGAATACTTATTTTTGTATAAATCAAAGGTCACCTTCCTCTTGTGACCGGGTTTTCTTCATTTCCAGAAATTATTATTTGAAAAATTTAATACTGATTTTACGCATTAGTTAATAAAATGTATAATTACTACTATTACCGGCCGAAAGAAGATCCCCAAGAGGCGGGCTCGGGCGATACAGTCCGTCGCTATGACGATTGGTCGAATCACCTATTTGGGCACACTTTTAAAGACGCGGCACACGTATTTTGGTTATTGCCTGAAGTAGGCACATACATTGTCGCACCGCGTGACGAAGAGAGCGAACAAAACACATCGAGATTGAGTGGAATAGAGCGATCTGACCGACGAGCGCCAAAGCAATAGCGTAGGCATCTCAGACGGTTAACCATTAATATATAATAACAAAAAAATTTCCTTATTTTTCACAATATATTCAGAAAAGTATTATCATTGGTTTGGTTAGATTTTTCTGATTAAAATAAGCCCAAACGCAATCTCGCACAGATTGTTTTTAATTGACATCATGATAAAAAAAGTTAAGTTTAACATCGTATTATTAAAATCATTTAATATTTTATCATATTTCATTGAGGCTCATTTTTATCAGCATCAACTCTAAGTACATAATTACAGTTCTTAATAACAAGTATAAATTTAAAATTAAAAATTAATATAATTTTCATGCGTTCTTACCCTATAAATCTTCTGAGCTACTGCTGCTGCTGCCGTCGCTGTCATCCAATTCGTTGTTTTCAAAATTGAATTCCGTATTTTCTATTATTCGATCGTTCGTCCAATATTCCTGTTCTATTTTCTCTACATGACTACAAAAGTTCTCCCACTGGTTCTGTGTAATTTCACTCAGAGCTTCCCGAGTAAATGTTTCCAAACCATCTTTTAAAATTATCGACGACGGCTATTGCTTTTTGTCGGTGGTTTATTTTCTTGCACGGAATGGTACGGGGCATTGTCCTTTCGCGTATCGCCGCCAACAATTTTGGAGCACTTGGCACAACTTTGTTTTCCACATTGGACTGAGCTGGACGAGAACACTTGATTTTGTTTCTCGTCCACGTTACCGTGGTTACACAGCTACAGTTTTTGGCGAAAACTGATAGACTTTTTGCGTTTACTTCTTCATTGTTACGTGTAGTGTTAATGATAGAGTAAGTGCACTGCAACGTTAAACATTATACCGCCACATAAGAAAGGATACACAGTTCGTAGTGATGCGCGGAATATGGTGAGGAGGATTATAAAGAAATGTGAAGAGGAGCGTGATGCAGATAGGCCTCACCATCCAATGCGCCAACCTACTATTCGTGTCATGGATTATACTGGGTTATCAAAGAAAACAATTCGAAAAGGAAGTTCACAAATTCCAGAAGACACATTATTATCGTCACCGTGTAAAAAACGTCCGCGGGGCATTCTAAAAAAGTTTTACTGCTCCAATGAAGATAAGGCTCTCATAAGAAATGTTATTTATGAATTTTATGTGGAAAAAAAATTGTGCCAAGTGCTCCAAAATTGTTGGCTGCGATACGGAAAAAGATAGATTTTCCATGGAAAATAGATTCTCTTTGTAAATTATTAAAGTCTATGGGTTTTAATTGGAGGAAGAGCAATAGCATTCGAAAGGTCCTAATTGAAAGACCGAATATTGTGATTTGGAGAGAAAAATATTTAAAAGCGTTACGACATTATAGAAGTCAAAATAGGAACATTGTACATATGGACGAAACATGGGTCGACAACACCTTGTGTTTTAGCAAGTGTTGGAAGAGCGAGGATATGCTAGGAGTATTAAAAAATAATAGTTCTTCTCATCGGCTGATAATTGTCCATGCCGGTGGAAATTGTGCGGACCTTATTTTCAAATCCGGTACCACTACAGGAAAATACCATGGTCAAATGAATGCAGAAAATTTTGTCAAATGGATAGAACAAAAATTATTACCGAACATTCCGCATAATTCGGTAATTGTTATGGACAATGCCCCGTACCACTCCGTGCAAGAAAATAAACCGCCGACAAAAAGCAATAGGAAGGGCGATATTATAGACTGGCTAAAAAGAAACAAAATTCAATGTAGTGAAAAAATGACCAAATTTGAGTTAATACATCTGGTGCAAACAAATAAAAATGCCGAAAAAACATACAAAGTAGACGAGTTAATAAAATCACACGACCATAACGTACTGAGGCTGCAATTGAAGAGGAAGATTAGGAAAAGGAATCCGTCGTCGACAATTTCAAAAGATGATTTGCAAACATTCACTCGGGAAGTTCTGAGTGAAATTACACAGAACCAGTGGGAGAACTTTTGTAGGCATGTAGAAAAAATAGAACAGTAATATTGGACGAACGACCGAATAATAGAAGATACGGAATTCAATTTTGAAAACAGCGATTCGGATGACAGCGACGACAGCAACGGTACCAGCAGCAGCAGCAGCAGCAGCTCAGAAGATTTCTAGGGTAAGAACGCATGAAAATTATATTCATTTTTAATTTTAAAATTATACTTGTTATTAAGAACTGTAATTATGTACTTACAGATGAGGCTGATAAAAATAAGCCTCAATGAAATATGATAAAATATTAAATTTTTTTTATCATGATGTCAATTAAAAACAATCTGTGCGAGATTGCGTTTGGGCTTATTTTAATCAGAAAAATCTAACCAAACCAAAGATAATACTTTCCTAAATATATTGTGAAAAATAAGGAAATTTTTATGTTATTATATATTAATGGTTAACCGTTTATGTGTGTGTGTGTGTGTGTGTGTGTGTGTGTGAACATGAGATAGATAATCATTAGCAATAGCAAATAATATAAAATGCAATTAGCATTAGCAATAGACAATGATATAAGATACAATAAACATTAGCAATAGAAAATGAAATAAAATGCAATACGCATTAGCAATAGACAATGATATAAGATGCAATAAACATTAGCAATAGAAAATGAAATAAAATGCAATACGCATTAGCAATAGACAATGATATAAGATGCAATAAACATTAGCAATAGAAAATGAAATAAAATGCAATACGCATTAGCAATAGACAATGATATAAGATGCAATAAATATTAGCAATAGAAAATGATATAAAATGCAATACGCATTAGCAATACTTAGAAAATAATATAAATGGTGGTGATTTACACTGGTACGATAAGTAATAATAATCGCTTATTGTAGTTGCCGAAGATTAATGTCTCGTTGAGCGGAGTAACACTGACTTGAGTATTAATACTGAATAAATAAATGATCTTAATAGTTGCGTAATGAACTTGTACTGTTGCGGCCGAAACTCAGCGCGCCGCGTCGCGCTCGTTTAACCTTCGCTCTGTGCATAGGGGTCAAATTGACCCCAGTCGTTGTAATACGCGATGTAATAGGTTTTTGCACCTAATAAGTGTGCCAGGCAACTAGGATTGCCTCAACTAAGGTTTTACACACACATTCTTAAAAAAAATCGAAAAAATATTATCTATGACGTATCTACGATAGTTTTAAGCCAACCAAGCATATTTTGGTGCATTGGGGTCAAACTGACCCCAAATTTTGTTCATGCATTTTGTATCAAAATTTATATTATATATTTTCTTTTGTGGGAATATCCGAGTCGGGCACCCAGGCAGAGACGTATCGGGCTCTCCGCGATATGCGTTGCCGTTTGGATGACAAAATTTTGCTTCCACAATCATCTCACTTTAGTAAGTTATGTTCCGAAACCAAACAAGAATGTACTGTTACTATCCACTCTACACAATGATGATACTGTTGACCTCGCTTCAAATAAACCCAACATCATATTGGACTATAATAAAACAAAGGGAGGGGTTGACACACTTGACAAATTAGTTCGAACCTATACCTGCAAAAGAAAGACCAAGCGATGGCCAATTGTTTTATTTTTCAACATGATTGATATCGCAGGTATAGTAGCTTATAACTTGTACAAATGTGCCAATCCATAACTATTCATTGAGCGGAAACGCTCCGAACGTAAAATATATTTGAAGGAAATGGCTATGCAATTGGTAAAGGATCATATAACGAACCGATTATCGAACCCACAGGCATTGAAAAAAAATGTAAAAATCGCTATTCATCAAATAGGATATAATGTAAAAAACCTTAGCCGAATTTCAACAGCCGAAGGAACAGCGGCGAATACATCTGACAGTAAGCGACCACGCTGCAACAGTTGCCCACGATCGGCTGATAAGAAAACAGGAACACGATGCTATGTCTGTAATCAGCCATCTTGCGCAGCACATGTAAAAACCATCTGCATGAACTGTATCAATCAAGACATAATTGATTCGTTCGAAGAAGAAAGCAACGAAACCATGTCAGACGATGCTTCGGGTTAAATGTTTTATATACGTATAATACAATTTTAATTATCGTGTACCTTTTGAATAAAGTAAGCATTTCTTATGAATTCATAAAAATAAAATAAAAGGTCTGAAAATAAAAGTATTTTTTTTTAAAAAACTTTATAAAATATATGAAAATATATATGGGGTCAGATTGACCCCCGTGCACAGACCACGGAAAATTTACTATGCACAGAGTGAAGGTTAAATGTGCGTGTGAGAGCGCGTAAACATGATGACACACTGTCCGTTAGGACGGTTACGCGGTTTCCACGTATTCGCACGATCCTTTTTGTCGCCCAGCGACCCACGGTTTTGAACCTCTTTGAAAACGGCCCTTAGAGCCATCGCGCCCAGCGCCTTGTACATAGTTCTGTACAGATTTCTGTTCCGTGTTAACGTCGAGTTTTGTGAGTCGTGTTCGTTCGTATTGTATTTCTGTAGAGTGTTCGTGTTCGCTGTAAACGACGCCCACTTGGCCAATAAAACGTGCTGTCCCACCAAATCGTTGGATCTGGAGTGCATCCCTTCCCCGGCCATTACCAGTCGCGATCCGCACCGCCTCTCCCAGGCATACAAGGTTTATGTAAAAATGATGGTACACTTAAGTGGTTTGTACCAAAAATGAACTTGTATAATAAGTAGTTGTGCGATAAGTGATTGTACACTGAAGTGGTTTGTACCAAAAGTGAGCTCCGGGCGCTAGGTCTCTTGTATTTATATGGTGCTCCGGAATGTTAGGTATGAGGGGTATGCGCGGTATGCACCATGAGTCATGTGCAAAGTATGCGTTATATAATTGGAATGTAATGTGACTCATGTTCAAAATGGATGCGTTCAGCCGACCCGAACGCTGAGCAATCGGTGAGTGATTTGCCTAGATTTTATTTTGAACGCAACCGCTCACTTACCACCTTCTCAACATGTTTAGTAACCGGTCACCATTTTTTGTACCGGAAATAAACTACGGTACATTTGGGATCAGGGATCAGTTCAACAGTTTTTCAAGATGTCAAAATAATACAAGTACAAATAGTACAATTTATATTGGAGAATATACATATAAAAATGTTCTTTAAACAAATAATTAGTATATAGGGGAACTATAACTTCTGCATAATTTGCATTTCTAGATCTAACGCCGCGTTCTGTTATTAGTAAATCATTATTTGTGCAATGTTTTGCGTATTGTATAATAATCAGTACACTCCGTTAATGACTAACTAATGTAATGTATTTTACTGTCGTACAAACGTATGCTGCTCATGCCGGTTGCGGAGCTACTATTCCCCACTCTCTCAGATACCTTCGCGTCGCTAATAGGTACATAGTTCCCTACATTACCATCCATACATCAAAATTTGAAGGTTCTGTCAATTCCTCTACTAATATTTTGATTAAATTTAATTCCAACCCACTATCCAGACCAATTAATAATACTGGATCCATTTTTTTGATATTCCAGCCAGACATACACAGTGTCGTTCAGCAGATACTGATCACTGATCACTGGTGACCTCGTAACCGTTGTCTCACCGGTTTTGTTGGCTGAACGCAGCCAATATGCGTCGCAATTGGAATATCAGCGGTTCTTATTTGGGGCTCTGAAAAGGGGGTGGTACTCAACCCAATTGATAGATTTTTGGGTCTTTTGGTTGGGAAGTGGTAAGAGTGGCATTGATTTGGTGGGGTCTAGAGAGGGAGTGAGACCTGTTCTCGATTTAAGAGGGTTTTTGGGGAGTGAGCCGTGTTCTTGATTTAGGAGGTGTTTTGGGACGAGGAGCTTGTTTTAGGTTTAGATGTAAGGAAGGTGATCGTGCCACGTAGGGCAAAGAGGGGAAGGGGATTTCATACTTGACCATTGCGAGACGGGGAACGCTAAGGTACATCTCCTGGATGGCCCAGTGCTTGGGGAGGGATAAGAGTTGAGTTTTTAGGAATAATGGCGGAATCGTGGAGTGGTTTCTGCGGAAGACTGTAATTGAGACGCGCGAAAAATAGTGGTACGTCACGAAAACGTATAAATTATATTATTCATTGTTTATTTTTGATAGATACAAATTATTAGTAATATTAGTTAATAACAATTGATGATGGTCGAAAGTAACAAAAAGAAATCTACCGCGATCGATATTATTTACCGGTAACCAAAGAAAATCCCCTCAATCGATATTGGCTATAACGTAACCAAAACAATCTCGACATCGATAATGGTTATTCGTAACCAAAATAAATTCTCGTCATCGATAATGGTTATTCGTAACAAAAAATAATTTTGGTCGTCAATAATGGTTATTAGTGACTAAAACATATTTTCGTTTACAATAATGGTTATCAGTAACCAAAACAGAAACATCTTAATATTTTTTAATTACTTCATTTTTCCAAAAGTTTCTGCAGAATTTAATGACGATTGACTGCCATTTTAATAAAAATGAACCTGTTTTATCATTTTTTTCGAAAATATTTGAAAAATAACTGTTATTTTGGACCCCAGGTAAAAAATGTGTAGCATACCAAGCATGTTTCATTATACATATAAATATAAATTGGTATAAATTTATTTAAAAAACAATACAAGTTTGTACATATTGTTACGTATCGGCCCACATTCATTATGTTACATACTGGACCATAATCGTCAGCGACCAGTATAATGCGTTATACAAGTTACTGACAAACGATCTCAGCACTTTGCTGACCGATGTCCCAGAAACATGATATAAAAACGCGGCGAATCCGTTAATAATCGTTCAATCATACTTGTCATTTGAACAAATCAACGAAATGTTGAGATGCATTCTAAAACGGAGCACAGCGCAAGACAAAACCCAGGTACGATACATAAGTAATCTCGACAAAACGCGACATTCGATACACAGATCAGTTATTGGGGTGAAACATACTAATAGAAGCATTGGACCCTCGAAGGTCTCCTCAGCTCGTATTTGTAAAGCCACCTAAAATTGTATACTATTTATCTTTTTATTAAACATTGTAGAAACCTGTGGCCACTTTCGTTTCTCAGCTAACCACGTTGAAATGAAAAGGCATGTTTGAACACCTTGAAACAGCAACAACCAACCAAAGGGTATCATAGCCGCTCCGGATTACCGATTTCAACCCGCTACGTAACAATATTTCTGATGTCTCGGTGTATTTATCGAAAAACATATGGTTAATAAATTCAGAGATATATTACTTCTTTTTACATTCTCGCTGACTTTTGCCCATGACGCTCGTAAATTGACTACCACCGATTTTCACAGATACTTGCCGCTAGGCCGCGGCCATCCAGCAGGTGTCTCGGCCTTCGACTCGCGGCGTTATTGCCACCCTCGAACTTGGAATATATATGTAGAACAGTTACTAAAAGCTAAAACTTTCTAAACAGTTCAACATCTTCCTCTAGTAATATTCTCTATCAACACACAGAAAAGATATACAGGGTGTTTGGCTACACGTGCGCATAAATTTAAATAGTGATTCTAGATACCAGAATAAGCTGCGACGAAATTTATGTCTTCTTCATCACTTCATCTAGAATTGAAGGGAATCGTTGAATTACATCAGATCTGCCTACTCTATAAAATTCATTGTTTCCATTATATCCACTGTAGTCAAATGTGTTATCGAGACACACGCGCAAAAATCACACAAAATACGAAATCAGTGAAAAAGTAATCAGTCGTGAGGTGTTTGTATTGAGTTATTTTTTTTCTTGAAAATTTGCGAAAATTGTCCTTCATCCACTAGCATCCTAGTTTCGGTCTTTCGGTATTCCTAATCTTCAAATGGCCCCTACACGGGATAATTGCAGAAGATGTGGGTCACAGATGGTGAAACCCATAACTTGTCCGGGTTGTGGGGTGACCTCTCACCCTGGGACAAGGTGTCGCGCAGACCGATCATTCGTAGTTTAACGGGTGACTTTTGAATTGTAAAGCACCATTACCATCTGTCGCTCCGATTGCCGATACTTCTTGTTGAGCGTTAGCTCGTTACCGGGTCACCAAGGACGAACAAGGGCGCCTTGTATTTTTTAAATCTCATCTGGCAGACACTTGGTCTGTCAGTCCGCGCCTCGTAGACCTAGAACCGTTGCAAATTCATAAAATCACAGTATCGGAAACGCAGGCGATCAGCCAAAGTCAGGGCCATGGGTCCGAGGATCGCCGTGACAGTAAACACACGACCCCGTGACACCAGCTCACAGATTCACCAACACTTTGATCAGCATTTCCCGTTTCTATAGTTCATTTCCGCCAATAGACAACGACCACACGACTGCGTTACTAAAACTCCACCTCTAAATAGAATCTTCGAATTTGCCTTGTAATCAGGGAGAGAGTCCCAGAACAGTCCAAATTTACACTTCGCAGGAGCAACTTGGAGGGACTCATTTAATTCATTGCGCACTTAGTCCTAATCAACCTTTATCGACATAGGAGACTCAGTGCAGACCATACATCTGTTATTTGTTAATTACCAGCCATCTTTGTGAAAGTCCAGTTTTAAATACAATTTACATTGGTATCGTTAATGTGTGGTGCCTCAACTTATTCAAATCACCTTTAATCACACCCTCTCCAGTGAATTCTTGCGGTCGTAAGACACCGCAGAGAAAGTGACGTTTGCGCCGTCGGAGATTTACGCCCTCTAAAAACAGGCGATGCATCAGCTCACAACACTTCTGCATCAATAAAACTGCCCCATCCCTCTCTGACATGTGAGACCTGATACGTAGCGAGATTGCCATCTCGTGGCATGACGTTTTGGCAGTTTTCAAAGCCGATCACTCCGAAATCACGAACACTTTATTCAACTTGAGCGAGAGAATCTGTCAGCTGGAAACCACCACACCCGTAACCCAGACCTAACCCACACCCGTACAATGGCGTTCCTGGTATTACCAGCGATGTTCTAAAGGAATTACGGCAATGGCAGAACAAATCTTTCTTCATGAACTGGTTGAAACTACCAACGGGCCGACCAGCGAGGATAGGCGTAAAACCGTCGACAAGGCTGTGGTCAGCCCAGGTGCTTTCGGTTGATTGCTCCAACATCCACACAGTCAGACTGAGCAGGCCCTGCTCCGAAACTTTTACACGTCAAACTTCAATCAGTTTGTTAAGTATTTAAAATATTGGCAACTTTTCTTGATTTTGGTCGAGAGCGGAAGTAGGACGAGCGTGCCCCCGCTTCTTCCGTTTCCTTTTTGTTCTGGATTGTTCTAATCCGTTCTCAGGCATGTACACGCGTTCTTTCGGTCTGCGGCCATCACTATCCGTATTGTTTTATTTCTTTTCGTGTTCTCTCGCATACGTGAATAGTAGAGAGCATTGTGCGTTTTCTATGTCGAGTATTAAACTCAAGTACCAAACCAATACCGTGTAATTGCTACCCTAACCTCTAATAGGTTATGGGCCCAGTGACCATGTGCTTTTCAGTAGACTGAGACCTCGTGCTTGTTTTAATTACCGTAGAAAATTAGAAGTGTGAACAGTGACAATATAGAAATGGCAGAAATAAAGACATTTAGTATTCATAAGTTCAATGACAAAAATTACCAATTGTGGAAGCGACAGATGGATATATATACAGGGTGTCCCAAAAATGTCGGAGTTCCTTGAAAGGGGTGACTCAGGGGGTGACTTGAAACTTTTTCCTTAGCGAAAATATTGTCCGAAGCTTCGTTAACGAGATATTAACAAAACCCCCCGACCAATCAGAGCGCGCGCCTTCCGCCCGAGCTCCCGTTGTAGCGTTGGCTACGCGGTAGGCGGCTGCGCTTGTACCACGAAGGTACGAACAAGCAAGTCGGCATGCATCGAAGGAAACCGCGTTACACAGTTTTTTTTTAAAGCAGAATCTTAAATAATAATTGTTTGAAGTGAGAGGACAAGAAATACGCAAATTTCGTTTTCAAATAAGGCATAAACGAAAAGGTAATGTAACAAAAAATGTACGACAAGTGATCATAATTCGTTATTGAGGTAAAAATCCGTAGTTTAATTACGGCCAACATAAATAAATTTAAAAAATAATATTAGGTGTATGAATAAATTTTTTCAGACTGGATTTACATAATCGGTATAAAGCAACCGAATTTCTATCGCAGTGATATTCGTAAGCTACCAGAAAAATGGCAAAAGGTAATTAACAATAATGGAAATTATTTCGATGATTGAGTTTTTTCATATTTTTTAAATCAAACTGTTATTGAACCCTAAAATCGAACAGAATTTATTTCTACACCTAATAATCACTAATAAATTAAATAACACTCACCCCTGCGGGCATTCCTTTCCTTCCTTTCCTTCCTTTTCGGAAACCTGTGTCACTATGTAGGTCACTGTGTCGATCCTGGTCATCGGTGGACGAAAAGATTTATGGTAGGGTTGCGCCCACTGCTCAGCTGATCGCAGGTATACGACACCACCCGTAGGTAAGGATCGCAACGTCAAGTGCGTCCGGGTTAATGTACCGAATATTCACTTCACTGCACGGCCACTAACACTGATCACTTATTTTACTTTTCATGGAACGTGTTGTTCCTACGTTATAAAATTGGTGGCGCTGAAAGGGGCCGATTACTGTTAGTTGTGCAGTTGCTCGATGTGACCACCCTCAGCGTCTATGCACGCCTTGCGGCATCATTGACTCCGTTGAGAATAATCTTGATGCCAAACGCCGAATCGTACCCTCGCTGGGGGTTTAGATGTGCGGGTATTTCCGTGCAAACGCTCGCACAGTAGGACTTGCTTCCCCGTTGTTCCGGGCGTACACCCAGAACATCGCGTAACATTCTTGAGCGGAGAACATTTCTGGGACGAGATTGCTAGCTGACTGACAGGATTTTTTCCAAACAACTTCCTCTACCCCCAAGTAGTTTCTCTTGTTCCATTATGGGTTAACTCCCACCAGAACAAGAGGCTGTAGGTAAAAAGAAGCCAGCACATTTTCGAAACACACGTGCTTTGCAGATGTGCAACGAACGACCCATCCTACACTTTCACAAAAGTCCACGCTCCGTCCTTTTACTGCCAATGTACCCGTTGCTTCGAGATAGTCAGCAGACACCACGTGTTTCGGTTCGAAAGGGCCCGAAGACAAGAGAAACAGAAAGTCTTCGAGTTGCTATAAAGAAGAAAAGGCATACCATTCCTGTTTCCGTTTTCGAATACCCTGAGTTCACGTCAGCTACGAGACGGAACCAGCTAAGCCATAAATTACCCAAAACAAATCGTTCTCTACCGCCGACTCGCAGGACAATACGGTCATAAACCCCGACCCTGGCGAAATGCTTTGGCCGACTAGCCAGATTACTTTTTGGGAACTAGCAATGAAAAAGTAATATCCAACATCAATACGCCTCGCGGAGAGATACAGGAAGAAAGGGGGTAACTCGTTTACTGCGTGTAGTCCCGCCTGCTTCGTGTTTCCTTCAAATTAAAGACCGATCCCTTATCTCTCGAGTATAAGCACATGCTAAAATTACCAAACAAAAGCACGCGTTGACGTAAGCTTCGGACAGTATTTTCGCTAAGGAAAAAGTTGTTTCAAATCAGCCCCTGAGTCACCCCTTTCAAGAAACTCCGACATTTTTGGGACACCCTGTAATGGGAAACAGACCCTCATCGCATTGTGTTGTTTCTCGAGTAGCCTAGGCTTGTGCTCAAACAGACTCGCGTCAGGCTCCTACGTCTGGCGTAAACCCGACGATCGCAGTCGCTTGTAGGAGAACAGATATATGCTTTCCCATTGCACCAGCATACTGCGACCAGTTGCTGCGACCAATCGCGGATAGGAGATCCCGCCTTTAGACGCCACGTATATCTTGTCCTCGCACTACATACACGTTGTCACGGTCGCTAACAGGTCTCCGAGCTTCATTCGCAGATCATGTGATAAGTTCAACAATCCGTATACATACCTAATACACAGACCTCAAGTGCTCTTCTGTTAGATTCCTGGACTGGTCACTGTCCAGCTTCTATGTTGGAACTTGTTCCCAACAATAAACAAGTCGCCATTTACACTATTCCAAAGAAAACAACCGGTATGATACAACCGCTTGACGTATACGGATTTCGGGTATAGAAAGGCTTCGTGAGTAAATTTTCAGATACAGTAGTCCTTTTCAACATAGACGTTAATTTGCATTTGCGTAACAATATAATAAAACTACAATCACTAACTCACAATCAATTGTCTGCACCAAGATACAATGCTTTGTTCAGGTATGGATGGTACAAAAGTGGGTACATACCTACTAATTGTAAACCGACGTTTGAACATCCTGTGGATATTGCTTTTAAAAATCAAGAAAACATAGATCCACCTAAATGTGCATTCTGTGGAGCGCCAGCTGTTATTCGTTGTGCATGGTGCGACAAGTTCTTATGCTTTCATCATTTCTTCGAAGCCTTTCACTACCACGCACATTCTTCATAGAAGTGTAACATTCTTCTACGGCAATACTGTTAGAATTGCCAGTGGTAATATGTATCGTAATGATTATACTGTCTTCGAGAATCATTCACGTATGTAAAGACATTGTTAGAGATACCCTCGTTGATGCCGTACATTCATCCGTAGCACTTTTGATTGCATACCTATTTGCCTGTATATTCTGTTACGTTCCGATCGGATTTTTAATGTTACTTTCGACCTAACGTCGGCTGGAATGTGTCTTGACAATGCTTTGCATTTTGGATTTTCCTAATCGAGCACAATCTCAACGTTGACACATTGTTCCCATAAATACAACAAAAAAAAAATGAAAACGACACACCTGGAGTGCAACTACTGTTTGGAAATACATTTTACGCGTACTTTATACATTTTACGGCTACTGTGACGCCACCTAGGATTTCGTTCCCGTTGCACTTCCGTTATATTACTCCTCATAAAAATTCAAGTAATTTTTGTATTTAACATTTCTTTCTATGTCTATTACTTTTTCGGTTATAGGCTTTAGAAGGTTCCCACCCCTAAATCTTGAGGGAGTAGTTTCACCCTGTAAACATGAATTTCCGCCGATACAGACAAATACTTGTCGAATAGTTCCAAATGGTGTGCTTGTATACCAAGTTTCATCGAAATCCTGGATTGTCAAGTGGCAGATGGTAGTAATATGGACAAAGGCGGAAAATTTTTGTAAACAAATAAACAAATGAACCAAAATTGTTTCCTTTTACATTTTAGTAAACCATTGCGAATTATAACTTTTACACGGAAAAAAATCGTCCCCAACCCTCAAGGTTAGAAATTATATGTAAAATAACGAAAATTTTAATTTATTTATAAATTGTTGGACGTACAAACATTTCTTTCGCAGCGCGTTATACGGCATCAAACACTGAACATTTTGTCCATTTACGGTTTTCTTCTACCTTGCACCGTTACAAAGTTATACTCGAAAAACGAAAAATCGCTAAAAATTTGGGGGCTGATTTCACCCCCTTAGAGTGTTTTTCCCCAGAAAAAAATCGTTTCTTACATACTCCGACATACTCTACAATCGTACGGAGTTTCATTACAATCAGAATTTTCGGGTTCGATATGTTTCCTTGTAAGTTAAATACCGGTCCCAAACAGAGGGATAGGTCAGTCGTAAACCTCAGACCAGCAAGGTTACAGCGTCGTTCTGAACAAATATTGGAAAGACTTATAAACTGTACAAGTTACATTTTAGGAGTGTAAAGGAAATGATTATTGATAATCTCTTACACCACACTCTATTTAATACGCGAAAAGGCGATACAATGTGAAATTGCTGAATATAGTTAACTGATGAAAACTTGTATGCAATACGGCGCGTGACGTTGCCTCTACAGGCGGTTCCAGGTGAGTGAGGGCGCGCGTCACCTCTGCAGGACTATTTATACAGCCCCTGCAGAGGGCCGCGTCCCTCAAGCGACGCCGAAAATGCGCGGAAAATTTTGGCGCGAAAACGCTTCCTCGCGCTGGGAAAAACCCTGATCTGGGCGAGTCTAGCCGCCAGATGCGTACGTGGCCATAGCCTGACTCACCCAGGCCCACGGGGGAAAACCCAAGCGTACCGAAACTACAGAAATGTCGCCTCACAAATATAGAGGCGAAGTAGCGATCAAACCGCTACATTACCAATAAAAATGTTAGTAGTTTGTAATTCGGAGTTACCTCGACGACATCCGAAACTCCAGCTAGAGTCGTCAAAAGCCGTGCCGCCAGCAATCACGCGCCTCGCTGAGTTTCGGGCCTTCAAATCGAGACCAGTGAAATCGAGGTAGGTTGAGTCGTTTCCCGCAGGGATCGAAAGAGTTCTGAAAAAATTCAATAGGTTCTATTTAAAACATGGACCGTGGAACTTTTTTAAAAAGGGGCTATACATTGTTGGACACCAAGCACTGACGAATTTTGAATTCTGCATTTCTCATCAGATCTTTGCGAAAGTGGCGTCAATCGATTCCTCATGTTTTCCCAATGAAAGTGGTCTCGAAAACGACATAATTCGGACCATAATTAAGGAAATTACATGAAAAATTGATTTGCATAATGCAAAATTAGCTTCGTTAAAAATAGTCTAATTTACATGACAGTCTCACCTGTATTGACCGTTTCTCTCGTTGGCCTGAAGTTGTTCCTATCTCGGATATGGAAGCATCGGCCGCTGCTTCAGCTTTCCTGCCCACATAGATCGCTCGTTCGGTGTGCCACTTAAAATTACATCCGATCAAGGACGTCAGTTCGAATCGGGATTGATCAAAGAATTGTGCAAATTACTATGCACGAAGTATATCCGAACGTGCGCGTATTACCCTTAAGCGAACAGTATGGTGGAAAGGTTGCATCGACAGTTGCAGCCCGCGATAAAATGTCACGATACTGACAGCTGGGTTAAGGCGTTACCAATTGTCCTAGTAGGAACACACACGGTGATTAAAGAGGATTAGAAAGCAACCTTTGTTATAAGCAGCTCACAACGGTAAAACGTAACGACACAAATTTTGTATTTCGGATCAATGAGAAGAGGATGCGAGGGTCCATCGATAGACTCAAATCTGCTTTTGTTTTAACAACCCGAAGTGAATGAGGTAGTCAACCGCGAAGTAACGATCGACGCTGAGATGCGAGTCACTCGTATTGACAACGCGAACCGCGGACGCCAACATCGGTTTACTTCACGCGTAGGCAGATCGAGTCGTTTCCCACAGGGATCGAAAGAGTTCTGAAAAATTTCAATAGGTTCTATTTAAAACATGGACCGTGGAACTTATTTTAAAAAATGTCCTCACATTATAACTTTATAAGTTCCCATGAGAACCGATAAAAAAAAGTTCTTGAAAATAAAAGTTTTATTTGGAATAGAACTTTTAAAATATGAAAATAAAAAAATTTCTATAGCAGGAACAGATATTTTGTTCATCAATATTAAAAAAGTTCTCAATCGTTGTAACAAATACTGAATACTATTGAATGAATAGTACTACAACCATATTAAATAATTATTACAGTTAAATTGATATTCTGAATGTGTTATTTATTTGTAATATTTACCTCCGTAGATATTATAGAATTTTTATGTATTTCGAGTCATGTAAGTTATAAAAAAATGTTATTTACGTATTATTCTTGACAAGTTCTCTTTTCTGCTCAATACTTCTTATGAAACTATTAATTACTTATGTTATGATTTTCATACATTTTATTAAATAAGCATATAAAGAATATGATATTATAATGTTAAATAAAAATAGTACCTAATAGTCTAGTGCTTACTCTACTTTACTTTATCTTAGGGAACCTTTTTTAATAAACGTTGTGTTGAAACTTTCTATCCAACTGAATTGCG
The DNA here is from genome assembly GCF_050908995.1 of Andrena cerasifolii. Lineage (NCBI taxonomy): Eukaryota > Metazoa > Arthropoda > Insecta > Hymenoptera > Andrenidae > Andrena > Andrena cerasifolii. Next base: position 1,438,212 of record NC_135125.1, on the reverse strand, counting down.
ACGATCTGGCTGGACTTGCGGGATTGGGAGGGGCTGGGAACTTACATGCCATTGGTGATAAAGAATACTGAGTATATTTACTGAGAACGTGTGCTCGGATACAATCTCTGCTCGATTTCTGAAGATACACGTGTGTTAACGAGGCAAGCGCCTTTACAAGAAGAACGGAATTCGGTGAAGAACCATAGAATAGGCATAGAGTAGATGTCTCTAAGCTTTCGTGTTTGTCCGGCAGAATGGAAGATGTCGCATGTTCCAACACGTTCTAATATAACTTCTTCCCATGCAACTTTTATTATAAAAATTCTAAAATATCTACCCTCTGTATTCAGTATTTTCTCTTTTGTGTTAATACCTTGCCTCATTTTCGGTGGGAACAAACGCTGGGAATGCACCAACAGGGCAGTTAGCTACGAGTCATAATCGAGTACTCTTCAGGGCTGTCTCTTTCCCACCGCTGAATAATTCGGTATAAATATATTGAACTGTTCGCCGGATGAAAAAGACTTCACACCACCTAATCACCTCACGTTTTAGTATAGGAGCTCTGATATTTTTTTTTTTGGGTGGTATGATTCTGTGTTTTATGTGATTTTTGCGCATGAGTGTCTCTATAGCACACTGAATTACAGTGGATATAGTGAAAACAATGGATTTTATCATGTAGGCAAGTCCGGTGTAATTTAACGATACCTAGTAAATTTTGGATTAAGTATCGTACAGAGAGTCGAGACCGATATAATTTTGGTTACGGTCGCGGTCACGGTCAGTGAAATAATATTGCGTGGAAACCATGCACATCGACACTTTTTCAAACTTTGATGGTTATTTACAACCATTCAGAACATTCAAATTTAATACCTATATACACTGATATATTCAGGCAACTTTCTTCTATCTTTTGAGACTAATTGTAAGTTGAACTTTGTAGCGTTCTTAGTTTTCACGTAATACCTTAGTTTTGCCCAAAATCGTGTGTTTTTACAAAAACTCATGTTTTTTCAAAAACTGAGGGTGATAGAGCAATTCTGCTTGCGGATTCGGGGTTCAGGGCGACAAACTCTACAAGAATTACCCAGTGGATATTGCGGAACAGAAAAAAGTTTCATTTTGTTCGACTGTGTAAAAGGGACAAACCTTTAAAAACCTATAAAAAGTGGTCGAAAAAATTGAATTAATCACGAATAAAAATATAGCGACCTAACCGTGATCTTTACCGCATCTGTATGATTTACAATAGCCCCTTTTTAAAGCGTTAGAAAGAACGTGACAAAATCGATAAAAAAACAATGAAATCGTCACTTATGATTTAATAGGTATAGGGTAGAATGCCGAATAAAAATAGCAATTATATTAAAAAAATAACCGTAACTAACCCAGACCAAATCGTAATCTTTACCGCATCTTTATGATTTGCAATAACCCTATTTTAAAGCGTTCCAATGAACTTGTCCATTAAAAACAATGGCTTCCATGATTTTTTGGTTATTATTTTAAAACACAACATGAATTTAATATTCGAACAGTATTCCATTCAACCTGGACAAATGTAGAAAAGAAGGACACCAAACACTTTTTAAATAACCTCCATTTAAAGCGTTTTACAAATCGTGACATGACTTCCGTGATGTTTTAGTTTTTAATTTTTAAATGCCACATGAATTTTAAATAAGAACATTATTCCATTAAACCTGTATAACTGGCGAAAAGAAGGACATCAAACACATATCTTTATTATTTATAATATCCCCAATTTATAGCGTTACAAAAAACGTGACAAAACTGATAAAAAAACAATGAAATCGTCACTTATGATTTTATCTTAGAGCATATATACATGGAGGTCTCATTGCCTTATGTTTCCTACCCTCGAAACTGTCGCCAACATCACGCGAGAGAGAAAGACATGTGCGAATTGGTGTGAGAGAGAGAAGATCCGCGGTTACTATGATTTTCGTTGTTTACGCTCGTACTTACCTTTTGAAGAACGGTTATATGTATCGAGTTGAAATTAAAGAATGCCATGCCAATATTGTGTGTTGTGCGGTAACCGAGATAAATCGGCTTCCTATGCTTCTCGCGTTCAGACGATGATTTTTTCTCTCGCACGATATCGGCGCATGCGCATTACGGTCGATTAGGATTCTGTACTTCTCTCGCTCGCACATATCTTTCTCTCTCGCGTGATGTTGGCTACAGTTTCGAGCTCTCAATGAGACTTCCATGTCTATATGCTCTAAGGATCTTAATAAGAATTGAACAAGTAACGTTTATACAACTGATTTACAAGATGTTAAATAATGTTTTCATATGTTATTCCGAGAGATAAAAATTATTATTATTATTACTATTAATATTATTATTATCAATGGGAAAACACTTTAGAATACGAAATATAAACAGGTAAATACAAAAGAAATAAAACAGTCTGCATGCTACAGCATAATTTGCAGCAACGTAGGTAACAAATTATACAAGAAGTCGGCTAAACAATTGATTCCGGAACGAATCGAGCGATATAGAAAACAGGTCTATGTCAGCGAAGCACTGATTTACCTTCTCCATGGCACGGTTTATAGGATCAGCAGTGTAATGATAATAGTCTGGATCCTTCGACTGCATAAAGGCGGGATCTCCTACCCGCGATTGGTCGCAGCGACTGGTCGCAGTATACTGGTGCAGTGGGAAAGCATGTATCTGTTCTCCTACAAGCGACTGCGATCGTCGGGTTTACGCCAGACGTAGGAGCCTGAAGCGAGTCTGTTTGAGTACCAGCCTAGGCTACTCGAGAGACAACACAATGCGATGAGGGTCTGTTTCCCATTATACCTAGTCGCAGCCTGGGCATTGCGACCACCGGTCGGTAGACTTCTCCCGGAGGGAGTCTAGCGACCACCCGCACTGCGACCCATTGCCACAGTGTGATAGAATCCCAAGAAATAAGGAAAGAAATCAGAATTTGAAAGATATGGGAGAATGTATTTTTATGTTACCTGTTGACTACTAATATGAGCACCTAAAAGCGGTAAAAAATATCATGACGTCTACTTCTGATCTGTGTGCAAACACGTGTCTATGATTATATGTATTTTTCGTGCAGAATTTTAAATCGCGTGTTTTAATTTTTGGTGATATAAAAGAATACAATTTTAAGCAAAAAACCTTTTTGTCGGAACTCTTATTCTTTTTTAAACATGATGACATTTTATGTGTCAACTTTCAACAATGGGCATGTATCCTACAATGTTCAAACTTTATCTCAGAACTTTGAGACTTAATTTAACAAATAGTTTTTAAATAACAACTGATTGAAAATTGGCAGGGTCAAATTGACCCAGTGTGACAACGGCGATAGAAAAAGTAGGTGTAACAACCGAGGGTTAACTATCTACTTCTGTTCTTAATTCAAAAGATTAAAAAATGTCACTTGCACCCCTTTGGCTGTAAGTGCCTCATGTATGATGAAAGAATAAATAAACATAAATGGAAATAATAAAGAAAGAAGAAAAATGCCGCACCTGTTCTGTTTAAATTAATTGATACTTCTCTCTACACATTTGCTTTCCCTCCGTAATTCTTGTAGTTTTTGCTCTTACAATCATAATTGACTTATCCTCGATCAATTTATTGCCCTACGCAGTCGAAAGCTGCAACTCCGTCGACATTTTAGACACTCGTCACCCACACACACAAAATGTGGCACTTGGAACCACTTTACAGGTATGCATGTCATGCCGCCCTGCTTCGTCCTCAGGTCAAATTCGAGACCAATCCCGTATCTCTCGAATATAAACACGCGTTGGAATATTAAAACAAAAGCGCGCGCTGACGTATTCAGATGTGAGAGAAGGTGGGCCATTGGGAAGATAGAATATTTTTAGCTACATTCTTTTCTATAATTTTTAAAATCTTTATTTCTGGCTTCTTTTTGGGTCTTCTTTTTGGGTTTTTACTTTTTTTAGGAGCACATATTATTAATTTACAAGAAATATTCGGGTCAGGCATGAATAACAGCGACGCCGAGCCTCGCCCATTCTGTACGTTGCATTTCTAACTCCACTGCGTTGCATCAAATATTATAAAAGAATAAACACGATTTATTATTATTATTATCATAAATATATAAAAATACATAATCCTCCCCCAACTTTTGAATTCTGACTCGTTTCCTTGTTTCTTGGGATTCTGCCCCACTGTGGCAATGGACTTGGTCGCAGGTAGGAGTGTGCGGATCGTCCCGAGGCTCGGGTCCCTGTCCCGCGGGACCGGTCGGAAAATTTCGGGTGGGGTCGGGCGGGATCGCGATACTTTCGTAAGTTTCCGGCCCGTCCCGAGCCCGAAAAGTCGGCTACCCGCACACCCCTGGAGGCAGGCAAGGAGATTCAGCCTAGGCCCAGTCGCTGGGTTAAATCGCTGCGACCAATCGCAGGTAGGAGATCCTACTTTAAGGGATCTCGGACGCAATGGCCGTTGTGGGGCATGAAAACGTACCGATACCACGAGCTCATGACACTTAATCTGACCGTGAATAACTTTAAACAGAAACAACAGATCGGAACAGACCCGACGGTCGCTAAGCGTAGTGAGCCTTGTTTTCTGTAAGGCAGGACCATAGTCACGGTCATAGAACCGCATAGGGCTACCAGTTGCCCTCAAGGCCAGCCTGAGGAATTTATGCTGGACCCTTTCAATTAAGCTAACGTATTGCTTATGCCTTGAGCTCCAATTTACCGACGCATATTCTACCTGCGGTCTGACAAGTGCAACGTATAACAACTTCAGTGATTTGATCTGTCTGAAGTGCTTTCCAAATCGGGCAATAAACCGTAGGGATTTCATCGTCTTACAAGTAATATTCCGATAGTGGTTACGGAAATCTAGCCTAGTCGTAAACACTTCAAGGTCGCAGACTTCACCTACCTTAGTCACTGATAGCTTCAATACAACACATTTCGCCGTATTTAGCTGCATCTTATTGGCGGCACTCCACTGCTCGAACCTACTGAGGTCATCTGGCATCTTACCCACGTCCAGGCCACAAAAATAGTGCGAAATATTTTAAGATAGTCGGCATACATAAGAAATTTGCAGTCCTGGAAATCCTGGAATACCTCTTTGAGGTCATTTATAAAAAGTAGGAATAAGAGGGGACCAATATGCGATCCCTGAGGGACACCCGAGTACACGTTAACAGGCGTTGATAACTGGTCCCGTACCCTAATTACCTGCACACGGTTTTTCAGATAACCGTGGCTGCTCTATATTCATAGCGTAATATTTGTGTGCGTTATGAAGCTATGCGTAGACCAATACGAGATGAAGCTATCGAGAAAGAATCAATGTTCTGACCAATAAAACTCATGAATTTTTTCGGACCTAACGCACACCTATTCTGATGTATGTATTTCTACGTTAAGAACTCGGTTTGGTCTACACGTCAGAAGCTTAGCGCTAACCCCACCACTTCTGGCTCACTCTTGTTTTGCGAAGGCGAGAGCGAGTCAGAATACGTTGACAAGAGGAGCACCGAGGCAGGCAAGTGATATGGCGAGAGAAACCCCTCACGAAACTCACCCACGAATATATCTGAACACGACTTTAAGGGTCCTCCAGACGCTGATAAATGTTGCATGAAACATTGATACATGCTTTATGATACAGGTTTCATGAAACTGGCATCTTCCTCACCAGCCAGGAGGGTGAGCAAGATACACGATGGATATATCAATGTTTCACTGCAACATTTATCAGCGTCTGGAGGACCCTTTAGGGAAACCCTTTCGGCGGCCTGTGTATTACACATACAAACGCTCCGCTTCCACTACTCTAGCTGCTCCCCACTCCGTTGGTGGACTGGCTTGCCCTTGAATCGACTCGGAGCTCGAGTCCGAGTCCAGCTCGAATGTGCGCCCGCGCTCTGAAAACGAATGGTTGGGCATGCCTGTTCTAGGTCAAACGGTACAGCCACGAGGGTAAACATCGTGGAAAACGTCGTTCGGCAAGATGTTGCGTACCACGGCTCTTCAAAAAAATATTCAACTTTTTCCGTTAAGAGTTGTACAATATCAGGATTCATATTGAATTTTCCATTTATTTCATTATCTCCCCCAAAAAATGCCGAAAATGACAAAATTATTTGAAATACAATTTTATTACAAATTTTTTGGCGTGTCAAAACAGAGTCTGATAATGTATTCGTTTATAGTAGTATTTTTGTAGTCGACAAAAAGGCCGATTGCTTCGCTCCCTTTTTGTGAATACCTACTTACCCATTTTTTTCTCATTTTCTAACAAGTTTTATAACTTTGCTATTAAAGATGTACCGACTAGTGGCCGACTAGTTAGTTAAGCCGATTATCTGGTTACTTTTGTAATCGGTGACTAGTTGGCGACTACTTAGTCAGCTTCTTGGGGGCCGAATAATCGGCTAGTCGGCTAGTCGGAACATCTCTACTGAGAATTATCCAAAAATTTCGATTACCACTAATTTTTATTATGAAATACCTAGTTTTATTGTAATCTATACAACTAAGTAATAAGCAAATACAATTTTGAACAGTTCTCATGTGTAACCGTTTTGATTAATTTTTATTTACATGCGTTTTTCAAAACTTAAATTGTAAATTAATATACATATGTATAAATATAAGTCGATTAAGTGTAGAATCTGGAAGAGAAAGTTTGTTTATTATATATTTTTTAAGTTTTTACTGGATAAGCTTTATTATCTTACAGTGCCGACGTTTTTAAAAATTTTAATTTCCATGATTTGGCACTATTCGATTTAATTTATTTTATTTATTAAATAAATATTTATTTGCAAGATTATTTAGATGCGTTTATATATATGTATATATGAATAATTTTATTTATATATGGTTATTTATAAGATAACTCTAACTTCTAAATAAATTGACCTCCACAAAATTTTTTTTTTTTCATGTAGTATATATGTGTGATAGTTATTTATACAACCTGTATTGTATAAGACCTCAGTCATGCACCATATGTGTCATGTGATACACGGAGACAGAAATGACTAGTGAAACTCCATGAAAATAAATATATGTTGTTATTGTAAATATGAATTTTTTGATTACCTAAGTTATATAGTTAAGGATGATAAAATGTTTTGAAATAATAAGACTTTTTTGTACTTTTCTAACAGGGACATATGTGATGCAATCGGAGAAATAGCTGGAAAGGATGGAGCAAGTGTTTATTGTATGGATAAGTGTCTAGTCTATCCATCTAACTGCCCTTTTCAGCGATGTCGATGTTATTGACTACATTAAGTTATGTACTGAAAAATACTATGTTTTTGTTTGAAAATATCTGATTTGTCTCTTGCGTAGAAATAAAGCAATCAACGTGACCACTTTAAAATTTCAATGGCATATGTATATTATATGAAAATCCTTTAAATCAATAGTGTCCTGTTAAATTTGAATCGGCTGAAGCAGTAAGCCAAGAATTGGTCTCATAACAGATTGACAAGGAAAGTTAACAGATAAGTATGTACGGGGTGTTAAAAAAGTAATGGCCACTGCTTTGAATGTTAAATTTTTTTACGTCAACACATTTTGTTCGCTGAAAGGAGAACAAAATAAAAAGGAACCATATGTCGTAGACGTACCATTTTCTGGAAAACGTAAAAAATGGATTCATCAAATACATGGATCATTTTATGCATGCCAAAACTTCATCATCCTTTTTTAAGAAAATGGCTCGTTTCCGACACATAGTTCCTTTTAGACTTTGTCTCCTTTCAACGAGCAGAATATAATTAATGAAAAAGGAATTAACATTAATTTTCAATGTTATAAACAATTTTGCAGCATTTTTTTACGAATCTCCCCCGATCCAGACGTATAGATTCGTCCCTAAAAGCAGCGAGCATCACTTTTTCAACATCATGTACAGTGTGTAAAAAAAATATTAGTCGTGGCTCTTAGGAGTGAATCTACACTTCTGGATCAGTGGATTCGTTAAGAAAAAGTGTCCGGAAAATTGTTTATAATATTGAAAATTAATATTAAATTATTTCTACATCAACGTATTCTGCGCTTTGAGAAGGGAAGAAGTTTGAAAGAAGCTATATGTCGCAAACGAAGGGGTTTGGTCAGGAAAAATTGTTAAAGATTTTACAAAGAGTGCACAAAGAGCCGGTCGCAGGGAGGAGAGGGGGACGAGCCTGCCCGTATATACAGTCCTGCAGTCACACCCGCCGAGCGGCTCTTTGTGCACCTCTGGTATAGAGTTATACGTAGAAGCATGGGACTATCACTACTTGCGCTTGGTAGTATCTACCACAGGTTTGCCCAGTCGGGAGCCCTAGATCTCCTCAGGTTCTGGGACCCGAGTAATAACCGGGCGCGAAACTGGTACGTTGCTAACCAGAGTAGCGGGTCGGGGTAACTGCAAGTCTGCATGCGCATGCAGGCTCGTATCAGGCACACTACTGCATTTCCCCCACCCCATGCTCTGGTTAGCAACGTAAGGATTCCACACTCGGTTCGAACCCGGGTCCCAAAACCAAGGGAGGTCTACGGTTCCCGACTGAGCACCTCTGCCCTAAATAATCACAATATTTCATTTAAAGGGACAGAAAACCGAGCAAGGTACATTGACCTAACTAGGCTCAAATTAAGTGAAACAAAAATACACGTGCGTTACATATGTTTTCAGTGTGCCGTTTGAAGGTGGTGATAACCAGGTCCACGTCGCTTGAAGATATAATTTTTTTAAAGGATAAGAAAAGGACTAAGGCGAAGCAACAGGAGATAACAGATTCAAACATCGAATTGATGAGTAAATCTACTAGCATTATACAGGGTGTCCCACTAAGGAGTGGACAGCGCGATATCTCTTAAAGTATTGTCGATAAAAATATAAAAAAAATAGGGAATTGCATGGTTCGAGGGGGCCCATTTATTAGCGCGAACGAATTTTGTTTTCGATTATTATTTTAAAAGATACGATGGTCAAGTTCGGTTTTTCAAATGGAACTATTTTTTTTGAAGACCTGAGTTGATAGTGCGTTCCAAGACAAATTCAATAAGCTTTAATGTATACACTTTATTTCCACTGGTTTTTAAGATATTGCGCTTGCAAATTTACTGATTTTCACTGCAAGAAACCCCTCTGGAATGGCAAAAACCGGGGGCGGTCTTACTGGCGCCACGGGTGACACTGCCTGTTGAAATGGATACTTACCTGCCAAAGGTCTACGCCAGAAATGGCAGGCCCAAAGGCTGGACAATTCTTTTCCGTCAGAAATGCTACTTAGGTAGGTACATCTGCGGTATCGAGAAGCGCATAGTTATTTTTATTTCGCACTTGCTTCTACGCTCGGATGGCCGGTTCTTTTGTGAGGGATGTAAATCCGATTGGTTCTGATACAATCTGCTCCCTATGGTTGAAATTTAGTCTAGCAACTTTCACTCCTTCTAACCTAACCAATCCAACTTGCATCCCTCCCAAAAGAACCGGCCATCCGAGCGTAGAAGCAAGTGCGAAATAAAAGTAACGATGCGCTTCTCGATACCGCAGATGTACCTACCTAAGTAGCATTTCTGACGGAAAAGAATTGTCCAGTCTTTGGGCCTGCAATTTCTGGCGTAGACCTTTGGCAGGTAAGTATCCATTTCAACAGGCAGTGCCACCCGTGGGGCCAGTAAGACCGCCCCCGGTTTTTGCCATTCCAGAGGGGATTCTTGCAGTGAAAATCAGTAAATTTGCAAGCGCAATATCTTAAAAACCAGTGCAAATAAAGTGTATACATTAAAGCTTATTGAATTTGTCTTGGAACGCACTATCAACTCAGGTCTTCAAAAAAAATAGTTCCATTTGAAAAACCGAACTTGACCATCGTATCTTTTAAAATAATAATCGAAAACAAAATTCGTTCGCGCTAATAAATGGGCCACCTCGAACCATGCAATTCCCTATTTTTTTATATTTTTATCGACAATACTTTAAGAGATATCGCGCTGTCCACTCCTTAGTGGGACACCCTGTATGAGGCATTGAGAGCAAAAGCGGACTAACCCACATTGAAAACAAATATAATTTTCCCTATTTTAAATTATTAGTACAGCTTATACATTACTGCTACTAACTCAATATTTACTACAATAAATATATTATTAGCTAGTAACTCAACATTTACTACAATAATTACATTTTTAGCTACTAACTCAATTTCGAAAAAAATATGGGTTTGTCCGTTTTTGCTGCCAATGCTTCATATATAATCCTGTAATTCTAGATCATTTGTTTCGATGTATCATATTTTAAGCACTGGAAACTAAGAAAGTTCCTTGATTTGGGTATAGTTATATCCATGCATCTTGATCGGTTTTTTGTCCCTTTAAACGTCGTATTGTGTTTGATTAGGTTCAAGGGTACATAATGTGCCAGGCCCCCCACCATATGGGTAGATCAGCGCTGTCCAAGATCGAGCACTAGTGATCTCGAGGTTCTCCCACTCCCGTTCGCGCCGTCAGGGATGCCGCGTGACGCTGAAGAGGCGCCTACGCGCTCCCTGACGTGTGTATTAGTGACACACGTCGCTACAGTGAGCCAATGCTACTACTACATACTGGACAGCGCTGGGGTAGATACTACCGAAGCCGCAAAGTAATGAGTGGGCCCATGTCTCTAAGTATGAAGGTGGCCGTTCCAATGTGCGGCCGGCGACTGCGGCCCTTTTCGAGCACTTGAAAGGGTCTATTGTTGTATGAGGTCTCGAGGATCGTCGAAGAGAGTGAAAGACTGGCCTTCTTTTTATATATATGGGTCATTCCACGTCAACCGGATCATCTTCGAGGCCAAAATTTGGGGAAACGTAGACGAACGTGTGAGGACTTAAATTGTTTGTCTGCACATGTACTTTCGAAAGGAAGTTGACATTTTGAAACATTCAATATGGTGGATCCAATATGGCGGCTACAATCTGCGAAATTGGGAGATAGTTGAATAATACTATTAATAAAAATCCGAAAATGACTCGAATGGCTTCAAAGTGAAGTGATTACGAATCGCAGTCGCCGATTACGAATCTGATTTGAGAATTGACGAATTCAAAATGGCGGATTCAATATGGCGGCTATACACCCAAGATTTTGTTCCAAAATAATGTAAGTTACCCGAAATTATTATGAAATAATTATTCGGGGTTTTTGAGGCCACTGATCACGTATCTGTAGCTAGATTTTCAAAATTCAAAATGGCGGATGAAACCTGACGGACCAAAATTTTGAAAAAAATTTCAATTTTCATGTAAATTTGCATGTACGGGTCCTTTGGCTCTCTCTTTACGAACCCCCTGTCAGATTTCCAAAATTAAAAATGGCGGATGGAACAAGGTGAATCAAAGTTTTGAAAATTTTGAAAATTATCTGATGCAACAGAACTTATAATCATTGTACGAGTACAAGATGCGTAAAATATGAAGGATTATTTATCAGCAAACGAAAAGAATGACAAGACTTATCTAATTAAGAATATGCGATCGGATTGTCAAACATTAAAATGGCACATCCAATATGATGGATCCGCAAAGAAAAAATTTTAAAACTGAACAGGAAGTAACCATCTACTTCACTTTATTTCCGCCTGTTTGCTTTGTACTCTCCTAGAACACCACCCATTCAAGGGCTTGTTGTGGAAGGTGCCTGGGTCGAGATTTTCCCTGAGAATCTCACGGTGTTCCTTTGTCATCCTTCGCTGTTGCCGTTCGACGGGCTCCGAATACTCGGATGAAGGTGCCGGGACGAGTATACTCGGTTCCAAACCGAGGGTAATATTGTTGGCCGGTTAAAGAGTTAGGACTCACCGTAGGGTTAAACAAGGTTTATTCTGTCTCGATCTGGGTTACACAGAGACTGTAACAATCACACGTGAGTCGCGTATAGAGTCTGAGCTGTCATTGCTCGTACATGGTTCTTATACTCTAATCGGGGTGAAGCGGGGACCATCGAGGTCTCCGTGTTTGGCCGGCTTTTGGGTGTTTCATCATAGGCTGACGGTTCTCGGTACGATTCCGAGATCCCTTACGCGGTGGTGCTGGATTTCGGCCGTTCGATTGTGGCAATCGGAATGCGCACGGTGTCGTTACGCTTGGGTGTCGGTTGGGTCACAACAGGCCCTCGCATTCCCGGCCGTCGCGTTGGTATCGAATCTGCCATTTTGAATTTTGAAATCTAACAGCGGATTCGTAAAGAGAGACCCAAAGAACCCCTACATGAAAATTTACATGAAAGTACAAAATTTTTCAAAATTTTGGTCCGCCATGTTCAATCCGCCACTTTGAATTTTGTAGCCGCCATATGAGATCCGCCATAATGAATTTTTCAAAATGCCAACTTCCTTTCGAAAGTACATGTGCAGACGAACAATTTAAGCCCTCACAAGTTCGTCTACGTTTCCCCAATTTTTGGACTCGACGGGAATCCGGTTGACGTGGAATGACCCATGTACATCTTGCTCTGTTTATTATTAAAGACAGCGCTACGATCTTAATTGTCATTTAGAAATGCTGGCAAACAGATGTTGTTGAAACGTTCTCGAAAATATATGAAATTACCAATCAGAAATAACGAATGAATTCCCGCTTGGCTCTGAGCCCGCTATGATCCCAACGCACGGTGGGCGTCCATCCCAAGAATAGAGACAAAATTCAGCATGCCACTTTTTCCAATTAAAATGTCGAATCTTGTCAAGCTACGTTATAAAAAAAGTTTTTTGTTTTTTTTTTTGGCAAAGATACCTAGAAAGCTATCTGGTACTGGATCTGAAGGAATAGATAAAGAGTTTAAATTATCTTCGTTTGTATTGCAATGAGAATATTTTGAGTGTACAATCTTTTTTATACTTTTTAAAACCCTTATTTCTGGCCTTTGGGTCCCTTCATGCAATTGGCCAATTGGAAGTTTGTCCAAATATTGTATAATTTCGTAGGAATCTATTTACACTTTGTGAACAGTACCTATTTAGTATATTGGTACCGGGATAACATGGATACAGGTTTACAAATATTTCTGCCCTTTTCATAGTATGCATATTTATCATTTTTTTTTAGATTTATTGGAATTATTCATGTTAATTTTTAAAAAAAAACCTTTGTACGAGTTGTATATTAACACTTTTTTATGAACTTCCTTAATAATATTCGACATTTTCGGTGTGAAAAATGGGATGTTGCATTTTTGCCCCATTTCTTGGGATTCAGCCCTACTGTACGATATAGAATGCAGGTAATTACTCCATTATTGGCAAATATTAACAAATCTTGTTTTCGCAGTTGCAAGGACAAATATATGTTGATTATACAACAGAAAATAAATTTGCTCGGAAGTTCGCGGAAGGTAACTAAAAAACCGATAATTACTGATATTTTTTCAATGCGTTTCTTATGGGATCAGAACTGTAGGTAACTAATTATTTGCTATTACATTGCAGAATTGATAGTACTCATTTCGAACCCCAAAACATTTTTTTTATATCACCAAACTTTAATACACTCGATTTAAAATTCTGCACAAACAAACTTTGACATCTGTTTACACACAGGTCAGATGTAGCCGCCATGATATTTTTACCTTTTTTATCAGAGCTCATATTATTAGTTTACAAGAAATATATAAAAACATAATTCCATAAGTTTTGAATTCTGACTTGTTTCCTTACTTCTGGGAATTCTGTCCCATTATGGCGATGGATCGCAGCGCGGCCAGTCGGTAGACTGCTTCTGGAGGAGTCGTGCGACAGCCGCAGTACGACTAGGAGATTCTGCCGTTATGGCGGAAAACAGACACTCATGGCATTGTGTTGCGTCCATTGAGCTCTAAATATACCTGGAGAGTGAACAGAGCAATGCCGGCCGGTCCGAGAAAGTGGGAAGATAACGGGTGAACCTATCTCTGTTTTACAACAGGCTATGGATGTATAGTGCATGTGAGTGAAGTTGCCCGCGCACAACATACATACATAACACAGGTAGTACAGACTGAGGGGGATAATAGAAAGAAGGATAGGTTCACCGCTTATCTTCTATTTTTCTCGGACCGCTGTCGCCTCTATTTTTTCCCACTTCTGTTCACTCTCTAGCAAGGATCCGAAACGCCGTGTAACCCTAACCCTTACCCGGGTAACCAAGGAAGGTTTCTGTAACCCATACTAACCGCGAGGGAACGGTTCTTAAATTCTAGAAAGAACCTAAATAACCGGATTAACCCGCTACGATCGGGATACTAGTAAAGTAAGGCAGTCTAGCCTAGACTAGACAGTCACTTAAGGCAAGTCAGTGATATGTGAATGTACAGGCAATACATATTCAGATCAAATGAATACACAATGTTTAAAATATACGAGTATATAATCCGTGCAGGATTGATTAATTTTAGAGGGTTGTTAGAAACGGAATTTATACTTTATTTCTTAAACTTCAAGAATTACTCAGCACCAATATCTTTTAGCATCAATATCTTCTACAACCGTGTAAGCGTTTCGCCTTATAGTTTCCATTGTTTAATATTTTCAAGCATTCAAATATTTTCGACACCAAATCGTTAGACAATAGGCAAAAGTCTCGTCATCTGGTCGATAGTCGGTCTCGTCCGTGCGGCAGGTACTGCCGAAACACTGAATAACTGGGTCGTAAACCCGCACAGTCGCGACGGTGTGAGATTTTAGACAGAAATCGGCCGACAGCGCAAATCCTGATCGATTTCAATAAATTTTTGTTTTAAATACTCGTAAAGGATTCAGCAATAACGGAGCACTGCAATAAAAACCATATCTGTTGGTCTAGTCTATAGTAAACACTGTTTAGCATAACATAACATGAAAACATAAATTATGCAGATTAAAGATATTAAAAACTATTTTTTTGTAAACTTAATATTAGCTGTAAAATAAAGAAATTATTTTACATTTACATAATTTATGTTTTAAATAAACTGTATAGCTGATTTAAATCTTATATTTTTAAATTATATTTCAATTTCATTAGTTTTGATTTTATTTTTAATATAAAAATTTTAAAATAATTTTTTAATAATTATAATTCAGAGTAATTAGAATATAATATTTTATGGTAACTAATTTTATAATATAATTTAAAAATATAAGATTTAAATCAGCTTTACAGTTTATTTAAAATAAAAAATTTGTAAATTAAAAGTAAATTTTTTATTTTATAGTTAACCCGGCGGGAGGCACACCCCATATTGTAACACAAGTTGTCGCCACCGGGTCAAAAATACACAAAATTGAAACGTAAAAAACCACAGTTTCAGAATATTGTTTTTTAACTTTATAATTTTTATGTTAAAGTACAGTGTTTTAAGAATCAAACAAAATTTATGAAATATCTTAAAATATTTATGAAAGTTCTTTACAAATTGTAACAAAAACTCAAACAATCTTCATATTTTCGCAACTAGCTCCTCTGTGGTAGATTTTATCCAGTAGCGCCTCCCGCCGAGTTAATATTAAGTTTACAAAAAATTAATTTTTAATATCTTTAATCTGCAAATTTATTTATTTATATTTTTATGTTATGTTATGCTAAATAGTGTTTTCTATAGATTAGACTAACAGGTACTGGTTTTATTGCAGTGCTCCGTTATTGCTGAGTCCTTTACGAGTATTTAAAAAAAAAAATTGAAATCGGTCAAGATTTGCGCTGTCGAGTGATTTTTGTCCATAATCTCACACTGTGCGTCGGCAAAAGCTCGCGAATTCGGCACGGCCAAGTTAATCATGGTTACAACTATGGTTTTCATCGTATTACTGTAACCACATTAACCCAGTTAGCCGGGTTAGGCGGGTTAGTCGACGATACGGCGTACCGAACTAGGTACGGGTTAGGGTTCGGTTCCCTGCTCTCCAGGTATGTTTAAAGCTCAATGGTTGCGTCTCGAGTAGCCTAGGCTGCTCATGAACCAGACGCGCATAGACTATAGCAATCCTGGCGCGGCCGCAACGGACACAGACGCAGATAGGAGTTGAGATGAATGCTTTTCCATTGTACCAGTGTACTGCGACTGGCGACTGCGGCCGGCCACCTTAAGCGTACACAATCGAGTCGTTGCAACAACTTTAAAATCATCTTACCTGACCGAATGGTTCGTTTGTGACATGTGGTTTCTTTTAAATCCGACAAACCATTGAAATATAGAGAATACATAATTTACGACTTTGCTATTATTCTCTCACCAACAACATTATTTTACGTACTTAGAATGTATAGCATTATTGATTATGTGGCATATTTAGACGTATTTCAGCTGGGTATAAATTTCTCGTAGTTGTATAGTGCAATTAAGTAGTTCTCTAATTCCGAATTCGAAATCCGGCAACCGTACTGCGCAACAAGAACGATGAACAGACCTTTTCAAATACTGCGAGACCGATTTCGGATCATTTTATAATTTGCCCTATATAGCGTAACGGTACCTAATATCGCCGAGCAAATTCGGTCTTAATTGAATAATGATTGATATTTTTGTATGCAATTTGTTTCAACGTAAAGAGAAATTATTCGTGTTTCATATAGCATAAGTTAAAAGACATGCAAAAATCGGGTGCATAAAAGAGGATACCCTATATCGTCTACTCAAGAAATATTAATTAATCATGTATATATGAGTTTTTCAAGTTATTTTTACATGTGTTTTTATTATTTCTGGCTATATATGTTTTTTAATCAATTTTTTAATTAAGATTAGGTTTAAGAAAATTTAACCTAACCTAACCTTGTTACCGCCTAGCGAAGTCACTCGGCACTATAGATGTACTAGGAACACACATACTGCTAACAGAACGCGGCAATTACAGTATGTCTTCCTACATATGTTTAGGTACTAATTCAGTTCATGTAAACTTGTCGATTAGCATGACCATCACCGATTTCGAGGACCTTGAAAGATGTTGTAGGGGGCATGATTCTGAACAACTTTTTCATATACATGTAACCGGTGGTCCGCCTCAGTTTCCGAGATATTTACAAAAATCTTTACTTAAAATTTCTGAGTACAGAAGCATCGCGTGACGGCGCGTAACATTTGTTTGTTTCCGACGAAAACAGAAAACAAACAATTGTTTTCTGTTGACTTATTCCGACACAACGCATTCCGCTTTCCAACTTGTTTCGGGTATTAGTATTGGTTGGGGCTAGATGTGTGGGGGCACGTAAAGCATGGTAGCGAACCGATGTGAGTTTAACTAAAACATGCTTTCAAGAGTGCCTGTTGGGTGTGTGGGGGGTTCCGTCAACATTCCGACTATCTGGTTCTAAAACGTAAATTTTGCAGTCTCATTTTTAGCATCCCCAAACTCACATGGAATCGCTATCACGCTTTATGCGCCCGCGCCCTAGTCTAGCCCCAACCAATAGTAATACCCGGGACAAGTTGGAATGTGGAATGCGTTGTGTCAGAATAAGTCAACAGAAGTACTGTACAGAGAGGCGATCGTGGTAAGGTGATTAAAAAATTTCTCTTCAAATCCATGAGAAAAAGTTTTCAAAGGTTTTTTGCGCATATCTTAGAAAGTAAGGCCGACCGCCAGTTATATGTATAGCAAAAAGTTGTTCAGAATCATGCCTCCTACAACATATTTCAAGGTCATCGAAATCGGTGATGGTCATACTAATCAAGAAATTTACCCAGTTCATGACCGATAAATTTTAATGCTTGGTTTGCGAAATATAACAAGTGGCGATATTAGGAACCTGGGAGGTATTAGGTATAATCACCATATGAATTCTAAGCGAAAACTGTTGACAATTGGCTTACGATACTTTGTACTACTTTTTATAACGTGTGCTTTCTAATTTCTAATTTATAAAAGTGACATTGCATTCGCCCTGCGGGTTGTACCGACAATATATTTATTATCGTGTACACTCTACGTACCTAATTTCATTTTGTTTGTACTCCTTATATCAACCATGTCTATCTTTCATTGTTGTGTTATTGTGCGCTTTCGATATACATATTTACAATACACTATATGTTATAAGTTAAATTCTGACACCTGCCGCTCTCACAGTATTTAATCAAAACACTGAATGGTTATCTTTAACCGCTTAAATAAACATTATTGGAAATTTGATTACAATAGAATTTATTGAAAAAATTGAAAAATTTGAAAGTACATATGTAGTAAAAAAATAAATATTGTTTTTTAGATTGCGTAAATTAAAATAATGGGTAATTATTCGGAATAGCGGATTCCTCATCGATATCAATGACCTTCAAATATGCTGTCAGGGTCATTCCTTTTTCTAATATCTTAGTTTCCGAGATATTCACAAAAAGCTTTAATTAAACTTAGGTTCCAAGTAGGTACACTTCACTCTGGCGAAAAAATTACGTAAAATAATAACCATCGATTGATTTGACCTGGGATATAGCTCTTGTCATATAAACAAACCCCGCACTGCCGTGCTCCCGCTCACCAAGTTACCAATATTCTAATAAAGTATTTCAGTATTTGCCATGGTCCCCTGATGGGGGGCCGCCAACTTTTGAGAGATTTAAGATGAAAAAAGGTGTTTAAAAAATGAATGGTCATGGGGATTTGAACCAACAACTCGTGTTTCGGGAGTATATTTCTAAAACAAAATTTTTTTATTTCAGATCTCCCAAATGTTGGCAGCCGCCCTCACGGGAATGTACAGTATTTCCTCGTTACCGGCTCGCTAGTCGGGACCGGCGTTGAGCCCGTATCGTGAACAGAGCCCTAATTCCGAGTGTTCGTTTCTCGCTTCTTTCTGGCCGAAGGGGGGAGCGAGATGGAACACTGCGTGCGCGGCGAGCGTGCGCGATGGTCGCAAGCGCTTACCGTGAGCACGAAAACCACTTTGCAAAATCTTGACGTAGGCTCGGGTCACGGTAAGCGCTTGTGACTATCGCGCACGCCTGTCGCGCATGCAAAGGACAGAGTGTCAGGCGTCTGAAAGACGGAGCGAGACAAAACATCAACGCGTCATCTGTCTCGTACCGTCCTCGCTCGCTTTCAGTGCCTCTTGCTCGCTCTCATTCCATCTCATTCTCGCCTTCGCCGGACAAGAGTGGGACAGAAGTAGTGGGGATAGCGAAAAGTCCGTATCGCGTACACCAAACCGAGCCCGTACCGAGGAAATACTGTATAGAGAAAAGTTGTATGGAATTACCTTGACAACATATTTCAAGGTCATTGAAATCGATGAGGAACCCCCTATTCCGAATAATTACCAAATAATGTAACTCTTTGTACAAAAGCACATTATAGTTTTCTACCTTTGACTATATGTTTCAAATACAAACTACACACTTAAATATGAACAAATTAATGACAGATTTATGAAAAATGGGGAAAAGAGGAAGAAAATGGAAATTCAATATGACACACAAATTCATGTCGTTATAATATTTAATATCAGGACATTCTATGAATAATTTAAAATAGTACGCATGTATCATATTCATTTCTGCTTTTACATATACGTGGCATGCGCATGTGTATATACACACACATACATATGCGTAAATGCAGCTACACACACAACAAAACGGTCAGTTGCTTATTTACGCGCCGTAACATCTATTCAATGCAACAATTCTCTCCATGGCGAGTATGGTACGCTATGTGAGTGCATTGTTAATCCGTAATATTACATCGTAATAGGTATATTAACTTCTCAGTGAAAACTCGTCACTCGTTGCTATATATGTTACTCATAATACCATCGATGCCAATAGCAGGTCGACTCAGCTTTGCCGGTTTTCCACCTACTTAATTATCTTCGACGACTACACACCGTTAATATTTTACAAAACTACATATATACACTAAAGCCTTTTTTATACTCTAATACATTTGCCCGTTCCTAAATAGTAACTCTTTTCTCTTCGTCTCTTTCTTTTGTATGTACCTTAATAAATTTAGAGCACTTTAACTCTTCTGTATATTCTCACACACCTAATAATAAATACAGTGTTCCTCGGTTAAGCTATAATTTTTCCTCGGTTAGGCTGATACAAAATCATCCCCACTACCGTTTCCTATTTACTTAGGACGTGGAGACCATCACAACAGAGACTTCGACGCCCGAGAAGAGTGGGGCCACAAAAGACAGGGATAACAGTGGCCATTAATACCGGAAGAACGTCAAGTTCCGCATTTCGCATCGGATCTTCGCGAAAATGGCACTCATTGATTCATTGTGTTTTTCCGAATAAAGAACACCACAAGCCATATAAATCGGACTATAATTAGTGAAATTACATAAAAAGTTAATATGCAGAATTTAAAGCCAACTTCGTTAAAAATAATCCGCTTTACATGGAATTTGTTGCGTTTTAATCGAGAGAATGCCTGGAATCTATTGCTGTCACTTCATACCGATACTATGAAAAATAGATAATTTGATTTTGACTCGACGTCGCGTCGGCGCTAGGTGAAGACCAAATGGCGCCGCGACGCGCTTACGGTCTCTCGGGCATTTAAGTCAAGAAATCAAGCTCTTTATCTGTCTTCATATCGATATGAAAGTGTCACCAACGGAGTCGTGACATTGTCCTGATTAAATCGGCTCTAAATTCTGCAAATTAACTTTCTATGTACTTGCGTTAATTATAGTCCGATTTACATGGTTATTTTGTGTCTTTTAATCAGGAAAACATAAGAAATCGATTGATGTTTTTTTTTTAAGATCCCACGAAAAATGCTGAACTTGACATTTTTCTCTTCTTAATGGCTAGTGCTATCCTTGTCTCCCTGGGCCTCTATTCCCGAGCGCGGAATGGTATAAAACTCAGTGATGCCTGAAATCGGAGGTGTAAAATTCGCCTATCGCCCCGAATGACAGATACTCTTCGGACCCTGATATTATCAGCTTAACCGAGATCGGCTATATTTAGTAACTGAATAGATCCAACACGTTAACACAGTATTAAAATAAAGAATGATAGACGCATCGCAGACTACTAATGCAGTTACAAAAGATCTAATGCAAAGATCACCTTCTCCTCTCTCTTTTCTTGTTTATGTTCTAATATCATCTAAGCAACTATTCGACGTCCATAAGTGATTTAGAATACAATTTGCATATGTCTAGATGTTATCTTTAATTTCTTATAGCTATTTTTTATTCACCTATTCACTTTGATCCATTTACATGCAAATTTCTTATCATATTCTCCATAACTGCTATAGTGTACTTTTCGTTTTTGACATTTAATTTTTTAATCACTCTGGAGAATGAATGCAAATTTGCATGTTTACGAACATCGAAATTGAAAAAAGTTAAGTGTGAAAACATCATAAAGCTTTTTCCAAGCACTATAATTCTTTTACTCATGTTAATACTTGTTGAGCTTCGCCTGATCAGGATTAAGGATTTCAATGAAATTATGATTTCATTATAATATTTTCCTTTTTGTCAATTTCTTACGATCAAAATCTCTTACCTCAAATTTTATTTAACCTACATTTATAAAATGATTAGTTTGTGTTCAAACTAGACAAAATAATCTTTATGTATTGAAAAGCAACAGATTTCAGAATAAGTAACAACCAGTGCAATAGAAACTTCTATACTAATTTCTTAAGTTTAATGGTAACTCACTAGACTAAATATATTACTTTTAGTGCACGTTGCAAAGCAACTTGATGATGAGTTTATTCAATATGAAATACAGATAAAATATCATAGGACACACAAAGGATCGCTGAAATCTTGCATCAATCGCCCTTTCCCTTAAAAACACGACTTAAAATTATTTTTTTCTTTGTAATTTTTGTTAACGTCATTTTTTTCAAAACAGCCAGATAATACTAATGGTTACTCTTAAACTCTTATTTATAAGCCTTGTTACATATATTTTGGTAGGGGTTTTCAGGTACTTTATCAGTCTTTCTGTGGCAAACATGGCTCATTTTCATTCAATTTTATGTTATATAATTATTTAGGCCAAACAAAAAATAACAAGAAAATGTCAGGTACTTATACATACTTTAAGATATTTAGTAATTTTAACTCCAGTATTATAAAATAAGCACAAACCATGCCAAATGGAGAAACTGATGTATAGATGTCATGATAAAAATTAAACATGCCCGATCAGAATGTTGGTTGCATTTTTTAATGTAGAGAAAATCTATGTGATCCCATTTACATAAATGAAAATTAGAAAAACTAAATAAAGACTTGGCTAATTTTACAACACCTACAAGATGTTGCTTATTATTAAAGGATAACAATTATGATTACAGAACAAAGTGTGAATAACATTTTTCTTTAAGTGTACGTTACAGCAATGTATTTGAATTGTTAATTAAGTGAATCCCTATTCAAAAATAAATAAAAGTCATGCTTACCCGTAAGTAATGCTATAGTTTAAGTTATATTTGTACTATTGAAGAATCATATGTTAGAAAAACAGAAGAGGTATTAGCTTTGATTATTTCACCTTACGTGTAATTTAATGAAATAAATGAATCTAATTTGATTAGAAGCATTAAAACACTACGCTTCATAAGAACATCTATATTTACATGCAAACAATAATGCATTCATTTTTATTCAAAAACTTAAGAAATACTTGTAATTGGTGAACATGAGTGTTAGTCCAAAATCGTGAGATATTACAAATAAACAAAACGTATATTAAAGTAAAATAAAATGAGAGTAATTATGTAGTATAGGGGAGGCAGCTCCGATCTTAAGGACATGATGAAAAATTAGGCAACTGCCTAGGGCGCAAGGTTGACAAGGGGCGCGAAATGGTCTTTTCATTGTTGGCATTCTTGAAAATACACTTTTAAATGAAATACTACAAATTATACTGCAACTGTTTTAAACTACGAATTCGGAGTAAAGTCATCAATGTATTATAATAAAGGGCGCATTTAGACAAGTTCGCCTAAGGCGCAAAAAAGGCTCTTGCCGTGCAGAGTTGGGCATTATTCGACTAAATTGTTCTTCAACTAACCTTCGAATAAAAATTTCGAATACAGTGAAGTTATTCGAGAATAACGAATAAATTTTTAGTCGTTATTCGTTCCCCGTTTTTCGATAATCGAAGGACCTCCGTGGCGACTAAGCGTCACGAATAAGCCGCTTCGGCTCGAGTAGGTACACTCGAAAAGTGTTCCCCTTGCCTCATCATACCCCCTCGGCCTAGCCGGAAGCCGAGGGCCGAGGGACCCGAGCCGTAGCGGCTCCGGTTCTGATCCCCGCTTATTCGTGTCTTATAGTCGCTACGGCGGTCCTTCGAATAACGAATAACGAATACAAATTTTGTAGAATACAAATTTAGTCGAATACAAATTTAATCGACTAAAAATTTATTCGTTATTCTCGAATACCTTCACTTTATTCGAAATTTTTATTCGAGTTCATTCGAATAAAAATGTAGTCGAATAAAGATTTATTCGACTAATGCCCAACTCTATTGCCGTGCCTGGCTATCTGACCGTGGCGTGCATGCGTCGAGCAGTCACGATTTTGTCTGAACGCTCGCACCTGTCGCGAACGTCCGCCGCGCACGCAAAGCGTTCTATCTCGCTCCCCCCTTCGGCGAGAAACGATGGCACAGCATTAGGGCTCAACGCCGGTTCCGATCAGCGAGCCCTCAGCGAGACAATACTGTAGCTTAATCGGCGGTCTCTTACCGTTTTTGAGATATATTTATACAGTGTTATTCATTTAACTTGGAATCCGCCCGTGTGAGAACAAATACCTTGCATGGCCTTTTTCAGACAATCGCCTCGGCATTTGTCCTGAGGCTCAGTGGAAAATTCCGCAAAAGTCGTGAACAAAGCGTTACATCCAAAATCCAAGTTCTTCTTTGGGACAGGCACTAACTACTTCGCCATTCAACTGTTCTCGCGTGCACGGGTTCTGAGTTAACTGGATAACCCTATATAAATGGATATTCCAGAATACTTCAGTATATGTCACGAGTTTTCGGTATTGGTTTGGGGACAGATGGGGGCAGTGGAAACAGCCACGCGTATGTAGTGTGGACCCCTAAATAAAAATTTAGCTCCGGGTATTTATTAGTTTGCGCGATATTAATAAAAAATTATTGTTAATTATTTTTTTTACAAATTTGTTTCACGAAGCTATGGGCCCCTCCGAAGGCGGTCATCCCCCCCCCTGGATCTCTCCCCAAACATATACTGATACCACAGAAACGATCGGCACAGGTGTACCTGATTCCGAATAAATACCAAAATATTTTTATGAATATCTCGAAAACTAACGCCGAGCGATGGTAACATTTATAGGGGCAAGATGTTCAAAATAATGACATGACAACATATTTCAAGGTCATGAAAATCGATGAGGTGTGAACTTTCTTTTTCTAATAACTTTTTAATAAACAATGACCGCCGATTAAGTTATACAGAAAAGTTATGCAGTATGATGGTATCTTGATGTCATGTGTCACGGCCAAGGTCATCGCAGCTACCTCCCCTGTACTGCAGAATTACCCACAAACCTCAAGAATTAAATTCAATGGGAAAGCAACAAGAGATCCAGGACACACAGCGATCCTCTTAATTGTCCAACATACAATAACAAGATTTTTCAGGGATGACGAGTACATTCTATTTCTCATAATTCCCAAATGAAGCCGTATGGAGAGGCCAACGATGCATGTATACTTTATATGTACAGAAACAGAAATAGTTTTTTTATTCATCTTAAACATTACTTGTCGGTAATAACCTCTTGTTTGTTTTACTGAGATTCTGAGAATTCATAAGATAATGGAAGTGAATAAATCGTTACTGTGCACAAGTCGTTGCAGTTTATAACTAAGAACCAGTCACAAGACAAAACTATCTATTTATATCACGATTAACTAATTAATCTAAACACCTATGTTATAGTCATATTCATTTCCCTACAGACTGCAATATAGTTTCCATTTTCCTCATATAACCACCTATATATTTATAATAAGAATGTTTACAGTTAAGTTGAGCTCCTGAATTAACAATGTATTCATCATGAGTACTTTTACATTTCTTAGAATTAGCCTCGAGTGCCCGAACTGTTATAAGGACTATTTTAATGCCATTTCTAAACTAACTTCCATTACAAATTTTATTGTACAGGTAAAGGGTCAAATTAATATAAGAAATGTTATTTGCTAGTCAAAACATTTACTTAATCCATACTGAACAAGCACGGTAAGCTTGTCACCCACCAGATGGTCGAACTGTAAAACGGTAAGAACCAGCTTACGCGACCTATCATTGTGACTTCCAAAATTGCGATTAAAATGTGCTTTTAACTGCAGTATATTTAGAATAAGGAGCGCATCCATAATCCATTGAAAAGAATAAAAATACCATTAAAAAAAACAACTCTTTTATTGCTCTTGGGAAATGGTTATACGAGTATATATATAAAATGATTATGTGGAAGCCGATTTCGAATACAGCCGATTTCGTTTTCAAGATTTGAATATAAGAGTATTATTGTATTGCCGAAACAATGTATGGCATCCATTGTTTACGTTACATCCAACTTCCACGCTTGATTAACAAGGGTCTGTGGTGAATCGGTATTGTACACGACGCGATATCCGGCCGATAAATGCACTGGCTAGTATCGCACCGGTGCACAATGGTTCAAAAGTGACTTTTTGTGCACAAAATTCCCTATCTCCGTCAATTCTCAACCGATTGTTTACTTTTTTGCTCGTTTTGTTGGGAATTAAATTTGCTAAAATATAAAATACCTGAATTGCGACCAAAACGTGTTTTTTTCTATCTCTTTTCTGACATGTTGGATGAAAACTTTAGTAGAACAATCTTTGGGGCTAATTTGATAAGATTTTGCTTGTCTAAGCAAAATCATTAATTAGCACTTGGCAATAGCGGAAAACATAAAACAGGCGATTTGTTGACATGTCACAATGTTTGAAATACAACTTTACAATGGCTGGAAATTTGGAATGTCTACCGAGATTACTACAACCAGAACCGTCTAAAATATCAATTTAATGTATGATTATAGAACCTAATAGCGTTCAGAAATATTGGAGAACGTCAAAACCGTGATTTATTATTTCACGATTTTATTATTGTTTATTAGTAAATAAAACTTTATCGAATCTTTCCGAACCACATCTTTTGCATTTGGAATGTTGGTAAGAATGTAATAAACAAATTCAGAAAGGAATTAGCTGTCACTATTTGCCACGTCGGTGTCAATCCGATTTTGTTTAATTGGAGATAGCGCCCAAAGGGCCTTTTTGTGGACAAAATTCCGTATCTCAGTGAATTATTAACCGATTTTTATCTTTTTTAGCACGTTTTGTCAGGGATTAAATTTGCTAAATTTTCACACAGTTGTTTTCCAAAATTTTCTTTAGGGATTAAAAAAAAAATTCTGATCTCTTGGTTCCGAAACAACGAGATTATTAACCAGTTTTTTTCATATATCATTAAAGGGACATAAAATAAAAAGTAAATATACATTAAACAATTCAATTTTTTTATGGATTCAAAGCGAATTCTATGGTACTGAAACTTAATAAGCTTAGCATCAAAATATAAAGGTAGGATTTCTGAGACGCGACTCGCCAAATCCTGAGCACCGTTCTTATGGAGAAGCATGCACCTGTTTTCCTAGACGTGTTTTCCGACCGCTGTGCCAGTGCGTCTGCCTCGGCAGCTACCTAGGCTACTCGAGACGCAACACAATGCGATGAGTGTCTGTTTTCCGCCATTATGGCGGAATCTCCTAGCGGGCGGCTAGCAGCGGCGGCCAAAAGCTTGACTCCTCCAAACTGAGTCTAGCGGCGACCGCCGCGCGATCCATCGCCAGAGTGGGACAGAATCCCAAGAAATAGGGAAACTAGTCGAAATCCAAAAGTTATAGGATTATGTTTTCTTTATATATTTCTTGTAATCTAATAATATGAACTCCTAAAAATGGGAAAAATATCATGGCGGCTACTTCTGATCTGTGTGTAAACACGTGTCAAAGTTTGTATGTTTTTATTTTGTGCAAAACTTTAAATCGTGTCCTTTGAATTTCGGTGATATTAAAGAAAAATTTGTTTGGGATCCAAAATGAGGAGTATCATTTCCGATAAGCAGTAGCAAATAATTAGTTACATACAGTTTTTTCCATAAGAAACCCATAGAAAAAATGTCAGCAATTGTCGTCTTTTTAGTTGCCTTCCGGGAACTTCCAAGCAAATTTCTTTTTTGTTTCATAATCGACATATATTTGTCCTTGCAACTGCGAAAACAAGATTTGGCAATACTTGCCAATCATAGAGTAATCACCTGTATTCTATGTCGCACAGTCGGGTTGAATCCCAAGAAATAGGGGGAAAATGCAACATCCCATTTTTAGGACTAAAAATGACGAACATTGTTCAGGAAATTCATAAAGGAAGAGTTAACATACAACTGGTACGAAGGTTCGACGTTATCTAAAAAAATAACGTCAAGAATTCCAATAAAACTAAAAGAATTTGATAAATATACATACTATGGGATGTGCAGAAAAATTTGTAAACCTATAAGTATTAAGGCTGTTCGAGTACTCGGAAAAATCGAGCCGAGCCGAGTACCCGTAAAAACCGAGTAGCTCGAAAGAACCGAGCGGCTCGAGTATACTTGGAGCAGACCGAAATTTTCGAACAGCCGGCTGTGTCGAGTACCTTGAAGCTTGAAGCTTGAACGTGTCGAACAATACGAATGCTTCGAATATTTTAGGTTACGTTTATCTACGGGAATGTAAATAGTGGTTCTCAATAAGTAATGTGAATAATTAAAATGTAAGCTGTAAATGGAAATATTCTGTAACTTTTGAAAATAAGTGCTAAATTCAAATCTTTCTTTTTTTCATTTTTTTGTGTGTATTTACTCGGTATTATCAAGCCGATCAAGTCTTTCGAGCGACTCGGTTTTTACGGGTACTCGACTCGGCTCGGTCCGAACTTCAAGCTACTCGAACAACCTTAGTAGGTATCCATGTTATCCCTGTACCAATATACTAAATAAATAGGTACTGTTCACAAAGTGTTAATATATTCCTACGAAATTATACAATATTTGGGCAGCCTTCCAATCGGCTAATTGGGAGAAAGGATCCAAGACTCCAGAAATAAAGATTTTAAAAAGCATAGAAAAGATTGTATTTACGCTCAAAATATTCTCATTGCAATATAAACGAAGAATTTTTAAACTTTTTATCGACTTCTTCAGATCCAGCACTAGATAGTTTTCAAGGTATCTTCACCAAAAAAACCTTCTTTTATAAAGTAGCTTGATATCATTCGGCATTTTGATTGGAAAAAATATGTACATACATATGTACATACTATATTGTACAGAGTAATTCTGGGGCGACGCCTGCCAAAAAGATGCCGGCTGGCAATATGTGGCGAGGTCAACCCCCGTGGTGCCTCACCGAATTTTATGGCTTTCGACCCGGGGTTGGAATACCATTAAGAAGTGAGAAATGTTCAGGATTTCCGCATTTCTCATCAGTTCTTTGCGAATACAAAGCCAATCGATTCCTTATGTTTCGCCCATGAAAGTAACATCAAGAACGATGCAATTCGGACCATAATGAAGGAAATAAGAAGAAAATTTGATTTACATGATTTCAAACTGACTTCGTTAAAAATAGTCCGATTTACATGATATTTGGTATGATTTTCATTGAAAAAACGTAAGGAAGCCATCGGTGCCACTTCCATATTCATACGATAAAGAATAAACAATCTGGTTTTTCTAAGACAGATATACCGACCATTAGAATAAACCCTTTCAAGTGCTCGAACCCAAATGGGACCCTCAACGCGGTGCCTGAGGTCCGCTCGCCGCCGCGGCGGATTGTGTCTAGGAAATCCTACCTTAAGGCCAAATCTTCTTCTTTGAACAAACATTTAACAGGCTGACGTTCCTTTATCGAATCATCAGAATCTATAGACAACATTAGGTCATGGAGTTTGTCAGCAATGTTCTTGGGACCTGAGGTTCGCAAGCTGTATTCCAAAACAACTGACGTTCAGAAAGAAATTACGTGCGACCGTCCGCGCCTTCGCCGTCGATCCGATTTTGTTATTTAAACAACAACACTAGTGGCTGCAGTCATTTGTTTGTTAGAATGCATTGGGAGAATATTCGTCAATGATTCAGTGTCTTGGCAGTTATGCGGCATAGAGTTATCACCCTATTAAATCGAGTCATTTGCACTTTTAACATCTTTACTTTTATACAATAAAATGGTGCACATAAAGGTGAAAAATATAGAATAACTGAACATTATACTCTCAGGAAAAAACCATGATGTAAGCTACTTAGCTAACTGCCTTTCGGAGACCTTTCTAGTCAAAATGGAACACAGGACATCATTGGCTAACAAAATAAGTAAGGACTTTTCATACACATTTAAAAAGAAGGACCGACTCTTTGCGAATAACAGAGAGTTTTTTTATCTAAAAATGATTTCTGGCTTAAAGAATGCCATTTTGAATGTTCGGACCCCAATTTTCCAATACCAACTCCATAAGGTAATGTTGGACGGCCTGAAACAGGCTATGAAGCCAGTTCGGTTCGATCAAAAAGAAGAAGAGCTGAATTATTATATGAGACACATTCGCAAAAAGAACTCCATTTACTTTGAAATGCAGTTTGCCAACCTCAGGTCACAAGAACATTGCTGACAAATTCCACGACTTAATGTTATGTATAGATTCTGATGATTCGATAAACGAACGCCAGCCTGTTAAATGTTTGTCCAAAGAAGAAGATTTAGCTTTATATTTTGATGCCAAGCTTACTAAGTTTCAGTACAACGGAATTCGCTCTGAATCCATAAAAAAGATTCTTTTATTTTTCCTACGTACCAGAAACATTCTTGAAGCGAAGAAAGAATGTTATCCCTCAATATCAATTTCAGATAGAGCAGCAAATATAAATTTACAATGCATACTTGACTGTACTGTTTCGAGGTGGTTTTCATCATTGCATAAATCTGGGAATCTTCCCACTAAAAAAGACTTAGTTTTAATTTCTATGTGGGGCTGTGACGGTTCGTCCGGGCATAGCAATTACAAACAAAATTTTGATAATCCTGAAGACTCCGACGAGAGCCTGTTTATGACATCCTTGGTTCCACTACAATTAATCAATTCAGTTTCCACGAATGACACACCATATTATATTAACCCTCATCCGTCTTCAACAAAACTTTGTAGGCCTATTACATTTGAATTTGCAAAAGAGACAAGTGCCAAAATAACTGAAGAAATAAACGTTATAAAGATTGACGTAGTAAAATTGTCCCCAACAAAAGTGCAAATTGAGAGAAAACGCTTTACAATAAAGCATAGCCTACACTTGACAATGCTCGATGGTAAAGTCCACCAAGCTATGACTGGAACTCCTTCCGCAGCCTCATGTTATGTTCGTGGGGCCAAACCGCCTGAAATGAACCATTTGAACTTAGCAATAAATCTATCCAGGATTGATCGGTGGAATACGGTTTATCCACTCTACATGCCTGGATTCGGTTTATGGAATGCGTGCCCGACAAAACGAGCAATAAAAGATAAAAGTCGGTTAAGAATTCACTGAGATACGGAATTTTTTCCACAGACAGCAGGCACTTTGGGCGCTATCGCCAATTAAACAAAATCGGATGGATATCGACATGGCAAATAGTGACAGCTAATTCCTTTCTGAATTTGTTTATTACATTCTTACTCACATGCAAAAGATGTGGTTTGGAAAGATTCGATAAAGTTTTATTTACTAATAAACAATAATAAAAATGTAAAGCAATAAATCACGGTTTTGACGTTCTCCAATACTTCTGAAGGCTATTAGTTCCATTCTTCAAACTTATATCTTTCAATTAACATAACCACAGGAAATATTATCTATAATCATAGATTAAATTGATATTTTAGACGGTTCTGGTTGTAGTAAACTCGGTAGACATTCCACATTTTCAGCCATTGTAAAGTTATATTTCGGAAATTCTGACCTATCAACAAATCGCCTGTTTTATGTTTTCCGCTATTGCCAAGTGCCAATTAAAGATTTTATGTAAAAAAACCTACACTTAGATGAGCAAAATCTTATTAAATTAGCCCCAAACATTGTCCTACTAAAGTTTTCATCCAACTTTGTCAGAAAAAGATAGAAAAAAACACGTTTTGGTCGCAATTCAGGTATTTTATATTTTAGCAAATTTAATTCCCGACAAAACGAGCAAAAAAAATCAAAAATCGGTTGAGAATTGACGGAGATCCGGAATTTTATCCACAAAAAGTCACTATGGTACCACTGTATGGTGCGACGCTTGTCCCATATGGGGTAACATAAATAGTGCACATGTCCTAAATATTTAAAATTAAATTATTTAAATATTTTAATTTTACCTGATTAAAATGAAGAAGAGAAGAATTACATTTTTTATTCCACTACGTTACCATTATTCAAATGTTCATTAACACGTTCAAGATGGTGACGTATTTTCCCGAACGCTCCCAAACGCCGACGCATATTAGGACCAAGCGGCTCAACTTTACCGAAGCTTTTCCTGTCCTTGTGTAAAAGGTACTTATTTTTTCGATGTTTAATCTTTTCACCGGTTATATACATGTAGCTATAAAGCATAAAACGATAAAATAGTGCAATGACACTACGATGGGTCACGCCGGTAATTTTAGCGTTTTCAACATTTATGCCGAGGTGTCCTTTCTATTTCCAACAGTATTTCTACTGTTCCCGGTTTCTCGTTATATTTTTTTTCCTCCTGTGTTGTACTTCTCTTTTTCGACAGTATTTATATTTTTTTTTTACGAAAATAGATAATTATATTCAAAACTATTTTCGATCACACATAACTAGTAAAAATTTATTTTCCAATCATTTTTCACCCAAACCAAAATATAATAACAGTAGAATAATAATTTCAACAAAATTTTATATACCTATATCATGTCGGCGTGCATCACGAAAAGTATCACGTTTCATTTGTCTTATGAAAACCAGCACTTTGGACTTTGTGACCTTGAAAAATAGCACGTTTCGATTTTGGTCTCGAAAAGTAGCATGTTTTCATTTATAACGATGAAGAATAGCGTATTGTGTTTTTCCACAACAAAAACTAACACGTTTCAGTAGTCCGCCAAGAAAAGTTGTATGGCTTGCTTCTAGTCGCAAAAACTTTCACTTCTAGCTGCGAAGAATATCACTTTAAATATTGAATAGGCTTCTTTGCATTCTACTGCAAAAATAAATAGGTAAACGTTTCTTTTATCTGAAATGAACATCTTTAATGAAATAGGTGGAACTGAATCAAATATAAACAAACTTAAATTAATTTATTTAATTAACAATATTAAATCTTATCTTCTGCCTGGATAAGACCTTTAGACACCATTGTTGATAAATCTTCTTCTTTTTTGTTGAATTTTCCTTGTTATAATAAAATAAAAAACTTAACATATTTTTATATAATGTGGAAAAAATATTTATCTGTTACTCACCACCTAGCATTATAAGATTATATTCTTCCTGTACTACGTCATCTTTATTCTTATTTTTAACAGGTGCTGGAGGAGGCAAATTATAATTATTCGATCATTCATAATCTATAATTGTTTCATTCGTTTGAAGCACATGAAGTTTAAAGATCATGAAGACATTTTCATATTTTATCAATTTATTATGAGTTCACCTATATACTTACAATCATCATGGTCACTATAACACATATTAAACTTAATTACTTTTTCACAAGGTAAACGTCTGTTTATATAGATAACTAGTAGCCATCGAAGATCTACGTCAACTGTTCGTAAACTGAAATATCCTAGGCTTCGTAAAACAAACGAAACGTGCTACTTTTTGCCGCAGTGTTCCGAATATACGATTGTTCGTGACGAACTGTGAATCGTGCTCGCTATCGTGGTTAATGCCAAATCATGCTAAGTAGTTATCGGAGGAAATGATGAATCGTGCTTCTTTTCGTGATAAATTGAAATCTGCTAGTCTTTATTGGAAAAATAAAGCGTGCTACTGTTTGTAACGCGCGTCGATGCATTATGTAGCACTATATCCTCAAAACATTGCTGCCCATATTTTGATGTAATAATTATTATAAAATCGTATCCTGCTGTTAAAGAACTGTGTAGCATACTTTTATTTATCATAATAGTAGAACCAAACAATACCCTTTTTACACTATGTCAGTTTCTTTTGCCACTTTGACTATTTTGCTTGCAATGATCTATATAGGTGGGTCACCTCGGCTTTGGGAGCTTCCACCAGTGACCCACCCGTGGGTCAAGCCGTACCGAACGTGTTAAGATTAATTATTAATCAAACCGATTCTTGCCATGTTATAAAACACTGTTATTTCGTTGGAGGGGCACATGCAACTGGTATAAAACAAAATGTATCAATGTTCATCATCCTACAGTTTTCTATATACTTTATGAAATACTTAACCCTCTGGCAGGCACTCCTCTTACAATTAGTGTCATACAAACAGACGCTGTCGTGTATCAGTATCCTCTCGCTACAGGCTCACGGCTCTGGGCTAGCAACGAGCGCTTAGCGAGTAGCGGAGACGATTCTCAAGCGCCAATGGCGCGAGTGAGAGAAAACGAGAGCGAGCGAGAGATTACGAGATTGAGAAATTTCAATTTGTTTGTTAAAAATTTACAAAATATGTGCATATTTAAACATATAACAGATAGTGTAGAACATAAAATATCGTAAACACTTTTTAACATAACATTCACATAAATTTATTCGTTCGGTGACAAGCAATCTTTTTCTTTGGCTGTCTTTAAGCAGGGAAAACGTACTGCGGCCCTCATATGAAAATTCCAATTTCTTTCACTAAGATAATTTTGAACAATAATTATGTATCGGTAGATATGCGAAAGTGAAAATATAAGTTAACAATTTTTGGCGGTTCGCTGGAATTTACAGATGCCAATAGTATTATGCTTGTTGTATGACGTACATGTGTGATGTGCGGAGACGTTACATCCGTTTATACTTAGGGTAAACGGACCTACAATTTTCGGGTAAGTCTGTACTTACGGTTTCATGGGTTTGTGCTACATACTTCAATTGCTATTGATTGCAAAGAAAGCACTCCAAATCACCATTTTGAATAAAATCTTAATGTCTTTCCTATTTCAAATATATGAAGTGAAGGCAGTATTCAATAAAAGACATAAAAATTAAATTTTCTAAACAGCAAAAACCTTGTAGTCATATTATAAATCGAGACTTTGTTGCTTAGCAGACACTTTTCAGAACATGAAGTTTCCACCATAAATTTTAATGTAAATATTGCATGGTAGAAAAGAGAAATCTTAGTTAAAAGATAAGTACTTAGGAATCCTAGAATGAAGCAATGGCAGGAAAATGTTTTTTTTTCTCTATAAATTGGCATGTATGTACTCAGTACATATATTTATGCGCCCACCAAAGAGCTAAACATAATTACTTAAATCAGTGTAAGTTTACCTTTTGGATTCTTAGG
Organism: Andrena cerasifolii; assembly: GCF_050908995.1. Lineage (NCBI taxonomy): Eukaryota > Metazoa > Arthropoda > Insecta > Hymenoptera > Andrenidae > Andrena > Andrena cerasifolii. The sequence continues at coordinate 1,403,657 of NC_135125.1, read as the reverse complement.
ATATGATGGTACATTCAAATTATATTTCATTATAATTAAATAGGTACTTGTATAAATTTTTCAACGAAGAAAAAATAGATAACTATTAGATCAAATTTTACTTGTATTATGCATTTCCACTTGATAAACATCTAAAGGCTCTGGGTACTGGGGCAGTGACAGTACCGAGAACTCAGTATATATTGCCTTCAAAGAACAATATTTTAATCAATAAACAGACAGATTGTTATTAGTACATTTTAGTTTTGTTTTTCTTACTTTTCCTTTATTAACTTCAAATTGATATAGTTATGAACAGTGAATAAGAAGAGTTAAATATTCAGTTACTACCATCAAAGTGAAACAGCTTTGACACTTCTGTATTCTTTATGCTTAATGTAGGCCATTGTAACTTCAGGCCGTAAATAGAATAACACTGTGTTTAATACTTGTAATGAGGTACTTATTATATGCGAGGTATACGCATGCCTAACAGTCATGTAGAATAATAATCGCATATCATGGCATTAAAACGATCTTATTACAAATTGTGATCTAAACACGTATATGTTCATTGTTTAATGTAACAGTTTCATTGTTTCGTAGAATGAGGTACTACTTGGATTTAACTATACCTAATTATGTTTCCCTTTTAATAATAATTTATTTATGTAGCAAGTTTCCGTGGAATGGAACATTACAGAGAGAATAGACAGTTCTTGTTGTTTATAGTTAGTATTAAAGAAATTTGCAACCTGCGGGAGCAGTCAATGGGCTCATGTTTGACCAGCACCCTCAAAGCGCATCTTTGCAGTTAATACTTTTGCACAGGTCGACAATGTAGGCTTCATTTATTAAAGTTTTATTGTACCCATCTATTCCCTTAAGCAAATTGATGAATTTCCTTATATGCCTTAGTTTACATTTTTTGATGTTATTCAATGTTTTTTACACGGATAAACATAGTTGTATCTGTTTTTTTATATTTATCACACTAACTATGCTATGCTAATACATATTAGATGCTACAATTTACTATATATCTATGTATACAAAACGAACTTATTCAATTTTGTTTAAATCAACAATTTATAAGTATGATTGAATCATTTGTTTCCTTTAGAAAGTAAATAAGTTGGAGTTTCATTGGATGTAGATTGAAATAACAGTACTTCAATTTTACACGTACATTACAGAATGCGAGGCAAAGCAAATAACAAAAACTGTTTTCCTTGATTGATATCAGATGCGTAATACTAAATCACACATATAAAGCCAGCTTTAGACAGACAGTTTTTCTCACAGTTTTGGAGCATACACTCCAGGCGTGCGCTCCAAAACTGTACGTGCAAAGTCTCCAACGTGATAAAGGACGATCACGCATTCCCGGCGCGCGCGTCTGGAGTGCAGGTCTGAACTTGTCCTTTATACGTTCAGATGTGATTGATGTGCCACGCACCACCCGCCAGATCGTGCTTTATAGGAATAACAGTGAAAATGTGGTCCAAAGACAGTTTGAAACAATTTATCGCAATTTACGGAAGCTTCCCCTGCCTGCGAAAACTAAAACCGTGGCGATCTCTATCTTCACGCCATCTCTTGACCCATATTCTTGTTTTACGTTGTTGCTCTTCCGGTTTAAAATAAGCATGCAATACAATGCAAGCGATCGCTCGAGTTCTTCGCTTTTTTTATCAAAGACATTTTACTTGCACGATATCAGCGATGTAGTTGGCGTAGCGTGGCGCGTCTCACTGAACTGTTCGCCCCGCGGACATGCCACGCTTCACGCGAAATCTTGCAAATTTGGAGCGGACGCTTCAAATTTGCCGTCCTGGCGCGCGCGCTTGGAGTGTTGCGCTTTGAACATCACGCTTCAGGAGTGCGCTCCAAGCGCACGTTCCAGCTAGGCACGCCGGAGCGACACACCAAGCCTGAATATTTGGAGCGGCCGTGTAAAGCCGGCTATAATACTTTGTTAACATTTCTGTCGTCAGGTTATTCTACACCTTTTCATAGTGTCAATATCTTTTTTAAAGTGCTAATCAAGTTTTCCTAATGTTATCTTGGATCAAAATGATTTTTTCTCCTTGCTAAATGTCACTGATAAACAATTCAGCTATTAACCTACCTTAAAAAATTAATCAAAGATAGGAATAAATAATCACAACGTATTTTTTAATAGTTCAGGCACTCGAACTCAGTAATATAAAGTGAGAGTTAAACTTCTGAGTGTTTAGTTGGAAAATGCAATTTTAATATTAACTCCAAGTTACAAGTAACCTAATGTTGCATAGGTTTTTACATAGGGTGCATCCACTCTACAGTTTTCCCTGAAACAGATAGCAAACATAGTATGTTAATTAATCTGATTATAAATCCAATTGTAAACACATTGATATTAAGCAGTTAATACTCTACAAGTATTTGCGATATTATGTATATACAGTACTTCCTCGCTGAGCGCTCGCCGGTCGGTACCGGCGTTGAGCACTCATCGTGAAGGGGGCCCTAATTCCGAGCGATCGTTTCTCGCTTCTTTCTTGCCGAAGGGGGAGGGGGGCGAGATGGAACGTTTTGCGTGCGCGACGGACGCAGCCTTCAGACGTAAACGATTCCACATCGCACGCATCGTTACTGCTCGACGCATGCGTGCCACGATCAGATAGCCAGACACGTCACGACCTTTTTTTGCGCCCGAGGCGAGTTTGCTAAATTCCTTCATTTACTATAATACATTTATTGGGTTTCTTGATGACCTTACTCTTAACTTTTACTCGTAGTTTAAAACAGTTGTAGTACAATTTGTAGTATTTCATTTAAAAAATTATTTTCAACAATGCCAACAATGGAAAGACCATTTTGCGCCTCTTGTCAACATTACGCATTAGCAGTTGCCCAATTTTGCAGAGTAAAGTCATAAATAATCTCAAATAAATGTATTATAACAAAGGGCGCAATTTGGCACGTTCGCGTAGGGCGCAAAAAAGACTTGAGCTGGGCCTGCCTCAAGCTTTCGCGTACAAGCATATTAACGCGTCGTCTGTCTCGTACCGTCCTCGCTCGCTTTCAGTGCCTCTCGCTCACTCTCATTCCATCTCGCCCCCGCCTTCGCCGGACAAGAGTGAGACAGAAGTGGTGGGGATAGCGAAAAGTCCACATCGTGTACACCAAACCGAGCCCTCAGCGAGGAAGTACTGTATGTACAATATGCGCATTTGGATATGAGAATTCATTACGCTCTCTTACTATCACACTGAGCAAAAGAAATATATTTAGACTGTACAGTCTAAAGTACTGCGCTGCGCTGGATCGCGCAGCATATTCGATTATGTTCGTAGCTGTTCCACAAGTCTTTGTATGGAAAGATTGTTGCATTTGTTACGTATTTTAGCGGGGATTCTGGGAATGTGGACGTGGGTTGGTGTCCGTGGAGCGTTGGACCACACTGCTCGTTGGAGTGCGCGTGTTTTAAAGAAATAAAAGAAACTGATTCTAAGTTAAAATTTTGGAGTTTATTTCTGAGTCAGGCATGAACTGTTCAAGGAAGCGATCAAAGACAGAATGTATGTAGCGTTCCAAAATATACTCCGAGCTCCTCGATGAAATCAATGGCACAGTGCTCCTTGCCTTTCCATAAATCGTTGTAGTCCAATCAGCATGGATGCTGCAACCAATTCAAACGGTAGGTTGTCCTTCGTGTGTTCTTCCGCCCTCGCGAGTTGTTCACCAAGTTTCCCTTCATTTTCAGGTGGTGGGGGAAGCGCGCTTTTCCATTACGTATTCCATCATTCGTTTGGAGTGGTTGACACACGTAACAATTGACAAAGGGAAGTAGCATCCCAAAATCTTCCTGACTTGATCCAAAACCTGCGATTCATCTCAAGGTCTGCTAATTGGTTTCCTCTTCCTGCTTTCGAACTCCGTCCAAGATCCTTCCAACACGTGCCACACGCATCGCGTATCCGTAACAATTGTAGATACTTTAAGAAGTAGATATAAACGTATACTTTCAAATTTCTTTCCTGGTGTTGCGTACGCGAATGTTAGACACGAATGCCGAACCGTAGTTGTACTTTTACACACGTCGACTTGATATCACGTGACAGCTCAGGTGTTAATAAGTCTGTACTCGTGGATTAACATGAAACAGTAAATGGTATATTTAATAAAAAAAGAACTGGATACAGAGAGATGATCTATTGTAGCTGCTGCCAGCTTGAATGTTTGCTTCGATCTAATCAGAAGAACGGATATTTCCGCTAAAGTAAATGTTAAGCCAACACGATTGGTTGCTTCCAAAAACAGGGTGTGAAAATGAGACCCGTAATTGACTGGGCCCAAAGCTAGGCGTGCGAAATCGGTCAGTGGTGGGAAGTCGGGCTTATCCGAGGGAAAGTCGTTTTTCCCTCGACCCTCGCACCGTGGATGTGGCAAATCTCAGCCCCGCGATACCACTCGACAGACCCAAACATTCTTGGGTCTAGGCTCGGGCCGCGACATTTGGCTTATATCAGCCCAGAACCATTACAACCCACCCGCAATAAACTATCCCGAAGTTATGACTGGGTCTAGACGGTGACAGAAAAAGTACAGAATTTGGCGTCTCAACACATAGTAATGATTGCATACAATTCTCTGGCTAAGTTCACGCGATAGCGTAACACAGTATTCGTCCAAACTGAATGCGCACTTTTGTTTGATGTGTCGTTGTTTGTCGAACGCACGGGATAAGAACAAGTCAATGACGACACAGTTAATCGCTTTATTCTATTCTTTATTCGACGACCTTCTCGATCAACGGTACAGAACAGACTGTCTCTCTAGAGACTTCATCCACGTTATCTCCCCTAGCAATACCTCGGGAGCGGGCATTGTTTATATTAACGGCCTCTTACAGAGCCACCCAGTCGTTCCGCACGTGATCGTTCTAGGCCACCCAAACATCCCGCACGTGTTCATTGGCTTCCGAGAATCTCCACTATCGCTGACCGTGTTTGTATTATCGGAAGTCTCAATAAATTTCAATGCCGCTAACACATGCGACCTGGCTTACGTTGCGGACCACATTAACCACGCAGAGCAACATCATGTGACGCGACCCGGCGCTGCGCGCTTCGTCTGTATGCGACGGGCGGCGATGACCGTGAGCACAACAGTGAATAGAGTCACGGGCACAGCAATGCAGCTCCTTTTAATGTGTTGTTGCGCGGCGCGGCGCTGCTCTTCCCCTACTTGAAATGTCCCCCTATTGCTGATCTACTGCTCGTGACGTCACCATTGCCCGTAGCTCTGTGTCCGTGGGTATCTGACTGGGTGCCTTGCGGGGCACCTAGTTTTACATGCCTGCGGTAAGGCTAAAACCACAGTGTTGTGACCGCGTTCATAGAGGTCGCCCTCTATCTTCTTCTCCCTACCACTCGGCACGACGTTCGGGTTACTCGAGGCACGCTGCGATCGTGCATTGTTTCTGTTGGAATGCAACGATATCTACACGCAAGATAGCAGTTGGCGACCGTTGGGCCTCTTGACGCCTGGGGTTTTTCCTCGACCTTTTTTTATCTGTTTCTAGAGATTCAGGGAAGGATGCGGAGGCCACGGTTTTTCCGTTCAGTCTGCACCGAGCCTCCATGGTGCAGAGACATAGTATCAAGCAACAGTTATAGCTAGCAAAGTTGTATTTTACCATTGTAACATGGACATCACTTATTGTTAATAAATATATTATTTTTTATTTTACTATAAAGTCGAACAGTTTCGAGGCATTGCGATTCCCAGCTGATCGGCAACGACACGTGTTCTTTGCATTTCTTATCTTATTCCAAGTATTTGTAGCTTATAGTAAATATATAGATCTCATAAACCAGTAGCGGATTACATACACCTCACAAAACCTAACGATGGCGTAGTCAGTTTAGTGAAAAACAGTATCCAAAAGGGAACCGGATATTATCAATCGTACAGGGCAACAGAAAGGTTAACCGCCAACATGTCGGCGCTTGAGGAAATCAAGCAGCTAACTTTAGCAGTTAAAAGTAGGCTGCAGTTACAACTAGCTCGTACAAAGGTAGAACAGGCACAAGCTCTGCCGTCGAAGAAAATGTCTACTGAAATTTTCAACCAGTTGGATAATCGCCTGGAAAAGTACGTGTATCAAACGGCACAGGAAAAAAAGCCGTTTAAGAAATGGCTAAAGAGGCATGAACACACGATCACGAAGGAAGCAGAATCACTTTCAGCAGCCATGCAAACTTAATTAATACTTGTAAGTATGCTAGGGCCAGTCGAATTCGATCGTCTTACGGACCTCGGTGTGTCGACCGATCCTATGACCATGACGCAAGTACAGGTAATCGAAAAATTAAAACATTTATTCGTTATCCGTCGCCCGGATCGTAATACTTAATCACACGTATGAAAAAAGCGTACTTATCTGCCTCCACATATACCGTACTAACATCATGCAACGAAATTCGATCGCGCGAGTTTAACAGACGGTCATCTAAAGATAGTGTGATGAAGTGTCACGGAGCGAACATCACGACAAGCGCTGCGCGGCGACGGCCAAGCCGGGCCGATCCGATCCGAAGCGCGACTTGGCCGGGGGGGATAAGTTCACAAAAATAGATCTTAAACAAGCTTACTTACAAATGGAAATACATCCCGATGACAGGGAACTATTAACGTTAAATACCCCCCCCCCCGGGGGGGGGGGGTTATACAGATGTTCAAAAATTCTTATTTACTGATTGTGTGCCTTTTGAATGGCTTGCGGCACCACAAAAAATTTGTTGATCAAGATCAAACTTTCAGAGCTTAAATAACTTTATAAAAGGCAACTTTTACCCACTATTAGAAGTCATGAATAGTAAAAAAATATTTTGCCCCTATATTTCGTTCCAGCCTAACGGACAGCATTTCAAGTCACACGAATTTGATTGGTTTTTAAAGTCCCGCGGAATCGTACATCGAACGTCGGCTCCGTTCCATCCGGCGACGAACGGACAGGCCGAATGGTTCGTTCAAACATTAAAAATAGCGTTAAAAAAGGAGTGTAAAGACGCGGGGATTGGTCGATTGGAATTACGCGAAGCATTACACATGTTTCTGTTGCATTATCGTACGACCACGCACCAAGCGACGGGTGTATCATCGGCGGAAAGAATACTAAATAGAAAACTGCAATTACCCCCTCGAAACGCTGAGGAGCCGGCGAAGCAAATAGCGATAAACCGAGTGCGTGAAGTGCGAGTGGCAGAAACAGTCCAGTGCTGGAATTATCAGGGAAGACTATGTGGTGTTTCGGTCGAATTGAACGCAAAGTGATACGACTGCACTATATAATGCGCCTAGACGACGGTAAAAGATGGACGCTCCACGTCTATCAAATCCTGAAAGCTAGAGGAGTACAAATGTAGCGCGTCACAGAAATGGAAGACGACTATGCACCACCCGATGAAGCAAATGCAAATGCGGAGGCACGATCAGGGACTCAAAAGGAGGAAACGACCCTCGATCTACGGAAATCAACACGAGAACGCAAGCCGCCTGAGCCTTATGAGGTCCACATTACCCACTAAGCAAATACTAGAATGTAAGAAATGGAAGTGAGCGAGGGAATACTCCTTCCGCTACCGCGGACAACATGTAAACCGGGTGTAGTACGCACCATAAAAGTTTTTTTTGTTTTGCCTTTGTGAGCTGCCATGTTTCTTTTATTTCATACGGAAAGGAAGAGTGTTAGATATGCGATCAAACAGCGCGCCTATTTGTTGGGCGCGAGCGCGGCGGAAAGGAAGCGACCTTGGAAGGCCTGCATGTCAGGGTTACTTCCGTCTCCTGTTCTGCACTATGGAACTGTGTGATTAATAAATGTTAAAGTGTTTGTGGAACACGTCAGTTTTCCATAATTCCTTCGACCTCCTGATAGATCGCGTCGGTTTCCCACAGCTACGGATTTCCGCGAATTAGGACATAAGACCCGCTGCGACCGAGGCAAGGCACCTCGAGTGGGGATTGAAGGTCGGTTTATACAGCCACCGGCCGGGCCTTCCGTGAAGTGCCGAGCCTCTATGGTAAGCTTATGGAGGCGAGGAGCCGCCGAGCTCGGCGGCTCCTCGTTGCCCGCTGTGCCCGGGCTCGGTGGCCGCGCGCGTTGAGACGACGGGCCGGACGGGCCGAGTCCGTGCCCTGTCGAAGTGCAACATTGCTGGATTTTATGCTCCCAAGACGTAGGGTAAATCCCGGAGACGCGGTCGATCTAATATGAAATGGCTATTAAAACTAATATAGATATTACTTACTTTATTAGAGCAAACCTATATGTTCAGAATTTTATGCTGATTCAGAAATACTGGTCGATATTTGCTTTAAAACAATATTTACTGTAAATCGTGTTGAAAACTGAAATCATGACATCTGGCCACCTCTCTCGAGGTGCCGGGAGAAATGGTTTTTGTCGTTGGCACAGACCACTCACATAATTATTCATGGAAAATTAACAAACTATAAAGTTAAATTATTTATGAGTGAATACAACTACAGATTCATTGATCTTTAATTTGTTTACGCTAAACAAGTAAAGAACACATCAAAGAAAAAGTGAACTACTGGCGATTAGCAAGGCAAATGAATACAAAAGTGAATAAATAAACTAAATAAACAAAAATAATAATAAAATAATAATAAAAAATAGAAAATCAATAAAAAAATCATAACTGGACCATCTCACCTTTCTGCAGCGAGAGATGGTCCTCTCGTTAGAAAAGAGGTTAGATGTAACCTCAATTTACCTTTTATCTTTATATATAAAAGTAAAAAATGTATGTATGTATGTATGTTTTTTTGTTCCGCAAGGCTTCTATACCACTGGACTGATAGTGATGCGGCTTTCACCGTTTTATACAGCATTTCTCCAGAAAGCTTTTGGTGTATAGAACATTTATATATGGCAAAAGGAAATATTATCTTAAAGCAAATATCGACCAGTTTTTGCGAATCAGCAAAAAATTCTGAACATATAGGTTTGCTCTAATAAAGTAAGTAATATCTATATTAGTTTTAATAGCCATTTCATATTAGATCGACCGCGTCTCCGGGATTTACCCTACGTCTTGGGAGCATAAAATCCACCAATGTTGCACTTCGACAGGGCACGGACTCGGCCCGTCCGGCCCGTCGTCTCAACGAGCGCGGCTACGGAGCCCGGGCACAGCGGGCAAGGAGGAGCCACCGAGTTCCCGCCGAGCTCGGCGGCTCCTCGCCTCCGTAGAGGCTCGGCACGGCACGGACGGCCCGGCTCGGTGGCTGTATAAACCGACCTTAAGGAGGTTCGATACCTCACTTGCGGGGCAATCGGCGAGAGGGGTAAGCCTATGCTTATACAGGGTGTCCCACTAAGGAGTGGACAGCGCGATATCTCTTAAAGTATTGTCGATAAAAATATAAAAAAATAGGGAATTGCATGGTTCGAGGGGGCCCATTTATTAGCGCGAACGAATTTTGTTTTCGATTATTATTTTAAAAGATACGATGGTCAAGTTCGGTTTTTCAAATGGAACTATTTTTTTTGAACACATGAATTGATAGTGCGTTCCAAGACAAATTCAATAAGCTTTAATGTATACACTTTATTTCCACTGGTTTTTAAGATATTGCGCTTGCAAAATTACTGATTTTCACTGGAAGAAAACCCTCTGGAATAGGAAGGACCGGGGTCGGTCTTACTGGCGCTACAGGTGGCATTGCCTGTTGAAACTGATACCTACCTGCCAAAGGTCTACGACAGGGTTCGCAGGCCCAAGAGCTGGACAATTCTTTTCCGTCAGAAATGCTACTTAGGTAGGTACATCTGCGGTATCGAGAAGCGCATCGTTACTTTTATTTCGCACTTGCTTCTACGCTCGGATGGCCGGTTCTTTTGGGAGGGATGCAAGTTGGATTGGTTAGGTTAGGAGGAGTGAAAGTTGCTAGACTAAATTTCAACCATAGGGAGCAGATTGTATCAGAACCAATCCAACTTGCATCCCTCCCAAAAGAACCGGCCATCCGAGCGTAGAAGCAAGTGCGAAATAAAAGTAACGATGCGCTTCTCGACACCGCAGATGTGCCTAACTAAGTAGCATTTCTGACGGAAAAGAATTGTCCAGCCTTTGGGCCTGCCATTTCTGGCGTAGACCTTTGGCAGGTAAGTATCCATTTCAACAGGCAGTGCCACCCGTGACGCCAATAAGACCGCCCCCGGTTTTTGCCATTCCAGAGGGGTTTCTTGCAATGAAAATCAGTAAATTTGCAAGCGCAATATCTTAAAAACCAGTGGAAATAAAGTGTATACATTAAAGCTTATTGAATTTGTCTTGGAACGCACTATCAACTCAGGTGTTCAAAAAAAATAGTTCCATTTGAAAAACCGAACTTGACCATCGTATCTTTTAAAATAATAATCGAAAACAAAATTCGTTCGCGCTAATAAATGGGCCCCCTCGAACCATGCAATTCCCTATTTTTTTTATATTTTTATCGACAATACTTTAAGAGATATCGCGCTGTCCACTCCTTAGTGGGACACCCTGTATATTGTCAAGGTCGTCATTCTAAACACCATTTCCCTTTAAACTTTTTTGCCGGTTGGCTGTAGTTTCGGAGATATTAATAAAAAACTTTCAGCATAATATATTGAAAGCTACCTCCACATCGATTTCAATGGTCTTGACATATAGTATCAAAAACATATGAAAAACTTTCGGTATAATATATTAAAACTGTTTCTTAGCCAACGGTATTAGTATTGGTTGGGGCTAAATTAGGGCGGAGGGCGCGTAAAGCATGGTAGCGAACCGATGTATGTGTTAAACTCGGTAATTCTAGTATTAAGTAAAATTTTTTGCGAATATTTTGTAAGCCAAAGCCGACCGTCAAAAACTTTAAAGAGAAATGTTCAGAATGGTGATCTTGATAACAATAGCGATATTGACCTCATCACGCGATACTTTTAACCGCAGTCTCATTTTGAACATCCCCAAACTCACATCGGTTCGCTACCATGATTTACGCGCCCCTGCCGTAATCTAGCCTCAACTAATACTAATACCATCGGCTGTGAAACAGTCGACGGCGAAGATAAGAGCGGAAGCCCAGTTCATCGGCAAGTTTACCGTACTATCTTATGCGTGAAATCTTGCTGTGCACTATCCTGATGTGCCCTAAAAAAATGTGCGTTAAACTGCATGTGTTCTAAATTGTGTGTGCACTATATTCTGTATCCTATTTTGATGTGCACTAAATTGCATGTGTAATATCGTATTGTGTAGTATTGATATGGAGCCCCCATAACAGCCTGTATATAAGAGCCCAACTTTGATTTCAATTTTTTTCAGAAACCGTGCGGTCAATTGACTTGAAATTTTAATACAATGCGGACTACACTACACTTAGAATATTACACTGAAACACTTTTCAAAGATTTCTCATCATTTTTGCTCCAGTATCGAACATCCGTGACCCTTTCGCGACCGTGGACGAGATAACTCGCTACACGGTATCTGTCGTACGATGCCACGGGCGAGTTATCCCGCAACATTATGTCGTTCGTACGATTCCACGGACGAGTTATCCCGCGACACAATATGGTTCGCACGACACCACGGACAAGATATCCCGCGTGTTTATTTACCAAGATAGTTCTATTTTGAAGAAAAATTAATTTACAAAATATCTTAGCGAATAATAAATGAAATACATGTTATTTTTAAGAACAATTTCGTTTATTTTTCTTGTACACGATATAATTCGAAGCATGGAGTAACACATAATGAAACACAATTTTGACAAAAATAAGTAGTTTCTTTACGTAAAACATTTTTTTTACACAATACACAATGTTTGGTTGGGTGACAATTTTTTGTTGTTGGAGGTATCTTTTTCGGGAAGCATCGGGAATTAAAATGAAGTGGATTAACATATAACTTTTTTCCTTTGTTATATAACTTTTCTCATGGCTTGTAATATTTCTCTAATAGTCCGGATATTATATCTTCTTTTATTTCGCAAAAATTGTTTCTATTTGGGTGAAGACAATTCCATATGACTAGATAATTACATATAGTAACATCCAGCAAGTATAACAAATATTCCTTATACCATTTAAATGTCTTTCAAAAAGACTCACAACCATGTACAATTTGATCTACGTGATCATCACCACCCATGTTAATATTATATTATTGAATGCAAGTTGGTTTTTTTATGCATTGCCCTGTAGTGTAGTCAATTTTGTCACACCTCACCTAGTGAGGAGTATGCAAAGTGCTGAGTCAATACTAGTTGTTTGTCGTGCCAACCACAAAAAGCCAGGGATTTATTGTACCTGACTATTATTTCCACTTTCTTCAGTTGTTTTATGTTCTTTATTTCGTCATCACATGACATACCTTTTTTTCTTAATCGAACGGTCCCACAAGCATGTGTGTCATTTTTGCATAAACGTTCGTATAAAGTAGGAGAGGTGTACCAATTGTCAAAGAATAGAGTTCTTCCCTGGTCTCATAAGCTTTTGAGTAAATCCAGCACAATAGAGCCCGATATTCAAAGTTACGCGGACTTCTGTTGACGTAAAAATTGCCCAGTTTATAACTTCATATTGTACACATATCCGGTTTGAGATTCGGCCGAAATAAAGGATTTTAACTTAAATCTCGCACGCTTAAGGTCGAGTTTCCTAGTCGCGGCCGCGTTGCGATTCAGCGCCACAGTGGGACAGAATCCCAAAAATAAGGAAACAAGTCAGAATTCAAAAGTTATGGGATTATGTTTGTTATATATTTCTTGAAAATTAATAATAAACACGTGTCAAAGTTTGTATGTTTTTTTTTCATGTGGAAAATTTTAAATCGAGTCTTTTATATTTTGATGATATAAAAGAGATAAGTTTTTTGGAAACCAAAATGAGTAGTATCGTTTTTGGTGAGCATGTGACGTAGCGACATCACGCGTCACGAAGGCGCGATCCGTACGAGCAACAGTATAGTGCACGCCGCGGCCGCCGGGCGGCCGCTGGCCCCGCGGTCGCCTCGCTGGAGAAGATAAGCGACGGTACCGGTATAAAGGCCGCCGCGAGCACAATCGAGGCTCTCCATCCCGTGCAACCGGCAGCCTTACCAGCTACCAGACCGTAAGGCCGAGAGCCTTTTTAGACTCCTGAAGTGTGCCAGAATCGGCCATCGCCATTACTGCACCGTTACCAGCTTCTTCCCGATATAGACCGAGAGTAATCTTGCGTCGTACACCAACGCCTCCGTGAACCTCTGCAGTGCTAAACCCAGAGGCCACCTTGCACCAGGCTGTCTCCTTACAACTCCCATTTGAGTGCGTCGAAATCGACCGCTCAAGGGTAGTTGCTCTCCTCCGCTATCCCTACTTCCTCCAGACCTCGCTGAAACCGTCGCCGCCACGAGTCGCCGAGGCATCACCGGAACGCCCGACCGTACCGGACCGACCTAATTCGAAAGCGCCTCCGCGAACTCGCGACTAACAGTAGACGCACACCTGTACCGACTACGGCGGACACAATAAAGGGATTTTTTCCCGCCACCACCTCTTATTCATTCGACGGACTCTGACACCCGACTGAGTCGGCACTATCCCTTCTCCGTCCCACCGACAAATCTCTCGCAACCGGAGACGGTTACAAGCAATAGCAAATAATTAGTTACATACAGTTCTTTTCCATAAGCAACCCATTGAAAAATTATCAGCAATTATCGGGTTTTTAGTTACCCTCCGGGAACTTCCGAGTAAATTTTTTTTTGTTTTATAATCAACATAGCAACTGCGAAAACAAGATTTGTCAATATTTGCCAATAATGGAGTAATTATCTGTATTCTATATCGTACAGTGGGGCTGAATCCCCAAAAAATAGGGGAAAATTCAACAACATCCCATTTTTCGCACTGAAAATGCCGAATATAATTAAGGAAGTTCATAAAAAAGTGTTAATATACAACTCGTACGAAGGTTTTTTCAAAATTAACGTGAATAATTCCAATAAATCTAAAAAAAAAAAAAAATATACATACTATGGAAGAGTGCAGAAATATTTGCAAACCTGTATTCATGTTATCTTATATTTCAATTACTGTTCACGAAGTGTTAATACATTCCTATGAAATTATACAATATTTGGTTAACCTTCCAATCGGCTAATTGGACGAAGAGACCCAAGAAGCCAGAAATAAAGGTTTTAAAAAGTATAGAAAAGAGTGTACGCTCAAAATATTCTCATTGCAATACAAACGAAGATGTTTTAAACTTTGTATCAATGTTTTCAGATCCAGTACTAGATAGTTCTCTAGGTATCGTTGCCAAAAAAAACTTTTTTTTATAAAGTATCTTGATAAGATTCGACATTTCGATTGGAAAAAGTGGCATGTTGATTTTTGTCTCTATTCTTGGGATTGACGCCCACTGTGCGTTGGGATCAATGCAGGCTCAGAGCCAAGCGGGAATTCATTCGTTGTTTCCCACCGGTAATTTCATATTTTCCAGAGAACGTTTGGACAACGCCTGTTTGCCAGCATTTCTAAATGACAATTAAGAACGTAGCGCTATTTTTAATAATTTTAAGCATTCTTCATTTTGACAATGAATTAATCCGTATATTGCTCTGTCGGTGGGTAGTACGTACAATGGCTTCGGACCCGCACGTAGGTACTGTTGTTACCGCCGCGGCGCCGGCTCGCGTCAGAATATGGCCATAAACCGTGACCCTAGCGAGACGCTCTGACCGATCAGCCTGATTAACTTTTTGGAATCAGATGTGGCATTTTCCTCCACTAACAAAATAAGAAGATGTTCATATATTAGATCGAAAAATGTTTCCCTGACATTGGAGTAGGAATAGAGGTACCAGTACGCCTCGCGGTGAGACACAGGAAGAAACGGGGTTGTCGGCCGACTGCGCGTGTTCCCGCCTGCTACGTCCTCCCTACAACTTTGGGCGAGAGAACTTATCTCTCGAGTATAAAGACGTGTTGGAATATCAAAACAGAAGCACGCACTGACGTATTCGATACGAGAGAAGGTGGGCCATAGGGAGGAGATATTAAGGTGAAATCAGACGGCGCGTGGAGCGGCGAGTCGGCGAGCCATGAGCGTCCTCACGGCGTGTGGGCTCGGCGAGTTTTATGCAAAGCTTGCCGATCCACGCGCCATCTGATTTCATCTGTACTGGGCAGAGGTGAAAAGCTGCTGTTTCACAGGAATGCAGGATCGATTGTTTATAACATAATCTCCTCCCTATGGCGTACCTTCTGTCGCACCCAATATGTCAGGGCGTGCTTTTGTTTTGATATTCGACCGCATGTTTATTCTCGAGACATAAGGGATCCGTCTTTAATTTGTCGGGAGGACGAAGCAGGCGGGACCACGCGCAGGCAGTGAGCTATCCCTTTTCTTCCTGTGCCTCTCCACGAGGCGAATGATGGTGGACTTGGTGGATAATACTTCGTAATTGCTAAATAAAAACTGAACAGGCTGACTTATGTCCCTAGCATGGTGGAATAGAGTTCGTCGAAACGATCACCGTTGTTTGTCGTTTACCTAACTCGTTGGAGGCCTCGGTTCTTATATACAATGAGTGTAAAAAGTATTCGTACAGCGACCAATTTAAAGTAAAACTTTGTATATCCATGTCAGTAATCAATTTTAACAGAAAAAGATGATTAATAAATATTCTTAGATGTTTGTAGAATAGATCTTGTATAAACAAAATTGTATTCCCCTTCACATTTATATAAATATGAAGGAAAACAAATGAACGTGCATAACTAGACGCGTAGTAAGTATTCGGACAGTTAAATAAAGGATGAATAAACTATGGACATAAACTAAATATTTAATGTATTAATAATTTGTGGGATAGCCTTTTGATTTTATACTAGCTTCGAGCCTTCTTGGTATTGGTTATTATTTAGTTGGATGTTATAGCAGGTTGTGTTTTACTCTACTAGTATATACAGGGTGATTCTTCAGCGACGCATGTCAAAGAGATGCTGCCTGGTGCCCCGTGGCGAGGACAACCCCCCGCAGTGCCTCATCGAATTTTATGGCTTTCGACCCTCGAAAGGGTTGGAATATCATTAAAAACTCAGAAATTTCCAGAATTTCCGCATTTCTCATCAAATTAATTGATTCCTTATGTTTAGCCGCTGAAACTGACACCAAGAACGACGTAAATCGGATCATATGAAGGAAATTCCATGAAAAATTAATTTATATCATTTGAAGTTATGTTCGTTAATAATAGTCCGATTTCCATGAAATTTCGTATATTTTTCATCGGAAATCATAAGGAATCCATTAGTGTCACTTCCATATCGATACAATATAGAATAAAGAATTATGTTATTTCTGAAACAGGAAAGAATCCTCGGCCATAGACCCTTTCAAGTGCGCTCGAACCCAAGTGGGATTCTGAACGCTGCGCGGCTGGAGTCTGGCCGGCGTCGCTTTAGTTGGTACATATTCCTTAAATAAAAGTTTGCCTTTCCATAATAATAAGCTTTCGACACCAGCTATGTTCTGCCCTGGGCGATATGCTCTTTGAAATCGCTGTAATAAAATATTGATAATCGGTTGTATTTTGTAACTTCTGCTAGTAACAGTATTATTGTTTACATCTGTATAGATGAAATGCAATATTTGCATGATCCGTAAGAATTTTGTTCTCGGCATAATTCTTCTGACAAATTGAATATTATACATCGGATTAGTGCACCAATAGAAAGATACTGTGAGCAAGCGGACTATACCCATATATATTATGATAGCGATAAAACAATATATATCGTTGGATGTAACATTATTGTAACGCCTCGAAAAACCATCTTTACGGCTGTATTTGTTACTTTTAACCCAAATTGGATTGAGGTATCCATATAGAACACCAAATTGAAGTGGGGCAACTACGCTCTCGTAAGCCCGATTCTTGTTGTACTCCGCTACAGTTATCCATATAATTTATCACACATGGTTCAAAATTTCCTGTGATGGTTGGAAATTTTCACTTTCTTTCTTTCATCGTTCAGATAATGGAATATCATCATCGTTTATAGTTAACTGTGTATCCTCGATGCTATCATTGTCACTATCGCTGATAATTCGATTTCTCAAACGTCGAGGCATCATTGTCGATACTCACAAAGTGCTGCGCCAATACTGAAATTGTATTCTCAACATAATAGGGTAAACGCACCAATAAATGAACATTTAAGGCTAATGAATGAACACTATTATAAAATTATGTTTGCAGCGCGATTGATTCCACGTCCTGCAAAAATTGTTTAAATATGAAGCAAGAAATTAAAAGAAGTCTCTAATTAATTAGTTGCTTGTTTTAATAACTTATTTTACTCATTTTAATATAAATGTCCACTCACTGGTACGTGTTCATTTACCCTACCTTGCTCAGAACGTGGGATGAACGATATTCAGCTGTAAAAACAGAAAACAAACGTGCGGGATATCTTGTCTCCGGCGCCATGCGGACTATTAAGATTGGCGGTCGTACCGTCACCAAACAAAGATGGCTGAAGAGAGTAGGTCGGTTGTAATCTGCAATACGGCGTGAAGAAATTTTGATGTCACTGAAAGTAGATACTAAGTAAATTGATTATATTAGAAAAATTAATAAGCAACAATTTTACCACAAACAAGATAAAATGTATATTTTAAATTAATTATTTACAACACTTTCTATATGCAACCGCAGCCAGCGACCTACTCTTTCAGGTTCTGATTTTCGTCACCAGGTAGCGTATCGCAGTGTAGTGTTACGTATTTTAGCGGTAAATTTGGGATCAGAACGCGGGTTGGTGCCCGTGGAGCGCTGAACCGCTCTGCTCGTCGGAATGCGGGAGGTTTTTAAAATAAAGCAACGTACACAGAAGCTATTTTAAAAAGTAGTTCAAAGTATATTTTAAACTGCTCAGAAAGCTGGTTAGCGACAAAATGAATCAAGCGTCCAAGAAGCAGCATTGAGCTCGTCGACGAAGTCGACGATAAGATCCTCCTGGTCCTCCCGTAGATCCTTGTTGTCCAATCAGAACGATGACATCCCCCAAGCTTCGTCAGAGGGTTGTCCTCTAGCCACCTCTCCGTCCTGGGCCCTTCCTTCCTGCTTCCCTCCACTTTCGGCTGGTGGTCGAGGCACGCTTTCCGATTACATAGTTTACATAGACTGCGTACAGTACATACATATCTAACAAGTAGGTAAGCGCAACCCTCAGGGTCAAGAAGATGCCGCCCGGACAAAGTTTATGACTTTATGACTTTATGACTTTCGGTCTTTCCTGTCCGGAGTTTTTACCTTTACAGGACATAGGTAATTATTAAAAGCGAGACAGAATTTTAAGTGGGTTTATGAGACGAGCCGCTGCCCGCTCGACGACACTTGGCACGCAGATGTGCAAGGAAAAGTTAAGCTATTTACTATCCTCGCCTAACCTAACTGTAATTTAAAAGCTATTGAATACAATCCCAGGCTTTCGTACGCCTTCCGAGTTCAAGCATCAGCCGCTAGCAGTGTGAGGGCACGTTTAAAACTACTGAGGAAAAACCCTCGGGAAACACGACGCGCTCTACGTGTTTTATGGGTCCTGGTAATAAACTCTTCTTCGTCCTCCGTTTCAAATCTCGCTCCTACGTATGAGTACGTACTTTACATATCGATTACATACGATTTCCTAGCCACGTTCAAGCGGTAGCGTAATACCTTCCCCCTTATACAAAAGGTGTTTCCATGAAACAGCTTTTCGGTACATAATTACTTATGTTTATAACTACGCCTCCTCTTCCCGCGCCAGCCCCGCGGTAAACGAGCTACTCAGTCCATCCATTGTCCCGCAGGAAGCACGAGTTAAAAAATTGATAGTTATATCACAACATTTTACAGTAGTAAGATATTATTTTTCTATTACTAAGTAACATTAAATCGATTATAGTGTAACGCATGGCTAATATCTAGTAGTAATTGAACATCTATCTAAACTTGTGTAATAATTTCATCCAAAAACGCTATAATCCTTATTTGATATAAAATAATCGTAACTCGTAACATAATAACCACACTTATAAAATGAAAAATTTTAAATTACATACACATGAAAATAAACCAAACAGAATGAATACAATGTTATATAATAACTGCTTTCATTAACACTCCAAAACAAGAATATCTGGTCTTATACATGCTAATTTTAGTTTATTGGTATGGACTATTTTATATTTATTAATTCATAAAATTAATTCTACATTTAGATCATCGAACACTCGACTAATCTTATAGGGTCCTAACCAATTACAATCAAACTTGGAAGTTTTCGGTTCCTTTAGTAGATACACATCGTCATCTACCTTAAACCCACGAGGGTTACGAGTCCTATCGTAATATATTTTACTTTTCTCTTTAGCTTTATCGAGATTTTCTGCCGCTTTAGCCTGTGTGGTGGTAATCTTAGTAAATAACTCATCCAAATATTGCATAAAAGTTCGCGATACCTGTTCTTTAGCAAATTCAGAAGGTATTAAAGCCCTAACTCCAAAAACTAATTCATGTGGCGTAAAGCCCGTAGCCTCATGTACAGAGGTGTTATATGAGAACATGCCAAATCTAATCCAATCGTCCCAATCAGTCTTCGTGCAGTAGTGTTTTAAATAATCATCGAAAACGCGATGTGCCCTTTCCAGTGATCCCAAAGACTGTGGGTGAAAAGCGGCAGAGGTTATCCTCTGAATTCTAAAGATTCTACAACAATTTTTCATCACTTGACTGATGAAATTCCTTCCTGGGTCAGTATGAATTGTTCGTGGACAGCCGAATCTGCTAATAAATTGTTCTGCCAAAGCAAGAGCAACAGTTACCGAATCTATGGTGGGTATCGGAATTGCATCAGAATATTTCGTTAAATTATCCTGCAATGTCAACAAATACTTATTACCCTTCTTTGTTACAGACAAAGACCCAACAATGTCCATTTGGACTTTCTCAAACGCCTGTTTCGGGGTGTCAGTCATACGCATTGGCTGCCCGGTTCTTGTGGAATGAATTTTGTTTCTCTGGCAAATTGAACAAGATCGAACAAATTCGTTAATTTCTTTCCCCATCCCAGGCCAATAAAAATGTTACCGGATATGACTATAGAGTTTAGACACGCCCTATGACCTCCAGCAGCGGATTCATGGGATTCCTGGATAATTTGAAGGCGTCTTGATTTTGATGGAGTTGCAATTTCACCAGTACATACCGTAATTATATACTGCGAGTCACTGAAAATCTTTTTAATCGAATCTTCTACACGATTCCACTCAGGAATACTGAAACCGTCCAAATCCTTTGAAATGCTAAAAACCTTAAGACTTAAAGAATCGGTAAGGGCCTTTAAAGATTTTAGTGAGGATTGGAGTTGAACAAAATTCAGTCTTTCCTGCGAAGTATCCTTATAGAACAACAGAAAAATAGAATATTTATCGTTTGGGAATGCCATAGCGTCACCAACATTAACCTGATATTATTTTATTCGTTCTATAGAAAATTTGTTTCGGTTCAATAAATCCCTGCTGGTTTGAGAAATAATATCACCATTAAGTGGCATAAAATGAACAAGTTTATCCTTGCGCATAAAAAGGTGATCTTTTGAACTGAGGATGGTGGGGAGTGGAGAAGGGTAAGTTATCCTCCTGTCTGGATTTACATTGTTTACAAGGACTCTACTTTCATTAACTTTACAACCTGTTAAACTTAACTGATCTTTTACAGATTCTAACAAGGTCACTTTATTGAGGATCCCTTGTGCAGTCTTGGTTGCAAAGAAATCAGACTCAACAGCCTCCGCCACAATATCAGGCGCAACAACATCATGCTCGTCAGCCTCTGCCACGACATCAGTCGCAAACGAAACAGGCTCCCCACACCTCTGCCACGAACCAAGATTCTGCGAGCCTTGCGATGTTCTCTTAAAGGCCGAACAGAGCGCAGGCACCCTTGTCGAGCACAGACTACTTCTCACGGCCCCTGAAGCGGGTTTCCGGGGCTGAAAATTACCGTATGTCAACAGGCGACCGAGTCGACGCATCGTGCTCGACTGAGGCGATCCTCCAGAATTTCCATTTCCCACAGGCAAAGGTGATATTAATAAATCTGAACTTATTTTCAAACTATTTGTGACCTCATTGCACTTGGCTGCTGCTTTCCCGCGCGCTAGGAAAACAGATGCCACAATTCTCTCATTTTCAAGACATAAGACTTCGTCATCCATCCTGTCCACTTCGGAACCTACAATTGATGTCTCATCTGCGCAGATCAGCACCCTTTCCAGGTCCCCCGAATCAGAATTAGAATCCGTGTCTTGATATAGATGGTGACTGGGAATCAGGATTCAAATGTGAATCAATTTCGTGAAAGTGCATCACCATTAGCATTAATTTTACCAGGTTTGTACACTATATTGTAATCATATTCATTTAGTCTAATTCGCCATCTCATTATTTTGGATGTAGGATCCTTGGCATTATGTAACCATACTAATGGACGATGATCAGTGACGAGAGTGAACTGTTGTCCATATAAATAGGGCCGGAAATGCTCAACGGCAAATAAAACAACTAAAAGTTCCTTTTCTATAGTGGAATAGTTAATCTCGGCGTCATTCAAGGTCCTAGAAGCATACGCTATCGGTAGATCTTTCCCAATCGACCCTTGACTCAAGATAGCTCCCACAGCAAAATTCGAAGCGTCAGTGGTAACAAGAAATGGTTGTGAAAAAATTGGAAATTGTAATAAGGCTCTAAACAAATTATATCTCTTAAAGTTTCAAAAGCAACCTGAGTTCCCGAAGTGCAACAAAAAGAAATATCCTGCTTTAAAAGTCTCGTTAAAGGTTTTGCGATTTGTGCCATGTTTTGAATAAACCTCCTATAATAACCCACGAGTCCCAAAAATTGTTTTATGTGTTTTTTTGTTTTTGGTAGCGGAAATTGTTTGACGGCCCGAACCTTGTCAGAATCGGGTTTCACTCCTTCATTTGTAATGATGTGCCCCAAATATGATATTTCCCTTTGCAAGAAACGGCACTTCTCAGGTTGAAGAGTTAAACCAGAG
Source organism: Andrena cerasifolii (assembly GCF_050908995.1). NCBI lineage: Eukaryota > Metazoa > Arthropoda > Insecta > Hymenoptera > Andrenidae > Andrena > Andrena cerasifolii. Next base: position 1,381,527 of record NC_135125.1, on the reverse strand, counting down.
TTTTGCAAACGCGCCAAAAGGGTCTTTAATTTACGGGCATGTTCCTCAAGTGAATCGGCATTAATGACAATGTCATCCATATAAATAAAAAGCTCCATTCCCTGCAATCCAGATAATACAAAACCCATTACCCTTTGAAAGGTTGCTGGCCCGTTTTTAAGGCCAAAGGGCATCCGATTAAACTCATAATGGCCATGGGGAGTAGAAAAAGCTGTTTTAGCCTTAGATGTAGGATCTACCGGAATCTGGTGAAATCCAGAAGCCAAATCCAAAGTACTAAAATACTTAGCTCCTCCTAATTGGTCTAATATCTCAGTTATATTAGGAAGGGGATAAGCGTCCCCTACAGTCTTCTCATTTAATTTTCGATAATCGATGACCATTCGCTATCGTGGCTCTCCAGAAGAATTCGATTTCTTTGGAACAATCCATACCGGAGAATTATATGGAGATGCAGATTGCTGAATTATACTGTTATTAAGTAAGGAGTTTACTTGAGTTTCTATCTCATTCTTGTGAATCTGAGGAAATCTATATTGTTTCGTGTTTATGGGTATTTCATCAGTAGTGACTATAGTATGTTGGGTTACGTTTGAGGAACCTAACCTATCTGTAGAAAGGTGAAATTGATATGAAAATTCATTAACAATTTCCAAAATACTGGTCCTCTCAGCTTCACTCAAATGATTTAAATTTAGCACCTTGATTAAGTGAGCAAGCCTTTGAGCACGATCCCTAGATGAATCTACTTCAGGATTTCCTGTCCGACATGACCGAGAAGCGAGAGGCCCAACATCAAATTCTTCCAACTCAATTGAAGGTATGGTGAGAACGACATGATCGGCAGTAGTATTTATGGGATGTAATTTTACCAAACCATTTTCTTGATTTACCAGAGCTTCACCCATAAAAATACCAGGACCCGCATCAATTCTTCTGACATAACCTGATGCATAAATACTATTACTTGGTACCGTAATCAAGACCTTAGTTCTAGGAGGTAAATCGTGAGATGATGATGCACAAGACAGGGTTTCTCCTTTCCCAAACTGTAAACTATTTGCTAAAGTATCTCTAAACTTTAAGGTTAATTCTTGCTTCTTTAGGAACGACAATCCTAAAATTCCTGTTTCTTTGATAGGGAAATTATTATCTACCACTTGGAAATGAATAGGAATGCCATGAATTAAAACCCTAACATCACCCTGGGTGCGAATTATTCCCGAGCCAATCCCGGTAAGGTCGTAAACTATATTGTTATTAATTGGAAGATCTGAAATTAACCCTTCTTGTTTCACTAAATTTAGCTGAGAACCAGTGTCTATAAGAAAACTAGCCGCTTCATGGCGAAAATTATCATGTTCCAGAGGAATAACCAGAGGCTGTACGGTATTAATTACTTTGAGGTTGTAGCAGACACGATGGATCCAGCGCGTGCAAGAAGGGGCTCGTTCTGCGTCGGACCCGACCGCGGAACCCCCTTGGAATTTAAATACTGCTGACGTCCAGAAGTTGCGGTAACCCGAGGTTGCGACTTCTTCCAGGTAGAACGAACGGTTTTTGTATAACATTGCGATTCTATATGACCTGTTTTCCTACAATAAGTACATCTAACACTATCACGACTCGGTCTGTTAAACTTATTATTTCGCGTGGGACAATCTATACGCAAATGCCCAAATCCATTACAGTTAAAGCACTTACGCTCATTTGCATTAACAGTGAACACTTCTGATTTGTTTGCGGAAATTTTCGAAACCATAGGCTCATTTTTATATTGTTATTGATGCTCCATTTTAGAGGCCAGCTTAATAACAGTTGTTAAACTACCTATATTATCTTTGGCAGTCAATAGCATAATTGTATCGTTGCGTAGGCCCCTTAAATACCCAGCTATAGCTTCTTCTGTGAGTAAAACTTTAATTCTATTCCCTGATCTAAAATGTCATGTACCCTAGTTCCGAACTCCTCAATGGTTTCATGCTCTTTCCGCCGTATAATTTTTAACTCGTCTTGTGCATTTTTTATGTCAAAGCTTTGCTCATACGCGGCTTTTATTAGATTAATCAATTCTTCAACGGTCTTGGGTTCATTCCCATCCATTATCCTGCTACAATCGCGTTTCTGTATCTTATTGCGTATCAAGGCCAACAAATAAAATTTATCTTCATTTCAAACCAAAGAATCAGCGAGCCTACATTGACAAATGAAATTAGTTATCGAGCTTGGTTTCCCATCAAAATGTCGAATAAATTTTGCAATCAAATCAAAAGACATGCGTAATGCGGCTCTAGAAGCCTCAGAAGACGACCCCGACGCACCTGTCACCATCGTGCTACTGGATGGAATGGATCCATTATCCGGAAGGGAGAGGTTAAATTTTGGAAGAGGGGTAGACTGTGCCGGTACCAAACAACCTAACTCGTCAGATTGAAATTCGGAAGTGGATGCTGCCACACCAGTTGTTTCTACTATTAACTCGTCTATCTCAAACACATTATCACCACTCAGACCAGAACTACGCCTTTTATTAAATCACCGGTATCTCTTTGCAAACGGCGGCATTTTTTACGGATAATAGGTGAGTACTCCTAATAAATAATACGCCCCTTTATACTGAACTAGATGCTTATGAACGAGACTTACAATTAATTGCGGTGAATAACGAACACTTCAGAAATAAAGTTACTTATGTTGTAATGAGGATTGCCACTCCGTCTAGTGCTCCAGCCCTTATACGGATGTCCTGGCTCCGTCCAACGCTGACTTCGTTGATCCGGTGTACCTCGATGATGCAGTTGACTTCAACTCCGTGAAGAAATCCTCCAAATGTCCAAGTTCCTGGAGTCCTTTTCTCATCCGTGCAGGAAGTGAGGAAATATTTCAGCAATTGTTGCGAGACATGACCGAATGCATGTGATTTCAAGCGATTATTCGCACGGCCACTGAGATCACCCGTCTCTGGTATTCACCCTTGCTTTTGGGAAAACCGCGCAAAACCCAAGAGAGAGAGAGAGACTGCACTTAATAACTTATGATATTTGTGTCCATTTGCACGATCAAAAGAAATTATTTCAATAAAAGTTTATAACGGTTCCCGTTGAATTAATACAATACGCACTCACGAGCCGGCAAAGTCATTCACGGAAGTGTTCAAAAGTTTATAAAGGTCAAGCCTTGGCACTGAGATGACTCTTAAATTTCCCACAAAATATTTTAAAAATCCCACCGCTGTCACCAAAATTTGTTACGTATTTTAGCGGTAAATTTGGGATCAGAACGCAGGTTGGTGCCCGTGGAGCGCTGAACCGCACTGCTCGTCGGAGTGCGTGAGGTTTTTAAAATAAAACAACTTACACAGAAGCTATTTTAAAAAGTAGTTCAAAGTATATTTTAAACTGCTCAGAAAGCTGGTTAGCGACAGAATGAATCAAGCGTCCAAGAAGCAGCACCGAGCTCGTCGACGAAGTCGACGATAAGATCCTCCTGGTCCTCCCGTAGATCCTTGTTGTGCAATCAGATGACATCCCCTAAGCTTTGTCAGAGGGTTGTCCTCCAGCCACCTCTCCATCCTTGGCCCTTTCTTCGTGCTTCCCTCCATTCTCGGCTGGTGGTCGAGGCACGCTTTCCGATTACATAGTTTACATAGACTGCGTACAGTACATACATATCTGACAAGTAGGTAAGCGCAACCCTCAGGGTCAAGAAGATGCCGCCCGGGCAAAGTTTATGACTTTATGACTTTATGACTTTCGGTCTTTCCTGTCCGGAGTTTTTACCTTTACAGGACATAGGTAATTATTAAAAGCGAGACAGAATTTTAAGTGGGTTTATGAGACGAGCCGCTGCCCGCTCGACGACACTTGGCACGCAGATGTGCAAGGAAAAGTTAAGCTATTTACTATCCTCGCCTAACCTAACTGTAATTTAAAAGCTATTGAATACAATCCCAGGCTTTTGTACGCCTTCCGAGTTCAAGCATCAGCTGCTAGCATTGTGAGGGCACGTTTAAAACTACCGAGGAAGAACCCTCGGGAAACACGACGTGCTCTACGTGTTTTATGGCTCCTGGTAATAAACTCTTCTTCGTCCTCCGTTTCAAATCTCGCTCCTACGTACTCATACGTACTTTACATATCGATTACATACGATTTCCTAGCCACGTTCAAGCGGTAGCGTAACAGTAGCGAATCCCAAAATTACGTCGCGGGATAACTCGTCCGTGGCACCGTACGAACGACATAATGTCACGGGATAACTCGTCCGTGGCGCCGTACGAACGACATAATGTCACGGGAAAATTCGTCCGTGGCAACGTACGAACGATATAATGTTGCGGGAAAACTCGTCCGTGGCATCGTACGACAGATACCGTGTCGCGGGATATCTCGTCCGTGGCAACGTACGAATGACATAATATTGCGGGATAACTCGTACGCGGCATCGTACAACACATACCGTGTCGCGGTATATCTCGTCCACGGTCGCGAAGGGGTTGCGAGCCCACTCACCGCGCCGAGCGAAAGACTGGATAGTACCCGGGTACGACCGTTGTGGGCGCCACGCCGCATGTCTCCTTAGTATCCTGTACTGAGTTTAAAGTGTAGAGACTGGATAGTGCTCGGACCCCTTGAAACGTTCCGTCTTTTTTGTGCTACCGTAGAGGGGCCTGGGCATTGCCCGGGCCTCGACCGATAGCAACTTCCGCACCAGTTTCATTGGAGGGACTGGACAGTGCCCGGACTCCACGGCGCTCTCACTCAACACCGAGTCATCCTCCTGTACATAGACGTAGTCTTAGGATAAGGACTATAAATAGTAACCATAAGCTCTGCACATAAATCCAAATAATGTCTCCTTTTGGATTCCAGGTTGCCGTTGTATAATTATTGGGCGGTAGACCCACTGAATAGAGCTATGTTGAGTGCGAACGATTTCCTAGAAAACTGTGACCTATTTGCATGTTCATTAAACGCAATGCGCGCACGCTTATGGAACTGTCTTCCGTAGCTTTACTGTAAGAACTGTCGGATTTAAGTCATTATCTCTATTTTGTATTTCTATGGGGTTTTTTCCGTTCATAAATAATAATAATAATAATAATAATAATAATAATAATAATAATAATAATAATAATAAAATATAGATATAATCAAACCAAGGGGACTCGTTTATTCGAACCCTGTAGCTCGACTGAGTTTACTGGCCGAGTCTCCCCGATCCTGAGTGACGTCCACGGCGTGGCCGTCACAATAGTATTACCCTTACAGTCGTTATGTTATTCGAACGAAAACGCGAATTTAAAGAAAATAGCGTTGCGTGTCATTGAAAAGAACGCGAATGCTTCTCTTGTGGACATAACAAGCGAACTCGAAGCACAAATGAATGTGTGCACGAGTCTCAAAACGCTCGAAAACCCGACAAATAAATTCGAAACTGTGAACCTAATTCATACTAAACCGCGGCATGGATTTCCGAAGCCCACAAAATCGTGGAAAGCCGCGACGCAGAACGCGAAATTCGACACCACAAAGGAAGAGAGATCGCGATCTTTCCAGAATAAAACATTAAAATGTTACGGCTGCGGTGGCGAACACAAGTATGAAGATTGCCCTTTTACTGACGCATTTTATGCAAAATGCAAGAAGAAGGGACATATTGCAAGACCTTGCCGTTCCATGTATAGAGAGAACAGTTATTCGCAGAATAAACACTTTTCCGTACAATCTGTTGCTGGTATACGTCATAACCGTCGAATATATCTCGAGGTTATTATTGGTAAGAAAAACATTTGCCTGCAACACAACTCAGGAGCGGACATTACTGTAATCGGAAGCGATGAGTGGCACCGTATTGGGCGTCCGAAACTCGCACCATGCGAGACGATCCTACACGCGGACGGGTATAACTTTCTAACCTTAGGATGTTTTCGAAAAACATCCTAAATGTTAGGATGTGGCGATACAAGGTAACAAAGCGGATATTGACATCCATGTCGCCGAGTGGGAAAGCGTTAATCTGCTAGGTTTGGAGGGTATAGAGACACTGAATCAGTGGGGAAAACCACAAACGAATTGTCAAACATCGACTTCTGTGGCCATATCAATCCGGATTCGCGAAGGACACCCCGCGAACGGACCCCCGTATACCGAACGAACACAGTCGGAAATTCTACTTTGCACCCGACGCGAGGAATGTACAGCGGCCTCATCGACCGATTCCTTACACGATGGAGCTAACCAGGCAAGGAGGAGATTAAGCGTCTTGTAGCGGTAGATGTTCTTGAAATTGTCATAACATGGGAGTGGACCACTCCGATCGTACCAGTACGAAAGCCGAACGGTAAAATTAGAGTATGCGCTGATTTTTCGACCGGTGTAAATGACGCTTTAGTAGACGATAAGTATTCGTCACCTAATGTAGCAAATGTATTTTCAAAATTACACGGCAATAGGATTTTCAGCCAACTAGATTTCAGCGACGCGTACCTAAAAATAAGAATAGCGGAAGAGTGTCGCAAGCTCACAACAATAACCACACCGAAAGCTCTATTCCGATATAAACTCTTGCCATTCGAAATTAAAACGGCACCGGCAATCTTTCAACGAGCAATGGACCAAACCCTGGCGTGCATCGGCGCACAGTGGTCTAATTCGCCAAAAAGCTGGCCAAAATGCAATTTTCAAAGTATAAAACAGCGTTTTGCTACTATGGCACATTTGTTATATACACTGCAATGTGACAAATACTGTTTGAAAAATTAAAATACAGTAATCAGTTATTATTATATAAACCTTCAAAGTTGGGTTAATTTCTTGGTCCTTAATGTCTTGATATTTCTATCATTTTTAATGTATCACAAACAGTTTCATTTAAGGAATTCATTTGTGAAATGTTTTACCATTAAAATATGTGTTATAAACATTAAATTTGCATAGCAGCAGTCCAAAATATTTGTACATTTACCCGTGTATTTCCCTTCCCAATATATCGTACATCTTAGTCCTCCCTGAATAAAGAACGAGGAAAAAAGTAATGTTATACGCTTTTATACGCGAAGAGAAGAAATTCTTCATTTCAAGTACACTGCCTAGAAGGATATGCAACTGAAAAATTTTGCTATAATTTGCTACCCTATAAGATATTTACATTTAAAGTGCTTAAGAGGGTCTTCTACAGTTATAGACAATTTTTTGCATTTTCCGGAATTTTTTTATAACGAAACTATGAAACTTCTTCCATTGACGTTTTTTACATGTATTTGTTCATTTTTCAACAATACTTACAAATTTTTACATTGAGAAATAATCAAAATTGGTGGCAGTACAGAGCCTCGTACACAATAGGGTGTACCGAAAGGATATTCTCATTGCTCTCATAAAATCTCAAGATCTACTTAACCGATTTCATTCAAATTTGGTATCTTCAATACACATGTTGCTATAGCCCGTACTAGAATGAAGTCAAGATTATTATTTTTTTTCTACTTTTCTTTACTCTGTAAATGTTAACAAAAATTTCGAAAATTGGTATTTCAACTTCAAAATACCACATTTTCTAATTGCCAATGTTTAATGAAAACAATTTTTCTAAGCTAAAAATATGCCATTTATCGCCTATTGAACGAATAAATAATTAAACGGTCCATTGATTTTTGCAACATTAACACCACTAATCAAATAATACAACTACCAGTCATTATTATATTTCGTATTTTATATATTAATCCTTATTTCGCAAACATCTTTTGTTTCGTGATCATTTTTCGAAAACTAAACGAAGAAAATGTTTGTTTACGTTCTTGCAGTGCATAGAAACGAAAAACAATAGCATATCGGCTAGATGGGATAAACGCTAAATACACACGATTCAGAAAGCGTTAAGTAGGCTAATAGAGAGTATCGAGAGAGTGATTATCGAAAGCGAAGTTCCTATTACATTAAATATTCTGTTAAGTGTATTTGTTCATTATTTTGCATTAAGCGTTTGTGTTCATTATTTTGCTAATTGTTTCTGTTAATTGTTTTGTAAATTACATTCTTGATTTTGTTAATTCTTTCTTAATTTTTACATGCTGTAACGCATTATCCTCACACACGTAAGTACTTTTCTTTTGTTTGACGTGATATATGAAATTATTATAATAATACTCAGAATACAAAATAATATTGTTATAAGCAGATACATTATGCATCGAATAACGAAGTTAGAGTTGCATAACATTCTCTATAATAGTACAGAACGACAAAAGCTGCAAGACAATTTGAAGTTATTAATTTTTTTATACAAAAAATCAGTTGTTCAAACAATGCGTTGCAAATTAAATTCATAAAATCGACACTAAACTCGAAATTTTTCGACCGGTACATAAAAAAATGGAATGAGTGTAGTTGAAGGAATGATTATTTTATTGAGGCCAATTCAACATGGCTGAATGAAGAAATAATTTTTGATTTTGAAAATATTTCAAATAGTTCAAGTAAGTGTTTTACAATATTATGTTTAAATTCCAATAAAAGAATTTAAAAATATGATTATTAAACTTCATATAAACATTGAATATTAAAACAACATACCGTTCTTATGTAGACATGGTTTTTCATGACTTGTTAAGTAATAGCTAATACTATATTAGGGACTCCGAGGAGGAAATCTGTACCGTTTGCCGAAAGTAGTGAGCGTAGTAAACGACGAAAGACGGAAAGTATAAGAAGTTTATATAGTGCTGATACACTTTCCGTAGCTGCTTCTATGGCTTTACGTTCGGAAGGAAACGAATCAGGAGCAAAACTAGTAAAGGAAGTATATAGCAACTTGCCACAACATGCAAGTGCAATTTACAATAGTTGGAAATCTTGTAAGAATAACGTTGAAATGCCATTCACTACCCAAGAAGCATTAAACTTTTTAATTAGCGATAATATGCCCAAGGAACAGTATCTTAGGATGTACCGCAGATCGAAATTACGTAATTCCAAATTATACCCAAGTTACAATAAGGTTTTAAAAGCAAAAAAGAAGCGTATCCGTCAGGTATAATGGTTAGTGAAAAGAAGTGCGAAATTTTATTGCAGTCACTATTAAATCATACGTGCCAGAGACTTTTGCAAGCTTTACAGCTACCTAATGAAACCGTACAAGAAGAAAATTATGTATTAATCTGTAAATACGGTTTCGATGATAGCAGCGGTCATTCTAATTACAAACAATCATGGACCGAAGAAAACATAGATGACCATAGCCTTTTCTTAACAAGCATTGTTCCATTACAATTGAAGAATTGTGAGACAGACGAAATTGTATGGAGAAATTCGAAACCAGGTTCAACCCGTTTCTGTAGACCTATACGGTTACAATGGATTCGTGAATCTGAGGAGTTATAAACTTAGAAAAAAAATCATGGACAAGCAAATCTCGGAATTGAAACCGTACACGGAATTTAATCGCAAAATTTTATTTCTAATTTATCTAACCATGATTGACAGTAAAGTAAGAAAAATAAATATTCAATCATTTTTATCTCATTAGAATTTTTATACCTTGATCTGTCTCTAATAAATGAAAATGCAATATATAGAAATGATAAGATTCATTTTAAACTTGTACGTGAAAATAGTACACTTTCGAAAATCAAGAATTTTTGGAATATTATAAATGTCAAATGTTATTATACAATTGTCTTTGTAGATTGTTAATGTGCTAACAAAGACTTCCAGCATGTGCTGTAGTATTTGTGAAGCCAGGATATCAGAAATGAACAATTTAGAACGCATTCTAAACAAGGAAGAACGACAATCTTCTCTGCAATTTAGCCTTCCGATTTTACATTCTTATATACACTTTTTTGATTGTCTGTTACATATTTCCTATAGATTAGAATTTAAAAAGTGGCGGGTTAGTGATCTGAAATTATAATTTTAAACAAAATAACTTTCTAGACTGTGTCGCTATTCAGTGCATATTTGTCTTACTAACAATTTTTACATTAGGCAACTAAAACGAATGGGAAACTAACAATAACGCATGCAAGAAAAACAATGATACAAGACAAATTTTTAGCTGAAATGTCGTTAAGGGTCGATTTTTCGAAACCCGGCTATGGTTCGTCAAATGACGGTAATACTGCTCGCAAATTTTTCAAAGAAAGGTCTAAGTCGGCCGAAATTACAGGTATAAATTATTTGTTTATTTTACTTGCTGTATATATATCTTTCGATTTTATTTTTTATTGCTCCTTTGAAATCTAAACTATAGGAATCGATGAAAGACTTATACATAGATTTCACACTATTTTAATTACGATATCCTGTGGCTATGCTATTGACTATTCCGCATTTGAGAAATATTGTATGGATACGGCCAAACTGTATATTTCATTGTACCCATGGTACTATATGCCGCCGACTGTTCACAAAGTCTTAATCCACAGGTGATCTGTTATAAAAAATTGTATTTTACCCATTGGATGTTATACGGAAGAAATTCTCGAAACGTCCCACAAACTGTGTAAACTCTATAGGAGAAGTTTTAGTCAAAAGACATCCAGAAAGAAGACAAATCAGGATATCTTTCACCGATTGCTACTCCACTCTGATGAAAACTTCCTTTCGATGTTTTGACATTACTGTCTCATGATAATTTAAGTGTAACCTCAAACAGTTCACTTTTTTCCTCTGAATTGTCGGATTTGGAACCAAAATAAAAATATACGTGGTGAAATTGTTATCTAAACATCGTTTTTCATTTTGATTTTTTGATAATAACTTTAAGTTCATTCCTTAAAACCACGTGACCTATTTTAACACATTACTGACCGGCAATTTCACATTAGGGCATGAAAACACAAGTTAACTCGTGACCGGTCAACAGTGAGTTAATAGTAAAAAAGCTTATTTTCCAAAACAAGGTGAAGGAAATCAAATTTGCATGCAAACTATTTTCAAAAATCTTCTAAAATGAAATTATACTTAATTCATTATTTTGAATGCTTCTTTTTTTAGCGAAAACAGAGAAATCATCACGTTTTACGAAAAAAATATGTAAAAGACAATATTTATGCAAGCGGTATTACATCCTCCGTTATGAATTTTATATTTTCGATGACACATTTGATATCAGCGACCACGAAAACTCTAAAGTACTAGGTGTCTGTTAAATTTGATATTTTTTCAGGTATTCGACCACTATTTCTCTTCTTTTTGCAATGTTGACTTCAGATTCTGAATTAGCGACCTCGAAAACCCTTGTATACCATTTTTTGTACAAATCGGAAGATGCCTTCATATTTTGGCCAGCTTTTTGGCGAATTAGAACACTGTGCGGCGGCGCCCTGGTATATCTGGATGAAGTGGTGGGAGCTTCGCGCGAAAATCGCGACCAACGGATTGAGGAGACGCTAAGATGACTAAGACACAAAGGATTCCGATTAAATTTCGATAAATGCAAATTCACTATGTCTGAAGTAAAATTCCTGGGTCTAATTGTAGATGCTGACGGAATCAGAGACGATACCGAGCGCAGTAGGGCTATTGCAAAAATGCCGGACCCAACAAACGAAGGCGAGTTAAGAAGTTTATTGAGGATGGTAAACCATTACGGGAAATTCGTCCCCTTACACGACATAAAAACCCCACTGGAAATGCTCACTAGGAACGGTATGGGTATGGGGCCCTAGACAGAAACACGCGGTAGCGGAAATTAAACGAATTATGCTGAGTCCAATGTTACTAGAACAGTATGATCCAGGAAAAATGCTCATCGTAACAGCGGATGCTAGTTCTACAGGCATCGGAGTGTTGCTACAGCGTGACGGCAATGGGGGCGAGCACGCTATATACCACATTGCGCAGAGTCTGACAAACTCTCCGAGCATCTAGAAAAAGAGGTCCTGGCTCTGGTGACGGCCGTTGAGAGGTTCCATAAGTTCGTGTAAGACAGGCATGGGATTTAAGTGAACGCAGCGGCCGATTTTCGAAGGCAACGCTTCCTTTCTCCCGCCGCGCGTCTTGGCCGCCACGACGGCCTAGGTTCGTGAAGCGCCTCAGGCCCGTACTATATGAACCGCGCGTGGTGCATTGGGGCGACACCGTATCAATAGGTTTCCACATCACCCATTTGGGTGCTATCATCGTTGCGTTTTTTTTTTGTCAATGGTATCACCTGTAGGCCTATTCCACTGTGTCGCGCGATAAAAAATGGATTGGAAAAACGCGTTTTACTATCAAAATTTCAAATATGTTTGGGAAAACTAGATTTTCCCGCACGTTTACACGTGCTGGGCAAATCTAAAATATTAACGGGGAGGCTGGAACTCTTTTTGCAAAATTAATTTTTCCAAAAATGCGTTGCAATGCCGGCACTTTTCGGTCATATCTCTGACATCGTGAGCTGTTACTAAATCGAGGTTATTTGTCTGAAGTAAAGACTGTCGTTGCCGATCCTTTGATTTTCTCATACTTTCAGTAGATGTTGTCGAGGGTCTCTGTTCTTCTTGCAGTTGTCAATTTCCCATAGTCTAATTATTTGCTATAACAATTAATAAGTCTCAAGGACAGAGTTTTGATCACGTTGGAATATGCGTGAACAGACCTTTATTCAGCCATGGACAGTTATATGTTGTATTCTCAAGATGCCGCTCAAAAAATGGTATAAAAATTCAAACCTCGAAAGTTATTGAAAATATTGTGTGGAAAGAAGTATTGTAAATAAATATGTTCTGAATTTAAGACAGCTTATATTTTCTGTCTATATAAATCAAACTAATCTCGGCAACTAAATAGCAAACGAAAACACCTGCTGAATGAAACAATGAATTTTGCAAAAAAGGGAACCAGTAACGAAGGGGGCGAACGAAACGGGCCCCCGGCAGTTTGGGCGCCGAAGGCGCCAAGGGGCGTAACCCCCCTAGTATAATATAATGTAAAAAGTGGATAACAAAAGAATAAAACTGACGTGTCGTCTATAACGTTGTACATGCAACATGCTGGTTCGCCTCGCTCGTCGCGATGCCCGCATACCCGCCGCGATCTCCGTTTCAGCAACCGGCAACCGTGGCAACACATCACTCTTCGCACTCTCTCTCCACCTCGCACTCTCACGTACAACTGATCGCCTCGTTTCGGCGGCGTAAATACACGCGATAAGCACTCTCAAGCACCACATTCGGCCATTCTGACAAAGGACATCTGCCCTCAGATGTCGGCGTCGTCTTCGGATGATAATTCTTCCAGAATATGACCCAAGGGCTTCACATAGTCTGCGGCGGTGGAAGTCTCGAATGGTCCTTCATGTTCTCGTATCTTCTCTACTATGTACCGATTGTTCCGCAACACGTTCTTTACTCCATACGGACCCAAAAACTTGAACATAAATATCGAACCAGGCGTAGACTGAGTGCGTTTTATGGCAACAAAGTCCCCGACACTGTATCGTTCTGCTTCGACGCGGTGCTTGATGAAATATTTCCGGGTTTCCTCCTGCAATTTAGAGATTTCCACCCTGGCACGTTTTCGGATGTCCTCTCGATTCTCACGAAATATGTTGACTCACTGATCTTCAATTATTTTCTTTGCCGAAGGATCCTCCTTCATCTTCATATGAACGTCACACAATGGGTGGAATGGTGTGGTACCAATGCTCCGATTCGGCGTGGCGTTCAAATATTTTTGAGCCAGATTCAAATACCTGTACCATTCCTCTGGACACGTGCTGCCATTTTTTTAGCAGGGGAATGAGTGTTCTATTGACACGTTCGATCTGTTCGTTCGCTCTAGGTACTCCTGTCGTTGTCGTTACATGTTGTATACCTTCGTCTTTGCAGTATTCTGCAAGAGCATTTGAGGTAAATGCGGTCTCTCGGTCCGAAATAATACGTCTCGGATTGCCGAAGATTACCGCCTGCTTCTTGAGGTGAGTCAACACTCTTTCAGTGTCTGTGGACCTAGTTGCATATAACCATGTGAATTTTGTGAATGAATCGATCACCGCGAAAATATGCCGGTAATTTTTCTTGGTGCTGGGTATAGGGCCCAAATGGTGGGTATGATAGGTATCCATTGGCAGTTCCCCCTTTTCAATCGGAAGCAAAAACCTTTCCTGCTTCCCTTGCTTACGCTGAGCTAGTATGCGGTTGATACAATTACGGATAACCGTCTCAACTTTTGCCCTCATTCCTTCGAACCAATAGTCCCTCTTCACCAGGTGTTCAGTTTTAAGTACGGTAAAGTGTGCTTATCGAATTATCTGGACTTGTAACGCTTTCGGAACCACTACAAGTAGTGGTAGTTCTCTTTGACCCTTTCTACAATCGCCAACACCGTCAGCATGACCGCGGGTAACGGGTTTCTACTTAATGCATCAACGTGAAGCATGCTTCTACCCGGCCGAGTAGTGTACGAAAATTCCTCAAGAAGGAGCTGCCATCTGGCGACGCGCACGCACAGGTCCTTTTTATTAATAATTGTCATCGCCTTACAATCTGTTATAATTTTAAAGGGGATACCGAGTAAATACACCCCAAACTTGCGCAGCGCTCTTATAATCGCTAGTACTTCAATTCGTAGATACAATATTTTTGTTCGGCAAACGATGTCATGCCACTCGTGTAGTATATTGGATAAACGCACTGTTGCGCTGCATCAATATCGCACCATACTCCACAAAAGACGCGTCCGCGTGGAGCTCTGTTTCAGCATTCTTCCTATACAGTCGCAAAACAGGCTTATCGCTTAAAGTAAACTTCAACCGTTCAAAGGCGCTCTGCTCTTCGTGATCAAATTTAAAAGCGGCATCTTTATTTAATAAATTAAACAACGGGCGCGCAATGATAGAATAAAATGGAATAAATTTCTTGAAGTAGCTGGTGAGGCCAAGGAAACTTTGCACGGCCTTAGCAATTATAGGCTTCGGAAATTTCGTTACGACAATGGTCTTTCTATCCGATGGTTGAACTTTCCCATCTTCGATAATATAACCGAGATATTCTATCCTGGTTTCTAAAAATCTACATTTCTTCCAATTGAATTGTAAATAAGACTTGCTGTATTCAAAATCGCGCGGATATTTTATATGGTTTCTTTTACATTGTCCGCCGGAACAATCAGATCATCCATGTAAACAAGAATGGTTTTAGAAGCTATTAATTCTCTAAATATTGCATTAATATATTTCTGGAAAACTGAGGGCGAGTTGCATAAACCAGAAAGCATCTTGCGAAATTCGTAGTGAGCGTTCGGAACCGCGAATGCTGTAAACATTCTGCTTGCTGCATTAACGTTAACCTGGAAAAATCAGTTTCTCAGATCCAACGTGTAGTAGGCAACCGGCATTTAGGCAACAGCCTATGGTGTGCAATGAGGCCCATAGGTGGCGTCCATTTATGAGGAGTTCGGAAGACAGGTACCGTGGAGAGTCGGCGTAGCCGTGGTGGCAAACGCGACTATCAGCACGCGGACGGCTCGGGTTCGATTCCCGGCGCTATGGCTCTCTTTTTCCGACTCCTACAGTTTCAGAAGAGGGATCCTGACCCCTTAGGCGTGCCTCTCGGATTATGGCCGAGGGCGGCGCATATGTCAGGTATGGCCGAACTGTAGTAGGCAACCGGCATTTAGGCAACGGCCTATGGTGTGCGATGAGGTCCATAGGTGGCGTCCATTTATGAGGAGTTCGGAAAACAGGGACCGTGGAGAGTCGGCGTAGCCGTGGTGGCAACGCGACTGATCAGCACGCGGACAGTTCGGGTTCGAATCCCGGCGCCGTGGCTCTCTTTTTCCGACTCGTACAAACGTACTAAAGATTTTCGAACCTTGCAGTGCGTCGACCTGATCCTCTATCAGAGGTAATGGGTAGCGTTCTTATAAAATCTTCTTATTCAGTAATCTGAAGTCTATGCACAACCTTTTACGTTTTTTTCCCTTTCACAATACTATGGGACTAGTGTGGTCAGAATCCAATGGTTGAATGATACCTTCGTAGAGTCATTCTTTAATCTGCTCGTGCACAAATGCCTTATCGCCTGGCGACAGTCGCCTTGGTCTCTGATATACCAGTTGTTCATCGGGTAAGATTAAATTCATCTGTATGCCTACGTCGCACGTTTTGTGGGGTTCATAGCTTTCTATTGCGTCTTTAATTAATTGCCGACATTCCGGATCCCCAATAGGGGATCTCCTGAACGACATCTATTTTGAATATCCCGGGAAAATTAGGATCTATTTCTTCCTGTTTCTCAGGTTTTGAAATCGAGATATTCCTGTCTTTAACATGTAATTCTACACCGTTCAAGAAATCAGTTCCGATTAGAAGGCTGTGTCTCACGAGCGTATCTGATACTACATGAAGCGTAATAGGGTACGTGAACCCATCCACGGTAATAATCGGTTGAAATTCACCCAAAGTACAATTTTGCTCTGAACCAACGCCATTAAAACATACAGCCTTACCTAACTTAGGCGCGTCAATCCTGATGTACTGGTCCGTACGAATCAGGTTTAAATCACTACCCGTATTAATCAAAGCAACAATCTGACTGTCCATTGTCTGTACTTCCTTGTAAGACTTTTTCTTAGCGGCCTCCGTGATGTTGCAGACTTCTTTCGTTGTGTTCTTCGCCATGCCCTTCGCCGAACAATTTCTCGCAATGTGTCCGAACTCGTTGATGATTGTAGTATGATACGTCTGGGATCCGCAGTTCTCCGACTGCGTGCCGGCTGCTTCTTCTTGTGGACATGATCCTACGGCGTCGCTTTTTCCTGCATTTTGGCCTTCATACTATGATACATATATGTGTGTAGGGGGTGACACAGGCGCGGGCACGCACGCAGCAAGCGGGCACGCAGGAGCAACGCGTAGCACAGTAACCATAATATATGTATCATGTTATAATAAATAATTATAGTT
The DNA here is from genome assembly GCF_050908995.1 of Andrena cerasifolii. Lineage (NCBI taxonomy): Eukaryota > Metazoa > Arthropoda > Insecta > Hymenoptera > Andrenidae > Andrena > Andrena cerasifolii. The sequence continues at coordinate 1,364,631 of NC_135125.1, read as the reverse complement.
GAAGTATACGAAGTGCTATCCAGCTTCGGTCTCGTCATTGTCCAAACACATTACATACTTTCGTATTGTATAAACTTCTGCTTCAATTGCTGAATTGTTGTGGCGCCGTACAGAATAGCCTTATTTATCGATTTATCATCTATTCCCTCGATGATAAACTTTATGATCTATCTTTTCGCGATACGCACCGCGACACACACCGCGATACCGACCGCGACACTCGCCGCGATACCGACCACGATACACGCCGCGATACAAACTTTTTTAAACCCTTCTTTCTGCTATCATTATAACTTTGAACAAAATTATTATTATTGCATACAATAATTTAAACATTTTTCAAATCTCAATTAACCCTCCGTATCCTGTGTCTGAGGTAATTTTAACCCACCGCTTGAGATCGCTAAGGCACACGGTGACGGAGCTGTGTATGTAAGTCGCGGCCAAGCGATCATTTAGCTGCCGGGGATGTCATAAAAGCATAAACTGGGCCTTTCCAGAGACCGTGTTGGGGTAACAATGGGAACCTCGAGACAATACCATATTTTCCTTGGAGACAATTAATGAATATTAACAAATTATACATAGAAATATATGTATATTCACGTATGGATCTAATATTGGGCCAACTTTATAAGTATCCGAATACTTTTGTGGCCCACTGTATATGTATATATCACATATATGTTATTAGATATCTTCAAATGCAAATACTCAAATTTACGTATGCGAATTTGTTAAAATTAACTTTCTGAATATAATATAAAATTCTGTACGTTTTCGTTTGGTCTTGTATATCTATCGCGAGTATGCTTGTAGTTGTAACAGGCATACGGCCTTTGCAGTCATAGAGTACCCCACCACGAGACATTATACCGAGGAGTGGGGGTGAGCATACCACGGTCGAGCTCGAGAGCTCACCGACTGCCCTAGGGCAGACTTAGTGTGCACCCCTGGTCTAAGGTCTAGGTTAAGTCGACTTCAGACTGTGTCCCAGCACAGATTTGGCCGGGATACTTGTATAATAGCGAGTAAATTGTCATACTCCACCTTACCTCGGTATATAGTCATTCGATCGGCGGTTCTGGACAACCATCCTGAGCTGGTCATACGGTTCCTCCATCGTCCCACCGGTAACCCCGCGAGTAACGGTTATAAATATAATATAATATAAGGGGTGGATAATAAAAGAATAGAACTGACGTGTCGTCTATAAGGTCGTACGTGCAACTGCCGGGTCGCCTCGCTCGTGGCGATGCTCGCATCGCTCTTCACACTATCATGTACAACTGATCGCGTCGTCTCGGCGACGTAAATACCCGCGATAAACACTCTCAAACACCACATTCGTGGGCGGAAGAAAATTTATTCTTCAAACGGGCCAAAACCGCTCCGCGCATTATTACGAACCGACGACACGAAAGGTCTGAAGCCTATGACAACGGCATGATTAAAGCGCTGGGTAATCAGATTGCTCGGTTACAACTTCAAAATCGAGTATGTCAACACAGCAGATTTCGAACAGGCAGATGCACGGTCAAGATTGGTGGAAAACTTCTGTAAGGACAATTCCGAGGAATTGCAAGTTTTGTAGTGCACTAAAAAAATGTGCGTTAAACTGGATGTGTTCTAAATTACACAGTTCGACAAAATTTGACTTTTTTCGGACTTATAATATTCAATAGCTGTTTCTTATAGGTTTTCGTCCCCTGAAAATGGAATCCGCAAACTGTTTGTCGCCATCATCCTCAGTTTTTGAGAAATTCAATTTTGAAAAAAAGCTGCAAAGTTTCAACTTTGAACACCTTTTGTGCCGAAATGGTAATACTTATTCGGTTGCTCGTTGCGTCAAATTATTCTATGAACCCTCCCGAATGCAACGCTATAAGTTATTATTGGATTATGAACATTTAATTATGTTTAAATAACGATCACAAGGAAAAGGACACCCGAAAGGCACCAATTTTTGCAGATATCTTTCTACATATTTCAAAAACTAAGGGTCTAGGAGAAAATCTAATTGCATCAAGCGATGCAGCAGACATATTTCCTCCGGAAACCATCAGCAGAAGTGGTGAAAAACCTTTTGTTTACAATACAGAAACGAAAGAGTTTGGCGAAACATGCAGCGCCGACAGTGGTAGTCAATGGCGCGTCGGCCACTCAGCTTCACAAAATCGTGTAACGCGCAAGCTCCGAGTGCGTTCAAGGACAAGTGAGTCCATCAACGGAGTGAGGAGCAGCTGGAGTAGTGGTAGCGGAGCGTTTAGGTGTGTAATACACAGGCTACCGCAGGATTTTACCGAGCTTGACGCTCCGAACATAAGGCACATTTTGGGGAATTTTTTAAAAGAAAAGTATTGAGTATTGTAATTCCAAACTTTCTACGTTTATTAACCGACAAACACCACACTGGATTCGCGAGACCCAGGCCGTTTGGAAGATTCGTGGCCACAACTAAACGATACATGGTGGCTGTTGTTGTGGAGGGAAAAAACTTTTGGGACCCCTACTACGGATTCCGCACCATGAGAACCCTAATGTACCTGAAGAAGCCGAGTGACATCGTGAAAAGGGTAGTTTATGGGTTGCTCAGACCCAGTGTGGTGTCGGCGTCAGTATTTTCGGAAAAGTGGAGTTCATAGTTGCTACAGAACATTATTATTTGTGCAGTGTTTTCTTGTTCAGACAATATTTCTACGCTGTGTAAAGTTGAACACATACTTTTCAATGGATAGAAAGTGTTTAAAATGCGATCGGTCGATGAGTAGGGAACATGTGGCGAAAATATGTTGTGACTGCTTTTAGTGTAAATGAATGATCTCATAGTGATTTATACTGCTTTTATAATAGAAACTATTATTCCCACCATTTCATTGTATAGTTTCACAGAGAACATTCGTTCGGAAGAATTAAAAAGTAACTCCACTTCACCTCTCGAAATAATTATATTTTTTGAAACCAATCATAATGACATATATGTAGGAATGGTAGTAGCGGCCGGAATGCGATACATTGTCGCGCGGAAGACGGAGGTCGCGTTGCAATAATCTGTATTCATTTATTCATTTATACTATTCTTTTATTATTATATTGCTTATTCTTAAATTCGCTGGTGTGTCTGATTATTTTATTTGTGAAACCCCGACTTTCCTACAAATTGGGGGTCGTCCGACATCAAAAGCCGGAATTAGTGAGAGATCGGGATTGTTCGCGAGTGACTTATTCGGCACAAGCGACGTTAAGCATTCTGCGAAGCAGTGCAGTTTTCACGGAAAACGAAAGTGAACGAGACAAAGTGAGTGGTAACTGACCGTGCACAAGTTAGACGTCAAGCGTGAGTACAAAGACAGATTAGAGACAATAATTGCGGAATATACACCGTCCAACAAGGTGAGCACAAATGTTAAAACTGTAATAGTGTTAAACGACGAAAGACCAGTTACTTCGAAACCGCGTAGGTTAGCTCCAAGGGAGAAAAACATTTTAAACGAACATAGACGAGTGGTTGGAGGAAGACGTGATTCAGTACGAGTGAATATGCGAGTAGAGTAGTTATAGTTCCGAAGCAAGGCGGAATGTACAGAGTTTGTATTGATTTTTGCGAATTAAACGAACAAATTAAACGAGATCATTTTCCGATGCCACTTATTGAGGACAGTATAGATGAATTGAAAAAGGCTTGTGTTTTCTCCGTGATAGATCTGAAAAACGGTTTCTTTCATGTGCCGATGGGGAAAGTCAAATCTATACACCAGGAGTAGGGCACGAGGGATTCAAACCCAAATTTGAGTTTTGAGGGAGGGGGAAATTCAAATTTGGGTTAGAAAATTTTCAAAATTTTTTTTGCGGGCGGCGGCGGCGGCGGCGGCGGCGGCGGCGGATGACGTCATACAGATGGCGGAGCAGTGGGGGGGTATAGCGCGAGAGCAGATATGGAATCGATACCGAATCGATATCGAACCGATACCCAAGTACGTCGAGAAGGAACCGCGGGTGAAATCGGTAAGGATGAAAATATTACCGATACCGAAGTGCATCGAGGTGGAACCGTAGGTGAAGTCGGTAAGGAAGGAAATATTAATTTAAGATATTAATATATGCGAAAAACAGAATATCGGGCGACAGGGCTGGAACCCAAGACCTCCACGTTACGAGTCACGCGCGATCTCACGTAATTTGAATCCCCCCCCCCCCTGAGACAGTTGCGTGATATGATACCATTTTCATGGCGCGAACGATATATAATACTTTGGAAGCGTCGAATCAAAGAATTATGTGTGGAGGAAAGAAGGAGGAAGACGGATAAATAAATGGAAAAAGAATATATGTTTAAGAAATTTATTTAAAGAAAAGAAAATTATAATAATAATGGGAAGAATAATAATAATAAACATATAAAATAAAAGAAAGATAATAAAATATAAAAACTATTCAGAAAAGGAGGAAGGTGGCGACGACGACGGCGACGGCGGCGGTGATTGTTGCTGCAACCGCCATGGTGACCTTGGCGGCGATGGAGGTATCCCATTCACCTCAACCCATTGCGGTGATGGGGTCTGCTGCGGCCATCGCAGGGCCCCCGGTATTTCGTATGGCACAAGCCACACGGCCCATATGCCTGCTCCTGCTGCTGCTGCATGCGGAGATAGCTCTAATAGCCGCGCAAGCCACCCTGGACGCCGCGGTAAATTGCGCCTGACACGAAGTCGCGGCACCCGTAACAGGCGCGCAGGGTGCAGTAAGTCCTAGAGCACACATAAACATTGATATAATACTGATACCTTAAATACAATAAACATCAAATGCAAAACAATACTGAGTATTACATACCTGCGGAGGCGGCGGCGGTGGAAACCGTGGCGGCGGTGAAGGTGGCGGCGACGGCTGATGGGGTGGTGAGGGAGGCGACGATGGTGGCGAGCTCTAGAACCCAACAATTAGCAATTGCTATATACATGTTAAAAACGCAATAACATAAAAACACTGTTATGTACATACCTCAGGATTGTCCCACTATTGCTCGGGATTGCACTCTGGGGCGATACGAGATAGCCCCACTTTTGACAGAAACGACTGTCGTCTTCAAATCTTTATAGACAACTGGTCTGGGTCTCGATGCATCTCCAGGCTCGCGCATGTAATCCCTTATCTTGAAACTGAGAAGTGCGTATCTTTGCAAAGTAAGATGCCTTTGTTCTTCACCTTGATCTTCTTTGACCATCCCATTCTTCTATTCACTCGTCATTTGATCGAACCGAATCACTTCCCCTTCTTGTTTAGACACATCATTTGACTAGATCATACCACTTTAAACATCTATCAAACGTCTATCGTACCACTTTGAACATGTATTGAACATCTATCGTACCACTTTCAACGTCTGTCGCACCACTTTGAACGTGTGTGGTACCACTTTCAACGTCTGTCGCACCACTTTGAACGTGTGTGGTACCACTTTGATCTTGTATCGAACATGTATTGAACCACTTCTACATAATAATTATAACCATCGTCGTAATCTACACGGTGTCCCACCTAAGACTGGACAGCGCGATATCTCCTAAAGTATTGGAGATAAAAAATTTAAAAAAATATGTAATTGAATGGTTCGGGGGAGCCAATTTATTAGCCGAGACGATTTTTTTTTATTATTATTTTAAAAGATACGATGGTCAAGTTCGGTTTTTCAAATGGAATTATTTTTTTTTTAACACATGAGTTGATAGTGCGTTCCAAGACAAATTGAATAAGCTTTAATGTATACACTTTATTTCCACTGGTTTTTAAGATACTGCGCTTGCAAAATTACTGATTTTCACTGGAAGAAAACCCTCTGGAATAGCACGGACCGGGGACGGTCTTACTGGTGTTACGGGTGGCATTGCCTTTTGAAACTGATACCTACCTGCGAAAGGTCTACTACAGGGTTCGCAGGCCCAAAAGCTGGACAATTCTTTTCCGTGAGAAATGCTACTTAGGTTGGTACATCTGCGGTATCGAGAAGCGCACCGTTACTTTTATTTCGCACTTGCATCTACGCTCGGATGGCCGGTTCTTTTGGGAGGGATGTAAGTTGGATTGGTTAGGTTAGGAGGAGTGAAAGTTGCTAGACTAAATATCAACCATAGGAAGCAGATAGTATCAGAACCAATCGGATTTGCATGTCTCACAAACGGCTGCTCTCTTGAAGAGGCCCTCTTCACAGCAATACCTCCTGCCCAATGCCCACCTTCTCTCGCACGGAATACGTCAACGCATGCTTATGTTTTGATATCGAAGCTCGTGTTTATACCCCCTTTCTTCCTGTGTCTCTCCACGAGGAGTATTGCCGGTGTATTTTAGGAGCGTAGATGTCTGGATGCCAGTTGTTGAATTCAGGACACGATAGAAACACTTTATTACAAAACACACATGTACTGTAATTAAAGTATATCGTATTCCTCTCGGGCAGGAGTTGCCCGACGCTGGTCAAGGAGATGCCGCTTGGTACCCTGTGGCGAGGGCTGCCCTTCGCAGTGCCTCACTCGAATTTTATGGCTTTTTCATTGTGTCGATGGGGACAGTGATGACAATGTATTCCTGGCGTTCCGTCGATTAACATCATACCAAATTTCAAGTAAATCGAACTATTTTTTACCAAGTCAAGTCAGCTTGAAATGATATAAATCGATTTTCCATGGAAGTTCCTTCATTATGGTCCGAATTACGTCGTTCTTGGTGTCACTTCCATCGGTGAAACATAAGGAATCGATGTGTGTCATTTTCTCGAAGATCTGATAAGAAATGCGCGAGTCGGAGATTGCTCAGTTCTTAATAGGCACTCGAACGCCTTCGCGGGTCGAAAGCCATAAAAATCGGGTGATGCACTGCGAAGGGCAGCTCTCGCCACGGGGTACCAAGCCGCATCTCCTTGACGAGCGTCGGGCAACTCCTCCCCGAGAGTAATACGATTTACTTTAATTACAGTACATGTGTGTTTTGTAATAAAGTGTTTGTATCGTCTCCTGAATTCAACAATTGGCATCCAGACATCTACGCTCCTACAATCCACCGGCAATACTCCTCGTGGAGAGACACAGGAAGAAAGGGGGTATAAACACGAGCTTCGATATCAAAACATAAGCATGCGTTGACGTATTCCGTGCGAGAGAAGGTGGGCATTGGGGAGGAAGTATTGCTGTGAAGAGGGCCTCTTCAAGAGAGCAGACGTTTGTGAGACATGCAAATCCGATTGGTTCTGATACAATCTGCTTCCTATGGTTGATATTTAGTCTAGCAACTTTCACTCCTCCTAACCTAACCAATCCAACTTACATCCCTTCCAAAAGAACCGGCCATCCGAGCGTAGATGCAAGTGCGAAATAAAAGTAACGGTGCGCTTCTCGATACCGCAGATGTACCAACCTAAGTAGCATTTCTCACGGGAAAGAATTGTCCAGCTTTTGGGCCTGCGAACCCTGTAGTAGACCTTTGGCAGGTAGGTATCAGTTTCAACAGGCAATGCCACCCGTGGCGCCAGTAAGACCGTCCCCGGTCCGTGCTATTCCAGAGGGTTTTCTTCCAGTGCAAATCAGTAATTTTGCAACCGCAATATCTTAAAAACCAGTGGAAATAAAGTGTATACATTAAAGCTTATTCAATTTGTCTTGGAACGCACTATCAACTCATGTGTTAAAAAAAAATAATTCCATTTGAAAAACCGAACTTGACCATCGTATCTTTTAAAATAATAATAAAAAAATCGTCTCGGCTAATAAATTGGCTCTCTCGAACCATTCAATTACATATTTTTTTAAATTTTTTATCTCCAATACTTTAGGAGATATCGCGCTGTCCAGTCTTAGGTGGGACACCCTGTACTGTACATCACATGCAGGAGGTTGGGTTGGGGAGGGAAGAAAAACATTTTTTATATGCATTAAAATTTGATTATATTTACTTATGCATTTCTCTCTGGCGTTTAGACCACCAGTTGAATATTTTAAATACATCTTGCATGGTACAATGCTTTGCGTGTCTGTCGCATTGTAGAGTATTTGCTACATTTAGCTTATTTCAAGATTTGATATCCTCGTAGTCAATGTCCAGTGTCTCAATGATTACGTCCGCTATCGTATTTTTGTCGAGGAAATCTACAAGCCAGTCGCGTTTCTGCAGCCCTTTAACGTATACTATATGGGATGCGTCGTCTTCGTCATCGATCGCATCAGCAACAGCTTTCGTAATTACCTGTTTAGCCATACTGTACGGAACGTATCCATATTCCCATCGTAGTCCATGATGTTTTGCCACCAACCACCGGATGCTTGATTTGTCGGATTTCGCAAGAAGATATTGAGGCATCGAACTCCCAAAAATATAGTTCGAGAGAATTGTTCCCTTTCGTAGGATAGCCACTTCCTTGACAACAAATTTTCCATCAACGATGAACCCTTGCAGATCAACAAATGTTGGTATGCCCATTACACTGTCCAACAAAATTGAACTTTTTTCTCTGTTCTGTAACATTCAATAACCGTTTCTTATAGATTTTCGTGCGCTGAAAACGACTTCGTAAACTGTTTATCGCCATCACCCTCAGTTTTCGAGAAATTCGTTTTGAAAAAAATAATGCAAATTTTCTACTTTGAACATCTTTTGTATTCAAACAATAATAGTTATTTGGTTGCATGTTCTGTCAAATTATTCTATGAACTCTCGCGAACACAACGATATAAGTTATTATTGAATTATAAGCATTTAAATATGTTTAAACAACGATCAGAGGCAAAAGGACACCCGAAATGCACCAATTTTTGCAGATATCTTGCTATATATTTTAAAAACCAAGGGTCTAGGAGAAAAATTGACTACTCCACGCGATGCAGCCGAAATTTTTCTTTCGGAAACCACCAACAGAAGTGGTAAGTCACGTTTTGTTTTCAATACAGAAGCGAAATAGTTTAGCAAAAAGTAGTGTGCTCTCGGCAGTGGTAGTCACGCGCGTTAAGCGATTGTATGACGCTGAGCGGCAGTGTATCGCGCGCCGCCGTTGACTACCACTGTCGACGCTACATGTTTTGCCAAACTATTTCGCTTCTGTATTGACAACAAAATGTGTCTTACCACTTCTGTTGATGCTTTCCGAAGGAAAAATGCCTGCCACGTCGAGTGGAGTAGTCAGATTTTTTCCTAGACCCTTAGTTTTGAAAATAAATTTAAAGATATCTGCAAAAGTGGATGCATTTCGGGTGTTCTTTTCCCTTTGCTCGTTGTTTAAACATATTTAAATGTTCATAATGCACGAATAACTTATATCGCTGTATTCGGGATGGTTTATAGAATAATTTGACATAACAAGCAACCGAATAATTATTACTATTTCGACACAAAAGATGTTCAAAGTTAAAAATTTGCAGTTTTTTTCAAAATCGAATTTCTTAAAAACTGAGGGTGATGGTAACAAACGGTTTGCGGATTCGTTTTCAGCGCACAAAAATCTATAAGACACGTCTATTGAATCTTAAACCAAAATGGCTGTTGAACAGTGTTATCGGTAGAATTTAGAGGCCCGCTCGCTTCCAAGACCGGCAGGAGAATGTAGTCTTTCTCGTAAAACATGTTGATTTTCACGATGAAATTTTATACGAATATGGCACAGGAGAGGGCGGGCAAGTAGCGTGGCAATTTAATTGATTTTGCGCATCACGTTTGTCAGCGGATTGTATTCAACCACCCGATCGTGCAGAATGAGACGAGCTGTAGTATTTGCAGGCACATTCTCTTTACAATCGAATTCTATGCGCATGCCCACGATGCTATTCTTGATCGAACCATTTTGTCGTGAACAATCAATCACCACGAGGGGACCAAATTTCAAACATTGGTCCACGGTGAATAATGCCTCATTGCAACTATGTCCATAATACAATTTACGAAAATGTGTATACATGTTAAACAAGATGGCGTGATCGTATGGATAAAATTCCGAATTGACAAAAGTTTTACATTGGTCAATTTGTAGTGGTCGAACCGAGTAACATCTTCGGTTATTACATTCTTTCGAGCAGTCTGCGGGGCAAAGATAATGTATCGCGGGTTCTCCAGCTGCGCAGCTGCCTGCATGGTCCACGAATGCTTGGTCGTGCTCTGTAAGAGAGGATGCTTGTACAGATCAGTAGGCATAATAGGTCGATTCTGGATGAACCCAGAGTGAGAAGGTGACGCGGGGCGAGGGGTACCGCACCAAGGGGCGAGGGGGTGTTGCGGGGTGGGGGAACGCGACTCGTGACCGCGGGAGGGGATACCGCCGATGACTCATCACGCGTTGTCGGAGGCGCGAATATTCAACTCAACCCGCCACCCTCTTTTCGGCTCTTGGTCAGATCACCACTGCGATAGTGGCGAACAAGGAGTGAGAGAGAGGTACGATATGCATCTATCTCTCTCACTTTTCGTCTGCAGACAAAACATAGGAAGGTATTACGCGTAGAATTTTCAAGTTGAAACCTGCATAGCCCACGCGTGAGCATCTATCGAAAAACATTGTTTCGGAAACGGATAGTAGCGGGGGATTTGGGATCTGTGACTCGCGTCTCGCTACGATTCCTTGCGTTAGTTACGTCTTTATTACTAAACTATAACTTAAACTATACTTAAACTATACTTTTATTAACTTATGGTATACTTATACTACACTTATATTAACTTATGCTATACATTTATTCTTACACTATATTTATCCTATCTTGTATCATTTGTACAGACCATTTATGTTATCAATAGCAACGCTCGTAAGGCGGACTTGAGGCATCGGCAGCCGCGTGCCGCCCGCGTCCCGGGACCCCGGGTGGACCGAGTAGCTCGGTTCTCGCGGGTGCCGCGGGGGGAGGACGGTTGGCCCCCCTAATTACCGCCGATTTCTGTCGAGCGAGCTATTGTCTTAGCGGCGACGACACGGCATATCTCGTCTCTCGAGTGCTCCGAAATACACAGTTTAATTTAAAGTTCGATCGTTGTTATTCGCAATCCTTTCTCGCGATTCGGGGTAGAACAGGTGACTTTTTTCGAGGGCTCTTTCTATAGCGAGAACCGGTATTTTATTTATCTTGGGCTGGGGATAAATATTCGTAGCAAACGTAGATTCCCGAACAAGCATATAGCTGTAATGTTGGAAGTATCACCCCATGGTCAGATCTCCCTCGCTCATTTCCGTGAATAATACGCAGTATGCAAGTCGAAACCTGCGTGACCATTGCGTTATCACCACGCCAAAAGCACATTGTTATTAGGATCGAAGGTACATTTCCGAGAATAATACGCGGTATGTTCGCGCACATATTCTGGAAACCGCGAAAATTCGAAGTTATCCGCACCCTCTTTCGCTCCAAGGTTAGATGGCTTTCGCGATAGCCGCGTCACAGCCGCGATACCCGCGTACGATTCGCGACGTTCGAATTCGGAGCGCGAGAGGGAGGTACGATGTACCTCTATCCCTTTTCGTCTCCAGACAAAACGCAGGCATTATTATTATGCGTAGAAGATTCGAAAAATATATGACTCTAATGATCGAAGGGTCACCCGAGAATAATGCGCATATGCTATGTGAGTGTAAATATAGATGTATCGGCGTTGGATAGGTCATGTGATTTATGGACACGCGAGTACAGTTACATTGTAGGAGAATGTACCTAGTAAGGCAGAGCGATAATGCTCCAAGAGCTGGGTTCGTCTGAGAAAATACGTGCGCATCGACAGTACGTTGGTTATGCATTTGCAAAAGTATGAGTAATACAGTATACTTCATGTCACGGTAAGGATATATGTGCGAGTATATAAGACAGTGGGTCGAGTCGTCTCTAAGTCAAGATTGAGACTACCGTTTGAAAGAACACACATCGATCCGAGTCATCGTTAAGTGAAGATCGGGAAATATTAACGTGACACGAACAAGTTTATTTCGCGAAGAAAAAATATGGATGTGTTTAAGAACGCGTTTGTGGCGTTGTCCCGGATGTCCGGACTTTTGAAAACCGCCGCGGAATTCCACGACTGGATGGACAGATGTGATCAGATAACACGTCTTATCGTCGAGTATCAGCAAGGCGAACGCGTGCCGGTGTGGACGAAACAGCGGATGGTATCGCTGTTCGCGCGGACAAAATCATTGCGTGCGATAGTGCGTGGACGGTTATCGCGCAAAGGATGCGGACTCGCTGCTCGAGCGACGGAACCCTAAGTCGTGTGGGAGGAACTTGAAACCGCGTTCGAGAAACGTTTGTTGACCGGGGCGGTGATCAACGTGGGAGCTGTCGATGCACGCCAATTATTTCGGTGTGCCCGTTTAACTGTGATTTCACGCGTTACTGACGCCATTACGAAGCATCGCAGTGTATCCGTGAATACCGTTTTCAACGCTGAATTCATGCTGCGGGACGAGATGGACGTGAAAAGTTTTGCAACGCGTAATCAAGTACTTTTTATGATTTCGAATGTTCGTGAGTGGTGGAGTGTCAGCGATGGAGGAGTTTCAGCAGCGCGAGAGTGAATGGACCTTACGGGCATTGCAGAATATTCTGATAAATATTAACAATCATAATCCACTCCGCGCCGGCTGCAATTCAGTGCAAAGAGAGCACGTGTTTTTTGTGGTCGGTCGTCGCTACTCTGTTTCCGGCTACTTCGAACGTGAATAGGATTGCGTCGTATCCGCACTACTCGACGGTGCTTCATGCTGATGCTGTGAGACTTCCCATGTCGATGGACCAGGTGCAGTATTTCGAGGTGGCGAACGATGTATCCGTGAACGTGTACCTATGGTCGGACGAAGAAGGTTGCGTGCCTCTACGCGTAACCGGTCACAAGCGAGAGGGCAGACACGCGAACCTGCTACTGGTACAGGATCTCAAGGATTTGCAGCGGTATCATTTCGCGTGTATTCGCAGTCTCTATCGGCTGATTTCCAGGCTACTCAGCGAACACGGACATCAAGTGTTCGTTTGCGACAGGTAAGCAAATAATAATAATAAAAAGATTTCCAGCAATATGCGACGAAGCGTTTGCATTGTTTTTCCGTATACGTTTCAGATGCCTGAACTTTTCCTCATCGGCAGAACGATCACAACAGCACACCGTGGATTGTCTGCGATTAAACGAGTGTGCAGTAGAATTGCCGTCCGACGAGGACAAATTTTTACGATTCGAACATTATGAGCGCAAGGAACGAGTGCCGTTCGTCGTATATGCAGACTTTGAGTGCTTGCTCGAGAACATTGAGCAGTCACCGATGGATCATCATCGCACGTACGCGCATCAGCGTCACAGAGCTTATAGTGTAGGGTACTATGTACATTGTTCTGTTGACGAGCCTCTGTGTAGATATCGAGCGTATCGCAGCGATACCGATTGTGTAGATCGGTTCGTGCGCGAAGCAAGAGTGGCAGAGTTTTCGCGAAGCGACCATATGTCATGTGTGTGGGGGACTCTTCGACAGAAATAAAGATGACGTGAAAGTGCGCGATAATTGTCACTCGACGGGAGAGTACAGGGGCGCTGCTCATAGGTTGTGCAACTTGCGGTACCAACATTCGTGCACGATACATGTGGTGTTTCACAACCTGTCCGGCTACGACGCGCACTTCGTGATCAAGGAGTTGGCAGACGCGTTCAAGGGCAAGATCAGCCTGCTACCGTTAACGAAAGAACGTTACATCTAGTTTACGAAGAACGTGGAGGACCTCAAGGGCGAACACAATGATTGGCGAAAAATGTTCGGGAAACAGAGACTGACGTTTCTACGAAGAGAGTTTCAACATCTACCGGACGAGCAATTCGATCTCCTGACCAGGAACGGGGTCTTCCCATACGATTACGTAACCACGTACGACAAGTTGAACGACACACGACTGCCGCCTCGCGAAGCATTCCATAATAGATTGAACAATAGCGACGCATCGGAGTCTGATTACGCGCACGCAACGAACGTGTGGAACAGTTTTAATACGCAGACGTTAGGCGAGTATAGTGACTTGTATCTCAAAACGGACGTGCTGTTACTCGCGGACGTGTTCGAGAACTTTCGCATTGATTCTAAAGCGAGCTACGAATTGGATCCCGCGCATTATTGTACGTTACCGGCATTCACGTGGGATACCATGCTTAAATACACGCGCGTCGAATATGAACTGCTCACTGACGTGGACGTGCTGTTGTTCGTGGAGCGTGCCATACGCGGTAGCCTGAGTCAGTGTTCATATAGGTATGCATGCGCCAACAACAATTATCTTCCGACGTCGATGCACGACTCATCGAAACCATTCACGTACTTGATGTACTTCGCCGTGAACAACCTGTACGGATGGGCAATGTCCCAGGCGATGCCGCAGGGTGGATTTCGATGGATGGACGAGGCGGCGGTGACCGATTTGGACGTCAACTCCTTGCTGGAGGACGATGGGTCCGAGGGCTATCTGCTGGAAGTGGATCTTGAGTATCCACAGGAGATTCACGATCAGCACGCTGACCTTCCGTTCTGCCCCGAACGCGAGCACGCGACCGCCGGTAAACAAACCAAGCTGCTCGCCACGGTCCGCGATAAGGAGCGATATGTGATCCATTATCGATAACCTGAAGCAGTGTGTTCGGTACTGACTCCGCGCATCGCGAATTCACCGTGTTCTGCGATTCGAACAATCGTATTGGTTGCGCGGCTACATTACCCTGAACACGGAGTTGAGAACGCGAGCTACCAGCGACTTTCAGAAAACGCTATACAAACTTATGAACAATGCGGTGTACGGAAAGACGATGGAAAATGTTCGAAATCGAGTGGACGTGCGACTGATTACGCGGTGGGACTGTCGTTTCGGCGCCGAAACTTTAATTGCTAGACCTAATTTTCACAGTCGAGCAATATTTTCAAAACATTTAGTCGCTAACGAGATGCGGGAATTGAAAGTTAAATTCGATAAACCCATATACGTAGGTATGAGTGTGTTGGATGTGTCTAAAGTATGCATGTATGAATTTCATATGCGTGCGCGGTTTGCTGATCAGTGCAAAGTTTTGTATCAGCTGAAGTGCGATGATGCGTACGAAGCGATAAAACGCGACGTCGTTGCCCGTTTCGAGACCAGCGATTACGCGGCGGACAATCCGTATGGTATGCCGCACGTAAAGAAGAAAGTGCCCGGTATTATGAAGGATGAAAATAACGGCAACGTAATGACAGAGCTCGTGGGATTACGCGCCAACATGTATGCGAGTCGAGTGTGTGACGCGGCAGCGGGAACGACCGAGACGAAAAAAGTGAAGGGTGTGAAGAGGAGCGTGGTCGCTAACGAGATACGGTTCGAGGACTACGTTCGCTGCCTTCGCGAGCACGCGAAAACGACGATTCGACAGAATCATATCCGTTCGCGATTACACGATGTATTTTCCATCATCGAGCATAAGACCGCGCTCAGCCCGTACGACAATATGCGGTACATACTACCCGATCAAGTCAGAACCCTTCCGTGAGGACACTATTGGATCCCCGAGTGGGATGGTGTCACGTAGCGTCCCAACGCGAGGAGTCGAGCGCACGGCGGTGCGACCGGGAGTAAGCGCGATGCCAAGCGCGCGGGTGACCACGACAGAGTATTACCGAACCCGACCGAAGCACGCCGGTCTCGCGACGCGTCAACATTATGACGCTCACTCCCCATCGCGCCGCCAGATCGCGTCGATTTCTCGCTGCTGGGAATTTCCGAGAATCGGGACATAAGCCTCGACGCGACTAAAGCAAAGCAGTTCCAGTGGGGATACGGACCCCCCACCACCAGACCTGCCTGGATGTTGCCCGGTGCAAGTATCGGTAAAAGCCTCCGTATAACCACCGATCGCCTGATCGGATTCTACCCCTTTCCCACTACCGTTCCGATATAGAGACGCCTGGATGCTGCCCGGTCTCTGGTCCATTACCGTTCCGATATAGAGACGCCTGGATGCTGCCCGGTCTCTTTCCTCCACCGTTCCGATACAGAGACGCCTGGATGCTGCCCGGTTTCTTGTCCAGTATCATTCCAATATAGAGGCGCCTGGATGCTGCCCGGTCTCTGGTCCACTACCATTCCGATATAAAGACGCCTGGATGCTGCCCGGTCTCTTTCCCACTATCGTTCCGATATAGAGACGCCTGGCTGCTGCCCGGTCTCCTATGTCACCATTCCGATACGAAGACACCCGAACGCTCTCCGACCTCCCCCGTTCATAGAGCCGCGCCGCCGTACCGCCGCTCGACAACGGCGTGACCACGAGTAGTATAAGTCGTACCCTTTGTAAATAGTGTACATATTCAAGGACGAGGAAATAAATATATAATTATCGGCAAGAAGGATTTAAACAGGAAGCTGGCTAACCGACTGATACTATCGACACCTATCCTTCACACCGGAGTGAGACGAACGGCACAATGGCGACACGTGACTCGCGTATGCATATCTCGCGATGTAGTGCGCGTGTTTGAATGCATAAGCATATGTATATACGTTTGCATTCATCTCGCGTATGATTTTTTTTCAGGCACAAGTGTGGAATGTATGGACGTAGGGTAATGATAAACATATTCTAGAAGTAATAGTGCATGTGTACTGTTCTTTATTTATAAATACAAAGAATCGAATAAAGAATAACTATATAAGTATGTGTATATTTATTAATTTAATTAATAAGAAGCTGCTGATGCGTCACAGAACATTCTTTTCCTGTATCCACGAGTCCTTGGACGAGTCAAATCCCAAACATTTTACGTACACCCGATTCATCTTGCGGCGAACAATCTTCTCGACTAGATAAACGTCCGGATTTGCGACAGAATGCAGTTATCGCGTAGAATGTACAATACCGGGAACGTTCGTTGTAGCGCGGTGATTTCGAACACCTCCGTTGACCAGTTCGGTGTGTATCCCTTCTCGAAGATCGTCTTGAATTTGCTCACGCGTACTTTGTCGCCGGCGTGGAATTTCGCGCGTCGTCGTAGCTTGGTATCTGACGAGACGGACGGTTCGCGCACGATGAACGGCAAACGAGTGGCGGAGGTAACGTCGACGGGTCCCGCGTTTATCGTGCGATGCTTGCGATGATTGTAGGTGTGCATGAGAGTCGGTAACAGATCGAACCAGCGATAGGACGCGTTCAAGGAGAATTTTTTCCACATCAGTTTTTTTCAGCGTGCGATTGAAACGCTCGACGATCGACTCTTTCATCACGCTGTACTTCGAGTAGTGGTTGATTCCGCGAGACGTCATGCATCGTTGAAACTCCGCGTTGTAAAACTCCTTTCCTATGTCGGTTTGTAGGTTTCGTGGGCATCTGCCGCTCCGTCGCAACACGGTCGCGAAAGCCCCGGTCATGTCGCGCCCGCATGTCGTTTTCACGGGCACGGCCCACGCGTACTTTCTGAACGTATCGATGATTGTGTGTATGTAATTATGACCGCGATTGTGGCTAGCGTACGCGGGCATTTCCACCAAGTCTGCCTGCCACAGATCATCGTAGCCTCGAGTCACGATGCGCCGCCGCGGGAAATTTCGTCTCGCGGGAGCATGCAGTTCATCGACCAATTGTATTCGCTCTTTACTGGTGCTCATAACGATGATGATGATGACGATAACGTTCCGCGACCAGCATTAGATATAACACCAGGCTCTTGAAAGCACGCGAAACGCACTCGAAACAGGTACGTTGTTGGCGGGGTTTGCTGTCGTCGTCGTCGTCGTTGTCGTTGTAGTCGTCGTGCGAATCCGCGCTCATCGTCACGTTTCCTTTCGTTTGTGTACTTCCGCGTTCGGTGTCGCGAGCTCGTCGAGTCTATCCTTCAAAAGATCGAGGAGTTGTTGCATCGCGGTATTTATCAAATTCTTCAAGTCATGGCGACGTCCTTCCACCGCGGTATTTATCGCGTTCTTCAAAGCGTCAGGTCGTCTCGTAATCAATTCATTCACGTCTTCCTCCATAGTGTCGAGGGCACGCCCGTCGGTACGTTCCATGTCGTCCACGCATCGTTTCGTCGCAGCGTCGGTATCCTCCTCCGGATGTGCCACGTGACGCATCTTGCGTTCCATCGCCTCGAACGCCGACCGATCGGTGCCTAGATACAGCGCGTTCCCCCGAACGTAAGTCACGACGTACAGATTCCGCGAGCGAATCGTCTCCATGCGTTGATCGTTGTCGCGGTCAGCGGTAGCACCGGCGGTGCCGTGCAAAGACGCGCCAAACTTGTTCACCGACATGCAAGTGGCGATCGCGAACGAGACTGACGCATCGTCGATCTGAACGATCAATTCACGACGAGACCGGATTCGCGAAGTTCTTCCACGATGGAGGCGATTTCGTTATCATGTCCGGTGTGACCGGCGTCGCGCGGCGCCGCGAGCAATCGAAGTCTATCGACCAATTCGTTTGGATCGTCCGAGTACACGTAATGGATCGCGTTATCGTTGACCGTCATCGCTTCGTCGATGGGTAATCCTCGACCTTCGTGCGTACTCTCGCCGCCGTCATTACGGTCTCCGCTAACCAACAACGACACGATTTTCCTGTACTTAAAGCCCTTGTTGCCTAGCGTGGGCTTGCTAGCCGAATGGTCCCGTTTATGCGCGTTCATCGACAACAAGATGCCTCGGTACGCTTCGAGATCAGCATTCGTGTACACCCGATCGTTAGGTATTCGCATGAACAGCAGTTCGTACAAGCCTCGAGTGCCCGCGTATCGCTTGCTCTTCACGCTAAGGAAGTCGTACTCGCCGAAGGTGAACACGGAATCACCGATCATCAGCTGTTCTTCGTCGCTTAGGTACACTCCGTACACGTTGTCGATCAGTTTCCTGGTATCGGTGAAGAACAGTTGCAGATATTCGTGCGAAAGCGGTTCTGCTGCGTTTCTGGTGTACGTGTCGAGATTGTCGACGGTGGTTCTCGGCTCGAGAACTTCCCGAATCGTTTCGGGCCGTATCGTCGCTTCGGCTGTGGACGGAGTGAAGGATAATAATTTTTTCTTCAACCGATGTTGTTGTTGTTGTTGTTGCTGCTGCTGATGCTTCCTCTTGACGAGCAATAGTTGTAGCTTCGATGGCATTGCTGGGTTCGTTTTCAACACCGCAGTTTTCGCGACCAAGTGTTTCAACTTTTCGACGATCGGACTCGCACTCTCCTCAGCAGCAGCTTTCGTCGCCATTTTACCGATGTTCAGGATAATGTATTTTTTTCGTATAGCGTCGCTGATTTTAGCAATTTTCTTCTTCGTCTCAACGTCTCGCGGCTGTTGTCTACGTCGCCGTTTCTGTTTCATTCCTTGTTGTTGCTGTTGTTGTTGCTGCGTGGTCTTCATGTTGGCACCGTTAGTCGTCTCCGTCACTGGTCCGTTAGCCATCCCCAGTGTTGCGCGATGAAGGACTCACGGCCTACTGATGTCCTCGCGCTACCACGAACTCTTTAAATCCACGTCGATACCGACCATCTTACATGGAACTGTCCTTGTCGATGACCACGAAGTCGTATCGAGGTCTGCAACATCTCGCGCACAGATCGTTGAACGCCTCGAACGTCATGTCCGTGTTCATGTGATCGTTGTAGACGCGACGCAAGTTCGTACCGTCCTGTTTGAACAGCACGAAAAAATTCGCGTTGTCTCTGATCAAGTGTACCGGTATTCGCGTGGACGAATGGTACAAGTAAAAGCAGTCCACGCTCGCGTGCCTGCCTATGGAGAAGTATTCGCGGTTCGCGGTCTGTTCGTCACAAGCCACGTCGTCGAACATGAAAATCGAATCGGGTCGAGCATCTCTCGATGGGACGACCTCGGCGGTGTCCGAGTTGGGAAAGTCTCCGAGTCCGCCGACGCGCGACAACACTCGCTCCAGATACCGATACTTCGGCTGTCGCAACGATTTCGTGTACACATATACGTTCTCGAAGCGCAATCCGTTCGGCTCTCCAGCATGCTGAGAAGCACGTTCGTTTTCCCGCATCCGGACGGACCGCAGATCACGGCTCGCACGCTGTTCGGCATCACCGAACCGTGTCGGCGCGATCTCCTCTCGTCCCACGTCACATCCTCCAACGTTCTGTTCACGGTCACGCGAATAGCATTCGGTTGTTTCGCGAATCGCATGGCCTCTCCTCGTCGAAAATCTGTAACACGATAGCTATTTATACCCACGGCGACTGTCGAGTGACTCAGAATCGTAGTATTCGTTGAACCGATCACTATCGAAGAACCGTTGACTTGCGAATGTCCTTGCAGCCCCGTGTATCTGCATTTTCATACGTATTGTTGCGGTAACGTGTAAATCGAAGAAGAAGATGTTACATGGGCCCTTTAGGTCCATCCCGTGCTTGCTGTCCACGCGTCGCTTTTGTTTCGCAAGGGCGATCCAGCGGAATCGCCTCGCGTGTAGCAATCGAGTGGTGCTGAGCCCGTGGCAACAGCGATGGGGACAGCGACCGCGCTCGGCCCAATTCCCCAATTATTTCTCAATAATCAGGGAATTGGTGAAGCAAGCGACAGCTGCCGACGGGGCAGTTTCCCCCATTCGTAGGGATCGTTCGAGGTTCGGCCCGCGATCGGGAGCCGCTAAAAGATTCACTATTATTCGAGTGCTCGAGTTAGGAAGTCGCGACGGACCAGAGGACCGTCTAGATACCGCGACCACGTCTCCACGCAGATTCCGCGAAGCGCGATCGGCCGATAGTAATTCGTAAGAAGAGTAATTCCGTCCGACACACAGGAAACGGCATAGCCGGGAGAGCCCTTGCGCGTCAATCGAGACCGACGTAGGACCGCGTAGAAGTACGTTAGAGACAGTGCGGTACGACGGGCTCTAGGCCACCGACATCCGAGAAGCACAGCGAGCGACCACGACCTACCCGTGGGTCAGCGACACTGCGAGCGACCGAAACGCGAGACGGGAAGCGTGCCGCGCGACACCCGAGCGACACAGCGAGCGACAGCTGAGACGAAGCGCTGTCTCGAGGTAGGATAATCTTATTTATGTAACAATATATTTATCCTTATCGTTTCTCCCTTATATCCCCTGTACTTTATTCTTTCAACCCCTTGTCACCTTCCATATTCCCGGTAAGTATAGTCAAGGTGGGCCTTAGCCCTTCGATAGAGCAAGAACCCGGTAAATCATTCCAACCGCTCGGGGTGATTTACAGGAAGTCCTATATGAGGACGTAACAGGCGATATGGTGCAGGGGCAATGTTTGCGGATCCATTTTTCCACAGCAGAAGCATTTATTCGGAAAATTTAATGGCTGTTGAATTGCGAAAACTAGAGGTGAAATTCAACACACCGATATATGTGGCTATGTGCATTCTAGACATATCAAAAATTTGTTTGTACGAATTTCACCACGAGTACATGTCTCCCGTGCATGGTCAAAACTGCAAAATTCTATATACGGACGCCGATAGTCTGATTTATCATATTCAATGCGGGGATATCTATACAACCATGAAACATGATATCGATAGGTTCGACACATCCGATTATCCTAACAACAATGCATATAATATGCCACGCTTAAATAAGAAGGTTCCGGGGCTGATGAAGGACAAAAATAACGGTGCGATAATGACCGAATTCATAGGTCCTAGAGCGAAAATGTATGCACACCGCGTAGACGGCAAAAAAAGACACGAAAAAGGGGGAAGGTATCAAGAGTAATGTCGTAGCCAGAACAATAACTTTCGAATGTTTGCAAAAGGAGATCGAAATGGTTCGCAGACAATCGTGCATACGGTCGAAATTACACAAAATGTACACCATTTCAAGATCCAAAATCGCTCTAAGCCCATACGACGACAAACGGTATATCGTACCCGACTCTGCCCTGCGGACATTATAAAATTACGTTTTAAAATTCCGTTGTAGAATAGAAATTGTATTTATTAACTCGTTCTTATAAATAGTGATATTATGCAAAATAAAATTGTTCACATACTCATATGTATATGTATCATTGTATTTATTGAGCTATGTATTCTTATTATTTTACAATACATTATTTTTATTTATCCGTGAATTGTATGATTTATCAAACCCACTTAACGTATACCTTATCTCCCTTCCTACACAACACTTTTTCTACTAGATACACATCAGGATTGGTGACGCGTTACAGCTCGTGTTCATAGAATCCTCCGGCACCAGATTTTCCACAGGAATCGAGGAGCACATACGTTGCGGTATTAGTTGCTTGTACTTTGGCTATCCTGAACACCTCCGTTGTCCAATTCGGTGTATAGCCTTTATCGAAGATGGTGTTAAATTTGCTCACACGCACATACTCGCCCAACTTGAATCTCGCTGGAGCAGCGATCTTTACGTTGCTGTATACGGTGACTAGCAGCTTATCAGCAAGCTGTTAGTTCCGATGGTTCTGTGTTTTCGCGAGTTATACTCTGCTAGTAGACGTGGTAGCGCATAGGTCTATCTATAGGTTCCATTGAGCGTAAACAATTTCCACATATTGTTCTTCAAAGTTCGATTGAAACGTTCTACGACGGAGGCCTTCATCACCGAACATGTCGAATAATGATTAATATCATGCTTTGACAAGAGTTTCAGCACATCGGCGTTGTAAGATTCTTTTCCTTGATCGGTTTGCAAATTTTTTGGATATCTATCTCTAAATAGCTTTGCAAACGTTTTAGTCACCTCGGCGCCACTTTTAGTCTTGACCGGCACCGCCCATGCATACTTGCTCAACACAACGATGACGGTGAGTCTGTAGTGGTGACCTTGGTTGAATCTCGAGTATGGACGCATTTCCACAATGTCAGCTTGCCACAGATCATCATATCCATGCACTATGATGCGCCTCCGCGGGAAAAGTCTTCGAGCTGGAGCATGCAATTCTCAACGAGTTGTCGCTTCTTGTAGCCATGGTTTTCTTTACTCTTGGATTTCGATAATGGCTGCATGCTTGATCGTAGAGGTGTCTTTGACGCGAATGATGTGATAATTATCGCGTACATGCATTATGTGCTCCCCATCGGCTCGAGGAACTTCTGGTCAAGTTCAACCGTCTCACATGATTCTCCTTCACATTGTTGCTGCGGATTCAATGCTTGTGATATCTCTTGAACGCTGTTTTGCAACATCTGCATATCTCTCTGAAACACGGCCAGCTTCCTCTCTAATTCTTCACACTGCTCTCTCAAAAGTTTAATGCTCTTTTCCACGTATAGTTTATTAACGGCATCGCTGTCAACTGTCGGCTGAGCTATGCGTCGTATCTTGCATGATTTTGCATCAAAGTCGGCACCAACCATGCAAAGAGTGTTATCTCGCATATAATTTCGAAGCAAACCGCTCCATTTGTTATAGTCCATTCTTGCTGATCCGCTCTTCTCGAGCGATACCCCAAATTTGTTGATCGGCATCTCGATGCATACTGTACACATCGTCGGCGTGCTGTTTAATTTATATAATGAGGCCTACCTCGCGGAGTTGCTCATAAATCGATAGAATTTCAGAATCATGAGAGTTGTTACCCGCCTGACGCGACGCTTCGAGCAAACGTAATCGATCCACCAGCTCGTTGGGATCGTCCCAGTGTACGTAATCTATCTTGTTATCGTTTACCACTATGGCTTGCGGTGTCCATAGACCTTTCCCTGCCCTACCAGCTGATGCGCGGGGGAATAGCGGTGCAATTACGTATTTGTACTTGTGTTCCTTGTTGCTCAATATGGGATTTTTAGCACCATGACCGCGTCTGTGAGCGTTTGTCGCCACCAGTATATATTTGTATTTTTGTTTATCGGCATCGGTGTACAGGACATCGTCGGAAATTCTCTTGAAAATCAGTTCGTAAAGGCCGGACGTTCCTCCATATCTTACGCCATCTATGATTATATTATCATCCTTGCTTATATCGAAAGCCTTATTCTCAGCATCGTTCCGCTATTGCTGAAGTATACGCCGTACACATAGTCCATTGCTGTATCCCTATCACCACTTAAAATTGCACTCATATATTTTTGTCCCAGCGGACCGAAATGGTTGCAAAACGTTTCTTGTCCCTCGGATGTTTGGAGTTGATGTCTAATAGATGATGCAAACGATTCTTCGGGAGTAGTTTCGAAAACGTCTTCATCATTGGTTGTGAGTGATTGTACGTTGGGAAATGTATTTATTGGTGTCGGGGGAGCTGAGGAATCGACTGATGCAGCATTCTGCCGTTTCCGCATCGATTGAACTGGTGTGGAGGTTACAAGCGAATTTTCCAATGACATGTATGATCGTTTCCTATTTCTCCTACACGATGTGTTCCCTCTCGGCTGGATTTTTGTTTTAGGCGTTAATGTTTCAATCTCTTCAATATGTGTACTCATCGATGGTGACGTGTCAACTTCTACCGCTGCGGTGTTTTCCGCGATATGTTTTAAAGATTCGACAATAGGTTTAAAGTACCTTTCCAACGCGATACCTTCCTCCATGTTGACAGTCTTCAAAGCCTGATGTTTCTTGCGAATGGATTCGTTAGTTTTTGCAATTTCCTTTACTATTCTCTCGCGACCCTTAATCTCCAGACTATCGATATCAATCATCATTGTGCCGCAGACGTTGCGTTCCCACCAACGTGTTGACAACAATTGATCATCTTACGGTACCGCAAACTCGTTAAATCCTTTTTTATAACGTACATTGAACATCGCGCTGTCCTTGTTCATCACCACGACACCATACTCCCGCTGCCAACAATTACGACACAAAGCGCAGAAATCCTCGTAAGACATATCAGTGTTTACATGATCATTGTACACATGTTTCAAGTTGGTACCATCCTGCTTAAACAGAATCAGTAGATTCGCATTGTCACGTATAAGATGTTTGGGAATCCTTGCATATGTCTGACAGAGATAGAAGCATTCAACGTTCGAGTGGCGCCCCATTGCAAAGTATTCCCTTATCGTATCTTGCTTGTCGCATGCTACATCATCAAAGATAAAAATGGAATTCGGAAGTGATTCGCTCGGTGGGATGATGTCACTGTTATTGGAAAACGTAAAGTAGCCAATTTCATCTATCGAAGTCAATAAATTCTCCAAATACTGATATTTCGGCTGTTGCAACGACTTGGAATACACGTACACGTTCTTGAAGCGGACGCCGTGTCGACTTTCCAACAAGCTCACCAGCACGTTGGTCTTTCCACAATTTGATGGACCGCAAATAAGGCTGCGTATAGTGTTTGGCAACATGCTACCATGTCTGCGTATACTTTTCGAAGACATCATTTGCGATTTGTCATAAAAATTTGTCACACGTATCGTCACAGGTTGTCGCACGAATCGCATCCTCGTTGCGAAATGCGAAAATGATTTTGATGCATCGAAGCGGCGTCGCGCCCTATTTATAGGCCTACGCCGAAGCAAAACAGCTCAGTATTCGAAATGCTTCTCATCCTGTCGGATAATTGCTATATTCGAGACTTAACCTCTGAGCAGCTGAAATATATACCAAAGATTATTCCACTTCGAGAGTTTGGCAGACACATTGATCAATTGTGGGATAGACTCACGAGCATATAAAAGCCGATCTCGAGGTTCAGCAGTATCGTCGGTGTCTGGAACATTATAATCGTCCTTGGCAGCGAACGCATATCGACGCCCCAGCCCCGTTGATTAAAAACTGCAGTGAATGTCGCCGACGAGAGTAAAGAAGGGTCCTGGTTTGTAAAATCGGGTGATAAACGCGCTACCTATCGAATTACATATCCCCGGATATCAGGTTTGTGGTCCAGGAACTCTTCTGGCAAAACGATTGGCTAGAGGCGATCAAGGCATCAATCCGTTGGACGCAGCGTATCGCGAACACGATATTGCGTATTCGCGCAGCAACGATCTCGATGAATGGCACGCGGCAGATAAGATACTCGCTGACAAAGCGCGAAAACGCATCGTTGCGCGAGACTCGACTCTGGGTGAAAGAGGCGCTGCTACAGCTGTTTGGGCAGGTATGAAGACCAAGACGAAAATTGGAATGGGGATGAAAACAAAACCTCGCAAAAGAATTGCGAAGAAAGCACCGCAAAAGCGGAGTCTTCCAGTCGCAAAACGGGTTGGTATATTGCCACTTCTCCCGCTGCTACGTGCCGGATCATTAGCTGGCGGAGCAGCGGGGATCTCCAAGGCAGTAAACGGTAATAAGGCGGCGCAACGGCAGCTGCAGGAAATGCAACGTCATAATCGCTCCATGGTAGGTCGTGGACTTTATCTCACACCATACAAGCGCGGACAGGGAATATCGAAACTAAAAAAAAAAACGCCGAAAAGACAATAAAAATGCCTGTGGGCGTATCTACCGATGCGCAATTGGAGGATTTTGCAAAACGTATGCATATTCCATTCTTTAGAGATGTTTTTATGTGCAACGCGCTACCGGTCGGAGGAGTATGTCGAAACGAGAGCGGTATCATAAATTTGGACAATGTCGAAGGACCTGGGACACATTGGGTGGCGTATGCGAAGAGAGTTGGTCGAGCTGTATATTTCGACAGCTTTGGCAATCTTCGGCCGCCTAAGGAATTGGTACAATATCTGGATAAATATGTCGTGAAAATTGAATATAATAGAACGTCTTATCAGGAGTACAATCAGAGCAATTGTGAACAACTATGTCTACGCTTTCTACAAACGATCGGTACCAAATTTAAGGATTGACTTCCCACCACTCTGATTCAGTACTAGTCGAGTCGTACAGCTCGGAATATGTTAACATTTACTCTAACCGACAAGAGAAGCACCTCGCGGTAAGTTACTTTCCACCCATAGATTTAAGCAATGATGATTACCAGCTTGGTCTAACAACCTTTGAAACTTATCACACAATACCCAACATCGAATCGAGCAATGATAAATTTTACTTCACCACAAACTATGACATCAACAACAAAATCTCGACAGCATCGATGTCAACAATGATGGTGACAACGATGCGTATCCTATAGTGTTGCGTCCCAACAACAACACCATGAAAAGCGAGCTGTACTGCTCGTTCGCCGTAGACTTTGCAAAGCCTAATAACATTGGGCTTGATCCAATTAATATCATGAACGTAAACATTATTCGCGTAGAATGTAGCGTGACTGCGGTTGCGTACAACAACGGGAAGCGCGTACATACGATACATTAATTTTCTTCGAGAGTCCCACCAGGATATAAGATATCAGAAACGCCCGCGCAGATCATTTACCTTCCAATCACCACACGGGTCATTACGGATCTAACGATACGCGTTGTGGATCAAGATGGACAGTTGCTCGATTTTCGAGGTGAAGAGATTACCATCAGAACACGTACGACGCCGGCGATAATACATGTGGTGTGAATGAATGAGATGCTTGTGTTGAACGACTCCAGAAACACGTTTCTTCCAAGTGAAATTGTGTGCAAGCACAACAACAACAACAACAACAACTGCAACAGCTCTGATTACGCTAAAAAGAAGAGGCTCAGTGCTGCGAGCATTGCATTTTTGAAATTATTGGGATTCATGGTACGCATATAAGTTGAAAAAATGGCAGACATTCGAAGCAATAGAGGGAAGCCAACGTTTGATGATCGTCAAGCTTGAGACTCATACATACAACCCATATGTCAACACGACGTTTGGGCACAACGATGAGATAAGAATACCTATACAACAGGAGGATTTATACACATTGCTGTGTGAAAGTTTCCTTTACGTGGGGGGGGGGGGGAATTGGCGATAAATAAACCAAATGATGCATCAACGGTGATGTTGCGAAATAATTGCATGGCGTTCATATTTGATGAGATTCGATATGAGTTGAATGGCGTGGAGATTTATCGCAACAGAAACGTTGGGAATAACTAGCACGCTTAAAAATTATGTATCGCTGACATCCGACGATGAAAAAATATGGAGAATGATGGATGGGGCTTGAAACGGCACGATGAGCTAATAGTGAAAAATCATTTCAATTTTTGCATCCCGCTCAAATATTTGTTGGGATTTTGCGAGGACTACAAGCGCATGGTTATTAATGCGTGTCACGATTTGATTTTAATACGATCGCGCAACGATAACAATTCTCTAATAGGATCGTCAACGATGAAACCAGAAATTGAATTACATAAGGTGCAATGGCGGATGCCTTATGTGACACTGTATGATGTTAATAAGCTATCGTTGCTACGTGCTTTAGAAATTGGATAAAACCTGAGCATTAGTTTTCGCTCGTGGGATTTGTACGAGTATCATCTCTTACAGAGCACAACCAAGCATTCGCGGGCGGTCAAAGCAGCTGCACAGTTGGAGAAGCCGCGATACATTATCTCTGCTCTACAGACTGTTCGACAGAATGTGATGACCGAAGATGTTACTCGGTTCAACCACTGCAAATTGACCAATGTAAAACTTTTTCTCAATTCGGAATTTTATCCATACGATGACATGAACTTGGACTTTGACAAGAATAGGCAAGCCGTCTTGTTTAACATGTATACACATTTTCGTAAATCGTATTATGGACATAGTTGCAACGAGGCATTATTCACCGTGGCTCAATTTTTGCAATTTGGTCCCCCTGTGGTGATGGATTGCTCGCGATAAAAAGGGTCGATCAAGAATAGTACCGTGGACGTGCGCATAGAATTCGATTGTAAAGAGAATGTGCCTGCAAATACTACAGCCTACTGTCTGATTCTGCACGATCGGGTGGTTGAATACAATCCGCTGACAAACATGGTGCGCAAAATCAATTAAAATTCCACGTTACTTGCCCGCCCTCTCCTGTGCCCAATTCGTACAAAATTTCATAGTGAAAATCAAGATGTTTTACGAGAAAGGCCACATTCTCCTATCTGTCTTGGAAGCGGGCGGACCTCTAAATTGTATCGATAATGGGCATACCAACATTTGTTGACCTGCGAGGGTTCATTGTTTATGGAAGGTTTGTTGTCAAGAAAGTGGCTGTCCTACGAAAGGGAACAATTCTCTCGCACTATATTTTTGGGAGTTCGATGCCGCAATATCTTCTTACGAAATCTGACAAATCGAGCATTCGGTGGTTGGTGGTAAAATATCATGGACTACGATGGGAAGATGGAGACGTTCCGTACAGTATGTCTAAGCAGCTAATTACGAAAGCTGTTGCTGATGCGATCGATGAAGAAGATGATGCACTCCATATCATATACGTTAAAGGGCTACAGAAACGGGACTGGTTTGCTGATTTCCTCGACGAAAATACGAGAGCGGTCATATTCATTGAGACGCTGAACATTGACTACGAGGACATCAAATCTCTAAATAAACTAAATGTAGTTAATACTCTGCAATGTGGCAGACATGCAAAGCATTGTGCCATGCAAAATGTATTTACAATATTCAGCTGGTGGTCTAAACGCCGAAGAGAAATGCGTAAATAAAAATTTAATCAATTTTTAATGCATATAAAACTGTTTTCCTTCCCTCCCCAACCCAACCTCCTACATGTGATGTACACCAGATTAGGATGATGGCTATAATTATTATGAAGAAGTGGTTCGACATTCGGTTAACACACAATCAGAATGGTATGATACACGTTGAAAGTGGTACAATACACGTTCGATATATGCTCAGAGTGGTATGATAGGTGTTCAACACGCGATCAGAGTGGTTCGATACATATTCGATACGTGATCAGAGTGGTATGGTCTAGTCGAATGATGTGCCCAAAGAAGAAGGTAAAGAAAATGCGTGTGAATAAGGAGAGAATGGTCAGTGAAGAAGATGTTGAATGCATGAAGGAAGGGTATCAGAAAGAAAGGTATTCAATTTTGCATAGCTACGCACTTCTCGATTTCATGATAAGAGTTTAGATGCGCGAGCCTAGAGATGCAGCGAGACCAGTTGTCTGTCAAACGTGGCAGACATCATGTGACGAAGTCACGTCAAGAGCCATGTGAACGCTCGGCACCGAGGCCGGGGGTTTGGTTCGCGTCGCGACCGCTAGGCGGCCGCGAGCCCAATACCGATCTCGCGGGCGAAGATGTACGGCCTCACGATATAAAGGCCGCGGCGAGCGGAATCAGGAGCTCTTGTGCCTGTCGCTATACGGCTTCAAGCAATACAAGACGCTCGCTTTTTGAACTCCTTGAGGTGTGTCAGGGGTTGGCCATGCCACCATTGTACCGTAACCAGCCTCCGTCCGAAATCGGCCGAGATTTATCTTGCGCTTCACGTACGTCAGAGAGGTGTCTCTGTGCCTATTAGGCCGGAGCCCTACTGCACTCTGAAACTTCATTGTACGACTCGGAAACGAACGCGCCTCTTAAGGCCATTCCGAGCAGAACGTTCCACAAATCCGCATCCTAGTTCCTATTGACTCGCCGCCAAAGTCGCCGCCGCCGCGAAACGACGCGTCCGCCGAAACAAGAGACCCGTAGCTCCGCCACCGCCGGAAACAATTGCAAACAGAATAAACGACAGGCTTAATGTAACATTAAACACGCTCCAATAAAGAACTTGTTACTTTTTACCCAGTGGTTACTTATTCGCTGAACCCGGCCATACCGACTGAGTCGGCACCAAATCCCTTCTCCGTCCCACCGGTAATCGATACACGCAAACAACGGTCAATTACAAGCAGGCTAATTTAAACAATTCCTTTCTTGCGAAAATGGGATTAGAGAGGATAGCCCCCGAGTGTGATCCCGCGCAGAGCCGGGAGAATCCTGAGGTATGTACTTTGCAATATTTTGACATTTATTACATTTATCCTTCAAAAGTCGAGTGAGGTCGAATCAAGTGACTATGTTGCCACTGAATTTTTTCTTTAAACATTTTCCTTTGATCGTTGTTAAACATATTTAAATGCTTATAATAATAATAACTTATATCGTAGTATTCATCAGTATTATATTACCGATTATGTTGTAGAACTCGCTACCACCGTCATCCGTCTGGTCAAGCGATTGGGGCTCGCCGCCGCCGTCGTCTTCGCCACCGTCACGGTCGCCGCCGTCGCGGTCGCTGCCGCGATTTCCGTCGCCGCCGCCACCGAAGGTACGTAATACTTTGCAATGCTTTGTGTGTTTGATGTTTAATATGTTTAATGTGTCAATATTAAATCGATGATTGTGTGTTCTAGGACTTGCCGCACCCTGCGTCGCTGCAGCGGGTGTTGCGGCCCCTGTGGCAGGAGCCCGTATAAGGAGCCGCGCGGCTGCGGCCATATGTAGTGTTGCGGGTCCTGCGGCGACCATAGCGGCCGATAGTGCAGATATTCGCGTCACCGCAGCTGTCACCACCATCGCCCCCATCACCCCCACACTATTAGTTTTTATGTTTTCATTATTTTTCTTTTATTGTTAGTTTATTCTTTTTTCATATATATTATATATTATTATATTATTATTATTATTATTATTATTATTATTATTATTATTATTATTATTATTATTATTGCTGTTGCTGCTGTTGTTGTTGTTGTTATATTATTATATATATTATTATTATTATAATATTAGTGTAACAATATATATTTATTAAATGTATATTATTTCTCCATTTTATTTACCCGTCTTCCTCCTTCTTTCCTCGTCACACAATTTTAAGATTCGACGTTTCCGAATTCTGCAGGTGCCGTATAATCATATTTCATTCGCGCTATGAAAGTGGTGCTCGCTATATTTATCATTCGGGAAAGACTTATGTCAGAGAGCTGACGTTGGGGGAGTTGGTTAGGCGGTTGACTCGTAACGCTGAGGTCTTGAGTTCGAGCCCTGTCGCCCGAGATTCTGTTTTTTCATTTATATTAATATCTTAAATTAATATTTCCCTCCTTACCGACTTCGCCCTGCGGTTCCTCCTCGATACACTTCGGTGTCGGTAATATTTCCCACCTTACCGACTTTTCATCTCCTCGGTGCGCTTCGGTATCGGTGCGATATCGATTCGATATCGATTGATTCGGTATCAGATTGTCTCGCACTATACCCCCCACATCTCTATGACGTCATCCGCCGCTGCCTCCAGTAAAACAAATTTTGCAAATTTTCAAACTCAAATTTGGATTTCCCCTTCCCTCAAAACTCAAAAGTGGTCTAGAACCGGCCCAGTTATACTACTTATTTCCTATACCTAAGCGTCAACGCCATGACTCCACCAGTGCAACGACGCGCCGCACTGGCCCTCTTAGAGCACTTGAAAAAAGGGTCTATTGTTGTACGGGGTCTCGAGGACCATCAAAGACAGTGAAAAGGCTAACCTTTTTTTATATGTACACCGTGCTCTGTTTATCTGCCGGATTGAAGAAGGCAGTGACATTTGGGTGTTTCTTTTAAGATATCGGAATGAAATTTATAGCAAAAAATAGGATGAAACGATTGCTTTCTAATTATGTACAATTTAATATTTTTTACGTCTATTAATTTGTTTTTTTCTATTTTTTTTAACTCAATTGTGATAAAAAATTGAAAACTGTTTATTTGGTACTTTATTAGTGGTTTAAGTCGCACGTTGGGGAAACTTTCCGGCCGAGGTATGCAATTTCCAGAGTTGCAACTCCGCGAGGCGTGCCTCACGAGGAATCCTCGCAAAATCGTACACACCTTATGGCCCACCTTTTCTAGTACCCAATACAGCGCGTGCTTCTGTTTTGATATTGCAACTCGTGTTTATACTGGAGATATCTCTCGAGTATAAACACGATCTCTCTCAAATTTGTAGGGAGGACGATGAAGCCGAGAACACGCGCAGTCGGCCGACTACTCTGTTTATTCCTGTGTCTCACCGTGAGGCGTACTGGTATTTCTTCAAAGCAGAGATGGGCATTATTTAAATAAAAAATGATATAAGTAACTTATTAAATAAAAGAGACTTTATCTATATTCGTCGTAATAATGTTTTCATTCGGCAGGAATTCATCCGAAGCTTCGAATACTGTTCTCACTTTCATTTACATTTATATCGTTCACAGATTATACAGATTCTGTACACAGAAACGGAGTTTCTTTATTTTTCATCGTATCAATATGAAACTGGCACCAATGGATTCCTTGCATTCTCCCGATTAAAATTGACAAAAAAAAATATTTAAATGCGACTACATTTAACGAAACGGGCTTTCAGTTGTGCAAATTAATTTTATGCGTAATATCGTTAATTCAGGCAGTGAGAGCAAACAACGGACGAACCCACATTTTTTTCGAAATTGTGTTAGTAGCAATAGCGTATTCCAATAGGATCTATTAATCATATAAAATGGACATTATTAGGTTGGTGCATACGTTCGTTCGCTTTATTGATACAAAGTGTTTATTACAAATATAAATATATTTCATACTTTTGAAGGTTGGCGGTCCAATGTGCGGCCGGCGACAGTCCCACTAGTGCAAGGTAGAAGTATGCATTTTTTTTTGGCAATTTAATCGGGAGAATGCAAGGAATCCATTGGTGTCACTTTCATATTGATACGATGAAAAATAAAGAAATTGGAGTTCACCGCGAGCCGTCAATGCGGTAGGACGTGTTTTGGTTTTGCTTTTGCTCGTGCTCGCGTGTGTTACCTACTGGCTATCGCGCTGTGTTATTGTGTTTCTCTCTCTTTTTTTTCTCTCTCTCTCTTCCCTGCCCTTGTGGTGCGGCGGAGCGTCGCGTCGACCAGTGTTTCTGTTAACAGGGGCACTTGTTACTATAAAGCTATACAGTTATTGAATATTCTCTCATCATGGACCCAAAGAAACAGAAAATTCCCTCCACGTCTTCGTACGCTCAAATAGCGCAACAAACGCAGTTCCCCACCAGAGAACAGGCCATTGTACTAGATTCAGTCGAAGGGATATCGATCCAAGAATATGCCATTGCAATTGGAAAAATCATCGACCCGAAGAACATAAGATTCGTCTCAAGAATTTCGCATGGCCGGGTCTGCCTATATTTAAACAGTAAGGAGAATGCAGATAAACTCACCGAATCAAACAAAAAAATTGTTATTGGTCAACACGTGCTGGAAATTCGTTCGCTCATCTCGAAGGCGAAACGAATTATTCTCTCTAACGTTTGTCCTATTATTCCTCACCATATCGTCCAAGAAGAATTGGTCAAGCATAATATTCGCCTCTCGTCTCAAATTACTTTTATCAGAGCCGGCATCAATGATCCAAGTTATGCTCACGTATTAAGCTTCAGAAGACAGGTATACATCCATCCGGAGGACGTTACAAACCTCCCTGATGTGTTGCAGATAAACTTTGACAGTATTAACTATTGGATCTACCTATCCACGGAAAAACTGTCCTGCTTTCTTTGCAAGGAAGAGGGCCACTTAGCCAAGTTTTGTAAAAATGAAAATGTTAATCGTGCTCCTCAGCACTCCCCAAATCTATCGATCCTTACAAATGAAGGCACCTCTATTACTAGCTCACCATGCGTCAAGGAGAAAATTTTGAGCAATCGTCCAATCACGTCTGAAGATAAAGATTTATCTTCCCAGCCAACTAGTTCTCTACTCCTCATGCCTCCGCCTGCAACCCTTAAAAGGCCGCTGACGTGCTCTACATCCACCACGGAGTCTGTCTGCGGTCCGGAAAGCAAGCATGGAAACGAAAACGATGTCTCCACCTTAATCAAGAAAAAGGTTACAAAAAAATCCGTAACAAGATTCAAAAAGAAAAAAACAGAAATCTCGATCTCAGATCTATATTCTCAGATGTTGCCGGCCAAAGATCTAATTTCAAAAAACTCCGTTAGCTATCCGCTTGAGTTTGATGACATTATCGATTTTCTTATTACCACCTATGATAATCCTAAAGTTATGGAAAATGCCCTGAAATATACACAAAACATTCCTGCATTAACCGTTATGTTGTCAGACGTAAAGGACCTTCTTTCCGAGCGCAATTTAAAAAATCGCATCATCAGGATCTTAAAAAAGCTCATAAATCCCAATGCTAATTCCGATTTAGAGGATGGTTCCAGTACCGATTCGTGCTCTTTGGATACGCAAGATCTTTAATCTAATCTCGACTCTTCAAGCTCGTCTATTCATCCCTCGCTTTTCCTGCTAATGGACAACAGGACGCTCAACATCATTTTTTGGAACCCCAGAAGCATCCAACAAAGAGCTCCAGAAATCCGGTCCCAACTACTCAATGCTGATGTTCTAATCTGCGTCGAATCTTGGCTCGCTCCTTCTGATAGGTTTTACCTTCCCGGTTTTCTGACTTTCAGAAAGGACAGAACGCACTCTAGAGGCGGCGGGATCCTGGTTGCTGTCCGTAAGAAATTTTCTTTCTCGGAAATAAACAATTTAAAAACTCCGGATCAATCTGTTGAGATTTGCGGTATTCAAATCTCAAATCTCAAAACACCTTTAGACTTAATAATCTGTTACAGAACCCCAGGGTTCATCCTCTCTCAGGATCAGTGGAATTGTGTTGTTTCCAATGTTGATAAAAACAACAATTGTATATTCCTGGGTGATTTCAATGTCCATAACAAAAAGTGGAACTGCCGATATACTGATAGTAACGGGTCGAGACTTGAAATTGCTGCGGATTATAATGATTTATTCTTACACAATGCTAACACAGATACTCACATTGATATCCATCGTTCTCTAAAATCCAATCTTGATCTTGTATTCTCCTCCGTAAACCTCTCTGACAAAATTGAAGTTAAAGTCTGTGATGAAATCTGGGGTTCTGATCACTTCCCTATCTACATAAGCGTTAATATGGATAAATATTTCTATAACAAAAGATCATTTAAGCTCAAATCTGTTCGTACAGACTGGTTAAAGTTTGGTGAAGAATTAGAAAATTCTTACCCTCAATTCACTTCTACCGGATACGAGCTTTCTCCGCCTACCTCACAGTATTGTATGCTTACGCGCGCGATCGTGGAAGCGGTCAAATGCTGTTCTCCTGTAAAAAAGTTGTGTCCGCATCTGAGAAGGAGTAACCCGGCCCCTTGGTGGGACGCCGAGTGTGATAAAGTCAAAAGGCTCCGGAGAGCTTCCTTTAAAAAATGGGAACACACACACAACTTAGAGGATTTATTAAACTATAAAAAGATGTGTGCGATAGCTACTAAAACTTTCAAAAAAAAGAAAAGGGAGGGCTTTAAGTCTTTCGCTGAAAGTATCAATCTGCAAACTGATCCCAAATATGTATGGGATAAATGTAAAATTTTCAAAAATAACTGGACTAAAGTAACTCCTCAACACTGTGCTAATAACTCAGATAATGTAAATAAACTTGTGCTAGCTTTAGATAAGATCAGTCCTCCCTGGGCTCCATCGGATCCTCTATGGGTGCCTCCTTGCCAACATAACTCTTTCTTTGACTCTCAGTTTGGCCTGTCAGAGTTTCATTCTGCTCTGGACCCTAAAAAAGTAAAATCTGCTCCTGGTATTGATGGCATTGACTTTGACATATTAAAGAAACTTCCCATTAAATATAAAATCTTACTCCTCGATATCTACAATAGAATGTTCAAGGACAATGACTATCCATTAAGCTGGAAATATTCCTTTATGCACTTTATTGGTAAATCCGACGGCGTTGGTTTCCGCCCGATCTCCCTCACTTCTTGTCTTTGCAAACTCTTCGAAACATTAATCAAAAATAGACTCCAGTGGTGGGCTGAATATAATAATATTCTCCCTCGCAACCAGCATGGTTTCAGAAATGGTAAATCTTGCCTTGATAATCTTACCATCCTAGCTTTAAAGGTCTATGAGGCTTTTGCTGAGAAAAAAGAGGTCATGGCCGCATTCCTCGATGTTCAGGGAGCATTCGATAATGTTTGTATTGACACCTTGCTGTCCAAACTCGCGTCATTGGGATGTTCATTCAAGATACTAAAGTTTATAAAATTCCTGACTCACGAAAGATCTATTTTTACAACTCTCTCTGGGTATGCACCTAGGAAAGTTTTCAAAGGCGTTCCGCAAGGCGGTGTCCTTAGTCCATTGTTATACATCTTATACGTTTCTAATATTACGGCTAACGTGCAAAGCTGCATCTCAGTTTCCCAATTTGCTGACGACATTGCTGTCTTCCTCAAATTTACATACATTAAGCGAGGTACCAAAGCTATTGAAAAAGCTATTAAAATAATAAAAGAAAATCTCTCTGATCTGGGACTGGATCTCTCTCCCAGTAAAACTGTTCTTCTACATTTTAATAACAAAAAAATTGTCCCTGGTTCCTCTGCTATTAAAATTGGCGACTACTCTGTCAAATCCAGCGCCTCTGTTCGCTTTCTGGGCATTATATTTGATTACAAAATGTCCTTCATTCCTCAAGTTGACCGTATCATTAAAAAATGTTCGCTCTCCCTTAATATAATAAAATTTTTACGCGGTACCTGGTGGGGCTCTGACCCTGTTACCCTCATTTCTTTATATAAAAGTTTCATCCGTTCTATTCTCGAATATGGTAGTTTCATTTACTTCCCAAAACGGCAAAGTATATCTGACAAGCTCGAAAAGCTTCAGTTTTCAGCTATAAGGCTAGCCCTTGGTTACCGCAGAAGCTCTCCCACAAACATCATGTTAGCTGAATCCAAACTTCCTCTCCTTACAGAATGTGCTATGTTCCTGTGCAATTGTTTTCTTGCAAAAGTCTGCTCTAACAATAACTCACTTTGTCTTAATGCAATTAAATGCTATTTTAACATAGTCAAGAACAAATCTGTCTTTTCAACTGGGATACTAAACAAATGCATATCATACTCTAAGGTTTACTCTAACAGAATAGATTCCCGAAATCACTTCAATATCTTTTGTCACGACTTCAGTACGCTGGTCACTACAATTCCATTTGACTATTCTCTCGGCCTGGATCTCAAAAAAGAAAAGGACCCTAACCTGTGTTTGGATGGATTGGTAAAGAGTTCCTCGGCCTTCTCCATATTCACTGATGGCAGTAAAATCCCAAGTTCTAATTATGTTGGCTCCGCTTGCTTCTGCCCTGATCTAAATATTTACTCATCAAAAAGTATAGACCAAAATGCTTCAGTGTTTACAGCTGAGTGTATTGCCTTAAGTGATGCTCTCGATATTGCGTTATGCAATAATAATAAAAACTTTCTCATCTTTTCGGATTCTCTCAGCGTGTTGTAAAGGATTAAATCCACTAAGTTTGACGTCAGAACTAACATCTATATTCTTGATATAAAAAAGAAGTATAATCAATTTCTCCGCGACAATTCTAATAATGAAATCAGATTTTTTTGGATTCCGTCGCATTCGGGGATCCGGGGTAATGATGTTGTGGATGGGCTGGCGAAAGGTGCTACCGTCTCCTGCGCATTAGACATCCCAAGAATACCTTTCACCGATCTTTCGGAGTTATTAAAAAAAAAGAGCCTCCTCACATACGGACAAAATAATAAAGGACTAAGGGATATATAAAGGTAAATTCTATTTTCAACACTACCATAGTGACAATCGTACGCCGTGGTATGGGAACAAAAAGCTATCCCGGCAATTTATTGTTACTTTAAACAGAAGCAGAGCGGATCACTATCATTTGGCCGCTTCCTTAGCTCGTATTGGTTTTATCGATAGTCCTAAATGCAA
The DNA here is from genome assembly GCF_050908995.1 of Andrena cerasifolii. Lineage (NCBI taxonomy): Eukaryota > Metazoa > Arthropoda > Insecta > Hymenoptera > Andrenidae > Andrena > Andrena cerasifolii. The sequence continues at coordinate 1,326,051 of NC_135125.1, read as the reverse complement.
ATGTAATCTCGAAGATGAAACTCTTAATCATGTCCTATGGCAATGTAACTTATATAACGTCCAAAGAATGAAACTAATATTTAAGCTGAGTAAAATAGATCTTCATTTGCCGCTTGATGTCACGTCATTAATTGCTGATCCTAATATTAAAGCTTGCCACTATATTCTTGCATTCCTAAACAATTGTAATTTGCGTATCTAGGATGAATTAACGGTTCAATCTTACTGTATACTTCTGTATGTACATACTGATATCTTTGGTTTTTTTTTTTTTTTTTTTTCTTTCTATGTTTCCTCCCTTAAATACTGTGCATTTCCTGTAATACTGTTTTAATAAATCTCTTATGAGATTTAAAAAAAAAAAAAAAAAAAAAAATAAAGACATTCCTTTCTGTATAATCTGTGAACTATACAAATGTGGCTTGGCTCGAGAAGCCGACGGCTTCGATCAAGGGTGCTTGAGGCTCGCCCAGATTTAAATAACTTTCAAATAACTAGCAAATAACTTTCGGGGATAAATATAAATGAAAGTAAGAACATTATTCGAAGCTTTGGATGAATTCTCGTCGAATGAAAACATTATTTATGGTGCTTCGAATAATAAATAACTCTGGGTCATTTATATTTGATGAGTTTCGAATAAAATTTCTGCCTTTTATTCGAAACCAATTTTTTATTTAAAATAATTATTTGCCAATCTCTGCTTCAGAGTAATTTCGTTTCCTACTCCATTGTCAGGGAAACATTTTTCGATCTAACATAAGAAGTTGTTTCTTATTTATGTTGGTGGAGGAACATACCACGTCCAATTCCCAAAAATTAATCAGACTGACCGGCCAGGGCATCTCGCCAGTGTCGCGGTTTATGGCCATATTGTCCCGCGAATCGGCGCGGCGGTTAACAACAGTACCTGCGCGCGGGTTTGAAACCATCGTACACACTATTCACTGACAGAGCAAAATACGGATTGACTCATTATCAGACTGAAGAATGCCTAAAATTCTTCAACGGAACCACGTTCTTGATTGCACTTTAGAAATGCTAGCAAACAGATGTTGTCGAAACGTTCTTAGGAAAATATGAAATTATCGACCGTAAACAAGGAATGAATTCTCGCTTGGTTCTGAGCCCGCTTTTTCCCCAACGCACAGTGGACGTTAATCCCAAGAATAGAGAAAAAATTCATCATGCTATTTTTTCCAATTAAAATGTAGAATCGTATCAAGCTACTTTATACAAAAAAGTTTTTGGTTTTATTTAGCAAAGATGCCTAGAAAACTATCTTGTACTGGATCGGAAGAAGTCGATAAACAGTTTAAAACATCTTTGTGTGTATTGCAATGAGAATATTTTGAGCGTACAATCTTTTCTATACTTTTTAAAATCTTTATTTCTGGCTTTTTGGGTTCCTTCACTCAACTAGCCGATTGGAAGGTTGCCCAATTATTGTATAATTTCGTAGGAATGTATTAACACTTTGTGAACAGTACCCATTTAGTATATTGGTACCGGGATTAACATGGACACAGGTTTACAAATATTTCTGCATTTTCCGTAGTACGTATATTTATCAAAATGTTTTAGTTTTATTGGAATTATTGACGTTATTTTTTTATATAACGTCAAACCTTCGTTAAGTTGTATATTAACACTCTTTTATGAAGTTCCTTAATAATATTCGGCATTTTCAGTGCGAAAATTGGGATGTTGCATTTTTCTCCTATTTCTTGGGATTCAGCCCCACTGTATGATATGGAATACAGGTAATTACTCCATTATTGGCAAATATTGTTAAATCTTGTTATCGCAGTTGCAAGGACAAATATATGTTGATTGTATAAGTTCGCGGAAGGTAACTAAAAAGCAGATAATTACTGATATTTTTTCAATGAGTTTCTTATGGAAAAATAACTGTATGTAACTAATTATTTGCTATTACTTTGCAAAATCGATACTACTCATTTCGGATCACAATTTTTTTCCTTTTATATTACCAAACTTTAAAAGACTCGATTTAAAATTCTGCACAGAACAAAAAATTTAATGTGTTTACACACAGATCAGATGTAGCCGTCATAATATTTTTACCTTTTTTTTATAAGAGCGTATGTTAATAATTTACAAGAAATATTTAAAACAAAATAATTCCCTAAGTTTTGAATTCTGACTTATTTCCTTATTTCTAGATATTCTGTCCGAATGTGATAGGTTGCAGTGCGGCTAGAGTCGCTAGCGCGGCTAAAGTCACTAGACTGCTTCTGGAGGAGTCGTGCGGTAGCCGCAGTGCGACTAGGAGATTCTGCCGTTATGGCGGAAAACACACATTCATGGCATTTTGTTGTCTCGAGTAGCCTAGGCTGCTCATGAACCGAACGCGCAGAGACTATAGCAATCCAGGCGCGGCCGCAGCAGTCGCAGTCGCCCATAGGAGTTGAGATGAATGCTTTTCCATTGTAGCGCTGTACTGCGGCTGTCGACTGCCGCCGGCCGCAGTCGCCAGTCTCTCATTGGAACGACCACCTTTAGGGCGAAAGAGGGTGGCGGGTAATTTCGAATTTTCGCCGTTTCCAGAAAGTGCGCGCGAACATACCGCGTATTATTCTCGGAAATGTACCTTCTATCATAATAACAATATGTTTTTGGCGTTTAGACTTGCAGACTGCGCATTATTCACGGAAGTGAGCGAGGGCGATCTGACCTTGGGGTGACACTTTCAACATTATAGCTGAATGTTTTTCGATAGATGTTCGCGCGTGGGCTGTGCAGGTTTCGACTTGAATACTCTACGCATAATACCTCCCTATATTTTGTCTAGAGACGAAGAGTGAGAGAGATAGATGCATATCGTACATCTCTCTCACTCCTTGTTCGCCACTATCGCGGTGGTGATCTGACCTTGAGCCGAAAAGAGGGTGGCGCACTACCCCGCATCACCCCCTCACCCCTCGGTGCGGTACCCCTCGCCACGCTTGACCCCCTCACCAAGGGTTGATCCAGAATCGGCCTATTATGCCTACTAACATGATACCAATCTAGTTTTAATGGCTAATCATCGATCAGATTACTTTTCGCCCAACTCTCTCAATATGTATAGTACAGCATGTAAAGCGTGACAATGGGGAAGATGACTACAACTTCTTACTACACCTAACGCTTATGTTATTAAACATTAATATGTAAGAACCCACTTCATACATTCCACAAATGAAAAATTCCCGCACAAACCATTCACACATGCGCACTCATGCAAAACCGCAATACAAGCGCTAGTAGCGCCTCCTGCGCCGAGCTTTGCGTCATCTTCCCTATTGAATATTATCGAAAATAATGGTGACATAAAAAATGTTATTAGGAAAAATCGAACTATGTAAGCGGCAGACTTCTGCCGTGATTTAATTTGTGCGTGAAGATGTCAAAGACATCACAAGGTCATCATACGCATCCAAACCAAACATGGCCAATGTATTCACGATACACTTATGCGAATGGGGAAATCTCCATACCGGAATGTTTTTGTAAAATTCGGTGATATCACTTGTTTCGTCAAATTTTTTCTTGAGTGCCCGATCATCCTTTAAATCCATTAATTCTAATTTTAAGTCAGATGGAACTGTTTCGACGTTTACTGATAACGGTGATGACACTACAGGGTGCCCCACCTAAGACTCGACAGCGCGATATCTCCTAAAGTATTGGAGACAAAAAATTTTTAAAAATATGTAATTGAATGGTTCGACAGGACCAATTTATTAGCCGAGACGATTTTTTTATTATTATTTTAAAAGATACGATGGTCAAGTTCGGTTTTTCAAATGGAACTATTTTTTGTTTTTTGAACACCTGAGTTGATAGTGCGTTCCAAGCCAAATTGAATAAGCTTTAATGTATACACTTTATTTCCACTGGTTTTTAAGATATTGCGCTTGGAAAATTACTGATTTTCACTGGAAGAAAACCCTCTGGAATAGCAAGGACCGGGGTCGGTCTTACTGGCGCAACGGGTGGTATTGCCTGTGGAAACTGATACCTGCCTGCCAAAGGTCTACAACATGGTTCGCAGGCCCAAAAGCTGGACAATTCTTTTCCGTCAGAAATGCTACTTAGGTAGGTACATCTGCGGTATCGAGAAGCGCACTGTTACTTTTATTTCGCACTTGCATCACTCGGATGGCCGGTTCTTTTGGGAGGGATGTAAGTTGGATTGGTTAGGTTAGGAGGAGTGAAAGTTACTAGACTAAATTTCAACCATAGGGAGCAGATTGTATCAGAACCAATCGGAATTGCATCCCTCACAAACGGCTGCTCTCTTGAAGAGGCCCTCTTCACAGCAATACCTCCTCCCCAATGCCCACCTTCTCTCGCACGGAATACGTCAACGCGTGCTTTTGTTTTGATATCGGAGCTCGTGTTTATACCCCCTTTCTTCCTGTGTCTCTCCACGAGGAGTATTTCCGGTGAATTGTAGGAGCGTAGATGTCTGCATGCCAGTTGTTGAATTCAGCAGACGATAGAAACACTTTATTTCAAAACACACATGTACTGTAATTAAAGTAAATCGTATTCCTCATCGGGCTTCTTCAAGAGAGCAGCCGTTTGTGAGGGATGCAAATCCGATTGGTTCTGATACAATCTGCTCCCTATGGTTGAAATTTAGTCTAGCAACTTTCACTCCTCCTAACCTAACCAGTCCAACTTACGTCCCTCCCAAAAGAACCGGCTATCCGAGCGTAGATGCAAGTGCGAAATAAAAGTAACGGTGCGCTTCTCGATACTGCAGACGTATCTACCTAAGTAGCATTTCTGACGGAAACGAATCGTCCAGCTTTTGGGCCTGTGAACCCTGTCGTAGACGATCGGCAGGTAGGTATCAGTTTCAACAGGCAATGCCACCCGTGCCGCCAGTAAGACCGACCCTGGTCCTTGCTATTCCAGAGCGTTTTCTTCCAGTGAAAATCAGTAATTTTGCAAGCGCAATATCTTAAAAACCAGAGGAAATAAAGTGTATACATTAAAGCTTATTCAATTTGTCTTGGAACGCACTATCAACTCAGGTGTTAAAAAAAAATAGTTCCATTTGAAAAACCGAACTTGACCATCGTATCTTTTAAAATAATAATAAAAAAATCGTCTCGGCTAATAAATTGGCCCTCTCGAACCATTCAATTACATATTTTTTAAAAAAATTTATCTCCAATACTTTAGGAGATATCGCGCTGTCCAGTCTTAGGTGGGACATCCTGTATATCTAGAGACTGTTTTAATTTATCTAAATCTCGAAATTTGCTTGTAAACTTTTGTTTTAAAGTTTCCACTGTTTTGCTATATCTATCTACATCTATATTTATGTCACCAGTGAGCACAGATGTCTGTTTGATAAACTGACAGAAATTGTTTCCGCACAATTGTGAGATCCACAAATCAAGTTTCATTCGAAATCCGCGAATAGAATCTTTGAGATATATCATAGTTATACCCTTCCCTTGTAAACCTACATTTAATACGTTCAAATGATCAGATAAGTCCGACAGAAATGCTAAATTACATAAACACTTATTGTCATGCAATTGTGGAACGTCGTGGTTCATTGTGCCCAGGAATACAAAAGCTCGTCTCTAAAATTAAAAAATATATCTATCTAGCTAGATCTACATATATTACATCTGTAACAGCAGATTTTCCTTTGGGCAAATTACGGCTAAAAGTCTGCCCCTCAAATACTTACATTTATCGTAAAAACATTTTTCATATCATCAATATTTTTAATAATATTCCAGTGTCATTCAATCGATCCGTACAATGTGTGGTTGCCTGCACGTACGTCGTACGGTGACCTTCGTATATGTATATGTATGTATGTATGTATGTATGGATGGATGGATGGATGGATGTATGGATGTGTACATCGTACACTGCGATTTCAAACCAAAGACTAAAGTACCAAAAGGCCGAAGTACCAAAGACCAAAGTTCTTATATTGTATTTTGTATTATACTAGCCAAAATACCCGGTGTTACCCGGGTTAATGCAACTTTTAAAATTAAAGCGACACTATTATAGATATATACTTGATGTCATTATTGTGTAGTGTGAAGTTTCAACTCGTGTAACTGTAAATAAATCGTGATAGCTAACGAGGAGACGCCTCTACACCACAACAATATTTATTAAGTAGGTATGTAATCTTAAGTACTTATAAGTATCGATCTGTGCACAATGTTTTGTGGAAAACCAAATATTTTTATTATAATTGATTATTCAATTGAATGTTTTAAGTGTCATTTGATTCTATTGATTTGTACACAATGAAGAACGCTGATTACCAAGGGATAAGAAACTTTTTGTTACTCAGAGGTGTGAGTGGGACTGTTCAGGTCTATTCCGCCTAAATTTTTATTATTTTTTAATCATTAGTCAATTCCTGTTTATTTTCACAATTCCTAAAATGTAGAACACTGGGGCCCCAGGAGCCCCAGTTATATAAGTCTAAAGGGTACGAGCCTACACGCACACTACTAGAGTTTTCCCTGTCCGTGGCATGCCCGCTGCTTCATTGGCTTCGAGCACCCCCTTCCATGCAGCACGTACAAGACGCTGTGGATGCTAGCGTCCTCGGACCGCCCATCTGATCTTCGCTGCTCTAGAGAAACCAAGTCAACGGAATTTGTTTCGACACAGCACGATGCCCTACCACCGCCTCGAGACAGGTGCGTGGGTAACGACAAATTTTTATAAAAGACAGTCCGTTTCCAGAACTTCTAATAAGCACGTTCCTATGTTCTTTATCCCATCAGCTCCGACTTTTATAGTCACGACTGACAAGGGAACCCCGCGAACCCGGACTCACCGATTGGAACGCAACTTTATGGGTTTTTAGAGTGACTCAAAACAAGAACAACGGTGTGTTTCATTTGGGCACTACCGCCTTTTAAGGGGGTGAAAACTAACCTCAAAGTTAAATTGGCACTTTCACTTTTTCGCGTATAACTTTCAAAGTACAACAGACAGAAAAAAATGTTTCAAACAAAATTTTAATGGTGCAATAAGTGCTACAAACTTGCGTTAACAAAATTTTGAAAAGAGTTTTTTTTGCCAGTTATATATTTTTTAAACTGTTTTCAAAATTTTGTTAACGGAAGTTTTTAGCGCTTATTGCACTATTAAACTTTTGTTTGAAACATTTTTTTCTATCTGTTGTACTTTGAGAGTTATATGCGATAAAGTGGAAGTGCCAATTTGACTTTGAGGTTAGTTTTCACCCCCTTAAAGAGTGATAGGTCCTAAATGAAAGACACCGTTCTTCTAGTTTTGAATCACTCTAACAATCCACAAAGTTGAGTTCCAATTGATGAGTCCGGGTTCGCAGTGTTCCCTTGTGAGAACCGAAGGGCAGAGATCTGACTTGGGCACGGGAGTGTTCGTAGGAATAGACGATATTTTATTTTTTTTTTTGTGACGACACGGAATCTGGTCACGCATCCAACTATATAAACCTCGAAACAGCACGTTATTTCTACAGATCACTCTACATGCAACAATTTAACTGTTTTTTGCAGGCTTTGGAAACGAATTTACAGGTTGATACTGTCTATACGGATTTTAGAAAGGCTTTCAAATGGTGAATCATGGTCTTCTGATAGATAAACTCGCGTTATAGGCTCTAGTGGAACCTTGTTATGCTAGTTGCATCCATGCATTCCTGGATGTACCCAATCAGTTAGGGTGAGGGAGAGTATGTCAAGTAGAATCAATGTCACGTCTGGCGTACCGCAAAGATGTCATCTTGGCCCGTTGGCTTTTTTTGCTATTTGTCAATGACATAAGGGATTCTTTCCGTAATAGTGAGTTTCATCTTTTTGCTGATGACCTCAAGATTTTTAAAACGATTACCAACAATTCGGATGTTAGCGACCTCCAGTATGATCTGGATAGATTAGACGACTGGTGCGTGAGTAATCATATGGAGTTGAATATCGAGGAATGTCATATTTTGAGGTTTTCTCGCGGTAGGAACCCCTCTGCCTACCTCTACTCACTTTCTGCCATCGATCTTTCAGCTCTCAGTTCAACTCGGGACTTGGGAGTTATTATTGACTCCGGCTTAACTTTCGTTGAGCATATTCGCCATGTTTCAGCTAGGACGAATACAATTTTGGGCTTCATTCGCAGATCTTGCTCGAAGTTCACTAATTTCAAAACCTCACTCTACTTGTTTAAGGCATTAATGTTACCGCGTGTAGAATATGGGTCCGTTATTTGGTCTTCGCGCATGGCCAAATGTAGACAAGAGTTGGAGAGGGTCCAGCATAATTGTTCAAGATGGGCTAGCTCCTTCAGAGATATGATGATAACTATGGCCCTATTCTGCGGAGGCTGGGTATCCAAACATTGGAGTGTAAGAGGCCGATTAATGATTTGACATTTGATGTAGAACTACGTCTTTCCTCGCACTATACAGGGTCATCCTTTAAAACTGCAACCTACGCGCGTGCGAACAGACGAAACTGTCAACACCGCCTCACGGACGCATTCCACTACAACCATTCACGGGCCCGGCGATCGGAAAGCTGCCAGCAACCGCTGGACAGCAGTGATGCCCGAGTTTCGAAAATTGTAGGATGGCTTCTTTCAAATTAACGTCGCAAAGAGCTGTGTGGAATTTTCCGATAAAGGTAAACGAGCCGCACACTCCGCTTTTATGATCGGTTTACCACTCGCACCCTAGATTATTGTAATGAGGTTTGAAAACAATGTCGACTGGTCTCGTACCCGTCTTAAATTCAAATTTTTTAGCTACGACAGGGTTGACCGCGGCGCTATACCTCTGTACGGAGAGATTTTTCGGTACCTGCGCCTAAAAGCCATAATAATGACGCACCATTCCAAAAAAATGACATTAACGGAAGCCGGTATAGGCGTGGCGTTGAGTGGCTAAAACTTAAACATTCAGACACGAAAATGGTAGAAAAAAATACAAACACCGCTACAATCCAAGACACGTGCCATTAGTTACCCGTTACACCCGATCTATGCATGCGCTGCATTAAGGATAAAATTATAAAAAAGAAAACCAGAACAATAGGTTCCGAGGTTTGCAGAACTAACACATAATTGAATAAAAAATTAATTTTTCAATTTATGAAAGTACTAATACAGAAACAATTAGCCTATTGTTTATCAACACCATGAATTTTAAAAAGAGCATTAAATACAGTTTCAAATAAACAGTTTGCAAAAGCTTTTCACAACAATTATGGTTAAAATATTAATAAAAGAAAAATTAAGTAAACGTAAAATATTTTAAATTATCCATCATTAAGAGGGAATAATTTTTCCTCATCTTTCGGCGCAAATTGCATTCCGATATCTTTTATAGTTCAAAAGTTGTACGAAAAAGGCCCCAAATTCTTCAAACCGAGCCGAGAAATTTCAAATAGTTCTTTGCGACGTTAATTTGAAAGAGATCATCCTAAAAATTTCGAGACTCGGGCATTACTGCTGTCCAGCGGTCGCTGCCAACCCTCCAAACGCCGCGCCGGCGAATGATTGTAGTGGAATACGTCCGTGAGGCGGTGTTGCCATTTTTGTCTGTTCGCGCGCGGGTACGTTGCAGTTTTAACCGATGACCCTGTATGTACATTAGGACGGAGCGGAAAATTTAAATTTAAATTTTCAGTTGGCCTGGGTGCGGGATAGTTGTCTTTTAATTAACCAAACACAAATGTAAAAAAATTTGGAAAGTATTCATGTCTACAGGTTCCTTTTTCTCCTAAAAATGATTATATGATTTGTTACTAAATGGGTTTTACGCGTACAAGTGAAATAAATAAATAAATAAAGATAATGTGCGTGCTTTTTTAACTAAAAAAAAAAAGAAACATGCAGACATCAATATTTTTCCAAATTTTTGTACAGTTGTGTTTGGTAAATCAAAAGACAACTATCTCGCACCCAGGCCAATTGAAAATTCAAATTTACATTTTCACCTATATAGTATTGCTCCGCCCTAATCTATACAGGGTGTCCCAGACTTGAGGGACATCCCGGAACATGCAATATCCTGATGAAAAATGAAATCGAAAAGTTCTTAAGTCCTTTCGTTTTAGGATTCGGTGTTTCGTTTTCGAGATATTAAGAAAAAAACCCGACCAATCAGACCGCGAGCCTTGCGCTGGAGCTCCCGCGCTAGCGTGGCAGCGCGCCGGGCCACGCTGCGACTACGAACAAGCAAGGCGGCATGCACCGAAGGAAATTGCGTAGAATGGCAAATGAAAAAGACGTAACAAAAAAATCTAACCTTTTGCCATGGCTTGTTTGCCATTTAAAGTGAATAATGAATAAAGGATAAATGGATGAAAATCATGTATAACGTAAAAAGACGAATACACAGTTGTTTCTTTTAGAAGAATCGAAAATAATAATTATTTGGAGTGAGAGGATAAGGAACACGTAAATTTCCTTTTTTATTAACGTACAAATGAAAAGGTAATGCAATAGGGAACGAACGAAAAGTGATCGCAGTTGGTTATGGTGATAAAAATCCGTAGTTCAATAACGGCCAACACTGTTGTTGACAATGAATAAGTCCGTTTAAAAACTGCGAAGAAAAATTTACATACGGAAATTTAGAGAATTATCGCCGGAATGAGCCATAGCCTGCGTTAAATTTAAAAAATAATAGTCGCCAGTAATGTAACTAAAACTCACCCTTTCGGAAATTCATCTGCAGCTTAAAAACCTGTGTCACTAGGTCACTGAACCGATCCTGGTCATCAACAGACGCGCCGAGTGCAGACCTGATCTCAGGTACACGACACCATCCAAAGTTAAGGATCGCAACGTCAAGTGCGTCCGGCTTAATGTACCGAATATTCACTTCACTGCACGCCTACTAACACTGATCACTTAAATTATTTTTCCCTTTCGAACCGAAACACGTGGTGTCTACTGCCTATCTCGAAACAATGGGTACATTGGTAGTAAAAGGTCGGAGCGCGGGCTTTTGTGAAAGTGTAGGATGGTTCGTTCGTTGCACTTCTGCAAAGCACGTGTGTTTCGAAAATGTGCTGGCTTCTTTTTATGTAAAGCCTCTTGGCCTGGTAGGGGTCAACTCATAATGCAACGAGAGAAACTATTTGGGGGTAGACGAAATCGCTTGGAAAAAATCTTGTCAGTCAGCAAGCAATCACGTCGCAGAAATGTTCACTGCTCAAAAGTAATACGCTATGTTCTGGGTGTACCCCCCGAACAACGGGGACGAGAGTGCTGCAGCGTGAGAATTTGCGCAAGAATACCCACGGCTCCGAACACCAAGTAAAAATTCATTTCCACCAATTTTTATAACGTAGCAACAACACGTTCCATGACAAATAAATTAAGTGATCAGTGTTAGTAGGCGGGCAGTGAAGTGAATATTCCGTACATTAACCCGAACGCACTTGATGTTGCGACCCTTAACTTTGGGTGGTGTCGTATAACTGGGACTAGCTGTGCACTCGGCGCGTCTGTCGATGACCAGGATCGGTTCTGTAACCTAGTGACACAGGTTTTCAAGCTGTAGATGAATTTCCGAAAGGGTGAGTTTTAGTTACATTTGTTACGTATGTAGAATTTTCTCATACGCCGCTCTCAATCGTTTCTCGAGCTCGCGTCTGCGAAGGGAAAACGCCCTAAAATCCTTTCGCTTATCACACACCACTAATGGGGGTCGTGATCTCGACCAGCTGGATGACGACTATCGGAACGGAAGTGACACGACGACAACCCCGAAGGACCTCCTTATATGGAGATTCCTAACGAATCCCCACTCATTTTTGAGACTATATAAACCCTTTGGTTTCTACCCTCTTTGGTTCAAAGCTATACAGTCACGCGTAGAGTCACGTCGTGTCACGCTCGTACAGAGTTGGTTATATCCAGTGATATCGGGCTCGAGTCCCCTTCAGAATCAGAAGTTAACCTTATAGAATCCGCAAGTTCGGTTTATATTCTATTTGGCTTCTCAAAATAGCCACTCTTACGCCCCGCATCGTCAGTGCGTCAACACCGTGCAACTATTGATAATTTACACTATCTAACTAATTACTCGCGACACTTACATTTGTACTATATTTAATTATTGAATATATTTGAATGGTGTTCACGTCGAGATCGAGTAGATTCGTTAAACCCAACTTTTACCTAGCGATCCTTATAATATTAGTAGCAACCACCCACCGATACAACTTTACCGCTCGTGTTGTATCAAACTTTAATTAAGAGTTACGAGGCAATACTAATATTTCCCGCGACTCCCTGATTTCGCATCAGGTTCGTCTGTAAGTCAACCACCTTTCGAAGAGCTCCCTGTTTACGCACCAGGTTCGTCTGTGAATAATCCAACCTCCTAACAGCTCCTCGACTTCGCGTCGAGTTCGTCTGTGAACATCATTCTATTGACTCCCCGATTTCGCATCGGGTTCGTTCACGAATAATCACCCTCCTGCGGGTCCCGGATTTCGCATCAGGTTCGTCCGTGAGTGACTCCATTCCTAGAGGCTCTGATTTCGCATGAGGTTCGTCCTCGTTTCCGATAATCCTGCGGCTCCCTGATTTCGCATCAGGTTCGTCCGCCCTCTAACTAACAAATTCACAAACCGTATTCCTTGGGAAATACCCCTCCCGCTCTAAATTTCCGTACGTAATTTTTTCTTCGCATTTTTTAAACGGACTTATTCATTGTCAACAACAGTGTTGGCCGTTATTGAACTACGGATTTTTATCACAATAACCAAATACGATCACTTTTCGTTCGTTCCCTGTTGCATTACCTTTTCGTTTGAACGTTATTAAAAAGGGAAATTTACGTGTTCCTTATCCTCTCACTCCAAATAATTATTATTTTCGATTCTTCAAAAAAAAAAAACTGTGTGTTCGTCTGTTTACGTTACACATGATTTTCATCCATTATTCACTTTAAATGGCAAACAAACCATGGCAAAAGGTTAGATTTTTTTGTCACGTCTTTTTCATTTGCCATTCTACGCAATTTCCTTCGATGCATGCCGGCTTGCTCGTTCGTAGTCGCAGCGCGGCCCGACTCGCTGCCACGCTGGCGCGGGAGCTCCAGCGGAAGGCTCGCGCTCTGATTGGTCGGGGTTTTTTCTTAATATCTCGAAAATGAAACCCCGGATCCCAAAACGGTTAAGGTCTTTTCGATGTCTTTTTGCATCAGGATATTGCCTGTTCCGGGATGTCCCTCAATTCTGGGACACCCTGTATATAGGTACGGGGGCCAATTTAAGCTTGGATGTAACCCCGTTGCGCCGTTACTGCTCGCTAACGGAAAGAGATAGAAAGATGATTTGTATACCATTAGATAGAGGAAGGAACACTGCATCTAAAACTATATGAACCGTTATTATCAGTTGAATATGAGCGAGCTGGCAGGGACGCTAATATAAACGACATTTGATTTGATTTCAGCTCGACGCAGCGATCACGGCCCGGCAGAATCTGGTGTACTTATATACGCATTTCTCGTTCGACCGCGTGGTGCCGTTTTATCTTCACTGGGTTTCGCGTGCCGCTCACGCGATGAATCACAAAATATTTTGCTTATTCGAAAAATTAAATTCTATATTTTCTTGATCGAATCAATATGACAGTGATACCAATGGATTCCTTATGTTTTTCCGATAAAAATTATACCAAATGTTATGTAAATCGAACTACTTTTAACGAAGCTAATTTTATATTATGCAAATTAATTTTTCACGTGATTTCCTTAATTATGGTCCGAATTATCTCGTTCATGGGGCCAATTTAATCGTGAAAATATAAGGGATTGATTGACGTCACTTTTGCAAACATTTGATTAGAAATGCAGAATTCGAGATTCTTTGCTGCTTAGTGCGCAACATTGTATGGCCCCACTGGTTTCGAGTATCGAAGACCACGAAATTCAGTGAGGCGCGTGATTGCTGGTGGTATCATCTTTGACGACGCTTACTAGAGAATCACCCTGTATTTTGCGTCGTGTTTTTTTTTGACAATTTGCAAATGATTGTACTCAGGAACTGTTATCAATCTCTATCACAAAATTTGCATTTACTTTAAACAAAATGCGTAACACACATTCGATTCCGCAGCAATCTGGCTACGAACCCGTTCAAACGTAATACGTGCCCGGGAGAAGGTGACACGGAAGCGCGCAAAAATGGCCCTCAACTCACACGGGAAGTTCGATTATCTGAACATATTGTTTTTTTTTTAAACTGTGCAGGATTGTAGAAGACCTCTATAGAACTATCAGGCAATTTTCGTTTGTGCCCATTGTCGGTTCTTCAGGGTGATCACACCTTAAAAATTAATGATTTCCTACTTTCCTGTATATCTTGAAAAATATAGTAGATATAAAAAATTATTAAAATGAAAACTTCACGGTGTTTTATAACCTATAAAACAGTGTAATCAAATTGTTTAAAGTTTGCAATTTAAACAGGAAAATGTTCCGCACCATCAATTTTAAAACAATTTGATTACATATTGTAGTTGTATACAACACAAGAAACCATTAATTTTGTTTATAACTTTTTTTTATATATCGTTTCCAAGATATACTGAAAAATAGGAACACACTCATTAACCTTTAGGGGATGTTTTCACCCCGAAAATCCGAAAATCGACACAATCAAAAAAGTTCCTGATACTTCAGTTAAGGTCCTCTACAAATCTGCACAGTTTAAAGAAAATCGGAATGTTCGGGTAACCGAACTTCTCTTGTCAGATGGCATCAGAGCCACAACCGTAGTTCTACGTGAAATATGGTTCATATTTATTGTACTTCGTTGTGTTTTTAGTATTAACGTGTGCCTCTAGGATGATCGATTTGTTCTTATTTTGTTACCAAATGGGTTTTACCCGTACAAGTGAAATAAATAAATAAAGAAAGACGATGTGCGTGCTTTTTTAACTAAAAAAAAATGCATCTGCGAATATACGTTTATAAAAAGTCTTTTCAAGAATATCGTTAATACAAGACAATAGTAAAGGTTGGCGAAACATTTTTGAACCGTTCTATATAGTCACCTCCACGTTCAAGGTCAAATAATCTTAGTTGTTAATATTAAGATTTGTCCAAATTCTACATACAAAACAAAAGAATTTGTACTTACTCGTCTTCCCATGGGCACACTTCGTTAACGTTATTGTCGCGCTGTTGCTGAGATGCAGGCTGAATGGCAGATGCTGTTTGGCCGTCCTGTTGAGTGTCCGGTTCCCAAACAGGAACAACCTGTGCATTTTCTGACAGCTCCTTCGTCTCGGTTTCTGCTTGAGCCGGGATTGCTACGTCTGTTTCCATTGTGCTTATAGGGTCTTTTTTATCGGACTCCGGTTCTTGCTTTTTCACAGCAATATCTATTATTTCTTCCGTTACCCTTGCCGTGTAATCGTCCTCTGTCTTTCCTGTAGGCTCAATTGTAGAGCTGTCGCTTGCTAGATCGCCAACAATTGTACTGATACTTATTAATGGAGTTTTAGTTAAAGTTTGCGTAGTCAATTCCCTCTCAAATGACAAAATTGTTGACCTCGTAATATTGCTTTCTGGTTCTTTGGTTACGATCGTCTCTTTTGTCGACGCAACCGAATTGTCGGTTGTCAAGTTGAAATACTCAAACGAGTGTTGCGGTGACGGATAGTTACAGGACGAAGCAGACGGGCGACCAATATCCGCAAGCTTTACTCTTCCGCTGGTCGAACCCATAGAGTAATTGCGTATTATTACATCGGATCCACTTCCAATTCGTTCAGAATTTGTTATTGTACCAGCTACATCGCAAAAAACACGATACACTTGTAATACCTGTTACATACTTTATAAATTATACATATACGGTGCACAGCTACATGTGGGAATAAATTTAAGGGATAATTCTAGACACCAGACTAATGTAAGACGAAAATTGAGAATAACGATATTGCGGTTGAGGCTTCGTTTGTTAGTCATAAGCTTTTAAAGAAGTGCCTGAAAAATAAGCAAACCGCGTGCGCTGCTGCACGCTGGGCAGATCACTCACCATAGACAAGCTATGCGAAATTTACCGACATTCGACATAGCCACACGGTTCTGCGACACTTAATCCAAAATTAAAGGGTACTTACCTACTCGCCAAAATCCATTGTTTGCATTATATCCACTGTTGTATTCCATTGTGTTATCGAGACACACGCGCAGAAATCACACAAAACACAGAATCACACCATCCCCAAAAAATATCAGATCTCCTGCTTTAATACGCGTAAAAGAATGTTAACAGACCACAAATTTACCCGCTTTAAACATGCAAAAACAGATTTACACGCACTCATACAATTGAAACTGATAACTCTTAATGGTTGTCTACTTCGCAATCTGGTTGTCTGTTCGCAATCGATATTCGTTGAAGTAAATTAGTATCGGCGAAGCTAGGTAGAATATGAGGATCACGAAAACGAAAACAGTTGAACGAGTTTATTTGTATATGCTTGCTTGGTTGAAGTACTGCATCCGAAGAATTTGATGAGACCGACGTCTTCGATGCCCAACCCGAGAGAGTTCCCCGAAACTGATGCAGAGAAAGATCAAGTATTTTCAAACTGCAATAAACGGAAAAGACAGCCACTTCGAACCCACTGCCACATCTGGGGTTATGAAGTAATTTGGGTCTACCTGATCGCGACACGGCTTGTTCAGGTTAGCTGCGCCGCACTTCATAGACGCGCATTTCGTTTTGCTGCTTCTCATAGCCAACATAACTCCGCCAATGTTAAATTATTTGAACGAGCATCAACACACCGCGATGTAGACAAACAGTCAGTCGACCTGTCAGTTTAAGTTGAAAAACTTACATAAAGTTTATTTATGAAGAGTTATTGGTTTCAATAGTCTGAGCGCATAAATTTGAGCGGATAAATTTGATGTTTTTTTTTAATTACTTACATGTTTTTAGGCTAAAAATCTGATATTTTTTATTTCGTTGGGGTGGTGTGTTTCTGTATTTTGTGTGATTTCTGCGCGTATGCTACTTGATAAAACAATGGACTACAACAGTGAATATAATGGAAACAACAGATTGTAACGAGTAGGTGAGTACCCTTTAATTAAACGATTTTACATATCTTCAATCTGTTTGTTTTGTATCATGTTTGGTTTAAATTTGGAAACAGAATTTTAACCCACTTCCAACTATCCAATAGACTTGAAACTTTGCAGGCGTGCGTAGGTTGAACGACAATACAATATTATGACAAAAAAGTCAAAAATAAAAAAAATATATATAAAAAACCACAACCACTAAAAAATAAAAAAATATAAACAAAATTAAATTAAACGATTTTAGAATGCACTAAATACTAAAAAGTAATTATTTTCTTGTACTACAATTACGATGGTGATATATCACTTTAAAGAAAATTGTGGGACCGGACATTTCATAACAGTATTCTATGCCGTGAACCTACCTACTTTTTTTAGGTGCCATATTGACACAGTAAAAAAACAATTAAAACAAATTGCAAAAATTCTTTAAGATTTATTTTTGTATAATATAAGAGTAGCTTAATAAATACCAAAAAGATTAATTTCATTATATGTTGTACTTACTGAAAAAAAATCTTTACAAATAGCTTAATTTTTCGGCGGTTCAAAGTAGAATGACCCCTTAACGGGGTATTCTACCCAAAAATTCGATTTTTTTTGATTTTGTAATAGTTTAGGGTTTCGAAAATATGTCCATAAAATATTAAGGTGAAATTCGTAGAACTACCAGAGTTATAGGAGCTTAAGGTTGCAGCGTGGCACGTAATCGTTCTCTCGACCCTTGTATCTAGAGGCTATGCCTGCCAGCAGAGACGAGAGAGCTGCCCAACATGATTTTTTTTTTAAGCTGAGGAAGGTTTCCTCTACAGTCCTGGTATAGCAGATTAGTTACAGAAATTAGTCGTTATCTACCGTAACTTCAGTCGTATAGGTCGTAACTGCATGAAGAAGTTTAAATGCATTTTTCTCGAAACAATTTTTTTAAACCGGGCGCACATTTTTCTCAAAAACTACAAGACCGATTGAGCTAAAATCTTACACACATTCAAAGTGAATGTGTACCTACAGCCCGAACTAGAATTATATCAATAGTTTTAATACAACTTTCCCCACACCTTGTTTTAGCTCAAGAAAAGTCGAAAAAATCAAATATAAATTTTTAAACAGCGGCGATTTCGGTAAAAATGTCCGGACTTGGTTACATCTAGTTCGGGCGATAACTACACTCATATAGTTTTAAAAAAATCTCTGGTACTTTCGTTTCAGATGACTAAGACGGCCGCAATTCGTGCGCCCGATGGGGCCGGTTTTTGATGACATGATCTCCGCTTCGGCATGTAACTTGTACAACTTTCAATATAATGCATTCCAAAAAAATTCTGTTGATAGCTCAAACACTACTAAATATGTGTGCAAAACCCCTGCCCTGTAGGCGCGATAGGTTTTCCAGAATTAATTTCCAAATTTCACCATCAAAAACGAATGTTTAGACTAGAATAACGAATTCTTGCCTATTCCTGGGTGTGTTCCGTTTCACGCATTGTTCAGAGCAGGCATGGGATTTAAGTGAACGCAGCGGCCGATTTTCGAAGGCAAACGCCTCCTTTCTCCCGCCGCGCGTCTTGGCCCCCGCGGCGGCCAAGGTTCGTGGAGCGCCTCAGGCCCGTACTATATGAACCGCGCGTGGTGCATTGGGGCGACACCGTATCAATAGGTTTCCACATCACCCATGGGGGAACTATCATCGATGCGTTTTTTTTTGTCGCATTTGTTTGGCAAAACTAGATTTTCGCGCACGTTTAGACGTGCTGGGCAAATCTAAAATATTAGCTGGGAGGCTGGGCGACTTTGTACATATCAACGTTGAAAGCGAGGAATCGTTTAGCCGTGTGTGCTGTTCTGTCTTAATGCTACACATTTTCGAGAACGAACATTCGCACAAATACGTTGATCCGAACATGGAGAAAATTCGGAGCGCGAAATTCCTAAGTTTGGGGTATGTCGATTCTTCCAGTGTTTTGATGAATTCGGCTCCTTTTCTTCCCTGGTTTTCAAAGAAATATCGTGCTGAAGATCGCACAGTTCTTCTTGATGCTCGACGGCTTGTTACTCGATTTTTGCGGTGAGGGGATTCTCAAAGAGAATTAGATTATTTCTGAGCGAATCGAAATGATTATCAAAATCACACTCATTGCCGAATTCTTCGAAAATTAGGCTACGTGAGGGAAAAAAGAAAAAAAATTGTATGATTTTGATAATTATTTGCACATTCTTCGATCGGTGACAGATCAGTTGGATGAGCGTTTCACTGACTTCGATTCGCTCAGAAATGATATAATTCTCTTTGAGAATCCCCTCACCGCAAAAATCGAGGAACAAGCCCTCGAACATCAAGAAGAACTGTGCGATATTCAGCACGACATTTCTTTGATGATAATACCCCCATGGGTGATGTGGAAACCTATTGATACGGTGTCGCCCCAATGCGCCACGTGCGGTTCATATAGTACGGGTCTGAGGCGCTCCACGAACCTTGGCCGCCGCGGGGGCCAAGACGCGCGGCGGGAGAAAGGAGGCGTTGCCTTCGAAAATCGGCCGCTGCGTTCACTTAAATCCCATGCCTGGTTCAGAGTATAGGCCCAGATCGAACGCGGGAGCATGGTGAAGGGGAAGCACTTCGAACGGACACTGAGTTTAACTATTCTAATATATTTACACTATGTGTAGCAATCGTAATTACAGTGTCACAACGCAGTTATTCGGAAGATGGCGTTAGCTGGCCGATTTATCGAACACGCATTGAACGCCCTGTTGTCACGTGTTTCTGTTGCCCTCCGCGCCCCGCGCTCTGCATCAGCTTACGCCGGCGTGTCGTCACACTTGTCGCGTGATCTGTGACGTTACGTTCGCAAGTTAGTTTATCTTCGAGAATGCAAGTTAATACTGTGCTGCGGAATAAAATGAAAGATAAATTCTACGCGAATCTTTTTAGTACAGAATTGAAATTTAACAGTGTTTTGATAACAAAGCAAAAGTATTATTCCATAATTGAAAATGTAAAGCGTATAAAAGCTTCCAAAAAGAAGGAATCATCTCGAGACTACTGGATAATTGAAAGGTATGATGTGCTGTCTGTACAAAGTTGTGAAAAGCTCATCGAACCATTATCAGATTCTCAAAAAAAATGTAAAAACGTTCTATGTGCAGACCAATTGTTTGACACATTGTGTTCACTCATTTATTAATTAGCCATGGTGACAGAAACAGATTGATCGAAGAATTAAATACGTGTTATAAAAATATGACCCAAGTCCAGAAAAAATGTTTTTAAATTTATGTGAACCTTGTCAATAGAAACAAAAAAGCGAGAAAATAGGAATTGTTGTAAAGCCGATTATTTCGCCTCAATTCAATAACAGATGCCAAGTCGATCGATTCGTGCCAAGTCCATATTATCGATTACCAATCTCAGCCAAATGGCGAGTTTAAATTCCTTCTTGTATATTAAGATCTCTTGACAAAATTTGTTGTGTTGATGCTACTCACTTCAAAATGGGCGGATGAAGTAGCCTATACATTAATTGATATTTTTATTTTGCTTGGCGCTCCATGTATTTTACAATCAGATAATGGACATGAATTTTGTAATCAAATCTTAGATAGTTTCAATCAAATGTGGCCTGAACAGAAAATTATTCATGGCAAACCTAGACACAGCCAAAGCGAAGGTAGTATAGAACGAGCGAACCAAGATGTTGAGAATATGTTAACTACTTAGATGACTGATAACAAAACTGAGAAGTGGAGCGAGGGGATGCGGTTCGTACAATTTTTGAAGAATCATTCCTATCACTCCAAAATCAAAAGAAATCCATACGAGGCCGCGTTTGGTTGCCTAGTAAAAGTGGGACTGACGTTGCTGTGGCGAATGTGTCATGGTAAATCTCCTCCTGATGCCTTCTTCCTTCAGGAAATGGTCGAAGTCTGC
Source organism: Andrena cerasifolii (assembly GCF_050908995.1). NCBI lineage: Eukaryota > Metazoa > Arthropoda > Insecta > Hymenoptera > Andrenidae > Andrena > Andrena cerasifolii. The sequence goes on along the minus strand of NC_135125.1, from coordinate 1,305,007 downwards.
GTTGATGTAGGCAGTTTATGTGTGCACCGGTATGCTTCGCTGCGAGGCTTTTGAATGCCTTAAATGCGTGTAAGATGCCGCTTTTCTTACTCAGAAGTTAGACTTCACACCACTGACTGCAATCGTCGATGAGCGTCACGAAATAACAATCGCCTTCTTGGGACCCGACTCTCATTGGCCCCACAACATCAGTATGTATAATCTTCAATTTTTCGCCACACGATGACTCACCTTTGGAGGATAGTAATACGGCTAACTTTGCCTTCAGACACGTGTCACACTGGCGCAATTTCTCAAGATCGTCATTTTGTATTTTATAAGAGAACATGTTCAATAGCTTGGCCAGATCCCTGGCATTTACATGGACTATCCACTCGTGCCAACGCTGCACTTCAGGATCGGCATTCCTTATCGTTGCAAACCGGGCCGTTTCTTGGATGAAGTGCAGATCCCTCACGCGATCAGCTGTCAGTTTACTTTCTCCTCCGACGCCCGTTACTACGGCATTGTCTTTCTTGAAGGTGACAACAGGCCCGTCATCAGTTATTTTGGCTACTGAAATAAGGTTAGCTCTAAGATCGGGCACAAACATCGTATCGAGAAATTCAACTGACCTCTTTTCTCCGTTCCTCGCAGTCGATAGCCTCACTACACCCTTGCCTTCAATTTTGGTACTTCCCTGGCTAGCTAGGCTGAGTTTTCTGTTCGCTTGTAGATTTAGGCGACTAAAGTTTTCTCGATCTCCACATATGTGTGGCGTACACCCCTTGTCTAGGATCCAATTCTCCTTCTGCTGATTACTGTTACCCTTGTTCCGCTCTTCATCCTGGCATGCTATCGCGGCACCGCTGTACACAGTGAAACTATCATCGGGAATTTCCCCTTTAGCATTCGCAGATGAATCCTGGTTGATTCTTCGGCACTCAGGTGCCTTATGTCCCACTTGATGACATTTATAACACCTGTACATGGAAGCCCCCTTGTCCTCATCGACTTCCACCGCTGCTCTCTGAACGTTCAAATGATCTGGTCACCCTTTTTCCAGTCCGAGTAGCACACTGCGTTTCCAATGCAATTGCTTGTTTTTTCGCTTCGGATTCCTCTAGAATCTTTACCTTTAATTCTTCAGTAGTCGGTAATTTATCGCGAGATTCGATGGCGCATTGGAAATTCTCACCGCTCCTTGGGAGACTATATAACAACATTATTGCGAGTTGATCTTCATTTATTATTACCTGCATGTCATCAAGTTTATTCACTGTGTCGCGCTTTTGCTTTCGAAGTTCACTCATCTGCTGAGTAACTTGCCTTTTTCGCTTACTAATTGCTTGCTTTGCTTAATTACTACTTACAGCTAAATTAATTGTGCTTTATTGCGGTTTAAACATTTAATAATTGTGGTGTAAATAACAGCTGATTTTATTTAAACTGTGACCTTTGTACATAAATTTTGACTTATATCTGTAAACTTGCTCTTTAAACGTTTTTAAATATAGTATCCTAGTGTTCCTCAAACTCTTATCGTTTCTTAGCCCCGATCCTTGCAACCCTTTGCTAACACTTATCAAATCCCCTTACATGATCCCCTCCACCCTTCAACCTCACTTTCAGAACCTTTCTCTCCATCCTCCCTCCTACGCACGTGCTCACGCACATTTTCGTTCTCTCGTAATCGTAAATCCCATTCCATATAAGAGTAGACCTACGCCCCTACCGATTTGCGACTGATCCGCAGCTCCCACGGATCTGACACACGTACCACTTTCGCCTTTGGGCGCAGCACTTTTCCTGCCGGTTTCCTACCAATCAACAGTATATCCCTACACGGAAAGACTCAACTCTAAAGTGGAATGCAGTATAGCAATGTCAGATTCTTTAGTAACGTGGCCTTCCTCGCCGGTCCCCTTGAAGCGAAAACTGACTCCAAATTGAACTACACGTTACGTGAGGTTGCACAGTCACGTATTTGTTTTAATTCATTAGGACTAATTGACAACATAAGATCTGATTTGGCCCTTCTATCAAGCAATTTCACCAGAAAACATAACCCCAAGCACCATTTTTAATGAGTAGGTCCTCTGCTTGTATTTTCCACGTATCGCGATTGTCTTTAGTCAACAGTTCAATACGTACGTTATGTATGCTGTTCATTTGGGTCATTTTTACTGCATGTGTTACGTTTAACCTCAAAAACACTTTGGTCCAGTTTTCTTATTCTTTTCATTCACAAGCAATCGTTATGCTGGGCCCATGTTGAGTTTTGGAAAGGCTCGAAGGCGAAACACATTTGCGTTGAGAACAGATTTATTATATAAAGATGGATTACAAGGAATTGGACTTTGCACGCATGATCTACTTTCATTATCCCGGAGAACAATACTCGCGTCCTTTGGCAGTTTCTACTACTAAGCGCGCTACCATCAACAGATCATCTGAACATGTATGTACATGCACAAATATACACGAGTAAACTAGGGAGCACGGAAATTGAAACACGAAGATAATGAGTACATAAACCTCGACATCTTTCAACCAGTAACTATACAGTGTGTTACTCTACTTATAGTAACTACTTTTGGCTGGAGATTCTACATTCTGAAATTGCAGTAAATGCTTCATTTATTAATTACACTGTCAAACAGCGATTTTGATTTGTAACAGTCAATAGCCGCTTCTTATTGTAAGCTACCGACACACACGCGAAAGGTTTTGTCCTTTCTCTTGGGGTTGTAAGGCCCAATTAACTCCGTGGTACGCGATGCCGGCGGCTTTATCACTCGCCAAATTAATTGTAAGTGACTGTTTATAATTGACATGACGGAAAAGGGATCTTGCTGGTCCGCCTGATGACCAGACAAGAACACGAATGTATTTTTGTTCTGATAGTTTTAGTCACGAATGCTTGACAAGACAAAGTGCTCTAGTCCGAATGATGATTTGAGTAACAGAACTATTTTTGATTGATAGTCTTAGTCACGAACGCTTGATTAGACCAAGTGATGTTGTCTGATCGTTGACTGTATCAGGAGAGTGCCAATTGAGTTCTACCGAGAGACGAATGAGTTCACTCGCGAGACGATTGAGTTCACTCGAGGAACGATTGAGATCTGTCCCTGTCCACCTTTTCGACGTCGAAGGTATACAAGACATCAGAATTTCGGGAGGTGCCAAATTGCTGATTGGTTAGCCTTTCCTCGAAGAGGAGGAACTGTCCTTCCGCGATTTCGGTGGTAGAGGAAGAAGCCTCTCCTTCTCGGTGACGTAGCGGAGGGGAAACCAGACATCTGGGGAGCAAACCTAGCAGATTGTTGGGTCGGAGCGTCTCGCCAGGGTCGAGGTTTATGACCGTAGTGCCTCGCGAGTAAGCGGTGGATGACGGTATGTGTCGGTCCGGGGTTACCGCATACCACCCGCTAACAGAGCAATTCAACGGATTGTCTCAGTGCGAAGGCAGTCGAAATTACCAAAAAAAACGGCACGATGTCGATTGCCTCTTGGTCATCTGGCAGGCAAATGGTTCCCAACGAACGCTTCGAGAACAAGCAATTGCCCACCGTAAAAGATATGGAATTTTCGCTCGCTCTGATCCCACTTTTGTCCCGTAAGACGGAACACTTATAGATTTTTGTGTGCTGAAAACGAATCCGCAAACCGTTTGTCGCCATCACCCTCAGTTTTCGAGAAATTCGATATTGAAAAAAAAATACAAATTTTCAACTTTGAACATCTTTTGTGTTCAAACAGTAATAGTTATTCAGTTGCTTGTTCCCTCAAATCATTTTATGAACCCCCGCGAACATAACGATATAAGTTATTATTGAATTATAAACATCTGAATATGTTTAAACAACGATCAAAAGAAAAACGATACCCGAAATGCACCAATTTTTGCAGATCGAAGAAGTCTTTAGACTTTTGAGAATATAGAAAGAGAATTTAGAGAACAATTAAAGAAAAAAGGAGAATATCCGCACCGGGATTTGAACTCCGGACTTTTTGCTTGTGACCCAAGCGCTTCGATGTCGGTAAAACGAATTTTCGATGGAGAGCGCCGGCCAGGCAGCGCGTACGGCACGCGGATAGAGAGGCGGGTATGCTTGTGTGGTGCGGTACAGGCACTAGGAGGGGATACGCTAGGTCGTAGAATGGGGGTAGCGCCTGTGGGCGAAAACCCACGATTCTGGCATCACTAGCTGTGCTCGCTTGCGGTTTCCACCACTGCGCGGCCCATGCGCGCGCAGCCATTCCCCCCACCCTTCCAGCTATCCCCGCGCCACCAAGTTCACCCTCCCTCGCCCCTGCACTCTTATCAGGGGACCAACGTTAGAACCGGCCAAGTATTTCTACTGTTGTGGGAATATAGTGTCTAGGTTGGATCGCTACGGCGTCGAGTCGGGCACCGAGGCATAGACACCTCGGGTCCTCCGCGATATGCGTCGCCGTCTTGATGACGGCATTTGTTTGGATAAGGACGCCCGGTCCTTAGCGCGTGACTCGTCGTCGAGAGATCGAGAGGCAGTCTGACGACGAGGTGTAGCCGAATAACATCTCCAAAAATATAACAGATACTGTGGGTTTTTCATTCAACTTTATCATTTCCCAATTCCCATCTCCCACACTGTTGACCTTATAGAAACGATGGGGACGCACAAACTTGTAAGTTATCCGGAGAAGGTTCGACAGAGAAGCATCTTCAAAAAAAATTAATTGGGACATAGTATTATATTAGTACACATTCTTCTGCAATTAGTACTACAAAATTTGTGAAATCTCCACAAAATTACCTTTTTAAAAAAAGGTACAAAAATGCGCACCAAGTATACGCGTGTAAAGAAGAACAAAAAAAACTGTCGTAAATTTATTAATGTTCTCTATTTATATGTACAAATCTAATGATATACAAAAATTGCGCCAATTATAACAATGGCTACTTATAGAAACAAACAAATGTATTAAATAATATTAAGCAGATATATTTTTATACAAATAAATATTTATAATACTTGGCGCTGTGAAACAAAAAAATGTTAATTGTCTTGGTATAAATAAAATAAGACATGACACACTGAGACAAGAATGAAGGAAAAATATTAATGCAATTTATACATATTTATTCAGTTTAGCAACACCAATTGAGAGCGCAGCGCTATGTATTTTGAATAAAATATTTATTCGTATTGAAATATTTATTTGTATAAAAATATATCGGCTTAATATTATTTAATACATTTTTTTGTTTGTCTAAATAGCTATTGTTATAATTGACGTAATGTTTGTATATCATTAGTTTTGTAAAGCTAAATATAGTACATTAATAAATTTATAACAGTTTTTTTTCTTTTTCTTTACGCGCGTATACATGGCACCCATTTTTGTATCTTTTTTTTAAAAAAAGGTAATTTTGTGGAGATCAAATTTACGTAGAGTTTGTACGCAAGGAGAAGTAGGAAAATATGAGTCAATTTTCACCAATAGTCTTTTATTTCGCATTTTCTGTACCTAGCATTTCGATGTACCTTACATTTGTGACGGGAAAGAATTATCCAGCCTTTGGGCTTGTCACTCTTGGTGTAGACCTTTGGCAGGTAGGTATCTGTTTCAACAGGCAACGCCCAATGCGTGCCGTCCGTGGCGCGAACAAGACCACCGCCAGTGCTTGCTATTCCAGCGGGTTTTCTTCCAGTGAAACTCAGTAAATTTGCACAATATGTCGAAAACCAGTGAAAATAAGGTGATATACATTACAGTTTTTTTAATTTATTTTAGAACGCATTATCAAGTGATCTCCAAAAAATAGTTCCATTTAAAAAACTGAACTTGTCCATCTTATCTTTTAAAATAATAATCGAAAAAAAATCGTCTTCGCTAATAAATTTGCCCCCTCGAATCATGCAATTCCAAATAAATATTTTTTTTATCCTCAATATGGTAGGAGATATTCAGCTTTTCAGTGTTTCCGTCGACACACTGCATATGGCTTGAATGATGGCAAAAAAATCACGCTGTTGCGACCAAAACTCAGCGCGCCGCTCCACGCGCGTTTAAATGACCGTGGGAGAGCGCGTAATCAAGGTGACAAACGTTCGGCGCTTCCGGGAATCTGACCTTAGTTCCCCGAACACCTTGTGACTATAAACACGCTCTCGCACGCACGATTTGCCACAATCTTTTTGTCGCCCACCGACCCACGATTTTAAACCTTCACGAAAAGGGTCCCTCGAGCGACCACACCCAGCGCCCTGTACATGTTTTTGTATATAGTCTTTTCGTTCAGTGTTAACGACGTGTTTTGTGAGTCGTGTTTGTTTGTGTTGTATCTTCGTGGCTTGTCCGTACTCGTTGTTAATGACGCCCACCCGGTAAATAAACGTGACGTTCGACAAAACTGTCTTGGAACTTGAGTGCATCCTAGGGCTATAGCTGTGGACCGGTTACCCGAGATACCCGGGACGAAGAAAATTCCCGGGTAAAATCCATCGGTGTCACTTCCGTATCGATAAGATAATGAATAAAAAATGCAGTTTTTCTGAAACAGGTATAAATCCACGGCTGACCGCAGCGAATCGAGGTCGGCGCCCCACATTCGAAGGTAAAATATTCATTACAGTATATTAAGAAGTTCTTTATTGTTCATCGTATCGATTAAAATCATACCAAATGTCATGTAAATCGGACTACTTTTACACCAGCAATACAAATCATAAGAAGAGTAGACATTTTTTTACCACACTCTCTTATTTTAGTGAGCAGGGAAAGGATTAAATAAACATAAAATTGGATGGACATGTTAGAGGGGTTAAAGAATCGAGTAAAAAGAAGTGGTTAGAAGAAAGAGCGAAAGCCGGAAAAGTCGCAAACAGGAATGCCCTGAAGGTCGTTTATGATTTTATGGGGTTATGAATTTTTGGAGGTATGTACGTTACGGATGGATATCTGCCACGCAGAATATAGAAAATTACAATAGTGAATGAAAGAAAACGTTGGGCGGTCAATTGCTGCGGCCGCACACGAATCTACTGTTACGACGCAACAGCTTCGACGAAGGTCAATTCTGTGACCAACTAAATACTTTAATTTTATTAAAGGATAATGAGATACAATCTGAAAGTCTTATTGATCCTTCGAACACTCGATTAAGACTGTCCGCACGCTCCCGTTAGCGGGCCGCTCTGCTCTTACAGGCTGGATTTCCTAGCCGCGATCGGCTACGGCGGCCGGCGGCGGCCCCACTAGTGCATTGGAGAAGCATGCATCTGTGTCTTCGTTGCGCTAGTAAGGCCGCTGCCGATCGCGGCTAGGAAATCCAGGCTTTATGCATCCGTGTCGCACGCGTATTCGTTGTACCCCCTCTCCCTCACCTATGCCACCAAATTCGATCACATAAAGAATCGATTGGCGTCGTTTTCGCAAAGAACTGATGAGAAATACGGAAATCCTGGACATTTCTCACTTTTTAATGGTATTCCAACACCTTCTAGTGTCGAAGATGCCAGGTAGCATCTCTCTGGCAGGCGTCGCTCCAGAATCACCCTGTACTCTGTAACTTCTCGGATATCTTGAGAGTCTCAGGAAGTTTACCCGGGAATTTTTCTCTTCCCGAGTATCTCACGGGTACCCGTGTACCCGGATATCTCGGGTACCCGGTCCACAGCTGAAGCTCTAAAACGAACACTGTATTGACAAAAGAGTCATATTTCTAAATCCTGTACTATTTCGACCAAAGCGTCTTAAATCCTAACTACTATATTGACAAAAGTGTCATAAGCGACTTTATGTTCCATTATACCGACTTAGAGTCATTACGTTACGTTCTATTATACCGACCTAGCGCCGTGATCAAATCACAGACCAGGTATAGAGTAGACCTTTCACTCTTTTGTCTTCAGTGTCACCGTTCTGAAGGTCCGATATTCTGAAACAACCACTGGTTTTCGAGCGCCCTCTGCGATTTTCGAGCGCTGGGTGCGGGAAACATAATGTGTTTCTAGCATTGTCACAGGTAAAGCTGCCGGTATCACCGTGAAAAGTATAGAAGCTGTGTTATACAGGGTGTCCCACTAACTTGGTTCACCTCGAATATCTATTATTTCAAGTAATAAGCGAAAATATTATTTATAGAAGTTGTCTGGTTGTAAGAAACACAAAACATGGTGATGCTAGTTTCTTTACAGAGATAGATCGGATGTGAAGGTCAATTTTATTTTTTCAAATGGACTGCAAATTTTTTATCGTCAAATTGAATAGAATAACGAATTCTGAGTATGAAAGTACTAAAGTGCATTAATCCTTAAACTTATTGTTTCTGAGATATTCAACATTGTCCATCCTATTACTTTGATTATGAAACATATTCGAAGCTATGCTCAGTTCATTTCGGATAGGTGGCCGTTGAATGCGGAAATTAAAAAGTAAAACAATAAGTACGAACATGAAAGGGCGCTTTTTTACTCTTGAAAGTATAAACATGCCGTGTACATACTTAGTGTACATTCAAACATATTGATATATTTATTAAAACATGATACAGAAATTAAACAAATAATTGAATTTATAACGCAGCTGAATATAATGAATATTGCAACCAGTTCAAACAAGTTTTTGGAAGTATTTGAAGCATTCATAGAGTACATATTATATCGAACATGATGCGACTTTGCTTTTCAGCTACCTGTCTTGCCCTTTTTTTTTTAACTATTTCACACCTTCAAGGGGAAGGGCGGCAGCAAGTCATAGTAGTGTAAGAGATAAGGATGCACCACTACAGTGGTTCGCGCTATGTCGGTGTGCCATCCTTTCAATGGGATAGTTAAAAACGAATATCGACTCGAACCAGCGCGAGTGCAGGGAGCCTAAATTTTCTTATGTCGAGGGTTCCGTCCCGAATCCTGAGGACTCTTCTTCGAGAAATGATTCGTTTTTCCTACTGACACGGGCGGACCGTCCATCATGAGACTTTTGTATTTTTCGGGTGCCTATACTTTCTCTCGCGTGGTCGGCGCTTGCACTATTAAAAGAGCAAGTGAAAGGGGTACTTTTCATGTGACATTTATTCATACTATAAAAAAAACAATTGAAATGAAATAACGGTAACAAATAAGATTGATTACACGTATGAGAATGAAATATTTGGGCAAAACAACAAGAAGAGGTTTTGTTTATCACACGCACATCTTCTCACGTTCTCTCTTTCTCTGTCTCTCTCTCTGTCTCTCTCTCCCTCTCACTCTTGTATCCATTTTCATTTCACAATCATGCATCTCGTTCTATTATTCGGCGCAACATTTGAACAGTAGTATGTACACCACAAGTGCCTTTCTTTTACCTTAGTTCCGCCGTTACTTCAAAGTGAATCTGCTAATGTTAAAACATCAAAACATTGAAGTAATAGAGTTAAGGGGGTGGACCACGTGAAGGCGTGAAAGAAGGTCTTTACCATCCCTAAGTATTTTCAATGTTCACTAAAAAAATACAAAGCCTGCGTCTAAACAGAAAGTGAACAATTCTACGCGGACAACTTTGCCGGCGGCTCACGTTCAGAAAGCAAGTGAGCAGTTATGGCGAGAGTAAGCTATACAGATGTACTACAGTGGCTCGCATTAATATTCGGACACTTTTTAAAATCGCATAACTTTTTTAGAATTGGTCCAAACAACTTGAGTTTTTTTGAGAAGCTAGAAGGATTAGTTTGCTAACTGACGCGTTTCGTTGTTTTGAAAAAAAAAATGTATTTGGTTGGAATAGCAAAAAGAATAGTAAAGGTCGAATTTTAAACTTTTTTTGTGAGCTTGTAATGAAAATTCAAAAAAAAAACCGTTTGTAGATTGCAGTAAGTTATATACGTGCCTAAAATTTTATCAAAATTGGTTAACGTTACTTCGAGCTACAAACGTTTAAAGATCGCAGAATAAGGTCGAGGATCGCTGATTTCGGGAATTTTCGCGCAGAATAAGGTCGAGAATCGCGAAAGTTCCCGAAATCAGCGAATACTGCGATCTTTAAACGTTTGTAGCTAATATACTTTAAGAAAACGTTCAAATTTTTCAATTCAAAGCAAACGTTGGAAAGTTACACGACCGCCCGTTTTTGAAATTTTTGTTGCTGAACCTAACGTTATCGTTTGCTGTGGCCATTCTATCAAAAAATTATTCAATCTGGGAGCATAAAATATAAGTTAAATATATGTATTTTCAGTTGGTAATAATGATTTTTCGTAGAAAGTTACATTTCATTATAAAAGACTGTATTGTAAATAGCCTTTATTTTCCACCGTCACAGTGGCTTCCCCCCTTAACTAGTCCTCCCTGCTTTGAGCTAGTACACGCTACGACTGTGATTCGCTTTTGCTTTTAAACTGCTAGTTGCTCATTGCTGCCGCAAGACAACGACATCGCGCTTATTGCTTCTGTGCTTCAAAACAATTGTGCTAAGCCTGCTGGCGGTAAATGACTGTATTAGAATTACAATTATCAGAGGAGTTGTACATATAGTCATAAGTGTACATAATATAATAAAAGTGTAATCGTGCCAAGTAAAAATAAGTTCTTCCGAGCGTGATCCACTAGCATTTTTCTATACAGTGAGGATCGAATCCTGAAACCCTAATTATTTTGTACGAGAAGCTATTTTCGCTGGTTACTGTGCTACCCCGCGAGGGAAGAAAATACCTTCGGCTGGATTACGTTAACTATTTATTTGTTCACGGCATTTACATCTGCAATAATAACACATTGAAAGCGCGTGAACGATATTCGCTGCGACACACGTGTAACGTTCTGCGCGAGGCGCCGTCGCGTGTTACAGGGAATATTCACGAGCAGAGCGGTTACCCGCGGAAATGTGGGATTGGTTCGGTTCGGTACTATTAAGTTAAATACGTAAATTTCGTTTTCAAACAAGGCATAAACGAAAAGGTAATGTAACAGAAAATGTACGACAAGTGATCGTAATTCGTTATTGAGGTAAAAATCCGTAGTATAATAACGGCCAACATAACTAAATTTAAAAAATAATATCAGGTGTCTAAATAAATTCTCTCCGACTGGATTTACATAATCAGTACAAAGATACCGAATTTCTATCGCGGTGATATTCGTAAGCTGCCAGAAAAATGCCAAAAGGTAATTAACAATAATGGAAATTATTTCGATGATTGAGTTGTTTTCATATTATTTAAATCAAATTGTTATTGTACCCTAAAATCGAACATAATTTATTTCTACACCTAATAATTCTGAGCTCGGGCGGAAGGCGCGCGGTCTGATTGGTCGGGGTTTATTGTTAATATCTCTTTAACGAAGCTTCGGAAAATATTTTCGCTAAGGAAAAAGTTGTTTCAAATCACCCCCTGAGTTACCCCTTTCAAGGATCTCCAACATTTTTGGGACTCCCTGTATATAAATTTACAATTCCTCTTATTACATTTGGATTCTTCGACATAAACTGTCCGAGCGATCTACTCCAAGACATCCGCGCGGGCACTCGGTTCCGAGCGCCGCACTACCTATACAAAACTTTCCGTAGCTCCAAAATTTTTTCGATGATTGAAACTGTACAGGTATAATCTTGAGACCTCAACCATTAAGAAAATCCAAAAACAATCGGAATAAAAATTTCACAGTGGCTTCCCCCCTTATGTATGTTTAGTCTAAGTGACGCGGAGCCCGCGTTGACTAACCCAAAGCAAGGAGGGCTGCGAGAAACTAGTACCAGGAAGTCGTCGCCGATTTCCTGGTAACGAGAGCGGGTGCCCGGTCCATCGACCCGCGAGCAATTAGGCCAGGTCCCGAAGTAAAGTGTGTCAACGGGCGAATATTCGGAAGATGGCGTTAGCAGGCCGATTCTCCTAACACCGACCATGTACCTCGGAGATACTTGATTATGTTTAGGGTTTTGGCACATTTTTTAATAAATAGGTTAGTATAAAAAAAATTAAAACATATGATTTCGGCGCACAGTTTCGGTCAATTAAAAGAATAAAACCTAATTTGCAAATATAAGAAGTATCATCTTCTAACTCAGTCATTGTTCAACCGACTCGTGCGTCGCACGCTTCTATCAAGCATGTTACATATAAGCATACGCAGTATTTAGTTATTCAAACTTTCCTTGATAAAGGTCTAAATATTGACCGAAACGTCGGAAGATGATACTTCTTATATTTGCAACTTGGCTTTTATTCTTTTAATTGATCGAAACTGTGCGCCGAAATCATATGTTTTAATTCTTTTTTTAAATTTTACGGTCGAAATTCCAACTTCACTAGATTAGTATGTGTTGTAAATGAAAGTTTATAATCGAAGATGATTCCTAGGAAGCGAGCTGATTCAGTGGCGGTTATAGTTGAGTTTGTGACCGTCTCCGGTTGGCGAGACGGTTACCGGTGGGACGGAGAAGGAGTTAGATGCCGACTCAATCGGTAAGGCCAGGTTCGACGAATGATCAGAGGCGTGGTTCTATAAATAAGAATTGTTTATTTTCGGCGTTACTTCACGCGACGGCGGCGCTTGCGACGAGCTGGGGGACGGAGGATGTGGAGGTAGTGAACGTTCTGCCCTGGCGGTCTATAAGGCGCGTCGTGCGAGAGTCGTACAATAGAATTCCGATGTGCAATAGGGCTCTGGCCTATTGGGCGCGGAGACACCTCATCGGCAAGGTAGGGCGCAAGATTGCTCTCGGCCTATTTCGGAAAGGAGGCTGGTAATCGGCACCGTGTGACTATGGTCGACACGTGCACACCTCACGGATACAAAAAGAGCGTCTTGGATGTACGGTCCGGCGGTGTTTACACACTACTATGTACTGTACAAGAGCTGTCCACATTGCTCGCTGTGGCCTTTATATTGACAGACCGTACATCTTCGCTCGCGACACGATTCGCGGTTTCGCGGCCGCCTAGCGGTCGCGGTCGGAACTCGGCTTAACCGATCTGCGCCGCATGCTCGCACGGCGCGTGACGTGGCTTCGTCACAAGTTATCTATTTTAATTTCTGTTGTGTTTGGTAAGTTTTTTTTTTTATTGAAGTGAACTAATTTGTTCTTGCTTAAGGTGGGTTCGAGCCCTAGAGTACGAATGCTTTTCTTAATTATATCAATAGCATTTTATAATGTGCTCTGGGCACTTTTGATGGAGCTGAATTTCAAATAGACCGTCAGATCATCAGCGAATTGCGGGACGCAGACGTTGCGTGGTATATTTTTTGTTATATCGGCAATATATAAAACACAAACTAGGGGGCTGAGCACTACCCCTTTTGGAACCCCCTTATGCATCATCCTAGGCTCCGTCAAAGTGGAGTGTGTGAAGATTAGTTTTTCGTGGGAGAGAAATTTCACAACCTGGAGGAGACACTTAGGGCATCCTAGCACTGCAAGCTTAGAAATGAGGATGTCGCTGTTGACGTTGTCGAACGTACCTTGCACATCTAAAAATACCGCCAGCACTTCTTTTTTTTCGATGAAGGCTTCCTCGACTTTAAGGGTTAGGTTCACTAAAATATCGGAACTAGATTTTCCTTTTCTGAACCCTTGTTGGCTTGGAGGTATTAATGAGGTGTTTTCCGTTCACTATTGTAGCCTATTTTTAAGCATGGTTTCGAAAAGCTTGCAAACGCAGAATGTCAGGGAGATCGGGCGAAGACCACTTCCCTCGGCTTTGTTTACAAAATCGATGAAGGAACTTTTCCACCTATGCGGAAAGTCGTACATAATGTACATCGAGTTGAGGATATCTAATAGGATGAGTTTGGATTTTATGCGGAGGTTTTTTAAACTTTCATAATCAATACCATCCATGCCTTGTGCTGATTTTATTCTTCTCTGGGGCTAGGGCGATTTTAAATTCGATGAAGTCGAAGGGATTGTCTAAAAGTTTGTTTTGCTGATAAAAAGGGAACCAGTCGAGGTTCGTTTGGGCACACGGGAGACTAATCTTATTTAAGGCATGTTCTCATTTGTTATTGACTTGTAAGTTTTCGGAAACCTTGTGGGGAGTTGTTTTAACCCAAATATTTTTAAAAAATTATCACTTATTCCAGACATAACTTTGGCTTGTACGGAAACTACTGCTGTCAGCGAACTTTTTGAAACATTCTCTTTTTTGTTTTTGTAAGTTTTTTGCGAGAACGGAATATTTCTTGTTGTTTATTAGGTCATCTAAGTTTTTAGTGTGTTCCCATTTTTTGAGCGATGCACGGCGAAGCCTTTTGATTTTATTGCATTTAGAGTCCCACCAGGGTACGGGATTTTTATGATGGGGTTGGGGAGATCCCTCTTTCTTGGGTGGAGTGCTCAGTACAACGGCATCAGTACCTATTTTAACAAACAATTCCTATTTACCCTGCGGCTGCATTAGCTCGTAGTCAGCTGAGAGAAATTCGGAGATCGAGGTTTCGATTTTTTTCTCTGAACTTGTCGCAGTTAGTTCGTACTGTTTTTAGTTTGAACGAGTGTTCTTTATAGTAACATTTTTCGGTGTCATAAGTGGTCAGAACTCAGGATTTTAAATAGGAAGAGGATTTCACTCAGAATATTAAATCGATGTTCGATTTCGTGTTTCTGTGCATGTCTATGTGTGCATGCCTATGTGTGTAAAGGAGTTTTCGTAGTGTAAGAACAGATAATGGACATCTATGACGTTTTTGAGTCTTTTACCTTTGAAGTCAGAGTAACATCAATTCCAGATTTTGTTGTGGGCGTTGAAATCGCCCTGATAATGTAATTACGATTATTTCCTGCACCGAGAAAGATGGTTCTGTAACAAGCAATAAAGTTTAGGGGGGGGGGACTTGATTTAAATGAATTCCTAGCAGCTCGACGGATTCACATATTGCTGCTAGGTTTTGAATTACTCGATATAGTATGTTTTTGCGGACTTCCGTTTCAGGAGTGACTAAGAGAGAGCGTGTGGAAGAAGCATAGGAAATTGGTAGTTGGTTAAAGAAGTGAGAAAAAATGCAGATAAAAAGAGAGAGTGTGGAGGCGCACAGTGGAGTGTGAGGAAAGTGTAGAGAGCAACAGGTACATGTGGGTAGAAAAGGTGAAGGAGGATCGAAGGTAAAAAGAATTTAGAGGTTAGGGTGAAAGAAGTGGGAAAAAGGGTAAGAGAGAAAGGGAAAGTGTAGAGGCAAGGAGTGGAGTGTGTAGTAGGATTCGAGAGCAGCAGGACCGTGGGGGAGAAAAAAGGGAAGTGGGATTAAAGGAGAAAAGAATTTGGAGGTTAGGGTAACGCAGGCGACAGCGCCGGAGCTGAAGAAGGAAAGTCGGTAAGGTAGGGAGCGAAGAGTGGAAGGGAAAGAGAGCGAGTGTGCAGATAGCAGACATATTTAAGGATTTCAAGAGGTAAACTAAGGTATAGGAAGAGAGTGGGAAGAATAACAGAAAGAGTAAGAATGGGAGACGAAAGGGGGGAGGAAGAGGAGAAGGGAAAAGGGATACAGAAAAAGGTGGAGAGACTGCAGAGGGAGAGGAGTTACAGTACGGGAATGATGGAGGATTATTTTGGTAAAAAAAAGGGGGAGGCTGGAAAATGATACAGAGAGTGAAGAAGCATTCAGGAGCAGTAAGGTGATAGCAAGATCTCCACAAGGGCAGGGGAATTCTTTGATAGCAAGATCTCCACAAGGGCAGGGGAATCCTTTGGGGAGAAGGATGAAGAAAAAGGAAAAGATGAGATGCTGGAGATATTGAAGAGTATAAGGACGGAGATAGCAGAGGGGAGACAGGAGGTGAGGGAGGTGGCGAGGGAGCATGAAAAAATACTGAAAACAGAAATAAAGGGATTAAAGGAAAAGTTGAGAACGAGACATGAGATATGGGAGGAGGAAAGGAAGGAAACGAGGTTGGAAATAGAGAAACTGAAGGAGAGAGTAGAAAAAATAGAGAAGGAAGGAGGGCAGGGAGAGGGAGGAATAATGGAAAGAATTGAGATGCTAGAAATGGAAATGGAAATGAAAGGAGGGAAGGAAAAAAAAGGTGAGGAGAAGATAGAAGTAAAGGTAAAAGTGCTGGAGTGGAGACTGGAGGAAAAGTAGAGAGAGGAGGGAAGGAATAATATGGTAGTGAAAGGGCTACAAGGAGGAGTGGAGAGGATGAAGGAGGAGGTGGAGAAACTATTCAAAAACATAGGAGTAGAAGAAGAGATAGAGTCAGTAAAAAGAGTAGGGAAGGGAGAAGGGATGGTGGTAGTGAGAGTGTCAGATAAGGAGACAAAAAGAAAAGTGATGTAGGCAAAAAAGAAACTAGCAGGTAAAAAACAGAGAATAGAGGACGATTTAACTTGGAGGGAAAGGAAAATCAGGTCGGAAATCGAGGATATTGCGAGAGAGGAGAGAAAGAAGGGAAGAAGGGTACTGGTAAGGTATAGTAGGATAAGGATAGAGGATCAATGGTGGAAATGGGATGAAAGGAAGGAGGTGTTAAGGTATGCAGCGGGAAGAGAAAAAAGTGGAAGGAGGGAAGAGAGACAAAGTGAGGAGAGAAAAGGGAAAGAAAGGTACACGATAGCATGGTGGAACGTGGCAGGATTAGTGAGAAAGGATAAGCAATTCTGGAACAGACTGGAGAGGTGGGATGTGGTAATAATGATAGAGACGTGGGTGGAGGAAAAAGGATCGGACATGGTAAGAAGTAAGCTGCCGAAAGGGTATATATGGAAAATGCAAGCGGCGAAGAAGGAAGAAAAGAAGGGGAGGGCCAAAGGAGGAATGGTAGCAGGAGTACGAAAGGAACTGGTGGAGGGGAGGACAGGGTGTATAAAAGAATGGGGAGAAGGGGTAATGGAAGTAAACATTAAAATAGGTGGCAAGAAATGGAAGATAGTAAGAGTGTACAGAAATGGGGACATAGAGAAAAAGCTAGAAAGTATGAAGGACTAGACGGAAAAAGGGGAGCAGGAGTGGGAAACGTTAATAGGTGGGGACTTGAACGCAAGGACGGGTAGGAAAGCAGGGTGGGAAATGGAAGGGGGTAATGAAGTGGGAAGAGAGTCGAAGGATATTGTAGAAATTACTAATAAGACGGCTGGAGGAGCAGGGATGGGGAATATTAAACGGAATAACGAAACGCGATGAAAAGGGCGTGTATACATACGTAGGGCCAAGAAGTGAGACGGTGATAAATTATGTGATGCGAGAAATAGGAATAGGAAAAAGACTGGAAAACCTGAATGTAGAAGAGGAGGTTGACTCGGATCATCACCCGCTGATTGTAACGTTGAAGGACAAGGCAGAAAGGAGTATAATTGAAGAAGGCGGAAGGAAAGGTCAAATGAGAGTCGAGTGGACGGAGAGGGGTAAGGAGATATTCAAGGAGGCGGTGGCAGGGATAGGGGTGGGGAGGGACGAAGATAGGAACACAGGAGTTGATGAAGAGATTGCAGAGGGAAAGACAAAAATAAGAGCAGCACTAAAGGCGAGTGGGGGAAAGGAGGAAAGAAAAAGAGGAGGATGGTGGGATGAAGAGTGTGCGGAAGCAAAGAGAAACACAAGATTTGCGCTGATGAGATGGAGAGGGCGTGGAGGTGAGGCCGCTGAGTACAAAGAGGAAAAGAGAAAGTATCATCTTTGATACTTTCAACATCATTTTCAATTACATTTTCTTAAATGCGAAGAGAAAAAAAAGAAGAGGCCGAGAAATACGTAAAAGAGCAGGCGAAAAGTGAGAGAGAGGTGTGGGAGGTGGTGAATAGAGGGAGGAAAAGGAGAAAGAGGGTAAACGAGGAAATAGAAATAGAGGAGTGGAAGGAATATTTTATGAGAATACTGGGAGGAGTGGATGTAAGGGTAGCGGCAGGGGAAAAGAAAAAGCGGCAAATAGAAGTAGGGAAGGAAACAGAACTGGAAGAGGTAGTAAAGATAGCAAAGAGGCTGAGAAACGGGAAAGCGATGGGGCGGGATGAAGTGCCAAATGAGGTATGGAAATACGGAGGGTTACAGGTGCAGGAGTGGTTATGGAAAGTGATAGATAGGGTGTGGAGAGGAGAGGGATGGCCGGAGGAATGGAACGAAGGGCTAATAGTGCCAATAATTAAAAAGGGAGAGGGGGGCAGACTGGAAGATTATAGAGGGGTGACGATAATGGAATCAATGTACAAGGTGTACGCATCGGTAACTGCGGAGAGGTTGGCTAGAGAAATGGAAATAGGACAAATGATCCCGAAAAACCAAACGGGATTCAGGAGGGGTAGGGGGACGCTGGACAATGTATACGTGTTAAATTTTATTATAAGTATGGGGATAGCGAGACAAAAAGGGAAGATAGTGGCGTTATTTGTAGATTTAAAGGCAGCAGTTGATACGGTAGACAGAGAGATACTGTGGAAGGCCATGGAGAAGAGAGGGGTAAGTGAAGGGTTAAGGATAAGAGTAGGGTAAGTATACAAAGAAACAAGGAGTAGGGTGAAGGTGGGCGAGGAAATTGGAGATTGTTTTTTGGACAGCGAGAGGAGTAAGGCAAGGATGTCCACTGAGCTCTTACTTGTTTAATCTATTAACGGCGGACATGGAGGAATACTTGGAAAGAGGAGGATGGGGAGGAGTAAGAGTGGGGAACGAAAAGATAAGATCACTAGCGTATGCGGATGACATAGTGCTGCTAGCGGAGGATGAAGGGGAGATGCAGGAAATGATTAAAAGACTAGAGAAATACTTGGATAGGAAGAGGCTGATACTAAATGTAGAGAAAACCAAAATAATGAGGCTGTCGAAGGGAGGAGGTAGAAAAAAGAAGGTTTGCTGGAGATGGAAAGGAAAGGAAATAGAAGAGGTGAAAAATCCACGTACCTGGGGTATGAGATAGAAAGGATTGGAGCACAGGATGGGCAAGTGAAAGAAAGGGCAAGAAAAGCGGCGGTGGCGATGAAACAGGTGTGGGAAATTGGGGAAAGGAAGTGGGTGAAGGATGTCAGAAGAAGACTAAGGTTGTTCGACGCGTTGGTATGGACGGTGGCGAGCTACGAGGTGGAAGTATGGGGATGGAGGGAAAGGAGGGCAATAGAGGCACTGCAGGAAAAATATATAAGGTGGGTGCTAGGAGTGGAATGGAGGACGCCAGGGTACATGGCAAGGAAGGAAGTAGAAAGGGTGAAGATGAGGACAGCAGCGGGTAGAAGGGTGTGGAATTTTGAAATAAGACTGGAAGAAGGGGAAGCGAGTGGGTGAACGAGGAAATGCTGGGAAGAAGTGAAAAAGAGAGAAGGTAGAAGTGGAAAGTTATGAATGTGGGAAGAGGAAAGGAGGGTTTTTTTTTTAGGAAGTATGGTTAGAGATTGAGGAAGTGAAGGAGCTAAGAAAAAAAGGAATAGAAGGATATGAGGAAGTGGAGAGAAGGCGTGGGAACATGTATGGGAAAGGTGCAGAGGCGAGGGAGAAGGCAGCTGGCAAGAGAATGTATGTAAGATACTAGGCGAAGAAGGGGAGGGGGAGAGTTCGATAAGGAAGCTGGAGGAGCTCAGAGCGGGGCAGGGGGGACGGATGAAGAGGGAGCAGGAAGAGGGTGACAGGAGAGGAATAAAAGAGAAGTGAAAGAGAACAGTAGTAGAAAGGAAAAGAGAAGCAGATTGGTAGTAGAGGAAAGAGGAAAGGAGGAGAGAGTGAAAGAAGGAGAGAGGATGCAGGAACGGAAGGACGAAATAGAAAGGGCGAATAACAAATAAGTGGAAATAGGTAGAATTAAGGATAGAGAATAAGTTAAAGGCGAGAGAGCGGGGGAATGAGAGAGAGAGAGAGAGAGAGAGAGAGAGAGAGGATGAGGGCAAGCGAAAGCGAGCGAGGGCGAGCGAGGGCGAAGACAAAAGAAAGCGAAAGCGAGCGAGGGCGACCGAAGACGAGCGAGGGCGGGCAAGGGCGAGCGAGGGCAAGCGAGGGAGAGCCAAGGCGAGCGTGGACTGGAGGAAAGCGAAAGAGATGTGGAGAGGTGTAAGAAAAGTGTAGAAAAGAAAATAAAGAGGAATGTAAAAAGAATGTAAAAAGTGTAAAAGTATATAAAGGGTAAAAATGTGATAATTTATGTAACAATAATTTATGTAAATTGTGTAATAACTTAAAATGTAAGAAATGTAATAGGAATGTAAGAATGTAAGTATGTAAAAAAGTAAATAGAGATGGTAAATGTAAAAGGGGGAAAGAGGTAGGAATGGCAAAAGGGACCGGAAGTTCTTGTAAACCCTACGGAGAGCAATAAATATACATACATACATAGTATGTTTTTGCGTATAAGCCTAAGAATTCCTCCTCCTTTCGAATTATTCCTGTCTATTCTGAGTGCCAGATAACCAGGGAAGCGTGGGCTGTTTCTCTTAGATGACCGCCAGGATTCTACGCGGACGAGGATGTCAATGCCATTTAGGATGGTGTGAATTTCTTCAGCCCGCTGTGTTACACTTCTCATATTCCAGAAGATGTGTTTTAGGGATGTGTGTTTGTTATAAAGCTAGCAGAGATCGGCGCGAAGAAACTTACTAGGAGCACTAGGAAACTATATTTATAACGTTCACAAACAAAGTTACACTTATTATTCAAATTCTGACAATGTCATACAGTTAAATAACCGACTATTTTCACAAATGCTTATATATTACAATAATGCATTATGAATTCCTTCGAAAGGAATAGCAAGTAAGGTAAGGCGCGAGAAGCAAGTTACCAAGCAGATTGGAAACTTTAGTTAAAGCAAAAGTGCAAGAAGAGAAGCGCAAGCAAGGATCGCGGTCGATTTCCTGGAAGAGAGAGAGTCCCCCTTTAATCGATCGCAAGTTGATGGAAGGGCCCGTAATCGACTCTCCACATGAGTCAGCGTGCCGTTGCCATTATTGCATAATTATCGACAGGCCTGGGAGATGGCGTCAAGATGCTAATTTCTTGAACAGTATTCAATGCTCTGTTTCCTCTTCATGGTGTACCGGGTTTTGTGGTGAAATTCATTAGTTGACCAAGAGTCCTCAATAGAAGATTCACGTGCATTGGAGTCCGCTAGCTGTTGGGAATTCTCAGGATGCGGCTTTTCAGCTTTCTACTAGAGAGACGAGAGCTAATCTCTGTTATCATATAGAGTAGGGCTGGAATGTCTATAGTATAGTTTAACGCAATTGCCCGAACGTCCTGGTGGCCATGCAACTAGGAACTCGGTAATGCTATTTATGTCTAGCGGAGTTTCTGTGAGCCTTCCAGTGTGTAGTCTTTGGTCGGTAAGAATTGTGATGTGATTTTGTTGACAGTTGTTTCTGTTTCTGAATGGTTCTTCGGGTTGTTTGGTTACATGTTTGGAACTGATTAGTTTTCTGCAGTTTTCTCTGGTATCTTTACCCTCACAGTGCTCTTTTTGCACGTGCAAGAGGAGGCATTATCTGCTGTTGCGGCGGCGAAAAACTCGCTGCCTCACGCGTTCAAAATTGTGCCCGTTGACTCATCGCACCAACTGGTGAGTCAGCTGAGGCCCGTTGACATTACGTTGCTGACGCCAACGATCTTTCGGAGCGCTCGCCCGGCGACCGTTCAGTGCGAAAACACCTTCGCTATGACGAGCACGACTAGACGATTTCTGCCTGCGCCCATTGCGCTCTATTCTATAACGTGTTTTCATGCGACCGCTATCGCTTCGCGCCCACGCGCCATTGTAATATAGTTCGTGTGTCCTCGTGTATTGTACTAGTGTTTGTGTCGCCCAGTGGTCAAGTTGGGCCACTGTGAATAAATTGTGCCAGACCCAAAAGAGTCGTTTAATTGTTCCGTTCGCCTTTCCATCGAGCCGCCCCAGCACCGGCACTCTTAAAACCGCTCTTGGCGGAATCATCTGCCTCGAGTCATTTTTTCGAATGGCCACGTCTTGACTGGTATCATTGGGGTTGTTGTTGGGATTTGATGTGTCGGCGAGAGAACGTGGCGGCAGAGATTCCGCGTTCTTGCAGAACTTGGCATGGTGTCCTTCTTCCTTGTATAAAGAGCACGCTAATTTCTCGGTTGATAGATATATTCAATAAGAAGTGTTGTCGGAGGCATTGAGCTCTAAACAAACTGGAGAGTGAACAGAGCAATGGCGGCCGGTCCGAGAAAGATGGAAGATAACGGGTGTACCTATCTCTGTCTTACAAACAGGCTATAGACATTGACCTGTATGTACATAACTCAATGGCTATAGATGTATAGTACACTAGCAAAATACCCCTACGCTTCGCTTCGGGCCTAAGAGATATTAAGCACTCCGGAGTATATCTTACATTTGTATTCTAATTTTAACTTAATCTAGTTTACAATAGTTATTCTTTGATGTTTAACAATTTTCTGAACTTTATAAACTTTGGTTTGCCCAAAGATTTCGTAAGTATATCGACAATGTTTTCTTCTGTATCTATTTTAACTATATCTACAATTTCCATTTCATAATTATCGTTTACAAAGTGATAATGCGTTTCTATATGTCTCGAGTTCTTAGACATTTTGCCATACTTGGCAATAGCTACAGCGCCCGAATTATCTTCATAGACTTTTATACGTTTCTTTATCTCGACCTTAAACAATTTAAGAGTTGCACGTAAGAGATTTAATTCGGTTATTCCCTCAGACAACGCAACATATTCGGCAAACGTGGATGACTTAGCTACAGATCCCTGTTTGTGTGATCTCCAGAATATTGCATTGTTAAATAATCTTATAACAAGCCCTGATGTAGACTTCCTATCTATAATGTCGCCGGCCCAATCAGCGTCTACGAAGCAGTCCATAATTTCTACATTTTCAGTTTTTGCGTATGTTAACTTTAAGTCTTTAGTTGAGTATAAATATTTCAGTACTCTTGTTGCATAGTTAAAGTGTTCTTTATCATAACAGTTTTGAGATCTGCTTAGGTAATTTACACTGAAGGCGAAATCAGGTCGTGTTCCTGTGCTAATATACAGGGTGTCCCACTAAGGAATGGACAGCGCGATATCTCTTAAAGTATTGTCAATAAAAATATAAAAAAAATAGGGAATTGCATGGTTCGAGGGGGCCCATTTATTAGCGCAAACGAATTTTGTTTTCGATTATTATTTTAAAAGATACGATGGTCAAGTTCGGTTTTTCAAATGGAACTATTTTTTTTGAAGACCTGAGTTGATAGTGCGTTCCAAGACAAATTCAATAAGCTTTAATGTATACACTTTATTTCCACTGGTTTTTAAGATATTGCGCTTGCAAATTTACTGATTTTCACTGCAAGAAACCCCTCTGGAATGGCAAAAACCGGGGGCGGTCTTACTGGCGCCACGGGTGGCACTGCCTGTTGAAATGGATACTTACCTGCCAAAGGTCTACGCCAGAAATTGCAGGCCCAAAGGCTGGACAATTCTTTTCCGTCAGAAATGCTACTTAGGTAGGTACATCTGCGGTATCGAGAAGCGCATCGTTACTTTTATTTCGCACTTGCTTCTACGCTCGGATGGCCGGTTCTTTTGGGAGGGATGCAAGGCGGATTGGTTAGGTTAGGAGGAGTGAAAGTTGCTAGACTAAATTTCAACCATAGGGAGCAGATTGTATCAGAACCAATCCAACTTGGATCCCTCCCAAAAGAACCGGCCATCCGAGCGTAGAAGCAAGTGCGAAATAAAAGTAACGATGCGCTTCTCGATACCGCAGATGTACCTACCTAAGTAGCATTTCTGACGGAAAAGAATTGTCCAGCCTTTGGGCCTGCCATTTCTGGCGTAGACCTTTGGCAGGTAAGTATCCATTTCAACAGGCAGTGCCACCCGTGGCGCCAGTAAGACCGCCCCCGGTTTTTGCCATTCCAGAGGGGTTTCTTGCAGTGAAAATCAGTAAATTTTCAAGCGCAATATCTTAAAAACCAGTGGAAATAAAGTGTATACATTAAAGCTTATTGAATTTGGCTTGGAACGCACTATCAACTCAGGTCTTCAAAAAAAATAGTTCCATTTGAAAAACCGAACTTGACCATCGTATCTTTTAAAATAATAATCAAAAACAAAATTCGTTCGCGCTAATAAATGGGCCCCCTCGAACCATGCAATTCCCTATTTTTTTTTATATTTTTATCGACAATACTTTAAGAGATATCGCGCTGTCCATTCCTTAGTGGGACACCCTGTACAAGAGAGCCCCGATCAAATTTCTATATTTTAAATTCGTACTTAACTCCTCTGTTGGTTTTAATTTTAAGTTTTTCTCCATTGGAGTGTTATATAATTTTGCGTGTTCAATATTATAAATTTTAGCTAAAGACTCTATATATTTGTTTTGGCTTAATGTCATTACATCTTTACTTTGATCGTAATCAATATCTATTCCAATATAATTTTTAACTCTACCCATGTCTTTCATTTTGAACGTTTGTGATAAGTTATATTTAATTTCACAGATCTTATGTTTACTTTTGCTGCAAGTTAACAAGTCATCAACAAAAAGTAGTATATATATTGACTCATTTTTTTTTCATCTTTGGCATAGAGACAATAATCATGATCGCTTTTATGAAAACCTAACTTAAATATATAATCGTTGAAGCAATCATACCATGAACGAGGACTTTCCCTTAAACCACACAATGCCTTACATAGTTTGTAAACCTTACCAGTTCCGTTTTCATAACCGAGCGGTTACTTAACATGGACCTCCGAATTTACATTTCCGTTTAAAAACGCAGTTTCAACATCCATTTGATCTATGTACAAGCTATTTTGACAACAATAGGCTAATAATAATTTTAAAGTTGGCATCTTAGCTACGGGTGAATAAGTATTTTCTATTTCTTCCACTTGCTGGAAGCCTCTCACAACCAGTCTTGCCTTGTAGATATTTTCAGACTTTTTCTTAAACACCCATTTTACGTACAAGATTTGTTTGTTCTCTGGTTTGGGTACTAATTTCCAAGTTTTATTTATCTCTATGCTCTTCATTTCACGGTCCATTGCTTCCTTCCAATGATCAGCTTCTTCGCTCGTTATAGCTTCCTCAAACATATTTGGAACACCTGCATTACAATAGTTTACATAAATATATTGACAACTATACTCAACTGGAGAGCGAGTAGGAGGTTTCCTTTCTCTTGTTGATCTTCTCAAATCTATTTCTTTGGCTCTGTATCCTGTTCATCTTCTAATTTTTCATTTACTTCTTCTGAGTTACTTTCAGTATCTGATTTATACTGGCTTTCATTTTTTTCCTTTTCTTCGAAACCAATGCATTTTACATCTTTTTCAGTTATATCAACATACCTTGCTACTACTATTTTGTTATTTATTAAGACTCTGTACCCAACATCTGTGTAGCCAAGCAAGACGCCCAATTCAGCCTTTTTTGTCCCACTTCGATTTCCTTTTTGCCTCAGGAACTCGAACAAATACCCTGCTTCCATATAAGCGTAAGTTTTTAACACATGCCTTTTCGCAGAAGAATATCTCAAAAGGTGTCCTTTTTTCTATCGTGTTTGCTAGTGTTCTGTTTTTGAGATAAGCAGCTGCCTTAACAATTTCTGGCCAAAAACTTCTCTTGACTTTAGCTTCTGCTAGAAGACACCTTGCCATATCCATGATTGATCTGTTATATCTCTCAGCAGTACCGTTCAATTCATGTACATATGTAGGACAAACATTTATATGTATTCCCTTTTTTCGTGCAACGCGATAAATATTAGCATTTAAATACTCTGTACCATTGTCGCATTTTAGTTTTTTTATCGTTTTTTTCAGTTAGATTTTGCACTTCAATTACATATTAAACAAGGCAGTTATAGACTTGATCTTTTGATTTAATACAATACACTTTGTGACGAAGTCACGTCACGAGCCATGCGAACGCCCGGCACCGAAGCCGGGGGGGGGTTAGTTCGCGTCGCGACCGCTAGGCGGCCGCGGGCCCAATACCGATCTCGCGGGCGAAGATGTACGGCCTCACGATATAAAGGCCGCGGCGAGCGGAATCAGGAGCTCTTGTGCCTGTCGCTATACGGCTTCAAGCAATACAAGACGCTCGCTTTTTGAACTCCTTGAGGTGTGTCAGGGGTTGGCCATGCCACCATTGTGCCGTAACCAGCCTCCGTCCGAAATCGGCCGAGATTTATCTTGCGCTTCACGTACGTCAGAGAGGTGTCTCTGTGCCTATTAGGCCGAAGCCCTACTGCACTCTGAAACTTCATTGTACGACTCGGAAACGAACGCGCCTCTTAAGGCCATTCCGAGGAGAACGTTCCACAAATCCGCATCCTAGTTCCTATTGACTCGCCGCCAAAGTCGCCGCCGCCGCGAAACGACGCGTCCGCCGAAACAAGAGACCCGTAGATCCGCCATCGCCGGAAACAATTGCAAACAGAATAAACGACAGGCTTAATGTAACATTAAACACGCTCCAATAAAGAACTTGTTACCCAGTGGTTACTTATTCGCTGAACCCGGCCATACCGACTGTGTCGGCACCAAATCCCTTCCCCGTCCCACCGGTAATCGACACACGCAACCGACGGTCGATTACAACTTTAGCTAATTTACTGTAATCATCAATAAATGAAATAAAGTATTTTTCAACACAGTTACAAATAGTCGCATGAGATCCATTCAAATCTGTGTGTACAATTTCCATTATATCTCGTGCTTTTCTTCTGTTATTTTCAAATGGTAAATTGTTCATTTTATTTTCAACGCAAATTTTGCACTTCATGTATTCAGATTCTAGTTTCTTTGGTGCAGCGTCTAGTAATTCGGTTGTGCATAAGATAGTCAAATAATTAAAATTTATATGACCAAGTGTATGATGCCATTTTTCTTTCAGTGTTAGTTTTTGTTCATTGTTTTTACTTAATACGTTTGCATGGACACTTTTATTTTTCTTAATAGCAAAACTAGTCATTTTAATAAGTCTATTTTCCTTTTTTGAAATAGCTATTAATTTATTATTCTTATCATAGATCTTTGAAATATGTCCCGTTGAGACAATTTTATTTTTATCAGTCACTCTTGAATAACTAATCAGGTTTGCTTCCATTTCTTTCACAAAAAATACATTTTGTATAGTTTCTTTTGATTTTCTATCGTGCACTGGAAATAAAGTAGTTATTTGACCATTTTTTGAGGCTTTGAGTGTACGACCATCTTCCAATTTCGCACTAGCAGGTAGGTTTAGATTTATAAATGTGTCAAAATATATATCATTATTTATAATGTGGTCTGTACAACCACTATCAAGTAACTAATTTATCTGATTATTACCTGCCACGTGTGCTTCTTTTGTTTCTGCCATATTTACTAAGGTATAAAAGCAGCTTCCCTGTGCATTGCTTTGTTATTCTTCATAATTAGTTTTGTAGCCTCCACGATAGTTTCCTCTACTGCTTTGATAATTTCCACGATTTCCTTGACAAATTCCACGATAGCTTCGACTTTGTTCACGTTCTTGATGGCCTCTAAAACTATTTACGTTTGTATGACGACAGTTCCTCCGGAAGTGGCCGATTTTTCCGCAGTTAAAACAGGTTTGCTTTTTACCGACCGATGACGTCGACTCGGCTGCGAATACGTTTGACTTAGTAATGGTCTCATCGCTTGTTTCTATTTCATTTTTTTCTTCTATCGATTTCATTTTTATTTTGCTTTTTACATACTCCACTGTTCTGTGAGTTTCCGGTAGGACATCAGTGAGATCACCAATATGACTGAATGTTTTTGGTAAAGCTTTGAGCATGTAATTTAGCTTTTCATGTTCTGTAATTTTTGCACCAACACTTTTGAGTTCATTTACAGCCTTCTCAAACTCATAAAAAAATGTCGTTACCTCTGTATAATTTTTCAATTTTATACCTTCAAGATTGTTTCTACACACAATTTGTAACGCTGTAGATTCTTTTAGATACATTTTATCGAATTTATTTATTATTTCGTACGCTGTTTCAAACTCACTTACATATTCCAATTGCTTATTGGTTATTGCACTATATATATATAATTTGTTGCTTTTATATCCTTCTCTTCCCATTCCTCTTTTTTATCAGTTGCCGACTTTTCTCTTTCAACCACTGTAACACATTTTTTATACTGTAGGAACTTTAGAATACGCTTTTTCCAGTTACTATAATCCGATCCATCGAATATTGGAATCCTTATATCGTCACACCTCATATTTGCCATTTTTAGAATCTTAAGCACACGTGACAAATCTAACCTTCTCGGTACAATGTCTTTGCTTTGCTTTCAGCAAACCAGGCTCTGCTACCATGTAAAACTTAATATGTTTAGGTTTGAAACAGACTTTATCTCACTTACATAGAAAAGGTATATATTTATTATAATGAGTATATGATATAATAAAGAGAAACAAAAATAAGGAACTCTATTTCTGACGGCCACGTGCACGATCGTGTCTTAACCGTACTGCCTACTTGGTCACTTATCCTACGCCAGGTGTCGCTACATTCATAATACAAATGTATATCTTAACAGATGGTCATCGAAATCGACGAGGGCCCAGTTCATCGGCTAGTTTACCGTGCAATCCCGTTGTGCACTAAATAAAATGTCTGTTGCTATCTTCTGTGTACTATCTCGTGTTTGAAACCGTGCCGTGCGCTATCCTGATGTGCATGTTAGCGTTACCAAATTTAAGCGTGAGGTTGAGGGCGGATGGCCCCACGCTGTCTTGTCTTCAAGGATTTTATGGCAGGGACTTAGCCTGCGTGCGGTCTCGATAAATGGTACGCGAGACTAAACAGACCTGGCGACGGGCGATGGCTGATGACCTCGTTGGGTCTCCTAGCTTTCGGGTGTCGAAAGTTTGGTTATATTGAATGAGATAGAGAATGTGGGAATGGCAAGCGGCCCCACACCGTATTGCTAAAGAATAGGGACTCTGTTCCTGGACGATCTGGCCACGGAGTGGGGAAGGCTTAGCCTTTTGGTAAGAGAACTGTGATGAACCCCATGGCACTTACCCCAGAACTGTCCTGAAGCGCGCATCTTTAGTTTCTTTTCCACCCGTGTAGGTTGATTTGCTAATATGCACTAAAAAAAATTTGCGTAAAACTGCATGTGTTCTAAATTGTATGTGCAGTATCTTCTGTGTACTATTCTGATGTGCGCTAAATTGCATGTGTAATATCGTACTGTGTAGTTTTGATATGGAGCCTTTCCCTCGGACCGCTGTCCCCTCTACCTCTACTCACTGCTGTTCACTCTCCAGTTTGTTTTAGAGCTCAATGGTCGTAGGTGGTCAGTAAAGATTGGGGAATTTTTTTCCCCTTCTCCAGTTATATGTACATCTGCTTCCGGAAGCTTAGAATATGGCTAAATCCTGGTTCGTTAATGCCTGCTCTGATAAACGTGATTGGTGATACCAGATGAATATTGATTTTTTCTAGCTCTTCTTGGATGATTTCTTGGGGAATTATGGGAAACACGTCAGATAGTATTATCCGTTTTGGTTTTTATATGAGAGGACTGATTTCTAATGCATGCGTTTCAATGCTTACTTTGGTGTGATTTTCGGCACGCTTATCCGCTATCTCTTTGCTGCTTAAGTATAGACAGACTCGGCCTTGAGACATCCGCGAGGCAAATCTGATGTTGCTGGGGTCGATTAGTCTTGCAGTCGCAGCGTATATTCGTATATTGTAATTCCTTCGTCTGTATCTAGAATTATAGCCTGGTCCTTAGTTGGAAACAGTACTTTTTGAACCACCTGTGCATAGGAGACCGAAAGTGCGGTTTTCTATCTTGCTGGATCCATGATTTGCGTTTTTTGACGAATATACGATGCGGGAGCTCTTCTAGTCAAAGACTCCGTCGCCACCGCGAGGCACGGAAAGTTTTATTACCCCCCCCCCCCCCCAGACGGGTTCAGTAATATTTATCCCACGTGTTGCACTAAATCGCGCGAAGACACTGTGCACTGCTACAATAACCACTCAAAACACACACTCGTAAGCACATCTTGCTTCGACAATGATTCGAACCAGATCCTCTGCTTTAATTCTCAGACAGTCTGTGTTAAATGTACTATAATTAATGTATAATTTTGTGATTTCATTTTCTTTCAGAATCTTCTGATAATGAAATACGTTTCACAAAGGAAGAATCGCGTAGGATACCGATAGTGATGACGACATCGACGAGAGCTCAGATGATGATTAATTTCTTATAATTAGTAACAATAACTATTAATTATTGTTCGTGAATATTTAATTTAATAAACGCGTTGGGGATACGCGTAAGAAATACACTTACAAAGGACAATGTTAAGTCCTAAAGGGGATTACTGACCTACGAGCGTGCAGCGATTGCTATACATCATTGGAAATATCTCGTCAAGACAAATCGATTGATACCATTTTTAACGTCGAAATCAGATGGGATCATCTCGACAAATGACCTCAAATTTCGAGAATTTGCGGTTTTGAATAGATGAAATCGATCGTAAAATCCCAACTGGCCCGAGGAACCTAGCGTAAGAACCTGAAGAAAAACCGAGGGATGTAAGTGATACTCTAGCACAGGCCCGCCCAATCTTTGCAACTGCGGGTGGTTGCGAGCGAAGGCAAGAGCTACGGTTGTGCCCCACCATGGGGACCTTTCGCTCTTGAGGAGCGCGAAGTGCCTGGCTTGGTGCCTTCAAGAGCGAAGAGCACCTCGCAGTTGCTCGTGCGAGGAAATCCTTGGACAGGCCTGCTCTAACAGTTCAAGGTGGCAAATATTCCTCATGACCTTCATTTCACTGATCCGTTGGCGATTTCGTACTGGGTATTAGGAAAGAGGCCCAAGCGACAAGTGCAGGCCCAACACGGCCCTGAAATGAAGATCATGAAGCAAATTTGGCGCCCCAAACTGTTAGAGTATCGCTTACATTCTTCAGTTTTTCCTCAGGTGCCTACCCAAGGCCCCTCGGGCCAGTTGAGAGTTTACTACAAGTTTTTTTTGTGTAACATCTCGAACTTTGAGGCCATTTTTCGAGGTGATCCCATATAATTTCTGTAGACAGGTTATAATTTGCGTCCGAGGATTAGTCCGGCGATTAATTACGCGATGGCGTCACGGAGCTACCTTTTGTGTTCGGTTTACAAGTCTAGGTTGATCGCTGTTATATGATAACCGAGCGTCGCGATTCTTATCTTTCTTCTCGATTTTTGCGACGCCGAGCAAATATCGTTATGTTACATTCCTTTACAGTAAACGCCCGTTATGAGTCCGTTTTTTCCGCCCGTTGAGAGTCCGGCAACTATCCCCACCATTTCTTGGAAGCCTGCGGACGAGACTGAGAGAACCGGACAACGAGCGAGACGACACGAAAGCGTCGACACGAAGTTGCCGTCGGGTACGAAAGAGAGAAACCATGATACTTTGTCCCGCTCCGTCTTTCAGCTCAAGCTCGGGCTTGACCCGCGTGCGAGCCCCTACAATGCATCGGCGCTTTCCGTATTTATAATACATATTGTAATTCGTTTCGCGACAGCCGAGTGTAACAAATAATAACAATAATAATAATAAAAAAATAATATAATAATAATAATAATAATAATAATAATAATAATAATAATAATAATAATAATAATAATATTAAAGTATAGTATAGTAGTGTGATAATAATTCTGTATTAATCAGTATTTACAATATTTACAGTATTTACAGTATTCCATCATGCCTTTGCCGTTGGACCTGGAACGAAACGATAAAAAGTTTAAAAGCAACACAGACCGTCATACATACTTAAAAAATATACCTTACCGTGTTTCCATCGATGAAGTTACGGGTCTTCCCTGAAAAAATGTTCCTTTACATTTTTTAGAGAACGTTGAACGTATCGTGGCGCCTCTTTGCACTCCCTGTTCAATAATTTCAGAGCTTTTAATATTTTCCGTGCCCGGGTGTCTTCTTCGTCTTTTTCTTCTAATTTTGTTTCGGCTTCTTCTTCTGTTTCGGCTTCTCCTCCGTTTTCCTCTTCACGGCTTTTCACTATGTCTTGTCCTGCTTCGCTTTCCTCTTCTCCATCGTTTTCTTCGTCACCGGCTTCTGCTCCATCAGAGCTCCTTAAATATTCTGCAACACTGTTTTCACTAAGTTCTTCCCCAGTAATCGCGGCTATCATTTCTGCCAACTGGGGTTCTGGTGGATCCGTTGAGTCTTCCTCCTCTGACACCGGCTTTCTTCATTAGATTATTCCATGACTTTCTAATATTGGAGGCGGTTATCCGTCTCCATCCTTTATCCAAGATGTGATTACAATCTTGAAGATTGTATATTTTATAAAATTCTTCTATGTTTCCACGACTGTTTACTACTAGTGTCAACATTCTGTGACGGAATACCTTTTTCATATTTGAGATCACTCCCTGAGCCATGGGTTGAATAATGGAGGTAGTATTTGGGGGCAAGAACACAATTCGAAATTGTTCATCCTCCACAAATATCCCTGGTGTCAAATTGTGCCCTGCACAATTATCCAGTAAAAGAATTACTTTTCCGGTCGTCTGACTCTCCAGTTGGTATTTTCTCACGGCTGGCTTGAAATGATTTTGGAACCAATCCGTGAAGACTGTTTGGTCCATCCAAGTATTTTTCTGTCTTTTGTACACTACTGGCAGCGTATTCATAATATTTTTTAGCAGCGTTGGTTTCTTGAACTTATGTATGAACACGGGCGTCAGTTTGTGGATTCCTGTCATATTGACGCAGAAGCCCACACTCACTCGACCCTTCTTCGTTTCGGTACCACTAAGTTGTTTTTCCTTATTATGTATTAAAGTTTTCGACGGAAGAGCTTTCCGCGTAAGACCACTTTCGTCCATATTGTAAATATTGCTTATTTGACGAGTGATATCCAATATGAATTTTTCTGCAGCTGCTGCATCCGCACTTCCTTTCTCTCCGTGAAGTTTGGCCAAGTGTTTTACGTATCAGTTTTTAAATCTCTGCTAACAGCCTTCACTGGCCTTAAAAGTTGATTGGCCATGCATATCCATTATTAAGTCCAGGGCCTTGTGGCGCAATATTAAATTGGATACTGGGTCTCCCAGCGCCTTTCATTCCCCAAACCACAGGAATAGTAGGTACTCCAAATCTTCATACGTTGCCTTCCGTATCTTTTTGTATCTTAATATGTAACGTCCTCCCTCCGCAGTTTGATTTACTTTGGTCTTATTTTTACGAATACGCCGCACGGTGGCAGGATTAATTTGATACTCAGACGCTATTGCCTGAACTGGTATCTGATTGTCCAACTTCTGCAAGATTTCCAATTTCTACCCCACTGAAAGTGCTGTATTTATCCTCTTGGTTGCCATGATTAACGTTACTTGCACGGCTTGAACTTCTTCACTATGTAGTAAAAACTCGAAATGAGACTGCGGTTCCGTCTTACGGGACAAAAGAAGGCTCAGAGCGAGGTGGAAATTCCACGATCTTTTATTACCAGGCTATTGATTATTTTCGAAACGTTTTAGAGAACATTTACCTGTCAACTGTCTAATTGGGGGCAATCGACATCGTGCCATTTGCAGGACAATACGGTCATAAACCGCGATCCTCTCGAGCTAAATTTGTTAGCCAGATATGTACATATCGTTAGTACACAATAAGAATAAAAACGTTAGTGGTACAAAAATTAAGAAAGATCCAGTGAAGAAGAAGATGATAAAAGGAATGAAGAAGACATCCGGACGCGGAAAATATCAAGAGCTCTGAGAGTATTGAAAAGGGAGTGCAAAGAGACAGCGCGACATGTCTAACGATCTATAAAAAATGTCATCGGTGGAAACACGGTAAGGTATATTTTTTAGATATGTATGACGGTCTGAGTTGCTTTTAAACTTTTTATCGTTTTGTTCCAGGTCCAACGGCGAAGGCATGATGGAATACTGTAAATACTGTAAAATACTGTATATATTCTAAATACTGATTAATACAGAATTATTATCACACTACTATACTATACTTTATCATTATCATTATTATAATTATAATTATAATTATCTTTGTCGTTCTCGTTCTCGTTCTCGTTCTCGTTCTCGTTCTCGTTCTCGTTATTGTTATTATTTGTCACACTCGGCTGTCGCGAAACGAATTACAATATGTATGATAAATTCCAAAAGCGCCGATGCATTGTAGGGGCCCGCAAGCGGGTCGAACCCAAGCTCGAGCTGAAAGACGGAGCGAGACAAAGTATCATGCTTTCTCTCTTTCGTACCCGACGGCAACTTCGTGTCGACGCTTTAGTGTCGTCTCGCCCGTTGTCCGGTTCTCTCACTCGCGCGACTGGCCGCGCAGAACCATGTCCGCAAGCCACTATGAGTCTGCCGCCAGCCCCGTTCGACGGACTCATAACGGGCGTTTACTGTATATCAATTACGTTTCGTTTAATTTCTTTGCCAATTAGTTGCTACAATTATTTCTACCTCAATTTCTTTGCCCCGACATTATTTTACGTTTCAATAAAACATTTCCTTATATTTAAATACTGTGTTAACAATTTCGAAGTTAAAAATGGTATCAATCGATTTGTCTTCACGAGATGTTTCCAATGGTCTACAGCAATCTCTGCCTGCTCGTAGGTCAGAAATCCCCTTTGGAACTTAACATTGTTCTCTATATTTCATTCGCAATACTAGTGTAAGAAATACGTTTTGAAAAATCTTAGAAATACGACTCCACCCAGTTTGTCACGAAACGGATTGGGTTGAGTTGAATTTCTGAGATTATGCGGAACGTATTTCTTACACTAGTATTGCGGAAGAAATATAGACTTTGTAAAGCGTATTTCTTACCCGTATTTTTTACTAATGCAATATAATTTATGATTTATGCATCTTTATTTATAAATGCCCCAAAATTCCAAAGGGAATTACTTTTATTCGCAATTTTGTTGTAAAAAAATAAGTTCATAATCAGCGACCGTAGAAACTCCAGAGTACCGACTTTCTTGCAGACTCAATAATTTTTTAATATGCATGTCCGCCATATTAGATTTGACATTTTCTTTTTAAAATATTTAAGTTCAGATTCGTAATAAACCCACAAACCTCGGAATACCGATTTCTTACTAAATTCAAATACTGTTTTAGGTTTTGCCCAACTTTTGGCTATTTGGGACCACCGTGCACTGCCACTGCACATACCCTGGCTGACTGGCTCGCACAGACCACTGTCGCGGAATTGCTGTACTTCAAGCGTTCCTGACCCAAATTGTTTAACATTAATAACCAAAAATCGAAGCGGCCACCACAGTTTCGTTACTCTTAATTTTCGTCTTAATTTGTCATATAGAAACACTCATTTAGACTTTTATCACTTATTTTCTATTATTTGTTACCGAACATACTGCATGCAATTTAATTTACATAAAACATTTCTTTGATAAGATTTCTTATATATTTTCCATCATTTTGAAATTAGTATTTGAGGGCAAAGTTTTGAGTGACGTTATTATCATAAAACTGAGATTAGCATGAAGTCAAAGAAATATATAGCTCATAATTATTCTTGATCTAGTATGTAAAGAAAAAATGAATATTTACCTGTATTACCGCTGTTTTGTAAACTGCAAGACTTCCGAAGATGTTCAGAGACTTCCGTTACTATTAGACTAACGTCAGATGATGAATTGCAGGAATCCAATTGCGTTGAGTTTTTGCGGGATGTTGGCGCAATTTTTATAGATTGCGGTTGCCGAACTAAGTTGTTGTCGTTTTCTTCTTGTTGACTTTCAACCGATAGCGTTGTTCCAAATAACGCCAGGTGTTGAGACCCCGTGGAATCCAGGGCGTGTTCTATACTGGGGCCTGAAGGCACGTCCCACGGACAAACGTCATCCATAGGGCGAACCATTGTTTCCGACGTGCCAACATCCCTGACAACATGAACTTTATTATATGATTTAAATTTTACTTTATTCTTTCGACAACGTTCGACGATGTCTTTTGATTAAATGTGTCCGTACACCATGTACATTAGGCCGTCCCGAAAAAATGAAAATGATTGTCGCGTTAGACCCTAGTGCAGGAAAGTTGTGTCTTGGGATCAATAACAACTGTGCAAAATGTCAGCCCTATGAATTAATATCTTCTGTTCCGGCAAGAGACTTAAAATATAGAAATTTGAGTAAAAAGTATAAAAATGATTTTGCAGCCCTCCTCCCCCCCCCCCCCCCCATCGGGCAACAGAGTGAGTCAGAACTCATTGCGTAAAGGTGGCTGCTTGTGGAGTTCCTCCTTTTCCCATTCCAACCACCCTACTTTGTGGACTAGAAGGCGAAATTTGATAAAAATGTCCTGACTGCGGAAGGAGACTGGAAGTCGGGTTTATAGACTTGATGAAGTGGAAACATGAAACTTTGTACTCAAAGGCGGGCACATGTGTCGACTCCAATCACTTTGCTGGATGCCTCTGTTACTAGCTCTATACGCTCCACAGCCTGAGTGCCTTGAAGTCCCAGGATTTGGAGATCCCTTCCTCCTCCAGCATTTTTTTTTCAGGGAGATGGTTTCAACCAAGTCCAATATACGTAGTGAAGTTATTGGACTTACGTCCCAATTGATCAAGTCAGTATAATTGGTAGCATCAAAATTTAACGAAAGTGGAGAACATTTTCGGATTTCTACCGACTTTAGTTCCCACGTGCTGTCAGCACGATACGCACAGCAAGTTCTCTGATGTTGTCTCTGTCATCAGTTAACATAGTCAAATATATTACATTATATTATGTCATGTCATGTCATGTCATGTCATATCATGTCATGTCATGTTATGTTATATTATATTATAATATTATATTAATGCGAGCATCAGGTATCGGCCCGTGCATGGCCTGCTGGTACTCGTAGCTGAAGAGAGACGAAGGTCGGCTCCCTGGAAGGACGATCGGCATATCGACCAGAGTGTCTGTTTTGTATGCAGGGGTTTAGCTTGTACCATTGCAAACCTATAGCTGCTACTGAAATATAGTTGTACAGTGTGTACGCTCGTGTATTATTCTCTCTTTTGCGCCGGGGTGGCCAACGACGAAACACCCCGGCGCAACATTATATTATATTATACAATCCTCACGTTACTTAGCCAAGAAATACAGATCAGTCATTGATAAGATACTTTCAACTGACACATACTTCGCCTTATCAGAAAACGTCATTTTGGCTATGGTAACTGATGACAGAGACAACTGTCCATGACAGACATCAGAGAACATGGTGTGCGTAGAGTGCTGGCAACAAGCTCGTAAAGCTTGTAACAGAGGCATCCAGCAAAATAATTGGAGCCGATGCAAGGGATGGCTTCATTCGAATCACCCTTGAGTCGCGCAGTCATATGCCAGCCTTTGTGTACAAATCTCATGTTTCGAATTCATCAAGTCTATAAACCCGACTTCGAGTATCCTTTCGCGATTCGGACATTTTTATCAAATTTCGCCTTCTAATCCATAAGGTAAGGTGGTTGGGATGAGATAGGGAGGATGGGTGGAAGGAGGGCTGCAAGATCATTTTTATAGTTTTTACTCAAATTTCGAAATTTCATAGCTCTTGCCGGCACAGAAGATATTAACTCACAAGGCTGAACTTTCGCACTGTTGTTAATGATCCCAAAATACAACTTACCTGCACTAAGGCCTAACACAACAATCATTTTCATTTTTTTTTCGGGACGGCCTAATGTACATACATAGTCATACTACGTAATGGTCAAAACTGAAAATACGTTTTGTAAAATTACATTTAGAACATGGGGACGCTGTAACTATTATCCCCATAAAAACTTGAAAAAAGTAAAAAAAATACGCCTGGTACATGGAAAATTCGGGGGTGGAAAAGAGTATTATCAAATAAATCACAAAAAAATAGAAGAAAATAATAATTATAATATAAAAAAAAGATGTGAAATAAAAATGAGCTGCAAGTATATAAAGGTGATTTCCAGCAGCGTGCAAAGGCGACACTGTGTAACACAATGTAAGATTCGGTGCTTTCCAACTGCACTTCAGATGACACAACTACATATACACAGTTAAAATGCTGTGTCCATTCCATTACTCATACCGTGGAAATTTTAATAATGTGATGAAAAAATGTGTGACGTAGCGTCACGAAGCGAGCAGAGCCGAGCCGAGCCGAGGCGCGACGCTCCGCGGCGACGCCCCTCCATCCTGTGAGCCGCGCCACTGGTAATTAATACGCGCCGCGCCAATAGATCGCGTCCGTTTCTCGCAGGTAAAATTCCCCGCGGAATAGGATATAACCCGCGGCGGCCGTAGAGAGGGACCGAGAGTGGGAATTAAGGAACCCACTCACCGCACCGAGCGAACGACTGGATAGTGCCTGGATTCGACCGTTGTGAGCGCCAAGCGGCGTGCTTCCTTAGTATCCGATACTAGTTACCGTGGAGGGACTCGGCAGTGTCCGGACTCCTGGAAATATTCCATCTTTCACGTGTTACCATAGAGGCGGCTGGACATTGCCCGGGCCTCGGCCGATAGTAATTTCCGTGCCGATCGCATCGGTGTGCCGCCCCGTGATACGTACGCGTGCAAACGCTCCTTAGCATAAAGACTGTAAATAGTAGACTAAACGTTGTACATAACAAAGATCGAACAAGGCAACGAAAGGGGACTCGTTTAATAGTACCCTGTGCTCGACTAAGTTACCGGACGAGTCAGTCTCCCCGATCGCGAGGGACGCCCACGAAGATAGCCGTCACAAATGTAACATCTAGACATTTGTCTAGATGTCCGCGGCCTGAAAGTCAAATACTTGGCTTGGCCAGGCCATCTCAGATCATCAACACCCATACCTTCTCTCTCGCAGGCTTTCAGATAATTTGTCAAATTAAAACTCTGACAATATAAGTACATTTTCATTATATTGCGTTTTAAAACAATTCTAAGATCATTCATTGACACCGATACCTTGCCTTTCACAGGCGAATAGCTAATTTATCAATTTAAATGAAACTTTGACACATTGGGTACACTTTCATTAGTTTGCGGTTTTTCTTTCGATAAATCTTATTCACCGACACCTTGACCTTGCCTGGCCACGCCAAGTATTTCACTTTCAGGTTGCGGACATTTAGGCAAATGTCTACAGGGTGTCCCACCGAAGACTGGACAGAGCGATATCTCTTAAAGTATTGGAGATAAAATTTTTTTAAAAAATATGCAATTGAATGGTTCGAGAGGGCCAATTTATTAGCCGAGATGATTTTTTTTATTATTATTTTAAAAGATACGATGGTCAAGTTCGGTTTTTCAAATGAAACTATTTTTTGTTTGAACACCTGAGTTGATAGTGCGTTCAAAGACAAATTCAATAAGCTTTAATGTATACACTTTATTTCCACTGGTTTTTAAGATATTGCGCTTGCAAAATTACTGATTTTCACTGGAAGAAAACCCTCTGGAATAGCAAGGACCGGGGTCGGTCTTACTGGCGCCACGGGTGGCATTGCCTGTTGAAACTGATACCTACCTGCCAAAGGTCTACGCAGGCCCAAAAGCTGGACAATTCTTTTCCGTCAGAAATGATACTTAGGTAGGTACATCTGCACTATCGAGAAGAGACCCGTTACTTTTATTTCGCATTTACATCTCTCGGATGGCCGGTTCTTTTGGGAGGAATGTAAGTTGGATTGGTTAGGTTAGGAGGAGTGAAAGTTACTAGAATAAATTTCAACCATAGGGAGCAGATTGTGTCAGAACCAATCGGATTTGCATCCCTCACAAACGGCTGCTCTCTTGAAGAGGCCCGATGAGGAATACGATTTACTTTAATTACAGTACATGTGTGTTTTGTAATAAAGTGTTTCTATCGTCTCCGGAATTCAACAACTGGCATCCAGACATCTACGCTCCTACAATCCACCGGCAATACTCCTCGTGGAGAGACACAGGAAGAAAGGGGATATAAACACGAGCTTCGATATCAAAACAAAAGCATGCGTTGTCGTATTCCGTGCGAGAGAAGGTGGGCATTGGGGAGGAGGTACTGTTGCAAAGAGGGCCTCTTCAAGAGAGCAGCCGTTTGTGAGGGATGCAAATCCGATTGGTTCTGATACAATCTGCACCTTATGGTTAAAATTTAGTCTAGTAACTTTCACTCCTCCTAACCTAACCAATCCAACTTACATCCCTCCCAAAAGAACCGGCCATCCAAGCGTAGATGCAAGTGCGAAATAAAAGTAACGGTGCGCTTCTGGATACCGCAGATGTACCTACCTAAGTAGCATTTCTGACGGAAAAGAATTGTCCAGCCTTTGGGCCTGCCATTTCTGCCGTAGACCTTTGGCAGGTAAGTATCCATTTCAACAGGCAGTGCCACCCGTGGCGCCAGTAAGACCGCCCCCGGTTTTTGCCATTCCAGAGGGGTTTCTTGCAGTGAAAATCAGTAAATTTGCAAGCGCAATATCTTAAAAACTAGTGGAAATAAAGTGTATACATTAAAGCTTATTCAATTTGTCTTGGAACGCACTATCAACTCAGGTGTTAAAAAAAAAAACAGTTCCATTTGAAAAACCGACCATCGTATCTTTTAAAATAATAATAATAAAAAAAATCGTCTCGGCTAATAAATTGGCCCTGTCGAAACATTCAATTATATATTTTTTAAAATTTTTTATCTCCAATACTTTAGGAGATATCGCGCTGTCCAGTCTTAGGTGGGACACCCTGTAGATGTTACATTTTATCTTCACATTATTAAAATATCCGTGATTATTACAAAGCACCTATATGTACTTGCAGCTCATTTTTATTTCACAACATTTTTAATATTGTAATTATTATTATCTTCTATTTTGTGTGATTTATTTGATAATACACTTTTCCGTCCTCGAATTTTTCAAGTACTTGGCGATTTTTTTTTTACTTTTTTCAAGTTTTTCACGGGGATCTTACTTTTTTTACAAAGATAATTTGCATAGAGAATGACTTCAGATAATTTTTAATATAATAAATTAAAAGGGTTCATCATCAGCAGCCATGAGCAGTCTTATCACGGGACAGAATTAAGGATAAATTCTACAAAAGTTTAAGAGCTACGAAAGAAATCATGTGCACCGCATTGCCGATCTATATGTATTATATTTATAGTACTTTGGGTACAGTACATGGTGCGCGAAGCAGCTTATGGCGCTGAAAGCAGCCTTTGGCCGCGTTGAACGTATTTAACATTGAACTGTAATAACAACCACAATTAACGTCTTTCGAAGAAAAATATGTATACATTTTTAGCATTTCGTGGCCAAGCTTGTTTTTCTACTCGTAAATCAACAGCGGATACCCACGTTGTGCCCTTACCCCTTATCATACTCGTGTAATGACCATCGGCAATACTTTCACCGTGGTGGAAAATCGCTGCTTTAAGTTTATAACAGTGATCCTCATTTGTATTTTAGTAGTAGGTATTGCTTTGATGTAGCAATTTTCCACTTTCCTTTTTCCACTACTATTGTGATCGAACAAAAGTAATTTTCAATAAGAATTTGTTCGGAAGCAATTATACTGACTTTCATTATTATGATTGAATTTAAACTATCACAATTATTGCCAGGATCTTTCAGATTTTTCCATCCTGTGAAATTGTGTTTTATTATATCTTGAAATTCAAATGATTTTTTTAACATCTTGGGCAGTGCAAAATGTACCACACAATTTGTACTGATAATTGTACTTGTGTAATTACACGATAAACATCTTAATACTGTTGTTATGTCGTGTTGTACTGCATTCTTAATAAGAATCTCATGATCAAAAGGGAGGTAATAAATTCAGCTGCATCATTATACCATCTTTATTTAGCTGGCAATAATTTATTCCGCCATATTTTAGTTACAACTTAACATAGAACTTATAGAAATAGAGTGGCCCTTCGCTATAGTAAGTGTAGAGACTACAAAATGTGTCCGAAGAAAGTGAGAGCGTATGGCAGAATGTCTTGTTCCAAGAAATTTAAATGCTAATGGTAATTCAGCGAAAATGAACGAAGAGATCCAATATTTTTAACGCACAATTTATTGGTGTTGAAATAAAATTAATTTATTATGTTTATTGGTGAATTAAAATATTGTTAATGGGAAACTAATAAAATTAATGAATAGCGTGGCAACTACTGTGGATTTTATAGTATTACGAATGTCTTTCACAAAGGATTGAAAAGAATCAAGGGAAATGTGTGTTCAGCGTACTTTCTTCACTAATGTGACTTACTCTACATTGCAACCAATCGACTATAATTTCCTTAATTCTTAATTCTATGTCTTTTGACAAATTTTGTCGCTTTACCTTATTTCACAAATTTCCAGAAACTTGTGCGAAAGAAGATGCTTCTCTGTCTATCTAACCTTCTCTGGACAACCTCCAAGTCTGTGTATCCCCTTCGTTCCTATCCAAGCCTGTGCGTCCCTTTCATTTCTATCCAAACCTGTGCATCCCCTTCATTTATATGCAAGCCTGCGCGTCCCCTTCATTTCCATCCAAGCCTGTGCGCCCCCTTCATTGCTATCCAAGCCTGTGCGTCCCCTTCATTTCTATAAGCTTTACATAAAAACTCTAAATTAAAAATAGTTTGCTGGTATCAAAACAATGGTACAAATTTCGAGAAACTTGTGCGAAAGATACTTCCCTGTCGCACCTTCTCTGAACAACTTCCAAGTATGTGACTCTACATAAAAAGTCTATTAAAAATTTTTGGCAACTTACCTTTTTAATGGAGACAATAATTCAGTGTCTTACGTGGTGTAAAAATTGGTGACATTTCAAATTATTTGACACTTGGCAGGTTATTATTGATTGACACTTGGCAGGTTATAATTCAATAGTGTAGGTCAGCTTGAGAATTATGTGAATGCGGCGGCCGATTTTCAGAGGCAACGCCTCCTTTCTTCCGCCGCCCGTCTTGGCTACCGCGGTGGCCAAGGTGCGTGGAGCGCCTCAGGCCCGTACCATATGAACCGCGCGTGGCGCATTGGGGCGACATTGTATCAATACGTTTCCACATCGTTCCAGACGGAGGGCGTGAGACGCTCCAAGCACCTAGGCCGCCGCGGGGGTCAAGACGCGCGGCGGAAGAAAAGAGGCGTTGCCTCTGAAAATCGGCCGCCGCGTTCACTTAATTCCCAAGCCTGGTATAGGTATATATAATGACGGACGATGATCCCTGCCGAATGATCCCGAGAGTCGACGTACGAAACATGTGTTAGTTTCTTTTGGCTAAAGGCGTGCATCTAACGCGTATACGTATTATGTCGACAAAATTTAGTTGAAGGAGAGTCTGAAAAAAAAATCTTACCATTTTCGTATGAGACATGATATGATATTACGATATCTCTATCATACGTGGACCAATTTTATTGAATTTTGTCTTATTCGAAAGCTTATATGCGATTTACACAGAAAAATGCCTTTAAAATTAGAAAATATTGCAGGCGTGATGATATATTAATGAAATAAGTTTCAGGTAAGGTTGTAATAGCCGGTTTACGTGTAAAAGATACGCGGCAGCGACAGTCGACATATACAGGGTGTCGAAACATGTACTTGGCGTCGAGACGCTACCGCAATCTTGATTTGGATTCATTCACTCATTGTCAAATTCGAATAAAAAAAAAATATGCGATTTGCGAAAGGACGTGTCTTTTGACTAAAAATAGGCGGATAAAATTAGATTTAATACAGTTGCTTGAAACCATGAAATTCGACAAGCCTCTATATCAGAGTAGTAGAACTATGGGGATTCTAACTCAGGTCCGCTGAGGGGAGCGCGGGAGAGTAAGGTAGGGAGAACTTTTGGCGCAGGGTAAGCGGGCGGGGAACCTAACTGCGCGCGCAGGCGCCGTGGACTGCGAGGTCAGTCCTAACCCAGCGGCCCACAGTGAGACAAACTGCTTCTTTTTTTGTCAAAATCGTCGAAATTCTGATAGGAATAAGATAGAGGGATGAATCCTTTTCGAGGTTAAGACTATGATGTTGCAGAATAAGGGAAAACTATTGAAAATTTATGACAAACAAGTTTTAACCTTGAAAATCTTCGTCACAGTTGATACTTTCGAAGATAATTTCGGTTTTTCCGTTATAATTTATTATACATCGTTTTCAATAGATTTTGATGTGTTGAATTCGAATCTGTTCGCAGAACATGTCTAGCCTTTCAAGATTCGAAGAAAAATGCGATTTAAGGGAGGACACGTCACGGGACCTCGCCGATTTAGCAGGTCGGTATTACAGCAGTTTTTTGCACAGAAATGGTAATACCCATAGATACGCGGCTGCCTGGTGAACGCGAGAGGGAGCTGTTTGCTATTTCCGTATTCTATTCTGAATGTGGAAAGAAATCCTCAGCTGTTGCAATGAACTTTAAACGGAACTGCTGGTAGTGCAAACGTAGAAATTAATTATACATTTGAATTACTTGAAATGTGCTTAGGCTGCAATATTCTACGTTGGCAGTAAACAATTGTAAGTGAAAAAAAAAATAGATGAGGGGATGTCCCCAGAAAATGAAGTTTGTTAGCTTAGGTTAGGCATTTTTTTATTAGCAAACACTGAAGCAGAACCTGAAAGTTATATAATTATTATAAGACAATTAAACGTCCTATGCGGAAAGCAGTTGAACAAATATTATATATAAAATTGTGTTGGTGTAATAGTGACTTTAGATTGCAATTGCTTATTCGATAGCTTTCCCTATGCGGCAATGCACTCGCCGGTCCCACTGCGATGTTGTTATCGATTATACAGAAACAGAATTTGTTTATTTTTCATCGTATCAATATGAAAGTAACACCAATGGATTCCTGGCATT
This sequence comes from Andrena cerasifolii, assembly GCF_050908995.1. Lineage (NCBI taxonomy): Eukaryota > Metazoa > Arthropoda > Insecta > Hymenoptera > Andrenidae > Andrena > Andrena cerasifolii. The sequence continues at coordinate 1,260,271 of NC_135125.1, read as the reverse complement.
CACCCGATTAAATTAGCAGAAAATAATTTAAATATGACTATTTTTAACGATACGGACTTTCAATTCTGCAAACAAATTTTTCACGTCATTTCCTTAATTATGGTCCAAATTATATCATTTTTGGAGCCAATTTGATCGAGAAAACATAAGGAATCGATTGACGTAACTGTCGTAAATATCTGATTAGAAATTGCAGAACTTCAGATTCGTCACTGCTTAGTGCGCAACATTGTATGGCCCCGCTTAGTGTTCCTGATTTCTCGATATTTTTTTGTTTCTCGAGAAATCAGATCATACTTCGTGAGAATTCTCGAGAATTATCGAGAAAGTGAAAAAAATATTACAAAATTTATATTTTTGGAATAATGTTGATAATATTTATCAAAATTTCTCTTCTGTTTTGAAGAAGGGGGGTAGTCCTCTGATTGCTCGTGATGCAGGTCAATTTTTTCTCCCACGCTCTTGCGTGGCGCGCAGCAAGAAAGCACCACAGTTCTGCCCGCGCGCAAACCTCGAATCCAGAAGAGTTGACATAAGAGACAGAAAAGGTAGTTAGAAGAGGAAAAAACGATACTTGAAGCCAGGCTCGTTGCGCGCTTCAGGATTTCTGACAGTGCGGACGAGTCTGAGGCGCGCGACGAGCCTGGCAGCCGATCCTGGCAGCCAAGACTCCAGACGCAACGCCGTCGATAAGCCGTGCCTCGATGGGTTTCGAGGACTTCGACCCTCGAGACCAGGGGGGCCGTACCATGTTGCCCCCTAAGACGTGGCGAATCGAAAATTCTACATTTCGCACCGGATCTTGGCGAAAGTGACGTGGATCGTTTCCTTATGTTTTCTCGATGAAAATGGTCCAAAAACAACACAAATCGGATTGTAATTAAGGAATCTTCATAATAAATTGATTTCCATAACTTCGTTAAAAATAGTCCGATTTACATGAAATTTGGTATAATTTTCATTTGAAAAACGTAAAGAATCCATCGGTATCACTTCCATATCGATACGATAAAGAATAAAGTATACAGTTTTTCTGAAACAGGTATGAATCCTTGGCTGACCGCAGCGAATCGAGGTCGGCGACCCACAGTCGAGGGTGAAATATTCATTACAGCGTATTAAGAAATTCTTTATTCTTCGTCGTATCGATATGGAAGTGATACCGATGGATTCTTTACGTTTTTCAAATGAAAATTATACCAAATTTCATGTAAATCGGACTATTTTTAACGAAGTTATGGAAATCAATTTATTATGAAGATTCCTTAATAATGTACTACCTGTTCGATGTATATTATCAATCTGCGAAACGATCGGCAATATGTGATCGCGCTATACATTCGCGAAAAGTATACGAATTCCGCGATATACCTGGCTTATAGAGGATATCATAAATGCTATTACTGTAGGGCACACTGAAACATCTGTTTTTACGAAGCTACATTTCGTTGACATGCAGGTGGTACAAATCATGGAAATGGTTTATGACTCAATTATAAGAACTGAAAAATTTTGCAAGGGTACATTACGAGCAGCATGGTACATTTTTGTCGGGTAGGTCTACCGTCACCAACTTGGCCGTATTATGCGGCTTCGTGGCCAGGGGACTGGACAGGAAGTTGCAGGTCGATGTCATCTACACCGACTTCAGGAAGGCCTTTGATAGGGTGGACCACTTTTTACTCATTGACAAACTCTCCGCCATCGGGTTTAAGGGTCATCTGCTAACATGGCTCTTCTCGTATTTAACTGGGCGTGTCCAGCGGGTCAGAGTCGGTAATGTTCTTTCTCCGAAGATTTCCCTCACGTCTGGTGTTCCCCAAGGATTCCATCACGGACCTTTATTATTTTCACTTTTCATTAATAATATTCGCTAGATTATCTCGTGTAGCGAGTTTCTGCTGTTCGCGGACAATCTCAAAATCTATAAATGCATCTCGTGCCCTTCCGACTCCTTAAGTCTCCAATCGGACCTTGATAGACTCTCGGAGTAGTGCATGTCGATCCGAATGAAGCTAAATGTTAGTAAATGTCATATTTTGAGATTGTCTCGTTGCAAGAATCCGTCACTGTATCGATATCAAATCGCTGGTGTCCAGCTACCAAGCGTCGATATTGCGCGCGACCTCGGAGTTCTTATCTATTCTTTGTTCTCGTTCATACTACATATTCAACATATCGTTGCGGTCTCAAACAAAGCCCTAGGGTTTATAACCAGAAGTAGCGCTGACTTCGCAAATCCTTCCACGCTGCGATATCTTTACAATACCCTAGTGCTGCCTCACCTCGAATACGCGTCGGTGATCTGGACAAATACAAAGTACAACTTGAGAGGGTTCAGCATAGATTTTTCCGCTTATTAGCATACAAATCTGGCCAGCCTCTCGCTCGTTTCGACTATAACTATGGCCCTATTTTGAGCAGAGTGGGTATCCGGAATCTGGAGCACAGGAGGAGAGTCACTGACCTGTCCTTCTTGTACAGGATACTAAACGGGCTGGTTGATAACCCTCGTGTTCTGTCGCTGGTCAACTTCAGCGTGCCTGTACGTCCTATAAGGCAAACACCCCTTTTTAGATCTCCGGACTACTCCTCCTGGGTCACATTGATTGGTCACATTGGGAAACATTGATTTCTTTGCCGATCCCCTCGTTAGTTTCATTGACGCTAAATTACTTTGATACCAAACAATCGTTACTGTCGTGCTTTTGACAATCTATTGTGGGCATGTTTGCGAGTATTTACAAAAAAAATCGTCGGAATGTATAAAATTGTCGAAGTTATTAATCGTTGAAAATAGTCCTGTACGGCGCGCCGCTGCAGGTGGTGTACATCGATTCAGGTGAACCAATCATCTGAGAGCAAAATGCTTTCAGGTGATTATATTGTACACAAATATCTACAGTGTGGAAACTTACCGATGAATTTGAACAAAAATTGTGGAAGTTACACACTAATCAATTTTCTTTCCACATTTTTACAGGAAAAATCGTCTTTAATCAGTTATAAAATGTTTTACAAACATCCAGTATTGATGCGCAATTTCTACACGATAGAGAATGGAATTCTACAGCTCCATATAAAATGTTAACTGAAAATACTCATTCGTTCAAGAGTTATGATGTACACCGTTTCTGAAGATGGTGTTTCGAGAAAACCGGCTTCAAAGTTCAGCGTGTTACCATTATCGCGCGGTTACTCGGCGGTATTCTGTGTTACTTTAGCTGCTATAACTTCGACAATTATTTGAATTTTTCATTCGGTTTAAAATGTTAATAAAGGATAAGACTTTCAGAAGCAGTAAAATAAAAAATATCGATTTTTTAAGCTGAAATAGTCCACTATCCCCTTAAGACGAACGTTCAGAAAACCCTGTTTCTTGATGGCATTGTATAGAGGTAACCTAGACCTACAGCCGAACTCTTACATACTCTTATATAATCTTATAAGTATACCCTAATCCTTACAACCGTTTCTTTATTGCCTGATTCGAACAGGTGTTTGTTGTATTGTCTGTACAAATCATTGTACTGCTCATACTTGTCGTAATGGGCTTGTCCCGTAAATAAATGAAATAAATATTATTATTATTAAGTTTCTCATCAGATATTTACGAAATTTTCGTCAATCGATTCCTTATGTTTTGCGATGAAAGTGGCCCAAAAACGACATAATTCGAACTTTAAATAAGGATATTATATGAAAAATTAATTTGTATAATGTAAAATTAGCTTTGTTAAAAATAGTCCTATTTACATGACATTTGGTGTGATTTTCATCGCAAAAACATAAGGAATCCATTGGTTCACTGCCATATCGATTCGATAAAGTATAAAGAAGTTTTTAGAGGAGATTTGCGATTGTGGTAAAGAACGTAGACCTATGAGGATATACGAATCGGACCACCAATCTTCTGCCGGCAACATCTCAGCAAACGATAGTAAGAACTCGTGACGTAGTAGGGAATAGTCGAGGAGCAATCCGCGCATTAATATAATAACACCTTAATGGGTGTTTCAATTTTCCAAAGGCGCTATTTTCATGTAACTTTGTTCGCCCTCTTGGTTCTATTCATCTAAGTGATCTGTATGCCAAACTTTAGGCAAATTTAATAATATTTAGGGGTTGCACAGTTTTATCACTAGGGTAGACCTCGGGAATAGCACTTTGACTTGGGAATACGATTACACAGGAACTATTACATTTACAACAAAAACTCTTATACGGAAATGTTATTTACAGTCTGTCCCACAAGAGCGTGCTCCCCGTAACCACAGCCCTGTACTTTAAGAAGGAGTGGGTCCTTGAGAATTCAGAAGAGAAAAGTGTCTTCTACTACGCTGATTGACACGTGTAGCATTTTAGTTTGTGATTCCGTAGAAAACGAGCGATTTTTAAAATGAGAGTTCCGTATTTTTTGCCGCTTTTGCACGATGTGGAAAGAACAGAAGAGCATAGTAACGTTTGCACTGGCCTGCACACTCGTCTAATGCGAATCCAATCGAAAACGTTTGGGGTTTCATAAGCACAAGCTTCAAGGAAAACGTATATTTCCGGTGAAGCAGTTACCTCGAGAAATTCGAGAAATATGGTCTTTATCGTTCGGAGTATGCAAAAAAAGTTAGTTGAAAGCATGCCTAAATAGTGTCAAGCGATTATCGACAACAACGGAGGCGGGACTATATACACTAAATCCTCGTTATCAGCCCGTTTCTACAATGCGTTAGGAGCCCGGTGACTATCCCCACCATTTCTTGGATTCCTTCGACGAAAGTGAGAATACCCAATGAGTGAGCTAGAGGAAACGAAAGAGTCGATGGCAACTTCGTGTCAACAGTTTCGTTTCCTCTCGCTAGCTCATTGAGGAACACAGTCTTGCGGGACAGACTGTACTTATCTGATATTATTGAGTTACAACAGTTTCACTGTATGCCAAGTAATGTACAAATTTTTAATAAAAAATGAGAAGCGGAGTGTTATAGCCCTAACGTTACAGTGTAATGTGTTGCAACAATTTATAATTGAGTTACTCACAATTTATAATTGAAGTTCAAATGCATGGTCAGGGGCGATTGGAACATTGGCAGTGGGGTCGGTTGTAATACTGCATGGATTCTATGCAAACAAGACAATATTATACGCCTTCTTTGACACTATTCGGTTCTGTTGCGATACAACCGACCATACTGCCAATGTTCCAATCGCCCCTGACCATGCATTTGAACTTCAATTATAAATTGTCAGTAACGAGACATTTAAAAGTACTAAGTAGCAATCAGTATTACTTTAAAAAGGTCAAATTACAGATTAAAAAAAATCACATATTTGCGTAGAGAGTGTTTACATTACATTGATAAGTCAGTAAGAAAAAGTTACTTTAGGGTATCGAAAAGTTATTTTGTTCACTATCCATGTCTATTTCGTATCTATACTGCTAGGACATGAATATGTGTATTCCAAATGTCATTATTTATCATATGTAAATCTAAAATTGGTGTTAATATTTATTATATGTTTTGAGATATTAGCGTGTTACATTCGCCCCCCCCCCTGTTACTACCGCCCCCGGTCTACCCTATATACTTTCGCTTTGTCAGGTTTTAAAATAATAAGTTTGTGGGTAAAATAATAAGGTACAGCATTTGTATAGGCGTGAACAATAAGAGTAATAATAAAATGTAAATTTATCTAAGTCTAAGTCTTCTTTGAAGTTTAGTTTCTTTTTTAAGGACTTGAGAATAAAAATAATTATAATTGGAAATCATGTTTCCTTAGCCTACCACATTATTACTCAATCGTTCTAAAATTTGTCAGATATTTTTTTTATATTAATAGGAATCCGGGCATGAGCACAGTAAAAAAATGTAATATTTTAATTTTAACCCTACAATATAAAACACACCAGTGCATATATATTGTAGAGCTATGCAGGGTTATTCACTTAACTCTGGCCGCGCTCGTGCGAATAGAGATGAGAATGGCAATAACGCTACAAGCATTCTTACAACTATTATCATATGTTGATACATCCGTCATCTATGGGCTGTTGCTAAAAGTGTCGGGTTGTGTAGATTTCAGTAGAGGGCACAAGTCGCTTTTGATTGTCTTCCCAGAGGACTTTACTTTTGACGGAAACGACGGAGGAGAAAACGACAGCCGTTTTAACAGAGCTACGCAATGGCTTGTGGTCTGTCTTGGTGACAAATTTGTGACACTCTAGGATATGACGAAAGTGCTTAATCGCGAGAAGTAAATGGCGAGAAGTTCCCTGTTATAGGTAATTCTTTCCGGCAGGACTTAATTTACGGGAAGAGAATCCAATGGGTTTCCATTGGTTGTCCTCTAGTTTCTCCAAAGGTTGCTCCAACAGCTATCTGAAAGGCATCAGTAGTTATTGCCAAGCAGCTGTTATCCTCTCTCTGTAGTCGGCGAAAACCTTGAGTGCTGTGGGAATTGTTCTTGTCGATATTCTTTAAGCTCTTCAAGTAATCGGTGCGAGGGGCTTGGAGATGGCTAGTCCTGGAATGCATCGCCGGAAATAGTTGATCATCCCCAGGAAGCGGCGAAGCTCTGACACGATCTCAGGTTTTGGATACTCCAGAATGGCTCGGATTCAGTCTTGAAGTGAGTTGCTGGTGAGTCCGTGGTCCTGTAGGCGTTGGAATACTGCAGCAAAATGTTTTACTGTGCGCGTCTGGTGACTCCAAGAGGATAATAATGTCATCAATGTAGCAACAGTAAAAGTTCAGGTCTCTGAAAACAGTGTCAATATAGCGCTGACATGTCTGTGAGGCGTGGCGTAGACCGAATGGCATTTCCATGTAGTCGTATAAACTGTATGGTGTGACAATGGTTTTTGCAATGTCCTCTTCCGCCATTGGGATCTGGTGGTAAGCCCTGATAAGATCCAGTGTGGAGAAGATGCGTTTCCCATGGAGGCTCACAGATCCTGTATGCACGGTGGCGGGTATCGAACAGGTGCAGGGTGATTCTGGAGCCACTGGACTAGAAGAGATGCCACCTGGCATCCCGTGGCGAAGACAACACCCGCAGTGCTTCACCGAATTTTATGGCTTGGAATACAATTAAGAAGTAAAAAATGTCCAGGATTTCCGCATTTCTCACCAGATATTTACGGAAACGACGTCAATCGATTCCTTATGTTTCCCCGATGAAACTAGCACCAAGAACGACGTGATTCAGACCATAATGAAGGAAATTCCATAAAAATTGATTTATATAATTTCAAACTAACTTTGTTAAAAATAGTCCGATTTACATGAAATTTGGGTAATTATTTACTTTAGCGATTCCTCACCGATTTTGATATGATGTAAAACTCCACATTTTGAACAACTTTTCCCTATACATGTTAGTGCCGCTCGGTCTTAGTTTCCGAGATATTCGCAAAAATATTTTTTAAATTTGTTGCCACTTTTCGTACAATTAAAAAATCAATTAATTGTCGTAATTATTACAAATCTACAAAAATTCATTAAACTTCATTTTACTTTATAATATGAAACTACGTTATAACACAGTAACTGCAAATACAGAACAGACTCGTGGAATACCCTACGCATTCGTTATAGCCCCGTTTCTAGCATGCGTTGTACGCCCGGCGACTATCCCCACCATTTCCTGGAATCCTTCGGTCGAGAGTGCTACAATGCATCAGCGCAACTTTTTCCTACACATGTTACCGTCGCTCGACCTTCGTTTCTGAGATCGGGGAAAAGTGAAGGCGCGCGGGGGAGTGGGGTAGGGAGAACTCTAGGCGCTGGGTAAGCGGGGCGGGGGGACCTGGCTGTGCGCGCAGGCGCCGCGGAGTGGGGGAACCGCGAGGGACCGGAGCAGTCAGACATGCCCCAACCGCTGCGGGAAACTTTTCAGACCCGACTTACTGACAGGAATTGTTTCAGGTCTGAGCCCTTACTTACCGACGGAAAATTTTCAAACCTAACCGAGGGAGGGGATGGTTTTCAGGGATGGCCTTTAGGCATACACCACCCCGAAATTTTTTCCCTTTCCCCATGCTGATCTATCAAAAAAACTAAAAATTTCAAACGTTTTCGATGTTAATGTCTCAGCGTGTCGCGCGTAATTTGATCCCTCTAGGGTGGGAACAGCTGCGCGAGATGATATCATTTGGTGGCGTGAAGAACGCACGAATGAAATATGAGGCCTGTGGATGTCAAACACGTTACATGTGAGAATCATGGAACGAAATATGTGGCGTCGGCAGAAATTGCATCGATCCAAATCATTGGCAGATTATCGACTTCGATATCGTTCCATAAGATATAAATATTTGGTATTTGATATTGAATGGCGGGCTTGGTGAATCTAGGGGATGCGTAAAGATAGGTATCACTACCTAGTTTGAAGAAGAAAAGAAAAAGTTGATGAGAATAACAAGGAAAGGAATGATACCATATTTGCACCATATTTTGCAGCGCATGCAACTTTATGCATGTTTCAAGATAAGGATTGTATGCGTGAATCTGGAGATGCTGCGGGGATGTCATAATCATTCGACATCTGGCAGCGACACTATGTGTTTTGGTTCCTGATCAACGTGTAGAAAAAGTGATAAAAGTGCACGAAAGGATACCTACTACTAGTTTTGAGATATACATCATTCCCAGCAGAGTCGACGGATTAAATTTTTTTCCAGAGTGTGGAATTGGGAGGATTACTAAAGAAAAGTAAGGGAAAAAATCATCATATACACTAATAGATTTTTTAACAAAAAATAAATTTTTAACTTTCATATTGCGATGCCAGTGTATCATGGTCTAAAATTTCCTCCATTCTCGGAAGATGATAGACCGTAGGATGGAGTTTTACCACAGGAGCATCCTTACACATACGAGAGAGTACTGCAGATGGTGTGTTTCCGAAGTAGCGACATTCTCTGGACCAATCTTGCTGACAGATACAAAACACGAATATGCAATAGGTGCTATCAGAGTCTCACAGAGATGCTCAGTGTATCATATGTGCGAGCATGTGGTCATATTATGCTGTTCCGCGTGAATTATCAGCAATACATATATTGTAGAATGTGCGCACTGGTAATTTACCCACCCTACCTTACACAGCGTTGTTCGCATTGCATAGACTGTTATTTTAATACGGTATTAAATGATTGGATCATCCTCCAGGGGGAGGCGCTGTTGATGTAGTCCCTGAATGGCCGCCTCTTTAAATAAATGTTTTTTTTTTATTTTTATATTTCTGGTTCACCCTCCAAGGGCGGCGCGGTTGATGTAAATGTTTTTACTTTTATATTTCGTCTCATAGTTTACTACCCATCATATTCCAACTCCTTTCTTTATTGCGCATACTCATCTGGGCACTATCTCCCCCTCCTATTGATATAGAGGGAAGGAGGAAAATGGATAAGTAATTAAAGCTATTTTAAGATTTAAGTAATTTATTTTATAACATTTATTATGAACATCGTCTACAATATCGTTCAAGGCACACGCCAACAGTTCGTAGTCGACAGGAGAGAGGTTATTGAAATATTCGCTGTCGCGTAGTTTAGCTGCGTAGCACAAGTTTAATATTTCGCCAGCGGCGCCGCTTTGTTGTAACACATCAACAAAATTTGAAAATTTCATATGAACAAGATGCGTAGTTTCATAAAGCCGTGAATACACGTGGTTGATACAGTATTCGAGATATAATAAAAAGGTTACTGTATCCGGTTTGAAATACAGTGACTTATTGCAGAGTGTCAATTTTATAATTCGGGTTTTATACATCATGCAGAATTCCAGCGCCAACTCGTCAATCCATACCCTCGGAGGGAAAGATCCAGCTAATTTCATGCGTTGTTCGATGACACAGACGTGCGTTTTTCGATTAGCGTATTCCATGTTGAAATAGGTAACAGTACATGATTTCCGCAATTGTCGCCGAGAACAATTTCTACAAGCGCTATAGGTTGAAAGCTGATTCCAATTTCCAAATATTTATAGGCCGTAGATGTTAACGGGTATCTTCTAATCAAGATGCGAGGTGGTTGGCGTGGCTTAAAAGAACAATTAAAGCTACGAAAATGACCATTCTTATCAGGAAAAAATAAATAAAGATTATAAAAAAAAATATGTCTTACTTGTTATATGTATTTTTCCAGTATGGAGACACATTATCTTTTGCAGCCATAGGAACATAGTAATTCATAGGTTTAGCGTTCCCTTCATCACCAGTATTACACATTGTTGGAGAACTGCTTGTCTATCGACGTTGTCACGACTGCTGAACGACTGGTGCAATGGTGAAATGGTGCACGAGAATTGGTTTAAATGTGGGTGCATAGCTTTTTCCCCACCACTCCTCTTATTCCTCATATATCGTTTTTAAATCCTCAAGGATAGGGTGGCTGCGCGAGATGATGCCATTTTTGATGATGCGAATGTAATACGATATTTGTAGAAGCGTCATATACGAGAATCATAGAAAAATTATGGGGCGTCAGCTAAAATTGCGTCGGATGATCTCGCAGTTTGCACGCCATATAAGGCTCGATTCTCACTATCGAGTTTAGGGCAGATGCGCAAGATGATGCCATTTTTAGCGATGCGAATGTAATATTGAATTTGTATTTTTTGTTTTCCTGTGTGTTTCTAATACAGGATGGCGTTTCAAGCATTTCGCTTATATTACCCAACGAACGATGCACCGGGAGACGGGTTGGTCACCCATCTTACCCCAGTACGCCGCTCCGTGATGTTTAGCTTCGGTGATCTTACGGGAACCGGTGTTTCCATCACAGCCATGGCCGTTGGTGTGAATGTAATATGATATTGTTTTGGTAGAAGCGTCATATGCGAGAATCATATAAAAGAATTATGCAGTGTCAGCCGAAATTGCATCGGAGTTTACATACCACATAAGGCTTGATCCACACTACCTATATATCCGATAGTGTTGATCGGGTTTAATTCGTCGCACGTGTGAATTATAGAAAGAATTATGCAACGTCGACAGAAATTGCATCGGACGAGCTAGGGAGGATCGCTGTTCTTTGCACGCAACGTATTCGAAGGCAGGGAGCACGTAGAAAGAGATAACCAGAGATATTAAATCGAAAAGCGAGTATAAATATGCACTCTAAATTGCACGAAGTCTCACATCGCTGCGGCACGGCGAGTGAAAATCGTTACGACCATGGAAGAATTGACACAAGCAGAGCGCCAACTGTGGGATCAATCCGCCTGATTGATTTCGAAAGAAGAATATCTCGCATGGGGGGAACGAGTGTCTTAAATTGCTGGAAGGATATAGTCGGATATAGTCGATCGGCGCTCAACAATCATTGGTAGCTCGAATCGCGCGTCTCGAAGGTTTAAATTATTCGTTGCGTGGGCGTTTCATGCATGAAGGTGCCAGACATTCGAGAACAGGACTTTTATGGCGTGAAATAGATACTGCTTTCGATATCCGCGTATTAACCGGTGCCGTGCTAAATTCAAATTACATCGAACCTCGCAACTTCCTTCAGGATGCGGAAAGCATAGTGCACCAAAGTCTCAAAGTGAATACAGTGTTTAATGGCAAATTTGTAGCAGGCTATAAACACGAAAGTAAAAGCATCAAACTCGAAACTGCGAACTTTTCCGCGCATCCGATCTACAGGAGTGGTATCAACGATGCGTCGTCGAACCCACCCTAGTATCGTTGGAAGAATTCCAGGAACGCGACAGTGGCTGGGCACTATCGCGAATCCCCAACCTAACTGTCAACATAAACAAATATGATCCGCTGCACGCAGGATGTCATTTCAAGTTACCAGATCAAATATAGCAGAAGAGAGCTACGATTAGTGTACACACAGCTCAAACGATTGTGACCGATCGAGATTCGATTGTGGAAGAGCTTACCACGGTTGGCTTTTTTTCATCGCTAACATTCTACAGTATTTCATGAGCATGGTTTAGGGCACTGTAAAGTCACCGATTCCCGTCTAGAACATTTCTATTTCATGAGGAAACATTACTGTGGCGCCATCTGATATGACACACGTTCACGTAGTGCTGTCAGTAACAGACTGTCACAAAATTTAATTTACATTGCTTCGGTTATGTTTACTCTCCCGTCGTTAACACAAAATAACGGATAGTAGATTTTGAAATAAATGCGTATTTCTTTGCTCTGCACATTTTCACTAATAATGAGCGTCTTAGATTTTAATCTATGAAGACTGCTACGAATAAAATACCGCAAGACTTTATTCATCTCAGTATTCTGGTTTCCTAACCGTTGCCATCTCTACGAAATACATAAGATTTGTTTCCATTCTTTTCCTTATTACCCCACCATCCCGCTTTATTTATTTTTGTCTTCCATTATAAATTCGTTGATTTCTTTACTTTGGACATTACAAGTTTATCGTTTATAGTGTAAAAATTATTATGATTTTTCTTGAGGTTCATTGCAATAAAAGTCATTTGACATTTATTCTTGGTGTCATTTACGCTACAGCATCGCGAACAGAGCCGATCGCGCAGATTTATATAATTATGACAATCATAGGCAGATGGTGCCACAGTGGTGTTTCAACATGAATTAGAAGTGTTCTAGACGGGAACCTGTGGCTTGGTAGTGCCCTCACCATGTTCATGAAATACTATAGAATGTTAGCGATGTAAAAAAGCCAATCCTAGTAAGCTTGAATACAATCGTATCTCGATCGGCCACAATCGTTTGAGCCGTGTGTACAATCCACAGACAAAGCATGTTTCGCATGGGCGGTGGCCGCTGCTCTGCATCCAGCCGAAAGACACCCCGATCGTCAAAGCTCATATCCACACTATGCATCTGTATTAAATCTCCAAGGCATTGAGTGTCCAATGTCCATGAAGCAGATTGCAAAATTTAAACGGTTGAACGACATCTCGATAAATGTGTACAGTTTCAAGGCGGAGGCGGAGAAGATAACGAAGGAAATAATATTTACGATCCTTCCGCTACGTCTTACCAGCCATAAGAGGGATCAGCATGTCAACTTACTGTACGTGCAAGATGTGGGAGGCAGTAATGTGAGACACTTTGCCTGGATCAAGAACTTGTTCCGACTTGTGAGCACGCAGTTGAGCAAGCATAAGAGAAAAAAATTCATCTGCGACCGGTATGTATAAGCTTGTAAAAAATGTCGAAATATCTCGCGAAAAAAGAATAAATAAAAATTGGTTTACAGGTGCTTACACTACTTTGGTTCCACCGAGAAGTTGGAGGGCCACACAATGGATTGCCAAGAAATGAATGACTGTGCCATCCTGTTGCCCGGCGAGGGTTTCAATAAGATTAGATTCGACGATCATAGCAGGCAGGCGCAGCTTCCTTTCATAGTGTATGCCGATCTCGAATGCATCTTGGAGAAAACGGAGGACATACGAAAGGATGAAGAGGAGTATAAATTGCACGCGCACCAGCATCATAAAGTATATACTATCGCATATTACTTCTTGGTTCGTCAAAGAACTGAAAAATTTGGTAGATTTTGTTAAACCCATTCTGAATAATAATACTCCTATGGCAAAGTTAACGGAAGACTAGTGGAGGGTATTTCACAACGCGACGCACTGCCGTATTTGTAACGAGCCATTCGAGGCTAGCGATAAACGAGTAGCAATCATTTTCATCTATCCGGATATTTATTTATTAGGTGTGTATTTTAAATTATAAAAATTCATTTTACATTCCTATAGTTTTCCATAATTTCTCCGGCTACAATTCACATTTTATTATCGAGGAAATAGCTACAGCATTTAATGGCGCCGTTGACGTGTTACCCATAAATAAGGAAAAATATATTTCATTAGCGAAAAATGTTGTAGATACCCGGTAAAAGACAGGACCCACGAAAATGTATAAAGTTACGGTTCATTGATTCATACAAATTTCTAAATACCAGTCTCGAAAAACTAGCATCTTTTCTCAACACGGACAAATTAAAAATTTTACGATCAGAATTTGAAAAATTATCCTCCAACGATTTCGAGTTATTAACTCGAAAAGGTGTCTTTCCATACAAATACCTCGATTGTGCGAACAAGCTGCAGGACCCATGCTTACCACCGCGCGAATCATTTTACAGTTCGCTGAAGAGCGAGTATTTTTGTTGACTTATTCCGACATAATGCATTCTACTTTCCACCTTGTCCCGGATATTAGTATTGGTTGGGGCTAGACTAGTGCGGGGGGTGCACGCCCGCTTGGGGGCGCGTAAAGCGTGGTAGAGAACCGATGCGACCCATCCTACTATATAGGGTGTTATTCTACTGATAGTCAATATTCTAGGGGGTGATTCTACAGGTCACAATATTACGAAAATATAGAATACAATTTTTTAATATCGCGCTTCGTTTTCGAGAAAATTGACTTTGAATTTCAGCTAAATACGCGTGCCTTTCCGGCGCCTGAGGAGCACGCGCAGTTAAGGGGAACGCGTCCAGCAGTTCGAAAAGAGTTTGGGGGGCGGTAGGGTCGCCGGGTAAGGGTGCCTGCACCTACGTTCCAAAAAAAAATCGAGAAAAAAAATTAACAATAATTTTTTATTAATATTATGGTTTGCCCGAAGGTACAATTTTAGATAAGGTCCACACCCCCTCCCCACTCCTCCCTCCAAACCTCATCTCAATCGGCCACTAGAGCTATTCGGAAGAATATCCCAAAATTATATTCGAATTACTCACCAACATCGATATGATGTTGTTTATTGAACGCGGTATACGTGGCGGTTTAAGTCAATGTTCCAAAAGATATGCAGAGGTCAATAACAAGTACATGCCGTCTTACGATGCATCGGAGCAATCATCGTACTCGATATACTTTGATATAAACAATTTGTACGGCTGGACAATGTGCCCTTGCCATACGCCAAATGGGTCGAAGATGTTGAAAATTTTTATGTGTATTCAATCGCTGTCGATTCGCCCATGGGATACATTATCGAGGTAAGACGAAAATAATGGGGCGATAATGACCGAATTCGTAAGTCTTAGAGCGAAAATGTATACACTGCTTGTAGGTGGTAAAAAAGATACGAAACAGGGGAAAGGCGTTAAGAGTAATGTCGTGGTCAAAACGATAACTTTCGACGACTGCGAACAGTGTTTACACAAAGAGATCGAAATTACTCGCAGGCAATCATGCATAAGATCGAAATTGCACAAAGTGTACACCATTTCGGAATCCAAAATCGCTCTAAGTCCATACAATGACAAGCGGTATATCGTGCCCGATTCAACCGACACGTTACCATTGAGACATTATAAAATACCGTTGTAAATAAATATTATTGTGCTGAATAAAAGAAATGTACACATGTATTTTATTAAACCATATATATTCTTAAAATACATTATTTTTATTTACACAAGAATTGTGCGATTTGTTAAATCCTAGCCATTTCACGTATACCTTATCATCCTTCTTAAACCGGGTCCAGACCTGAATGAGTATACGCTGAGCAGGCTTAGCGCGCAAACGAATATTTTGATGTGGACGGGTGAAACGGTAGCCACGACCGCATGCTTCTACGTCAGAAAGGGTGAGCGTGAACGCGTATGCAAGGGTGGAGTGTCACTCGCGGTGACACGGCGCATACGACCCGACGCGCGAATGCCGGCGAAGGCACATGGCCTGAGCCGACCGTTGTCGGTTTTCTTACGCACATCAAAGGGAATTTGGAGTGCATTGCGTTCAGCGTGGAAGATAGAAGCAGATATGATACTTTTCTAAAATCCTCGATGTCTCGGATTTTCATAATATTGAAATATATGGTACTCCATATGAAATTAGGAAGGGTCTGGATTAGTCCTCATTATTGCATATTCCAAATTGTTTAAAAAAATACAAATCTTCAAAGTTACCTGTTTTCGGCGATTTTTACGAAACCCGCCTACAGAAATTAATTTTAATGACCCAAATTATTGAAGGTATGGACTTGCGTATTTCTTTTTAATCATGACGGATGAATCTATGTGAATGAATTTAATCCATTGCCATGTGACGTCCCACTATTTTTCGCGCACTCCGGGATTTCTTACAGTGTTTAAAAGGCTTCCTTTCGTATAGGCCTTGTACGACCATACCGTTACCTCTATTACAAAGAAATATAACGCGAGGTTTCTTATATTAATGCAACGGTAAATCCAATTATCAGGACTTTAAATACCCATGCTTGTGTCTAACGGGTGTCACTCTGGTGCTTGATTACTGCTTTACCTTCCCTGGTTGCTTGTGCCGCGAAGCTGGTTTTCGTGCCAAAACTCCCATCGTTCCTAGTGCCGCGAAACTGGTTTTCGTGCCTAACGCCCATCGTTCCTAGTGCCGCGAAACTTGTTTTCGTGCCTAACTCCTGCCTCACTTTGTGCCGCGAAACTGGTTTTCGTCCCAAACTCCTATCCTCCTTAGTGCCGCGAAGCTGGTTTTCGTGCCTAAACTCCCTCAACTAGCCTTGTGTCGCGAAACTGGTTTTCGTGCCAAGGCTTCCTCCCGATCTACCCCAACTATGTCATTCCCCTAAAAAGACCTTCACCCGGGACGTGACAGCTAATATTGTCATAAACAGTTAATCAAAAATCCAAAAATTACAATTTAAACAATATAATGCAATTACCATATGATAGACTTTAAAGCTCTATTTTACTGAATAATTTGTCTTTCTTTTCTTCACTACATCGCCTCTACATCGTCGAGCAGAGGTGGAAGAACTGCTCCGGAAGATGAAGGCCCAGGGCGTGATCGAAGAGTCACGGAGTCCCTGGTCCTCTCCGATCGTCCTCGTAAAGAAGAAGGACGGGACCATAAGATTCTGCGTAGATTTCCGACGCCTGAACGAAATTACGAAGAAGGACTCGTATCCTCTTCCCCGGATCGAGGATACCCTGGACGCACTCGCCGGATCTTCGTGGTTCTCGACTGTGGACTTGCAGAGCGGATACTGGCAGATCTCTATGGACGAAAAGGATCGAGAGAAAACTGCTTTTTCTGTAGGAACAGGATTGTGGCAGTTCAAGGTGATGCCCTTCGGATTGTGCAACGCCCCCGCAACGTTCGAACGCCTGATGGAAGACGTACTACAAGATCTGACCTGGAAGATCTGCTTAGTTTACTTAGACGACATCATTATCTACGGGAGTGACTTTGAGCAGGAGCTCGAATGCCTTCGAGCAGGGTTTTCGCACCTTTGTAAACTATTGGTCTGTGTAACAATATAGTTCAGTCGTGTGTGCGTCCGTGTCTATTATTCTACTCCTTTGCGTCGGGGTGGCCTGCGATGAAAACGCCCCGGCACAACAATATTATCATCCTTGTCCATATCGAAAGCCTTATCCCTAAGCATCGTTCCGTTATCGGAAAAGTATACACCATACACATGGTCTATGGTCGTATCCCTATCACTACTTAGGATTGCGCTCATATACTTTTGCTCCAATGGACCGAAATGATTGCGGAACGTTTCTTGCCCCTCGGATGTTTGGAGTTGTTGTTTAACAGATGCTGCAAGTGACTCATCAGTAGTTTCGAAAACATCGTCATCACCACCGACATTGACAACCAACGATTGTATACTGGAGAATGTACCGATCGATGTAGTGGGAACGGGAGAATCGTTTGATGCGACATTCCAATGTTTCCGTTTCGGTTGAATTGGTGTGGAGGTTATAGGCGAATTTTCAGATGACGTGTATGGTTTCATCTTTGTCCTACGGCGCGCCGAATTCTCTTTTGGTCGAATCTTTGTTTGAGGTGTTAATGTTTCAACGCTCGTACTCATCAGCGATGATATGTCTGCTGATGTCACTGCGGTATTTTCCGCAATATGTTTCAACTCTTAGTATCATAGTGTAACACCCGTGTGATGCGAATTGAAAGAATCGTGTGCGCCATCTAGGGGCTATTTCACGAACTTCAAAGCGTTATTTGAATATGACTATGCACAACAAGCGTCCTTAGGGCAGAAAGACAACCGTAGACATTCTATTGTGATACATTGTTTCGTGTGTTTTATTACAACACTTAGTTTTGCTAGAACCACTGGAAGTACCAGGTAAGTGCTGTTGTTTTCCTTCCATTATTTTACTTTTGCTTTGTGAATAAATTTGTGGTGGTTGTTTTAATGGTACCGCAAATGAAAATATAGAGCTCTGTATTTTTATTCAATCGAAGTGCTTGCCAACAAGTGACTTATTTACGTTGCGTAGATGTTACATTGTGCAAGGAGGTATCATTGTGTTCTTTGATTTGTAGAACACAATGGTTGATGACGAGACAATTATTGTTATTGAAAACAATGAGAGACGTCGAATACCACAGGCATGGGATTTAAGTGAACGCAGCGGCCGATTTTCGAAGGCAACGCCTTCTTTCTGCCGCCGCGCGTCCTGGCCCCCGCGGCGGCCTAGGTTCGTGGAGCGCCTCAGGCCCGTAGTATATGAACCGCGCGTGGTGCATTGGGGCGACACCGTATCAATATGTTTCCACATCACCCATAGGGGTACTATCATCGATGCGTTTTTTTTTTGTCAGTGGTATCACCTGTAGGCCTATTCAACTGTGTCGCGCGATAAAAAATAGATTGGAAAAACGCGTTTTACTATCAAAATTTTAAACATGTTTGGGAAAACTAGATTTTCGCGCACGTTTAGACGTGCTGGGCAAATCTAAAATATTAACGGGGAGGCTGGACGACGTTGTACGTATCAACGTTGAAAGCGAGGAATCGTTTAGCCGTGTGCGCTGTTCTGTCTTAATGCTACGCATTTTCGAGAACGAACATTCGCACCAATACGTTGATCCGAACATGGAGAAAATTCGGAGCGCGAAATTCCTAAGTTTGGGGTATGTCGATTCTTCCAGTGTTTTGATGAATTCGGCTCCTTTTTCTTCCTTCGTTTTCAAAGAAATATCGTGCTGAAAATCTCACAGTTCTTCTTGATGCTTGAGGGCTTGTTACTCGATTTTTGCGGTGAGGGAATTCTCAAAGAGAATTAGATCATTTCTGAGCGAATCGAAGTCAGTGAAACGCTCATCGAACTGATCTATCACCGATCGAAGAATGCGCAAATGATTATCAAAATCACACTCATTGCCGAATTCTTCGAAAATTAGGCTACATGAGGGAAAAAAGAAAAAAATTGTGATTTTGATAATTATTTGCACATTCTTCGATCGGTGACAGATCAGTTCGATGAGCGTTTCACTAACTTTGATTCGCTCAGAAATGATCTAATTCTCCTTGAGAATCCCCTCACCGCAAAAATCGAGAAACAAGCCCTCGAGCATTAAGAAGAACTGTGCAATCTTCAGCACGACATTTCTTTGATGATAGTACCCCCATGGGTGATGTGGAAACCTATTGATACGGTGTCGCCCCAATGCGCCACGCGCGGTTCATATAGTACGGCCCTGAAGCGCTCCACGAACCTAGGCCACCGCGGGGGCCAGGACGCGCGGCGGGAGAGAGGAGGCGTTGCCTTCGAAAATAGGCCGCTGCGTTCACTTAAATCCCATGCCTGGAATACCACATGATCAAGTATTTGAAATACCTGAGGGGAGCGATTGTACATCTTCAGATGAGGAGAGTAGCGATAACGACGAGGACATAGATATGGATGCACTTCAAGATGAAGAACTTTGTCGTCATTTGGACAATGTACAACGTGTGTACGTTCGACCTAACAAACGTGGGTTTGAAAATCAACAAGCTGCTAGTGATGACGTCAATGACGATGAAGATGACGAGGAAATGGAGGTAAACGAGGAATCAGACGCAAATGACGAACTACTCGAGGGAAGGTAGGGCAGCAAAAGTAACCCATCAACTTCCAAACATATCTCAATAAAGCGAACAAAACAACAGTTTTTGACGAAAGAAACAGGACGAAAAATGGGTAAACGACGTAGAATGAGCACTGGAAGTATGATGAGAAAAGGGAAAAGAGAGAAGCTATCATATAAATGGGTACGCGGTTCTCTGAATCTGAAAGAAGAGAAAAAGAAATTTATGGGACATTCAGATCTTCCAGAAGAAATCACCGTATTGGAGACAGCTTATGACTTTTTTTAGTTATTTCTTCCCTAAAAATCTGATCAAGTCAATTACTGATCATTCGAATTTTTACGTGTGCCAAAAAAACATAAAGTCAAGTTTGTCAGTTTCAGAACTGCAACAATTTCTAGGTTTGCTCGTATTTTCGTCTATTGCAAAACCCTCCAATTATAGAGAGATGTGGAGCAACACCCTCGGAATCGACGTTGTAAGAAAAACCATGGCTATAAATAAGTTCGATAAAATACAACAAAGTTTACATTTCAATGATAATATAAACGAATCTGAACCAAACGAACCGGACAGGGATCGACTTTTCAAAATTCACCAGTAATAGACTTTCTGAACCAATCCTTCGAAACAGCGCCGAAATTACAATCACTATCAGTTGATGAACAATTATGCAGCACTGAAACAAGGCATTCCCTAAGGCAATATAACCCACGCAAGCCCCACAAATGGGGTTACAAGTTATACGTTATATGCGATGTGTATGGCTATGCATATCACTTTGAAATACATGGAGAAAAAGTCGATGTTCGTTCAAATGAACCCGACTTAGGTTTCAGCTCCAACGATGTCGTTCGTTTTACTAGAAGTGTCCAAGCCCATAAAAATTACATAACTTTTCATGATAATTGGTATACCAATATACCCCTTGCTTTTTATTTATTGTCTAAAGGTATATTTTCTGTTGGCACCATTTTGAGAAGAAGAATACCTAACTGTCGTTTGCCAGAAGAAAAATTCATCATGAAAAATTACAAACGTGGAAAATCTCTTGAAT
Source organism: Andrena cerasifolii (assembly GCF_050908995.1). NCBI lineage: Eukaryota > Metazoa > Arthropoda > Insecta > Hymenoptera > Andrenidae > Andrena > Andrena cerasifolii. The sequence continues at coordinate 1,239,413 of NC_135125.1, read as the reverse complement.
ACGTGACGAAGGTCGACGACCATAAAATCGCTCTGATTGTGTGGAGAGACACTAAATGTGTTCATTTGCTCTCCACTTTATGCGGTGTAACACCGGAAGGTACAGCCAAAAGTTATGATCAAGCTTTTCGAGAGTACATAAAAGTTCCAGGCCCAGAAGTTATCAAGATATATAATAAACACATGGGTGGTGTGGATGTGATGGACAGCCAATTGGGAAGGTTTTGCAGGGTGTCCGCGGGAAGACTGGACAGCTGGATATCTCCTAAAGTACTGGAGATAAAAAATTTAAAAAAAAAAATGTAATTGAATGGTTCGAGGGGGCTAATTTATTAGCCGAGACGATTTTTTTCGATTATTATTTTAAAAGATACGATGGTCAAGTTCGGTTTTTCAAATGGAACTATTTCTTTTGAAGACGTGAGTAGATAGTGCGTTCCAAGACAAACTCAATAAGCTTTAATGTATACACTTTATTTCCACTGTTTTTTTTTTTAGATATAACGCTTGCAAAATTACTGATTTTCACTGGAAGAAAACCCTCTGAAATAGCAAGGACCGGGGACGGTCTTACTGGCGCCACGGGTGGCACTGCTTGTTGAAATGGATACCTACCTGCCAAACGTCTGGGTTAGGGATAGCAAGCCCAAAGGCTGGACAATTATTTTCCTTCAGAAATGCTACTTAGACAGGTACATCTGCGGTATCGAGAAGCGCACCGTTACTTTTATTTCGCACTTACTTCTACGCTCGGATGGCCGGTTCTTTTGGGAGGGATGCAAATTGGATTGGTTAGGTTAGGAGGAGTGAAAGTTGCTAGACTAAATTTCAACCATAGGGAGCAGATTGTATCAGAACCAATCGGATTTGCATCCCTCACAAACGGCTGCTCTCTTGAAGAGGCCCGATGAGGAATACGATTTACTTTAATTATAGTACATGTGTGTTTTGTAATAAAGTGCTTCTATCGTCTCCTGAATTCAACAACTGGCATCCAGACATCTACGCTCCTACAATCCACCGGCAATACTCCTCGTGGAGAGATACAGGAAGAAAGGGGGTATAAACACGAGCTTCGATATCAAAACAAAAGCATGCGTTGACGTATACCGTGCGAGAGAAGGTGGGCATTGGGGAGGAGGTATTGTTGTGAAGCGGGCCTCTTCAAGAGAGCAGCCGTTTGTGAGGGATGCAAATCCGATTGGTTCTGATGCAATCTGCACCCTATGGTTGAAATTTAGTCTAGTAACTTTCACTCCTCCTAACCTAACCAATCCAACTTACATCCCTCCCAAAAGAACCGGCCATCCAAGCGTAGATGCAAGTGCGAAATAAAAGTAACGGTGCGCTTCTCGATACCGCAGATGTACCTACCTAAGTAGCATTTCTGACGGAAAAGAATTGTCCAGCTTTTGGGCCTGCGTAGACCTTTGGCAGGTAGGTATCAGTTTCAACAGGGAATGCTACCCGTGGCGCCAGTAAGACCGACCCCGGTTCTTGCTATTTCAGCGGGTTTTCTTCCAGTGAAAATCAGTAAATTTTCAAGCGCAATATCTCAAAAACCAGTGGAAATCAAGTGTATACATTATTGCTTATTGAATTTGTCTTGGAACGCACTATCAACTGACCTGTTAAAAAAAAATAGTTTCATTTGAAAAACCGAACTTGACCAACGTATCTTTTAAAATAATAATCGAAAAAAATCGTCTCGGCTAATAAATTAGCCCCCTCGAACCATTCAATTACATAATTTTTTAAATTTTTTATCTCCAGTACTTTAGGAGATATCCAGCTGTCCAGTCTTCCCGCGGACACCCTGTACATAAAAATAAAATCAAAAAAGTGGTATAGACGGTTGTTTTTCCATTTATTGGATATGACAATTATCAATGCCTGGGCTGTGCACTACCGAGTACAAAAATTGAAGAAACAGAAACCGGTGAGTCAAAAGAATTTCCGACTTGAACTCGCACTTACGCTTTGCCAGCTTGAACAAAACATGACCCCAAAACGCGGAAGGCCTTCAATGGTATTTACTAACCGCCGAATCAAGAGATGGAAGAGCGCGTTTCTTCCAAACAATTTGATAACTGATTCAGTGAACCACTGGCCCATATTTGACAAACGACGAAATCGTTGCAAAAAGAAGGGTTGCAAAACAATTACATATATAAAATGCTCTAAGTACAAAGTAAATTTATGTATTAATCCACCCACCCGCAATTGTTTTTCTAAGTTTCACCAAGCGTAAAATTGTAATTTTTAATTTTTATTGTACGTTTATGAGTTCGCAATAAAACAGAAGATGTTTTAACTGCAAATCTTTCTCCTTCACATTATGCCCTTTCGAGTTTCTGCTGAAGATATAATCTTGAAGACCCATCATGCAGGTATAATAATTTATGTAACACTAGTGTAACATTATGCCGAACTGAGAATTAGCTTAACATTATAATACATACCTTTATGCATGGTGTAACACTGGTGTTACATTCATATTTCTTCATTTATATAAAACATTGTTACACTAGGAATTTTTTGTTTATTTTCACGATGAAGTATGGACAAAAATGCATCGATAAGAATTTTTCTGCGCAAAGTAAAAAAATCATGATACTAAGGGTTAAGGCTCGATAACTGGTCTAAAGTATCTCTCCAACGCGATATTTTTTTCCATCTTGCTACTTTTCAAAGCCTGATGTTTCTTGCCGATGGAATCTCTCGTTTTTGCAATTTCCCTCGCTATTCTTTCGCGATCCTTAATCTACAGACTATCGATCATCGTTGTATTGAAGATGTTTTCCCACCAACACATCAATGATGAATAAACTACTCACGATACCGCGAACTCATTAAATCCCTTTCTATAACGTCCATTAGACATCGAACTATCCTTGTCTATTATCACGAAACCATACTTGCGTTGCCAAAAATTACGACACAACGCGTAAAAATCTTCGTAAGACGTGCCGGTATTTACGTGATCGTTGTATATATGTTTCAAGTTGGTACAATCCTGCTTAAACAGAATCATCAGATTCACATTATCGCGTATAAGATGTTTAGGAATTTTTGTATACGTCTGACAGAGATAGAAGCAGTCGAAGTTCGAGTGTCGTTCCATTGCAAAGTATTCCCTTATCGTATCTTGCTTATCACATGCCACATCATCAAAGATAAAAATGGAATTCGGAAGCGATTCCCCGGTGGGATGACGTCACTAATATTCGAAAATGTAAAGTATCCAATTTCATCTATCGGAGCCAATAAATTCTCCAAATACTGATATTTCGGCTATTGCAACGACTTAGAATACACGTACAAATTCTCGAAACGCACGCCGTGAGAACTTTCCAACAAGCTCATCAGCACGTTGGTCTTTCCACTATTTGATGGGCCACAAATGATACAGCGTATGGTGGTGGGTAACATGCTACCATGTTTGCGTTTTGCTTCCGTGAACATTATTCGCGATTTATCATCGAAATTTGTTATACGTATCGTCGCAGCTTTAAAAGGTTGCAGACACGCGAATGGCTTACGGATTTCCTCGACGAAAATACTAGAGATGACATGATCATTGAAACTCTGACCATCGACTACGAAGATATAAAATCTCTAAATAAGCTAAATGTAATTAATACTCTGCGATGTGAAAGACACGCGGAGCATTGTGCTTTGCAAAATGTATTTAAAGTATTCAACTGGTGGGCTAAACGTCAGAGAGAATTATATAAATAAATAAATCTTTACTTGATTTACAAATATATTTTTTTCTTCTCCTTCGCATTTAGCCTCCTGCATATGCTGTACTATAGATTAAGACGATAGCTGAAGTTATTATTAAAGTGGTTCGATAGACGTTCGATAGATGTTCAGAGTGGTTCGATACGCGTTCAGAGTGGTTCAATAGATGCTCAAAAATGATTCGACAGACGTTCCTCGGTTATGCCTGAAAAAATTCCGTCGGTAAGTAAGGTCTGGTGTGAGAAAATTTCCGTCGGCAAGTCAGGTCTGAAAAGTTTCTCGCGGCGGTTGGATTAAGACTGGCCGCTCCAGTCCCTCGCGGTTCCCCCATTCCGCGGCGCCTGCGCGCGCCGCCAGGTTCGGATGCCCCGCGCCTAGAGTTCTCCCTACCCCACTCCCCGCGCGCTTTCACTTCTCAACGGCCCCGCGCTCCCCTTAACGCTCCTGGGTTAGAAACCGCCTGGTTATACTACTCCGACACAACGCATTCCACTTTTCAACTTGTCTCGGGTATTAGTATTGGTTGGGGCCAGATTAGTGCGGGGGCGTAAAGCATGGTGGCGAACCACTTCTATATCGATAAGATAAAGAATAAAAAATTATTTTATTTCTGAAACAGATATGAATCCTCGGTCGACCGCAGCGATTCGAGCACTGTGTGGTTGAAATTAACCAACCATATCTCCCATACATCATTTATTTTTAAAGGTTCTGCTTTAATTCACACCTTATAACAATAAACCAAAAATTCTTATGATGGGAAAAACTACTATCCTGTAAAGACAACATAAACTGCACAATTTTTATACCTCGTTGACATTGATATACAAGTTTGCATACACCGCACACCTAACTTTTCAATTTCCAGTATATATATTATTCTGCAAGAACACAACTTCGATATAGGGTGGACATTGACATGCAAGTCATGTCACACATAATAAATGATCAAAATTACGTATAATTCTAATAGTTTGAATAAGGTCCTATTTGAGCTCACTTTCGTCGGAGAACCATTGCCTGAATACTAGTAGTACTGTTACCTACGTTTCTATCATTTATTGCACCATATTCATTGCTCACTCGTCACGTTCTTTCCTAGACCGATGGTCAACACTCTTTGAACAGTTGTATCTTGATTTTTGTCTTTAATCAGTTGGTTCGTCCACGAGTTAACCCTTCTAATGACACGCTCGGTCTAGCACGGATCGAAAAGTCTATCTCCATCCAAGATTACCAGGACGTGTACGGCAACACGCCGGCTGTTCCATCGCACTGCTTCTAGATCACCGCGTCAGCAGCTTTAGGGAGGACGAACCAACGAACGAGAGACGGGACAGCACAGTTGTGCTGTCAGTTGATTCAACGACCCACTTTCACTGTAGAATACGAGTGCCAGCATCTCAAAGGATATGTCTTTTGCAACTCTTTTCGTTCATTTTAGAATATATCTGTAATGGTTATTACTCGTAATACCACGTCAGTTTTCACCACTCTTTCAAACTTTTTCGAGGCGTACTTTGGCACCTCGAAAGAGCAAGAAACCCACAAAACACTCCAACTGCTCAGGCGAATTCGCATAACTATCTACGTACGTAACAGTAATATCATAAAGATGTAACAGAAAATATAGAAATCTAAAGTTTCATTCTAGCCTAGAATGTCATTTATAAGGTTAATTTTCGGATTTTTCCCCAAAGGAACCATAGGACTTTTTGTATGAGTCTTTTGCACACACATTGCCCGTGAATAGCCTGCTGGAACTCGCAGCTAAAGAGAGAAGACGATCGGCCTCTTCAACAACGATTAAGATATCAATTAGATGGTCTGTCTTGTACCGAACGCTAATATGACCGGACGTATCAAATTAGCTAGTAACATTGTGTAAACTTATAACTACTGCCAAATATGGAGTATTGGTTTTGGCAATATTCTTTCGTCTGTAGCATGCTGAAACAGTAAGAAAAAGCAACAGGTTTTAAAAGTTTTGATTCATGCGATAACAGTACCTACATTAGGGTGGAGTGAAAAAAACTTTTTTTCGATAATCAAATTCTAATAGTGCGGAAAAGTTGCCTACTTGGCCCAATAAAACGTGTAAAAAATTTCAGCTCGATCGGATAATTTCTTCTGTGTGCACCAAACGCCTTAACTTTCAAAATTTAGTACAAAACTTAAGAAAGTTGAACTTTCTTCAGCTGATGGATTCTACCTTTTTTTTACCCAGGACTATATTTGCTGCGTAAATGATGCAAAAAAACATCCGTGGCTGGTTTCGGAACGATAGGAATGGCCTGCCGGCACTGTAAACTATAAAAAAATACAGCTCTTCGCTCACTTTCCTAACGGAAGCTACGACCCAGAACCCACCACGTGGAGGTAGCTGTACGTCGGGCTCCTTGTTTTTGTGTAGTTTTTTGTATTTTATATATTTTTTTTTTAAATAATTTTATTGCTTTTTATAATGTTTTTTCATATTTTTATTTGTCGGAATGAGAAACTGCGCTTGTTATAGCTGTTATTGGTGTGCAAAATTTATAACGAGAACTGATTCTTCGTTTCAAATTTTGGCATTGACTGACGGGATAACAATGTACACCGAATGAAACCATCCTTAAGGTTTATGTCCCGATGTGGTTTGCGATAAGATGCAACAGCTCTATTAAAGACACGCCGAAGCACCTTTTCGATACCATTCAACAGTCACAGTACTTACCAAAAAAGTACTTACGCGTGGATGATGCCATAATTGCCCGTAATGCTTTTTTCGCATTCCCGGAAAATGTTCTCATCTCCATGATGACGGATAAAAGGCGTTAAGTCCGTCTAGATGCGTTACGCAAAATTTTGCAAGCCCGAGAATTAGATGAAAGTGATGAACAAGTACTACCTCGTGCAGTTCCGGAAATCAACTTCTCCGCAGACGACAATTATAAAATAATCGATTGATCCTCTGTCCGAATCACGTCACCTCCAGTTTTGAACAAAGTAACTAATCAGGAGCTATCAGAAAAATTGTCGAGCAACAGCTTGTTTCTAGACTGGGAATTTCTTAAGTATCCCTGTCACACCACTGCAGTCGAACGCATGGTGAAACTCGTGACCGAAGCATCCTGTCAAGTGTGCGGTAGCGATGCAGGGGATGGTTTCATTCAGTGCACATTCTTATCCCGTTAGTCAATGCCAAAATTTGAAACGAAGAATCAGTTCTTGTTATAAAGTTTGCACACCAATAACAGCTATAACAAGCGCAGTTTCTCATTCCGACAAATAAAAATATGAAAAAACATTATAAAAAGCAATAAAATTATTAAAAAAAAATATATAAAATACAAAAAACAACACAAAAACAAGGAGCCCGACGTACAGCTACCTCCACGTGGTGGGTTCTGGGTCGTATTTTCCGTTAGGAAAGTGAGCGAAGAGCTGTATTTTTTGATAGTTTACAGTGCCGACAGGCCATTCCTATCGTTCCGAAACCAGCCACGGATGTTTCTTTGCATCATTTACGCAGCAAATATAGTCCTGGGTAAAAAAAAAGGTAGAATCCACCAGCTGAAGAAAGTTCAACTTTCTTAACTTTTGTACTCAAATTTTGAAAGTTAAGGCCTTTGGTGCACACAGAAGAAATTATCCGATGGAGCTGAAATTTTTTACACGTTTTATTGGGCCAAGTAGGCAACTTTTCCGCACTATTAGAATTTGATTATCGAAAAAAAGTTTTTTTCACTCCACCCTAACCTACATGTGCTGAAAATTCTCTTAAAATTTTAAATCGCAACTGCAAGTTTTGGCCGTCAAATATCTATAGCTAATATAAGTTAATTTCACGAATTCGAACAAATCTTTAAGGAAATACTTGAGGAAAAAGAAAAGTTGATTTTTTTAAACTTCTAACTAGAATACCCCCTTAATGCTGGGGTACTTTAAAACTATAGGGTGACTATAGGGTCCACGAAGCTTTCCAGGTAGAAGTGATCACTTTGAAAGGCTTGACTAACTTGAAACATTATTTCAATAAGCCTTGCTTTATCGAAAGTCACTGGGCCTTGACTTCGCAAGATTTTGATTACAATTTTGATAACAAGATTGGATAAAGGTTATAACAGGCTCATGCTATCTATTTTATAAAGCAACGATAAGAAAACGCAGTAAAACTAGAAAATCTTGCATCGTGAGCGAAAAACCAGTCTGCGATGAGCATGCACTCATGCAGTCACTATCACCAAATGTAAAGAATGCATATAAATAAATAATCATGGTCTTTTTGCACATAAATATTTGTTTTTATTTACTGAATTATCCCTGCAACGATATCGTATTGTAAATTGTTTCGTTCTTATCTAAATCTTATGTTTTTATAGGTGGGTACCCGGGCGCCTTGGTTATTGAGAATCACTATGTAAACTTTGACGGGATAATTCTCCGAATCCACGACCAAAAAATGCAAGTCTGAAAATATGTTGCTTTCAAAATGTTTAAATAACGAAGATCCACGCCGTCATGATGAAAGTATCACGGGAACATAAATAACTAGTGGAGAACTAGTCAGCACTATCGATTGTTTTCGATAATTGGACCATCCAACATCGCTAGTTATCGCTAGTTATTGATAGTGATGGTATCTAGAGACGCGGTAGCGTCTCGACGCCAAGTACATATTCGACACCCTGTATATGTCGACTGTGGCTACCGCTATCATTTACTCGTCGCCCGGCTAATTCAACCTAACCCGAAACTTATTTCATTAATATCTCATCACGCCTGCAATATTTTGTAAATTTAAAGGCATTTTTTTAATGTAAACCGCATATAAGCTTTCGAGTAAGATCAAATTCATTAAAAATCAGGACACGCACGACAGAGATATCTTAATATCGTCTCATGGATCAGTCGGAAACGGTAAGACGTTTCTTCTGATTCTTCTTCTCCAACCAAATTTTGCCGACATAATACGTATACGCGTTATACGCACACCTTCAGGCAAAAGGGATCATTCGGTAGGGATCGTAGTCCGTCATTGTATATACATATACATGGTCAGCTCTTTATCCTGCAACCCGCTTTCGCGCGAACTTGTAAAATGGCGCCTCACGGACGCATTCCACTACCACTATGGCCGATACTTCCGCCATCTATGAGCTGTTGATGAAAGTCTTTTAGATGAAGGTCTTCTAGATGCTAGTAGAGTGCGCAGGGTGCTTTTGGCTTTGGTCCGAGGAAATTAGATTTGACGTAGCAGACGGGGAAGAAAATGGTTGCCATTTTAAGAGTGCGTTCGCACCGATCCCGTTCCACGTGGAAATATCTACCTTTGCGACGGTTCAGATGCGGTATTAGACCACGCTGACGCAATATTGGCCCAGGTTGAAGAATTTGGGGCCTTTTTCGTATAACTTTTGAACTATAAAAGATATCGGAATGCAATTTGCGCCAAAAAATGGGGTAAAATTATCCTCTCTGAGTGATGGATAATTTAACATATTTTTCGTTTACTTAATTTTTGTTTTATCAATATTTTAACCATAATTGCTGTGAAAAGCGTTTGCAAACTGTTTATTTGATACTTTATTTAGTGCAATAGGCTTGTTGTCTCTGTATCATTATTTTCATAAATTGAGAAATTAAATTTTTATTCAATGATATGATAGTTCTGCAGGCCTCAGAATCTAATGTTCTGGTTTTCTTTTTATGATTTTATCCTTAAGGGGGATTCTCGTATAACAGCCCCAAAAGTAATTTATATTTAAGAATTTTTTTCGAAAAAACTGTTTGTCATATTTAATTTAACTCGTTTCGGATATAGCAGGCATTTTTGAACTTACAGAAAATATTTTTTTTTAGGTCGATCCTACTTATTATTTATTAGTTATTGTGGAATCTTGTCCACCTTTTCGACGATGTAACTCCTGTTGGCGGAATGTGCAGCACCTGTCACAGTCATTTGATTGCAAAAACAAAATAGAAGTTTCTTAAAGTTAGATAATTACGCGGGGATTGGTCCACTTTAAAGAAAAAAAAATGAAAAATTGAAAGAGTTATAGCGTTTGAGAGAAAAAGTAAATTTCTGCATTACACAATTTTTTTCATATTATTCTTTATATCGACGAAAAAAGTATTATAAATAAAAACTAAAATTAGTCTGAATATTTTAACCTTTTAACTACCTAACGCCACGCCTATACCGGTTTCCGTTGATGTTATTTTTTGGAATGATGCGTCATTATTGCGGCTGTTAGGTGGCGAAAAATCTTTCCGTACACGTGCATAGCGCCGCAGTCAACCCTGTCGTAGCTAAAAATTTTGAAATTGGGACGGGTACTAGACCATTCGACACATTGTTCTCAAATCTCGTTACAGTAATCTGGTGTGCGAGTAATAAACCGATCATAAAAACCGAACGAGCGGCTCGCTTACCTGAACCGGGGAATTCCGAATAGCTCTTTGCGACGTTAATTGAAAGAGACCATCCTAAAACTATCGTAGCTTGGGCATCGCTGCTATCCAGCGGTCGCTGGCAGCTCTGAACGCCGGGCCGGCGCGAGAAGTGTGCTTCCGTTTGAATGTCGACCATCGGTCACACTCGGGCACTTTGCGGGCAGACACCCGTTGCCTGGTTCGTTCGCGCACGGTGTTCGGCCACGTTCGGATCGCGTCGCGTTACCGACCGTGGGGGGTCGTTCCGGTCGGTCACCAGGAGCTCGGAAACCGGAGCTTCGAAACAGGTGGGCAAAATTCGGGCGAGATCTCGATACCTCGAGATTCTCTTCAAATTCCGGACTAAAGTTTCGATTTCGCTTCGACTTTTATTCGAAATAGGATGTTCTGGAAAGTCTTAAGCCGCGTATTGACCTACGCATTCGCCCCGAATGTGTATCGGTAGCGCACCGACTTTTTACACGTTTGGAGCTCGGCGGGCATTCGGCATGCGTTCGGCGAACAAAAATGGTGGCTATGTGGCAAATCGTGTGGCTCACATGTTAAAATGTTTCCCCAAAACAATTATTCAAGAATTAGTTCCCACTTCGTCCCTATATTCATGTTATTATTATTTGAATACATTCGCGCTGGAACGACCCCTCATGATCGGTGACACGACGCGATCCGAACGTGGCCGAACACCGAGCGCGAACGACCCAGGCAACGGGTGTCTGCCAGCGACGAGGCCCGAGTGGAACCGAAGGTCGACTTTCAAATGGAGGCACACTTCTCGATGCCACTTCTCGCACCGGTGCGGCGTTCAGAGCTGCCAGCGAACGCTGGATACCAGCGATGCCCGAGCTACGAGAGTTTTAGGATGGTCCCTTTCAAATTAACGTCGCAAAGAGCTATTCGGAATTCCGCGGCTCAGATTAGCAAGCCGCGTGCTCCGCTTTTATGATCGGTTTATTACTCGCACCCCAGATTACTGTAACGAGATTTGAAAACAATGTGTCGACTGGTCTAGTACCCGTCTCAATTTCAAAATTTTTAGCTACAACAGGGTTGACCGCGGCGCTATGCACGTGTACGGGGAGATTTTTCGCCACCTAACAGCCACAATAATGGCGCATCGTTCCAAATAATTGCATGAACGTAAGCCGGCATAGGCGTGGCGTTAGGTAGTTAAAAGGTTAAAATATTCGGACACAAAAGTTGATGGAAAAAATTCAAACACGGCTACAAACAAAGACACGTCCCATTAATTACACCTTTTGTCCGATCTATGCATGCACTGCATTAAGGGGTAGTGGACTATTTCAGCTTAAAAAAATTGATATTTTTTATTTTATTGCTTCTGAAAGTCTTATCCTTTACGAACATTTTAAACAAATGTTCATGAAAAAATTCAAAAAATTGTCGAAGTTATAGCAGGGAACGTAACACAGTGGAGCGCCGAGTAACCGCGCGATAAAGGTAACACCCCGAACATTGAAGCCGGTTTTTTCGAAATACCATTTTCAGAAACGGTGTACATCATAACTCTTGAAAGAATGAATATTTTCACTTAAAATTTTAAATGAAGCTGTAGAATTCCATTATCTATCGTGTAGAAATTCCGCATCAATATTGGATGTTTGTAAAGCATTTTATAACTGATTAAAGACGATGTTTTCCGGGAAAATGTGGAAAGAAAATTGATTAGTGTGTAACTTCCACAATTTTTGTTCAAATTCATCTGCAAGTTTCCGCACTGTAGATATTTGTATATAGAATAATCACCTCAAACCATTTTGCTTTCAGATGCTTGGTTCAACTGAATCGATGTACACCACCTGCAGCGGCGCGCCGTACAGGACTATATTCAACGATTAATAACTTCGACAATTTTATACATTCTGACGACTCTTTTTGTAAATGCTCGCAAACATGCCCACAATAGATTGTCAAAAGCACGACTATAACGACTATTTGGTATCAAAGTAATTTAGCGTCACTGAAACTAACGATTTTACGTATCCAATAGTCCACTACCCCCTTAAGGGGGGATTCTCGTGTAACAGCCTCCGAAATTTATGATTTTATTTTTTAAAAACTATTGTTAATATTGCATCTATTGGGATATAAGGAGGCATCTTTAAACTTGCAAAAAATATTTTTTTTATGTCGATCCTTCTTATTACTTATTAATTATTGTGGAATCTCTTCGACGATGTTGGCGTCACGTGTAGCACTTGTCACAGTCATCTGACTGCAAAAAGAAGACAATTTTCTGAAAGTTAAATAATCTGCGCTGCGACTGGAGCTACAATTTTAATTTTAATTTTTATTTAAAATACTTTTTCTCGCCGATATAAAGAATAATATGAAAAATTTGTCTAAGGAAAAAACTTACCTTTCCTCTCTACGCTATAACTCTTTCAATTTTTCATTTTTTTTTCTTTAAAGTGGACCAATCCCCGCGTAATTATCTAACTTTAAGAAACTTCTATTTTGTTTTTGCAATCAAATGACTGTGACAGGTGCTGCACATTCCGCCAACAGGAGTTACATCGTCGAAAAGGTGGAAAAGATTCCACAATAACTAATAAATAATAAGTAGGATCGACCTAAAAAAAAATATTTTCTGCAAGTTCAAAAATGCCTCCTTATATCCGAAACGAGTTAAATCACATATGACAAACAGTTTTTGCGAAAAAAATTCTTAAATATAAATTACTTTTGGGGCTGTTACACGAGAATCCCCCTTAAGGATAAAATCATAAAAAGAAAACCAGAACATTAGATTCTGAGGCCTGCAGAACTATCATATCATTGAATAAAAATTTAATTTCTCAATTTATGAAAATAATGATACAGAGACAACAAGCCTATTGCACTAAATAAAGTATCAAATAAACAGTTTGCAAACGCTTTTTACAGCAATTATGGTTAAAATATTGATAAAACAAAAATTAAGTAAACGAAAAATATGTTAAATTATCCATCACTCAGAGAGGATAATTTTACCCCATTTTTTGGCGCAAATTGCATTCCGATATCTTTTATAGTTCAAAAGTTGTACGAAAAAGGCCCCAAATTCTTCAACCTGGGCCACTATTGCGTCAGCGTGGTCTAATACCGCATCTGAACCGTCGCAAAGGTAGATATTTCCACGTGGAACGGGATCGGTGCGAACGCACTCTTAAAATGGCAACCATTTTCTTCCCCGTCTGCTACGTCAAATTTAATTTCCTCTGACCAAAGCCAAAAGCACCCTGCGTACTCTACTAGCATCTAGAAGACCTTCATCTAAAAGACTTTCATCAACAGCTCATAGATGGCGGAAGTATCGGCCATAGTGGTAGTGGAATCCGTCCGTGAGGCGCTGTTGCCATTTTACAAGTTCGCGCGAAAGCGGGTTGGAGGATGAAACGCTGACCCTGTATCTATACCATTGAATTATAACCTACCAAGTGTCAATCAATAATAACCTGCCAAGTGTCAAATAATTTGAAATGTCGCGAGTTTTTACATCACATGGAACACTGAATTATTGTCTCAATTAACAAACTAAGTCGCCAAAATTTTTTAATAGACTCTTTATGTAGAGCTTATAGTAGAAATGAAACGGAGGCACAGACTTGGAAGTTGTCCGGAGAAGGTTCGACAGAGAATCATCTTTCGTATAAGTTTCTGGAAATACCATGCATGTACAAAATAATATATTGTAACAAATTGCATTTAAATTGTCAGATATATTTTTATACCAGCAAACTATTTTTAGTTTAGAGTTTTTATGTGAAGCTTACAGAAATGGAAGGGACGCAGAGGCTTGGATAAAAATGAAGGGGACGCAGAGGCTTGGATAGAAATGAAGGGGACGCACAGGCTTGGATAGAAATGAAACGTCTTCTTTTGCACAAGTTTCTGGAAATTTGTCAAATAATGTAAATCGACAAAATTTGTGAAAACACATAGCATTCAGAATTAAGAAAATTATGGCGGATTGCTTACAATGTAGAGCAAGACACATTAGTGAAGAAAGTAAAAGTACGCTGAAAACACATCTCCCTTGATACCTTCTAATCTTTTGTGACAGATATTCGTAATACTTCCATAGTGGAATCCACAGTAGTTTCCACGCTATTTATTAATTTTATTAGTTTCCCATTAACAATATTTCAATTCACCAATAAACAAACTAAATTAATTTTATTGCAACACCAATAAATTGTGCGTCAAAAATATTGGATCTTTTTCTTCATTTTCCCTAAGTTACCATTAGCATTTAAATTTCCTGGAACAAGACTTTCTGCTATACGCTCTCACCTCCTTTGGACACATTGTGTAGTCTCTACACTTAGTATATTGCAAAAAAGGCCACTCTATTTCTACAAGTTCTACGTTAAGGGGGTAAACACGGCAAGTGACCTGGCCGATTGGGCAGGTCGGTAGTACAGCAGGTTTTTTCTGCACAGAAATGGTAATATCCATAGATACGCGGCTGCCTGATGAACGCGAGAGGGAGCTGTTTGCTATTTCCATATTCTATTCTGAATGTGGAAAGAAATCCTCAGCTGTTGCGTTGTACTTGTAAAAATTTAAACGGAAAGTCTGCTGGTAGTGTAAGCAAAGAAAATTCATTGTAGGGGAGACTGGGTTAGGTTGTAACATGGGGTAAATAGTAACATAAGTAAAATCTTTTGAACGACAAATCTGGTAACCCACAGCATGCGAGAGCTGCTTGGCGATATTACCTCCGACGGTTTTAGTGACACAAACGAGCGTTAGGTATTCATTTTGTGCTTATAGCCCAGAATTTTAGTATGTAGAGCACGTAATTAAAGTTTGTCTTAGCACTTTTATTTCAATTAACCGGCATTAGAAACCGTTTGAATAGCTGCTTCTTTGTCGCAAACGAATCAGTACACAATGGTTTATTATAATGTGTACGCATTTTAGTAATTTCATGTTTCGTTTCCCGTTTGCTGCGATAAAACGCAAAAATTCAAGCTCGGGGTAAATTGTAACATGTTTCTACTTACTCCGCTGTAAATGGTGATAAAACAAACATGCTATTTACTGACACACCGGAAAAAGTAGAAAAAAGTATGAAGGCAAAAGTAAAGAAAACGAAGAAGAAGATTTTGATTGAATCAGATGAAGAAGCAATGATTATTTAACTCATGTATATCAAATATTTAATAATGATCTATGTTTTCATTTAAATTTTTTAGAAATGTTTATTTGTGTTCATATTTGTATTTAAATAAGTAGAACAGATATATTACAATTTACCCCAGATGGTGTTACTTTTTCCCCGGACTGGGACACATTGTAATGTTACGTATGTGGAATTTTCCCATACGCTGCTTTCAACCGTTTTTCGAGATCGTGTCTGCAAAGGGAAAACGCCGTAAAATCCTTTCCCTTATCACACATCACTAATGGGGGTCGTGATCTCGATCAGCTGGATGGCGCCCATGAGAACGGGAGTGACACGACGAAGACCCCGGAGGATTTCCTTATATGGAGATTCCTAACGAATCCCCACTCATTTTTGAGACTATATAAACCCTTTGGTTTCTACCCTCTTTGGTTCAAAGCTATACAGTCACGCGTAGAGTCACGTCGTGTCACGCTCGTACAGAGTTGGTTATTATCCAGTGATATCGGGCTCGAGTCCCCTTCAGAATCAGAAGTTAACCTTTTAGAATCCGCAAGTTCGGTTTATATTCTATTTGGCTTCTCCAAATAGCCACTCTTACGCCCCGCATCGTCAGTGCGTCAACACCGTGCAATTATTGATAATTTACACTATCTAACTAATTACTCGCGACACTTACATTTGTACTATATTTAATTATTGAATATATTTGAATGGTGTTCACGTCGAGATCGAGTAGATTCGTTAAACCCAACTTTCACCTAGCGATCCTTATAATATTAGTAACAACCACCCACCGATACAACTTTACCGCTCGAGCTGTATCAAACTTTAATTAAGAGTTACGAGGCAATACTAACATTTCCCGCGACTCCCTGATTTCGCATCAGGTTCGTCCACGTTTAACCCTCGTGCGGCTCCCTGATTTCGCATCAGGTTCGTCTGTAAATCTACCAACTTCCGACCAGCTCCCTGGTTTCGCACCAGGTTCGTCTGTGAATGATTCAACCTCCTAACAGCTCCTCGACTTCGCGTCAAGTTCGTCTGTGAACTTCATCCTAATGACTCCCCGATTTCGTATCGGGTTCGTTCACGAATAATCACCCTCCTGCGGGTCCCGGTTTTCGCATCAGGTTCGTCCGTGAGTGACTCCATTCCTAGAGGCTCTGATTTCGCATGAGGTTCGTTCTCGTTTCCGATAATCCTGCGGCCCCCTGATTTCGCATCAGGTTCGTCCGCCCTCTAACTAACAAATTCACAAACCGTATTCCTTGGGAAATACCCCTCCCGCCGGCCTCTCGCGTTGCCGCAGCCCCGGCTCGTAACAGTAGCAAAGGTTCAGATTTGTTTAAGATGAAGTTAGAGTCTAAGTGTCCAAGATTTTGTCACGTACTTACAATGAGTTCACCACATATGTAAGTAGTAGGTCACTCAAATTATTTCCAGATTAAGGAATCACTTTTGAGAAGAAACTGTGAAAACTTTTTTTGTTACACTCTGCCCCGGACTCCCCTACATTTGAATTACTTGAAACGTGCTTGTGCTACAATATGGTACGTTGGTAGTAAGGAATTATACGTGAAAAGAAAAAATAGATATGGGGATGTCTCCAAAAAATGATTATTAGGTTAGGTTTGTAAAGTAATGTCGCTCTACACGACCCCAGTTATCTTGGTTCCTACCTACGTATATAAATTGTAATACTAAAACTGGTTTCACTATTTATTGCTACCCCCACCCCTTCACCCCCTGAATGAAATCCTAGCTATGCCCATGCTGAAAGTTATATACTTATTATAAGATAATTAAACGTCCTATGCAGAGAGCAGTTGAACAAACATCTATACTATTATAATAAATCTACAACGTTTGTTTGTGTGTATACAAAAATCTCAAACAGTACTGATCCGATCATTAAGAAATTTTAACTACAGCATCCTTGAACCACGAGAACGGACATAGGCTATGATTAATCACGTAAAATATACTCGACCGGCGGCGATGGATACTACGCGATGCGACCGCCAGGTGGCGATCGGGCCGAGCACTTCTCGCAAGTGGAATACAGCAGTCATGTCTATAAGAGAGCCGGGCAGATCGTGTACCGTCACTCTCGAGTACCGCCACTTGCCGATAATGGACATTTATATTTTCGGCTTAATTAACATTAACATGCCAAAAAAAATCTTTCTATAGCATCCGCTGATGCTAGACTAGACGTTCTTCTTTTTTAAGAAGAAACGAAAGTGCCGAGCAGCATCAAAATAGACTCTGAAAAATGAGAACAAGAGCAGATACACGACGACGCACAGTGGGCCGGATTCACTTAGTTTGAGCCATTTGGGTCTTTTTTTTAACATATCGGAATGAAATTTACGCCAAAAAATAGGAAAAAATTATTCCTTTCTAATGATGTATAATTTAAAATTTTTTTAATTTATTTATTTATTTACTTTTCAATTTTTTTAACTAATTTGTGATAAAAAAAATTTAATTCCGTTTATTTGATACCTTATTTAATGCCCTTTTCAGTGGTTTAAATGGAATGTTCGGGAAACTTTTCATTTCCATGTTATAAGGAAAAATCAAATAATAAATGAATGCAACCAAATATCGCCTTGTTGAAATTAAAGACCAACCTTTTGCGCTAAACATCATCTTCTATTAGTAATTAATGTAAATAATGTATTGAAAAATAATTCTGAATATAGTGAGGAAATTTGCGATATTTTTTTAAATTGACAAGGAATATCTTTCGAGTCCCAACGAGTCCCAACTTCTAACCAATTGGAATATTTTCAGTACTCCCTCCTCTAGATGATTATGTAAAAACCACATCCTACTTCGTCCTACTTTACAAATTATTACTGTTTAAAGCGCGTCGCGTGACGCGTCGCGTCCGATATCGGGACTCCGCGAGACACTCAGACACTCTCCCAAGGATTTGTTTAGATTATAGGCACATGAAATTGTTTATGCTATGGTGCAGATAAGCCTTCGACAAAGTCCTGGATTTTCTGTCTGCAGTCAGTTGAAACAGTACCATCAGAGACTGCACAGTGTGACATTCGAAGCATTTTGCAAAATATTTTAACGTTTCGCTCTAGTATTCTTTCGTTTTATACAATTTTAGTTTTGCCTTGTATAGTTTATATTTAGAGTGCATAATATATGTGTTTATTTTATATTTATATAAGTTTATCAGTGAAGTTCATCAGTGAAGTTTATATTTAAGTTTTGTTTTCTTACATTTATATTACATTTCATTTTACACATATTTGGTAAGTACGAAAACACTTATACATTTTAGTGGGTATTTTCTAGCATTCAACAGCATTCCGCATTTTCTTTTTTTATTCAGATATTAGTTATTTAACGATAATGGAGGCTTTCCGCACACACCAAGACTTGTTCTTGACACTAAAAGATTCGTCCAAAGCCCTGAATGACTACGTATTTTTACACCAAATTATATGTGAGAAAATCGATATTTCTTCACAAAGTTCAGACGCACTAAAAACAAGGTTACGCAAATTTGTTTGTAAATTAAAGCAGAAATGGGTCCAATCTCGCTATATAGAAACCAAATTCCTTAAAAGTAATGCGAAATGGTTAGCAAAAGATTTCATATATCCAAGTGAAATATTATCAAAAATCCTGTCTACAAGTTCAAAAAATCCTGCAGTGAGGCCGAAATTATCTGTTGTAGAAATTTATAAAGGGAAAAAATCATATTCTGATTCCAGCAGAAGTGAAAAACAACGAAGAAGTCGATCTTTAGTAAACAATTTCTCCTTGGAAGAATTACTGAATGCAGTAAAAATGAGTTATAGAAAACGTGGAATGCATAAACAGTCACGCCTTCTTCAATATCTAGAAGATAATGAAAATAATAAGAATATTGAAACTCTATTTAAAAAGAAGTGTACGTCAAAAGGAAAAATTTTTGCACCAGAAAAAGCTTTAAGCATATTTATTACCGCTGATCTTTCAAAATTTCAATATATTAGTATTAGAAATGAATCAATTAGGTGTAATAACAACCAGTGGCCCTCGTACTTCCAATTACGCAAAGAAAAAAATAATTGTTACCCATCAAAGAATACAATTGAAATCACCGAAAACTATGCGAAAGTAGAACTACAAAGCTTGTTAGACCACACAACATCAAGAATATTAAAAAGTTTAGGGAAATTAACAGAAAACACAAAATTCGTACTTACATGTAAATGGGGTTGTGATGGTGCTTCGGGGCAACCAAGGTACAAGCAATTACAAACGGATTTTTCAAGAAACGAGGACAGCGTTTTTGTTTCAAGCTTGGTGCCTTTAAGATTACACAATAAATTAACTTGCAAAGACTTATGGGTAAATCCTTGGCCATCATCACCATGGTATTGTCGGCCAATGAAATTTGAATTTGTAAAAGAAACAGACGAAATAGTAAACCAGGAAATCAGTAGGGTTAATAATGAAATTCAGAATTTAGAACCATTTAAAATAAATAATGTACAAATAGAATATGTCATGGCTCTGACAATGGTGGACAACAAAATATGCAATATCATAACAAATACGAAATCCGCAATGCGTTGCTATATTTGTAATGCCAAACCAACGGAAATGAATAATTTAGATCTTGTAAATTCTAAAGTTTGCAACAATAGTAATTATTCGTTTGGAATTTCGTCACTCCACGCTTGGATTCGATGTTTCGAATGTTTGCTACATGTAGCATATAACATGCCGTTTAAAAAGTGGACAGCAAATACACCACAAAGAAAGAAACTCCACAATGAGAGAAAGGAGGAGATACAACGAAAGTTCAAAGACAAAATGGGTTTGTTAGTTGATATGGTGAAACAAGGATGGGGTTCATCTAATGATGGAAACACTGCAAGGCGATTCTTTTCCAATGCCCAGCTTTCGGCAGAAATAACAGGAATCGATATAAAATTAATTAAACGTTTTCATACCATTCTACAAGTAATTTCCTCTCCACATAAAATAAATCTTGAGAAATTCAAAGAATACACCCAGACTACAGCAAGATATTTTGTCCATGACTATGGGTGGTATTATATGCCAGCCTCCGTACATAAGCTATTGATACATAGTGATGAAATAATAAAGCATGCACTGCTTCCGATTGGCCAATTATCAGAAGAAGCTCAAGAAACAAAACATAAAGATTTTAAAAAATTTAGGGCCAATAATACTCGAAAATATTCCAGAATTGCTACAAATGAAGACATATTTCATAGATTGTTATTAACGTCCGACCCATACATATCGACCTTAAGAATCAAATCATACAAGAAGAAAGTTAAACCACTGGATCCTGAAGCTGCAGAGCTGATACTGAAATAAAATCAAGAAACTCAACTATCAGCCTGTTACTTACAACACGAAATGGTAAGATTAGTCAAATTACTTTTTATGTTTAATAGTACCTATTGAGAGTCAGAATACAATTTTAGGCGAAGGCTTATCTGCACCATAGCATAAACAATTTCATGTGCCTATAATCTAAACAAATCCTTGGGAGAGTGTCTGAGTGTCTCGCGGAGTCCCGATATCGGACGCGACGCGTCACGCGACGCGCTTTAAACAGTAATAATTTGTAAAGTAGGACGAAGTAGGATGTGGTTTTTACATAATCATCTAGAGGAGGGAGTACTGAAAATATTCCAATTCGTTAGAAGTTGGGACTCGTTGGGACTCGAAAGATATTCCTTGTCAATTTAAAAAAATATCGCAAATTTCCTCACTATATTCAGAATTATTTTTCAATACATTATTTACATTAATTACTAATAGAAGATGATGTTTAGCGCAAAAGGTTGGTCTTTAATTTCAACAAGGCGATATTTGGTTGCATTCATTTATTATTTGATTTTTCCTTATAACATGGAAATGAAAAGTTTCCCGAACATTCCATTTAAACCACTGAAAAGGGCATTAAATAAGGTATCAAATAAACGGAATTAAATTTTTTTTTATCACAAATTAGTTAAAAAAATTGAAAAGTAAATAAATAAATAAATTAAAAAAATTTTAAATTATACATCATTAGAAAGGAATAATTTTTTCCTATTTTTTGGCGTAAATTTCATTCCGATATGTTAAAAAAAAGACCCAAATGGCTCAAACTAAGTGAATCCGGCCCACTGTGCGACGGGCTTTGGAAACAAGTCCTGTTAGAGATATGCGTTTATCGCAGCAATTTGAAATAAATTCTTCTGAAATATCACAGCGATTGCAAGACCAGCGAATTCGTTCTGCTCACTATCGGAAATGACTTCTTTTCGGGCGAAACAAATTACAGAAGGAAATTTCATGCC
Source organism: Andrena cerasifolii (assembly GCF_050908995.1). Classification (NCBI taxonomy): domain Eukaryota; kingdom Metazoa; phylum Arthropoda; class Insecta; order Hymenoptera; family Andrenidae; genus Andrena; species Andrena cerasifolii. The sequence goes on along the minus strand of NC_135125.1, from coordinate 1,217,754 downwards.
TACGTTTAAAATTCAAGGGCAAGTTTACCAAAGTACTGGGAATTTACTTCCTGCGCCCGGTGTTAATCATCAATTTCTTCAAATTTACTTTATTTCTGATGCTGACCAATTACGTATTCGTTCAAATATTGTTCCAAATTTAGGAAGACATTAATTGAATTATTACAAAATATATTATTAGAAAATAATAACTTGATTAGAAGTTTTAAATACAATCAACAGTGTAGAGGTGTACATGATAATGATGATTTCCAACTCATTATTCACGCTGATCGTATACCTGTAAATTATCATAGAGGTTATTATAATGCTCCATCTACCAATGAAGTAGCTGTACTGCTGGTAGATGAAGATAAAGGACCGAGAGATATAGTTTTAAGTTGGCGAAATGGTCAAATAAAACGAGTATCTGAACTTCACCGATCGTACGATTCTCTCCAATACCCTCTCATGTTTCCCGAGTAGAGGATGGGTACTAAACTGTAGGAGTGAATGTTTCGGACAAGAGTGTAAAAGCCGCGCGCTCAGGCTGGCAACCGGCATGTACACCAAACCGACGGAAACCAACACAAACCGATGCGAACCGTAGCAATTCGGCGACAACAACTGTTAAAGACAGTCGCTGATAATCGTTGTGAAAATCGGACGTAGTGCGTGAAGAGTGAATCAGATCGAGCGTGGCTTACGAATTACAGTTCTTTATATCAAACCACAATTCCTTATATTAATATATTTTTTGCATTTATTATTTTAATAAATATCTTTATTAAATTCCTACAAAACTATTCAGCAAATTAATACTGGATAAAATAAAACTGTTCCTTGCATGCAGTTTTATGCCTATAGACTAAAGCCGGGAATCCACCGAGAAGCTAAGCTATGCTATGTGATGCTATGCTACGTTTTAAAAAAATTATGTTCAATACATTCTTATGGAACCGTTTCCACCAAAAGCTACGTTGAAACATAGCATCGCATAACATAGCTTAGCTTAGCTTCCCGGTGGATTCCCGGCTTTATGGTTACAGAAAATTCTACGAATCACTTACATTATTTTCGAAATTTATTCAGCCAATTTTGCGTTGATAAGATGGCGAAAATGATCACTGAAAGATTGGATTTCATACGACGTAATAAACAAAAATTACGTACAGATGATTATATATATTTGCGAGATGCAGTCAATCAAGGTGCGAACATCAGTGCTGCTAATCTAGCTCAATAGGTCATCCTTCCATCAACCTTTACAGGTTCACCACGTTATACGCACGAAAAAACTCAGGCTGCTATGACATACGTCCGTAAATATGGTCGACCTGGTTTATTTATAACTTTTACCTGTAATCCTGATTAGATAGAGATAAATAGCCTGAGTTTGTCATCCAGCAACGCTACATGTGTTTTGTTGTGGTTTCTGTTTCCGTTATAATTTCGGAAGACTCTCTTGCCCAATTTTAGTCAAACTTTGACGGCTCTGCTTGGCTCTGATCACGGCTGATGGATGTATGGACTCATCTTGCATGACCGGCCAGCTGTCTTCGAGTCTTATGGCGAATGATGAGATTGTTGCTGAATCGAACAACAGGCAGATTAGGGTGCGGAACCTCATTATCCACGGTTTGCCTGAATCGCCGAATACCTCACCAGACCTGTCTCGTGGTAACGATCTTGAGGGCGTCAGATCCATACTGAACCAGATGCAGCCTTCGGAATCTACGAATATAACTATGCACAGGATCGGGAAACCTAATGGCTCTGCTCCAAGGTCTCTATGTGTTCGTCTTAAATCACCGAAGGTTGTCATCAATATTTTGAGAGGCAAGTCCCGCTATGCTGGGCCTTGTAAAATTACGGATGACAAGACAAGGAGTCAGCGTTTAGTATTGGACCAACTGAGGAAGAGGCTGCGTGAACTCCATGAAACTGGGGATGTCAACTGGACTATTCGTTACGTCCATGGAATGCCGACCATCGTAGAGCTCAGAAGAACTCGTGATCCTGCCTCAAAAAACCATTAAGGGGGGAGCCTGGTGTAGCGGATCGAAGATATCGATTTTTGTTGCATAAATCAATAGTTGAACATCACGACAATATGTTCCCAAAGCCGCAAAACGAAATTCGAAAAATTAAAGCGGATATAGCCGGTTTTGCTACGGAGCAGCAAGTGACGCAGTTTTACTAGAAAGCGTGAGGTGTTCTCCGCTTCACGATTCCTTCGTGACATACGGTCTGTACAATAGCATCAACGTTTTGGCGATTATGTGCCTGTGTATAGTACATTGTTTATTGTTCATTGTTTTTGCTTGTATGCGCATTGTATGTCACTAAAGAGTCAGGGCCGTGGGGAAAACCCGATGCGTCAGCGGGCCCAGCGACTCGCTCAGGGACTTTTCGGGGGAGGGAAATCGTTTTATTGAGTGGAATTACCCTGTTTGATGGGTAAAATGATACCTGTTCGGCGGATAGTCTTCTTTGGAAAAATAAGTTTTGCTAGATGACGAACAGAGCGGGCAGAGTCGTTACGACCAGCAAAGAGAACCAATCGAACCTTTCAGAGTTTTCGCACTAGGTGTATTGTGTTGTAGTTAATCGTATTTAGATGTATCGTAATAGTTTTAGATCTAATGAATTCCGTATTATTTATCATCTTATTATAAATATATTTATATAATAATTCTACAAGTATTTGTAAATAAACGGTTCTCTCGGGAAATACGTTGTGCTGTCCGTGAGTGTTAGTTCGAATTTCACCTCGTGCAGAAATATAATACTGAAATGAGTAATAAAATAACCAGAAGGGATAATTATCGTCCGAATAGGCCGTGTCGAAGGAAATTTTTGGGAAATAAATTTTGTGATAAAAATCGCCAGCTAACAACGAGCACTTCCGCGAGAAAATTAAAATCCGCGCGTGCCAGTACAGTGATAGTGAATTCGAGTCACTGTTATAGAATCATCGAATTCGTAAGTGTATTTAGTGCCATTGCGAACATTCTACTTTGTAAAGAGTGCGAACAAAAAATAACATTTGACGAATCTGGACATCGAGGCCTCGGCTTTAAAATAACAGCCAAGTGTACATGTGGCACGACAAAAATAAGTTCTGGTCCATTTATCCAAAATGGCTATGAAATTAATCGGAGACTACTCTTCGTTATGAGAATGCTGGGCATCGCAAGAGAAGGGATTAATGTTTTTTGTGGCCTTATGGATCTTGGACAAGGTCTAAGCAAAAGCTGTTACGACGATATTGTGAAACTTCTTCATGATACGACAAAAACTGCATTTGATATTCTATGCAAAAAGGCGGTTGAAGAAGAAAAAAAGAAGAATGAGGAAAATGGAAGACCTGCATCAAGTTTTAAAGTTTCCGGCGATGGATCTTGGAAAAAGCGCGGCTTTTCTTCTCTGTTTGGTGTAATTACACTAATTGGATACTGCAGTGGTAAGGTGATAGATATTGTGGTTAAAGGGAGTTATTGCCAAGCATGTACATATTGGGAAAAGAAAAAAGATAATGACGATTATAAGCTGTGGTTGGAAGATCATGCTGACGAATGTTCCATAAACCATCACGGCTCCGCAGGAAAAATGGAGGTTATCTCCATGGTTGAAATGTTTTCAAGATCGGAGGAAAAGTTCGGAGTGAAATACTTGAATTATATTGGTGACGGAGACGCGAAGACATTCAAAGCGATTGTGGACATGCAACCTTATGGCGATGATTTCGATGTAAAAAAAAGTGAATGTGTCGGCCACGTCGAGAAAAGAATGGGAAGTCGTTTGCGAAGCGTAAAAACATCTGCTAAACTCGGAGGTAGAGGAAAATTGACAGAAGTCCTTACTAAAAAATGGACAAAATATTACGGTCTAGCTATAAGAAGGAACCATGAATCCGTTGAAGAAATGCAGAAGGCTGTAATGGCTACTTTCTATCATATGATTTCCACCGGTGAAAACCCGCAACACCAAAACTGTCCCACAGGAACTAACTCATGGTGCAAATGGCGCGTTGCAGAAGCTGCAGGTACCATAGGAAGTTATGAGCACCTACCTGCACTCCATCCGGACGTACAGGAGCACATTCTGCCAATTTATGAAGATTTGTCACGAGTAGATTTATTAGAAAGATGCTTAGGTGGCCACACACAGAATGCGAACGAGAGTTTTAACGCCACAATATGGCGATTGGCCCCTAAACATTTAAACTGCGGCTTCAAAATCGTGGAAATCGCTTCTTTCCTGGCTGCTGGCACATTTAATGAAGGCTATAGTTTTGTGCTGCAATTAATGCAAGCACTGGACCTCATTATCGGCCGAGAGTGCAAAATGTTCGCCCATGAACACGACGCGCAGCGGCTGAAGAGACAAGAACGGCGCAGCCTCAGCAGCATCAGGGAGGAACGAACTATTCGTGGGGAACAAAATGCGGCCCTGCTCGAAGAGTTTGAGGAAGAGGAAGGTCTAATGTATGGACCTGGCATAGCGGATTAGCAGAAAACAGCTGTAGGTTTCCGGAAAGTGTTATTTATCTGCACCGAAATCTTTAAACGCGTTTTTCTCGAAACGAAAGTTGTACACTTTGCGGGCAATGTAACTCCAAAAATATTCAACCAATCGACTTGGCCTTGTGCACGGATATTTGTGAACATATGCTTCACAGAGCTAAGTTATTGGTATAATGATATTGTTTAAATACATAACTTTTTTTACACATTTAAGAGGGGGAGTCTAGTGTAGGGGTTCGAAGAAATCGATTTTTTTTGCATAAATCAATAGTTAAACATCACGATAATATGCTCCCAAAGCAGCAAAACGAAATTCGAAAAATTAAAGCGGATATAGCCGATTTTGCTACGGAGCGCCAGGCTACCACAAAACTTGAAATGTGTTTTTCTCGAAACGACAGTTTTATACTTTGCGGGCAATGTAACTCAAAAAATATTCGACCAATCGACTTGGCCTTGTGCACGGATATTTGTGAACATTTTCTTCATAGTACTAAGTTATTAGTATAATGATATTGTTTAAATAAATAACTATTTTTTTTAGACATTTAGGGCGAAATTTCGTTGGAAACAGTGAACTTTTTATTCAAGGGGCCGCCATTTGTTCATTTTGCATCTTTTAAGTTTCAAATTTCTTCATTCTGTGCGTACACTTATAAACTAAAAGAAAATTGTTCGATTTTTGGTTTCAGATGAAACCAAAAGACGCTACGTTGCCCGCAGTGCAATAATTGCGTCGCCAACGGACTGGGCATAACTTTATTTGCCGCTCTTTTTTAATAATTTTTTTTTTTATATACCTTAACCTGTTAATACAATATCCTGAAAGTTTCAGAAAGATCTATCAAATACTTTCTTTAAAAAAAATTCCTCAAAAATGCCTCGATTTTCATTTAGTTACACCAGGCTCCCCCCTTAAGTTCTCCCATGGTGTATTATCAGAATGTTCGCGGGCTGAGAACTAAACTTGAAGATTTGAAAACCGCAATTATGTCATCGGCTGTTTAGTATGACATTCGTATTTTTATAGGAATTTGGCTTAATACATCTATTTCTTCGTCTGAGTTAGGCCTGGGTGATTTGAATGTCTTTCGGGTGGATAGATCCCCAGCACTAGTTTTTTCGAGGGGCGGGGGGCGAGGGGGGGGGGGGTGTCCTTGTTGCAGTTAGAAACTCGTTGCCTTGCTCGATGATTCATCCCATAACTGATGATTTGGAACAGGTCTTTGTACGGGTGCGCCTTCATACTAAGTATGTCATCTTCGGTGATTTATATCTTTCGGCAACCTCCCATCCGGATCTCTACGATAATCATGTTGGCTGTGTTTCGCAGATTTTTCACGATTTTAGAGAGGACGTTTTCTATATTTTGGGGGACTTTAACCTCCGCCATGCAGTCTGACCTATTGCCCAGGCTCAAACTGTTAAAAAAAAAACGGGGATTTCATCTCTTGAGTCAACTGCCATTGATCTCCTCCTCGAAGGGTATAGCTACTGCGGCCTAGCTCAAGCGAATACTATTTTTAACTCTCTCGACTATTTGTTAGATTTAATTTTTGTACAGGCCACTGAAGTTGTTGTTGATAATGCCGTTCATGCCCTAGTCTCTCCAAATATGTATTATCCACCGTTAAATGTGCGTCTAAATGGTTTGTTTATGTCTACTGACCATAGCCGTGATAGTGTCATGTATTATGATTTCAAGCGAGGAGATTACCTTAGCATAATTAACTACTTGAATGCTATAGATTGGGATTCAGAGTCTTGTGGGATTAATCCGAACCTTGCTGTAGATCGTCTATATTCTCATTTTAATGATGTTATTGCGGCCTTTGTCCCTGTGAGGACGTTTAGACGATCTTCGTATCCTCGGTGGTTTTCGCCTCGGTTGAGATCTCTCATTCGGGACAAGAAGAGACCGCATAAAGTTTACAAAACCTCCAACTCTTTTAATGATTATTTGTTATTCTCTAGTCTCCGCTCTCAGTGCAAATTATTAACTAAGACTGATTATCGTGAGCATGTCGACGCTACTAAGAATTCTGTTCGGAGTAATATTAGGAATTTCTGGGGGTTCGTGAATGCCAAGCGGAGTGACCATGCACTTCCTACTACTATGCGCCATGAAAGTTCAACCGCTTCGTCGTGTTCTGCAATCGCTAATTTATTTGCTACCTACTTTGAATCAGTATATACTTCTCCGCTGGGGCAGTCATCGGCCTTGAGCATGGACCAAATTTCGTATATGGACCTTAACCTGAATGAACTCACTATTTCTATTGGAGACATTTTCACTAAGCTCAATGGTCTTGACACGAATAAGGGTCCGGGTGCTGATAGCATTCCTCCTCTGTTCTTCAAACAGTGTGGTTTTATTCTCGCGAGGCCTCTTTGGAATATTTTTAATGCTTCACTTACTACTTTAGCTTTTCCTAGGAGGTGGAAGTCTAGCCTTGTTACTCCTGTCTTCAAGGCCGGTGATCTCTCTGATGTTCGGAATTATCGGCCCATTAGGAAACTATCTATAATGCCCAAAATATTTGAAGAGATTTTTTGATTCTAGTACCTTCTTATAACTGGGAAAAATATTGTGGCCAATATCTGCAGTTGCTTTCCTGAGAGTATTGTATTGGTACTTGGTCAGTTTCATTTGAGTTATTAGTGCCAGAGCAGAATAAGCATCAAAGGCCCTAGTATTAGCTTCCGGAGCAGATGAAGTAGCAGTAGCGTCGATAAGGTCCTGGGAAAACGAGTCTCGGTGCTCGCTTACTTTGTATTTCTTCGCTCGATCACAACAGTCTTCAAAATTTTTCCTTGGCCTGCCTTCACTATTTGCAGATAAATCCACAGCTTCTAAATCGACACTTACTAAATTTACCACAAAGACACCTTCCAACCAATCGCAGTATTTTTTATAAAACTTCGCTTTAATACGGTGTACTGACCTAAGTCTCAAGTTCAACTGTGATAAAAATCTTTTATTAATTTCACTCACTATTTTATTAATGTGGTCGTCTTCGAAAACCGAATAATTTTCGTGTAAGAAGTGTTCAAATGATTTATTCGCGTGGAAGAAAACTTCGCAGAGAACTTTGTACAAAACTGCGAAATTATAGGATTTATTAATTTCAATATAAGATAAAGCAAATCTTTAAAACAATAAACAAAAACACTCTTTTATAGTTTATACTTGCTTGCTGTTTTCATGCCACGAGAGCATTCTCATGTATTACTAATGAATTTTCATATTGCGTGGCTTCAAATTTCCTTTTATGTATTTCACATGATTTGCAATATTCACATTTGACATGGTGGTATATCGTTTTGTTGAAACTCATTCCTATGAGAGTAACAATTTTGTACAGGCACGAAAATCATCCGAAACACGTAGCGAAGAGCCGTGAACCTATTCAGGAGTCCTGCTGTTCCCCCCAAAATTTCATATGTTCTCAAACTTTAAACATTAATATCAGCTAGTGTTGCAAGAAGTAGCAGCTAATTTTTGCAGGACATTTATGTGATGGTATCTACTTTCAAAACATATCATCAAGAGAACGTAGGAGCGCCTAGCTTTTTTGTAAGCCTACAAAAAGCAGTTACAACCTCAAATACCTACGTACCTTTCTTTAAGGCTCGAAAACATGATTTCGTTTATGTATTTTGAAAACTATTTACGTCATACATAAGCTGAGACTATACCTGTTTATAATACATAATTCATTTGATTATAAATGTCCCCAAAAACAAAAGGAAAATGTCGGAACTTTGGTTAGAAAACTGTCAGAATCTCGCTAGAATATGAAAGGTCTACTTCAGATGCATTTTACTTGCGTATTAAAGAGAAAAACACATATCCCTTTTCATAGAAATATAGATTGGTTCATTATCTTCCAGAAAATAATAATCGATACTTAAAAACCCGACTTTCATAATTTAGGGTTTTTCCAGGTTTGAACCACTGTGCGCCGGCAGGTTAAATTTGGTAGTTCTAGTGTTAACTAAAGTTTTTTGCGAAAATGTCGTAAACTAAAGCCGGCCGCCAAAAAGTTTAAAGGGAAATGTTCCGAATAATGACCTTGACAATATATGCCAAGGTCATTGAAATCGGAGAATCCTCCCCTAAAATAAACATTTACCATGTATGTACGAGAAGAAGCAATGCAATTGCCCGATGACTTGAAGCCAGAGATGAGCATTATTTAAATAACAAATTATTATAAATGGCGTATCAAATAAAAAAGACTTTAGTCTTATTCGTCATGAATAAGACTAACCCGAGTCAATTTTTAATCGAAGCGCCCATGATTGAAATAATTCAATCATGGGGATTCAATCGTCGGCCATGATTGAGCTACTTTAATCATGGGGATTCAATTGTCGGCCATGATTGAACTACTTCAATCGTGGGGATTCAATCATGATTGAACGAATAGTGTTCTCATATTCAATCGTATTTTAATGGATTGAAGTTCGACTAACCTTGGCGAGCCTTGAGACTCACGAGAGCCTTTGATCGCTGCCGCGCGAGGCCCGAGCCGAACGACATTGTATCGTTCACTCATCTAAACTGGCGCCTGGAGTTGCTCGGCGATGTGTCATCGATTATACAGAAAGTGAATTTCCTTATTTTTTATCGTATCATTATGAAAGTGGCACCAATGGATTCCTTGCATTCTCCCGATTAAACGGACAGAAAATAATTTAAATCGGACTACTTTTAACGAAACGGGGCTTTCAATCCGATTCAAGGTCCCGACTTAAAACATTCGAAAAAAATAATACCATATTCGCTGAAGTCTTTTCTATAGAATAAGTCTATCTGTTGTTAGTAATTTGTATACTGAACGTTAAAAATAGCGGTGCGCCCCGTTGCAGGTAAGCGAACCGCGCGCTCCGCTATTAAAGCACGGTTATTAACATGTGTAATGTGCGCTACAGAACCAGAGTTGGGCAAAATATAATCTAATTACAAATTACAATGTACGATTAAACTGTAATTGTGTAATTGATTATACATTATTTTCTGTGATCGTTCATTTAGATAGTTCACACAAGCAAATGGTTAACTACCTAAATTAACAATTACAGAAAATAATATGTAATCAATTACACAATTACAGTTTAATTGTAATTTGTAATTAGATTACATTTTACCCAACTCTGTACAGAACACCCTTGAAAGGGTCGATTCTAATGTGTAGACTGTGGACGCGCCACGAGGCTCGTTGAACGAGGGACCTCGTGCAACATGAAGCCCCGCACGCGAATGGTTGCGCGCATCGTCGAAATCAGCGGAAAGAATAGAGGCTTCCGATTGTTGAAAAGCCTTTGGGCTTGGTTTATCAGGAAAGACCTACCCACCCCACTGTTTTGCTTTCCTGCTGCGAGCGAGGACCTTCGGGCTCTAATAGACCGCCCGTTGACAGCTGAGAGCAATAAAACCGATAGGCCAGATCAAATACCCAGTAGAGAAAAGTGCATGATTTTATTGACGCCTAACTTAAGCGGCCTGTAGACGCACAATATATGGAGCGTCTAGGGGCCAATTTTCATCTTCATTCGCACAATATATTGTACAACCTTTCAATATTATTATGCAACCTTCCAATATCATCCACAGACGGGCAATAATGCGTCTAGGGGCCACTTTAATTATACGTTAGAAACGATTTTATAAGGATCGTAAAGAAGTTCGCTCCAGGACAGTTATGGGGTAAGGACTACGCGGCCTATCACAGTTCTGACCAAAAAACCATAGCCTTCCCCATTCGCGTGGCCAAATCCTCCAGGAACAGAGTCCCTAATATTTGGCAATACGACGTCAGGCCGCTTGCCATATCTAAACTCTCTCTCTCTTCATTCAAACAAGCAATCTTTCGACACCCGATAATTGGAAAACCTCATGCGGCCGTCAGCTATCGCCAGTCGCCAGGACTGTTTACTCTTTAGCCTCATGCACTCTCCATCAGGACCGCGCACAGGTTAAGTCCCTGCCATAAAATCCTCGAAGGCAGAACAGCGTGGAGCCATCCGCCTTCAGCCTCACCCGTACATTCGGTGACGCTAGCATGCACTTGTAAACTGAATTACTAATTGTATAAGAATACTTTTTGACGTTTCATACATTTTTCCAGTTAATATTAGGTCGAGAAGTAGAAATTTTGGGGAAGAACGTTGAGTGTGGCCTCTGTGTTATTGGGTTTTCTTCTTTATTGTCTATGCCTATGTTGTGAGGAAGTTTTGACGGAGAAAGGAAGTAGGCGAGCAGAGTAATGGGTAGAAAAGTGAATGTAAGAAAGGTCGTGGACAGGAATAACCTAAGGGTTGATGCATACCAGTGAGTCCAATGCTTTATGGGTCTGTTTTCGCTACAACGTTTATGGTGGTGAACGTTTGGCAGGCAGATGTGTAGTTTAGCCGCTTCAGGTAGTAATTGGGAGTTTTTCTCGCTAGGCACGTAAAGGTAGTTAAAAGATTAGCGTTTCACTCCAATTCTAAGAATTGCGGAACTAGCGATGGAAAAAGTGAAAAAGTATTGTCGAAACATTAAGAAAAATTGAAAAACTAACTGTTGCTAAAGTGGATTTTAAAAAATACAGTGTTGTGAAGCTCGTCACGACACTATTTTTTCCATTTACAGTTTGTTTATCCAATCATTACTATTCGAGATAAAAATTATAAACAAAACATTTTTCTTCGTCTAAACTCTAAAGTCAATCTTCCACATAAATTGTGATAATTTCAATACATTGTAAGACAATTCGGCGCTGAGCGGAGAAGGCTGGTCGAATCATCGTGGGTCTGTTTACGGTGCAACGGCTACAGCGACGACCCGGACCAATGACGCCTTCGCCGGGCATAAATTGTTTCAAGAGTCAAGGAATATGGAAAACAAACTGGACCAGTGACTTCGGCAGACGAATGGCCCCTGGAGGGTTTTCCAAACAAGCGGACGTTTAGAAACCTCAGTTCATGCTGTGCGAAATATATAATAGTACAACCAATTCCGATCTTGATTTTCATTGACTTCAAGCTTTTTCTTTCAAATTATTAACGGATCGTTATGAGACTTAAAACAAACATAAGAAAACTCTAGCGAAGCTGTAAAGTGTATGCACAATCCATTATGTTAAAGAATATAATAATATGTACAGGGCAGAATCCATGTTTTGCAACATTAGCCGTTAAAAAGTATCGAGGCAATTTTGAGGTACACAGGGAGTCACAAAAATGTCGGAGTTCCTTGAAAGGGGTGACTCAGGGGGTGATTTGAAACAACTTTTTCCTTAGCGAAAATATTATCCGAAGCTTCGTTAACGAGATATTAACAAAAACCCCCGACCAATCAGAGCGCGCGCCTTCCGCCCGTGCTCCCGTTGTAACGTTGGCTACGCGGTAGGCGGCTGCGCTTGTACTACGAAGGTACGAACACGCAAGTCGGCATGCATCGAAGAAAACCGCGTTACACAGTTTTTTTTAAAGCAGAATCTTAAATAATAATTGTTTGAAGTGTGAGGACAAGAAATACGCAAATTTCGTTTTCAAATAAGGCATAAACGGAAAGGTAATGTAACAAAAAATGTACGACAAGTGATCATAATTCATTATTGAGGTAAAAATCCGTAGTTTAATTACGGCCAACATAAATAAATTTAAGAAATAATATTAGTTGTATGAATAAAGTCTTTCCCATTGGATTTACGTAATCAGTATAAAGCAACCGAATTTTTATCGCAGTGACATTCGTAAACTACCAGAAAAATGGCAAAAGGTAATTAACAATAATGGAAGTTATTTCGATGGTTGAGTTGTTTTCATACTTTTTAAATCAAACTGTTATTGAACCCTAAAATCGAACAGAATTTATTTCTACACCTAATAATCACTAATAAATTAAATAACACTCACCCCTACGAGCACTCCTTTCCTTCCTTTCCTTCCGTTTCGGAAACCTGTGTCACTAAGTAGGTCACTGTGCCGATCCTGGTCATCGGTGGAGGAAAAGATTTATGGTAGGGTTGCGCCCAGTGCTCAGCTGATCGCAGGTATACGACACCACCCGAAGGTAAGGATCGCAACGTCAAGTGCGTCCGGGTTAATGTACCGAATATTCACTTCACTGCACGGCCACTAACACTAATCACTTAATTTACTTTTCATGGAGCGTGTTGTTCCTACGTTATAAAATTGGTGGCCCTGAAAGGGGCCGACTACTCTTAGTTGTGCAGTTGCTCGATGTGACCACCCTCAGCGTCTATGCATGCCTTGCGGCATCATTGACTCCGTTGAGAATAATCTTGACGCCAAACGCCGAATCGTACCCTCGCTGGGGGTTTGGATGTGCGGGTATTCCCGTGCAAACGCTCGCACAGTAGCACTTGCGTTTCCGTTGTTCCCGGCGAACACCCAGAACATCACGTAATATTCTTGAGCGGTGAACATTTCTGGGACGAGATTGCTAGCTGACTGACAGGATTTTTTCCAAGCAACTTCCTCTACCCCCAAGTAGTTTCTCTCGTTCCATTATGAGTTAACTCCCACCAGGACAAGAGGCTTTAGGTAAAAAGAAGCCAGCACATTTTCGAAACACACGTGCTTTGCAGAAGTGCAACGAACGACCCATCCTACACTTTCACATAAGTCCGCGCTCCGTCCTTTTACTGCCAATGTATCCATTGCTTCGAGGTAGGCAGCAGACACCACGTGTTTCGGTTCGAAAGGGTCCGAAGAGAAGAGAAACGGAAAGTCTTCGAGTTGCTATAAAGAAAAAAATACTGTTTCCTGTTTCTCTTTTCCGATACCCTGAGTTCACGTCTGCTACGAAGCGGAACCAGCTAAGCCATAAATTACCCAAAACAAATCGTTCTCTACCGCCGACTTGCAGGACAATACGGTAATAAACCGCGTCCCTGGCGAAATGCTTTGTCCCATCAGCCTGATTAATTTTACATACGTCTCGCGGAGAGACACAGGAAGAAAGGGGGTAACTCGCTGACTGCGCGTAGTCCCACCTGCTTCGTCTTTCCTTCCAATTAAAGGCAGATCCCTTATCACTAGAGTATAAGCACGCGCTCGAATTTTAAAACAAAAGCACGCGTTGACGTATTCCGTGCGAGAAAAGGTGGGCATGAAGTCCGATTTGTCGTAACCTAAAAAAATCTGCCCCGCATTCCTCACAAACGGCCACTGTTTTGAAGAGGCCTTCTTCACAGCCATGTCTCCTCCCCGAAGCCCACCTTCTGTCGCACGGAATACGTCGACGCGTGCTGTTGTTTTGAAATTTAAGCGCGTGTTTATACTGGTGGGCCTTGGGGTGGAGACATGGCTGTGAAGAAGGCCTCTTCAAAACAGTGGCCGTTTGGGAGGGATGCAGGGCAGATTGGTTAGGTTAGGACCAATCGGAATTCATGCCCACCTTTTCTCGCACGGAATACGTCAACGCGTGCTTTTGTTTTGTTATTCTAGCGCGAGCTTATACTCGAGAGATAAGGGATCTGTCTTTAATTCGAAGGAAACACGAAGCAGGCGGGACTACGCGCAGTAAACGAGTTACCTCCTTTCTTCCTGTACTTCTCCGCGAGGCGTATTGATGTTGGATATTACTTTTTAATTGCTAGTTCCCAAAAATTAATCAGGCTGGTCGACCAAAGCATTTCGCCAGGGTCCCGGTTTATTACCGTATGTCCTGCGAGTCGGCGGTAGAGAACGATTTGTTTTGAGTAATTTATGGCTTAGCTGGTTCCGCCTCGTAGATGACGTGAACTCAGGGTATCGAAAAAAGGGAAACAGGATTGGTATGCCTTTTCTTCTTTATAGCAACTCGAAGACTTTCTGTTTCTCCTCTCTTCGGGCCCTTTTGAACCGAAACACGTGGTGTCTGCTGTCTATCTCGAAGCAATGGGTACATTGGCAGTAAAAGGACGGAGCGCGGACTTATGTGAAAGTGTAGGATGGGTCGTTCGTTGCACTTCTGCAAAGCACGTGTGTTTCGAAAATGTGCTGGCTTCTTTTTACCTAAAGCCCCTTGTTCTGATGGGAGTTAACTCATAATGGAACGAGAGAAACTACTTGGGGGTAGAGGAAGTTGCTTGGAAAAAATCCTGTCAGTCAGCTAGCAATCTCGTAGCAGAAATGTTCTCGGCTCAAGAATATTACGCCATGTTCTGGGTGTACGCCCGGAACAACGGAGACGCAAGTGCTACTGTGCGAGCGTTTGCACGGGAATACCCGCACATCTAAACCCCTAGCGAGGGTACGATTCGGCGCTTGGCGTCAAGATCATTCTCAACGGAGTCAATGATGCCGCAAAGCGTGCATAGACGTTGAGGGTGGTCACATCGAGCAACTGCTCAACTAACAGCGTTCGGCCCCTTTCGGGGCCACCAATTTTATAACGTAGGAACAACACGTTCCATGAAAAGTAAATTAAGTGATCAGTGTTAGTGGCCGTGCAGTGAAGTGAATATTCGGTACATTAACCCGGATGCACTTGACGTTGCCATCCTTACCTTCGGGTGGTGTCGTATACCTGCGATCAGCTGAGCACTGGCGCAACCCTACCATAAATCTTTTCGTCCACCGATAACCACGATCGGCACAGTGACCTACTTAGTGACACAGGTTTCCGAAAAGCAAGGAAAGGAAGGAAAGGAATGCCCGTAGGGGTGAGTGTTATTTAATTTATTAGTGATTATTAGGTGTAGAAATAAATTCTGTTCGATTTTAGGGTTCAATAACAGTTTGATTTAAAAAATATGAAAACAACTCAATCATCGAAATAATTTTCATTATTGTTAATTACCTTTTGCCATTTTTCTGGTAGCTTACGAATATCACTGCGATAGAAATTCGGTTGCTTTATACCGATTATGTAAATCCAGTCTGAAAGAATTTATTCATACACCTAATATTATTTTTTAAATTTAGTTATATTGGCCGTAATTAAACTACGGCTTTTTACCTCAATAACGAATTATGATCACTTGTCGTACATTTTTTGTTACATTACCATTTCGTTTATGCCTTATTTGAAAACGAAATTTGCGTATTTCTTGTCTTTTCACTTCAAACAATTATTATTTAAGATTCCGCATTAAAATAAAACTGTGTAACGCAGTTTCCTTCGGTGCATGCCGACTTGCTTGTTCGTATCTTCGTAGTACAAGTGCAGCCGCCTACCGCGTAGCCAACGTTACAACGGGAGCACGGGCGGAAGGCGCGCGCTCTGATTGGTCGGGGGTTTTTGTTAATATCTCGTTAACGAAGCTTCGGATAATATTTTCGCTAAGGAAAAAGTTGGTTCAAATCACCCCCTGAGTCACCCCTTTCAAGGAACTCCGACATTTTTGGGACACCCTGTATACTGCCTCGTCATATTCGATGTGCTGCACATACCCTGAATTTGTGTATTACATCAGACATGATACGCACAATTAACAACGATGAAGTGCTGTCGGGTATTCATAAAGACGCCATGCAGAGATGTAACCTGTTGTGGAAGGCGGTGATCAGGCCAAAATCCGCTGAAATACTACAGGAAGCACTTGATCACACATTGAAACGACCGGGCGAGACACGGTGGAATTCCCTATACGATTCTCTCAGACAAATTTTAAAAATTAAGAACAAAATGACTGACTTGGCAAAACTTTTAGGGATAAAAAATGTGTTAAGAGAAAATTACTTGACATACTTAGAAGAAAACATAGTATGTACGGCGCCAATCGTGGAAGCGATAGACATTTTACAGGGAGACAATTTTTCTATGCCAAACTTTTGCCATGTTTATTGTCTCGACGTCGAAAATTGAGAATACTGGCGGAAAATGATTGGAAATTCTGCAGACCTATCAGTAAGTGCCTTCGCGACGCGGTGAATTCGAGATTTGAAAACTATTTGGAACTCGCCACACCGGAGTCACACAATGCCGCCCTGGCCGCATTAACGCATCCAGAGCTTAAAAATGTGTGGTTCCCGTGCATTACCGAGGAGGACCGTGGCAAAATGGAGGAGCTCCTTAAACGCACAATAATTGAGGAAATGAAAGCGAATGAACAATGCGCAATAACTCAACCAGCTACATTGTCTGATCACAAGATTCGCAATCCATTTTTCTATTTTGGTGATACGAGTTCGCTGGGAACTGCAGAATATGGTTCTAAAGCATCACTTGAAGTTAGTAATTTTTTTCATTTAGTAAATATATAATGGAACATACATATTGCTAATCTGTTCACATTTCACTTTCAGATATTACACTATTTCGCAGAGGATGATACAGAATTCAACATTTTAAAAAAATATATATTGTTGCGAGCACCGGGTATAGGCCCGTGCATAGCCTGCTGGTGCTCGCAGCTGAAGATAGAAGAAGGTCGGCCCCCTTCAAGAGGACGATCGAGAGGCCGACCAGAATTATATTTAATTATATTTCTTAAAATATAACACACCATTGCCATCATCGGCTCCTGTGGAAAGGCTCTTTTCTTATGCCACGATGACAAATTCTCCAAAGGCTAATACCCTTTCTGATAGAATGTTTCAAAAGAGAGTGCTTTTGAAGGCCAATTTGAAAGATTAAAATAAAAAGGAAACTGACTCTACGGTCGCTACGATACTTGAGTTGGTTGCCATAGTTGAAGATGAAAAAGGGTTTTGAAACACTAGTTAATTGGTTAACTAGTTAATTAGTTAGGGGTGCAGATGACCCTGATGTGAAATCAGGGAGTCGCGGAAAATGTTAGTTATGCCTCGTAATACAGATCTCCTCGAAAGATGTCTCAGAGGATTTCCACAAAATCGAAACGAAAGCTTCGACTGTAAAGTGTCGAAACTTCAAAGAACATCCGCATAACTTCCGCTGATCGCTGATCGCCGTGCCTCACTTGCGACGAAAAAAAGCAAAATTGAAATAAGAAGAAAAGTAAAGGCCATAGAAGACCTTAATGCCTTAATCTATTCGAGGAAGACGTAATGTATGAACCAGGCATCGAGTGAAACCCTTAGGTAGCAAATTATTAATGCGTAAAGTACGACAAAACTGCATGTCCAACTTTAAACGCGATTTCCCGTAAAATACATTTTCCACAACTGTGAACATAAAATCTCGAAAACTATTCCCCAAAATGTGTCGGGAGCATATTATTAATATAATTTCTTAAAAAAAAAGATAAAAAATATTTTTCCTGCAGAAAAAGGACAAAATCGTATATGTACATAAAAATTGTATTAATTTTTTTATCCGAATTTTGCATCCGACACAATACAGAGACTGTCTTACAGATTATAAAAACGCTTCTGCTTTGTGTTTTAGGTAATTCACCTATCCGGAATAATGTATACTCTGGGCTGTACTTCCGAAAACCGGTCAAACCCGATTGGGCTGAAATTTTGAAAATAGCTTCATTTTGCATAAAAATAACGTTTGCGAGAAGGATTTTTGGTGACTCGAAATTTTATTTTACCATTTCAATGTCGTTCCCTTCCTTACCGACAGAGCGGAGAATCGGATACTACAGTTATTCAATGCATTCTCCTTATTAATCTCCTAAAATCTATAAAACAGAGATCAACTTAGAAAGAGATATCAGCTTGATACTGATCGATCGTTCAGGGGAATGCTGTACTATTGTTGGAGCCTTACGCATTGGCGAAGCCCGGTGCGTAAGGCGTCTACCTAGAAGAGAAATCAGTTGCGGTCGCTGGGCCCGTAACTCGTGCGCCTATTCCAGAGATAGCAGCAATGTTGCGAGAAATATTTTTAGCCATTTAAGTTAGGATGCAAAATTCAGTTAAAACTGCGTCTTCAGAGCATTCGGAACGTATCTGGAAGTGTTATAGTAATATAAATTTTAAGTCCCATGAATCTATTTTCTTTAACCAAAAAATTAAATAAGCGAGAGGACGCGATTCAATGGCTTAGGGAAATTGAATTGATTCCTACTGGAAGGTTTTGTGTCAAACACAAAAGAGAAATGGACTATATTGAAGAACCGGAAGGTTTAGGCCGTTTCCGATGCCGCAAGCATCAGAAATACAATCACAGTATTTCTGCAGCGCATAATACATGGTTCTTCTTTTTCTTCTTCTTCTTATTATCATCATCATCATCTAGTTTATATCATATTATACCTTGTTGTTTATTTTATGTGAAAGTAGGTTCGAATTTTGTCATGTCAGCATTGAGACGTGCATATTAATTACTTACGCTTTTGCAAGACGATTTACATTCGAGCAAGCACGGCATAAATGCAGTATTGTTGAGGGTGAAACAGTTTCCTCAGAAACTCGGTTGAATCACGCGGTTGAATTGGGAAGACTCACTCCGAGACCCATATGCAACGCCGCTTTTCTCAGAGCTGGAGACGTTCCTCGAAAATCGGGTGCATTCTCGAACGGCATCCAGTAACGCGAGCGCCAACCCTTCTCGTAAAGATACCGCATCTGGAAAATCAAAGGAGAGCCACCGCGTTGAATCATCGCAGTCCAAGGTCACGATTTCCACCAACCTCTCGGAGCCGTCACCGAAAGACAAGGGGTCTAAGAAGTTCCGCAACTGCCCGATGTGTTCAGGTAAACACCCATTGGGGTCCTGTCACAAATATAAGAATCTGAGTGTCGCAGATCGCCTCACCTACACCCAGAAGGAAGGACTTTGCCTGTCGTGCCTTTATTCTGGACATAACCAAACGGACTGTCCGTCGACGAACCGCTGCTGGGCGTGCGGTGGTGCTCATCACACGACCCTTCATGACCCTTTACGGCTCTCAGCGGCCAGCCAACGATGCGATCACCTCCGCCTCCGTCTCGTCGACTTTTGTTGCGTCTACCACCACCCGACAGGTTGTATTACTGACGACCGCGCGGTTGACGTTGGAATCGCCCAAAGGCCGTTTACTGCACGTACGAGCACTCATCGATACCGCTGCGGAATCCTCCTTCGTCAGCGAGTGGGCGGTCCAGGCTCTGCGACTTAGGAGGCGTCCAGTCCATCTGACGCTCACTGGTCATCAGGAGACTCCAGTGGGGGTCGCGCGTCAGTCACCGTTAGGTTACGGTCTCGATGCGATGACGCATTCACCGTGGACTTCGGAGCTCTGGTGTCGAAGGGGTTGACCACTCCAATCCCTTCGCGGCCTATTCCGGCCGACGACTGAGACCATGTTAAGGGTCTGACTTTAGCCGATGCAGACTTCAGGACGCCATCCCGCGTCGACGTACTTTTGGGAGCCGACGTCTGTGCCAGGCTCTTCAACGAGCGTCGAGAAGGATCACCTGGTACTCCAACGACCATACCAACTCCCTTGGGATGAGTTCTTCTTGGAGCGGTCGAGCTCCGGGACTCGGGTACGTCACAGAATTTGGCACGAGTTCTCCAAGTTCGTTGCGACACCGAGTTGCAGGAACAGCTTCGACGTTTCTGGGACCTTGAGGAGATGCCGTCGACCCCCACGCTGAGCCCAGATGAACTGTCGTGCGAGGAGACGTTCAATCGGGAGCACCGACGAGACGCGAGCGGAAGGTATCACGTCCGCTTACCCTTTCGTATCCCCCCGTCACTGCCAGCAGGTCCTTCGCGGAGAGTGGCCCTCCGACTTCTACTCGGTGCCGAACGCCGGCAAGAAAGGGACGCAGAAGGGACAGTGGGACACCAAGACGGACTCGCTGACGATGAAGGGTATACGGTGCCGGCCCTCCGTCAACCCCGACCAGTGGACGAAGAGGTCCGCTCTCTCAGTGGTCGCCAGCCTGTTTGATCCCTTAGGATGGATGGCGCCGGTGCTGATCCAAGCAAGGATACTTCTCCAAGACTTATGGCTGGCAGGATTAGACTGGGACGATCCGATCCCCTCTGAGTTGGCTGCACGTTGGTCGGCGTTCATGGACGAGGTGGATTCGCTCTCGGGCACGGTTGTGCCGCGCTGGATCGGGTTTACTGGCGTGGGCATCGTTGTGGAGGTGCATGGATTTTCCGATGCCTCGGAACGGGCGTATTCGACAGCTGTTTACCTTCGGGCAATCCATCTCTCTCAGTCCGCGAAACTCAGCCTCCTTGCCGCCAGGAGGAAGGTTGCACCGACGAAGCTGCAGAGTATTCCACGGCTAGAGCTCTGCGGGGCGCTCCTGCTGGCACGGCTGCAGTCCACGCTACAAAATTCATTGAACTTAGGACGGGCAAAAACCCACTCCTGGACCGACGCGTCTGTGGCCCTGGCGTGGATTCGAGCTCATCCATCGAAATGGAAGCCCTTTGTAGCGCCCAGGGTAGCCGAAATTCAACGGCTGCTGCCGGATGCGACCTGGAGGCACATCAGCACGACGGACAACACCGCGGACCTTGCAACCAGAGGATATCGTCCTCAGAGTTGCAAGCCTCGAGCCTCTGGTGTAATGGTCCGATCTGGCTGAGCGACACCAGGATGGAATGGCCGTTCCCTCTCACTTTGCTGGATCTCGGGAATATACCGGATCAACGAACGGGAACCCTCGTCGCCGTTCACCAAGTTGAGCCGCAGAACGAGTACATCTCTCACTTTTCAAAGTGGTCCCGACTTGTCAGGGTGACCGCTTACATTCTTCGATTTATTCGAAACGCACGAGAACCCGCCGGGAGAACGATGGGCCTCCCACTCAGTGCGAGCGAGCACTGTCGAGCCGAGATTACCATTTTCGGCTGAGTCAACTAGAGGGATATCCGCTCGAGATCGAGGCGCTTACGCGAGGTAAGCCGCTGCGCGTCCCGTCCCCTTTAATAAGCCTCACTCCTTTTATAGATTCAGATGGAGTGATGAGAGTCGGCGGCCGTATCCAGGACGCCCCGGTGCCGTACGCGCAACGTCACCCAATTAATCTTTCACGCCACACGCATGTGGCCACATTAATTATTGAGGTAGCTCACCTGCGCTCTCTATACGGCGATGTGGACCTCACAAGGACTGTCATACTTCAGCACTTCTGGATCCCACGTAGTCGCCCCCTCGTGAAGAAGCTGCTCCGACGCTGTTTTGGATGCACCCGCTTCAAGGCCACGACCGGCCGACAGCTGATGGGCAATCTTCCTGGTGTCTGTCTCCAACCATCGAAGCCGTTCGAGCACGCAGGCGTCGATTACGCTGGGCCCATCCAGGTCCGCACGTCAAAGGGTCGGGGGCAAAAGGCCTATAACGGTTATATGGTGGTGTTTGTTTGTCTCTGTACAAAGGCCGTCCATTTGGACGCGGTGACGGATTTAACGTCTACTACCTTTATAACGGCTTTCTAACGCTTTGTTTCCCGACGAGGATGTTGCGCTCAGTTGTGGAGCGATAATTCCACAACTTTCCGCGGAGCAGACGCGGAGTTGCGACGTATGTTTTCAGGGCCCCTCGGAGTTTCGTCGCTCGGCCTCCCAGGAACTTACTGCGAAAGGCACGGAATGGCGATTCATCCCACCTTATGCGCCTCACTTCGGTGGCCTTTGGGAGGCAGCGGTCAAATCGGCGAAATACCACATTAAGCGGACCATAGGGGATCAAAAATTAACTTACGAGGAGTTGAGTACGCTCCTGTGTCAAGTCGAAGCCTGCCTCAATTCTCGTCCCCTCATGCCGATCACCGAGGATTCCAAAGATTTGCTGCCTCTCACCCCGGGACATTTTCTTATTGGGGAGCCCGTTACGTCGCTCGAAACCTCCTCTGATGCCGATGTCGACGTTACGGGACTGAATCGTTGGAGGCTCGTTAATAACCTCCGAAATCATTTCTGGCGCAGGTGGCAACAGAAGTATCTTCACCTTCTTCAACAACGGCCGAAGTGGAGGACTCGCATCGAGAACCTCAAGGAGGGATCGCTGGTGCTCATCCGGAACGAGCTGTCCTCTCCGACGAACTGGCCGCTCGCACGTGTCCTCAAGATGCACCCCGGGTCGGACGGTCTCGCCCGCGTGGCGACGCTTCAAACCGCCACGAAAACTTGCACGAGACCACTCACTAAAATTATACCACTCCCGGTACAGATCACACACGCCAAATCGAACGATGCGTCGCAGTAGCCGGTCGCGATCTTTACTTCATCGCTCGCGGTCACGGTCGTTTACGGCGGGCGGCGCGTCCAACTTGAAAACATTCGTCGCGACCGTACCCGTCCGTGCCCCACCACTGTACTACCCGTATTGACGTGCGCATCGATTGGTGATTTCGCCGCAGAGCGTCTGCCGGCGAGGCGGGCGGTATGTTTCGGAAACGGATAGTAGCGGGGGATTTGGGGTCTGTGACTGGCATCACGGTACGATTCCTTGTGTTAGTTACGTCTTTATTCTTTTACTTTATCTTACATTATACTTATACTAACTTATACTAATTTATACTAACTTATACTAATTTATACTAACTTATACTAACTTATACTAACTTATACTAACTTATACTAACTTATACTAACTTATACTAACTTATACTAACTTATACTAACTTATACTAACTTATACTATACTTATACTATCTTATATTATCTTATATTATTTGTACCGACAATTTATGTTATCAATAGCAGCGCTCGCAAGGCGGAATTGAGGCATCGGCAGCCGCGTGCCCCCCGCGTCCCGCGGGGCCCCGGGTGGACCGAGTAGCTCGGTTCTCGCGGGTGCCGCGGGGGGACGACGGTTGGCCTCCTAATTACCGCCGATTTCTGCCGAGCGAGCTATTGTCTTAGTGACGACGACACGGTATATCTCGTTTCTCGAGTGTTCCGAAATATAAACAGTTTAATTTAAATTGCGTTCGTTGTTGCTGGCAATCCTTCTCCGCGATTCGGAGTAGAACAAGTGACTTTTCGGGAGGGCTCTTTCTTTAGCGATAACCGGTATCTTTATCTTGGGCTCGGGATAAATCTTCGTAGCAAACGCAGATTCCCGAAAGAGTACAAATAAAGTTGTTCTCGGTAAAAGTTAATATTTCCAGATTGTAATGAATTAGTTTAATGGAAAATTTACAAATAAACAGATAGGTATTTTAGCAAAAATAAAAAATGCATATAATGTACATGGCCTAAACATAGTGCTACTTGAAAAATTGATTTTTTGTTTAAGAAAATAACCGAATTTCAATAACCTGCAAGAACCAGCAAAAGTTGTCCTTAAATTATATTAATGTATTTATTAAAGTGACAGAAAAACTATATATTGCAGTACTTCTTAGTGTTTTGCATTATGTGTATTCCCTATATATTATATGCACTTTTTGATTTTTGCTAAAATACGTATATGTTTATTTGTAAATTTTCCATTAAACTAATTGATTATAATCTGGAAATATTAGCTTTTATCGAGAACAACCAGTATGTTTACTCACACATAATAAACTGCAAAAAGTAATCATAAATAAGTAAAAAAACAACACTAAAAATAAGAAATAAGTAAATACTATTAATGTATACATATGTACAGGAAAAACTAACAACAAAAATAATTTTGCGCAGCTAGAATCGTATTTTAAACCACAGTGTGCGATTATTTCCAAACATTTGTATGTATATGTAAGTAGTGCTCGTTAAGCCGATCCAAATTCCAAAATCATGTTCATTATCATTCTTTCTTTATCGAGGAGTCGAAGACATAAGTCAGACTCTTCAGTAGCGAACGCTCGACATGGATCGCCGAGAACCATGGGGCCATAAAAGACAAGGATGTTGAAAATCAAAAATGACATTAATCGTCTCCTTGTGTTTTCGCGACAATAATGACATCAAACCTGACATAATTTGAACTATGATTATTAACGATATTACACATAAAATTTATTTGCAGAATTGAAAGCCCCGTTTCTTTAAAAGGAGTTCGATTTAAATTATTTTCTGTTCGTTTAATCGTGAGAACGCAAGGAATCCATTGGTGCCACTTTCATATTGATAGGATGAAAAATAAAGAAATTCACTGTCTGTATAATAGATGACACATCGCCGAGCAACTCCAGGCGCCAGGCTCGGGCCTCGCGCGGCGGCGATCAAAGGCTCTCGCGAGTCTCGAGGCTCGCCAAGGTTAGTCGAGCTTCAATCCACTAAAATACGATTGAATACGAGAACACTGTTCGTTTGTCGCGATAATCGGCAATCGACCCCCCCCCCTTTCCCTCCAATAGACGAATAGGTTTCCCTTGTACAGACCCAGAGAAATGGGTCCAGTTGGAAATCCGACCATTTGGTAAGAAAAAGGCACATTCCAAGAGTCGCCAAGATGGTTATCCATCTTGACAATAGATCCCTTTTACCAATATCCTGATTTCCCGAACAGTCCCTTTTCCCAAATTCCGGGTGTCGCCAAGATGGCTCCTTCTGATATCAGATTTCCCAAACGCCCCCTTTTTCCAAATTTCTTAGGCTGCTCACCTACCCTACCTCCCACCCCTTCAGTAGCTAGTTTAAATACCGGTCCCAAACAGAGGGATGCGGCAGTCGCAAACCTCAGACCAGTAAGGATAGAACACCGTTCCGAACAAACATTGTAAAAACTTAATAATTGTACCAGTAATCATAATAATGAGTTAGTAGTTATTGAATCGGAGTTACCTCGACGACACGTTCAATCATGATTGAATCTCCATGATTGAAGTAGTTCAGTCATGGCCGACGATTAAATCCCCATGATTTCAATCATGAGCGCTTCGATTAAAAATTGATTGGGGTTAGTCTTATTCATGAGTCTCGAATAAAATTTTCGTCTTTTAGTCGAACTCAATTTTGTATTTGAAATAATTTTTTGCCCATCTCTGCTTGAAGCAACATTTCAATAGGCAAATGCATGAAATTCTGGGATCAGGAATTCCCAACCAACAAGGGAACATCCCAAACCCGGAAATTCAAAAAATTCTAAACCCTTGTGAATATGTAGGGAATTTTCTCCTGATTATGACGCAATTTTTGTTTACTGCCCAAATTCAATCTACTGGGATGTATTGCCCCTGAAAATTCGGTTATTTTCCAATTTCGTGTGAAAACTCAGGAACTATAAAATAATTTTTTTACCAAATGATAGATCTAATTAAAAGAAGTAACTTTTGTCTTGAAACTTTTATTCTGTCTCTTACAGTTCGCGAGTTATAACACAAAATCGGAAAATAGCCGAATTTTTAGGGGTTACTTTCACCCCCTTCGAGTGAATTTGGGCTGCAAACATAAATTACGTTGTAATGAAGAGGAAATCCCCTACGTATTGACAATGTTTCAGAATTTTTTGAATTTTTGGGTTCGGGATCTTCCCTTGTAAGTGATGCATATGTACAGTTTGTCAGAAAAGTCTTTCTCGATTTGAGTTCTATAGAAGGCTGACTTTCCTCCGCCATGGAAAGTCCCCTCTAGTCCTTTACACTGGCAATCATGCGACTCGCTGAGTTTCGTCGGTTTCGACGCTCGAAACCAACGCGGCCATACAATGTGCACTAAGCGATAACAAATTTGCAGTTCTGCATCTCTAATCAGATCTTTACGAAAGTGGCGTCAATCGGTTCCTCGTGTTTTCTCAATCAAATTTGCCCCAAAAATTATATAATTCGAAGCATAATTAAGGAGATTACGTGAAAATTTGTTTGCAGAATTGAAAGCCCGTTTCATTAAAAATAGTCCGATGTAAATTATTTTCTGTCCATTTGTGTCACTTTCATATTGATACGATGAAAAATAAACAAATTCTGTTTCTGCATAATTGGTGACACATTGCCGAGCAACGGCGATCTCGCGCGGCTCGGGCCGCAAAGGTTCCCGTCGGTTATTCAAGCTTCTAAGGTCGTATTTAGATATATTGGTCGGTCAGTTTCGTGACGCGGATTCTCCCACCATACCGCTTGCCTGCCTCGGTGCTCCTTTTCTCAACGTTTTCTGACTCGCTCTCGTTCTATCTCGCTCTCGCCTTCGTAGACAGAGAGTAAGCCAGAAGTGGTGGGGATAGGGTCAAGCTCCTGACATGTAGGCCAAACCGAGTTCTTAGCGTAGAAATACATACATCAGAATAGGTGTGTGTCAGCTCCGAAAAAATTCAGGAGCTTTATTGGTCAGAACATTAATTCTTTCTCGATAGCTTCATCTCGTATTGGTCTACGCATAGCTTCGTAATGCACACAACTATTACGCTAACAATAAGAATAAATAACAGCCACACGGCTACGTTCAGACGGAGCCGAACAGCATTCCCGTTACCCCACCATACCCTTCGGGGGCCAAGCAACTCCAACTGACAAATCCACAATCGTCAGATAATCTGTTCGCGAAAACGAATCGACCGGCCAATAGATCTGAATACGACTTTAGCATAAAGATGCAATGAAAGATGAAAAATTATTCGAAGCCCAAGATGAAAGGCCTTCGAATAAACAAAGGAAACTAATAAATACCCGAAGCTATATAGAATTTTAGATTTAAGGTGCACACCCCCTCTCCACCCCGCCTCCCCAAACCTCGTGTCAATCGGCCACTGGGCCATTCGGAAGTAAATCGTTTTATTTAAATAATGCCCATTTCTGCATAGGAGCGGAAAGAGTTACAAAAAAATCAGGGAGTCAACTTTTGATCGGTTTGGAGACTTTTTCTTGTTATATGTTTTATACAAAAAAATTAATTTTTTTAACGAAACAGGTATTCAATTCTGCAAACAAATTTTCACGTAATTTCCTTAATTGAAGGATCGGGTGCAATAAGGGGACTAGCGCTCGAAAATGGGAAAAATTATTGTCCAAATGCTAAGAAAGATTTGAAAATTAAATATTTTTAAACTGAATTTAAAAAAAAAACACATTTTTTGTTTACAGTTTGTTTAAAAAAAATTTCATCGTCCAAAATCATTATTTCTTTAAACATAAATTGCAATAACTTGAGCAAATATTAACGGATCGTTATGAAACTTAAAACATTTCATCAGAAAACTCTAGCGAAGCCGTAAAATGTATGCACAAAACCCTTATGATAACAAATGTAATAATATTTATTTAAAAAGTAATACTGGACATAATCGATGTTTTTCAACGTTCGCCGTTAAAAAGTATCGAGGCAATTTTTAGGTACATATAACTTGCAGCGACAAAGTTTTTCTTTAATATACAATGAAGATTTTCGCTAATTTTCACACTGATTAATATATAATTGTAGAAAATATGACGATACATATAAATCTCGCGCGCCACCAACAGTCAGCGGCCGCGTATAATGCGCTATTTAGCAGTCTTAGCACTCGCGTTCATTAATTTTAACTAATCGATCAATTAATTAATTTTTTAATTCATTAATGCAGTGTTCTGGTGAAGAACATCGTAATGCTCGTGAGCTAATATTCTAGGCCGTAGAATCTACGATATTGTCAATGTACAGTTGAAACGCGCGCCACTGCACGCTATCGTTTCTTAGCATTTATACGTGTCGTCGAGGTAACTCCGATTCAGTAACTACTACCTCTTTATTATGGTTACTGGTACAATTATTAAGTTTTTACAATGTTTGTTCGGAACGGCGTTGTGACCTTACTGGTCTGAGGTTTGCGACTGCCGCATCCCTCTGTTTGGGACCGGTATTTAAACTAGCTACTGAAGGGGTGGGAGGTAGGGTAGGTGAGCAGCCTAAGGAATTTGGAAAAAGGGGGGCGTTTGGTAAATCTGATATCAGGAGGAGCCATCTTGGCGACACTCGGAGTTTGGAAAATGGCGTGTTTGGGAAATCGGATATCAGGAGGAGCCATCTTGGCGACACTCGGAATTTGGAAAAAGGGACTGTTCGGGAAATCAGGATATTGGTAAAAGGGATCTATTGTCAAGATGGATAACCATCTTGGGGACTCTTGGAATGTGCCTTCTTCTTACCGAATGGTCGGATTTCCAACTGGACCCATTTCGCTGGGTCCGTACAAGGGAAACCCATTCGTCTATTGGTGGGAAAGGGGGGGGGGGTCGATTGGCGATTATCGCGATATACGGGGTGATTCTCTAGCTAGAGTCGTCAAACGCGATGCCCGCCAACAATCAGGTGTCCAGCTGAGTTTCGTGGGCTTCAACGCTCGAAACTAGCGGGGCCATACAATGTTGCACACTAAGGAGTCACGAATCTAAAGTTCTGCAATTTCTAATCAGATATTTACGACAGTTACGTCAATCGATTCCTTATGTTTTCTCGATCAAATTGGCCCCAAAAATGATATAATTCGGACCATAATTAAGGAAATTACGTGAAAAATTTGTTTGCAGAATTGAAAGTCCGTATCATTAAAAATAGTCTTATTTAAATTATTTTCTGTTAATTTAATCGGGTGAATGCCAGGAATCCATTGGTGTCACTTTCATATCGATACGATGAAAAATAAACAAATTCGCAGTAGCACCGGCAAGTGCATTGGCGCATATGAAAAGCTATCGAATAAGCAATTGCAATCTAAAGTCACTATTACACCAACACAATTTTATATATAATGTTTGTTCAACTGCTTTCTGCATAGCACGTTTAATTATCTTATAATGAGTATATAACTTTCAGGTTCTGCTTCATTGTTTTGCTACTAAAAAAATGCCTAACCTAAGCTAACAAACTTCATTTTCTGGGGACATCTCCTCATCTATTTTTTCTTTTCACTTATAATTCCTTACTGCTAACGTAGAATATTGTAGCATAAGCACATTTCAAGTAATTAAAATGTACAATGAATTTTCTTCGTTTGCACTACCAGTAGATTTTGCGTTTAAATTTTTACAAGTACAACGCAACAGCATAGGATTTTTTTCTACATTCAGAATAGAATGTGGAAATAGCAAACAGCTCCCTCTCGCGTTCATCAGGATGCTGCGTATCTATGGGTATTACCATTTCTGTCCATTTTTATAACTTTTTTATAAATTTTATCAGTGAAATTTAAAAACATTTTCCAAATTTACTTTGTATAGCGTGATACAGTGGAATAGGTCTACAGGGGATACCACTGATAAAAAAACTTATCGGTAATAGTACCCTATGAGTGATGTGGAAACCTGATGCTTCACGCGCGGTGCATATGTTACGCGCCTGAGAATCTCCGAGCAGCACGGTTGTCGCGGGGGCCAAGACGTGCGGCGGAAGAAAGAGGGCGTTGCTTCTGAAAATCGGCCAAAAAGAGCTCTTAATTCCCAAGCCTGATTTACAACAATCAGTATGACCACGCCATTCTTGCTTAATCCAAAATTAAGGGTTTACACTAGATACTCTAAAACGGTTGAAAAATCGTATTTTTTTTTCGCTTAAATATTAGTTTGAAACCTCTAGAATGGCATGCAGATAGTTTGAAATATAAATATAGCTTACTTTTGGAGATACAGAGCACACTCGAATGTCTGCACGCCGAACGATACTTTTCAAAACGGTGTACATGATTTCTCATTCTGTATTGATGCAATTGTGACCAAATTTTGCAGACATCTTTGTTGCTACATTTTCAAAACATTAACAGACCATTTTTTGAAAGTTCCTTTTTTTCGTGAGAGTTACAGAAAAATCGCCGCGAAAATCGGCATCCTTTTCTTCAACATGCTCTTATTCAGTGAATTTTCAAAATATTCAAAAACGTTAATGCTTAGGCATAACATTATACTTAATAGACTTAATATTTTTGTGTTTTGACGTGAGTACGTCTTTAACTTTGCTTCTATACAGGGGGGCATTCCAGAAAACCCGATGATAACAAAATCGGGGGATACACTTTGGCATTGCAGCTCCGAATCTGTGGTATATATTCGAAATTAAATTACACCACTCGATAGCCAAATAATCAAAGAATTTGTTGCGTTAAGTGAGGATCGTAGCGCATCGCGCGCAGCGGAGGGGGGGGGGCACTATTATTGTTCATGTTTTCGCTGCGTCTGGAAACAACCGTGTCGTATAACTTCTGACTCGGCGAAGCTACGACGCTCATTTTTGTTGCAACCGACAGCTAGTGTCGAGATCTATCGATTCCCGATATAAAAGATTAGCAAAGAGTAGTTACGCTGATGGTATATGTAGGAAACTGGTTTCCTAAAGTTAAATAATATTTGATAATGTTTGATGATGTTCAGTACTTGTATAGATTTAACCTTTACCAGAAATCTGGATGTATCGTCTATGCCATTTATATCATATTTCTCATAACATAGGCTTATGATCAATAAAATTATAATAGAGTAATTATTTGTTTGTGTGATTTGCTTCCTGATCACGGCGACATGAAAACATTCTCTTGGGGGGATATTGCATTGAACACGTATTCACGTTGCCCGCCCGTACCTCCGGCACAAACGCACCCGATTTTTGTTGTAGACAATCCAAGTTTGAGTTAGGCGGTACACCGTTTAAGAAAGACCATCAGTTCGGAGCCACCTCGTGGCATATATCTAAATGTATGCAGGATCACCGAAAAAAGGGAGCCTCGGACGCGGGACTCCAACCCGCGATCTTTATATTCGTTACGCGCTGGCTAGCCGCCTTAAGGTAGGATCTCCTACCCGCGATTGGTCGTTGCGATTGGTCGCAGCGATTTGACCCAGCGACTGGGCCTAGGCTGAATCTCCTTGCCTGCGACCAGGGGTGTGCAGATAGCCGACTTTTCGGGCTCGGGACGGGCCAGAAACTTACGAAAGTATCGCGACCCCGGCCGACCCCACCCGAAATTTTCCGACCCGTCCCGAGGGCCAGGGACCCGAGCCTCGGGACGATCCGCACACTCCTACCTGCGACCAAATCCATTGCCACAGTGGGGCAGAATCCCAAGAAACAAGGAAACGAGTCAGAATTCAAAAGTTGGGGGAGGATTATGTATTTTTATTTAATTATTATTTTATTTAATGATAATAATAATAATAAATCGTGTTTATTCTTTTATAATATTTAAACGACGCAGTGGAGTTATAAATGCAAAGTACAGAATGGGCGAGGCTCAGCGTCGCTGTTATTCATGCCTGACCCGAACATTTCTTGTAAATTACAAATATGTGCTCCTAAAAAAAGTAAAAACCCGGAAAGAAGACCCAAAAATAAGCCAGAAATAAAAGTTTTAAAAATTATAAAACAAATTGTAGGTCAAAATATTCCCACTGCAATACAGATGAAGGTGTTTTAAACTTTTTATGCATTTCTGTAGATCCAGTAATAGTTTTCTATCTATGCCGAAAGAAAATCAAACACCTTTTTTATAAAGAAGCTTAATATGATTCGGCATTTCGATTGCGAAAAATGGCATGTTGAATAATTTCTCTACTTCTTAAGATTCCGGTCCACTGTGCGTTGAAACAAAAACGGGCTCAGAGTGAAGCGTGAAATCATTCGTTGCTTTCAACCGGTAATTTCATATTGCCCCTAGAACGTTTCGACAACATCTGTTTGCCAGCATCTGTAAAGGGCAATCAAGAACGTTGCGTCGTCTATGATAATTTGAGGCATTCTTCACTCTGAGTTAATCCGTGTGTTGCTTTGTCGGTGGATTGTACATGCCTATTTATAATGACTTCGGACCCGCAAGTAGGTACTGTTGTCAACCGCCGCACCGACTCGCGGGACAATATGGTCATACACTATGACCCTGGCGAGACTCTCTGGCCGATCAGTCGGATTAATTGTTGGGAATCTGATGCGGCATTTTCCTCCACTAACAAAAGAAGATGTTCTTATGTTAGATGGAAGAATGTTAAGCGGTCTGTAGACGCTCGATATTACTGTGCAATATATTGCACAATATTTTTGCTGTGTGCCCCACACGGTCAATAATACTGAATATTGCACAATATATTGAGCGTCTAGGGGCTGCTTAGGTAAATATTATTGTGCTATATATTGCAGAGTGTCTAAATTAGAATACCCCCTTAATTTGAAGAGAAGACGACGCTGGCGGAACCACGCGCAGTCAGCGGACTACGTCACGGTCATCGTTCCGACCATACTTATCATTCTTTTATACTGTAGCGAAACACGGTTTATTGCCTGTCGAATGTAGAGGAATTAGCTTGTAGCAATTGGGGATTAATCCTAAAAATTGTTCCGATGTTCTGCAAGTTACTTGACAGATGGTTCCGAATTACTTTATATCGCGTAGGGGGCCGAAGGACTAGTGTCATAAAGCTGTAGTAAACCGTGACCTGCTAACAATCCATTTAGGGCATCAGTCATCACGCTACATCATGGAACACTGCACTTTCCATGGCATATTTATCAAATTCTTGTAGTTTTATTGAAACTATTGACGCCAATTCATGACGAATTGACGTTATTTTCTTAATAACGTCAAACTTATATATTAACACTTTCAGTATCAATTTTCTTAATAATATTCGGCATTTTTAAATGCAAAATACAGGATGTTGCATTTTTTCTCATTTTTGGGGATTTACCTCCACTGTGCGACATAGAATACACGTACTTAATCTATAACTGCCAAATATTCGCGAATGTTTTTTCCGTAGTAGCAAGGCCCAGATTATGTTGATTAGAAAACAAAAAAAAATTTGTTCAGAAGTTCCCGGAAGTGGAACTAAAAAGGGGATGATTGCTGACAATATTTCAATTGGATTCGTATGGAAAAAAAACTGTATGTAACTAATTATTTGCTATTACTTAACAGAATCGACACTGCTCATTTGGGGCCCCAAAAATTGTTTTCTTTTATTTCATCAAAAATTCAAACACGCGATTTAAAATTCTGCACGAACAATACATATAATCATAGACACGTGTTTGCACACAGATCAGAAGTAGACGTCATGATATTTTTACCGCTTTTAGGTGCTCATATTTGTAGTCTACAGGTAACATAAAAATACATACTCCCATATCTTTTGAATTCTGACTTCTTTCCTTATTTTTTGGGATTCTGTCACACTGTGGCAATGGGTCGCAGTGCGACTGGTCGCAGTGTCCAGCCTGCGACTAGGTATAATGGGAAACAGACCCTCATCGCATTGTGTTGTCTCTCGAGTAGCCTAGGCTACTACTCAAACAGACTAGCGTCAGGCTCCTGCGTCTGGCGTAAACCCGACGATCGCAGTCGCTTGTAGGAGAACAGATACATGTTTTCCCATTGTACCAGTATACTGGGACCAGTCCCTGCGACCAGTCGCTGCGACAAATCGCAGCGACCAATCACGGGTAGGATATCCCGCCTTTAGCCACCTCGGCTCCCGCTGACTCCCCCCGGTCTTCGTTGCTCCGTGTCCTCTTATGCTATGGGGGTTCCTGATCCCACGTATATTTTATTAATTTTTAATGCTTCTTAGTTTTTAATGCTTTATAATATGGTAAAATCAAGTGCTAAACCGCAATTTAATCGGCTGATTAGATTCTCTACAATTTGCACCAGAATATTACCTATTTTTTCGGGCCGTCAGAGTAGTCAACCCCCCGCAGGGAGTATTCTCGTCTAGAGGGATCCTCTATTCTCTTTAGGGACGACCGACAAAAAAAACTGCGCGATTTTTACCGATAAGCATTATCTACACGTATTCACTAACATTTCAGTAAGTTGTAAAAAAAATTTCAATTTTTTTGCACACGCTTTACAAGATGACCCATATCTCTATTAATTATTATTATATAAGTAATATATTATATAAAGAAATATTAATAATTACGTGTGTATAATGCTCATCGGTGAAAACTGTGTAGTTTTTTGTGCATCATCCTTAAAGGAAACCAAAAATTGGGCCTTCTAGACGAGAATACACCCTTAAAGGTTATCGTTGAATTATACCAGACCTGCCTTACTCGCTAAAATCCATTGTTGCCATTATATTCACTGTAGTAATAACTGTGTTATTGAGACACCCACGCCGAAATTACACAAAACGCAGAATCACAAAACCAAAAAATATATATATATATCTTATCTCTTGCACTAAAACACGTGAAAAATTTAAATAAGTACACAAATTTACCCGTGTTGAACATGCAAAAAAATCAGATTTACACGCACTCAGCAATTGAAATTGATAAATCTTAATGATTGTCTACTTCACGGTATTTTGATGCTAGTTGAAATAAATTAATATCGGTGGAGTTAGTTTGAATATGAGAATCACCAAAACAAAAACAGCTGAATGAGTTTATTTGTATGCTTGCTTAGGTGTACTGCGTTCGAAGAATTTGGTGGGACTGGCGTTATCACGTCGGTTGCCCCAAGAGAGTTCCCTTCAACTGATGTAGAAAAACTTCAAGTATTTTCAGACTGTAATAAACGGAAAAGAATTGCAAAGAGGTCTCCGATTCCGAGCGGCTCTTAGTGCACCTCTGTGTTATAAGGTCCAAGGAATTTTCGCTTAATTTTCTGTCTCGAACTGAGCTAGGTTCTTGTTGGGCGAGTAATAGTTCGCCGTGCGGCCACGAGTGCGCGCCCGTGCACCGGCACGCACATGTTGCGTGCACGTGCGTGCACAGCAGTACCAACCCGGCACGGCAGTAAAAGGACGTGTTTCTAACCTATACAATTATCGCTGTAACAATATACCGGATTTATCGTTTAACCGTGGGTCTCATTTTACTTCTCTACAATACGCAGGCACAACAGTTTTCGTGATAAACACAAGATTTCCTTCTCGATACTGACAATGAGTCGCCTTTCTACATTTCTTGTCGTACTGCTGTTTATTTCTCTCTTGTATTTTCAATAGGTCTAGCTTAGCTAATAATCTTAATTCTTCACGTGATTCATTGAATGTGTTAACCGCCTCCTGCTCAATCAAAAACAATATTTCCAGATCCTCTCATTGTCGTATTTTTTACTCCAAGCATCACTTCGAAAGGAAATCTTCCAATACTTCTGTGAAAGGTACTATTCAGGCATCTCTACAGGTCATCAACATACGTATGTGTACCTCTGCGTGGGACTATTTATTGTTAATTTACATAATACTGGGATAACGGTACGTATAGTGCGCTCTCCCTGACCATTACCACGAGGTACTCTAGTGATAAGAAGTACGCAGTCAATTTTCTCCTTTGTAATATTCTTAGAAATATTTTGAGGTAAAAGCTGTGCCCCTATCACAAATAATGCGTTCCGGATTTCCAACAACTTTCTGTTGCACGATTAGTTTATTAATCGCTTTTTTGTGCTATTCGTCTTAGTAGAGTATAGTCATGTTAACATCGAAAATTCATCGACGACTACGAAAAATATACTTATACAACTTATTAGTCGTCGTCATGGGCCCAACGTGCTCGAGGTGATACATGTTCAACGATGCTTCTCCTTCAGGAATGGGCATTATATGACTTTGTCTTTCTCCACGCTTTCTATCAACCATGATACATGGCAGGCAACAATCAATGAACTGCTGTAGTTTTCGTTCTAATTTTGGTACCCAAGGTGTTACTCTACTGATAGTCAATACTCCAGGGGTGATTCTACAGGCGAAAATAAGACGAAGCTCAAGAGTGACGAAATTGCGGCAAAGACTTCATTTAATTATAGATGGTTCATTATTGGTTTCTGGAACGTCTGAATGACGGCAATTTGACGACAGCGACCCGCGCGATGCAGGCCAACCAAGGTGCCTGCAGTGGCGGCAGACGCACGACAGATTTACTATGTACAGCGCATGCTTAGCCACCTCGCCGAAACTATGGCCAATGGTACTCTTCGATGTGACATAGCATCCTCGCGACAATTCATAAAAAAAACACAATGGTTACGTTGTACGACATTAAACCTGCCTACTCGTAAACATCCACAAGGGCATATCAAAACCCGCCCAACAGGATTTACAAGTAGAGAGGGTAAATGCCACTTCCCATACATAAATTTATCCTCAAAAATCACTCACACGCGCACACACACGCACCGCGATTGTTCTATCCGCGATTATCCACTAAAATACACACACGAACCGCGATTATTTTACTAGCAAATGTCCATGTATACGGGTATATAAGAAGTAATGGTCGCTGCTTTCAAGGGTGAACTACACCTCTGGATCGGTGTACATTTGTGAAGGAAAACTTGCCGTAAAATTGTTTATAACACTAAAAAGTAATGTGAAAGTTTTTTCTACATCAATGTGCTGTACTCAATGAGAAGAAAAAAAGTTTTAAAAAACTATGTGCCGCAAACGTTTTGATGCAACAGAAATGTTAAATTTTACGCAGAAATTAGAGTGTGTAAAGTCACTGAACGAGCAGTGTATATCATATCAATATATCGATCGGCAGAAACACAACTGGGCTTGGATATGACTGTGAGAGGACACGAGAGCGATTAGGACAACTATGCAAGGCTCCCGACCCGAGACAGCGAAATATCTAAAAATAAGACAACACATAGCTCTTTCACTTTATCTGTCTTGTGCCTAATCTAAACAATATTCCAGAAGATCGTTATAGAACTTGTATAGTTTTTTAACTTTATTTTCATCTACACGCACCGCGATTATTTTACGGCATGTCGTGCACCGTATATTATCGACGGTTGCTTTCCCGAACCACTTCAGTCGAGAATGCAGAGTCTGCAGCTACTGTCATCGTTCAACGTCAACGACACCAGATGCTTAAATTTTATTCATCTACAGACTCCAGTCTATGCTTTTTACTTTAGGTATACTTGAAAATGTAATAACAGTTCGGTTTACATTTAACTCGCAGAATGTGAAATTAACACGCACGGACGAAACAATCGCAGTGCGTGAATACATGGACACTTGCAAGTAAATAAATTGCGCGTGCGCGTATGTTTTACTGGATATTCACGGACAGGATAATTGCGGTGCGTGCGTGTGCGCATTCACCCTCTCTACTTGTAAATAGGGATGGACAGATACAAATAAATACGAGTAAATAATTTCGATATTTTCATTTCGTTACAGAGTGAGGACAATGTTAAGCCCCAGAGGGGATTACTGACCTATGAGCGTGCAGCGATTGCTATACACCATTTGAAAGATCTCGTCAAGACGAATCGATTGATACCATTTTCAACGTCGAAATCAGATGGGATCACCTCGAAAAATGGCCTCACAGTTCGAGATTTTGCGGTTTTGAACAAAAGAAACCAGTAGTAAAATCTCAACTGGCCCGAAAGACCACGGGTAGGCACCTGAGGAAAAATAGAGGAATGTAAGCGATACTCTAGCGGGTTGGGGCGGCAAATGTGCCTCATGACCTTCATTTCAGGGCCGTGTTATACCTGCGTTTGCTCCAAGGTCGACTAATCCATTGGCGATTTTGTACTGGGTATTGGAAATCCTCGGTTTTTCGTCAGGTGCCTACCCGTGGTCCTTCAGGCCAGTTAGGATTTTACTAGCGTTTTCTGTTGTTCAAAACGAGGTGATCTCATCTGATTGCGAAGTTACAAATGGTATCAATGGATTTGTCTTGACGAGATCTTTCCAATGCTGTGTAGCGGCCATCGGCACGACCAAATATGAACATTTGGCGTGCAAATGGTCGGCATGGTTTATGATACGCACGTCAGCAAAACTATTCTTGAGTAAGCCGTTTTCCGTTCCTTTCGTGATTAAATTTTGAACAAAGCATGTTTTCCTTCGAGACTTTCGTTTACGGCCTCAATAGTTATTGTGGGTATCATAATCCTCGAGTTTCCGAAGGGCCCACGATGCGAGGCCGGGCGGCCTGCGACCGGCCACGTTAAGGTAGGATCTCCTACCCGCGATTGGTCGCAGCGATTGGACCCAGCGACTGGGCCTAGGCTGAATCTCCTTGCTTGCAACCAGGGGTGTGCGGATAGCCAAGTTTTCGGGCTCGGGACGGGCCGGAAACTTACGAAAGTATCGCGACCCCGCCCGACCCCGCCCGAAATTTTCTGACCCATCCCGAGGGCCAGGGACCCGAGCCTCGGGCGGATCGCACACTCCTACCTGCGACCAAGTCCATTGCCACAGTGGGGCAGAATCCCAAGAAACAAGGAAACGAGCCAGAATTCAAAAGTTGGGGGAGGATTATGTATTTTTATATATTTATGATAATAATAATAATAAATCGTGTTTATTCTTTTATAATATTTGATACGACGCAGTGGTGTTAGAAATGCAAAGTACAGAATGGGCGAGGCTCAGCGCCGCTGTTATTCATGCCTGACCCGAATATGTCTTGTAAATTACTAATATGTGCTCCTAAAAAAAGTAAAACCCCAGAAAGAAGACTCAAAAAGAAGCCAGAAATAAAGATTTTAAAAAATATAGAACAAATTGTAGGTCAAAAGATTCCCACTGCAATACAGATGAAGGTGCTTTAAACTTTTTATGCATTTCTGTAGATCCAGTAATAGTATTCTATCTTTACCGAAAGAAAATCAAACACCTTTTATTATAAAGAAGCTTAATATGATTCGGCATTTCGATTGCGAAAAATGGCATGTTGAATAATTTCTCTATTTCTTAAGATTCCGGTCCACTGTGCGTTGAGACAAAAACGGGCTCAGAGTGAAGCGTGAAATCATTCGTTGCTTTCAACCGGTAATTTCATATTGCCCCTAGAACGTTTCGACAACATCTGTTTGCCAGCATCTGTAAAGGCAATCAAGAACGATGTGTCGTCTATGATAATTTGAGGCATTCTTCACTCTGAGTTAATCCGTGTGTTGCTTTGTCGGTGGATTGTATATGCCTATTTATAATAACTTCGGACCCGCAAGTAGGTACTGTTGTCAACCGCCGCACCGACTCGCGGGACAATATGGTCATACACTATGACCCTGGCGAGATTCTCTGGCCGATCAGCCGGATTAATTATTGGGAATCAGATGCAGCATTTTCCTCCACTAACAAAAGAAGATGTTCTTATGTTAGATCGAAGAATGTTAAGCGGTCTGTAGACGCTCAATATTATTGTGCAATATATTGCACAATATTTTTGCTGTGTGCCCTACACTGTCAATAATATTGAATATTGCACAATATATTGAGCGTCTAGGGACTGTTTACGGTAAGTATTATTGTGCTATATATTGCAGAGTGTCTAGATTAGAATACCTCCTTAATTTGAAGAGAGGACGACGCTGGCGGAACCACGCGCAGTCAGCGGACTACGTCACGGTCAACGTTCCGACCATACTTATCATTCTTTTATACTGTAGCGAAACACGGTTTATTGCCTGCCGAACGTAGAGGAATTAGCTTGTAGCAATTGGGGATTAATCCTAAAAATTGTTCCGATGTTCTGCAAGTTATTTGACAGATGGTTCCGAATTACTTTATATCGTGTAGGGGGCCGAAGGACTAGTGTCATAAAGCTGTAGTAAACCGTGACCTGCTAATAATCCATTTAGGGCATCAGTCATCACGCTACATCATGGAACACTGCACTTTCCATGGCATATTTATCAAATTCTTGTAGTTTTATTGAAACTATTGACGCCAATTCATGACGAATTGACGTTATTTTCTTAATAACGTCAAACTTATATATTAACACTTTTAGTATGAATTTCCTTAATAATATTCGGCATTTTTAAATGCACAATACAGGATGTTGCATTTTTTCCCATTTTTGGGGATTTACCTCCACTGTGCGACATGGAATACACGTACTTAATCTATAACTGCCAAATATTCGCGAATGCTTTTTCCGTAGTAGCAAGGCCTATATTATGTTGATTAGAAAACAAACAAAAAATTTGTTCAGAAGTTCCCGGAAGTAGAACTAAAAAGGGGATGATTGCTGACAATATTTTAATTGATTTCGTATGAAAAAAACTGTATGTAACTATTTATTTGCTATTATTTAACAGAATCGACACTACTCATTTGGGGCCCCAAAAATTGTTTTCTTTTATATCACCAAAAATTAAAACACGCGATTTAAAATTCTGCACGAAAAATACATACAGGGTGTTCCACCTAAGTCTGGACAGCGCGATATCTCCTAAAGTATTGGAGATAAAAAATTTAAAAAAATATTTTATTGAATGGTTCGAAAGGGCCAATTTATTAGCCTAGACGATTTTTTTTATTATTATTTTAAAAGATACGATGGTCAAGTTCGGTTTTTCAAATGAAACTATTTTTTTTTGAAGACCTGAGTTGATAGTGCGTTCCAAGACAAATTCAATAAGCTTTAATGTATACACTTTATTTCCACTGGTTTTTAAGATATTGCGCTTGCAAAATGACTGATTTTCACTGGAAGAAAACCCTCTGGAATAGCAAGGACCAGGGTCGGTCTTACTAGCGCCACGGGTGGCATTGCCTGTTGAAACTGATACCTACCTGCGAAAGGTCTACTACAGGGTTCGCAGGCCCAAAAGCTGGACAATTCTTTTCCGTCAGAAATGCTACTTAGGTAGTAAGACCGACCCCGGTCCTTGCTATTCCAGAGGGTTTTCTTCCAGTGAAAATCAGTAATTTTGCAAGCGCAATATCTTAAAAAACAGTGGAAATAAAGTGTATACATTAAAGCTTATTGAATTTGTCTTGGAACGCACTATCAACTCAGGTGTTCAAAAAAAAAATAGTTCCATTTGAAAAACCGAACTTGACCATCGTATCTTTTAAAATAATAATAAAAAAAAATTCGTCTCGGCTAATATCTGGCCCTCTCGAACCATTCAATTACATATTTTTTTAAATTTTTTATCTCCAATACTTTATGAGATATCGCGCTGCCCAATCTTAGGTAGGACATCCTGTATAATCATAGACACGTGTTTGCACACAGATCAGAAGTAGACGTCATGATATTTTTACCGCTTTTAGGTGCTCATATTAATAGTCTACAGGTAACATAAAAATACATACTCCCATATCTTTTGAATTCTGACTTCTTTCCTTATTTCTTGGGATTCTGTCACACTGTGGCAATGGGTCGCAGTGCGACTGGTCGCCAGACTCCCTCCGGGAGCAGTCTAGCGACCAGTGGTCGCAGTGCCCAGCCTGCGACTAGGTATAATGGGAAACAGACCCTCATCGCATTGTGTTGTCTCTCGAGTAGCCTAGGCTGGTACTCAAACAGACTCGCGTCAGGCTCCTACGTCTGGCGTAAACCCGATGGTTGCAGTCGCTTGTAGGAGAACAGATACATGCTTTCCCATTGCACCAGTATACTGCGACCAGTGGCTGCGACCAATCACGGGTAGGAGATCCCGCCTTAACGTGCGTGACGGACAATATTCCAGAGGGGGGTATTGAACCCTCAGCTCGACTGTGGGATACGCCTAATCGGAATTGCGTGTATAAATTGTGCCGCTCAAACAACGAAAGCCGCGGCACGTATCAAGGTAATTATATTGCATACAATTCTTTCATATATTGTTTTCCAATCGGACCAATAGTTTAGGCGGAATCGAGCGAAACTTTACAAAAATGTAATGTTTTGGTGCCGAAATTGAAATCGAAAAT
Source organism: Andrena cerasifolii (assembly GCF_050908995.1). Classification (NCBI taxonomy): domain Eukaryota; kingdom Metazoa; phylum Arthropoda; class Insecta; order Hymenoptera; family Andrenidae; genus Andrena; species Andrena cerasifolii. The sequence goes on along the minus strand of NC_135125.1, from coordinate 1,175,968 downwards.
TCACTACATAACCTGGAAGGCAGAACTTATCATGTGACGTCCAGTTTCTTATCTTTTACGTAGAGTGTGCACCTTTATGAAGAAAACAAGCCCAACCTGAGCAAAATCCATGCACAAATAAGGAAGTTATGGGCGATGGAGTGGGAGTGCTTATTTTCACCTTTTCTCTATTTTTGCATTTCTTCTTGTTTCTTGGCGAATTACGTATTTGTCTTCATTGAAAACAAATTTAAATTTATTTTTTCCACGTATTTATTTATTCTTAATGTTATTCTTCAATCATATTTCGTATTTGAAATACTGAAGTGTCCAACACCGGTCAATTGGTCCGATTGGAAAACAATGTATGAAAGAATTGTATGCAATTTAATTACCTTTAATTTATGAGAGTCGTCGCGATCAAATCGGTCAAATCTAACGCGAGATATGGGCAAAAATATCAGGTCATCTCCTAAAAAAAAATACCAAAATATTCATCGGGCGATATCTCAAAAACGTATCCTTAGAATTTCGTCTCATGTCGATTTTTGAGTTTATGGGACCACCTTACATAAGAATTTTATAGTGGAGTGTCGATCACAAATAATTTTTTGGATTTTGTAAACTAGTGTTATTTTGCTGCAGACTTCTTTCTTTTCCCTAAATGGAAATTCGAACTGAAAGGCCATCATTATGGTAATGTGATAAATATCCAAACAGCCGTGACAGGCAGGTAAGAGGCGATAACATTCAACGACTTCCAACACTGCTACAAAGACTGGGAGCAGTGTCTACAACGGTGTATAGCCTTCGAAGGCAACTACTTTGAAGGTGATCATGTGGTTCTGTATATCTCATTCAAATAGGGAGTTCTCTAGTAATAGTCTCGGTACTTTTCTGTCACACTTTGTACGTCAAGAATGAGTGAGATAAAATAACAGCGGCGGACCCTCGAATTACCTGCGACTGCTGCCCAGTAGCTGAAAGCTAGAAGGCTGGAGTGAATAATAGATCATCAATTAATAACAATTTAAATTTTCATTTTGTTATTAGACTTTAATGAAAACATTAATGAAACAGTGGCAAGGTTCTTCAGTTGAAAATTAGTCTAAACTCGACCCTGTTCGAACTATTTTTATTGTACGTACTCCGAATCACGTTCAAATTCTGTATAAGATCTAGCTTGTAATCACTGGCATTATGAAAATTTGCGCACAGAGTATATTTGATTCTCGAACACCAGCCGCACTCATACAGTGAAAAAGCTGTCTACTACTGCGCGTTCTCCATACAGTTTTGTTTCGAAAAGTATTCCCGCCTCGGGACCGACCGCCAGTAATTTTCGAGCCGGGCAGTCTATTCGAATCGCCTTAATTCTTTACCGCGGCAAATGAGAGGGCTGAGAACGAGCGAGATGGTACGCGACAGCGACGAGCACTAAATTGCCATCGACACTGCCATCGTCTATCGCAGCACTGGCCAGCGTAGGAGCCCTCACGCGCCTGCTTTCCCTCCCAATCTTTCTTTCGCGCAGCGTGCCTTTCGTTGTCGAGGACACTACGCGATGTTATGAAGGCTGCCACGACGGTCTAGCCGGACTAGCGTTTTCGTGATCATCGTCGCGCGATATCCGTGACTACGCGGACGAGAGTGGGAGAAACCCGAGTGTACGCGTTGACGACCTTCGACAACGCTGATATCGAAAAAAGACGGAATAGGTTTCTTTGGCACTTCTCATCTGCCGCGGCAATTACAAAAGAAGTAGCGGGGATAGCGATGGGTCTTTTGCGACAATCGTTTGAGACAGCACTGCATCTTCCTTGCGGAGCACGGGAAGGAGGTGTCGGTTCTTTCACTGTCTGAGTACGGTTGGTGACTCAGAATCAAATGCACTCTACAGGATGTTCCAAAAATTCTGCGGCTCCTTGCAAAAATGTTCTCCGAGGTTTGGTTAACGAGATATTAACAAAAAGCACCGACCAATCAGAGCGCGAGTCTGGCAGCCGAGTTCCCACGCTATTCTGGCCGCGGGCCGAGCCGTGCTGCGTCTACGAACAAGCAACTCGGCATGCATCGAAGGAAATCGTGTAGAATGGCAAATGAAACAGAGGTAACAAATAAAATCGAACATTTTGTCACGATTTGTTTGTCATTTAAAGTGAATAATGAATAAAGGATAAATGGATAAAAATCATTCGTAACGTAAAATGACGAATACACAGTTTTTTTTTAGAAAAATCGAAAATAATTATTTGAAATGGGAGGATAAGGAATACGTAAATTTCCTTGTGTTAGTAACGTAGTCACGAAAAGGTAATGTAACAGGAAATTAAATAAAAGTGATCGTTATTGTGTTCATGTGATCGTAGTTCGTTATTGTGATAAAAATCCGTAATTCAATACCGGCCAACATTGTTGCTGAGAACGAAGAAGTCTGTTTAAAAACTCCGAAGAAATATTTACGTACGGAAATTTTGACAATTATCGCCGGAAATAAGCCATAGCCTGCGTTACATTTAAAAATTAATGATCACCACTAAAGTAACTAAAACTCACCCTTGTCGGAAATTCACCTGCAGCTTGAAAACCTGTGTCATTAGGTCGCTGAACCAATACTGGTCATCGACAGAGGCGCCCAGTGCACAGCTGATCGCAGGTACATACAACAACACCCAAAGTTAATGGTTGCAACGTCAATTGCGTCCGGGTTAATGTATCGAATATTCACTTCCCTGCACTGCTACTAACACTGAGCACTTAATTTATTTTTCATGGAACGTGTTATTCCTCCGTTATAAAAATTTGTGGAAATGAATTTTCACTTGGCGTTCGAAGCCATGGGTACAGCCGCGCAAATGTTCGTACAGCAGTAGTTCCGTCTCCGTTGTTCTGGGCATAAACGCAAAACATCGCATAATACTCTTGTGTAGAAAACATTTCTCTGGCGCGATTGCTAAATGACTGACAAGATTTTATTCAAGGAGCTTCCTCTATCCCCAAGTAGTTTCTCTCGTTCCATTATGAGTTAACTCCCTCCACGATGACAGGCCTTAGGTAAAAAGCAGAAGCGCAAAGAACGAACTATCATGCACTTTCACAAAAGCCCTTCGGGATAGGCAGCAGACACCACGTGTTTCGGTTCGAAAGAGTCCGAAGAGAAGAGAAACAGAAAGTCTTTGAGTTGGTATTGTCACGTCCTGCGACGTGGAGTCAAATATTAATTAACCTTTTAAGTAACCTAATATTTACTATTTCTTACTCTGAGGTATTATAACCACCTCGTATACAAAACATTATACAACGTATCGCCGATAAGGCACTATCTCCGTAATCTACGACAAGAAGAAATCAAGCCAAGAATCGACGGACGGCAACAGCAAGCAGCAGAACAGCTATCATATAATGTGGCGGCCAGCCGGCTACACACACACCAGGAAGGCCCAGCCAACACCAGCTGACGTTCAGCTTGGGACGGAGGCCCCTATCAGCCAACGCAGCCAACACCCTCACGGAATACGCTCCTGATCATCGCCAGAAGATTGCCCTCCCGTCATTTCTCGTAATTCGAACTCCGATGCGGAACCAATGTATTTAGCTTCAATTCTTGGTACTGAAGATGTACCAAGCGTACCGTACAAACATGAATTGAAACCCAATAGCATAAAAATCTAAAATATGAATTAGAATAAGAATCTAACTATCGACGCTGCTGAAGATTTCGTATACCGGCAGAAATGCGTCTTAAATCACAGAGAAGACACCGAAATAGGTGCGCAATAGCTCAAATTCTGCAGTTATTTTATGATAAACAAAACTTTCGGATAGCCCGACTTCTATAGGTGGATCCCACGGCAGGTGATTTAGAGATTCCATCTCCCACCATCCTAATTGTCATGTGACAAATCCTAGAGAAGTGACTAACTGCCCTATAAAAAGGGACTGACCGCCCGCGGAGCTTATTAATATTCGTGCTTTTAAATTATTAATTATTTTGTTTTAGGAAAATTAATTACGACAATTATCATTGTTTTATATAAGTGACTGTTCAAAACTCATAAGAAGTGACAAATAAAATTGTTAACATTTTAAAAATGAGTGAAGTTCAAACCTTCTCTATACCTAATCCCCTACTCAGCCGTTACAACCTTTTTTTATCAACGGTCTTACTTACCGAGAAATTATGTTTAAACCAATCGTGATGTGGGCCCATCAGTGGTGATATTTATAAGCGGACAGCCGCCCACGTTGTCACCGGGCATTCGATGCGAACCACGTTCCCGGGAAATAAAGCAACCCCAAATCAATTCAACGTAGAGGGCACCGCGTCGAGAGGAAAAATCAGTTATGCCAGCTAGCCTTACAATACAAAAGTGTGCGTGCCGATCGTTTCGTTTTGCTGGGAGCCTGCGCCGCCCCCATGGTCCTGGACTCCTGAGGAGTACAACCCTTTGGGGTAATAATAGACGTGGGCCCTTGAGTTGAACCCAACTCAAACAAAGTCGCTGAGATAGCAGAGATCTCCGACAATCCCGTCCCCTGGAAACTAACGCCCAAATGCACATAAAGGGTAAGCGTGTTTAATATATCGCGTTAATTCACACCCGATGATTTCCGAACTATCCCACTACGTAAAGTCCCTGGACTAGCTCGAAAGCGGGCATGATATGTAAACTCCGTAAAATCGCGCCTCCCAATAGGAAGTAGGGAAGCAACAGTATAAAGAAGAAAATCCTGTATCCTGTTTCCATTTTCCGATACCCTGAGTTCGCGTCTGCTACGAGGCGGAACCAGCAAAGCCATAAAGTACCCAAAACTGTAAGAAACCGTTCTCTACTGCCGACTCGCGGGACAATACGGTTACAAACCGTGACCCTAGCGAAATGCTCAGGCCGATCACCCTGATGAATTTTGGGCTGTTTCGATGGTTCGTCCGTTACACTTCTGCAATGCACGTGTATATCGAAAATGTGCTGGCTTCTATTTACCTAAGGCCGGTAATCCTGGTGGGAGTTAACTCATATTGGAACAAGAGAAACTATGTACGTGGAGATAGAGGAAGCTCCTTGGAAGAAATCCTGTCAGTCAGTTAGCAATCGCGCCAGAGAAATGTTTTCTACACAAGAGTGTTATGCGATGTTTTGGGTTTATGCCCAGAACAAAGGAGCCGCAACTACTGCTGCACGAGCATTTACGCGGCTGTACCCACGACTCCGAACGCCAAGTGAAAATTCATTTCCACCAATTTTTATATCATAGGAACAATCCGTTCCATGAAAACTAAACTAAGTGATCAGTGTTAGTAGATGTGCAGTGAACTGAATATACGTATACATTAACCTGGACACAATTGACGTTGCGATCATTTGGGTGGTGTAGTGTACCTGGGACCAGTCTGTGCACTGGCCGCATCCGCTGATGACCCGAATCGGTTCAGTGACCCAGTGACATAGGTTTTCAAGCTGTAGGTGAATTTCCGACAAGGGTGAGCTTTAGTTACTTTAGTGGTGATCATTAATTTTTAAATGTAACGCAGGCTATGGCTTATTTTCGGCGATAATTGTCAAAATTTCCGTACGTAAATATTTCTTCGGAGTTTTTAAACAGACTTCTTCGTTCTCAGCAACAATGTTGGCCGGTATTGAGTTACGGATTTTTATCACAATAACGAACTACGATCATTTTTCGTTCATGTTGAAGTTTACACAAATATGTGTACGTGTGTCCATGACGCTTACTGTTTGTAACTGGCGCCATCTGATGCGGTGTGCGTTTCCCGCTAGGATATTCGGGGACCTTTGTTTCTTTTCTGCTCGCCTATAAACGCAGTGCGACGTTGCAATTTTTGATTTTTCAATCCGTTTCATATACGGTAATCTTATATTGTATTACAAAGAATCTTATATATATAATAATATATATATATATAATATATATATATATATATATATATATAATATTATATAATATATATATATAAACCTCATTATTTTCAACAGTTCATTTCCTGTTACATTACCTTTTCGTGACTACGTTACAAACACAAGGAAATTTACGTATTCCTTATCATCCCATTTCAAATAATTATTTTCGATTCTTCTAAAAAAATCTGTGTATTCGTCATTTTACATTACGCATGATTTTTATCCATGTATCATTTATTCATTATTCACTTTAAATGACAAACAAATCATGACAAAATGTTCGATTTTATTTGTTACGTCTTTTTCATTTGCCAATCTACGCAATTTCCTTCGATGCATGCCGAGCTCCTTGTTCGTCATCGCAGCGTGGCGCGTGGTCACGTTTGCGTTTTCTGTTAATATCTCGTTAACGAAACCTCGGGGAACATTTTCGCAAAGGAAAAGTTGTTCCGAATCACCCCCTGACAAGGGAACACCGCGAACACGGACTCACCGATTGGCACGCAACTTTGTAGGTTTTTAGAGTGCTCCAAAACAAGAACAACGGTGTCTTGCATTTGGGCCCTATCGCCCTTTAAGAGGGTAAAAACTAACCTCAAAGTCAAATTGGCACTTCCACTTTTTCGCATATAACTCCTAAACTACAACAGACAGAAAAAAGTGTTTCAAATAAAAGTTTAATGGTGCAATAAGCGCTACAAACTTCCGTTAACAAAATTTTGAAAAAAAAAAATTTTCTTCAGTTATATATATTTTTTAAGTCTTCAAAATTTTGTTAACGGAAGTTTGTAGGGCTTATTGCACCATAAAACTTTTGTTTGAAACATTTTTTTGTGTCTGTTGTACTTTGAGAGATATACGCGAAAAAGTGGAAGTGCCAATTTGACTTTGAGGTTAGTTTTCACCTCCTTACAGGGCGATAGGGCCCAAATGAAAGACACCGTTGTTCTTGTTTTCAGTAACTCTAAAAACCCACAAAGCTGCGTTCCAATCGGTGAGTCCGGGTTCGCGGTATTCCCTTGTGAGTCACCTCCTTCATCGAACCGCAGCATTTTTGGAACACCCTGTATGTACATAGCTATATGCTTACCGTGCTGATTTTATATGAAAAATTATTTACGCAATAAATACCAGTACGTTTACGAAAACATTAAATTTATCTTATACCTGTATGGAATATCGGTCAGATTCGACTGACTATGGGAATGTGGCACTCTAGGCGTTGATGTAGTATCGCGAACACCACAAACAGCTAGCTCGTGGGCGGATCCAGAAAGACTTCGATCGCTTCCTCTGCGTTTTCCACTGGTTGTACTACCTACAGTGTGCTGTTGCAAAGTGCTGGACGTTGGATTTGAGGTTGAAGAAATTTTCTTTTTAGTTTGTCCACCGAAACCGAAAAATCTACAAGTTGGAATGAAGTATTCTTAGGTTGAAAGGTGAGTTTTCACACAATTTATATCTGACTTCTAGTATTATTATAATTTTATATAATTCTTAGAGAATCCACTAAATTTTTTATTAGTGTTTTATGTGCTACCAAAGTGATAATAGAGACAAGAAGAAGCAGTAAATGTGAATAACCTAGAATTGTTAAAAACATACCTCTTTTTTTGTAAAGGTTGCACACCAGCAGTTAAAAGATTTCGATACTGATCAGATCGAATAAATCTAGGATAGCAGTCCTTTTTCAAAAGTAACGCATAAACGTGTTCCGCAGCAGAGTCGAATGTAAATCGACTAGGATTTTTCATTTCTTGGTGGACTTTTTCCATTGTCTTTCCATCTATATTTATTTCGCACGGGGCTCCGGGCGCCAGGAATTCTCTAAACATATAATGCAAACATTGTACTTTTATCAAATTCTATCTGTTGTTTGACTGTAAATGGTTTCCCTTTATTACATACTTGAATATTTCGTTTACTTTATCTGATATTTGTGCTTGAAAGCTATGCCTCAAATCTTTAACTGCTAACCAAAATCGTATGTTTTCATGACTGTACTCTTTTCTTAAGTAATTTGTGAACTCTTGCAAACCTGCAACAGAATATATGTAATCAAAATATAAGCCTTTAACACCAGGTTATTTAGAATAGTTGGAATCTGTCGTTTTCTTTTCCACTTTTAATAATTACAACATTACCCAATACACTCCCATCAAGAAATGTTTCCCAAGTATGATTAAAAACTCGCAAGTATTCACCTGTGGGGTCGGACATTAGCTCTTCCATTGATAATGCCCAGCGCTTTACTCGTTTTTCCGTTGGAATCTCCACTCTGCATATACACAAATACAAAAATATTACAAGCATTAAAGTTATTTCAAATTGAACATTTTTGGTCGCAGAGCTTCTATACTATACCATAACACATAAATATTTGTACAAGACATTTAATTATGTTTGAAATACTAACAGAGAATTATTTAGTTGCCAAAATGTTTGATCGTCAGTGATCCACGGGTTGGATGGTTGTGGCTGTACAAACATTGGATCGTATTCCACATACGTTTCGAAGTATGATTTCAAACTCTCTATTGCAGCCGAAACCTTTACTCTTGTGCGTGTTAAGCTCTTCTTCAAAAGGGCCACCTAATTTTCAGTAAACATACGTGTATCGTTGTTATATACTACATCGCAATATTATAGTATTACAACACTATAGTAGTTTGAACATAAATATATGAACATAAAATCATATGAAAGTCCTCATTTGCTTGATCACTAATTGTATACAAAATTTCTGTTAAATTCAACAGAATATGCATCATGGTTTATATCTGACAAGGAGACTTTGTCCGATTCATGTTTCACTACATTATGAGGCTCATATAAATAAAAGTAGAGATAACGTAGAGACTAATCTTAGTGTCCACCCACTTTTAAAGTTTATTATATTTTAAAGTGATTTATAAATGATGATGTATAATGACGTCTGTTTTGATAGCATCATCGCGATAAGACCGGTTACGCAATGACGACCAAGAGATACACGGAAATATGTATATGAGTCCTTAAGCGGAATAAATTTGTGGCGACTAGTGAGTCGTCAGCAACCACGAAAACATGAGCGACGCACGGGAGACGAAGTGGTCGCGACAACGAACGAGTCACCGATGACTTGGTCGACAAGAAACCAGAAACCTTTGTTGTTCCCCACAACGTCCGTAAAAACTTGTACAGTCTGTACGACAAGAACGGGTACGCGGTTTCTGCGAAAGTTGGGGCCCAACGAAATTACTCTGTTGTTGACATGAAAGTACGTTTCAAGCACTACGACGCAATAACTCCGTCGTCTCAGCTTGACTGGAACTGTCGCGAAAAGTACACATCTTTCGTCACGAAGTGGGTGTCGTCTCTGCTTAGCGTGGCAAGTCGAGCATGGCATACAGACGATAGATTAGCCATTCTATTGGTCATCCAGGGAGATCTGGCACTTTTTACCGCACTACGCTACAAAACTGGTTGAAAGCATGCCAACCAGATGTCAAGCTATTCTGGACAACAGCGGGGACTGGACCGCTTATTAGGTACTTGCGTCGTAGTGCTTGAAACGTACTTTCATGTCAACAACAAAGTAATTTGATTGAACTACAACTTTCGCAGAAACTGCGTACCCGTTCTTGTCGTACAGACTGTATATTCCCATGTACCGCGTGGTCGTCGGCGAAGTGGTCGCCGGCTACTTGTCGACAGTGCATAACAAGGCTAAACCGGCGTTTACATTAGACAACTTTTGGTCGGCCGACTGAGTGGTTGCACCTCAAGTTGTTCAACTAAAAGATTTGCACTGCATGGACCGTTGTCGTCCGACATTTCTATCATTTGCCCACTCTTCCAGTCACCTGCCGAATACGTTTGCAGTTTTTACACGGTCAGCCACAATTGACGCTACCAGGTACTTCGACTAAGAGTACCCGAACCGGAAAATTTTAATTGATCGACCAAAAGTCGCTTTCACTCGGTTGCAATCATGTTTACACGGACGACTTTTAACGACTTGAGGTCGACCGACGCGGCCGGCCGACCAAAAGTTGCTTAATGTAAACGTCGCTTAAGGGGGTAGTGGACTATTTCAGCTTCAAAAAATCGATTTTGTTATTTACTGATTCTGAAAGTCTTATCCTTTATGAACATTTTAAACAGAAAATCATGAAAAATTCAAATAATTATAGAAGTTCTAGCTGCGAACATAATTGAATGCACCGCCGAGTAACGGCGACGCAGAGCGGTATTGGCATAGGGCAGCGTTGACTAATTGGTGGCCCGCGAGCCACCCGGGGCACCTCCGAGTTGCTGCCACGCTGATCGGCCCCCTCCATACCTATGCGGACTCTGACGATCGCAACCGAAAAGAGAAGAAAAGAAGAAGGAATTTGATTGTGATCGTCAGAGTGGTAGGTATCGAGGGGGCTGTTTGAAGCCGTTTATCTCGAAACATCATTTTCAGACACAGTGTGCATCATAACTCTTGAACCAATGAATATTTTCATTTGAAATTTTTACTGGTCGTGTAGAATTGCTTCCTCTACAGAGTGGAATTCCCGCATCAACATTGGATGTTTGTAAAACATTTAATAACTGATTAAAGGCGATTTTTTCCGCAAAAATATAGGGAAAAATTAACTCGTGTGTAACTTCCATAATTTTTGTTCAAATTCGTCGGCAAAGTTCCACTCTGTAAATTTTGGTGTATAAAGTACTCACGCTAAAGCATTTTGCTCGCAGATAATTGGTTCACCTAAATCGATGTACACTACCTGCAGCAGCGCGCCGTACAGGGCTATCTGCAATGATTAATAACTTCGACAATTTTACACATTCCGATGATTTTTTTTCTATTGATAATTACTGTAGGGATCGGTGACATAAAATATTACGCAGGAATACCTACATGTTTCGGGAACATCGGAAAACGGGAGCCACGGCACCGGGAATCGAACCCAAGCCGCCCGCGTACTGATCAGCAGCGTTAATCACCACGGCTAACGCCGACTATCCCCGTGGTCCCGTAGTCCGGTCTCCCTCTTATGGCATGGGGGTTCCTGATGTTACATTACTCGCAAACATTCCCACAATATATTGTGAAAAGGACGACTATAACGATTATTTGATGTCAAAGTAATTTAGCGTCAAAGAAACTAACGATTTCACGTATCCAATAGTCCACTACCCCCGTAAAGGACGCGTTCAGACGACAAACAACTTTGTTGGCGACCAGACATGTGCAAGCAACGAAATGAGCTTCGATACACAAAAATTTATTTCGTAAATTGAATCTCGAATGCTCCAATCGTGACATTAAAGAAACAATAAGAAGCGATGATGCATTTATTCGGAGATAAAAAAGTCAGTAAAAATTCCTTTCTTACGGCGTTCTGACAATAAAGAATTCGTTGAGTCCAGTCGCCACGTTTAGTTGCCTGATTTCTGGTCTCTCGTCGACCTGGTCGCCGCCAACTGGCTAATAGTGCGTTGCCGGCCTAAGTAATACTTCACTTCCGCTGCGAGGTACATACCTACTAGAAGTATCAGGTACCATATGCACTGAACTAAAGGTACGTGTCCACTTGAGAGTAAAACTCGCGCGAGAAGCTCTCGAGACTATTTCTCGCAAGGGGACACTACGTCCGAGAGTGACTGTCGGAGAGCGACGTTCAACTCTCAGACAGCGGACGCGTTGCAACTTGCCTTCGAGTGGATACATAATAATATTACTATCCGACAGTTACTTCCGAAATACAAACCAGGTTCATATTCTGCGAGTGCTGTCGCGAGAGTAGGTCTTCTGGGTTATGTAGTAGGCTCGCGTCGCGGCATACACGGCGCACAGTGTGCGATTTTGGACAAAAATTGCTGGACAGCGCAAATCTTGACCGATTTCAATAAATTTTTTTTTTTAAATACTCGTAAAGTGCTCAGCAATAACGGAGGGGTGCAGTAAATCCTGTATTTTTTAGTCTAATCTATAAAAAATATTATTTAGCATAACATGACATAACGTAAACTTTGGAAATTGAGGATATTAAAAATGAATAATGATTTTTTTGTAAATTTAATATTAGCTATTAAAAAAAAAAATTAATTCAAATTTACAAAATTTATGTTTTAAATAAACTGTAAGTGTAGCTGATTTAAATCTAATACTTTTAAATTTTATTTTATTTTTATTAGTTTTGATTTTATTTCTAGTATATATATATTTTTTTTAATTTTTTTTTACGAATTGTAATTAAAATAGAATTTGATGAGGCAACTAATTTTATAATAATTTGTTAATATAAATTAGATGTGCCATGTTAGATGCATTGAAATGTTACATGCATTGTGGCTTATTTTATAATAACATTTCTTCAGCATCAACCGTTAAGGGCTTAACTTTTTTATCTTCTTTCAGTCTGAGAGAGCTAATTAAGGGATCTGATGAGATCAATGATCCAAAGATTGTATAATATTTTGCAAGTTTTAACTTGTGGTAGAATGATCGATTGTAGTAAATTTAAAACATATTGCTTCGATAGTGCAGATATTTGTATGGAATTGTATGAATGGTATAAAATGCCACCATCCGTTCATAAAGTTCTTATTCATGGAAGCGATATTATTAAATCATTTGATTTACCGTTTGGCTGGCTATCAGAAGAGCCACAAGAAGGAAATAATAAAATTTTTCGTAAAGCACGAGCTAAACATAGCAGAATGTGCAACAGGCAAATGAGTAACAAAGATATTTTACTTTATCTCTTGATCTCATCAGATCCCTTAATTAGCTCTCTCAGACTGAAAGAAGATAAAAAAAATTAAGCCCTTAACGGTTGATGCTGAAGAAATGTTATTATAAAATAAGCTACAATGCATGTAACATTTCAATGCATCTAACACGGCACATATAATTCATATTAACAAATTATTATAAAATTAGTTGCCACATCAAATTCTATTTTAATTACAATTCCTAAAAAAAAATTAAAAAAAAATATATATATTAGAAATAAAATCAAAACTAATAAAAATAAAAAATAATTTAAAAGTATTAGATTTAAATCAGCTACACTTACTGTTTATTTAAAACATAAATGTTGTAAATTTGAATTAAATTTTTTATTTTATAGCTAATATTAAATTTGCAAAAAATTCTTTATTCATTTTTAATATCCTCAATTTCCAAAGTTTACGTTTTTATGTTATGTTATACTAAATAATATTTTTTTATAGATTTCCTGCACCCCTCCGTTATTGTTGAGCCCTTTACGAGTATTTAAAAAAAAATTATTGAAATCGGTCAAGGTTTGCGCTGTCTAGCGATTTTTGTCCAAAATCGCACACTGTGCGGCGTTACCAGATAGGCGTTGCGAGGCATGGCGTTGCCAGGGAAGTGTTGTTAGGCGGTTAGCCGGAAGAACTGCGCGGTCGAGGTAGTCTGCGTCGAGTCCAGTGGCGAGACACATTTTAAGTACGCCATTTATTGTAACCAACTCAAAATATATAACTATTTCATTTCATCCACAAAGCAATTTCTCTTTCTACGTTGTTTCTTTCTCTTTTTGAAAATATTATGAGCAATAACCAAAGCACTAAGTTTTTGCACATCTATAATCACGGCCTCACTTTGTAGCTTAAAAGAAACTCAGAGAAACTTCAGAGAGTAGGCGCAAATCAATTTCTAGTGGACACGGTTTTGAGAGTTCTATTGGATAGTAAGCTCTCGGCGAGTTTTCTATCGCCTAACTGAGAGTAAAATTTTTCGAAATTGCTCTCAAATGGACACACAATTTCAGAGTAACTATCGAGAGTAACTTGCGCGAGTTCTCTCAAGTGGACACGTACCTTAAGAGAACATTTCTAAGAATAAGTTAGTAATTTTGGGGTTGCTTCTGTAGCAGAAAGGTAGGAAGTGGACAGTATTAAGGGCACTCCCCGGTGAAAACATTGAACAATCTTTTTTGCATATTTTCATCCCACAACATCTTAAGAATGATCACGTAAAATTGTAGAAAGAAATTCCTAACGGTACACATTTTAGAGGCAGTTCAGGGGGTCAACAGTGTGGTGGCCTTAAAATTAGGTGTTCTTTGAAGATAGATTGTGACGCAGGTATAATAGATAGAAATGTGTTTTTTGTTTGTTTTAATGAATAATACATTTATTGATCTAAAAAAAGAAACGATTTTGGTTTTAATCGAATAAACGCATCGAAAATAAGGCCCTTACGGGGAAATCCACGTCACTAAACGTACGCGCTCAGCGTCAAACTTTAAGTAAGTTTTTCTAGAAACAATTTTTCACGCACTATCGCCACGATAAAAAATGCAATTCTTGACCGAATCTAAAAATTCAAATGGGATTCTACTCTTTATTACACTGCCTTCCGCGCTACATTCTATTGCAAATTTTCACTCATTTGTCTTTAACAATAAATTTTTGTGCGAAAAACCCAAGTTTCGGGGTCCTATCGTTTAAACATATGGCATTCATTACCGAATAGTTTTCTGTGTGAGAGTAGCGCGATAACCACACTTATGTAATTAAGGAATATCTTTGGGTTTTTGATTTTGGATGATTCTGTCTAAAGTTATCGTGGCGGTAGTCCAGACTAGTTTTTTTATTATTATGATGCAGCACGGAATGCATATCAGAGGCAGGGGTGGGCAAAACTGACAAGTAAACATTCACTTATAGTGAATGAAGTTTCCCGATTTGGAATATATTTTTTTAAAGTACCCATAGTAATTAAGAAATCCTGAAAATTATATCGGCAATGGACCTATTTTACTGATGTTATTAAGGCGTACATGAAAAACGGCAAAATCCTCTTATTTAAGAATAATTGGCTAAAACCTGGCATCTGTATGTTTTTTTTTGGGTGTTGAATCCGAATATCATCTTATTGTTTGTGTAAAAAATTTCCTAAGGTAGTTCTGTTAATAAAAAATCGTTTTTTTTTTAGATAATTCAAAAAGGAAAGGCCCGAGAATTTGTTAAATAGACGACTTCAAAGTTAACATGGGAAAACATGACGAAAATACTTACTCTTTTATTCGAACACGGTAGAGCAGTCAATGTGAAGATCGTTGAATTGGTATCTTGCCGTAGAGGCCCAAATGTGGCCCCTGGGAGTTAAAAAACATTAACATGGATTTTGAAATAAATTAAAAATATTTAAAAAATTCTTCGGCCTTTCCTTTTTGAGTAATCTCCAAAAAAACAATTTTTTATTAAGAGAACTACCTTAGGAATTTTTTATACAAAAAAATAACGTCGTATTCGGATTCAGTACCACAAAAATCATACAGATGCCAGGTTTTAGTAAATTATTCTGAAATAAGAGGATTTTACCGTTTTTCGCATACGCCCCAATAACATGAGTAAAATAGGTCCATTGCAGATATAATTTTCAGGATTTCTTACAAAGTTACTATGAGTACGTTCAAAAAATATATTTGTTCGCGTTCGAATGAGAAGAGGAGAGAACTGAATAGCGTGATTTAATAAAATGTAGTTCTTAGCACCAAACGTTTGTCTTTAATATAAATTATTTATCACTCGTTATCACATAAGCAAACACAAAACTAACAGGAAAACTATAATTTTGACTGATTATTAAGAGGAAAATAAAACTCGCAAACAAAATAAAGTAATTCTATGATTATAACGGATCGTTACTAATTGGCGCGTGAAAGCTGCACGTGAGCTACTGTGAACGTCTCGATGGAGAAGTAGGAGCATTCTCCCCGGAATTCACGTCTGGATTCCGGGAAGTCACGCGGCTCTCGAAATCGTGACTCATACGCCGCCAGTTGGTCTACATAATAGATACCGTTGCGCATTGTGGCCCAGAGATGGCCTAATTAGTGCGAATCGGTGATAACTCGGTCGGCTGTCGCGCGCGTAGCAGACGACATGACTAAGTGACGCGATTGAAGTCGGCGGTACACCCGTCCAATCTCCAACAATATTCCAAATCGGGAAACTCCATTCACTGTAAGTGAATGTTTACTTGTGAAATAAAAAATTGTTTTATACTCTACATTTGTAGCAGAATAAAGTGCAAAAAGTTTTAGACTCACACATTGTATTCTTTTTTCTAGAAAAAATCATGAAAGTCACGTATGTTTTCGCTTGATTTGACCGGGGAGTGCCCTTAAGATAAAAAACGGTATACTTGTCGAAAAACTACCTCCTCACCGATTTCAATGACCTTCACATGTGTTGTCAAAGTCATCATTCTGAACAACATATCCCTTTAAACTTTTTGGTGGTTGGCTTTACTTAGCACTAGGACTACCGAGTTTAACACATACCGTTTCTAAGGTGTGCCTGCACGACAGATCTTTCAAAAAGTACATGTTTGAGGATACTAATGTTTATTTATACAGTGCAGATAAATATGTCTTCTAAGAATAGATCGTAGAGAAGGAACAAATGCATGGGTGATGTTGACAGTGGATACGACTTCGCACGACAAAAGCATCACACGCTGGCGTGCAACATTAATCCTTCTTTCAATAAAGATGAAAATATAAACAAATACCAGTAATGCGTGAGGAGAGGAGGATCTCTTATATAAAATTTTAGCTTCGGGTATTTGTTAGTTTCAGAGGTATTAATAAAAACATTCGGCATGATACACTGAAATCTGCCTACACAGATGATACTAACACGACCAGAAGGTCTGGGTTAGAAGAATCTCCTCGCCGTCGACTGTTTCACAGCAGATGGTATCAGTATTGGTTGGAGCTACATTAGGGCGCCGGGCGTGAAAAGCATGGTAGCGAACCGATGTGGGTTTAGGGATGTTCAAAATGAGCCTGCGGTTACAAGTATCGCACAATGAGATCAATATCGCTATTGTTGTCAAGGTCATCATTCTGAACACAAAAAACTTTACTTAACACTAGAATTACCGAGTGTACCACATACTCACATTGGTTCGTCACCATGCTTTACGCACCCGCGAGCGAGCGCGCGCCCCCCCCCCCCCCCACCCTAATCTAGCCCCAACCAATACTAATACCGTCGGTTGTGAAACAGATTTCAATATATTATGCCGAAAGTTTCTTATTATGATCTCCGAAAGTAAGGCCGCCCGCCAAAAAGTTTAATAGGAAATGTTGTTTGGAATGAGGATCTTGACAACATATGTGAAGGTCATTGAAATCAGTGAGGAGGTAGCTTTTCGACAAGTTTATCTAAAAAACGTATAAATGATATTTGAACTCCTCACCTTAGTAGGTACACTAGAGTGGTCTTTAGCTATAGGAGTCACACATTTTGTCCATTTTTTTTTGCCTCACCCCTTAAAGATATGACACTTGGTAAGAAAATGGTTTCTACAAATTTCAAATTGATGGGACATTGGAAACCCGTGCCGCGTTTTGATTGAATTTTTTAAACTCTATCGATGTCATATATCAATCTGTAACATATCTTCATACCACTATTATAATTAAAAGAATAATCAATCTTTTTTATAAAATTATGGATTCTTACATGTATCACAATATTAGGTATATGTAACTTTATGCAATTTACTCAAAAGCTTTGAAATTTTCTAATAAACTTACCGTATTGTGCGGCACCTGAACGTGGTTGTCGAGTCAAATTATAGTTCGTTTGATGCACAAAAAGTTTATTATTTATTTTTGTAATAATGATTGTATTAGTATTTAAGAATTAAATTTTTTACATAATTATAAACAACATTGTGAGCATTACTATTAAATGTTTCCATATATATTCTGTGTTAAGGTAAATTTCCTTACATTAGTGTAGAGTCTCCTATAATCTTCAATTATTTGTAAAATGTTTTGTTTTTGTTCCTCATTTTTGGTCAGCAGATTATTACATTCTGATATAAGTTTAACACCACGTTCAGCGGCATCATTACCACTTATAAATTTGTTGCAATTTATAAACTTTTCTGATACGACATGTCGTTTTTCCACAATGAAGGTCCTTTTCGGAAAAGTCTGTAGGTATATTTTATGTATTAAATAACTTGGTTTGGAAAAACCAAACACTCCGCAAGCCCTTAGCCAGGTAAAACGCGGTAATATTCACGATTGCCGGGGCCAGGTAACGATTTTTTTTCTATGATATTAGATAGTTCTTTCATTAGAAGGATGTTCGTAGGGAAAAGCCTGGAATATTCACATAGTTGCATACAGTAGTTAAACCGCATCGTTATATGTCAAGTTTAACTTCCGGAACTCCATGGTCGTTGAAATCTACGACACAAGTTTTTGAGTAAATTGTTTAAAGTTGTGTCTAAAAATCATTATTATACATATAAGAAAAAAACAATAGTTTTTTAAAGGAAATATTAAGTAACGGGGTTGCCGACGTTCAATCAATTTAAAATTTTTCAGGGATCATTTTTTCATATAGTGTTATAATTTTGGGAGGTGCAACGAAAAAAAAACGAATATCGTAAAATAAGGTTTCATGTAGCTGCGCATAATAGCTTAGACGCTGTGTAGTACGCTAATTAACCGACTTTTTGGTGATGGGAGGCATTGAGTTATACCGTTTTCTTGTCCTCCCTTAGAGTATTTGTTTGTATACCTTTGGTGATTTTGTGTCGCAACCCTCTAGGATCTTAGTCACTAGAGGATTGTTTTTAAGTGATGTCGCGATCATGAGTTCGTTGGTGGTGGATGAGAAAGCTGTTTCGTTTAAGGCTGCCGTCTCATCGGGCCTTGAATGTGTGCGTACGCTCGCACAAGCTAGGAAAAGCGTGTACGTATACGCGAAGTAGTAAACAAACCGTTTCAACCAACTTCCGTCCTGGAATCGGCAAGAAGGAAGTTTTTGAGGATATAGTTGCCTTCAGTAGACATCAGTGTAGGGTGATCTGGTGCGTTTGAATGCTAATAAGCACCGTACGTTGAAATAATAATGAATTTATGACTCGAAAACTGACAGAATGAGGCTTCAAGGCTTCTCCGTCACCGGCGCTGGTGGTATATTCGAGCTAGTGATCCTCCAGGCAGTGATCGGAACAACGTGTATCGTCGCTGATTGGTTGCCGCGATTTGGAGCAAAAGCGGAAGTAGACAGAGAAAGAAACTATAAAAAAGAAAGAGACAGAAATACTGATAGAAAGAGACAGAAATACTGAAAGAAAGAGACAGAAATACTGAAAGAAAGAGAGAGAGAGAGAGAGAGAGAGAGAGAGAGAGAGAGAAAACTGATAGAAACAGATAGATATGGTTTAGGTTATGTTATTTCCGGTTTTGCTCCAAAATGGCTGCGGTTATACCGATCACTTCCTAGAGGATCACATAGTTGCCTCCAGTTCACATTCGTACAGGGTGATCTGGTGCGTTTGAACGCTAATAAGCACCGTGCGTTGAAATAATAATGAATTTATGAATCATGTACTGAGACAGACTCGAGAAATGACAGAATTATGCTTCAAAGATTCTCCGTCACCGGCGCTAATGGTATATTCGCGCCATGTACCATCAGAACCGGTGGAAGTCCAAGCTAGCCGATAAATGTAGGAAAGACATAGTTGCCTAGTTGCAACTACAGGCCTCGCCCGCTAATTCCTTAAAACCGAAGCTGAAAATCTGAGCACTGAATTGATTTGTGGCCAATAAAGGAATGTCAAGTATAAAAAGTGACAGAGGAATCAGTGTTCGGACGGAGAACGAGAATACAATTGGAATTAGCAAAGTTGATTTCACAATCTTTGCCTGAGAATGTTTTTAATGTTTTTCGTGAATTAAAGGTACAATTGGAATTAGCAAATATGATTTCACAATCTTTGCGTGAGAACTTTTTTCGTGAATTAAAGGGTTAAAGGTACAATTGGAATTAGCAAAGATGATTTCACAATCTTTGCGTGAGAACTTTTCGTGAATTAAAGGGAATTAGCTTCTTTCATACATGAATCATGTTTATGGGGGGGATCGTATATATGACATTGTCCATTCCAACCGAAATGAATCCTAACCCACTTCCGACTATCCAATTGTCTTGAAACTTTGCAGGCGTGCGTAGTTTGTATGACAATACAATATTTAAAAAAAAAAATAATCTTGAGCGGGTGAAAAAATGACCCAGTCATCAATAAATATAACGCATAACCACAAATCCACACGACTTGAAATGAGCTACTCGCGTTCTTTACGAAAACGACAAAAAGCGCGGAACGCTAGTCGCATCGCGATTACCGAAAATACATCTGTTCCGACGCATGTACCTGGATTGATCCATTTAACGGATGTAACTTCTGTTACTGGCGACCACGACACTACACGTCCGGATGTCTCACGGCAACTTAATGATGTCAGACCGATTCGTGATATGGGATAGGAAGTCTTTATTCAGTTTTAATAATAATAAAAAAAACAAATGTATATTATACTAAAAAACTATTAAATTTAACTTAAAGAAACGAGGTGGTTCATTGTTGGGTGTTTGAACTAGACTTGTTCCGCTTCGTAGAATTCTTCATAAAATCTTCGGTGGAGGGGTAAACAGACTCGGTCAAGAAAATAAACTCGTTGCTTATTGGGCGGGTTGAAATCAGTCGAGGACTATTGGTGAATTAGAAAAACGACGGGGATGGCAACGAGTGACCTCCTACAAGTCACAGCGGACACTCTCCAGAGCGAAAGAACCGAACCGCTAGCCCTTGTAATTTCAACAGGAGATTTCCTGGCCACGCGCGAGTAATAAACTCATAAAGTCCTTAGACCATGAGAACATTTGGTGACAGCAAAGAAATTTCGTTAATAAGGGGTAAAGCTTAGAATTTACAACGGCTAAAAGGTCGGACCGCTGAGACGTCTGTTGACCTTACGAGTCTATTATCCGGCTTCGAGAAGAAGTCTTAAAATATTTTTATTATGCAGATGGGAAGTGTACGCACGCAACAACATCATTTATCGAGAAATGATCCGTCACTTATGTACGAATAGTAAAACTAAATCTTTGCAGGCGTTCATAATATCTATATCACCATCGAAATTGTAGTACAAGAAAATAATTATTTTTTAGTTTTTAATGCGTTTTTAATAAAATCGTTTATTATCAATTTTGTTGATATATTTTTTTTAGTTTTTAGTGTTTGTGGATTTACATTTCACAGCTCAAACTTCTTTACAAAAATATATTTTATTGCTGTATGCAGTTTAATAGTTTGCTTGAATCCCACAGTGCTAAAAGTTGGTAAAGAACGATAACGTAATGAATGGTTGATTTTAAGTCGATTGGATTTGTGGTTATGGATTATTATTTATTGGTGACTGGGTAATTTTTTCACCCCCTCGAAGTTTTTTTCATAATTTTGTATTGTTATCCAAACTACGCACCCCTGCAAAGTTTCAAGAAAATTGGATGGTTAGAAGTGGATCAAAATTAAGTTTCCAGATTTGAATCAAACATACAAACAAACAGAGGATCGTAGCTGAATAAAATCGTTTAATGAGACATTCCAAAATATACATGTTGTTAGTACCTACTGATCTCTAGTTTATATTGATAAATTTTCACAACCGTCGAATAACAATTCCGAAGAAAAGTATTTGCAAATGTATTAAATTGAAATATACTCTTTATCCAAATTGATCTATTAAAAAAATGATTACGTTATTAAATTTGTATTTAAACAACAGACAATTCTTGCTGATATAAAAGATAATTTGATGTATAGTTAGATAAAAAAGAAAGTGTCACATGTTTTTAGAAGAATTATAGCATTCATAAATTTCATTACGATCGGCGGTTACACTTCGGTGACGTACTTTATTCAAATTGTATGCTTTGAAATTGCACATTAGTATTGTTTCATTGACATGTTTCCTCACTGCACTACCCAACTTCTCTATCTTTCATTATTGCTATCCTCCTTTACGTTCAGCGAGACTCTGACGCTCTGACGCTAGACGCAGCTCTCGTGCCGTATTCCTTCTAAGCCTGTTCGAGTACTCGAATATTCGAGTAGTTTGAAGTTCGGACCGAGCCGAGCTGAGTACCCGTAAAAACCGAGTAGCTCGAAAGAACCGATCGGCTCAATAAAACCGAGTAGCTCGAATTTTTTCGAGCGGCTCGAAAGAACCCAGTAGCTCGAATTTTTTCAAGAAAAAATATTCGAAACATTCGTATTGCTCGAATCGTTCAAGCTTCAAGCTTCAAAGTACTCGACACAGTCGGTTTGCTCGAAAATTTCGATCTGCTCCAAGTATATTCGAGCCGCTCGAAAAATTTCATGCTTCTCGATTCTTTCGGGCCGCTCGGTTCTTTCGAGCTGCTCGAAAAAATTCGATCTACTCGGTTTTATGGAGCCGCTCGGTTTTTTCGAGCCACTCGGTTTTTACGGCAACCGAGCCTGGCTCGGCTCGCTTTTTCCGAGTACTCGAACAGCCTTAATTCCTTCAAGACTTCTCGATAGAAGGAGCTGTGGTAACAGCGCGGCAGAGACGGAGAGAACAGAAAATGTGGCAACTATGCGTAAAAGATTCGTCTACATAGAGTACCTGCAGATGTCACATCTGTAGAAGTTCTTTTTATCGACCGCAGTAGTTTCATTAGGGTCCGTCCGTGTGCAAGGGACGCTTCGATCGATTCGGACCATAACAAAAATGAGACGGCAGCCTTAATAAAAAGAGGTTCTCTGTTCGAGGTGTTTGTATATATGTGTATATACGTATTATGTGTGTTCGCGAATTTCTCCGTAACTACTGACCCAATTTTGGTGAAACATATTACATTTAATTTGGCTTGAATCAACTTAGTCCATGGAGAAACAATTATCAAAATCGGTCAAGTAGTTTTGTAGTTACACCAAAAAATAAGATATCCGTTTCATTATAATACATTGTATGCACGGGCAGGTAACGGACAGAATATCAGGCGCCCGAAAAACAAACCGAGACACAATATCAACGTGCCGTCTGTCTCTTTATTATTATAAAGAGATATTATAAATATATATAATTATTATATTATATTTAATATATTATAATATATATTATATATTATATTATTGAAATGATTTTAATTATATAACTTAAATAACTAAAGTGCACAAAATAAAAAATTTAAAAAAAATTAAAACTGACTTAAAAAAAAAAATAAAAATGCGCTAAAAAGTAAAATATAATTTTGTTCCGTATTTAATCAGTGCGACTCTTAATTTTTTTAAGTCGGCGCCAGATTTACACAATGGAAATGATGAGGCGCCAATATACAAAAATTGAGAAGCGTAGATTAAATAAGGAACAAAATTATTTTTTATTTTTTAGCGCAATTTTATTTTTTTTAAGTCGGTTTTAATTTTTAAAAACAATTTTTTTTAATGGTAGAATTCAGTGATTTTGAGAACACTGTTTGAAGACACATACAAATAATACTATTATACACCTAAGAAAGGGTAGTTTTATTAAAAAAAAAAAACATTCACTAATTCCTCTGTAATTGCGAAATACAATGATATGCGAAATTGACGTGAAATCACAATAATTTCAAAACTTTAACACAAATACGGCATGGGTTTTATTTGTCCAATCACTCTAAAACTTTTTATAAACTATTTTCTTACCAAGTTCTATATTTTTAAGGGATGACACCAACAAAATCGGAAGTTCAAAATAATGACCACCCTAAGGTACACCTCTATGTAGCTGTGCGTCTTAACCATTTCGCCCAGAATTTCGTTGTGTGAAACGATTAAGGCTATTGGTAATCACGTGGTGGAAAATTGTCTTTTCTGTTTTTCTCATAAAGGATCATCTTTGGAAGACAAAACCAGTAGGGTTAGTGCAGGAATCGGAAAAAGAGAGCCACGGGGCGCCGGGAATCGAACCCGAGCCGTCCGCGTGCTGATCTCAGTCGCATTTGCCGCCACGGCTACGCCGAAATTCTCCACGGTCCCTGTCTTCCGACCTCCTCATAAATGGACGCCACCTATGGGCCTCATCGCACACCATAGGCCGTTGCCTAAATGCCGGTTGCCTACTACAGTTCGGCCATACCTGACATATGCGCCGTCCTTGGCCATAATCCGAGAGGCACGCCTAAGGGGTCAGGATCCCACTTCTGAAATTGTAGGAGTCGGAAAAAGAGAGCCACAGCACCGGGAATCGAACCCGAGCCGTCCGCGTGCTGATCAGTCGTGTTTGCCACCATGGCTACGCTGACTCTCCACGGTCTCTGTCTTCCGAACTCCTCATAAATGGACGCCACCTATGGGTCTCATCGCACACCATAGGCCGTTGCTTAAATGCCGGTTGCCTAGTACATTAGTCTCTACGTTGTATCTGTTTTTATTTTTATGAGTCTCATAAAAAAATGAGGAAACATTTTGACACTGTCCCCTTGTGAGTTTAACGCTATGTTAAATGCGTTTCAGTTGCTATAAATATTATCAATCAGTGTTATCGATTCAACATGATACGGTTGCACTTGACAATTTGAGAACTGTTAACAGTGTAAAAATTTACAACATATAATACAAAGGTATCTAAAGTAGCAGCTAAATCCTACGATAAATGTTGTACACATCCTTAAAGAATCCGAAGTGGAAGAAAAAAATTCACCTCACGTTGCAGATCTGTTAGAGTACGTTTGCGCGATGGAGGGCGTGAAAGTCCAGGACGAAAACGAGTAGGTACAGGTGCTATTTCTAGACTACTAAGACAACCAGGTGGCGGTCTATATACTCTCCAAAAAGCTCGTTCTTGAGAATCGCTCACAATCTTATCTCCCTTTTTTCGTTCCTTTGATAAGCGTACCTGAACCCATCAAATTAACACGATTTCAAGGAGTCAGATGCTCAAATGTAAAAGATTTTCATTTTCTACAGGACAAACACTTTGACATACATAGATTAAACCAGAGTTCATTTGTCAGTACGTGACAAGAGTATTCATATTTTTTCTTTTCATCTATACACTTTTTTAATACTCATACTTAAATATAAGATTGCACCGTTTTACGAAATAAAAAAAAAAATGCGCAGCAGATGCCACTACTTTTTTCTTATATAAAATGGCCCCCTGATTCCGAAAAAAAGTCTAAATTTTTTCCTATGAATACGTTTTTGAAATATAGACAGGTGAACTTTTTACCTGTCTGTCAGAAAGGTGGTCCCACTTAATTGCGAATATCTCGTTTTGCGAATGACCAATATGGTCTAAAATCGTATCAAATTAAAGATAATTGAATCACTAACAAATCTATCTCACAAATTTTTAAAATCGGTTTAGTAGTTCGGGCGAAATTGATGGAAATATGTGAAAAAGTCATTTTTCGACCGAAATTGAAATCGACATTTCTTTTAATTATCTAGAAAAAATCTAAATCGCAAAAATGGGCCCAGCTTCTCATTTCTTACGTTGAGTCCGCACTTTTATGAAGAAAACGAGGTGCTATTGAAGAACATCTATGGATAAGTACCGAAGCTAGAGACAATTGTGTGAATATTAAGCTGGGGCCCATCAAAAACTTCGTCAAAACACTGAACAAGGAAAGCCAAATGTTCGCTTATTTGAGAAGCATTTTGGTAAATCTTTCTTTCGTGAAGATCAAGGAAGGCGTATTCGTCGGCCCAAAAATAAAAAAATTGGTCGGAGACGAAAAATTTGAAACATATTTGTCACACGATGATTGTTTCAGATTTTCTTGGAAACAATAAAAGTCCAAACTACGAGGAGATTGTTGACGATTTGCTAAAAACTTACGTAAAGCTTGGAAGGCAATAGTGTCATTTCATTTCATTCTACTGGTAGTTCATTTTCTATTGTATGCCTTCCATTTTTTTTCCACCAGGCGTAAATATGTCTTTGAAGATCCATTCCTTGCATTCTCACATGAATTTTTTGCCGGAGAATCATGGGGATGTAAGTGATGAACACGAAGAAAGATGCCATCAGGACGTGAAGGGTAGATATTGAACGGCGGTATTGTCGTTTGGGATGAGGCAATGATGGGAGATTATATTTGGTTCCTCATAAGAGAAACGAATCCCAAAACGAACAAACGACAAAGAAAGAGCCAGAACTATTTCTAAAGCACACACATATTAACAAAATACTTGAGAAAAGGTACAGAATGAATTAAAATTGAAATAACACAATAAAATGAAGAAGAAAAACACAAAAACCGAGAAAAAGTGAAATTTTAGTGTTTTCACACAATTGTTTCTAACTTGTGTAATGATCCACAGACTAGCTTAAAGTACCCGGCGTTGCACGGGTAAAACTTCGATTATCACGGAGTGTCAATTTGGTGAAATAGAGGGGAGGCGGTGGGATGTCAGATTTCTTGGTAGTCTATATTTCCCGCTGGATTCTAAAGAGTAATTACGCAAAATTTGGCACAGATTGGTTAAAAAAATCGAAATAAAAAATATTCTATATGTTATTGCTGGTCCTAGACTACGTATATACAAGATTTCAGAAAGATCCGTTGCGTAGTTGCTACGTGATTGAGTAACAAACATCCAAACCTAATCCAAACATTCTATTCAGAAACTACTGAAAACTTCTGAGGTACATTTGTTGGTGATTCAATTATCTTTAATTTAATATAATTTTCGACCATATCGGTCATTCGCAACACGAGATATTCGCAATTAAGCCGGACCACCATTTTGATAGACAGGTGAACTTTTCGCGGGCCATTTTAGAATAGAAAAAAATAGTGGCATCTGCTGCGCAAACTGGCTGTAAACTGGTGTTATTTAGCTTATAGTTATTCAATTTTTATATTTATATAATAAAGTGTAATATACTTCGAAATTATTTTAAACGTAATTTTCATTCTACAGTGAAAAAAACAACGTTTGTAAATTACAGTTAATTATTCACCTGTTCCCCAGCCTGAACTTGAATGATCTCCCATTTGTTCTGCAGATTCCTACGTAAGCTGTTTAAAGCCTCCTAGGAGAATAAATTACGTAATAAGAAGTTAAAATAACATATGAAATATTTCATGATACAACGTCAATAAAATTTGCATACAATTTCATAATCCTCAAGAGCATGGCGTTGTTTGTTTCTTAGAGTTCTTTTAGCCAAATAAACAGCATAGTCCACGTTGTCAGGTGTTCTGTGTTGCCATGGCCAATAATGTGGTATCTATGTGTTAAATAAAAGGTTATGTGTTAATGATCTGAAGAATTAGCATCTCAAAGGTAACTTAAATTTTTGATAAATCATTACAGTAATATTTGAAGCTTTTTCCTTGATATTTTCGTACATTTGCGATCGAAAATTTGATTAACATATCATTAACACTGTGCTATTTAATTATTATGCGCTAATCTATGATTTATATTTGGTGGATCGAATAGAATCGGAAGGTCATAGTTTCATTTAATCACAATATTGTTGTGGAAGGTGCCTGGGTCAAGATTCTTCCTGAGAATCTTGGGTTGGTCCTTCGTCGTCCTTCGCTGTTGTTGTCCGGCGGGCTCCGAATACTCGGGAGAGGATGCTGGAACGGGAAACAAGGTTGGAACCCGAGGGTGGTAGGGTACTTAGCCGGTTTAAAAATTAGGACTCACCATAGGGTTGAACAAGGTTTATTCTGTCCCGATCTGGGTTACAAGACACTGTGACAATCACGCATGAGTATCGTATAGACTCTGAGCTGTCATCGCTTGTACATGATTCTTATACTTTAATCGGGGTGAAGTGGGACCACCGGGGTCTCCGTCTTTGACCCGCTTTTGAGTGTTTTACCATATGCTGACGGTTCTGAGTGCGCTTCCGAAAATCCTTAAGGGAGTAGACACGGGTAATGCAGCGCGCTGTATACCGACACAATCTGGCCCGAAACATGGGTTTTGTAGAATACATTGTTCGTCCTTATATGAGCGAATTTTGGGCTGAGCGAGGTCTCATTCGAAAGATGAAGGTTCAGTGCAGCGTGCTCTGGTCATGGTTCGACGAGATTGTGTTGATATCTAATAATATGAGTATTCAAAGTAGAGCAAAAGTGGACAAAATACACTATTATTCAGAATAGAATACGGAAATAGCAAACAGCTCCCTCTCGCTTGCACCAGGCAGCCGCGTATCTATGGATATTACCATTTCTGTGCAGAAAAAACCTGCTGTAATACCGACCTGTCAAATCGGTCAGACCACGTGACGTGTTTATCCCCTTAAGCCGTGTATTAACCTGTGTATTCGCCCCGAATGTGCATTGGGCGCGTACCGATTTTTTGCTTGTTCGGAGCTCAGTGCGCGTTCGGCGCGAATTCGGCGCACGTTCGGGCTTTAGTGAAATTTGTGGCGTCCACTTCATGGTACTGTTCGGACGCGAATGCACGCTTTAATGGACCGCCAGCAAGCGGATTGGGCTGAATGCGCACCGAGCAAAAAATCGGTGCGCGTCCGATGCACATTCGGGGCGAATGCTCAGGTGAATACGCGGCTTTACTCGTATGTGCCGGATTTCGGCCATTCGATTATGGCAATCGGAATGCCCGCGAAGTCGTTACGCTTGGGTGTCGATTGAGTCACAACACTATGAAGTGACGTAAATAATAAGTCGTAAATCAAGAATAACGAAACTGCAGTGAAACCTTTGTTTCTTAGAACAATCCGGGACTGTACTACGGTATGACCCAACCACCAGAATGAACCGAAATTTTGAGGGGTTGGGCGGGAGAGGGAGAGAACCTCCAATATAAAATTTTAGATGCGGGTATTTGTTAGTTTCTGAGATATTAATACAAAACTTTCGGCCTAATACATTGAAATCTACCTATACAAACGTTATTCACAGCCGACGATACAATGTACGATATCGGCCTCAAAATGTATGTATAGGGATACGGTAACAAAAACTGGACGCGAACAGTCTTCAGCAAGCCATGTGCAATTGTTGTCGAGAACTTTGCTCTTTTGTCACGTACTTAGTTTCAATATTTATTACAATGGCGTCATCATCAAGTTACGATATTGCCCTTATTCCGACACAACGCATTCCACTTTCCAATTTATCCCGTGTATTAGTATTGGTTGGGGCTAGGCTAGCGATGGAGACGCGCGCTCGCTTGCGGGCGCGTAAAGTATGGTACCGAACCGATGTGAGTTTGGGAATACTAAAAATGAGATTGCAGGCCATTTTCGCTGGTTACGTGCAGACGCTCGCACAGTTACTAGCGATGTTTCCTCGAAGTTTATGACCAAACGCTTAGTGGCATTCACGTTCTGATTTACAATGTGGAAAGAACATGAAAAGTTGTGTCTTGTACGCTTATATCCCGGAGTATAGATGTAAGCTCAATCAAATTTAGAGCAAAAAGGAAGTGGTCGGTAACGTGCAGACGCAGTGGACATACAATGCGCAGCATCAAGACTCTTCCCCATACTTCTGCGAATGATCACGATCCTCCTCTTATTTCTTTTTCAAAAACATTTTACCTTGCCCCCGAAATCTCAACATATTTGGAATTGCGTCTCTAGTAACGTGCGGACATTCGCAGTAACGTGCGGACAAATCGTAGAAAGAACAAGGCCAATTTCGACGTCCTTCGTACAATTATGCATGTGCTCCGACTGCGCATGAATTGTTGCTTGGTTGCTGATATATACAATTGTACGAAGGTCGTCGAGATTGGCTTTCCTTTCATTTAGGAAATTTGGCATAGTTGTTACAAATATGTACATAAAATAGAAAATATTAGAATTTCATTTTTCAAAAGTATAAATAATTTATTTAGTCTAAGACCCGTTATATATGTACTTTCTTTGGCTATGTACATAATGATCTCTGCCTGTAAGCTTGGCTTGTCCCTATAAGCAAAATATAGGCCATTGCCTAGAGCCGAAAGTCGACAAGAGGTGCATAATGGAATTTTCATTGCTGGTATTGTTGAAAATATACTTTAAAATAAAATATTACAAATTGCACTGCAACTGTTTTAAATTACAAATAAAAATTCAGAGTAAGGTCATCAATAAACTCAAATAAATGTATTATAATAAAGGGCGCAATTTGTCAAGTTCGCCTAGGGCGCAAAAAAGACTTGAGCCGGGCCTGCGTCAAGATTTTGCGAAGCGGTTTCGTGCCCACGATACGCGCTTGCGACCATCGCGCACGCAAAGGACAGAGTGCCAGGCGCCCGAAAGACGGAGCGAGACAAAACATCAACGCGTCGTCGGTCTCGTACCGTCCTCGCTCGCTTTCAGTGCCTCTCGCTCGCTCTCGTTCCATCTCGCTCTCGCTTTCGCCGGACAAAAGAGAGACAAAAGTGGTGGGGATAGCGAAAAGTCGGTATCGTGTACACAAAATCGAGGCGCTAACGAGGAAATACTGTAACTCGTCATAAAGAAGGTTTAAAAAATTTGTTTGTGATCAAATTTTGCAGAGTAATTGATTAATTCTTTAATAATAAATCAACCAATTCAAAAACTATTAAAGAAAGATATTTGAAGATGTTTAACTATTAGTAATTTGTAATTAAATATATAATGCTCTAAATGTCCGTATTTCTGTTCATGAAAAATAGCGATGTATGTATTGACCCAAGCTCGTGCAACACTCGCGTAAATGTTTATATAATTTAGAATTATTTTGTTGCAACTATAGTACAAACGTAACGTATATAATACTAAGAAAAATACGAAATTATCAGAAATGGGGACATGAGCAGAAATTGAGGCATTCACTTTAGAAAGTATGGCAAAGTCTTCTTTAAAACCTTGAAACATTTTATAAGGGACCATATTTATATTAATGTGATCCATTATCTAATAAATATTTTAATTTGATTTAAATTATTATTTTACTACGCTTTCGTCTGTAGATCGGCAGACGATAGACAGGCCTGCCGGCCGGCACTTTCGCGGTGTCCGCACGTTACCACATAAGATCGCGCTGTAGTCATGAGCTTGTAGGGAACGCGTCGAGCGGCTCCCTCTACTCGTTTCCCCCACCTCGGTAGGTAGAGTGGGGAGAGAGAAGAGAACGTGGGTTTCGGGGTGATGGGCATTCCATTATAAGGATCCACGAGAGATGGTTTCAAGTTCCAGTTCTCGCAAGAGTACAAATATATATCACATATTGAGTTTAATTAGCTGGCGATTAGTTATTCAACCCTGAACACGTCCTACTCTCAGTTTTGATAAGTGGCTGCATAGTGAGCCATCGGAGGTTAGGACTAAGCCAACAAGCTGCAGTTCCGCTGTATTTACACATGCGCACAGATAGCCCACGAGACATTGAATCAGCGTTGGTGTGTATTTTAACCCGCAAGTTTGGATTGGGTGATAATAACTTCACCACGGACGGTAACGTGCGGACACTAAAGTTTCGGATTTTAGCTACTGCTTTCCACATCAGCCGAAGGATTAATTGTTTTGCACGTACGTCTTTTTGCACCTTGAACAATGTACAACAAGATCCACGATTAGTTTTAGCGATGTAAACGCAGGAAATAACGGAATATCTTATCTAAAGAGATCCCTATTACTGGTTCATTTAAATCGTAGTACAAAGGGGACTTCATCATCGGTTTCCGACCCAGTATACGTGTGTACTGATTCGGCCATACTCATTTTTTGTTGATATGGAGCATACACAACATAGTGGATCACTTCTCACGTGAACCCATATATTTTGAAATACATATCCTCATGTCCTAGTGAGTGCGAAAATGGCCTGCAGTTACAAGCATCGCGCGATGAGGTCAATATCGTACATTGTATCGTTGGCTGTGAAACAGTCGACGGTGACGCGGAGATTATTGTATTAGTAACATTTGTATAGGCAGAATTCAATGTATTATACCCCTCAAAATTTCGGTTCATTCCGGTGGTTGGGTCATACCGTAGTATATCATAATGCGGTAAATATACTTGTACATACTGACCTGTCCTGTGTATGTCGGTGATCAACAGATCGCCATGCTTCAAGCTGTTCTCACATTATTCAATATTTATATTTAATAAACGAAGTCCTGACCGCAATTCCATTATTACTGATATTCGATTTATTATTTTGTCATGTAGAAACACTTTATAAATTTGCTCCTAGTTATTACCGAACGTGCATATGCTTCTCTCGGACCAACCGCACTCACACAGTGAAGAAGCCGGCCTACAGTACATTGCTTACAAAGGGAAAAAAATCTAAAAATCAATATTTTTTGCTATAATCTTTAACATGAGCGTGAACCAGGCTCTTTATTTGTATGTGAACACTTGAAAGAAAACAAAGTAAAAGCCCTCAACACTCCGAAAACACGTTAGTATTGACAGTATCTATTTAACTCACATCCTTCGTGTGTTAGTGCTATCTTATATCTGAACACCACCTTCAAATTATCAACTATAAGCATAAATAAAAATAACTTTCAATGGATCATTCAGTTGAAGGTATTAGATACTCTTTATTTTGATTGTTGAACGATTTTTTTTACTTACTTTAAATTCAGTTTTATTGTCTGGAAACTACACATCCATTGAATATCTGAATGATACGTTTTTCTAACTTTAGAACAGTTAGAACTCCAAATTTCTATAACAGTCCCCATCATTATTATGCAAAAATTTAATGCACAAGTTTGCCCCTTTTATTTCAGTTATTTTTCTCGAAACACGTTCAACGAGGACAAACCAAGGACTTTTTGAAAACTGCTTTTGTTCTACACCAAGCGATAAAAAAAAAGAAAGTTCTAAACATTCGATCTGCCTTTTCCAATTGCTTATACGATACCTATCATGACTTTTCCATCCTGAATGCTGTTTCCAATTTTAAAATAGCAGTCAAACACGATACACGTCATAAAAAAAATTGATAAAAAATTATTTTGAACAAAAGTTAGTCAGTATTCAGTTGACAACATATAGCAAAAGGAAATAATGCTAAAAAAATGTATTCGATAAAAATCAAGTTCATTTCTATTTTTTTTTTAGAGAAAATGTATATTCTTTTTTATACGCCGATCGATGCATCTTTAAATTCTCGTTGAAAAAGTTTTTTTAACGATAATTTTTTTTATTAGGATGCTTATATTGAAAATTGATTAGTTCAGAAGTTATGATGTTTTTCGAACGTCGATATATGCAAAGCACTGTGCGGCCCCTCTAAAGCTGGATCCAGACTTGAATGCGTATACGCTGAGCAGGCTGAGCGCGCACGAATGACGCATGCGGAGGGGTCGAAAGTGCCATTGAGTCTTTTTCGCCAACTTCTGTGCTTAGCTTAGTCCACTCCGCAGTCGTAAAGATGGTGTGATTAGCTAAATAAACTTACAGCTCAACCCTCCGAGTCATCCTGTTTACCAATACAGTGTGATTTCCCAGCGACGCCTGCCAAAGAGGTGCCGCCTGGTACCCCGTGGCGAGGACAACCCCCCGCAGTGCCCCACCGAATTTGATGTGTTTCGATCCTCGAAACGGTTGGAATACCATTAAAAAGTCAGAAATGTCCAAGACTTCCGCATTTCTCACCAGATCTTTGCGAAAACAACGTCAATTGATTCCTTATGTTTCGCCGATGAAACTAACACCAAGAACGACGTAATTCGGATCATAATGAAGGAAATTTCGTGAAAAATTGATGTATATCATTTCAAGCTGAATTCATTAAAAATAGTCTCATGTGATTTTTTAACACAACAGCGAGTCGGTCAGGCTGTATGAATTAAGAACAATGCAGGGTGTAGTGAAAAAAAGAAAGACAAATTATTTTTTAAAATAGAGCTTTAAAGTCTACCATATGATAAATGCATTATATGGTTGAAAATGTAATTTTTAGATTTTTGATTAACTGTTTATGACAATATTAGCAATGCATTAAATTCATTCACATAGATTCATCCGCCATGATTAAAAAAAAATACACAAGTCCATACCTTCAATAATTTAGGTCATTAAAATTAATTTCTGTAGGATTTGAAGATTTGTATTTTTTAAACAATTTCGAATCTGCAAAAATGAGGACTTAACCCTCCCTAATTTCATATGGGCTACCATTTATTTCAATATCATGAAAATCCGAGACATCGCGGATTTTAGAAATGTATCACAGCTGTTTCTATCTTCCACGCTGAGCGCAATGCGCTCCAAACTTCCTTCCATGCGCGGAAGAAACTCGACAACAATTGGTTCAGGCCAGGCATGGGATTTAAGTGAACCGAGCGGCCGATTTTCGAAGGCAAACGCCTCCTTTCTATCGCCGCGCGTCTTGGCCCCCGTGGCGGCCTAGGTTCGTGGAACGCCTCAGGCCCGTACTATATGAACCACGCGGGGTGCATTGGGGCGACACCGTATCAATAGGTTTCCACATCACCCATGGGGGTACTATCATCAATGCGTTTTTTTTTTGTCAGGGGTATCACCTGTAGGCCTATTCCACTGTGTCGCGCGATAAAAAATGGATTGGAAAAACGCGTTTTACTATCAAAATTTTAAATATATTTGGGAAAACTAGATTTTCGCGCACGTTTAGACGTGCTGGGCAAATCTAAAATATTAACGGGGAGGCTGTTCTGTCTTAATGCTACGCATTTTCGAGAACGAACATTCGCACAAATACGTTGATCCGAACATGGAGAAAATTCGGAGCGCGAAATTAATAAGTTTGGGGTATGTCGATTCTTCCAGTGTTTTGAAGAATTCGGCTCCTATTTCTTCCCTCGTTTTCAAAGAAATATCGTGCTGAAGATCGCACAGTTCTTCTTGATGCTCGAGGACTTGTTACTCGATTTTTGCGGTGAGGGGATTCTCAAAGAGAATTAGATCATTTCTGAGCGAATCGAAGTCAGTGAAACGCTCATCGAACTGATCTATCACCAATCGAAGAATGTGCAAATGATTATCAAAATCAGGTGTCGCCCCAATGCACCACGCGCGGTTCATATAGTACGGGCCTGAGGCGCTCCACGAACCTAGGCCGTCGCGGCGGCCAAGACGCGCGGCGGGAGAAAGGAGGCGTTGCCTTCGAAAATCGGCCGCTGCGTTCACTTAAATCCCATGCCTGGTTCAGGCCATGTGCCTTCGTCGGCATTCGCGAGTCGGGTCGCATGCGTCGAGTCACCACGAATACAGGGTGGTCTTTAGCTATTGGGGGAAATTTTGTTTTATTTTTTTTTTTGGTCTTACCCGCCTAAAATATGAGGTTTGGTGAGAAAATGATATGTGTAAAGTTTCAAAGTGATTGGACAAAGGGAACCCGTGACGCAATTGAGTTGAAGTTTTGAAATAATAGTGATTTCTAAATATTTTTGCATTTTTACGAAAAATTGTTTATCTAGCACAAATTCGCTACACAGTATCGGATTCTGTAGACATTTCTGAAGAAGAAACTATCCACGAAAAATGTCAGAACCGTTTATAACTCGGACTGTTCGAGAAAATATCCATCGGCAACGCGTGCACGGTGTTTTACCGCCTGGCGGCTATGGCTCGCCCGCCGCGACTCGTCAGGACTGTAGCGACGCGCAATCGACGCGGTGCCCAGTACGGTGGTCCTCAGCTATAGAAATCAAATATTTTTTTAGTTTTTTTTTGGTCTTCGGCTACTTTCGAAGTATCAGTGAATATTTTTTAATAAAACTATAAATTCTTACATTTATAATAGTTATAATTCTGTATTACTTCCAGCAATAAATTCAAAATCTTTGAATTAAGCTTAGCATATAAAGCAGCGTCTGAGTCACAGCAGTACGTAAGCCAGCTATCTGAGGTACAAAATCCAGTCATCCATTTAGTGACCCTCACTGGTCTTTCCCTGCGAAGGACCTTTTATTGCATTGTAGCGGCTTCGTCGCTAGCTCGCCTTCGCGAGTAAGGGATAATTGTACCGTTTGGCGTAGGTAGGTAGGGGAGAGTTGTCAATATCGTACTGGTCACCTCAAACGTACCTCATCAATTTCTCAGTAATTAATGATTATAAACAACATTTGATGATAAGAATATCAAGTAAATGCAAAATAAGGAATAGAAACAAAACCTTTTAAGCTTACACCTTATTTTGTGCGTGCTATAAACATTTTAAAAAATCTGGTATAATTGATGTAACTTTTTACCAGTTTATTTCAGCTGACAACAACCAAACAATGCAATTTTGTAATGTATTTTTGTGTTTTCCCCAAAGCAGGTTTAATGTAGAATATTTGACACACATTTTAAGTATGTATTACATTCAATATAAAGCAAATCGTACCAGTATATGACAAAAAGATTAATAACAAATTAATTTGTTCTGAACAAAAGGTTAAGCA
The DNA here is from genome assembly GCF_050908995.1 of Andrena cerasifolii. NCBI lineage: Eukaryota > Metazoa > Arthropoda > Insecta > Hymenoptera > Andrenidae > Andrena > Andrena cerasifolii. The sequence goes on along the minus strand of NC_135125.1, from coordinate 1,139,875 downwards.
TATAATAAGTAGGTGCCTAAAAGATCAAGCTAAAATATCCAATAGTCATTTGCATTGAAAGTAGTACCAAATATAAAATGTAACGTAAAATGTCTTAAGTGGTACGATATAGGCAACCTTCCCCTACCTACTCTCCGGTTTTACGTCATGGGCCGGAGTGAGTCAGGCTATCGCCGCGTTACAGTATTGTCTCGTTAGCGACTCGCTGGTCGGGACCGGCGTTGAGTCGGTATCGTGAACAGAACCCTAATTCCGAGTGTTCGTTTCTCGCTTCTTTCTGACCGGAGGGGGGAGCGAGATGGAACACTGCGTGCGCGGCGAGCGTGCGCGATGGTCGCAAGCGCAAAGGACAGATGTCAGGCGTCCGAAAGACGGAGCGAGACAAAACATCAACGCGTCATCGGTCTCGTACCGTCCTCGCTCGCTTTCAGTGCCTCTCGCTCGCTCTCGTTCCATCTCGCTCCAGCTTTCGCCGGGCAAGAGTGAGACAAAAGTGGTGGGGATAGCGAAGAGTCGGTATCGTGTACACAAAATCGAGTCGCTAACGAGGAAATACTGTACCTGTCCGACAGCCAGACCCACCCAGGTAGGTATTTTTCAGCTGGCGGAAGTAGATACCTTCCGCTGCTCATGCATTTTCGCGCCAATTTTCCCCGCGCGTTTCCGGCATCGCTTGAGGGACGCGTACCTGTACGAGGGCTGCGCCAGCGGCAGTGGCCGCAATGGAAACACCGGTTCTCGTTCGATCACCGAAGTTAAGCATCGTGGGGCGCGTATCGGGGAAAGATGGGTGACCGCTTTTCTCCTGGTGCGTTGCTTGCTGCTGGCAACCTTACGGGTAGGTTTCCCCGGTTGCGAACGTTTATAATTCGTGACCGGTATGGCCTAGCCAATAGCAAAATTCCTTACGGTGATCCCATCGAGTCAAGACGTGGTCTTTCGGAACCCACTATGCTTTCCGCCCATCCTGTGGCCTGCACGGTGGTTTCCTAGGGAGGAATGATGCTCACTCCATCTTGCCTAGTTTATATGCTGCTATAGAGGAGACTCTGAGGCGCGGCGCGTCAGTTGGACCTTTCTAAAACCGACACTCTCTGTACGAGGGCTGCATAAATAGCCCTCCAAAGGTTGCGCGAACTCTTAGTCTTGTACTAGCCCTCTCAGGTACCGTGTCGAGTTCTTTAGTATTTACAGGTATAATATTTGGTTCTTGGACTTTATTGAAACAGCGCGCATCGCCAGTTCGCGTTAATATAACGGAGTGTGAAACAGAAAGTGAATTTAGAAAAATGGAAATGAGAAATTCTGATTCAATATATTTGCTGGGGCATGACGAAAATCAAATTATTAGTTCAAAACTTCCGAATAACTGACAAGTATTACGTGTATTGTTTTACAATTTGCGGAAAGTAAAATTGGAAATTCGACTAAGTGCCGCGATGGTTATAAAAAAAGCGGAAGTGTTTTGGGAGAAATCACGTATCCCCGTAAGACAATCATACAATAGTATTACGAAACTAATAGCGTTGTATGAAAGTTTTCGATTATTGCAACGGTCTCGACAACGCAAAGCTGAGCTACAACAAAACAGAGAAAAGAAATTTCTTGACTCACTAGACGATCTTTTTGATATTGCTCATAGTGATGCATTAACTATGATGAATATTGAAAATGATAGACTGTTTCTATTAAGTCAAAGACAAAAGGGGAGACCTGGATCAATGATTGGAGTATATAGAAATTTAACAGAAAGGGAACAGCGGAAAACAATTCGACAAGAAAAAGCTGAGATACGGAGACAACGATTTGATGCAATGGCGGAAGTAGAAGGTATATATATATCTCTCTAAATTTGATATACACATATGTATTTCTAATACTTAATTTGTTTTAACGTATTTCTAGATTTGAGGTAACTTTTTTTCTTGCCTTACAGAATTAGCATAACTTGAATCAACTTCATCTAGTGATGAACCAGAATATTCTACATTCAAAGGTCCTAGTATTACAGAGGAGCCTGATCTTCTTAATGAACCAGGTCCAAGTAACCCAAAGAAGCCAAGGGGGAAACAGGACGTTATCAACATGAAGCTCGTTGCATCATTGGACAACTGCAAAGTGAGTGATCGCAATGCAGTTTGCATCATTATTGCTGCTGCCGAATCTTTAGGACACAACTTAAACGATTTGATAATCATTCGCTCTTCAATTCGGCGTATGCGTCATCGTCTTCGCGCAGAACGCACCTCGAATTTGCGGGAAATATTTCAGAAAAATCTGCCGAAAATTATAACAGTCCATTGGGGTGGTAAAATGTTAGTCGATTAGTCGATTTAGTTGCGACCTCTATGGGGGGGGAGCATGCGGCACGTGCCGGGATCCCGGGCGTCACTCGGGCTATGCGGCCAGTGAGTGTACAAACAATCGGAGACCGGGAGTTCCCCCAGGGCTGACCGCGCCGCCCGGTGTGACCGCATCTTTTTCCCTCACGCTGCCGCGGGGTCCAAGAGCCTCCCTTCAACGGCCGGGGCCGAGCAGGGAGGGACGACTTGCCACTTGGTCCGGAGGACCACACCATCTACCTTGCACGGCCCAGGAAGACGGGCACCTCCTCTCAAAGGAGGAGGGAATGGCTTTAGATGGCCGGCTCCTCATGGTACGCAATGGAAAAATGCTAGGTACCATGCTTATCTGGCAAAGGACGGGTAGAGAGATTGCCTGTAATTATTACATATCAACAAAAAGGAAAACTCCTGGGATTTTCTACGATAGTAGAATCTACTGGTAAAGAACAAGCGTTAGCAATATTCGAAATGTTAGAAGATTTGCAACTAACAGATACGGTACAAGCGATTTGCTGCGATACAACTTCTACAAATATGGGACGATTGAAAGGTGCTTGTGTTATTTTAGAGCAAATGGTCGGGCGGGACTTACTGTACTTTCCGTGTCGTCACCATATTTACGAATTAGTTCTAAGAAGTGTATTCGAAGTAAAAATATCAAAATCTTCAGCTCCTGAAATACCGTTATTCAAAAAGTTTCAAAAAGCTTGGCCGAAAATTAAACAATCAAATTTTCGGTTAGGTGTAGAAGATGATTATGTCAATGGAAAGCTCCAGGACATAGAATTAAAATTGAACTTCTGCTTCAATACAATACAGCAGAAGCAACCACGAGGTGATTATGTGGAATTCCTCGAATTGATGATTATTTTTCTTGGTGGAACTTGTCCGAAAGGAAATCGTTTTCATGTTCCTGGAGCTTTCCACCATGCCAGATGGATGGCTAAAGCCATATATATATTAAAAATATATTTATTCCGCGAAGAATTTTCATTAAGTCCCGAAGAGATGGTAGGAATTAAGGATATATGTATATTTATAAGTAGTTTATACATTGAAGTGTGGTTTAATGTTCCAGTACCTGAAAAAGCTCCGCATCAGGATTTAAGATTTGTGCAACAACTTTATGCATATCAAGCAGTGGACAAAAGTATAAGCCAAATAGGATTACACAAATTTAGTGGCCATTTATGGTATTTAACGCCAAAATGTGCAGCTCTATCCTTTTTTGATGCAGATTTATCTTTCGATGTAAAAAGGCGTATGGTTACAAAACTAGATGAAACCGATACGAAAATTCCTTTAAAAAAAATTGTTATAAAAAATGTTTACATGAAAAATTATGTTAATGCCAGCGTTGACAAATTTATTTCAGGAGAAAGCAAAAATTTTGTTAACAGATTCAATATATCGACAACTTTTTTACAAATAGTTCCGGCGATCTGTGAAAACGACGAAGAATATAAAGCAGATTTAGAAATAGTCCAGAATTTGAAAATTGTGAACGACACTGCGGAGCGAGGCGTAAAATTGGTGTCAGACTACAATGAAATTTTAACTACAAATGAAGACAGCAAACAATACATATTACAAATTTTAGAAGAGTATCGACAATTTTATCCCGATGTAAATAAATGTAGCTTGATAAGAGATAAATATTAACACATATGTAATATTTTAATTTTATTTATACCCCTAAGTTAAATTGTACGAATATTTTGGTGTATATAAATACTTACATAATTATTAGGAATCAGCGAATAATACAATTTTAGTAATTAAACAATATTTTAGACTGTGACATCTGCATTCCGCACCTACGTAAAGTAACTTACACGCTGGATTATATTCTATAATTGTAACAGATAAAAATTAAAGGTTTTGTCTATATTTTGGAAGTAATGTACAAATGTTACTATTATACATGTAAGAAATTGTACTTTTATTAAAAAATATTCACTGATATTTCGAAAGTAGCCGAAGACCAAAAAAAAAAACCAAAAATGTTTGACTCCTATAGCTAAGGACCACTCTACGGGGGACCGTGTCGATTGCGCGTAGCCACGGCCCTGACGAGTCACGTCAGGCGAGCAATGGCCGCCATTTCCGCCAAGCGGCAAAACACCGTGCACGCGTTTCCGCTAGATATTTTCTCAAATAGTTCGACGAGTTAAAAACCGTTCCGACATTTTTCGTGGATGGTTTCTTCTTCAGAAATGTCTACAGAATCCGATACTGTGCAGCGAATTCATGCTAGAGAAATAACTTTTCATAAAAATGCAAAAGTATTGCCTAGAAATCATCTACATCGGCACTTTTTTAAACTTTGACGGCCGTTTACAACCATATAAAACCATCAAATTTAATAACTGTATATACCGATATATTCGGGAAACTCTCCTCTATCTTTTGAGACTAAATTGAACTTTCTAGCATTCTTGGTTTTCACGTAATACCTCATTCTTGCCCAAAATCTTGCGCTTTTTACAAAAACTCGTATGTTTAAACAACGGAGGGTGATAGAGCAATTCTGTTTACGGATTCGTGTTTGGGACGAAAAACTGAATTAGGATCTCGGAGTGCATATTGCAGATCGAATTACTTGTTGGATAATGTAGTTAAGACCCCCGATTGCCTATTCTAGCTTATGCGCTGCGTTGTATGCTAATTTTAAAACATAAAATTCAAAGATTTCGTCAATATTTTTTTAAGTTATACATACATATTATTATTATACATCTAATAAACTGTACTTTTCTTAAAAAATATTCACTGATACTTTCAAAATAGCCGAACACAGTTATGTCTGAAATTCACGAGAAATCACTATTATTTCAAAACTTCAATTCAATTGTGTCACGGGTTCCCTTTGTCCAATCACTTTGAAACTTTATACATATCATTTTCTCACCAAACTTCATATTTTAGGATGGTAGGACCAAAAAAAAAAACGGAAGTTGCCAAATAAGGACCACCTTAGTCCACACTAGCATATGCGTTCACGCTCACCCTTTCTGACGTAAAAGCATGCGACCCTGGCTACCGTTTCACCCGTCCACATCAGAATATTCGTGCACGTTCAGCCTTGCTCAACGTATACTCATTCAAGTCTGGATCCGGCTTTAGGCGTCTAAGCAAATATAATGCGTAAGGAACTATCGGGAGCGTCTAGGACAAGGTCAGCTTCTTCATTGTGTGAATGCCATTGGTCCGAGGGAATCAAATGCAGTTTGTGTACAAGATTTTTTCATGAAGCTGAGTCAGGAAGACTAGTTACCACCTAATAACTACACACCTTGTCTGGATCCTCGCTTCAACCATCCGACAAGGAGTGTGAATAAGACCAATCAAGAATGAGGGAATTAGCAGGCATCAGTAGGAGACGCTCAATCAACGGCGAGGCACCCAAAATCGTTAAGACATACGTGTGACAATAAATTTTCATATTTCTCATTACCCCGTGACGCGTGGGGAAAATAGCAATTTAGACTACTTTTGAGACCGACACAGCGCACGTAGAGTGAAGAAATGAGTTAGTCGTTGCGTTCGCGTAAGCAACCAATGTAAACATTCAGAGATAATTATTCGGGATAGAGTTCCGAGTATTTTCATGATCGAGAACAGGGCGACGTCTCAAGCATCCATCTCTAGGGGCTGTAAGTCTAGCGTCGTGGGAGCGTGTGAGAGAGAAAAGAAATCGTACATAGACCCGCGGCCATTTGGTTTACAGTAGACCAGTGTCAGGACTCCCCATATTGCCTATCCAGAAACACTATTCACTAAGACCATGCCTCTGAGACTTAATATATGGATATGTATGAAAGGATACTATAAATGATGCGTTACAGGTATTGATGTGAAAGTCATTTATTTATTATTAAAACATATGTGTACATATTACAGTGGCGTGTGGTTTCCATCACGCAGCATGAATTGTAATCCTAACGCTAACAATTCACAATCAATCAAAGAATGTTACTCGAAGTGTTCGCTTTCTGAAATTAATTTCACATAATTCGTTGGTGCAGTAGCTGTGCACAGAATGTCTACGAAGGTTGCATATTTACTGCTTACAGAGTACATATTTTCAGTTAGCCATGTGAACATATGTTCAATGCAATGTTTGTACGCGAATAGTTTACGCATCGTGGCTTCAGTCATATATATGACAACGCGATTCTCAGTGATTTTAATAAGTTGATCGTCATGCATACGTGTGAATTCTAGTCGTAAATGGTCAATTACGATGGGTGTTTGAGATCGTGTTGCGTTGCTGCGTAATCGTTAGAGTATTTCCGCCTCGTTTTGTAGCAGGAGCTTCCACCTAGATATTGAAAAGCTCAACTCGTTGCATTTATTATCGACTATCCATGCTAATGCATATTCCAATAGTTAGACGTTTATAAACTGTTGCGGTCAACGGGTAATCACGCCCCAGGATCCGTACGATTGACGATTTTGGTATTTTCGATGTTTTCGGCGTTGCGGCTCCAGAACTGTAAGACACATGTCCACAGAATTAATGCTTCATTCCTTTTGCGTTTACAGTAAAAGAAGTAAGTGAAAAGTGTATAGTAACGCGCACGTACCTCATATTGAGCTGTTATTGAAAATGTTGTTGTTGACGTTTATTGGAAAATCCACCATCGTTGTCGGATGCACAGAATGAATTGTTTAAGCTGCGTTTGTTCATTTTGATATGCATTATGTGCGATTGTATCGCTCGATTGCTCGGAGGAGAAATTGACGCAAACGATACTTGTTTGTACTCGAGCATACGTGGTGTAATGATGTCCACAATACTGACCCACGTCACTTTATACTGATTCACGCACACGTACACGTCAATATGTGAAAGTATATCGCATCGGTGATGGTCAATGTGTGTATGTATACCACACAAGGGTTAGAGAGTACGCGGGAAACTTAAATAACATGCACGATGAATTCAAGGAGCGTTGTGACGTAGCGTCCCAAGGCAAGAAATCGAGCGCGCAGCGGTGCGACCGGGAGTGAGCGAGAGGCCGAGAGCGCGCGGGCGACCGCGACTGAAACGTACCGAACCGAGCCGAAGCCCGCCGGTCTCGCGACGCGTCAAGCGATGACGCTCACTCCCCACTGCGCCGCTAGATCGCGTCGTTTTCTCGCTGCTAAGAATTTCCGAGAATCGGGACATAAGCCCCGGCGTCACGAAGCCGAAGGAGTTCCAGTGGGGATACGGATCCACCACCACCAGACCTGCCTGGATGCTGCCCGGTGCGAGTCGTGATAAACCCTCCAAAAAACCAGCCGATCACACGATCGCTCGCCTTCTCTTTTCCTCTAACGAGTCCGACAAGAGACGCCTGGAGGTTGCCCGGTCTCTTTCCTACTACCGATCCCGACAAGAGACGCCTGGAAGTTGCCCGGTCTCTTTCCCTGCCGTTCCGCTAAAGAGACGCCTGAACGTTGCCCGGTCTCTTCCCCGACCGTTTCGATAAAGAGACGCCCGGCCGTTGTCTGGTCTCTAGCCCGTTCCGATAGCGAGACGCGCAGCGTACCGCCCAACTGAAACCAACGGCACGAGAACGCGTCGAGAAGCGGTTAAAGCAAGCGTGTAAATAGTGTACATAATAACTGTAGGACAGGTCAATAAACGCAGTTTCATCAATGTATAAGGATCTCGTCAAACCTTGGCGTACTGACTGAGTCTACCACCATAACTCCTTATCCCCGGAGGAACGACCGTCACAGCGTGCATACCACGAAAGACTCAGAGATGATTCGCGGTGGGAACCATTAAAGTATTCAATTGGACGGTATTCTAACAAAGTTATACGTTTCTTTCAGTGTGAGCTCGATAATCCTGCATAGGCATGGCGCGTGGAGCGGCGGTAGGCAATTAGATATCTCATAAGTGATGTTTCATGGAAATTATCTTGGTACGCGTACACCATTTAATAGTGTTTTAATCAATTCGTGTGTTTGTTACAGTGTGAACGTGAAAACGAAATGCCTTGCTGGAGCGATGAATATCTTGCGATGGTCGGGCGCCTCATAAGTGATGTTTCGTTAAAATTATACTTTTGCGTGTATATCAATCGATGATGTTTTAATCGAGTCACGCGTTTGTTTCAGCGCCGGGATGACATCGAGGCTCATGCGTGCGATGGTGATCTCGATGCGATCATCCAGCAGCTGGTAGGGGAGACCGGGTATGGTTGGCACACGGGTAGGTTGTCACAATCGCTATAACAAAGAAACTATAAACAATAGGAATGTACTAATGGCGATGCGTATTCATATCGGCGCCTCCCCCCCCCCCTGCCCCATCACACAAGTTGTTGTGGAGTCGTGTGGCGACACAATCTATCATTGATAGTTTTCGTGTGCTCGAAGTAAATTATGCCGTTTTTTCTATCAAGTAAGTATACAGGGTGTCCCACCTAAGACTGGACAGCGCGATATCTCCTAAAGTATTAGAGATAAAAAATTTAAAAAAACATATAATTGAATGGTTCGAGAGGACCAATTTATTAGCTGAGATGATTTTTTTTTATTATTATTTTAAAAGATAGGATGGTCTAGTTCGGTTTTTCAAATGGAAAATTTTTTTTTGAACACCTGAGTTGGTAGTGTGTTCCAAGACAAATTGAATAAGCTTTAATGTATACACTTTATTTCCACTGGTTTTTAAGATATTGCGCTTGCAAAATTACTGATTTTCACTGGAAGAAAACCCTCTGGAATAGCAAGCACCGGGGTTGGTCTTACTGGCGCCGCGTGTGGCATTGCCTGTTGAAACTGATACCTACCTGCCAAAGGTCTACGACAGGGATCGCAGGCCCAAAAACTGGACAATTCTTTTCCGTCAGAAATGCTACTTAGGTAGGTACATCTGGCGGTATCGAGAAGCGCGCCGTTACTTTTATTTCGCACTTGCTTCTACGCTCGGATGGCCGGTTCTTTTGGGAGGGATGTAAGGTGGATTGGTTAGGTTAGGAGGAGTGAAAGTTGCTAGACTAAATTTCAACCATAGGGAGCAGATTGTGTCAAAAGAAAAGAATTGTCCAGCCTTTGGGCCTGCCATTTCTGGCGTAGACCTTTGGCAGGTAAGTATCCATTTCAACAGGCAGTGCCACCCGTGGTGCCAGTAAGACCGCCCCCGGTTTTTGCCATTCCAGAGGGGTTTCTTGCAGTGAAAATCAGTAAATTTGCAAGCGCAATATCTTAAAAACCAGTGGAAATAAAGTGTATACATTAAAGCTTATTGAATTTGTCTTGGAACGCACTATCAACTCAGGTCTTCAAAAAAAATAGTTCCATTTGAAAAACCGAACTTGACCATCGTATCTTTTAAAATAATAATCGAAAACAAAATTCGTTCGCGCTAATAAATGGGCCCCCTCGAACCATGCAATTCCCTATTTTTTCTATATTTTTATCGACAATACTTTAAGAGATATCGCGCTGTCCACTCCTTAGTGGGACACCCTGTATATGTACAATACAACGAGGTTCTCGAGGGACTGGTCGGGCTCAAGCTGGAGGAGCTCATGGGTCTGGAGCTCGGGGATTCGATAATACCGCCACGGAAGTGTGTTGACCCGATCGGCTAAACCTGGGTCCAGACCTAAATGCGTATACGCTAAGCAGACTGAGCGCGCACGAATGACGCATGCGGAGGGGCCGAAAGTGCTATTGTGTCTTTCTTCGCCAACTTCTGTGATTAGCTTAGCCCACTCCGCAGTCGTAAAGATTGTGTGATTAGCTAAATAAACATACAGCTCAACCCTCCGAGTCATCCTGTTTACCAATACAGTGTGATTCTCCAGCGACGCCTGTCAAAGAGGTGCCGCCTGGTAGCTCGTGGCGAGGACAAGCCCCCGCAGTGCCTCGCCGAAATTTATGGATTTCGACCCTCGAAACGGTTGGAATACCATTAAAAAGTCAGAAATGTCCAAGAGGTCCGCATTTCTCATCAGATCTTTGCGAAAACAACGTCAATTGATTCCTTATGTTTCGCCGCGGAAACTAACACCAAGAACGACGTAATTCGGACCATAATGAAGGAAATTTCGTGAAAAATTGATTTATATAATTTCAAGCTGAATTCGTTAAGAATAGTTTCGTGTGATTTTTTAACACAACAGCGAGTCGTTCGAGCTGTAGGAATTAAGAACAATGGCAGGGTATAGTGAAGAAAAGGAACACAAATTATTCAGTAAAATAGAGCTTTATAGTCTATCATATGGTAATTGCATTATATTGTTGAAAATGTAATTTTTAGATTTTTGATTAACTGTTTATGGCAATATTATTAGCAATGGATTAAATTCATTCACATAGATCCATCCTTCATGATTTAAAAAAAAAGAAGACGCCAGTCCGTACCTTCAATAATTTAGGTCATTAAAATTAATATCTGTTGGCGGGTTTCGAAAAAATCACCAAAAGCAGGTAACTTTGAAGATTTGTATTTTTTAAACAATTTCGAATCTGCAAAAATGAGGACATAACCCTCCCGAATTTCATATTGACTACCATATATTTCAATATTATGAAAATCCGAGACATCGAGGATTTTAGGAAAATATCACATCTGCTTCTATCGTCCCTCTGATCGTTTATCGCAAGCCGAGATTCTTGAGTCATCATCGCACTATGTTTACGTTAGTTGCGGTTCTAACGTATCTTCAAATACTTTTCACCCTTACACGGTCGCTGTACTACTCCCACGATTCAAATATAAACACACGGCATCGCGTGGTGCAAAGCCGTGTTTACTCCATGGGCTACCGCGACGATTGACTTACAGCCTCCTCGATAAGGACGCTCGCCCTGTTCTCGATCATCAAAATACTCGGAACTGTACCTCGAATAATTATCGCTCTATGTTTACGATGGTTGCTTACACGAATGTAACGTCGAATAATTATTGTTCTATGTTTTGGTATGTGTGGACATGGAACAGTCACGTTGAAATTAGTACTCACATGCTACTGCATCAGTCAGGTCATACGTTACTACAGGAAACACTATCTCGAAGACTGTTGCATCAGAGTGTTGTGTCGTGTTCATGTGTATTCTGAGTTGTTGTTGTAAACGAGAACGCTTTGAAGGATATCGCACGCCCTTCAACGCACACGAAATACATCGATTAATACCGTAAGTTTCCATTGCAATATTTTTAAAATATTGTTGAGCTGGTTAGCACTTTTGAGAGTTATAAGGAAAAATCGGTTTCAGATTATGTTGGCTGCGATCCCCAGTCACGTATCCCACCCTAAAGTATATGTGACGTGTCTGGATGTTGCTGTTCAATGCGAAGGAATTCGTGATGATGAATGTCATGAGGCACAGGTTCTTTATGATGACGATGTTTATTTGAAGGTGTTTTATAATGGCATTTGCGAAAACGACTACCTACCGTCTGGTCAATACTGAAACCCATATTATTGGGTAGGTATACAAGCGCGACTCATTCGCGCGCGATTCATTCCTCATAGGTGATGATAACGATGAGGATGATATGGCTGCGTCGAGCTGGGAGAGGGCCCCGTACATTGTTGTATGGCGGAAATGCACTAATGACGAGCCGCTCGACTGTATCGCAGTTAATAAGAATGCGATTTCGGGGATTGACGTTCGTGATAGTGCAGTCCAGGATGGCGAGTCTGATTTTAATACGACTGCGGAAGTTGATGATTCATTATTGTTGAAATATATTGTATTATATTCCTTCGGTAGTATATAGTCCGTGTTGTGCAAATTAATGTTTTTGTTTGTTTGGTATTTTGAATGTCCCGCGTGTGTACGAGGAGCTTGTGTGTTCTAGTTAGTACTATTGCTAAGCACTTTGTATGGTGGCGCTGGTGTCTAACGTGTATGTGTCTCTCGGCTTCCGGGACACTCGATCAGTTGCTTGGCTGCGGTGCTGACGTGTCTGAACGTAAACGGTTATTTTTTATTTTAGCTTTCTCACCACGTGTTAACAGTTTTTCTCTCATTTCTTTTTATGGTGATTGTATGTACATGCAGTATTTTGTCTTCTAACAAAGCTTTGGCTAATCGTGAAATATATTAAACATTTTTTGTCTCAAACAAGGCCAGTGGTGCGTTTATTTAGTAACCCAATAGGTTATGGACCCAGCACGCTTCCACTGCGCCACAAAGTTTGTTTGAGTACAGTGCGTGTTTCGTTTTTTTTCTTCCTGTTTTCTCTCGTGTAAGTTTGTCGGTAGTATTGTGTCGACGAGGCGTTACTGGTTTTTCCTGTGCACAAGATGGAGGATAAGGAAGTGTTTAACCTCACAAAGCTTGACGGGAAGAATTTTGCGCTGTGGAAGTATGGCGTATCGTTCTTGTTGGATGCGCAGGATTTAATGGGGTGCATCGATGAGACGGATATAGAGCCCGATAAAACTGCGAGAGCAAAGGAATAGCTGGAATGGAAACGGCGAAAGTCAAAGGCCGCCGTGATCTTGTTGACCTCGGTGGATAAGTCGCTGCACGTGAATATAATCAATTGTACAACGCCGGAGAAGATTTGGAGGAAGGTGCACGTATTGTATGGAGATGCAACCGAGGACGCGAAGCAACGGTGCTGGCAGGATTTTTACGATTTTCGGGTAAAAGATGGAGAGCCAGTCGCCACCCAGATAGAAAAATTCGAGACTATCTGTAAGAAATTATTCGATGTGGAAGAAAAGGTTTCTGACGTCGCAATAATGTCAAAACTGCTGAGCAGTTTACCACCAAGATTTTCCACGTTTACAATGGCGTGGGATTGCACCGCAAAAGAAGAGCGGAAGAAAGAAATTTTAATCGCGAAAATTATCCGAAAGGATAAACGGTTAACAGCCGCCGAAGAAGAAGTATCGTCCCTTGCTCTGCAGGTGAAGGCTATGCAGGTGAAATCCAAAAATAAATCGAGAGCAGAATTTAACGCCCAACAGGTGAAGAAAAAGAAGCCGAATACCAAGAAGCTTGAAGAAAGGAAGAAGAATAGTTCATGTAACTATTGTCGTGAAATTGGCCATTGGTACAAGGAGTGCAAGAAGCGGCTCGCTGATGTGAAGAACACCGAAAAGGGGCCGAGTGACGCGTCCGTGACGGCGTACTTGTGCGACATCTCAGCATTCGTTTCGGAAACTACGGACACAGAAGATTCAGTCTGGTTGGCAGACTCGGGTGCAAGTATGCACATGACGTGTCGACGTGATTTTTTCCGGGAACTTGGACCAGTAAAAACGGTGAAATTCGTAAAAGTAGCCGGGGATAGGGTGCTTCCTGTTGCCGGTGTAGGTACGATAGACATTGTGGCATGTGTAAAAAACAAAATGTTTGATCGACAGTTAAGAGAAGTGCTCTTAGTTCCGGATTTAAAGAGGAATCTTTTCTCTGTTGGAGCAATATCGGATAGAGGGTTCTCATTTCACACATATAAAGATCGCTGTGAAGTTCGAGAAAATGGTGGTATTTTATCAGCAGAAGGAATACGATGCGGGCATCTGTTTCGCATGTGTTTCGACGTAAAGAAGGAAATTGAGTGTAACTTGGCGGTTGAGAACCAGCTTAAACTGTGGCATGAAAGGTTGGGTCACATTAACACTAGAGCCATCAAAGAAACTGTGGAAACGGGTGTAGTGGATGGTTTAAAGATTAACTGCAAAGAAGACAACTTTTTCTGTGAAGCGTGTGTTTTGGGCAAGCAAAGTAGGAAACCACATTTTTCTAGTACGCGGGAGAGACACAGGATGCCTGGCGAAATGATTCATTCCGATTTATGCGGTCCCATGAGTGTGGAGTCTCCACGGGGATCAAGATATTTTCTCGTATTCAAAGATGACGTCACTGGTTTTCGAACGGTATATATGTTACGTAACAAGTCGGAAGTGTTTGGAAAGTTTAAAGAGTATGAGATCCTGTTGTCTAAGCAAACGGGAAATAGAATGAAGATTCTACGTACGGATAACGGGACTGACTATTTATCAAAGGATTTCTGTTAATGCCTAAAGGAGAAGAGGATCGTCCACGAGACATCGGCACCGTATGTTCCGCAGCAAAATGGGCGGACGGAACGTGAAATGCGTACACTCGTTGAAAGTGCTAGATCAATGCTGATAGCAAAGAATGTTCCAAAGATGCTGTGGGCCGAAGCAGTTAAGACGGCTGCGTATGTGTTAAACAGGACATTATCGAAACAGGTGGATGGTATTACAGCATATGAAAAATGGTTCGGCAGAAAACCAAAAATGGATCATATGCGGATTTTTGGATGTGATGCCTACAAGCAGGTGCCGGAAGGTAGTAGGAAGAAATTTGATCCGAAAGGTGAAAGAATGATTTTCGTGGGGTACGAAGGTGAATCTGCAAACTATCGACTGTGGGACGCCGTGAGGCATAAAATACACGTCAGTTGTGATGTTGTTTTTAATGAGTCATCTGAAAGATCGGAGGAAACTTCTGAGGGATCCAAAAGGGATGCTGAAGGACGTTTGGAGTTCGGAAACTACAACTTTCTGGAGGAAGAAGAGGAAACAGAACCATCACAACAAGCCGATAACGATCAATTCCAGGATCAACTTGAAGATCAACCTGAAGAGGTAGATGAGCAGAGAACGAACCATGCATCTGAAGGAAGATTATTGCGTGGCAGAAGAAATTTGCGAAGTCCGGATCGTTATAGTGAGGCCGGTTATGCGTTTGTCGTGGATTCGTTACCTTTGACGTACGAAGATGCAGTAGCTGGTGCCGAAGCTAAGAAGTGGCAACAAGCTATGCGTGAGGAGATGAATGCTTTAAACAAGAATAAAACATGGATTCTGGAAAAGCCTCCTGATAAACAAAAAATAATTGGTTGCAAGTGGGTATACAGTAAAAAGTCGGGTACCAACTCGAATATAGAACGTTTTAAAGCAAGACTTGTGGCTAAGGGTTTTGCGCAGCGAGAGGGAATAGATTATTCGGAAACGTTCGCACCGGTAGTGAGTTATGAGTCCATACGAATGTTATTGGCGATCGCGGCAGTGTGGGTTTTAGAAATCGCGCAATTTGACGTGAAGACAGCGTTTCTGTACGGCGAGTTAGAGGAGGTTATTTATATGAAGCAACCACAAGGTTTTGAGGACTCATTAAAATCTGATGCGGTTTGTAGACTTCGTAAAAGTTTATGCGGTTTGAAACAATCCCCTCGGTGTTGGAATGCGAAGTTCGTGAAATTCTTAACCAAGTTAAATTTCCGTCAAAATAAGGCTGATCGTTGCGTATTCTCGGGGAACATGTATGAGGCAAACGTGTTTTTGGTTCTTTATGTGGATGATGGACTGCTGATGTCAACCTCAAAGAGTGTTATTACTGAGGTACTGAGGAAGCTTGAACAAGAGTTTGAAATCACCACAGGAGATACTAAATGTTTTATTGGCATGGAAATTGAACGAGATCGCCAGAAACGTATCATTAAAATTGGACAGAGTAAATATATTAAAAGGATGATTGAAAAATTTATAATGGACGATGCGACTCCAGTGGTAGTTCCGGCTCAACCTGGGCTGCACCTGACTCAACTGAGACGGTCTGAAACGGAGGATGAAAAACAATGGATGAAGACAGTTCCATATCGCGAAGCAATTGGGTCTCTACTGTTTGCCGCACGGGATAGCCGACCGGACATAGACTATGCGGTTAATCAGGCTAGTCAATTTCAAATAAATTATGGGCCAGGACACTGGCAAGCGGTGAAACGAATTTTTCGATATTTGAAAGGAACAGTTAATGTCGGGATTTTTTATGGAAACAGTGGGAGTGAGTATGGTCTGAAGGGGTATACAGATGCGGATTTTGCCGGATGTCTAGATACACGGAGATCAATAACTGGGGTCATTTTCACTTTAAACGGGAGTGCTATTCTATGGTCAAGTCACAAACAGAGTGTGGTCGCTCTGTCCACAACAGAGGCCGAATATATTGCGCTAAGTATGGGGACAAGAGATGCGATCTGGTTGCGACAGATGATGGGTGAACTAGGTTTTGAGCGTGAGTGTGTTCGGATGTACGTGGATAATCAATCGGCGATCAAGCTAACAAAAAATCCAGAATTTCACAGGAAAACTAGACACATTGATATCCGTTTTCATTCTGTTCGTGACAATTTCGAGAAAGGTGAAATTGATGTCGAATATGTAGAGACTAAGCAGCAGTCGGCTGATATGTTGACCAAGCCTTTGTCAAAACAGCTCTTGAAATATTTAGTTCATAAGATTGGTATGCGAAACGGAACTATATAAGTGGGAGTGTTGAAATATATTGTATTATATTCCTTCGGTAGTATATAGTCCGTGTTGTGCAAATTAATGTTTTTGTTTGTTTGGTACTTTGAATGTCTCGCGTGTGTACGAGGAGCTTGTGTGTTCTAGTTAGTACTATTGCTAAGCACTTTGTATGGTGGCGCTGGTGTCTAACGTGTATGTGTCTCCCGGCTTCCGGGACACTCGATCAGTTGCTTGGCTGCGGTGCTGACGTTTCTGAACGTAAACGGTTATTTTTTATTTTAGCTTTCTCACCACGTGTTAACAGTTTTTCTCTCATTTCTTTTTATGGTGATTGTATGTACATGCAGTATTTTGTCTTCTAACAAAGCTTTGGCTAATCGTGAAATATATTAAACATTTTTTGTCTCAAACAAGGCCAGTGGTGCGTTTATTTAGTAACCCAATAATTATTTACTGATAATGATTTATTTAATGAAATTAGCGACAATGCATTCTTTACGAATGACATCACCGATGCTATATTCAATGATGATGTTATCGCGTGGGATAACTAAGTTAAATAAACAGTAGTTTTAGTAAAAAATCTTGAAAATCTATGTACGAATTCATTTCGCCCTTACACGCTTCCACGACACTTGACTTGCAGCCCCTCGAGAAGTATGCTTGAGACATCGCCCTCTTCTCGATCATGAAAATACTCGGAAATCTACCCGGAATAATTATCGCTGTATGTTTACATTGGTTACTTACGTGAACGCAATGCCTAATTCATTTCTTCCCTGCACATGCGCTGTATCGGTACCACGATTAAAATATAAACACACGGCATGAAGCGCGTTCATGTAGGCGTCAAAACAGGTTCAATCTTGTCGCGCGCCATGATTCCTTATCTTTCTTAGATATCATAGACTACCCTCTTTTTCAGAAAGCAGGGACCACCCTCTTCCCTACATCGAAGGCGCGAATTTCCACGAATCGTTCGCGGTCGCGCCTGCGCACCGATCCCCGCATGCGTACGGAGATTGCGACACCATTTTGAAATCCACTCCCCCACCCTTGTGACGTCACCCCCCACCTACGAACTCGGCATGCGCGCGCGATGACATTTTGAAATCTTTAAATTTTGGTCGACACCATTTTGAAATCCCCCTCCTTTGTGACGTCATCGCCCTCCCTACTTCACCCCCTCGCCTACCTCGCGCAATAGCGCGGTACCCCTCGCCCCACTTCACTCCCTCATCAACCTCGCCCTAGGGGCCAGAACTATCATAGCCTACCTACTGAAATAAAAAACATCTTCCTTTTTTTTCTATCTGGATCCCCACATAATGCTTTAAAACTCCTAACCGCAAATGTCTGGGTTCCTGATTCTCAGCTACTCTGTTGTCGTTGTTGGTTGTGATAATCCGCACGTCAATGGTATCTTCTGCGTTGTTTGATCGATTCTCTTCGGGTGGAGTTTCGTCCCATTTTTCCCTTTATTAAAGACTCTTCAGGTTTTACGCAGTCCCGAATCGCTATTCTGGTTGCCAACCTTTCCTTCACTGAGACCTTTACTGCACGAATGTTCCGGTGCCCGACTCGTCTATGCCAGTATGCAACAGTATGCCACACGTGTATACAACTTTCACTGCACTGTCTCGCTTTAACTGCAATGAGGGCCTTTTCAGCTGTTTTCATCTCGTACAACACACTGCATGGTTCCACGACCGCTTTCAGTTCTCCACCCTTGAAGATGTTACACTTTTCACCTTCAAACACCAATTTATAACCGTCCCTTGCCAGTTTCTTCATTGAAATGAGGTTTGAGCTAAGCCGCGGCACATACAATACGTTCTTAAGGGGGCCGTCTCCTTTTTGTTATGGTCCGAATCGATCGAAGCGCCCTTGTAAACAGACGGACCCTAATGAAACTACTGCGGTCGGTAAAAAGAAGTTGTACAATGGTGACATCTACCGATACTCTACGTAGACGAATTTTTGACAGCATAGTTGCCGCATGTTCTGTTGTCTCCGTCTCTGCCGCGCTGTTGCCACAGCTCCTTCTATTGAGAAGCTTGGAGGAATACGGCACGAGAGCTGCGTCTAGGCAGCGATCGCCGGGCTCCATGTACCGCTGATGGAGGGGGGAACATCGACAGGAGCGGTGGTTATGTGTGGGGAACTGCGGTGCGTCAGTCACGCACACATAACCACCGCTGTAGGTGTTTCCTCGTGCAGCAGCTGTAGCTGGAGCCCGCCAATTCCTGCGTCTAGCATCAGAGCCTCGCTGAACGTAAAGGAGGATAGCACTATTGAAAGATAGAGAGGTTGAGTAGTGAAGTTAGGAAACATGTCAATGAAACAATACTAATTTAGTATTTATTTATACATAGAACGATGCAATACTTTGTATAATCAATGTGCAAATTCAAAGCATACAATTTGAATAAGGTACATCACCGAAGTGTAACACGCCGATCGTAATGAAATTTATGAATGCTGTAATTCTTCTAAAAACATATGCCGCTTTTTTTTCATCTAACTATACATCAAATTATCTTTTATATCAACAAGAATTGTCTGTTTCAATAATAGTTTTGTACATGGTTTTCTTCGGAATTATTATTCCACGGTTGTAAAAATTTATCAATATAAACCAGAGTTCAGTACTAACAATACTGATATTTGGGAATGTCCCATTAAACGATTTTATTTAGCTACGATCCTCTGTTTGTTTGTTTGTTTGATTCAAATGTGGAAACTCAATTTTAAACCACTTCCAACCATCCAATTCCCTCGAAACTTTGCAGAGGTGCGTAGTTTGGTTGACAATACAAAATTATGAAAAAACTCCGAGTGGGTGAAAAAATTACCTAGTCACCAAGAAATAATAACCCATAACAATAAATCAACCATTCTTCAAGCAAACTGTTAAACTACACACAGCAATAAGAGTAATGTAAATCCACAAACACTAAAAACTAGAAAAAGTATATTAAACAATTTATAATAAACGATTTTATGAAAAATGCATTAAAAACTAAAAAATATTTATTTTCTTATACTATAATTTCGATGGTGTATTTTCACATAAAATCGTGGAGCAATATATCTCGCAACAAATTCATTTCGACACTTGAGGCTATACTAAATTGATTCATATTCTGTTATGAAATATCCTGAACCACGTTTTTATTTAAAGTTGAAAAACACCATCGAAATTGTAGCACAACACTAGAAGTATTTTTTAGTTGTTAGTGCCTTTTTGACAAAATCGTTTAACACAACATTTTTTTATATTTTTTTTGTTTCTAATCAAGTTATAGTCATTACAATAAATCAATCCAACTTCATTGGAGAATTGAAATTCGACATTCAAGCTTTCGCCCCTTTGAAATGGACAGATAAAAATGGTGTATTTCCTCTTCTTCTTTGACGGTCTTCCTACAATTTTCTTAGGTCGCTCGTACCGAAAGATGACATAGGCAGTGTGGATCTGTAACACATTATGAAGTTCATTAGGAAATACTTAATTGTAGTTTTGTAAACGTACAAAATTTTACTGCAGATGTATAAGCTGTTAAACTTTACCTGAAATATGGTACTTATCATTCCATTTGTCCTGACATTACTGTCCCATAAACCATGTTTGCAGTAATTTGGTAAAGAATCCGCCTGTAACAAATGATCGCAGACATTTCTGTAAGTTTTATATAAAAGTAAAAATTTGTTTCAATAATTCGTCGAACATCATGTATACCTGCGAGGCCCGTGTGAATCAACCTGGCGCATTTGATCGAGCCCGATTCCGTCTGTCTGCTCCTGTGAACTAGAGCTGTTACTTTTTTACCCGTCGGGTACTCGGCTACCCGAAACAACTTCAAGGAATTGAATGCTTTATTGTCTATGGTATTGTTTGATATTAGGTAAAAATGATCGAACAATACCACATTCAATGGCTTGAACTTATTCCGGGTAGCCGGTTACCCGACGGGTCAAAAAGTAACAGCTCCGCTGTGAATTTAGAAATGTGTCTGAAAAAATTAAAGGGTGAATTAAATTTATTATTTTCTTCTTCACTTCTTCGGGGAAGTGACGGCGGCGTCGATCGACTCGCGTGATCATATGATCCGCGAGTAAAAGTGCCATCGCTGGCACTTGTCACCACTGACGATAGTCAGCGGTGCGACGCCGGATCGATCATATTTATTATTTTCTTCGTCACTTCTTTGGGGAAGTGACGGCGGCGTCGATCGACTCGCGTGATCATATGATCCGCGAGTAAAAGTGCCATCGCTGGCACTTGTCACCACTGACGATAGTCAGCGGTGCGACGCCGGATCGATCATATTTATTATTTTCTTCGTCACTTCTTTGGGGAAGTGACGGCGGCGTCGATCGACTCGCGTGATCATATGATCCGCGAGTAAAAGTGCCATCGCTGGCACTTGTCACCACTGACGATAGTCAGCGGTGCGACGCCGGATCGATCATATTTATTATTTTCTTCGTCACTTCTTTGGGGAAGTGACGGCGGCGTCGATCGACTCGCGTGATCATATGATCCGCGAGTAAAAGTGCCATCGCTGGCACTTGTCACCACTGACGATAGTCAGCGGTGCGACGCCGGATCGATCATATTTATTATTTTCTTCGTCACTTCTTTGGGGAAGTGACGGCGGCGTCGATCGACTCGCGTGATCATATGATCCGCGAGTAAAAGTGCCATCGCTGGCACTTGTCACCACTGACGATAGTCAGCGGTGCGACGCCGGATCGATCATATTTATTATTTTCTTCGTCACTTCTTTGGGGAAGTGACGGCGGCGTCGATCGACTCGCGTGATCATATGATCCGCGAGTAAAAGTGCCATCGCTGGCACTTGTCACCACTGACGGGGTCAGTGGTGCCGCGCTTTACAACGCGGTGCGACGCCGGGCCGTTATAATAGTTTAATTATTTCTGGAGAGAGACCTTTTTCGCTTTTTCAAGCTTTTCGGTTTTTCTTTCGCTCTCTCTGCTAGAATAAATTGTGGCTCCCGAATAGTCATGCACCTATTGTGCCGACTATCTATTAATTCGGGTAGCATGCATTCTAAATAAAATTGAACAAGTTTTGGCTCCATTTCTCTTTTCCAAAACGCATCATCTCTCTCTACTTTTATAGATTTCAACCCTTTCGGGGTCCAAAGGCAAAATATACAGTACTTTCTGTCAGTAATGTGTAACTGGCCTTGTATTTGATAAAAATAGTGATGCGTTTTACTTATTGAAATACCTGCGTTACGCGTGAACATGCGCCGGACAGCGGGAACTTGTTCAATAGCTTCTTCAGGCGTAAAGTTCTCCGCTGATTTGGGGCATTTGATTTCCAAAATACCCTCTTGACCGATGATTCCATCCGGTGAAGCTCCTAAGAAGGCGATGCAGCTGTCGATGAAAAATCCACATTCCGCAATATCTGTATATTGCTTCTTCAATTCTTCGCGAGCAATATTCTCGCATTCTTTCCCGTATTCCACCGCGGGTGCACTAATTATCTTCGGATAAAGAATTGATTTTACTGTATTTGCGCAAAGCGTGTCAGGTCGGCGACGGCACACTTGTCCAAAATTGGATGCTGTCAACAATTTGGACCTGTACTGCAACCATTTGCGGTTCTTTGCTTGTCCGATTGTTTCATCTTCAATGGCATGTCTTTTCTCTTGCCAGTCACTGAGCATTTGCATATGCTTTTCCCGCTCCAGTTCGTACATTTCGGATGGCATGTCTGGCTTCTGTGCATTTTGTCCATAATCACAATCTTTCTGCGAGGGCAAATGCTTGCGTACATATCGCGCAGCCTTCGTTTCCTTCTGTTTTGCAGCTTTCTTTTCCTTTTCTTTCTTTTTCTTTTCTTCCATTTGGTGCACAACCTCGGGCGTTTTCTTCTTCATAACCGCATCCAATCGCGAGTGCACTTGGTTACTGTTGTACTCCACGACAGCAGCAGCACATCTCCCTGTATAAGATCCTCTTTCGGCGAAATTTAATCTTTTTCCGCCAGTGTACTTGGCAATTAGTCCGTTCAAACTTTCCACAGCGTTATTAGTAGTATTATAGAGTAAGCTCTCCGCATGAGCTAATAGTGGACGAAGTATTTCTTTCACGTCCTGGTACACTCCAATTTTCATCAAGTCTGAAACGATGTTTTTCTCATTCTCTTTATTCTTTCCATCGCAGAAATATTCTAGTCTTGCACACTCTGCGTGTTCACCAAACACGTGGCTTGGAACATTCTGTATGTCGCCATACAAATTCTTCGTTCTCTCGTCGATTGATACATTCTGATTGTATCTAAACTTTGCGGCTTTCACGATGTCCGTGCGCATCCGGCGAATGCTACTTTCCACAGTTTGTCTCAATGGTCCAGATGTGGTCTTTTTTACAATCGCTTTCATTTTTGTGCAAAAGTTTCGCAACAAATGATTCGTGCATTCAATCTTTTTTACACGAATCTGTCTCTTATATGGGTCCGCATCAATAATCTTCTTATACACGCTACTGTCCCCATCAGCAATCAGTGTAGAATAAACGAGCCCACGTTTTTCTACGCTAGTGTTGAATCCTTCTACTATAGCATCGCTTTCCATAGCAGTCGATGCTCGAGATGTTTTCCAGTTTTTGAAACATGTGTGCTTTCGGGGTTCTTTCTCGTTTTTCGCAGCAATCCGACAAATTCTGCAAACTTTGTTCCGAACGCCGTAAAATAATACTTTTTTCGTGTGATAGCCAACTATCACGCCGACTCCAGACGCAGAATCGTAACATCCACTGCGGTAGGATCTCTTCATCCAGCTTCCGTCGGCCACAACGGGGATGTGAGGGGTCCCTGACCCGGGAAGAACGTCGCCTCTCTCAATCGCCAAACGTTTTTCTTCTTCAGCCGCTGCTAACATCTCTTCTTCTGCAGCGGCAATTGCGGACTTGACGAATTCATCTTGATTCTTCACGAATTCTTTCTTCGACATGCAACGTATGTTCACTCCTGCAAAAGTGTGTTCCAACTGAGCATAACTGCCTCCACATAAAATTGTTGCATTAACGGCGCCCTGATTGCTATCCATTTCTTCGGCTTCGTTCGATTGATTGTGGATTTCAGCTTTGTAATGGCATAAAGTGCACATTACGCTGAAGATGCTCTTGAAGCCACACCGTTTCACACCAGTTATTCGTAGGTGTTCAATGCCGCAGTCTTCTCTATGTTTTGCATGTTTACCTATTTTCTGCAATTGAGCAAGCACATTTTGAAAATTCATTACATCGTTTCTATTTAGGAGACGCGATTGCTCTTGCGACTCGTTCTTCGCAACTTTTTCTATAACGAAGTTTTCTTCTTCGTTACTTTCAACATCAAATTCTTGAAGCGCCTCTTCAGTTTCTCCCAAACTGGCCGTATCAGTGTCTTCGTCGGATGGCGAGTGCATTATCTCTTGGTACGTATGATTTTGTCCATCGGATGTTGATGGTTCCTCTACCATACGTTCCTCGGCCACTTCTTCTGAATGTCCTACGGCAGTGTCGTCTGCCGTTTTTTCGTTTTCTTGTTTCTTCTGAAGGGCTGAAGATCTTCTCTTTTGGCGATGTACTTTCCGTTTCGAAAATCTCCTTGCGGACGGACGTAATTTTCGTGGACGAAACGGAGAATTATTGTCCATATCTTCTTCCACATCCTGCATATTCGCATTTAGAGTGTCACTCATTCCACACTAAACCAACAAACACAACACAAACACAAACACAACGCAACACAACTCAAAATCCTACTGCCCGTTACAAAAAACGTAAACGCGAACCGTGAACGTGAAACGTGAATCCGAAGGAGTTGGTTACGTGCGCGTGACTGATGCATGCGCAGTTTACGCAACACAACCACCGTTCCTGTAGATGTTCCCCTCCATCAGTGGTACCTCGAGCCCCGCCGATCCCTGGTTATTGAGGAGCCCGGCGACTATCTCCACAATTTCTTAGAATTCTTTGTTCGAAAGTGAGAGATAAAACTTTCGAATAAAACTTTCGAATAAAAAAAAAGGTAATTATGCAGAACTGGTGTTTCCTCATCGATTTCAATTATTTTTGGATATGTTGCCGGGGACATGATTCTGAACAACTTTTTCCTATACATGTTACCACCGCTCGACCTTCGTTGCCGAGATATTTGCCAGAAACTATCGGTATTATTATTATATTATTTTATTATCCGGGACAGAAAATCCCATAGTTACAGAAGAACTATATGAACAAAGGGCTTACAGTTACTAGCGCTTACTAAACTAAGTTAACACTAAGGTTTTCAACAGACTATATAACAATGGTCGGATTATACCGATAGTTTCTGGCAAATATCTCGGCAACGAAGGTCGAGCGGCGGTAACATGTATAGGAAAAAGTTGTTCAGAATCATATCCCCGGCAACATATCCAAAAATAATTGAAATCGATGAGGAAACACCAGTTCTGCATAATTACCTTTTTTTTTTAATTCGAAAGTTTTATTCGAATAAATGCAACGAATAAAGGATATACTTCCGAATGGCACCAGTGGCCGATCGAGATGAGGTTTGGGTGTGGGGTGGGGAGGAGGTGTGAACCCTAAATCTAAAATTGTAGCTTCGGGTATTCTTTAATATTTCGTTTCCGAAATATTAATAAAAAATTGTTAATTTATTTTGGAAATTTATTTACGTTGGTGGAGGCCTCCCTACCCGTGAGCCCTTCTGCCCCTCCCCCGCCATTTTCCACTTTTGAAATTTTGTAATACCCCTCGTAATACTCGGCAAGTTTCGTCTCGATCGGCCACCGGTTGGAGCTAGACCAGTGCGTGGGGCGCGGAAAGCACGACAGCGAACCGATGTGACTTTGGAAATACTCTGGTATTACTGTACTGTATTGGGAATAAAAATTGATGCAGTTACAAGCATCGCGCGATGAGGTCAATATCGTACATTGTATCGTCGACTGTGAAACGAAGAAGATGGTTGTGTTAGTAACGTCTGTGTACATAGGTAGATTTCAATGTATTATGCCGAAATTTTTTTATTAATATCTCAGAAACTAAGAAATATCCGCAGCTGAAATTTTATATTAGAGGGTCTCTCCACCTCCCGCCCAACCCCTCAAAATTTCAGTTCATTCCGTTGGTTGGGTCATACCGTAGTATATCCGCGGATTCTCTCACTCTGGAATAAAGAATTCTAAGAAATTGTGAAGATAGTCGCCGGGCTGCTAAATAACCAGGGATCGGGTGGTCGAGGTGCCACTGATGGAGGGGAACACCTACAGGAGCGGTGGTTGTGTTGCGTAAACTGCGCACGCATCAGTCACGCACACGTAACCAAGGCTCCTGTAGGTGTTTCCTCCTCCACAAATAAGTCTGCCCAAGGACTTGTTGCGTGGCAAGCTACAGTTGGCTCACGAACTCTAGAGCGGTACAAGCTATGGAGGATTCACAAAATGTAAGTATTATATTGTATACTATTATACAGAGTGACTCTCTGGCTAGAGTATTCAAACGCGATGCCGCCAATAAGCCGCGCCTCGCTGAGTTTCGTGGACGTCGAAGCTCGCGACGAGATTCATTACGGTGTATTAAAAAATTCTTTATTCTTCATTGCATCGATATTGCAGTGATACCAATGCATTCCTGGCATTCTCCCGATTAAAATCATGTCGTGTAATTCGGACTATTTTTAACGAAGTTAGCGTGGTACCATTTTCATCGGCACGACATCGATTGACGCCATTTTCGCAAAGATCTGTTGAGAAATGCAGAACGTGGAATTCGTCACTTCCACGTAACTCAGCGAGGCACGGTTTATTGGTGGCATTGTAGATCGAGAGCTGGCTATATAGGGGTCAACGTGACTCGATGCAGTCACAGTTCTTATTGTTGGATTAGTGTTGCCGAATGCGAAATCCCCATCTGCCGAGTCAGTCCGGAGAACTAACGCGGGGGTGGGCGGTCAAACAGGTAAAATTTTGCAGCATAATAACGTGATTCTTGCTGTTCTGAAATTTCATATACTTATTGTTTACGCATTTAATGAACGATATGCAAAATGGCAGACCACCAAGTGGGGGATAAGACGTTGGCAGATGTAAGAAGATCCTAAAGTTGAGGGTATTAACTCGCTTTCTAAATTATTCGTTATAGTTTTATTTATTTCGTTGTTAAAAGTCGGTAGAGTCGAGAAGGTTTTTCTCGAGTCCCGGTCTGTAATCGACTGACTTTCGGTCCCGTGGAAAGTCCCCTCTTGTCCTTTTGGGAAAACTCCTAAGGACCCCGATGCCAATTTATGATGTTTATGGCGTCGCACTGGTCGGGCCCATCGTCGCTGTAGGCGTCACGCTGGCCGCATCTGCGTAAGCTCAACCTTGCAGCCCCTTTTACAAGGTGGTGCTTCAATATTGCTAATACAGGCGTCGATGAAAAGCGCGATACGTGGCTTGCGCGCTAGTGCAAGGGAGAAATATACATTTGTTTCTCCTTTGCCCTAGTGGGACCGCCGTCGGCCGCATATTGGAACGGCAACCGCCTTTAGGGCGCACTTGGTGGTCTGCCATTTTGCATATCGTTCATTAAATGCGTAAACAATAAGTATATGAAATTTCAGAACAGCAAGAATGACGTTATTATGCTGCAAATTTTACCTGTTTGACCGCCCACCCCCGCGTTAGTTCTCCAGACTGACTCGGCAGATGGGGATTTCGCATTCGGCAACACTAATCCAACAATAAGAACTGTGACTGCATCGAGTCACGTTGACCCCTATATAGCCAGCTCTTAGACTATTGTCTTTGAGGACTCTAGCGAGAGAATCACGCTGTACCATCTTACTATTTGCCAAAAATAATACATTCAACGTTTCATTTCCAGATGAAAGATACGGTCCCGACCCCGTCGGGGGGAAGTGGAGGGGGGGAGGAGGAGAATCGCGGACGGGAAAGAGAGAAGGAGGAGAAGAAGGAGGAGAAGAATAACAATAGGGAGGACAAATTGGAGAAAGCTCTAGCAAAAGTAAGTTATGTTGAAATTATGTGTGTGTACAGTATTATCTTCGTAAGTGTTCGCTGGTCGGGCCGGCGTTGAGCTCCTGTCGTGAACAGATCTCTAATTCCGAGTGTTCGTTTCTCGCTTCTTCCTGGCCGAAGGGGGGAGCGAGATGGAACGCTTTGCCTGCGCGACGGCCGCGAACGCAAAAGACGGAGTGTCAGGCGTCCGAAAGACGGAGCGAGATAAAACATCATCCCGTCGTCTCGCTCGCTTTCAGTGGCTCTCGCTCGCTCTCGTTCCATCTCGCTCTCGCCTTCGCCGGGCAAGAGTGACACAGAAGTGGTGGAGATACATAGCAACAAACCCGTATCGTGTGCACAAAACCGAACACATACGGAGACAATACTGTATTATTATTGAAAGTGGTATAAGTCGATCTGTAGCTAAAAAATCGTTTGTTTTCTTTAACATTTTTATTGATTATTATTCCATAATAAAATTACACAAGTTTATAGTTTTAAAAACATTACCCGATTTGATTTACGGATGCGAATATTTTGTTGATTCAAAAGCATACCCTTAAATATCCCAATGTATGAATAAATGGACTTATACTAGTTTAAGAAATAACGGCTCATATGTAGGCGTAGAACTAGAAGATGTAATTTTTATGGTACTGTTTCAGTTGAAGAAGGAGCTGAAAAAGTTAAAGTACGGCCGTGGAGGCCGCCGTGGGGGCCGCCGTGGGGGCGGCGGCGGCAACCCTATTATTATTAATAATTTTTAAATTTTTATTCATTATTAAATATTTAAATATATATTATTTCTGATTGATCAATGATTGTTCATTTTCTTTGTTTCAATGGAATGTAAAATTTTCTCATTTTCTATTGTATCGACATGAACGTTTCAGTAACATACTGCTGAGATTTTCCAGATGAAAATGAATTTAAACACGGTATAAATCGGATTATTTTTAGCATTATTAGATTAGAAATGTTTCGCATTTATATTTAATTATCTAGTACAGTTCTAGAAATAATCCGATTTATACCGCATTTGAATTCATTTTAATGTGGAAAATCTCAGCAGTATGTTACTGAATATTGAAAACGTGACATTTTACATTTTATCAACATTGTACGCCTCTCCAACCGAGATTACAAGTTGCCGCAGAGTGGGGCATTTCGGGTCGAAACACAGCACAAAACATTTTCTCACCCAAATCATATATTTATCGTTAATTTTTCCATTTCATTCAGTTAGGACGTATGCTTGTGATCCTATTGGTACAGAAAAATTAATGAAATTTGTTTATTTAATGGGTCATAGTACTTTTTTACAAATTGCCGACAATATCGTGCACACTGTACATAGGAAAAAGTTCCGCATCTTTCACATGTAAAAAGACTTCAGTTACTTTGAATTTCAATGGCAGGAAAGGCATTTTTGTAACAAAAAAGCGTCATAGACCCCTTCTCGTCCCTCTAACTACCTCGTTTGAACTCCCGTTAAAAATAAACAATGAAAATTGGGACATTCAGTAAGATATAATTCCAAAAATATCAGGGATATCAAAATCAAATTTGGTACACTTCAAATACATACCTCAACACTTAATTCCACCAAAAATTAGTTGAATTAAGCAAACAATAATACTATAAACAACAATACAAATTCTGAAGAGTTTCGTGGTTCTCTTCTTCGAAACCGTGTAGTCGCGTTAAAAATTAATGAATATGAAAAACAATCATAATACCTGCAATCAACTACCTGTAAAAGAAAATTTGCAGTTTAGCGATATTTTTGTAAAAGGACTTAGTGCCGTGTATCGACCCCAAATGCCCCACTGTGCGCCGCCGAACAGCCCAAATCCTCGCTGGTCGGGACCGGCGCGGCGTTGAGCTCGTATCGCGAGCAGAGCCCTAATTCTCAGTGTTCGTTTCTCGCTTCTTTTTAGCTGATAGGGGGAGCGAGATGGAACGAGTGTCAGGCGTCCGAAAGACGGAGCGAGACAAACAACATCTCGTCGTCTATCTCGCACCACCCTCGCTCGCTTTCAGTGCCTCTTGCTCGCTCTCGTTCCATGAGACAATACTGTAGTATCTTTTATTTGACTTTATCCAGATATTATCTTTGCCCATCTCTGTTCTCCAACTGCTTCGCCGTGATTCATTCAAGCCTCCTCGATGGAAAAATATTGATAGGGGAAATGCGGCAACAGCGCGATTCGACTCTCGATACGTCTCGGCAACTATGTCTTTCCTACATTTATCGGCTAGATTGGACTTCCACCGGTTTTGATGGTACAAGGCACGAATATACCATCAACGCCGGTGACGGAGAAACCTTGAAGCTTCATTCTGTCATTTTTCGGGCTGTCCTGAGTACACGATTCGTAAATTCATTATTATTTCAACGTACGGTGCTTATTAGCGTTCAAACGGACCAGACCACCCTGCACGAAAGTCTACTGAAGGCAACTAAACCCGCAAAAACGTCCACCGTGCCGATTCCAGGACGAAAGTTGTAATTTACGGTTTGCTTACTACATCGCGTATACGCAGGCCCGGCGGAACCATGCGCCGCACAAGGGCGCCAGCCGAATGGGACGCTAAAAAAACTAGATCGTACGCTTAATAATAAAGGAATCTAACACCTCACATAAACTAAATATAAATGTAATTCTTTTAAACATATTAAATAGAAAACAAGTGCAAAAAATTGGGGACAACAAAAATTTTTTTGCACAAGGGCGCCAGCTAACCTCGCGTCGGCCCTGCCTACACGTCACGCTGGTGCTACATGGCTGCAGTGCACCATTAGCGCCACCAACGGAGAAGCCTTGAAGCTTCATTCGGACAGTTTTCGAGTCATAAATTCATTATTATTTCAAAATGGGGTGCTTATTAGCATTCAAACGCACCAGACCACCCTGCACAGATGTCTACTGAAGGCAACTGTACCCGCAAAAACTTCCTTCGGGCCGATTCCAGGACGAAAGTTGTAATTTACGATTTGCTTACTACACGCGTATACGTGCACGCTTTTCCTAGCTTGTGTGAGCGTACTCACACATTCAAAGGCCCGCGGAGACGGCCCCCTTAACGACGATTTATTTCTTTTCTCCTTTATACAAGAAACTCTTTATAGTGCATGTTCTTACACCCTGTATCTCTACGAGTATCTTTTCCTGAGCTAGACACACGTGACATTTTCTGTTTAAATCTAGAGATGCGAAATCCTTGACGCACGCCATATCGCTGGTCGCACCCGAGTACCATTTTTTACTCTTCTATTCGCTTCTTGCAACGGCACAAACATCTTTAATGGTCCGCGACAGCCCATGTGTGCGTACCATAAAACACTGGTCGTCTGTAACTGTACAGACCTTTGTTTTTACTTGTTTCTCTTTCCACTCGTGGTACTTTGTGCAGTCCCCTTTGACATGGCCTACCTTTTTGCTGAAGAAAGAATTCATGTTGTCTTTACTTTTACCCTTTTTAGGCTGTATCTTCATTACATTATATTTCGCCCTGATGACTCCGTTGCTTTTTCGTCTCTTGTATTCATCGGTTACCTTACTTTTTCCAAGATCCAACTTACGATCCTCCTGTGACCTACTCTCTAAGGTAGTGGTCAATGCCCCACAAGAATTAGGTAAACTACTCAAAAGTATCGCTGCTATTAAGTTGTCCTTGCGTGTCTCCCCCAGTCTTCTTAATTTGTTCACTAGATCCAGCATTTCTGTCAGGTGTTTTTCTACGTGACCACCTTTTGCCAAAGTCAGTCTACAAATCCGTTTGAATAGAAAGATCTTACTGGATAGCGTCGCCTTCTGATGACAGCTCTTGTGAGTCACAGTGGGTCACAGTGAGTGGTATTGAGTTACAAGGTTCCTGCGCTTGAACAGCATTCTGAATGTCCAGCAACTGGTTGTCATTGACTAGAAGTCAAATTGTTGCCCGAGCTTGATCGTCGCTTCTCTTACACGTCTCATCTGGAGCCTCTAGTTTGGGACCTCTTATAATGTTCTACACTCCACCTTCAATTAACAGTAACTCTATACAATATTTCCATATTTCGTAATTTTCACCATTTAATCTGTTCACTGGAAACCGCATACACGCACTGTCCAACATTTTCACTATTCCTTTTAGTCCTTAGTTTTTCACTGTAACACTTAACACTCGCGAAACTTTATACTCTCATTACTGGATTCTCTGGGAACCTGGGCCCATAACCTGTTGGGAAACTTGGTACAGAGAATAGCAACCCGAATAAACCTGAATATAAGAGTATCACTTTAATGTTACAGTAGAGTCAACAGATATAATATTAAACATAAGGAATAATAAAGAACTGTTCGTCTTAGGATCGTGTGTTAAAGTTACTGCGTCCGGAAAGATACAGACTGGTATAGCCACGGTCCGCGGTGCTGACAAGCCCCGAAAAGGCCGAGCGGCAAATATGCTCATAATAGTGATACCGAGACTATCCAGACCCAGGTACCTCTGCTTACACCTCGTATCGTTCTTCCTCCGTATATGTACACCAACACCCGCTCTCAACGATATGACATAGAAACCTCAATCCATTAGTCGTACAGGTCATTTACCTCAGAGAAGCTGCCACGAAATTTACGACAATCGGCATAGCTACAAGATTCTGAGACACTTAATTCAAACTTAAACTTTACCTACTCGATAAAATCCATTGTTTACATTCTACCCACTATAGTTCATTGTATTATAGAGGCACACACGTGTCGAAATCACAAAAAACAAAAGAATCACACTAGCCAATATAAAAATTGTCAGATCAAAAAATTAAACAAGATCAAAAATATATCTGCACTGAACACGCAAAAAAATATCAGATTTATATGTGTTGCCGCGGCGTAAGTGAGAACTGAATTTTAAAAAACTCTTATTTGAGTGTCCCTTGTCCCTTCCCCTTTGAGGGTCGTAACCCCCAGGGAGTGATAGCTTGTCGAGGTCTGGAAGCTTGACTAAAGCGCTTTAGTTGCTAACATCACTACAGGTAATTCTATGACTTACCCGGTTTCTACCTTACCGACTGCCTATTTACGACCCACGGGAGTTCAGATTCAGATTTTCTCTTCTCGCACTGTGCTATCGTAGTGCTGGTCCTTCGAGTCGGATCTCCAAGTGGGGGGTCCACTCCTATTTATAGCGATGCCGCGACGCCGTGGGCGTGGTCGCCGTCGAGAAATGCTGCCTCGTACGTGCGCATTTGACTTCAATCTGACCATTCAAGCTTAATATCAGACGGTCAAGTGTAAACAGATTGGTTTATTACTAAACCGTGCTATGCGTCCTGTCGTACGCACATTTTCGACCGCAATTATTGGTCACAAGCAGTGTCCGATTCAGTGCTGCTTGTATGGGCCGTCTGATCAAGATAACATCAACTTATCCGCCCCGTTCGTCGTTGGTTCTACATCAAGGAAGGTGAGTGTGCGTGTTCCACGCATGACTGACTACGGCGACTATGAGGAGGCTAATAATATCCTACAGTTCCTCCTGCCCAGTTACGCGGATGGAACGCCGCCGGCACACTCGTCATGCAATTTGCTCCACATAAGGTGATGACAACGGTTAAGTTGGAGCGATTGGTGAAGAGACTTTCCCCCCAAGCGGCTAACACTACACTACTCCACGTCCCTCCTGGCACCCATGACCAGGACAGTTTGATAAGCAACGGTGAGAGCCTGCCCTCGTGCAGTTGGATCCTCGACGCTGAAGAGGATGGTTGCCTGCTGACTGGGAGCGCAGCCTCACAACCTGCCACCATGGAGTAATAGTTTTTCAAGGAGGCAGGATGTTGCCGCCGCGCAAATGAGAACTGAATTTTGAAAAACTCTTAGTTGAGCGTTCCTTGTCCCTTCCCCTTCGGGGGTTACGAATGGTTACTACCCCCGGGGGTCGGACAAGGGACGTTCAACTAAGAGTTTTTCAAAATTCAGTATTCTTACTTACGCGACGGCAACAATATGCATTCAGACAATTGAAACTGCCAACTCTTAATGATTGTCTATTTCGCGATGTGTCAATGTTCGTTGAAATAAATTAATATCAGCCGAGCTAGGTTGTATATGAGGGTGACCAAAACGAAAACAATTAAATGAGTTTATTTGTATGCTTGCTTGGTTGATGTACTGCGTTCAAAGAAGCTGGTGAGACTGATGTCTTCCTCGGCCAACCCAAGAAAGTTACCCTAAATTGATGCAGAGGAAGGTCAAGTATTTTCAGACTGCAATAAAAGGGAAAGGAAGTAACTCCAAATCCACTGCCACATCTGGGGTTATAAAGTATTCAGGTTAGCTTCATAAACGCGCATTTCGTTTTAGTGCGTCTAATAGTCTTAACACAGCTCCGCCGATGTTAAGTTATCTGAACGAACATCGACACATCTCAAAGTAGACAAACATCTGTCGACCCGCGAATTTACGTCTAAAAACTGACTCTATCTGTAAGTTTATTTATTAAAAGTAATTGTCTGAATATGTTTGAAGATACTTTTTCTTGACGAACTTTAATGCGGCTAAATTTGGTGTATTTTTTTGTTTAATTTATTCTGATATTTGGGGGGGGGGGTATGAATCCGTTTTTCGTGTGCTTTCTGAGCGTTGTGTATCGACAGTACCATGGACTACAGTGAATATAATGGAAAATGAATTTCAGCGAGGTGGTAAGTGCCCTTTAATTTAGGATTAAGTGTCGCAGAATCGTGTGGTCATGCCGACTGTCGTAAATTTCGTTGCAACTTCTCTGGGGTATGTGACCCCGTGCGACAGTGGGTGTGGTCCTCACTGCTCGACCCCTCACCTGACCTACCCCACGTGCACCGCTGTACACAGATTACCTGCTTTTAGGCAATGGATAATTCGGAAGACAAAACTGTCGTTGGTTCGCTGTTAACTTTACCGCGAGATGCGGCGTGATTTATACAACACCTTGGAAAGTCATCGAATCCCTGGGAAAAGTCGCCGAAACCACGGGCGTCAATTAAATTTACGATACACCCGAGGGAAGGCAGCAGGCTGGTATTTAATTACGTCACCTATAAATTAATTCGCACCCGTAACTGTTCGGTCGTAACAGCTGAGTGAGAAGCGGAGAGAAAGGCGAGGCGAGATAAGCACGGTAAGACGCATTTATTGGATTTCGTTTCCCGCAACAAGCAACAAACACCCCAGATTCAGTGACATTTACATAAAGGAAAGTACTTCGGTGTCGACAAAACGAAGGGTCTTAAGAGCGAATCAAGAACGCAGCACCAGTCTCGGGCTACTTTTCTGGCTGCTGGTTAGTGACCGGGGCCCATCCCCGGGGGCACAAACATTTCAATTATCATCCGTGGACTTCTCGAGGACTTCAAGTTCTCCCCTCCCCCTTCCTCTTGCCTTCGTTATTTTTTATGTTCGTCTTAATCTGGTGTCTAGAATCTTTTAAAAGGCAATGGTAAGTCCCAGAGGGGATTACTGATCTACGAGCGTTCAGCGATTGCTATATACCATTGGAAAGATCTTGTCAAGACGAATCGATCGATACCATTTTTAAGTTCGAAATCAGATGGGATCACCTCGAAAAGTGGCCTCATAGTTCGAGATTTTGCGGTTTTGAACAAAAGGTTAGTTTACCGGTAGTAAAATCCCATCCGGCCCGAGGGACCTCGGGTAGGCATCTGAGGGAAAACCGATTACTAATCGGTTTCACGATTTTTAATCGGTAATACGTATGTACCACTAATTTATTGGCGATTTCGGATTGGGCATTAGGGGAGGGGTCCATAGGGCATACGCAGCCACAACACGGGCCTGAAGTGAAGGTCATGAGGCACATTTGCTGCCCCAGCCTGCCAGAGCAGGCTTGGGAATTTAGTGAACGCGGTGGCCGATTTTTAAAGGCAACCCCTCCCTTCTCCCGCCGCTCGTCTTGGCCCCCGTGGCGGCTTAGGTGCTTCGAGCGCCTCACGCCCGTACCATATGAACCGCGCGTGGCGCATTGGGGCGACATAGTATCAATAGGTTTCCACATCGTCCCAGACAGCACGATTTTCGATGCGTTTTTGTTTGTCAACGCGTCACGCGCGGTTCACGTGGAACGGGCCTGAGGCGCCTCAAGCACCTAGGCCGCCACGAGGGTCAAGACACGCGGCGGGAGAAAGAAGGCGTTGCCTCTGAAAATCGGCTGCCGCATTCACTTAATTCCCAAACCTGTGCTAGAGTATCACTTACATCCCTCGGCTCTTCCTCAGGTGCCTACCCGTGGTCTTTTGGGTCAGCTGGGATTTTACTACCACTTTCTTTTGTTCAAACCCGCAAAATCTCAAATTTTGAGGGCATTTTTCGAGGTGATCCCATCTGATTTCGAAGTTAAAAATGGTATCAATCGATTCGTTTTGGCGAGATCTTTTCAATGGTGTATAGCTACTCCCGGTTCCATTCGCTGCACGCTCATAGGTCAGTAATCCCCTCTGGGACTTAACATTGTCCTTTATTCCCACGTGCAGCCGAACACCCTGTATATGTAAACCACAATAAAATATGTATTGGAAAAAAAACTTCGATCTCATACCCACCATAATTTTAAAAATACGCACAGCGTCAAAGTCAGAGGTACCGTACCGTCCGAATATTGCTGTTACTCACTGTACATTTAAATCAAATGTATACATTTTAAATTGTGAGATATTGAGGAAAGCACTGCATTTTGTGCTGTCGTTAATATTCTACAGTGTTGAATACGAATTATGTATTCTGTGTAGAAAAACGCGCGCGGATTTGTTTACAGTACATAAATAGAACTGGATTTATCAAAACAGTTAACAAAGGCATTAAATTCCAAGAACTTCCGTGTGCTTTTACTATTAGCCATTTCGCTGGTAACGGTGCTAAGGAACGTTTAGATCGATAATTAATTGGAATAGAACGAAAGTTGAATACTTCAAGGGAAGTCCCGCATACGTTCGTTATGCGTAACGATATTCAGACACAAGTTTGAGAGTCACACGAAGGTTGTATACAATAAAATGTAATATACAGTACCTGAAATCTATACAAAGAACTATCATCCTTTACGGTGAGCGTCTTGGAGTCATTCACTGGGAAGAAGTAGCCATACTGGCAGAGTTGATTCGCAATATGGACCGCCTCTACTGTCAACATAATTCATTTTCATATCTCAGAAAATTATTATGTTCCACAAACATCAAGAAATGATATATAATTAGACTAAAATCTATATACGCAAATAATATTCGAAACAAATAGATTATTGCACTTGCAAGAGTTTGCTCTGGCTACCGTGTTAAGAGCAAACAGATCGTTCATATTTTTTATTTACGTAGGGCAGAGATCCATCCCACCTGGACTGTGAACACCCGCTCGAAATGAGTCATGCACCACTGAAATTTCTATGTTTTCTATTTTTCATTCCATTTTCATCAAAGTGGCACCGACATTTAACATTTTCTCGAGGAAACTGGTTTAACCCACTATGTTATTCGGGCTGATTTAAAATTAAATTACAGAATATAAATATTAGTCGTCTCAATCCTTGTTAAAACTTGTCGGAATAAGGTCGTATTTGAGTCTCACTTTTATCGGTAGAACTTTAGCCACTCCAACCTGGCATTCTTATAAAAATATAATGACGAATACAGTGGCTTTATTTTTCATTAATCCACATATCATCTAGCAAGCAACACTTCGAAAGTGTGCGACTCAAAATCTGCAGCCGGTGAACTTCAATGGATTCAGCAAAATCTAGGCTCAAGAGTAGGAGCATCCAAGCATTTGCTTGCACAAGCAGCTGCGAGTTGCTCTTTGCTCTTTGGGGGGGGGGGGGGGCAGACAACTCCCCTCCCTAAGAACAAGAGAAGTATGGTGGGGCAATCTTGTGAATGTAGAAATCGACGATCCTTTCTATCCCTAAAGGTTCGTATAGACCGGACAAGAATCACTGGCAACTTTGTCGCTGGAATAGCTGGCGAGTCGGTGGGATAACCGACTTGGCTCCAGTGACTTGTTTCCGCCGACTTTTATCCGGCGACTTGTGTACGGCAACGGACGTGTCTGGCGACTCGTCCTTTAAAGGTTAAGGAGATACGAATAGACCGGGCTACAGTCGCCGGATACCAGCCGCTCGGTACAAGTTGCTCGTGAAAAGTCGCTGCATCCCAGGCGACTCGCCGGAGTCGCTGGCGACAAAGTTGCCAACAATTCTTGCCCCGTCTATACGAGCCTTAATCACTTAGACTATGCCCCCATCCCCACTCTTTATCAGCTGTTGCTCATGGCGTTCCTATCGCGGTTGCTCGCAAGAACTGAAGGTTCCTCTTACGTGGAAGAGTTTGTCTTGGGCCGCGTCCAGATCTGAACTGAACTCCGAACCGAACACCACATGAGACTCCCTAATACAACCCCTGGCAATAAGTTTGGAACCAAACGCAAAAATACGAAATTAACGAGAAACACCGATATTTTTTATGTATAATATGCAACGGTATATATATGAAACGCGTGGTAATGTTAAATTGGTCTATTTTAAAGTAAAAGCACCAAAAATAATTAAGAATTTTGTTTATTATACAGGGTGTCCCACTAAGGAGTGGACAGCGCGATATCTCCTAAAGTATTGTCGATAAAAATATAAAAAAAATAGGGAATTGCATGGTTCGAGGGGGCCCATTTATTAGCGCGAACGAATTTTGTTTCCGATTATTATTTTAAAAGATACGATGGTCAAGTTCGGTTTTTCAAATGGAACTATTTTTTTTGAAGACCTGAGTTGATAGTGCGTTCCAAGACAAATTCAATAGGCTTTAGTGTATACACTTTATTTCCACTGGTTTTTAAGATATTGCGCTTGCAAATTTACTGATTTTCACTGCAAGAAACCCCTCTGGAATGGGAAAAACCGAGGGCGGTCTTACTGACGCCACGGGTGGCACTGCCTGTTGAAATGGATACTTACCTGCCAAAGGTCTACGCCAGAAATGGCAGGCCCAAAGGCTGGACAATTCTTTTCCGTCAGAAATGCTACTTAGGTAGGTATATCTGCGGTATCGAGAAGCGCATCGTTACTTTTATTTCGCACTTGCTTCTACGCTCGGATGGCCGGTTCTTTTGGGAGGGATGCAAGTTGGATTGGTTCTGATACAATCTGCTCCCTATGGTTGAAATTTAGTCTAGCAACTTTCACTCCTCCTAACCTAACCAATCCAACTTGCATCCCCCCCAAAAGAACCGGCCATCCGAGCGTAGAAGCAAGTGCGAAATAAAAGTAACGATGCGCTTCTCGACACCGCAGATGTACCTACCTAAGTAGCATTTCTGACGGAAAAGAATTGTCCAGCCTTTGGGCCTGCCCTTTCTGGCGTAGACCTTTGGCAGGTAAGTATCCATTTCAACAGGCAGTGCCACCCGTGGCGTCAGTAAGACCGCCCTCGGTTTTTCCCATTCCAGAGGGGTTTCTTGCAGTGAAAATCAGTAAATTTGCAAGCGCAATATCTTAAAAACCAGTGGAAATAAAGTGTATACATTAAAGCTTATTGAATTTGTCTTGGAACGCACTATCAACTCAGGTCTTCAAAAAAAATAGTTCCATTTGAAAAACCGAACTTGACTATCGTATCTTTTAAAATAATTATCGGAAACAAATTTCGTTCGCGCTAATAAATGGGCCCCCTCGAACCATGCAATTCCCTATTTTTTTATATTTTTATCGACAATACTTTAGGAGATATCGCGCTGTCCACTCCTTAGTGGGACACCCTGTATAATACAAAATATGGAAAAAACAAAATGTGTCTGGGAAATAAGAATGGAACGGACCGATGTTCTGGAAAAAAGTATGTAACATTATGAATTTGCAAAGAACTTAACAATAATTGATTTAATATTTATATTACCTAGTATTTTGTGACGTTCCCACGTGCACGTATCACAGCTTGTATACGTTTTTGCATCGATGTAATCAAGTTTTCACACTGTGATGGCAAAATTTGTTTCCATGACAGCTTAATGGCTTCCAAAAGTTCATTTTTATTTTTTGTTTTTTTTTTGTCGCGTATAAATTGTTTCCGAAATGCCCACAAATTTTCGATTGGACTTAAATCTGGGCTATTTGCTGGCCATTTTATGGTTCGAAAGCCTTTTTGTTAAAGGTAGTTTTGATCTATCTTGCTTCGATGACAACTTGCATAGTCATGTTGAAAATAAAAATCATCCGAATCCTCGAACCACTGATCTAAACTCGGTATTAAAAAGTGTTCTAATATATGAATATATACTTCAGAGTTCACAATTTTTATACAAAATGCATATTTGTCCAACTCCTTGAGCTGTCATACAGCTCCGGACCATATACGACTTTGGATATTTTATTATAAAATCCAAACAATCTTCACTAAATTTTTGAATTGGTGTTCTCCACACGAAGTGTCCTGCATCCTCTCCTCCTCCGATGCATACACGCAACTCATCGCTGAAAACAACTTTACTCCAATCTTCTGTAGTCCAATGCGCATACTTCTTACACCATTCTAAACGTTTATTTTTGTGTTCCTTAGTGAGAAATGGCTTTGCCTTTGCTTTGCAGAAAGAATACCCCATTTTTTCATTAAATTCGTGAGATGTGGCTCTTCTCATTTTCTTTATGATCTGTCTTCATCGTCTGTCATCTTGAAGTTGAGCGCGGACGTCCGCCTCTTTTGGGATTCACCACACTGCCCGTCTTGTTAAATTTTCCTTTTATTTTACTTACTGCACTTCGGCTACAATTCAAAATTTCAGCTACTTTTTGCTGAGTATTACCATCTTTCAATAATGCAATTATGCGTAACTTTAAATCGTTAGATAAATGTTTGCGTGGCGGCATGTTTTATTCATTCGACTTGCTTGTTTCCTGTCTCAAAAGAGTATTGAAAAGAGAATAATGAAATGAAAACCATGAAGTAACTAACTAATATGCATGTACAAATGTCAGAAAATACTAGGTAATATAAATACTGAAAAAATTATTGTTAATGTCTGCAAATTTATATTGTTCCATATTTTTTTCCAGAACATCGGTCCGTTCCATACTTATTTCCCAGACACATTTTGTTTCTTCCATATTTTTTATTATATAATAAACAAAATTCTTAATTATTTTTGGTGCTTTTACTTTAAAATAGACCAATTTAACATTACCACGCGTTTCATATATATATATACCGTTGCATATTATACCTAAAAAATATTGGTGTTTCTCGTTAATTTCGTATTTTTGCGTTTGGTTCCAAACTTATTGCCAGGGGTTGTACCACGTTCCTACGTGTGGAATGTATACTTCTATCGATCTTCGCCAGTTTCGGCAGAGTCTCGTGGTTCGCGACAGCTAAAGATTGAAGAACAGAGAGTGTTTAGAGTACTGCAGACGAAGGTTTGCCTGCCATATGATATCGAGGAAGGGAACTCGGGACCCTCGACCAAAGGAAAGTCAGACTCGCCGCGATATTCGGGCTGTTCCCAGGTGATGTCGGTAATGTTCCGTCGCAGCAAAGAAATGGCTCACGAGCTACTGTCGTCCTTGCCATTGAAAGTGTTAAGTAGTTAGAAGGAGTAAGACAAGTAGATCATAAACGCTGGAAATTTATTGGATTTGTCGAATATCTCGAAAGCCTCCAAGAAATTGAACTTGATGGAACAAATGTAGAGCATTGAAATATTGCAACAACTAGAATCGGAATAATTACTTAAATGTTTCCACATTTAAGTATTTCATAATATTCAATTGTATGAAGCCCAATAATGGTTGCTCTTTACGTAGTACCTATATTGTAGAGTGTGTCCGTTTTAACTAAAAACGGTGGAATATTTCGTAAGGGACTGAAGGTATTGAAAAATTGTTCTTACAAACGTTGTTTGACATGGAGTGGGAGATTATATGGTGTAGATACTTCTTCTGCAGGTGGAGAAATGGGAGAGAATTAGGGTTAACTTAATTGTTTTAAATGAAACGCTATGTTTTCTCATTCATAACATGATAACGTGTGTTGCGGCATTTATTAGGAGAGTTGAAGTCAGCGTGCGTGTAAAGATGCGAAACAGACGGTTTATGGCCGTATTATCGTAATGGCCTACTAACTTTATACTTTCAATGGAAAGGACGACAGTAGCTCGTGAGCCATTTTTTTTTTTATGCGACGGGACTTTACCAACATCGGCTGGGAACAACCCGAACGTCGCCGCGAGCCTGACTTTCCTTTGGTCGAGGGTCCCGAAGTTCCTTCCTCGGTGTCATATGGCAGGCAAACCTTTCGTCTGCAGTACTCTAAACACTCTCTGTCCTTCAGTCTTTAGTTGTCGCGAGCCACGAGACTCTGTCTAAACTGGCGAAGATCGCTAGAAATATATGTTCCACACGTAGGAACGTGGCATTAGGGAGTCACAAGTGACGTTCAATTCGAGGTTTAGTTCAGATCTGGACGCGGCCTTGCACGTAGAGTTTGGACGTGCCTGCTCTAGAGAAAAGATATGCTCAACAGACACGCCGCACAGTGGTACGGATATCAGAAACGCCAAAAAATTCTACGTTACCAACATTCGTTGTAAAAACAGTTGATAGAGGGATTTTTTAAGCCGCAGAATTTGATTTTCTGGTTAAAATTTGTATTCGAGTAAAGTTAACCTTCATTTAGACGGGTTAGGTGTTACTATAATGCTTTAACTTTTAATTATGAATACTTTTCGGTTGATGTATGGCAGTGAAGATCCATTATAGTTAAAAGTATGAAAAACATAGTAGGGATAATAAGTATTTACAACCCTTAAACTATAGGCCAGTGGTGAGTAAGTTTTTGTCCGAAGTGGGCCAGAAGTGGAAACCTACTACTCTATGCGGGCCGCAATCTTAAATACATAAATATAACAAATCCAAGAATTTTAATTTATGGGCTGAATTTATTATTCCTGACATTGATTTACAATAAAACGTTTTTTTTTTTAAATTTGATGTACTATTAATAATATATACACAGTAATATATGTAGGGTTGGGATTGGCGGTGGTGGGCGGAATTGAGTAGTGACACTCTAGTAGATAATAAAAGTGTATATTTAATAAAAAGGAATACAAAGCTTCTTGCAACGTGGCTTGGCGAAGACTGCCTACCGACGCACGCCGCCGCTCTCGGGAAGGTTCTTCGAGACAAAACCCAATCGCACGCCAGGTACGTCACATGCGACTTCGGCGCCCTCTTATTCCGCGATCTTTTATATATACCTACATGTTATAATATAAACAGGTATATGTATGTATATTTTTCTAATTAAATGAACTTAAATAACCATTGAAATTTACTTAACGAGATACTTGATTCTGTTTCTCATTAACGAACTTCACAATATTGGGTGCGATATTCGAAACTGTTAAAATTTTCATTTTCGAGAATAGTTGCTCACACGCATACGTATTGCCAAATAAACTCATTATTTGTCTGGAGTGGGTAACTAGCATTGTAAAAAAAAAATTTAATATGTTTTCATCACCCTTTAATATAAATGCTAAAGCTAAAAGAATTCCCGAAGAATTTCAAATGGAAATAATCAATGTACAAAACGACACAGAATTAAGGAATAAATTTCAGAATGCTAGTCTTGTTGAGTTTTATAAGTACTACTTTCCGACTAATGAATTTCCATTGCTAGCTACCCACTCCAGGCAAATAATGAGCTTATTTGGCAGTACGTATGCGTGTGAGCAACTATTCTCGAGAATGAATATTGTAAAAAATGATCGTCATAATCGACTGGATGACGAACGATTAAATAATTGTATTAGAAACCACTTAAAAGGGCATTAAATAAAGTACCAAATAAACAGTTTTCAATTTTTTTATCATAATTATGTTAACAGAAATGGAAAAAAATTGAATAAACGTAGAAAATATATAATTATACATCATTATAAAGGGACAATTTTATCCTATTTTTTGGCGCAAAATTCATTCCGATATCTTTTACAGTTCAAAAGATATATTCAAATGTTCAGGCGGGCCGCAGGTCAGTGGCTGGCGGGCCAAATGCGGCCCGCGGGTTGCTCATCACTGCTATAGGCTATTAAATAATATAGGTATTTTGGATTTTCGTGGATTCGCAAAAATATATAAGGCGACCCATTTGGTCTGTTTCACAATTCTTCATATACCAGTTATTTAAAAAAGATTATGTGTATAAGATCCGGACCGAATAAATAAGGCTGAGAGCGTAACCAAAAGGCGAGGGTGAGGAAGAACTCTCCCGACGGCCGGCGGCGGGACGTGACCGGCGGCACATTTTCTTAGTACGAGGGTACCTTTCTGGCAGACGGGCACGTGGGCCTAGAAGGCTCGGCTCCATATCAAAACGACACAGTACAATATTACTCATGCCATTTAGCACACATCAGAATAGTGCACATACAATTTAGAACACATGCGATTTATAGTGCACATACAATTTAGGACACATACAATTTGCCATTTAGGGCACATGCAGTTTAACGCACATTTTTTTTAGTGCACATCAGGATAGCGCACAGCAAGGTTTCGCACACAAGATACTACACAGAAGATAGTGCGCATACAATTTAGAAC
Source organism: Andrena cerasifolii (assembly GCF_050908995.1). Taxonomy (NCBI): domain Eukaryota; kingdom Metazoa; phylum Arthropoda; class Insecta; order Hymenoptera; family Andrenidae; genus Andrena; species Andrena cerasifolii. The sequence goes on along the minus strand of NC_135125.1, from coordinate 1,095,618 downwards.
ACATGCAACTTAAAGCACATTTTTTTTAGTACACATCAGAATAGCGTACAGCATGCTTTCACACAGAAGATAATGCACATACAATTTAGAACACATGTAGTTTAACGTACATTTTTTTTAGTGCAAATCAGGATAGCGCACAGCAAGATTTCACGCAGAACCATCTTCTCGTCGCCTGTTTCACAGCCGAAGGTATTAGTATTGGTTGGGGCTAGATTAGGACGGGGCGCGTAAAGCATGGCAGCGAAACGATGTGATTTTGGGGCTGTTCAAAATGAGACTGCGGTTACAAATATCGCTATTGTTGTCAAGGTCATCATTCCGAACATTTCCGTTTAAACTTTTTGACTTAAAAAGGTCGGCTTTGGTTTGACGATATTCGCAAAATATTAATTAACTCTAGAATTACCGAGTGTTTAACACATGTACTCACATCGGTCCGACACCATGCTTTACGCGCCCGCGAGCGGGCGCGAGCCTCCCGCCCTGTTCTGACCCTAACCAATACTAATCCGGTCGGCGGGGAAAGGTGAAACAGATTTCAATACAATTATGCCGAAAGATTTTATTAATATCTCCGAAACTAAGGTCGATCGCCAAAAAGTTTGAACGGAAATGTTGTTCGGAAAGACAACCTTGACAACATACAGTGAGCCACGACAGTATTCGAACGCTCGTTAGTAAAACAGTAAACAACAAAAATGTACATGTTAGGCTTAAGTTCTAAAAGTAATGTTGTAACTACTATAAGACACAAGTACCGAGATTATATATATCAAATTTGAAATGAATCGGATAATATTTGTAGAAGTTATGAAACATTTATTGCAAAGATGTAATGAACCAGGGTCACAAAAGTATTCAAACAGCATTAATTATATGCGCCTTATTTTATATTATTACCTTATATTTATATTATTATGTTATATATTTCCTTTGGCTCCAATTACGCTTTTGAGACGTTGTCGCATGCTGTGCACTAGATTTTCAGATATTTCAGATTCGATTGAATTCCATATTTCTAAAATCTTTTGTTTCAGTACGTCTTTCAAAATTGTGTTTTAATTTTTTAATCTCCTGTCGATTTCCTCCTACAAATATTCGATGTGGTTAATATCCAGACTTTATGCGGCTGTATGTGACCAATGTGGTGTATTATGCATTATACAATAACCATTCTTGCTTAATTCCGGCCATATGCTTGCGACCATAGTCTTACTGGAAATAAAAATTGTCCAATAATCCCAAAATGATATCATTTTCTTCTAAATTGTTTTTGTTTAAATATATAAAAATGCATGTTCATCTATAGTGCCATCTATAAAAACAAGATTTCCAGTGCTGTTTGCAACCCCACAACATCATGGAACCACCGCATTATTTTACAGTAGGACGTACATTTTTAGTATTAATTTCTCAGTTGGGTTTTCTCCAGACATAACGATCTCCATCCGAACCAAATATACTTTTAATACATTTTTAATATATTTGGTTCGAATGGAGGTCGTTATGTCTGGAGAAAACCGAACTCAGAAATGAATACTAGAAATTTACGTCCTACTGTAAAGTATTATAGTGGTTCTGTGATATTGTGGGGTTGCAAACGGCACTTGAAATCTTGTTTTTATAGATGGCACTTTAGATAAACATGCATTTTTAAATATTTTAAAAAACAATTTAGAAGAAAGTGATATCAAATTGGGATTATTGGAAAATTTGTATTTCCAGCAAGACAATGACTGCAAGCATATAGCCGGAATTATGCAAGAATGGTTATTGTATAATGCATAATACACGACATAGGTTACATACACCCCTATAAAGTCCGGATATTAACCACATCGAATATTTGTAGGCGAAAATCGACAGGAGATTAAAAAATTACAACACAACTTTGAAAGACGTATTAAAACAAAAGATTTTAGAAATATGGAATTATATCGAATCTGAAATATCTGAAAAACTAGTGCACAACATACGACAACGTCTGAAAAGCGTAATTGGAGCCAAAGGTAATATATAAAATAATAATATAAATATAAGGTAATAATATAAAATAAGGTGCGTATAATTAATACCGTTCGAATACTTTTGTGACCCTGTTTCATTGCATCTTTGCAATAAATGTTTCATAACTTCTACAAATATTATCCGATTCATTTCAAATTTGATGTATATAATCTCGATACTTGTATCTTATAGTAGTTACAACATTACTGTTAGAACTTAAGTCTAACATGTATAGTTTTATTACTTACAGTTTTAATAGCGAGCGTTCGAATGCTTTCGTGGCTCACTGTATGTGAAGGTCATTGAAATCGGTGAGGAGGTAGCTTTTCGACAAATTTACCTATCCCACTCCTGACACCTAAAATGATGTCACATGCTACGGGCAGCAGGCAACCCTTGCAGAGAAACGGAAACAACGGTTCGCGCCCCCATCGGTTCGCAATGCGCGTTAAACTGCATGTGTTTTAAATTTTATGTGCACTATGTTCTGTGTCCTATTAGAATGTGTGCTAAATTGCATGCGTAATATCGTACTGTGTAGTATTGATATGGAACAGGCCTAGGATCGCGCGAAACATGAGACAAGGGACATGCATTTTACGGCGCGGTCCGAAGATATCTGAATAAAGTACCATAATACAAGTAACTGAACATTCTAAAACCGCGAGTTTTATAGTCCACTGTGCGATTCCGTTCTTCCTTGTTTCTTACATAGGTTTCAATAGCAGCAAACATGGCTTGAAAACTGTTAAAATATCGATTTCGGTTCTCCAAACGGTTATAGAGAAACTTTATTCTGTATAACTGTTATGAAGAATCGAAATTTCCAACTATTATCTGTTTTGATTACAGTTTCTATTTTCCTCCTCATAACCGTTATTTTTTCGATTCTATATCGGTTCCAAAACGGTTCTAGAATCAATTCTTATATCCACTTTTCCCTAATTGATATTATTAATTATTGTAGCTGCAGATTTCTGTATATGAACATATTTTTTACAAAATCCTTATAGGAAAAGGGGAACATTTATACATGTCACGTCCCGCGATGTAAAGTCTAATATTAATTAACCTTTCAAATCATTTATATTTACTATTCCGTACTCTAGAGGTATTATAACTACCTCTTATGAAAACATTGTACACCGCATCGCCGATAAGGCATTATCACCGAAAATTACGATAAGAAGAGATTGAATCAAGATTACACGTACGGCAACAGCGAGCAGGAGAGCCAGCACGAACGAGGTAGCAGCTAGCCAACCGCATACCAGCTAGCCAACCGCACGTACACCAAAGAGACCAGTGGACACCAGCTGATGGGTCAGAGGCCCCATCCGCCAGCTGAGTCGACACCTTCACAGAGCTGTGCCCCTGATCCTCGCCAGAAGATTGCCCTCCCGTTATTTCCCGTAAATCGAGCTCCAATGCGAGATCAACATATTGTTGCGCCGGGGCGTTTCCATCGCAGGCCACCCCGACGCAAAGGATAGAATAATTAGACGGGCGCACACACGACACAACTATATTTCCATATACAGAGCTATATCGGAATACAGGAGTATAACCCGCACGTCCGATCGCAATGGCGTTCGGTACAAGACAGTCTTCTTCTCCTATGCTAATCGTCCTCTTCGAGAGGGCTGACCTTCTTCTGTCTTCAGCTCCGAGCACCAGCAGGCAATGCACTGGCCTATACCCGGTGCTCGCAACAATATTTAACTTCGACCCCTAGTACATAAGCTGTACGGAACCAATCGTATAGAGAATGTTGTAAACGAGTAGCGTAGAAATCTGAATATGAATTAATGTAAAAGTCTAGCTATCAATGCTGCTGGGAGTCAAGCAACACAATGCGCATTGGTCACAAAGAAAGACACCCATAGGGTGTGCAACAGAGAAACATCTAGGCTAGTAAACAAAACTCGCAGATAGCGCGATGGGAAGATTCTTCATGAAAGATCACAGGCAGATGCTGTGGGATAGGGTCTCCCACCGTTGATTTGTCATGTGACAAATCCTAGAGAAGGAGTAACCGGCTGCCCTATACAAAGAGACCGACCACTCGCGGAGCGCATTAACTATTGTGCTTCTACCTGAATTAATTAATCATCTTCCAATACCGAACTTTCAAACATTCAACAGTTTTATTTTGTTATTCAAGTTATAACCACAAGTGTAAACTACATAGTAAGACACAAAAGTGACAATAAAAGTTTTAAGTAAACCCTATAAAAGTAAGTGAAGTACCTTCAAATTCCTTATCCTTTACTCTAACATTACCACCTTTTTCTATAAATGATTTTATTTATCTAGAAATTATAATTAAACCAATCGTGATTTGCGCCCGTCAATGGTGACACTTATAAGCGGACAGCCGCCCACGGTGTCACCAGGTATTAGTCGTGAACCATGACCCCGGGAAGTAAAGGAAAATCAAATCCAACACTCCCATTTCTAAAAGGTGGTAATGCCCAGAGGTCATCGAGCCGGAAGGAAAAACCAATTGCATCGATTGGCTCTAGTTTATAAAAGTGCGCCGGCTGAAGCATCCGAGCTATTGGAAGCCAGCAGGAAACCCATCGTTTCGAAAATCGTATCTGGTGATTGGGCCCCTCCGAAATCCAACTCCGCAAAGGAAATCGACGCGATGCCCAAGGAGCCTGTGATCTGGTGTTGGAAAAATAGAAAAAGTAATTCCAGGGTAGTATGTGTTCTTTAGGTTGGCATGACTGAAGATGTGCGGGTGTGTGAATGTATGATCGAGTTTGAACAGGTCGACCGGTATGTTTGAGCAAAACGTCTGAGGATTGAGCAAAAGCAAGTAGTGTCTGGAAAAATTATAGCGTGACTGAGAAAATACATTTATATAATTCCGCGTGTATACAGGGTGTCCCAAAAATGTCGGAGCTCCTTGAAAGGGGTAACTCAGGGGGTGATTTGAAACAACTTTTTCCTCAGCGAAAATATTGTCCGAAGCTTCGTTAACGAGATATTAACAAAAACCCCCGACCAATCAGAGCGCGCGCCTTCCGCCCGACCTACCGTTGTATAAATTTAAAAAATAATATTAGGTGTATGAACAAATTCTTTCAGACTGGATTTACATAATCGGTATAAAGCAACCGAATTTCTATCGCAGTGATATTCGTAAGCTACCAGAAAATTGGCAAAAGGTAATTAACAATAATGGAAATTATTTCGATGATTGAATTGTTTTTATTTCTTATTTTTTAAATCAAACTGTTATTGAACCCTAAAATCGAACAGAATTTATTTCTACACCTAATAATCACTAATAAATTAAATAACACTCACCCCTACGGGCATTCCTTTCCTTCCTTTCCTTCCTTTTCGGAAACCTGTGTCACTAAGTAGGTCACTGTGCCGATCCTGGTCATCGGTGGACGAAAAGATTTATGGTAGGGATGCGCCCACTGCTCAGCTGATCGCAGGTATAACACCACCCGAAGGTAAGGATCGCAACGTCAAGTGCATCCGGGTTAATGTACCGAATATTCACTTCACTGCACGGTCACTAACACTGATCACTTAATTTACTTTTCATGGAACGTGTTGTTCTTACGTTATAAAATTGGTGGCCCCGAAAGGGGTCGATTACTGTTAGTTGAGCAGTTGCTCGATGTGACCACCCTCAGTGTCTATGCACGCCTTGCGGCATCACTGACTCCGTTGAGAATGATCTTGACGCCAAACGCCGAATCGTATCCTCGCTGGGGGTTTGGATGTGCGGGTATTCCCGAAGCACTTGCGTCCCCGTTGTTCCGGGCATACACCCAGAACATGCCGTAATATTCTTGAGCGGAGAACATTTCTGGGACGAGATTGCTAGCTGACTGACAGGATTTTTTCCAAGCAACTTCCTCTACCCCCAAGTAGTTTCTCTCGTTCCATTATGAGTTAACTCCCACCAGAACAAGAGGCTTTAGGTAAAAAGAAGCCAGCACATTTTTGAAACACACGTTCTTTGCAGATGTGCAACGAACGACCCATCCTACACTTTCACCTAAGTCCGCGCTCCGTTCTTTTACTGCCAATGTACCCGTTGCTTCGAGATAGACAGCACACACCACGTGTTTCGGTTCAAAAGGGCCCGAAGAGAAGAGAAACAGAAAGTCTTCCAGTTGCTGTAAAGAAGAAAAGGCATTCCAACCCTGTTTCCGTTATCCAATTAATTTTAAATACATCTCGCGGAGAGACACAGGAAGAAAGGGGGTAACTTGCTGACTGCGCGTAGTCCCACCTGCTTCGTCCTTCCTTCCAATTAAAGGCAGGTCCCTTATCTCTCGAGTATAAGGACGCGCTCGAATTTCAAAACAAAAGCACTCGTTGACGTATACCGTGCGAGAAAAGGTGGGCATGAAGTCCGATTGGTCGTAACCTAACAAAAATCTGCCCTGCATCCTTCCCAAACGGCCACTGTTTTGAAGAGGCCTTCTTCACAGCCATGTCTCCTCCACAAGGCCCACCAGTATAAACACGCACTCGAATTTCAAAACAAAAGCACGCGTCCGATTGGTCCTAATCTAACCAATCTGCCCTGCATACCTCTGAAGCGGCCACTGTCTTGAAGAGGCCTTCTTCACAGCAATATCTCCTCCCTGAAGCCCACCTTATCTCGCACGGAATACGTCGACGCGTGCTTTTGTTTTGAAATTCAAGCACGTGTTTATACTGGTGGGCCTTGGGAAGGAGACATGGCTGAGAAGAAGGCGTCTTCAAAACAGTGGCCGTTCGGGAGAGATGCAGGGCAGATTGGTTAGGTTACGACCAATCTGAATTCATGCCCACCTTTTCTCGCACGGAATACGTCAACGGGTGCTTTTGTTTGGTAATTTTAGCGCGTGCTTATACTCGAGAGATAAGGGATCTGTCTTTAATTTGAAGGAAACACGAAGCAGGCGGGACTACGCGCAGTAAACGAGTTACCCCCTTTCTTCCTGTATCTCTCCGCGAGGCGTATTGATGTTGGATATTACTTTTTAATTGCTAATTCCTAAAAATTAAGCAGGCTGGTCAGCCAAAGCATTTTGCCAGGGTCGCGGTTTATTACCATATTGTCCTGCGAGTTGGCGGTAGAGAACGATTTGTTTTGGGTAATTTATGGCTTAGCTGGTTCCGCCTCGTAGCTGACGTGACCTCAGGGTATTGGAAAACAGAAACCAGGATTGATATGCCTTTTCTTCTTTATAGCAACTCGAAGACTTTCTGTTTCTCCTCTCTTCGGGCCCTTTTGAACCGAAACACGTGGTGTCTGCTGTCTATCTCGAAGCAGCAGGTACAATGGCAGTATAAAGACGGAGCGCGGACTTAGGTGAAAGTGTAGGATGGGTCGTTCGTTGCACATCTGCAAAGAACGTGTGTTTCGATAATGTGCTGGCTTCTTTTTACCTAAAGCCTCTTGTTCTGGTGGGAGTTAACTGATAATGGAACGAGAGAAACTACTTGGGGGTAGAGGAAGTTGCTTGGAAAACACCCTGTCAGTCAGCTAGCAATCTCGTCCCAGAAATGTTCTCCGCTCAAGAATGTTACGGTATGTTCTGGGTGTACGCCCGGAACAACGGGGACGCAAGTGCTACTGTGCGAGCGTTTGCACGGGAATACCCGCACATCCAAACCCCCAGCGAGGATACGATTCGGTGTTTGGCGTCAAGATCATTCTCAACGGAGTCAATGATGCTGCAAGGCGTGCATAGACGCTGAGGGTGGTCACATCGAGCAACTGCTCAACTAACAGTAATCGGCCCCTTTCGGGGCCACCAATTTTGTAACGTAGGAACAACACGTTCCATGAAAAGTAAATTAAGTGACTAATGTTAGTGACCGTGCAGTGAAGTGAATATTCGGTACATTAACCCGGACGCACTTGACGTTGCGATCCTTACCTTCGGGTGGTGTTATACCTGCGATCAGCTGAGCAGTGGGCGCAATCCTACCATAAATCTTTTCGTCCACCGATTATCAGGATCGGCACAGTGACCTACTTAGTGACACAGGTTTCCGAAAAGGAAGGAAAGAAAGGAAAGGAATGCCCGTAGGGGTGAGTGTTATTTAATTTATTAGTGATTATTAAGTGTAGAAATAAATTCTGTTCGATTTTAGGTTTCAATAACAGTTTGATTAAAAAAAAAGAACAACAACTCAATTATCGTAATAATCTCCATTATTGTTAATTACCTTTTGCCATTTTTCTGATAGATTACGCATATCACAGCGATAGAAATTCGGTTGCTTTATGCCGATTATGTAAATCCAATCTGAAAGAATTTATTCATACACCTAATATTATTTTTTAAATTTAGTTATGTTGGCCGTAATTAAACTACGGATTTTTACCTCAATAACGAATTACGATCACTTGTCGTACATTTTCTGTTACATTACCTTTTCGTTTATGCCTTATTTGAAAATGAAATTTGCGTATTTCTTGTTTTCTCACTTCAAACAATTATTATTTAAGATTCTGCTATAAAAAAAGTGTGTAACGCGGTTTCCTTCGATGCATGCCAACTTGCTTGTTCGTACCTTCGTAGTACAAGCGCAACCGCCTACCGCGTAGCCAACACTACAACGGGAGCTAGGGCGGAAGGCGCGCGCTCTGATTGGTCGGGGATTTTTGTTAATATCTCGTTAACGAAGCTTTGGACAATATTTTCGCTAAGGAAAAAGTTGTTTCAAATCACCCTCTGAGTCACCCCTTTCAAGGAACTCCGACATTTTTGGGACACCCTGTATATATTCCGTACTGCGACAGTACAGCAGTTTTGTCACTAAAATAAATACAAGTTAAACGAACCAGTGCGGATTTTATTAAAAATATCCAACATCTGGCGGCAAAATACGCATCGACTAATGAAAAGGTAACCATGTTTAATATATCGCGTTAATTAACACGCAACGAGTTCTCAACTATCCCAGAGCGATAAGTCCCAGGACTAGCTCAAAAGCGGAGCGTAAGTCTGTAATGTTAAATAAATCGCATTAACCCCTATAAACCGCGGAGAAATAGGACGTAGGGAAGTAACAATACATATTATTGATTTCTAATAAAGCGTTGAAATAAATTAATCAGCTACATATTTGTTACATTCACACACACTATATTGTTCAGAATAGGAAGTTAAAAGTTTCTCCTGTTCCTATAAGGCTTTTGTAAAAAAATATGCATATATGCAGTAATCTGCAGCTACAATACTTAGTTAATGATATCAATTAGGGAAAAGTCGATACAAGAATTAATTCTAGAACCGTTTCGGAGCCGGTATAGAACCGAAAAAATAACAGTTATAGAACCGATATGAGGAGGGAAATGGGAACCGTAACCGAAACAGATAATAGCTGGAAATTTCGATTCTTCATAGCAGTTATTTGGAATAAAGTTCCTCCATAACCGTTTGAATCAGAACCTTTATATAACAGTTTTAAACAGATATTTTCGGAACCGTTTCAATCCCTGGTCTCCACAGACAGGAGAAACTTATGTAAATTTCGATAAATTGTTCCAAACTGTCTTTGGATCACATTTATACTGCTGTATTTATAAAGCATGATCAGGTGTGTGGCACGTCAATCACATCTCAACGTGTAAAGGACAAGTTCAAACCTACACTCCAGACACGCGCGCCGGGAACGCGTGATCGTCCTTTATCACGTTGGAGACTTTACACGTACATTGCAGGTGTACGCTCCAAAACTGTGAGAAAAACTGTCCATCTAAAGCCGGCTATTAGCCTGAAATAATTACGCGTTGCGTGAAAAAAACCAGACTCCACCGCTGGATCGTGAAAGAAATTAAACGCCCTCATGTAACAATTCAATAAGAAGTTTCTGTATCTTACGAAAGATGCTATGATGTTGATTCGGCAGATAGGAGTTTCATTATTATTTTGTGGCGTTTCATGAGCTTCAACGCCGTGTTTTAAAGATAAACAGCGGACTTATTGATCAAACTGTAGTTTTCGATTATTAATATTATCCATCGTTGGGGGTGGTGTCGCTGAAAAATTTTCTTGTCAGTGAGCAAGTGTCTACGATAGCTGAGTTTTGCCATGGTATGTATATGTTATGTAGGTCTACTAGTTTTAGGCTGTTCCTTAGTACAACCAACTAGAACACGATCGAAAAATCATGAGTCTCTCGTTTTAAAAGTTTTTCGTTGCTTACGCTGCACTCGCGTAAATGTTTAAATAATTTTGAATTATTTTGTTGCAACTATAGTACCAACGTAACGGTGATAATAATAAGAAAAATACGAAATGATCATAAATGGGGACATGAGCAGAAATTGGGACATTTACCTTGCCCACCGACAGAGCAATATACGGATTAACTCAGACTGGACAATGTCACCACATTCTTTATTGGCCTTTAGAAATTTGGCAAACAGATGTTGTCAAAACGTTTTTGGGGAAATAAGAAATTATCGATCATAAAGAGCGAATGAATTTTCGTCTAGCTTTGAGTCTGCTTTTGTGCCGACGCACGCGAGAAAGATACCACAAATATAGTAATTAAAAAGTATTCTCCACCGTCAATACGCCTCGCGGAGAGACACAGCAAGAAAAGGGGTAGATCGTTGAGTGCGCGAGGTTCTGCCTGCGTTGTCCTCCCTTCAAATGAAAGACGGATTCCTTATCTCTCGAGTGTAACGTTCTCGAACAAGACGTTGCCGTTAGTTACAGGAGATTTCACAAGTAGAGCGGTTTACTTGTAGAATAGTGGGATTGGTTCGGGTTTCGTGCGATAAAGAAATGATTTTCACGAACACGAGTTCTTTTTTTTAACAATAGTTAACAAAAATAGTTTATTCAAAAAGGTGATGATATGACGTGATGTCGTGGAATTGTAATATAAATTATAATAGAACGAAAATGGTTACGTAACGACGCGTTGGTCGGTAAAACAGAATACCGTTGATTTTCGCTCGTAACGCTAGGTCAGTATGATCGAACGCAAAATTGGTTAACTTAAATATCGCTTTGTTCGTTCGGTCAAAATAAAAATAGTATTTGACGCCTAGTCGAAAAGAAATAGTATTTGACGCTTAGTCGAAAGGAAATAGTATTATGTCGATTACAAGGGAAGATCTCGAACCCGAAAATTCCAAAAAATTTGAAACTTTGTGTATATGTAGGCGATTTCCTTCTGATTACGGCGAAATTTTTGTTAGCTGCCCAAATTCACACGAAGGGGGTGAAATTAACCCCTGAAAAATCGGCTATTTTCCGATTTTGTGTTATAATTCGCGAACTGTAACAGATAGAAACAAAGTTTCAAGACAAAAGTTATTTCCTTTAAATTAGATCTATCATTTGGTAAAAAAAATATTTTATAGTTCCTGAGTAATCACAGAAAATTGGAAAATAGCCCATTTTTCAGGGGTTAATTTCACCCCCTTCGAGTGAATTTGGGGAGCAAACAAAATTTTCCCTGTAATCAGGAGATATACATATTCACAAAATTTCAGAATTTTTGGAATTTTCGGGTTCCGGATCTTCCCTTGTTAGTCGAAAGGGTAATAGTATTTGACATTTAGTCGAAAAGAAATAGTATTTGACGCTTAGTCGAAAAGAAATAGTATTTGACGCTTAATCGACAGGAAATAGTATTCTGTCGCTTAGTCGAAAAAGAGATAGTCGAATAATTGAACATAAGATCACGACACGAAGTCGGTATCTAGAGACGCGGTAGCGTCTCGACGCCAAGTACAGGAAAGACACCCTGTATATGTCGACTGTCACTACCGTGTACCTTTACTCGTCGCGGAGCCATTCCAACCTAACCTGAAACTTATTTCCTTAATATCTCATCACGCCTGCAATATTTTCTAAATTAAAAGGCATTTTTCTCATGTAAACCGCATATAAGCTTTCGAATAAGACCAATTTTAATAAAATCGGTCCTCGCATAACAGAGATACCGTAATATCGTCTCATGGATTTGTCAGTTACTATATGGTTTTTCTTCTGATTCTGATTCTCCAAGGAATTTTTTCGTCAAACATAATACGTATACGCGTTACACGCACACCTTCAGCCAAAACGGAACTAACACACGTTTCGTTCGTCAATCGCTAACTTCACTATGCAATCTACTCCAAATTTTGACAGCTTACCGTCAAGTTATAACCAAGTTATAAACGTGTTTTTACAAATATATACATAAATGAATGTTTTTTTAATTTAAATGATAAAAACCAATTTAAACCAATTCCACCAATCCAATTGTCTTGAAGCTTTGCAGGCGTGCGTAGTTTGGATGACAATACAATATATTTAAAAAAAAACCGAGAGGATGAAAAAATTATCCAGTCATCATTTAATAATATAATAATAATTTATAATATTGAAAATTATCTGAAGTCATTCTCTATGTAAATTATCTTTGTAAAAAGAAGTGAGATCTCCATAAAAAACTTCAGAAAAGTAAAAAAATTACGCCAAGTACATGAAAGCAAATAAATCACAAAAATAGAAGATAATAATAATTATAAAATAAAAAAAGATGTAAAATCAAAATGAGCTGCACGTACATAAAGGTAATGATAAATAGAAATAAATATTTTAATACGAATAAATATTTTATTCAAAATACTTGGCGAATAAATTGCATTAATTAATCTTTTTCTTTCTTTCTTGTGTGTGCGTTCATGAATGTGTGTATGTGTGCGTGCGCATATGCAACGTATGACATTAGAATTAAATATATGTAGAATAAATCTGACTGCGTTTCTAATATGTATACGTATATGTTTATGTATTTTAGATCGTAAGGGAGTATTGTAAATTATTAATACGAGCACAATTAACATTTTTTCTGTTTCGCAGCGCCAAGTACTTTGAATAAAATGTTTATTCGTATTAAAATATTTATTTCTATTTATCATTACCTTTATGTACGTGCAGCTCATTTTGATTTCACATCTTTTTTTATTTTATAATTATTATTATCTTCTATTTTTGTGATTTATTTGCTTTCATGTACTTGGCGTAATTTTTTTACTTTTCTGAAGTTTAATACAATACAGAAAGGATGACACTTTGGTCAATTTGTATGTTTAAGTTGAGGGTAAAGAGAGTTCATTCTCTCGGGATTTGAGTACCTTCCAGCTGCCTAGCAGCTGGTTCACGTTCTCTAGGATGGGAGCAAAGGTGCCTCCTTAAAAGCGGCCTCAGTTGTAGATTCCACTTTGCTTAGGTGCCTAGTCAAGCTGCCTAAGATGGTAGCCAGGTAGCTGGTTAGAGCACACCCAGATGGAAGTCAAGGTGCCTAGTTAAAAGCGGCCTCAGTTGTAGAACGTGAAAATGAATTGAATATCGTATGGAACCCAAGGTGCCTAGTTAAAAGCAGCTTCGGGGAGAGAAAGGTGAATTTAGTGGAGGTGCCGGTTCAAGCGCCTCGGAGAAAAGGTGGCGAATGAGTCGAATACTGGATGCCTCTAGGAAGGTCTTTCGATATCTCTGCTGACTGCTGCTGGCGGGACTATATTTATACCCATCCGTAAAACTTGGCCCGCGCCAACCACTTGTCGCACTTTACGCGCACCAATTAGCTTCCGTATTTGGTTTACGCCAACCAGGCGTTTCACTAGGTGTTCGGACGATCGTATGCTTTGCGCATGCGTATTCGAGCCATTCGCGGTCCGCACTCGATTCACTTGCTCTGTTGAATGACACTGGGCATGCGTCCACTTCGCTTAGTTCCTGCACTTCCTCGCTAGACCGCGTTCATTCGTACGTGTGCTCGCGTCTTATTGCTACTACAATTTTTTCTTATGTATAATATAACACAATATAAGGAGAATGAGAATTAGTATATAAAAGAAAAAGAAAAATTTAATGGCGACTCGTCGCGGAACGTTACACGAGTACAAACACGCATTAGACTATCGAAACAAAATCTCGGGCTGACATATGCGTTGCGAGAAAAGGTATCCCATAGGGAGTAGATTATGTCATGACCAATCGGACCGCATTCCTTGCAAACCTGACCGCATTCCTTGCCACCTCTTCATAGTAATATCTCCTCCCTATGGCCTACCTTTTTTGCACCCAATACGTCGCGCGTGCTTTTGTTTTGAAATTCGAGCGCGTGTACATACTCGAGGGATAAGGGATCTGTCTCGAATTTGGAGGGAAGATGACGTCAGCGGGACGCGCAAAGTCAACGGACTACCCCTTTGCTTCCTGTGTCTCACCGCGAGGCGTTCTGGCACTTCTTCAGAGTAATTTCGTTTCCTACCCCATTTCTGGGGAAACATTTTTTAATTTAACATAAGAACATCTTCTTTCGGTCATCGTGCGGACCACAAGATTAATTTTCGTCACGGTCAGCGCTCATTACATCATTATAATTTATTTATTGTGTAGCGGAGCACGGTTTATGGCCAGCCGAACGTAGAGAGTTTAGCTAGTGGAAAAGAAAAATGCCTCATCTGGTTTCCTTAAATTAAACAGGCGGATCGGCCGAAGTGCCTCACCATGGTCACGGTTTATGATTGTAATGTCCTGCGAGCCGGTAGCCGCATACAACGGTATGTTTTGATCTGTAATTACCGAGTCGACCATCCACCAACGCAACAATACCTATGCGGATTAACTCAGAACGAAAGGTGTCGAAAGCAAAAAAGAGCATATTGCCTTCTAAGTACAAAAACCAACAGATGTTGAAAAACCGTCCCTCGAAAATACTAAATTGCCCATTGTAAACGTTAAATGAATTTCTTTTCATTCTGAGCTAGCCTTTCTTTTGTCCCGTAAGAGGGAATAAGTAGTATTTTATTTCGCATTTCCTTCTACGTTCGGATGGCCAAGATGGGTTCCAGCTAGGAAATGGTGGGTATTATAAATTGTATTTTCGTTGATCATAAAAACTTCCCCTTTGCATCTTTTAACCATCTCCATGGATATTTGCAACCAATATAGGAAGAAGTTCCTTTCTTTCGAAAGGGCCAATCTTCTAACAAATTTTCCTGAGACTTAGGAAACAGTCTGTGGATCAGACGTCATTAGACGTTCACAGTATCTATCAGTTCTTTTTCGCGAAAATATCCACTCGAAGAATGTATTTCACGGTGAAGGACAAAGTCGAGTTCGTATTTTTACGAGGTGATAGACACTTTTCGCATCGTCGAGTGAGTGAAGTGATCCACCAACGACATACCGATCGACTAAAACCAAATGTGACAACGGTAAGTCTTTATCTTCATTTAGTGAAATACAGCTAAATACTGAATCTTTAACACTTTCGCTATGGCGGTCCGGTCCGATCAAGTCAAAAGCGAGTGGTTTGTTTGGAAATGAAACAGTGGATCACTGGACCAGACTAATGTAAACCTAGCTCAATCGGCATTCGTCCCTACGGGTTGTTTCGTGGATACCGGATATATCTGGCGTTCGTCTCCACGGGTTGTTTCGTGGATGCCGGATATATTCGGCGTTAGGAGCGAAAGGGTTAACGTTTTCGCTGTTCATCAAAATAACGTGACTTGGTAAAAAAAATGCAGTGAAAAGAAACACTTTAGTACTGTGTAGAGATGGAAAAACTAGTATCTGGAAAGACCGCTGGTCAGTAGTATAGCAAGGCGGGTTCCAACCCAGGTCCTCTGAGGGGAGCGCGGTGGCGGGAGGAAGTGAGGGCGCGCGGAGGAGCGCGGCGGAGAGAAACATGGGCGCGGAGCCTGCAGGGAGTGGAAGAGCGGGTGCGCGAGCACGAGCCGCGGAGTGGGGGAGGCCGTAATCGTGGAGGGGATCAGTCCGGGCCGAGCCGCCGCGAAGGCCTCTTCAGACCTGGCCCACCGTCGGAAATTTTTCAGAGGGAGGCATTGACCCCCGAAAAAATCTCTTTCAGAACTTGGCCCACCCGAAAATTTTTTCAGACCTAACCCAGGGTGGGGACTGTCCTAGAAATTTTTTTTCCAAACCAATAATTTATCAGAAATTGTTTCGAACGATGTCGGGAAAGATCGACGTTTTTCGACACCGCGTCTTCGAGGGAAAGAGACGGAGCATTACTTTAAAGTTAAAATTCTAGCAGGGAAAGAGACACCACTACATAGCGGATAGAATCGCATACATTCTAAAGCTAACAGTATTTCAAAGCGTTCCGATTTAACATCGCAGCGTTTCGCGCGATCTCGCGTAATTCGACTCCTCTGGAGCGGCCGTGCGGGATGATGTCATTCGATGGCGCGTAGAATGAAATGTAACACAGAAACGCCGAATCTTAAAATTAGGTGGCGAGGAGGATGATGGGTGAATGAAATGGAGAAATAATATAGGTTTAAGATATATAAATATTGTTACAAAAAACGATATAGAATAATACAAATATAAATATAAATATATAAAAATACAATTAAAATATAAAATACAATAGAATATAAAAAAATATAAATATAAATGAATATAGAAATATAAAAATACAATTAAAATATAAAATAAAATAAAATACAATAGATATAAAAAAATATAAATATAAAAGAAAAGAAAATAAAATAGCAAAACAAAAGAAAATACAATTAAATAATAAATATAATATAAAAATAGAATATAAATAGAACATAAAAAAATATAAAATAAAAAAGAAAAAATATAAAAATTCAATATAAAAAGAAAATATAAAATAAATATAAATATAATATAAATGTAATATAAAAAATTATTAATAATTTTATTAACAAAAAGAAAAAAAACTACTGGGGTGGCGGTGAGGGCGACGGGGACATGGCCATTCGCTCTGGGGGTGGCGACGGCGGCTGCGGCTGCGGTTGCCGTAACCGTTGCACGTCGATCCACGGCGGCGACGGTGGCGATGGGGACCGCGGCCGCCTCGGCCACAGGGGCCCCACTCGCCGATACGGCACCCAAGGCTGCCGCAGCCGAGCCGCCATCATCAGGCCAACCACTATCCGCGGCGCGGGAGGGGGGGCGCCACCTCCTCCTCCTCCACCAGCCGTGCTTTCAACATGTAAAATATGTTCTAGAACACACAGACACAAAACGTCGATATAATATTGATACATTAAACATATTAAATATCAAACGCACAAAACAATGCAAAGTATTACATACTTGCAGAGGCGGTGAAGGCGGCGAAGGCGGCGAAGGCGGCGAAGGCGGCGAGCCCCAATCCGGGGACCATGTGAGTGTTGAGGGGGGTGATGGTGGTGTCGAGGGGGGCGACGGTGGTGGCGAGTCCTGGATCATAGAAACCCGTGATATAATATTTACACAAACGTCTGATTTTAATCTCACACGATTTCAAAGGTTAAACGCGATAAATGGTAAAAAAATATTGTTAAGTACATACCTCTGGACTATCTCTGCACTCCGGGGCAATCCTTAGTAATCCCATTTTTTTTTTCAGAAATGAAACTTGTCACAAAAAAAATCGGACTGTCACCGTCACGATTTGAATGCAACTGGTCTCGATGCATCTCCTGGCTCTCGCATGTCAAAACCCCCTCCTACCATGAAATCGAGAAGTGTGTAGCTTTGCAAAGTAGGATGCGTTTGTTCTTCACCATCTTCATCACAGGCCACCTACATTTTCGCTGACCATCCTCCTCCATGTACTTATCTTCTTCTTCGCTGACCGTCCTCTCCTTATTCACACGCATCTTCTTTCCCTTCTTCTTTGACACATCATTCGACTAGATCACACCACTTTCAACGTGAATCGACCGGGTACTGAACGGCTTTCAACGTGTACTGAAGGGGTTTCTAAAGGGTATCGAACGGGTATTGAACGGATTTTGAACGGCTTTCAACGTGAATCGAACGGGTACTGAACGGCTTTCAACGTGTACCGAACGGGTATCAAACTGGTACTGAACGGGTATCGAACGGCTTTGAACGGATATCCAACGGGTATTGAACGGTTTTGAACGGCTTTCAACGTGAATCGAACGGACGTCTATCACACGTGTATGGTACCGCTTTGATCATGAATCGTGCACCTTCTACATAATAATTACAACTATCGTCTTAATCTAGCGTACATGCAGGAGGTTGGAGGTTGAGGAGAGTGAAGAAAAACAGTATGCATTAAAAATTGATTATATTTTATTTGTGTATTTCCCTCTGGCGTTTAGACCACCAGTTGAATATTTTAAATACATTTTGCATGGCACAGTGCTTTGCGTGTCTGCCACATCGCAGAGTATTAACTACATTTAGCTTATTTAAGGATTTGATATCCTCGTAGTCAATGTCCAGCGTCTCGATGATCACGTCCGCTCTCGTATTTTCATCGAGGAAATCCACGAGCCAATCGCGTTTCTGTAGCCCTTTAACGTATACGACATGAGATGTGTCATATTCCTCGTCGATCGCATCGGCTACAGCTTTCATAATTAGCTGTTTAGCCATACTGTACGAAACATCTCCATCTTCCCAACGTAGTCCATAATGTTTTGCCACCAACCATCGGATGCTCGATTTGTCGGATTTTGTAAGAATATATTGCGGCATCGAACTCCCAAAAATATACTGCGAGAGAATTGTTCCCTTTCGTAGGACAGCCACTTCCTTCGCGACAAATCTTCCATCGACGATGAACCCTTGCAGGTCAACGAATGTTGGTACGACCATTATCGATACAATTTAGAGGTCCGTTCGCTTCCAAGACAGACTGGAGAATGCGGTCTTTCTCGTAAAGCATCTCGATATTCACGATGAAATTTTGGTATGATTTTGACACAGGAGAGGGCAGGCAAGTAGCGTGGCAATTTAATTGATTTTGCGCCCCACGTTTGTCAGCGGATTGTATTCAACCACCCGATCGTGCAGAATCAGACAGTAGGCCGTAGTATTTGCTGGCACATTCTCTTTACACTCGAATTCTATGCGCACGTCCACGGTACCATTCTTGATCGACTCATTTTGTCGCGAGCAATCAATCACCACGAGGGGACCAATTTTCAAAAATTCATCCACGGTGAATAATGCATCATTGCTACCATGTCCATAATGCGATTTATGCAATTGCGTATACATATGATACAAGATGGCATGCTTATTCTTGTCAAAGTCCAAATTCAGGTCATCGTATGGGTAAAATTCCGAGATGAGAAAAAGTTTTACATTCGTCACTTTGCCGTCGTTGAACCGAGTAACATCTTCGTTTATCTTATTCTTTCGTTCAGTCTGTAGACCACGAATAATGCATCGCGGCTTCTCCAGCTGCGCAGATGCCTCCACGGCCCAAGAATGCTTGGTCGTGCTCTGTAAGGAAGGATACTCGTACAGATCCCACGATTGAAAACAAATGCACAGGTTTTGTCCACTTTCCAGAGCATGTAACAGCGATAGCTTAGTAACATCGTTTAGCGTAACGTGAGGCATCCGCCATTGCACTTTAAGTAATTCAATTTCTGGCTCCAACATCGGCGATCCTATTAAAGAATTGTTATCGTTGCGCGATCGTATTCAAATCAATTCGTGACGCGCATTAATAATCATGCGTTTGTAGTTCTCACAAAATCCCAACAAATATTTGAGTGGGAGGAAAAAATTGAAATGATTTTTCAATATGGATCCATTGCGTTGTTTCAAGCCCCATCCAGCATTCTCCATATTTTTGGCTTCGCCAGGTGTCAGCGATACATAGTTTTTAAGCGTGCTAGTTATTCCAACGTTTCTGTTACGATCAATCTCCACGCCATTTAGCTCGTATCGAATCTCATCGAATAAGAACGCCATGCAATTATTTCCCAACGTCACCATTAATGCATCGTTTGGCTTATTTATCTTCAGTTTCCCCTCCAGGTAGAGGAAACTTTCACACGGCAATGTGTATAAATCCTGTTGCTGTATAGGTATTCTTATCTCATCGCTGTACCCAAACGTCGTGTTGACGTAAGGGTTGTATGTGTGAGTCTCAAGCTTGACGATGCGATCATCAAACGTCGGCTTCCCTCCAATGTTTGGAATGTCAACCATTTTTTCAACTTAAATGCCTATAATGAATCCCAATGATTTCAAACCTGCAATGTTCGCAGCAGTGAGCCTCTTCTTTTTAGCGTGATCAAAGCTGTTGCAGTTGTTGTTGTAAACAATTTCACTTGGAAAAACGGGTTTCTAGAGTCATTCGATACAAGCATCTCTTTCGTTCGCATCACGCGTATTATCGTCGTCCTCGTCGTCGTACGTGCAGTCTGATGGTAATCTCTTCACCTCGAAAATCAAGCAACCGTTCGTCCTGATCCACAACGCGTATCGTTAGATCCGAAATGACCTGTGCGGTGATTGGAAGGTAAATGATCTGCGCGGGCGTTTCCGATATCTTATATCCTGGTGGGACTCCCGGAGAAAATTCATGTATCGTGTGTACACGTGTCCCATCGTTGTACGCACCAGCGGTCACGCTACATTATACGCGAATAATGTTCACGTTCATGATATTGATCGGATCGTCCGATTCGTGCCACTGTCCCGGTTCTAACACGCGATTCGTGGAAAATCCCAGTAACGATCCAATGTTATTGGGCTTCGTAAAGTCTACGATGAACGAGCAGTACAGCTCGCTTTTCATGGTGTTGTTGTTGGGGCACAACACTATAGGATACATATCGTTGTCACCATCGTCATTGTTGTCATCGCTGCCACCGAGATTTTGAGGATACCGTTCGAGTAATCGCTGCTTCAAATACTTGGCAATGGCGTCTAGTTCGTAGGAACCGTGGGGAATCGTAATGTATTCATGGCTGGTGTCAACGCTGCTGTTGACATCATAGTTTACGGCGAAGTAGAATTTATCGTTGCTCGAGTCGATGTTCGTGTATTGTGTGATAAGTTTCGAAGGTTCTTAGACCAAACTCGTAAACATCGTCGCTCAAATCTATAGGTGGAAAGTTGCTCACCGCGAGGGTGCTACTCTTGCCGGTTAGAGTGAATGTTAACGACATATTCGAAGCTGTACGACTGGACTCGTACTGAATCAAAGTGGTGAGAAGTCAATCCTTAAATTTGCGGACAGTCGTTTGTAGAAAGTGTAGACATAGTTCTCCACAATTGCTCTGATCGTACTCCTGGTAAGACGTTCGATTGTTTTCGATTTTCACAGCATCTTTATCCAGATATTGTGTCTAGGTTAGGTCTGGGTGAGGTCTGGGTTAGGTCTGGGTCAATTCCTTAGGCGGTCGAAGATTCCATTGTACGTGAAGCCGGATCGTGGCGCTCCTTCGCGCGGGCCAGAAGGTCGTACCCGTCACTACTTAGAGATAGCGAGTTTGCGCTCCCATTTCTACGTCGACTCTACATGCTTTTTACACGATCCACCGCAGTGGTGTATTGTGTACTACTTGTTCGATGTATATCATCGATCTGCGAAACGATCGGCAAGACACGATCGCGATATACGTTCGCGAAAAGTATCTCAAATTCATCGATATTCCAGGCTATCATAAATGCTGTTACTGTAGGGTACACCTCAGACTCGTCCGCACTGTCGGAAATCCTGAGGCGCGCAACGAGCCTGGTTTCAAGTATCGTTTTTTCCTTTTCTAACTACCTTTTCTGTCTCTTATGTAAACTCTTCTGGATTCGAGGTTTGCGCGCGGGCAGGAGCGTGGTGCTTTCTGGCGCGCGGGCAGGACTGTGATGCTTTCTTGCTGCGCGCCACGCAAGAGCTTGGATGAAAAATTTGACCTGCATCACAAGCAATCAGAAGACTACCCCCCTTCTTCAAAACATCTTGCATATTACATCTCTTCATCATTTATCTTAGATATAACATCACTTGCATACCTATATGTATTTATTGTCTATCAATATTAATTTTTATATTAAAACAAGCAGTGACATGGTAATTATTGCCGTTGATAGTAAAATTTATGATCGTCACAACAGTGAATGTGTTAACTGCAATTTCATTTGCCATTGCATTGCCGGGAAAACATTTGGACCTTTTTTATAGTACCCTTGTAAAATTTTACAGTCGTTATAACTGAGTCATAAACCATTTCCAGAATTTATAGCACCTTCAGGTCAACCAAATGTAGCTTCCTAAAAACAGAAGTTTCAGTGTACCCTACAGTAACAGCATTTATGATAGCCTGGAATATCGATGAATTTGAGATACTTTTCGCGAACGTATATCGCGATCGTGTCTTGCCGATCGTTTCGCAGATCGATGATATACATCGAACAAGTAGTACACAGTACACCACTGCGGTGGATCGTGTAAAAAGCATGTGGAGTCGACGTAGAAATGGGAGGGCGAACTCGCTATCTCTAAGTAGTGACGGGTACGACCTTCTGGCCCGCGCGAAGGAGCGCCACGATCCGGCTGCACGTACTTTTGCGGGCCGCGCGGCGTGCGGCGCTCCGGCCCGCGCGGCGTGTGGCGCGCCGGCCCGCTCGCCGAACCGCGCGCCGGCCCGCTCGCCGGACCGCGCGCAAGACCGTCCGCGTAAAGAGCCATAATCGGCTTTCATATGCTCGGGGAATCTGTCCCACAACTGATCGATGTGTCTGCTAAACTCTCGCTGTAGAATAACCTTTGGTATATATTTCAACTACTCAGCGGTTAGGTCTCGAATATCACAATTATCCGACAGGATTAGAAGCATTTTGAATAATGAGCTGTTTTGCTTCGGCGCAGACCTATAAATAGGGTGCATCGCCGCTTCGACGTATCAAAATCATTTTTCACAGTTCACAGCGAGGATGCGATTCGTGCAACAACCTGTGACGATAAGCGTGACAAATTTTGATGATAAATCGCAAATGATGTCTTCGAATACGAAGCGCCGACATGGTAGCATGCTACCAAACACTATAAGCTGCCTCATTTGTGGTCCATCAAATTGTGGAAAGACCAACGTGTTGGTCAGCTTGTTGGAAAGTCCTCACGGCGTCCGCTTCGAGAACGTGTACGCGTATTCCAAGTCGTTGCAACAGCCGAAATACAAGTATTTGAAGAATTTATTGACTCCGATAGATGAAATTGGCTATTTTACATTTTCGAATAACAGTGATGTCATCCCGCCGAGTGAATCGCTTCCAAATTCCATTTTTATCTTTGATGACGTAGCATGCGACAAGCAAGATACGATAAGGGAATACTTTGCAATGGGGCGCCACTCGAACGTTGACGGCTTCTATCTCTGTCAAACATATGCAAAGATTCCCAAACATCTTATACGTGACAACGTGAATCTGTTGATTCTGTTTAAGCAGGATGGTACCAACTTGAAACATGTGTGTAGCGAGCGTAACGCTTGGTAAGGGATTCGCGGAAAGAACGCAGACACAACAAACAGTCGCGAAGCGTAATCTTTCCGCATCCTTTAGGGAGACGTTCGAGTAGCGACGTGGAGGGGCCCAGTGTGGCCCAGCAGTTAGTCCAAGCCGAGCTGGCGACAGCAATGTTAGTCCCTACGACGTTCGAATAAATCTATCTAATTATTTTATTCTGTAAACATGATATGATTCTGATCATTTTCCTACAAGCATCCCTACAATGTGTACAACGATCGCGTAAACACTGACATGTCTTACGAGGATTTCTGCGCTTTATGTCGTAATTGTTGGCAACGGGAGTATGGCTTCGCGGTAATATACAAGAACAGCACGATGTCCAATGGACATTATGGAAAGGGATTTAATGAGTTTGCCGTACCGTGAGATGGTCAATCGTCGTCAACACGTCGGTGAGAAAGCAACGTCTGCGGTACAACGATGATTGACATCGATAGTCTGGTGATTAAGGATCGCGAGAGAATAGCGAAGGAAATTGCAAAAACCAGCGAAGCCATTCGCAAGAAACATCAGGCTTTGAAGACTGGCAACATGAAGGAAGATATCGCGTTGGAGAGATACTTCAAACCTATCGTCGAACCCTTGAAACATATTGTGGAAAATACCGCAGAGGCTGATACATCACCACCGACGATCATAGACGCTGTAGGGAATGAAACATTAACGCCTAAAACAAAAATCCAGTCGAACTGGGACACATCGCGCAAGAGAAACAGGAAACCACGCACGTCATCGGAATATTCACTCGTAACCTCCACACCAGTTCAATCGAAGCGAAAACGGCAGAATGTCACATCAAACGAGCCCCCGGTTTCTCCCAAGCCAATAATTACATTTCCCAGCGAGCAATTGCTCTCGACCAACGATGATGATGATGACGTTTTCGAAACTACTCCAGATGAGTCGTTTGTAACATCTATTAGACAGCAACTTCAAACATCCGAGGGACAAGAAACGTTTCACAACCATTTCGGTTCGTTGGGACAAAAATACATCAGCGCAATCCTAAGTGGCGATAGGGGTACAGCATAGGACTATGTGTACGGCGTATACTTTGGCAATAGTGGAACCATGCTTGGGGATAAGGCTTTCGATATAGACAAGAATGATAATATAATCATAGATGGCGTAAAATATAGAGGAACGCCCTTCCTTTACGAACTGATTTTCAAGAGAATTCCCAATGATGTCCTGTATACCGATGCTGATAAACAAAAGTACAAAAGTATACTGCTGGCGACAAACGCCCACAGACGCGATCATGGTGCTAAAAATCCCATATTGAGCAACAAGGGACACAAGTACAAATACGTAATTGCACCGCTACTCCCCCACGCATCAGCTGGTAGGGCAGGGAAAGGTCTAAGGACACCGCAAGCCATGGTGGTAAACGATAACAAGATAGATTACGTACACTGGGACGATCCCAACGAGCTGGTGGATCGATTGCGTTTGCTCGAAGCGTCGCGTCAGGCGAGAAACAACTCTCATGATCCTGAAATTCTATCGATTTATGCGGAACTCCGCGAGGTAGGCCTCATTATACAAATTAAACAACACGCCGACGATGTGCACAGTATGCATCGAGATGCCGATCAACAAATTTGGGGTATCGCTCGAGAAGAGTGGAGCAGCTAGAATGGACTATTAAAAATGGAACGGTCTGCTTCGAAATTACATGCGAGATAACGCTCTTTGTGTGGTCGGTGCCGACTTTGATGCAAAATCACGCAAGGTACGACGCGTAGCTCAACCGGTGTCCGACACAGATGCTGTCAATAAAATATACATGAAAAAGAGTATTAAACTTTTGAGAGAGCAGCAGGAAGAATTAGAGAGGAAGCTGGTCGTGTTTCAGACAGATATGCTGACGTTGCAAAACAGCGTTCAAAAGATATCGCAGGCGTTGAATTCTATCCTGCAGCAGGACAACGAAAATCGAAAAGTTAAAGAAGCTACAACCGCTTTTGCTATGGAGCAGCAACTTGTCCAGAATTTCCTCGGACCGATGGGGGCACACAATGCACGTACATTGGGCAAGTTTGGGCGGGTAAGCAAATTTAAAACCATCTTCGATAAAGGTTATACACCGAATTGGACAACGGAGGTGTTCAAGATAGCCAAAGTGCAGACAAGTAATCCCGCGACGTATCTGCTCGTCGATTCCTGTGGAAAACCCGTTGCCGGAGGATTCTATGAACACGAGCTGCAACGCGTCACCGATCCTGATGTGTATCTAGTGAAAAAAGTGGTGTGCAGGAAGGGGGATAAGGTATACGTGAAGTGGAAGGGGTTTGATAAAAATAAATACATGGTATAATAAAAATAATGTATTGTAAAAATAAATACACGATTTAATAAAAATAATGTATTGTAAAAATAAATACGTGTGTGAACAATTTTATTTTACACACTAATTCCTCTATTTACAATGATGATTTAATACAATAATTTCCATTTACAACGGTATTTTATAATGCCCCCAGGGCAGCGTGTCTGTCGAATCAGGTGCGATATACCGCTTGTCGTCATATAGACTTGGAGCAATTTTCAATTCCGAAATGGTGTACACTTTGTACAATTTCGATTTTATGTATGATTGCCTGCGAGTAATTTTGATCTCTTTGTGTAAACACTGCTCGCAGTCGTCGAAAGTTATTGTTCTGGCTGCGACATTACTCTTGACACCTTTCACCTTTTTCATGTCTTTTTTGCCATCTACGCGGAGTGCATACATTTTCGCTCTAAGACCTATGAATTCCGTCATTATCACGCCGTTATTTTCATCTTTCATCAGTCCCGGAACCTTCTTATTTACAAGCGGCATATCATACACATTATTAGTTGGATAGTCGCTTGTGTTAAACCTATCGATAATGCATTTCATGGTCATGTATATATCATCACATTGAATGTGATAAATCAGACTATTGGTGCCTGTGTACATTACTTTACACTTTTTACCATGGAGGGGAGACTTGTACTCGTGGTGCAATTCGTACAAACAAATTTTTTATATGTCCAAACTGCACATACCCACATATATCGGTTTGTTGAATTTCCCCTCGAGCTTTCGTATTTCAACAGCGATCAAATTTTCTGGAAAACGCTCCTGCTGTGGAAATTTGGTTTCGCGATCATTCTCTCTGCATCATATCGCCCATCCCAGTGTGTCAAAAGTTTTACGTCTACGTGATTTCACACATTTTCCATAGTTTTTCCGAATACCGCGTTATTCATCAATTTGTACAAATTTTTTCAAAATCTTTTGTCGCGCTTGTTCTAAATCGTGTATTGAGTTGGATATAATTGCGGAACCACGGAGATTGAGCGAATTGAAGCACGTGGTGTATCTTTGTAATACGAAGACCGTAACGCGTGCACTGCTGCAGGTTGCGATAATGGATAACGTAACTGGATAATGGATAACGCTGCTTATTGTATACCGTCGCGAGTAACTTGTCCTGTCTGCTGCCAGGTGGTTTGGCACGCGTCGGGCAGAACGGTAGATCAGCATGGGCATCGTGCAGACTTTGCGGATATTCCAGATCTACCTCCAGAATATATCCCGTGGGCGAAACGATAGCGATTGAAGACACGTTAAAATTTGCGACATCTTCGACCCATTGAAAATCAGTATATGGCAGGGGCTGACACCTTGCCCATCCATACAAATTGTTCACGTCAAAGTACATCAAGTACGATGACTTTTCCGATGCATCGTAAGATGGCATGTACTTGTTATTGGCATGTGCGTATCTTCCGGAATATTGACTTAAACCCCCACGTATACCGCATTCGATAAACATGACCATATCGACGTCAGTGAGCAATTCGAATGTAATTTTCGTGTGTTATAGCATGGCATCCCACGTGAAACCAGGTAAAGTATAATAATGCGCTGAATCTAATCCGTAACTCTTGATACAACTTTCGCGAAAATTTTCAAAAATATCTGCCAATAACAAGACATATGTTTTCAAATACAAGTCGCTGTATTCGCCCAAGGTTCTAATCACGAAACGCTGTCAGACAGTCTCGGCGTGCGCGTAATCGCTCTCGGATACAGTCTCACCCGTTAAGGAACTGTAGAATGATTCGCGCGGCGGTAAGCATGGATCTTGCAGCTTGTTTGTGCAATCAAGGTATTCGTACCGAAAGTCACCCTTTCGTGTCAATATATTGAAATCTTCGGCGGATAATGTTTCAAATTGGGATCGTAAAATTTTTAATTGATCTGTGCAAATAAAAGATGCTAATTTGTCGAGACTGGTATTTAGAAATTTGTACGAATCGATGAATCGCAATTTAATACAATTTTGCGAGTCTGAATCAGTCGTGTCTTCGACATTTTTTATGAAAGAAATATACTTTTGATTCGTTATGGGTAATACATAGTAGTAAGGCTAGGCGGGTTCTAGACCAGGTCCTCTGAGGGGAGCGCGGGGGCGGGGGGAAGTGAGGGCGCGCGGGGGCGGGGGGAAGTGAGGGCGCGCGGGGGCGGGGGGAAGTGAGGGCGCGCGGGGGAGCGCGGCGGAGAGAAACATTGGCGCGGGGCCTGCGGGGAGTGGAAGAGCGGTTGCGCGCGCACGAGCCGCGGAGTGGGGGAAGCCGTAATCGTGGAGGGGATCAGTCCGGGCCGAACCGCCGCGGAGGCCTCTCCAGACCTGGCCCACCGTCGGAAATTTTTCAGAGGGAGGCATTGACCCCCGAAAAAATCTCTTTCAGAACTTGGCCCACCCGAAACTTCTTTCAGACCTAACCCAGGATGGGGACTGTCCTAGAAATTTTTTTTCCAAACCAATATGCATCAGAAATTGTTTCGGACGATGTCGGGAAAGATCGGCGTTTCTCGACACCGCGTCTTCGAGGGAAAGAGACGGAGAATTACTTTAAACTTAAAATTCTAGGAGGGAAAAGGACACCACTACATAGGGGATAGAATCGCATGCATTCTAAAGCTAACAGTATTTCAAAGCGTTCCGATTTAACGTCGCTGCGTTTCGCGCGATCTCGCGTAATTCGACTCCTCTGGAGCAGCCGTGCAGGGTGATGTCACTTGGCAGCGCGAAGAACCAAATAGAATTATGCAGCGTCAGCAGAAATCTTTTTTTCTCAACGCAGAGAAATAATAATTATTGAAACGGCGAATCTTAAAAATTAGGCGGTGAGAGGAGGAACACGGGTGAATGAAATGGAGAAATAATATACGTTTAAGATATATATTGTTACAAATCATAAAATTAAAAGAATAATATGAAGGAATAATATAGAATATAAAAAAATAATTAAAATTTATTTGGCTTAATTATCCCACTCGATCACATCATCAGCAAATAGATTAGTTAATGGTAAATCAATAGGAACTTGCACAGGGTCTGTTTGAACTGCAACAACACTAGCCCGAAGCCCCGATACTTTATTCCTATAGGTATCAAATTCAATATTTTCCGCTTTGACGTTTCGCCAAGCCACACTCTTTGGATGATACGCATGATTATTCCGAGATATAGTTATTTGTACATTATCATCGTCATCATCGAAATCGCCTAAAAACGTTTGTTGTTCATATCGATGCATTCAATATTCCTCATCATCCTCGAAGTAGTCGTGTATTGGATTATCGCATTTTTTAAAAACTTTTAAAAAAATGTCGCCATCCTGATTAGCTTCCGCCTCATAAAGTTCTGCACATCGAATTGCTTCGGTTTGAACCGCAACATTTCGACAGGCCACATACATTTTCGGGCTGGATGAATGGATAACTGCCGCAGCAGCGGTGATCGCAGCGGTAGCCGGACGTTTCAAATTCATGGGCAATGACATAATCTGAAACCGAGTTTTCTTATAATTCTCAAAGTTACTAACACAACGATTCACTAAAATACGATAATGGAAACTTACGGTATTAATCGATTGTATTTCCATGCGTTGAACGATTCATAATATCCTTCAAAAGCAATCTTCTTCAAAGCAATTTCACGTAACACAAAAAATGCAAAAAGTGTTTCAAAGAACTGTCAAAGTGACTGCACGTTGACCACGATTTGAAGACAACTGGTCTCGCTGCATCTCCAAGCTGCCACATGTGGGCCCATGCCTAAAGTTGCATAGCTTTGCAAAGTAGGATGCCTTTGTTCTTCGCCATCTTCATCACAGACCACCTGCATTTTCGCTGACCATCCTCACCTTCTATACATATCCGGATTATTCACTAACCATCCTCGGAGTGCACTTATCATGTTCTTTGAATTCTTCTCCCTTCTTCTTTGGACACATCATTCGACTAGGTCACACCACTTTTGATTGCGTATCGAACGTGTATTGGACGTCTATTGAACCACTTTCAACACATAACGTACCACTTTCAACGTCTATCGTACCACTTTCAACGTCTATCGTACCACTTTCAACGTCATTCGTACCACTCTAAACGTGTATCAAACGTGTATTGGACCACTTTCAACGTCTATCGTACCACTCTGAACATGTATCGAACGGCTTTGAACGGATATCCAACGGGTATTGAACGGTTTTGAACGGCTGTCAACGTGTACCGAACGGGTATCGAACGGGTATTGAACGGGTTTTGAACGGCTTTCAACGTGAATCGAACGGGTACTGAACGGCTTTCAACATGTGCCGAACGGGTATCAAACGGGTCCTGAACGGGTATTGAACGGTTTTGAACGGCTTTCAACGTGTACCGAACGGGTATCGAACGGGTATCGAACGGGTATCGAACGGGTTTTGAACGGCGTTCAACGTGAATCGAACGGGTACTGAACGGCTTTCAACGTGAATCGAACGGACGTCTATCAAACGTGTATTGGACCACTTTCAACGTCTATCGTACCACTTTCAACGCCTAACGTACCACTCTGAACGTGTATCGAACGTCTATCGTACCACTTTCAACGTCTATCGTACCACTTTCAACATCTATCGTACCACTTTCAACGCCTAACGTACCACTCTGAACGTGTATCGAACGTCTATCGTACCACTTTCAACGTCTATCGTACTACTTCCGACGCCTAATGTACCACTCTGAACGTCTATCAAACGTCTATCGTACCGCTTTCAACGCATAACGTACCACTCTGAACATCTATCAAACGTCTATCATACGTGTATGGTTACCGCTTTGATCATGAATCGTACTACTTCTACATAATAATTACAACTATCTTCTTAATCTAGCGTACATGCAGGATGCAAAAACAGTTATGTATTAAAAATTGATTATATTTTATTTGTGTATTTCCCTCTGGCGGTTAGACCACCAGTTGAATATTTTTAAATACATTTTGCATGGCACAGTGCTTTGCGTGTCAGCCTCATCGCGAAGTATTAACTACATTTAGCTTATTTAGGGATTTGATATCCTCGTAGTCAATGTCCAGCGTCTCGATGATCACGTCCACTCTCGTATTTTCATCGAGGAAATCCACGAGCCAATCGCAGCAATTCCTATTTCAATTGTTCTGCAAATTATGCCATACTATACTATTCTTTGTTATATTATATTAAACTACTTTGATTTATATTTTATTTATTTACATTCTACTTAACCTTACGAAGGTGACCGGTTTTCAAAACAGTTGACAAACATCATTTGCAATTTAAATTTACGGGACTTAAGAATTCTAATGTAAATAATACACCGTATTTTTAACTGCATTTTATATAAAAGGAATACTTTCCTTGCCATACGACAAGTACTGAAATTTTAAGATGTAAGCAAAGTGGAAACTAATGTAAAATATTTGATGATATTCCAAGAAATAGAAAAAAACGATTTTTATTATTTTCATTAGAATTCTTAAGTTCCGTAAATTTAAATTGCAAATGATGTGTGTCAACTGTTTTGAGAACCTGTCACCTTCTTAAGGTTAAGTAGAATGTAAATAAATAAAATATAAATCAAAGTAGTTTAATATAATATAACAAAGAATAGTATAGTATGGCATAATTTGCAGAGCAATTGAAATAGGAATTGCTGCGATTGGCTCGTGGATTTCCTCGATGAAAATACGAGAGTGGACGTGATTATCGAGACGCTGGACATTGACTACGAGGATATCAAATCCCTAAATAAGCTAAATGTAGTTAATACTCTGCGATGAGGCTGACACGCAAAGCACTGTGCCATGCAAAATGTATTTAAAAATATTCAACTGGTGGTCTAAACGCCAGAGGGAAATACACAAATAAAATATAATCAATTTCTAATGCATAACTGTTTTGCTTCACCCTCCTCAACCACCAACCTCCTGCATGTACACTAGATTAAGAAGATAGTTGTAATTATTATGTAGAAGTAGTACGATTCATGATCAAAGCGGTAACCATACACGTATGATAGACGTTTGATAGATGTTCAGAGTGGTACGTTATGCGTTGAAAGCGGTACGATAGACGTTTGATAGACGTTCAGAGTGGTACATTAGGCGTCGGAAGTAGTACGATAGACGTTGAAAGTGGTACGATAGACGTTCGATACACGTTCAGAGTGGTACGTTAGGCGTTGAAAGTGGTACGATAGATGTTGAAAGTGGTACGATAGACGTTGAAAGTGGTACGATAGACGTTCGATACACGTTCAGAGTGGTACGTTAGGCGTTGAAAGTGGTACGATAGACGTTGAAAGCGGTACGATAGACGTTCGATACACGTTCAGAGTGGTACGTTAGGCGTTGAAAGTGGTACGATAGACGTTGAAAGTGGTCCAATACACGTTTGATAGACGTCCGTTCGATTCACGTTGAAAGCCGTTCAGTACCCGTTCGATTCACGTTGAACGCCGTTCAAAACCCGTTCGATACCCATTCGATACCCGTTCGGTACACGTTAAAAGCCGTTCAAAACCGTTCAATACCCGTTCAGGACCCGTTTGTTACCCGTTCGGCACATGTTGAAAGCCGTTCAGTACCCGTTCGATTCACGTTGAAAGCCGTTCAAAACCCGTTGAATACCCGTTCGATACCCGTTCGGTACACGTTGAAAGCCGTTCAAAACCGTTCAATACCCGTTGGATATCCGTTCAAAGCCGTTCGATACATGTTCAGAGTGGTACGATAGACGTTGAAAGTGGTCCAATACACGTTTGATACACGTTTAGAGTGGTACGAATGACGTTGAAAGTGGTACGATAGACGTTGAAAGTGGTACGTTATGTGTTGAAAGTGGTTCAATAGACGTCCAATACACGTTCGATACGCAATCAAAAGTGGTGTGACCTAGTCGAATGATGTGTCCAAAGAAGAAGGGAGAAGAATTCAAAGAACATGATAAGTGCACTCCGAGGATGGTTGGTGATTAATCCGGATATGTATAGAAGGTGAGGATGGTCAGCGAAAATGCAGGTGGTCTGTGATGAAGATGGCGAAGAACAAAGGCATCCTACTTTGCAAAGCTATGCAACTTTAGGCATGGGCCCACATGTGGCAGCTTGGAGATGCAGCGAGACCAGTTGTCTTCAAATCGTGGTCAACGTGCAGTCACTTTGACAGTTCTTTGAAACACTTTTTGCATTTTTTGTGTTACGTGAAATTGCTTTGAAGAAGATTGCTTTTGAAGGATATTATGAATCGTTCAACGCATGGAAATACAATCGATTAATACCGTAAGTTTCCATTATCGTATTTTAGTGAATCGTTGTGTTAGTAACTTTGGGAATTATAAGAAAACTCGGTTTCAAATTATGTCATTGCCCATGAATTTGAAACGTCCGGCTACCGCTGCGATCACCGCTGCTGCGGCAGTTATCCATTCATCCAGCCCGAAAATGTATGTGGCCTGTCGAAATGTTGCGGTTCAAACCGAAGCAATTCGATGTGCAGAACTTTATGAGGCGGAAGCTAATCAGGATGGCGACATTTTTTTAAAAGTTTTTAAAAAATGCGATAATCCAATACACGACTACTTCGAGGATGATGAGGAATATTGAATGCATCGATATGAACAACAAACGTTTTTAGGCGATTTCGATGATGACGATGATAATGTACAAATAACTATATCTCGGAATAATCATGCGTATCATCCAAAGAGTGTGGCTTGGCGAAACGTCAAAGCGGAAAATATTGAATTTGATACCTATAGGAATAAAGTATCGGGGCTTCAGGCTAGTGTTGTGGCAGTTCAAACAGACCCTGTGCAAGTTCCTATTGATTTACCATTAACTAATCTATTTGCTGATGATGTGATCGAGTGGGATAATTAAGCCAAATAAATTTTAATTATTTTTTTATATTCTATATTATTCCTTCATATTATTCTTTTAATTTTATGATTTGTAACAATATATATCTTAAACGTATATTATTTCTCCATTTCATTCACCCGTGTTCCTCCTCTCACCGCCTAATTTTTAAGATTCGCCGTTTCAATAATTATTATTTCTCTGCGTTGAGAAAAAAAGATTTCTGCTGACGCTGCATAATTCTATTTGGTTCTTCGCGCTGCCAAGTGACATCACCCTGCACGGCTGCTCCAGAGGAGTCGAATTACGCGAGATCGCGCGAAACGCAGCGACGTTAAATCGGAACGCTTTGAAATACTGTTAGCTTTAGAATGCATGCGATTCTATCCCCTATGTAGTGGTGTCCTTTTCCCTCCTAGAATTTTAAGTTTAAAGTAATTCTCCGTCTCTTTCCCTCGAAGACGCGGTGTCGAGAAACGCCGATCTTTCCCGACATCGTCCGAAACAATTTCTGATGCATATTGGTTTGGAAACAAAATTTCTAGGACAGTCCCCACCCTGGGTTAGGTCTGAAAGAAGTTTCGGGTGGGCCAAGTTCTGAAAGAGATTTTTTCGGGGGTCAATGCCTCCCTCTGAAAAATTTCCGACGGTGGGCCAGGTCTGGAGAGGCCTCCGCGGCGGTTCGGCCCGGACTGATCCCCTCCACGATTACGGCTTCCCCCACTCCGCGGCTCGTGCGCGCGCAACCGCTCTTCCACTCCCCGCAGGCCGCGCGCCAATGTTTCTCTCCGCCGCGCTCCCCCGCGCGCTCTCACTTCCCCCCGCCCCCGCGCTCCCCTCAGAGGACCTGGTCTAAAACCCGCCTAGCCTTACTACTATACATCAACGTGACCTTCGAAAGCGGTAGCTATTTCCTCGATAATGAAATGTGAATCATAGCCGGATAAATTATGGAAAACTATGGGGATGTAAAACGCATTTTTATAATTTAAATTGCACTCCGAATGTGCTGGGCCTCTAAACCGTCCGGACAGATGGCAATGATTGCGGACTCGTACATCGTCAGCCTTGAATGGTTCTTCGCAAATATGACAGTGTGTTGAATTGTGAAATGTCGTCAACTGTTCGGGTGTTAAATCAAGCATGGGAACATTACTGGTCAAGATGGGTTTGGCGAAGTTTGCAAAATTTTTAAGTTCATCGACAAACCACAAAACACAATCCGCGTCGCGGCGACATCGATACGTTGATAGCGATGTATCGTACGAACAATGCATATAATAGTCAATGCTATGCACTTTGTGGTGCTGATACGCGCGCAATTGATTATTTATATCACCACTCCGACTGTCCTCTGTTTTCTCGATCATGCACTGTAGGTCTGCATATACCACGAAGGGGAGCCGCTCTTTCCTAAAGTGGTTGCCAAAACTGAGAAGATTGTTGCCTTCGCTGGACAGCAGGATCGTTCATCTTGCTACAGTCCAGCGAATGAAGCTCCAACTTCTCGGCAGATCTGAAGTAGTGTATGCATCTGTAAAAAATCACAATTTTTTTTATTTAATTTGTTTCGCGAGACATTTCAACATTTCATAAGTTTATATACGTACCGGTCGCAGATGAATTTCTTTGCCTTCTTCTTGCTCAGCTGTGCGCTCACCAGCCGGGACAAGTTCTTGATCCATATAAAGTGCCCTACATCGCCGTGCTCTTGATTTGGCGTGTAGAGCAAGTTCACGTGTCGATCCCTCTTTTGGCTGGTGAGGCGCAACGGAAAGACTGTTCACCCCTTCGTCTTCTCCATCTCGAAGGTGTACACGCTCCCGGAGACGCTGTTCAACCCCTCAAATTTTCCAAGTTGCTCTATGGACATTGGAAATTCAATGCCCTGTAGATTTAGCGCAGATGCATATGGCGGGTATGAAATTGGGCGATCAGGATGTCTTTCCGCAGGATGGAGAGCGGCGACCACTACCCATGCGAAGCAGGTGTTGTCCGAGGATTGTACGCTAATTGTGGCATTCTTCAACAATAAATCCTGCGGCAACTTGTGGTGGCACCCCGCGTGCAGTGGATTGTACTTGTTGACATTTACGGTCAGATTCATGATTCTCGTCAATGCACATCCGCTGTCGCGTTCCTGGAACTCTTCCAGCGATGCCAGGGTGGGTTCGATGACGCATCGCTGATACCACTCCAGTAGATTGGAAGTGCCGAAAAGTTCACAGTTCCGGGTATTGATGCTTTAACAAGCATGCTTGTCACCCGCCACAAATTCGCCGTTGAACACCGTGTTCACTTTGAGGTGTCGATGTTTCCCCAAAGCACCCCGCACCTGCTCCAACACAATGGTCCCCACATCCTGGAGGAAGTTGCGCGGCTCGATATAGTTCGAATTTAGCACGACACCAGTTAACACGCGACTATTGAAAGCAGTGTCTATTTCACGCCACAAAAGTCCCGTACTCGAATGTCCGGCACCTTCGCGCATGAAACGACCGCGCAACGAATATTTCAGTCCTTCGAGCCGCGCGATTCGAGCAACCAATGATTGTCGAACACCGATCGATTATCGAGGACGTTTCACGCGGCTGTGTTCTTCCAACGATTCGATGCACTCGTTGCACCGTTTTTCCCACGCGAGGTACTCTTCGCGTGAAATCAATCGTGCAAATTGATCCAACAATTGGCGTTCTACTTACGCGAATTCTCCCATGGTTGTAAATGGAATGTAATTTCTTTTCCGCGCAACACGTTGCAGCGTTTTGAGGCTTTGTGCAGTTTAGAGCACGCTTTTAAGACTGATACCATGGTTTGGTATCTCTACCTAACTGTTTTGGCGTACCTCCATCCCTCGAATGCTCCGCATGCAAAAACGACGATCCGTCCCAGCATGGTTCTGTGCAGTTTCTGCCGATACAGCATAATTCTTTCTATGATTCGCGCGTATGACGAATTAGCGCGCAAAATCATCCGACACAGTTTCTGCAGACATCGCATAATTCTAAGATTCGGCGCTTTCACAGATATTATATTACATTCAACACGTGTCGAGACTTTTATCCTTGAAGGTGGGGCTCAAATTACATACAATCGCGCGATATGCTGCGATGTTAAGATTGGAAAACATTATGGAAAAATTGGTAGCTTTAAAATAAAATGCTGTGGTGGGAGAGGCAATTGCACCTCTATTTAAGCCGAGCTCTTGGACGCTATTCCGTCAATCGCTCAGTAGCCTCAGTGACTTTGACGGAACAGACGGTACTCCATAATAAATATAGTGCACATCAAAATGTACAAACACAGCTTAAACGAATCATCCTGCGCAGCCGGCAACGATGGTGGGTTTGCAAATAAATGCCAACAACAGCAGCAACAACAACAACATCATCAACAATCCAATATGAGGAACGTACGCGTTACTATACACTTTTCATTTACTTCATTCACTGTAAACGCAAACGACCGAAGTATCAATTTCATGTACTTGTTTCTTACAGTTCTAGATCCGTATCGTTAAAAACGATGAAAACACCGAAACCATCAATCGTGCGGATCCTGGGGCATGATTATCCACTGACTGCAACAGCTTATAAACGTCTAACTATAGGAATTCGCATTGGTATGGATTTGTGTCACGTCGAGATCGCCATAGCCGACAATAAAGGCAGCGAGTTAAGCTTTTCAATGTCTACGTGGAAGCGCCTGCTACAAAACGAGGTGGACATACTCCAACGATTACGCAGCAACGCAACATCGCCCCAAACTCACATTATAATTGATCATTTACGACTAGAGTTCACGCGTATGCATGATGATCAACTTATTAAAATCACCGATAATCGCGTTGTCATATATATGACTGAAGCCACGATGTTTAAACTATTCGCGTACAATCATTGCATTGAACATATGTACACGTGGCTAACTGAAAATATGTACTCTGTAAGCAGTAAATATGCCACTTTCGTAGACGATCCACGTAGCGCTACCGCGCCAACACATTATGTAAAATTAATTTCTGAAAGCGAACACTTCGGACAGCATTCATTGATCGATTGTAAATTGTTAGCATGTGCAATGAATCATATTGTGGATGATGCTCGTTGTAAAAAATGTTAAATTATAATCTTTTAATTTTATGATTTGTTACAAATATATATATATATATAAACGTATATTATTTCTCAATTTTATTTACCCATCATCCTCCTTGCCACCTATATTTAAGATTTGCTGACGCTGCATAATTCTTTCTATGATTCGCGCTGCACGGCCGCTCCAGAGGAGTCGAATTACGCGAGATCGCGCGATACGCGGGGACGTTAAGTCGGAACGCTTGGAAATACTGTTAGCTTTAGAATGCATGCGATTCTATCCCCTATGTAGTGGTGTCTCTTTCCCTCCTAGAATTGTAACTTTAAAGTAATGCGCCGACTCTTTCCCTCGAAGACGCGGTGTCGAAAAACGCCGATCTTTCCCGACATCGTCCGAAACAATTTTTGATAAATTAGTGGTTTGGAAAAAAATTTCTAGGACAGTCCCCACCCTGGGTTAGGTCTGAAAAAATTTTCGGGTGGGCCAAGTTCTGAAAGAGATTTTTTTCGTGGGTCAATGCCTCCCTCTGAAAAATTTCAGGCGGTGGGCCAGGTCTGGAGAGGCCTCCGCGGCGGCTCAGCCCGGACTGATCCCCTCCACGATTAAGGCTTCTCCCACTCCGCGGCTCGTGCGCGCGCACCCACTCTTCCACTCCCCGCAGGCCCCGCGCCCTTGTTTCTCTCCGCCGCGCTGCCCCGCGCGCCATCACTTCCCCCCGCCCACGCGCTCCCCTCAGAGGACCTGGGTTGGAACCCGCCTTGCTATACTACTCTGGTCCAATTGGTCATGATAGAATCTCCTGCCGCAATGATCCTTTCACCTCTGCACAGTATTTATTTTACCCTTGCGCACGACGTATGGGCTCAACAATGAAAGGGTTAAAATTCTGTTACATTTCCTTCGAAACAATACGGTCCATATAGTTTTTGATTGAACATACCACACCATATTAAAACCGAGTTGCGGTACTGGTGATTCAACTCTCGTACGCAATTTCGATTTTCCGCGGACCACATTCTTGAAATTTGATGGCATGTCATGCCATTCGTATAAAATATACATTCGTCCGTTGTCATTAAGTTTCGTACAAACTGTGCATCGTCTCCGATCTTCTGCAGTATCCGCATCGCAAATTCAATCCGTGGTCCAAAATCTCTATCAAATAGTTTATCGGGTGAAATCGGTTTATACAGCTCCAAACCATTTTTTTTTACAATGTTATGCACTATTGGTATGGTTAAGTCACAATTTTCCGCGATTGTGCGAACTGATGTTGTCGGGTCCGCATGGAACGCAACCACGTCTACTTGGTAGTTGTTTCAAAAAGTTCACAAATATTTTTTATGTAAAAACATACCGATTTCATGTAAACGCATTAAATTTATTAAAAAAAGAATAAACTCTATATTTAATCCGTTCATTGTTGAGCCCATACGTCGTCCGAGCAAGGGTAAAAGTAAGTACTGTGCAGAGGATGGTTAAAATATGCAAATGAGAAATTAATATGATCAAAGAAAAAATTT
Source organism: Andrena cerasifolii (assembly GCF_050908995.1). Lineage (NCBI taxonomy): Eukaryota > Metazoa > Arthropoda > Insecta > Hymenoptera > Andrenidae > Andrena > Andrena cerasifolii. The sequence goes on along the minus strand of NC_135125.1, from coordinate 1,056,496 downwards.
ATAACACCACCCAATATTTCCTAGCTGGAACCCATCTGGCCATCCGAGCGTAGAAGGAGGTGCAAAATAAAAGACTATTGAAGGTGAAAATTCAGTCATATTTTCCTACTTCTCCTTGTGTACAAACTGTAAATAAATTTTATGACGCTGATGTACCTACCTAGCATTTGTGACGTAAAATAATTGTTCATTCTTTGGGCCTGCCACTCCTTACGTAAACCTTTGGCAGGTAGGTATCTCTGTCAATAGGCAATGCTCAACGCGTGCCAACCGTGGCACGAACAAGACCACCCCCGGTGCTTGCTATTCCAGCAGGTTTTCTTCCAGTGAAAATCAGTAAATTTGCAAGCGCAATATCTCGAAAAGCAGTGGAAATACATTATAGGTTATTGAATTTGTCTCGGAACGCATTATCAAGTGAACTCGAAAAAAATATTTTCATTTAAAACCCGAACTTGACCATCGTAACTTTTAAAATAATAATCGAAAAAAATCATCTCGGTTAATAAATTTGCATTTTTTTTGCTCCAATATGTTAGGAAATATCCAGCTGATCAGTCTTCCCGCGGACACCCTGTATAACGCATAGTTTGCACATGACTCATAGTGCATACCGCGCATAACCCTCATACCTGACATTCCGGAGTACCATATAAAGACAAGGGACCCAGCACCCGGAGCTCACTTTTGGTACAACCAAATACATAACCACAGTGGTTCCATTCAGTGATTATACCTTACTATCGAATCAGTGCTCTACGCAAAAGGCTTATTAATCTACAGTATCTACTATAAGCGACTATAATTACTTATCGTACCAGTGTATATCATCTCCATTTATATTATTTCCTATTGGTAACGCTTTTCGTATTTTACATTATTGCCTATTTCATTTATATCATTGTCTATTGCTATTGCTCACTGCGTTTATATTATTTTCTATTGGTCATGCTTATCTATTTCATGTTCATATACATACATTGCTAATGCTCATTGTTATATACACGTTTATGTGCTAATGCTTAACGTCCTACGCATTATTGTATTAACTCAACCGCTATCGCTTTAATAGTGCCTGACATATTCTTGTGCGTTCTACTAAATAAACGCTCTTGTCTTAAATAACGGTTTGAATTATTGCATTAATCCTTCGGTTACGGAGAGCCAAATCATAATAAGCCACTGCAACAGCTGATCTCGCTTCGCGAACGCCGGGATTTCTTATAGTGTTTACAAGGCTTACTTTCGCATAGGTCCTGCACTACGTGTAGCTGCTTATTTCAATGCAGCGGTAAATCCAATTACCGAGCCCTTAAATAATAACCACCTGTGCTCTACCGGCTGTCACCATAGTGCGCGATTATTGTTTAAACCTCCCTGGTTGCCCAGTGCTACGAAACTCGCTTTTGTGCCTAAATTCCAACTCTCCTTGTGCTACGAAACTCGCTTTTGTGCCTAACTTCCAGCTCTCCTAGTGCTACGAAACTTGCTTTTGTGCCTAAATTCTAAACTCTCTTTGTGCTCCTGTTGCGTGATCCAGCAATCCGGCGATGGACCTAGAGACTGGGTTGATGCCCGTGGACAGCAAAAACGCTCTGCTCGGAGTTGCACCTTCATAGTAGTAGGAATTCCGTTCAATGCTAAGAAGGAATATACTGGAAAACCCGAATCAAACAGCACAGACGATGAAACCGAGGGGTACCGTTGTTTCATCGCAAGTGAAAGTGGTAAACTGTGGTAAAATTGCGCCAATTATAACAACGACTATTTGTACAAACAATCGAATTTAAATGGAATAAAAGATTCGTCATTGGAAGAAACAAAGAAGATAATAATATTAAGCAGATATATTTTTATAGAAATAAATATTTAAATACCAATAAATATTTTATTCAAAATACTTGGCGCTGCGACACCAAAAAAATATTCATTGTCTTGGTATAAATAATCTACAGACGCGGTAGCGTCTCGACGCCAAGTACATGAAAGACACCCTGTATATGTCGACTGTCGCTACCGCGTATCATTTACTGGTCGCCTGGCTATTCCAACCTACCCCGAAACTTATTTCATTAAAATCACATCACGCCTGCAATATTTTCTAAATTTAAAGACTGAAGAACATAAAATTCGGCAAATTGCAACTTTGCATTGAAATATCTCAGCTCATAAGGCACGTAGCAACAAAACGAAGACACTTTTCTGATGTATATCAAATCCAAGCTATCCATTAAGGGGAGAGCCTGGTGTAACTAAATGAAAATCGAGGCATTTTTCGGGAATTTTTTTTAAAGAAAGTATTTGATAGATCTTTCTGAAACTTTCAGGATATTGTATTAACAGGTTAAGGTATATAACAAAAAAAAATTATTAAAAAAGAGCGGCAAATAACAAAGTTATGCCCAGTCCGTTGGCGACGCAATTATTGCACTGCGGGCAACGTAGCGTCTTTTGGTTTCATCTGAAACCAAAAATCGAACAATTTTCTTTTAGTTTATGAGTGTACGCACAGAATGAAGAAATTTGAAACTTAAAAGATGCAAAATGAACAAATGGCGGCCTCATGAATAAAAAGTTCACTGTTTTCAACGAAATTTTGCCTTAAATGTCTAAAAAAAAGTTATTTATTTAAACAATATCATTATACTAAGAACTTAGTACTATGAAGAAAATGTTCACAAATATCCGTGCACAAGGCCAAGTCGATTGGTTGAATATTTTTTGAGTTACATTGCCCGCAAAGTATAAAACTGTCGTTTCGAGAAAACCACATTTCAAGTTTTGTGGTAGCCTGGCGCTCCGTAGCAAAACCGGCTATATCCGATGTAATTTTTCGAATTTCGTTTCGCGGCTTTGGGAACATATTGTCGTGATGTTCAACTGTTGATTTATGCAACAAAAAAAAAATCGATTTCTTCGATCCGCTACACCAGGCTCCCCCCTTAAGACCATTCAAAACATAATCGGATCAAACATTATTAAGATTCGATAATCGAAGGGTTCTTGATAGCGGGTCATGGTGTAATACAGGGTGTCCCAAAAATGTCGGATTTCTTTGAAAGGGGTGACTCAGGGGGTGATTTGAAACAACTTTTTCCTTATCGAAAATATTGTCCGAAGCTTCGTTAACGAGATATTAACAAAAAAACCCGACCAATCAGAGCCCGCGGCTTCCGCCCGAGCTCCCGTTGTAGCGTTGGATACCTGGTAGGCGGCTGCGCTTGTACTACGAAGATACGAACAAGCAAGTCGGCATTCACCGAAGGAAACCGCGTTACATATGTTTTTTTAAAGCGGAATCATAAACAATATTTGTTTGAAGTGAGAGGACAAGAAATGCGCAAATTTCGTGGTCAAATTAGGTATAAACGAAAAGGTAATGTAACAAAAAATGTACGACAAGTGATCATAATTCGTTATTGAGGTAAAAATCCGTAGTTTAATTACGGCCAACAGAACTAAATTTAAAAAATAGTATTAGGTGTATGAATAAATTCTTTCAGACCGGATTTACATAATCGGTATAAAGCAACCGAATTTCTATCGTAATGATATTCGTAAGCTACCAGAAAAATGACAAAAGGAAATTAATAATAATGGAAATTATTTCGATGATTGAGTTGTTTTCATATTTTTGAACTGTTATTGAACCCTAAAATCGAACAGAATTTATTTCTACACCTAACAATCACTAATAAATTAAATAACACTCACCCCTACGGGGAGGGGGGCATTCCTTTCCTTCCTTTCCTTCCTTTCCTTCCTTTCCGGAAACCTATGTCACTAAGTAGGTCACTGTTCTGATCCTGGTCATCGGTGGACGGATTTATGGTAGGGTAGCGCCCAGTGCTCAGCTGATCGCAGGTATACGACACCACCCGAAGGTAAGGATTACAACGTCAAGTACGTCCGGGTTAATGTACCGAATATTCCCTTCACTGCACGGCCACTAACACTGATCACTTAATTTAGTTTTCATGGAATGTGTTGTTCCTACGTTATTAAATTGGTGGCCCCGAAAGGGGCCGGTTACTGTTAGTGGAGCAGTTGTTCGATGTGACCACTCTCAGCGCCTATGCACGCCTTGCGACATCATTGACTCCGTTGAGAATAATCTTGAAGCCAAACGCCGAATCGTACCTTCGCTGGGGTTTGGATGTGCGGGTATTCCCGTGCAAACGCTCGCACAGTAGCACTTGCGTCCCCGTTGTTCCGGGCGTACACCCAGAACATCGCGTAATATTCTTGAGCGGAGAACATTTCTCGGACGAGATTGCTAGCTGACTGACAGGATTTTTTCCAAGCAACTTCGTCTACCCCCAAGTAGTTTCTCTCGTTCCATTATGAGTTGTCCCCCACGAGGTCAAGAGGCTTCAGGTAAAAAGAAGCCAGCACATTTTCGAAACACACGTGCTTTGCAGAAGTGCAAGGAACGAACCATTCTACACTGTCATAAAAGCCCGCGCTCCGTCCTTTTACTGCCAATGTACCCGTTGCTTCGAGATAGACAGCTGACACCACGTGTTTCGGTTCGAAAGGGTCTGAAGAGAAGAGGAACAGAAAGTCTTCGAGTTGCTATAAAGAAGAAAAGGCATACCATTCCTGTTTCCGTTTTCCAATACCCTGAGTTCACGTCTGCTACGAGGTGGAACCAGCTAAGCCATAAATTACTCAAAATAAATCGTTCTCTACCGCCGATTCGCAGGACAATACGGTAATAAACCGCGACCCTGGCGTAATGTTTTGGCCGACCGGCCTGATTAATTTTTGGGAACTAGCAATTAAAAAATAATATCCAAAATCAATACGCCTCGCGGAGAGATACACGAAGAAAGCGGGTAACTCGTTTACTGCGCGTAGTCCCGCCTGCTTCGTGTTTCCTTCAAATTAAAGACAGATCCCTTGTCTCTCGTGTATAAGCACGCGCTCAAATTTCAAAACAAAAGCACGCGTTGACTTATTCCGTGCGAGAAAAAGTGGACATGAAGTTCGATTGGTCGTAACCTAAGCAATCTGCCCTGCATCTCCTACAAACGGCCACTGTTTTGAAGAGGCCTTTTTCACAGCCATGTCTCCTCCCCAAGGCCCACCAGTATAAACATGCGCTTGAATTTCAAAACAAAAGCACGCGTCGACGTATTCCGTGCGAGAGAAGGTCGGCTTCGGGGATGAGATATTGCTGTGAAGAGGGCCTCTTCAAGACAGTGGTCGCTTCAGAGGGATGCAGGGCAGATTGGTTAGATTAGGACCAATCGGACGCGTCCATTTGTTTTGAAATTCGAGTGCGTGTTTATACTGGCGGGCCTTGTGGAGGAGACATGGCTGTGAAGAAGGCCTCTTCAAAACAGTGGCCGTTTGTAGGAGATGCAGGGCAGATTGCTTAGGTTACGACCAATCGGACTTCATGTCCACTTTTTCTCGCACGGAATAAGTCAACGCGTGCTTTTGTTTTGAAATTTGAGCGCGTGCTTATACACGAGAGACAAGGGATCTGTCTTTAATTTGAAGGAAACACGAAGCAGGCGGAACTACGCACAGTAAACGAGTTACCCGCTTTCTTCGTGTATCTCTCCGCGAGGCGTATTGATGTTGGATATTATTTTTTAATTGCTAGTTCCCAAAAATTAATCAGGCTGGTCGGCCAAAACATTACGCCAGGGTCGCGGTTTATTACCGTATTGTACTGCGAGTCGGCGGTAGAGAACGATTTGTTTTGAGTAATTTATGGCTTAGCTGGTTCCGCCTCGTAGCTGACGTGAACAGGAATGGTATGCCTTTTCTTCTTTATAGCAACTCGAAGACTTTCTGTTTCTCTTCTCTTCAGACCCTTTCGAACCGAAACACGTGGTGTCAGCTGTCTATCTCGAAGCAACGGGTACATTGGCAGTAAAAGGACGGAGCGCGGGCTTTTATGACAGTGTAGAATGGTTCGTTCCTTGCACTTCTGCAAAGCACGTGTGTTTCGAAAATGTGCTGGCTTCTTTTTACCTGAAGCCTCTTGACCTCGTGGGGGACAACTCATAATGGAACGAGAGAAACTACTTGGGGGTAGACGAAGGTGCTTGGAAAAAATCCTGTCAGTCAGCTAGCAATCTCGTCCGAGAAATGTTCTCCGCTCAAGAATATTACGCGATGTTCTGGGTGTACGCCCGGAACAACGGGGACGCAAGTGCTACTGTGCGAGCGTTTGCACGGGAATACCCGCACATCCAAACCCCAGCGAAGGTACGATTCGGCGTTTGGCTTCAAGATTATTCTCAACGGAGTCAATGATGTCGCAAGGCGTGCATAGACGCTGAGAGTGGTCACATCGAACAACTGCTCCACTAACAGTAACCGGCCCCTTTCGGGGCCACCAATTTAATAACGTAGGAACAACACATTCCATGAAAACTAAATTAAGTGATCAGTGTTAGTGGCCCTGCAGTGAAGTGAATATTCGGTACATTAACCCGGACGTACTTGACGTTGTAATCCTTACCTTCGGGTGGTGTCGTATACCTGCGATCAGCTGAGCACTGGGCGCTACCCTACCATAAATCCGTCCACCGATGACCAGGATCAGAACAGTGACCTACTTAGTGACATAGGTTTCCGGAAAGGAAGGAAAGGAAGGAAAGGAATGCCCCGCTCCCCGTAGGGGTGAGTGTTATTTAATTTATTAGTGATTGTTAGGTGTAGAAATAAATTCTGTTCGATTTTAGGGTTCAATAACAGTTCAAAAATATGAAAACAACTCAATCATCGAAATAATTTCCATTATTATTAATTACCTTTTGTCATTTTTCTGGTAGCTTACGAATATCACTACGATAGAAATTCGGTTGCTTTATACCGATTATGTAAATCCGGTCTGAAAGAATTTATTCATACACCTAATATTATTTTTTAAATTTAGTTCTGTTGGCCGTAATTAAACTACGGATTTTTACCTCAATAACGAATTATGATCACTTGTCGTACATTTTTTGTTACATTACCTTTTCGTTTATACCTAATTTGACCACGAAATTTGCGCATTTCTTGTCCTCTCACTTCAAACAAATATTGTTTATGATTCCGCTTTAAAAAAACATATGTAACGCGGTTTCCTTCGGTGAATGCCGACTTGCTTGTTCGTATCTTCGTAGTACAAGCGCAGCCGCCTACCAGGTATCCAACGCTACAACGGGAGTTCGGGCGGAAAGCGCGCGCTCTGATTGGTCGGGGTTTATTGTTAATATCTCGTTAACGATGCTTCGGACAATATTTTCGATAAGGAAAAAGTTGTTTCAAATCACCCCCTGAGTCACCCCTTTCAAAGAACTCCGACATTTTTGGGACACCCTTATATATATATATATATATATATATATATATATATATATATATATATAATTGTAGTCGTAGGTAGTATTAATATTATTATTGTTATAGTTCTTGTTACTAAAGTTAGGTGTTATTAAATAAATAGTCTTTGTTCGGGAGTATACTTGTCGACGTTCTACCAGACGTTGGCCATTGTCATTATTTCTAAACTACATTGCCATTGCGGCATATAATGCACTAGTAATTTGGCAAACAGAACATCCAGATTGGGAAAAGCAAACTTCAATGCAATGTAAATATGTCTTGAAACTTTAACAGTTCAATTAATATCCGAAAATATAGATAGGCGTGCAGTAGAAATTGAAAGTATAAGTACAACAATAATACATAAACATGTTGTAAATGCAATACAGGCAACTGGCCGTAAAATAGATCGAAAGAGAAACCAACCGGAGACAACTCCAAATTCAACACGAAAACGCTCACGGTGCTATATCTGCATTGGAAATGTTACGTACGCAGCCCTATCTTTGAACTTTTACACCCTTTCGGGTGTCCGGAATGCGCGTGACCCGGCGGGGTCACAGTTTCCTGCAGTGGTGGGATGCAACCGAGTTTTCCTGGAAAACCTAATATTCAATGAAGGTATTCATATCCCCACTACTTTTTAGCCGAATTTCACGATATTAAAAGGGCCACGAATCAATACTCGGGGGCCCATTTCCAGTCTAGTACGTTTAGACGAAAGAGGCTTGCGAGATCGAGTAACATTCTCCTTCGAGTATTATTTCAACCTAAACCATACAGTACGTAGAGTTGCTGATAGGTTTTGTAACTATTAAGCTCTTTGAGACCCCCGCATTTCTCAGTGCGTCAAAACCGAGAGGTGGACCTAGGTACCGCGACAAAAACACTTAAACATTTGTAAAAGACTGAGATTATATACAGAATATAATTAGTAATTATAAATTCAGTGTTCTCTTCAATCACCATCCGAATGTCCTCTTTGAGACCAACGCACAAAGATACCCCTTTACCGCTCAAGGGGTATCACATTATAAAGTTACGAGGCTAAACTAACATTCCTAGTGGCTCCCGGAGATACCAGACCCCGGTTCGTCCACGACAACCATCTTCCCAGTGGCTCCCGGGGATACCAGAACCCCGTTCGTCCGTGAAACTTTACCTTCCTAGTGGATCCCGGGGATACCAGACCCCGGTTCGTTCACGACATCCAACCTCCTTATAGCGGCTCCCGGGGATACCAGACCCCGGTTCGTCCGCTACTAACAAACTCCAACAAACATATTCAATCCTCGGCCTCGCAGCCGCCACTCTTATTGCCCTCAGCCTCGGCTCGTAACAGAAATGACAATAAATATAATTCCAATTGTCAAATTTTCAAAAGACATGTTTGTAAAAGCCATATGAAAAATACAAGTGTTATATGTAAAAATTGCAGTATTCCATAATAAACGTTGTATGTACATATACGTATGTATGTTTACTGCATATTTCTTCCCTTCCTTTATTATGTAATATTGACCACAGTATTTCCAAAAATAATAACAAATTTCGTACGAAAACTTTAAAAACGTATGCTTATAAGAAACTTTCACGGTGGGTCCAAATGATCCGGTAACCTTTTTCCGCGTCACAGCGAATGTTCGTAGAGAACATGGTGGAAGAGTTAAAAGTATCAAGAGCGAAAGCGTGTTTTATAGAATATGTGTTCAATCATTGTGTTAATTGTTTTCATTGTTATTATTAAGTATATATATTGTTATTGTACTGTGAGTTAATCTGCCGTAAACCCATCATTCTCGTATAGGTAAGTAGTTCTCTTGTATTTGAAGTAATAGATGAAGTTGATAGAATATTATTATGTGATACTACAAAATAATAAATCTGTTATAACGTTATGTTTATAAACAGCTACCTATATAATGAGTCGAATAAAAAGGTTAGAGTTGCACAATATTTTCCACAATATCAAAGAAAGATTAAAGACTGCAAAACAATCAGAATTTGTTAACTTTTTAGCACAAAAATCCAATTGTTTAAACAATGAATTACAAACTCAGACCATAAATTTAACGCTACATTAAAATAATTTTAATCCATATTTCAGAAAGTGGGAAAAGAGTAATCGAATAAACGCTTTATTCAAACGAATTTAAACTGCATGCATGAAAAAATAAGTTTTAATTTTGAAAATTTTGAATGATCACCATACTAAATTTGACATTTTGATTATATAATTTTAGGCGAACATCGGAAAATTATCACAATTTTCGCAAAAAATAAGTAAAAAACAACGTATATGCCAGTGGTATTAGATCTTTAATATTGACATTTGCATTGTAGACAAGATATTCATAATCAGCGACCTGAAGAACAATAGAATACCAATTTTCGCGCAGATCCATCAATTTGTTTAATATGCATATCCGCCGTATTGTATTTACCATTTTGTTCTAAACAAATTGAGATTCAGATTCGTAATCAGCGACTACAAAATCCCCCGAGCACTGATTTCTGACTAAATTGTAGTAGGTTTTCAGTGGTTTACCGCTTTTTAGCGATTTGGAACCACTGTGCAGCACCTACAGCGATCCATTACCGACTTATAGCGAACCACCTTTTATTGAACCAATATCGAATTGCTCAATGAACACCGAAGTGGGGAGTGGGATTGCCGGTGAAGTACGTCTACTCGGCGTGGCGCTCGCTGGTACGGAGGATGGGGGACCGCGTATACTTGGCGCGCTGTTTCGCAGGGAAGGATGACGACAGGTAAGTAATTAGAGAAATATTAATTTTTAAGAGTTTAGTAATTTATGTTCACCAAATATTTGCTAAGAGCATTGCCTACATTAGCGCTGCCCAACTTGCCTCCTGAGAGAAAAAAGCCGTACCCACCATATCTTCCGCAGTTGTCGTGGCGTAAAGACGCAGCCGACCAAAAGTAACAGTGAACGTCGAGGCCGTGCGTGGCGTCTGAGTTTTCTTATCTATGGAACTGTCCCGGACAGGACTCATATGGAAATCCTATTCGAAATTACTATTCCTATCTTGGCGTAGATGGCTTGACGTCACAGCGTCATCACGCGCATGCGTGGCGTGTTGCTCCTTCACTACCAGTAGGAATTCCATACCAGCTCTGGCCACGGTTTCTTTTTTAGAGTCGCGAGGCTTCCTGATGATAAATCACGCTCCTCGAAAGGAAGGTTGGAAGGAAAAGTAGGCGCGTGAGGGGCCCCTACGCTGGACAGGGTTGGCGTACAATATCGTTGAGGTACACGTCAACAGTTCACAATCGACAAGATATTTGCCGTCGCAACATTTCTTATCGCGTATCGTTTTTGCAACTTGACACAAATCTAATATTTCGCTGCTAATATCTATCTCTCTGTAGTAAAACGTTAACATAATTTGGAAACTTCGTATGAACAAGATATGTATTTTCATAAAGCCACGAATACATATGGCTGATACAGTGCTGAAGATTAAATAAAAAGTTGAATGCTTCTGATTTGAAATACAAAGGCTTATAAAATAGAGCCTCCTTTATAATTCTGGTATCACGCGCCTCACCAAATTTCACCACTGACGGAGACGGAAAAGATTTGCGTAATTGTATGCGTTGTTCGATGTCTACGCATTTTCGATTAGCGTTTTCCACGTTGAAATAGGCAATACCGGTTGATTGCCTTGATTATCATTCTGATTCCGATTTCCAAATATTTATTTGATGAATCATCAAATGATTAAAAGATGAATCAAAGCTATGAAAATTACGTTTTCTCAGAAAAAACGCCAATAAAAATCATGAAAGGTTGTGACTAAATGAATTACTTATTATTGCCAGATGAGAAAAAGAACGACTACACACAAGCTGAAATGTCACAGGGGCAAGGGGAATCGCCCGCTCGCTCCACCCAATTCCTTGCAACAAAGTCCGTCGCGTAACGCAGAACGCAAACGAAACAAATCACTACAGCCCGAGAATATGAACAGCCGGTAAGAACCTAAAAGTATGACTTCTTGGAGGGAATATGGTGGAGCGTGCGGGCGATTCCCCTTGCCCCTGTAACATTTCAGCTTGTGGGTAGTCGTTCTTCTTCTCATCAGGCAATAGTACTTGTTGGATATATTCTTCTTGAATGGAGGTACATGATCTCCTACAGTTGGAATTTAATAATTCGTAAGTTTAACGTTCCCATCAGAACCGATACAACACATTGTTTTAAATCACAGATTGTCTGTCGAAAGTTGCCGTTATTACAGAGCGAATGATGCAGTAATGTATGAGAACTGTTTTAAATATGGACACCCCCCACCATTGTATGCAGCTTCTCGCACCACTCCTCTTATCTATATCTATTGTGTTTGTATTGAGACATTCTATTAATGTCGATAATGAATCTCTAATGCAGCACCATAGCTAGCCAGTCACACATTCATACATAGGTTAGGCAGCCATAGCCTATTAGACGAGAAACGATATTGATATGCAATATTTATACTTTTACAACTGTGTTTATTCTACAGTTGAAATGTTTTTACACATTTTGATTTCAACGTCGCAGCTTATCGCGCGATCTAGTTTCAGTATGTAATTTGAATTATCATGGATAAACGCTCAGGCCGCTGTGCGAGATAACATCATTTGTGGTGGTGTGCAAACTTAGGAATGGAGGAATGAAATATTGTACCTTTGGAAATCAAATTTATCGTATGTGAGAGTCATAGAAATAATTAGAACAGTCTATACTTTTATCATACGAAGAAATACAGCCAAGACATAGCAGATGGTTGGCTTCGGCATCACCTCATAAGATATTAAACCGTATCAAGGCGAGTGAATATCAAATAGTCTGCGCGGTGAATCGCGAATGCGGGAACACACAATTCTCGGTGCAGATCATAAAAGTGTGTTAAAAGGTGTCGAATGAAGACACCGTAAGAACAATGGTACCTGTGATACGGTCACCCCTATTGCATATAAGAAATAGGGATGCTGCGAGGCTATTATCTTTGTTTGGGATATAAAGTAAAAGAAAGTGAAAGAAATACGGAGAGAAATTGTTGATTTATCAAAAGAAAAGTAAGGAAATCCTTTAATATACAGGATGTCTGCGAATTGACGGACAATCCGGAACATGCAATATTCTGATGCAAGAAGACATCGAAAAGTCCTTTACCATTTTGGAATCCGAGACTTCTCTTTCTAGGTATTAACAGTTGAATACTATTAACTCGTACGACAACGAGGTTCTAACGATCAACAAATTTGGAATGTCGCCCGAAAAGAGTGGAACAACTGGAATTAACTGTTACAAATGGAATGGTTTGCTTCGACATTACATGCGCGATAACGCTATTTGTGTGGTCGATACCGACTTTGTGTGTAGACTGGAGATTGACCATGATGTCGCTAATAAACTATATATAGAAACGAGCATCGAACTTTTAAGAGTGCAACATGAAGAATTAGAGAGGAAATTGATCGTGTGTCAGAGAGACATGTCGTCGTTGCAAAACAACATTCAAATGATATTGCAAACATTAAATCCTATCCCACGCCAACAAGACGAAAGTAAATTATGTAAAAATGCTTAACTTACCTCAAATAACCTCAAGGACGAGAGTACAACCTCTGGCGAAAAGTTTCCGATCAGACGCACTAATACGAAATTTACTAAAGATACTCATGTTTTAGAACTACAAAAGGTAAATGTTTAGATTAGGGGAGGATTCTCCGATTTCAATGACCTTCACATATGTTGTCAAGGTCATCATTCTGAACAACATTTACCTGTAAACTTTTCGGCGCTCGGCTTTGGTTTACGAGATATTTGCAAAAAGCTTGGCATAATTGTACATTGAAATCTGCCTATACAGACGACAGTTTCACAGCCGACAGTAATAGTATTGTTTGTAAATTAATGTCTCTAATTGTTGATTATATGATAAATATATATAAAATACATGAATAAATATTCTAACCCCAAAAATGGTAAACCTGCCTGTCGGGTGTTGTGTAGTACCGCCGTGCATAGTGTGTAGGGCTCGTTGGTTGTGGAGTTCGACTGAACTTTACAATGGCAGGCCCACTGCTGCCAAGTCGTCCGTATTGGGCGTGGGTGAAATGAATGCAATGCACAAGTGGTAACAAAACAACGACAGACCGAAGGTCATTACCTTTTATTCAAAAAGCCCAAACGGGGTTATGACCGTCATCTTGGGGATGTCTTCAGGAGCCATAGGTATCTGATGGTAAGCTTTAAACAAATTCAGCTACGAAAAGATTTTTTCTTATGTGGAGGATCGCGGCACAGTCGTGGAGGTGCGGTATGGGAAATTTATCCGGAACGGTTACTGCGTTTACACCGCCGTAGTCGCCGCAGACTCGCCACTGGCTGTCCTTTTTCATTACTAAATGAATAGGGCTTGTCCAAGGACTATTTGACGGCCTGCAAATGCCAAGCTCCACTAATCTTTTAAACTCGGCCTTTGCCGCTCTCAGTTTATCCGGTGACAAACGTCTGACGCGACTCGCGACGGGTGGACCGGTCGTCACGATGTGATGGAATACCTCACTCTGCATAATAACCGGCGACTGCTCAAGCCCGACGACTTCGGGAAACTCCTGGAGTATCTCCACGAACTTCGTGGACGGATAAATCGTGCTCGTTGATAACGCCGAAACCTGTTTGACCACACCGCGAGTGAACGAGTTTACCTGTGGGTCTATGAGCCTTTTACCCTTCAGATCGACCAGTAAGCCATAACGTTTTAACAGATCAGCTCCTATAATAGGATATGGGACTACCGCCACGCAAAAATTCCAAGTTATCGGCCGAATGCCGAAATGAAGGATGCGGAATCTCTCGCCGAAAGTGTCGATACGCGTGTTATTCGCCGCATAGAGTTTGAGGTCCCCTGGCTTAGCGTTTTGCTCGTCGCGGACGGGAACCAAAGAGATCTCCGTGCCCGTGTCTACCAAATAGGTTTCCGCGGTCACGCGATCGAATACGTGAAGGCGAGCTGAAAGTTGGCGACCCTCTGTGTTTGCCTCCGCCACAAAGATCCGTTCTATTTTCCCAGAAGTGATTCATCCCGCCAGTTGCACGGCGACTCGGGCGTGTCTCTACAAAAACGCGCCTTCGCGCCGAACTTCTTGTGCGTCCAGCATAAATCCGAGCGGTCCCTGCTTTGAGAGCGCCCGCGGTTCGCGCCGGCCCTATTCTTCGACCCTGCGCGCGGCGTTGCGGCTTTTCCGAGCCGATTGAGTCGCGCCGTGAGAACCGCCACCTCCACGGAAAGTCGTTTAATTTGACTAGCGCAATCGCACGGCGATGTATTCTGCACCGAAGCCGCGGTTATTTGCTGTGGTATCGCGTTCGTAGCCTCGCTAATCATGTCCGCCAGCGGATTGGCCCGTTTAATTCAACCTTATCGGACGAGGCCAATATCGCTTTAAGGTTCGCTGGCAGGTGATCGAGGAAGATCTGCTTAAGCAATGTGTCGTCACAGCGGCCGTCCGCATTAAGGTACCCGTAGACGGTGCAAAATTTGCGACGGTTTTCCGTCGGTCAATACCTGCCCTTTTAGCAGTTGCCGAAGCATACTTTCGGGGGACGGAGCGAAAGTGGAAATAATCCGTTGCTGTATTAAGGTAAATAAGTTGGCCGCGTCCGGAGCGAACATTATGTCGCGGCAACACGTAACCACATCAGCGTCTAACGCGGTAATTACGAAATGCGCTTTTGTTTGCTCGTCAGTGATACGTGCGCTAAAGAACAACGACTCTACCTGCATGAACCAGAGTTCAGGGTCTCCGCGAAAAAATACCGGGATCTTCGGAACGCGGTATGACTCGACGCGAGGCTGGTCCAACGCCGTCAGCCTGGTCTGCATTTCCGCAAGTGCAGCTTCCATTTGGGCTGCTCGCTCCGCGTCTGTTGCCATCGTACGGGCACGCGGTTTCGCACTTCCTCGGGTCACCCGAACGGGACGTGAAACAAAGGTGGCGGCGATCGACGAACCCGCTAAAACGCACGCGTGAAAACGGAAATGGCGGCGGTTAATGAAACCGCTGAGGCGAACGCGCGAAAAAGGTCGTAACGGCTATGTTTGCTTGAACCTGTTTTACGCTATGCAGCAGCCGACGGCGAAAACCCCTCGTGCGGCTCGCTGGTTCCACTGTCCTGATTGCAAAACGGCGGCTGACCGCATGGTTGAAGTCGTCGCGGCTTGTCGAGTTCCCTGCAGGACGTTGTACGGCGGGCAGCTCCCTGGCCAACCCACGCCAGCGATGCCTCAGGGTCCTCAAGCACCGGTATTAGTATTGGTTTGGGTTCGAGTAGGGCGGGGTAGGGGGGGGTAGGGGTAAAGCATGGTAGCGAACTGGTGTGAGTATTTGTTAAACACGGTAATTCTAGTGTTAATTGTGGGTGACGGGAAAGTGAATTGACTCCTTGCTTTACGCGCTCGCAAGCGGACTAACGCCCCACTCCCCCCCCCCCTCTTCCCACTTGGCTAGCCCCAACCAATACTAATACCGTCTGCAGTTCTAGTGTTACGTAAAGTTTTTTGTGAATATCTCATAAACCAAAGCCGAGCGCCGAAAAGTTTAGACGGAAATGTTGTTCAGAATGATGACCTTGACAACATATGTGAACGTCATTGAAATCGGGGAATCCTCCCCTAATCTAAACATTTACCCTAGAAAATATTATTATATACAGTGAAAAGTGATGGGAAACTAAGAGGGGTATAATGTACTGTAAATAACAACAAAATAACACAAACTACCATTTATTATCGAAGCGACATAAGAGAAAACACAAAATGTTACATGGAAAAAAGTATCCGATTGGTAGAAATTCTGGAAAAAAGTTTCCGATCAGATTTGTCAATTTAAATTTGAGGAAATTATTTTAGGTACCTTAATATTTTGTTATGTTTCCACGTGGACTGCTTTAATACGTTGCGGCACAGAATGAATAAGATTTTTACAATCCGGAGCTGAAATTTCTTCCCACTCTAATCTAATAGCTCGTCGAAGTTCTTTCTTGTTTTGTGGCTTTTTTTCAATAGGGTTTAGATGGGGACTATTTGCTGGCCATGTCATTGTTTTAATGCCGTTCTGTCGCGTTTAGCTTTTTACCGCTTTGCTGCGATGACAGCTGACATTATCATCTTGAAAAATGAAATCTGAAGATTCTCCAAACCAGTCTTCTATACTTGGAAGTAAAAAATGTTCTAGAACATGAATATATTTTTCCAAATTAACGTTGTGATAAAGAATGCTTAATTTTCTCATTCCCTTCTCCGTCATACAGCTCCAAATCATATAAGATTGTGGATATTTCTGTTTAAAATTTAAGCAATCTTCGTGAAACTTTTCATCGGATCTCCTGCCCCAATACATAGACTTGACTCATCGCTGAATATCACTTTAGACCAGTCGCCCACTGTCCAATTTGCACGTTCCTTACACCATTTCAAGCGTTCCTTTTTATGCTTTTTTGTAAGCAAAGATTTTGATTCAGACTTTCGAAATGAAAATCCCATCTCATTTAAAAGATTTCTGACAGTACGGTCAGAAATGTTTTGTGCCCACTAATTATTTATCTCTTTCGAAGTTGCTTGTCTCATATTTTTGACAATTGTATGCAATTTTCTATCGTTTCGTCTAGTTGTTCCGCGAGGACGGCCACATCGTTTTCGGTTAGTTACACTACCCGTTTCCTTATACTTCCTTCTTAACCACTTGGTCTACAACATCGGGTGAAACCCGTGTTATCTCGATCGGGCCAAAGATGGAAAGCACGGGTGAAACCCGTGGCACGTCGATTGGGCCAAAGATGGAAAGCACGGGTTAGACCCGTGGTACGTCGATCGGGCGAAACGTAAACACCAAAGGTTAGGCTCGTGGTTAGTAGTAATACTTTTCGCCGATGTTTTTTCATCTCAGTTATTCCTGGCCGCATACACATGTATTTACACATCATAAGCCTCGTTAGCCAATGGCTCGACGCGTGACAGACCTCTGGTGTTGAATTTGCGCCGGCCGTCGGAATTTAAATGTTACAGCAAGGGGTTAAATCACGAATAGTGCTTTGGCTGCACCCTATGATTTCTGCGACTCTTCTTTGACTGATTCCTTGCGTGAGAAGCTCAATTATTCTTAACTTTATATTTTTTTAATACAGCTGGCGTGATGGCATATTGCACACTTTTGACTCCTGTGTGCACCGAATGAAATAGTACTACTAACTATAGTTGAATTAACGAAAGAAGGCGCCTGGGCGGCCCGTAGGCTGACGCGCGTGGCTCGTAGAGATCCAATGGCTTGTCCGTACTTCGTGCGACGTTACCACGTTGTCTAGCAGATCGGATTGTCTCTCACTCGCTCGATAAAACAGATTCCTTCATCTCCAAGTCATTCCACGCCAAATCGATCACATTTTTAGAGACTTTGATCAGAATGCAATATGTATTTTGTGAATCACGTGAAATTATGGAAATGTTTGAGTCATTGTTTAACAGGTTTTGAACTTGGTTACAAAATATAGGACTTTGAATTGTGCAATTGCTGCCTATGTTCGTGAAAAGATGCTGTACTTACGAATTTCTATCTCGAAAACGATCAACAGCATTGCGTTAATTTTTTTTTATTTTAATCGAGAAGAATTCATCTTTCAGAATAAAGTTTAGAAATTGTAAAACTATTTTTCATTTCATTTCCGACAGGAATTCGATCCTTTAAACATGGCTTGAAGGTAATTCGTTCCTTTAAAGATGGCTTAAAAGTATTTCTCTAGGAAAACACCATTAAAATTAACGCCACAATTATATAGTCGTCTCTTGCTGAGTTATTACGCGCAACTGACCATATAATTCGCACCCCATATTATTTCAATAAAGTCTATAAACAATCTCGACAGAGCAAAATATTTTTACCTGAAACGGGGCCAAGAGTGAGTTAATGAAACTCTTCATTGGTTACTAACAGCTCATGCTGACGTTAATTTTAAAACTTCCATGCTCGAAAGCAGAATATTTCGTACGTGAAACTTGCAAAATAAGATTTTGATTAAAATTTTAAAAACTACACAATTAATTTTTCAATATAAAAAAGAGTATTAGAATAGCCCGCACTTTCTAGTTTAAAATAAAAAAAGAATGAATTCAATATAATAAAGAGATTCCGAGATAAAAATTCACAAGTACAGCTCGGTTTCATGAAAATAGGCAAAAATTGAACAAATTCAAAACCAGCAAAGTGATGACTGAAATCCCTTCCTATATAACATTTCAGTTTGAACAATATCCCTGACATCGAGTGCAAAAAGTGATCGATTTGCCGTGGAATAACACTAAATGGAATAAGAATCCTATGAGCTTGTATTCCTCGACTTGTCCGCCATTCTTTCTGCATAGAGCGTGCTGCAATAGCCAATAAGGTTGGACACTCTGTCAAATCTCTATGGGAAGGACGTTGTGTTCGCCTTCTGGAAGAGGATAGCAATATACACCCGACAAGGACAACGATTACTCTAGGCCCACAGCTAAGTAGTCGAAAATCATTGGCCAAGGCGTAGGGAGCCGCGTAGGGGAAGCACCAATCGCGAGCATGGAGTAGCGGCAACGTCGCAAATTCTGGCCTCAGCCCCAAGGCGCCTTCTTTCGTTAATTCGACTATAGTTCGCTTTTTAAGCGGTCAATTTTTAGTATGATTATGTTAGTTAATTGTTGTTTTTCCAAGGGGGTATTTTAGCACCAAGTGTTTTTAGTTGTCCTGTGTATCTGAGATGATTAAGTTGTTGTCGTCGTCAGTTTGTAAGTTGTTGTTGTCTAAGTTAGCGTTTGTGATGAGTTCTACGTTTGTGATAGGTATTTTCAGAGTATCTATGTTATTGAATTGTTTAGGGCGGAAGATGCTATTAATTGTTGGAAAAAGATCTTTAGGTTTCTGTACCGTTAGGCTAGTCATTTTCTTTTTCCAGTAGCTGATTATGGAGTTATGGACAGCTTTTGTGATTTCATATCGTATGTGTTTTAAAATATGTTTGTGGGCTGATATTAGGTGGACATTTGCAGTTGTGTAATTGTCTAAGCTTGATAGTCTGTTACTTCGCGTTATTAGGTAACTCTTTTGTTTTCTTAATTTTTTAGTAAGGGGGTGATGTGTTTGTCTGATGAGTTGAAATTGTTTGATGTGGGAGCTATGGAATGATCTATTGCGTTTGTGATGTATTGAGTTGATCGATATAGTTGTCAATCTCGTTTATTCGCAGGTTTTGTATTGTTCGGGATTGTTATATCGTCACTATCGATTAAGCACTGTTGGAATTTGTTCCAGTTAGCTTTATTAAAATTGTATTTAGTTGTGGGAGTTGATTTGTCTAATTCTATGCAACCATGTGCTTGTAGTGAGATAATCATTATGAAAGCTCTATGGTCGCTATCATATTCAAAGGAGTCTAGTCTGCCCAGGGTGGGTAAATCGTAGAATTCGATTCTGTTGTCTACTAGGCAGAGGTCTAAGAAGGCGCCACTTTGGAGATATGATAGGACTGCTGTATTTAGTAATGAGAGTCTGTGACGAACGTCACTTCGAAGAAGAGGGTCAAGGATGGTATCTTCAATAGGTACGCCATCAGGAAAATCCTCCTTTTACATGGTGAAACCGTTGTTTATTTACTATTTCGTTTTATCTCTCGTCAATTTTATATACATCTATGTACAGTAGATACGGCGTTAAGCTAATTATCGTGCCGCGTACGTTTCGCGACGTCTACGGCCGAATAACGGACGAGACTTCGTGCGTCTCGTTAACGCAACAGGCCCGTCGCCTTATCGGGGCGAGGTCGCGTCGCGTCGTCGTGCCCTGTTGTTGCGGCACGAGCGTAATCGGTCGGTCGCCGGGAGTCTTGGTCGTCTCTCTAACGGGACAGGAAGAGACCGGAGAACGTTCAGGCGTCTCTGTACGAGAATGGTAGAGGAAGCGGGATAGCAGGCGATCACTCGATCGACTGGGTAATCGGATTTTACCAGGTTCGCTCGTACCGGGCAGCATCCAGGCAGGCAGGCTGGTAATGGGGATCCGTAGCCCCACTTGACTGTCTTGCCTTCGCGGCGCCGGGACTTATCCCGATTATCGGAAATTATCAGCTGCGAGAAATCGCCGCGATCTAGCGGCGCGGTGGGGAGTGAGCGTCGTCGCTCTGACGCGTCGCGAGGCCGGCATGATTCGATTCCGTTCGGATCGGATCGGTCGCGGTCGCCCGGCCGCTCGGCCTCTCGCTCACTCTCGGTCGCACCGCCGCGCGCTCGATTCCCCGCACCTGAGACGCTACGTCATAAGTCTATAAGTTAAATGGTTTTGATTGATCCAGTTACGGAGCACGATTCCTCCATTATTATCTATGTGATTGTTCCAGCCTGAGTGTTTGACGTTAAGGGGGTAGACACGGGTAATGCAGGTCGCTATATACCGACACAATCTGGCCCGAAACATGGGTTTGGGGGCATACGTTGTTTGTCCTTATATGAGCGAATTTTGGGCGGGGCGAGGTCTCATTCGAAAGATGAAGGTTCAATGCAGCCCGCTCTGATCATCGTTCGACGAGATTGTGTTGATATCTAATAATATGAGTGTTGAAAGTAGTGCAAAAGTCGACAAAATACACCTGCATGAAACCAAGTATTTTTAGGTCACTAAAAGAGTTTTGTGACTTAAACGATGACCAGAGCGGGCTGCATTGAACCTTCCTCTTTTGAATGAGACCTCACCCAATCCAAAATCTGCTCATATAAGGACAAACAACGTATGCCCGTGATTGCATTCCCAAATACGAGTTCCGCCATATTGGCAATAATACAGAGCAAGTTACGTGACAAATTTAGTTGAGGTAGTGGATACGAGATGGCGCCTACTCGGGAGGACTGACAACGTGGAATCATAGCAAAACTGAAGAGTTAGCTGGATACATGTGCCACAGTAAAAGCGTGATGCAGTCAATGTATCCATTTTCGTACGATTAGAGGTTAGGTTATATGCATTTTAGGCATACATTGACTACGAACTGCTGGGAACTGTATACATTTACTAAATTAACGCTTTTACAGTAACACATACATCACTTGAAATCGCTGTCGTATTTATATTATAATGATATGGCCACATTATTGGAAATAAAGAAAGAGAGATTGAAACCTTTTTTATTAATACTGGAAGTATTGATTTACTGATATCATCTTCTCAGAATATGGATGTTACAGTAATTATTTGAAATATTGCTCTTACTATTATTTTTATTCTTCCGACTATTGTATAGAACATATAATAAGAATAAGTCTCCAAATCAGTCAACATTTGACTCCCTGATCTTTTTTGTAAACCTTTACGGTCCTATTCCCTAAGTTAAATAGTCCTTAGATAATATTTAAAATGCAGACAGGGTTAAAAAAAATAAAACAACATAAAATAATAGATGTGACTTATTCTAATTTCACTCAGCAAATACCTATATATTGAAAGTAGGAAAACTTTTTGTTTAGAGCGTGAAGTTTAAATTACAACACAATCGGCTGGTGAAATCCAGGGCACAGAGTAAAGGAATTTGAGCAGAAAGAAAAGAAAATTCGACATTGTATCACGTTTGCTCTCATTATGATTAGTAAAATGTTATCAATATTTGCAAAAAATAAAAATGTTTATGCAGAAAAAAACTAAAAGTAAAAAGGTTAAGCCCTTATTGATATTGAAAAATTGTTGTGTATCTGCAGGGTTGCCAGCAACATTATGCAGGACCACTTATTTAGCGGAGAGGAACACCCACAGGAGTGGTGGTAATGTGTGCGTCAGCAACGTCTTCACGCATACGTTACCACCGCTCCTGTAGGTGTTCCCCTTCCGCTAAGTAAGTGGTCTTGCATAATGTTGCTGGCAACGCTGTGTATCTGTGTTAGCAGACCGAGGCGCTGGCTTTATTTCTCAGCTGCTATGACCCCCAGTCTATCCTTCTCTTTTACGACCCATCGACAGCGACGAAGTAACCGCGAGCCACCGCGAGCATCGGAGAATTCTGTTCGCTGAATACCTATACCTACTTACATCGTACAAATTAAATTTCGAACCGAGGTTCGATGCGACAGAATTTACTGAATACGTGTAACACGTGTAACACTCTCCCTTTTAATCTTTTATTACTTACGAATTACCATTTGGGATTTTGGTGAAACTGGTATATGTTGTATTCTTTAGTGATATATAAACGTATGTCATAGGTTTTTAAAATTTTTTACAATTGTGGAAATTTACTTTTTTTCATTAAATTATAACTGTTGAACTAAGAAACAGATAAGAATGAGCTTTTGGGTGCTTACAGTGGGGAAATAAGAGTACCTAATATGAATTACGACACTTAAAAAAAAAACAAATTTTAGACCATTTATTTTGAAATTGTTCTGAACAAATGCAATGTTATACTACCAGGACACTATTTAAAAATTTGAAAAATGAGGGTATAGGGCTACTTGTGCTCTTTACGGACACGTTTTTAGAAACGTGGAGACTTTAAAATTGGTCGCATGCAAATTAATTGAATGTGACGCTGCGTGTCTCAGCACCGGCTCGTCTGGCTGAGCCGTGCGTACTACAATATGGAACTCTCTATTTCTTTACTTCCTAACCTTGCGTGGCCTTGAAAGTCATTGTATACCATATGGTTGAATTTGTCGAGCCGGTGCTGGGCGACACAGCGTCACATTCAATTAATTTTCATTTAGCCAATTTTAAAGTGTCCATATTTCTGAAAACGGGTCCGTAAAAGGGACAAATAGGACTATACCCTTATTTTTTCAATTTTTTAAATAGTGCCCCGCTATTAAATCATGGCATTTGTTTAGAACAATTGCAAAATAAATTTTTAAAAATTTGTTTTTTTTGCGAAATAATTTTTATTGGTCCTCTTATGTCTTCATTGTAAGCACCCAAAGGGTCATTTTGATCAGTTTGTTAGTTCAACAGTTATAATTTTTTGAAAAAAGTTCACATTATACTTCAAAGAGCTGTAAGATCCACAATTTTTGACATTTTGAAAAATCCGTCGAGATATGCTTATATATCCTTAAAGACTACAACATATCCAAATTTCATCTAAATCTGAAATGTTACTCATGGAATGACCCATGTATTTCACTGGGCTCAGAAATATCATTTCAACTACCATAAATGCAGGGTGGAGGAGGTACCCCTTCCATGACGCCGACCGGACTACTGAAAATGCGCAGGCTGAATGCGCGTGATTATTATATGGTTGGCTCCTCAAAGTGACAGAAAATATAACCTATGTATATGCAATAAATGTTTAGTGGCTATTTCGTTCTTTTACGCTACATTTGTGAACCTTTTATCATCCTTCCAAAACATTATTATTACGCCGCAATAGTATCTTTAGGAAATCGGGTATAGCATATAGGTTATATTTTCTGTCACTTCGAGGAGCCGACCACATAATAATCACGCGCATCCAGCCTGCGCATTTTGAGGAGTGGATTTTCTGTCCTCGAAGTTACAGAAAATATAACCTATAGCATATATGCTATACCCGATGTCCTAAAGATGCTGTTGCGGCATAATAATAATGTTTTGGAAGGATGCTAAAAAGTTCACAAATATTTCGTAAAAGAACGAAATAGTCACTAAACATTTGTTGTCATATAACATATATTTAGGTTATATTTTGTCAGTTGGAGGAGCCGACCACATAATAATCACGCGCATCCAGCCTGCGCATTTTCACTAGTCCAATTCAACATCCAACACAATTTTATATATAACGTTTGTTCATAACTGCTTTCTGCATAGGACGTGTAATAAGTGTATTTCATGCTCTGTTTCGGTGCTTCGCTAATAAAAAATGTCTATCCTAACAAACTTCATTTCCTGGGGACATCCCCTCATCTATTTTCCCTTTTCACTTATAATTCCTTACTGCTGACGTAGAATATTGTAGCATAAGCACATATCAAGTAATTAAAATGTACAATGAAATTTCTACGTTTGCAGTACCAGCCGACTTTCCGTTTAAATTTTTATAAGTACAACGCAACAGCTGAGAATTTCTTTCCTTATTCAGAACAGAATACGGAAATAGCAAACAGCTCCCTCTCGCGTGGACCAGGTAGCGGCGTGTCTACCCCCTTAAGGTCACCTGCTAATAAATAGTAATTATTATTGTTATGTATTTGGAGTTTGTCGAAGACTAGGAATAGGTTGTTATTGTTTTGGATTTTCAGTTGGATTATGCTGACTTCGAAGGTGGTTTTGAAGTAGATTTTTTATTAGGATTCCTGTACCTTCGGCTCGTTTGGCACTATATCGATTGTTTCTTATAAAGTTATAGTTCTTAAAACTAACGCGGTGTGTACTATTAAGTTTTGTTTCGCAGAGGACGACTACATCTGGATTGTGTTTGTGTAGGAAGTCAGTAAAATTTGCCCTTCTTTCGGTTGATATGAGTGAATTGGCATTCACTTCTAAAATTTTTAGTTTGTTGAAGGCTAATTTGCCTGGAATACTTGTGGGCTGATTATTACCGTTAGTGTTATGAGCCATTGAAATCAATTTCGAAAGATTCGGCTAATAAATTTATTTTGTTGGAGTTTGAGTTGATTAGCTCCAGTAGGCGCGATGTTTGGGTGTTTACAGCTGAGTCAACTATTATTTTAATTTGGTCTAATAAAGTACCATGAGGTTGATGAAATACTTCGCGGGCGTTAGTGAACGAATTCGGGGGTTTGTGTGAGCTTGCTGGAGTAGGTTTTGGTGGCGAATACGATCGAGCTGAACGAGACACCGTTTTTAATTACGTTATTTCTCAATCCCCCTGTTTAGAACAAGCGCGACAAACGATTTGTACAAATTGATGAGCAACGCGGTATTCGGTAAAACTGTAGAAAATGTACGAAATCACGTAGACGTAAAACTTTTTAAATACTGGGGTGGACGATATGGTGCGGAGGCAATGATCGCGAATTCAATTTTCCACAGCAGAAGCATATTTTCGGAAAATTTAATCGCTGTTGAATTGCGAAAACTCGAGGTAAATTTCAACAAACCGATGTATGTAGGTATGTGCATCCTGGACATATAAAAAATTTGTTTGTATGAATTTCATCATGAGTACATGTCTCCCCTGCACGCTCAAAATTGTAAAATTCTATATACCGACACTGACAGTCTCATTTATCATATTCGATGTGAAGATATCTACGAGACCATAAAGCGCAATATCAATAGCTTCCATACAAGCGATTATCCGGTCAATAACGTGTACGATATGCTGCTTGTAAATAAGAAGGTTCCGGGGCTGATGAAAGACGAAAACAATGGTGCAATAATGACCGAATTCGTAGGTATTAGAGCGAAATTGAATGCACTGCGTGTAGACGGCAAAGAAAAATACGAAGAAGGCGAAAGGCGTCAAGAGCAACGTTGTATCCAGGACGATAACTTTCGACGAATACGCGCAGTATTTGCAAAAGGAGATCAAAATGACTCGCAGACAATCATGCACAAGATCGAAATTGCACAAAGTGTACACCATTTCGGAATCGAAAATCGTTCTAAGCCCGTACGATGACAAGCGGTATATCCTGCTCGATTCAACCGACACGCTGCCATGGGGGCATTATAAAATACCCTTGTAAATAGAAGAATTATCATGTAAAATAAAATTGTACACATATGTATAGAAAATACAATTGTATTTATTAAACCCTGTATTTATTTTTACAATACATTGTTTTTATTTATCTACGAATTGTGCGATTTGTCAAACCCTAGCCACTTCACGTATACCATATCACCCTTCCTACGCAACACTTTTTGCACTACTCCTACAGCACACTTTGTTACAGGAATGTCTCAGTTATGTTGCGGTGCAACATTTGAAACATCGCACGGAATGTTCCCGAAACGTTACAAGTAAATTGCTATGTTCGCCTCTGTGCAACATTCCAGGAGATATTTCTGCAACATTGTTTCGGAATTTTACAGCAATGGCCACGCAACGTTTCGGAGATTTTACAGCAATGGTCACGCAACGTTTCAGAGATATTTCACAGCAATGGTCCCGCAACGTTTCGGGCAGTAGGGCCAAAAATAAAAATAACAGTATATATAAATATACCGACGTGTCTGTGAGGGACGCGACGACATGAAATGTGTGCAGAATCGTAGTAATAACGCCCGTGTGTCTTTTTCTCATAGAAAATTCTTTTACCCCAGAGAAATTCGAACCTACGACTTGTAGTATCGAGAACATTGCTTACGTATTCGAACTTATACTCCTACCGTGCAAAACTTTAAACTCAAATAATTAAAAAATGAAGGCTCGTTATGAGAAACACCATTACATCTTCCTATATGTGGGGCCAGATATCTCACAATAAATTCAATTCGACACGTGACGCTGTTTTAAATTGATTCATATTCGTTTTTTTTTTTTAGTTTTTAACGCATTTTTAATACAAGCGCTTAATATAATTTTTTTTGTTTTCTAGTTTTTAGTGTTTGCGGATTTACATGTCACAGCTCAGACTTCTTTACAAATATCTTGTCTTGCTGTATACAGTATAATAGTTTTCTTAAACAATATAGTGCTGATTAAGTAATTGTATTAATTACTTATATCACATATTATCCCTCGGAGGTTGCCTGTAGAACTTAAGACTGCATTCTGTGTGTCGACATATCAGGATCGTTCCGCGTATTTCCGCATCGAGTGCGGAACGTTGTAGGAACGGCGCTCATACGTTACAAGGGCAATGTTGCACCGTATTCTGTGCGAGTCATTGCAGGAACGCTCCACGTGTGTTGTACCGCAATATAGCACAGCAATGTGTGCGCAATATTCCAGGAACATTGCACAAACGTTCCCATTGCAATATTCCACCGCAAAGTTTGCACAAGTTGCAGTAATGTTGCAATGCAACCTGCAACCAAACGGCAACATTGCAATGAACTGCAACGGTTGTGCAACGTTCCTGGAACAATGTGTGCTATAGGGGCAAGGTCCCTGGGGCTAGATAGGATTTTACTATAGGAAAATCTTGATGTTTAAGGCCATTTGTCGACATGATCCCATCTGATTTACGAAGTTAAAGTGGTATCGATCGATTCGTCTTGACGAGATCTTTCCAATGGTGTATAGGAATCGCTGCACGTTCGTAAGTCAGTGACAGCAGGTCGATGTGGAAGTGACACCGATGGATTCGTACGAAATGTCATGTAAATCGGAACATTTTCAACGAAGTTAGCTTGAAATTATGCAAATCAATTTTTCAAGTAATTTCCTTCATTATGGTCCAAATTACCCCATTCTTGGCGATATTTTCATAGTAGAAACATAAGCAATCGATTGGTGTCGTCTTCGCAAAGATCTGATGAGAAATGCGGAACTTGAGATTTCTCACTTCTTAATGGGTATTCCAGCCCCTTCGAGGGTCGAAAGCCATAATACTCGGTGAGACATCGCGGGGTGTTCTTTTCGCCACGAGACACAGTGTTGCCTGGCCACGCCAAGCATTTGACTTCCAGGCCGCAGACATCTAGGCAAATGTCTAGATTTTACATTTTATCTTCACATTATTAAAATGTCCGCGATAAGGGTATTGGAATGTATGAACACAGCATGTTAGCTGTGTATATGTAGTTATGTCATCTTAAGCGCAGTTGGAAAGCACCTTGTACTTGCAACTCATTTTGATTTCACATTTTTTTTTATATTCTAATTATTATTATCTTCTATTCTGTTGTGATTTATTTGATTTCATATACTTGGCGTAATTTTTTACCTTTTTGAAGTTTTTTTGGGGGATAGTTATTGACGTTTGAAGATAATCAAGAATTCAGTAAATTTTCTTTTCGATTATAAGATTTCATTAACGATTTTGTTATACTTCCGGGTGAGTCCGAATGCTGTTTCTCGTGGCATTGCATTAAATGAAAATTTGTGATCACAATGCAAAAAAAATTGGTTCTGAATTCGTCTGTATGGAGGTTTTATAGCTAATTTAGCTAGAAATGACAAACGAGTGTTGAAGCGTTTCACGCACACCTGTACGGTCGCATTCCCGTGTTAACAGGTATGAGACTTATTCCATGAAAAACAAGTAATCCCTTCCTCACAGAAACCATAGAAATGAGTCTTCCTAGTGACTAGGACAGGTCCTAGGACACGCAAGATTCATGTTCCCATGATGAAGAGTTCGTAGCTGAAGTGTTATCCTACGCGACAAGGAACCGTGGACATCATCATCTGATTGATCATCGATTTATTCTATTGTGACACAAATATATTTTTTAAGATCAATAAAGTATTTTTGTTTTTCATGAAACAACAAAAAATAATGTTGGTCAATTTTCTGCGATTTTTGGCGCCATATTGGCGCTATCATTTTTAATTTTGAAGTTTTTACATGCGATTCAAAATCAGCGTCCCAAGAACCCTTATATACCAAGTTTGAACAAATTCTAAAGCATCTAGAATTTTGGCTAGCTTTTGAGGACAAATACCCCACTGTGTGTCGCTCAAACGACGCGATCGCCTTCCGCATTTCTGCCCGACTCGTCGTGGGTCCACATTGGCAGTCGAACGTCTCGTTGACCATTGGGAAACGACATATGGTTTTCACGATCTCGCCTAGTAACAACGCACGGCAACCTGGTGTTGCCGGAAGAGATAAACACGACGGTTAGCGGGCAACCGGTGTTCGCATCTAACAAAGGTCTCGCGCGACGTTGATATACAGCCAATTTTAAACACTCGTGAATATTTAATTATATAAAGAATAAAAATTGTCGTGCAGAATCATCAATTTTTTAATATGCATGCCAGCCATATTGGATCGGCCATTTTGTTTTAAAAAATTCCACGTTCAGATTCGTATTCAGTGATCTCAAAAACCACCGAGCACCGACTTCTAACTAAATTTTTCAAACGTATTTCACGTTTTGAGGGTTTGACCAGCTTTTGGCGATTTGGGACCACTGTGCGGGGTACCAGGCGGCATCTCTTTGAGGGGCGTCGCAAGAGAATCACCCTATAGGAGGTCGCACCGGCGGTGAACAAGTAACCTTAGATAACAGGGATCCGTGTCCGCAATTGTGGAGTTCAGATCATAGAGTCTGGTACAAATACAACTGCGCCTGCGCAAGCGTCATCATCTATTAGCGTATGAATTGTAGACGGTGCTCGTAGCAAATAATTGGTGAAAATAAATTACTAAAAATCTTGAATAATTAATATTTCTCTAATTACTTACCAGTTTTCCTCCTTCCTTGAGAAACATCATGCCAAATATTTGTGCCCCCCCCATTCCCCCACCCTCCTTACCAGCAAACGCAACGCCGAGTAAACGTGCTTCACTTGCAATCCCCCTCCACACTTCGGTGTTCGTAAATCGATTCATAGATCGATACGTTTCGGCATCTGTTCAATGTAGGTCCTATATAGGTGAGAAAGCTGTAATGAGAGAGACCAACAACCATTCCTCAATCGCGATTTCCCCTCTACTCTTCGGCATTCGTAGATCCATTCCGTATCGGTTCAATATACTCTGCGTTGCCGAGATGCTGCCGCCAGAAGGAATGGGGTCCGATTGGTATATCCCCATAAGCGCAACGTTCTCTAACATAGTCGTGGAGATAGGGCACACGTATTGTCGTTATTGGTCGATGCGACAACATCGACAAGAGATCGAACGGGACATAAGCGGTTCGAGCGAAGTACCTCTGTACCCTTGCACCTGTACCGGTCTGGGGGACAGCATCTCGGCAACGCACAGTATGTGCTGTGTCGGTTCGCTATATCGATGCGGAAAAAGAGAAATTTTCGACAGTGGGATTAGTCTAAAAAATTTTGACAGTGGATTAGTTTTGAAAATTTTCGAGAGTGAATTATGTCTCACGTCACATTAAGAATGTTAAGGTAAAATATAAATTTTACCTCCGGTGTTGATACAATGAAACATAAAGAAATTCAGTGTCTGTATAATCGATGACACATCGCCGAGCAACTTCAGACAGCAGTTTAGGCGGGTGAAAGATACAATGTCGTTCGGCTCGGGCCTCGACGTCGAAGAAGCGCGGCTTCGATCAATGGCCCTCGGAGCTTGGCAAAATCGTTTGAGCTTCAAATAATTCTCGAATACAGATACAAATAAATAAGAAAAAAAATATTTGAAGCTCAGGCTTAGGGCTGTCCAGCGTATGGGCCCCTCACGCGCCTGCTTCCCCTTTCAATCTTTCTTTCCCGCTGTGTGCCTTCCGTTGTCAAGGAGACCGCGCGACGCTACGAAGACTCCCATGACGGATTAGGCAGGCTAGCGGCTGATCGGTCATGGTCACTTCTTTAGCGTCGCGCGGTATCCCTGACACCGCGAACGAGAGTGGGAAGATCCCGAGCTTACGCGTACGCGACCTCGGACAGCGCTACTTAGGATCAAAGGCCTTCAAATAAAAAAATTATTTGTGGCCGTCGAATAAATTGATTGATCCGTGGCGCTCCAAATAAAAATTGACTCGTGTTGCGGCCGAAAACCAGCGCGCTGCTGCGTATCGTTCAAATATGCGCGCAAGAGCGCATAAACACGTCCGTTAGGACGGTTACGTGCGTGTTAAAGTTTTTGCACGGATCGGGCGTTCGTCACCTCTCGATAGACGCCCGATCTGGCCGTTTGTTCCAAGAACATCTCGTTTTGGTAAACACGCTCTCACACGCGCTGTTCGAAGACATCTTTGTCGCCCACAGATTCCCGATCTTTAGAACGGAAACGGCTCCGTCAATCCCTGCGCCTAGCGCCCTTCATTATTGTTTTTTTTATGTGATTTTGTTGAGTTGTGAAGTATTTTCCGTGGTCTATTCGTTCCATTGTAAACGACGCCCACGAGGTTGAATAAACAAGACCGAAACGGACTTGACAAAGAGTGCATCTCTTCCTCTGGCCTGATGAAGCGATCCCCACCGCCTTCCACGGCATCGTTTTATGCAACTCGGGTTATTTTTATTCGACACGTATCGAATAAAATTTTTGTCTTTTATTCGAACTCAAATTTTTATTTGACATCATTATTTTACCATTTCTGGCCTCGGTCATATGGAACCCGCGGCATATGAATTATGTAAATTTAATCGAAAAGGTGCAACATGAAGTTTTAAGGTTTGCACCCCGCGTCCTCCGTAACTCTATGGGTAGAACCAACCATGACTATGGCACTGCTTTGCTATCCTTAAATATCGCCCCTCTCGCAGATCGTAGACAGATTGCGGATATAAGTTTTTTGTTCAAGATCATTAATAGTCTTGTAAATAATTCCGACTTATTGTTAGGTGCATTAATTAGTTGCAATGCGCCGGTGAGCAATGGTGAAGAAAAAGCATTGGCCGCCATCGCTCTCAGTGTTGAACATGATCAACAAGGACATATAATTGATTGCGATACGGCATCCGATGCATGGGAGGCCTTAAAAAGAATTTTTGAACCGAAGTCACGAGCGAGAATTTTGCAATTAAGAAAACAAATAGTATCAATACACCTGGAAACTGATGAATCTATGACATTGTACCTTGGACGAATTAAAACATGTTGCGACAGCCTGAGAGAAGCTGGATATAAAATGAAAGAAGATGACGTGGCATACACAATGCTAAATGGTTTGCCAGAAGATTACGAACCCATCGTTATGACACTAGCAAATTTGGATGACGAGAAATTCAAATCGTCTAAGATAAAGGAAATCTTACTAAACGAATACGACAGAAGATTGGTGGACGAAAGGAGGCGTATCACCAAATGAAGGAAGTACGCAACCAAAACAAACAAGGTCAGCCAAGCAGAGAAGTCCAGAACCAAGGAAGACAAGGTCAGCAAAGCAGAGAAAATTACAACCAAAGCAGAGAATTATTACGCCAGACACCAGAGCCCAGAGTCGACAACAGGAAGTGCTTTAAATGTGGCAAGCAGCGGCACATATCACGGTACTGTAGAACGCCTCAGTCTAGGTCAAAGACAAATCAAGAAACAAGTACAGGTTCTGCACGTAAGAACAAAGACTCGTATTTATTAGAAATAAACAATGCGCAGTTAGATGATTTTTGGTTAATCGATAGCGGTGCAACTCACCACATATGCAAGCATAAAGAATGGTTTACAAATTATAGAACGATAGAGAATGAAACAATTTATTCCGCCGACAGTCATGTAGAGAATAACTTAAAGGCCATTGGAATGGGTAATGTAAATATCGAAATTTATGAAAACAATGATCCTTTTAGTATAACTTTACCAAACGTATATCACGTACCGAATGTTAGAAGGAATTTACTATCAGTTTCACAGATGGAAGGTAGGAATAAAAAGGTAATATTTGATAATGGAAGGGCGATAATTTTGAATAAGGTGACTAAGAAGGTAGTGGGGGAGGCACTTAGTAAAGATGGTTTATATGTAATCAAAGCGGAACGTGTCAATAATATACCAATTATTTCAGAGAAAGAGACACATGCAATTATTAATACACATGTAACCGAAAGCGAAAAATGGCACCAAAGGTTTTGTCATATAAGTATATCGAAAATTAAAGAATTGTCTGCAAAGAACTTAGTTAGAGGGTTAGAGAACGTAACCATTGACAGCATTCACTGTAATGGATGTAGCGTCGGAAAATCCACGAAAGCTCCGTGCAAGCAAGTATAAAATAAACAAACCAGAAACGTATTGGAACTGGTTCATTCGGATTTATGTGGACCCATGCCTACAGAATCGATTGGAGGCTCAAAATATTTTCTCACGCTCACGGACGATTATTCGAGAAAAACCACCGTGTACTGTTTGAAAAACAAGAGCGAAGTAGCAAGTTACATAGGGAAATATATTGCTAGAGTAGAGCGAGAGACAGAGAGGAAACTAAAAAGAATAAGAATAGATAACGGGTTAGAATTTTGTAATAACGAACTTAAACATTTGTTTGATGATCTAGGAATAAAGCACGAACGAACAAACACTTATACGCCGCAGATGAATGGCGTGGCGGAAAGAGTAAATCGTACATTACTAGATTTGGTGCGTGCAATGTTAGCGACGGCGCAGTTGACTCAGAAATTTTGGGCCGAAGCGTTGCTGACAGCGTGTTATGTTAAAAATAGAATAATGCACTCAGCAGTTGAAAATGAAGTTCCGGAAAAGGTTTGGACTAGTAATATACCAAGTATAAAACATTTAAGAATGTATGGATGTTTAGCGTATGCCCATGTAGCGAAACACAGCAGGCACAAGCTCGACGCGAGAACAAGAGAATGCGTATTAGTAGGATATTCGAGTCAAACGAGAGGTTACAGAGTGTGGGACCCAGTAATAGATGATATAATACAAACGAAACACGTGGAGTTTGTAGAGAATGTGTGTGGTTATGAATATATTAGTAATAAGAGAATTTATAGCGTCCCGACTGATGACGAATCAGATACAGAGGAAACACAGGATGTTACGGTAATCGAAAAGACAGAAGACATGCAAGTAATTGATAGAAAAACAACGGACGATGATATGAAACCGACAGACGATGATATAAGGGAGACAAATGAGGGAAATGTAGTTCGTACCGTAAAACGTGGAAATGTAATAAGAAACCCATGGGGTCGAGCGGGTAAACCCAAGAATATTCAGATCAATTTGACCGAAATAATAGAACCTACAACGTTTGAACAGGCAATGGCATCGCCTCAATGTAACGAATGGCGCGTTGCCGTGGAGGAAGAACTCAATAGTTTAGAACACAGGGATACATGGGAAATAGTTGATAGGGCGGAAAGTACGCGATGCGTTGGCAGTAGGTGGGTGTACAAAGTAAAAACGGATGGAATCGGAAAGGTAATCAAATTTAAGGCTAGGGTAGTCGCTCAGGGTTATAGTCAGAAGAAAGACGTAGATTATTTTAATTCATATGCACCAGTTGCAAATATATCCACAATTAGAATGTTACTAAGCATGTCAGTATCTCGGGGTTGGGAGGTACACCATCTAGACATCAAATGCGCGTATCTATACGGGGAGTTAACAGAAGACATTTACATGAAATTTCCTCCTAGGTATGGTCAATCGGAAGATAAAGTAGCAAAATTAAAGAGGCCGATTTATGGACTAAAACAGTCAGGCCGAAATTGGAATGATGCAGTTAATGCTTTCTTAACCGAGAAGGGATTCCAAAGACTGAAAAGCAATAGCTGTGTATATACATATGATAACGACGTAATCCAAATCATATATGTAGATGATATTGTGATATTTACTAGCAATACTAAGAAATTAGAATTAGTTAAGAAATTAATAATGTCAAAGTATGAGACAAGAGACTTAGGAGCAGTATCATATTTATTAGGCATAAAAATAGACTATAATAAGGAAAGTATAAGATTATCCCAAGAAATATATATAGAAAAACTGTTAAAAGAGTACAACTTGAATGATTGTAAAGGTACAAAGACACCGGTCGAATTAGGTATAAAGTTGTCGAGACTAGATAGTCCATTGAATGAGTTTGAAGTGGAGCAAATGAAAAAAAAACGTACCATATAGGCAACTCGTTGGGTCTTTGACGTACATTGCACAGGCAACACGGCCGGATATACTACAGTCGCGTCGGTATTTAAGTTGACGTTGTAAATTTCAATACATAAAAGGGAAATAATTCTATTACTGATAAGTTTAAAGTTTTTCTTTATTATAAACATATTTCCTAGTTCTTAACAAACACAGTAACATAAATGAATTAATTTTGTATCACTATAATAATATAAACAATAAACATGTAATTTACTTGGGTCGGAAATTAAGTTGTCACTTACAAGTATGCACATTTTGTCTAATTTAAATACGTAACTAGTATGAGGTTTGGTAGCCTTTGGCTTTCATGACCTCCAACAATCGATTCTGCATGCTGCAAATCAATTTTTTTTTAATACAGAAGGTGCAATTTCACGCCATTTTTGTTGTAATGCGGTTGCTAAGTGGGACTTAGTATATCTTTGATTTTGCGGTATAAGACGGTATAATTCTTCGCATAAATGTTCTATAGGGTTTAAGTCTGGACTTTGAGGTGGCCAGGACAATAAAGGAATTTTTTGTTTCTGCAAAAATTGTTTTGCGACTGTAGATGTATGCTTTGGGTCGTTGTCCTGTTGAAATATATATTTCTTACTTCGTCCCAAATTTTGGATTGTGGGTAACAAATTTTCCCGCAGTATATCGACATACCTTACACCCTCAATAACAGTTAAGTTTCCCACTTGTTCATTATTAAAACAGCCCCAAACCATTATGGAGCCACCGCCGTGTTTAACGGTAGGAGTCACTAAGTTTGGTTTGAAGGCTTGGCCCTCTTTTCTCCACACATACTTTCGCTTTCTATTTGATTTTAACTCAAACTTGGATTCGTCGCTCCAAATTATTTTTTTCCAAAATGAAATTGGCTTTTTATAATGCAGTCTTGCGAGCTCCAAAAGTTTCGCCGCATTCACCTTTGAAATGAATGGGTTTTTCCGGGAAATGCACCCACGTAATTCCG
Organism: Andrena cerasifolii; assembly: GCF_050908995.1. NCBI lineage: Eukaryota > Metazoa > Arthropoda > Insecta > Hymenoptera > Andrenidae > Andrena > Andrena cerasifolii. The sequence continues at coordinate 1,020,537 of NC_135125.1, read as the reverse complement.
CTTCGTGAAGACGAGATTTAATTTGTGCAATACCTATTGGTAATTGCAGAGTTTCTTTTATTCCCTTTGCAGAGATGAATGGGTTTTTCTTCGCCTCCTTAAGTATTTGCCGATCTTGACGGGCAGTTGTCATCCTTTTCCTTTCAGTCCTGATCGAATTCTCTGCTTTTCCTGTTCTATTTAATTTAACACATATTTTGCGCACACCTTCCTTGGATATTCCAAACTCCGTGGCAATTTGTTGCAATGATTTACCCTGCTTTCTTCTCTTATAAACTTCAACTCGCTCCGTAGCAGAGCATTCTCTAGTCTTCGGCATACTGAAGTAAAAGTACAATTTGAATAAGAAACATATATTTAAAAGACATTTTAGCGATACCTAAATATCCCAGAAATCTTTGCAATTTAATCACAAAAGCAATTTTCTGCATAAAAGACAAATGTTTCTAAGCGACAACTTACTTTCCGACCAACAGAAATTGATCAACTATTCTTTAAACTTAAATATACGGCAGCTTAATAGATCTTTTCACCTCGGCACTTTATGGTCAACTGACGCAATGCTAAGGACAAATGAAAACCGCAACAATCGGTCACAACGACCGAATATATACATGATGTGAACAAACGAAGCTGAGGGTTTGTAGAAAACTCTAGGGTCAACTTAAATACCGACGCGACTGTATATGTATATCACCTGTAAGTTATCGCAGTTCGTTTCAAATCCAGGTAGAATGTATTGGGTGCAAGTTAAAAGAGTTCTAAAATACTTAGGCACAACAAAAAATAAAACTTTAACGTATTGCTCAGGCAACAATGAAGTAGAGATCTTTAGTGACGCAGATTGGGCGGCAGATTTCGATGATAGACACTCTTACAGTGGTATGATGGTATTTTTGGGTAGAAATGCTGTTTCATGGAAAAGTAACAAACAGAAGTCAATATCCACCTCAACAATGGAGGCCGAGTATGTAGCGTTAGCGAATGCTGTAAAAGCAGTCACGAGTATGGATATGATGTTTAACGAGATGCGAAACTGACTAGATGCTAAATTACTGTAAACCATATGTCATTAGATGTGATAATAAATCGGCAATTGCTTTCGCGTTGAATAGAGTGGAAAGGTCAGCTTCAAGACATATTGACATCGCGTACCACATAACGAGAGAAAGATGCGAAGATGGATTAATAAATTTATGATACGTCTCATCTGGTGACAATGTGGCTGATATATTTACGAAAGAATTGCCATACAATGTAATCACACCGCATGCAATGAGATTGAGACTGCTCGAATAGCATAATAACGTATAGGTGTGTAAAGTGTGCCAAAAGTGGGGGATTGCTGAGATTTGGCACATTTGACACCATGTTCATATCCCGCGCCGCAGCGTAGTCATACTTAAGGCGCCGTATGCGCGAGGGGAGTGTGAATGTTTACCCCCTCCCCCCCGTTCTTCTTACATCTTCTCCGTTATTCCGTTTTCGTCTGTTGAGCACACTTTATAGTTCATAAGAGTATTATAATCGCTTATAATAATTTACATTTATAATCAACACAAATCATATTTGACCCCTAGATCCCAGATACTGCTGATCGTAAAAAGTGTAATAACGCAAAGTTCACAATCGGAGACCAAGGGGCGCTTACAGCGGATAATATATATAATGTGACATTTCGAATTGTTTAACCTGAGATCGCTTCTATTGTACTATGTGAAAAGATTATTCAAGTCAAATTGCACTTGTTGCGTGACCTGCAGGGTCTCTACCAGAGATCTGCAACAGGCGGGTAGGTCGCGGGTCAATCCGCCCGTCACTCGATCGTCTTCCGATTCACCTGTACCCACATCGGGTCAGTCAGGCTAGCGTTGATTTCTATCCGCCGGTAACGCCCGAAGCTGTTATCAGTTACGACGCGGCTACAACTCGCCAGTACGCACTTTTACCGACGACTTTACCCCCATATCACCGGTTCACTCTGACTCGGAGTTGGATGGAGAATGCAACGTAGACAATTTAATATTATTCATGTATATATGGTTATGAAGCATAGGAAAGTAACAGAATTGGAAATGTTTCAGATAAATTGTAATTGTAAAAGTAAACATAACAAATCGTAGCATAAGGGTGTCCGCGGGAAGACTGAACAGCTGGATATCTCCTAAAGTATTGGAGATAAAATTTTTTTTACATAGAATTGCATGGTTCGGGAGGACCAATTTAATAGCGCAGACGATTTTTTTCTTCGATTATTGTTTTAAAAGATACGATGGTCAAGTTCGGTTTTATAAATGGAACTATTTTTTTTTTTGAAGAGAAGAGTTGATAGTGCGTTCTAAGAAAAATTCAATAAGCTTTAATGTATACACTTTATTTCCACTGGTGTTTAAGATATAGCGCTTGCGAAATTACTGATTTTCACTGGAAGAAAACCCTCTGAAACAGCAAGGACCGGGGACGGTCTTACTGGCGCCGCGGGTGGCACTGCCTGTTGAAATGGATACCTACCTGCCAAAAATCTCCGCCAAGGATGGCAGGCCCAAAGGCTGGACAATTCTTTTCCGTCAGAAATGCTACTTAGGTAGGTACATCTGGCGGTACAGTATTGTCTCGTTAGCGACTCGCTGGTCGGGACCGGCGTTGAGTCGGTATCGTGAACAGAACCCTAATTCCGAGTGTTCGTTTCTCGCTTCTTTCTGGCCGGAGGGGGGAGCGAGATGGAACACTGCGTGCGCGGCGAGCGTGCGCGATGGTCGCAAGCGCAAAGGACAGAATGTCAGGCGTCCGAAAGACGGAGCGAGACAAAACATCAACGCGTCGTCGGTCTCGTACCGTCCTCGCTCGCTTTCAGTTCTTCTCGCTCGCTCTCGTTCCATCTCGCTCCAGCTTTCGCCGGGCAAGAGTGAGACAAAAATGGTGGGGATAGCGAAGAGTCGGTATCGTGTACACAAAATCGAGTCGCTAACGAGGAAATACTGTATCGAGAAGCGCACCGTTACTTTTATTTCGCACTTGCTTCTACGCTCGGATGGCCGGTTCTTTTGTGAGGGATGCAAATCTGATTGCTTCTGATACAATCTGCTCCCTATGGTTGAAATTTAGTCTAGCAACTTTCATACCTCCTAACCTAACCAATCGAACTTGCATCCCTCCCAAAAGAACCGGCCATCCGAGCGTAGAAGCAAGTGCGAAATAAAAGTAACGGTGCGCTTCTCGATACCGCCAGATGTACCTACCTAAGTAGCATTTCTGACGGAAAAGAATTGTCCAGCCTTTGGGCCTGCCATCCCTGGCGGAGACGTTTGGCAGGTAGGTATCCATTTCAACAGGCAGTGCCACCCGCGGCGCCAGTAACACCGACCCCGGTGCTTGCTATTCCAGAGGGTTTTCTTCCAGTGAAAATTAGTAATTTTGCAAGCGCAATATCTTAAAAACCAGTGGAAATAAAGTGTATACATTAAAGCTTATTGAATTTGTCTTGGAACGCACTATCAACTCAGGTCTTCAAAAAAAGTAGTTCCATTTGAAAGACCGAACTTGACCATCGTATCTTTTAAAATAATAATTGAAAAAAAATCGTCTCGGCTAATAAAGTAGCCCCATCGAACCATTTAATTACATATTTTTTAAAAAAATTTATCTCCAATACTTTAGGAGAAATCCAGCTGTTCAGTCTACGCGCGGACACCCTGTATGTGGACACGGACAATATCAGATGTAAGTAATTAATACAATTATTTAATTAACACTATAGGGTTTAAACCAACTCATAAACTATATACAGCAACAAAAGATATTTGTAAAGATGTATTATAAGTCCCAATTACTGCCAGTGTCCCTATTATTGCCATTTAATTTATTGTACTCAATAAAAACGTTCCGCATTGAGAGTGGAAATATTTAAGTTCCGTTTTATTTGCGAATGTCGCAGGAACGGCCCTCAGCGTCATTCCTTGGAAATTTCGCACATAATATGGAATTACGCGGAACGTTCCTGAAATGCGAACACACGGAAAACAGTCTTATATTCCACAGGCAATATATGGAAGGAAAATATGTGATGTAAATAATTAATACAATTACTTAATTATCACTACAAGGTTTAAGCAAACTGTTAAACTGAATACGGCAATGAAAGAGATTTGTAAAGTTGTCTGAGCTGCGCAATGTAAATCCACAAACACTAAAAACTTGAAAATAAAAAACATAAAAAAATTTTATGTTAAACGATTTTATTAAAAATGCACTAAAAACTAAAAAAAATCGTTTCTTGTACTACGCAGGATATTTCATAACAGAATATGAATCAATTTAATATAGCATCACGCGTCGAAATGAATTTGTTCTGAGATATTCGGCTCCATGATTAGGGAGATGTAATGGGGTTTGTCAAGACGAGCCTTCATTTTTTAATAATTTGAGTTTAAAGTTTTGCACGGTAGTGTGTAAGTTCGAATACGTAAGCGGAGTGAATATTACGGAGTGTAAGAATATTATGGAGTGTAAGTTCGAATACGTAAGCAATCAACGGTTGTAGCTGCAGCGGTAAAGTATTCGTCTACGGTGCTCTACAGGTCATGGGTTCGAATCTCACTGAGGTAAAAGAATTTTCTATTTATAAAAGACACACGGACGTTATACAACTAGGATTCTGAACACATTCATGTCGCCGTGTCCCTCACAGATACGGTATATACTACTACCGATATTTTTATTTTTGGCCCTACTGCCCGAAACGTTGCGTGACCATTGCTGAAAAATCCCCGAAACGTTGCTGTAAAATTCCGAAACAATGTTGCAGAAATATCTCCCGCAAAGTTGCGCAGAGACGGACATAGCAATTTACTTGTAACGTTTCGGGGACGTTCCGTGCAATGTTTCAAATGTTGCAGCGCAACGGTTCTGCAACGCTCCTGCAACAAAGTGTGTTGTAGGGGGTAGCGTGGGCCGAAAAAATCAAATTTTCGAAGCTCGAAACAGCCTAGTGTGGAAAAATTGCGTCTGGGGAAGACTTCTGTATATTTTCATAAAATTTGCATATTTCGCACTTGAGCAACAGAAAATATTATTGAAGCGCATAAACACGTGAAATAGTGTTTTATATATTGTTGCGAAACGGAGTATCTATATGTTTGTATTTTGGGACGTACCGCGGTTGTAGTGGAACAGGAACATATTTCATTGATTCAAGTAACATTCAATAGCCATTTCTTATAGATTTTTGTGCGCTGAAAACGAATCCGCAAACCGTTTGTTACCATCACCTTCTGTTTTCGAGAAATTTGATTTTGAAAAAAAATATAAATTTCAACTTGGACATCTTTTGAGTACGAACAGTAATAGTTATTCGGTTGCTTGTACCGCCAAATTATTCTATGAACTTATTATTAATAACTGTAAAGTTATTATTGAATTATAAACATTTAAATTAGTTTAAACAACGATCAAAGGGAAAAGGACACCCGAAATGTACCAATTTGTGCAAATATCTTTATATATATTTCAAAAACTAAAGCCATCAACAGAAGTGGTAAGACACGTTTTGTTTTCAATACAGAAGCCAAGAGCGGCGGGCGTACCCACTGTCGCTCAGCAACAGAATCGCTTAAGGGGGTATAACCGTTTGAAAGTGTCAAAAATCAGATTATTTTTTTTTTACATATTTTCATAGATTGATGTTTTAGAAATATTATAAAACAAGTCCGATGTAAAAATTCGGAAAATTGACGAAGTTATAGGCATTTGAATGAGGCGGCATGAGTAGCATGGGGCGGCACGGCGGCTCGACCGATCGCAGCGGTTCGGCCGTTCGCGTCGCGGATACTTACACCTACTATTAATTACCCCTCATTAAGAAACCAGCCCGTTTTTCTACATTTATAGCACTTAACCTTCAGCGGATGCCGTGCAGGGTGATTTTTGGGTCTAAATAGTCCGGGAATCCCCCAAGGGGAAGGGGTGGAGTTAGTAATAAATTTATACAATCAGTGGGTAGAAAAGAGTATTAGCCATGAACCTTTAGACGTCAAAAATATGAGCATAGCAGTCAATGCTTTGCATAGCAAGCAACAGTGTGCATCGGTTCTCAGTGTTTCCAAATCGAAAAATATACCTACACGAAGTCATGAATTCGGCTCCAAAATGTGACAGAAAAGGTAGCCGAAAATCTCATCGACGGGCCAGTAAGCCTATAAAAAGGCACCCATCACGTTATCCTGATTGTGAGAAAGGGGAAACGAACACAAGTGCGTCAGCTAAGAAATTAAAAATGGATGAATATCAAGACGTGACCGTGGAATCTTCATTTGGGTACAGAATGTTGAATTTTATTCCTGTGTTTTCTGCAATTGGTGATTACGTGAAGTGCAAACATTGTGACAGCAATGTAGAATTTTCAGAATCAAATATCCGTGGACTTGGTTTCAAAGTGGAAATAAAGTGTAGTTCGTGTCCTTCTAAATTTATAAATTCCTGTCCGATTACCGATAATCACGCGTACGAAATAAATAAAAGATTAGTTTTTGTAATGCGGATCTTAGGAATTGGAGCAGCAGGGATTAGAAAGTTTTGTGGACTAATGGATCTCCCTAAACCTGTCATTCAATCAACATACGACGCGATAGTAAAGAACATTCATTGCGCCGCGGAAGCTGTGTGTAGAAATTCAATCCTCTGTGCGGCGACGGAAGAAAAATGTCTTACTGCGAAATATAACCAAGTTGAAGAACCTGCAGGCCTAACTGTTTCTGGGGATGGAACCTGGCAAAAAAGAGGTTTCTCCTCATTATACGGCATTACAGCTTTGATAGGACATTTTTCAGGAAAAGTTCTGGATGTCATAATTAAATCAAGTTTTTGCAAAGGCTGCGAAACTATGACAGAGAAGATTAATACTGCGGAATATGAAGAGTGGAAAGAAACCCATAACTGCTCTGTAAATCACGAAGGAAGTGCGAGCAAAATGGAAATGGACGAAATTAGTGAGATGTTTCACAGATCCGAAGGACTACACGAAACAAAATATTTAAATTACATCGGAGATGGGGATAGCAAAACATTTGCAGGACTATTAGCATCTTCCCCATATGGTGAACCTGTAAAAAAGAAAGAATGCGTTGGACATGTGCAGAAGCGTATGGGAACAAGGCTGCGCAATTTGAAAAAGAAAACCAAAGGGCTTGGCGGAAAAGGACACGGAAAATTAACAGCAAAGTTAATAGACGAACTCACAGTTTATTATGGAAAGGCAATTAGGAATAGCTGTCATTCCATTAGACACATGAAAAGAGGAATTTGGGCAACTTTCTACCACAAAATTTCTACGGACAATAAGCCGCAACATCAAAATTGTCCTGCAGGAAACGGTTCCTGGTGTTCATGGCAAAAGGCGAAAGCTGAAAACAAATTGCACGAATACAGACATAAGCCTGTTTTAACGAGCGAAGTTGCCGAAGCAATACGTCCTATTTATGAAGAACTGAGCAGTGATAATTTATTGGAACGATGTCTCGGCGGCTTTACTCAGAATAGTAATGAAAGCTTGAACGCGCTCTTCTGGAAAATTGCTCCTAAAACCATCTTCAGTGGTGCAACAATAATTGAAATAGCGGCCTTTATCGGCGCTGCAATCTTTAATGATGGACATAAAAGTCTTTTACATATATTGGACAGTATGAACATTAAAATCGGCCCTGGAGCCTACGAAGGGTGTTGGGCGGAGGATCATCACCGCATTACTTTGAGTACGATTCGAGCGCATGAAGCCACTAAAGAAGCCAGAACTGCTGAACGATTGTCAAGAATAGCTGCTGAAGAAGCTGTTTCGTCTGCTGAAGGCTTACTTTATGCCCCTGGAATCGCTGATTAAGTGTGAGATACGAAAAATACAGTTTATCAGCAAAGCATCAGAGTCAAAACTTCAAACGCGTTTTTCTCGAAACTATATTTTTCATTACGGTGGCCCTAAAAACTCGCGCTATGTTCAACCAATTCACTTCCAATTTTGCATGCAGAATCATAATAAGATTCCGCATCGTCCAACGAAGGCTTTTTTTATTTCGATTCCCCGTTTATTATTTATAAAGGAAAAAGGTGGATTTTTCTCTTAGAAAAATTTAACTTTACCTTTGATCTCTCACCATTTCTTTATTTTTCAAAATTTTCAAAATCGCCTTCGTTGGACGATGTGGAATCTTATTATGATTCTGCATGCGAAATTTGAAGTAAATTGGTTGAACGTAGCGCGAGTTTTTAGGGGCACCGTTTAGCCGTCTAAAATCGAGAGACTTTCGGACATGTATCCGTAACTTCCGAAAAACAATAGTTTTTTAACTGAAACTTTTTTTATAAGTAGTTCATAATACTATGTAAACATAGTTAAAAAACGGGAAATCTGCATCAAACCGTTGACTTGTAAAAAAATCCACAAAATGTATACATTTTCCGAGGGTTCAAACGGGTATACCCCCTTAAGGAGGGATTGCACCTTGTTGGGCCGAAAAATAGGTAATTTTTGTACAAAAACGGTTCGACAAATTAATTTGAGGTTTGGTAGGCTATTTTATTGTATCTTGAAATATTGTCTTGAATTTTTATGTGACAGTGAAAAGAAAAACATGGCAGATACAGAGAGAGAGCGTTGAAAAACAATCGGGTGGTCCTAGCGTTGACGAAAAGTACTGTAAGGGTTATCCGAAACACAAAACGGAAAAGAGATTCTTAAACTATATGAATGTGGCTATGGGTGGTAGTATATGCATTAAGAAAAATGAAAAAATGTTAAAATGGCAGCCTTTTGAAGGAGATGAAGCGCCCTGATCTGAGCCTGAGAAAGGTTTTGCCTCAAAATCGGGAAACAAATACGGCAATAAATCTACTACCAGCCATAGCTACATTCATATAGTTTAAGAATTTCGGATAATTCTTAGAGTACTTTTCGTTAACGCCAGGGCCACCCCATTATTTTTCAACGCTCTCTCTGTATCTGCCATGTTTATTTTTCACTGTCACACAAAAATTCAGAACAATAGTTCAAGATGCAATAAACAACCTGCCAAACAGCAAATTAATTACCTATTTTTCGGCCCAGCAAGGAGCAATCCCCCCTTAAGGGGTTATACCTAGTCAGGCGGCCGAAAAGAGGCGAATGTTTGTGATTTTTTTTTGAAAAAGCGGAAACATATATTCTTACAGAACATTTTTTGCACTTAAAAGAGCAACATTTAAAGAACATTTGGTAATTTTTTTGTTGAAAAATATTTACGTTTATAATAAAGTAACAACCCACATTTTTCGTGCAAAAATCACGCGAAAAAAATCAAGATTTAAAATTTAAACAGCCGCCATTTTGTTTTAAATTAATATTTCCCCTTATATATGTTATTCCCCTTGTATAACCCCTTAAGCGATTCTGTCGCTGAGCATCAGTGGGTACGCCCGCCGCTCTTGGCTTCTGTATTGAAAACAAAACGTGTCTTATCACTTCTGTTGATGGCTTCCAGGGGAAAAATGTCTACTGCATCGCGTGGAGTAGTCCGATTTTCTCCTAGACCTTTAGTTTTTGAAATATAAAGAAAGATATCTGCAAAAATTGGTGCATTTCGGGTGTTCTTTTCCCTTCGATCATTGTTTAAACATATTTAAAAGTTCATAATGCAGTCATAACTTATATCGTTGTATTCGGGAGGGTTCATAGAATAATTTGGCGGAACAATGTTATTCAAATGTTTATAATTCAATAATAACTTTACAGTTATTAATAATAAGTTCATAGAATAATTTGGCGGTACAAGCAACCGAATAACTATTACTGTTCGTACTCAAAAGATGTCCAAGTTGAAATTTATATTTTCTTTTTAAAACCGAATTTCTCGAAAACAGAGAGTGATGGCGACAAACGGTTTGCGGATTCGTTTTCAGCGCACAAAAATCTGTAAGAAGCGGCTATTGAGTGTCACAGATCCAACAGTCTGTTGAATCGACAACTGAATCAAGGAAATATGTTCCTCTTTCACTACAACCGCGTTACGTCTCAAAATAGAAACACTTAGATACTCCGCTTCGCAACAATATACCGCGGGAAGACTGAACAGCTGGATATCTCTTAACGTATTGGAGAAAAAAAATATATGGAATTGCAAGGTTTGAGGGGGCAAATTTATTAGCCGAGACAATTTTTTTTCGATTATTATTTTAAAACATACGATGTTCAAGTTCGGTTTTTTAAATGGAACTATTTTTTTTCTAGTTCACTTGATAGTGGGTTCCAAGACAAATTCAATAACCTAGAATGTATACACCTTATTTCCACTGGTTTTCGAGATATTGCGTTTGCAAATTTACTGATTTTCACTGGAAGAAAACCCGCTAGAATAGCAAGCTCCGGGGGTGGTCCTATTCGCGCCACAGGTGGCACGCATGGAGCATTGCCTGTTCAAACAGATACCTACCTGCCAAAAGTCTACGCCAGGAATGGCAGGCCCAAAAGCTGGACAATTTTTTTCCGTCACGAATGCTAGGTAGGTACATCTGCGGTATCGAGAAGCGTACCGTTAATGTTTCAAAACGTCATATTTTCCTACTTCTCATTGCGTACAAACTATAAATAAATTTTTTGAAGTTTTGAAACATTAACGAAACATTAACCCACTCTCGCTCTCGTGACCGACCTGAGTGCTCGGTTATACAGAGCAGTAGTCTCTCATATCTCGACAACATTCGCCGAAATCGTTACGCATCCATTGTATTGCCTCAATTATTATGAATCTCAAATAAACCGCATTTTTCTCAACATTTCTGAGTTCTCTCTATACAATGGTGGTGATAGAAAATAGTCTAGTTGCTTCTGTATCATTACTTTCATAAGTTCAAAAATTAAATTTTTATTCAATTAGTTCTGCAGGCCTCAGAATTTAATGTTCTAGTTTTCTTTTGTTAAATGTTTACTTTATGGGAGAATTCTCCGATTTCAATAACCTTGACATATGTTGCCAAGGTCATCATTCTGAACAACATTTCCCTCTAAACTTTTTGCCGCTCGGCTTTGGGTTATGAGATATTCGCAAAAAAAATCACTTAACACTAGAATTGCCGAATTTAACACATACATCGGTTCGTTACCATGCTTTACGCGCCCGCGAGCGAAGCCGCCAGTAAACAGACACCACGCTGAGTTTCGTGGTCTTCGCCGCTCGAAATCAGCGGAGCCATACAACGTTGCGCACCCAGCAGTGACGAAACTGAAGTTCGGCATTTCTAATCAGATCCTTTCCGTTTTCCCGATGAAATTGGTCCCAAAATCGACATAATTCGGACCATAATTAAGAAAATAACATGAAAAATTAATTAGTCAGCTGTGAGCGGGGCAGCGACCACTCGCACGCACACGCCTGAGGCACGTGTAAATACAAACCCCCACACACAATAAAACCAACCCCGCTGGTTCAAAGCATGAAATTGATATACAGGGTGTCCCACTAAGGAGTGGACAGCGCGATATCTCTTAAAGTATTGTCGATAAAAATATAAAAAAAATAGGGAATTGCATGGTTCGAGGGGGGCCATTTATTAACGCGAACGAATTTTGTTTTCGATTATTATTTTAAAAGATACGATGGTCAAGTTCGGTTTTTCAAATGGAACTATTTTTTTTGAAGACCTGAGTTCATAGTGCGTTCCAAGACAAATTCAATAAGCTTTAATGTATACACTTTATTTCCACTGGTTTTTAAGATATTGCGCTTGCAAATTTACTGATTTTCACTGCAAGAAACCCCTTTGAAATGGCAAAAACCGGGGGCGGTCTTACTGACGCCACGGGTGGCACTGCCTGTTGAAATGGATACTTACCTGCCAAAGGTCTACGCCAGAAATGGCAGGCCCAAAGGCTGGACAATTCTTTTCCGTCAGAAATGCTACTTAGGTAGGTACATCTGCGGTGTCGAGAAGCGCATCGTTACTTTTATTTCGCACTTGCTTCTACGCTCGGATGGCCGGTTCTTTTGGGAGGGATGCAAGTTGGATTGGTTCTGATATAATCTGCTCCCTATGGTTGAAATTTAGTGTAGCAACTTTCACTCCTCCTAACCTAACCAATCCAACTTGCATCCCTCCCAAAAGAACCGGCCATCCGAGCGTAGAAGCAAGTGCGAAATAAAAGTAACGATACCTACCTAAGTAGCATTTCTGACGGAAAAGAATTGTCCAGCCTTTGGGCCTGCCATTTCTGGCGTAGACCTTTGGCAGGTAAGTATCCATTTCAACAGGCAGTGCCACCCGTGGCGCCAGTAAGACCGCCCCCGGTTTTTGCCATTCAAATTTGCAAGCGCAATATCTTAAAAACCAGTGGAAATAAAGTGTATACATTAAAGCTTATTGAATTTGTCTTGCAACGCACTATCAACTCAGGTCTTCAAAAAAAATAGTTCCATTTGAAAAACCGAACTTAACCATCGTATCTTTTAAAATAATAATCGAAAACAAAATTCGTTCGCGCTAATAAATGGGCCCCCTCGAACCATGCAATTCCCTATTTTTTTTATATTTTTATCGACAATACTTTAAGAGATATCGCGCTGTCCACTCCTTAGTGGGACACCCTGTAGTGCGGTCGACTCTACTGGGTACGTGGGTCTGCATCTACGCGTGCCTCCTGCGTGTGCCTGGGACTGCTCCGCACTCAACTTTCTCGGCTTTGAACTAGGGTTGCCGATCTGAGATCGATTAATCGAAAGTTTTTAGATCGATTTTTCAGTGGAAATTGATCCTATGGAATCGATCCTCTAGGAACAGAAATTGTGTTCCGATTCTTTATTATTTATAGATACACCTTTTTCGCGCATTTCAGCTGAATGTAAAAGTAATCTATTGTCTGCTTCGCACTTCGTGATTATACTACTACATTTACCGATTTTTATTTTTGATATTATACAGTATTTTGTTTTTGTTGCATTGCAAATTGTTCAAAACAGGCAATCTAAAGGTGGGATTCCACTGAGGCAATGCAAGGCAACATGTCGCATGCAATGAGTGGGATAGTGATTGCATGTGTTGCATCCGAAAAAAGATGCGACGATGTTACCGGTTGCCGGTTACCAAATAGTTGCCTCAGTGGAATCCCACCTTTATACTTCATGAGAGGAAGACTACATGTTGTATGTGTAGCCACTGCTCAGTTTGTTTAGCTCCAGGTTTGTTTAGAGCTCTCTAAACAAACCTGGAGAGTGAACAGACCAATGGCGCCCGGTCCGAGAAAGAGGGAAGATAATGGGTGAACCTATCTCTATCTTACAACAGACTATGGATGTATAATGCATGTGAGTGAAGTTACCCGCACACAACATGCATACATAACACGGACAGTACAGAGTATGAGGGATAATACGAAGAAGAGTAGGTTCACCGCTTATCTTGTTTCCCTCGGACCGCTGTTGCCTATACTCCTTCCCACTGTTGTTCGCTCTCCAGGTTTGTTTAGAGCTCAATGTGTGTAGCAAGCGAGTTTATACGCATTCGCGTTTCCTTTGTTCTACCTACTTACGACGAGAAAAACATGCACTACTTACTTAATCTTCAATGAATTTAAGATTCCAAAAAGTTGAATCCATTTCTTCAACATCGATTCTTTACAAGGCGATTTTTTCCTAAATCGATTTTTCATCTTGCGATTCGAATCAATTTTTCAAATCGATACTTTCCGAAAAAATCGGCAACCCTACTTTGAACTGCGCGACCCAGTGGAAGGAGGTTCGAACGCTAATATTCAACTGTTAGTATCTCGAGAACGAAGCCTCGGATCCCAAAACGGTAAAGGACTTTTCGATGTCTTTTTGCATCGGGATATTGCATGTTCCGGGATGTCCCTGAATTTTCGGACTCTCTGTATATGTATATATATATATATATATATATATATATGTGTGTGTGTGTGTGTGTGTGTGTGTGTGTGTGTGTGTGTGTGTGTGTGGACACCTGATTGGACCCAAGTCCGGTATAGAAACCACACGCATGCATCCCGTCTTTGTCTGAAACAGTACGAAATGTGAAGCCGATCTTTTGACGACTGAAGTCACCAAATGTGTCCCTCAACGTAAATAAACAAGTTTATCAAAGTATGTTATGGCTACGATACACCTTCCATCACGCATCGCCTAATGTATACAGGGTGTCCCAAAAATGTCGGAGTTCCTTGAAAGGGGTGACTCAGGGGGTGATTTGAAACAACTTTTTCCTTAGCGAAAATATTGTCCGAAGCTTCGTTAACGAGATATTAACAAAAAACCCCGACCACTCAGAGCGCGCGCCTTCCTCCCGAGCTCCCGTTGTAGCGTTGGCTACGCGGTAGGCGGCTGCGCTTGTACTACGAAGGTACGAACAAGCAAGTCGGCATGCATCGAAGGAAACCGCGTTACACAGTTTTTAAATAATAATTGTTTGAAGTGAGAGGACAAGAAATACGCAAATTTCTTTTTCAAATAAGGCATAAACGAAAAGGTAATGTAACAAAAAATGTACAAGTGATCATAATTCGTTATTGAGGTAAAAATCCGTAGTTTAATCACGGCCAACATAACTAAATTTAAAAAATAATATTAGGTGTATGAATAAATTCTTTCAGACTGGATTTACATAATCGGTATAAAGCAACCGAATTTCTATCGCAGTGATATTCGTAAGCTACCAGAAAAATGGCAAAAGGTAATTAACAATAATGGAAATTATTACGATAATTGAGTTGTTTTTTTTTTTTAAATCAAACTGTTATTGAAACCTAAAATCGAACAGAATTTATTTCTACACCTAATAATCACTAATAAATTAAATAACACTCACCCCTACGAGCATTGCTTTCCTTCCTTTTCGGCAACCTGTGTCACTAACTAGGTCACTGTGCCGATCCTGGTCATCGGTGGACGAAAAGATTTATTGTAGGGTTGCGCCCACTCCTCAGCTGATCGCAGGTATACGACACCACCCGAAGGTAAGGATCGCAACGTCAAGTGCGTTCGGGTTAATGTACCGAATATTCACTTCACTGCACGGCCACTAACACTAATCACTTAATTTACTTTTCATGGAGCGTGTTGTTCCTACGTTATAAAATTGGTGGCCCTGAAAGAGGCCGATTACTGTTAGTTGTGCAGTTGCTCGATGTGACCACCCTCAGCGTCTATGCACGCCTTGCGGCATCATTGACTCCGTTGAGAATAATCTTGACGCCAAACGCCGAATCGTACCCTTGCTGGGGGTTTGGGTGTGCGGATATTCCCGTGCATACACTCGCACAGTAGCACTTGTGTTCCCGTTGTTCCCGGCGTATACCCAGAACAGCGCGTAATATTTTTGAGCGGTGAACATTTCTGAGACGAGATTGCTAGCTGACTGACAGGATTTTTTGCAAGCAACTTCCTCTACCCCCAAGTAGTTTCTCTCCTTCCATTATGAGTCAACTCCCACCAGGACAAGAGGCTTTAGGTAAAAAGCCGCCAGCACATTTTCGAAACACACGTGCTTTGCAGAAGTGCAACGAACGACCCATCCTACACATTCAGATAAGTCCGCGCTCCGTCCTTTTACTGCCAATGTACCCATTGCTTCGAGATACACAGTAGACACCACGTGTTTCGGTTCGACAGGGCCCGAAAAGAATAGAAACAGAAAGTCTTCGAGTTGCTATAAAGAAGAAAAGGCATACCATTCCTGTTTCCGTTTTCCAATACCCTGAGTTCACGTCAGCTACGAGGCGGAACCATAAATAAGCCATAAATTACCCAAAACAAATCATTCTCTACCGGCGACTCGCAGGACAATACGGTCATAAACCGCAGCCTTGGCGAAATGCTTTGGCTGGCCAGCCTGATTAATTTTTGGGAACTAGTAATTAAAAAGTAATATCCAACATCAATACACCTCGCGGAGAGATACACGAAGAAAGGGGGTAACTCGTTTACTGCGCGTAGTACCGCCTGCTTCGTGTTTCCTTCGAATTAAAGACAGATCCCTTACCTCTCGAGTATAAGCGCGCGCTAGAATAACAAAACAAAAGCACGCGTTGACGTATTCCGTGCGAGAAAAGGTGGGCACGAATTCCGATTGGTCCTAACCTAACCAATCTGCCCTGCATCCCTCCCAAACGGCCACTGTTTTGAAGAGGCCTTCTTCTCAGCCATGTCTCCTCCCTAAGGCCCACCAGTATAAACACGCGCTTGAATTTCAAAATAAAAGCACGCGACGACGTATTCCGTGCGAGAGAAGGTGGGCTTCAGGGAAGAGATCCAGGGCAGATTGGTTAGCTTAGGACCAATCGGACGCGTGCTTTTGTTTTGAAATTGGAGCGCGTGCTTATACTCGAGAGATAAGGGACCTGCCTTTAATTGGAAGGAAGGACGAAGCAGATGGGACTACGCGCAGTCAGCGAGTTACCCCCTTTCTTCCTGTGTCTCTCCGCGAGACGTATTTAAAATTAATCAGGCTGGCCAGCCAAAGCATTTCGCCAAGGCTGCGGTTTATGACCGTATTGTCCTGCGAGTCGCCGGTAGAGAATGATTTGTTTTGGGTAATTTATGGCTTATTTATGGTTCCGCCTCGTAGCTGACGTGAACTCAGGGTATTGGAAAACGGAAACAGGAATGGTATGCCTTTTCTTCTTTATAGCAACTCGAAGACTTTCTGTTTCTATTCTTTTCGGGCCCTGTCGAACCGAAACACGTGGTGTCTACTGTGTATCTCGAAGCAATGGGTACATTGGCAGTAAAAGGACGGAGCGCGGACTTATCTGAATGTGTAGGATGGGTCGTTCGTTGCACTTCTGCAAAGCACGTGTGTTTCGAAAATGTGCTGGCGGCTTTTTACCTAAAGCCTCTTGTCCTGGTGGGAGTTGACTCATAATGGAAGGAGAGAAACTACTTGGGGGTAGAGGAAGTTGCTTGCAAAAAATCCTGTCAGTCAGCTAGCAATCTCGTCTCAGAAATGTTCACCGCTCAAAAATATTACGCGCTGTTCTGGGTATACGCCGGGAACAACGGGAACACAAGTGCTACTGTGCGAGTGTATGCACGGGAATATCCGCACACCCAAACCCCCAGCAAGGGTACGATTCGGCGTTTGGCGTCAAGATTATTCTCAACGGAGTCAATGATGCCGCAAGGCGTGCATAGACGCTGAGGGTGGTCACATCGAGCAACTGCACAACTAACAGTAATCGGCCTCTTTCAGGGCCACCAATTTTATAACGTAGGAACAACACGCTCCATGAAAAGTAAATTAAGTGATTAGTGTTAGTGGCCGTGCAGTGAAGTGAATATTCGGTACATTAACCCGGACGCACTTGACGTTGCGATCCTTACCTTCGGGTGGTGTCGTATACCTGCAATCAGCTGAGCAGTGGGCGCAACCCTACCATAAATCTTTTCGTCCACCGATGACCAGGATCGGCACAGTGACCTACTTAGTGACACTTAGTGACACTAAGTAGGTCACTGTGCCGATAGGTTTCCAAAACGGAAGGAAAGGAAGGAAAGGAATGCCCGTAGGGGTGAGTGTTATTTAATTTATTAGTGATTATTAGGTGTAGAAATAAATTCTGTTCGATTTTAGGGTTCAATAACAGTTTGATTTAAAAAATATGAAAACAACTCAATCATGGAAATAATTTTCATTATTGTTAATTACCTTTTGCCATTTTTCTGGTAGCATACGAATATCACTGCGATAGAAATTCGGTTGCTTTATACTGATTATGTAAATCCAGTCTGAAAGAATTTATTCATACACCTAATATTATTTTTTAAATTTAGTTATATTGGCCGTAATTAAACTACGGATTTTTACCTCAATAACGAATTACGATCACTTGTCGTACATTTTCTGTTACATTACCTTTTCGTTTATGCCTTATTTGAAAATGAAAGGGTATAGCCGATTAAGGTGTTCAAAATTGCCCCAGAGCCAAATTCGAGTTGCGATGGGTCATTCGATAGCTTATCAAAAAGAACTATTTTTGGCAATTTTCAAGTTGATATCTTGATCTGGGGGGTAATAAAGGGCAAAAATTGAAAAACATGTTTTTTCAATTTCTGCTATCCTAATGCATGAAAAATTTTGAAAAAAATCAGAAATATAGCAGTTATCCAGGCACATATTATAGAATTTTTCAGATTTTTAAATTGAAAATTCACGTTATGAAAAATGATAAACTGAAAAAAATGCGGAAAAATGCCGATTTCGTATTCACGCAATCTTGGCACCACTTTTATATTTTTACGGTAAGTACATATTACTATTACTATTATCTTGGATTTTTTCAGATTTTTTTATTTGGTGCGCCCTAGTTAGAAAAATCGAAAACTGATTCTCGCGGCGTTTTTAACGTGTCAGGGCAACTTGTGCGTCGAACTTTTGTACATTTTTCATAAAATAAGTCTTTCGTGTGATGTTCAATGTCTTAGCATGCCGCGAAACAGTATATGAATTAAAGAAAAGTAAATAAATCCAGTCAAAGAGAAGTGTGACTTGGACCATATATTCAGAATCACTTCGTGTATTTTCAAGAACGACGGTAGCGCAACGGTAAGATGCCAGCGCAATAGATCGCGGGTAACTTCTTGAACATAGGTTCGCGCCCCGGTGCCCGATTTACATTTATTTTGCATTATATATATTTTCTCCAATTCCTAACTATATAGTAGCGATCAATAGTTATTTACGAGTGTTTCAAACATATTTATAAAATATTTTAACCTGAGATATACGTAAAACTCTGATTTTGGAGCGATACTTAACAGCATCGTTTCTCTTGTCACGTCCTCTGTTAATTACGGTATTGTAAACATTTCCTACGCTACATTAATATATGCAACTAGTTTTTACTCCTTTTACCTACAATATTTATAGATGGATTGCAGTTGGAATACGTTTGTTGTTTTGCTGCTGTTCTTCCTTCTCTTTCAAATCATACGATTCACTCTTTTTTAAAACCATTTGAATGTTAGAATTTCTACCATGGCTTTCGAAGTATATCAGAGGGCGCATATGTGTCATGTTGTTATTGATTTCATCTTGAGGTGACTCGAAAACGTCCTGTAAACACCACGTTTCTGTTTTTAAATGGAATCCTATATTTTTTAATAAATATTATTACAGTTGATGCCAAAACATTTCCAAAGCGCTACTTACGTGTGTATGTTGCACAATTCAATGTCGAAATAAAAAACGTCAAATGCGACTTAGTTAAAATGACTTTCGCTACACCCCTTTGCGCCGTTTACTGTTAGGACAATAGAATGTCGCTGAAAAAGTTCTTGCTTAACCAGTGGTAGGTCGATTATGACGATCCCGTGGCAGGCCTTAGCTGGGCCAAAAATACAATAATATACAGGAACGGTTATCCCAGGGTTAATAATTACGAAGCAGTAAGTTAAATACAGCCCGGCACTGCCATACAATTATTTATGTACACCTAAAGGCAGATAAAGGGAAAATGCACACCACCTTACCTTCGACTTGATAGAACATGGTGATTATGTACTTTCCCGTTGTACACTGAAGTCATGGTAGAAATTCTAACATTCAAATGGTTTTAAAAAAGAGTGAATCGTATGATTTGAAAGAGAAGGAAGAACAGCAGCAAAACAACAAACGTATTCCAACTGCAATCCATCTATAAATATTGTAGGTAAAAGGAGTAAAAACTAGTTGCATGTATTAATGTAGCGTAGGAAATGTTTACAATACCGTAATTAACAGAGGACGTGACAAGAGAAACGATGCTGCTAAGTATCGCTCCAAAATCAGAGTTTTACGTATATCTCAGGTTAAAATATTTTATAAATATGTTTGAAACACTCGTAAATAACTATTGATCGCTACTATATAGTTAGGAATTGGAGAAAATATATATAATGCAAAATAAATGTAAATCGGGCACGGGGGCGCGAACCTATGTTCAAGAAGTTACCCGCGATCTATTGCGCTGGCATCTTACTGTTGCGCTACCGACGTTTTTGGAAATACACTAAGTGATTCTGAATATATGGTCCAAGTCACACTTCTCATTGACTGGATTTATTTACTTTTCTTTAATTCATATACTGTTTCGCGGCATGCTAAGACATTGAACATCACACGAAAGACTTATTTTATGAAAAATGTACATAAGTTCGACGCACAAGTTGCTCTGACACGTTAAAAACGCCGCGAGAATCAGTTTTTGATTTTTCTAACTACGGCGCACCAAATCAAAAAATCTGAAAAAATCCAAGATAATAGTAATAGTAATATGTACTTACCGTAAAAATATAAAAGTGGTGCCAAGATTGCGTGAATACGAAATCGGCATTTTTCCGCATTTTTTTCAGCTTATCATTTTTCATAACGTGAATTTTCAATTTAAAAATCTGAAAAAATTCTATAATATGTGCCTGGATAACTGCTATATCTCTGATTTTTTTCAAAAATTTTCATGCAATAGGATAGCAGAAATTGAAAAAAAAACATGTTTTTCAATTTTTGCCCTTTACTACCCCCCAGATCAAGATATTAACTTGAAAATTGCCAAAAATAGTTCTTTTTTGATAAGCTATCGAATGACCCATCGCAACTCGAATTTGGCTCTGGGGCAATTTTGAACACCTGATTCGGCTATACCCTTTACGTATCTCTTGTTCTCTCACTTCAAACAATTATTATTTAAGATTCTGCTAAAAAAAAAACAACTGTGTAACGCGGTTTCCTTCGATGTATGCCGACTTGCTTGTTCGTACCTTCGTAGTACAAGCGCAGCCGCCTACCGCGTAACCAACGCTACAACGGGAGCTCGGGCGGAAGGCGCGCGCTCTGATTAGTCGGGGTTTTTTGTTAATATCTCGTTAACGAAGCTTTGGACAATATTTTCGCTAAGGAAAAAGTTGTTTCAAATCACCCCCCGAGTTACCCCTTTCAAGGAACTCCGACATTTTTGGGACACCCTGTAGATTCGTTATAATTCTTTCATTGGGGATATCAAATTCGCCATTGAAGAATTGCAATCTATAATTTCTTCTGTGGATAATACTTTTGCTTGCTACATTGTTGACGTCTTCCTCATGTGGCAAATTTCGTAGGTGAATATGCGAATTCGAGAATGCATGACGTCGCACATCGGCGTGAAAAGACAAATGTGTGTGCGAATGATTGTAATAACTGCGTTGATTGACCGAAGCGTTAGAGAGGGGGAGGGGGGATGAGTGTGAAAGGTAGTATCAGTCGAAGTGTACACGAGAAAGTCACACGAAAACAGAGAAAATAAAGTGAAGATTTTTGTATCATTCCATATTCATTTCCTTTTGCCTTACTTCTGTGTTGGCTCCTGACACTCATATATGGCATATTTATACAAAAAGTGAACAGGATGAGTTATATCCTTAGCACGGTGAAATAGGGTTCGGCGACGGCGAAATGTGAAACCCTTGTTTCGATTACTGAACTCAAGAGCCGCCACCAAATGGACACAAAGCAACAAATGTAGAAGAAGGCTAGTCTATCTACTGTTTTCGACATGCGCGCAAGCATTCGTGTGCGCGTCTGTCCGAGCGTCAGCCTATTTCGTGCGTGCAGCCTCATAATATTGACCCTTTCAGGTGCTCAAAAAGATCGTGGGCGGTGCGCAGTTGCACAAATGGCAATTTGTTTTAACGGTGCGTTCAGAGTTGATTATATATAACCCTATCTCTATGCGCGTGTGCCGTAGCTAGATAATAGTCTCACTATTTTTCGTAAACTTGGGTCATGCGTGCCCGTTGAAAATCGCTTTGTCATTTTCGTGCGTCGGCGATATTTAATTGGCAATAGAATATACATAATCCAAGATTTCTGCCTCTCAAATTTTTAAACATTACTAACAAGGAGAGGATTTTAGGTGTACGCACTTGTTAAGGTGGGTATCCACTTGTTACGTATCCTCGTATCGTATCATTGGGTCTCACGCAAAGGCGATACGAGGATACGTAACAAGTGGATATCCACCTTTAGAGGACCGCAAAATAACAAATTGTTATGTGGTTTTTTATTTTGACTCGTTTGCATATTTAGGGAGTGAAACCACCCCTTAAAGTTCATAAGAAGAGGTACAAAAATATCTGACGACAAGAATCATCCACACAGCAAGTTATGACGCCAATGAAATAGCCAGTGTTATTATTCAACACAATGTTATAATATTCTTTAAACTAACAATATAAACTTTTCTACTTCTTCTTATGAACTTTAGGGGGGGGGGGGGGGGGTCTTACCTTCTAAATATGCAAATGGGTCAAAATAAGAAGACACGTATTTGTTATTTTTCGGTCCTCTAAAACATATCTGAAAACCAAAGCCATCGGAGCCGGACACCTACAAACCTCTACTTTAAGTAGAATTCCACTACATTACTTTTGATTTCCGTCTTATTTTGTCACGTAGAATCACTCATTGCATTTTCTACTACCTGGTACCAAACTGTATAGTAGAAAAAATAATATTACAATTATGTGTTCTAAAATAATATTATATGTATAACAATTCTATGCACACATATGTGAATATAAGGTAGTTAGGTACTTTGGTTTTGTTCAACACCAAACTTCGATTGATTTACCTACAGGCTTTCCTCCCAATTATTTTGAAAACGAATCATTAACTGAAGAAGACAAAGCTAATGTAGGTAAGGTTAATCATTATCACAGTTTGACTCCTTTTGTATAACTTTCCCATCACATTTATGATTGAATGATTATATTTTCCTTTAGCTAGCACATTAACCCTTTCATTACGGCATATATTTCGGCGAAAGTGCTTTTTCTTAATTTATTTTTTATACTACCGGAGATGCGTACTAAAATCGGCCCACAATGGGCCGGATTCTCTTATTTACCGCCATTTGGGTCTTTTTTTTAAGATAACGCAGGATAAATTTATTCCTTTCTAATGATGTATAATTCAATATTTTTTACATTTATTTATTTATGGAGCATTGTTAGTTTTACGTATTGCTAAAAGTGAATTGGATTAAGTGAGGCGCGCGAGATGTCCGAACGGCGAGAAAAACAAAAGAGGCCCGTAACGGCGACAACGGGCGATCGGCGTCGATGGTGGCGTGAGCCAGTTGCTCGGAGACCTCCGAAGCGTGATCCATGTGCAGACTCTTATCCCTTATATTTGTTTTATCTTATTCTTTTCATTTTATGGTATGAATAAACTTCTTTATTATCTTGCGATCCTGTGAGTTAGCCTTATTAAAAAGGAATCCTATATTTATTTATTTTTCAACTTTTTTCACTTAATCGTGATAAAAAAAAATTGAAACTGTTCATTTGCTTCTTTATTTAATGCCCCTTTCAGTGGTTTAAATCGAATGTTCGGAAAACTTTTCGTTTCCAAGTTGTAAGGAAAAGTCGAAAAATAAAGGTATGCAGCCAAATATCGTTTTGTTTAAATTAAAAGCCAAGATTTTGCGCTAAACATCATCTTCCATTAGTAATTAATGTAAATAATCTATTAAAAAATATTTCTGACTACAGTTAAGAAAATTGCGACATTTTTTAAAACTGACAAGGAATGTCTTTCAAGTTCCAACGATTCCAGTATTTTAAAAAGATGGAATCTCTTCACTGCACCTTCCTCTATATAATCATGCAAGAATCACTTCCCACTTCGTCCCATTTCTCAAAATATTACTGTTTGAAGTCATCATCATCGCGTCAGTTTCTTCACGTTCATGTGTTGCATCCTTCTTTGATGAAACTGTTTAAGGACAATTTCAAGAATCGCTACAAACGAAGATTTTTCAGATTACTTTTTACGTCAGATCCATATATCTACTGTAAGAACAAAATCGAGTAACAAAAAACCGAAAACATTAGACCCAGAAGCTGCAGAACTTAAAGTTCAATGAAAGAAGCGACGCCCGTCCTTTACTAGTACATATTATGTTATATATCATGGAAAGAGAATTATTTTTTCTAATTTTCAGTTCCAATTTCATTATGATATTTCTTATGACTCAAGTATTATACAAACATGTCACTGCATGAACGTGAAGAAAATTACGCGACGCTGATGACTTCAAACAGCTATATTTTGAGAAATAGACGAAGCGGGAAGTGACTCTTGCATGATTGTATAGAGGAAGGTGCACTGGGAAGATTCCATCCTGTTCAAATGCGGGAGTCGTTGGGACTTGAAACATATTCCTTGTCAATTTTACAAAATGTCGCAATTTCCACGACTGTATTCAGATTTATTTTTTAATAGATTATTTACATTAATTACTAGTAGAAGATGTTGTTTCGCGCAAAAGATTGGCCTTCAATTTAAACAAAACAATATTTTTCGGCATTCTTTTATTTTTCGACTTTTCCTTATAACTTGAAAACGAAAAGTTTCCCGAACATCCGATTTAGACCACTGAAAAGGTCGTTAAATAAAGTACCAAATGAACAGTTTACAATTTTTATTATCAAAATTAAATGGAAAAAATTGAAAAATAAATAAATGTCAAAAATATTAAATTATACATCATTAGAAAGGAATAATGTTATCCAATTTTTTTGGCGTCAACTTCATTCCGATATCTTAAAAAAGGCCGAAATGGCGCCAAATAAGTGAATCCGGCCCACTGTGCGGCCCTACGATCGATGACTCGTTACGTGATGTCGACTAAAGTCGGTGCTCGTATACTGGGCTCAAGAATATCGTTTCAACTACCACTAATGCAGGGTGGGGAAGGAACCCCTTCCACGCGGCTGCCCGGTCTAGTGAAAATGCGCAGGCTGGATGCGCGTGATTATTATGTGGTCCCCTCATCGAACTGATTGAAAATATAAACTACAGTAAATCCTCGTTACCAGCCCGTTTCTACAATGCGTTAGGAGCCCGGCGACTATCCCCACCATTTCTTGGAATCCTTCGACGAGGTATCGATATTTTGAAGATATCGTTTGATAATGTGAAATCCCTACATTCAGTACCTTTTATAGCTATTAGCTGTATTGCTTTTCGGCAAAGTTATAACGATATAAAGGAGTTGGTCAATTTTAAAAAAAATTCTTCAAATCGTGAAAGTTTCACGGGGAGTATGAAATTTGTTTCACAAATTGCATTTACACCGATCGAAAGTGGCTACTTTCCTGTGTAAAAAGAGAGTAGTTAATTTCTTGTTCAACATCGAGCAAAAACCGTTTTTTTTTTAACTTTAGTTCAGGCTTGGGAATTACGTGATCTTTTCGGCCGAGTCTTGGCCCCTGCGGCGGCCGAGCTGCTTGGATCGCATCAGGCCCGTATCATATGAGCCGCGAGTGGCGCATTGACAAAACAAAAACGCATCGACAATCATGCTCTCTGGGACGATGTGGAAACCGTGGTTTCTATTTTCTTACGAAAAACAGCTCGTTTGTCTTCGTTGTTATGACAATTATCACGTGTCGGTTTTCGCTGCGAAAACTAGCATGTTTGAACGGTTTGCCACGAAAAGTAGCATGTTCCGACTGTAGCTACAAAAAGCAGCATATTTGGATGGTTAGCTACGACACATCGAGTACGTCAACTTAAATACCTTCCGACGCGATTTGTATTTAATACTAGGTCGGTAATTTATAAAATACCGTACTTAAATTATGTAGATTAAATTTTTCAAACGTGTTTCCTTTTGGAGATTAGATGGAGTTATTATTTTTTAAACAATATTTTCAAAAGTTGAATTCTTCGATGAAAAATTTACTTCAACAATTTAAACTAACCACGCGCCGAAACGTGATAACTTCTGCAATAGAACCCAAAACGTGCTATTATTCGTGGCGAAACAGGATAATGTGCTAGTTTTCGCCGTAAAGTACGAAATCTGCTATTCTTCGTGGCTACCCCTAGTAGCATTTTTGATTGGCCAACGGTAACCAACAGTTGAGAATTAGTTGGAATATAGTTAGTGTTTTGCCTACAAATTCCCAACATAGGGTCTACGGCAAAAAACTTACGACAGTTTGCCTACGACTATTCAATGTTGGGCCTACAATTATTATGGTTGGTTAATTAACAAAAAGTTACGACAGTTTGCCAACGAATATTCAATGTTCGACCTACAATTATTATGGTTGGTTAATTAACAAAAAGTTACGACAGTGTGCCAACAAATACTCAATGTTGGACCTACAATTACTATGGTTGGTTAATTAACAAAAAATTACAACGATGATTAAATGTCGTCTTACAAACGTCAGAAAATTTGCTACATCGAAAAACCTGTTATTATATACCAAGTTGTGATTTTTCTTTTCTTGTTTATAAATACGTAATGAGGACGTCTGTGTTAAGACGAATGTAAAATTTTAAGGAATGAGTCTTAAGGTCGAGTGATGATATTTTATAGAATATTTCGCGTCACTGCGCAGTTTTTATAAACAATTAATACTATTATGTACCTAGAAATTAGAACTGTTTACAAGAAAGTGTGTTGGTTAGCTCTGGGTAGGGCGCACTTTTCCCCCACTCCTATGTCCCCTCCTACGATGACTCCGATTGTACGTCACCTTGTTCAGTACTTTATTCATAAGGTTCTTCTCACTTCCCCCGATACGCCCTGTTTCAATAATGTAGAGCTGAAAGTTTTCGAACCGCTGGAACACCAGCTCCTGTCACTGGACGGGATAGCGGGGGGAGCTGCTTGAAGGTCTGGGGGCCTGCCACGGTCCCGAGTTTCGGGCAGCTTTCCGAGCTCCCTCCGTCCCACCAAGTGGATGGCAATTTTTTGTACGATTCGTTTTTGGTGCCTTTGTTCATAATGATTATACTTGATATCCAATAAACAAAATTTTATAAAAGAAAAGTGTGTTGGGTAGTTGCGAACAGCGGTTGCTTCGTAAGCGGAAAGTTTAGGTTCGATTCTGTTCTCACTGCGAAATTTGTTTTTTCCTAAACCAGACCTGGAGAAGACGTCTTTAAGGGGGTAGACACGGGTAATGCAACGCGCTGTATACCGACACAATCTGGCCCAAGACATGGGTTTGGGAAATTACGTTGTTAGTCCTTGTATGAACAGATTTTGGGCTGGGTGAGGTCTCATTCGAAAGAGGAAGGTTCAATGCAGTCCGTTCTATTCATGGTCGAACAAGATTGTGTTGATATCTAATAATATGAGTATCCAAAATAGAGAAAAATTCGACAAAATATACTCACAGATGCTAAGTATTTGTACACTTGATAAGGTTATGGCTGGTTAGACTTGACAAAATAAATCTACACAACTCGTTAAACAGAGTAATTGTTTATTTTTCGTTAAAATTGTAAGGATACATGCTTTAAATAAACACCCTACAAACAAATAAACAAACGTTAGTAGAACATCTGTTCTCATCCGAATGGAAATTTTGATTTCCTAACCACGAATAATTACATTTTCCGATTTCATAAATATACTGTTGTGGTGTAATGATAATATTTTATTAGGGTGTTCCAAGTTATAAAAAGTTCACAAATGTAGCACGAAAGAACGAAATAGCCACAAACATTTATTGTCATGTAGCATATAGGTTATATTTTGTGTCACTTCGAAGAGGGGAGCACATAATAATCACGCGCATCCGGCCTGCACATTTTTACTAGACCGGGCAGCCGTATGGAAGGGGTACTTTCCCCACCCTGCATTAGTGGTAGTTGGAACAATATTCTTGAGCCCACTGTACACACAGGTCGTCGCGTGGATGCCGGCTAGAGTCGGCGTTAGTATTGAAATGTTTAAAGGGTTCTATAATATAAGTGTTTTTTAGAGTTCAATATTGCGCGGAACGTTATAGGGAAAAGTCGCGAAACATGCCATTACCACCAGTACTCATTCTAACAGATTGTAGCACTCGATTCAACAGAGCAATGTTCTATGCAACGTATGTGCAATCAAAGAAGGATCTGTATATTATGCATCATTAGAGTGATATTTAACTACATCGTATTTACTACTGTGTATAATAAACAAGTAATTTATTTCCAGATTCGTTTGTAGTTGAATCGTTCACAGCATACGATGCACCGAAGATCATTATGGGAGATTTTATGAAACGAATGTTTTGTTGAACACTTACTTAGCATTTATTCAAATTAAT
Source organism: Andrena cerasifolii (assembly GCF_050908995.1). Classification (NCBI taxonomy): domain Eukaryota; kingdom Metazoa; phylum Arthropoda; class Insecta; order Hymenoptera; family Andrenidae; genus Andrena; species Andrena cerasifolii. The sequence continues at coordinate 992,437 of NC_135125.1, read as the reverse complement.
TTCTGGACACTGTTACATGCAATTACAATATAAATAAGAACAGAATTATTTTGAATGAAAATCTATAAAATGTACCCGCTGTATGCGGAAGAATAGAATGGGCATTGAAAGTAATATACTATAGAAAAAAAACAGAACTTCATGCAATATTAGAAATTTGTAGTAGATATTCTATAGGATGCAGTCATTGAAGGACCAAAACGAATTGAAACAGTATGATAACAAAATTTGGATAAGCTCCAATTATGCTCTATGACATAGGACGATCTTCCTCTGCAATAAATTAACGCATTGCAGGGCGTAAGGTTTTGAAATGTGCCCCTTCAAATTGGTGAGACCCTTTCTAAGTGATTACTACTGCCAAGAATATTTTGTTTACCTCGCCTCGAGTGACCATTCGGGGGCACTCGGACAATACTTTCGATGCTTTCAAACAAAATATGAACGTGAAAACACGCCAATGCCATGCACAGGGTGTAAATCCCTCCACATGAAATCACGCCGACGCCTCTCAAAGTGTTAATTTTGTCGGATGAGCAGTATCAACTCACGGTTGGCACTACAGAAACAATAATTATTGTAAAAAGTATAACAGACAACACAAATAAAATTATTAAATTTTTTTACAAGTACATGTATAACATATGTAGGTATATCATGTACATCGCCAGTGTATATTTTGCATATTTGAATATGTTATAATTCCATAAACATCAGGAATTTCATAATTATCACTTTTTGACACATATTATCTGGATAAGATAGAATGTTAAATGCAATCAAAGTTGTATCGCTTGTTATTACAATATAAATTCAAAATGGTTGTGTTTTGAAAATAAAAGAAGCTGCTTGCAATGGTAACCATATTTCTCCACACACCAAGAAAGTGTGTAAAATTAACCAACATTTTTTAGGAAACGTGTAACGGGAATAAACGTAACGATAGAAAGTAAATCTTGGTTACTCAGCGTCTGAGCCGCATCATTGAGGTGATATGCAACTATTGGCAAACATTAGCGCGACATGCATATGAACTATGTACCTGATTCCTCGATGGAAAGCCGCTCCATCAGCCACTCGATAAGGTCATAACCTGCAACATGCAGGCAGCTTACTGTTGTGTCTCGGTCATAAAACACGATTAAGCTTACTACACAACGCAGGTACCGATGATACTCACCCACGAAAGCTGAAGGGATTGAAGTAAGAAACTGTTTCTGGCTGCGCACGGGTACCCCGTTCATAGGGTCTTGCATCTCCCGCACCAGCCCCTCCATCTATAAAGAAATTCAATCAATCGATTAATCCTCCTATTAAACGTTTTAAGTGGCGTCGGCGTGTTTTAATGTCAAGGAATTTCCATTCTGTTCAAGATTCTGGCGTGTCTTTACGTTGATATTTTACGGAGTGTGTCGGAAGTATTCGGGAGACCTCGGATGTTTACTTTGAAAATAAACCAAACTAGAAATTCGCAATGTACAGGGTATAAGGAAATCATTTGTCATGGCTTTCAGGGGTGAATCTACATCTCTCGATTGGTGGATATTTGTTAAAAAAATCGCCCACAAAATTGTTTATAAAATTAAAAATAAATATTCTGCGCATTGAGAAGAGAAAAAGCTTAAAAGAAATCATATGTGGCAAACAAGCCGTTTGATTAGAAATTTTTTTTAAAGTTTTCGCAACGATTTGATTCTGTAGAGTAGAATTAAGGGCCCCATACACGTTGCCATCTGCATCGCTACACCTTGAGATTTGTGTCAGGTATCAAACAACACATACACGTTGAAACGGAATCATGAGACATCAGTTCAGTTCAAAACATGGTACTGAAATGTTGCCTCCACCACCGGCGTGTATAGCAATTGCTGTAGCATTAACAGAATCCTTAAAGAGAAAAAGGCGGCAGAGAAGAGTATGGGCAAAGCAATGGCTATGTGAGAGAAAGAAGTATACTGTTATAAATTTACTGCAGGAATTAAGAGGTCGTTCTGGTAATCACGCCGCAAAATTCGACAATATTCAGGATTTTTTTCTCAGTGAATACAATGAATAACAATGTCAAACTTTTTTTTCATTTATTAAGCTACTTGTAATATATACGGAACAATTTTTTAAAAACACTTTTAATTGTGTTTTTTCAATGTTATCTGGAATTCAAAATCGTGCCGTCAAAAAGAAATACCTCCCTGGCGGGAGTGATTTAAGCTCGCAGACTCATCTGGAACAAAAAAAACCAAGCTGATTCTTAATCATTATGAGTACCGCTACCACAGGTGCCAGAATTAGCCACGTAAGTCAAAATTTAACAAAATTCGCGCATTCAAACTTCAAGTTTCGAAATTTTCCATTTTTACTTGAAGTTTGAATGCGCGCAATTTTGTTAAATTTTGACTTACGTGGCTAATTCTGGCACCTGTGATAGCGGTACTCATAATGATTAAAAATCAGTTTGGTGTTTTTGTTTCAGATGAGTTGTTGAGCAGAAATCACTCCCACCGTCTTTTCAAAGGCGCGATTTTGAACTCCAGATAACATTGAAAAAACACTATTAAAAGTGTATTTAAACAATTGTTCCGTATACATTATAAGTAGATTAATAAATGAAAAAAGTTTGACATTGTTATTCATTGTATCCACTGAGAAAAAAACCTGAATGTTGCCGAATTTTACAGCGTGATTACCAGAATGACCCCTTAAGAACGAATGACCAAAGTGACTTCAGAAACTATTTGCGAATGAATCACACAATTTTTAATAATCTTTTGCACGTATGCAAAGTTCTATGGTTTCTGGGTGCTTTCGCCTCTCGTTTTTCGATTTCCGTGAAATTTCCTGGTAACATTCGTAAGTGCTAAACTTCTAAAAGTGTCCGTCTATGACAAAAAAAGTAAGCCTTGGTAGCACGATACAAGAAACAATAACATACACGCTGAAACGTACAGATATTCGTATCAGTTGCAGGTTCGAGGTATCGGCATTTCAGTACCTAGATACAGGCGATGATACCAGCTGATACTGATACATCGATACTGAGAAAGTCAAATACACGTTGAGATTTGTATCGTGATACTAATACTTGCAACATGTAGCGATACAGAGCTCAACGTGTATGGGCTCCTTTACACGTAGAGGTATACGCCTCTACTGCTCTGCCGCTTAATAGTATCTACCCGAATGGTAGCGCTCGAAATCAGTGACATTTAGAGACACTATAATAAGAGGCTGGCCACGTGCCACTGTCCACCATATTTGGGCTAAATCCTACGAGAGAGAAAAAGATAACCACTCAACAATTCTTATGTTTATGGCGGTATTTTACTTCTGTCTATTTCACGTAAATAGGTATTGTTGCGGCCGCAAGCAACGCGCCGCGCCGCGCGATTCAAACAGGTGCCCGCTGACTCATCACAACAGCTGATGAATCGGCCGCGGCGTCTTTGTAACGTTTTTGACCGCTAATCATCTTCGCGGGACTCTCGTTCGGCGACCGTTAGTTCTGAAAACAGCACCATCGTGACAATACCGTCGTTTGATTAGAGAAAAGTCTTATTCGCGCCCATTGCGCTACGTGCTGTCTTTACGTGGAATTACCCGTTCATCGCATCGCGCCCACGCGCCTACGACATCTGTATCGTCTTCGTCCTGTCGGTATCAATTGTGGTGTATGACGGTATTGTATTTTGTGTTCACGACTCTCAGTGAGTGCACTGAGTGATGAAAATAATCCTGTGTCGTCCAGTTAAGAGACTATTTCATTATCCCGTCATTCTTCCCACGAGTCGTCCCAGCGCCGGCATTTCGAGGAATAGGTTACCCTCAACAGCCCAAAATCAGCCCCTTCTTCAAACGCATATTCTGAAGTGCTAAATGAATATAGAGGTAATTTTTTTTTAATTTTTAAGCATCATTTCGTTGATTTTAATGCGCAAAAAGAAAAGTTTAAATATATTTATAGGGGAAAAAGTTATAAATATAAATGTGAGAGTGTGTACGCGATGCACCGATTGATGGTGAACACGATTCCGGGCAGGTGAATTACCTAAAACACAAAGTAAAGGCATTTTTATAATCTGTGAGACAGTCTACATCTTCTGCAGGAAGCAAAATTTTGATAAACCAATTAATACAATTTTTATATTAATGTTTCAGATTTTTTCTTTTTTTGTAGGAAAAATATTTTTTATCTTTTTTTTAAGAATTTATATTGAAAATATGCTCCCAACACATGGAGGGGAATAGTTTCCTGCAACTCCCTGTAAATTTTCATTCAAATCGTTGGAGCGGTTTTGGAAATCTTATGTTTACCGTTTTGGAAAACGTAGCTTCTGGGAAATTGCGTTTAAAGTTGGACATCGTTATGCGATCTCATGTGCAGGCTCGTACATTATTTTCTGTAATTCCATCAATTTTTGGAATTTCGGGGCCCGGTTGCGCTTAAAATACGTAGAAAAGATGTAGCTAGCGGAATATGCAAACATACTAAAAACCAATTTTCGAAAATCTTGAGGGTAACCTACTCCCTTAAGTTCGCTTTACGCGGAATCAGGTATATACATAGGTATATCAAGAAGTTCTAATTGTGATTGATTCATACAAAATAGGTGGATGTACAGCACTCTTTTACAACAATTCCCCCCAAAAGGTTTATATTATGAGGGTTTTTCCAAAATGTCCAGAACGTCGAGCTTTATGGCTACAAAATATTCCTTTCAAACATATATTTTTTTAAAAAATGTATTACAAATAAGATTGGTATAATTGACACATTTAAAAATCAGCGGGAATAGATGAAAAATGGCGGACCAATCAAAAGTGGTCTTCTCGTGGCCAGACACTTATTATAGCGTCTCTAGTGACATTTAGATGTTTCACTGCCTCGGGAGCGTCATGTAGTTTTTCCATTCGTTCCCGTTTGCTCGCACTCAGGCTTAAGGGGGCCGTCTCCGCGGGCCTTTGAATGTGTGAGTACGCTCACACAAGCTAGGAAAAGCGTGCACGTATACGCGTGTAGTAAGCAAATCGTAAATTACAACTTTCGTCCTGGAATCGGCCCGAAGGAAGTTTTTGCGGGTACAGTTGCCTTCAGTAGACATCTGTGCAGGGTGGTCTGGTGCGTTTGAAAGCTAATAAGCACCCCACTTTGAAATAATAATGAATTTATGACTCGAAAACTGTCCGAATGAAGCTTCAAGGCTTCTCCGTTGGTGGCGCTAATGGTGCACTGCAGCCATGTAGCACCAGCGTGACGTGTCGGCAGGGCCGACGCGAGGTTAGCTGGCGCCCTTGTGCAAAAAAATTTTTGTTGTCCCCAATTTTTTGCACTTGTTTTCTATTTAATATGTTTAAAAGAATTACATTTATATTTAGTTTATGTGAGGTGTTAGATTCCTTTATTATTAAGCGTACGATCTAGTTTTTTTAGCGTACCATTCGGCTGGCGCCCTTGTGCGGCGCATGGTTCCGCCGGGCCTGCGTATACGCGATGTAGTAAGCAAACCGTAAATTACAACTTTCGTCCTGGAATCGGCACGGTGGACGTTTTTGCGGGTTTAGTTGCCTTCCGTAGACTTTCGTGCAGGGTGGTCTGGTCCGTTTGAACGCTAATAAGCACCGTACGTTGAAATAATAATGAATTTACGAATCGTGTACTCAGGATAGCCCGAAAAATGACAGAATGAAGCTTCAAGGTTTCTCCGTCACCGGCGTTGATGGTATATTCGTGCCTTGTACCATCAAAACCGGTGGAAGTCCAATCTAGCCGATAAATGTAGGAAAGACATAGTTGCCGAGACGTATCGAGAGTCGAATCGCGCTGTTGCCGCATTTCCCCTATCAATATTTTTCCATCGAGGAGGCTTGAATGAATCACGGCGAAGCAGTTGGAGAACAGAGATGGGTAAAGATAATATCTGGATAAAGTCAAATAAAAGATACTACAGTATTGTCTCATGGAACGAGAGCGAGCAAGAGGCACTGAAAGCGAGCGAGGGTGGTGCGAGATAGACGACGAGATATTGTTTGTCTCGCTCCGTCTTTCGGACGCCTGACACTCCGTCCTCTCCGTGCGCGATCGTCGCGCAGGCAAAGCGTTCCATCTCGCTCCCCCTATCAGCTAAAAAGAAGCGAGAAACGAACACTGAGAATTAGGGCTCTGCTCGCGATACGAGCTCAACGCCGCGCCGGTCCCGACCAGCGAGGATTTGGGCCGTTCGGCGGCGCACAGTGGGGCATTTGGGGTCGAAACACGGCACTAAGTCCTTTTACAAAAATATCGCTAAACTGCAAATTTTCTTTTACAGGTAGTTGATTGCAGGTATTGGATTGATTTATTGTAATGACTATAACTTGATTAGAAACAAAAAATATATAAAAAAATGTTCTGTTAAACGATTTCGTCAAAAAGGCACTAACAACTAAAAAATACTTCTAGTGTTGTGCTACAATTTCGATGGTGTTTTTCAACTTTAAATAAAAACGTGGTTCAGGATATTTCATAACAGAATATGAATCAATTTAGTATAGCCTCAAGTGTCGAAATGAATTTGTTGCGAGATATATTGCTCCACGATTTTATGTGAAAATACACCATCGAAATTATAGTATAAGAAAATAAATATTTTTTAGTTTTTAATGCATTTTTCATAAAATCGTTTATTATAAATTGTTTAATATACTTTTTCTAGTTTTTAGTGTTTGTGGATTTACATTACTCTTATTGCTGTGTGTAGTTTAACAGTTTGCTTGAAGAATGGTTGATTTATTGTTATGGGTTATTATTTCTTGGTGACTAGGTAATTTTTTCACCCACTCGGAGTTTTTTCATAATTTTGTATTGTCAACCAAACTACGCACCTCTGCAAAGTTTCGAGGGAATTGGATGGTTGGAAGTGGTTTAAAATTGAGTTTCCAGATTTGAATCAAACAAACAAACAAACAGAGGATCGTAGCTAAATAAAATCGTTTAATGGGACATTCCCAAATATCAGTATTGTTAGTACTGAACTCTGGTTTATATTGATAAATTTTTACAACCGTGGAATAACAATTCCGAAGAAAACCATGTACAAAACTATTATTGAAACAGACAATTCTTGTTGATATAAAAGATAATTTGATGTATAGTTAGATGAAAAAAAAGCGGCATATGTTTTTAGAAGAATTACAGCATTCATAAATTTCATTACGATCGGCGTGTTACACTTCGGTGATGTACCTTATTCAAATTGTATGCTTTGAATTTGCACATTGATTATACAAAGTATTGCATCGTTCTATGTATAAATAAATACTAAATTAGTATTGTTTCATTGACATGTTTCCTAACTTCACTACTCAACCTCTCTATCTTTCAATAGTGCTATCCTCCTTTACGTTCAGCAAGGCTCTGATGCTAGACGCAGGAATTGGCGGGCTCCAGCTACAGCTGATGCACGAGGAAACACCTACAGCGGTGGTTATGTGTGCGTGACTGACGCACCGCAGTTCCCCACACATAACCACCGCTCCTGTCGATGTTCCCCCCTCCATCAGCGGTACATGGAGCCCGGCGATCGCTGCCTAGACGCAGCTCTCGTGCCGTATTCCTCCAAGCTTCTCAATAGAAGGAGCTGTGGCAACAGCGCGGCAGAGACGGAGACAACAGAACATGCGGCAACTATGCTGTCAAAAATTCGTCTACGTAGAGTATCGGTAGATGTCACCATTGTACAACTTCTTTTTACCGACCGCAGTAGTTTCATTAGGGTCCGTCTGTTTACAAGGGCGCTTCGATCGATTCGGACCATAACAAAAAGGAGACGGCCCCCTTAAGGAGTTCATACACGTTTAGATCTGTAGCCATACATGTTGCAAGTATCAGTATCGCGATACCTATCTCAACGTGTATTTGACTGTCTCAGTATCGAAACATTGATACATGCATCTTGCATATCGCTCACCCTCCTGGCAGATAAGCAAGAAGCCAGTTTCATGAAACATGTATCGCGATCTGTATCGATACATTTATAGATACATATCTCAACGAGTATGGGACCCTTTAAATCGAAGCACAGCTGTGATTCCGCGGATCGATATCTATATAGTGTGTCCACGGGAACACTGAACAGCTGAATATCTCCTAACGTATTGGAGATAAAAACATATTTCTATGGAATTGCATATTTCGAGGGGGCAAATTTATTGGCGCAGATGATTCTTTTCCGCTTATTATTTTAAAAGATACGTTGTCAAGTTCGGTTTTATAAATACAACTATTTTTTTTAAGGTTTCACTTGATAGTGCGTTCCAAGACAAATTCAACAACCTATAATGTATACACCTTATTTCCACTGGTTTTCAAGATATTGCGCTTCCAAATTTACTGATTTTCACTGGAAGAAAACCCGTTGGAATAGCAAGCACCGGGGGTGATCGTGGTTCGCACGACGGGTGGCACGCGTTGGGCATTGCCTGTTGAAACAGATCCCTACCTGCCAAAGGTTTACGTCAGGAGTGGCAGGCCCAAAAACTGGACAATTATTTCCGTCAAAAATGCTAGGTATAGGAAATGCGAAATAAGAGACTATTCGTGAAAATTGATTCATATTTTCCTACTTCTCCTTGCGTACAAATTCTAAGTAAATTTTATGACGTTTTGAAACATTAACGGTACGCTCCTCGAAACCGCAAATGTACCTACCTAGCATTTGTGCCGTAAAAGAATTGTCCATTCTTCGGGCCTGTCATTCCTTACGTAAACCTTTGGCAGGTAGGTATCTATTTCAACAGGCAATGTCCAACGCGTGCCAACCGTGACACGAACAAGACCACCCCCGGTGCTTGCTACTCCAGCGGGTTTTCTTGCAGTGAAAATCAGTAAATTTGTAAGCGCAATATCTCGAAAACCAGTGGAAATACATTATAGGTTATCGAATTTGTCTTGGAACGCACTATTAAGTGATCTCTAAAAAAAATAGTTCCACTTAAAAAACTGAACTTGACCATCGTATGTTGTAAAATAATAATCTGAAAAAAAGAATCGTCTTCGCTAATAAATTTGCCCCTTCGACCCATGCAATTTCATATAAATATTGTTTTTTTATCTCCAATACGTTAGGAGATATCCAGCTGTTCAGTGTTCCCGCGGATACACTGTATACATATACGGGGTGTCCCAAAAATGGTGGAGCTCCTTGGAAGGGGTGACTCAGGGGGTGATTTGAAACAACTTTTTCCTTAGCGAAAATATTGTCCGAAGCATCGTGAACGAGATATTAACAAAAAAACCCGACCAACCAGAGTGCGAACCTTCCTCTCGAGCTTCCGCGGTAGCGTTGACTACGCGGTAGGCGGCTGCGCTAGTACTACGAACAAACAAATCGGCATATATCGAAGGAAACCGCGCAGAATAAAAAATGAAAAAGACGTAACATACAAAATCGAACTTTTCGTAATCTTTTGGTTATTATTTAAAGTGAATAATGAATAAAAGATAAATCGATGAAAATCATATCAAATGTAAACAGACGAATATACAGTTTTTTTTAAAGCATAATCGAAAATAAGAAGTATTTGGAGTGAGAGGATACCCTAATTTCCTTTTGTTAATATCGTACATACGAAAATGTAATGTAACAGGAAATGAACGAAAAGTGATCGTAGTTCGTTATTGTGATAAAAATCCCTAATTAAATAACGGCCAACACTGTTGCTGATAACGAATAAGACTGTTTATAAATCCCGCAGAAAAATTTGTGTACGGAAATTTGGAGTGACCCCTTTCAAGGAACTCCACCATTTTTGGGACACCCTGTATAAAAGAAGAAGTCCTGACTGACTGACTGATTGACTCATTAATGCCCAGCTCAAACTGCTTATCCTAGGAACGTGAAATTTAGAAGGTACATTGTTTTCATGACGTAGGCACAAACTAAGGAAGGATTTTTGGAAATTCCATCCTCAAGGGGGTGAAAAGGGGTAATATATATATATATATATATATATTTAGCTTTACAAAGCTAATGATATAAAAAATTGCACCAATTATAATAATGTCTATTTATAAAAACCAAAAATGTATTAAATAATATTAAGCAGATATATTTTTATACAAATAAATATTTCAATACGAATAAATATTTTATTCAAAATACTTGGCGCTGCGCCCCGAATTGGTGTTGCTAAACTGAATAAATATGTATAAATTGCATTAAAATCTTTTTCTTTCTTTCTTGTCTCAGTGGTGTGTTACGAGCCGAGGCTGAGGGCAATGAGAGTGGCGGCTGCGAGGCCGAGGATTGAATTTGTTTGTTGGAGTTTGTTAGTAGCGGACGAACCAGGGTCTGGTATCCCCGGGAGCCGCTATAAGGAGGTTGGATGTCGTGGACGAACCGGGGTCTGGTATTCCCGGGAGCCACTAGGAAGGTAAAGTTTCACGGACGAACCAGGGTCTGGTATCCCCGGGAGCCGCTAGGAAGGTGGATATCGTGGACGAACCGGGGTCTGGTATCCCCGGGAGCCACTAGGAATGTTAGTTTAGCCTCGTAACTTTATAATGTGATACACCTTGAGCGGTAAAGGGGTATCTCTGTGGGTTGGTTTCAAAGAGGAAATTCGGATGATGATTGAAAAGAACACTGAATTTATAATAACTAATTATATTCTGTAAGTTCAATCTTTACAAATGTTTCTGTATTCGTTTTATCGTGGTACCTAGGTCCACCTCTCGGTTTTGACGCACTGAGAAATGCGGGGGTCTCAAAAATCAGAGTTAACAGTCACAACACCTATCAGCAACTCTACGTACTGTATCGTAAAAGTTGGTACAATGCTCGAAGGAGAAATACTACTTGATCTAGCGAGCCCTCTTTCGTCAACGCGTGTTAGACTTGAAATGAGCCCCCGAGTATTGATTCGTGGCCCTTTTTATATCATGAAATTCGGCTGAAAAGTAGTGGGGAAGTGAATACCTTCATTGAATATTAGGGTTTCCGGGAAAACTCGGTTGCATCCCACCACTGCAGGAAACTGTGACCCCGCCGGGTCACGTGCATTCCGAACACCCGAAAGGGTTTAAAAGTTCAAAGATAGGGCTGCGTATGTAACAGGTGTCTTGTCTTGTTTTATATATTAACCAAGACAATTAACATTTTTTTGGTTTCACAGCGCCAAGTGTTTTGAATATTTATTCGTATTGAAACATTTATTTGTATAAAAATATATTTGCTTAATATTATTTAATACATTTTTGTTTGTATAAATAGCCATTATTATATTTGGCGCAATTTTTGTATATCATTAGTTTTGTAAAGCTAAATATAGCACATAATATATTTACGACAGTTTTTTTCGTCCGTCTTCGCGCGTGCGTTTACGTGGCGCACATTTTTGTACCTTTTTTTTTTACAAAAGGTGATTTTGTGGGGTGCAACTGTTACATACATTATGTGTATAATTAACAGGGTCCATCTGTTACGTCCAATTATATATCAACTTGGTTCTTGCTCACAAGGATTACCCACACAAATGCCTAAAAACCAATTTCAAGGGGGTGGTGAAAAGGGGTGAAATGTAGTTTCATGGAGTCCTTGATATCTCTTAGGCCCGAAGCGAAGTGTGAGTATGCGTCGAAACGATGAGATTGCTGCATATGGTATCTTTTTATTTTTTCTCATTGAACAGAGTGTGATGATATGAAAAAAGTTTAACATTCATTTTCAGTAATATAAACAATTTTGCGGCAAGTTTATTCACAAATGTCCACTGAAAAAGAGGAGAGTTTCCCCTCAGAAAACAGTGACCATTACTTTTTATACACTCTTACATACTTTCCCGGCTAAATAATCATTCGGTTGCGCGAAAACATCTGCGATACCGAATTATTACTATTTGAAATAACTATTATAAGAGAAGATTTCTTATTGATACTGTTGCGAGCACCTTGTATAACTTCATGGCCAACTGGTGCTCGCATCCGAAATTAGAAGGCGGTCGAAAAAGACCGACAGAAGTTGTTATCGATTAACCATCAGTCTTGAATTGGCCGAAATCGTTGACGGACGTACCAAGATTATTCTACTTGATATTTAAATCTGTTACATTGTACAACGTTATAGTTGTCCTTGTGATTACTGTGTTATTGTGATCAAATAAAGCCATGGCTAACGAGAAGACACTTTGTGACGTCTCCCTCAGCGCCGTCACTCCAGGAAGGGAGAGGGGACTCTGCCTGTGAGTCACAATCAGCCGGTATGCAGGGTTCATGAAAGAGTGACACAGCGCGGCATATCGGGTCGAAAGGCGGTACCGAATCCTTTTGCAAAAGTATCATGTGAGCACATGTGAGTCATAATGTAGCATGAATGCTTTTCATATTCATTCAACTTTAACGCGTCTGCACGGTTTTGAAAAGGTCAACCTTCGAAATTCTTCAGAACTAAGATTGTTATAAGTAGTTTTGTTGTTTGCTTAATTGAACTAATTGTTGGTGGGATTAAGTGATGTTAAATGTATTTGAAGTATACCAAATTTCATTTTGATATCTCTGATATTTCTGGAATTATACCTTACTGCAGTGCTGGCCAGCGTAGTAAGTCTTTCGCGCAGCGTGCCTTTCGTTGTGAGGAGACCGCGTGATGCTACGAAGGCTGCAATGACGAGCTAGCCGGGCTAGCGTGTTCGCGGTCAACGTCACGCGGTATCCGTAACAACGCGAACGAGAGTGGGAGAAACCCGAGTGAACGCGTACACGACCTCGGACAACGCTGCCGTACTGAATATTCTCCATTTTCATTGTTTATTTTCAACGGAAGTTCAGTGGAGTTCAGTGTTCTTACTGGTCGCATTGGAAGGAGAAAAACCTTTAACATACAGGAAAAATTGGCTGCTACTGGGATAGTTACAGGGGCGAAAAGGGGTGCAGGACGCGTTTTTTTTTTTACAAAAATGCCTTTCCTGCCATTGAAATTCAAAGGAATTGAAGTATTTTCACATGCGAAAGATGCGGAACTTTTTCCCTCGTACATAGTACACGATATTATCCGCAATTCGTACATAGACAGTGGAGGAGTTCTCAGGGTGAAGCTGGCGCGTGTCATAAATCGTAAAGATCTATCGCAACGAAGGCAGCTTGTAATATTTGTTAAAATTAATTAAAGTATGTTTGTTAAATAGTTTTGAAGTAACATAAACATGGCTTTTAAACTCGGTACTCCAATGTCTCGACTATGTCATGAATATAATTTTATTTGTTGCAACCGCGCCCAACGCGTCGCACCGGCCGGTTTTGAACGCGCGCCCGCGGCGGCATCAACATAGCTGCTGAGCCGTTGCGACGCGTTTGAATTGTTTTTTGATCGCTAACGAGTTTGAGCTGGGCTCGCCAGGCGACCGTTAGTTCTCGGAACAACATCGCCGAGACACGATCCGTGACACGCACCTTTGCGACTTTTCTTTTCACGCCCAGTGTTGCGCCCTGTATTTTTTCGAACATTGGCGATCGTTCGCCCTGTGCGCACGAGGTTGCATCCACATTCTCGGTGTATCGCCCATCTCTGTTTGTGAAGTTTCTATGTGCACGATGTCCGTCACGAATCGACGACCAGCCAATTAAGAAAAGTGTTTCGTCTGTGCTCGCCTTCCCACCGAGTCGCGTCAACGCCGAGAATCTGCTCCGCTCTTCGCGGAAATACTGTTCTTGAAGTCAGCGGTCTTGTCACATTGGAACATCATCGATCTCTATCTGATCTTACTTGCCTTTTAAGCATTATTAATGGTTACATCGACTCTGCGGACATTTTGGCTCCAGTTAATCTTTATGCGCCTATTGTATCTCTCAAGATCACCTTCTCTTTTTTTACTTATCGAGACACAGCACTTCGTTTGGTATAAATAACTCCATTAACAGGATCTGTAAATTAGCGAATCTGTATAGCGAACATGTCGACCTTTTTAATGGTACAGTGGCCACCTTTAAATACCGTTTGCGGTCTTTGACTCGCAGTAATGCCTCTGTACACGTCCATTAATTTTAATTCTAATTTTAATTTTATTAGTTCAGTATTTCTGTTATTTTCTTGTATTATTGTTTATTTATGTACTGGTTTTTCTTCTCTTTTCTTTTCTTTCACATTGTCTCATTGTTAACTTTATGATTTATTCACTGTAAACTAAAGGGTCTTTACCCGCGAATAAATAATAATAATAAATAAAGATTTTAAAAATATTAAAGTTTATATGATTTGAAACTTATTGTTTACACATTTAATGAACGATATACAAAATGGCAGACCTCCAAGTGGAGGATAAGACCTTGGCAGACGTTGATGAAAAGCGCGATACGTGGCTTGCGCGCTAGTGCAAGGGAGAAGTATACATCTGTTTCTTCCTTACACTAGTAGGACCGCCACGTATCGCGGTTTTCATCGACGTCTGCCAAGGTCTTATCCTCCACTTGGAGGTCTGCCATTTTGCACATCGTTCATTAAATGCGTAAACAATAAGTATATGAAATTTCAGAACTGCAAGAATGACGTAAATTTTGCCGAATATTTTGCAGCTTTACTTCGATCTGCCGGCCATTTCTCCCCTGTCTAGTTGTCTGCCAATAGCTACACGCTCTTTGTACCATCTTGTACTATGTAGATACTCGTCAGTCTGATGCTCGAGCTTTGAGCTATTACATACATACTAGCAGAAGTGACAGAAAGATTTTTCAAAGTTATTACTTATTAAGCATTGCTATTTGTTTATTACTACATTATTAGTGTATTAGTTTATTAATATTGTTGTTACTGTATATATATAGAAACAATGAGTCGTGAAAAAGTAAATGCTGCTCATAAATACTTTAAATATGTTTCAACACGTAATGAATCAATGTGTTCAATTAATGAGTGTGCTTGTGAAGTTGCAGTAAGTATTTTTTATTTAGGGAAGTCCAAATTTGTAAGTATTCGAATATTATTGTTTGACTCATATTTGCGTAATTTTAGGGAAAATACGGCACCAATTTGTTGACGCATTTATCTACCAATCATCCATCTGATTTCACTTCAGTTATGCTTTGCAATCAAAAGCGAAAAAAGGAAGAAATAGAATCTGCAAATTCTAATAATAAAATTAAACGTATTAAACGCGTATATTTAGTGACAATACATGGCCGGTCTTTTAGTCTAATCAATGATACAGTATTTCAAAATAATATGAACATGATTCCATCCACTTTAAATATTTCATCTGAAGAAGTCCGTAATGAAGTTATACTAATAGCGAACTTGTTTCGTAAACAACTTGGGGAAAAATTGAAAGGCAAACTATTATCATTAAAAATTGATATAGCCACTTGTATCGATCGCTCATTTATGGGTATAAACATTCAGTATATAGAGGAAACAAAATTAGTTTTCAATAGGGTAAACGTGCCAATAAATGAACACTTAAGGCTAATGAGTGAACGCTATATAGAATTATGTTTGCAGCGCGATTGATTCCACGTGCTGCAAAAATTATTTGGACATGAAGTAAGAAATTAAAAGAAATCTCTAATTAATTAGTTGCTTATTTGAATAACTTATTTGACTCGTTTTAATAAAAAATGTCCATTCACTGGTATGTGTTCATTTACTGGCACAGCCACCCTACGTTAGTAGTAAAACAAGTTTATGATAGGCACACTGCTGTAATAGTTATTTCAAATTGTAATGAAGACGAAAACGCCGAAAAATTACAAAAATATCAAGTTAGGTGTTACGTCCTTAAGGGACCTTCTACAGATCACCCCGAGCGGTTGGAATGATCTGCCGGGTTCTTGCTCTATTAAGGTGCTAAAGCACGCCTTGACTATGCTTATCAGGAAGAGGGAAGATAAAAGGGTGTTGAATAAAGTTGTACAATGGAAATTAGAGGGATAACAATAATGCAAAGTATACTCTTAGAGCGACGGCGCCCCGTCTCTGATAACGCTCGCATGTCGCTGAACCTGTCGTAGGTCGTGAGCGCTCATGTTGCTCTCGGGTAATGCATGGAAGTCGGCGAACCTGATGTCTCTCGTTTCGCTCGCTCGCTGTTTCGAACGTCTTCGCGGTCGTGGTGTTCCGTATCGGCGCGTAAGGGCACTCTCGGCGGGGCTGTTTCTCGGTTTATCGGATGGAGGTACACTTCGCCTAACCAGATCGGCCGAGCGCGGTTTGCGAGATAGACGCGGAGACGAGGTTGCGATTTTTGGACGGCTCACCTGATCGTCGTTACTCCCTAGATCGAACTATCAAACACGACTGTCACTACTGAGTCCTCCGGTTGAGGGCCATGCCTCGCGCTCCCGAAATCGACGGGGGAAAATCGCCCCGTCGGCACCTGTCGATCGCTCCTTATTAGGAAATATCAGGGCTCGGGCCGTCAACGGTCACGTTGCACTTATACGATAACTTCCTCGGTTCGGCGACCTGACTGCAACGCGCGGGGCGATTCCGCTGAATCGCCGATTCGAAGGAAAGCGACGTGAGGGCAGCAAGCACGGGATGGGCCGGAAGGGCCCATGTAACATAGATCTGCGCGTTATGTAGCCCACACACTACAATTAGCCGTATCGGATATTTTAAAAGATGAAAAAATTGCAGCTACAATAAATGAAGCTAGAAGAGTGTGCAAAAAGTTGCGAATTAAGCCAGTTATAGACTGTCCAACACGCTGGCATGTGACATTAGACATGTTGAAACGTCTTTTGCAGTTAAAAGAATTTTGTAATTGTAGGGGAACAAATAAAGACCAATATGTAAATTCACGAACATGGAGAGAAATTGAAGACTTAGTGCGTTCTTTAACACCAGCACGTATCGCCACAAATCGATTACAGGAAGAGCAGCTTGTGATTGGAGATTTTTATCGCGCTTGGACCCAATGTAAATTAGAAATGGCAAAGATTAAAACATCATTTGCTAGCAGACTTGTTGAGACAATGACAACTAGCGAAAAAAAAATTTAATAATGACGTCTTTTCAGCAGTTATATTTCTTGACGTACGTTTTAATATCATTTTAACGAAAGAACAAATAGTAAAAGCCACTAATCATCTAGTACACACCTGGCAATACAAACAAAAATTGCAAAAAGAGCATCAGATGTCTACTACCTGAGTTCCAAGTACTTCAACTTCAACATATGAAAATAAATATGAAGCAGATTGTCTCGAACAAATATTAAGAGAACTTGATAATACAAAATGCAGTTGTAATACATGTACTTATACGTTGGATATCATGAGTGTGCTTAGAAAATTGTTAGCCTATCCTCGATTGGATTTTAAGATTTTTGAGGAAGACATTTTACAATTTTAGTGTAAAAATAAATAATTTATCGGAATTATACACCTTAGCCAAAATAACTTTTGCAGTGCCACCAACTAAAGTGAGTGTCGAGAGATTATTCTCTTCCTTGCAATACGTATTATCATATTTGCGTTATAATTTATCTGACCATATTCTTGATTATATTTTAGTTGTTAGAGCTAATGCCAAAAATGTAAATTTATAGATTATAATAAAGACAAACATTAATTACAAACTGCTGCGTATTTTCATATATCCTACACTTTTTTCAAATTTCTATCCAAATTGTTTTGATGCATGAACCAAAATATCTTAGAAATATCGTGAAAATATAACTAAAAATATCTTAAAAGCTTTAATTAATGGGTTACGGAATTAAAAAAATTATCGGTAAACGTATAATAATATATTGGTACTTTTATGAAAATATATTACGTTATGTCAGTGTTTTTACAGCTCGAATTAATAAGAGTTTTGAAGATATACCGGTATTTATTTCGGTTTCGGTACTTCAACGATTTCGGCATTTCACTATTTCGGTTTTATAACGGTTTCGGTACTTATCTGTTTTGATACGATATCGGTTTCGGTATAGCTTTGTTGACGTAATACTGGTATGACAATCATACCGGTTTGAAGTCCCTGGTGCAGACCAATTACTTCTCTAGAAACCAAACAGTTGAATGAATAGCGCCATTTCGCTTTCTTCTGTGTTTTTCTGGATTTATAGGCTATAATAGGTAAATTGAGGTTACATTTAACCTCTTTTGTCAAAGAGCGGTGTATAGAATCGTATTTAAAATATACTTCTAAGTTTATTTTCATTTAATGTTTGGGATAATAAGATAGTAGAGATATTGAGGGACAATGCAGCCAAAGTATTTGGTCATATTAACTTTTCCTTTCAAAACTAACGAGAAAACCATCTCTCGCTGCAGAAAGAAGAGATGGTCGTGTTATAATTTTTGTTTATTTTTTTATTTTTTATTATTATTTTTGTTCATTTAGTTTATTTATACACTTTTGTATTCATTTACCATGCTAATCGCCAGTAGGTAGTTCACTTTTTCTTTGATGTGTTATTTACTTGTTTAGCGTAAACAAATTAATTATCAATAAATCTGTAGCTGTATTCATTCAAAAATAATTTTGCTTTCTTATTTGTTATTTTTCCATGAATAATTATATGAGTGGTCTCTGCCAACGACGAAAACCATTTCTCCAGGCACCTCGGTCAGATGTCATCACTTCAGTTTTCCACCTGATTTACAATAAATATTGTCTTAATGGAAAATATCGACCAGTTTTTCTGAATCAGCATAAAATTCTGAACATATTAGGTTTGTTCTGATAAAATAAGTAATATCTGTATTAGTTTTAATAGCCATTTTATATTAGGTCGACCGCGTCTCTCGGATTTACCCTAGTGTGACGTTCTTACGATCCGACGTTATTAGCGTGCAGCTTGAACAGCTCTTGCATCTGGGAGTCTTCCGCTCGTCCCTGCTGTACCACCTCAAAGATTCGCAACATCTCGATATCTTCGGTCTACGAAGTTTTGAGCCGGTCTAGTAATCCCCCGCCGCATTGCGTAATTAGAAATGCCGTGGTAAATGGATTGCAACTGAGCGCGTCCACATGTGCCATGATTTTCTCGGGACGATGCTCAATGGCATAGTTAAACTCCTCTAAAAACAGTGCTCACCTTGCTGCTCTCACACAAGTTTCTTTTGGGCCTGAACGTGCGGTAGTTGGTGACGATTTTGATTGGGATGACGAGTACATATCCCCTAAACGTCGTCAACGTTTTAATGATCGCGAGCACTCTGAGTTCATAACCCGTGTATTTTTCCTCGACTCTGGAGGTGCTCCTGTTTGCGTAATGAACGGGGTGAAACGTGCTGTCCTCTTTGTCTCGCTGAAGGAGGATTGCACCAAACCCAGGTAGCACGGGAACGCGGTAGAGAGCCTTCTTGAGCTGATAGCACGCCACTTTTTCTGCCACGCCCGCAAAGATAATATTATCGAGGAGTACCGAGGTATAAATTTACGAAAGTACCCCGTCAAGCCCAGGAATGTCCGGACGCGGGGGGGGGGGGGCTGTACATTATACATGAAGCACTGTTTAGGATTACATTGTATATATGACTCACTCGTGACACTCGGTCGGAGAAAGTGGACACATCTATATTTTAGCAAGAACCGGAAAACATAAATCTTTCGAAAGGGGACTGGTTAAATTGCGCTCTCGACCTCGTGCCAGTCGACAGGGAGATAGACCAGGCCATCAAGACCCGAGCCTCGTAAACACCATGGGTTCAAAACATCGATTTATCGCCATCTGAAGGGGCTGCTGGTGACGTCAGGGCCCTACGGGTTTTCCCACCTCGACGCCGGACTGTGCCCGAGGCGTGGAAGCTGATGCCCACGCACCCCACTTTCCACACGCTCATGAGGTGGCAGTGGAGGGGTGATTGCGGGTCGCACGACGCTGATTGGGCATGGCCGATTTTCCGACCATGACGAAGGAGGGTGGAACGGCTGCAATGAGGCCCGAGGTCGAGAAACTATCAGAAGAACATTGACTCTTGTAGAGTTCGACCATTTTCTCACGAGTCCATACTTTGTCAAATAGTACTTACAGTTCACACATTTTTACTATATTGTTAATTTCGTTTAGTTGAGTTTATTGAATAAAGTTATGCAAAATCAATTGAATATTTCCCTATTCGAGGGTGGTCCTTCATTAGTCGGCACTCGGTTGCAAATTAAACCAACTCCGAAGGAATTCTAATTCAACCGCGGGGATTAAACTAGCACATTTGGACAGTTAAAATTTGCCTCCTTAAATACGTTCTGTGTGGTTGTAGTATCAGCCATAGAGTCCTCGATACGGTTACAAATGAATGGCAATTCAGTGGTGCGATTAGTTTGAAAGATAAAAAGAATCAAGTAGTTTGTATTTTCCTAAACAAGATAGGCTTAATTGAAATGATTCAAAGTTAGGATGTGGGCTAAGCAGTTGATGATTCATATTTTCATGAATTACGTTTTAAAGATACAATCATTTTAGAGGCTTTTGCCGTTTCTAACTTCTCAATATCTGCATTATATAATTAATGGTAGCCCTAACTAATTAGGCTCAACACCAGGGGCATATTTGGACATTTTCTTTGGGGCAGATTTATTTGAATAAAAAATTCGACCAAATTTAGCGAGTATAATAAATTTTCTAGTGCTTAATCGTTCATTATCTCGAAAAATTAATTTGCAACAAAATTTTCCGCGGAATAGCTCCCATTTTCCATCATCTTTCATCAGTTTTTATGTGTAAAATAAAAATTACGCAACGAAATAATAAAAAAAACACGATTAAGCACTAGATAATCTAATATACTAACTAAATTTGGTCAAATTTTGTATTTCTGATGAACCAGATCAAGGCTACAATGGTCTCCGTAATATGCTTAAATAAGAAAATGCTGCCAGGAGATCACCTATAATACTGTCCAATAATGTTTTTCAACCTTAATAAAATATATCGTTTCTGATGAATTTTTAATCGCTGAAAACGAATTTGTCCGTGGAAATGGCGTAGCATGTCAGGGTTTTGAGAAAATTGAGGTTAAAGTGCCAAAAAGCCTATTTTGGCCATATTCAAGCCAATATATAAAAAGAATGGTAGGTCCTAGCCAAAATCCGAATAAATCGAGTTCAGCAAGAAAAAATATACAAAATACATATATTACTTTAAGAGTTACAATAAATTCTAAGCAAGCAACTGCGTAGAGGAGTTGTAGGAGACTGAAATCTGTGGTTTACGAGATAGGTTTTATGGCGCTCAAGAAACTGCGTAAATGCACGAAAAAGTTGTATATATTGTTACTGCTTTTTGAGGTCGCTGATTACGAATCAGACGTGAGCTTTAAACAGTTTGTTTAAATAAATGATTGCAAAATTACATTTCTTCTAAAAAGTGGCTGCAGAATCGTATTCTAAAGGAAATATATATGCACACAGTTTGGGAATATGGTAGTTCCGCTCACCGCCACTCGTTCTCACCGCAGCACCTACAATCGCGGCGGATCTACAATCGATCAGCCAATCAGCGCACCGCTTCGCTCAGTCAATGGAACGTTCGAGACGGCGTCAAACGGAAACGAGCATCCATCTGGAATCATTCTTGTTCGCACAGTGTTTATAAATGGACGTATCGCGTGTCGATTCCCCTTTTATCTTGTGAATTCTCACCGCACATCGTGCAATCGCGCATTGAATATAACAGCTCATCTCGATCATTTTTCACGCTCACGCGCTCATCAGATTGTGCACACGTCGATTGTGGATCACCGCGAGTGACGCTCACTCGTGGTGCTGCGAAGTTCAATCGCTTTAATCTCGTGTATTAATATAATCGCGAGACGGCTCACGCTTAATAGACCTTTATAAGCTCATGATCATTGTTTATGGACCATTTTAAATAAACAAACGCAATTCATTTCAAGTACTGTGTGGTGTGCCATTTTTTCACCGTCGAACCTAACCTCTCTGACATCCAGCGCGCTCAACCGCGAGAACTTCAAACACACACTTTTAAAAGAAATGTGAACACATGTACGTAATAAATTATTTATTGCTAAAATTAGAAATAATATACACAGTTTACAGACAATATGAATCACATAATACACTGGGCCACTGCACGTATGAACTGTACATATTTTTTGTAGATGACTGCCCCCTTTGCGGTGCTTGATTAGCGTGAGTCCCCTTGCCCCTTAAAATCTTGTCCGTTTTTATTATATTTCTCATCACGCAAATGTCTTTTTTCTCTTTGAAGCACTTTTAGGGGAATTACATTTATAAATTTCTCCTGTATTGTCACTGCATACGTTCCAACAATAGTCAACTAACATATTCTGTGCCGATTTGACAGCGTAACGTTTTTCTAAAGCAGCTATCTCTTGGTGGAATCGTTCACCGTGTTCGTCGCTGCAATCACCTAAATTTGTTGGAAAGAAGTTTAAATGTGAGTGTAAAAAATGTATTTTGAGTGACATATTACAATTAAGATTTTGAAACACTGTCAGCATTTTGGTAACAAGTTCTTGGTAATTGTTACCTTTTTTGTCTCCAAAAAAATTATATGCTACATCTGTAAATGATTTCCAAGCCCGTAGTTCATTTTTGTTCAATATTTCTTCAAACTGTCAATCTATAAACAGTTTTCTGATTTCCGGTCCAACAAATACACCCTCTTTAATTTTAGCGCCGCTTAAATACGAAAATTTTGTTTTAAGGTACGTAGAACCTTTTCCTTCTTTATTCATTGCCCTTGTAAAAGCCTTCAAAAGCCCACGCTTAACGTGAACTGGAGGTAATATTACGTTTTATATCTTAACTGATGCTAAGTTCTGAACGTTGTTTTTCACATAGTGTAAAATTGTGTTATTATAGAAGATTTAGAGTAATGTAACGAGTTAGATCAGTGGGACACCGATCTTTCACCCCCATCACTCGCACTCTACACGGGCCGCAGCAACCGAGCGCGGCCGCGAGAGGGCCGCGCGTCGGGTGGCGCTCGCGCTGCTGAAGTTAGCGCGGAGCCGCACATAAGCCGACGCTGCGGCCCGTTTGGACTTCGGGAGAGACTGCCTCGAGCGCTACAGGCTAAGTGTCTGCGTCTTTTTTATCTCCTCCTCCTCCATGGCTCGCAGAGGACAGCGTGAACCATCCTCTGGACGCAGGTCGACAACCATCGTCGATTTCCTGGACAAGGTAATCTGTGACCCGACAGCGTTTCTTACAGCCTCCCCGCGGGCAGTGCCCATTGGGCGAACGGGCCCCGGACTCTCCGACTAGGGTCATTGGCAGGGTTGGAACGCCAGGACACCGTACCGTTAAATCGTCTTTCCCCCACACCTCCGCCGAACCGCAACGGACGCACGCGATACGCGCCACGACGCACCCGCGAAAGCGACAGGAGTGGACCCAAGGTAGGATTCCCTAGACGCGACCGGCCACGGCCGCCAAACCCTAAGTCGCTCTTATGGAGAAGCATGCATCTGTTTTCCTAGACGTGTTTTCGGCCGCTGTGTCAGCGCGCCTGCCCCAGCAGCTACCTAGGCTATTCGAGACGCAACACAATACGATGAGTGTCTGTTTTCCGCCATTATGTTGGAATCTCCTGGCGGGCGGCTAGCCGCGGCGGCCAAAATAAGCTTGATTCCTCCAAACTAAGTCTAGCGGCGCACAGTGGGGTATTTCGCCTTAAAAGCTGGCCAAAAGTTGATTTAAAAAATTTCGCGCAAGCCGTAAAATTTTTGCTACTCCAGACAGTTGAACATGTGAAGAACAATGTAGCAATATTGTTTTTTTTCATTCGTGTACTCATGAAGCAACAGGGTTCGTCGAAAGATACGAGATTGTAGAGCACGCATTTCTTTCTTAACCATCCTCTGAAACATCGTTGGCTTATCAGTGATTTTTACATGTTGTAAGAAAATTCTGCGAATTCTTCCATTATGGAAGCTTTTCAGGTCAGTATATACTGCAATTTCGCGCTGATTTTAGTTTTCCATTATATATATTTGTATAGTTATTAACGTTTGAAGATAATCAATAATTCAATAAATTTTCTTTGCGATTATAAGATTTCATTAATGATTTTGTTATACTTCAGTAATATAACTAGGGGATTTCTAACCCAGGAGCACTGAGGGAGGTCTGGGGAGAAGGAAGTGTGGGGGCGGCGGTAGCAGGGTGGGGGGAACCAGGGCGCGGGGGAGCTGGGAGAGGGAACTTGGTTGCGCGCACACGAGTCTTTACACCTGAACTACCCCCGAAAATTTTTTCAGACCTGACCCATAGCAGAAATTTTTTCAGACCTCACTGGGGGAGGGGGTGGTCTTCCGACATGGCACATCCTCGAAAATTGTTCCCCCCAACGTAGAGAAATAATAATTATAAAAATACAATATAAATAGAATATAAAGATATCAAAATATAAAAGAAGAAAAAATATAAAAATATATAATAAAAAGAAAAATATACAATTTGAATTAAATAAAAAAATATAATTATGGAGGCGGCGGAGATGGCGGCGGCGACGATGACGTCGGCGGTAACGGCGACGACGACGACGGCGATGATGATAGCCCCTCCGGAAGGGGTGATGGTGGTCGCGGGCGCCGCGGCCGCTGCAGGATCATCGCCGCTAATGGCACCCACGGCTCGACGCGTCTGATTTGCAGCCGCGGCGCCCGAAACAGCGGTGGCGAAGGCGGTGACCAGCCCTAGAACATACAAACATCGATATAATATTGGTACATTAAATATAATAAACATCAAACGCACAAAACAACGCCATGTATTACATACAGACGGAGACGGCGACGGTGTAGGTGGCGGCGAGTCCTAGAACTCACAACAACCGATATATAATATTGGCATGTTAAAAACGTACTAAACACCAAAATTCGCGAAATATTACAAAATATTAGATACATACCTCATTTCGCCACAACGTCCGATTAAAAGTAGGAATAATTTTCCAGTATCCCATTATGGCTGTGGTACACTTAGCAAAACGCTTGACAGACAACTGATCTCACACCGCTGATACAAGTTATCACATGTGGGTCCATGCCTAAAGTTGCATACGTTGCAAAGTAGGATGCTTTTGTTCTTCACCTTCTTCTTTGCACTCATCATTCGACTAGACCATGTCACTTGAACGACTATTTAACATCTATCGAACAACTTTTAACAACTATTGAACATCAGTACCATTTATGGTACCACTCGGTACGTCTATCGTACAACGCTGAATGTGTATTGAACGTCTATCGTACCACGCTGAATGTGTATTGAACGTCTATCGTACCACGCTGAATGTGTATTGAACGTCTGCCGTGCCACTTTGAAAACGTGTCAAACCACTTCTTCATAATAATTATACGCATCGTTTTAATCTAGTGTATAGCACGTGCAGGAGGTTGGGTGGGAGGGGGAAGAAAAACATTCTTATCTGCATTGAAAAATTGATTATATTTTTTCGCATTTCTCTCTGCCGTTTATACCACCAGTTGAATATTTTAAATACATTTTGCAAGGTCATAACGCTTAAAATCCCATATTGGGTAACAAGGGATACAAGTACAAACATGTAATTGCGCTGCTACTGCCTCGTGAATCGACTAGTAGAACAGGGAACAGTCTAACGACACCGCTAGTCATGGTGATAAACGATAACAAGATCGATTACGTGCACTGGGTTAGGCGTTTTCTGGAAGTGTCACGTCAGGCGGGTAACAACTCGCACGAAAAGAAATTCTGTAGATTATCGAGGAACTCCGTGAGACAGGTCTCATTATAAATTAAACCGCGCGCCGGTGATGTGCGTTGTATGCATCGAGATGCTGATCAACAAATTTGGGGTATCGCTCGAGAAGAGTGGATGCTGTTAATAAACTATACGTAGAAAGAAGCATTAAACTTTTGACAGAGCAGCGAGAAGAATTAGAGAGGAGGTTGGTCGTGTTTCAGAGAGATATGCTGACTTTGCAAAACAGCGTTCAAAGGATATCGCGGGCACTGAATCCTATCCCCCAGCAGCACTGCAAAGGAGAATCATGCGAGACGGTTGCACATGTCCAGAATTTCCTCGGAGCGACGGGGAGCACATAATGCATGTACACGATAATTATTGCATCATTCGTGGCAAAGATACCTCTGCGATCGAACATGTAGCATTATCGAAATCCAAGAGTAAAGAAAACCATGGTTACGTGAAGCGCTAATGTGTTGAGGAATTAAATACTCCAGCTCGAATACATTTCCCACGCAGACGCGTCATAGTGCATGGATATGATGATCTGTGGCACGTTGACGTTGTACAAATGCGTCCTTACTCGCGATTAAACCATGGTCGCCACTACATACTCGCCGTCATCGATGTGCGGAGCAATTTGCATGCGCGGTGCCGCTCAAGAGTAAAAGTGGCGCTGAAGTGATTGTAAAGAGTTATAACGGTGGGACGCTGATCTTCTGCCCACCACTCGCGCCTGGTGCGGGCCGCCGCTACCGAGCGCGGCCGCGAGATGGCTGCGCGCCGAGCGGCGCTCTCGCTCGCGAAGTTCGCGTGGCGCCGCATATAAGTCAGCGCGGCGGGCCCGTCAAGCAGAGTCAACCACGAGCAATACAGGCGAATGGTCAGAACTCGCCCAGCTGTATCACTGTGTCTTTTTGGTTTCCCCTACCTCCACGGCTCCTAGAGGAACGCGAGCTCGCCAACCTCTAAACACAAGTCGATACCCTCTTTCGATCTTAGGGACAGGCACCGACTGCCTCGGAGGACATCCCCTAGAAACCGTATCTTCCGCGGGTTTAACACACTGGGCGATGGCTTCCCGGTCAGGGCCACTGGTGGAGACCAAAGCTAAGGCACCAGAACGACCACCACTCTTTCCTTCACCTACCGTCGACTCGTGCCGAACTTCGCGCCGCGACACGCCACCAAAGTTAAAGTTAAGCCGACAAACCTCTGTTAGCCAGCATAGACCTGGACGGGTTTTTCTGTACAGTCAACTAAATAAAACCCGTTTAGCCATTTCACTCGGCCGCCATATACCCCCGCCCGAAAGTCGCCGAACAGCGCCTACCGTCCGGTTAGTAACCGCGCTGGGAATCGGTTACATGACCGGGGATCATTTCCAAAGATATTTAGAGGTTGGCATTCGAAAGATTTACAAATCGGCCAAGGAAAAGAATTTTATAACGCCGATGTGCAGAAACTCTTGACAAAGCATGACATTAATCATTATTTGACGTATTCGGTGATGTAGGCCTCCGTCGTAGAACGTTTCAATCGAACTTTGAAGAACAATATGTGTTTACGCTCAATGGAACCTGTAGATGGACCGATGCGCTACCACGTCTACTTGCAGAGTATAATGCACGAAAACATAGAACCATCAGAATGCGTCCTTGAAATGTTACCCCCTCCCCCCGATCGCTCATGAGCTGCTAGCCATCGTATACAACAATATAAAGATCGCTGCTCCAACGAGATTCAAGTTGGGCAAGTTTGGGCGGGTGAACAAATTTAAAAACATCCTCGATAAAGGTTATACACCGAATTGGACAACGGAGGTGTTCGAGATAGCCAAAGTACAGGCAACTAACCCTGCAACGTATCTGCT
This sequence comes from Andrena cerasifolii, assembly GCF_050908995.1. Lineage (NCBI taxonomy): Eukaryota > Metazoa > Arthropoda > Insecta > Hymenoptera > Andrenidae > Andrena > Andrena cerasifolii. The sequence continues at coordinate 964,932 of NC_135125.1, read as the reverse complement.
CGTCAATTCCTGTGGAAAACCTGTTGCAGGGGGATTCTATGAACACGAGTTGCAACGCGTCACCGATCCTGATGTATATCTAGTGGAAAAAGTGTTGCGTAGAAAGGGGGATAAGGTATACGTTAAGTGGAAGGGATTTGATAAAAATAAATACATGGTATAATAAAAATAATGTATTGTAAAAATAAGTACATGTGTGAATAATTTTATTTTACACACTAATTCCTCTATTTACAATGATGATTTAATAATTACAATAATTTCCATTTACAACGGTATTTTATAATGCCCCCAGGGCAGCGTGTCTGTCGAATCAGGTGCGATATACCGCTTGTCGTCATATAGACTTGCAGCAATTTTCAATTCCGAAATGGTGTACACTTTGTACAATTTCGATTTTATGTATGATTGCCTGCGAGTAATTTCGATCTCTTTGTGTAAACACTGCTCGCAGTCGTCGAAAGTTATTGTTCTGGCTACGACATTATTCTTGACACCTTTCACCTTTTTCATGTCTTTTTTGCCGTCTACGCGGAGTGCATACATTTTCGCTCTAAGACCTATGAATTCCGTCATTATCACGCCGTTATTTTCATCTTTCATCAGTTCCGGAACCTTCTTATTTACAAGCGGCATATCATACACATTATTGGTCGGATAATCGCTTGTGTTAAACCTATCGATATTGTGTTTCATGGTCTCGTAGATATCATCGCATTGAATGTGATAGATGAGGCTATCAGTGTCTGTATATAGTATTTTACATTTTTGACCATGCAGTGGAGACATGTACTCGTGATGAAATTCGTACAAACAAATTTTTGATATGTCTAGAATGCACATACCCACGTATATCGGTTTGTTGAATTTCACCTCGAGTTTTCGCAATTCAACAGCTATTAAATTTTCCGCAAAAACACTTCTGCTGTAGAAATTCGGTTTCGCGATCATTGCCTCCGCGCCATATCGCCCATCCCAGTGTGTTAAAAGTTTTACATCTACGTGATTTCGCACATTTTCCATAGTTTTACCGAATACCGCGTTATTCATCAATTTGTACAAATTTTTTCAAAATATTTTATCGCGCGTGTTCTAAATCGTGTATTGAGTTGGATATAATCGCGAAACCAGAGAGATTGAGCAAATTGAAGCACGCGGTGTATCATTGTAATACTTAGATTGTGACGCGCACTGCTGCAGGTTGCGGTAATAGATAACGTAACGCTGCTTATCGTATAATGTCGCAAGTAGCTTTTCCTGTCTTTTGCCAGGTGGTTTGGCACGCGTCGGGCAGAACGGCAAATCAGCATGAGCATCATGCAGACGTTGCGGATATTCTAGATCTATCTCGAGAATATAACCCGTGAGCGAATCGACAGCGATTGAAGACACGTCAAATTTTTCAACTTCTTCGACCCATTGAAATTTTTGCGAATGGCAAGGGCGGACGCATTGCCCATCCATATAAATTGTTTACGTCAAAGTACATCAAGTACATCTAGTACGATGACTGTTCCGATGCGTCGTAAGATGGCATGTACTTGCAATTGGCTTGTGCGTATCTTCCAGAACGTTGACTTAAACCGCCACGTATACCGCGTTCGATAACCATAACCATATCGACGTCGGTGAATAATTCGAATTTAATTTTGGAGTGTTTTAGCATGGCATCCCATGTGAAACCAGGTAAAGTATAATAATGTGTTGCATATAATCCGTAACTCTTGATACAACTTTACAAAAATTTTCAAAAATATCTGCCAACAACAAGATATCTGTTTTCAAATAAAAGTCGCTGTATTCGCCCAAGGTTCTAATATCGAAACGATGCCAGATGGTCTCGGCATGTGCGTAATCGCTCTCGGATACAGTCTTGCCCGTTAACGAAATGTAGAATAACTCGCGCGGTGGTAAGCATCGGTCCTGCAGCTTGTTCGCGCAATCAAGGTATTCATTCGGAAAGACACCCTTTCGCGTCAATAAATCAAAATCGTTGGCGGATAATTTTTCAAATTCTGAGCGTAAAATTTTTAATTTGTTTACGCTGAGAAAGGACGCTAATTTGTTGAGACTGGTATTTAGAAATTTGTACGAATCGATGAATCGCAATTTAATACAATTTCGCGAGTCTGATTCTTCAGCCGTATCTTCGACATTTTTCATGAATGAAATATATTTTTCTTTAGTTATGGGCAATACATCAACGTTGCCTTCGAAAGCGGTAGATATTTCCTCGATAATAAAATGCGAATCATAGCCGGATAAATTATGGAAAACTATTGCGATGTAAAAGGAATTTTTATAATTTAAATTGCACTCCGAATGTGCTGGGCCTCTAAGCCGTCCGGATAGATGGCAATGATCACGCACTCGTTTATCATCGGCCTCGAATGGCTTTGCACAAATGTGGTAATGCGTCGCGCTGCGAAATGCCCTCCACTGGTTTTTCGTCAACTTTTCCATGGGAACATTATTGGCCAGGATGGGTTTGGTAAAATCCGCAAAATTTTTTAGTTCTTTGACGAACCAAGAAACGCAATCCACATCGCGATGATATCGATATGCTGATGCATCGTACGAGCAATGCATATAATATCCGATACTGTGCAATTTATGAAGTTGGTATGCATACAATTCATGATCCCCCTGCCTTCCTGGTCGTCCTCCGTTTTCTCCAGGATGCATTCGAGATCGGCGTATACCACGAAGGGAAGTCGCTCCTTCCTGCGATGATTCTCAAAACTGAGCCATTTGTCTGCTTAGCTGAGTAGCAGGGTGTCACAGGCGTTCATCTTTCCGCAGTCAATCTCGTGTGTCTCAAACTTTCTCAAACTCAAATTTTTTATTTCCTGTGAGATATTTTTAATATTTCATAAGTTTATATACATACCGATGACCGATGACTTTCTTTTCCTCCTGACTGCACAATTGCGCGCCCACGAGTCGAGACAAGTCCTTGATCCATGCAAAGTGTCCTACATTGCTGTTCCCCTTTTCCGGCGTATACAGTAAATTGGCATGTTGATCCCTCTTGTGGCTGGTAATACGTAGCGGAAAGATTGTCAGCTCCTTTTTTGTCTTCTCCTCCGCCTCCTTCTTGAAACTGTACACATTCACCGAGATGCCATTCAGTTGTTCAAACTTTGTAATTTGCTTCATGGACATTGGAAACTCAATGCCCTGGAGATTTAGCACCGACGTATAATACGTGTATGAACTTGGACGATCGACATGTCTTTCGACGGGGTGTAGAACGGCAACCACTGCCCACGCGAAACACGCATTCTCCGCGGATTACACACTAATCGTTGCTCTCTTTAGCAATAATTCCTGCGGCAACTTGAAATGGCATCCCGCGCGCAGTGGATTGTACTTATTTATATTGACGGTCAGATTAAGGATTCGGGAGAATGCCCATCCGCTGTCGCGTCCCTGGAATTCTTCCAAAGATGTTAGTGTGGGTGCGACGACGCATCGCTTGCACCACTCTTGCAGATCGGATGCGTGGAAGAGTTCACAGTTGCGGGTGCTGATGCTTTTACTCTGACGTTTGTCACCCGCCACAAATTCATCATTAAACACCGTGTTCACTTTGAGGCTCTGATGTTTCTCCAAAGCGATTTGTAGATGCTTCAGCATAATGTTCTCCGCATCCTAGGGGAAGTTGCGCAGTTCCATGTAGTTTGAATTTTCCATGACACCGATTAATACGCGGCTGCTGAAAGCAGTGTCTATTTTTCGCCACAAAAGTCCAGTGTTCGAATGCCTGGCACCTTCATGCACGAAACGTCTGCGCAACGTATATTTTAACCCTTCGAGCTGCGCGATTCGAGCAACTAATTATTGCCAAACATCGATTGATAATCGAGGACGTTTCACTCGACTGTATTCTTAAAACGATTCAGGACACTCGTTGCACCGTTCTTCCCAAGCGAAATATTCTTCTCGCGTAATCAATCGTGCAGATTGATCCTGCAGTTGACGTTCTACTTGTGCGAATTTTTCCATGGTCGTAATATCTTTTCCGCACAACACTTTGCAACGATTTGAGTCTTCGTGCCGTTTATAGCATGCTTTTATGGCTGGTACCATGATTTGCTATCTCTGTCTATCTCTTTCGGTATATCCCGTCCCCTCGAATGCATTGCGCGCAAATACGGCGTTTCGTCCCAACATTGTTCGATGCACTTTCTGTCGACACAATATAATTCTTTCTATGATTCACGCGTACGACTCGCGTACATCTCGCGCAGCTGCTTTATCCTTAAGGGTGGGTTCAAATGACATGCGATCGCGCGATACGCTGCGACGATAAATCAGAACGCTTTAAAAAAAATTTTAGCTTTAGAGTAAATGCGATTGTAAAAGTATAAATATCATATATCAATATCGATTCTCAGCAATGGCTAGCCAACCGATGTACGAATGTGTGATTGGCTAGCTATGGCGCCGTATAAGAGATTCATTATCCAGTTTAATAGAATATCTCAATACGTACGCAGCACATATATACGAGGAATAAGAGGTGGGGGTGAGGGGGATGGGGGGGGGAGCAATTGCACCGATGTTTAAGTCCGTTCTCACAAGTTATTGCATCAATCGCTCAGTAGCCCCAGTGACTTTCGATAGACAAGCAGTGCTTCGAAAAAATGTGGAGTACCGGTGTTGAGGGTTATTATGTTCCGATCATGCAAGATGATGGTGTATATCCATGCAAGAAGAACACATTTAACAAGTACGATTTAATTTTTTCATACCTTATCATCGTTTTTTTTTCATTTATGTGATTTCCTGAAAAAAAAACGGTAATTTTCATGATTGGGCTCTTAGGCTGCGTCAAGCATCACGTTTCATGGTCAGAAGATACGCGCTAATGCCCACGTCGTATAAATATCTGGAAATCGAAATCAGCGTATGACCTCTAGGGCTTGTGGAAATTGTTCTTGGCGAAAATCGCGGGAATCACTTGATATTGCCTATTCCAACATGGAAAAACGCTAATGGAAAAACGCGCAGACATCGAAGAACGCGCTCAATTAACTGGATTGGCGAATTGGCGGTGGAATTTTGTGCAGTATATAATTCGCGATTTGTGAAGATGACGCTACATAATAAGTCTTCTTATTTCAAATTAGAAACTGCGGAATTTTATTTAATCTCGAGCGTTGTATCCGCCACATATATTCGTGGCTTTACGAAAATACGCAACTTGTCCATAGGAAATTTTCCAGTGGGGGAGGGGGGGAGGGAGAGAGACAGAGAGGAACTCAGGGTACTCCTCTCGCCCCCGAGGCCGGCACGTGCACGCGCCAAAATAGGCACGCCCAGGACCGAAGGGGAGAGGTCGCCAGAGGGGGCCAAGGCGAAGACGGGAGAACTCCCAATAATTCTCGCAAGTTGGAGCATACAAGGGACACTCCTCCCGGCTGTCTCCATAGTAGGAAGAAGATCGGGACCCACTGGGGACGGGAAACAAATAGCCTCAGAGACACCGACACCCACGGGGAAAAAAGAAGCAACATCCCCACGGGTCGACCAGACGGGCACCGAGACATTGAAAGAAAACCCGGCAGAAATACCCACACCGAGGTTATCAACACCCACACCCGAAGCAGGGAAGTCGGCGCCAACTCGGAACGAGAGGGGTGACAACAACAGGAAGCAGTGGGGGGGGAATACCCTAATATGGAAGCTAGGGACTGCCAGAGAGCGGGGGAAAAAAGAAGCGACAGAAAGGAAGGGGGGCAGGAGCAAGGGCGAAAAAGCGAATGAGGTGGAAATGGGGGAGAAAAAATGGACAACTGCGTACACACGCCAATTACCCGGCCAATCTCATGACAAAAGAGGCCACAGACACATTAACAAACAAAATCGCGCACGAGGCCACGCGGAGAAAAGCACCGATAAGGGTCATGAAACACGGTCTAAAAACGGGCCTGATCGTCACTTTACACGGCAAAGGGCTGTAGGAACTTATGGACCGGCTGATAGCGGAAGAACTATTGTGGAACGACAGGCCCATAATTAGGCAGGAACTGGAGGCCCTGAATAGGAAGTGCGATGATCAGGTGCTCGAATACACAGACGGCGGATGCATGGATATTGGAGGAAATGGAAGAGACGATCTCTTCCTCCAAAGCTACCAAGTGACAGGTGATCAGAAGTGCCCCCCCCCCCCCCCCCCCACAGGAAAGTGGAAGGGAAATCCGAGTACGTATGCCACACGGCACGATCAACGCAATGGAAAGAAAGGGCCTTAATTGAAACGTTGAAACGTGGAGGGCGGCTTCCTCAGAAGCACAGTGAGGGAATACAAATAGGAGCCTCAAAAGAAAAGGCCAGGAGCGTTACCACCACCGGCCACATCACCGATACCAGCGGAAACAGCAACACCAGCATCACCAGCACCACTGCCATGACCACAAACGACACCACCGCCAACACCACCACCTTCACCACCACACTCGGCACAACCACCGACACCGATGACACCACCAACACCACCATCGACTCCAATATCTTACACGTACACACACCCCACACCCACAATTGTTAGACGTACGCAGTACACAACAACGAATAAATGCATTTTGACCAACAGAACCGGAGTGTCGCATTCTTCCAAACCCCCGCTCCCCACCTATCTCCGCTATCCAGCAGAAAACCCGAAATCAGCGTTGGGAGGGCAAAGTTATTTCGGGAGGGAACGGGATAAAGTTAAAATTAAGGCTCATAAAACTAGGGATGGGGTGGGAATAGCGAAAACAAAAAATATAGGAAGAGGGGCAACAGGGAACATACATCAGAGTCACCTTAACCGTATTATGGAGGGACACCGCTGTTAAGGGGGGGGGGGTGAGGAAAAAAATAGAGAGAGAGAGGACCTGGTGGGGGATGGGGGAGAAGCCAGGCCGCGTATGTGGCAACGAAAGAACGCGCAAAAGATAAGTACATCTCAGACATACTAACACTAACGGGAAACCCATCCCTCTCCTTTTAGGTCATGGCATTGAGAGTGGCGCAAATCAACCTGCACCACTGCCCGGCGGCAACGGCTATTCTGACCCAACTTATAAAACAAGCGAGAATAGACGTCGTGCTGATCTAGGAGCCCTGGCTCGCACACGGGATAGTCAGGGGCCTTGGAGCGGCCAACAAAATTTGGTCGATAGCTGTATCCAACAAATTAAGAGCCTGCATCCTGACAAGGAGCGTAACGTTCCTTCCACAGTTAAGCAACGCATATACAGCCACGATCAGCATCGAGACGGGCAGCAGGGAAAGCAACACTCTGAGAAAGTATTTGCTAATATCAATGTACTACCACTGGCAAACAAAAGACTTGCCGTTCGGCAGCAAGGGGGTGCAAATGACGGAATGGTGCCTCGACCAGGGTCTAGAGGAATGGACGCAAACGCCCAACAAACAATGTGGGGTTGCGCGACAATCAACGTCAAAAGGAGAAATCTAGTTGAGACAATGACAGCACAGGGGCTGGTCTGCATGATCACCGGCAATAGTCCCACCTTCGTGATGTCCACAAGTAAAGCGGTACTAGACATCACGTTGTGCTCCTAGACCATGGCCACTAATATAGAGAATTGGAGGGTTACTGACCAGGTCACACTGTCGGATCATTGGTACATCTGCTTCAACGTAAAGGGTACCGAAATAGACCACTCAATGTGCAGGAGAAATCCGTGGAAAACGGACTGGAGCGCATTCAGGACAGAGCTAGAGAAGAAAAGCCTCCAGCTGCCAAGGAGATACGACAACTTGACAGAGATCAACGCAGCCAATAAGGCGCTGGCGGACCTCCTGAAGGAGGCCTAGTAAATAGCAACCGAGGAGCCCCACAACAGAAACGGAATAGGGATTCCTTGGTGGTCAAGGAGACTGGCGATCATGCAAAACGAAGTCAAGAGGCTGGAGAAGAATGCATGCAGGAGTCACAGGAGACAGATAGTGTCGGTTTATTCAAGGTGCAACTGACGCGCTGTACCTCAGAGTTTCCTCTATAGCAGCATTGAAACCAAGCAAGATGGAGTGAGCATTTAATCTCTTTCTAGGAGACTACCGTGCAGGCCACAGGGTGGATGGAAGCAGAGTGAGGTCTGAAACACCACGTCTTAACTCGATGGAATCACCATAAGGAATTTTTGCTATTGGGCAGGCCATAACGATCACGAATTATATACGTTCGCAACCGGGAAAACCTACCCGTATAGTAACAGGAGACAGGCCCAGAAGACCCTAAGAAGGGCCAGAACTGGCTACCGAAAGGAGGTAGCACGGGCAAAGAAAGATACCTGGAAAGGGTACTGCGCCACGATAAGCAGAATATCGGACGCGTCAAAGATTAACAAATTATTAATGGAGCATGGGAGGACAGAGCTAGGAGCCCTCCTACGTCTAGGAAGACAATACACCTCCAACGATAACGAAATCCTACAGTTACTACTGGAGGAACATTTCACGGGCTCCTCTCGACGCCATAGTCGAGCACCTGGGCGATGACAGCCGAGGAGAGGACCCAGAGCCTGGCAGAACCGGTACCGAATTGGGAACTGGCCAGCATTGTGGTAAGCCTAAACAGGGTGAAATGGGCGGTGAACTCCTTCAAACCGTTCAAAGCACCCGGACTAGAAGGGATATACCGTAAAATGATGAAGGACGCTCTGCCCAGCACCGGCAGATCCATGGCAAACCTATTGAAGGCATGCGTGGCGCTGGGCATAGTACCCACGGAATGGGAAAACACCAGTGTGGTCTTCATTCCCAAGCCAGGGAAACCCGACTATACAATGCCGAAAGCCTAGACCAATTAGCCTGACGTCCTTCACGCTGAAGACGGCGGAGAAACTGATAGACAGATACCTCAAGGAGAACGAGCTTGTACGCAAACCTATACACCGGCAACAGCACGCCTTCAGAGCGGGCCAATCGATAGAGGTGGCTCTGTACGAACTGATAAGGAACACGGAAGAGGCCCTCGCACTAAGGGAATTTATGATAGCGGGCTTCATGGACATTGAGGGGGCCTTCAACATGACACCCACCAGAGTCATACAGGAAGCAATGCGACGCTTCGAAGTAGAGGAGCCTCTACAGAGGTGGATATAACCCGTATGCTGACGTTGAGAACGCTGATAGACAGCAAGGTCTCCACGACAAAAGCAGCCACGGTAAACAGGGGTTGCTCCCAGCGGGGGGGGGGGCGGGAATCCTGTCACCACTAATGTGGTGTATGGCGGTCGACAGCCTGATCTCCAGACTGGAGAAAAGTAGGATGAAGGCACTGGCATACGCAGGCGACGTCACATTCCTGGCCATAGGCGAGGACATGACATTGAAAGCAGCCACGACATTGAAAGAAGCCAAGACAGCGGCTCGGAAAGCGCTGCAGGCAGTGGACGCGTGGTGTGACGAAAACGAGCTATCGGTAAATCTGGCAAAAATGGAGATGATGCTGTTCACAAGAAGAACGGACAGATGCACGTTAAGGGATCTCAAATACAAGGGACAAGCCCTTGTATTCACCAGAGAGGTAAAGTACCTGGGGGTCACCTTCACGGACACGCTAGGATGGACCACACACATCACAAGGCAACTGGAGAAAGCCAGAAACAACATGAACATGCTGTGCAGAGTGGTCGGACCAACGTGGGGATGAGTCCCGAAAGGCCCGAAGGTGGTGAAGTGGATCTACGAGGCCGTCATAGTTCCCAAGGTCACCTTCGGGACAATAGCCTGGTGGACCACAACCGACATGACCACAATCAAGGACAAACTGGACTCGCTACAGGGAAGAGGCGTGAGACGAGTTCTGGGAACCTTCAGAACCACGCCGGTGAGGGCAATGGAGGTTCTCACAGGAGTGGTACCACTCGACCTAAAAATCAAAGAGGCAGCGCTGAACACTGCGCATCGGCTAAAAAGCTAGGGACACTGGACCGAGATGGACAACAACGAGGCACCTTATAGCGTAAGGTTACATCACAACGGGATCACAGACCGCGTGGGAAACAACACCACCAGAACACTGTTCGGCATTCCCCAGGACCTGAGCGTAGCTGAGTATTCATGCGACAGGCGTTACAAGGTGGATATTTCGAACAGGGAAGCCTGGAAGGAAGACTACAAACCGTATGACAGGAACAGAGAGATGGTGTTCTCCTCGAATGGGTCAAGAAAAAACGGGCTCACAGGAGCCGCATGGATCAGCACCTTGAACTCGACTAGCTTCGCCGTCATGAGGCTGGGCGAATGGGCCACGGTCTTCCAAGGAGAAATATGCAGCATATTGGACTGCGCCGCCAGACGGATCGAGCTGGAGACCAAACGCCAGAGTCCATAGTAATATACAGAGACATTCAGGCGGCCCTGAAGGCCCTACTCAAGGCCGATTCGAGATCCAGGCTGCTTAACGCATATAAGGACAGGCTAAATGCGTTGACCGGCCTGGGGAACGGAGTAAGGCTAGTTTGGGTACCCGGGCACCAAGGAACAGAGGAAAATGAGAAGGCCGACGAACTGGCAAACCCCGGCTCGGATGAGATGACAACGGAAACGGACCCGGAAACACCGCTGGCCAAGGCCACATTCAAAGACAACGTGAGGAAATGAAAGGCAGCAGCCTGGAAGAGGAAATGGCAAGAGGAACCAGGATGCAAACAAGCCAAGGCATTCCTGGGCGAGGAACCACCATTCAAAAGAAGAGCGGGTCTGATAAACTACTCTAGAAGGGAAGCCAGAAATCTAACTGGGGTACTCACGGGACACACGAGTCTGAACTTTCATCTCCACAAGATCCGAAAGGCACCCTCGGATACGCCGTCGGAAATAAATCGAGTCAAAGCAGGAAAATAAACCGACACAACTAATAAAACATACACACGCACACGCACACAGACACACCGCGAGATAGACTATTTACATCTAAACGCGCGAAACAACGATCAACCAACCTGGGCACCACACCCACACACCCATCCCTCCTCCACCCCTGAGTTACAGGGTTAAAGGGAAGAAGGAAACACATCAGAACATACGGAGGCGGCAAAAACGCAACAGTGGAGCCCCCGAGCAAACACATTCCTCGCCACACAGGTGGACGCAACCATGCAGAGCAACACAAAGGGCGCCTGGCGCCAACGAAACCACTACTCGCCCCGATCCTGACCTTTCTGGTGGACCAGCGGCGAACTCGGAAACGGGACACCTGAAAGGGACCTAGATGGGCTAACATGGCGATCACCCATCAACAGCAGCGGCCTAGTAGGTTATCACCAGAAACACAAAAACGGACCTAAAACTAAACCAGAGTCCGATTAAAACCTGGGCCCACGGTGACCTGGCCAATCACCACAAAGGCAACACCCCGGTAAGGGGTAAGCCCAACCGAAGACCAGCCGTATCTCAAATAATAAATAAATCAAAAGTCGCGTTTAACCCCATCGAGCAACAGTTGAGAACAAGGGAAGAGGTAAAACGCCCTAACCTGGCCCGACGGATGGGGGGAAGGGAGGAAGGGGGGTAACAGAAAATCAAGTAAACTCACCGACACGCGATCCGCAAGCACAGACACAGAGAAGGGGGCAATAGAATCGCGGACACCCACGCGCACGCAACCACGAACTGCGCCACGGAACCTAGGATGGCACTTAGGCCAAACGCGCGACAAGATATAAGGGGAGGGGAGGGGGGAAGGAGCAATGGAATTTCTCAGAGCAACCGGCCGAGACAAGGACCGCGATGAAATTTATATTGCACAGCAATTTCGACACAGTCGGAGGCACCTATCGGGACGTCCGATCTGGGTAAAAAAAAAACATGATTGAGTTCGTTGCCCTCCATGCAGGATCTCGACGAAGTCTGCGGGACAACTCAGCAGGCTTAATCATGGAGGTAATCAAATCGTAGAGCAGGGGCGAGTACAAAGGGGAAGAGCAATCTTTCCCGGTCCCCGGGTTAAAACCCTACATGGACCCGATGATCAGTGTCCGCCGAACGGCGTGAACAAGGATCTTCGCGGAAGTTAAGGAGATCAAGCTTAACAATAGGGTAGACAAGGATAAAGACCAACAAATGAGAAGGAATTTCTTGGCCCCAGGGTCGAGTCAAAAACCGCCCAAAACTCGGGACTCCGGCGGCGAAACCCGGGCAGAAGGGGGCCCCTCTCGGTAGGGGAACACAGTACCGCAACCACCGCAAAATAGGAGAGAAAGGAAAGGCATCAGCACGGAGCAAACACCTGCCGTACCGAACCGCTCAACCACTACTCCCTACCAACACCGCGAATTCTTAACACGCACTCTTGGGGAACCTAATCCGGGTAACGGCTCCGGAATATCCGGATCCTAGGTTAAAATCAACGATCAGGATCTATCACGGTCACGCCCGACGATCGACGGGCACCTAAGAGATATCAACTAAAATACGCGCGGATGGAATACAGCCTACTCTGTACTATCGCTGGAGATACGTGCTTTGTCCCTGATTTCGAAGCTAAGCTAGGCCGGCACGTTCTCCATGATGAAAGCGGAGCCCCACTGCGTAGGGACGAGGCGACGCTTCATACGGCCAACAAATAGGTAGTCCAGGGCCACAGAAAAAGTCGGGTCGTCGTCCGAAAGTGGGGTAAACTGCCCTGATTGGGTTATGGAGGCTCCCCCTCGGGGGTGTAGCGAGTCCGTTAGGACTGCCTCTCCCTTTGTGGCCTCTGACATCATCACGCCACCCCGCTAACTCGGTAAACTAAACTAAGCTAAACTGTCTACATATTGGTTCGATAGCTCGGTGCGGGAGGAGATTAAAATTATTAATTCTCTGCGTTGGGGGTGGGGGGAGAAGTGTTTCGGGTCAACAGAGTGAGACGAGTGCAAAGAGGAAGGGGAAGGTCAGCGAAGAAGAAGGTGAAGAACAAAGGCATCCTACTTTGCAACGTATGCAACTTTAGGCATGGACCCACGTGTGACAAATTATATGAGCGCTGCGCGATTAGTTGTCTGTCAAGCCTTTTGCTAAGTGTGCCACAGCCATAATGGGACTTTGGAGGATTGCACCGGAGTATCTACCACCCATGTGGAAGAATAATCAGGAGGTATGTACCTAATATTCCGCAAAGTTTCGAGAATGTTTCTTACGATTTTAACAGGCCAATATTATATCGGTTATTGTGAGTTCTAGCACTCGCCGCCACCTACACCATCGCCGCCGTCGCCGTCGCTATGTAATACATGGCGTTGTTTTGTGTGTTTGATGTTTATTATGTTTAATGCACCAATATTATATCGATGTTTATACATAGAACATTCTGGGACTCGCCTCCGCCTTCGCCGCCGTTGCTTCGGGCGCCGCGGCTCCAAATCAGACGCGTCGAGCCGTGGCCATATTGGCTGCCATAGCTCCAGGACGAGCCACCGGCACCGATCGGCCCAGGGATGGCTGCGCGCTTTAGGGAGCCGTGGGTGTCGCGACCATTATCGGCGGTGATCCTGCAGCGGCCGCGGCGCCCGCGACCACCATCGCCCCTTCCGGAGGGGCTATCATCATCGCCATTCGTCGCCGCCGCCATCTCCACCGCCTCCATAAATTATATATTTTTATATAATTTAATTTATATATTTTTCTTTTTATTTTATATTTTTATATTTGTTCTTCTTATTTTATATTTTTATATTTTTATATTTTATTTATATTCTATTTTTAAAATTAATGTAACAATATATACTCATTTTGCATATATTATAATCTATATACTTGCCTGTATTCATCCTTCTCTCCTCACCAACACTAATTTTTAATATAATTTGTTTTTGTATATTTTTTCTATTTATATTCTATTTTTATAATTATTATTTCTCTACGTTGGGGGGAAAATTTCGTGGGTGTGCCATGTCTGAAGGCCATCCGCTTCCTCGGTCAGGTCTGAAAAAAATTCTGCTATGGGTCAGGTCTGAAAAAATTTCCGGGGGTGGATCAGATGAAAAGTTCTCTGCAACAGCTGGGTTACGTCTGACCGTTCCGCTCGCTTACGGTTTCCCCCATCCCGCTCCCGCCGTGGCGCTCCTGGGTTAGAAACCCTCTAGTTATACTACTTACTTCCGGGTGAGTCCGGATGCTTTTTCTCAGATAATTGCATTGGACAAAGATTTGTTATCACAATGCAAAAAGAATTGGTTTCGAATTCGTTCGGATGAAAGTTTTATAGCTAATTTAGCTAGAAATGACAAACGAGAGTTGAAGCGTTTCACGTACGCCTGTACGGTCGCATTTCCGTGTTAACAGGTATGAGACTCATACCGTGAAATACAAGTAAACCCTTTCTCAAAGAAACCATAGAAATGATTCTTTCTAGTGACTAGGACTGGTCCTTGGATACACAAGATTCATGTTCCCATGATGAAGAGGACGTAGCTGAAGTGTTTTCCTACGCGACAAGGAACCGTTGACATCATCATCTGATTGATCATCGATTTATTTTATTGTGACACAAATATATTTTTTAAGATCAATAAAGTATTTTTCTTTTTCATTAAACAACAAAAAATAATGTTGGCCAATTTTCTGAAATTATTGACACCATATTGGACCTGTCATTTTGAATTTTGAAGTTTTGACTTTAGATTGAAAATCAGCGACCCCAAAAACGCTTATAAACCAAGTTTGAACAAATTCTAAAACATCTAGAACTTTGGCCAGCTTTTGATTCCACTGTGCTGCGACCACAGCGAGATCCATCGCCATAGTGGGACAGAATCCCAAGAAATAGGGACACAAGTCGAAATCCAAATGTTATGGGATTACGTTTTTTTTTTTACATATTTCTTGTAAATTAATAATATGAGCTCCTAAAAAAGACATAAATATCATGGCGGCTACTTCTGATCTGTGTGTAAACACGTGTCAAAGTTTGTATGTTTTTATGTTTTCGATAAGCAGTAGCAAATAATTAGCTACATATAGTTTCTTCCCATTAGAAACCCATAGAAAAAATATCAGCAATTAGTATCGGCTTTTTACTTAGCTACATTCCGGGATCTTCCAAGCAAATTTCTTTATATCCCTGCAATTGCGAAAAAAAGATTTGGCAATATTTGCCAATCACGAAGTAATTACCTGTATTCTATGTCGCACAGTAGTGCTGAATCCCAAGAAATAGGGAAAAAATTCAACATCCCATTTTTGGCACTCAAATACCGAACATTTTGAAATAAATTCATAAAGGAAGAGTTAACATATAACTCATACGTAGGTTTGACATTATTTAAAAAAACAACGTTAATTCATCAATACTTAACGTCAATAATTCCAATGAAACTAAAAGAATTTCATAAATATACCATGGAAATAAACTCTACTGTTTCGCTATTTTTATTAATAATTCGATTCTGAAGGGTGGGCAACTAAAACTTTGGGTGAACAAACGCAAACTTATAGTGGACAATAATAAACCACTTAAAAAGAAGTGGAAAATGTTCATAGTTCGTGGTTGTGCTGATGACGAATTTTCTTAATTTGGTCATAACTTTTATTTCAAGGGTGGACAAACGAAAATTTTGGGTGAACAAACGTGGACAGATAGATCGTGTGCAATCATTTCCCACTCACAAATCATGAAAACATTTTCATGGGTGTGCTGGTGAAATGGTACAGCCGGTTAAGATGGTCAAATGTGCCCTTAAACCAAATTCAACTCGCGATGAGTCATTCGAAAGCTTATAAAAAGAGAACCATTTGTACTGAGTTTCAACTTTATATCTCGAACCGGGGGTAGTAAAGGGTAAAATAGAAAATCAGGTTTTTGCCGAATTTCTACTATACTAGCGAATGAAAATTTTTTAAAAAAATCAGATGCATTTCTGTTATTGGGGCACATATTAGGGAATCGTTTCAGATTTTTAAATTGAAAAACCAAGCTGTGAAAAATAAAAAAAACTCAAAAAAATTATGAAAAATGCCGGTTGTGTAACGAAGCAGTTGCAGAACTATAATTATATTTTTACCTTAGGTACGTATCATTGTTACTATTATCCTGATTTTTTTTCAGATTTTTCAATTTGGTGCGCCGCAGTTAAAAAAATTAAAAACCCATTTTTTCTCCGTTTTTTCCGTGTCAGAGTAACTTATTGGTCGAACTTTCGTACATACTTTATGGAATAAGTATTTTATGCTATCTGCATTGTCTTCACATACAGCAAAACAGCATAGGAATTAAATGAACTAAAGATACTATGCCATTTGAGTCTAAAATATCTTACATATTTTCAATGGCGTTGATGGCGCAACGGTAAAGTGTCGGAGAGGTAAACCGCTGAAAACTTTTTGAACGCAGGTTCGAGCCTAGGAATTTCTACGTCCCACGGGTCATTTCTTTTTCACATTAATTATGTATTTCTCGATAACTAAGGTTGAAGCTAGATATATTGGCCGGTGAATTCGTTTTCGCGAGCAGCGGTCGAGGAGACATCAACCACCACCATCTGACGATCGTGGATTTGTCAGTTGGAGTTGCGTGGCCCCGAAGGATATGATGGAATAACGTGAACGCTGCTCGGCTCCGCCTGTAACGTAGCTGTGTGGCTGTTGTTTATTCTTAACGTAATAGTTGTGTGCGTTACGAAGTTATGCGTAGACAAAAGCGAGATGAAACTGTCGAGAAAGAATCAATTTTTTGACCAATAAAGATCCTGATTTTTGGGGGCTAACGCACACCTATTCTGATATGTGTATTTCTACGCTGAGAGCTCGGTTTGGCTTACGCGCCAGAAGCTTGGCACTATCCCCACTACTTCTGGCTCACTCTTGTTCTGCGAAGGCGAGAGCGAGATGGAAAGAAAGCGAGTCAGAAAACGTTGAGAAAAGGAGCACCGAGGCAGGCAAACTTTGTGGTGGGAGAATACCCCTCACGAAACTCACCGGCCAATATATCTGATACCGACCTTAGTGTTTGACTGTCTTCGACGGTCCTCGAGACTTCATACAACAATAGACCCTTTTTTCAAGTGCTCGAAAGGCGACTGCGACCCGCGTCGTTGCCAGCCGCACATTGGAACGGCCACCTTTAATCCTTTCGCTACGACGGTCCTATTCGGTGCAACGCTCCTGCTGAACGAGATACCGCGCCAAAAATGTACACATTGCGCGCGGACAGTCTTCAGCATTCGGGGCTACATGATACCCCTAAACAACGCCGCTTTGACAATGTTCAGAACGTAAACAAAGTATGGACAGAGCTATATTTTCCTAATGACATAAGATCGAAACTGCAACTCCAGAGTAAACCTACAGAGTTTTGTGGCGAGCGACTATAGTTGCATATCGTGTGTACACAGCGTCTTGCGGAAAGCGATTACAGTCGTCCGAATGGTTTAAGAAGGACCACCCACTCTTCCAAGACTTTCCGAATCACAACTATTCTTGACTAACCGCGTGGTCCCGCCTGCACCGTCCTCCCTACAAATTCGAAACAGATCCCTTATCTCTTGAGTATAAGCACACGCTGGAATAACAAAACAAATACGCGCGCGGACGTATGCGCTGCGAGAGAAGGTGGGCCGTAAGGGGGAGATATTACTATGAAGAGGTGGAAGCTTCGCGTCTGCAAAGAATGCGTGTCTGGTTGGTCAGAATACAGGGTGTAACAAAACTATTTCCGTTCCTTGAGAAGGCTGATTTGTGGGGTGATTGGAAGCAACTTTTTCCTTAGCGAAAATATTATCCGAAACTTCGTTAACGAGATACTAACAAAAAACCCCGACCAATCAGAGCGCGAGCTCTCTGCCCGAGCTCCCGCGCTGCGAGTACGAACAAGCAAGTCGACATGCATCGAAGGAAATTGCGTAAAATGGCAAATGAAAAAGACGTAACAAATAAAATGGAACATTTTCTCATTGTTTGTTTGTCATTTAAAGTGACTAATGAATAATGGATAAATGAATGAAAATCATGTATAAGGTACTATTGCGATTTGTTTCGTTCGCGTTCTGTGTTACGCGGCGGACTTTGTTGCAAGGGATTGGGTGGAGCGAGCGGGCGATTCCCTTTGGCTCTGTGACATGTCAGCTTTTGGGTAGTTCACCTTCTTCCCATCTCGCAATAGTAAAAAGACAAATACACAGTTTTTTATTAGAAAAATCGAAAATAAGAAGACAAATTTAAGTACGGAAATTTGGAGAATTATCTCCGGAAATAAGCCAAAGCCTGCATTAAATGTACAAAATAATAATCACCAATAAAGTAACTAAATCTTACCCTTTCGGAAATTCACCTGCAGCTTGAAAACCTGTGCCACTAACAAGGGGACCTTCAGGACTTGCAAACACAGAAATTGTTTACACTTAGTGTACGTGAAGGTCTTTACTCCGACTTTAATTTCCCAAAGCAATAAGGTGCGCTCCCCCCCCCCCCAAATTCGAGAAAATCGACTTTGAAAAATGTCTAGTTCCCTTATATACATTTGATAGAAAACAATGACCAAGGAGCAGCGTGGATCAGTGCGTAGCGCTCCCGACTAGTAAGCGTGAAAACTCTGTAAACACGAGGATAGTAAGAAATTAACGAAAAACATTCAATTTGGTTTGAGAAAGAAACATAATACAGTACAGCAGCTTGTTAGAATTGTAAATGATATTAGATATAACTACAATATGAATAAGGTGACTGTATTACTACTGTTAGACATTCAAAAGGCTTTTGATAAAGTATGGATTGACGGATTAATCTATAAGATGATACAACAGCACATACAAATACACATTAATATATTAGAAAAATACTACAAACTTTGAAAAATAACGTTAAATCCTAACAAAACGGAAGTTATAGTCCCTACTAGAAAGATTAGAGACATTAAAATATTCGCACCCATTAAAGTCTTTAAGGGAAGAGGACACTGAAATTTTGAAGTCCGAAAATATTTGAGACATGCGGAATTCCTCTTAAGGGAAGGAAGTAGGTTTAAAGTAAAGCCCTTATGCCACTCTGAACTCAGTTTTAATCATTACTTTTCATAGAATTTACATTACGTTACAAAAATCAAGCATAAATTCAAAAATGTTCTTGCACAAAGTGTGTGATGCCACAGCTTCCAGTTTTTGCAGCAAAGAAGGGTCCATAGTAAAGTAAAAAATTGTGTATCGAGAAGTTTCTACGTCTTTTACTTTTTAAGCTAAAAATTATTGAATTTATTAAATGTAAAAAATGCAAAATTTGAAGGAAATTTTGAGGAAAATCAAGCACAGCGCAAAGAGTTTTGCAGATTTCTTCATGATGATACACAATTTTTTAGATCTCATGTTACTCTTGAAGCATGCCAAGCTGAAAAAGAATCAGACCAACAGTTTTGCGCAAGGAACATTAAATATATTTAAAAAGTAAGTTTTGGAGTAAATGCATTTTAAATCTAAAGAGTAAATTCCAGACCATTTTTCCTTTTTGTATAGTCTAAAATCCACCTGGTTGATACACATCCTCATCAATCTTGTGTCTCTTCCTCTCAGCAGCAATTTTCTTTGTGTTTTGTTTCTTCCTAAAGCGCTTTCTTGTAGTGGATTGCTGTTGTGCACTGCAGGTTTCTCTTTTGTTGTCTCTGTCTCTAGCTATACTTATAGCTATTTCAGATACAACTTCCCCAGCTGTTTGTTTCCTCACTGTCAATGAGCCTACACAACCCATATTAAATTCTGAAACAGCACATGTCACAGCTACTTCAAGCCTTGCCTTCAATACAAATGTTGTCTTCGGGCAGAATCTCCACACTTTTGCATGGAGAGATTCATTTGCATTTTGAGTGCCTCCCTTGCAGCACCGTGCCATCAAATTTTCATTTGACAGTCTTTCGTATAGGGGTTTCACTATGGTGGCGACATCTTCAGACAGCTTGAGTGACATGTGTATGTGGCTCATTGGTTTTTGTCTAGTAGTTTTTACTCGATTATAAAAACACCACGATTCCTTGCGCTTAGGACATCTGGCATGGTTAGGTTTGCTGTCTGTAGAGCTACAGTGATCTAAAGTAGCCATCACAGCATCTTCCATGGCCTTTACATTTGGCATATTCTTTACAATAGCATTCCTCTAACATTAGAAGTAAATTTTGCAACCTGACAGAAAGTATCAAATTGATAAAATATATGTTTTCTGCAATCGCTTTATAACCTGTATTATGTTGTCAATTTGTCAATGGTAGATTCCTTGAGTGTGCCTTCACCTTTGCCACCAAGTATTACTTTTTTGGCTCGCCACTCTTTGACAATATTTCTAAGGCCATTACCCATGCGCTTCGCAATGTGGTTTACACATTCTTCTTTCCGGATATCAATGTCAGGACCGTACACTTGCAAACTTTGTGGATAGGTATGGGTCTTTGCATCGCCATCTGATAACATTGTGGTGTATCGCATGTTACAATGTTCGATGGATCTCTTCCACATTGCTTCAGCAGCTGCGATCTCCATCCTTCCGGAGGATCCTTCAAAATTTACCTAAAAGAATCAATGCGTGCATATACATAATACATGCAAATACATATTTTTCTTTTTTTATGGATATATCAAAATAATATCCACACACAAAACTTACCTGACATTCTCCTATTTCCACATGCATGTTCTTCCATTCGACAAATTCTGGTGAATCTGCTTCGAATTCAGTTGTTCGTATCGCGCACATGTGGCAATACTTTGACATCACTTTGTAATCCACAACGAATCCTGTCATTATGTCTATGACAAAGGCGATGCCATGGAGCGAAGTATGTCCTCTCTTGTGCCATGATCCATCGAATGACATCTGCGTATCGAGCACTTCAGTTTCATCAACAATGTGCACGTTTCCCACAACTTGGCACGACTTCCGGAGAATACTTTCCTTGAATTCTTTATTAATTGCTTGAATTTTTTCAAGGTGTGTTTTCCATGTTGTTGATGAAAGCACATTGATACCGGTTTCCATTCCAAATCGTTTCATTGCAGCGTAACCAGCTCCCACAGAGACAAAAGCATCCACCATTTTCCTATTTATCAAGAAAGGTGGTCTTTTTGTGCTTTCATCGGTGCTTATTCTGGGGCTGGTGTAAGTTTGCCAAATAATTTCCTCACAATTACTACATCTTGCAGTCAATTTTCTTGTGAATCCCTATATGTAAAGTGACCAGATTTCCAAATTCAGAATTCAGGATGATTGGTCAAGGAGGGATAAAGAACTTTTTTTATAAATACAGAAATATGTGTAAGGAATTTTCTATAGAAAACTAATCGGGGCAGAGTAACATTGTAATAATAAATGGGAAAAAATGTTTATAATTCGGAACAAAACGGGACAAAATGAAAATGAAAAGGGTGAAAATTTGGGACTATTCCGATATGTTTGAGAAGGATGGTCACTTTGCCTGTACGTCACTATCCAGAACAATCATTTTTGAGTGGGAAACACTGCAAGTCCAGTTTTTTTATCAACTTTTGAATTGTAGAGCTGTGCACTATATAAAATTTATTCTGCACTTCAGAAACAGGTTTTTCTTCATTATTTCTGAAGTATTCCAGTTTCTTAGTACTAGTCGCTTTCTCTTTCCATTATCGAAATGAGCATTAGATGAAGAATCACCTATTGCAGGCTCATTTCTCTTCAATTTAGCAGCTACCGCCGCTTGTTTTGCTAAACGAATAGCACGCTTCACTCTAGTCTTACTCTTGCGACATTTTCGGCTAATGAGATCCATTTCACTCGTTTTATACAAGCTAATTTCACTGCACCGTAAAATCTCACTGTATATTCTCACGTAAACCGGAGTTTTGTAAGATTTAAAAAAATATGGTGTCTAGCGCCCGGAGTGTCTGACCTCTGTCGGCAACCACTGACCCTTTTGGGCCCGCTTAGAGAGTTACCTACTGTAAGTACATGGCTGAGTTATTGCCCGCGTTACAAATAGCACAGACGAGGTATAGAATAGACCTATCACCTTATGGGACTTCGTGTCGCCACCCAATCTGTGTTACCGACCCATAATTTGAGGACTGAATTTAGCGACCTCTGATCGTGAACAACGGCCAACTCAAGAACTACTCTGAAATGCGTTGAAATACTTAAATATGGGTGCGTGCTTGTATACGTGTGACTTGTTTAGAGTGAGAGTTTAACATAGAGGGCGAGCTTTCGCTAAGCTATGCTTTGGCTCGGTTTGTCAACGACTCACGCCGGATTTCTTTCTGAAAAACTATTTCGGGGATCAGGAGCCTATATGGCGCTGAAATATGGCACTTTTTGAGAGCTTATACAAGCTATAAATTGCAAGATGAAATTGATTTTTGATGGATTCAAAAAGAGAGCTTCATTACTTGGTTTAAAAAATTTATTGAATTCTCCAATCCGTCACCTCAGAAGCCCGTGCTTTTACTGCTGGATGGACATGCGTCTCATACCAAAAGCATAGAACTACTTCGTCTTGCATAAGAAAATAATGTTATTCTGTTATGTTTCCCTCCCCACTGCACTCATCGGTTGCAGCCACTGGATGTGTCACTTATGGCGCCAATAAGTGTTTATTATGAACAAGAGGTGCGGAAATGGCTAATTCAACATCCTGGAATATGCGTAACAATTTACGAGGTAGCGAAATTATTCGTGACAGCATTTTCAAGAGCCGCCCTAATGCAGACAGCTATTGAAGGATTTAAGAAAACTGGAATATTTCCATTTAATAGAGAAGTCTTCCCCGATTATATGTTTGCTCCATCACAGACTACTGATAGGCCTGTTGACCACAGTCGACCTTCAGCCTCCAGAAACTATAGTGCCCCGTTCACGTGTGAGGAAGGTAAACCATCAACCTCCAGAGACTATAGTGCCCCATTCACGTGTGAGGAAGGTGAACCATCAACCTCCAGAGACTATAGTGCCCCGTTCACGTGTGAGGAAGGTGAACCTTCAACCTCCAGGGACTATAGTGCCCGGACTTCATCATTTTCATGCACACCTACAATACTAATGCCTATTCCTCAGGAAGAAAGTAGGACAGAGAAAAAAACCAGCAGAAGAAGGGGCAAAACTGTGATATTAACTTCATCTACCTATATGCAAGAGCTGGAACTCCAAAGCAACTTGAATAAAAACAAGAAAATGATAAAGCCGAAAATAGTAAAAAAAGACAGCCGTTACCAGAAAAAAAGGGAAATCACCTTTAAAAAAGAAACCTGAAAAGAATGTAGTCTCAGAGAAATCTCTTACGGACCGATGCATATTTTGTAATGAACTCTTTGTTCAGTCCACACAAGAAGAAAGTTGGATACAATGCATCACATGTAAAGGGTGGGCCCATGAGGCCTGCACCAGTACTGAAAAGGAAGATGATACATTTGTATGTGATTTTTGTTCATAAAATAATAAACAAACCGTATTAATCTATCCGTCTTTTACGATATTATATTTATATTTAATTATTTTCCGTAATTTTCATGTTATCTAATAAAATATTTTCTCTTATATGTATAATATATATTTTTGTTATATTTTATTTGCAATAGTTATACCTAAAACATATATTTATAGATTTTAACATAAATGAATACATTTTAAATCATAAAAATAAAGATTTTGTACGTTTACACGGTCTTCGAGTGGGTGTTCCGTCTTACCCCACCATTTGAGCAAGGTGAAGATTTCAATACCTCCGGTAAATTTCATTTTCCGTCATTCCCAAAGATTTTTCATAACAATGACTTTGGTTTTCTTATAGTCTAAGGTCCACTGAAGACTCCTGTTGAAGTCTCGTGTCTTTTTCTCCTCCCGATTTTAAGTTATCACCCTCCAAAGTTAAGCGTTCCGTTTTACCCCACCTTCCCCTACTTTTGTGCAACATATTCATACCGCGTCGGAGGCAGTGTTTGACGGTTTGTGCAAAGAAGCTGTCAAACAAGAACAGGAAGAAAATAAAAAAAATGGAAGATGTGAAACTAATCTCAAAGTTTCTGGCGATGGATCCTAGAAAAAACACGAATTCACGTCACTTTATGGAGAAACCACGCTATAGGCTAGTACAGTGGAGAAGTCATTAACCTCATTGTAAAAGGGAGTTACTGTCAAGCATGTACGTACGCGAAAGCGACCAAAACTGAGACAGAATTTGAAGAATGGTTTGAAGATCATGAAGAAGATTGTGCTGCAAATCACAGCGGCTCCGCGGGAAAAATGGAGGTAGATTCTATGAAAGAGATGTTTTGGAGCTTCGAAGAAAAGTTTCAAGTCAAATACGGAAATTATATTGGTGACGGAGACTCGGAAACGTACAAATCCATTGTAGATTTGAACCCCTATAGCAAGTATTTACATGTTATCAAAACTGAATGAATAGGCCATGTTGAAAAGGTAAATTAACAGATACCTGTTTGGGAATGCATTAGTTCCATTTACTGTCGCACTTACTCTCGTCGCAGCACCTCTCCTTAGGAGAGCGATGCGGATTGACGATCGATCCACCAATCAGCGATGCGAATCTACGATCGATCCTCCAATCAGCCACTAGATGGGGTTCTAGATTGTTCGAGACGACGCTCTAACGGAAGCACGCTCATTTCACGTTCTAGTCACTCTCGTTTTCTCAGCACACGGTTATCTTATGTAATCGACACGCATCGCTCACTCTCAAGTGCAATCCGTGTGTTAAATACTCACAAAGCTCAATCAAGTGTCAACTCATGCGTCCTGAATTAATATAATTGTAAGGGACGCCGCGTGGTCGCAGATCCACGCGGATACATTTCGCGTTCTCTCACTTTCAGCAGTCAATCATTGCTATCAATAATATGCGTGTAAGGCTGCTGTAGATTTCCGTTCAACTAGTGAAACTGAACGCCACGAGGCTCGTCCCACGTGGTGATCAGTCTCTTTTCACCATCAGTGAGGGGTAGAATTTACGACTCTACCTCAGCATCATCGCTCAGAGTACTCTCAATTGTGTTTTAAATAAAGTGACGGAGGTACAACTCACCGCAACCACTGCCGTTCTTTCACGCAACTCATAACCTCAACCGCGAACCACGTACCCGCTCTCCCATCAACTTTCGCAACCCAAACAGATACCCTTATAAAAAAATGAACCAAGTATTACGGTTTAGCTATTCGCAGGAATATTGGCTCGATTGATAACATGGAAAAAGCTATAATGGCTACATATAATCATTTATACTCGACAAAAAAGAAACCTATTCGCGACAACTGTCCGGCGGGAGTTGATAGCTGATGCATGTGACGCGTCGCTGAGGCTGCAGGTGATAAAAATAAATTTAACCACCCACCTCCTCTTCATCCAGACGACCAAAAGAATATATTTCATATTTACAAAGATTTAGCAAACAGAGGTCTGCTCGAGAGGTGCTTAGGTGGGCACACACAAAACCCCAATGAAAGATTTAATGCTACTATATGGCGATTAGCTTCGAAACATCTTCACACAGGCGTAAAACTTATTGAAATCGCTGCATTTATAGCTGCTGGGATCTTCAACAATGGATATCAGGCAGTATTGACAATTATGAATGCGTTGGAGATAAAAGTTGGCCAGCATTGTAAATTTTACACCAATTCGTACAACAACGTGTAATTGATCAGGCAGGGGAGTCGCAGCTTGAGCAACGCAAAAGAGCCTCGTACAGCTCGTAGACTGCAACAAATCGAGGAGAATGAATTTTACGAAGAAACAGAAGGTCAATTATACGGGCCTGGAATCGCAGAGTAGCGTCAGAGAGAGGTAAGTTACGAAAACATCGACTTTTCTGAACCGAAAACTTTAAACGCGTTTTTCTCGAAACCACGGTTTTCAAACTGGCGGGCAGCATAACTTAACAAATATTTTATTAATCGTGCTGTCCTAATACATACATATACATAATTGAATTTCCCACCGGGCGTGGCTACTTGATTTATGATATTAATTATTAAAACTATGTTTATTGCATATTTAAGGGGTCATTCTACTTTCATCAGCTGAAAAATTAAGCTATTTGTAAAAAAATTCTCAGTAAATACAATCTATAATGAAATAAATCTCCTTGATATTTATTAAACTACTCTTATTATACAAAATTTTTTTTTTTTAAATTTTTGCAATATGTTTCAATTTTTTTACAGTGTAAATATGGCACCTAAAAAAAGAGGTATGTTCACGGTGGAGGTGATTTCCCGACTCAGGCTTATCTGAAACAAAAAATTCCAAATATTCTTAATCTGTATAAGTGTTACTATAACCCCTAGCTCAATTAACAATTTTTGTGGAGAAATAACCGAGATTTTTCTCATGAAACATCCGAGAAAACATCCTTTTGGGTATTTTGTCAAACTTTTTTTCAAACCGGCGCTATCTTACTTTTCAACAAAAATTGTTAATTGAAGTAGGGGCAGGCTATAGCGACACTACTACAGATTGAAAATCTTTTGGAATTTTTTGTTTCGAATAAGCCTGAGTCGGGAAATCACCTACACCGTGAACATACCTCTTTTTTAGGTGCCATATTGACACTGTAAAAAAACAGTTAAAACATATTGCAATTTTTTAAAAAAATTTCTTTGTATAATATAAGAGTAGCTTAACAAATACCTAAAAGATTTATTTCATTATATGTTGTATTTACTGAAAAAATATCTTTAAGAAAAGCTTAATTTTTCGGCGGTTCAAAGTATGTAGAATGATCCCTTAAGACAAAAATTTTATACAAAAACGCTTTTTTTCAGAGACCCGTATTATTATTAATTTTACACTTTTTTAGCTGATTTCGGTTCTCCCGACGCAAAACGTGACTAAACAGATAAATCTGTTTAATTTATTACTCCAGGACAAAACCCAAGCCTTACACTGCACGCCGATTAACCTCATCAATGCCGAGACCATGGAGAGCAACCATAATAACTCCCCCAAAAAAGGAAATATTGAAATGAATTTTGGTTTCCTGCTATTTTGAAATGTAAACAAATATATACAAAAAGTTACAGAAAGATTCATCGAGCATTTATATCCTAAAGAAATCTCCGAAAATTACCTTATTCTTAGTGGTTTGCTTGAGTTTCCCCCCTTAAGCGATATTTTACAGTTAGTTCCATTTATATGCATAAGGAAATCATTTGTAACTTCATAATGTATAGTATTATTAAGCTGAGTATAAACGAATTTTGTAAAAAGACTAATAATGTCATAAACGATAAACATATAAAAAATGATCATTGATTTCAGTACAAGGACTATATTTTATTCTATTTCTTTTCCATTCGAAAGAATTGAATCACATGGAGGGGTTTTTAGTTGTCCGCCTCCGATTGCTTTGATTTTTGGTAATAACCGACTTACAGGACTGAAAAATAGTAAACACGTGTATTTGTATTTTGACCCGCTTGCATATTTAGAGGGTCAAACCACTCCTCACAGTTCATAAGAAGAGATGGTGTTCCACCTCCGATTACTTTAGTTTTCAGATATGTTTTAAAGGACCGAAACAAATATAGTCTTCCCCGGATTACCGAGAAAGATTCGGAACCAGGGAGTTCTCCATAAACCGAGGCAGGGAAAATAGTTAACACCAAATAAACTGACTCTTGTTAGGGCCTTCGCCCGAACCGTCTGACAAGAAGGTTGAACGATGTAAACCGAGAGTGAGTAAAATAGCGCACCAGCGGGAGACCCTCGGCCGACGGCGAATTGAGTCATTCAGTATTGAATATGAAAATTTTGATATTACTGATTACAGCTTGATGAAATTATTACCGATGGATTGGTGAGTTTATGTCAACGAAAATGAGTCCAAACACGAAGCAATTCGGTCTATTTTTATTATGAAAACACGATTAGAATTCCAGTTCCCCGATTTAAGGGGAAAAGCACGCTTCTCGTGATTAGTCTTTTAGTCTTTTACTCTCGACAGCGGCGGGGGGAGCATAACGGCACGTGCCGCGGGTCCCAAGCGTCACTCAGGCCATGCGGCCAGCGAGTGTACAGACATTACCGGAGGCAGTTGTTCCCCCAGTGCTTTAACGCAATCGTACCTCTTTCCCCTGCACTACCATGGGATCGAAGGGCTCCGGCGGAAATGCACCTCTCTTCTTCTGCACTGCCACGGAGTCGGGAGGCCTCCCTATTATAGAATGTACGACTTGCCACCGGCCGCGAGGGCCGCACCGAACTTCCCTGCACGGTCCGGGAAGATGGGCCTCCTCAAATGAAGGAAATGGCTTTGGATGGCCGCCTCCTCATGGGTACGCATTAACCCCTTAGCCTACCGTTTAAATTCCAACTGCCGGCACCAAATCAGCAGCAGCGGTGAGCCACGCGTCGAGCCATTTCACGGGTCGGCACAGCATCCGAAGTTGTCAATCGCACATGTCTTAGCCCCGTTACGCAGTTGCAACAAAGTAAATACATGTGTATGCGGCCAGGAATAACTGAGTTGAAAAGACATCGGCGAAACGTTCAGTCGTCGTAGAGGATTGCTCACGAGGCGTGCCCTTGACCTTTGTTGTTTACGTTGCGCCCAATCGACGTACCACGAGTCTCACTCGTGCTTTCCATCTTTGGCCCGATCGAGAGACCACGAGTCTCACTCGATGTTGTAGGCCAAGGGGTTAACCCGTTAAGGTTCTACCCTGTTTCACGGGTACATCCACTTTTTATAGGCCCCGGCCAGCTTGCGGACAGACCGTACTCGCGGGGGTGGTCGTTTTCGAGGGCGGGCGATCCCTACCTAAACACACTTTGGTGTGCCAGAGTGTTGTGCGTTGCGCTAACACGCCCTCTCGGACCAGAGATACCAGCCTGCTCCCAATTGTAACCGCGGCTTTTCGAAATGTGTCTCGACGCCGCTCTACCAGACCTCCTATTCACCCTGTAAGCTCGATTTTCTTCGTCGTCCTGGACGGAGCGCCGGTTTCCCTCCTCCTTGCTTGCGACACGCTTTCGCGCGGCCCCGGCGATTCCGCGGGACCCTGACGGCGGCGGTCGTTGCTTTTCTTGCCCTAATGCTCTTTCTCGTTATTTTGCCCGAAGGCCATGCTGGCTCCGTCGAGCCCCCGTGGGGCTCGTCCTTGTCGACCTCCGGTGTATTCGTCCCTCGGTGCGTTCTCCGGGTGGGCTTGCCTGCGGGACGGGTCGTGGGTGGAAACGGGAGGAGTGTCCCATCAAGGTCGGTGTTACCCCCGCGCGGTGGTGGGATGCTCCCGAGACGAGAGTGTCCCCCCGCTGTGGGCCAAGGGTCCCTCCGCCTGTGAGACCGTCGACTGGGTCTCAGTCAACTTCATGCTCTCCAGACTAAGGTGCCCATGCCGTCCGTGGGCGCCACGGTCTGTGTATTGTCCCATGGCACGGCCAGACCCGCGACTGCTTTCCTCTGGATCCTTTTTCATTACCTTGACTGCGTTGAATCCTCTCGTCGCTGCCGTTCGCAGATGAATACGGTGTGCGAGGTCCCCGTCCGGGCACGGGCGAGAGGTGTTACCCGTAGAAGGCGTTGACCGTCCATTCCCCGGCACCTCCCCCCTCCCCCCATGCTAGTATGCTTATCCTTCTCCAAATCAGGGCCTGGACATCCGTGGGCGCCACGGTCCGTGTTAAGGTCTGCACGCACATATCCGTTCCGTGTCAGTTCCGTGGTCGTAAAAGGTATCGGGTGCTTATTTTGGAATGGAGCAACGCACACTTGTCAGTTCCGTGAAATTCGACGAACTCTCCGTACCCGCCAGTTCCGAGCCGTCAGGATCGCTATAAAAAAATATCGTTTGCGTGCTTTACAATGGAGCAGCGCACACTTGTCCGTGTCAGGGATGTCAGCAGATACAAGTGTAGAACCCCTATCCGTTCAGTGAAACTAAAATTTGGTTGCCAACGATATTTGGGCATTTGGACTGACGGAGTCCTGAAATCACGGAAAGGTGAAAGGGACGACCTTTTTTTATTACCGTGAAAGGTTCTCGGGTCGAAGCTCTCGCACCACGCGCTTCAGGGATACTAGACCCTAGAGTCATAAAGACAAGGACAGCAATAGGCCACTCAGTAATGAAAATGGGAATTTCTATAATTAATATTAGATCTCCATACGAATACCACCAATGTATTGCTGGAGTTTTTGCAATGAAAATTATACCAAACATGACATAATTCTGATCGTTATTAATGATTGTAATGAAAAGAGTTTTGTATTTGAATTTTGCGTGGTAAGGTATAAGGTATGATCGGATGCATGAATGCTGGGTGTTAGGGAAATGGAGCTGGATGTGCGATTCAAGAGGACGTGCAAACTTTAGAGCTTCTTGACACGGCGATAAATGTATCGCGATACGTGTATGATGCATTCCGATTTTCCATTGATCATTATAGCTTCCAGAGGAAGCGTTCACACGACGATTCTCGTATCGCGATACTGATTTTGTCTACCACGCAAACGTCGGCCGCACGATACTTTTTGTCTGAAGTCGACAGATGAAACGTGGAAACGAGCAAACTCTTCCACGCGGCGTGGGGCAAAACACGTATCGCGATAGGTGTCGATCATTTGTTCTTCAATAAAAAATACCTTCTTGTGCCCCACACATTTTTGGACAAAATATTTCTCTGAAAGAATGAATGAGATTGAAGCGTTATCTATTTGGATTTTACACAAAAGATGTAGTAAAAACCGGGCGAAGAGGAAGCACTGGGTTCATCCCATAAACAGCATTATACATGAAAATGGAACTTTTCATGTATTTTAGGTATTTCATGAACTTTTTAAATCTAAATGATAGTCATACATTTTTTAATTACTTTAGAATGTCTGCCACCTCGCCGCGTGCCGTGTGAAAGAATTCACCCGTTACAACGTTTCATTTGCCAACTTCATACGAAAACTATCATGCGGCCGACGTTTGCGGGATACACAAAATCATTAACACGACACGAGAGTTGTTCTGTGAACGCCTTTATAAACAATGTATAATCAGTATCCACCATACACGTAGCATACGTGTATCGGCATCTGAATGAAATCGTAGGCAGCTCGCGATACATGTATCGCATACATGTATCCCCCTGTGAAAGAGCTCTTCAGTTGCAATGTAATTGCGTAATAAATATACCTATGTACCTTTTGGTAAGTGGAGGTGGTTGGAAAATTTCAAGATCTATTCCGTTTGTATAATAATATTGCCTTTTTATGTTCAATTTTCACTGCTAATATATTTTCATAAACACTTAATGTAAAAGAACCTCTTAAACTTTACAATCTCACCTATGCGCCGTTGTACTAAAAAATCACACGCGATTATTCGCGATGAGCACCAATACACTTGCTGGAGGGACATAGGAACAAAGGGGTAGTTTAAATTGCCAACGGATCCCTTATTGCTAAGAGTATATAAAAATACACGCGTTCGAGTATCAAAACAAAAGGATGCGTGACGTATTGGCTACAAGAAAAGATGGGCCATAGGGGGGAGATATTACTACTATTGCGAGATGAGAAGAAACAAGACTACCCCCAAGCTGAAATGTCACAGGGGCAAGGGGAATCGCCCGCTCGCTCCACCTTATCCCCTCCAAGAAGTCCTACTTTTCGGTTCTTAGCGGCTGTCCATATCCACGGATTGTTGCGATTGGTTTCGTTCGCGTTCTTCGTCACGGGACGAACTGTGTTGGAGGGGATAGGTTGACGCGAGCGGGCGATTCCCCTTGCCTCTATGACATTTCAGCTTGGTGGTAGTCTTATTTCTTCTCATCTCGCAATAGTATGAAGAGGTAGAAACTGCGCGTCTGCAAGGAACGCAGGTCCGATTGGTCCTAATATAATGACATCCCTATGGCCATCCTTTTCTTACACCCAAGTATCGCGCGCCCTTCTGTTTTGATATTCGCGCGCGTGTATATACTCGAGCGATAAGGGATTTGAAGAGACCCCGCGCGTGCAAACTACCTGTTCCCGAGTCCCTACGCGAAGTGCGTTGGCCCCCGTCGCGAGTTATTGCGTGTAATTTTTTAATACAATAGCGTGTGGATGAGATTGTATAGATTAAAATGTACTTTTACATTAATAATTAGCAGTGGATTGCTGATGTAGAGGAAAGCACCCATTTACAGGAAACCAGATGTTTTACTATGTACCAGCATTGGAGTAAAACTTACTTAAATCCACCTACTTAAGAGATTTTTAAATTTTCATTACAGGCACAGGAAAAAAGTGGAAAAGCGACCTTCATTATTTTCTTCGCTATTCCGACCAATTGCCATTTTTTTCAAAACGACAAAACGCGCCACCTACTTAGGAACCTAATATTTCTAGCTTCTAAAAAAAACTCATTTCGTTTGGACCAATTTTAAAAATGTTATTTTGTTTTGATGGGTGTACGCATACTTTTGTCACCTACTGACTGAAATAACTGTACAGCAGGCTTGCAGAAATGGCTGAATTCAGACTGACCGGGCCAGAGCAGGCCTCCTACACAGTTGTCAGTGAAATTAGGGACACCGCACGGACACGGAACGGACACCGTACGGATACGGAACTGATACGGAACGGATATGTGTGCGCAGACCTTTAGTCTCGCGGCTCGCCCGGACCCAAGGCTGCTTGCGTCTAATAGGTGGGAACGAGCGCGGCAGTGAATCTCGGATAGCACCGTGTGACCCCTCTCTGTGGGACATTACCGCTTTGGGGGGATAGCGTCGACTGCTCGGTACCCCCGCGTATCCTCGTTCTTCATGGGTCATCTTTCGTCGGTCTCTCGGTGACGTTGTAACGAGTTATAACGGTGGGACGTTGATCTTCCCTCACCGTTCGTGCCTGGCGTTGCCCGGCGCGGCCGCGAGATGGCTGCGCGCCGAGCGGTGCTCTCGCTCGCGAAGTTAGCGCGGCAACAGGTATAAGCCAGCGCGGCGGGCCCGTCAGGCAGAGTCTACCACGAGCGTTACAGGCGAATGATCAGAGCTCTCCCAGCGATCTCTTGTGTACTACAAGCTGTATCACTGTGTCTTTTTGTACTCCCCTACCTCCACGGCCCGTAGAGGAACGCAAGTTCGCCGACCTCTAGACGCAAATCGATATCCGCCGCCAATCTTAGGGACAGGCTTCGCCTGCCCCGGAGGGCATTCTATAGTTTCCGTATCTCCCGCGGGTTTTACCCACTGGGCGATCGGGTTCACGACTTCTCGGGCAAGGCCATTGGTGAAGACCACAGCCAGGGCACCAGAACGACCACCCCACCCTCCTTCCTCACTTGCCGACTCGAAGCGATCTTCGCGCCGCGACCGCGTCCGTGACGCGCCCGCAACAGACCAGCGTCGGTCCGATGGGTTGAGGTTAGTACTAAGCCGATACTTTCCTGTTATAGCCAGCACAGACCTGGCCGGGCTCTACTGTATACACAAGGCAATAAACACCACCCGTTCAGCCAATTTACTCGTTTTGTTCACTCGGCCACTCTACCCACCGTCCGGTTAGTAACCGTCTCGGGATACGGTTACAACGTTTATGTCTCATCTTCTGTCCTCTTTGTTCTGAATGTTCTGCTTTTCTCCGCGGTCGTGAGTGCTGCCACTGTCTCCGCTTTTGTTTCTTCTCCCTTCGTCAGTCGCCCATCCTCCTCCTTCCCGCTCGGGGCGACAGCCCCGTCGCCGTTCTCCCCTGGGATCCCACCCACTCCTGGGGATCCCAGGGTCTTCGTTGTGTCCGGGGGGGGAGGGGGGGGGGTCTCGAGGCCCCGGCCGGCGCCTCTGAAGCGTGCCAGGTCGGCGGAAGCTTGCGGTTGAAATCATTTATGCATGTGCGTTTTATCCGGTGCTCTTACCTCGCGATGGTCGGGTCCTATGTCCCCGTGTTCTCTGGTTTTCTCGAGATTAACTCACAAAACTTCTCCTGCAATTATCGAAGTAATTTGGCAATCCTCGTAATACCAAATAGATACTAAACGTCCAGGCGCTTTCTCCTGAAAGCTGCATTTAAGCAATCTTCAGCAAACACTTTACAAATTTAAAGTTGTTGATATTCTCCATTTAATTTCTCTTCTACATTGTTACATAGTGTGTAACGGAAAAAAGTCGGTTTCCAGTGTGTGAATTACAATATTTAGTGAACGTAGTGACGTTCACTAAAAATGGACCGAATTGCTTCGCGTTTGAACTCATTTTCATCGAGAAACTATAAACAAATCCATTGGTAATACTTTCATGAACATTTATCAAAAACATGAACATTTTATTTTTCGGTACTGAGTATTTTACCTGGCCCAATAGTTTTATTTCCCTCGGCAGTAAACGGGCAGCCTACCCGCGACCGCAGGCCCTCGCTCCAGAGTTGGGCAAAATGTAATCTAATTACAAATTATGATTAAAATGTAATTGTGTAATCAATTACACATTATTAATCGTTAAAACAGAAAATAATGTGTAATCAATTACACAATTACATTTGAATCGTAATTTGTAGTTTGTAATTAGATTACATTTTGCCCAACTCTGCTTCCCTCGCAGCGCGGAAGCAAAACTGTGGGGTGGGTAGGTCTTTCCCGATAATCCAGTGGAAAAAAGCATTTCAATAATCCGAGGAAGACTGTGCATGTTTTTTTATTTTGGCCCGTTTGTATACTGATGAGGTGAAACCACCTCTCGAAGTCTCACTCATGATCGCTACATATGTATGTACTGTACCTCTCCCAACCAGTATTTCGGCTTGCCTTTGTTCTCTGCCACTACGAGTGAGAAGTCACGCAACAGCGACAACCTGCATTTATAAATGACGGTCGACACTGCCACAGCGTCGACTATCGAAAAAAGATGGAATAGGTTCCTTGGCATCACTCACTCGCCGCGGCAACTACAAAGGAATGTTGGCTTATTTTCGGGGCAGAAGACGCGGATTCTTTTAGTGACAACACTGTACTATGCTAAGAGATCTCCAAGCTCGTGTCTGTTTCAAAGCAAATATTTGAGAACTCTAGCAGACATTAGTTTCAATGATTTTCAGAAAATATCGGTGCGAGAGTATGCCGACGCCACTCAAGGTGGTGACGTTTTGTTACATCACTGGAACAGTAAAGCGTAGCAGTGGCAGGTAGAAGACGTTTGTGCTTCGCCCGTATTGTAAAATCAATACTTTTTAAATAAAATGCACGTACCTTGTCGAATGCGCAAGGCCTGTGAACGCGAGGCTCCTTCTCCTTCTGTTGTTGATTGCTAGAGGCCTCCATCTCGATCATGACGGCCCTCTGCGTCGCTGGCAGGAGCTGTGGCGATATTGATGGCGGAGGGGGCTGGGGAGCTGGGCCGGAGACGGGTCTACCCGAACTCCATGGGGCTCTGGCCCCATCCCATCACTCCGGTCACCCCCGCACGCCCACTGAAATGTTAAAAAGCATTAGGTCCATTAGTCGGTATGTATTATCAACGGGTGTCAGTTATTGCGCGTTTATAGCTCAGATAAAGCGACATCAATTAGTGTTTGTGTAAATATTGTTATTGAAAAAATTGGGTTATACAATACTGCTCTTTTACAAACATTATAGAAATATATATTCATTTTTCTAGTTCACTTAACATTAAACTGCCTACACATAGGTTGAAATGTTATAGAGTCACCAATATTAATCCACAAACAAAACGATCCAAAGTATGGATGACCAGAAGAACAAATACAGTACTCCCGCACTGTATATAGACGCAAGATAATCCTTCCAATCCCTTTTGCTAAACGGATAAAGAACCGAATGTAACCCCTCAGTTTAAAAAGTATTTTACTTATTCGCGGTAATAAATGCCTCCCAATGGAAACAATAATATTTAATTACGTTCTAGAATAATTTTTGTGTCAAACCTTTAAATTATAGTAATTCTTTGAGACTGAAAATGAGTACTTTCTCTAACTCTATGCTTGTTGCAAGTTTTACAGTTTTCAATTGATTCAGTGATGTTCCTCATTTTTAAATCATAAGCTAAGTCACCATAATCATCAATCATTAATAAACCTTAAATGTACAATATTTGTCATTGTATATTTTGTTACTCGTAATTTCTATATTTCAAAATTACAGAGTTGTACTGATCGAAAGTGTAACGACTGGCACATAGGATGTCAACTTCGGGCAAGTACGACAGCGCACTCTATAGGGGAAAATCCTACAGTACCGGGCAGCGTACAGTACCGGTCAAAGCTAGATCTCGCTTCTAATATTAGTGAACTGCATAATCAATGGAGAAATAAATAAATAATATACTCCTAAGCGTTAACACTACAGTTAGATACTAGATTATATATTAGGGTTCAGCGTGCTTGGCCGCTGGCATGTATGTGTGTGTTTGTTAATGGGTGTGGGTATCGGTTAGATATAAGAATAAGACACGCGCTTGCGCAATAGGTGATCGCGACGCAACACGCAGATGTACAAAGGTAACCGTTATTATCTGGTAAGACACCATCACGAAAGTCTCGCAATTGTACAAACTCAAGCCTCTGTAATTACTTTCAACTATATCATAGTTCAACACTAATTGTAAGCAACGTATTCCGGTGACGTTCTTTTTTCTTCAGTATTATCACAGTTTTAAGATGTTTAACGTTTACTCTGGTTTTCCGTATGACATAAGTTACTTTTCACAGCTGATTTCTTATTTTTCAGGTAATTAAATAATTCTGTCATATTACGTAGACAATTTTTACACTATTAGGTATACATAAATGCCCTGGTTTTTGCAATTAGCTTATGTTTGGAAATGTGATAGTTCCCAACGCCACCACACTCACTTTCACTGCAGCGTTGAATCGTAACGCTCGCGTGCTTGCTGTTATCAGAAATAACACGCATCTTCTCAATCTCAGTCTCACTCACGCAATATCAAAATACTCGTACTCTTTGTGTAATTAACAATCATGTCACATAGCTCAGGTGTCCGCATAAACTCTAACAATTAACATAATTTTGGGGACTCCGCGCGGATTCGTATCACTTTCATTTCACACTCTGTATTCGACCGCTATTATCAATAATATACGAGAGAGTCTGTTGTAGAGCTGAGCTCAATTTCATTAAACTGACGAGGTGTTGCATCTGTTACGTTCAGAACGTGAAAATGTTTCTTTTTAGGCGGGGTATGCATAAACAACGCCTAGCGTTATGGGAAATCCTTCGTTGATCGTAGTCCCGTCTAGTAGTTAATAATAATTTAATAAAACAAGAATCCTTCCTTCGGAGCGTCGTCGCCTCGACATATTGCCGTCCCGCGATAAGGATAAGGCGGTGCTGACGCAGCGGCGTTCTCACCAGAGAGTCGCGCTCGAAAAGACCCAGTGTTTCTCTTGCTGTGCCGAATCCGCTCTGTGTAAGTGGCGGGGATGCGTTTCAACAATGCCTTTCAGCAATGTGGGAGAACCCTCATTGAGAACACCTGTGACCGCCGCGCTAAACATTGTAACACGATCAGTAACGGCTACATCAGGAATGCGCAGATTGGGTTGCTTCGTAGAAAATTGACGGAATTGTATATTCTACATCCGATGCAGGGAACCGCGCCTTCCCACGGTCTCGTCGCACGTTTCGAAGCGGGTATGGATTATTAATTAAGAATTGTTTTTTTTTTCTATTAGATACCTAACACAATTTCTGACAGTCAGCCGACTGTGGGATTCCCCTAGTGAAAAATTGTATATATAAATTTATGAATGATGAGAGAAGGCCCTCAGCATGTGTGATGTCATGGTTTCCCATGCGTACGGATACTCCGTACAGATCGATTATGTATTTGAATCAAGAGTCTGATGCGTGGGCATGAACACTCACATACCGCCTCACTAAGTGGAGGGGCCCATAGTAATGGTTTCGAGCGATAAAATGCAGCGTAAACATTTTCGGCGCGGACCCACTCTGGCCACTGCCGATAACGTGAAGCTGCGACATTCTGTGACGGTAAATCGCGAGGTGCGTGTCATTGGGGTCCGCGAAGTGTTCTGTTGGAAAAAAATAAAAAGTAATTTCAGGGAAGTGTGTTTTCTTTAGGTTGGCATGACTGAAGATGTGCGTGTGTGAAGGTATGAACGAGTTTGAACAGATCGACCGGTATGTTTGATCAGAACGTCTGAGGATTGAGCAAAAGCAAGTAGTGTCTGGGGAAATTATAGCGTGACTGAGAAAATACATTTATATAATTCCGCGTATATATATGTATATACGCGGAATTATATATATAAAAAGGGTGTCCCAAAATTTACGCAAGATTTGAATTTGGCGCCATTTGTGCAGTAAAGTATTGCCAACGAAAAACAAAAGACAGTGTGCTAACTGACAGTTCAGGGTTATTAAAAACATCGAAGTAGTTCGTAAGAATGTTGCTGAGAGTCCAGGGAAATCAATTCGGCACCGTGGTAAAAAATTGGACATTTCGAGGAGCTCTCTACAGCGTATTCTCACGAAAGATTTGCATCTTCATGCTTACAAAGTTCAATTGACTCAAGAACTGAAGCCTACTGACCACGCACAGCGAAGAGAGTTCGTTGAATGGATTATGGAACAACAAGTGGATGTTGATTTTTCGAACAAAATCATCTTCAGCGATGAGGCTCATTTTCATCTTGATGGCTCGGTTAATCGACAAAATTGTCGCATTTGGGGTTCAGAAAATCCACGGATGATTGTTGAGAAACAAATGTATCCACAACGTGTCACTGTTTGGTGCGGATTTTGGGTTAGCGATCCCAAAATCTACCCCTTCCTTATCCTTCTGATAAGGTAAATAGATATTTAAAAATTAAAAGAATTGACTGTTACGACTGCGGCGAGCTTCCTTGCTCTTCTAACAAATAAACTCAATACAGCAATATTTGATAGTCTAAGGACTCTGGGATACCCCTAATCAGAATTGCGTGTAAAAATTATACCGCTCGAACACCAAAAGCCGCAGCACGTAACACACCAACACTGTGTACAGTGTGTGTCTTAAATCGAACATAACCTGTCCATGATCCATCTCAATCTCAATACAATTCTATATTACGCATCAAACCTAAAACTTTCTTCACATGCATGTCGTGCAGTATCGGCCATCTTATGGTCGTACAGTACCGGCCAATTTTTCAAAAATTTTTAAAAAATTTTTTCCTACAATTATAGTCCTCGGGTTTTTCTTCTTTGTTTTCCTGCAGAAAAATGTCCAAAATTAAACAGACAAAAAGGAAAATGGACGCAGTACGATGTGAATGCGGCTTTGAAAATGCTACTATAAAACCATATTAGACTAAACTGAACTGAACTTAAACTAGGCTTTGATAAACAAGAAACTAAGCTGAACTTAAACTAGGCTTTGATAAAGAAATCACTGACAAGGGAAGATCTCGAACCCGAAAATTCCAAAAATTCTGAAACTTTGTGATTGTGTAGGCGGTTTCCTCCTGATTACAGCGAAATTTTTGTTTGCTGCCTAAATTCACTCGAAGGGGGCGAAATTAACCCCTGAAAAATCGGCTATTTTCCGAATTTGTGTTATAATTCGCGAACTGTAAGAAATAGAAAAAAAGTTTCAAGACAAAAGTTACTTCATTCAATTAGATATATCATTTGACGAACAAATTATTTTACAGTTCACGAGTTATGACACAAAATCGGAAAATAACTGGATTTTCAGCGGTCAATTATATCCCCTTAGAGTGAATTTGGGCAGCAAACAAAAATTGCGTTGTAATCGGGAGGAAGTTCCCTGTATATTTATAAAATTTTCGGGTTCGGGATCTTCCCTTGTGAGTGCAACATTTATGAAGAATCTTGCAACGAAGATTTAATGCAATGCATCAAATGCAAGGGTTGGGCTCATAGGCACTGGACAGACCAAGAAAATATCAATCATTTTAGCTGCGATATACAGTATTTCCTCGTTAGCGACTCGATTTTGTGTACACGATACCGACTCTTCGCTATCCCCACCACTTTTGTCTCACTCTTGCCCGGCGAAAGCTGAAGCGAGATAGAACGAGAGCGAGCGAGAGGCACTGAAAGCGAGCGAGGACGGTACGAGACCGACGACGCGTTGATGTTTTGTCTCGCTCCGTCTTTCGGACGCCTGACATTCTGTCCTTTGCGCTTGCGACCATCGCGCACGCTCGCCGCGCACGCAGTGTTCCATCTCGCTCCCCCCTCCGGCCAGAAAGAAGCGAGAAACGAACACTCGGAATTAGGGTTCTGTTCACGATACCGACTCAACGCCGGTCCCGACCAGCGAGTCGCTAACGAGACAATACTGTATGTAGACGTGCCTAAATAAATGTTCTATTGTATTTTTAAATGTTTTTACTAACAGTATTAATTACTTAGACCTTAAAATCTACTAACTGAATAGTTGGCCGGTTCTGGACGACAATTTTTCGTTCGATGTGAATTACAACCTTTTTATTTCAGCGAATTATTAATGTTTATGCTAAAATTTAAGAAAAACGATTTGTCCCATTTTATTAAGCACAATTTGTACAACAAATTACTGTTTTGAAATTTGATTTTTACGAACAATAGTCCAAGTTTTAGTACAAAAAGTTTGAGTGACCGGTACTGTAGGACTTTCCCCTATCCAGCGCGTACGTAAGCTGTGTAGCATTGCGTCCTCACTAAGAAGGGGTCAAACAGAGAACGGCACGAGAAGAAAGCGACGCTTCTGGTCGTTTCTGTTTAGAGAAGAGTTTCAGAGAGTGTATAGACTAGCGACATATAGATTAATTTTAGAAATTATGACAATTGTTATACTTGTATTGTTACCGAATATATATTTTGTGATCAAAATTGGTGTGAAGAGCATTCACACGAATATTTTTCTGTGAGACGAATTCCCCAGAGAGATCCGCTACAAAAGCATGTCGTAGTACGTCTTGTGTTGGCAAATATGTCCAGACTACATCTATAGGTTACGTGATACGGTGTCGCGGTCGGATGAAGCATTGACATATGCGTTAACCCGAGAGAGGGTAGTATGTCTTGGATTTCTGAGTCATGGTAGTGGCTTTGTGCGATTCACACTTGTGTCTTAACAACAACTCGTATCTAATTACTCTCTTGTACTACAATTTCGATGGTGATATGTGATTTTAAATAAAATCATACAAACTGTTGATTATCCTGTAGAATCGTTCAAATCAATTGTAAAGAAAAAGAATAATCACAGTTTGTATGATTTGTTTTAAAGTCACATAACACCATCAAAATTGTAGTACAAGAAAATAATTATTTTTTAGTTTTTAGCTTTCTCGAACAGATCCCGCATGAAATAGTACTTAATGTTTATATTCTTGCTTCTTTTGTGAAACACTGCGTTTTTTACAAATTGGATTGCACGTTGATTATCACAAAATTCGCGCACTGGCGCTTCTAATAAATCGTTGAACTGTATATGGTTAACTTTCTTGTCAAGTATACGACCTGCTTCGATACTTCGGCATGGGTGATATATTCAGCTTCCATCGTCGATA
This sequence comes from Andrena cerasifolii, assembly GCF_050908995.1. Lineage (NCBI taxonomy): Eukaryota > Metazoa > Arthropoda > Insecta > Hymenoptera > Andrenidae > Andrena > Andrena cerasifolii. Next base: position 923,500 of record NC_135125.1, on the reverse strand, counting down.
CTGTCTGTTTCTTTTCATTTCCAGCTAATCGCTCCTCCAGCCAGGGTTAAAACGCTTTCCGAATGCGATCTCCGATCATCTAAATATGACGCCGCACAAATCGAAGTCCGTGTATGCATTCAACTTCTGTTTGTTTTTCTCGTATTTAATACCATAGGTTATCATTTCTTTGAGGCACCGTATCACTTGTTTCGCAAAGAGCCAGTGCTCTTCTCCGGAATCAGAACATAATCTGCTTAGAATAATTCGTTGCATAAACAATGTCTGGTCTGGTCGCATTTGCTATACTTATTATCTACTGATCCCACAGGCTTCCCACGAGTATATAGTCGATTTTTCATTCGCTCTCTATCTTCATTATTTTTCAGCCTTAAGTCCTTCGTGATCTTTGTGTTCGACTTAACCGGTATGAGTAGGGTACAGTTTTGGCTGAATTCATATTGAATTTCTTTAATAGATCATTCACTTATTTTTCTTGGGATAATTTGATGCCACCAGTTTCTCACTCTCTTTCAACATGAATTCCCATAGTGTCAGAGATTGGCCCGAAATCCAGGGTTTCGAATTCCGATTTCAGTTTCTGTTTCATGGTTCAATCAAGTCTTTCGAAGCCAGAATCATATCATCCACGTATATTATCATTATGACTCGTTTTTCATTTTTACCGAATACGTATAAACATGGGTCAGCATCGTTTCTATACCCACCCTGTTGAGTTACGAATTCGGCTAATCGCTTGTACCATTCAAGTCCTGACTGCTTGAGTCCATACAGTGGTTTGTGCAATTTGTATACCTTTTTAGGGTTATCCTCCGCATACTGTTCTGGCTGTTCCATGAAAACTTCATTATGCCGATTTCCTTGCACATACGCGGATGCAACGACCACGTGAAGTACGTAATTCTCTTCTTCGATCGCTGCTGCGAGGATAGTCCGAACAATTTTGAAGCGAGCGATTGGTGCGTATATTTCCTCGTAAGTCGATACCGGTTACTTGGATGTGACCTCGAGCTACTACCAACCGAGCTTTGTATTTTACGACTTGTCATTTCTAATTTCTTTTGGTCTTGATAACCCATTTGCTTCCGCGGATCTGTTTGCTTTCTGGTCGAGAGACTAACCACCATATTCCATTCTTTTTTAAGGTTTCAAATTCTGTTTTCGTCGCTTCTAGTCACAAATTAGCATCTTCTCGTTCGAGTGCTCCGTCGACTGTTACTGGATTTTCTCGTTCTGTCGGCCGGCCGCAGTACATTGGTACAATGGAAAAGCATTCATCTCAACTCCTATCCGCGGCTGCGACCGCTGTGGCCGCGCCAGGATTGCTATAGTTAGTGATCCTCTAGGGCAGGCATGGAATTTAACTGAACGCAGCGGCCGATTTTCGAAGGCAACGCCTCCTTTCTCCCGCCGCGCGTCTTGGCCCCAGCGGCGGCCTAGGTTCGTGGAGCGCCTCAGACCCGTACTATATGACCGCGCGTGGCACATTGGGGCGACACCGTATCAATAGGTTTCCACATCACGTATGGGGATACTATCAGTGATGCGTTTTTTTATTGTCAGTGGTATCCCCTGTAGACATATTCCACTGTGTCGTGCGATAAAAGATGGATTGGAAAAACGCGTTTTACTATTGTGGGATAAATAAAATATATTTAATATAAACAGGAAAGATATATATATATAAGATTGAAAGAAACTAAAACTAATACAAGATAACCGACTACGACACAAACAACTCGATTTAACACAACGACTCAGTACATCTACACACTCTGCCGGTTGTTGCAACTCTGTCCTTTCCGCGGAAAACTCGCCTTTCCGAAAAAGGACGCTACATCCCCACCACGCACGCTTTTCAAGTCGCCCTCATGCCCAAATATGGACATCGCTCCGCCGCGCGCTTTCTCGCCCCGACAAACCCTTGCGCGCGTCGCTGGGCCCGGTGACGCGTTGGGTTTTCCCCAACGGGCCTGTCTCCTCCGAGGTTCTCAACGTCTCGCTGAACTTATTCCGATACTACATTCGGCCATCCTGATATGACATCTGCCCTCAGATGTCCTTGGTTCTACCCTACACCGATTCGCTATCATCGGACAGGTCGTCTTCCTCGTCGGTGACCCACGGCTTCATGTGGTCGGCAGCCGTAGACGTCGTCCGCGGACCCTCGTGTTCTCCAACCTTTTCCACCACGTAACGGTTATTCCTCAATACCCTTTTTACGCAATAAGGCCCAAAATACTTCGCATGGAACTTCAAGCCTGGACCGGCTTGCGTTCTTTTAATTGCTATCAGCTGGCCCTGCCTGTACTCCGTGGCTTCTTTGCGATTCTTGTTAAACGATTTTCTGTTCTGCGCTTGAACCTCCGCGATTTTCCTCTTCGCTCGTAACCGCATCTCGTCACGCTCTTCTTGAAACATAGCGATCCACTCACCCTCTATCAACTTTCTGATTTCAGGATCCTCACGCATTCTTACATGTGTACCAAACAACAAACGAAAAGGCGTTGTATTGGTACTCCTACTCGGTGTCGCGTTCAGATATTTCTGAGCTGATTCGAGGTATTTGTACCACTCCTCCGGCTTCGGCGCAGCTAATTTGGTCAGCAACGATATGAGCGTCCTATTGACCCTTTCTATCTGCCCATTCGCTCGCGGCATCCCTGTTGTTATCAACACGTGACAAATCCCTTCCTCTTTACAATAATCCTTAAAGGCGTCAGACGTAAAACTCGTACCGCGATCGGAAATAACTCGCTTGGGATTACCGAATATTACGGACTGCTTCCTTAAACGGTCAATGACTTCAGCAGAACTCGTCGACTTTGTCGGATACAACCAAACAAACTTCGTGAACGCATCAATAACAGCAAAAATATGTCGATAAGACTTCTTTGTAGACTGCAACGGTCCAAGATGGTCAACGTGGTATGTATCAAACGGCACTTCCCCCTTATCAATACTACACAAAAACCCCTCCTGCTTATTATGTTTCCGCTCGGCTAGAATACAATTTATACAATTTCGTACCCACTTTTTCTACTTTCTGACGCATTCCCTTAAACCAATAGTCTCTCTTTAACAACGCCTCAGTCTTAATCACCCCAAAGTGACCGCGTTCGTGCACCCGGCGGACTACCTGTACCTGCATTGGTTTAGGTACGACCACCAGCGGGGTGTCATTTACCACTCTGTACAACACGTCACGACTTACAACATAGCCATTCTTTCGGTATTGCTCGATGTTGTCACAAATTTTCCGCAATTCATCGTCTCCTCGTTGAGCTTCACGCAACCTGACAATAATTCCGTCGTCATCTTCCTCTACTAGCATAATTGTAGGCAACGGATTTCTACTCAGGGCGTCGACATGAACCATACTTCTACCCGGCCTATGCTCAATCGTATACTGAAATTCCTGGAGCAGAAGAACCCACCTAGCTACTCGCACGCACAAATCTTTCTTATTCATTGTCAACGTAAACGCCTGACAATCAGTAACAATTTTAAACGAAATTCCTAACAGGTAAACTCGAAACTTTTTCAAGGATTTAATGATCGCTAAGACTTCAAGTTCATAACTCGGGTATTTTTCCTCGGCAGGCGTAGTTTTCCCACTCGCGTAATACACGGGATGGAAGGCACCATCCTGAGTATCGCGCTGCAATAAAATTGCTCCATATCCTAAACCAGACGCATCAGTGTGCAGCTCTGTATCGGCGCCTGTACGATATAATTTTAATACCGGTGCACTACTCAACGTTAACTTCAATTTATTAAACGCTTCCAGTTCCAACGCACCAAACCTAAACTTGACATCCTTTCTCAACAAATCCGACATTGGACGCGCTATAACTGAATAACGATGGATAAATTTTCTAAAATATCCTGTTAAGCCTAAAAAACTCTGAACGTCCTTCACACACTGAGGTTTCGGGAATTTAATTACGGCTCTAGTTTTATGTTCTGACGGCTGAATGCAAGCATTTTCGACAATATGCCCTAAGTATTCCACCCTCGTTTGCAAAAATTTACATTTACCCCAATTCACTACTAATCCGAATTGACTCGCTACGCCCAACACAGCTTCAAGGTTTGCAATTGCACTTACAACATCATTCGCTAGAACTATTATATCATCCATGTAAACGCGCACCATTCCCACCGCTATTAATTCTCTGAACACGGCATGTATGAACCTTTGGAAAACGGCTGGCGAATTACAGAGTCCGAAAGGCACTCTCAAAAACTCGTAATGGCCGTTGGGTACAACAAAAGCGGTATACTTTTGACTACCTTCTTCAATGGGCACATGAAAAAACCCATTCTTTAAATCAAGTGTGCTAAACACTTTCGCGCCCTGTAGTGAGTCTAACTCGTCCTCTATTAACGGCAAAGGGTACCTGTCCTTCACTATTTTCTTATTCAGGTGTCTAAAATCAATGCAAATTCTAATTGTACCATCTTTTTTCACAACCAACACTATCAGACTCCCATAATCTGAGTGAGACGGTCGTATAATCCCATTCTCTACCCACGCCTTTATTTGTTCATCGACTATTGCTTTTTCCTTAGGAGACAATCGTCGCGGTCTTTGGTAAACAGGCACATCATCAGTAAGAATAATGTTCATCGTAACCCCCACTTCGCGTGTTTTATTAGGCTTATAATTTTCGACTAAAACTTCTATTGCCTCTCTATGCTCAGGAACTGTAACATGCGACAAATCAACTCCATTCACTGCAGGTTCAACACTAATGCTATACACTTCTGGCACGTCTAGCTTCCTAATAGAAATTTCTCCCCCTTTCATAATTAGCTCTACGGAGTCTAGAAAATCTGTACCAATTATTAAACCGTGTGACGTCAACACGTCAGGTACAACATGTATATCTATTGGATACACTACATGATCTATCGTTATGTGTGTTGAAAATACTCCTAACGTATGATGGCTTTCCACCGCAACGCCGCGAAATTGTAAAATCGTATTACTTAGTCTAGGCGCGCCAATTTTTACATAATGATCTGCTCGTATTAAATTCAAATCGCTACCCGAATCTATTAACGCTACTAACTCACAATTTTCAATCTGTACCTCCTTAAGGCGCTTTTTCCTCGACGCTTCCGATGTACTACTCACATCCTTTACAGGTTTACTCTCGCCTTTACATTCAAGCGCAATATGCCCATACCCCTGACACTTAAAACACTTCATGCCTTTACTTTTCGTCGGACAAGTCGCACTTAAATGGTTCCGGTCCCCACATAAGAAACATTTTCTTACACCTCCTTGCATCACAGCTCCAACACCTCCTCGGACCGCCTTCTTCGTCTTCTCTTCAGTTCGCCTGCTCTTCACTCTTGCATTCTCCTTCATGGCTTCGTAGGACTCGAACTTCTCCTTCAGCTCTCGTACGCTTTTGGCTCCGTACAATATCATTTTATTGCACTCATCGTCTTGAATCCCTTCAATAATATATTTAATGGTCGCGGTGACTTCCATGCCTGCTTGTTTGGCTATCTCCAGCATTTGGTAGATGTACTCCTGGTATGATTCATTTGTTTTCTTGGTTCTGCACGATAATTCCTTATGTATCTTATGGACGTCTACCACTCGTGCAAACTCGGATCTCAACGCTTGCTTCATTTCAGACCACTTACGACAACATTTCTCATAGTTGACGTACAACTTAGCCGATCCGCGCAACAATCGCTTCGCATATACGATTTTTTGAATATCACTCCATTTGCACAGCTCCGCCATATCTTCAAATTCTTCGAGCCAGCAACGGACGTTTACTTTATCATCACCGCTAAACGTACCCATAGACTCCTCAACATCCTTAAACGTCAACATTTGCGTTTGCCTTGTGCATTTCTTAACATCATCATCTTCACTTTCGTCAGAACCATCTTCATCTTCATCTGCATCTTCCCCATGCTCGGCTTCCAACGTAAGAGCAGCTCTCAGCCGATCTTGCAGCTCCTTCTTCTTTCCGGATATCTTCAGCTTACGGCTCTGCAACTCCTGCTTCAACTCGGGCAGCTTCATTGCGTCAACTCGTGCCAGCCTAGCATTGCCGCCATCTTTTTCCCCAAGATCAACAATAGTATTATCAGCACTTCCCGCGTCACTCATTGTGAATATCGGTTTATTTTAACTCTTTCGTAACAGTACTTCACCGTCACAGCACAACAACCGTTTCACTGGATACAACTTCACGATTACCGCGTAAATAGCTTTGACCGACAATCCTGTTTTCCTGTGTTTTCTATCCCGGAGGGGCCCCCAAAATTGTGGGATAAATAAAATATATTTAATATAAACAGGAAAGATATATATATATAAGATTGAAAGAAACTAAAACTAATACAAGATAACCGACTACGACACAAACAACTCGATTTAACACAACGACTCAGTACATCTACACACTCTGCCGGTTGTTGCAACTCTGTCCTTTCCGCGGAAAACTCGCCTTTCCGAAAAAGGACGCTACATCCCCACCACGCACGCTTTTCAAGTCGCCCTCATGCCCAAATATGGACATCGCTCCGCCGCGCGCTTTCTCGCCCCGACAAACCCTTGCGCGCGTCGCTGGGCCCGGTGACGCGTTGGGTTTTCCCCAACGGGCCTGTCTCCTCCGAGGTTCTCAACGTCTCGCTGAACTTATTCCGATACTACACTATCAAAATTTTAAATTTGTTTGGGAAAACTAGATTTTTGCGCACGTTTAGTCGTGCTGAGCAAATCTAAAATATTAACGGGGAGGCTGGACGACGTTGTACGTATCAACGTTGAAAGCGAGGAATCGTTTAGCCGTGTGCGCTATTCTGTCTTAATGCTACGCATTTTCGAGAACGAACATTCGCACAAAGGCGTTGATCCGAACATGGAGAAAATTCGGAGGGCGAAATTGGAGTATGTCGTTTCTTCCAGTGTTTTGAAGAATTCGGCTCCTTTTTCTTCCCTCGTTTTCAAAGAAATGTCGTGCTGAAGATCGCACAGTTCAAGAAGATCCTCGAGGGCTTGTTCCTCGATTTTTGCGGTGAGGGGATTCTCGAAGAGAATTAGATCATTTCTGAGCGAATCGAAGTCAGTGAAACGCTCATCGAACTGATCTATCAACGATCGAAGAATGTGCAAATGATTATCAAAATCACACTCATTGTCGAATTCTTCGAAAATTAAGCTACATGAGGGAAAAAAGAAATTTTTTTTTCTTCTAAGAGGAGATGATTTTGATAAACTACCAGCCTCATACGAAAGGAATCGACGTATCTGCACAACTACGAAATAGTTTGGCCGGGTTTTTGCAGTTTTAAATTTAATGTGTTCATATGGTTAGTAAGATCTACTATAAGTGAGAGTTCATAAAGGAAACTCGCATCTGTTAATAAGGGGAAATATTCTTCTGCCTTTGAATTTGAAGAAATAGAAGATCTCATTTCTTATAGCAAAGAATTGACTTAAACATTTCGCTGCACTGAGCCAGCGTACTTCATAATGCAAAGAGACATCAGTGTAAGCAGCGTGATGCGTTTCAAGAAATTCTATAAATTTCCTGTGAGATAGAAACTTATTTCCGTCCTTGATAGAATTGATTAGTTGCGTAACCTTCTTCATGGCGGAAGATAATTTTATATCTCTCCCACATAACGCTTCCTGATGAATGATGCAGTGCATCATTGGGAATTTGAAACCGTGTTTTTTAAACTGCCCGTTCAGTCCTATATTGGCAGCTGCCATGGCTTTCGCACGATCGGTTACCACTGCAGTAGCCATAATAGGGGCGTTCTGGATCAACCCAGGGCGAGGGGGTGAAGCGGGACGAGGGGTTTCGTACCGAGGACGAGGGGCTGATGCGGGGTAGGGGGAACGCGATTCGTGACCGCAGGAGGAGATACCGCCGATCACGCGCTTTCGGAGGCGCGAAAATTCAAAACAACCCGCCACCCTCTTTTCGACCCAAGGTCAGATCGCTCCCGCGATAGCAGCGAATGATTCGCGACGTTCGAATTTGGAGCGCGCGAGAGAGAGAGGCGCGATATACATTTTTCTCTCTCTCTCTTTCGGTCTATAGACATAACATAGGGTGGTATTGCGCGTAGAAGATGCAAGTCGAAACTTGCGTCACCATCGCGTGATCACCAAGCCAAAAAACAGATCATCTAGTTATTATAATCGAAGGTTAACTTCCGAGAATAATGCGCATATGCTTCCGTGTTCTCGCATTGCCAGAATATTATGTGTATAAGATTAAAGCGATATAAACGAATACTTTTGTCGGCACTCCACTCGGCGAGAGATGAATTCGACATGATATTGATTACGATTTACAAAACATATTTGACGCGATAAATGTGATGCTATCACTCTATACTCATGAGAGTGTAAACGACGTTGCGTAGATCATGCGAGCACAGTTAGTTACAGCGCAGGATAAATGCATTATTTGAAATACATAATAGGTATAGATGTTTCGAGATCGTTGCATACTTAGTAAGGAATGACGTTCGAAAGGACTTTCGTTTTAGGATAAGTGATATCTACTGCGGGTAGGAAAGAATCGTGCAAGGTATCAGACAATACGGGTATTCGTGTGAAAAAGTGGTTTATTTATTGATAAAGCATATAGACAGGTTCGTACTATTGTGGCACATGGCGAGCATTGCGTATCATCGAACCCAAGCCTAACGCTAATAATTCACAATTTAACAAAGAGTGCGGTTCGTAGTATTCGCTTTCGGTAATGAGTTTTTCATAGTCCGAGTTCGGTACCGTAGTGGTACGTATTATGTCGACAAAGGATGCGTACTTGCTATTTACGGAGTATAGAATTTCCGATAACCAAGACAACATATGATCGATGTAGCGATCGTATTTGAACATTAGGTGTATCGTAGCTTCGGCCATGTATAGTGTGGAATTACCATTCGATATTTTGGCAATTCGTTGAGAGTTTATTCGTGTAAAGTCGATGCGTAAATGATCAACGCTGATAGGCTCTTGATGTGAGGATGTTGTGTCGTTACGGAAACGTTGAAGTATCTCAGACTCCTGTTGCAACAAAAGCTTCCACGTAGACACAGTGAATCGCAGTTCATTGAATTTGTTGTCGACTATCGCGATTTCAACGCGACACGAATCCCGTCCAACGCAAATTCCAATTACTAGGCATTTGTATGTGGTCAAGATCAATGGGTAATCGCGCCCCATGATGCGTATGTTGGATTTCTTCAGTGATAGGGCAGATTTATCGCCGTAGGAAACACGCGCGCAGAGTTGATGATGATGATTCGAGCGGTTTCGCAAAAATCGAAAAGTATACAGACGTATATGTACCTTATATTCCGACGATGCTGTTTATTAGGAAAATCCGTATCGTTGCATCGGTTGAGATGGTTCTCGATCATGTAGGAAGTGTCGTTGAAACGTCGGTTAAACATTTTGAATACACACTATGGTAGAGTCTACTGAACGGTTGCGGATACTAACTGCGAGGGCACGAACGTACTTGATTTAATGTGGTTTGTTAGACCGATCGGCAGTTCTTTTATAGTGGTTCACAAGCATACATGTACATAAATATAGTGTGTTGGTGGTTGTGGTGTTGATTGTAGTAATGAAGTTAAAAGAAAAAGAAACGCAATGAAGGTAAAAAATATAAAAAAAGCAGTGTATGTAAAAACAGTGTAGGAAGAAGTGTATATTGAGAAGACAATGTAGATGGAAGAAGCAAGTGACAGTATATGAAGTATTTGCATAAAAAAAATATCGTGAGAATTCATCGATGATGACTCGTCATGCATATGTGTGCGGTTGCGCGAGGGTATAGAAGCGTACGTGAGCACATTTCTATGTCAACGAAGAAGAAGAAGAAAGATGGTGAGAAGAAAGAGAAGAACAGTAACTGTACATTGAACAAGGATCGAGATACCCGTATGGTCGGTGAAGACTGCGATATGACTATACCCCTACCCCTACCTATGGACAATCCCTACAATGCACAGTCTTTAAGAAAGGCGGATGCATCGCCACAACGATTCATTACCAGTGTCAATCAGGATATGGTTCGTCGAGAGGAACGAGTTCAAGGAATATATGATAATTATTATTTTTTCGTAACGTTTACGAATTTTGCAATGAGATATATGTTTCTTACAGTTTTTTAATATTTCAGCGAATAATGAGATATCGTAGTAGCAACAGATTGCGGAGATTTGGCTGTTTTGAGTCTGGTTCATATTGGTGACGTGCAAATACGCGTAGGTATAGTATACTAGGTAACAGTGAGAGAGAGAGGGGGGTGGATAACAAATAATTAGGATATGTATTGTGTGTGTGTCTTTTTTTTCGTTTTATGCGTTGCCGAGGATTTCGTTGCCGCCGCCGCCACGAGGATGCTATCATCCCTCTTGAGGATGCTGTCATCCCTCCCCGATAAAGCTGCCAACCCTTCTCGAGGAAGCTGCCAACCTTCTCCGAGGAAGCTGCCAGCCCTCCCCGCGGAATCTGTCAACCCGTTCGAGTGTGCTGCCATCCCTCCCCGCGGAAGCTGTCAACCCTCTCGAGTATGCAGCCATCCCTCCCCGAGGAAGCTGTCAGCCCTCTCGAGTAATGCTGCCATCCCTCCCCGCGAAAGCTGTCAACCCGTTCGAGTGTGCTGCCATCCCTCCCCGCGGAAGCTGTCAACCCTCACGAGTATGCAGCCATCCCTCCCCGAGGAAGCTGTCAGCCCTCTCGAGTAATGCTGCCATCCCTCCCCGCGAAAGCTGTCAACCCTCTCGAGTATGCAGCCATCCCTCCCCGAGGAAGCTGTCAACCCTTTCGAGAAAGCTGCCAACCCTTCCCGAGGAAGCTGCCAACCTTCTCCGAGGAAGCTGCCAGCCCTCCCCGCGGAATCTGTCAACCCGTTCGAGTGTGCTGCCATCCCTCCCCGCGGAAGCTGTCAACCCTCTCGAGTATGCAGCCATCCCTCCCCGAGGAAGCTGTCAGCCCTCTCGAGTAATGCTGCCATCCCTCCCCGCGAAAGCTGTCAACCCTCTCGAGTATGCAGCCATCCCTCCCCGAGGAAGCTGTCAGCCCTTTCGAGAAAGCTGCCAACCCTTCCCGAGGAAGCTGCCAACCTTCTCCGAGGAAGCTGCCAGCCCTCCCCGCGGAATCTGTCAACCTGTTCGAGTGTGCTGCCATCCCTCCCCGCGGAAGCTGTCAACCCTCTCGAGTATGCAGCCATCCCTCCCCGAGGAAGCTGTCAGCCCTTTCGAGAATGCTGTCAGCCCTTTCAAGAATGCTGTCATCCTTCCCCGAGGATGCTGTCAACCCTCCCTGAGGATGTTGTCAATCTTCCCCGAGAATGCTGTCATCATCGTCCACGACGACGACGAAGACGACGACGATATTGTTGCCGAGGATTGTCGTCCTCGATGATGCGACACCGAGGCATGCGGCAACGCGCAGGTATTTATATACGGCGATGTTACAAGTGATGGTAACGATGTCGTTGCCATTGCTGTAAATAAGAGTATGCGTCGTTGACAACATCACTGTGCACATTTTTTTGTTATTGATAATGAATTTCTCAATGACAGTTGAAATGTACAGATGATCGTTGTCCATGTCAACGTATCGATACTTCTGGAGGTCGAATATGTGTGATAGTTGTTGATAGTGTCACAGTGTGCAATCACCGTAACACTACTGTCAATTAAGCTGCAGTGTGTCCATGGTTGAAGACTATGACGTAATGATCGTCGACGATGGCAATGATGGCTCTGACGGCTGAACAGCACATACATGTGCCAATGTTGTTCTGGTAACGTGTATTTAAGTGTTAACAGAGCAGCAATGGCATACGTATGGTGGTAATTTTACACACTCACACGCACACGTACCATGTACAATTCTTGAACTCCACATTGATAGCGACGTGGATGAGCTTACATACTCGTTGTGTAGGTTCAATCACATCGGTTATGTGTAGCTCATCTGTGTTGCGATCACTATGTGGCGTCATCGATAGAGACACTAATAATACAGTATTGTCTCGTTAGCGACTCGCTGGTCGGGACCGGCGTTGAGTCGGTATCGTGAACAGAACCCTAATTCCGAGTGTTCGTTTCTCGCTTCTTTCTGGCCGGAGGGGGGAGCGAGATGGAACACTGCGTGCGCGGCGAGCATGCGCGATGGTCGCAAGCGCTTACCGTGGGCACGAAAACCGCTTCGCAAAATCTTGACGCAGGCCCGTCACAAATCTTTTTTGCGCCCTAGGCGAACTTGTCAAATTGCGCCCTTTATTATAATACATTTATTTGAGTTTATTGATGGCCTTACTCTGAATTTTTATTCGTAGTTTAAAACAGTTGCAGTGCAATTTGTAATATTTTATTTTAAAGTATATACATATGTGTACACACTGATCTCTGCTTGTAAGCTTGACTTGTCCCTATAAGCAAAATTAGGCCACTGCCTTGGGCGGAAAGTCGACAAGAGGTGCATGATGGTATTTTCATTGCTGGTGTTGTTTAAAATATACTTTAAAATAAAATATTACAAATTGCCAAGTTCGCCTAGGGCGCAAAAAAGACTTGAACCGGGCCTGCGTCAAGATTTTGCGAAGCGGTTTTCGTGCCCACGGTAAGCGCTTGCGACCATCGCGCACGCCCGTCGCGCACGCAAAGGGCAGAGTGTCAGGCGTCCGAAAGACGGAGCGAGACAAAACATCAACGCGTCGTCGGTCTCGTACCGTCCTCGCTCGCTTTCAGTGCCTCTCGCTCGCTCGCGTTCCATCTCGCTCTAGCTTTCGCCGGGCAAGAGTGAGACAAAAGTGGTGGGGATAGCGAAGAGTCGGTATCGTGTACACAAAATCGAGTTGCTAACGAGACAATACTGTAATAAAGTGCATAATTATAATGTATCAATATCATAACCAATGTAAAATGTTGCTTAATTCGTATAAGAAGCATATGTATCATCGTCATTATTATATTTATAATGTATCAATACTAATGTTTATCATCGTTGTACGAGGGGGAGAAGGAGGAAGAGGAGGAGGAGGAATAGTTAAAAAAAATAAAAAAATCTGTGTATTCGCATAAAAAGTGTATGTTTCTTTACGCGTGTGCTGCCCTTCTTAATTAAAATGTTCTATCTTGCATTTCTCAATTTTTCGAGACAAGTTGAAATGTTTGAAGTTCCACACGTCTTTAGACTTGAGAGAGTAAAGTTATAGACCCTTAATTGTTTAGTAGGTAGAGAGGAAGAGAAGGAGTGAGAGGGAGAGGAGGAGATGGGGGGAGGGAGGGAGGGTGGGAGGGAGGGAGGGAAGGAGGGACGGACGGAGAGAGGGAGAGAGGGAGAGAAGGAGAGAGGGAGAGAGGGAGAGAGAGATCTAGAAAGAATCTGATGTATTTATTTTGTACAGGGATATCACAAAGAAAATGGTAAAACTTTAGTTTTCTCGGTTGTTTCGAAATGCTAGATAGGACATTTTAAACAAGGATGATAGTGTAGTAATTGATGAGTTATTTTTGCATGAAATATTCGTAATTGCATCATCGTTGTTGTTGTAGGAGGAGGAGGAGGAAGAGAAGGAGTGGTAGAAAAATAGACATCGTACATTTATGAAAAAGTGTTTTTTTTTTATTTATACTGATTACTTCACATATGATATAAAAAGTATTATAAAAACGTTATTATATAAACAGAATATAATATAAAAGGAGTATATGAAAACAGTATTTTATAAAAAAAAGAGTATAATATTAAAGAACGTAATATACGAAGAATAGGTAGAATCCACCAGCTGAAGAAAGTTCAACTATCTTAAGTTTTGTACTAAAATTTTGAAAGTTAAGGCCTTTGGTGCACACAGAAGAAATTATCCGATCGAGCTGAAATTTTTTACACATTTTATTGGGCCAAGTAGGCAACTTTTCCGCACTATTAGAATTTGATTATCGAAAAAAAGTTTTTTTTTCACTCCACCCTACTAGTGAGACTGAGAGAGAGGAAGTGACTCGGACGTACGATTGCTCGTCAATTTATCTTGGATAGTATCGAGGCCAAAATTCCAGAGCCTTTTGTCGCAGAAATTGTACGCACAAGTTACCGCAATTCGTCTCGTTGAAACGCTGAAAGCGATCGTGATTGTACTTGATCGCGGTCGTCGTCGTGGTTCCCCGATCGAAATAGTCGATCATTTCCGAGGGTGGTCGCAAATTCCCGAAACTGTCGAAATATTGCACGCGTGATCCGCGTTTCGAGTACGCTACCCAGTGCGTGTCTTCGCCGCGATTCTCGTCCAGATTAGCGATACCGCATTCGTTTGGTCGGACTCGCGCGGGGAGCGTATCGCGCATAAACACCCCCCGAAAGAACGGTACGTCGATGCACTTGCGCTCTAATTGCAAGTTAATCATAAGTTGTTGTTGTCGCTGATGTCGCGTTATCGTTGCATTCGTCGGCGCAAGCCTGGTTGATTGACTTTTTTTTTCCTCGGTCGTCGTCTCAGGTTCATGCCGGCGCCGCGCTTGTACGGTGCCAGATACATTCCTCGTCCTTCCATCGCCCGATTATGACGCAACGTCTCTTCCAACTATTTTCGCGCAACCTTCGCGTCCTTAACGGCTTTGGTGGTACCCGCCGCTCCACCGGCCAATGCACCGATAGCCGACAGAGCGGGTAGAAGAAGCGGGAGAAAACTACCGCGTTTTGCCACCGGTAGGACGCGATGCCGTCGCGACTGTTGTCCTCTAGACTTGCGTTTCTTTCTCGTAGTCCTTCTGCTTCCTCTTCTTCTTCTTCTCATACCCATGCCGAGTTTAGACTTAGCTTTCATCGTGGCCCACACTACAGTAGCCGCTGCTTTTTCACCGAAAGCCGCGTCGTTCGCGAACACTCGTTCTCGCGCTCGTTCGGCTAGAACGTGATCCGCCTCGCGTCGACCCTTCACGTCCCGGTGCCGCGAGTACGCGATATCGTGCTCTCGACAAGCGGCATCCAGCGGATTTATACCTTCGTCGCCGCGAGCCAATCTTTTCAGCAAACGCGTCCCCGGTTCGCAGAACTAATAACCCAGAATGTGTAGCTCTATCGGTAAACGGTTTATGATCCTGTTCACGAGACCCGATCCTGTCTTCGTTGACTTCTTCTGCTTCAAATTCAGATACACGGAGCTGCAAGGACATTCGCAAGTCAACAGTTCTTCGATAGTGATCGATTCGACGAATACTACGATTCTGAGTCGCTCGAAAGTCGCCGTGGGTATAAATAGCTATCGTGTTACAGATTTTCGACGAGGAGAGGCCATGCGATTGGCGAAACAGCTGAACGCTATTCGCGTGACCGCGAACAGAACGTTGGAGGATGTGACGTGGGAAGAGAGGCGATCGCGACGACACGATTCGTTGCTGTCGAACAGCGTGCGAGCCGTGATCTACGGCCCGTCCGGATGCGGGAAAACGAACGTGCTTCTCAGCCTGCTGGAGAGTCCGAACGGTTTGAGTTTCGAGAACGTGTACGTACTCGAAATCATTGCGACAGCCAAAGTATCGGTATCTGGAGCGAGTATTGTCGCGCGTTGACGGACTCGGATACTTTCCCTACTCGGACACCGCCGAGATCGTCCGGCTAGAGACGCTCGACCGGATTCGATTTTCGTGTTCGACGACGTGGCCTGCGACGAACAAACAGCGATCCGCGAATACTTCTTCATGGACAGGCACGCGAGCGTGGATTGCTTTTAATTGTGCCAATCGTACGCGCGAATACCGAAACACTTGATCAGAGACAATGCGAATTTGCTCGTGCTGTTCAAACAGGACGGTACGAACTTGCGTCACGTGTACAACGATCACGTGAACACGGACATGACGTTCGAGGCGTTCAACGATCTGTGCGCGAGATGTTGGAGACGTCGATACGACTTCGTGGTCATCGACAAGGACAGTTCCATGTACGATGGTAGGTACCGACGTGGATTTAACGAGTTCGTGATAGCGCGAGGACATCAGTAGGCCGCGAGTCCTTCATCGAGCAACACTGGGGATGGCTAACGGACCAGTGACGGAGACGACTAGCGGTGCCAACATGGAGACCACGCAGCAGCAACAACAACAACAACAAGGAATGAAACAGAAACGACGACGTAGACCACAGCCGCGAGACTTTGAGACGAAGAACGCGATAAATACCGCGGTGGAAGGACGTCTCCATGACTTGGAGAATTTGATAAATACCGCGGTGCAACAACGCCTCGATCATTTGAAGGATAGACTCGACGAGCTCGCGACACCGAACGCGGAAGTACACAAACGACAGGAAGCGCGAAGATGAGCGTGGATTCGCATGACGACTAGAAAGGAGAAGAAGACGACGACGACGACAACAAACCTCGCCAACAACGTACGTGTTTCGAGTGCGTTTCGCGTGCTTTCGAGAGCTATATCTAATGCTGGTCGCGGAACGTTATCGTCGTCATCATCATCGTTATGAGCACCAGTAAGGAGCGAATACATTTGGTCGACGAACTGCATGCTCCCGCGAGACGAAATTTCACGCGGCGGCGCGTCGTCACTCGAGGCTACGATGATCTGTGGCAGGCGAACTTGGTGGAAATGCGCGCGTACGGCAGCCACAACCGCGGTCATAATTACATACACACGATCATCGATAGGTTCAGAAAGTACGCGTGGGCCGTGCCCGTGAAAACGACATGCGGACGCGACATGACCGGGGCTTTCGCGACCGTGTTGCGACGGAGCGGCAGATAGGTATCAAAACGAAACCTACAAAACGACATGGGAAAGGAGTTCTACAACGCGGAGTTTCAACGGTGCGTGACGTCTCGCGGAATCAACCACTACTCGAAGTACAGCGTGATGAAAGAGTCGATCGTCGAGCGTTTCAATCGCACGCTGAAAAACCTGATGTGGAAACAATTCTCCTTGAACGCGTCCTATCGCTGGTTGGATCTGTTACCGCCGCTCATGCGCACCTACAATCATCGCAAGCATCGCACGATAAACGCGCGACCCGTCGATGTTACCTCCGCCACTCGTTTGCCGTTCATCGTGCGCGAACCGTCCGTCTCGTCAGACATCGCGCTACGACGAAGACGCGCGAAATTCCACGTCGGCGACAAAGTACGCGTGAGCAAATTCAAGACGATTTTCGAGAAGGGATACACACCGAACTGGTCAACGGAGGTGTTCCAAATCACCGCGCTACAACGAACGTTCCCAGTAACGTACATTCTACGCGATAACTGCATTCTGTCGCGAATCTGGACGTTTATCTAGTCGAGAAGATTGTTCGCCGCAAGGGGAATCGGGTGTACGTGAAATGCTTGGGATTCGACTCGTCCTAGAACTCGTGGATACAGGAAAAGTATGTTCAGTGACGCATCAGCAGTTTATTAATTAAATTAATAAATATATACATACATTTTACATTTGTATACATAGTTATTCTTTATTCGTTTCTTTGTATTTAAAAATAAAGAATAATACACATACACTGTTAGTTCTACAAAATGTTTATCATTACCCTACGATACGTCCATACATTGCATACTCGTGCGTGAAGAAAAAAAAATCATACGCGAGATTAATGAAAACGTATATACATATGCTCATCCATTGAATCACGCGCATACATATGCCCACTACATCGCGAGATATGCATACGTGAGTCACGTGGCGCCATCGCAATCGGGGATCCGATAGTGTTCCCACAGAAGGGTACTGACTTGATCGGGTAGTATGTATCGCTTATCGTCGTACGGGCTGAGCGCGGTCTTATGCTCGTTGATGGAAAGTACATCCTGTAATCGCGAACGGATATGATTCTGTCAAATCGTCGTACCCGCCGCCGCCGCGTTACACACTCGACTCGCATACATCTTAGCGCGTAATCCCACTAACTCTGTCATTATGTTGCCGTTATTTTCATCCTTCATAATACCAGGCACTTTCTTGTTTACGCGCGGCATACCATACGGATTGTCCGCTGCGTAATCGCTGGTATCGAAACGGGCAACGACGTCGCGTTTCATCGCCTCGTACGCATCATCGCACTTCAGCTGATACAAGAGGCTCTCGGTATCCGTATACAAAAGCTTGCACTGATCATATACGCATAATGAAATTCATACAAGCATACCTTAGACACATCCAACACACTCATACCCGCGTATATGGGTTTATCGAATTTAACTTTCAATTTCCGCATCTCGATAGCGACTAAATGTTCTGAAAATATTACTCGACTGTGAAAATTAGGTCTAGTAATTAACGTTTCGGCGCCGAAACGATCGTCCCCCCGCGTAATCAGTCGCACGTCCACTCGATTTCATTGCATTGTTCATAAGTTTGTATAGCGTTTTCTGAAAGTCGCTGGTAGCTCGCGTTCTCAACTCCGTGTTCAGGATAATGAAGCCGCGCAACCAATGCGATTGTTCAAATCGCAGAACACGGTGAATTCGCGACGCGCGGAGTCCGTACCGAACACACTGCTTCAGGTATCGATAATGGATCACATATCGCTCCTTATCGCGGACCATGGCGAGCAGCTTGGTTTGTTTACCGGCGGTCGCGTGCTCGCGTTCGGGGCAGAACGGAAGGTCAGCGTGCTGATCGTGAATCTCCTGTGGATACTCAAGATCCACTTCCAGCAGATAGCCCTCGGGCCCATCGTCCTCCAGCAAGGAGTTGACGTCCAAATCGGTCACCGCCGCCTCTTCCATCCATCGAAATCCACCCTGCGGCATCGCGTGGGACATTGCCCATCCGTACAGGTTGTTCACGTCGAAGTACATCAAGTACGTGGATGGTTTCGACGAGTCGTACATCGAGGTCGGAAGATACTTGTTGTTGGCGCACGCATACCTATGCGAACACTGACTCGGGCCACCGCGTATGCCACGCTCCACGAACAACAACATGTCCACGTCAGTGAGCAGTTCCAATTCGACGTGCGTGTATTTAAGCATCGCTTCACACGTGAATGCCGGTAACGTACAATAATGCGCGGGATCCAATTCGTAGCTCGCTTTAGAGTTGATGCGAAAGTTCTCGAACACGTCCGCGAGTAACAGCACGTCCGTTTTGAGATACAAGTCACTATACTCGCCTAACGTCTGCGTATTAAAACTGTTCCATACGTTCGTTGCGCGCGCGTAATCAGACTCCGAAGTTCAGTCTATTATGAAATGCTTCGCGAGGCGGCAGTCGCGTGACGTTCAATTTGTCGTACGTGGTTTCGTATTCGTATGGGAAGACCCCCTTCCTGGTCAGGAGATCGAATTGCTCGTCCGGTAGATGTTGAAACTTTCGTCGTAGAATCGTCAGTCTCTCTTTCCCGAGATTCGACGCGAGTTTCTGCAGACTCGCAGCCAAGAACTTGAAGGAATCGACGAATCGAAACTTCAACATTTTCCGCCAATCTGTGTGTTCGCCCTTGAGGTCCTCCACGTTCTTCGTAAACTAGATGTAACGTTCTTTCGTTAACGGTAGCAGTCTGATCTTGCCCTTGAACGCGTCTGCTAACTCCTTGATCACGAAGTTTGCGCGTCGTAGCCGGACAGGTTGTGGAACACCACAACGTTAATACCGCAAGTTGCACGACCCATGAGCAGCGCCCCTGTACTCTCCCGTCGAGTGACAATGATCGCGCCCTTTCACGCCATCTTCATCTCTGTTGCAGAGTCCCCTGTACACGTGACATACGGTCGCTTCGCGAAAACTCCGCCACTGTTGCTTCGTCAATGACGTCATGGGTTTCTTGATGCATAACCACGAGAACGCAACGTTCGCAAATTCGCGCAGTTCGCGCACGAACCACTCTACACAATCGGTATCGCTGCGATACGCTCGATATCTGCACAGAGCCTCGTCGACTGAACAATGTACATAGTACCCTACACTATAAGCTCTGTGACGTTGAAATGCGTACGTGCGACTATGATCCATCGGTGACTGCTCGATGTTCTCCACCAAGCACTCAAAGTCTGCGTATACGACGAACGACACTCGTTCGTTGCGCTCATAATGTTCGAATCGTAAAAATTTGTCCTCGTCGGACGGCAATGCTACGGCACACTCGTTCAATTGCAGACAAACCACGGTGTGCTGCTGTAATCGTTCTGCCGATGAGGAAAAGTTCAGGCACCTGATATGTATACGGAAAAAAAAACAATACATACGCTTTGTCGCATATCGCTGGAAATCTTTTTTTTTATTATTTGCTTACCTATCGCAAACGAACACTTGGCTATGATGGTTGCGCAATTGTCTGGAAATCAGCCGAGAGAGACTGCGAATACACGCGAAATGATACCGCTGCGCATCCTTGGAATCTTGTACCAACAACAGGTTCGCGTGTCTCCTCTCTCGCTTGTTGCCGGTCATTCGTAGAGGCAAGCAACCTTCGTCTTCGGACCATAGGTACACGTTCACGCATACATCGTTTGCCACCTTGAACTTCTGCACCTGGTCCATCGACGTGGGAAGTCTCACAGCATCAGCATGAAGCACCGTCGAGTAGTGCGGATACGATGCAATCTTATTCACGTTCGAAGTAGCCGGAAACAGAGTAGCGACGACCGACCACAAAAAACACGTGCTCTCTTTGCACTGAATGTTCACCACCGCTTTTTTCGCCACGACTACTCGTGGGAGCGGTATATTGCAGCCGGCGCGGAGTGGATTATGATTGTTAATATTTATCAGAATATTCTGCAATGCCCATAAGGTCCATCCACTCTCGCGCTACTGAAACTCCTCCATCGCTGACACTCCACCACTCACGAACATTCGAAATCATAAAAAGTACTTGATTACGCGTTGCAAAACTGTTCACGTCCATCTCGTCCCGCAACATGAATTCAGCGTTGAGAACGGTATTCACGGATACACTGTGATGCTTCGTAATGGCGTCAGTAACGCGTGAAATCACAGTTAAACGGGCACACCGAAATAATTGGCGTGCATCGACAGCTCCCACGTTGATCACCGCCCCGGTCAACAAACGTTTCTCGAACGCGGTTTCAAGTTCCTCCCACACGACATTGGGTGCCGTCACTCGAGCAGCGAGTCCGCACCCTTTGCGCGATAACCGTCCACGCACTATCGCACGCAATGATTTTGTCCGCGCGAACAGCGATACCATCCGCTGTTTCGGCCACACCGGCACGTGTTCGCCTTGCGACGATAAGACGTATTGTCTGATCATATCTGTCTTGAATATCTCCATTTTTTTAATTTTTTCTTCTTCCTTACAATCACACTTCAAAATCAGAGATTAAAGGTCTGTATACCGACATAATACGTTTACGCCAAGTAGTTAAATCCCTCGTCAGGAAATCGGATAGGTACACCAGGCCTAGTACATTTCGAATGCTCTTGCAGAAAACGACTAAATTCCTCTCCTAGGAAAGTACATACAGACATTATCTTTACAGGATACAATTCTTTGTGCACTTTCACCACGTTATTTTCAATATCACGTAATAACATCAATGGTGTACACGCTATCGCTGTGATATACTCCTCCTTCGGTATATACGCGTATCCGTACTTCTGTCTGTACGTGTCTTTGTCTCCCACAATACATGACACTTATGCATTTCCAGTGCTGCTGTTCCCACACCAAGCTCACGTATCATAAAAGGTTGTGAAGTATCATCATCATCATCATCATCATCATCATCATCATCATCATCATGAAAAATCTGCTCATCCACACACGAATACAATATCTTTGCGGATCGTTCCCGCTCATCAACTAGCTGTAGCTTTTCATGCTGAACACCCACTCGAAATGCCTTGATATTGCGAACGATTAATAATAAACGACGTTCACTGTTGCTGCTGCTGTCCAATAATGGTTTCTTTTTTTTGTCTTGAAACTCATCGATAAGATGCATGACTTCATCGTACCTGCATATCCAGTTCTTGCATTGCTCAATCGTACACAAATCCATACAACTCTGCGACAACACGTTTTATACACTTTCACAATTACATCCATTTTCTTTTCATTACATCCATGTTTCAGCATTAGAACTATGTTCGTGCCTCTCCCACCTCCTCCTCCTCAATCTCCTCAAGCTCTAACAGTTTCGAATACGCCTCCAATTTTATTACATTAAGATCTCTAACGATAACTTATACCCGACGTTTACTACTGTTGCGTACACGGTCTGAACACTGAAACACTTCGATAAGATCTAGTACATTGTCACACCTCTGCATAAAATCACTACATTCTGTAGCGGTACACAAACTCTTACAATCCTTGGTCAACGTGATATTCGCGCGTTTGAACATGTCCATTGCATCCGATATATGTAAACTCAGTTACGCACCAATTTAAATATATACGTACCTCCCTACCTAAAATCAATCACATCCTGGTCCCTAATGATAGATATAGGGTTTCGCCTTAAACCTTGCCACGCTTCTACACATAATATTCTGGCGATGCGAGATCGCGGAAGCATATGCGCATTATTCTCGGAAGTTAACCTTCGATTATAATAACTATATGTTCTGTTTTTTGGCTTGGTTTCGACTTGCATTTTCGTTTTGTGCACATAATGGAGTTAATAATAATAATAATACGTATGTTTTGTCTGGAGACAGTGAGAAAGAGCCGCATAACATACAGGGTGTCCCACTAAGGAGTGCACAGCGCGATATCTCTTAAAGTATTGTCGATAAAAATATAAAAAAATAGGGAATTGCATGGTTCGAGGGGGCCCATTTATTAGCGCGAACGAATTTTGCTTTCGATTATTATTTTAAAAGATACGATGGTCAAGTTCGGTTTTTCAAATGGAACTATTTTTTTTGAAGACCTGAGTTGATAGTGCGTTCCAAGACAAATTCAATAAGCTTTAATGTATACACTTTATTTCCACTGGTTTTTAAGATATTGCGCTTGCAAATTTACTGATTTTCACTGCAAGAAACCCCTCTGGAATGGCAAAAACCGGGGGCGGTCTTACTGGTGCCACGGGTGGCACTGCCTGTTGAAATGGATACTTACCTGCCAAAGGTCTACGCCAGAAATGGCAGGCCCAAAGGCTGGACAATTCTTTTCCGTCAGAAATGCTACTTAGGTAGGTACATCTGCGGTATCGAGAAGCGCATCGTTACTTTTATTTCGCACTTGCTTCTACGCTCGGATGGCCGGTTCTTTTGGGAGGGATGCAAGTTGGATTGATTCTGATACAATCTGCTCCCTATGGTTGAAATTTAGTCTAGCAACTTTCACTCCTCCTAACCTAACCAATCCAACTTGCATCCCTCCCAAAAGAACCGGCCATCCGAGCGTAGAAGCAAGTGCGAAATAAAAGTAACGATGCGCTTCTCGATACCGCAGATGTACCTACCTAAGTAGCATTTCTGGCGGAAAAGAATTGTCCAGCCTTTGGGCCTGCCAGTTCTGGCGTAGACCTTTGGCAGGTAAGTATCCATTTCAACAGGCAGTGCCACCCGTGGCGCCAGTAAGACCGACCCCGGTCCTTGCTATTCCAGAGGGTTTTCTTCCAGTGAAAATCAGTGATTTTGCAAGCGCAATATCTTAAAAACCAGTGCAAATAAAGTGTATACATTAAAGCTTATTGAATTTGTCTTGGGACGCACTATCAACTCAGGTCTTCAAAAAAAATAGTTCCATTTGAAAAACCGAACTTGACCATCGTATCTTTTAAAGTAATAATCGAAAACAAAACTCGTTCGCGCTAATAAATGGGCCCCCTCGAACCATGCAATTCCCTATTTTTTTTATATTTTTATCGACAATACTGTAAGAGATATCGCGCTGTCCACTCCTTAGTGGGACACCCTGTATACAGGGTGTCCCAAAAATGTCGGAGTTCCTTGAAAGGGGTGACTCAGGGGGTGATTTGAAACAACTTTTTCCTTAGCGAAAATATTGTCCGAAGCTTCGTTAACGAGATATTAACAAAAACCCCCGACCAATCAGAGCGCGCGCCTTCCGCCCGAGCTCCAGCGGTAGCGTTGGTTACGCGGTAGGCGGCTGCGCTTGTACTACGAACGTACGAACAAGCAAGTCGGCATGCATCGAAGGAAACCGCGTTACACAGTTTTTTTTTAAGCAAAATCTTAAATAATAATTGTTTGAAGCGAGAGGACAAGAAATACGCAAATTTCGTTTTCAAATAAGGCATAAACGAAAAGGTAATGTAACAAAAATGTATGACAAGTGATCGTAATTCGTTATTGAGGTAAAAATCCGTAGTTTAATTACGGCCAACATAACTAAATTTAAAAAATAATATTAGGTGTATGAATAAATTCTTTCAGACTGGATAATCAGTATAAAGCAAATTGGACAATTTATGACATAATTGGTTACGCCTCGTAGCAGACGTGAACTCGAGGTATCGGAAAACGGAAACAGGAATGGTATGCCTTTTCTTCTTTATAGCAACTCGAAGACTTTCTGTTTCTCCTCTCTTCGGACCCTTTCGAACCGAAACACGTGGTGTCTGCTGTCTATCTCGAAGCAACTGGTACATTGGCAGTAAAAGGACGGAGCACGGGCTTTTGTGAAAGTGTAAGATGGTTCGTTCGTTGCACTTCTGCAAAGCACGTGTGTTTCGAAAATGTGCTGGCTTCTTTTTACCTAAAGCCTCTTGTCCTGGTGGGAGTTAACTCATAATGGAACGAAAGAAACTACTTGGGGTAGAGGAAGTTGCTTGAAAAAATCCTATCAGTCAGCTAGCAATCTCGTCCTAGAAATGTTCTCCGCTCAAGAATATTACGCGATGTTCTGGGTGTACGCCCGGAACAACGGGGACGCAAGTGCTACCGTGCGAGCGTTTGCACGGGAATACCCGCACATCCAAACCCCCAGCGAGGGTACAATTCGGCGTTTGGCGTCAAGATGATACTCGACGGGGTCGATGATGCCGCGAGGCAGTAACGTGGGTAGACCCAGAGCCGCGCGGAACCTTGCAGTAGAAGAGAACGTGTTGGACGCAATAAACGAAGATCCGACCGTCAGCGTGCGCGACTTGAGCCGCCGCCTAGAGTAAGTCACAGTACAAGATAACTGCAGCAATTATTAATTGAGGAAAACGAATGTTATCTAATAATGGATGTTTCTGCATTTTATTCTAGTGCCAGCAGAATGACGGTACACCGAACTCTGAGGGAAAACATGTTGTATTCGTACAGCTATGTACGGGTGCAACATTTGCACCCCGGGAATGGCGACCAGCGGGTTGAGTATTCAGTGTGGCTGTTGGGAGAAGTGCAGCGGAATCCGTCGTTCTGCAAATACATATTGTGGACGGACGAAGCACTCTTCAATAGGAAAGGGTGCTCCAATTCCCACAATCGGCATTTGTGGAGCGACGAGAATCCACTAGCGCTTCGAACACGCGCAGCACAAGTCCGTTGGTCGATTAATGTATGGGCCGGCATTTGTGGTGATTACATCGTTGGGCCGTACATGCTGCCAGACAGGTGATTGTACGCGCTGAGGCGTGCATAGACGCTGAGGGTGGCCACATAGAGCAACTGCTCAATTAACAGTAATCGGCCCCTTTCGGGGCCACCAATTTTTATAACGTAGGAACAACATGTTCCATGCAAAATAAATTAAGTGATCAGTGTTAGTAGCCGTGCAGTGAAGTGAATAATCGGTACATTAACCCGGACGCACTTGACGTTGCGACCCTTACTTTTGGGTGGTGTCGCATACCTGCGATCAGCTGAGCATTGGGCGCTACCCTACCATAAATCTTTTCGTCCACCGATGACCAGGATCGGTACAGTGACCCAATGACACATGTTTCCGAAAAGGAAGGAAAGGAAGGAAAGGAATGTCTGGAAGGGTGAGTTTTATTTAATTTATTGGTGATTATTACGTGTAGAAATGAATTCTGTTCGATTTTTGGGTTCAATAACAGTTGGATTTAAAAAATATGAAAACAACTCAATCATCGAAATAATTTCCATTATTGTTAATTATCTTTTGCCATTTTTCTGGTAGCTTACGAATATCACTGCGATAGAAATTCGGTTGCTTTATACTGATTATGTAAATCCAGCCTGAAAGAATTTATTCATACACTTAATATTATTTTTTAAATTTAGTTATGTTGGCCTTACGTAATTACTTAAACTACGGATTTTTACCTCAATAACGAATTACGATCACTTGTCATACATTTTTTGTTACATTACCTTTTCGTTTATGCCTTATTTGAAAACGAAATTTGCGTATTTCTTGTCCTCTCGCTTCAAACAAGTATTATTTAAGATTCTGCTTTTAAAAAAAAACTGTGTAACGCGGTTTCCTTCGATGCATGCCGACTTGCTTGTTCGTACGTTCGTAGTACAAGCGCAGCCGCCTACCGCGTAGCCAACGCTACCGCGGGAGCTCGGGCGGAAGGCGCGCGCTCTGATTGGTCGGGGGCTTTTGTTAATATCTCGTTAACGAAGCTTCGGACAATATTTTCACTAAGGAAAAAGTTGTTTCAAATCACCCCCTGAGTCACTCCTTTTAAGGAACTCCGACATTTTTGGGACACCCTGTATATACCTACCTCGCTCGCGCGCTACAAATTCGAACGTCGCAAATCGTACACCGCTATCGCGCCTGCGCATCCTGCGCGGCTGCGACGTGGCTATCGCATGTGTTACCTAGCTATCGGGGGATAGAAGCGCATCGGGTGGCTTTGAATCTTCGCGCTTCCCAGAATGTACGCGCGAATATACCGCGTATTATTCCCGGAAGTAGACCTTCGATCATAATAACAATATGTTTTCGGCGTGGTGATCACGCGATGGTCACGCAAGTTTCGACTTGCATCTTCTACACGCAATACCACCCTATGTTTTGTCTATAGACCGAAAGAGAGAGAGAGAGAGAGAGAAAAATGTATATTGTGCCTTTCTCTCTCGCGCGCTCCAAATTCGAACGTCGCGAATCATTCGCTGTTATTGCGGGAGCGATCTGACCTTGAGTCGAAAAGAAGGTGGCGGGTTGTTTTGAATTTTCGCGCCTCCGACAGCGCGTGAAGAGTCATCGGCGGTATCCCCTGCCGCGGTCACGAGTCGCGTTCCCCTACCCCGCATCACCCCCTCCTCCTCGGTACGAAACCCCTCGCCCCGCTTCACCCCCTTGCCCTGGGTTGATCCAGAACTCACTGCAAAGCATTTCGATAAATCAACATGGAATTTTTTAACAAAGGCACAAATCCCAAAAGCTCCTCGACATACGAAAAATCATTTTGTACAATTCGAGCGAAAATGTTCAATTGATTCGTATACCGGTTATCGGTGCTTTCGTCCAAACACAAAGAGAAATAACGACAGTTGGTTAAAAGTGCAGTTAACTTCTGTTCAATAGAAACGCCTATATTCAAAATTCGGGAGTTCACAGTTTTCTTACTCAATGGGATGCTCGCAGCTTCTTCAAGTGTTATACATTCTCCGAAGGAATTAACCGCTTCGGTGAAACATTTCTGTACGAAATCGCCCTCAGTGAACGGTTTACCATGTTTTGCTATTAAAAGAGAAATAGCGTAAGAAGCTATGCAAGCTTTTTCCGACGAAGAAGATACTTCAGGAATATACATACGACCTTCTTGATATACTAATTTGAGCCCCTCTATTGAATCAAATTTTTCGTCGCCTTCATATGAAGCATACTCTTGCGCATGATAATGTAAATAGTGCCGTTCAATAACATTTTTCTTGACTAGGGCAGGCTCAAATCCGCAAAGAAGACACATCGTACGATTACTAATTTTAGCGAAAAAAAGTTTTCCCATACCATGGCAAAATTTTGATAATACCTCTGCTCTGTGGACATCTTAATAAGATTCGTGAATTTCGAATTCACTGAAAATCAAATGTATTGACACTGTCTGTTCGCTCTGAATGAATGGAGATGTATGACGAAAAGACGTTACAGTTTCAGCAGAAAGAAACAGTCTTCTGTTCTGACGAAAAGACGTTACATACAATGTTGAAAGATAGAAAACCGTCTCTGAGCTTTTGGACTTCGTGCCTTTGCACAACAAAATGACAGGACTGGATATTTTTAACGCAGTAGAGAACGCTGTTCAAAAATTCCATGTTGATTTATCGAAATGTTCTGCAGTGGAAACCGATGGTGCGAAAGCCATGGCAGCTGCCAAAATAGTACTGAACGGGCAGTTTAAAAAACGCGGTTTCAAATTCCCAATGATGCACTGCTTCATTCATCAGGAAGCGTTATGTGGGAGTGATATAAAATTATCTTCCGCCACGAAGAAGGTTATGCAACTAATGAATTCTATCAAGGGCGGAAATAAATTTCTATCTCACAGGAAATTTATAGAATTTCTTGAAACGCATAACGCTGCTTACACTGATGTCTCTTTGCATTATGAAGTACGCTGGCTCAGTGCAGCGAAATGTTTAAGTCAATTCTTTGCTATAAGAAATGAGATCTTCTATTTCTTGCAAGAATATTCAAATTCAAAGGCAGAAGAATATTTCCCCTTAATTAACAGATGCGAGTTTCCTTTATGAACTCTCACTTATAGTAGATCTTACTAACCATATGAACACCTTAATTTTAAAACTGTAAAAACCCGGCCAAACTATTTCGTAGTTGTGCAGATACGTCGATTCCTTTCGTATGAGGCTGGTAGTTTATCAAAATCATCTCCTGTTAGAAGAAAAAAATATTTTCGTTTTTCCCTCATGTAGCTTAATTTTCGAAGAATTCGACAATGAGTGTGATTTTAATAATCATTTGCACATTCTTCGATCGGTGATAGATCAGTTCGATGAGCGTTTCACTGACTTCGATTCGCTCAGAAATGATC
Organism: Andrena cerasifolii; assembly: GCF_050908995.1. Classification (NCBI taxonomy): domain Eukaryota; kingdom Metazoa; phylum Arthropoda; class Insecta; order Hymenoptera; family Andrenidae; genus Andrena; species Andrena cerasifolii. Next base: position 894,638 of record NC_135125.1, on the reverse strand, counting down.
TAATTCTCTTTGAGAATCCCCTCACCGCAAAAATCGAGGAACAAGCCCTCGAGCATCTTCTTGAACTATGCGATCTTCAGCACGACATTTCTTTGAAAACGAGGGAAGAAAAAGGAGCCGAATTCTTCAAAACACTGGAAGAATCGACATACTCCAATTTCGCCCTCCGAATTTTCTCCATGTTCGGATCAACGCCTTTGTGCGAATGTTCGTTCTCGAAAATGCGTAGCATTAAGACAGAATAGCGCACACGGTTAAACGATTCCTCGCTTTCAACGTTGATACGTACAACGTCGTTCCAGCCTCCCCGTTAATATTTTAGATTTGCTCAGCACGTCTAAACGTGCGCGAAAATCTAGTTTTCCCAAACAAATTTAAAAGTTTGATAGTAAAACGCGTGTTTCCAATCCATTTTTTATCGCGCGATACAGTGGAATAGGTCTACACCTATTGATACGGTGTCGCCCCAATGCGCCACGCGCGGTCATATAGTACGGGTCTGAGGCGCTTCACGAACCTAGGCTGCCGCTGGGGCCAAGACACGCGGCGGGAGAAAGGAGGCGTTGCCTTCGAAAATCGGCCGCTGCGTTCACTTAAATCCGATGCCTAATCTAGATATTACTTATTTCGTGGTAGTGGAAGGTTTTCATAGATCTAAAGATTTATTCTTGATATTAACAAAGTTCAGTAATGATATGAGTGATTACATATTTTTATATGAGAAAATATGTGAAAGGATTCGTATTTCTCCCAAAGTTCCAAAAAATTAAAAACGATTTTGAAAATGTTTACGTTCAAATTAAAGCAAAAATGGGTAAAAGCCAGATACACAGAAAGCAAATTTCTGAATTCTAATAATGACTGGTTGCAGAAAGACTTGGTGTATCCTAATTCAATATTGGCTGAAATTCCGTCGACAAGTGCCGTAGTTAGACCGCAGTCATCCCGTACTACTACTTCCGAAGGAAGGAAATTATTTTCACAATGTAGCGCTCGCCAGAAAATACCAAGAGCTCTGTCCCTGGCCACCAGTTTTCCATTGGAGGAATTGATACGTGCAACTAAGATGAGTTTCCGTGGGCATGGTATGCATCGAAACGCACACTTCCTTAAGTATTTGCAGCCTAATGAATCTAGTAGAAGCATTGGGAATTTTTATAAAAATATGGCACATTAATTAAAAATAGACGATTTACAGCAGAAAATACTTTGAGTATCTTTATTATGGCAGATCTATCCAAATTTCAATACATTAAAATTCGAAATGAATCGATAAATCTAAATAATAACCCATGGCTTTCATATGATATATTATTAGCAGAAAAAATTGTTGTCCACCCAAAGATACAGTGAAAATAACGGAAATGTGTGTCAAAGTTGATCTGCAGAGTTTTAATAGGCCATATTGCTTCCCGAAAAATGAAGAGTGTAGAAACATTGAAAGAAAATATAGATTTAATGTTAATATGCAAATGGGGTTGCGATGGAGCTTCTGGGCAGAAAGATATAAACAAATTCAGCATGGAATTTCACACATAAACAATAGCATTTTTATTTCAAGCTCAGTGCCTCTAAGGCTACAAAACAAATTAAATAAGGCAATAGTTTGGGAAAATCCACAACCGTCATCGCCGTGGTTTTGCCGACCTATCAGATTTTCATTTGTTAAAGAAAGTAGTGAAATTATAAATGCAGAAATAAATCAAGTCAGAAGCGAAATAAAATATTTAAAATCAATAAAAATAAACAACGTTCAAATTGAATATAGCGCGGCACTGAGAGGGGGAGAGGGAGAGGGAGAGGGAGAGAGAGAGGGTGAGAGAGAGGGAGAGAGAGAGGGAGAGAGAGAGGGAGAGAGAGGGAGAGGGAGAGGGAGTGGGAGAAGGATTGGGAGGGGGAGAGGGAGGGGGAGAGGGAGAAGGAGAGCAGGCGGAGAGGGAGAGGCAGAGGAGGGGGAGGGGAGAGGAGGGGGAGGGGGAGAGGAGGGGGAGGGGGAGAGGAGGGGGAGGGGGAGAGGAGGGGGAGAGGAGGGGGAGGGGGAGAGGGATAATAAGCCGTCCATCGACCCCTTGGGTTTGATTTACATACGAAAAGTGGCTTCGTTTTGTTCATACGTGCCTTATGAGCTGAGATATTTCAATGCAAAGTTCCAATTTGCCAAATTTTATCTTCTAGTAACAAGAAACCTTTATGTTTATGCCTGTATAACCGCTGATGCGAAATTATAATTATCTGGCATTATAGGCCTATTATAAAGTCTGGCAAAAGTTTGTGAGCTTTCTGACCATCCTGCAGTACGTCTAATTATACTTAGATCAGCTCCCTTAGCTAATGCCGCCGATGTGGCCGCATGTCTCGTAGAATGAGCACTAAAAGTAGATATATCTACATCACTATTTCTTAACGCGGTTTTTATCCATCTACTGACGGTTTGCAAACCAATAGCCCTATGTGCACTTTTCATTGCTATAAATAAATTATCAAACTTGCCTCTTAGTTCTTTTGTGACGTCTAAATATTTGGTTATTACGGAAGCCACGCATAAACTAGGATCGTCCTTAAACTTTGGCAAGATTAACAGAGGCTGGAAACGGCCGGGGCCTGACGTTTTAATAGCATCTGGAATTTTTATTTCTAACCCTCTAAGTGTAGCGCAAATGTTACTTATTTTTTATAGATGCTAATGTTTGTGCCCTATGGGCTGTACATAGAGCTAGTAAGACTACCACCTTTTCTGTTAATTCTTTTAGACTTAACTTTTCCAATGGATGTAATGTTTTCAAATGTTTCAAAATAACAGATACGACCCACGTAACGGGATATTTGGGTTTCGAAGGTTTTAACTTATAGGCGCTTTTTAAAAATCTTGAAACTAATACGTTTTCACCTATTTTATCTTGCGATATAAGTGATATTGCGGATCGATATGTATTTAATGTGCTGTATGATGCGCCTTCTTTAAAACTTACGGTTAAAAAACTGAGGAGACTCTTTCTTGAAGGTGCATAGAACTCAAAACAATTTTTGTTACAAAATTGCCCCCATCTATGTAAGGCTGATTCGTACTGTCTTGATGTAGTGCTGTGTACCAGGAAATTAGACTCTCGTTCAAAACTTAAACATTAAATTTATTCAAAAGCAAATATTCTAAATTCTGATACATGGAGGTTTACGGTGAATACAAATATACGAGCTCTAACTGTTTGAACGCTCTTTGACTGACTGCTGCTAAAATTCAACTGCCACCAGGGTCCTACAGGCAGGCAGCCCTTGCGGAAGAACCGAAACAACGCTTCGCGCCCCCATCGGTTCGCCTTGGGTGAGGGTACCGAATGTCGAAGTTAGTCCCACGCTTTTTTATGGCTATCTCAAGAAAGACAGGGTGAAGTGTTGGAAAGCGTGCTTGTTGACGAAAGCCAGACGGTTCTCCGACAGTAACTGGAGCTAAAGATGCTATTAAAATGTCTACTGCCCCTTTAGGCGTCTCCTTCTTCAATAAAGCTTCGTCGATACTCTGCCTGCCATTGAATATAGGTATTTCGATTGTGGGTGATGTTTTTTCCTGCATAGAGACAATAATAGATTAACGTCTGGTTGGAAAATGATAGGATGTCCTGCAAGCAAATCTAAAAAGAAAGGGTACCATGATTGGCCTGGCCAATTAGGCACTACAATAATGCCTGATGCCCTGTCTTGTTTGATTTTTACTAATGTTCTTAAAACTAACCCAAAAGGAGGAAATGCGTAAAAACTTAAGTTTGTCCATTTGATAGTGAAAGCATCAATTTGTGAGGCTTCTGAATCAGGCTTCCAAGAAGCAAATTTTGTACATTTAGCATTCATTTTGCAAGCAAAGAGATCAATCCTTATAGAACTAATTTGAAAGTCTTTGAGAGGGACTTTGTCTATGTTAAGTATTAGTGGACGTAAACCGTAATAACTGTATAACAAGTAATACAACAAGAAGATATTGGATACAAAGAAGCATATTTTAACTCAGATGTGTTTCATATTTCTAATCATTACAAGTTAAAATATGCTTCAACGTGTCTAATATATTCTTGTTTCTTTACTTGCTATACAATTACGGTATACTTCCACTTATACTTAACGTAGGCAAAGTGCCTACCAAAGACTTTCAAATTGTTATACCTTACATGCACATTCGTTAGTTTTAAAAAGAAGAAGGAATGCCTAATAGCTGGATTGAAGCTGATGATGTGCAAATTAAAAGATGGCAATGGCCCAGGAGTTGCTAAAGATCTTTATATTTCGTTCTTACAAAAAAATGATAGTAAATAAATAAGCCAACAAAAATGACCACGCTGTGGAACAGCTGAATGAAGAATGCTGCCATTTGGCACTTGTACTTCTTCAGTGACGGGCTACATATTCTCCTGTAATTAGTACTACAAAATGTGTGAAATCTCCACAAAATCCAAAGCCAAGTATACGCGCGCGCGAAATCGAACAAAAAAAACTATTGTAAATTTATTATGTGCTATATTTAATAATAATGGCTATTTATACAGACAAAAAATGTATTAAATAATATTAAGCAGATATATTTTTATACAAATAAATATTTCAATACGAATAAATATTTTATTCAAAATACTTGGCGCTGCGCCCCGAATTGGTGTTGCTAAACTGAATATGTATAATAAATATGTATAAATTGCATTAAAATCTTTTTCTTTCTTTCTTCTTTCAGTGGTATCTTGTCTTGTTTTACATATTAACCAAGACAATTAACATTTTTTGGTTTCGCAGCGCCAAGTATTTTCAATAAAATATTTATTCGTATTGAAATATTTATTTGTATAAAAATATATCTGCTTAATATTATTTAATACATTTTTTGTTTGTATAAATAGCCATTATTATAATTGGCGCAATATTTGAATATCATTAGTTTTGTAAAGCTAAATATAGCACATAATAAATTTACAATAGTTTTTTTTCTTCGTCTTCGCGCGCACGTATACTTGCTTGGCGCGCATTTTTGTACCTTTTTAAAAAAAAAGTGATTTTGCGGGGATACGATATTGACCTCATCGCGCGATGCTTGTAACTGCAGTCTCATTTTTAGTATTCCCAAACTCACATCGGTTCAGTACCATGCTTTAAGGTAGGATTTCCTAGACGCGATCCGCCGTGGCGGCGAGCAGACCTCAGGTACAGTATTTCCTCGTTACGGGCTCGGTTTGGTGTACACGATACGGACTTTTCGCTATCCCCACCACTTCTGTCTCACTCCTGTCCGGCGAAGGCGAGAGCGAGATGGAACGAGAGTGAGCGAGAGGCACTGAAAGCGAGTGAGGACGGTACGAGACAAACGACGCGTTGATGTTTTGTCTCGCTCCGTCTTTCGGACACCTGATATTCTGTCCTTTGCATGCCCGACGGGCGTGCGCGATGGTTGCAAGCGCTTACCGTGAGTCGGGTCTGCGTCAAGATTTTGCGAAGCGGTTTTCGTGCTCATGGTAAGCGCTTGCGACCATCGCGTACGCTCGCCGCGCACGCAGAGCTCCATCTCACTCCCCCCTTCGGCCAGAAAGAAGCGAGAAACGAATACTCGGAATTAGGGCTCTGTTCACAATACGGGCTCAACGCCGGTCCCGACCAGCGAGCCGATAGCGAGGAAATACTGTACCGCATTAAGGGGACCTTTCGGTGTAGAGCCCCAAAAAATAGGTGATGTTTAGGAATTAATTAAAGGAAAAATACTATATATAAGTTAATGGGACTTTTTGCATTGTATTAAGGATGTCTTAAATTAAAGAAATATATTTTATGTTTTATAATTAATCATTGCAGACGGCACTGGGGAGTCGTTAAAGTCAAAGCGTCTAAAATTGATCCAAATCGGTGGGACCTGTATCTCCAAAAGTTATTACCCGATCCGACTGAAACTTTTCTTATTTTGACGAATATACTTCTGGCTAGGGGGGAAACCAGAACAAACTACAAAAATTACATTTTTGGGGGAAACAGCGAGACTTTAAGCTTGAAATCCCTTTTTCTCTATAGTTTTCATCCTTTCAACGCCTTAGAAAATTATAAATTTTAAAATTTTTGTATTTTTTTCTGATATGCCCCCTAGCCAAAACTATATTCTTTAAAATGAAAAAAAAGTTTCGGACGAATTGGATAATAATTTTTGGAGATACAGGTCCCACCGTTTTGAGAACACTGTTTTCAGAAAAGCACGTTTAAAGTTTTACGTGAGCGCCGAGTGGCCGATTGTTGCCCATGCACTTGCCGCTACTCAAATGCCTATAAGTTTGGGAATTTTACGAATTTCAACAAATTCTTTTAAACACGTATTCCTAAAAAGTTGAACATTCGAAAAATGAAATAAAAAAAATCGACTTTTAGACCGGAAATTCCCCTTAAGGGACCCAGTTCGGTTCGAGAATTTGAAAGAGTCTATTCTAACGGTCGGCATACCTGTTTCAAGGAAACCCGATTCCTTACGTTTTTTCCAATGAAAATCATACCAAATGTCATGTAAATCGGGCTATTTTTCACGAAGTTAGCTTGAAATTATGCAAGTCAATTTTCTCATGGAATTTCCTTCATTATGTTCCGAATCACATCGTTCTTGGTGTTAGTTTCATCGGCGAAACATAAGAAATCGATTGGCTTTGTTTTCGCAAAGATCTGATGAGAAATGCGAAAATCATGGACATTTTTCACTTCTTAATGGTATTTCAACCCCTGGTGGGGAGTCACAAATTCGGGGAGGCACCACGGGGGGTTGACCTCGCCACGTGGTACCTGCCGGCATCTCTTTGACAGGTGTCGCTCCAGAATCACCCTGTACAATCCCTTACGGCACACTCTGTTGCAGGAACGTTGCACAATCGTTGCAGTACATTGCAATGTTTCCGTTTTGTTGCAGGTTGCAACATTGTGGAAACATTGCTGTGGAATATTGCAATGTACATATTTGTGCAATATTTCGTGAATATTGCGCACACATTGCCGTGCAACGTTGCACTCGTAACCTACGTGCGCCGTTTCAGTAACGAATCCGCAATAAATACGGAATTACATATTTTCACTCTACGTTTTTATTAGCTATAATCAATTTAACGGCAATACTGGGGACCTTGGTAGTAATTGGAACGTGAAACACTTTGTTACAAATATATTTTGCTGCTGTATATAGTTTATGAATTTGTTTGAACCCTATGTGTTAATTAAATAATTGTATTAATTACTTATATTGCGGCGGTTAACAACAGTACCTACGTGCGGATCCGAAGTCATCGTACGTAGTAGCCACCGTCAGAGCAATATACGGATTAACCCATTGTTAGACTGAAGAATGCCTAAAATTATTAAAAACGGCAACACGTTCTGGATTGCCCTTTAGAAATGCTGGCAAACAGATGTTGCCCAACGTTCTTGGGAAAATATGAAATTACGGGTCGAAAACAACGAATGAATTCTCGCTGAGCTCTGAGCCCCCTTTGTTCCAACGCACAGTGGGCGTCAATCCCAAGAGTAGAGAACAAATTCAACTATTTTTTCGAAATCAAAATGCCGAATCATATCAAGCTACATTATAAAAGAAAGGTTCTTGTTTTTTTTTGTCTAAGATACCTTGAAAACTATCTAGTAGGCATTGGGTCTGAAGAAGTCGATAAAAAGTTTAAAACTTCTTCGTTTGTATTGCAATGAGCATATTTTGAGCGTACATACAATCTTTTCTATACTTTTTAAAATCTTTATTTTTGGCGTCTTGGGTCCGTTCTCCCAATTAGCCGATTGGAAGGTTGCCCAAATATTGTACAATTTCGTAGGAATGTATTAACACTTTGTGAACAGTACCTATTTAATTAGTATATTGATACCGGGATAATGGAAATAGGTTTACAAATTTTTCTACACATTTCATAGTATGTATATTTATCAAATTCTTTTAGTTTTATTGGAATTATTGACGTTATTTTTTTAGATCTCGTCGAACCTTCGTATGAGTTGTATGTTAACTCTTCCTTTATGAACTTCTTTCATAATGTTCATTATTTTTAGTGCTAAAATTGGGACACTGTGCGAAATAGAATACAGGCAATTACTCCATGATTGGAAAAATATTGCCAAATCTTGTTCGATTAACGAAAATGGAATTTGACGCTTAGTCGAAAAGAAAAAGAAATTGACGTTTAGTCGTAAAGAAATAGAAATTTACGCTTAGTCAAATAGGAATAGAAATTGACGCTTAGTCGAAAAGAAATAGAGTTTGAAGCTTAATCGCATAGAAATAATATGTGACGCTTGGTCGAAACAGAACACATTGATTGATACAGAAAACCAAAGATCACGACACTAAGTCGTTATAGTATAACACAGAGAGAATGACACTTTGGTCGATTTGAATGTTAAGTTGAGAGTAAAGAGAGTTCCTTCTCTCGGGATTGAATAACTTCCAGTTGCCTATTAGCTGGACCACGCTTTCTAGAATGGGAGCCAAGGTGCCTCGTCAAAAACGGTCTCAGTTGTAGATTCCACGTTGCTTAGGTGCCTAGTCGAGCTGCCTAAAGGCGGGATCTCCTACCCGCGATTGGTCGCAGCGACTGGTCGCAGTATACTGGTGCAATGGGAAAGCATGTATCTGTTCTCCTACAAGCGACTGCGATCGTCGGGTTTACGCCAGACGTAGGAGCCTGACGCGAGTCTGTTTGAGTACCAGCCTAGGCTACTCGAGAGACAACACAATGCAATGAGGGTCTGTTTCCCATTATATCTAGTTGCAGGATGGACACTGCAACCACCGATCGCTAGACTGCTCCCGGAGGGAGTCTAGCGACCAGTCGCACTGCGACCCATTGCCACAGTGTGACAGAATCCCAAGAAATAAGGAAAGAAGTCAGAATTCAAAAGATAAGGGAGTATGTATTTTTATGTTACCTGTAGACTACTAATATGAGCACCTAAAAGCGGTAAAAATATCATGACGTATACTTCTGATCTGTGTGCAAACACGTGTCTATGATTATATGTATTGTTCGTGCAGAATTTTAAATCTTTTTGTCGGAACTTTTATTCTTTCAAATTTTTTTTAAACAGGATGACATTTTAAGTGTCAACTTTCAACAATGGGCATATATCCTACAATGTTCAAACTTTATCTCAGAATTTTTTAGACTTAATTTAAAAAATAGTTTTTAAATAACAACTGATTAAAAATTGGCAGGATCAAATTGACCCAGTGTGAGAACGGCGATAGAAAAAGTAGGTGTGACAAACGAGGGTTAACTAACTACTTCTGTTCTTAATTCAAAAGGTTAAAAAATGTCACTTGCACCCCTTTGGCTGTAAGTGCCTCATGTATGATGAAAGAATAAATAAATATAAACGTAAGTAATAAAGAAAGAAGAAAAATGCCGCACCTGTTCTGTTTAAATTAATTAACCCTTCCCTCTACACTTTTGCTTTCACTCCGTAATTCTTGTAGTTTTTGCTCTTACAATCATAAACGACTTATCCTCCATCAATTTTTTGTTCTACGCAGTCGAAAGCTGCAACTCCGTCGGCATTTTAGGCACTCGTCACCCACACACATAAAATGTGGCACTTGGAAGCACTTTACAGGTATGCATGTGATGCCGCCCTGCTTAGTCATCAGGTCAAATTCGAGACCAATCCCGTATCTCTCGAATATGAACTTGCGTTGGAATATTAAAACAAAAGCGCGCGCTGACGTATTCAGATGTGAGAGAAGGTGGGCCATTGGGAGGATAGAATATTTTTAGCTACAATTTTTTCTATAATTTTTAAAATCTTTATTTCTGGCTTCTTTTTGGGTCTTCTTTCTGGGTTTTTACTTTTTTTAGGAGCACATATTAGTAATTTACAAGAAATATTCGGGTCAGGCATGAATAACAGCGACGCTGAGGCTCGCCCATTCTGAACTTTGCATTTCTAACTCCACTGCGTTGTATCAAATACTATAAAAGAATAAACACGATTTATTATTATTATTATCATAAATATATAAAAATACATAATTCTCCCCCATCTTTTGAATTCCTACTCGTTTCCTTGTTTCTTGAGATTCTGCCCCACTGTGGCAATGGACTTGGTCGCACGTAGGAGTGTGCGGATCGTCCCGAGGTTCGGGTCCCTGGCCCTCGGGACGGGTTGGAAAATTTCGGGTGGGGTCGCGATACTTTCGTAAGTTTCCGGCCCGTCCCGAACCCGAAAAGTCGGCTACCCGCATACCCCTGGTCGCAGGCAAGGAGATTCAGCCTAGGCCCAGTCGCTGGGTCAAATCGCTGCGACCAATCGCAGCGACCAATCACGGGTAGGAGATCCTACTTTAAGATGGTAACCAAGAAATTGAGTGGAATATCGTATTGAACCCAGGATGCCTCGTCAAAAGCGGCCTCGGGCACAGGAAGGTGAATTTAGTCGAGGTGCCGGTTTGAGCGCTTCGGAGAGAAGGTATCGAATACTGGATATCTCTAGGAAAGTCTCTCGATGATCTCTCTGGAAGATCTTTGCTGACTGCTGCTGGCGGGCCCCCATTTATACCCATCTGTAGAACTTGGCCCGCACCAATCACTTGTCGCACTTGGCCCGCACAAATCACTTGTCGCACTTGGCCCGCACCAACCACTTGTCGCACTTTACGCGCACCAATTGGCTTTTCGTAATTGGTTTACACCAATCAGGCGTTACACTCGTGTTTCACTAGATGTTTGGACGATCGTACGTTTTTGCGCATGCATATTCGATCCGTTCGCGAATATAAGAATTAGAATTATAAAAGAAAAGAAGAAATTAATGGCGACTCGTCGCGGAACGTTATAACCGTGTAAATGGTGCAAGGGAGAATATAAGTGAGCGCGAGTGAGTGAGTGAGAGGTGACACCTCTAGTGGCTGCGGAAACAGCGGAAGCGCTGCTTTCCAGCGACAACAATATGAGGGCCTCTACACATGGGGGCCCTTATAGCTAAGACAACCTATTGCAAAAAATCTCTGGCTGCAGGAGTCATTTAACCGATTGTAATAACCCAGCGAATAACTGTGCAAAACCGTCGGCACAGAATAACATAACTCCCAACAACAGAACCTACACACATGCAGCATCATATGATACTTTCCCCAAAAAAGACCAAGCCATAGTTACCGAGTCTAAGAACGACATCACCATCACGGAGTACGCCACCGCCTTAGGAACGATAGTCAAACCTAACGACATTAGATCCGTTTTGCGAATCTTAAACAATCGTACATGCATATTCATGGCTAGCAAAGAAATAGCCGGCAACCTAACTCAAAAGTATAATTCACTAACAATCCGTGACACACAGGTAGAGTTGTGACCTACACTAAACAAACACAAAAGAATTGTAGTATCTAATGTGTGTCCCATTATACCACACTATATCATCGAGGAACACTTTAAAAACTAAACCCTACGTCAAAAATCCCATTTTTACGCGCGGGAATTTCCGACCCAGGTTTTTTCCACATTCTAAGTTTTAGAAGGCAACTGTACATCAACCCAGGAGATGAACAGCTACTTCCTGACAAAATCCCAAAAGAGTTTGATGGTACGCAATATTGGATATACGTCTCGACAGATACGATGAGCTGCTTCACCAGTAAACAAATAGGCATAGCACTAGACAAATAAGTCACATTTACAGCACAAAACAATTTAGTACAAGTGGAAACCACTACAATGAATAAAGAAGACATGGGTATAGAAAGTATGCAACCTACAAACAGATAACGACCGCTATCGACTCAAACTAACTCTACTAAAAGCGTGGTACATATGTTCGATAACTCCAGTACCCAGAACACTGAATACGAAGAGACAAGCGAAGAAGACCATGAAAACTATAATGCAGTGGAATATAAACGGATATTTCACCCAGTATGTACAATTACAACTCATAATTAATGACCATAAGCCAGATCTATTATGCCTGCAGGAAACCAATTTTAAACAAAACCAAACAGTCAAGCTAAAAATCTATAACATCTACTCCAAGAATAGATGCAATCCAAATTATGTAAGTGGTGGAGTAGCAATTATAGTAAATAATAAACATAGTGCCAAGGAAATCTTAGTACAAATACATCGTTAAGTAGTTCATCGTTTACGACACCCTTAATACAAATAACGTTATCCGTTAAAACTGCAACCTACGTGCGCGTGAGTAGACGAAATGGCAACACCGCCTCACGGAAGCATTCCACTACAACCGGAGGGTTTGCCAGCGACTGCTGGACAGCAGTGATGCCCGAGTTTCGAAAATTTTAGGATGGTCTCTTTGAAATTAAAGAGCGGAATTTCTCGGCCCAGGTAAGCGAGTCGCGCGCTCCGCTTTTACGATCGGTTTACCACTCGCACTCTAGATCACTGTAATGAGGTTTGAAAGCAATGCCGACTGGTCTCGTACTCGTCTCACTTTAAAAAATTTTAGCTACGACAGGGTTGACCGGGGCGCTATACCCCTGTACGGAGAGATTTTTCGACACCTGCGTGTAAAAGCCACTATAATGGCGCATCGTTCCACAAAATGACATTAACGGAAGTCGGTATAGGCGTAGCGTTAAGTAGCTAAAAGGTTAAAACATTCAGACACAAAAATTGTAGAAAAAAATTCAAACACCGCTACAATCAAAGACACGTCCTATTAGTTATCCATTACGTCCGACCTAAATATTTTAAATATTTTAAATTATCCATCACTAAGAGGGAATAATTTTTCCTCATTTTTCAGCGCAAATTGCATTCCGATATCTTTTATAGTTCAAAAGTTGTACGAAAAAGGCCCCAAATTCTTCAACCTGAGCCGAGAAATTTCAAGTAGCTCTTTGCGACGGTAATTTGAAAGAGATCATCTTAAACTTTCGAAGCTCGAGCATCACTGCTGTTCAGCGGTCGCTGGCAGCCCTCCGAACGCCGAGCCGGTGAATGGTTGTAGTCGAATGCGTCCGTGAAGCGGTGTTGCCATTTTCGTCTGTTCGCGCGCGCGTAGGTTGCAGTTTTAACGGATGACCCTGTATATACATACCAAACAGTTATGATCTGAATACTACTAAGGTACAAAATCTCGTAAGGCAACTTCCAAAACCGTTTATAGTATTAGGAGATTTTAACAACCACCATACACTGTGGGGATCTGTCAGAATCGGCTGTAGGGGACGAATATTAGAAAAACTACTAAAGGACCCGGATCTCATTCTCGTTAACAGTAAAAAACCAACCCATATTAACTTGGCGAACCACACGTTTAGTGCCATAGACCTTACAATATGCAGCACTCAACTGAAGAACAGGATCGAATGGGACCCATTACCAAGCCTGCATGATAGCGATCATTTCCTGATCAAAATAGAATATGATGAAGGTGCTCCAACAGTAATACCTCACCTTATGCCCAAGTGGAAAATTGAAACAGCCAACTAGGAACTGTGCAGAACTGTTTTCAGCAATAATATCTTACAAACGAATGACCAAATCGGGGAAATCTTACCAGACCCAAAGAATATCAATAAATCAATCAAACCAATAGAAACTATAATCACACAAACTGCAAATTTAGCTATTGGAAAAACATTGTCCAAGACAAGAAAATCACTTGTCCCATGGTGGAACGAAGATTGTCAAACTGCCCTCAAAAAGAGCCACCATGCATTTAATATGTTTAAAAAGTATCCAACTGTAGAAAATTCTATTGAATTAAAAAAATTACGAGCAATATCGAGAAGAACAAAGAAAGAGAGCAAGAAACAATCCTGGATTACCTACACCTCCACAATGACACAGGGTACACCTACCTCAGAAATATGGAATAAACTAAAACATATATCAGGAAGAAGCAAATCATCCACAATTACTTCAGTCACCAGAGAAGACAATACAGTCTTTCCCGGATTATCGAGAAAGATTTGGGACCGCGAAATTCTCGATAAACAAGGGCAGAGGAAGTAGTTAGCTTCTAATAAACTGACTCTTTTCAGGGCCCTCGCCCGAACCATCTGACAAGGAGACTGATCGATGTAAACCGAGAGTGACTGAAATAGCGCACCAGCAGGAGAACCTCGGTCGACGGCGAATTAAGGGGGTAGACACGTCACGTGACCTGGCCGATTTGACAGGTCGGTATTACAGCAGATTTTTTCTGCACTGAAATGGTATTACCCATATCACAGACCAGGTATAGGATAGACCTATCAACCAATGTATTATTGTGTCACCGGTTTGGGGGGTCCTAGGACCCCCATACCATTTTAGTGTCGCATGCAACGTTACCGGTGAAGTCTCGAAACAGACTGTAACGCTATACGTGGTAGGAATTAGAATTCAGCACTGGTAAAACTAGGTTATGTTTTGAGAGTCGAAGCCCGCGATTTACAAATGTTTCTGTTAGAGTAACAATTTAAAAATCGTCTTATGATCATATTCCGTTCAAGGGAAGAGAAAGAAGAATGAAAATAAAAGATATCACATTTGCCTTTTAACCTTGCTGTCCTATTCCGGCTTATTTAACGCAAAACAAATTTCATTCGCTCGCAATAACGTAATTTGTAAAAAGAATGCTTTAATGTTTTTTAAGAGCACCTGTTGCTGAACCCCATTCATTCATCATGTGTTTGCGCATACATTAATGATGGCCTATACGATATAATACAGATATATAATAATAACAATAATAAGAATAATATTCTTCTACTGTACTATATTATTTAAAAGGAACATATCGAACCCGTACACATCGATTTTGGTGCAATTTTGCAAGTCTGTAGAGTAGCCAAAAATATTCAATACATATTTTTTGAAAAAGGAATTCATTCTCCTCCATAACTATTAGAAAAATTAATTTGTTTAAACTATATACTAACTGATGTTAACTGATTAATGTTAACTGACGTTCAGATGTTTCAGTAAGTTTATACAGTATGTCGGATTCGTTCGTATATTATTTTTGACACGCTATTATTTTTCTAACTATTGAAAAAGCAAAAAGATGTTTCATATCAAACTCACACTCGATTCTTTTAAGTCGGCGCCAGATTTACACAGTGCAACTGATGAGACGCCGATGTAAACAAATTGGGTGTCGTAAATTAAATAAGGAACAAAATTATTTTTTACTTTTTAGTGCATTTTTATTTTTTTGTAGTCGGGTTTAATTCTGATTTTCCATTCTTTGGAACGATGCGCCATTATTGTGGCTTTTACACGCAGATGGCGAAAAGTCTCTCCGTACAGGGGTATAGCGCCGCGGTCAACTCTGTCGTAGCTAAAAATATTGAAATTGAGACGGGCACGATACCAGTTGACATTGTTTTCAAACCTCATTACAGTAATCTGGGGTGCGAGTGGTAAACCGATCATAAAATCGAAGCGCGCGACTCGCTTACCTGGGCCGGGAAATTCCCAATAGCTCTCTGCCACGTGAATTTGAAAGCTACCATCCCAAAATTTCCGAAGCTCAGGGATCACTGCTGCCCAGCGGTCGCTGGCAGCTTTCCGAACGCCGGGATGGCGCATGGTTGTAGTGCAGAGATGAGCAAAAAATTATTTGAAATAAAAATTTGTGTACGAAATTTTTATCTCAAATAATTTTTTGGCCATCTCTACTGTAGTGGAATGTGTTCATGAGGCGCTGTTACCATATTACCTGTTCGCGCGAGCGCGGGTTACAAAATTAAATGATGATCTTGTACATTTCTTTTACTATTGTTAATTTTTTTAATTTTCCGTCATTATAAAAGCATAATATGCTTGGTTTGAAACAACAGACTCAAATCTGAGACCCCGTTTCGAAGATCAGTAACAATGCTTTATGATAGATCGTTTAATAGCGTCCAAATTGGGGACTTCAGATGTATGTAGTAATCCGCAGCGTTTCAAGACCATTATACTCATCCATTTTTTTTCTTCAATGTCGGATCTGTATTAGTAACCAGAAAGCTAAAATTCGATGGCCTCGACACTCTGGCCTTTTCACTGTACGCTCTCTTGAAATCGGTTGAACGGTAACGTGTACCTTTTTTATGACCCTGCTGGGTTCTTAGGTAGAAGCTTTCGAACGACGCGGTTCGGGGGTTATGAACGCTAGAGTAATGGCATAAGGACAAAGGCAGCAATAGACCATTCTGTAATGAGTATGCCAATTTCTATCATAGAAGTATCACTAATGGATTACTAGTGGTTTCTGATGAAAATGACACCAGACTTGATATAATCCTGATTATTTTTAATGACTGTAATGGAAAGTACTTGGAGGAATCTAATGAAGAGTACCTGAATTCTACGTAAACTGACACGAAACTGATATGTGCCCAGATCTTAACGTAAGCGAAACCTATACTCGTGTACTTACATCGTAGATGTTTTTTTTATCATTTTTAAATCCATTCAATAGTTAATAAGGGCAGAGACAATCAATTTGTAATGAAACGTACGGATTTAAGGGCTTCGGGTCCCAAAAACTATGAATATAAATTTTACAAAAGCGTTTCAATTCATTAATTTCAATGATTTTTGCGTGACGTAGGATGGGCACCGTCTATTTTGACACGCGCGAAGTGCAGAGATTTGGGGGAATGTCAGTAATAGCGTCACTTTTTAATATTTTTCGGCGAACGACACGTGAAAATATTAGTTAAATGTTCCACAATACATAAAATACTAATAATCAATTTCATCTCTGCAATGTATAGCTTGTATAAGCTTTTAAAGAGTGCCATATTTCATCGCCATATAGGATCCTGATTCCCGAAATACATTTGCAAACAGAAATCCGACGTAAGTCGTTGAGAAACCGAGCCGAAGCGTAGCTTAGCGAAAACCCGTCCTCTATGTCAAACTCTCGCTCTAAACAAATCACACGTATACAAACACGCACACATCTTTCAGTATTTCAACACATTTCGGAGTAGTTCTTGCGTTGGACGCTGTTCATGAACAGAGGTCACTAAATTCAGTCCTCAAATTATGGGTCGGTAACACAGTTTGGGTGGTGACACGAAGTCCCATAAGGTGATAGGTCTATTCCATACCTCGTCTGTGCCCATATATACGCCACTGCCTGGTGCACGCGAGAGGGAGCTGTTTGCTATTTCCGTATTCTATTCTGACTAAGGAAAGAAATTCTCAGCTGTTGCGTTGTACTTATAAAAATTTAAACGGAAAGTCGGCTGGTACTGCAAACGTAAAAAATTCATTGTACATTTTAATTACTTGAAATGTGCTTATGCTACAATATTCTACGTTAGCAGTAAGGAATTATAAGTAAAAAGGGAAAATAGATGAGGGGATGTCCCCAGAAAATGAAGTTTCTGAGGTTAGACATTTTTTTAGTAGCAAAGCACCGAAACAGAACATGAAATACACTTATTACACGTCCTATGCAGAAAGCAGTTATGAACAAACATTATATATAAAATTGTGTTGGATGTTGAATTGGACTAGTGAAAATGCGCAGGCTGGATGCGCGTGATTATTATGTGGTTGACTCCTCAAAGTGACAGAAAATATAACCTATATGCTATACCCGATTTCCTAAAGATACTGTTGCGGCGTAATAATAATGTTTTGGAAGGATGATAAAAGGTTCACAAATGTAGCGTAAAAGAACAAAATAGCCACTAAACATTTATTGTCATATAGCATATACATAGGTTATATTTTTTGTCACTTTGAGGAGCCAACCATACAATAATCACGCGCATTCAGCCTGCGCATTTTCAGTAGTCCGGTCTGCGTCATGGAAGGGGTACCTTCTCCTCCCTGCATTTGTGGTAGTTGAAACGATATACGTGGGTCATTCCATGCGAAATCGGACACTTTTCGGAGTAACATTTCAGATTTAGATGAAACTTGGATATGTGGTAGTCTTTAGGGGTATATAAGCATATCTCGACGGATTTTGCCAAATGTCAAAAATTGTGGATCTTACAGCTCTTTGAAATATAATGTTAACTTTTTTTCAAAAAATTATAACTGTTGGACTAACAAACTGATCAAAATAAGCTTTTGGGTGCTTACAATGAAGACATAAGAGTACCTAATAAAAATTATTTCACGGAAAAAAATTTTTTAATTTATTTTGCAATTGTTCTAAACAAATGCCATGATTTAATAGCGGGGCACTATTTAAAATTTTGAAAAAATGAGGGTATAGTCCTATTTGTCCCTTTTACGGACCTGTTTTCAGAAATACGGACACTTTAAAATTGGCCAAATGAAAATTAATTGACTGTGACACTGTGTCGCCCAGCACCAGCTCGACAAATTCGACCATATGATATACAATGACTTTCAAGGCCACGCAAGGTTAGGAATTAAAGAAATAGATAGTTCCATATTATAGTACACACGGCTCAGCCAGACGAGCCGGTGCTGAGCGACGCAGCGTCACATTCAATTAATTTTAAAGTCTCCGCGTTTCTGAAAACGTGTCCGTAAAGAGCACAAGTAGGCCTATATCCTCATTTTTTCACATTTTTAAATAGTGCCCTGGTAGTATAAAATTGCACTTGATCAGAACAATTTCAAAATAAATGGTCTAAAATTTTTTTTTTTTAAGTGTCATAATTGTTATTAGGTACGCTTATTTCCACACTGTAAACACCCAAAAGCTCATTCTTATCTGTCTCTTAGTTCAACAGTTATAATTTAATGAAAAAAAGTCAATTTCCACAATTGTGAAAATTTTTAGAAACCTTTGGCATACGTTTATACATCACTAAAGACTACACATATACACGTTTCACCAAAATCCCAAATGGTAATTCGTAAGTAATAAAAGATTAAAAAGGAGAGAGTGTTACACGTATTCAGTAAATTCTGTCGCATCGTCCCTCGGTTCGAAATTTAATTTGTACGATGAAAGTAGGTATATTCAGCGAACAGTATTCTCCGATGCTTGCGGTGGCTCGCGGTTACTTTGTCGCTGTAGATGGGTCGTAAAAGAGAAGTATAGAACCGGGGTCATAGCAGCCGAGACATAAAGGCAGCGCCTCGGTCTGCTAACACAGATACACAGCGTTGCCAGCAACATTATGCAGGACCTAATCCTTATTTAGCGGAAGGGGAACACCTACAGAGTGGTGATAACGTATGCGTGAAGACGTTGCTGACGCACACATTACCACCACTCCTGTGGGTGTTCCTCTCCGCTAAATAAGTGGTCCTGCATAATGTTGCTGGCAACCCTGCAGAGACACAACAATTTTTAAATAACAATAAGGGCTTAACTTTTTTAATTTTAGTTTTTTCTGCATAAACATTTTTTTCAAATATTGATAACATTTTCCTGATCATAATGAGAGCAAACATGATACAGTGTCGAATTTTCTTTTCTTTCTGCTCAAATTCTTTTACACTGTGCACTGGATTTCACCAGCTGATTGTGTTGTAATTTAAACTATATATTTATAAATATCTATATTTAAAATATATAGATATTTGCTGAGTGAAATTAGAATAAGTCACATCTATTATTTTATGTCGCTTTATTTTTTTTAACCCTGTCTGCATTTTAAATATTAACTAAGGACTATTTAACTTAGGAGATATGGCTGTAAAGGTTTACAAAAAAGATCAGGGAGTCAAATGTTGACTGATTTGGAGTCTTATTCTTATTATATGTTATACAATAGTCGGAAGAATAAAAAAGAATAATAATTAGAGCAATATTTCAAATAATTACTGTAACATGCATATTCTGAAAAGATGATATCAGTAAATCAATACTTCCAGTATTAGTAAAAAAAGTTTTAATCTCTCTTTTTTTATTTCCAATAATGTGGCCATATAATTATAACATAAATACGACAGCGATTTCAAGTGATGTATGTGTTACTGTAAAAGCATTAATTTAGTAAATGTATACAGTTCCCAGCAGTTCGTAGTCAATGTATGTCTAAAATGCATATAACCTAACCTCTAATCGTACGAAAATGAATACATTGACTGCATGACGCTTTTACTGTGGCACATGTATCCAGCTAACGTTTTGCTATGATTCCACGTTGGCAGTCCTCCCGAGTAGGCGCCATCTCGTATCCACTACCTCAACCAAATTTGTCACCGGACTTGCTCTGTATTATCATCAAAACGGCGGAACTCGTATTTGGGAATGCAGTCAAGGGAATACGTTTTTCGTCCTTATATGACCAGATTTCGGGCTGGGTGAGGTCTCATTCGAAAGAAGAAGGTTCAATGCAGCCCGCTCTGCTCATCGTCACAAAACTTTGAGTCATGAAACTTTTCAACTGACCTACAAATATTTGAAATCTGCGAGTGTATTTTGTCGACTTTTGCTCTACTTGGACACTGATAATATTAGATATCAACACAATCTCGTCGAACATTAACAGAGCGCGCTGCACTGAACCTTCCTTTTTCGAATGAGACCTCGCCCAGCCCAAAATCTGCTCATATAAGGACGAAATCGTATTCTACGAACCCCATGTTTTGGGCAAGATTGTGTCAGTATAAGGCGCGCTGCAATACCCGTGTCTACCCCCTTAAAGACTTACAAAGCTATCATAAGACCAATTGAAGGGTCGGACACAATAAGGGGACTAGCGCTCGAAAATGGGAAAAATTATTGACCAAACGCTAAGAAAGATTGGAAAATTAAATGTTGTTAAACTGAATTTTAAAAAATATAGTGTTGTGAAGTTCATCACGACACACATCATTTCTATTTGCAGTTTGCTAATCCAATCATTACTATTCGAGCGAAAAATTAAAAAAAAAAATTTTTCATCGTCCAAAATCACTATTTCTTTAAACATAAATTGCGATAACTTGAGTAAATATTAACGGATCGTTATCAAACTTAAAATATAACTTCAGAAAACTCTAGCGAAGCCGTAAAATCTATGCACAAATCCCTTATGTAAAAAAATGTAATAATATTTAATTAAAAAGTAAGACTGGACATAACCCATGTTTTTCAACATTCGCCGTTAAAAAGTATCGAGGCAATTTTGAAGTACATATAACTTGCAGCGACAAAGTTTTTCCTTAATATACAAAGAAGATTTTCACAAATTTTCACACTGATTAATAAACAATTGGAGATTTATATATATCGTCATATCTTCTACAATTATTTATTAATCAGTGTGAAAATTGGTGAAAATCTTCCTTGTATATTAAGGAAAAACTTTGTTGCAACAAGTTATATGTACCTCAAAATTGCCTCGATACTTTCTAACGCGGCGAACGTTGAAAAACATGGGTTATGTCCAATATTATTTTTAATTAAATATTATTACATTTGTTAACATAAGCGTTTTTTGCATACATTTTACGGCTTCACTAGAGTTTTCTGAGGTTATGTTTTAAGTTTCATAACGATCCGTTAAAATTTACTCAAGTTATCGCTATTTATGTTTACAGAAATAATGATTTTGGACGATGAACAATTTTTGGTTTATAATTTTTAGCTCGAATAGTAATAATTGGATATACAAACTGCAAATAGAAAACATGTGTTACGTGACGAGCTTTACAAAACTGTTTTTTATAAAATTCAGTTTAACAACATTTAATTTTACAATCTTTTTTATCGTTGGACAATAATTTTTCCCATTTTCGAGCGCTAGTCCCCTTATTGCATGCGACCCTTCAATTATAGATTATAGTTGCATCGCATATAATTCGGCCAAAACTCAGACTCTTAAAATGCTCGATTCTATGCATAATACAACCCTCAGAATGATCTGGCACTTTTCGAGCTAGCCCTATAAATAGTATCCTGTACGCAACAAAATAAATGTCATTAGACCACAGAAGAATACTACTTACAAGGAGAGGTTTCCAGGTGTCCGCCTCCGATTGCTTTGAATTTTGGATATGTTTAGAGAACCGAAAAATGAGGTATACGTATTTTTTTATAGCGGCCCGTTTTCATAGTTAGGGGGTAAAACCAACCCCCAGAGTTATAAGATTTTCAGGTGTTCATCTCCGATTGCTTTGGTTTTTAGATATGTATTAGAGGACCGAAAAAGAAGAAATGCGTGACTTTTTATTTTGGCCTGCTTCAATGTGTAGGGGGTGAAACCACCCCTCCGGAGTTCATACGGGGTACAAAATTGGTGTTGAGTAAAACTTCATATAAAATTCATTTTCGTCATAATTTACTGTGTGGACGATGTTCTTGTCATCAGTCACCCTTCTTGGAGGGTAAACTACCCGCAATCGTTTAAATATGTGTTTGAGACTTGAAAAGTGTCAAAAATGTCATAAAAAAACATAAAAAACCATAGACATCAATTATTTTATGACGACACATCATAAGGGTTTTATGCCCTCCCATTGGTACTGACAATGAGGGGCGAACAACCCCCAGTTAGTCAGCTACGTCGGGCTTATATAAGATATTTAAAAGGCGCGTAAGCTTTGAACGAATACAAAGGAAATTCAGGTAAATAGTACTTTATAAAGATGGAGCTCTAAATTGTCATTATAATTACAAATACCCTCAATGGGAGTTCAATAAGCTAAAATTAAAATATTGGAAAAAAAATTTTAAAAAATGAAGCCAAGTGCCAATGAATTGGCAGAGGTTTTCTTTCATACGGAACATATATGGTCAGCTGTATTTGACTTGAATCTTTTCCCCCACGCTATTGTTATGACGGTAAAAATAGCACTTATACCGAGTCACGCGATATTTTCTGCAAGATTGCAATACGTTGTTTCTCGAAAATTGATTTGTTCTTCAGTCACATCCGAGTGCTACGCATATTCACAGAATTTGTAACTACAGTTTTCGCGATTAAAAATGATTATTAATCCGCTGAACGCGATCAATTTATTATTAGTAACATTTCAAAGTATGTACTTGATGGAAACTCCTATAACAAGGAAGGAAGTACAATTAAAAGAATCTATACAAAAGATGTTGCTTGATAACATGTTTGAATTTAATGTAGTCGAAGTTTCGGAAGAGTTTTCATTGGACTTTATGGATCAGTTTAAAGAGTGTGAAGTTGAAGCTGTTGATGAAGATGATAATGATGAGAATTGGTCTGAAGAAACATATACAGGAGTTTGTTCTCAACGTGATAAAGATGTTGATGTTGACTATAAGCGGAGAGCAGTTGCATTTTGGAATGGCGGAAGAAAAAAGCGTAAGCTTAATACAGTTCAACATAATTTTAAATGTTTCTTCTGAACTATGTCTTCTTCGTAGGAGGAACCAAACGAGAAAGATTAGCACAAATTTCCGAGTATGTAATACAAAATTTGAGGGAAGCTATTGATGCCGGTTATATTTTACATGACAGAGATACTCGACGATGGGCTTTGAAGGCATATAAGGAGCAGGGTAATGATAACATGGTTTTTAAAACTTCTAGAAAATGGGTAAATAATTTTAAAAAAGCTCATCGCATTGTTTCACGGAAAATAACCAAATTTGTTACACGAGCAACAATAGAAGACAATGAAGTATTAAAACTCAGAGCTACAGACTTTGTTAAGGAAGTAAATCCTTTGAGTGCCAGAATCGGACCTTACAATATATATATATAATTCAGACCAGAGTGGATTTCAATTAGAAATACATTCTGGACGAACCTTAGCAGTGCAAGGCACAAAAAAGTAGAATGTGTTGTACAATCTGTATTTTCAACGACACATAGCTATACAATACAACCAACAATAACTCCGGATGTAAGATGGTTGTCACCCCTCTTTATGGTTTTGCAAGAAGCAAATGGAGAATTTGGACCAATAGTTCAAAAAACATTGTTTAAGCCAACGAACGTGTACGTGACGGCATCAACACCTGCAAAACTCGCATCTGGTAATGTATATTTTGAAATTATCTTAATTATAGATAATTTTTATTGATAACTGAAAATTAACTATACATATATGTGTAGTTACTACGGATTTTAATTTAATATTGCAGCTCATTTAAAAACCTGGTTGGAAGAAATCTTTTTTCCTAAAACCAAACAAACAAATGTGTTGTTGCTAGACTCTTGGAGTGGACACTGTGAACAAGATGTACGTGATGCGACACCAGTGGGCAAAGAAATTATAATTAAGATGATACCAAAAGGTACCACTGGACAAATCCAACTTCTAGATGTTTATGGATTAGGGTGTGGAAGAATTATGTTAGGCGTTTCTCCGACAATGTACTCTTGCATAACTATGACGTTAATCTTCATTTAAGAAATAATGTAATTAAATTACAATCACTTGTACACAACCAATTGTCTTCACCCAGATATATAAATGTATTCCAGTATTCTTGGTATAAAAGTGGATACACAGAACAAAAGTTAGGAGATTTTGTGAATCCTATAGATTTTGCTTTTGAACAGTATACGGAAATGAAATGTGCACTCTGCGATGAAACACGGATAATTAGATGCTCCTGGTGTAAAAAAGCATATTGTTTAAAGCATTTTTTTCATGAATACCACTTTTGTGACAAATATGAACCGCAAGGTCTCCGATAATGTATATACAAATACTTTAAGTGATCGTTTCGTAAACTGTATATATCTTATAAGAAATTTAGATTAAAAATTTAAGTTAAAAATAATTAACGGAATAAGTAAATGTCTTCATTGTTTACAATAATGTAACTGTGCACTTGGGGGCTATTTTCTCATTAAGCAAGATTGAAATTACCTTCAACATTTTGCTGCCAATTTTCGCAAAATAGTCTGCTTGAATTCTGTAAGCCCGACGTAGCTGACTAACTAGGGGTTGTTCACTCCTCATTGTCAGTAGCAATGGGAGAGCATAAAACCACTGATGTGTCATCATAAAATAATTTGTGTCTACGTTTTTTTAAGTTTTTTTATGACATTTTTGACACTTTTCAAGTCTCTCAAATACGTATTTAAACGATTGCGGGTAGTTTACCCTCCAATCAGGGTGACTGACGACAAGAACATCGTCCATACAGTAAATTATGACGCAAATGAAATTTATATAAAGTTTTACTCAACACAATTTTGTACCCCGTATGAACTTTGGAGGGGTGGTTTCACCCCCTACACATTCAAGCAGGCCAAAATAAAAAGACACGTATTTCTTCTTTTTCGGTCCTCTAAAACATATCCAAAAACCAAAGCAATCGGAGATGAACACCTGAAAATCTTATAACTTTGGGGGTTGGTTTCACCCCCTAACTATGAAAACGGGTCGCTATAAAAAAAAACACGTATACCTCATTTTTCGGTCCTCTAAAATATATCCAAAATTCAAAGCAATCGGAGGCGGACACCTGGAAACCTCTCCTTCTTAGCCTCAGATACACCGCTTCAATAGCAACCACGCCTGATCACCCAACATTCAAAAACACGTTCGATAACAGATTCGATATATCCTACAATGGACACTCAAAATCTCCGTTGCCCTTCTACAAATGAGTCCGCAAATACTCCACCAAGCTAGACATCCACTTCCCATCCTTTCTTGAACGAAGATGTAGTGTGATAGCACCATGGACCATCAAACTCCCAATTATCAACACACAACTTGCCACACACAATAAATCACAAACCAGCCCAGCAGAGTATAGATCCCTATTTCATGAAATGTGTGAGAAATATGCTGAGACTCTATACCAATCCCCATAAAAACTACAAAAAAGTAAAAAAATTAAGCCAAGTACATGAAAAAGTCAAGGACGGAAAAGAGTATTATAAAATAAATCACGAAAAAATAGAAGATAATAATAATTACAGTATAAAAAAAAATGTGAAATCAAAATGAGCTGCAAGTACATAAAGGTGCTTTGTACTAATCACGGATATTTTAATAATGTGAAGATAAAATGTAACATCTAGACATTTGCCTAGTCAAATACTTGGCGTGGCCAGGCATGATATTCTTAGATCATCAATACCTATACCTTCCCTCTCGCATGCTTTCAAATAATTTGTCGATTTAAAACTCTGGCAATATGAATACACTTTCATTATTTTGCGTTTTTAAATAATTCTTATTCATTGACACCTTGACCTTGCCTGGCCACGCCAAGTATTTGACTGCCAGGCCGCGGACATCTAGGCAAATGTATAGATGTTACATTTTATCTTCATAATACTAAAATGTCCGTGATTATTACAAAACACCATTATGTACTTGCAACTCATTTTGATTTCACATTTTTTTTAATATTGTAATTATTATTATCTTCTATTTTTTGTGATTTATTTTATAATACTCTTTTCCGTCCGTGACTTTTTCATGTACTTGGCGTAATTGTTTTACTTTCTTGAAGTTTTTTTTGGAGATCTCACTTCTTTTTACAAAGATAAATTGCATAGGGAATGACTTCAGATAATTTTTAATATCTAGAGACGCGGTAGCGTCTCGACGCCAAGTACATGAAAGACACCCTATATATATGTCGACTGTCGCTACCGCTATCATTTACTAGAACGCAGAGCTATACCAACCCAACCTGAAACTTATTTCATTAATATCTCATCACGCTTGCAATATTTTCTAAATTTAACGGCATTTTTCTTATGTAAACCGCATATAAGCTTTCGAATAAGACCAAATGCAATAAAATCGGACCGCGTATGACATAATATCGTCTCATGGATCTGTCAGAAATATAACATTTTTAACATTTTCTTCTTCTTCTGATTCTCCAGTAAAATTTTTGTCGACATAATACGTATACGCGTTACACGCACATATTCAGCCAAAACGATACTAACACATGTTTCGTTCGTCGATTCGTCAACTCTCGGGACCATTCGGCAGGACACGGCAGGGATCGTCGTCCGTCATTGTATATATTATATGAAACTGAAAATTAACGACTGGTGTAAATTCTTTGAAATTTAATATTCTGTGCACGTGGGAACCTCCAGGAGATGATTCCAATCGTTAATGTGCTTTGCGGTTAAAATCTGACTGAAAGTGGAAGGTTCCGTGAAGTCAAATTTGCTTTTCGAACCTCAATTTTCAGTTTCATGTAACGACTACTGTAAATTCTTTGATCCCCATAAAAAACTTCAAAAAAGTAAAAAAATTACGCCAAGTACATGAATTATCATTGTAAAAAGAAGTGAGATCCCGATAAAAAAACTTCAAAAAAGTAAAGAAATTACGCCAAGTACACGAAATCAAATAAATCACAGAAAATAGAAGATAATAATAATTACAAAATAAAAAAAATATGTGAAATCAAAATGGGCTGCAAGTACATAAAGGTGGTTTCCAACTGTGCTTAAGATGATACAACTACATATACACAGCTAAAATGCTGTGTTCATACATTGTGTTCATTCCATTACTCATATCGCGGATATTTTAATTAACCCATCAAAAAGAATCCCATTTAAAAACATTGTCGTAAAGTAATAGCTTTAGAAAATTAATTAATGATATACAAAAATTGCGCCAATTATAATAATGGCTATTTATACTAAATAAAAATGTATTACATAATATTAAGCAGATATATTTTTATACAAATAAATATTTTAATGCGAATAAATATTTTATTCCAAATACTTGGCGCTGCAATACCGAAGAAATGCTACTTGTATTAGTATTAATAATTTATAATTACCCCCTTACAATCTAAAATACATAATATACATATACATACTAGAAACGCAGTCAGATTTATTCTACATACATATATTTAATATTTAATTCTAATATCATACATAGCATATGCACGCGCACACATACACACATTCACGAATGCACGCACAAGAAAGAGAGAAAAAGATTAATGCAATTTAAACATATTTATTCAGTTTAGCAACACCAATTCGGATCGCAGCGCCAAGTATTTTGAATAAAATATTTATTCGCATTAAAATATTTATTTGTATAAAAATATATCTGCTTAATATTATGTAATACATTTTTATTTAGTATAAATAGCCATTATTATAATTGGCGCAATTTTTGTATATCATTAATTAATTTTCTAAAGCTATTAATTTACGACAATGTTTTTAAATGGGATTCTTTTTGATGGGTTAATTAAAATATCCACGATATGAGTAATGGAATGAACACAATGTATGAACACATCATTTTAGCTGTGTATATGTAGTTGTGTCATTTGTATTTTGTATTTGTATTTTTGTTTTTCCTGTGTTATTACACAGGATGGCATTTCAAGCATTTTTGCTTATATTGCCCAATGAACATTAGTCATTCATTTTTCCCTCCTCTCTCCTTCGAGTCCCAGCAGCGGCAGCGCACTGGGAGAAAGGTGGTCTCCCATCTTTCCCCAGTACACCGCCCCGTGATGCTTAACTTTGGTGATCTAACGAGAACCGGTGTTTTCCATCACGGCTACGGCCGCTGGTTAGTAATGTCATCTTAAGCACAGTTGGAAACCACCTTTATGTACATGCAGCCCATTTTGATTTCACATCTTTTTTTTATTTTGTAATTATTATTATCTTCTATTATCTGTGATTTATTTGATTTCGTGTACTTGGCGTAATTTCTTTACTTTTTTGAAGTTTTTTTATGGTTATAAATTACAAAGGTTCACCAACAACAGCCATGAACAGCCTTATCACAGGACAGAATTAAGGATAAATTCTACGCAAGTTTAACAATTATGAAACAAACCATGTGCACCGCATTGTCGATTTATATGTATTATGTATATGTATAGTATTTTGTGTATAGTACAAGAAACACTGATTAAATTCGTGAAGTATCGAAGGTGTCCATGTATCAAAATAACTGAATAAGTATGGATACGAAATCCTTCCTGCAAAATTATGCGTAAATACATAGCATGGCGTAGGTCATGGCATCATTTTACACTTCGATGATCTACATATATATAAAATCCTCCGTTTAGTTACAAATAAAAAACAGTTTGATGATATATAAACATGTCGAATTTCGAAATTTGGCAACATACCTTGTGTTTGAGACTGCATTTTGGTTGCAATTCAATGGTACAACGATACATATTTGTAAAAACACGTGGCATCTCAAATTTGGACAACTTACCTTATTTGACACTCGCCAGGTTATAACTTGACGGTAAGATGTCAAAATTTGGAGTAGATAGCATAGTGAAGATAGCGACTGACAAACGAAACATGTGTTAGTTTCTGTTGGCTAAAGGTGTGCGTGTATCGCGTATACATACGTATTATGTCGACAAAATGTGGATGAAGAAGAAGAAGTACAAGAAAGAAGAAACAAATATATAAAAAAAAATTTAAGTTAAACTATTTTATTAAAAATGTAGTAAAAACTACATTAAAATGCACTAGAAACTAAAACATAATTATTTTCTTGTACTTCAATTTTGATGGTGTCAATATCACTTTAAATAAAATCGTGGGGCACCATGTGCAATCAGAAGTTGAATTAGTGATTCATATCCTGTTATGAAACATGTGCCCTACGATTTTATTTAAAGTGATATATTAACACCATCAAAATTGAAGTACAAGAAAAGAATGATTTTTTAGTTTTTAGTGCATTTGAATTTAGTTTTTACTATATTTTTAATAAAATCGTTTAACTTAAATTTTTTTATATATTTATTATTTCCTAGTTTTTAGTGTTTGAGGATTTACATTTCACTGCTCAGACTTCTTTACAAATATCTTTTGTTGTTGTATTCAGTTCAACAGATTGCTTAAACGTTTTAGTGCTACAGGCACTAAAAAATAATTCTTTCCTTGTACTACAATTTCGATGGTGATATACTACGAACGTCTGCAAAGTTTTAGATTTACTATTGGTACATACGTGATGGATCATTTCTTGACAAATTGTGTATTTTCGCAATTTCGTATTTTTCGTATTTTCGTAAAGAACGCAAGTGGCTCATTTCAAGTCGTTTGGATTTGTGCATATGAGTTATATTTATTGATACCTGGGTAATTTTTTCACCCGCTCGGGCTTAATTTTTTTTTTTAAATATTGTATTGTCATCCAAACTACGCACGCCTGCAAAGTTTCAAGATAATTGGATAGTTGAAAGTGGGTTAAATTTGAGTTGCCAGATTTGAACCATACAAACATACAAACATACAAACAAACGAACGAACGAACGAACGAACGAACGAACGAACGAACGAACGAACGAACGAACGAACGAACGAACGAACGAACGAACGAACGAACGAACGAACGAACGAACGAACGAACGAACGAACGAACGAACGAACGAACGAACGAACGAACAAACGAACGAACGAACGAACGAACGAACGAACGAACGAAAGAACGAACGAACGAACGAACGAACGGACGGACGGACGGACGGACGGACGGACGGACGGACAAACAAACAAACAAACAGAGGATCGAAGCTGAATAAAATCGTTTAAAAATCTTACCATTTTCATATGGTACATAACATGATATTACGATATCTCTGTCATACGTAGAGCAATTTTATTGAATTTGACGGTTTACATAAGAAAAATGCCTTTAAATTTAGAAAATATTCTAGGCGTGATGAGATATTAATGAAATAAGTTTCAGGTAAGGTTGGATTAGCCAGATTACGACCCCTACAGCACACTTTGTTGCAGGAACGTTGCAGAACGGTTGCGCTGCAACATTTGAAACATTGCACGGAATGTCCCCGAAACGTTACAAGTAAATTGCTATGTCCGCCCCTGTACAACATTGCGGGAGATATTTCTGCAACTTTTTTTCGGAATTTTACAGCAACGTTTCGGGGATTTTTCAGCAATGGTCACACAACTTTTCGGGGATATTACTCAGCAATGGTCACGCAACGTTTCGGAAATATTACACAGCAATGGTCACGTAACGTTTCGGGCAGTAGGGCCAAAAATAAAAATATCGGTAGTATATAAGTATATACCGTATTTGTGAGGGACGCGAAGGCATGAATGTGTGCAGAATCGTAGTTGTATAACGTCCATGTGTCTTTTATAAATAGAAAATTTTTTTACATCAGTGAGATTCGAACTCATGACCTGTAGCACCGTAGACGAACACTTTACCGCTGCAGCTACAACCGTTGATTGAGAAGATTGCTTACGTATTCGAACTTACACTCGTACCGTGCAAAACTTCAAACTAAAATTATTCAAAAATGAAGGCTCGTCTTGCCAAACCCCATTACATCTCCCTAATCGTGGAGCCGGATATCTCACAACAAATTAATTTCAACGTTTGATGCTATATTAAATTGATTCATATTTTGTTATGAAATATTCTGCGCAGTACAAGAAACGATTTTTTTTTTTAGTTTTTAGTGCATTTTTAATACAATCGGTTAACATGATTTTTTTTTAAGTTTTTTTATTTTCTAGTTTTTAGTCTTTGTGGATATACATTGCACAGCTCAGACAACTTTACAAATATCTTTTATTGCCGTATACAGTTTAGCAGTTTGCTTAAACCTTGTAGTGATAATTAAGTAATTGTATTAATTATTCATATCACATATTTTCCACGTTCTCATATATTCCCTCGCAGGTGGCCTGTGGAATCTAAGACTGTATTCCGTGTGATCGCATTTCAGGAACAATCCGCGTAATTCCGTATTCTGTGCGAATGTCGCAGGAACGGCCCTCAGCGTCATTCCTGGCATGTTCGCACATAATACGGAATTACGCGGAACGTTCCTGAAATGCGAACACACGGAATACAGTCTTAGATTCCACAGGCCACCTCCGAGGGAATATATGTGAACGTGGAAAATGTGTGATATAAATAATTAATACAATTACTTTATTATCACTACTAGGTTTAAACAAAGTGTTAAACTATATACGGCAACAAAAGATATTTGCAAAGAAGTATTATATGTCCCAATTATTGCCAGTGTCCCTACTATTGCCATTTAATTTATTGTACTTAATAAATACGTTCCGCATTTTCGGGTGAAAAATTTTAAGTCCCGTATTCTGTGCGAACGTTGCAGGAACGGCGCTGAGCAGTATGTGCGCAATATTCCACGGTAATGTGTGCGCAATATTCCGGGAGTATTCTACCGCAGTATGTGCGCAATATTCTACGGCAATGGGTGCGCAATATTCCAGGAACATTGCACAAATGTGTCCATTGCAATATTCCACGGCAATGTTTCCACAATGTTGCAGTAAAATTGCAATGCAACCTGCAACCAAACGGTAACAATGCAATGTGTAGCAACGGTCCTGCAACGTTCCTGCAACACAATGTGCTGTAGGGGGAGGAAAAGATACGCGGCAGCAACAGTCGACATATGCAGGGAGTCGAAACATGTACTTGGCGTCGAGACGCTACCGCGTCCCTAGATATACACCGATGCATAAATCTGAACAAGAGACAAGCATAACAATAGTAACACGATCTGGAACTTTTAAAACCAGCACCCCACATGTATCCAACATATTTACGGCTGCATGTTATGCAATCCTTAGAGTGCTACTTCATATTAAGGATATGCAGTATAGAAAGTGCATCATTCTCAGCGACTCACCAAATGCAGGTAAAGAGTCAAGCTTAGTTGTAAAAGTTGAAAAATTCGATTTTTGGGTTTTGCATTTTTTTTTTGAGTATATAATGTAGAAAATATTTCCTGAAAGTTTCAAGTGAATTGAAGTAAAATTGACGAAGCTATGCGAGTTTGAAGAGTACGCTACGAAAACAGGTAGCGCGCGATTGCAGTGCCCAGTAAGGCCCGTCCCTTTTGGCTTACTACGTAAAGTTATACGTATGATAAGCATTTTTATTATAGGGATACATACCTACGTTTATTACTGTACTGGAAAGGTCCAAAACAACTGCAGTTTGTAATTTTTCTAAATACCAAAGGACAATGCAGCAGTACAGGGTCATCATTTAATCTTGCAACCTGCGCTCGGGCGAACAGGTAAAATGGAAACAGCGCCTCACGGACGCATTCAGCTACAACCATGCACCGGCCCGGTGTTCGGAGAGTTGCCAGCGATCGCTGGACAACAGTTATGCCCGAGCTTCGAAAATTTTAGGATGGTCTCTTTCAAATTAACGTCGCAAAGAGCTATTTGAAATTTCCCGGCACGGGTCGAAGAATTTGGGGCCTTTTTCGTATAACTTTTGAACTATAAAAGATATCGGAATGCAATTTGCGCCGAAAAATGAGGGGAAATTATTCCCTCTTAATGATGGATAATTCAAAATATTTTACGTTTACCTAATTTTTCTTTTATCAATTTTTTAATCATAATTGTTGTGAAAAGCTTTTGCAAACTGCTTATTTGATACTGTATTTAATGCTCTTTTTAAACTTCATGGTGTTGATAAAAAATAGGCTAGTTGTTTCTGTATTACTACTTTCATAAATTGAGAAATTAAATTTTTATCCAATTATGCGTTAGTAGTGCAGATCTCAGAATCTATTGTTCTGGTTTTCTTTTTTATGATTTTATCCTTAATGCAGTGCATGTACAGTTCGGACATAACGGGTAACTAATGGGACGTGTCTTTGATTGTAGCGGTGTTTGAATGTTTTTCTACAATTATTATGTCTGAA
Organism: Andrena cerasifolii; assembly: GCF_050908995.1. NCBI lineage: Eukaryota > Metazoa > Arthropoda > Insecta > Hymenoptera > Andrenidae > Andrena > Andrena cerasifolii. Next base: position 861,161 of record NC_135125.1, on the reverse strand, counting down.
TGTTTTAACCTTTTCGCTATTCAACGCCAAGCCTATACCGGTCTCCATTAATGCCATTTTTTGGAACGATGCGCCATTATTGTGGCATTTACATACAGGTAGCGAAAAATCTCACCGTACAGGGGTATAGCGGCCCGGTCAACTCTGTCGTAGCTAAAATTTTTTAAAGTGAGACGAGTACGAGACCAGTCGGCATTGCTTTCAAACCTCATTATAGGGCAATTATTTAGAAGTTTTCCATCCTCACCAATTTCAATGATTTTTTGGATATTGTGTCGGGGACACAATTCTGAACAACTTTTTCCTATACATGTTACCGCCGCTCGACCTTCGTTTCTGAGATATTCGCGAAAAACTGCTGCTACTACACAATGTATTCTGCCGTATACCTACCTACAGTACGCATCCGTGGCAGCGTATGCGCCATTATGGGACAAAACAAATGACGAAGCTGACCTTTGTTTCCGAGATATTTGCGAAAAACTTCTTTTGACTTATTCCGACGCATCGCATTCCACTTTTCAATTTGTCCCTGGTATTAGTATTGGTTGGGGCTAGAATAGTGCGGGCGGGGGGGGAGGGGGCGCTCGCTCGCGGACGCGTAAGGCATGATGGTGAACCGATATGAGTCGGAGTGTTGACGGGCATCCGCAAGTTTCTGGTTCAAATGTCTAAACTCACATCAGTTCGCTATAATGCTTTACGCGCCCCCCGCACTGATCTAGCCCCAACCAATACTAAAACCCGGGACAAGTTGAAAAGTGGAATGCGTTGTGTCGGAATAAATCAACAGAACTTTTTCGCAAATATCTCGAAAACGAAGGTCGCGTGACGGTAACGTATAGGAAAAAGTTGTTCAGAACCTTGGTCTTGATAACAAATCCAAAAAATCATTAAAATCGGTGAGGATGGAAAACTTCTAAATAATTACCCATTATAGTAATCTGGGCTGCGAGTAGTAAACCGATCATAAAAGCGGAGCGCACGGTTCGCTTACCTGGACCGGGAAATTCCGAATAGGTTTTTGCGACCTTAATTTGAAAGAGACCATCCTAAAATTTTCACAGCTCGGGCATAACTGCTGTCCAGCGGTCGGTGGCAACTCTCCGAACATCGGGCCGGTGCATGGTTGTAGTGGAATGCATCCGTGAGGCGCTGTTTCCATTAGGGGTGTTCGATTCCGATTCGATTCTTCAGAAAATCGATTCTTTTGGTTGAAAGATCGATCTTTTGAATCGATTCTTTGGTATCCGATTTTTCTCAGAATTGATTCTTTGATGTAAGAATCGACAATCGATTTTTTGCCGTCTGGGGGAATTAATTGCCACTAGTGAAAGAACCAATCAAACTGCTTTTTGCGTAGGTTCTCCTGGTCTTATACGTTTCCCGCCATTCATACACGATTCGTGCCAAATTTATACAGGATTCGCGCCAAATTTATAAACGATTCTTATGTTCTGGATGATTCTGGACAGTTCTGGATCTTTCTTTACCATTCTTCTTTCTTCCTTCCTTGTGTATTTTCCAAAACCGGAAATATTTTAACTGATCACAGAAATAGTTTATCACCTGAACATTTACAGCAATTATTGTTTTTAAATTCCTTATCAATGCAAGAATGACAATTACATAATGAATAAAATATTTGAAATGAATAGCAAAATATTTCTTCTATTCAATACAATGCCCTTCAACAACTATCCCAAATTGTTCCTTGTAAAAGTATTTTTTATATCGATTCTTTCAAAATTATTCAAATCCGACTTCTATGTATGTATATGTACTAATTTTGGAAAAAAAGTTTTATGGCGATTCTTTTCATCTCGATTCTTCCAGAATCGATTCTTTGGTTCAGATTTTTTAGAAGGATCGATTCTTATAATTCGATTCTGAATCGATTCAAAAATCGATTCTTTGAGGTAAATTGAACACCCCTAGTTTCCATCATAGACTTATATAGACAGAGGCAGAAACCATACAGCCAATTCGGTGGTTAGCTTCGGATGCATTCGGTTCGTGTCGGTTCAGCGTTAATGGCTGTGTTCGAAATATAAGCACAGTTGCTGTTCTAAAGCATCGTAGTGGTCGTGGTATATAATAATCATACATTAATGTATTCGTGCTTAACTGGCATAACACAAACCGGCTGCAATCTCATTAATATAAAAAATAAGGGATCATTGTTGTATCCATTAGCGGATCTTATACTCATCTGTAAGGATGTAGAAGTTACTGCATCTGCTTTCATAAGAACGCAGAAAGCATTCCAGTGTTGTAAAATGCATATTTTTACATACAATATCATGAAAAATTTAATTGGCAAAAACATATTGAACGATTTAAAGGAACACGCGAATGACCAATGATTTCTTAGTAATCTTATAAATCATTTACTACGTATTATAGTACAAGTGTATGCGAAAATAAAATTTATGCAGGAAATTGAAAATGTAAATATCACAGGTAGGCATAAATTAAATAAATTAATATTAATTAGGGGGCAATAAAAATACATATGGGTATATACTTGTCTTTTATTTATTCTGTTCCTTAAATATATGTTTATTTTTACTATATCGCTCATTTGCTGCAACAGCGATACAACTAAAAATTTCCAGTTTTTGAATTATTAGAAAAAGCGGTTGTTGTCTAACAAAACTTTTGAACCCGTTTTCTCCAAAATCATGAATTTTTAGTTGTGTCGTTGTTGCAGCAAATGCGCGTTATATATCTATTTTACTATATAATTATTTATGCATATTAATTATGTTTATGTATGCACGAATTTATATCAGCAATTTTCATTATGTTCTTCTTAAGCTTACAAAATCGTTAAAAATATAACTATTCTTGCTAATATCTATAAGTACGATTTTATTTAAAAAAAAGCTTCATTCTATTTAGTAAGTTTGTTAAATATATATAACCTACATGATATACGAAATTTTGATTGTATGTATAAGTATACCTAACCTTTTCGACTAAGTATCCCTCAAAGATATATAACCTCATTGTATTTCCAAATAGCACCGAGGAGGAACGGAGTTACGCGATTTGCCTGTATCATCACCCCCCTTACCGCGAACCTTGCAACCCCCCTCCGCATACGCTCCGTCTATATATGTCCATGGTTTCCATTTTACCTGTTCGCCCGAGCGCAGGTTGCAAGATTAAATGATGACCCTGTATACTAGTTGGCGTCGAACTGTGCGGTGCGTCTTGCTTGCTTTGATTTCGACTCTATTTTAGCGCGTTTTTCACAAAATGAATATAAATCAGAAAGTCTTGCAAGTTATGAGACCATCCAAAAGAATACAAAAATCAAGGCCGAAAAAAAGAAAATAACTGTTCAACCCGAAAACTACACAGAGCAACGAGCTTCAGTGCATCTAGAAAAAAAAACTAAGGAGGCAGGACCAGATTATAGTGCCGCAAAATAATTCTATAGAATATAGAATTTTAAATTTCATCACCGTAATTTCGGCAATTTCAACGTTTGTCAAGTGCAAAGATGTTAAATTTCAACCTCATGCAAATACTCGTGGACTCGGTTTCAAGATTGTAGTGATATGTGGTGAGTGCGCGCTGCAGGAAATTCCTTCATGCTCTTATGCTGGTCGCTCATTCGAAATAAATAGGCTTTATATTCAAAATGAGAGTACTCGGTTTAGGGTTCGAAGGTGCTCAAAGATTTGTTGACTAATGGACATGCCAGAGTTTTTTTTTTATCACAGCACGTATGATCAAATTGTACAACACATTCATGCATGTGTCAAAACTGTTCGTGAGTTGGTTTTTAGAAAAGCTCTAAATGAAGAGACGAACTAGACTACTGGAGTGGATAAAAGAAACCTAACTGCTTCAGGGGACAGGAGGTGGAAAAAGCGGGGTTTTACATCTCTATATGGTAGCGCTTCCATCATTGGCTACTATAGTGGCAAAGTATTTGATGTCATGGTAAAAAGTGCTTATTGTAAAATGTGCGAGACTTGGAGCAAAAAAGAAGGAACTGCTGAGTTTCAAGAATGGTTGGAAACACATGAAGCCAATTACACATCGAATCATGAAGGATCTTCAGATAAAATGGAAGTCGACGCTATGGTAGAAATGTTCAAGCGTTCAGAAAATCTACATTGTGTGAAGTAGGGAAGAGATGCTGTGAAAGGAACAGGTCTTAAATGGGACAAATCGAATTGCCAAAATTCTAAACGCATTGCACATGCAAGTTATTTTCCTGTTTATGGCAAACACTAGTGCCCAGTCATTTGACGTAAACTTCACTACGGTCTCACTTGCAACAGAGTAATAATCCGCGGTTGATGTTTTTCGGCAGTAAAAGTCAAATTTTCGTTGATTTTCTGTGTCGTTTTCTGAGATCAAGATATATACAAAGTGTTATATCATTAAAATAGTCTGTATTCAACTGAAACGAAAATACTTAATAGGTAAGCTTGATTGATTGTTTTCTTTTTTTTTTTGAAGTTATTTTATATTAAACTCACTTATAGTCTTAAAAGGGACAGCATAACAAGTCATAAATGGGACAACCGTTTCATGGCTGTCCCTCTCATACACGTGTAGTGCTGAACACTATATGTATTTTACTTTCCTGTAAAGTTATTAGTGTATCATCTGATACTTAGATGACATTGTTTTAAATTATAATTGTTTTAAATTATCAACACATATTGGTTGATGGCGTCTTGTTTCAAATTTAAGAATTAGTGAAGTGACTATTCAAAGCAGGAGTGTTGAACTTCCCCACTCCGAGAGCCGCACGAGTCGGGCCCCCGGTCAGCCGGTTCCCCCACTTATTTTTCTCCAGACGTTGCACGAGACCCGACAGGGAGAGAGTGCAGCACCCGGAGGAGAAATTCATCAGAGTGAAGTAGGGTGTGGAGGGGGCCGTTCTCCTATGGTTCTACGGAGCAGGCGAAGTGGAGTAGGAGCCACTGCGGCTCGCGAGCCGCTAGTTCGACACCCCTGATTCAAAGCGACAAACTTTATCGCCAAAAAAATGTGTGGCAATAAATTAGCCCTTGTTATAAGTTATAAATTTGCTACAGTTGTATATAAATTTCGTGTATTTAAATTGTTTTCTCTGACTTATTTACTTCTTACATGGTTTTTAAGAAGATTGTATATGCCTTTTCCCGGGCATTTAGTTTTCAATTAACGTATACATAATCATATATTCGGCAAAAAAAAGTGTCGAGAAGTATAACTACTTAGGAATATTTTATTTTATTCAATATCTATTTCTTCTAAGGTAAAAAATGCCTCCGAAGAAAAGAGCTCGAATCAGCACGGAAAAGATACAGGATGCAGTAAAAGAAGTTCTTCAACAAAAAATGCCACTAAAATCTGTGGCAAAAACTTATAACATGAGTAAATCGCATTTGGGTAGACTTGTTTTGTATATCGTCCTAGTATGGGACATCGGAGAATTTTCAGTACAGAACAGGAAAATATGTTAACACATTATTTAAAAACATCAGCCAAAATGTGCTATGGCCTAACAACCGTTCAAGTTCGGAAATTAGCATATCAGTATGCTGTGAAACTAAGCATTGCTCTTGAAAAATGGATTGAAAATGAAATAGCTACGATAGATTGGCTAAAAGAATTTTTAAAAAGAAATCACACATTAACTGTTAGAAAACCTGAAAACACTTCCTTAGCTAGGACTACAGGATTTAATAAGGTTACTGTCACAATTTTTTTTGAGAATTTGGAAACGTATTATCGAAAGTATAAATTTTCTCCGAATATGATTTGGAATACTGACGAAACTGGTTGTTGTATCCTGTGACCGATACACCAAAAGTAGTGACTGAATTAGGCGTTAAACGAGTAAGGAAAATTAGTTCAGCGGAACGTGGCTCTTTGGTCACAATGTTGGCCTTTGTAAATGCAGCAGGGTTCATTTTAAATCTCACATGGTTCAAAATGCACCTACGGGTACTTTAGGCTTAGCTAACCAATCAGAATGGATAACAGAAGACTGCTTTCTGGAATCATTAAAATACTTCGTAAGGCACGTTAAACAAACTGAAAAGGAGCCAGCACTGATCACACTGGACAATCACAAGACCCATATAAACATAAATGTAATCTTATTTGCACCTCAATATCATCTAATTAAGGTGGAATCAGACGGCGCGTGAATCGGCGAGCTTGCTCGGCTATTCCAGGCTCGGCAAGTCGGCTTGGCGAGCACGACTCGGCGAGCCATTAGCGATCTCACGGCGCGTGAATCGGCGATTCACGCGCCGTCTGATTCCACCTTTATCCTGACATTCCCTCCACACTGCAGTCATCGGCTTCAGCCACTCGACATAACTGTCTTCGGGCCGTTTAAGTTACGATACAGAGCTTCAATGAACGATTGGATGGTGTCTAACCCCGCAGCAAGAATAAGTATTTACAATGTTCCTGAATTTGCTAAAGATGCATTTTACTCTGCATTTAATATGCATAACATCGTAGCAGGATTTAAAAGTACCGGCATCTATTCACCTAACAAAAATATTTTCACTGAAGATAACTTTTTGCCATCGGCAATTACGGGTCATCCATTAGCAACACAACAGCTGCAGTCAAATAATGAAGTAGAAAATTCTTCGATTAATCAAGAAAACAACGAACAAATTGAATTTCTTGATTTACCCGATGATACACAAAGTATGAAGAATGAAGTTGACCTTGCTGTGCCATCAAGATCCAAATGTAATGAACCAGTTCCCGGAACATCAAGTGTAGTCAGTGTAGAGGACATTCGTCCATACCCAAAAGCTCGCCCTCGTAACACTTTGCAGCAACGGCGTAAAGCTACGACTAAAATCATTACGTCAACACCGGAGAAAGACAGGTTGCTTATAGAATCTATGAACGACCTACTGTGTAAATAAGTAAAATCAATAAAAAAAAAACCTAATCGAAACCTTACAAATGAGTTGACTAATGCCCAAGATATTTTTACAAACCTTTGTACAAAAAACAGATCAGGAAAAGAAAGATATCAAGACAAAAAAGAAAGTAAATAATACAAAGCAAAAGAGAAAGTGAAAGGAATCTTCCAGTAGCAGTGAGATTTCAATTCCTAATTTGGAGTCTTGTGATGACTGTTCTGACTCGAGGGACATGGGCTTACGAAAACGAGAGCGCCTATTAACAAATGATTATAGAAACTATCAGTGCTGCGTTTGTAAGGAGAATTATGTTAACACTAAGGAAGATTGGTTCCAATGCAAAATTTCCGTTAAATAGGCCAATCGGAAGTCATACGGAATAAAAGGCACATTCAATTTTTTCTGTTCCATGTGTCATTAATAACAAAATCTTTAATCTATTTTAGTACAATTGAGCTCATTTTTGTTCAAGTAGGATTTAATTCTAAACTATTTTATTATTTAAGTGTTTTATAGATTTTTTATATACGTAGGTACTTATATTTACCACTCGTGGGTATTCCTATGTTGAACTTAGTTTGTAAGACATAAATTTTAAAAAAAACTAAACTTCACAACTAAAAAAACTGCTAGACGATAAGTAATATTGATGATTTATAGTACAAACTGTTATTTTTTTCATAGATTCCATTGTTTTGTATTATTAAGATTTACAATTATAATTGTAATACTTAATAAGTTCATTTTTATTAACGTGTCCCTTTTATGATTTATACTGTCCCATTTAAAACCACCTAGTCATAAAAGGGACATTTCCCACTTATTTGAAAATCGAAGATTTTATTATTTTCTATTACAATTGATGAGTTTGTAATATACTTTTATTGAAGGGAAATAAACACGTTTTCTATTCATATACTTGTTTTTTTAAATGCCTATAATAACATTGTCAGAAATAGACGCTAAACAAATGTGCCCCTTCTATAGCACCTCTCCCCTACGTTAATTACATCGGGGACGGTGATTCGAAAACGTCACCGGTATTGTAAATGCTGTTCCATATGAAAATACTGCTGTAATAAAAAATCCCCATAAAAAAACTTCAAAAAAGTAAAGAAATTACGCCAAGTACACGAAATCAAATAAATCACAGAAAATAGAAGATAATAATAATTACAAAATAAAAAAAAGATATGAAATCAAAATGGGCTGCAAGTACATAAAGGTGGTTTCCAACTGTGCTTAAGATGACACAACTACATATACACAGCTAAAATGCTGTGTTCATACATTGTGTTCATTCCATTACTCATATCGCGGATATTTTAATTAACCCATCAAAAAGAATCCCATTTAAAAACATTGTCGTAAATTAATAGCTTTAGAAAATTAATTAATGATATACAAAAATTGCGCCAATTATAATAATGGCTATTTATACTAAATAAAAATGTATTACATAATATTAAGCAGATATATTTTTATACAAATAAATATTTTAATGCGAATAAATATTTTATTCAAAATACTTGGCGCTGCGATCCGAATTGGTGTTGCTAAACTGAATAAATATGTTTAAATTGCATTAATCTTTTTCTCTCTTTCTTGTGCGTGCGTGTGTGTGCGTGTGCATATGCTATGTATGATATTAGAATTAAATATTAAATATATGTATGTAGAATAAATCTGACTGCGTTTCTAGTATGTATATGTATATTATGTATTTTAGATTGTAAGGGGGTAATTGTAAATTATTAATACTAATACAAGTAGCATTTCTTCGGTATTGCAGCGCCAAGTATTTTGAATAAAATATTTATTCGCATTAAAATATTTATTTGTATAAAAATATATCTGCTTAATATTATGCAATACATTTTTATTTAGTATAAATAGCCATTATTATAATTGGCGCAATTTTTGTATATCATTAATTAATTTTCTAAAGCTATTAATTTACGACAATGTTTTTAAATGGGATTCTTTTTGATGGGTTAATTAAAATATCCGCGATATGAGTAATGGAACGAACACAATGTATGAACACAGCATTTTACCTGTGTATATGTAGTTGTGTCATTGTTTGTTTGTTTGTTTGTTTTTATTGTTTTCCTGTGTTTTAAGCAGGATGGCGTTTCAAGCTTTTTTTGCTTATATTGCCCAACGAACTATAGTCCCATTTTATTTTATCCCTCCTCTCTCCTTCGGGTCCCAGCAGCAGCAGCGCATCGGGAGAAAGGTGGTCACCCATCTTTCCCCAGTACACCGCCCCGTGATCTAACGAGAACCGGTGTTTTCCATCACGGCTACGGCCGCTGGTTAGTTGTGTCATCTTAAGCACAGTTGGAAAGCACCTTTATGTACTTGCAGCCCATTTTGATTTCACATCTTTTTTTTATTTTGTAATTATTATTATCTTCTATTTTCTGTGATTTATTTGATTTCGTGTACTTGGCGTAATTTTTTTACTTTTTTGAAGTTTTTTATGGGGATCAAAGAATTTACAGTAGTCGTTACATGAAACTGAAAATTGAGGTTCGAAAAGCAAATTTGACTTCACGGAACCTTCCACTTTCAGACAGATTTTAACCGCAAAGCACATTAACGATTGGAATCATCTCCTGGAGGTTCCCACGTGCACAGAATATTAAATTTCAAAGAATTTACGTTGGTCATTATATGAAACTGAAAATTGAGGCTAGACAAACAAATTGGACATCATTGAACCTCTATTTTCATCCAGAATTCCACTGCGCAGCACATTCACGTTTAGAATCACCTCCTGGAGATGCTCACGTGCATAGAAAAATAAATTTCAAAGAATTTACACCAGTCGTTAATTTTCAGTTTCATATAATATATACAATGACGGACGACGATCCCTGCCGTGTCCTGCCGAATGGTCCCGAGAGTTGACGAATCGACGAACGAAACATGTGTTAGTATCGTTTTGGCTGAATGTGTGCGTGTAACGCGTATACGTATTATGTCGACAAAAATTTGACTGGAGAATCAGAAGAAGAAGAAAATGTTAAAAATGTTATATTTCTGACAGATCCATGAGACGATATTACGATATCTCTGTCATACGCGGACCGATTTTATTGAATTTGGTCTTATTCGAAAGCTTATATGCGGTTTACATAAGAAAAATGCCGTTAAATTTAGAAAATATTGCAAGCGTGATGAGATATTAATGAAATAAGTTTCAGGTTAGGTTGGAATAGCTCTGCGTTCGAGTAAATGATAGCGGTAGCGACAGTCGACATATATATAGGGTGTCTTTCATGTACTTGGCGTCGAGACGCTACCGCGTCTCTAGAAAGAAGGCATCGGTCACGTTCAAAGAAGAATGGGCAGTCGATTACGCCATTGTAAAACCAAAAATAAAGGGATCGGCGGAAAAGGCAAACTAACGAGCAAAATGATAAATAAATTAACAGTTTACTACAGCCTGGCTATACGTAGACACTGCGATTCAGCGGAGAATATGAAAACTGCTATTTGGGCAACATACCATCACCATAGCAGTATAGATCAACTAATAAAAATCCGAAACATCAACTTTGCCCGGCTGGAGTGAACTCGTGGTGTGAGTGGCTGCGAGTGTATGCCGAGTTGGCCAAGAAACAGAAGAGGAAAATAAAAAGTTACAAACATAACTACAATGCTTTACCGGATGATTATTTGACGGCTATCAAGCCAATGCGCGAGGATTTCAGTAAGAAAGAATTATTAGATCGATGTGTTGGCGGATTTACGCAGAATAATAGCTCTTTTGCAAATAATGGAAGTTATGGGCGTCCATAGTGGCAAAAATGCCCATCAATTTGTGACGAAAGAGGACAAGGGCCCGATCACCACTGCCGAGCGCCGCGCGCAAAAGACTACACGAGAGGCCAGAATGTGTAAAGCGCAAATTCATATTTTGGATGCAGCTTCTACAGCAAAAGACTATGCTTTATATTCTTTTGGTGTAAACTAGACCTCAATTTTAAACACGTTTTACTCGAAATCACATTTCTTCGAAAAGTCACGAGCGGTGAGCAAGATATCGCGGGAACAGTTACACCGATCGGCCTAAAACTATTTCAGGCTTGTTTTGCGTACCAAGGAGCAGTTCGTGAACGAAGGATTTTTGTTTTTGATGAAAACTCTATTTTTAATTCACTAAAAACGAACAATTCAGACCTCGAAAAATCATGATTTAACGTTAAACGGCCGACATTTTGTCTGCAATCATTTTTTTTTGAAAAATCCTTCCTTCACAAACTAGATAAACTCATATATTAACAGAATCTTCTTCACTTTCTGATTTCAGATGATCTGGCTTGGAGGAATCGTACTCACCGCGCAGCGCTTTTATAAAAATAGCTTTCGCGAGAGTGGCTGTTATTTCTTCATTTTTTAATATATTCCAATAAGAAAATTACTGAGAATTGTTCAATATATGTACTTTTAAAATAAGCAAATAGTTTTAAAACGTATACATTAAATTTTCCACAAACAATTCCCGAAAATCACGTTCTTCTTCGCCTGGCAACTAGGCATGACCCCTTAAGGGGGGACCCCACCCAGAAACCACTAAAAAGTTTGGGTTTTTTTGTTCGTATAAATAAAAATATTAGGCCAGGATTTTTTACATAGTTATAAAGCAATCTTTATTTTGCTAGAAAAATTTTTTTTTATGGAAAATTGTACAAAATAGCGGTGAACAAAATGTGTTCCCGGAGCACTGCAAAGGAAACTGACCCACACTCCTGGGAATGACTAGATCATCTGAGAAGGAAATACAAAAGAGATATATAAACTGGAATATATTCTCTCCAATGTAGCGTAGGTTTTTATTGATATTTCAATTATTCGATTTTTTACAAGCATTTCAATGCAAATTTTTACGTAAAAAATTAAAGTCAATTAAATGTTTCAAAAATAGTCCTCGAAAATAAAAATTTCATTTTTTTGTTCGGCTTCATAAATAAAAAGTGTTCTAGAAGCATTTATACTTTCAAAATTTCAGGGAAAAAAGTATTTTTTTTTTTAGTTTTTCGGATTTTTTTCGAAAACCGTATGTCGCACGAAAAAAAGTAATAGAATATGAAAGATGCTTGTCCGGATCTACAACTTGTGTTTGACATATTCTTTTATTTAATCAATAACTTGGAGGATATTATATAAAATCGACTTCGCAAGCTGTTAAATAATGATTTAAATGTTTAAGGGCCCAGGGGTACCTTTTCCCGTTATCCGATCGAGCACAAACTTTACACGGATTTTTTTTTAATTATTGGAACTATTCTGAAGGTTGCTACGCAGAAAATCTTGAAAAAAAAATTTACCAAGAGTAAATAAGAGGCACCCTATTGTACACCCATAAATTCTCTTTGTCTACCATTCAAAAAAAAAAATTATGACCACATTAAAAAATTTGTCATCAGCACCGTAATTAAAATTTTTAATTTTTTTTTAAATGGAATATGATTGTCCGCGATTTGTTCATCTTTGTCTATCCACAATTTTCGTTCGTCCACCTAGTAGAATCGAGTTGTTAATAAAGAATCACAAAAAAAACATTGAATGCCCTGAGCACTTTTGATGGCATTTTCCCCAGCTTAAGAACCCAATCATTTGTCTGCTCGTTACTGAACGAAATCAGCGGAAATGTAGGGTGTCCAGGTTTCATATACAGGGTGTTCCAGAAATGGTGAAGTTTCTTGGAAGGAAGACTCAGGAGGTGATTTGAAACAACTTTTTCCTTAATGTAAATATTGTTCAAAGCATCGCTAACGAGATATTAACAAAAACCCCTGCCAATCAGAGCGCGAGTCTCCCAGTCCAGCTCCCGCGGTAGCGTTGCCTATGCGGTAGGAGTCTGCGCTTGTACTACGAACAAGAAAATCGGCATGCATCGAAGGAAACTGCGCAAAATAACAAATGAAAACGACGTAACATACCAAACCGAACATTTTGTCATCTTTCGGTTGTCAATTAAAGTTAATAATGAATAAATGATAAATCAAGGAAAATCAGGTCAAACGTAAAACGAAGAATACACAGTTTTTTTTTTACAGCAGAATCGAAAATAATAATTATTTGAAGTGAGAGGATAAGGATTACGCAAATTACCTTTTGTTAATATCGTACAGGCGGAAATGTAACGTAACAGGAAATGGACGAAAAGAGATCGTAGTTCGTTATTGTGATAAAAATCCCTGATTTAATAGCGGCCAACATTGTTGCTGATAATGAATAAGACTGTTTAAAAATCGCGAAGAAAAATTTATGTACGTAAATTTGGAGAATTACCGTCGGAAATTAGCCATAGCCTGCGTTAAATTTAAAAAATAATAATCACCCAACAATGTAACTAAAACTCACTCTTTGAGAAATTCACCTGCAGCTTGAAAGCCTGTGTCACTAGGTCACTGAACCGATCCTGGTCATCGACGGATGTACCCAGTGTACAGCTAGTCTCAGGTATACGACACTATAAGTTAATGGTCGCAACGTCAATTGCGTTCGGGTTAATGTATCGAATATTCACTTCACAGCACAGCTACTATCAGTGATCACTTAATTTATTATTCATGGAATGTATTGTTACTGCGTTATAAAAATTTGTGGAAATGAATTTTCACTTGGAGTTCGCAGCCGTGGGTATTCCCGCGCAAATTCTCGCGCAGCAGCACTTGCGTCCCCGTTGTTCGGGGGGCACACCCAGAGTATCGCGTAATACTCTGGAGTAGAGAATAGTTCTGCTACGTAATTTCTAGCTGACTGACATGATTCTTTCCAAACAACTTCCTCTACCCCCAAGTAGTTTTTCTCTTCCATTATGAGTTAACTCCCACCGCGATAACAGGCCTTAGGTGAAAACAAGCCAACACATTTTCGAAACACACGTGCTTTGCCGAAACGCAACGAACGGACTATCGTGCACTTTTACAAGAGCCCGCGTTCCGTCCTTTTACTGCCAATGTGCCCATTACTTCGAGATAGGCAGCAGACACTACGTGTTTTGGTTCGAAAGGGTCCGAAGAGCAGAGAAACAGAGTCTTCGAGTTGCGATAAAGAAGAAATTCCTGTTTCCTGTTTCCCTTCTCCGATACCCTGAGTTCATGTCTGCTACGAGGCGGATGCAGCTAGGCCGTAAATTACCCAAAACTGTAGGAGACCGTTCTCTACCGCCGACTCGCAGGACAATACGGGTCATAAACTCCGACCGGCGCAAAATGCTCAGGCTGATCAGCCTGATAAATTTTTCGCTGCCTCGTTGGTTCTGTCGTTGCACTCTGCAAGCACGCGTGTTTCGAAAATGTGCTGGCTTCTTTTTACCTAAGCCCGGTTATCCTGGTGGGAGTTAACTCATAATGGAACGAGAGAAACTGCTCGGGGATAGAGGAAGCTCATTGAAAAAAAATCCTGTCAGTCAGTTAGCAAATCGCGTCAGAGAAATGTTTTCTGCGCAAGAGTATTACGCGATGTTTTGGGTTTATGCCCAGAACAACGGAACCGCAACTACTGCTGTACGCCAAGTGAAAATTCATTTCCACAAATTTTTATAACGTAGGAACAATACGTTCCATGATAAATAAATTAAGTAATCAGTGTTAGTAGCCGTGCAGTGAAGTGAGTATTCGGTACATTAATCCGAACGCACTTAACGTTGCGACCCCTTACTTTGGGTGGTGTCATATGTACCTGCGATCAGCTGAGCACTGGGCGCTATCCTACCATAAATCTTTTCGTCCACCGATGACCAGGATCGGTACAGTGACCTAGTGACAAGGTTCCTGAAAAGGAAGGAGTTTTATTTACATTATTGGTGATTATTAGGTGTAGAAATTAATTCTTTCCGATTTTATGGTACAATAACAGTTTGATTTAAAAAATATGAAAGCAACTCAATCATCGAAATAATTTCCATTATTGTTAGTTACTTTTTACCATTTTTTTCTGGCAGCTTACGAATATCACCGCGATAGGAATTCGGTAGCTTTGTACTGATTATGTAAATCCAGTCGAAAAGTATTTATTCATACACCAAATATTATTTTTTAAATTTACTTGTGTTGGCCGTTATTAAACTAACGAATTACGATCACTTGTCGTACATTTCCTGTTACATTACCTTTTCGTTTATGCGTTATTCGAAAACGAACTTTACTTATTTCTTGTCCTCTCACTTGAAATAATTATAATTTAAGATTCTGCTTTATAAAAAAAAACTCCGTAACACTGTGTCCTTCGATGCATGCCGACTTGCTTGTTCGTACGTTCGTAGTACAACCCCTGGCAATAAGTTTTCGACCAAACGCAATGGTACGAAGTCAACGAGAAGCACCACAATTTTTTGTACGTAAAACAATGCGGCATAAATATAACACTCATGGTAACTTTAAATTGGTCTAATATGAAGTAAATACACCAAAAATAATTAAGACATTCGTTTATTATCTACTAAAACACAATAAATAAACAAAACGTTGCTTGGAAAAATGTATTTGCCCAACGGAAGCTCTGGAAAAAAGTATTCGACCATATAAATTTGTAAAGAAATAAACAATAATATACTTAAAATTCACATTACCTAATATTTACTTAGTTACATTTCCACGTGCACGTATAACCGCTTTTATGCGTTTTGGCATTGATTCTATAAGATTCTCGCATTCTGTCAGTGTGATTTCATCCCATGATGCGTTAATTGCTTCGCGAAGTTCATTTTTATTTGTAGGTTTTTTTATACGAATTAACTACTTCCACGTTGCCCAGAAATTCTCTGTTGAGCTAAATATTACTTTTTTCCAATCATCCACAGTCCAATGCCGGTGGTCCTTATACTATTCCAAACGCTTTTTCGTATGCTGTTTCGTGTGAAACGGTTTCGTCTTCGCTTTGCAAAATGAATATCCTATTTCATTTAACCGGTTTCTCACTATACGGTAACACACATTTTGTGACCACTTTCCATTTATTTCCTTAAACATACCTCGCCTCATATTTTAAACAATTTGTCGTAATTGTCGGTCATCTCTTTTTGACGTTGAACGACGAGGACGTCCACTTCTTGTACGATTAATTGCACTTCCACTTTCATTAAATTTCTTATATATATAGCAAATCGCACTATGGGAACAATTTAAAATTTCTGCAACATTTCGTTGAGTATTACCCTCTTTCAGAAGTTTAATTATTATTCTTTGCTTGAAGTCGTCAAAAAAATGCTTGCGTGGTGCCATGTTGGATGTCTTCGTCCTACTTCGATCGCTAGCTAACAATTCACTGACCTCGGAACAGTTCGTTAACTTATGTTTTCAATACATTGTTTATTGCACTCTGCGTGACTTGTGAAAGAGACAGCGAGTGAGAAGGCGAAGAAAGTGTGATCACAGTCGACATCGAGCGATAAACGTACAAATTTCTTACTCACTAGCATAGCGCTACACTGACAAGGAGAGTATTTTAGGTGTTCGCCTCCGATCATTTTGATTTTTGGATATGTTATAGAAGACCGAAAAATAAGAAATACGTGTTTTTTTATTTTTCCCCGTTTTCATATTTGGAGGGTGAAAACTGCGTTCAAAGTTAGGGTTGAAAAATCATTTTTGTGGAATATCTCGAGAACTATTAGAGATAGGGGAATAGTGTCAATGGACAAATTTTGTGTCTTTGAATGCGAAATATGACTGACTCACCAGATTTTCAAAAAGTCCATTTGTTTAAATTATACATAAAAAATTGTTATTTTTTGTTAATAATTCTTGTAAATCTTCATCTATTTCCATGCAAATTTATTTTCTTATACTTCACAGCCGAACCGAAAATACAGATAAATCAGAATTTGTATTTCCTACAAATTAAGAAATATAATTATTATTGAAGTTTACTTATAGTAAAGTGTCCTCCTACAGGGAAATGTAGTTCTCAAGTTATCTAGAAATAAAATTCTAAACAAAACATATCTAATACGCATATAATTTCCTTTTGTATACTAAATATTACTTCTAGCGTGAACAAAATTGCCATTTCGAGTACGAGGTGTCTGTAGCGCTACGTCCTCATTATCGCAGACCTTATGGTTCATATTGATCACAAAAATGGTATTCATGAAAGAAGCGTTTTAAACAAAATGATTTCAGACACCACGAGCATCTAATTACAGCTGTCTCATCGCATAGTGAACATTTCGTTTGTGTATCCTGGTCAAAAGCGAAGGACACAGGGTTCTCAAAATCTCCTGCTTTCTCGTCTATATACCCACTTTTATACCAGGAATACTGAAATAAATAAGAAAATAAATATGCATGGAAATAGATGAAGATTTACAACAATTATTAACAAAAAATAACAATTTTTTATGTATTATTTAAACAAATGGACTTTTTGAAAATCTGGTGAGTCAGTCATATTTCGCATTCAAAGACACAAAATTCGTTCATTGACACTATTCCCCTATCTCTAATAGTTCTCAAGATATTCCACAAAAATGATTTTTCAACCGTAACTTTGAACGCAATTTTCACCCTCCAAATATGAAAACGGGGAAAAATAAAAAAACACGTATTTCTTATTTTTCGGTCCTCTATAACATATCTAAAAATCAAAATGATCGGAGGCGGACACCTAAAATACTCTCCTCGTGAGAGACAGAGCTCCAAAATGCAGCAAAGCAGTTTAGCAAAAGAATGCAAGATTATTTGCAGAATAATGGGATCAAAAATGAAAAATGGCAAGCCAGTAGGTACACCAAACCTATTTTTCATTAAAAATTTATGCGCAGTACCTTCACGAAGTAATTAAGGTATCGTGGGATGAAATCACACCGGCAGAATGCGAAACTCGTATCGAATTAATGCCAAAATGCATAAAAGCGGTTATATGTGCACGTGGAAATATAACTAAATATTAGGTAATGTGAATTTGAAGTAAATGATTGTTCATTTCTTTACAAATTTATATGGTCGAATACTTTTTTCCAGAGCTTCCGTTGACCAAATACTTTTTCCAAGCATCATTTTGTTTGTGTCATTGTTTTTTTAGTATATAATAAACGAATGTCTTAATTATTTTTGGTGTATTTACTTCATATTTGATCAATTTAACATTAGAGTAGACCGGGGGCGGTAGTAACACTTTGACTTTGGAAAACGATTACGCAAAAACTATTACAGTTACAACAACAGTTTTTTTTAACGAAAATGTTACTTACTTATCTCACATTATTTGAGCCATAAGAGTTTATTTTAACTTTACAAAATTAAAATATTTATTGATTTTAACTATAATAATAAATTAAAAAGAAGGAAAATTTATAACCAATTATGCGGTGTCGCCATTGAGGCAGAAATAGAAAACGTGCTGGTGCATTCTTCATGTGATCAATCCTTACATTCAGTACTTTGCACGCATTTTTTATTTAGTTTGCTTGTGCTGTGCTATAGGATTCCATGCAAACAAGACAATATTATTAATCTTCTTTGTCACTATTCGGTTCTGTCCCGGTACAACCGACCCCGACTGCCGATGTTACAATCGCCCCCGACCAGGCTTTTGAACTTAAATTATAAATTTTTATTAACGAGACACTTAAAAGTGATAAGTAACGATCAGTATTACTTTAAAAATGGCCAGATTAAATATTAAAAAATAGAGATAACTTGCAAAGGGAGTAAATATTACAAGTTTACATTACATTGATAAGTCAGTAAGGAAAAGTTACTTTAGGGTATCGAAAAGTTATTTTCTTCACTATGCATGTCTATTGTGGATCTATATTGCTAGGATATGGATGTGTGTATTCGAAATGCCATTCTTCATCATATATCCAAAATTTGTGTTAATATCCACCTATCATATGTTTTGAGATATTTAACGTGTTACTATCGCCCCCGGTTACCGTACCCCGAATTTTAAATTTGTACCGCATTGTTTTACGTACAAAAAATTGTGGTGTTTCTTGTTGACTTCGTAGCATTGCGTTTGGTCGAAAACTTATTGCCAGGGGTTGTACAAGCGCAGCCGCCTACCGCGTAGCCAACGCTACCTACCGCGGGAGCTCGGGCGGAAGGCGGGCGCTCTGATTGGTCAGGATTTTTTGTTAATATCTCGTTAACGAAGGTTTGGACAATATTTTCGCTAAGGAAAAAGTTGTTTCAAATCACCCTCTGAGTCACCTCTCTCAAGGAACTCCACCATTTTTGGGACATCATATATAATACCAGTTATCATCCGCATACATCGATATCTCTTAAGATTGGTCGGTAAAGTTGGCGCCCTCAAGTGCAAATTTTTATACAATAAAATATATTTTTCAAGTAGTCCGCCATTCATTCTGTGTGACCCGTACCTTCTGCATTCTCCAATACAATTCGGCACAGCTATCTGTCACTATGGAAGCGATGTTGGTTGGGCCCTTTCGAAAATGATAGCGACAGATGCCCGACGAAGCAAACAATAGGTAAGGTAAGGACTCGCGACTAAGCAGTCGTAAGTTATTGGTAAAGACGCAAGGAGTAAACACCACGCAGAAGAAACACCCTTAACGAGCCTGGATAAACGGCAATATCGCAAATAACGCAGCTCCGCTCCAGGTTTCAACTTTCGAAAATCAAACTATAACATGTAAGATAAGTTATTCATGTATAGTACTACTAATACTACTAATTATAAGTAACTCCATCAATATTGTTGTATTTTTGTATTTTCACCTTTGTATTATTAATCTTTCTAAATTTTATGTGCATATATCAATATACCAAGTTGCGACTTGTAAATTATTCGAACAAAATGAAAGTTTCACATTCTCCTGAAAGATGTAATTGACGAAAGTGTATCCTAATCATCTAACTGTTCGAAACCGCTTATTATCGACAGTTTGTAACTACTAAATAAAATTAATTAAGGTATTAAAGAGGACAAATATTTTTTAAACTATCTCCAATTCGATCTTCTACTTAAAATGAGCACGTAGTAAGAATATATAATTATTAGATATCAAATCTTCATCCTGCTCTTTGTTTTCGTATCAGAATTCAGAACCTTGCATTTTCAAATCGTTTGAAATTCTAATATAAAATATTAAACAAATTCTATAGTTCCGTTTAAGAAACAGAATGTAACATCAATATCTCCGAAAAAAATGCAGATAAGGATACTCTGGTTTCGAAATTTCTTGGCGACACTTACGTGGGACACCCGGTAGAAGTGGTTTTCAAAACAAAAGCGTTACATGAGAAAGTTTCACCCTAGAGGAAGAAAATTATAATCTGCCAAAAATTATATAGGCTGAATGAAAGTTTACTCATTATATGGTAAATTGTCTGAAATTATTATTTCATATTTTATGTTAACAACCTGCAAATTATGATTCACAGCGCAGAAGCTAATGCTACATTAATTCAATGATCGAATGATTTTATTATTCGGTCAAAGTACTTTGCAAAACTGACAGCTTCTTATATGGCATGCCAATTACAAAGAATCATAGGTAAGAGCAGTTTGATAGCACAGAAATGCAATAGTATAGTGACATTTTTATCGAATCCATATTCTAGCAATAGCGACACCATACATACAGAGAGTGACAATCGAATGCCAGTAGAAGCGTATTAACGGAAAATATGGTTGATAATTTTCAATTAAGACAGCTGATTCCAGAAGTAACCGTATAACATACGGATGTGCAAAATTTATAGTGATCGGATATTTGGTACTTCATCCTGAACAATGCTTTGACTTTAAACAAAAAGAAACATTGCATAGTCACTACACTCAATGTATTTGCATGATCTGTCAATTCTGAAAGCACTGTTTGAGAAATTACGACGTGACCCGGTTCGCATTTTTGAAGCTTCCGCAAGTTGTAGGAATACATACATGGTCGATATTCATTACAGGTCTACCATACGGCATTTTGAAACCGTACATCGGAGATTGTGTATGAAAGAACTGTGGAAATTTCGATGCAAAAATGGAAATGTCGGGCGACATGTAGAGCTACTAAAACGCCAAACCATAGTCAGCTAGTTTTGTCTTTCATTGCGTTTTTAATTGGAATTAGTACAACAAACGATTAACCTCAATTCAACGGTATTTGTGATGAAAAGCCTATAGGTTTGGCAAACAAATTAGTAGGAATAACTTTGACATTCCTCACAGACCACTTCCCGATCCTTTGGGGGGACGCATTAATGAATGATACGTCTTTGACACAGAACATTCAGCGAAATTCACGGCACTGTTATTGACAACGATAAATTCATGTTAATGGTGTTTACGTGGCAAACTGCGATGCAAAACAATATATAAAGATGCAGAAATGGACTTCGCTTAAAGATTGACATTTCGGCGTAGATCAATCCCCGTTTATTTGACGCCGGTGTCAGTATGCTGTGGCTACTACTCACTCGACGAGTCAGGACAGTGTAGCTTCATATATGTCGTAGTGTATATCAGGTCATCGGAATACGGCCGAGCTCGCGCCCCTTTTTCCGCGAAGTCTAAAGCCACTGTCTGCACTGTGCGCTGTCGAAACAGCACCGCGCACGCACACTCGTGCTACACCATAGGCATCAACACTGAACCACTACTAATACCACCACTTGCACCAACCATATCGAGAACGACGTCGCTAATGCTCCTATGCCAACCATATTTTCCACGACTACAAGCACTGTCGGTTACATGAAGACGATGATATCCCAATGTGTGTATGTGAGGGGCAGGGGGAGGGGAATGAGAGTCAGAAAAAAATACCAGCGAAAAAGGAGCAGGAAAGCAGAAAACAATTAAAATTGCTCTGGGAATATCCTATCGCGTGCCACATCCCTCCATCGCGATACCTTTTCATAGATCCGTGTATGCACGGATCTGCCTGTACGTACATACACGTACTTTAGTCGCGTAGCTCTCTCGTGATGGTTAATTCGCGCGCACAAGTCAGAAGCACCGTTACATTGCACGCAGACGATATAAAGGTAGGCAAGGAAAAGGCACTTGCTTACATTTAAGCACAGTTGGTTTAAAGAACGAACAGGATTCGAAGAGCATACAGGAAAAGGGAAGTCAGGGAAAAACAGTGTGTGTGAGAGAGAGAGAGAGAGAGAGAGAGAGAGAGAGAGAGAGAGAGAGAGAGAGAGCGAGAGAGAGAGAGAGAGAGAGAACGAAAGCGCGCGCACACGCGAGAGAGAGGTAGAGGCAGAGAGAGAGAGAGAATGACAGAAAGGCTATACGCAATTTGTCTGCTGTTGTTTTAGAACGAATTGTCACACCACTTTTTATTAGCACTGTTTACTATTAGAGGT
Organism: Andrena cerasifolii; assembly: GCF_050908995.1. NCBI lineage: Eukaryota > Metazoa > Arthropoda > Insecta > Hymenoptera > Andrenidae > Andrena > Andrena cerasifolii. The sequence goes on along the minus strand of NC_135125.1, from coordinate 838,945 downwards.
GAGTGTAATTGAATAAAGATATAAACTGACTGGCAATAATGCTGTATTCAAATCCTGGTGTCGGTATCGTGGAGGCTGAACTCCGTAGACATGTCGTCGTCGTGTGTAGTCCTCGACTCGGCTTTGCTTCGGACGTTCTCGTGTATGTTCGTCAAACTTCACCGTACACCTTCGGGCGGAGATCGGAGTTGTTCGGCCCTCTTCACAGCTACGAGTCTACCCGTTTGCTCGATTCCGCCACCCTTTCAACGAGCGAGAAGACTGCGTGACCGAGTTATACAGAACTTTATCGACGACGAACGTACAATATATACCGTGATGAGCAAAAGTATTGGCACAGACCAGATTTTCTTATAGAATCCTGTGTAAATCTGAAAAATATAATCCCTTACTTAATTCCTTTGCAGAATATAACTGTCGAATCGAAAAATAAAAGATTTCAAAAGGAGGCCCCCATCGACACAAAAGTATTGACATGCTTAGACAATTTATCTACCCTATATCTATAAAATGATAAATGACGATTTCGTTGTTTTTTATCGATCTTGTCACGTTTTTTTGTTTTGTAAAGCTAAGTGGAGATATTATAAATAATACAGATATGTGTTTGGTGTTCTTCTTTTCTTCATTCATACAGGATTAATGGAATACTGTTCGAATTTAAAATTCATGTTGCGTTTTAAAATTAAAAACTAAAACATCACGGAAGTCATAGCTTTCAATCGATTATGTTACGATTTGTGAAACGCTTTAAATGGAGGTTATTTAAAAAGTATTTGGTGTATTTCTTTTCTACATTTGTACAGGTTCAATAGAATACTGTTCGAATTTTAAATTCCTGTTTGTTTGAATTTTAAATTCATGTTGTGTTTTAAAATAATAACCAACAAATCATGGAAGTCATTGTTTTTTAATCGACACGTTCTTTGTAACGCTTTAAAATGGGGTTATTGTCATTCATAAAGATGCGGTAAAGATCACGGTTAGGTCTGGGTTAGTTAGGTTTTCTTTTATATAATTGCTATATTTTTATTCGTGATTAATTCATTTGTTTTACCGCTTTTTATACGTTTTTAAAGGGTGGTCAATTATACATTATACTTCATTGTGTCGATAAGGTAGGGAATGACATGAAAATAATTCATGTTGAAATAAAAAAATATGTGTTTGTTGTCCATCTTTTCTACATTTATCCAAGTTTAATGGAATACTGTTCAAATTCAAAATTATACAACCATCTGCCGCCTTCGGCGCCCAACACCCTGAGGGAATTGCTTTGCCCACCCCGCGATCTTTGATTTACAGTGTTTATTTGTTTAATAAAAGACGTTATTTGTTTGCCGAGTTTTGTTACAAACAAATCTGCATTACTAACCTGCAATTCAAAGTGAAGTGTAGATGTGATGATATGTGTTCGATGTCCTTTGTACTAAATATTTATCGAACATTGTAGACTTTACACCCCCACCGAAACACAAGTGCTAATTAAGAGATAAATATTTCATTTACATTTTGTGATTCAGACCAGAGATCGAAAAAGTTTTGGAACTTTTCAATAGGTTCCATTTAAAACATTAACCGCGGAACTTTTTTAAAAATGTTCTCACATTATAAGTTTCCAGGAGAACCGATGAAGTAAAAGTTCTCGAAAATAAAGGTTCTAGTTGGAATGGAACTTATAAAATATAAAAATAAAAAATTTTCTATAACACGAACAGATATTTTGTTCACCAATATTAAAAAACTTCTCAATCGTTGTAACAAATACTGAATACTATTCAATGGATAGGACTAAAACAATATTAAATAATTATTACAGTTAAATTGATATTCTGAATGTGTTATTTATATGTAATACTTACCTGCATAGATATTTTAGAATCTGTGTAATAAAAGTTCCATGGAAAGTTTTCATAAGATAAAGAAAAGTACTAAACTATTAGGTACTAGTTTTATGTAACAATATAATATCATATTCTTCATATGTTTATTTAATAAAAGGTATGAAAATCATAACATAAGTAATAAGTAAACCGATAATTAGGTAATGATTTCATAAGAAGTATTGAACAGAAAAGAGAACTTGTCAATAATAATACCTAAATAACATTTTTTATAACTTACATGAACCGAAATACATAGAAATTCTATAATATAATATATAATATTTATATTTCAATAATAGAATATATGAATATACATCTACGTATTATTATAATACACTTCGCAATAATTCAAGGATCACCTCTAGGAAGTAGGAAGCCGAAAAATAGGGGCAAGTTCACATGGTCATAACTCCGGCAAAAATAGTCGTATCGATATATTGACAAATGGTTTGAAAGCGTGGAATCCCTGCTTTTAGCTGTTTTTTCAGACTCTAGCTGTATTACTTTTCGACAAAGGTATAACGATATAAAGAGCACTTGGTCAATTTTACAGAAATTTCTTCAACTTGCGAAAGTACCGCGGGAAGTATGAAATTTTTTACACAAATTCCATTTACACCAATCGAAAGATGCCACTTTCCTGTGTAAAAAGAGAGCAATAAATTTCTTGTGCGATTTTTTTTGGCCGAGATATTCAATTTTGAAGCAAAAACCGTTTTTTTTTTTTTATTTTAGATGCTTCTAGCAGGCGAAAGAATTATCGTAGAGCGTTCATGTAAAAGCAATAGAAAGATCAGTCTTTAGGTGTTTGATCAGAAAATATGTTTAAAAATTGCAAAAAAACCAATGTCTTAAGCTCATTTTAAAGCGGACAGTCTCCCCATTCTTTTGAGTTCCACACGGAACGCGTTGCGATAATTTTTAAACCCCTGATATAAAACGGCCAATACCCTTCGCGTAGGGACCGGGGAACAGGCATTCCTTGCAGTTTCCACCTCTTCTTGTACCGAATCATCGCGCGTCCTTCTGTTTTGATATTCGAGCGCGTGTATAGACTCCAGCGAGAAGGAATCCCTTTGTAATTTGAAGGGAAAACGCAGGCGGGACCCCATGCGCGCAAACTGCTTGTTCGCCGGTCCCTACGCGAAGGGTATTGGCCATTTTATATCAGGTGTTTCTGAAAATATACTAGCAGTGGCTTGCTGATGTCGAGGACAAGAACCGTTTAAGGAAACCAAGCGCTGTGCAAATCATTTTTTACCCTTTCTTAAGGGGTCACCCTACATTGACGGCCTAAAAAGGAGCGCGATATTTGGGATTTTTTTAAGAGAAACCTACAAATTATATTAATTGAAAACTTTATGCCTATATTTGTACAAATTTAGGCAACATTTAAAAAAAAATTGAAAAAACGGTACCTAAAACTTTAAACGCGTTTTTCTCAAAACGATGTTTTTCAAATTTGTTAGCATGATAAAAAGAAACCAATCACCGGATTTACTTCAAACTTGGCATATATCTTTAGTAGATGTTCCATTCTCGCCGGTACTAAAACTAAGCCGGTTGTTGCGAAATTAGACTTTTGCGACTTAAAAAACAAGCGAATTTCTTTGCAGAAATCGATGTCCGTTTTAGAAACTGCCATTTTTATTTTAATTTTCAGCATTTCTCGTTTATTCTAGTTCGGGCGATAGCCACACTCATACAGATTACACAAATTTTTAAATTTTCTATTTCAGACATCTACAACGTCTGATTTTATGCTATCAGTGCGCATGTGCGTTTTGTAAGGCGCTCCATTTTAAGCTCTATAACTCCGGACATAACGCCTATTTTTGCATACAATTTTTTTTTCATATTCCCTAAAGATTGACAAATGAAGCCACAAAGCTGGATGTAAATAGGTATATTTAATTGTTTGGCTTTAAAAATTTGCGTTCACTTCCTACCGCTTGTAACGGCTCGCAGAGACTTGGCTGCCAGGCTCGGCGCGCGCTTCAGGATTTCCACACTTTCGGAAATCCACGCGCTACGCCGAACCCTTGGTTTCAAGTACCGTTTTCCTTTTCTACCTACCTTATCTGTCTCTAAAGCCGGGTCCAGACCTGAATGAGTATACGCTGAGCCGGCTGAGCGCGCACGAATATTTTGATGTGGACGGGTGAAACGGTAGCCAGGACCGCATGCTTCTACGTCAGAAAGGGTAAACGTGAACGCATATGCTAGTGTGGACTAGAGATCCCTATTTCACGTGTATTTAAATACACGTGTACCCGTGTACACGTGTCTTTTTACTACACGTACCATACCATGGTCTCTAGTGTGGACGTGTCATTCGTGGTGACTCGGCTCATGCAACCCGACTCGCGAATGCCGGCGAAGGCACATGGCCTGAGCCGACCACAGTGGTTCCAAAGTGACTTTTTGCGGACAAAATTCCGTATTTCCGTCAATTCTCAACCGATTTTTGATTTTTTCGGCTCATTTTGTAGGGGACTAAATTTTCTATAATATCAAATACCTGAATTGCAACCAAAGCGTGTTTTTTCTATTCTTTTTTCTGATAAAGTTGGATGAAAACTATAGTAGAACAATCTTTGGGGCTAATTTGATAAGATTTTGCTTATCTAAGTAGTTTTTTTTTACGTAAAATCTTCAATCGGCACTGGGCAATAGCGGAAACATAAAACAGGCGATCTCTTGACACGTCAGAATGGTCGAAATACAACTTTACAAGGGCTGAAAATTTGGAATGTCTACTGAGTTTACTACAACCAGAACCGTCTAAAATATCAATTCAATATATTATTCTAGAACCTAATAGCGTTCCGAAATATCGAAGAACGTCAAAACCGTGATTTATTTTTTTATGTTTTTATTATTGTTTATTAGTGAATAAAACTTTATCGAATCTTCCCGAACCACATTTTGGGCATTTGGAATGTGGGTAAGAATGTAATAAACAAATTAAAAAAAGAATTAGCTGCCACCATTTGCCACTGCGGTGTCAATCCGATTTTGTTTAATTGGCGATAGCGCTCGAAGAGCCTTTCTGTGGACAAAATTCCGTATCTCAGTGAATTCTCAACCGATTTTTATCTTTTTTTGCTCGTTTTGTCTGGGATTAAATTTGCTAAAATGTCACACAGTAGTTTTCCAAAATTTTCTTTAGGGATTCAAAAAAAAAACAACTGTATGTTTATTTAGCTAATCACACAATCTTTACGACTGCGGAGTGGGCTAAGCTAAGCACAGAAGTTGGCGAAGAAAGACACAATGGCACTTTCGACCCCTCCGCATGCGTCATTCGTGCGCGCTCAGTCTGCTTAGCGTATACGCATTCGTGGTGCTTTCTTGCGCGCCACACTTTTCCGAATGCGCCACGCAAGAGCGTGGGTGAAAACTCTGATCTGCATCACGCGCAATCAGAGGACCCTTTCTTCAAAACATCTTGCATATTACATCTCTTCATCATTTATCTTACATATGACATCATTTGCATACCTATGTATATTTATTGTACATCAATATTAGTTTTTATATTAACACAAGCAATGACATGGTAATTATTGCCGTCAATAGTAATAATTATGATCGTCACAACAGTGAATGTGTTAACTGCAATTTCATTTGCCATCGCATTGCCGGGGAAACATTTGGACATTTTTTAATGTACCCTTGTAAAATTTTACAGTCGTTATAACTGAGTCATAAACCATTTCCATAATTTGTAGCACCTTCAGGTCAACCAAATGTAGCTTCGTAAAAACAGAAGTTACAGTGTACCCTATAGTAACAGCATTTATGATATCCTCTATAATCCAGGTATATCGAGGAATTTGTATACTTTTCGCGAACTTATATCGCGATCGTGTCTTGCCAATCGTTTTGCAGATCGATAATATACATCGAACAGGTAGTACACAATACACCACTGCGGTTTATCGTGGAACAAAACATGTGGATGGAGTCGACGTAGAGATATGAGGCCGAACCCGCTGTCTCTATGTAGTGCGGAGTATAACCTTCTGGCGTCCACGTACTTTTGAGTGCCACGCGGCGGGTGCCGCGCCGGATCGCGCGCAAAAGTACGTGAAGCCGGATCGCCGCGCTCCTTCGCGCAGGCCAGAAGGTCGTACCCGTCACTACTTAGAGACAGCGAGTTCGGGCTCCCATTTCTACGTCGATTCCATATGCTTTTTACACGATCCACTACAGTGGTGTATTGTGTACTACCTGTTCGATGTATATCATCGATCTGCGAAACGATCGGCAAGCCAATATCGCGATATACGTTCGCGAAAAGTATACAAATTCCTCGATATACCTGGATTATAGAGGATATTATAAATGCTGTTACTGTAGGGTATACTGAAACATCTGTTTTTACGAAGCTATATTTGGTTGACCTGAAGGTGCTACAAATTATAGAAATGGTTTATGACTCAGTTATCACGAGTGTAAAATTTTACAAGGGTCCATTAAAAAATGTCAAAATGTTTCCCCGGCAATGCGTTGGCAAATGAAATTGCAGTTAACTCATTCACTGTTGTGACGATCATAATTATTACTATTGACGGCAATAATCACCATGTCATTGCTTGTTTTAATATAAAAACTAATATTAATAGACAATAAATACACGTAAAATAAATGATGAAGAGATGTAATGTGCAAGATATTTCGATTGCTCATGAGGCAGGTAAAATTTTTGATCCACGCTCTTGCGTGGCGCGTTCGAAAAGGTTGTGGCGCGCCAGAAAACACCACGGTCCTGCCTGCGCGCCAACCTCGACTCCAGAAGAGTTTACATAAGAGACAGATAAGGTAGTTGGAAAAGGAAAACGGTACTTGAAACCAAGGGATCGGCACGCGCTTCAGGATTTCCGCGCTGCCGGAAATCCTGGTGCGTGCGCCGAGCCTGGCAGGCAAGCCTCTGCGAGCCTCTACAAGCGGTAGGAAGTGAACGTGAATTTTTTAAAACCAACCAATTCAATATATTTATTTCCAGCTTTGTGGCTTCATTTGTCAATCTTTAGGGAATATGAAACAAAATTGCATGCAAAAATAGTGGTTATATCCAGAGTTATACAGCTTAAAATGGAGCGCCTTACAAAACTCATATGCGCACTGTTATCATAAAATCAGCCGTTGTAGTTATCTCAAATACAAAATTTAAAAATTATGAGGATTTAAAATTTACAACAGGAATATCAGCTTCTTCGCTATCCAAAATAATTCCTCAGACGTGCAAAGCACTGTATCATGTCCTGCGGACAGAGTTCTTAAGGGTAAGGGTTAATAATTAATAATACGTGTAGACTAACAATAGTAATTTATTAATGAAATGATGTATGTAGTATCGTTATTAACGGGCAAAGGCTAATCCACGATGGCGAATTCAAAGGAAAATTTGTGTATTGTAGGTATTTAAACTATTTTCAAATGATCTTTTTAAATAGTTGCAAAATAGCGACAGTTCTGTTTATCTGATACAAAACACCAAAAAGAGTTTTGTTCTTCAGGAAACTGCGCAGATAATGAACGTCGATGGGGAGGATAAAAACTACAAAATTAAAAAAATAACGGTAACTTTTACTGCGTTCCGAGGTTCATTAAAAAACAAAATTCTTTTTGGTATTTTGTTTCAGCTAAATAGAACAGCCGCTATGCTGCACACCACACAGCACCTTTTCAATCAGAGCTTTTCATAAAAAACTTCAGAAAAGTAAAAAAATTACGCCAAGTACATGAAAGCAAATAAATCACAAAAAATAGAAGATAATAATAATTATAAAATAAAAAAAGATGTGAAATCAAAATGAGCTGCACGTACATAAAGGTCTGGGTTAAATATTTTAATACGAATAAACATTTTATTCAAAATTTTTTCCTCTCGATTTTTTTTTTAAATATATTGTATTGTCATCCAAACTACGCAAGCCTGCAAAGCTTCAAGACAATTGGATTGGTGGAATTGGTTTAAATTGTTTTTTATCATTTAAATTAAAAAGAAATTCATCTATGTATATATTTGTAAAAACACGTTTATAACTTGGTTATAACTTGACGGTAAGCTGTGAAAATTTGGAGTAGATTACATAGTGAAGATAGCGATTGACGAACGAAATGTGTGTTAGTTCCGTTTTGGCTGAAGGTGTGCGTGTAACGCGTATACGTATTATGTTTGACGAAAAAATTCCTTGGAGAATCAGAATCAGAAGAAAAACCATATCGTAACTGACAGATCCATGAGACGATATTACGGTATCTCTGTTATGCGAGGACCGATTTTATTGAAATTGGTCTTATTCGAAAGCTTATATGCGGTTTACATATGAAAAATGCCTTTAAATTTAGAAAATATTGCAGGCGTGATGAGATATTAAGGAAATAAGTTTCAGGTTAGGTTGGAATGGCTCTGCGACGAGTAAAGGTACATGGTAGCGACAGTCGACATATACAGGGTGTCTTTCCTGTACTTGGTGTCGAGACGCTGCCGCGTCTCTAGAAATGCAACAAAATACACAGATTTTCATATGAATTCGCGCTCGTATCTATAAAACCCTAATAACTCCTACTATGATTTTTTTGAAGATTCGACGCATGTTCATTCTGTGTGTAATAATTATCATTATTGAAGTTCGTCGTTTCCCGGATCGGCACAGCATAGAGCTTGCACTCGTTATCACACAAATCGGTGTGAGGTTTAATGTTTTCAATATCCCCCTTCTCAAAGCGGCTGTTATTATACTGTCCGCATATATGGCCTGCTGCGGATCCATTCTTTCCAATTGTTTGGCAACTTTGATGCCTGAGGCTTCGTACTCCGAGATCTCGATTCTGGTGGTGGGGTTGTTCAATGCGACAGCGCAAGTTTTTAAAACTTCTATCACGCCATCATTCTTCTTTTTTCTTGGCGCAGCGATTTGATTTCGCCAGCCGCCCGTTTATTCGTGCTTGCACAGGGTTGCACTTCTTCGTCCTTCACAAAATAAACACAAATAATTTAATAAAATAAGAAATAACAAAGGAATTAAATTTTATTTATTTTTGTATTGTATTTTGTTTTGTCATAATTCCCGAATACCAAGGACGAATGGAAAACAATAGCGGCAGGGTTTCATAACAAATAGGATTTCGTCAACTACGGAGGTGCTATGGATGGAAAACACATCCGAATTGTTCCACCACCGGATTCCGGGGCTTTTTATAATAATTACAAAAATTACTATAGTATCTTACTAGTGGCGTTAATCGATTTTAATTAAGAATTTATTTTTGTCGACGTCGGGCAAAATGGAAGGATATCGGATGGTGGTTTTCTCGAACATACGGAATTTATGAGACGTTTAAATAAAGGGCAGTTGAATTTACCGAATAATACTGAAAGAGTAAACAATTTAAACTTCGCCTTTTTAGGCGATGAAGCGTTTGCTTTAACTAACAATTTTTTAAAGCCTTATGGGCAAAGGGAACTGGGCCACGATACAAGCATATATAATTATAGATTATCGCGAGCTAGGAACGTAGTCGAAAATACATTCGGTAAATTATCCCCGCGATTTCGAGTCTCACATACAGCAATCAATATGAAGGTGGAAAATATATCCTATGTCGTATTGGCTACTTGCGTTCTCCATAATATCTTACGGAGATGGAGTGCAGCATATATAACGAACAACAAGAGTATGCAGGAGGGGAATTGTTAAAACGATGCTGTACAGATGGATAATTTGCAACCCGTTAATCATAGGAATATAAATAACTCTGCGAAACAAAATAGGGACCGTTACAAAGAGTAATTTTTAGGAGAAGGAAGTGTTCCGTGGCAGGAAGATATGTTGAATGTGTATAGAGCGTAAGTATTTGATGTATTAAGGGGTTAGGCCACCTTGAACGAAGCGAAATTGCAGTTAGTTTCAGCATTTTTTTAGGAAGATAATGAAATAAACAGAAAATTTAATATCAAGACTGTTATTATACAACTCTCGCCGGAAATAATACGATTTTTTTTCCTACAAAATGGCAACGGCACACAGTGGTCCGAATAGGGGTAGTAGAGGACATTCGACCGAAAAATGCACTTTCCCCTATCGAAATCTAATGAATGTATACTACTTCCTAAATGTCCATCAGTCTCGAAACTGAAAATATTATTTAAATTTAATAAAAATTGTAATTAGGACGAACGCTTAAAGTTGGACATTTTAAAGATAGCATTTTTCGACAGAAAAAAACTGCTTCCTTCTTAGAGATGCCCTGACGACCCTGTTTAATATTATCTCTCCATTATTTTTCTAGAATGAAGATCATTCTTTTGCGTTAACAATTAACACCGTTAACTAAAAAATTACTGGTCATAATCTATTAACAAAGTGAGGCTCAATGAAATAAAGAAAATTTTCAAAGTTCTTTACAATTAACAAGGAATATCTCTCAAGTTCCATCGAATTCCACGTTCTAACCAATTGAAATATGTTCAGCACACCTTCCCCTACAGAATCATGCAAAAATCATTTCTCCCTTCAGTCCACTCTTCCAATTATTACTGTTTGAAGCCGTCAGTAACGCGGCTCGCCGCGCGTTTTCCGTATATGCGTTCGTATCCATCGCCGAAACTCCGCGAGGAGTGTCAAGCTAAGGAGTTCTATGGAATTGTTTAGATTATAGGCACGTCATATGTTTATGCTATGGTGTAGATAAGTATTCAACCAATTAAATATATATATATATATTTATCTATACTTTATTCAGTTAAGTTTAAGTTTAAGCTTAAATTTAAGTTACAGTATTTTGTTCTTCATTGATATAACATTTCATTTCACTTCCATTTGGTAAGTACGAAAACACTTAAAGATTTATTACATGAATTATTTTCTATATATAGGTATTCAATATATCGTTCTTTGCTATCTAGATATTATTTATTTCGTGATAATGGAAGGTTTTCATACACATCAAGATTTATTCTTGATATTAAGAAATTCCAGTAAAGATATGTGTGATTACATATTTTTATATGAGAAAATATGTGAACAAAATCATTTTTCTCCCGGAAATCCAAAAAATTGAAAATGATTTTGAAAACATTTGCTTTCAAATTAAAACAAAAGTGGGTAAAAGCCAGATACACAGAAAGCAAATTTCTGAAATCTAGTAATGAATGGTTGCAGAAAGATTTGGTGTATCCTAATACAATATTAGCAGAAATTCCGTCGACAAGTGCCGTAGTTAGACCGCAGACATCCAGGGCTGTTACTTACGAGGGAAGGAAATTATTCTCGCAATGTGGCACTCGCCAAAAAAGACGAAGAGCCCGGTCTCTAGTCACCAATTTTTCATTGGAGGAATTAAGTCCTGCAACTAAGATGAGTTTGCGTAGCCATGGTATGCATCGAAAGGCATACTTCCTTAAGTATTTGCAGTCTAATGAGTCTACTAGAAGCGTTGCAAATTTTGTTAAAAAATATGGCACATTAAATAAAAAAAGAGGGTTTACAGCAGAAAAGGCTTTGAGTATCTTTATTATGGCAGATCTATCAAAATTTCAATATATTAAAATTCGAAATGAATCGATAAAATTCAATAATAATCCATGGCCTTCGTATCATATATTATTAGCAGAAAAAAAACTCTTATTCACCAAATTATAGATTTGGTATTAATATGCAAATACAGTTGCGATGGAGCTTCTGGGCAACAAAGATATAAGTAAGTTCAGCATGGAAATTCCAACATAAATGATGACAGCGTTTTTATTTCAAGCTTACAAGGGAACACCGCGAACCCGGGCTCACCGATTAGACCGCAACTTTGTGGGTTTTTAGAGTGACTCAAAACAAGAACAACGGTGTGTTTCATTTGTGCCCTATCGCCTTTTAAGGGGGTGAAAACTAACCTCAAAGTCAAATTGCCACTTCCACTTTTTCACGTATAACTTTCAAAGTACAACAGACAGAAAAAAACGTTTCAAACAAAAGTTTAATGGCGTAATAAGCGCTACAAAATAACGGTAACAAAATTTTTGAAAAAAATTTTTTTCTTAAAAAAAAAATTTTACCTCGCGTTATTTTTAACAATTCTTCCATTTATATAATAACTAAAAATATAGGGTGTTTTTTGTGAATTTAACCGTGTATATGAATTGTATAATGCACTATCGGCTTATGGAGTTACGCGATGGCAAGTAGTACACGGTTCGCACGGTTGCGTGCTCACAACACATAGTAAGTTGCATAATAAGACTCGTTCTATTTGCTGCAGGCCTTGATGGTGCCAAATATGATAACATAAAAATATCAAAATGTAAAGTATTATATCAAAATTATTCGATTATGTTTTGTCTATAATATCTATGATGTTTTATGTTTGTGCATACTATGCTGCAATCACATACGTTGCACTGTACTGTATCAGACATGTATATAAATATTCATTTAATGACTATTCTTAACAAGTTATTTCTTAATCCTACGGTTAAAAATACGTGTATACATATATGCATTTCATTCCACATAGTTTTCACAGGCATGATGCTCATCAAAAAAATGTTCTATGCATAGATATTTTTTACACCAAGCACATCTTATAATAGCAGGCTTATTATACAGATGACAGCGTGGCAAGGTATATGCTTCAAGAAAATTGAAAGAAAAGTCTACTGGATTTTCAAACCGCGATGGTCTTTGTTCAAGCTATCCACTTTTATACCAAGCGTATTTAAATAATTCCTGAAATCTCGGAGAAGACAATTGAATATGTGTGAGCGATTGCAATTTGATGATATTATTTCGCAAATGTAAATTTACGTCAAGATTGTATAGTAAGACGCGGTCTGAAAAAGTTCTTACAAAATTTTTCCATATCCGAAAACCAAAAACGTCCAGCGGTTGTATCAGACCTGTTGTTCCTTTCGGTATGGTTAACGCAATAACTTGTTTGTTGGCCGGAATATTTTGTTGAAAAGTAGGACAGTGGCCGCTCCATGAATCAAGCAACAGGACACTTTGAGATCCAATCTTCGGTAAAAAAGACTTCTGTTAACCAAATGTTAAAATGGTACGATGTCAACTTCCCAGATTTCGACGCAGTCAAGAGCACATTAGCCGGTCTGAATAAAGTTTTTTTCCACCCTGGGACCAAATTCTCCGGTAGTTTCTTTTAACACCATAAACAGGGGTGACAGTAACTGACCGCTCGCAGAAATCGTACGGAGAATCGTATAACTATGTGTGATTGAGGATACTGATTTCACGGATGCTTCTATAGTCTTTCCACCATGGTGTGTCAACGTACGACCGGAATGGATTTCTAAATTAAATTCACTCACATCTGCGTTGTATACATTACTTGGATTGTGTGTAGCAATGTGTGGTTTTACCTGATTTACGAATTCGGAAGAAGTTAAATGTAAATGTTGCTTGTCTTGCTGTGCGGAACGGCTGACGAATTTTGTAACTTTTCTCGAAACGATGTTGTGCACTTTTTTGAAATTCATGACCCAGGTATGGTCAGCTTTGAATGTGGGAAGATTGACCTCTTCTTTTGCTTCTAGCGCCCATTTTCTTATATCAATGTCATGTATCAATGAGCCCTGATCGATAGCAGTTTGAAATTTGTCCAACACATTTTGCACGATAGATAACAGCTGTTCTCTGCGTGTACCGCCATTCGCCAACGCTGCTTCCCAGCGATACAATTGTTGAACTGATTTAACTTTCTTGAATTGATGTTGCACACTGCCGAGAGATTTTCTATCTTTTGAGCCGCTTCTCCAAAACTCAACAGCTCGAATTTTATAATTTAAATCTACGTTACCACTTTCCCCTGGGACATACACATCATCAAATTCATTGATAGTAAATTCTTCGTCTTCCTGGATATTATCGTCTTGAACAAACTCACATTCTTGGGGCCGCGCTATATCTTCAAATTCTAGGGTTGTAACATAGTCGGTTGTGAATGAAACGTCATTCTTACTATCAACTATTATGGTATGTATAATTTCTGATAATTCGACTTCCCTATGATTAATAGGAGACGGCGGTATTCTAGATACATGTAGAGCAGTTACCAGTAAATTAATTACATTCGCCGGATTTATGTACACCAATTTATCGATAACTTGTACTGCTTGCAGTTAAAAGAATGCCAGTGACAACGAGTATGAAGTAGAGCTGCGAAAACTTGGTACTTATAATGAGGCAGAAAGATAAGGATACAAGGATGTCTCATTCAAGATAAGTTTGTTTCTTCAAAAACGGCATGACTAGTTAATCTTATGCATTAATAACGGAAACTTTACAAACAGTCATGCGAAATTATCAATAATTAACCATACACTTGAAAACACCTCGTGCTAAATGTACCCCGTGCAAAACAAATATGATAATTGTATCAACATTTTTATCAAATGATTAAATATACCTTCTACAAACAAATATGTATACCACTGAAAATAGCTCGATAAGCTTCTTTATTTTATAAGTAATAAATTCAGAGTTGGGCAAAATGTAATCTAATTACTTCTTACAAATTACGATTAAACTGTAATTGTGTGGTTGATTAAACATTATTTTCTGTAATCGTTAATTTAGGTAGTTCACCATTTGGTTTCCTCAAATACCTAAATGAACGATTACAAAAAATAATGTGTAATCAACTACACAATTACAGTTTAATCGTAATTTGTAAGATGTAATTAAATTACATTTTGCCCAACTCTGAATAAATTATACATAATACACTTTAGCATCTTTGAATATTATCACATTTGTCACCACCATGTATTAAGGCCTGCAGCACATAGAACGAGTCTTGTTATGCAACTTACTATGTGCTGTGAGCGCGCAACCGTGCGAACCGTGTACTTGCCATCGCGTAACTCCATAAGCCGATAGTGCATTATACAATTCATATACACGGTTAAATTCACAAAAAAAACACCCTATATTTTTAGTTATTATATAAATGGAAGAATTGTTAAAAATAACGCGAGGTAAAATTTTTTTTTTAAGAAAAATTTTTTTTTCAAAAATTTTGTTACCGTTATTTTGTAGCGCTTATTGCGCCATTAAACTTTTGTTTGAAACATTTTTTTCTGTCTGTTGTACTTTGAAAGTTATACGTGAAAAAGGGGAAGTGGCAATTTGACTTTGAGGTTAGTTTTCACCCCCTTAAAGGGCGATAGGGCACAAATGAAACACATCGTTGTTCTTGTTTTGAGTCACTCTAAAAACCCACAAAGTTGCGTTCCAATCGGTGAGTCCGGGTTCGCGGTGTTCCCTTGTTAGTGCCTATAAGGCTACAAAACCCAGACCTATCGGATTTTCTTTTGTTAAACAAAGTAATGAAATTATAGATACAGAAATAAATCAAGTCAGAAGCGAAATAAAAAATTTAAAATCAATAAAAATAAACAACGTGCAAATTGAATATAGCATGGCACTGACCATGGTGGATAATAAAATTTGTAATACCATTACGAGCACTTCATCTGCAACGCGATGCTATATTTGTCAGGCAACATCGACAGAAATGAATAATTTAGATCTTGTAAATTCCAAAACGTGTAACGATACAAATTATTCTTTTGGCATATCTTCATTGCACGCGTGGATTCGATGCTTAGAATTTGTATTGCATGTAGCATATAATTTGCCATTCAAAAAATGGAATGCAAATACAGATACTATGAAGGAGATAAAAAAGCAAAGGAAGGAACAGATACAAGAAGAATTTAAGGAAAAGATGGGCCTATACAGGGTGTCCCACTAAGGAATGGACAGCGCGATATCTCTTAAAGTATTGTCGATAAAAATATAAAAAAAATAGGGAATTGCATGGTTCGAGGGGGGCCATTTATTAGCGCGAACGAATTTTGTTTTCGATTATTATTTTAAAAGATACGATGGTCAAGTTCGGTTTTTCAAATGGGACTATTTTTTTTGAAGACCTGAGTTGATAGTGCGTTCCAAGACAAATTCAATAAGCTTTAATGTATACACTTTATTTCCACTGGTTTTTAAGATATTGCGCTTGCAAAATTACTGATTTTCACTGGAAGAAAACCCTCTGGAATAGGAAGGACCGGGGTCGGTCTTACTGGCGCTACGGGTGGCATTGCCTGTTGAAATGGATACTTACCTGCCAAAGGTCTACGACAGGGTTCGCAGGCCCAAAAGCTGGACAATTCTTTTCCGTCAGAAATGCTACTTAGGTAGGTACATCTGCGGTATCGAGAAGCGCATCGTTACTTTTATTTCGCACTTGCTTCTACGCTCGGATGGCCGGTTCTTTTGGGAGGATCTCAAATCAGGACGCTTCGCCTTCTTCAAAAGGCTGTCATTTTAACATTTTTTTATATTTATTAATAAATTTACTACCACCGATAGCCACATTCATATAGATTAAGAATCTCTTATCTTTTGTGTGTTTCGGATAAACCTTACAGTACTTTTCGTCAATGCCAGGACCACCCGATTATTTTTCAACGCTCTTTTTGTATCTGCCATGTTTTTTTCACTGTCATACAAAAACTCAGAACAATAGTTCAAGATACAATAACACCGCCTGCCAAAGTTCAAATTAATTTGACGAACCGTTTTTGTAGAAAAAATTCACAATGAATTACCTATTTTTTGGCCCAACAAGGCGCAAACCCCCTTTAACACGTAAACATTGGATCGTCCCTCCGCAGCTGAAATTCTGTGTGGAGGTGGTTGTGGCAAAATCTAATTGATCAACGTGTGACAGAAAGTACCTGGTCTAGGCCATCAATAAAAATTAAAAAGCCCATCGGTGAAGGCATCGCGGAGAGTCCCAGGATTATGGCAATTGGAATTGGCGACCGAGGTGTTCGCCAGGCGCAGGGAATAAACTTAAATACCCTAAGTCTCCACAGTCATGGTTAAAGGTAATAAATATGTAGTCGTTCGAGCAGGGTAAAATAGAATATCTTTTTTTCAGCCATTAATAAACTAATTTGAGTTTCATTATAAGTGTGTGGAAACACGCGTGGTTACATTGCACACCTTGCAATCAATTCGCCGCGTTCATCAGCAATCCACTGCTAATATATTTTTATAAACAATTGATCTACATATACAGCTCCAACCACGCGCTGTTGTACTAAAAAATCACACGTGGTTACTCGCGATAACTGCCAAAACACTTGGAGGAGGCACACGAGGACAGAAGGGGTAGTTTGCGTGTGGTCTCGCCTGCGCCATCCTCTTTTCAATTTACACGCGGATCCCTTATCCCTCGAGTATATGTATACACGCGCTCGCATATCAAAACAGAAGTACCCGGGACGTATTTGGTGCAAGAAAAGATGGGCCATAGGGAGAAGACATTACTATGAAGATGTGTAAACTTTGCGTCTGCAAGGAATGCAGATCCGTTTGGTCCTAATTAATCTCTTTCCTATGGGCTACCTTCCGTCGCAGCGCGCATGTCCAGCGAGCTTTTGTTATGATATTCTAACGCGTATAAACTCGAGAGATAAGGGATCCGTGTTCAATTTTAAAGGAGGGCGATGCAGACGGAACCACGCGCGGACAGCGGACTACCCCTTTTCGTCCTGTGTCTCTCCACGATGCGTATTGATGATGGACTTGGTGGGTAATACTTCTTAATTGCTATATTGGTGGCATCTTTCCCACGTGCGTCGGGACAAAAGGGGATTCAGAGCCAGGCGAAAATTCATTCGTTCTTTACGATCGATAATTTATTATTTTTCCAAGAACGTTTCGACAACATCTGTTTGCCAAATTTGTGAAGGCCAAGAAAAAAACGCGGTGACATCGTTCAGTCTGAGTTAATCCGTATATTGCTCTGTCGGTGGGTAGTGCGTACGATGACTTTGGATGCGCAGGTACCGTCGTCAACCGCCAACTCGCGGGACAAAACGGCCATAAACCGCGACCCTAGCGAGACTCTGACCAATCAATCTGGCTAGTTTTGGTAAGCAGATATCTAGTTTAAAACCTCTACGGTATCGAGGGGGAGAGGAGGGCCCCTCCTACACTGTCGATCTCACAGAGGGAAGGTCCCTCCTCTCGAAGGAAAATTTGGTCAATCAGTAAGGTTCTTTGCTCGTTCTGGTCATTGTTCGGACCACGGAATCCGAGCAGCCTTCATAAAACAAAGTTTTCACAATTATTTTGATAAAAGTACGGATCACAAAGTCTACATCGATCTAATCATGGTTTTGGATAAGTTACACTCTCGTCGGTCTCCAAGGTGAGCCAGGAATCATTGGGGTCACTTCCATATCGATACGATAAGAGAGTGTGGTAAAAAAATGCCTACTCCTTTTATGATTTGTATTGCTTGTGTAAAAGTACTCCGATTTGTATCACATTTCATATGATTTTAATTGGGAGAACGCCAGGAATCCATTGGTGTCACTTTCATATCGATACGATAAAGAATAAAGAATTTCTTAATACGCTGTAATGAATATTTCACTCCCGACTATGGGTCGGCGACCTCCATTCGCTGTGGTCAGCCGAGGGTTCATACCTGTTTCAGACTGTATTCTTTATTCTTTATCGTATCGATATGGAAGTGATGCCGATGGATTCCTAATGTTTTTCAAATGAAAAGTATAACAAATTTCATGTAAATCGGACAATTTTTAACGAAGCTGGCGAGTACTTTGGGTATCGAACTGTTTAAAATTCATGAGAAAAGACTGGTATCACGGAGACAAGACACAGGAAGAAAATTGGTAGTCCGCTGACCGTGCGTTGTTTTGCCTGCGCCGTCCTGCCTTCAAATTAAAGACGGATCCCTTTTCGCACGAGTATAAACACGCTTTGGAATATGAAAACAAAAACTAGCTCCACGTATGCGCTGCGAGAGAAGGTAAGCCGTAGGACGGAGATTGTATTATGATCAATCGTACCTGTAAGGATGCAGACGCGAAGTTTCCACCTCTTCATAGTAATATTTCCTTCCTATGGGGAACCTTTTCTTGCACCCAATCGTTGCGCGTCCTTCTGTTTTTATATTCGGGCGCGTGTATATACTCGTGCCATAAGGGATCTGTCTGTAATTTAAAGGGAGGACGGCGCAGGCGGGACCCCAAGCGCGCAAACTACCTGTTCCCGGGTCCCTACGCGAAGTATATTGGCCCTCGTCGCGAGTAAACGCGTGTAATTTTTTAGTACAACAACGCGTGGGTGAAATTGTATAGATCTATAGATTAAGAGGTTGTTTTACATCAGGTGTTTATGAAAATATACTAGCAGCGGCTTACTGATGAACGCGGCGGATTGATTGCAAGGTATTCAGGGGAACCACGTGTATTTCTATAAAACTGAATTTAGTTTATCAATGTCTGAAAACAAGATATTCTAATTACCCCGCTCCTACGCCTACATATTCATATTTTTCAAGAA
This sequence comes from Andrena cerasifolii, assembly GCF_050908995.1. Classification (NCBI taxonomy): domain Eukaryota; kingdom Metazoa; phylum Arthropoda; class Insecta; order Hymenoptera; family Andrenidae; genus Andrena; species Andrena cerasifolii. Next base: position 819,648 of record NC_135125.1, on the reverse strand, counting down.
TGACTCTTAAGACTCGGTATATTTAAGGTTATATCCTCCGCCTGGCGAACACTTGGCAATTTTAATTGCAATACTCCTGGGACTCTCCGCAATGCCGTCACTGATGGGCTTCAGCCCGCGACGTCTTTATTGCTGGACTAAACCTTGAGAATCCCAAGACAGTGGTCAAATAAGGAAATAACTCGCGGAGCTTTCACATCTGGCCGCCAAACGTAAACTAAAGACGTATTTACAACCCTTGATTTTTATTTTCCGACCGCTGTTCGGGAAGAAGGACGAAAGCGTTTTACATGTCCTCCTGGGCTCAAATCAGCCCCTTTTGTCACGCCTTAACCAATTATATTTTGCTATAACCACCTCCACTCGGAATTTGACCTACGGAGGGAGGAACCAATGCTTACGTTTTAAGTGAAAACACGAAGAAAAGGCAGAATCAAACGAAAATTCGAGGTGTCAATACGTGATTGTATACTTCGACTACTTTAGTGGGTGATTTGTGAAAATTATGTCAGACGATTCAAAGTGGAGTCACAGCGGAGTGACAGAGCTCCTTACTATGTATAGAAGAATGCCTGCTCTGTGGAAAGTGAAAACATATGATTACTTAAATCGTAATTTACGCAAAAAGTGTTATGACGAACTCATTGCGTATTGCAAGCCAATATTTCCTCAAGCTGACAGGGATTTTGTTACTAAAAAAATTCGAAAGCTCCGTGGGTCATTCAGGAAAGAATTCCGAAAAGTAGTGGCATTCAAACGGTCTGGGAAGGGGGCTGAAGATGTGTATGTGCCATCATTGTGGTACTATGACTTACTTACATTCACTAAAGATCGAGATACCCCAAGTGCTAGCGTATCCAATATTGAAGAGGAGACATCTCTCCTGGACGAGGCGGAAGCGAGGCGGGACGAACCCGAACTCGAAGAAATTGAGGTTCAAGATGCAGATGCAGATGCAGGTGCAGATGCAGATGTACATGACATGGACGACACTGATACACAGCCTCATAATCAAGTAAGTTTATTTATGACCTTATTTATTTCATTACTACACTTCTAAAAAAAATTAAGCGACGACTTTCCTGTGTAAAATCAGTATTCATTGGTGGTTGTAGGTACGCTTTTTTTTTGCCCGAATAATTCAAGTTTGAAGCAAAAAACGTCCCTTTCGCTTTAATTGCTCCTACAAAGGCACTTAGAACAAAAAACAAAAAAGTTTTGTGATATCTTAAACATATTCTTTGCAATTGACTCTTTTATAAAAAAATTGCACTTTTTCTTCCCATGTTCACCATTTCGTGACAAATTAATGTTTCTGGATTTCCCTACGTACTTCTCTAGTTTTAGGCATGCAGAAAATAAATCTTTTTGGTTTTTTGTTCTAATTACAAGTCAAACGGTATAGCCGTGAAATTGAACACCGTGGGAAACGTCGCTCCTCAAGATCTTGCATATCATGGCTCTGCTGCACAGTGGTCCGAATAGGGGTAGTAGGGGGACATTCGTGTATAACTTTTGAAATATAAAAGATATCGGAATGAAATTTACGCCAAAAAATAGGAAAAAATTATCCTTTTCGAATGATTCATTATTTAATATTTTGTAAGTTTATTTAATGTTTTTATTTTCATTTTTTCAACTTAATTGTTATTTAAAAATTTGAAAACGGTTTATTTAGTAGTTTATTTAATGCTTTTTAAGTGATTTCAATCGCATGTTAAGGAAACTTTTTGTTTCCAAGTTATAAGGAAAAGTCGAATAGTACAATAAGAAATTGTGACGAAATCTACAATTTAGTTAAATATTATTATCAATACTAAAGTTACAAGATATTCCTGATATATTATTTTAAACACTCGTTAACTTTTGAACCATAGGTATGAGATATCGGCATGAAACTTGAACTGTAGATAAAATGAAACAATGTTAGATCATTCTATCATTCCTATAATAATATCGATGTTTATTTTCTTCTATTTAAGTATTAGATCTGCAGCTTCGGGATCTAATTGTTTTACTTTCTTACGATACGATTTTATTCTTAGTGAAGAAATGTGCGGATCGGATATTAAAAGAAGTCTATTGAATGTATCTTCGTTTGTTGCTTGTCTTGAACATTTTCTCGTATTATTAGTTCTAAATTTTTTAAAATCCTTATGTTTTGTCTCTTGAGCTTCCTCAGAGAGCTGCTCGATTGGAAGTAATGCATGTTTAATTATTTCTGCACCGTGTATCAATAATTTATGTACAGACGCTGGCATGTAATACCTATTTCTTGCGTGTACTGCTGGAACTTACCTAAATCTATTCTGTACGGGGAAGAAATTACCTGTAACACAGTATAGAACATTTTAATTAGAGGATAAATACTTATATAAAATGGCATATAACACCAGCCATAATGAGTTACAAAATGTTTTACACTAGGTATTCTGCCTGTATTCCTAAAATATTTCAATATGTATTGAATGTAGGAAAGAAATTACTTACCTGTAATATAATGTGCAACTTTTTAATTAACATCACATCAACTCCAGTGATTTCGGCAGACACTTCTGCATTTGTAAAGAAACGTCGTGCTGTATTGCCATCGTTGGATGACCCCCATACTTGCTTTACGAAATCAATATACAGGGTGTCCCACTAAGGAGTGGACAGCGCGATATCTCTTAAAGTATTGTCGATAAAAATATAAAAAAAATAGGGAATTGCATGGTTCGAGGGGGCCCATTTATTAGCGCGAACGAATTTTGTTTTCGATTATTATTTTAAAACATACGATGGTCAAGTTCGGTTTTTCAAATGGAACTATTTTTTTTGAAGACCTGAGTTGATAGTGCGTTCCAAGACAAATTCAATAAGCTTTAATGTATACACTTTATTTCCACTGGTTTTTAAGATATTGCGCTTGCAAATTTACTGATTTTCACTGCAAGAAACCCCTCTGGAATGGCAAAAACCGGGGGCGGTCTTACTGGCCCCACGGGTGGCACTGCCTGTTGAAATGGATACTTACCTGCCAAAGGTCTACGCCAGAAATGGCAGGCCCAAAGGCTGGACAATTCTTTTCCGTCAGAAATGCTACTTAGGTAGGTATCGTTACTTTTATTTCGCACTTGCTTCTACGCTCGGATGGCCGGTTCTTTTGGGAGGGATGCAAGTTGGATTGGTTACGTTAGGAGGGTATTGCTGTGACGAGGGCCTCTTCAAGAGAGCAGCCGTTTGTGAGGGATGCAAATCCGATTGGTTCTGATACAATCTGCTCCCTATGGTTGAAATTTAGTCTAGCAACTTTCACTCCTCCTAACCTAACCAATCCAACTTGCATCCCTCCCAAAAGAACCGGCCATCCGAGCGTAGAAGCAAGTGCGAAATAAAAGTAACGATACCTACCTAAGTAGCATTTCTGACGGAAAAGAATTGTCCAGCCTTTGGGCCTGCCATTTCTGGCGTAGACCTTTGGCAGGTAAGTATCCATTTCAACAGGCAGTGCCACCCGTGGTGCCAGTAAGACCGCCCCCGGTTTTTGCCATTCCAGAGGGGTTTCTTGCAGTGAAAATCCGTAAATTTGCAAGCGCAATATCTTAAAAACCAGTGGAAATAAAGTGTATACATTAAAGCTTATTGAATTTGTCTTGGAACGCACTATCAACTCAGGTCTTCAAAAAAAATAGTTCCATTTGAAAAACCGAACTTGACCATCGTATCTTTTAAAATAATAATCGAAAACAAAATTCGTTCGCGCTAATAAATGGGCCCCCTCGAACCATGCAATTCCCTATTTTTTTTATATTTTTATCGACAATACTTTAAGAGATATCGCGCTGTCCACTCCTTAGTGGGACCCCCTGTATATAGTACTTTGTGTACGATACATGGTGGGCGAAGCAGCTTATGGCGCCGAACGTATTTAGCATTGAAGTGTAATAATAATCACAATTAACACCTTTCGAAGAAAAATATGTATGCATTATTAGCCTTTCGTGTTGCCAAGCTTGTTTTTCTACTCGTAAATCATTAACGGATACCCACGTTGTGCCCTTACCCCTTACCATACTCGCGTAATGATCATCGGCAATACTTTTACCGTGGTTTTAGCCTGAAGTTTATAACAGTGATCTACCATTTGTATTTTATATAGTAGTAGGTATTGCTTTGATGTAGAAATTTTCCATTTTCGTTGTTCCACTACCATCGTGATCGAATAAATGTAATTTTGCAATAAGAATTTGTTTGGAAGCAGTTACATTAACTTTCTTCATTATGTTTGAATTTGAATCCAATATGATTTACCCTAGTAGCATTTATTTATTGGGAGTTTGTTGGGCCAATGACATGTTATCGGTGGGCCAACTGTTGAAGTGTCGCGCTATTTTTAAATGGGCCAATGATTGTAATCAACGCAGGTCCAACTGAAGGTTTCCTTTCATAGTCCCAACTGAAAGTTTCTTTCCATAGGCCCAACTGAAAGTTTCTTTCCATACGCCCAACAGTCGAGCCTCGACAATAAACCAACAGTAGGCAGACGGTTGGTTATACTACGCTTCAATAAAAACCTTATTAATCTCTAAAAAAAAAAGTAACTACAAAGTACAGTTTTCTGAAAATTTTATTTGTTTACATTTTACATACTTCTAGGGGTACCCGCACACTCAGACATTCAACGCATTCTTACATGAGCCGTTCACAGGACAAATCGCTAAATTCTACTTTTTGAAATATTTTAAATTTAAGTGTCAAAGAGATTAACACCATTAAACAACATTTGTTTTTGTCGCCGAATAATAAATAATTTATTTCAGAAGCCATTCTGATTAACTCCATTATCGAGTCACATGCGAAAAAAATTCAAAACATTTTTTCACCAGATCATTGGTACAATATCATCAAAACCAGCAAAAAGAAAGGAGGACCATTTAATGTAATTCAAATGACTCATAAGGATTTTGTCTCAACAAAGCCTTTAGAGGATTCTATCATTAACAGAAAAAAAAACAATTAATGAGATACCAGTAAATTGACATAGAATGCACTGGATAAAATTAGAAAGGTCAAAACCCCACGTCATAAAATTCAAATATGACTTTAATCAAGATTCAGAATTTAGTGCCATAAATATAAAAAAATCTGAAGCAGGTAGACCACTATTTCTGAAAAATATAGATCAGCTTTTGCTATATCCTACAGGTAGAACTGTGACCAGAGAAAAAAGGAAAGATACACTCCTCACATTAATCAAAGTATCACCTCTAGGAGTCCGAAATATAGGGGCAAGTTCACATGGTCATAACTCCGGTAAAAATAGTCGTATTGATATTTTGAAAATATGGTTTGAAAGCACGGAATCTCTAGTTTCAGCAGCTTTTTTCAAATTTTAGATGCATTGCTTTTCGGCAAAGTTATAGCAATATAAAGAGCATTTGGTCAATTTTAAAAAAATTTCTTCAACGTATGAATTATTTTACACAAATTCGATTTACACCAGTCGAAAGCGGCTACATTCCTGTATAAGAAGAGAGTAACAAATTTCTTGTGCGATTTTTTCTGGCCGAGTTATTCAACTTTAATGAAAAAAGAAAACAATAGAAAGATCAGTCTTTTCTCTTTAAGACTCTTAAGCTCATTTTAAAGCGGAGAGTCTGCCGATTCATTTAAGTGCCACCGGAAATCGCTGCGATAATTTCTCACCTGTAGCCTTTAAGTTCGAATTTACCGTTTCGGAAAAATAAGACTACAAAATGTGTCGCACTTTCAGTCGTCCCCGCGGAAACGAGCGCTCTTGTTCGTATCCCTACCCATCGACATAAGTGACGATAGTGTTACGAGCCGGGGCTGCGGCAACGCGAGAGGCCGGCGAGCAGGGTATTTCCCAAGGAATACGGTTTATGAATTTGTTAGTTAGGTGCGCGGACGAACCTGACGCGAAATCAGGGAGCCGTAGGAGGGTTAAAACGTGGACGAACCCGATGCGAAATCGGGGAGCCACTGGGTTGGTAAAGATTCCTTGTTTTGGTGTTGGTGGTGAACGAACCTGATGCGAAATCAGGCAGTCACAGGAAATGTTAGTAATGCCTCGTAACTCTTAATTAAAGTTTGATACAACTCGAGCGGTAAAGTTGTATCAGTGGGTGAGTGCTACTAATATTATAAGGATCGCTGGGTAAAAGATGGGTTAACGAATCTACTCGATTTACAAGTGAACACCATTAGTATATTCAATAATCAATTATTGTACAAATGTAAGTGTCGCGATTAGTGATTAAGTAATGTGGTTACCAATATTTACACGGTGTTAACGCACTGGCAATGCGGGGCGTAAGAATGGTTATTTCAATACGTACCCCAGAATATAACCGAACTAGCAGATTCTATTAGGTTAACTATTGGTTCGTAAGGCGACTCGAGCCCGATCCTACTGAATCTAACCAACTCTGTGCGAGCGTGACACGACGTGACTCTACGCGTGACTTCACTGCTTTGAACCAAAGAGGGTTGAAACTTAAGGGTTTATATAGTCCCAAAATGAGTGATGGGTAGGGATTCGTTAGAAATCTCCATATAAGGAAATCCGTATGAGTCGTCGTCGCGTCACGCCCTTTCCCATGGTCGTGATCCAGATGGTCGAGATCATCACTCCCCTTAGTGGTTTGTGATAAGCGAAAGGATTTTAGGGCGTTTTCCCTTCGCAGACGCGAGCTCGAAAAATTCTTGAGAGCGGCGTATGGGAAATTCCACATACGTAACAATAGCAACCGAAAGCGAGCCGAGCTACGCCAACGCTACCGAAGGTTCCTGTGTGTGCACATATGATACATACCTCCACGCGATATGCCATCGGTGGTGCCAATGCCGGCGGTACGGCAGCCACGCGGCCGCTGAAACCACCACGTAAGTTTTTCCGAAGCAGTAAACTCAAACTTAAAGGTCACAGATAAGAAATTATCGCAGCGGTTTTCCGTGACACTCAAATGAATCGGCAGACTCTTCGCTTTAAAATGAGCGTAAGACATTGATGTTCCGATTATCCCTCGCGAAGATACAGCGAAATGAAGAGAAAATAGAATTTGTGCAATGTTTAAGCATATTTTGGAAAGAACATCAGAGACGGAAAGTTTAACTGAATCGAAAAAGTCGAAGATGCGTCTTAAAGAAAAAAGACTGATCTTTCTATTGTTTTTTTTTCATGAACGTTCTACGATGATTCATCCGCTTACTAGAAGCAATTAAAATATAAAAAACGGTTTTTACTTCAAAGTTGAATAACTCGGCCAGAAAAAATCGCACAAGAAATTTGTTACACTTTTCTTACACAGGAAATAACCGCTTTCGACTGGTGTAAATCGAATTTGTGTAAAAAAAATCATACTCCCCGTGGAATATCGCAAATTTGAAAAAAAATTTGTAAAATTGACCATGTGCTCTTTATATTGCTATAACTTTGTGATGGATCTGTTAAAATTCTGTTGTGGGAGCAGAAAGCAACGCTTCCATAAGATACACGTGTACTCGAGCAGCTCTCCATGCCGTGCATGTGCCCTCCTCTGCCTGTTTTTCCCCAGCTGCCACCAGCCGGCGCTAGGAGCGCACTCGCACAACAAATTCATTTCTCCTATTAAACATAATTACTACAAAAACTTAAGAAAAAATCGATATGGCGGGACCTCAAATACAGCTGACGAAGAAGACATCATTTATATTGCTGAGGAATCAATAACAAATAATAATATATTGTAAGAGAACAGTTATTTTTCATTTTTGCGAAAAACCATTTAGAAAATGTAAAATAATGAACTTTTTCTGCAATAAAAAATGTAATTTCAAGACTGATTTTGATGTTAATACTTTTTTTTCACTTGTCAAATCGATTAACTCCCTTAGTAACCCAAAGGTGTGACATTAATAACGATTACATCAAAGCTATTCTATCTTATTCATTCTACATGTCTTTATATGAAAGCTACATCCGTATTTATGCATTATACAATATTTATTTCAACTTTTATTTTAAAGGGAATTTTGAAAAACAATGCATATTATTCCATCACATTTCGCCACTTTCTGTTTCATGGAGTTCATCGATTTGTCCTGTGAACGGCTCACATGTAGATTGTAGAGTAATAGTTGAGTCGCCAGCGACTGTGCGTAGCCAGTCTTACCCATACAGCACACTCCGTTGCACGATGCTTGCAGGAAGGTTCCATGTGCGTTACCGTGGAATGTTCCACAGGGGCGGACATAGGAACCTTCCTGCAACATTCCAACAATGTTGCGGTGGAACATTGCACATGGAACCTTCCTGCAAGCTTCATGGAACGTTCCGGACATTTTCTAGCAATGGTCACGGAACGTCCCGGACATTTTCTAGCAATGGTCACAGAACGTTCCGGACATTTTCTAGCAATGGTCACGGAACGTCCCGGACATTTTCTAACAATGGTCACGCAACTTTTCGAACAGTTATAAAGAACCGAAATTTGCAACTATTATCTGTTTGGGTTACGGTTCCTATTTCCCTCCTCATATCGTATCTATAACCTTTATTATTTCGTTACTATATCGGTTCCGAAACGATTCCAGAATCGATTCTTGTACCGACTTTTCCCTAATTGATATCAATAATAATTATGGCAGGAGCAGATTACTGTATATGTGCATATTTTTTTTTACAAAATCCTTATGGAAAAAAGGAGAAACATTTATACATATCATTGATTTCTTAAATAAATCAGCTACACCTTTTTTACATTCACACACACTATATTATTCAGGGTAGGAAGTTAAAATTTTCTCCTGTATATTAGGTTATGCTTTGTATAGACGATGTAAGCTCAATTGATTGTATGCTTTTTGTAAACTATGTAATCCCGTTTATAATAATAATAATAATGATGATGATGATGTTGGCGGTGGCGGTGGCGGTGGTAATAATATTAATAGTAATAATTATAATAATAATATATACTGAGAGTCTATATCACAAAAGCACGCGTTGGCGTATTCCGTGTGATATAAGGTGGGCCTCAAACAAGAACAATGACAACAAGAACAATAATAATAACAATAAAAATAATAATATTGGCTCTGGTGGAACTTCCCAAGCCCACGTGGTGAAGTTCCAGACGTTGTGTGACGTCACTCACGTGCGACGTGACAGATTGCAAAGCCAAAACACGTAAGAAAACACAAGCGCAGATAGTTAGGGCTCCATATCAAAACGACACAGTACAGTAATACACATGCAATGTCGGACACATCAGAGTAGCGCACAGCAAACAGTGCCCATACAATGTGAGAACACATGCGATTCACAGTGCACATACAATTTAGGACACATGTGATTTAGAACAAATGCGATTTAGGACACATCAGGATAGTACACAGCAAGATTTTACACACAAGATAGTACACAGAAAATAGTGCAGATACAATTTGAAACACATGCGATTTATAGTGCACATACAATTTAGGACACACACAATTTAGGACACATGCGATTTTGGACACATACAATTTAGGACACGTGCAATTTAGAACACATGCGATTTATAGTGCACATACAATTTAGGACACATGCGATTTAGGACACATGCGATTTAGGACACATTCAATTTAGGACACATGCGATTTAGAACACATGCAATTTAACGCATGTTTTTTTAGTGCACATCATCAGGATAGCGCACAGCAAGATTTCACGCACAACCATCTTCTCGTCGCCGTCGACTGTTTCACAGCCGACGGTATTAGTATTGGTTGGGGCTAGACGAGGGGGGGGGGGGGGGGGCGCCCGCTCGCGGGCGCTTAAAGAATAGTAGCGAATCGATGTGGGTATGTGTTAAACTCGGTAATTCTAATGTTAAGTTATGTCTTTTGCGAATATCTCGTAAATCAAAGCCGACCACCAAAAAGTTTAAAGGGAAATGTTCAGAATGATGACCTTGACAACAATAGCGATTGACCCCATCGCGCGAAATTTGTAACCACAGTCTCATTTTGAACATCCCCAAAGTCACATCGGTCCGCTACCATGCTTTACGCGCCCGCGAGCGGGCGCGCGCCCCCCGCCCTATTCTAGCCCCAACTAATACTAATACCGTCGGCTGTGAAACTATTTTCTGTGTACTATCTTGTGTGTAAAATCTTGCTGTGCACTATCCTGATGTGCACTAGAAAAATTGTGCGTTAAACTGCATGTGTCCTAAATTGTATGTGTCCTAAATCGCATGTGTCTTAAATGGTATGTGTTCTAAATTGCATGTGTCCAAATTATATGTGCACTGTAAATCGCATGTGTTCTAAATTGTATGCGCACTATCTGCTGTGCACTATTCTGATGTGTCCTACATTGCATGTGTATTATTGTACTGTGTATTTTTTATATGGAGTCGATAGTTAGAGCGTGATTACTTCTTAATTGCTTTTAAGTAATAAAAATGGTTAGAACGTGTGTGTTTCGCAGGAGACCTGAGTGAATTGGATGAAAGTTTGACATATCACGGGTAAGTAGAACCCATGTATATACTATTTGTAGGTTAAGTCGAACTTCTTAAAAAGAAATATTTTTGTTTGTTTCATATAGATTTCTGTTGGTTACAGAACATGGGTCTGAGCCAGAATTTCGTACATTCAAAGAACGCCTTATTGTGTTATAATCATTTTGAAAGACACTGTTTCCAAGAAGCATCCCTACTATATTTGGACAATATAAATGTTCTTGTGTTTTCTGTCACGCTATATAAGGACAGGACAAAAACAAATCGTTTCGCAAGTAACAGATATGAATTATTCAAATTAAGGAGCTTGTTTTTAAGTTAAACTAACTAATATAAAATATTTTATGCTTATTATTGTTTAATTATTTACAATATATATATATATATATATATTTACAAGCTTTTAATTTTCACACAGTTTCCTTGTAAACATGCATAGACTGTATAACTTTCATTTCACTTTCTGTTCAATTATTTAAAGTAATGGTGATTGTTATTTTTTCACTGCATCGCTTCAATGCACACATTGATTGGCGTTACATGAATGCTGTTTTTAATGAAGTCATTTTTCATGACTAAAATAATTTATTAATGACCTTTTATTGATTCATTTTCTGAAGAGGAGCTGCGGAAGCAATATTGCGATAATGGAGTTGATGTTATTATATAAATTAATAGAGAAGTCTGTGCCAGAGAAATATAGTTGGTACGGAAAATAGTGTAACGTTCTCGAACGAGACGTTGCTGTTAGTTACAGGAGATTCCACAAGTAGAGTGGTTTACTTGTAGAATAGTGGGATTGCTTCGGGTGGCGTGTGATAAAGAAATGAATTTCACGAACAAGAGTCCTTCTTTTAACAGTAAGTAACCAAAATAGTTTATTCAAAAAGGTTATGATACGACGTGATGTCGTGGAATTGTAATATAATAATTTATAAATTATAATAGAACGAAAATGTTTACGTTAAGACGCATTGGTCGGTGAAACAGAATACTGTTCGGGTTTTTGCTCGCGACGCTAGGTCGATAGAACGCAAAATTAATTAACTTAAATATCGTTTTGTTTGTTCGATCACGAAAATGGAATTTGATGCTTAGTCGAATAATATCTAACGCTTAGTCGAAAAGAAATAGTATCTGACGCTTGGTCGAAAAGAAATAGAATTTGACGCTTAGTCGCATAGAAAAAATATCTGACGCTTAGTCGAAAGGAAATAGAATCTGACGCTTGGTCAGAACAGAACGCATTGATTGATATAGGAAAACAAAAGTCACGACACTAAGTCGTTATAGTATAGCACTGAGAGAATGACACTTTGGTCGATTGAATGTCAAGTTGAGAGTAAAGAGAGTTCCTTCCTCTGGGATTGAATAGCTTCCAGTTGCCTATCAGCTGGTCCACGCTTTCTAGGATGGGAGCCAAGGTGCCTCGTCGAAGGTGGCCTCAGTTGTAGATTCTACGTTGCTTAGGTGCCTAGTCGAGCTGCCTAAGATGGTAGTCAAGGTGCCTGGTCGGACTGCCTCAGTCCGTTGAATGTGAATTTGAGTAGAATATCATATGGAACCCAGGGTGCTTCTTTCACAGCGGCCTCAGGCACAGGAAGGTGAATTGTCTAGGTGCCGGTTCAAGCGCCTCGGAGAGAAGGTTTCCAATACTGGATATCTCTAGGGCGATCTCTCTGGAAGATCTCTGCTGACTGCTGCTGGCGGGCCTATATTTATACCCATCCGTAAAACTTAGCCCGCACCAATCACTTGTCGCACTTTACGCGCACCAATTAGCTTTTCGTATTTTGGTTAACACCAATCAGGCGTTACACTCGCGTTTCACTATGTGTTCGGACGATCGTACGTTTGGGCAGATACGTACTCGGTCCCTTCACGGTCCACACTCCGTTCACTCGCTCTGTTGAATGACTCTGCGCATGCGTTCACTTCGCTTAGTTCTCTCACTGGTCGCTAGATTGCATTCATCCATACGTGTGCCTGCGTCTTATTGCTAATACAAAACGTTCTAGGTATAATATAACATAATATAATGATAATGAGAATTAATACATAAAAGAAAAGAAAAATTTAATGGCGACTTGTGGCGGGACGTTACGATAGCAAAAACAATCATTCAGTACATTAAAACATATAGTAAAATTAGCAATGAGTAAGTAAATTTATTATTTATCACATTTCAGCACTTTAAATTGTAAAATTGTAAAATGAATGCATGTATTATTCCATGCTCATTACACGCTGCATGCAGTACATTTTAAGTAAAGAGGGCAGAAGAACTTGGAACTCCATATACGCGAGCTTGGGAAATTCCACCAGGGCTAATACTATTATTTTTATTATGATAAATGAATATTTAATTGGCAATATTTATTGTAATTTAATCAATTACTTTTACATTTTCTATCCTTTCTGTAATGCCACACAAATTTTGCCGAAATAGCATTGCTCTAAAATCTGCGAACAGTCACGGGACCATTGCTAGAAAATCTCCGCAACGTTCCGTGATCATTGCTAGAAAATGTCCGGAACGTTCCTTGACCATTGCTAGAATATGTCCGGAACGTTCCGTGACCATTGCTAGAAAATGTCCGGAACGTTCCATGAAGCTTGCAGGAAGGTTCCATATGCGTTGCCGTAAAATGTTCCACAGGGGCGGACATAGGAAGACTCCGGCAACATTCCAGCAATGGAGTGTGCTGTATGCGTAATGACAAATTTCCATATTCGTGAACAGAATACAAATAAAAGTGTTGGTTTCACAAAAATTGGGTAAAAGTAAACATTTTTTATGTACATTTGAAAAATAAAGATATATATTTTTGAGACGACTTACTTTGTAAATACCTATCTTGCTACTTTTTAGTGGTTTTATAAAGAAATCAGTCTTCTCTGAATAGTACTCACAATATAATTTATAAAAGGAAGAACCAGGAACCTCTTCAATAAATTTAATATTTAAAACATCTCCACGTATAATATTAAAACACGAATTAGGCATTGCTGCACTTAAAATGCAATTGCCAGGAACAGATATATATCTTATCGTACCGTGTTTATTCTTTACAGTAACTGGTTTCTGGGGCTTATATTCATCAGTTGACAAAATTTCTTTTCGCCTAATCTTTTAGCAACTTGCTCCGAAGGACGATTATGCAGCCCACTTCGGTGCCACGGAGCGACACGTCATAACCGCCCTGGTGCTGCCACGCATCACATCGTACCAGCCACGAATTGACCGCCGATCATCAACCTGGGCGCACTTGACAGACCTTGCACTAGCTGACCCGAACTTCGATTCTGAGGGACCTATCGAATTACTGTTAGGTGCCGATGCCTTTGCTATTGTTTTACTGGAAGGCATTGTCAAGGGTCGTACCGGAGAGCCCGTGGCGCAAAAGACCACACTTGGCTGGATTGTGTCCGGACCTGCCTCACCGGACCTCGCTTGCGATCCAGTCACCAGCCAAGGGGTTGCATCACTGCCAAGTTCCACCGAAGAGGAGCTCCTGCCTTTGATGCGTCGTTTCTGGGAACAGGAGGAAGTTATGGTATCACCTGCCTATACCATAGAAGAACAGAACTGCGAAGATCACTTCCAGAAGACTCACCGACGTCTACCTTCCGGACGTTATATGGTTCGTCTACCGCTCCGTGGGACACTGGAACTCGGCGAATCCCGTTGGGGCGCCAAGCGAATTCTGCAGAGGATGGAAGCGAAATTCAATAATGAACCTGCTTTTGTTCAAGCCTACCACACATTCATGCGTGAGTACATACAACTCGCTCATATATCTAAAGTTCAGGGTGATCTACTAGGCCCCTCTTATTACCTGCCTCATCACGGCGTCCTGAGGGAGAGCAGCATGACCACCCGACTGAGAGTGGTATTTAATGGGTCGTCGCTAACTACGTCGGGTCATTCCTTGAACGAAGATTTGATGGTGGGACCGAACCTACTGCCCAGTCTGCAGCAACTACTCCTCCGCTGGCGCCTCCATCGAGTCTGCCTCACCGCAGACATAGAAAAGATGTATCGTCAGATTCTGCTTCACCCGGACGACCGCCGCTACCAACGAGTACTATGGAGGGAAAGTGCAGCCAGTGACGTTCAGGACTTCGAGCTAAATACAGTCACTTACGGACTTGCCTGTGCTCCTTACCTCGCCATTCGGACATTGCAGCAACTTGCCTTGGACGAGCAAGCACGGTTTCCCCGAGCGGCTGCCATCCTGCAACGCGACGTCTATATGGATGACGTCGTGACTGGCGCTGACTCTCTACAAGAAGCGACCGAGTTGCATGCTGATCTGCGGCACCTCTGCAAAGCTGGAGGATTCAATCTCAGGAAATGGGCCTCCAATCAAGCCGCACTGCTGGAGCGAGTACCTACCGGTGATGCAATTCCGGAGTGCAAGTGGCAAGCCGGCGAGACCCACACTGCGCTAGGGGTCCAATGGAGCCTGACTGATGATTGTTTCCGGGTTCACGTACAACCTCCCTCCACGGACAACGCATTAACAAGGCGTTTGGTTCTATCAACCATTGTAAAAATATTTGACCCACTGGGATTGGTTTCCCCAGTTACAGTAAACGCCAAAATATTCATGCAGTCTCTCTGGTTAACACATTTAGATTGAGACTCACCTTTGCCGCCGGCTGAAGCTGGATACTGGAGACTGTTCCTCAAGGAGCTGCCCAATCTGAACCATATCGCTGTCCCTCGCTGGCTCAATCTTCATCCATCGACTCAATCCCGCGAACTACATGGCTTCGCTGACGCCTCTGAGCAGGCCTATGCTGCCGTGATCTACTTAAGGACTGTGGATGCCCGTGGTCAGATATACTCGCGACTGGTCACTGCTAAAACCAAAGTTGCCCCGCTGAAGAAGATGACGCTGCCACGCCTCGAACTGTGTGCGGCTGTACTGCTCAGCCGCTTAATGACTCTGACGCGAGAGAGTTTGGGACTAGGCTCGGCTGCTACTCACCTTTGGAGCGACTCGACCATAACGCTAGACTGGATCCGTGGCCATGCTTCAAGGTGGAAAACGTACGTTGCCAACCGGGTAGCCACCATCCAACGAGAGCTGCCCGACGCTCAATGGCACCATGTTCCTGACTTGGAAAACCCTGCCGACTGTGCATCTCGGGGCCTTCCGCCCCACCATCTGCTCGACTTCCAACTCTGGTGGTCTGGCCCATCGTCGCTTAAAACGCCATCTGGTTGGAGCCCAGGATCATCACTGGAGGGACCATTAACTGATCTCGAGGCGCGAGTGGGCATGCACGTTGCAGAGCCTGGTGATTCAGCGATCGGTGAGTGTCTCCTCACTCGTTTCTCATCTCTGCGACCTCTTCTCAGATTCACCGCCTGGAGCTTGAGATGGTGCCAACCACGCCGAACCGTCAGGGGAAGCTTTCAGCAGCTGTTACCCCCCGAATTGGACGCTGCCCGCAGTCGGTTGGTGACCATCGTCCAACACCAGGAATTCGCTGCCGAAATACGCCAACTGGAGCTAGGCCTCCTGCTGCCAAGTCGCAGCAAGCTACTACGACTTACCCCATTTCTTGATGAACAAGGCCTCTTGAGGGTAGGAGGGAGGCTAAAGCACTCCGCACTGACCGCCCATGAAAAGCACCCTCCCATCCTGCCCAAAACCGAACCATTCACAGAGTTAATTGTGGATGAGGCTCATCGCCAAACGCTACATGGAGGTACCCAACTTACCTTGAATACCCTGCGACAGCGGTACTGGATTCCACAGGGACGTCAAGGAGTCAAGACCCACATTCATCGCTGTGTCACGTGCGTCCGTTGGAGAGCAACTGCCGGACAGCAGCTCATGGCCGACCTCCCCGCAGCTAGGGTTCGACCAGGTCGACCGTTCCTAAATGTCGGCCTGGACTGTGCTGGCCCACTCACCGTATTGGTATCTCGGGGTCGGGGACAACGTACCCACAAGGGATACATAGCTGTATTCCAGTGTCTGGCCACTCACGCATTACATCTGGAACTGATTTCTGATTATAGTACGGAGGCCTTCATCGCGGCTCTACGACGCTTCAGTTCCAGACGAGGCCTTTGTGCTACCATCTACAGCGACCAAGGGATAAACTTCGTGGGCGCCGACCGAGAATTGCGGACCCTCCTATCGCAGCTGTGCCAGGAGGAAGGAGGTGTTAGATCCTACTTGAGCAGAGAGGGCATTGCCTGGAAATTTAACCTCCCAGCCGCCCCACATTGCGGTGGAACGTGGGAGGTCGCTGTTAAGAGCGTCAAGCATCACTTACGGCGCGTCATAGGAGATCAGAGACTCACCTTTGAAGAGATGACGACGTTTTTGACACAGGTCGAGGCGTACCTCAATTCTCGACCTCTACAACCACTGAGCGACGACCCGGACGACCTCAACGCCTTGACGCCTGGACATTTCCTGATCGGCGACGTCATGCTGTCCATTCCGGACACTCCAGTCGACGGTGTTCCTCCCTCCCGTCTAACCCGTTGGCATGTGGTGCAGCAGATGCGGTTACATTTCTGGCGGAGATGGTCCACGGAGTACCTCCAGCAGTTGCAGGCCCGCAACAAATGGATGTAGCAACATCCACCGCCCCGAGTTGGGGACCTCTGCTTGCTACGATCCGAGTTGCTGTCCCCGGCTAAGTGGCCACTAGCTCGAATCACTCGACTACACCCTGGCCCCGATGGCCTAACCCGAGTTGTTACCCTTAAAACTGCTCGCTCGGAGTTACAACGACCAATATGTAAACTCGTTTACTTACCTTTTGTGCAGGACAATTCAGGCTCGTCACCAACTACCACTGAACACTCTTCCTAGACGCTCGACTGAGATGTGAATCGGCCCCCACCTGAGCAGACCACGCCACATTCACGTCCAATCATCGACCAGCTATTGGGCGTCGATAATCGGTCGACGAAGGTGGGCGGGAAATGTTCGGGAAGTTGTGGGGAGCGGCGCCACTGGCGCGCCCCAGCCGAAGACTAGGAGAAGGAAACGACGAGCCGCCTGCGAGCGGCAGAATAGCGTTCATTCTGTTTGTAACAGGCTCGAGTAGAGCATTCACCAAGAATATACTTGTTTTGTTACCACGTGTGCATTGCATTCATTTCACCCACGCCCAATACGGACGACTTGGCAGCAGTGGGCCTGTCATTGTAAAGTTCAGTCGAACTCCGCAACCAACGAGCCCCACAAAGTCTACATCGCAGTGCCATCTCTCGAGTGAGACCACGATTGTCTGCGATGATTCACGTTACGGCCTGCCTGCTCATGTGGAGCGCCGATCACCGCCCCCCCCCCATCGACCGGCTATCGATGGAAGGGGAGCTCGATCTCGGTTCCCGGAAACCGACGTCGTTTTCCTCGATCACTTTGCCGTGGAGATTCCGACGCTTTCGTAGACCCGCTTAATTGCTCTGCTAAATTCGCTGAGCTGTAATATTCGCTAACTAAGCTATAGTTCGCTGCTTTACATACGCTTCCGTAAAACTAAAACTCTGCTACTTAATCAAGTAACTTAAGTACTTAAACTAATCAGTTGTTAAAGTGCTTAATTCCCTTTCACTTGGCTTCGAAAAAATAAAGAAACTTTATTGTGTGTTAAAGATAATAATTTAAAGATAAGTATTTATAGATAATAACGAGTGTACATAGTGTAAAATAAATCGTAGATTAAGATCAAGTCTGCCTCTAGACCTTTTCCGAAATCATTTCGGGCTAACCCCGACGCGATCCAACGCTTAAATCAGAACATATATGTATATATCGTGTATGTAGTATGTTAACAATCGATGTGCGCAATATACCACAGCGTCTGATTAAACTGTTTAAACGCAAAACGCAATTTATATGTTTATATTATATGTTATATACAGGATGTCCCACCTAAAACTGGACAGCGCGATATCTCCTAAAGTATTGGAGATGAAAATTTAAAAAAAATATGTAATTGAATGGTTCGAGAGGGCCAATTTATTAGTTGAGACGATTTTTTTTATTATTATTTTAAAGATACGATGGTCAACTTCGGTTTTTCAAATGGAACTTTTTTTTTTGAACACCTGAGTTGATAGTGCGTTCCAAGACAAATTGAATAAGCTTTAATGTATACACTTTATTTCCACTGGTTTTTTAAGATATTGCGCTTGCAAAATTACTGATTTTCACTGGAAGAAAACCCTCTGGAATAGCAAGGACCGGGGTCGGTCTTACTGGCGCCACGGGTGGCATTGCCTGTTGAAACTGATACCCACCTGCCAAAGGTCTGGACAATTCTTTTCCGTGAGAAATGGTACTTAGGTAGGTACATCTGCGGTATCGAGAAGCGCACCGTTACTTTTATTTCGCACTTGCATCTACGCTCGGATGGCCGGTTCTTTTGGGAGGAATGTGAGTTGGATTGGTTAGGTTAGTAGGAGTGAAAGTTGCTAGACTAAATTTCAACCATAGGGAGCAGATTGTATCAGAACCAATCGGATTTGCATCCCTCACAAACGGCTGCTCTCTTGAAGAGGCCCGATGAGGAATACGATTTACTTTAATTACAGTACATGTGTGTTTTGTAATAAAGTGTTTCTATCGTCTCCTGCATTCAACAACTGGCATCCAGACATCTACGCTCCTACAATCCACCGGCAATACTCCTCGTGGAAGAAAGGGGGTATAAACACGAGCTTCGATATCAAAACAAAAGCATGCGTTGACGTATTCCGTGCGAGAGAAGGTGGGCATTGTGGAGGAGGTATTGCTGTGAAGAGGGCCTGTTCAAGAGTGCAGCCGTTTGTGAGGGATGCAAATCCGATTGGTTCTGATACAATCTGCTCCCTATGGTTGAAATTTAGTCTAGCAACTTTCACTCCTCCTAACCTAACCAATCCAACTTACATTCCTCCCAAAAGAACCGGCCATCCGAGCGTAGATGCAAGTGCGAAATAAAAGAAACAGTGCGCTTCTTGATACCACAGATGTACCTACCTAAGTAGCATTTCTGACGGAAAAGAATTGTCCAGCTTTTGGGCCTGCGAACCCTGTCGTATACCTTTGGCAGGTAGGTATCAGTTTCAACAGGCAATGCCACCCGTGGCGCCAGTAAGACCGACCCCGGTCCTTGCTATTTCAGCGGGTTTTCTTCCAGTGAAAGTCAGTAATTTTGCAAGCGCAATATCTCAAAAACCAGTGGAAATCAAGTGTATACATTAATGCTTATTGAATTTGTCTTGGAACGCACTATCAACTGACCTGTTAAAAAAAAATAGTTCCATTTAAAAAACCGAACTTGACAATCGTATCTTTTAAAATTATAATCGAAAACAAAAATCGTCTGCACTAATAAATTGGCCCCCCTCGAACCATGCAACGCTATATATTTTTTATTTTTTTATCTCCAATACATTAGGAGATATCCAGCTGCTCAGTCTTAGGTGGGACACCCTGTATAAATATATTATTTATTTCATTTCTCCTGGTTTCATACGCTATTTCACTACTATTTCCTATCCTCCTCCAAACAGATTGGTAATGTAATTTCACATTAATTGAATAAAAAAATTAAATTTGGAAAAATGAATTATGCGAGATCGATATGCTTTAAACATTTCCATGGCAAAACCTGATATGTCCAGTTTTTCTGATATTACAGCACAGCAGTATTAACGTTTTTCCAGCTGTGAAAAATTTATTTTCATTTCTTTAGTCATTCATTAAGAAACTTTTATCAAAATATTAATTGAATATGACAACAGTAGGTAACTTAAGACTTGGAATTAATAATAGTAATTATTTTTTTACGGAAAGGTGTGGAGATTAATTTTTTTTAAATTTTCATTAACTTTATCCTCGAAGTCTTCCACGTTTTCGAATTCTGCAGCGTGTTCAGTAGTGGTCAATGCCCAACAAAAGCTTTGCCACATCATGAATTGCCACCTCACTTTTTTTCTAAACTACACGGCGTACAGATGTCATATTTTACAAACATTCAGATTTCATCTAGACACGCATGGAAAAACCCATAATCTTAATTTTGACTCTTTGAATTCTGGATTTATTTATTGTTTGGAATTAAGCTTTCGGGGCGCCCCTGGGTAAGTCAAGGAATACTAGCGGTAACTTCGACTGGAAATCCTGTCTTAATCTAAGGTTTATTTTACACTATATACACTATCTATAAAATGCCTTAACCACTATTTGATGCGTTCTTACTCTAATTAAGCGGGCACAGCAATTTAAGCGTTCTAGTAGCTAAGCTTTAGTCCACATTTAAGTGTTCTACCGAAGTTAATCGTTCTAAAGAGTGGACGGTAATTTAGTGCACAAGTACTATCGAACAGCCAGATAAGCGAGCGACAAAAATAGCGCGAACTGTAAGCGGCGGAACTTCCAAAGCAAGTGCTCGCGGAAACCGCCCGCGCCGTCGATTTCCGGGAATCGCGATCGAGTTCCCCTTCCATCGATAGCCGATCGATGGACGGGAGCGGTGATCGACGCTCCATATGAGCAGGCAGGCCGTGCCGTGGATCATCGCCGGCTGAAGCACTCCAGCTCAGGAGATGGCGCTACAATGTTAATTTCCCGAACATTTCTACTTATTCATTCTTCATTAACGGGTAACACCTGTTGTCAACAGTGACTCGACAGAAATATAACCCATACAGAGAAGGCAAAAAGAAAGAAAAATAAAGGAAAACGCAAGAAAATATATTAATAAATCATACACACGCGAAAAATTATTTTCAATAGTTAGAGAATATTTTCATTTGCATTTTACATTTTAATTACTCACATTATTACTGCGGCCTCGCCTTTACTCGTATCTTACTTTCTCCTTATGTACAATATTTTCTGTTTAAGGAGTAATAAAGTCGAAATAATATTAATAATAATTACGAACCATTATCCAGTAAATAAACATATTCTAAACTATTCGGAACATTCAAGCTTCAAACTACTCGACAGACCGGACTGTTCGGTACTTTCGGCCCGCTCGGTTTACTTCGAGCCGCTCGAAAAAATTCGAGTTCTCGGTTCTATTCGAGTTGCTCGCTTTTTTCGAGTTGCTCGGTTCTATTCGAGTACTCGGCTCGGCTCAGAAACCGAGTCTCGGCTCGGTCCGCATTTCAAGCTACTTGAATATTCGAGTACTCGAACAGCCTACCCTATATACAGATACCGCGGCCAATGCGCGGCCGGACGCGACAACGCGTTCCGTTTGTTAATTGCGCTGTTGTTTCTGAGCTAGGCGAGAAACGATGTGAGCGCACCTCGTCAGTTTATTGTACGGCATCGAAGCCATCTTTTAATAAACCTTCAACGTTAACGGGCTCTGGGAATCACTATTTCCATCCCTCTCCTGATCCCACATATTTTTATACAAATAAATATTTTATTCAAAATACTTAGCTCTGCGCTCCGAATTCGTAGTTGGGAAACTGAATAAATATGTATAAATTGCATTAATCTTTTTCTCTCTTTCTTGTGCGTGCGTTCGTGAATGCATGTGTGTGCGTGTGCGTATGCTATGTATGATATTAGAATTAAATATATGTAGAATAAATCTGACTGCGTTTCTAGTATGTATATGTATATTATGTATTTTAGATTGTAAGGGAGTTATTGTAAATTATTAATATTAAGACAATTATCATTTCTTCGGTTTCGCAGCGCCAAGTATTTTGAATCCACATAAAAAACTTCAAAAAAGTAAAAATAAGCTACGCCTAGTACATGAAATCAAATAAATCACAAAAAATAGAAGATAATAATAAGTATAAAATAAAAAAAATATGTGAAATCAAAATGTGCTGCAAGTACATAAAGGAGCTTTCAGTCAAATACTTGGCCTGGCGAAGCAAGGACAAGGTGCGGATGAATAAGAATTATTTAAAAACGCAAAATAATGAAAGTGTACTCATATTGTCAGAATTTTAAATTGACAAATTATCTGAAAGCCCGCGAGAGTATGGGTATTGATAATCTGAGAATACCTTGCCTCGCCAGGCCAAGTATTTCACTGAAAGCACCTTTATGTACTTGCATCTCATTTTGATTTCACATATTTTTTTTATTTTGTACTTATTATTATCTTCTATTTTTTGTGATTTATTTGATTTCATGTGCTTGGCTTAATTTTTTTACTTTTTTGAAGGTTTTTATGGGGATCTCACTTCTTTTTACAAAGATAATTTGCACAGGGAATGACTTCAGATAATTTTTAATATTATATCTTCTATAAAATATGTACAACAGTTTACAACATTCTTTCTTTTAAACTATTTTTTAGAATTCTCCAAAGAACGAATCTAAATAAATTCTATTGTATTCAAGTGCTAATCCATACTGTAATGTAGAGAAACACATATTTTTAACAGTAAATATGGTGTACCTTGGATTCTAAGTTTATTAAATATTTTATAATTAATCCTACCTTTGACATTCATTAAATATGTAAATTATGTTATATGTATTCAGTGAATTGGTGGAATTGGTTTAAATTTGAGTTTTCAGATATGAAACAAACATACAAAAAGAAAACAGAGCATCGAAGCTGAATAAAATCGTTTAACAAAATCGTTTAATTGTTAATATAATACTATGTCACAATTGTTGTTATTTTAGATTTTAAGCAAGTAACGTAGAAAAAAACGCAGTAGACCACAGTTTAAACTAAACGTTTTTATTCTTGTATATACATATATATTAAACATAAAATAGTTATTGTGCAAAAACTAATATAGGAACATATATAAAATAGTTCCTCATAAAAAGTTCATTTCCTCTGATTACTAACCGAGCTTTAAACTTTTCATTTTCTTTAACCCGGAATACCCATCTACTACTTAGTGGCTTTACATCTATTAATTTTGTTGCATCCTGAAGTTCCCATGTGCTATTTGCTTTTAAGGATTTTTTCTTTTCTTTTATGGCTTCTAACCAATTTTCTTTGTTTGGTCCTGTAACTGCTTCTGCATATGTAAGTAAAACATAATCCTTATATTTTTCTGGAAGTTTTGAGATTCTTTGAGATTTTCTTGGTTGCTGTACTTCAGACTCTGGTTCTTCTTTTTCTGATTTCTACTTCATCGGTCATTCCCTCTTCATTTGCATCTTCATATGTTGACTGATCCAACTCAGTTTCCAGTTGTATTTCTTCTGCTTGATTTTCTTCATTACAGAATTCGTCGTTTGTTTCCCTTGAATTTACCTCAACCATTACTTTTAGTACGTTTACTTCAGACTTGTTTTCTTCACATGACATTTCTCCAAATCGAACATCTCTTGCAATCTTTATTCTTCTTACATCAGGATCCCACAGTCTATACTCATGACTACTGTACCCAACAAATATGTACCTTTTACTTCGTTCATCTAGCTTTTTAAGAGGTCCTAGTATTTTAGTAAATACTTCAGATCCGAATATTTACAGCCTTTTCAAATTCGGTTTTTTACCTTCCCATTTTTCATATGGGGTGGTGTCCAAAGTATCTGTTGGAGATCTATTTATTAGATACGCAGCGACATATATTGCTTCTCCCCACATTTCCTTTTTAAGTTTTGAATCAAAGATAAGCGCTCTGGCCTTTTCTATAATTCTCTTTCTTTATTATTATTAGTATCATTTCTTCTACTTTTACATGCTACCGCAGTATGTCCAATACCATTGCATTTAAAGCATTTTCTTTCTGTTACCTTGAATGCAACTTGTTCTTCCTTTTCGTTTTGCGACTCGCATCTCGCTGCTTCCATAAGCAGCCTTGCTGTCAAATTCTACACTGTTCTTTCATTGGTTGACGTTGATTCCCATGCGCTTACAAAGTGCTTATAACGTTCTGGTAAAGTAGTTAATATTTTTGACATAAGCATATTATTATCTCTTTTAGCATCCCGCGCTTTTAATTTAAAAACAAGGTTTTCAAGTCTACTTATGAGCGTAGCTACACCCATCCCCTTTTCGGCAGTAAAACTGAAAAATTCTTGCAGCAAAGAGCACTTTTGTTGCTCGTTATTTCTTTCATATATTTTACAGATCTTAATCCACATTTCTCGTGCGGTTGTGCAACTTAGAATGTGCATCAGTGGCTTTCGTTCCAGTGTAGTTACTATGATCTTTTGAGCCTTTGCATCCTTCTTTTTCCATTCCTCCCTTGTTTAACCTTCTTTTACCTCTTCTTCTTTTACCTCAGAATTTACTGCATCATAAAGATCGCTAGCTCGTAGTAGGATGCCGACCTGAAATTTCCATATCTCGAAATTATCTGCACCACAGAGTTTTTCAATTTGTTGCACATCCTCTGATGTTATCTTATCCATCTTTATTTATTCCTTTCTTTATATATCTTTCCTTTCCCGTTTTATACAGCACGTAGTCTTTTATCGGAAGTGCGTAATGCGTACGTACATGCGTCGTATACTGGGCACATAACCTGTTGTTATTTTAGATTTTCAGCAAGTAACGTAGACAAAAACGCAGTAGACCACAATTTAAACTAAACGTTTTTATTCTTGTGTGTGTGTATATATATATATATATATATATATATATATATATATATATATATACTAAACGTTTTTATTAACGTTTATATAAGTAAGCTTTACATAAAAACTCTAAATTAATAATAATAGTTTGCTGGTATAAAAATATATCTGACAATCTAAATGCAATTGCTTACAATATATTATTTTGTACATGCATGGTACAAATTTTCAGAAATTTATGCGAAAGATGCTTCTCTGTTGAGTTGAACCTTCTCTGGACAACTTCCAAGTCTGCGACTCTACATAAAAAGTCTATTAAAAACTTATTATATATATTTCAGGTTAATATGCTTTTCAAATATTCTTAAAACATTTGAAAATAAATATTGATCGTTGTGTCGTAAAGTTAGGAAATATATGTAATTAACGAAAAAAAAAAACTTAGCCTAAGGAGGACTTGGAAGTTCGAAGCTCGAACCTACGTTTAAAAAATTCGCAGCGGTATAGCAGCTCGACACTCTAACGCTGCACCACCGACGCCGTCGGAAAATACGGTAGATAATTTAGAATGTAAGTCGCATAACAGTATCAAATGATTCGGTTTTTTCAGTTTCTTTAATTCCTATGTTTTGGTGTACGTATAAACATTGAAGATCGCATAAAATACTTATTTCATGAAGCAATTCGACGTATAAGTTACTCTGACATGGAAAAAACGACAAAAAATCGGTTTTTAATTTTTTTAACTGCGGCGCACCAAATTGAAAAATCTGAAAAAAAACGAGGACAATAGTAACAATGTTCCGTACTTACAGGAAAAATATAATTATAGTGCCAAGACTGCTTCAATACACAATCGGCATTTTTCAGCATTTTTTGGCGCTTTTTATTTTTCACAGCTTGGTTTTTCAATTTAAAAATCTGAAACAATTCTCTAATATGTGCCCCGATAACAGAAATGCCTCTGATTTTTTAAAAAAAATTTCATCCCCTAGTATAGGAGAAATTCGGCAAAAACCTGATTTCCTATTTTTGCCCTTTACTACCCTCCGGGTGGAGATACGAAGTTGAAAATTACCACAAACGTTTCTTTTTTAATAAGCTTTCGAATGATTCATCGTGAGTCGAATTCGGTTCAAGGGCACATTTGACCATCTTAACCGGCTATACCCTTTGTCAAATAAGGTAAATGGACAAAATTTAGTTTAAATTTATGCAATGTGGAGCAGGTCACATTAGTGAACAAAGTACACTGAAGACACATCTCCCTTGATACTTTTCAATTCAATCTTTTGTGAAAAACATTCGTAATACTTTAAAATCCACAGTATTTGCCACGCTATTCATTAATTTTATTAGTTTCCCATTAACAAGATTTTACTTCTTTAATAAATATAGGTACTAAGTTAATTTTATTCCAACACCAATAAATTGTGCGTTAAAAGTATTGGATTTCTTCGTTTATTTTCCCTGAATTATTACGATTAGTATTTAAATTTCCTGTAACAAGACTCTCTGCCATACGCTCTCACTTCCTTCGGACATATTTTGTAGTCTCTACACTTATAATAGCAAAATGCCACTATATTTCTATATAATAATTTTTACGTTAAGTTGTAACTTTTCTTCGTGAAAATTCTCTTATTCTAAAGTTTCGTATAGGTAAAGATTTTGTACATGCTTGTCGAGTGCTCGGTTGTTTAAAAAAGCTGAATACGTATATCAACTTATCAAGCACCGCATTAACCGAAATAATCGAGCTACCCGACACAATCGGGCTACGCGATACAATCGGACTACACGATACAGTCGGACTACCCGTAGGCCCGTCTGTCCCGGGCCCCCGTTCGAGCCCGCCCGACTTTACCCAACCCGACCCGACCGCTCGGGTAGCCGACACATTCGATTACCCGCACATCCCTAGTGTCTACCCCCTTAAGCCGGGGCCAGACTTGAATGAGTATACGCTGAGCAGGCTGAGCGCGCACGAATATTCTGATGTGACGGATGAAACGGTAGTCAGGACCGCATGCTTCTACGTCAGAAGGGGTGAGCGTGAACGCATAAGGTGAATGTCCCAATTTCTGCTCATTTAAGAGGTAACTCGTCACAAAGAAGGTGTAAAAAATTTGTTTGTGATCAAAATTTGCAGAGTAATTGATTAATTCTTTAATAATAAATCAACCAATTCAAAAACTAGTTAAGAAAGATATTTCAAGATGTTTAACTATTAGTAATTTGTAATTAAATATATAATGCTCTAAATGTCCGTATTTCTGCTCATGAAAAATAGCAATGTACGTATTGACCCAAGCTCGTGCAACATTCACGTAAATGTTTAAATAATTTAGAATTATTTTGTTGCAACTATAGTACAAACGTAACGCATATAATAATAAGAAAAATACGAAATGATCAGAAATGGGGACATGAGCAGAAATTGGGACATTCACCTTATGCTAGTGTGGACGTGTCATTCGTCGTGACGCGGCGCACGCGACCCGACTCGCGAATGCCGGCGAAGGCACATGGCCTGAGCCGACCGTTGTCGGTTTTCTTCCGCACATCAAAGGGAATTTGGAGTGCATTGCGTTCAGCGTGGAAGATAGAAGCAGATGTGATACTTTTCTAAAATCCTCGATATCTCGGATTTTCATAATATTCAAATATATGGTAGTCCATATGAAATTAGGGAGGGGTAAGTCCTCATTTTTGCAGTTTCGAAATTGTTTAAAAAATACAAATCTTGAAAGTTACCTGCTTTTTCGGTGATTTTTACGAAACCTGCCTACAGAAATTAATTTTAATGACCTAAATTATTGAAGGTATGGAATCGCGTCTTTTTTTTTAATGACGAAGAATGGATTTATGTGAATGAATTTAATCCATTGCTAATATTGCCATAAACAGTTAATCAAAAATCTAAAAATTACATTTTTACCAATATAATGCAATTACCATATGATAGACTTTAAAGCTCTATTTTACTAAATAATTTATCTTTCTTTTCTTCACTACACCCTGCATTATTCTTAATTCATATAGCCTGACCGACTCGCTATTGTATTAAAAAATCACACGAGACTATTTTTAACGAATTCAGCTTGAAATGATGTAAATCAATTTTTCATGAAATTTCCTTCATTATGATCCGAATTACGTCGTTCTTGGTGTTAGTTTCATCGGCGCAACATAAGGAATCAATTGCCGTAGTTTTCGCGAAGAGCTAATGAGAAATGCGGAACTGTTGGACATTTCTGACTTTTTAATGGTATTCCGTTTCGAGGGTCGAAACCCCCTAAAATTCGATGAAGCACTGCGGGGGGTTGTCCTTGCCACGGGGTACCAGGTGGCACCTCTTTGACAGGCGCCGCTGGAGAATCACCCTGTATTGGTAAACAGGATGATTCGGAGGGTTGAGTTGTATGCTTATTTCGCTAATCACACCATCTTTACGACTGCGGAGTAGGCTAAGCTAAGCACAGAAGTTGGTGAAGAAAGACACAATGACACTTTCGACAGTTCCGACCCCTCCGCATACGTCATTCTTGCGCGCTCAGCCTGCTCAGCGTATACGCATTCAGGTCTGGACTCGGCTTTATAAAAGTCCCATTAAACTCGGTGTGTTCGGGGTCGATATGTTACCTTGTAACCAATACTGTTGTGTGGGAGTCTGGGAAATGCTGGCTTCTCTTGGGGAATTCGGGCGCGGGACGATGTTCGTGGAACGCTAAGGCGTTCTGCTCTTTGGACGCGGATTTTTAATGATAAATATAATAATAAGGATAATAATAATGTAATAAAACGATTTGAACAGAAATAACTGATAACTTTAATGAACTCAATAAACGATTTGAAACGATACAAATAAGGAATTCACAAGGTTTTTAATCGCACGTCTGTTCACTCCTGCTCTCGGGGCTCGAGTGCTTTTACAAAGGCAATTGCGTTAACATATTTTGTTAGTTACAAAATGTCCTTAGATTCTAAAAGCCAATAAAATATTTATGAGCTAAATTCCTATTGATCAATCCATTTCCTTTCGGTTATCGATTTTTAGAAACTAGCGTTTAACAACATTGCGCTGATTTTACACACTTAGGAGAAGGGATCAAAGTGGAGTTCATTTATTCAAACACCCGTTTCCAAGTGGGTATTAATTGATCTATAATCTTGAAGTTTACTCCCAAATAGCCATCTGTCTGCAGTCTGACATCAGATTGGTAGCAGGGTCTGGCATGAGTGCGCAGAAACTGACATCAGAACCGTAAACATCTGTGTCCGCATATGGCTGCATTCTGAGGTGCAGAACCTGATGTCAGATCGGTAGCAGATCCGCAGCAGATTCTGCCGTCTGCTTGACACAGCCAACAGCGCCATCTGAGGGCCAGAATTACCAAACAATTCCCTATGCGTGACGTCACATGGCCGTCCCAACGCCCACCAACACATGTGTACCGTGATTGCTGTGGGTGTATCCCTACCCTTACATAACCAGCAAGCAGATTCTGTAGTATGATCTTGAAGTATCGAGAAAGCGAACCTAATTATGGAATTGAATAATTTCCAATTATCTACGTTGCGGAAATCGAAATTCTCATTATCTGCAAGACAGAAAAGTATGGTTATGCGCAAAGTGCGAATGTTTAACTTCTTGTTTCATAGATAATGGTTTAACACATGTTTTCTTATAAATTTGAATGTTCGCAGGTGTATGCATGTTGTTGCGACTCCCGTCTAGCGGCGTGTAGTATAAGCTTCAGAAGCGCGAAGTTCGAATCGGATCACACGACTGTAATAGGAAAGGGAGACAAGGTGAAGTTCGCGCAAGCCTGAGGTGTTTGAAAATAGTTAGAGATTCTTTTAATGAGGGGATTTCAAGATTATAAACTAATCGATACCCACTTGGAAACGGGTGTTTGAATAAATGAATCTCACCTTCCTCCCTTCACCTAGGTGTGTAATTACAGCGCAATGTGGTTAAACGCTCGTTTTTGCAAAAATCGATAACCGAAAGGAATCGGATCGACGAATAGGAATTTAGCTAATAAATCTGTAAATTTACGATTGGCTCTTAGAATCTAAGACATTTTGTAATTAACAAAAGGTGGAAAAGCGATGAATTTTTAGAAAGCGTCACTTGAGCCTGAAAAGCCATCACGAGTAGTCGTATAAATAAAAGTTCTGTTCAGATTGAAATTGTGTTTAAAATCGTTTATTTTCTTCCATTACAGTTACAAATTTACTAAGTTCAAATAGTTTCATTCCGTTCTTATTACTATTTTCATCACATTTACCATTCAAATCTGCGTCCAAGGAGCAGAGTGCCTAAGCACTCCACGGGCGTCGACCCTCGCCGAATTCCCTACCAAGGATCCAGAGGACCCAAACGGCCACGCAACATTTTGGTGACAGCGGTGGGATCTTTTTCAAATTCGCCGGCTCGCGGACGCAGGATCTGAGGAGCAGCCATCTGCAAATCCTGGCGGTACTTCTTTCTTGGCTATTGGACGATCTTCCCCGACGCTACACGCACCCCGACGGAGGTTCATCATCGTCGAGACCAATCACCACTGCGTAACTGACGTCAATCACCGTAATTGTGAGAGATACTAGTTAACTTAAATTTGATTATTGAGTTCATTGTTCATCGTTCACCGTTATATAATTCGCCGTAGTTATTAAGATAGTTATTGTTCCTGCTAAGTTAGTTAATATTCGCATTACGAAAATGTGGCGTATTAATCGAAACGCGTTAAGGGGGCCGTCTCCGCGGGCCTTTGAATGTGTGAGTACGCTCACACGAGCTAGGAAAAGCGTGCACGTATACGCGATGTAGTAAACAAACCGTAAATTACAACTTTCGTCCTGGAATCGGCACGGTGGACGTTTTTGCGGGTTTAGTTGCCTTCAGTAGACTTTCGTGCAGGGTGGTCTGGTCCGTTTGAACGCTAATAAGCACCGTACGTTGAAATAATAATGAATTTATGAATCGTGTACTCAGGACAGCCCGAAAAATGACAGAATGAAGCTTCAAGGTTTCTCCGTCACCGGCGTTGATGGTATATTCGTGCCTTGTACCATCAAAACCGGTGGAAGTCCAATCTAGCCGATAAATGTAGGAAAGACATAGTTACCAAGACGTATCGAGAGTCGAATCGCGCTGTTGCCGCATTTCCCCTATCAATATTTTTCCATCAAGGAGGCTTGAATGAATCACGGCGAAGCAGTTGGAGAACAGAGATGGGCAAAGATAATATCTGGTTAAAGTCAAATAAAAGATACTACAGTATTGTCTCATGGAACGAGAGCGAGCAAGAGGCACTGAAAGCGAGCGAGGGTGGTGCGAGATAGACGACGAGATGTTGTTTGTCTCGCTCCGTCTTTCGGACGCCTGACACTCCGTCCTCTCCGTGCGCGATCGTCGCGCAGGCAAAGCGTTCCATCTCGCTCCCCCCTTCGGCCAGGAAGAAGCGAGAAACGAACACTCGGAATTAGAGATCTGTTCACGACAGGAGCTCAACGCCGGTCCGACCAGCGAACACTTACGGAGATAATACTGTACACACACATAATTTCAACATAACTTACTTTTGCTAGAGCTTTCTCCAACTTTTCCTCCCTATCTTTCTTCTTCTCCTCCTTTTTCTCCTCCTTCTTCTCCTCCTTCTCTCTTTCCCGTTCACCATTCTCCTCCTCCCCCCCCCCCCCACCACTTCCCCCCGACAGGGTCGGGACCGTATCTTTCATCTGGAAATGAAATGTTGAATGTATTATTTTTGGCAAATAGTAAGATGATACAGCGTGATTCTCTCGCTAGAGTCCTCAAAGACAATAGTCTAAGAGCTGGATACATAGGGGTCAACGTAACTCGATGCAGTCATAGTTCTTATTGTTGGATTAGTGTTGCCGAATGCGAAATCCCCGTCTGCCGAGTCAGTCCGGAGAACTAACGCGGGGGTGGACGGTCAAACAGGTAAAATTTGCAGCATAATGAACGTCATTCTTGCTTTTCTGAAATTTCATATACTTATTGTTTACGCATAATGAACGATATGCAAAATGGCAGACCACCAAGTGGGGGATAAGACGTTAGCAGACGTCGATGAAAAGCGCGATAAGTGGCTTGCGCGCTAGTGCAAGGGAGAAATATACATTTGTTTCTCCTTTGCCCTAGTGGGACCGCCGTCGGCCGCATATTGGAACGGCAGCCGCCTTTAGGGCCCACTTGGTGGTCTGCCATTTTGCATATCGTTCATTAAATGCGTAAACAATAAGTATATGAAATTTCAGAACAGCAAGAATGACGTTATTATGCTGAAAATTTTACCTGTTTGACCGCCCACCCCCGCGTTAGTTCTCCGGACTGACTCGGCAGATGGGGATTTCGCATTCGGCAACACTAATCCAACAATAAGAACTATGACTGCATCGAGTCACGTTGACCCCTATATAGCCAGCTCTCGATCTACAATGCCACCAATAAACCGTGCCTCGCTGAGTTACGTGGAAGTGACGAATTCCACGTTCTGCATTTCTCAACAGATCTTTGCGAAAATGGCGTCAATCGATGTCGTGCCGATGAAAATGGTACCACGCTAACTTCATTAAAAATAGTCCGAATTACATGACATGATTTTAATCGGGAGAATGCCAGGAATGCATTGGTATCACTGCAATATCGATGCAATGAAGAATAAAGAATTTTTTAATACACCGTAATGAATCTCGTCGCGAGCTTCGACGTCCACGAAACTCAGCGAGGCGCGGCTTATTGGCGGCATCGCGTTTGAATACTCTAGCCAGAGAGTCACTCTGTATAATAGTATACAATATAATACTTACATTTTGTGAATTCTCCATGGTCTTGCGTTCTTTTGCTCTAGAGTTCGTGAGTCAACTGTTGCTTGCCACGCAACAAGTCCTTGGGCAGACTTATTTGTGGAGGGGGAAACACCTACAGGAGCCTTGGTTACGTGTACGTGACTGATGCGTGCGCAGTTTACGCAACACAACCACCCCTCCTGTAGGTGTTCCCCTCCATCAGTGGCACCTCGACCCCCCCGATCCCCGGTTATTTAGGAGCCCGGCGACTATCTTCACAATTTCTTAGAATTCTTTATTCCAGAGTGAGAGAATCCGCGGATATACTACGGTATGACCCAACCAACGGAATGAACTGAAATTTTGAGGGGTTGGGCGGGAGGTGGAGAGACCCTCTAATATAAAATTTCAGCTGCGGATATTTCTTAGTTTCTGAGATATTAATAAAAAATTTTCGGCATAATACATTGAAATCTACCTATGTATACAGACGTTACTAACACAACCATCTTCTTCGTTTCACAGTCGACGATACAATGTACGATATTGACCTCATCGCGCGATGCTTGTAATTGCATCAGTTTTTATTCCCAATACAGTACAGTAATACTAGAGTATTTCCAAAGTCACATCGGTTCGCTGTCGTGCTTTCCGCGCCCCACGCACTGGTCTAGCTCCAACCGGTGGCCGATCGAGACGAAACTTGCTGAGTATTACGAGGGGTATTACAAAATTTCAAAAGTGGAAAATGGCGGGGGGGGGGGGCAGAAGGGCTCACGGGTAGGGAGGCCTCCACCAACGTAAATAAATTTCCAAAATAAATTAACAATTTTTTATTAATATTTCGGAAACGAAATATTAAAGAATACCCGAAGCTACAATTTTAGATTTAGGGTTCACACCCCCTCCCCACCCCACACCCAAACCTCACCTCGATCGGCCACTGGTGCCATTCGGAAGAATAGCCTTTATTCGTTGCATTTATTCAAATAAAACTTTCGAATAAAAAAAAGGTAATTATGCAGAACTGGTGTTTCCTCATCGATTTCAATTATTTTTGGATATGTTGCCGGGGGACAAGATTCTGAACAACTTTTTCCTATACATGTTACCGCCGCTCGACCTTCGTTGCCAAGATATTTGCCAGAAACTATCGGTATAATCCGACCATTGTTATATAGTCTGTTGAAAACCTTAGTGTTAACTAAGTTTAGTAAGCGCTAGTAACTGTAAGCCCTTTGTTCATATAGTTCTTCTGTAACTATGGGATTTTCTGTCCCGGATAATAAAATAATATAATAATAATACCGATAGTTTCTGGCAAATATCTCGGCAACGAAGGTCGAGCGGTGCTAACATGTATAGGAAAAAATTGTTCAGAATCATGTCCCCGGCAACATATCCAAAAATAATTGAAATCGATGAGGAAACACCAGTTCTGCATAATTACCTTTTTTTTTATTCGAAAGTTTTATTCGAAAGTTTTATCTCTCACTTTCGAACAAAGAATTCTAAGAAATTGTGGAGATAGTCGCCGGGCTCCTGAATAACCAGGGATCGGCGGGGCTCGAGGTACCACTGATGGAGGGGAACATCTACAGGAACGGTGGTTGTGTTGCGTAAACTGCGCATGCATCAGTCACGCGCACGTAACCAAGGCTCCTTTAGGTGTTTCCCCCTCCAACAGCGGTACCTCCAGCCCCGCCGATCCCTGACCGACTGTTTGCGTTTTCTGGTCTGCAGAGCGTCATTTGTTTCAGAACGCACCACAAATGAATCTTCGGATTCACGTTTCACGTTCACGGTTCGCGGTTACCTTTTTTTGTAACGGGCAGTAGGATTTTGAGTTGTGTTGCGTTGTGTTTGTGTTTGTGTTGTGTTTGCTGGTTTAGTGTGGAATGAGTGACACTCTAAATGCGAATATGCAGGATGTGGAAGAAGATATGGACAATAATTCTCCGTTTCGTCCACGAAAATACATCGCCAAAAGAGAAGATCTTCAGCCCTTCAGAAGAAACAAGAAAACGAAAAAACTGCAGACGACACTGCCGTAGGACATTCAGAAGAAGTGGCCGAGGAACGTATGGTAGAGGAACCATCAACATCCGATGGACAAAATCATACGTACCAAGAGATAATGCACTCGCCATCCGATGAAGACACTGATACGGCCAGTTTGGGAGAAACTGAAGAGGCGCTTCAAGAATTTGATGTTGAAAGTAACGAAGAAGAAAACTTCGTTATAGAAAAAGTTGCGAAGAACGAGTCGCAAGAGCAATCGCGTCTCCTAAATAGCAACGATGTCATGAATTTTCAAAATGTGCTTGCTCAATTGCAGAAAATAGGTAAAGATGCAAAACATAGGGAAGACTGCGGCATTGAACACCTACGAATAACTGGTGTGAAACGGTGTGGCTTCAAGAGCATCTTCAGCGTAATGTCCACTTTATGCCATTACAAAGCTGAAATCCACAATCAATCGAACGAAGCCGAAGAAGTGGATAGCAATCAGGGCGCCGTTAATGCAACAATTTTATGTGGAGGCAGTTATGCTCAGTTGGAACACACTTTTGCAGGAGTGAACATACGTTGCATGTCGAAGAAAGAATTCGTGAAGAATCAAGATGAATTCGTCAAGTCCGCAATTGCCGCTGCAGAAGAAGAAAAACGTTTGGCGATTGAAAGAGGCGACGTTCTTCCCGGGTCAGGGACCCCTCACATCTCCGTTGTGGCCGACGGAAGCTGGATGAAGAGATCCTACCGCAGTGGATGTTACGATTCTGCGTCTGGAGTCGGCGTGATAGTTGGCTATCACACGAAAAAAGTTTTATTTTACGGCGTTCGAAACAAAGTTTGCAGAATTTGTCGGATTGCTGCGAAAAACGAGAAAGAACCCCGAAAGCACAGATGTTTCAAAAACTGGAAAACATCTCGAGCATCGACTGCTATGGAAAGCGATGCTTTAGTAGAAGGATTCAACACTAGCGTAGAAAAGCGTGGGCTCGTTTATTCTACACTGATTGCTGATGGGGACAGTAGCGTGTATAAGAAGATTATTGATGCGGACCCATATAAGAGACAGATTCGAGTAAAAAAGATTGAATGCACGAATCATTTGTTGCGAAACTTTTGCACAAAAATGAAAGCGATTGTAAAAAAGACCACATCTGGACCATTGAGACAAACTGTGGAAAGTAGCATTCGCCGGATGCGCACAGACATCGTGAACGCGCGCAAAGTTTAGATACAATCAGAATGTATCAATCGACGAGAGAACGAAGAATTTGTATGGCGACATACAGAATGTTCCAAGCCACGTGTTTGGTGAACACGCAGAGTGTGCAAGACTAGAATATTTCTGCGATGGAAAGAATAAAGAGAATAAGAAAAATATCGTTCCAGACTTGATGAAAATTGGAGTGTACCAGGACGTGAAAGAAATACTTCGTCCACTATTAGCTCATGCGGAGAGCTTACTCTATAATACTACTAATAACGCTGTGGAAAGTTTGAACCGACTAATTGCCAAGTACACTGGCGGAAAAAGATTAAATTTCGCCGAAAGAGGATCTTATACAGGGAGATGTGCTGCTGCTGTCGTGGAGTACAACAGTAACCAAGTGCACTCGCGATTGGATGCGGTTATGAAGAAGAAAACGCCCGAGGTTGTGCACCAAATGGAAGAAAAGAAAAAGACAGAAAAGGAAAAGGAAGCTGCAAAACAGAAGGAAACGAAGGCTGCGCGATATGTACGCAAGCATTTGCCCTCGCAGAAAGATTGTGATTATGGACAAAATGCACAGAAGCCAGACATGCCATCCGAAATGTATGAACTGGAGCGGGAAAAGCATATGCAAATGCTCAGTGACTGGCAAGAGAAAAGACATGCCATTGAAGATGAAACAATTGGACAAGCAAAGAACCGCAAATGGTTGCAGTACAGGTCCAAATTGTTGACAGCATCCAATTTTGGACAAGTGTGCCGTCGTCGACCTGACACGCTTTGCGCAAATCCAGTAAAATCAATTCTTTATCCGAAGATAATTAGTGCACCCGCGGTGGAATACGGGAAAGAATGCGAGAATATTGCTCGCGAAGAATTGAAGAAGCAATATACAGATATTGCGGAATATGGATTTTCCATCGACAGCTGCATCGCCTTCTTAGGAGCTTCACCGGATGGAATCATCGGTCAAGAGGGTATTTTGGAAATCAAATGCCCCAAATCAGCGGAGAACTTTACGCCAGAAGAAGCTATTGAACAAGTTCCCGCTGTCCGGCGCATGTTCACGCGTAACGCAGGTACTTCAATAAGTAAAACGCATCACTATTTTTATCAAATACAAGGCCAGTTACACATTACTGACAGAAAGTACTGTATATTTTGCCTTTGGACCCCGAAAGGGCTGAAATCTATAAAAGTAGAGAGAGATGATGCGTTTTGGAAAAGAGAAATGGAGCCAAAACTTGTTCAATTTTATTTAGAATGCATGCTACCCGAATTAATAGATAGTCGGCACAATAGGTGCATGACTATTCGGGAGCCACAATTTGTTCTAGCAGAGAGAGCGAAAGAAAAACCGAAAAGCTTGAAAAAGCGAAAAAGGTCGACCTTCAGAAATAATGAAACTATTATAACGGCCCGGCGTCGCACCGCGTTGTAAAGCGCGGTACCACTGACCCCGTCAGCGATGGCACTTTTACTCGCGGATCATATGATCACGCGAGTCGATCAACGCCGTCGTCACTTCCCCAAAGAAGTGAAGAAGAAAATAATAAATATGATCGATCCGGCGTCGCACCGCTGACTATCGTCAGTGGTGACAAGTGCCAGCGATGGCACTTTCACTCGCGGATCATATGATCACGCGAGTCGATCGACGCCGCCGTCACTTCCCCAAAGAAGTGAAGAAGAAAATAATAAATATGATCGATCCGGCGTCGCACCGCTGACTATCGTCAGTGGTGACAAGTGCCAGCGATGGCACTTTCACTCGCGGATCATACGATCACGCGAGTCGATCGACACCGTTGTCACTTTGCCAAGAAAGTGACGAAGGAAATAATAAATTTAATTCACCCTTTAATTTTTTCAGACACATTTCTAAGTTCACAGTAGAGCTGTTACTTTTTGACCCGTCGGGTAACCGGCTACCCGGAACAACTTCAAGCCATTGAATGTGGTATTGTTCGATCATTTTTAGCTAATATCAAACAATACCATAGACAATAAAGCATTCAATTCCTTGAAGTTGTTTCGGGTAGCCGAGTACCCGACGGGTAAAAAAGTAACAGCTCTAGTTCACAGGAGCAGACAGACGGAATCGGACTCGATCAAATGCGCCAGGTTGATTCACACGGGCCTCGCAGGTATACATGATGTTCGACGAATTATTGAAACAAATTTTTACTTTTATATAAAACTTACAGAAATGTCTGCGATCATTTGTTACAGGCGGATTCTTTACCAAATTACTGCAAACATGGTGTATGGGACAGTAATGTCAGAACAACTGGAATGATAAGTACCATATTTCAGGTAAAGTTTAACAGCTTATACATCTACAGTAAAATTTTGTACGTTTACAAAACTACAATTAAGTATTTCCTAATGAACTTCATAATGTGTTACAGATCCACACTGCCTAATGTCATCTTTCGGTACGAGCGACCTAAGAAAATTGTAGGAAGACCGTCAAAGAAGAAGAGGAAATACACCAAATGAGAGAAGATAATATTATTACAGTATTGTCTCGTTAGCGGATCGCTGATCCGGATCGGTGTTGAACAGTCAGTGTGAACAGAGGCCTAATTCCGAGTATTCGTTTCTCGCTTCTTTCTGGCCGAAGTGGGGAGCGAGATGGGACGCTTTGCGTGCGCGACAGGCGCGAACGTAAAGGACGGAGTGTCACGGCGTCCGAAAGACGGAGCGAGAAAAACATCAACGCGTCGCGTCTGCTCGCCCGTTCTCGCTCGGTTTCAGTCGTGGGCATAACGAAAAGTCCACATCGTGTACACCTAAGATGGGCATTATCTAGATAATCAATTATTTAAATAACGTGCCGAATAAAAGATACTTCATCTTTATTCGTTATTCGAATCGTCGAATAACACGGTTTAGGTTTATTCATTATTCGCAGCTTCGAATAACATGATTCAACTTTATTCGAAACATCACGGATAAATAAATTTATTCGAAGTGAATTTATTCGGCAGCGGAAGATAATTTTTTTATTCAAGGAACTTTTATTCGAACCGTCGAATAAGGTTTTCATCTTCAGCGCGAAGGCTTCGAATAAAAGTCGAATAAACTACGGATAAAGATGAAAACCTTATTCGACGGTTCGAATGAAAGTTCCGCGAATAAAAAAATTATCTTCCGCTGCCGAATAAATTCACTTCGAATAAATTTATTTATCCGCGATGTTTCGAATAAAGATAAATCGTGTTATTCGAAGTTGCGAATAACGAATCAACGTAAAGTATCTTTTATTCGAGTGTTATCTATATATTATCTTTGCCCATCTCTGGTGTACACCAAACCGAGCCGCTAACGAGACAATACTGTATTCTTAAAAAAATATATACTTTTTTATCTGTAATTGTCCATTTCAAAGGGGCGAAAGCTTGAATGTCGAATTTCAATTCTCCAATGAAGTTGGATTGATTTATTGTAATGACTATAACTTGATTAGAAACAAAAAATATATAAAAAAATGTTCTGTTAAACGATTTTGTCAAAAAGGCACTAACAACTAAAAAATACTTCTAGTGTTGTGCTACAATTTCGATGGTGTTTTTTAACTTTAAATAAAAACGTGGTTCAGGATATTTCATAACAGAATATGAATCAATTTAGTATAGCCTCAAGTGTCGAAATGAATTTTTTGCGAGATATCCTGCTCCACGATTTTATGTGAAAATACACCATCGAAATTGTAGTATAAGAAAATAATTATTTTTTAGTTTTTAATGCATTTTTCATAAAATCGTTTATTATAAATTTTTTAATATACTTTTTCTAGTTTTTAGTGTTGTGGATTTACATTACTCTTATTGCTGTATGCAGTTTAACAGTTTGCTTGAAGAATGGTTGATTTATTGTTATGGGTTATTATTTATTAGTGACTAGGTAATTTTTTCACCCACTCGGAGTTTTTTCATAATTTTGTATTGTCAACCAAACTACGCACCTCTGCAAAGTTTCGAGGGAATTGGATGGTTGGAAGTGGTTTAAAATTGAGTTTCCACATTTGAATCAAACAAACAAACAAACAGAGGATCGTAGCTAAATAAAATCGTTTAATGGGACATTCCCAAATATCAGTATTGTTAGTACTGAACTCTGGTTTATATTGATAAATTTTTACAACCGTGGAATAACAATTCTGAAGAAAACCATGTACAAAACTATTATTGAAACAGACAATTCTTGTTGATATAAAAGATAATTTGATGTATAGTTAGATGAAAAAAAGCGGCATATGTTTTTAGAAGAATTACAGCATTCATAAATTTCATTACGATCGGCATGTTACACTTCGGTGATGTACCTTATTCAAATTGTATGCTTTGAATTTGCACATTGATTATACAAAGTATTGCATCGTTCTATGTATAAATAAATACTAAATTAGTATTGTTTCATTGACATGTTTCCTAACTTCACTACTCAACCTCTCTATCTTTCAATAGTGCTATCCTCCTTTACGTTCAGCCAGGCTCTGATGCTAGACGCAGGAATTGGCGGGCTCCAGCTACAGCTCATGCACGAGGAAACACCTACAGCGGTGGTTATGTGTGCGTGACTGACGCACCGCAGTTCCTCACACATAACCACCGCTCCTGTCGATGTTCCCCCCTCCATCAGCGGTACATGGAGCCCGGCGATCGCTGCCTAGACGCAGCTCTCGTGCCGTATTCCTCCAAGCTTCTCAATAGAAGGAGCTGTGGCAACAGCGCGGCAGAGACGGAGACAACAGAACATGCAGCAACTATGCTGTCAAAAATTCGTCTACGTAGAGTACCGGTAGATGTCACCATTGTACAACTTCTTTTACCACAGACGAGGTACAGAATAGACCTATCAAGCAATGTATTTTTGTGTCGCCGGTTTAGGGGGTCCTAGGACCCCCTTGCCATTTTAATGTCGCATGCAACGTTACCGGTGAAGTCTCAAAACAGATTGTAACGCTACGCGTGGTAGGAACTAGAATTAAGCACGAGTAAAACTAGTTTATGTTTTGAGAGTCAATGCCCGCGATTTACAAATGTTTCTGTTAGAGTAACAATTTAAAAATCGTCTTATGAACATATTCCGTTCAACGGAAGAGAACGGAGGAAGAAAATAAAACGATATCACATTCGTCTTTTAACCTTGCTGCCCTATTCCGGTTTATTTAACGCAAAAAAAAATTATTTAACATATAAATTTATATAAACAACAACATTACTTGTGGAAGACATGCTTTCATGATGTAACGTGGAATACCTCGCAAAGGAATTGTAACTTTGTACATTTCAATAAAATGCTGAAGCAGAGAGGACTTTAAAAATTGTGAAAAACTCAACAGTTCCAGTATCTCGCTGAAATATTCCAACTTGCACTTATTCTTCCATCTTAACAGTATATTCGTGTTCTGGGGTTCGGTAGGAACAATCGAACAACATTTTAAGTTACATAGTATTGCAAGTTAAAGAAATTCTTATATACTACTAGAATATTTGACAATCGCAGCCATCGGCTCGGTTCTCACCGATTACCAGGTCTCACCGCGAGGAGGTTGCTGCGCTTGGAGACCCGTAGAGAGATAGATGGAATCAAAGTTCCATCGATCTCCCTGTACATGAAGCCTACTAAACCAAAGAGATGGATGGAAACAAAGTTCCATCGATCCCTTCGGTTTAGATATAGAATCTAGGGAACTGCCAAGCAATCACTCGATTAAAAGAAATTCAGGAAAGAAGGAAAGGCGAAGGGTAAGCATGAAACAAGTATTGGACGGCGCAGTTCCTACCACCCTGCTGTCCAAGTCGAAAGGGAAAAGCGCTCGGCGCCTCCCAGACGATTCCTGTTGCTCCGATGCGACTCGTCAGGAGCAAACACTTGACCTGACTCAAGCCGTCTAACACGGAGATTGGGTAATCGAACCGGGTGACTTACGCAGGCAGTGTACCAAAAGGTGCACCCCCTACGCCCGAAACTTTTCCCTTTGGACAAGAACACCAAGGGATGAAACTGATCCACCCATACCGATTCCATGCTCAGTCACTTGCTTCCGCAAACGGAAGCAGCGGTAACCTCCTCATCACAGATGAGGAGCCAATAAACGAACAACAAAGTTAATGATTTAGTGACTGCTTGGCAATTTTACATGGGACCTTAAATACTTCATACTATAATAAATTAGCCTAGGCTTCCTTAGATGTCTTCTTTCACTGTCACTTTGCACGATCACTTTTCACTGTCACTTTGCACGATCACTTTTCACTATCACTTTTCACTAGTTTCTTTTTAAATATATCGTGTTATTAACTCCATTCCCCGAGTAACGGTGAACCTGAAAAGCTGAAACAATCAACTACTATATGTTAGTAACGGTGTGGTCGGCCTGGAAAGAAATTAAGGAAAAGCTTATTAAGTTGGAGACGATCGAGATAATTTCGACCAACAGCAGAGCACGCACGAGCATGCAAAACCACCGCAGAGATAAGTACTTGAAGGAAAGAGCAGAGAATGTAGACCCATCGATGAGATGCATGACAGAGTGACAGAAGTCACAAAAAACCATCAAAGACATAGACGAGATGAAATGAATCAGGGAAAACCATCGAAGACATCGACGAGATGATATGAATCAGGGAAAACCATCGAAGACATCGACGAGATGAAATGAATCAGAGAAAACCATCGAAGACATCGACGAGATGAAATAAATCAGGAAAAACCATCGAAGACATGAAATGAA
Organism: Andrena cerasifolii; assembly: GCF_050908995.1. Lineage (NCBI taxonomy): Eukaryota > Metazoa > Arthropoda > Insecta > Hymenoptera > Andrenidae > Andrena > Andrena cerasifolii. The sequence continues at coordinate 776,862 of NC_135125.1, read as the reverse complement.
TCAGGGAAAACCATCGAAGACATCGACGAGATGAAATGAATCAGAGAAAACCATCGAAGAAATTCACGAAAATGAAATAAATCATTTAAACCCATCGAAGAAATGCATCAAATAAAATAAATCATGCAAACCCATCGAAGAAATACACAAAATAGAATGACTCGCGCAAAATTCTCGAAAGTATGCATGGAAATAGGACAGATGATGGAAAACGACCGAAGAAATCAGATTTGACATTCGAAAAACAATAAAATTTTAAATGACTTACCGAACCCCAAAATTTCATCAGCACCAAGCGAATAAACGAACCCAGGCCAGAGGGGCGAGAGGCTGGCGGAAGAACCAGGGTTGAAATCCTGACCAGGTCCCCAGCAAGTTCAGCAGTTCCGAATGGTCCAGGTGGCTCGGCAGCTTCGGGGGGAGGAAGAACCAGGTCCCCAGGAAGTCCAGTGGATCCAGGTGGCTCGGCAGCTCCAGGGGGGAGGGGGAGGAAGAACCAGGGTTGAACCCCTGACCAGGTCCCCAGGAAGTCCAGTGGATCCAGGTGGCTCGGCAGCTCCAGGGTTCCCGGAGGTCCTTCAAGCCCGGAGGACCGACGACGACTGAGTACATGAAGATCTGTGAGCTCCTTATGTAGACTTCGAGGAATGATGTCCCCCGATCAAAACAAGGTCGACGGTTAGTTACAATTGCGAAATCCAGCGAATTCTTCGGCAAAAATGGATTTTCGGCTAAAATATCCATTCCAGTGGCTATTGCTGTGACAAATAATGTTAACAACATTTACACTAACCGCCCAGTATAAATTGTTATTAACTATAATCGATAGAACTCGAGATATTAAGCAATTTGTAACATTTGGCCTTGGATTTGCAAATGATTTTCTGCGCCGACTGAATTCTCTTTTATTCTCAATGTTTAATCGTTCGATACATTAATGTTAATGCTTATACATATCACGTAGTATTATTTATAATGTATAAATACGTTTTAGTCGAACTTAGTGTAAGTGAATAGTTGCAGGAATATTTGGAAAAAAATGAGTGACATACTTGTTTCTCCCCCTTAGTTACTAACATCGACGAAGTATAGGATAGAGCGATAGACCTATCACCTTATGGGAATTCGCGTTCACATCACTAACATGTAGAGGCACGGTACTCTATGAAACACTTTTTGGCAGGCACAGGCACTGACTCTACAATTGCGTTGCACACGATTACAATATCATTTTCTGTTTTTAAACATCCTTCAGTTTCTGAAAAATCTTCTAAGTAACGGGTATATCTCAATGGAATCCTGTTAAATTAAAAGGCCTCCCACATGGTCCAGTAATCGATGAAATTGATGCGCGAATTGAGAAATCACGAGATAATATGCACTATGCCATGCACACACTTCACTGAACCGATGAATTTCTCAGGGCTAGACAAACTTTTAAGACACTCATGCATCATGCAACTTTCTGCGAGACTTTTAAAATTAGATTTTACTGTAAATTTCAGTGTTGGCAGTAAACTAATATTAGGGGTAAACGGAATCCAATATTATTACTTCACTGGAATGATTAAACAGTGCATTAGAAACTTGTGGGAATATCAGTAACAGCGTGAATTTTGAATACTTTTTTCGGCGCACGATACGTGAAAGGGTTCGCAAGGGTACGCAAAGTGCTAATAAACAATGTCATCTTGCAATTTATAGCTTGCACGGGCTTTGAAGAAATGCCATTTCTGAACGCCATAGTGTCTTGATCCACGAAATGGATTTTCGGAGAGAAATCCGCGTGAGTCGTTGACCAACCGAGCCAAAGCATACCGTAACAAAAGCCTACCCTCTTATGTCAAACTCTCTCTCTAAACAAGTCACACGTATACAAGTACGCACACACCTTTCAGCATTTCAACACATTTCAGAGTAGTTGCTGAGTTGGACGCTGTTCATGAACAGCGGTCGCTAAATTCAGTCCTCAAATTATGGGTCGGTAACACAGATTGGGTAGCGACACGAAGTCCCGTAAGGTGATAGGTCTATTCTATACCTCGTCTGTGTTTTTACCGACCGCAGTAGTTTCATTAGGGTCCGTCTGTTTACAAGGGCGCTTCGATCGATTCGGACCATAACAAAAAGGAGACGGCCCCCTTAAGATGGGGGAGAGAACGGCAATCTCGGTCGGACAACCTACAAAATCTTGAGGCCGAGGATATATCCGTTCAGCCTGCGCGAGTAGAGCCTCCATTTGCCGTGTCATGGCCTCGGCCGCCGGTTATTCTGCCAACGCGAATAAGAAAGTCTGTCGACGATTCGTCCGATTTAAGGAGTAGCTTGGTTTCTCAGAACATGGTTACCGTTACTAACTCTCAACCTTCAGTTGATATACCACTAGCTCGGGAGCTAAGTCCTACGCCGTCACGAATGAATCCGCCCGTCGTAAATTTACCCGAACTGAACAATGGGTCGCCTTGCTCGAGTGTAGTTCCTGCTCAAAATTCGTCAGAATTAGTGGATATTCCGCCTAAATCTTATCTTTCGTTAAAGTTGGTAAAAGATTCAATTCCGAAATTTGACGGAAAACCCGACTCCTTGATAAAGCTTATTAAACAATGTAAACTACTTAACTCGAAGGTAAAACCTAACGACCGCGAAAATCTTCTTTTCCTTATTCGGGGAAAGATTGAAGGTCACGCCGATTTAGCATTATCCAATCGACGCGAGACTACAACATAGTATACAAACAAGGGAAAGTAAATTCCAATGCAGATGCGCTACCCCGCAACCCTCCGAATCCTATCTATCTCGACCAAAACTCTTCTTCCCCGATCACAGAATTCACCACTAACCGAACAAAGACGGACTGCATTAACACCCCTCCTTTTAAGCGTCTGCAAAGGGTAGTCGTAGGCGCCAACGACGCACCACTTGCAGATTCTGAGAAAGTAGAGGTATGGACTGTGATAGAATATGGGAAAATAATGAGACGTTAATAGTTACTATCTTTCTCACCCATGAAGTAAATCTTAACGGTCCACCTGAGGTCTTCATTGAGGCTGAACACTCCAACGACAGTTCAATGGACAGTGACGTTTATTATACTGCAGACGAAGAGATGTCGCCTTCTCTTACGGTAGAAATACCTGAGAAGCATGGAGCCCTTACTCAAAATGTAGAGATTGGAGGATCGTTCTTGAGAGGTCGTGGGGGTATGCCCCGATTTGGGAGTCGTTTGGACATCGGAAAGGCCGACTTCGAAGGCACCCCGCCACAGACACCGCTAGGGACTGCCCACGTACCTCAGGGTGAGCAGGCTGTGTTCGACCTGGGACATCGGATAGGCTTTGACAAAAAGCACCCCGCCCAGGTCTCCAACTTGGCACCCACGGCTTGTGTCAGGTTAGGGGCTGAGGAGCCAACAGAGGCTGAAAGATGCCGGCTTTTATTTGAGACCAAGTCCGTAGATAATGAGACACGATCCTCCGTTAAAACGACCTCAGGAAATGGTGACCTAATTGAACAAAGCAATAGTAGAGTTTTAATGACAAAGACTATTTCACTAATGCCAACCATTCATCACTCCTTTCCTCCCAATATCATTTATACTAAAGACTATCTCTATATGCGCAAAGATAATGCTATTCATTTCTTCTCTCTCGATAATGAAGTTGTATCTCAAACCACTAAAGATTTATTAACTTATAATAAATTTTCCCTTGAACAGGTTAAACAATATAAACCCAATGTCGGAGAAACAATGGTTTTCTCTAACGAAAAACCTTTTATCCTTCACCTTTTTGTTAAATCCCAGACAACAGAATCGGTAAATCACGCCCATCTTGAATCCTCAGTAACTTCTCTCAAACATCTTATGGACTCTTTAGATGTCAAAACTGTTAGCATCTCTAGAAATGATAATAATATTGAGCCAATTAGTTGGGATTCCATCGAAAGCCTTTTAAAACAGGAATTAAGTAACTCCCAATATACTATTACTGTGTGTACTGGCGAAGTTGTAACTCCACTTCCATCCAGGAGACCACTTATCATAAAAGAGTTCCATGAATCTACCATAGGTGGTCACCAAGGTATCCAGAAACTCTTCCATAGAATCAGGGAAGACTTTTACTGGCCACACATGGGAAAGGAAATAAGAAACTTCGTTCATTCTTGTTCAAGCTGTCAGAGGAATAAAATTCTTTCTGCTAAGACCAAACAACCCATGCGAATAACCGACACTCCTAAAAGAGCATTTGAAAAGGTGCAGATGGATATAGTCGGTCCTTTACCGGAAACGAAAAAGGGCAATCGATACTTATTAACTCTCCAAGATAATCTTACCAAATATTCGGACGCAATTCCACTGATCAGTATTGATTCAGTCTCTGTGGCCATGGCTCTGGCTGAACAATTTATCAGCAGATTCGGGTGCCCCAGAACTATACAAACCGACCAGGGGAGTAATTTTGTTAGCAACATAATGAAAACTTTTTGTAGAATAAATATTAAAATAATATTATAAAAATCTAAATAGAATCCAACAAATTACCTCTACTGCATTTCATCCACAATCCTTGGGATCCCTCAAACGGGCACACCGAGTTCTCATGAACTATCTAAAACATTTTTGCACAAAGACTGACTGGGACGATTGGATTCGTTTTGGTATTTTTTCATATAATACGTCTGTCCACGAAGTTACCGGTTTCACCCCCCACGAGCTTGTATTTGGCGTAAAAGCTATTACCCCCTCAGAGTTTGTTAAGCAACAGGTTCCAAGAACGTTTGTCGATTACTTGGATAACTTGTTTTCAAAGGTAACCACGACACAGGCATTAGCAGCAACGAATCTAGGAAGGGCAAAGCAAAGGAGCAAACTCGATTATGATAGGAAAGTAAACCCTTGTAAATTTTCTGTAGGAGACGACGTATTTTTGTTCAGGGAATAAACTAAATTTCATGTGAATAAACTAAAATTAGCCTGCGTAAGATTAGACTCCTTATAGACAGTTACCTTTATTATGATACACTTGTTGTACTCCTTTATTGTTAGAATGTGCTACACCACCTTGGCATGAGTTAAGATAACTTTCTTCCAATTGTTTGCGAATTCGTTGCTGTGTTAGTTTAATTTAAAATTTCATGTACTATTATGTATTACCCGGAATTAATCTGGAGACGACACAGTAAACATTCCGTAGCATTTCTCGAATCGCATTCTTCGCGGGGGCCTGGGTGGATCGAGTAGCTCGGGCTACCGTGGGGAAGGTGAGGAGGAGAAGCTCGGAAATACTTCATTGCGAGAAGTTTACTTATAGATTAAATTAATAATGTAAGTCAACTTTGATAAATGTATTTTCTTTTTTGGAAAAGCTATTTCCATTGGAAAACACCTTTCGTATGAGGGGAGAAGTGTTGCGACTCCCATCTAGCGGCGTGTAGTATAAGCTTCAGAAGCGCGAAGTTCGAATCGGATCACACGACTGTAATAGGAAAGGGAGACAAGGTGAAGTTCGCGCAAGCCTGAGGTGTTTGAAAATAGTTAGAGATTCTTTTAATGAAGGGACTTCAAGATTATAAACTAATCGATACCCACTTGGAAACGGGGGTTTGAATAAATGAATCTCACCTTCCTCCCTTCACCTAGGTGTGTAATTACAGCGCAATGTGGTTAAACGCTCGTTTTTGCAAAAATCGATAACCGAAAGGAATCGGATCGACGAATAGGAATTTAGCTAATAAATCTGTAAATTTACGATTGGCTCTTAGAATCTAAGACATTTTGTAATTAACAAAAGGTGGAAAAGCGATGAATTTTTAGAAAGCGTCACTTGAGCCTGAAAAGCCATCACGAGTAGTCGTATAAATAAAAGTTCTGTTCAGATTGAAATTGTGTTTAAAATCGTTTATTTTCTTCCATTACAGTTACAAATTTACTAAGTTCAAATAGTTTCATTCCGTTCTTATTACTATTTTCATCACATTTACCATTCAAATCTGCGTCCAAGGAGCAGAGTGCCTAAGCACTCCACGGGCGTCGACCCTCGCCGAATTCCCTACCAAGGATCCAGAGGACCCAAACGGCCACGCAACAATAATAACCTAAGGTTTGAACTGTGTGGAGATGAAGCTGAAGTAAGTATTACATGTATCCTGTTTATTCATACGTTATGTTTAATTTTATACTAATATTGTATTTGTTTTCAGCGTTAACACAATACGGAATATGGTGATTCTACAGAAAAAAAGAAAAATTTAGAAATTTTTCTGATATCGCACCTAATAGGTACCACAGGTTACGGGACGTATTGTATATGGATTTGTAAGTGCAAATATTGAAAATTCCTCTTCGGATTTATATGAGCTATTTATATTATTTTGTATCAATTGAATTCACCAATCCTGTATATTATTAAAGAAATAATAAATACTTTTTTAAATAAGTAGAAATAATTATTAGGTTAGAGTGAAAAAAACTTTGTTTCGATAATCAAATTCTAATAGTGCGGAAAAGTTGCCTACTTGGCCCAATAAAACGTGTAAAAAATTTCAGCTCGATCGGATAATTTTTTCTGTGTGCACCAAAGGCCTTAACTTTCAAAATTTTAGTACAAAACTTAAGAAAGTCGAACTTTCTTCAGCTGGTGGATTCTACCTTTTTTTTACCCAGGACTATATTTGCTGCGTAAATGATGCAAAGAAACATCCGTGGCTGGTTTCGGAATGATAGGAATGGCCTGTCGGCACTGTAAACTATCAAAAAATACAGCTCTTCGCTCACTTTCCTAACGGAAAATACGACCCAGAACCCACCACGTGGAGGTAGCTGTACGTCGGGCTCCTTGTTTTTTGAATTATATATATATATTTTTTTAAATAATTTTATGGCTTTTTATAATGTTTTTTCATATTTTTATTTGTCGGAATGAGAAACTGCGCTTGTTATAGCTGTTATTGGTGTGCAAACTTTATAACGAGAACTGATTCTTCGTTTCAAATTTTGGCATTGACTGACGGGATAACAATGTACACCGAATGAAACCATCCCTTGCATCGCTACCGCACACTTGACAGGATGCTTCGGTCACGAGTTTCACCATGCGTTCGACTGCAGTGGTGTGGCAGGGATACTTAAGAAATTCCCAGTCTAGAAACAAGATGTTGCTCGACATTTTTTCTGATAGCTCCTGATTAGTTACTTTGTTCAAAATTGGAGCTGACGTGATTCGGACAGAGGACCAATCGATTATTTTATAATAGTCGTCTGCGGAGAAGTTGATTTCTGGAACTGCACGAGGTAGTACTAGTTCATCACTTTCATCTAATTCTCGGGCTTGCAAAATTTTGCGTAACGCATCTAGACGGACTTCACGCCTTTCATCCATCATCATGGAGATGAGAACATTTTCCGGGAATGCGAAGAAAGCATTACGGGCAATTGTGGCATCAACCACGCGTAAGTACTTTTTTGGTAAGTACCGTGACTGTTGAATGGTATTACTTAAGGTTTATGTCCCGATGTGGTTTGCGATAAGATGCAACAGCTCTATTAAAGACGGACCGAAGCACCTTTTCAATACCATTCAACAGTCACGGTACTTACGAAAAAAGTACTTACGCGTGGTTGATGCCACAATTGCCCGTAATGCTTTCTTCGCATTCCCGGAAAATGTTCTCATCTCCATGATGACGGATGAAAGGCGTGAAGTCCGTCTAGATGCGTTACGCAAAATTTTGCAAGCCCGAGAATTAGATGAAAGTGATGATCAAGTACTACCTCGTGCAGTTCCGGAAATCAACTTCTCCGCAGACGACTATTATAAAATAATCGATTGGTCCTCTGTCCGAATCACGTCAGCTCCAATTTTGAACAAAGTAACTAATCAGGAGCTATCAGAAAAAATGTCGAGCAACAGCTTGTTTCTAGACTGGGAATTTCTTAAGTATCCCTGCCACACCACTGCAGTCGAACGCATGGTGAAACTCGTGACCGAAGCATCCTGTCAAGTGTGCGGTAGCGATGCAAGGGATGGTTTCATTCGGTGTACATTGTTATCCCATCAGTCAATGCCAAAATTTGAAACGAAGAATCAGTTCTCGTTATAAAGTTTGCACACCAATAACAGCTATAACAAGCGCAGTTTCTCATTCCGACAAATAAAAATATGAAAAAACATTATAAAAAGCAATAAAATTATTTTTAAAAAATATATATATAAAATACAAAAAACAAGGAGCCCGACGTACAGCTACCTCCACGTGGTGGGTTCTGGGTCGTATTTTCCGTTAGGAAAGTGAGCGAAGAGCTGTATTTTTTGATAGTTTACAGTGCCGACAGGCCATTCCTATCGTTCCGAAACCAGCCACGGATGTTTCTTTGCATCATTTACGCAGCAAATATAGTCCTGGGTAAAAAAAAAAGGTAGAATCCACCAGCTGAAGAAAGTTCAACTTTCTTAAGTTTTGTACTAAAATTTTGAAAGTTAAGGCCTTTGGTGCACACAGAAGAAATTATCCGATCGAGCTGAAATTTTTTACACGTTTTATTGGGCCAAGTAGGCAACTTTTTCGCACTATTAGAATTTGATTATCGAAAAAAAGTTTTTTTCACTCCACCCTAATAATTATTTAATAAACTACAGAATCTGCTTGCTGGTTATGTAAGGGTAGGTATACACCTACAGCAATCACGGTACACATGTGCTGGTGGGCGTAGAAACGCCCATGTGATGTCACGCGTAGGGAATTGTTTGGTAATTCTGGCCCTCAGATGGCGTTGTTGGCTGTGTTAAGCTAGTGATCCTCTAGGTAGTGATCGGAAAATGTGTTCCGCGTTTTCTATTGGTCGACGCAATTGGAGTCTAAACCGGAAGTAGAGAGAGCATGTAAATAAGTAGAAAAAGAAAGAGATACTGCTCGCACTTAATTGGTATGTGCCTAGCCCCGCCATTGTTTATCTGCGAAATTTTTCCTATTGGGCAAAGCAATAACTGTTGGTTGAAAAGTGTAAAATTAATATTTATTCAGCCGTAGCTCACACGTCTCGTGGACGAAAAGAACAGAAGAAGAATTGCTTGAAGTCAGCGTAGTGAACATAAAGAAAACGAAAGACGGTACAGACGCCGTGTTCGTCCAACGCATGCTTTGGCGCGCTATACGAATTCGCCCGCGTGACAATCTCGTATCAATCCCCCACTATTGGCACGCGTCGACACTCTGCACACCATTACATTCAATCAGTCTTAGTTTTTGTACATGAGGTTTCATTATAGTATAAGGTAATCCTTTAGTAAGGATATCTGCCACATTGTCTCCAGACGGAACATATTTTAACGTTATAAACTCTTTCTCGTACATTTCTCTGGTTATGTGATACGCAATATCTGTATGTCTGGTCTTTGATCTCTCCACTCTGTTTATTGTGAAGTCGATAGCTGATTTACTGTCACATCTGATGACATATGGCTTACAAGATACGACAAAGCTAGTTGAGTTTTTCAATTCTTCAAACATCATATCCATACCTATCTTTTTCTTCACAGCGTTTGCTAATGCTACATACTCCGCTTCCATCGTGGAAGTTGATATTGATGCCTGCTTATTTGATTTCCATGAAATTGCATTTCCACCTAAAAACACTACCATTCCGCTATAAGAATGCCTGTTGTCGATATCGGATGCCCAATTCGTGTCACTGAATATCTCTATCTCGTCATTTCCTGGGCCGTACGTTAATACTTTATTTTTCGTTGTGTCTAAATACTTTAGAACTCGTTTAGAGTGCAGCCAGTGTAATTTTTCTGGATTCGAAACGAATTGTGACAATTTGGTCGTAGCATGTAATATATTCGGTCGCGTCGCCAGCGCTACATACATTAAAGAACCAACTAATTTTCTATATGGTACATTTTCCATCTCTTTCTTCTCTGTTTCGGTTGACGGACCGTCATCTTTGGACAATTTTATGCCTAGATCAATAGGTGTATTCTTCCCTCTGCACTCATTCAGATTATATTCGGTTAAAAATTTTTCTATGTATAACTTCTGAGACAATTTCACGCTTCGTCCGATATAATCTACTCTTATAGCTAATAGGTCCGATACCTTTCCCAAGTCTCTCATCTCATACTTTGACATTAACATTGACTTAACTCGCTCTAACTTATCTATGTTCTTAGTAAATAATATAATGTCGTCTACATATATTGCTATTACAACATCATTATCATACGTATATATACAGTTATTACTTTTTAATCTTTGCAAACCGCTTTCAGTTAGAAATAAATCTATCGCGTTGTTCCAGTTTCGACCTGATTGTTTCAATCCGTAAATCGGTCTTCTTAGTTCGGCTATTTTCGTACCTGACTCATCGTATGCCGCCGGTAATCTCATATATACATCTTCGTTGAGTTCTACGTATAGATACGCGCACTTGACGTCCAAATGATGTGCCTACCAACCTTGCGATACTGACATTGCTAATAACAATCTAATAGTTGAGATGTCTGCAACCTGTGCATATGATTCGAAATAATCTATATCTTTCTTTTGACTGAAACCCTGTGCAACTAATCTGGCCTTATACTTAACTACCTTTCCGGTTGGATCTGTTTTTACTTTATAAATCCACTTACTGCTGATGCATTTAACCTGTTCTGTTTTGTTTACTAAGTATTTCCCACGTGTTCCTATTTTCTAAACAACGAATTTTCTCTTTCATGGCCGCCTGCCATTCATCAGTTTGAGGTGATGTTATCGCTTGGTCAAATGTCATCTGTTCTTTGATTTCAGTTAAGTTAATCTCAATGCCTTTGGGTTCGTGTGTATTTTCCGAAGTGCCACTTCCTACTTTTCCGCGTCCTATTTTACCTGCCATATTTCTCCTTCGTGCCTCTATTTCTCTCAAGTTATACGAACTACTACCTACATTATTTTTGCGTCCATTAGATTCTGGTTTTTGCTTATTGTTTGCTTGTGGTTCATTTGCTTCATACTTTTCACATTCATCTATTTGTACACCTACATTTTCGATTACTGTCTCATGTAATGTCTCCTCCATTGTTTCGTCTAATGTTTCATCTACACCCTCCTCATCATTAATTCTATTAATGTACATTTTCTTTTGATAAATATATTCGAAACCACATGTATCTTCTAGGAACTCTACGTGTTTGGTTTGTATGATGTCGGCGATTTTAGGATCCCATAATCTATATTCCTTTGTCTGATTTGAATATCCTACTAGTATAACTTCTCTTGCACTAGGATTAAGTTTATGTCTATTCTGCTTTGGTACATGTGTGTATGCCAGAAATCCATACGCTCTCAAATGTCTTATGCTTGGTACGTTTCCGGTCCAAACACTTTCCGGAACGCCATTATCGACCGCCGAATGTATCACTCCATTTTTAATACAGCATGCCGTTAATAATGCTTCCGCCCAGAATTTTTCAGGCAATTGAGCTGACCTCAACATCGCGCGCACTAGATCTAACAGCGTTCGATTGACTCTTTCTGCTACCCCGTTCATTTGTGGCGTATATGTATTTGTTCGCTCATGTCTTATATCTAAGTCATTGAATAATGTTTTCAGTTCGTTGTTACAAAACTCCAACCCGTTTTCCGTTCTATTTCTCTTTACCTTTCTGTCTGTTTCTCGCTCCACTCTATCAATATATTTACGGATATAACTTGCTACCTCACCTTTACCTTTTAAGCAATAAACTACGGTTTTCCGCGAATAATCATCCGTGATTGTAAGAAAATAATTTGATCCTCCTATTGACTTTGAAGGCATAGGCCCGCACAAATCCGAATGGACTAACTATAAAACTGCTTTTGTTTGTCTATATTTCATTTGCTTGCACGGTGCTTTAGTAGCTTTACCAACGTTACATCCATTGCAATGGATATTATCATTGCCTATAATTTCTAGACCTCGGACTAAGTTTTTCTTATATAATTCTTTCACATTTGTCATGCTTACATGGCCAAACCTCTGGTGTCACACCTGATTTTTGCTTATTTGGTCGTTAGTTACAATATGCGTTTCGGCTGGACTCAACTTGTTTCCAATACCTTCTATTTTAACAATATACAACCTGTTCCTGTTAAACGCTTCCCCCACTACCACCTTAGTCTGTTTGTTAACGATTTTTACCTTTCCATTATCAAATATTAATCTTTTGCCCCTACGTTCTATTTCTGATACTGATAGCAGGTTCCTTCTTATATTAGGTACATAGTAAACATTCTGCAGATTTACACTAATTACGTTGTTATTTACACGAGTTTTTGTATTAATATCGCCAATTCCTACTGCTTTTAGGTCATTCTTGACGTGATAATCAGATGAATAGATCGTCTCGTTGGCAATTTCCTTATAATTATTAAACCAAGATCTGTATTTACATATGTGGTGGGTCGCACCGATATCTATCAGCCCATGATCATCCAATTGTGCATTATTAACCTCTAATAAATATGTATTTTTATGCTTACGTGGGCCGGACGTACCATGTTTCCAATTTACTTTTACATTCGATCCCCTACAGTTTCTCGCTATATGTCCTGGTTTGCCACATTTGAAGCACTTCCTATCCTCCCTTTTGTGTTCCGCTGGTTGGTGAGGTGCTTCCTTGGTTTGGTGGTATGCCTCCTTTTGACGACCAACCTTGTCCGTCTCTTTCACCGTCGTCCTGTCATATTCGCCATAATGATACCCTCATAACTATCTGGCAAACCAGACAGCATTGCGTATGCCAAGTCGTCGTCCTTGATCTCGTACCCAGCTTCTTTCAGGCTATCACTACATGCCCTTAGTCTTCCCAAGTACGACGTCATGGTTTCATCAGATTCCAATTTTATCGAGATCATTTGCTTCTTTAATTGTAATATCCTTGGTCTCGACTTTGGTTCGAAAAATTTCTTTAGTGCTTCCCATGCATCAGATGCAGTTTTGCTATCTAATATGTGCACTTGTTGCTCAGGCTCAACGCTCAGAGCAATCGCAGCCAACGCCTTTTCTTCTCTGCGATTAAATTGTTCCAATTCAGCAACATCATCCGCCGGTCTGATTGCATCACCCGTCATGTGTTTCCACAATTCACGTTGTACTAGTGCCATTCTTATATTAAATTTCCGATCATGACCGATAGTTGCTTCCGTTTAATTTGTCGATTCGATCGACTGCGTTATTTAGTGAGTTCATTTTTTTTTTTTACTTGATTCCCCCTTTTTCTTTTCGTTCGCTTCCACGTGCAACTCACGTGGCGAGAATCGACATAACCTCACTTTTATTTAATTTCGTCCGAGTATAAGTGTTCGACTGTTGCCCATTACGTTTAATTGTTAACGCATTGCCTTTATGACTTACTTTCGCAATGGAACACTTCCTGGGCCCATAACCACATTGGTTGAAAAGTATAAAATGAATATGTATTCAATCATAGCTCACACATCTCGTGGACGAAAAGAACAGAAGGATAATTGCTTGAAGTCAGCGTAGTGAACCAGGGGGCAGAAACTAATATAGGAACTTCCGGAATAGCGTTTAGACAGGAAGCAGCAGCCTTTCATAATTTAGGTGGCGTTGCTGTCGCGGTATAGTTGTGTTTGTATTTGTACATACACGTTGGCTTACGCACACTTCTGCAGCTTACGCTTGCCGACGCTTACTAACCCTTGCTACGCTTGCCGACGCTTACTAACCCTTGCTACGCTTGCTGACGCTTACTAACCCTTGCTACGCTTGCCGACGCTTACTAACCCTTGCTACGTTTGCCGACGCTTACTAACGCTTACTGACGCTTACTTGCGTTCACCGACGCTTCAACTATTTTCAACGGTTATTTATACTAGTGTTATTTATACTTTCAGGTGTAATATTCAGAATATTCTGAAGCATACAATAGTATTGAATAAGTATAAAATGAATGTAGACAATAAAGTAGCAACAGCAAAGAGAGTGGCAGGTAAGAATGTTTCATGTACAGTTTTCCTAAAGTTAAAACTTATATTTTTAGATTATACTTGTAAAATATATGCTATCAAATGACAAAAATGATTTGTTTGACTTTGCAGGGACAGGGCAAAAAGTTGATTGGAGGTGTGTAGTGCCAGGCTGCAACTCCAACAGCACTGTAAATAGACATAGCTTTCCCAAAAATGTGTTAAGGAGTGAGAAATGGGTGCAAGCAATCAATAATCTCAACCTAAATGGCCTTACCAGTGAGGAATTGACCAAGCATAAAGTGTGCTAAATGCATTTTAAGAAAAGTGCCTACAGCATTACAACCGTTCGGCAAATACTAAAAAACGATGCAATTCCTGAGTTAATGTTAAATATCAATTCTTGTGCCGCATCCCCTGTAAGTACCAGTGATGGGAGAATTTTAACAAATATGAAGGTAGAAGACGAGAAGATGCAGGGGGATTTCACAATTGAAAATCCGCTGAAGGAATTCATACATATTAAAGTTTTGCCGAGTTACAACGACATGCAGGTTATTTGTTATAGCAATAGTGAAACCACTGATAAAGGAATAGAACACAACAATACTCAAAGTGCTACCGAATACGCTGATGCTATTGCATCTGAACCTTCTTCAAGTTGTACAAAATCCACAATCCTCATGTGAAGATTCTGTTTTGAAAGAACGAAGTATTAATTCAACGTCCAAAAGTTATGAAAAGCGAGTACTTCTTGGCTCGGTGACTAGAAAAAGCAAATTGACACCAGTAGCTAAACGTTTACACAATATAGCATATACATTATCAAAAAAGCACTCAAAATCTATACATAAGCTGAATACGCTAAAAGAAAGATTAGAAACTACTGAAAAGCACATGTGAACGGTGCAAATGAAAGAACTAAAAAGTCTATCAAAAGCACAACTAGCATTTGTAGAAATGCATGTTCGGAATGTGCACAAAAAAGCTAAGGCAAGTGAAAATTGTCACCCATCCTGTCGGTTTCATTAATTAATTTTTATAACTATAATATTGTACATAATAATAGTATTATATAATTAACGCAATTCTTCATTTAATTTAATTTGCTTTCTGCGTTAATAAGTTTGTAATTTTGAAATTGACTTTAATAAGAAATTTAAATTCTGAAGAGCTAAATGTGATAACAGATTGTCTACGTATGCACTCAAAATTTTTTATAATTTTTTAATGAAAATGTTAATGACATGTGAACATTTACAATTTTTTTCATAGGCTAGAAGGTTTACTTTGGATGACAAAGTTTTAGCATTAGCTATTTTGAAACAATCCACCCAGTGCTATAGACTTCTTAGCAAGATTTCATTCTACCCACCCCGCGTTCGTTACGAACCTTCTTACAAAAAATACCGCTACAAGCTGGTGTCAACAAGGTGATTTTTTATCATCTCCAAGAACAGGGTGCTAACATGACAATAAAGGAGAAGGTATGCACCTTACTGTGGGACGAAGTTTCACTATAACCACAGATTTATTATTCTACGAAAGGAGATAGAATAATAGTATTTGAAGATTGGGGCAATAGGAGAACCAACAAGTTTACGGATCACGCACTTGTGTTTATGTTAAGAGGGATTCGTACAAATTGGAAAATTCCACTGTCGTACAATTTTTGCAAATCTAGTTCCAGTGGAATACAATTAGTACAATGCATTAAAGAACTTGTACGAGTCATCACCATAAGTGGATTCAACATTGTGGCCACAGTTTGCGCTCAGGGACAGACGAATGTTTCGTGCATAAATTATTTATTAAAAGAAACTAAATCCATATGCCAGAAAGAGAACAGATTTTTTTGTAAGTATAAACAGTGTGTCCCTATCCTCTTCCACAAAACTATGCCATCACACTCCATGAGCAAAATATAAGATATGACATTTTCATGACAGAATCATGACATTTTCCTCTCATTCCCACTCGCAGAAAATTTCAGTTACTGTACAATGTCATTAATACCAAATTATTAACACCATTATTTTCAGCTGGAAGAATTGAATTGTCGGGACAGGCTATCAATCCCCTCTTTGACCCTCCACATATACTTAAGGGGATAGACACGGGTAATGCAGCGCGCTGTATACCGACACAATCTGGCCCGAAACATGGGTTCGGGATTTTTCGTTTTTCGTCCTTATATGAGCAGATTTGGGGCTGGGCGAGGTCTCATTCGAAAGAGGAAGGTTCAATGCGGAGCGCTCTGCTCATGGTTCAACGAGATTGTGTTGATATGTAATAATATCAGTGTCCAAAGTAAAGCAAAAGTCGACAAAATATACCCGCAGAATCCAAGCATTTTTAGGTCACTAAAAGAGTTTTGTGACTCAAACGGTGAGCAGAGCGCTCCGCATTGAATCTTCTTCTTTCGAATGAAACCTCTCCCAGGCAAAAATCTGCTCATATAAGAACGAAAAACGAAAAATCGTGACTACATTCCCGAATCAGAGTTCCGCCATATTGGCGATAATACATAGCAAGTCACTTGACAAATTTAGTTGAGATAGTAGATACGAGATGGCGCCTACTCGGGAGGACTGCCAACGTGGATTCCTAGCAAAACCACAGACAAGGTATAGAATAGACCCATCACCTTATGGGACTTCGTGTCGCCACCCAATCTGTGTTACCGACCCATAATTTGAGGACTGAATTTAGCGACCTCTGTTCATGAACAGCGTCCAACTCAGCAACTACTCTGAAATGTGTTAAAATGCTGAAAGGTGTTGCGTACTTGTATACGTGTGACTTGTTTAGAGAGAGAGTTTGACATAAGAGGGTAGGCTTTTGTTACGGTATGCTTTGGCTCGGTCGGTCAACGACTCACGCGGATTTCTCTCCGAAAATCCATTTCGTGGATCAAGACACTATGGCGTTCAGAAATGGCATTTCTTCAAAGCCCGTGCAAGCTATAAATTGCAAGATGACATTGTTTATTAGCACTTTGCGTACCCTTGCGAACCCTTTCACGTATCGTGCGCCGAAAAAAGTATTAAAAATTCACGCTGTTACTGATATTCCCACAAGTTTCTAATGCACTGTTTAATCATTCCAGTGAAGTAATAATAATTGGATTCCGTTTGCCCCTAATATTAGTTTACCGCCAACACTGAAATTTACAGTAAAATCTAATTTTAAAAGTCTCGCAGAAAGTTGCATGATGCATGAGTGTCTTGTGGTGCATGGATGCAACTGCAAATCGAGTTACTTTTGAAACCCGCATTGTGAAATAAAAGTTTGTCTAGCCCTGAGAAATTCATCGGTTCAGTGAAGTGTGTGCAAGGCATAGTGCATATTATCTCGTGATTTCTCAATTTCATCGATTACTGGACCATGTGGGAGGCCTTTTAATTTAACAGGATTCCATTCAGATATACCCGTTACTTAGAAGACTTTTTCAGAAACTGAAGGATGTTTAAAAACAGAAAATGATTCTGTAATCGTGTGCAACACGATTGTAGAGTCAGTGCCTGTGCCTGCCAAAAAGTGTTTCATAGAGTACCGTGCCTCTACGTGTTAGTGATGTGAACGCGAATTCCCATAAGGTGATAGGTCTATCGTTTTAGCCTATACTTCGCCGATGTTAGTAACTAAGTTCAACTAAAACGTATTTATACATTATAAATAATACTACGTGATATGTATAAGCATTAACATTAATGTATCGAACGATTAAACATTGAGAATAAAAGAGAATTCAGTCGGCGCAGAAAATCATTTGCAAATCCAAGGCCAAATGTTACAAATTGCTTGATATCTCGAGTTCTATCGATTATAGTTAATAATAATTTATACTGGGCGGTTAGTGTAAATGTTGTTAACATTATTTGTCACAGCAATAGCCACTGGAATGGATATTTTAGCCGAAAATCCATTTTTGCCGAAGAATTCGCTGGATTTCGCAATTGTAACTAACCGTCGACCTTGTTTTGATCGGGGGACATCATTCCTCGAAGTCTACATAAGGAGCTCACAGATCTTCATGTACTCAGTCGTCGTCGGTCCTCCGGACTTGAAGGACCTCCGGGAACCCTGGAGCTGCCGAGCTACCTGGATCCACTGGACTTCCTGGGGACCTGGTCAGGGGTTCAACCCTGGTTCTTCCTCCCCCTCCCCCTGGAGCTGCCGAGCCACCTGGATCCACTGGACTTCCTGGGGACCTGGTTCTTCCTCCCCCTCCCCCCGGAGCTGCCGAGCCACCTGGACCATTCGGAACTGCTGAACTTGCTGGGGACCTGGTCAGGATTTCAACCCTGGTTCTTCCGCCAGCCTCTCGCCCCTCTGGCCTGGGTTCGTTTATTCGCTTGGTGCTGATGAAATTTTGGGGTTCGGTAAGTCATTTAAAATTTTATTGTTATGCGAATGTCAAATCTGATTTCTTCGGTCGTTTTCCATCATCTGTCCTATTTCCATGCATACTTTCGAGAATTTTGCGCAAGTCGTTCTATTTTGTGTATTTCTTCGATGGGTTTGCAATGATTTATTTTATTTGATGCATTTCTTCGATGGGTTTAAATGATTTATCTCATTTTCGTGAATTTCTTCGCTGGTTTTCTCTGATTCATTTCATCTGGTCGATGTCTTCGATGGTTTTCCCTGATTCATTTCATGTCTTCGATGGTTTTTCCTAATTTATTTCATCTCGTCGATGTCTTCGATGGTTTTCTCTGATTCATTTCATCTCGTCGATGTCTTCGATGGTTTTCCCTGATTCATATCATCTCGTCGATGTCTTCGATGGTTTTCCCTGATTCATTTCATCTCGTCTATGTCTTTGATGGTTTTTTGTGACTTCTGTCACTCTGTCATGCATCTCATCGATGGGTCTACATTCTCTGCTCTTTCTTTCAAGTACTTATCTCTGCGGTGGTTTTGCATGCTCGTGCGTGCTCTGCTATTGGTCGAAATTATCTCGATCGTCTCCAACTCAATAAGCTTTTCCTTAATTTCTTTCCAGGCCGACCACACCGTTACTAACATATAGTAGTTGATTGTTTCAGCTTTTCAGGTTCACCGTTACTCGGGGAATGGAGTTAATAACACGATATATTTAAAAAGAAACTAGTGAAAAGTGATAGTGAAAAGTGATAGTGAAAAGTGATCGTGCAAAGTGACAGTGAAAAGTGATCGTGCAAAGTGACAGTGAAAAGTGATCGTGCAAAGTGACAGTGAAAGAAGACATCTAAGGAAGCCTAGGCTAATTTATTATAGTATGAAGTATTTAAGGTCCCATGTAAAATTGCCAAGCAGTCACTAAATCATTAACTTTGTTGTTCGTTTATTGGCTCCTCATCTGTGATGAGGAGGTTACCGCTGCTTCCGTTTGCGGAAGCAAGTGACTGAGCATGGAATCGGTATGGGTGGATCAGTTTCATCCCTTGGTGTTCTTGTCCAAAGGGAAAAGTTTCGGGCGTAGGGGGTGCACCTTTTGGTACACTGCCTACGTAAGTCACCCGGTTCGATTACCCAATCTCCGTGTTGGACGGCTTGAGTCAGGTCAAGTGTTTGCTCCTGACGAGTCGCATCGGAGCAACAGGAATCGTCTGGGAGGCGCCGAGCGCTTTTCCCTTTCGACTTGGACAGCAGGGTGGTAGGAACTGCGCCGTCCAATACTTGTTTCATGCTTACCCTTCGCCTTTCCTTCTTTCCTGAATTTCTTTTAATCGAGTGATTGCTTGGCAGTTCCCTAGATTCTATATCTAAACCGAAGGGATCGATGGAACTTTGTTTCCATCCATCTCTTTGGTTTAGTAGGCTTCATGTACAGGGAGATCGATGGAACTTTGATTCCATCTATCTCTCTACGGGTCTCCAAGCGCAGCAACCTCCTCGCGGTGAGACCTGGTAATCGGTGAGAACCGAGCCGATGGCTGCGATTGTCAAATATTCTAGTCGTATATAAGAATTTCTTTAACTTGCAATACTATGGTAGAATGTAAGAATAAAATATGTAACTTAAAATGTTGTTCGATTGTTCCTACCGAACCCCAGAATACGAATAAGTGCAAGTTGGAATATTTCAGCGAGATACTGGAACTGTTGAGTTTTTCACAATTTTTAAAGTCCTCTCTGCTTCAGCATTTTATTGAAATATACAAAGTTACAATTCCTTTGCGAGGTATTCCAAAAATTTTCAGAATGCACAAAATTGGGCTTTCTAACAGGAGAACATGCCGTCGAAAGAGATGGCACAAAGTAACGTCTTCGGAGAGTGAATTGAGGATGCCTTCGAAGCTGAAATTCAGAATACCTCTCTTCGCTTCATGTTCTCCTGATACCTGGGCCAAAATCTGGCAAAAATTTTCAGAATGCACAAAATTGGGCTTTGTAACAGGAGAACATGATGTCGAAAGAATTGTCCAGCCTTTGGGCCTGCCATTTCTGGCGTAGACCTTTGGCAGGTAAGTATCCATTTCAACAGGCAGTGCCACCCGTGACGCCAGTAAGACCGCCCCCGGTTTTTGCCATTCCAGAGGGGTTTCTTGCAGTGAAAATCAGTAAATTTGCAAGCGCAATATCTTAAAAACCAGTGGAAATAAAGTGTATACATTAAAGCTTATTGAATTTGTCTTGGAACGCACTATCAACTCAGGTCTTCAAAAAAAATAGTTCCATTTGAAAAACCGAACTTGACCATCGTATCTTTTAAAATAATAATCGAAAACAAAATTCGTTCGCGCTAATAAATGGGCCCCCTCGAACCATGCAATTCCCTATTTTTTTTATATTTTTATCGACAATACTTTAAGACATATCGCGCTGTCCATTCCTTAGTGGGACACCCTGTATACAGACGGAGCAGAAGCTGGAACTATAGGCGAGGGGAACGGTAGGCTTGGAGGGGAAAAGGCAGAAGTCAGATACAGGCACGTCGGCCCGACGTCGGGTTAGCTTCGGAAGCATTCGGTATACATAACCACTGCGTTACCCGATTTCCCTGTATCGCTCCCCTTACCGCGAATCTTACACCCCCCTCAGCTTACGCTCTATCTATATATGTCTGTGGCAGTCCCACCATCGCGCCGCCAGAGCGCGCCGCCTGTTCCCCAGTGTAGGATATACTTCTTAGTTCACTTATATATTCTTGCACCATGTGCAAGAATAGCAGTCCTACTCTGCATCTTATCTATAATACGCCACACGGGTAAAATAACTTAACACCAGTTGAGCAACGATAACTATATTCAAGGTTTGTACTATGTGTCCGCACATGGCGTATGTGGTGACACAAGATGGCAATGGACTTGCCCGACATAGAGCCAAAAGCCCAAATGCCCGCCGCTTGCCTCTCTTCAGGCGAGAGAGCTCGAGCTCCTCCGTCGCTCTTCGTGCGTCGTCGGCGGACCACGGACAACCCAAGTGGGAGAGGGAACACACTCCCTACACCAGCGACAGGCGCTATCTCATGGTCGGCGAAAGCAGCATCTTCAACCGCGTGACATCTTCAGCGCGGAGGTGCGCTTTGGTTTTGTTTAATTGTAAACGACGCTTAAGTACGAGAGCCAACAAGACACACGTGCTGTCTTTTCTGTACCGCGGCTCAAGCCGGTCTTTTCCTATACCAAGGAATAAAATATACATACGTTGAGTTTCCCAAAAGTGTCTTTATTTAATACATTCGGACAATTATTCCCTCCGCCAACGCGCGGAGCTCGATCTGTGCCGATCCGAAGATTGGTGACCCCGACGTGATCGCGAAAAACGTGATCGCGAAAAGCGTGACTGCGAGCTTAAGGGCTAAAAATTAGTGTTAAACAAAGTGCTAAGATCGCACAACGTGACCGGCAAAAACTTTCGTTGCTAAAAACAGTGCGTCGCGCAGAATCATGCCTTTGTCGCGTTCTCCCCTCGGAACTCTCTCGAATGAGGGAGACAGCAGTTCGGGATCCGCGTTTCTGAGCCCGTCGCTCGACGAAGTACCGGTGCTAACGCCGCAGCTTAGCGGCCACGTGTTAACGCCGCAGCTTAGCGGTCACGTGCTAACGCCGCAGCTTAGCGGCCACGTGTTAACGCCGCAGCTTCGCGGTCACGTGGTAACGCCGCAGCTTAGCGGCCACGCCATCGCCGCGACCGTTCCTTGCGTCGAAGCGATTCAGCAGTGCCGCATTCCTCCCTTTTGAAAAACGAGTCCAGACCTTTGGTTCTTCCAGGTGGAATCAATTTTCCAGACGCATCAGGTGCGTTCGGACGACGGGAAGTACCACCTCGTCGTCGGCGCGCTCGACGCTGAGGCGCTGCAGGACGTTGCGGATATCCTGAAGAATCCGCCCCCTCGAGACAAGTATAAGCACATAAAGTCGCATATCATGAGCCGCTTGGCGGAAACCGCAGACCGTCGGCTGCAGCGGGTTCTGAACGAGCTCAAGCTGGGGATAAGAAGCCCTTGCAGTTGCTGCGGCAGATGCGCTCCCTGGCGGGCGACAATGCCTCGGAGGACGTTCTGAGGAACAAGTGGCTAGACCTGCTGCCACCTTCCACACAGCGCCTCCTGAAGATTTTCAGGGCTACCAAACTTGATGAGCTGGCAAAAGCGGCAGACGAGCTAATGGAGGGGCCCTCATCTTCAGGTCCGGCAGTCATGGCTACCACCGCTGGCTCACGACGGATGTCCCCAGCGCGTCATGCGCCAAACGCCCAGCGGGTCGATGTTTCTTCTTTTGTCAATGACCTGTCTGACATCAGGCGAACGTTGGGAGAGCTCATTTCTCTCAACCGAGAGCTCATTTCGCTCACCAGAGGTTTATACGACAGACCTACCAAAAGGGATTCGAGGTACCAGCCTCGTGGCCGCTCGCGCCCTCGTACGGCTTCTCCAGCGCAGGGAAGCCTATGCCATTTCCATAAGACGTTTGGGTCGGATGCCTATCGCTGTTTGCCACCGTGCAGTTTTGGCGTCACCAGTGGCGTTGCGGCTAGTCTCCCAAAAAACTAGCCTCTCCGTCGATAGCCAAGGCGGACGTCAACGCCAACAACAATGTGTCGCCCTCCCAAGAATGTCGAATTCACCTGTTCGATAGAAATTCCAATTTAAAGTATGTGGTCGACTCAGGGTCTACGCTGTCTCTGGTGCCGAGACGTTTCTGTGCTGGCAGACTCTCATCTACAGATTTTGATCTCAGCGCAGCAAATGGGTCCATCATTAAGGGGGCCGTCTCCTTTTTGTTATGGTCCGAATCGATCGAAGCGCCCTTGTAAACAGACGGACCCTAATGAAACTACTGCGGTCGGTAAAAAGAAGTTGTACAATGGTGACATCTACCGATACTCTACGTAGACGAATTTTTGACAGCATAGTTGCCGCATATTCTGTTGTCTCCGTCTCTGCCGCGCTGTTGCCACAGCTCCTTCTATTGAGAAGCTTGGAGGAATACGGCACGAGAGCTGCGTCTAGGCAGCGATCGCCGGGCTCCATGTACCGCTGATGGAGGGGGGAACATCGACAGGAGCGGTGGTTATGTGTGGGGAACTGCGGTGCGTCAGTCACGCACACATAACCACCGCTGTAGGTGTTTCCTCGTGCATCAGCTGTAGCTGGAGCCCGCCAATTCCTGCGTCTAGCATCAGAGCCTGGCTGAACGTAAAGGAGGATAGCACTATTGAAAGATAGAGAGGTTGAGTAGTGAAGTTAGGAAACATGTCAATGAAACAATACTAATTTAGTATTTATTTATACATAGAACGATGCAATACTTTGTACAATCAATGTGCAAATTCAAAGCATACAATTTGAATAAGGTACATCACCGAAGTGTAACATGCCGATCGTAATGAAATTTATGAATGCTGTAATTCTTCTAAAAACATATGCCGCTTTTTTTTCATCTAACTATACTTCAAATTATCTTTTATATCAACAAGAATTGTCTGTTTCAATAATAGTTTTGTACATGGTTTTCTTCAGAATTGTTATTCCACGGTTGTAAAAATTTATCAATATAAACCAGAGTTCAGTACTAACAATACTGATATTTGGGAATGTCCCATTAAACGATTTTATTTAGCTACGATCCTCTGTTTGTTTGTTTGTTTGATTCAAATGTGGAAACTCAATTTTAAACCACTTCCAACCATCCAATTTCCTCGAAACTTTGCAGAGGTGCGTAGTTTGGTTGACAATACAAAATTATGAAAAAACTCCGAGTGGGTGAAAAAATTACCTAGTCACCAATAAATAATAACCCATAGCAATAAATCAACCATTCTTCAAGCAAACTGTTAAACTGCATACAGCAATAAGAGTAATGTAAATCCACAAACACTAAAAACTAGAAAAAGTATATTAAAAAATTTATAATAAACGATTTTATGAAAAATGCATTAAAAACTAAAAAATAATTATTTTCTTATACTACAATTTCGATGGTGTATTTTCACATAAAATCGTGGAGCAGGATATCTCGCAACAAATTCATTTCGACACTTGAGGCTATACTAAATTGATTCATATTCTGTTATGAAATATCCTGAACCACGTTTTTATTTAAAGTTGAAAAACACCATCGAAATTGTAGCACAACACTAGAAGTATTTTTTAGTTGTTAGTGCCTTTTTGACGAAATCGTTTAACAGAACATTTTTTTATATATTTTTTGTTTCTAATCAAGTTATAGTCATTACAATAAATCAATCCAATACCTGCAATCAACTACCTGTAAAAGAAAATTTGCAGTTTAGCGATATTTTTGTAAAAGGACTTAGTGCCGTGTTTCGACCCCAAATGCCCCACTGTGGGCCGCCAAACAGCCCAAATCCTCGCTGGTCGGGACCGGCGCGGCGTTGAGCTCGTATCGCGAGCAGAGCCCTAATTCTCAGTGTTCGTTTCTCGCTTCTTTTTAGCTGGTAGGGGGAGCGAGATGGAACGCTTTGCCTGCGCGACGATCGCGCACGGAGAGGACGGAGTGTCAGGCGTCCGAAAGACGGAGCGAGACAAACAACATCTCGTCGTCTATCTCGCCCCACCCTCGCTCGCTTTCAGTGCCTCTTGCTCGCTCTCGTTTCATGAGACAATACTGTAGTATCTTTTATTTGACTTTATCCAGATATTATCTTTGCCCATCTCTGTTCTCCAACTGCTTCGCCGTGATTCATTCAAGCCTCCTTGATGGAAAAATATTGATAGGGGAAATGCGGCAACAGCGCGATTCGACTCTCGATACGTCTCGGCAACTATGTCTTTCCTACATTTATCGGCTAGATTGGACTTCCACCGGTTTT
Source organism: Andrena cerasifolii (assembly GCF_050908995.1). NCBI lineage: Eukaryota > Metazoa > Arthropoda > Insecta > Hymenoptera > Andrenidae > Andrena > Andrena cerasifolii. Next base: position 751,650 of record NC_135125.1, on the reverse strand, counting down.
GATGGTACAAGGCACGAATATACCATCAACGCCGGTGACGGAGAAACCTTGAAGCTTCATTCTGTCATTTTTCGGGCTGTCCTGAGTACACGATTCGTAAATTCATTATTATTTCAACGTACGGTGCTTATTAGCGTTCAAACGGACCAGACCACCCTGCACGAAAGTCTACCGAAGGCAACTAAACCCGCAAAAACGTCCACCGTGCCGATTCCAGGACGAAAGTTGTAATTTACGGTTTGCTTACTACATCGCGTATACGCAGGCCCGGCGAAACCATGCGCCGCACAAGGGTGCCAGCCGAATGGTACGCTTAATAATAAAGGAATCTAACACCTCACATAAACTAAATATAAATGTAATTCTTTTAAACATATTAAATAGAAAACAAGTGCAAAAAATTGGGGAAAACAAAAATTTTTTTGCACAAGGGCGCCAGCTAACCTCGCGTCGACCCTGCCTACACGTCACGCTGGTGCTACATGGCTGCAGTGCACCATTAGCGCCACCAACGGAGAAGCCTTGAAGCTTCATTCGGACAGTTTTCGAGCCATAAATTCATTATTATTTCAAAGTTGGGTGCTTATTAGCGTTCAAACGCACCAGACCACCCTGCACAGATGTCTACTGAAGGCAACTGTACCCGCAAAAACTTCCTTCGGGCCGATTCCAGGACGAAAGTTGTAATTTACGATTTGCTTACTACACGCGTATACGTGCACGCTTTTCCTAGCTTGTGTGAGCGTACTCACACATTCAAAGGCCCGCGGAGACGGCCCCCTTAAAACCTATGGCCAGAAGGTGCTCTCTCTTAACCTCGCACTCCGTCGAGAGTTCCGTTGGGCCTTCGTCATAGCTGATGTTCGACAGGCCATCATAGGCGCAGATTTTCTTTCTCACTACGGTCTCCTGATTGACTTGAAGGGACGGTGCCTTGCGGACCCCCTCACGAGGATCGCTGCGCGGGGGCTTCTGCACCCAGCTGATGTCAATTCTGTCTCAATGGCGTCTCGGTCGATCCACATTGACGCCCCTGCTGGCGCTGAGTACGCTGAGCTGCTTCGAGCCTACGAGGACCTTACACGGTCCAAGACAGTGGTTGTTCCCGACACTGTCACCCCGGTGGCGCACCATATCGTCACGACCGGACCACCGGCATTCGCACGCCCGCGACGTCTGACCGGCGACAAGTTGGCAGCAGCGAAGCGCCACATCGAGCTCCTGCTGCACCACGGCGTCATTCGGGCATCCAGCAGCTCATGGTCGAGCCCACTGCACCTTGTGAAAAAGAAAAAGAAAAAGAAAAAGAAATTGAGCCCAGCGGAGGTCAAGGAGAAGAGGGTCATTCTAGACCATGCTAAAGAGAAGGAGGATAATACGGAAGCAGCGTGGGATTGGCGCGTAACTGGCGATTACCGTTGCGTTAATTCCATCACCAAGCCGGACCGTTACCCGATCCCTTGTCCAGAGGATCTCCTCCAGAGCCTCCACTCAGCCGAGGTATTCTCCACCATCAACCTTGAACGTGCATATCATCAGATACCGATGGCGCCAGAGGACATTGAGAAGACCGCGTTGACAACGCCCTTCGGGCTCTTTGAGTTCCTGGGCATGCTACCCGGCCTTAAAAACAGCCGCCAGACTTTGCAGCGTCACATGGACAACATTCTCAGGGGCCTGGACTTCGTGAGGTGCTACATCAATGACCTCATAGTCGTCTCCAATTCACACGATGAGCACGTAAAGCACCTTGAGACCGTGTTCAACATCTTGCGACAGCGTAACCTGACCATTAATTATGGGAAGTGCCACTTCGGCAAGGACGAGGTCACTTATCTGGGGTACGTCGTCAACAGGTACGGCTATCGACCTCAGTACAGCCCTCCGCATTCCAGGGGAGTTCTTCGTCACGAGGGATGCACCGGCGAGTCCACACGGTTTCGCTGAGAAGCTCCGCCATCACATTCAAGGCGTGCGGCCGGTGCCCACGAGTCACCATTCCAAAACACGAGCTTTTATTTTCCAGGGCCTCTCGACGTGCTCCCATGTTTTCAGACGCGTCGACCAGGTCCGGCGTCCTCTCGAGCCACCTTACGCTGGCCCTTATGAAGTGGTCAGGCGGGTGAATGACCGGGTTTTCGTCATCAAGGTGGGCGCTGAGGAGAAATCCGTGTCCGTGGACTGTTTGAAGCCAGCCCACATCGCTCGGGAGGGCATCGAAGTTCAACTGCCACAACAGCAGTTGGCGCCGCCATTGCCACAGCAGCAGTTGCCGCCGCCATTGCCACACCAGCACTTGCCGCCTCTATTACCAGCGCAGAGGACTCTGCAACCTCTTCAGCGACCCGACCGCAACGCGACCATCACCAAGAGGGTTAGTTTTGCGATCCCTTCTTCTCCCTAGAAGGTCTCTGGGGGGGGGGGGGGGTGGCGGTCCCACCATCGCGCCGCCTGTTCCCCAGCGACAGGCGCCTTCTCATGATCGGCGAAAGCAACATCTTTAACCGCGCGACACCTTCAGCGCGGAAGCGCGCTTTGGTTTTGTTTAATTGTAAACGACGCTTACGTACGAGAGCCAACAAGACACACGTGCTGTCTTTTCTGTACCGCGGCCCAAGCCGGTCTTTTCCTGTATCAAGGAATAAAATATACATGCGCTGCGTTTCCCAAAAGTGTCTTTATTTAATACATTCGAACAATTATTCCTTCCGTCAACGCGCGGAACTCGATCTGTGCCGATCCGAATATGTCTATGGTACAGACGCCGTGTTCGTACAGCGCATGCTTTGGCGCGCTATACGAATTCGCCCGCGTGACAATCTCGTATCAATAACATCTACCAATTGGATTCCACAACATTGAGCGAAAAGTGGGATCAGCAGCAAAGTTCATTTAATACTGAGACGTGTCATTTTTGAACTGTTGCTAACGCGTGTCGATTTTGTAAGTGCAGTTATAATAAAAACCTATCATATAAGTATGAATATTTATGAGACAAAATTTAGGATAAAGCTAACCCATCAATGCACAAGGGAAAAATATTTCCGAATGTACATGAGTGGAGTTCCAGGACTCACTGTTTTATCTATATTTTTATGTTATATTTTTCTGTAATTAGTGTAAAAATTCTGGGCTGCTGCACAGCTTATTGCACTAACTCCCATAAAAAGGGTTTCGAATCCACAAAATTCCTCAATGTAACAAGAGGAGAAAAATTTGGTTTCAAAATATCAATCGCGCAGATTGGACACCTGATCCTCATATGCAACCTTATGCGAAGTAAGGAAAGTAATAATAATGTTTTATTACATTAAAGCATCCTTAAAAAGTATTTCTACATTTTGTTTCTTAATTACTATTGCCCGATGAGAAGAAGGACCACCAACACAAGCTGAAACGCCACAGGGGCAAGGTGAATCGTCAACTCGCGTCAACCCATCCCCTGAAACACAGTTCGTCCGTGATGAAGAACGCGACATACGCGAACGAAACCAATGGTGACAATCCGTGGATATGGACAGCCGCTAAGAACCGAAAAGTAGGACTTCTTGGAGGGGATAGGGTGGAGCAAGCGGGCGATTCCCCTTGCCCTTGCGTCACCTCAGCCCGCGGGCAGTCACTCCTCCTCTCATCGCACAATAGTACAAATGTGAACCATTTTTTTTAAAAATCATATTTACTTTTTAGTAATAGATGAAATTAAAATTTTACAGACACATTTTTCTCAAGAAATGTGGGAAATAAATTCGAAAGGACGACGTAAGTGAAAAAGAACTGCAGTACCAACAATATTTAGGCAATCTGCAACACATGTACGTGTTTGTGATACAGAAAAGGAATTGTATGAGGATATTGCTGAGAATTGTGGAGAAAGTGATGCTGAAAATCACACAGTAAATAGTGACATTACACAATTGGTCACAGAATTAACGGAAGAACATGAAGAGCAACAAATAACTTTTGAAAGCAGCATTCTGATCAAATGCATGTATTAACTGCGTTTTATAAAAAAATTCCTCGCTGGTGCAACGATACAATTGTAAAATCGTTAAAATTGAGATTTGCATGTGGCGTAGCAGGGTATGAGGATTTATAAAAACAGAAATTTCCTGTACCTTGTATTAGAACGTTGACAAAAAAACTAGTAAACTTAAAATTTACGGCTATACTTCCGAAAACCGGTCAAACCCGATTGGGCTGAAATTTTGCAAATAGCTTCATTTTGCATAAAAATAACGTTTGCGAGAAGGATTTTTGGCGACTCGAAAATTTTTTTTTTACCATTTCAATGTCATTCTCTATCTTACCGACAGAGCGGAGAATCGGATTCAACAGTTATTCAGTGCATTCTCCTTATTAATCTCCTAAAATCTATAAAACAGAGATCAACTTAGAAAGAGATATCAGCTTGATACTGGGTATTAGTATTGGTTTTGGGTTAGTTTGGGGCGGGGGGCGCGCGCCCGCTCGCGGGCGCGTAAAGCATGGTAGCGAACCGATGTGAGTTTACACGGGGCCAAGCTTCAATGCATTCTCCTTATTAAATTTGACTCAAATTTTGCGTACAGGATTTTTTAAACACATGTACGAATCGAAGGTCCTGGATCAGGATGAGAAGGCGCTGTTTTATTTTTTATCACACCTATCTTGTGGGTGTTGACAGTCGCGGTCGCTGGGCCCGTGACTCGTGCGCCTGTTCCAGAGATAGAAACAATGTTGCGAGAAACATTTTTAGCCATTTAAGTTAGGATCCAAAATTCAGTTAAAACTGCGCCTTCAGAGCATTCGGAACGTATCTGGAAGTGTTATAGTAATATAAATTTTAAGTGCCATGAATCTATTTTCTTTATCCAAAAAATTAAATAACCGAGAGGACACGATTCAATGGCTTAGGGAAATTGAATTGATTCCTACTCGAAAGTTTTGTGTCAAACACAAAAGAGAAATGGATTATATTGAAGAACCGGAAGGTTTAGGCCGTTTCCGATGCCGCAAGCATCAGAAATACAATCACAGTATTTCTGCAGCGCATAATACATGGTTCTTCTTTTTCTTCTTCTTATTATTATTATCATCATCATCATCATCTAGTTTATATTGTATTATACCTTGTTGTTTTTTTTATGTGAAAATAGGTTCGAATTTTGTCATGTCAGCATTGAGACGTGCATAATAATTACTTACGCTTTTGCAAGACGATTTACATTCGAGCAAGTACGGCATGAATGCAGTATTGTTGAAGGTCAAACAGTTTCCTCAGAAACTGTAGCAGACCGATTTTCTTTCTGTAGAGAGGTGTGTACTCTGGCTCTCGACAAAAATTATATTGCAGATGGGTTAATTGGGGGACCTGACACTATTGTCGAAATCGACGAGTGCAAAATTGGTAGAAGAAAATTTGAAAGAGGGCGTTTAAGAGAAGGCAAATGGATTCTTGGTATGATAGATATATGTTACTGTTATTTTATACATTTTTTAGGTAGTTATGTAGTTTAGGAGGTTTTTGGAAATTTCGCTATTAATTTTTATCGTTCGAAAGGGATGATAGAGCGTGGCGGAGGCAAGTACCGCTTGGAAATGTGTCCAGGAAATAAGCGTGATGAAAATACGCTTATTTCACTTATAAAAAAACATGTAGCGGCGGGAACAAAAATTATAACAGATTGCTGGAAGGGGTACACAAATTTAGAGAAATATGGATATGTTCATGAGACGGTGAATCACTCGACAAATTTTGTGGATCCAGACAGCGGAGCATATACCCAAACCATTGAAGCGTCGTGGCGGGCTTTGCGGGCTCGTTTGAGTAGAGGCGGAATTAAGGATGACACCATGATTGATCACATCTGTGAATATTTATGACGGTATGAAGTGAAGAAGTCAGGCAGAGACCCATTCGAAACATTATTGAACGATATTAAATATGTATATACAGGAGAATAATAAAGAGAATGTTTGAATAACTGTTGTATCCTATTCTCGACTCTGTCGGTAAGGTAGGGAACGGCATTGAAATGGTAAAAAAAAAATTCGAGTCGCCAAAAATCCTTCTCGCAAACGTTATTTTTATGCAAAATGAAGCTATTTGCAAAATTTCAGCCCAATCGGGTTTGACCGGTTTTCGGAAGTTTCGCCAAATTTACAACTGGCATTTGGGAGGAAATTTTTCAGTTTTTGGAGATTAAAGTTCCCCATTTCACTAACCAGCATTGCATGCTGGTACTGTACGAAATTAGTATCAAGCCTGGTAATGTTTACGATATTTCCACGAATATGTACATACCCTGATAGTCAGATCTGGGCAGCAGAATCTGACGTCAGAACTGCAGCAGTGTGTGTCCGCATTTGGCTGCGTTCTGATGTGTAGAGCCTGAGGTGCAGTGCCTGATGTCAGATGGACAGCAGATCGACAGCAGATCGACAGCAGATTTCGCCGTCTGCTAGGCACAGCAACAGCGCCATCTGTAGGCAATTGCTGGGTAATTCTGGATCTCAGATGGCGCTGTTGCTGTGCCTAGCAGACGGCGAAATCTGCTGTCGATCTGCTGTCCATCTGACATCAGGCACTGCACCTCAGGCTCTGCACATCAGAACGCAGCCAAATGCGGACACAGACTGCTGCAGTTCTGACGTCAGATTCTGCTGCCCAGATCTGGCTATCAGGGTAGGAAACGTAACGTTACCAGAGCATGATAGAAACGTAGAAGCAACGCATGGGCTTGTTTTTATACTGGCTGGGCTCGGTGCGAGATGGAAACAAACTGTAGCGTTATATTTCACAGGGGATTCTGTAAATGGACGGGATTTAAAGTTTATTCTAGAAAAAATAATTATTAAAGCGGAAAAAATAGGACTATACATAGACGTTGTAACGTCAGACATGGGAGCATCAAATCAAAGTATGTGGAAACAATTTCATATTAATGCATCGCGTTATTCAACGATTAACAATGTTTGTACGCATCCTGCAGATAAAAAACGAAAATTATATTTCTGTGCCGATGTGCCGCATGCTTTCAAATATATTAAAGCAGGATTTATTACCCACGAATTCTTCCAAATACCAGAAGCATTTGTCCAAAAATATAATTTACCTAGTGATAAAGCTAAATCGGTCCATTTAAAATATATATTACATGAAGTCGATAATTGCAATCTGAAATTGACCCTGAAATTACGGGGAGAGTATTTGGACAAGTCCAATCATTTTTTGAAAATGCGAGTACAGTGCAGTACTCAAGTTTTTAGCGAAACCGTGGCATCCTCGTTAGAATTTTTAGCAGCCAGTAATCGTAATGATCGAAGACTTACGTCATCATGGTTCATTGCTTTTGTAGCTAAATGGTTCCACGTTATGTCCAGCAGAGATATATCCATAGCACTTAGCAAAGCCAAACCAGCAAAATATGAAGAAGTTATTACTTTTGTAAAAGAATATATTCAGTTATTTTCGACAATGAAAGTTGGTGTGCCAGGTTCATGGAAACCGTTTCAGACGGCAATATTAATATCAACACAAACTGTCATTGACGTCTCAAAATTATTATTATACAGGGTGTCCCACTAAGGAGTGGACAGCGCGATATCTCTTAAAGTATTGTCGATAAAAATATAAAAAAAATAGGGAATTGCATGGTTCGAGGGGGCCCATTTATTAGCGCGAACGAATTTTGTTTCCGATTATTATTTTAAAAGATACGATGGTCAAGTTCGGTTTTTCAAATGGAACTATTTTTTTTGAAGACCTGAGTTGATAGTGCGTTCCAAGACAAATTCAATAAGCTTTAATGTATACACTTTATTTCCACTGGTTTTTAAGATATTGCGCTTGCAAAATTACTGATTTTCACTGGAAGAAAACCCTCTGGAATGGCAAAAAACCGGGGGCGGTCTTACTGGCCCCACGGGTGGCACTGCCTGTTGAAATGGATACTTACCTGCCAAAGGTCTACGCCAGAAATGGCAGGCCCAAAGGCTGGACAATTCTTTTCCGTCAGAAATGCTACTTAGGTAGGTACATCTGCGGTATCGAGAAGCGCATCGTTACTTTTATTTCGCACTTGCTTCTACGCTCGGATGGCCGGTTCTTTTGGGAGGGATGCAAGTTGGATTGGTTCTGATACAATCTGCTCCCTATGGTTGAAATTTAGTCTAGCAACTTTCACTCCTCCTAACCTAACCAATCCAACTTGCATCCCTCCGAAAAGAACCGGCCATCCGAGCGTAGAAGCAAGTGCGAAATAAAAGTAACGATGCGCTTCTAGATACCGCAGATGTACCTACCTAAGTAGCATTTCTGACGGAAAAGAATTGTCCAGCTTTTGGGCCTGCGAACCCTGTCGTAGACCTTTGGCAGGTAGGTATCAGTTTCAACAGGCAATGCCACCCGTAGCGCCAGTAAGACCGACCCCGGTCCTTCCTATTCCAGAGGGTTTTCTTCCAGTGAAAATCAGTTATTTTGCAAGCGCAATATCTTAAAAACCAGTGGAAATAAAGTGTATACATTAAAGCTTATTGAATTTGTCTTGGGACGCACTATCAACTCAGGTCTTCAAAAAAAATAGTTCCATTTGAAAAACCGAACTTGACCATCGTATCTTTTAAAATAATAATCGAAAACAAAATTCGTTCGCGCTAATAAATGGGCCCCCTCGAACCATGCAATTCCCTATTTTTTTTATATTTTTATCGACAATACTTTAAGAGATATCGCGCTGTCCACTCCTTAGTGGGACACCCTGTATAATCATCAGTTTGATTTTTTTTTTAGCTTCAAGATTAACGCAAGATTGTTTAGAAAACTTATTTTCAGTTGTAAGAACGAAGAATGTGGTGCCAAATGCTTTGCAATTAAAAAATAATTTTAAATTAATTTTTATGAACAAGATGATCGAGAATTTCTTTCGGAGTTTTTAGATATTTTACTGAGAAGACACACCATTTCTAAATTCAGTCCCAGATCTTTCGAAGTCTATCAGATTGAATAGAACAGAATTGAACGTACTACATTACATTGGGGGATATATAATGAGGAATATAATAAAGAACCAGAAAGTCTGTGATCACTGCATAAAAGAAACAACTTCCAGAAAAATAGTTTCTTATCCATATAATCAATTAGCACGCATCAAAAATAAACGAAAAAAACTCATTTTTTTTAAACAAAAAAACATTCCGGTTTTTTCTTAGAATTGAAATTTTTTTTAGAATATATTATCCCCAATTAAAAATTCTAAATGTAACATAAAAAAATTCCTTGCGACAAAATGTGGCGAAATTGTTTTTGATGTGCCAGATTGTCATAGCATTAAAATGAAAATTATTCTAAAATTTTTTGCCTTTAAATTAAAAGTAAATAACAAAACTAGTAAATATGACAAAAAAAATTTGCTAGTAACAGCATGGCCATGCATGAAAATACAAAATAAATTTTATTTTTAATCATGCCTACCTTTGTATAAATATATTTTTTATAAATATTTAATATAAAAGTAGATCTATGTACTTTTTACAGGTCAAAACATTACTTGCCGAATGAACTTAGGAAAAAAAAATCAACATTCAATCATATGACTGAATAAGGTATTTGAGAAACTGTATTATAGATTTGATTTTTTCCTGAAATTTTTTTACAATCATGCGACACAATTTCTACTTTATACTTTTATTAACAATATTCTGCTGTTTTCTGATTCATGGTGGAATCAAAGCCAATATAACATTAAATAAATCAGTTTTTCAATAGGTTTTTGTTTGCAACGTAATTAATAATAAAGAAAAATAATTAATGTAAGTAATTTAATTATTTTTAAATATTTGTAAATAAATATTTTTGTAAAAACATACTATTTTGCATTCTTCTTTATAGATATTACGCATTTCAAATATACACACAAAATTGAAGTCATTCAATTGTGTTTATTATTCTAAATATAAATACATTCTGTCAAAAAAGTACCGGGAATCGATCATTTGAAAAGCTCGCTTAAAGGGATTGTTGAAATTCTTTTTGTCGCTAATTTGGCACAACTGTCCTCTATACTCACGCGGAGTTTGAGCGTCACTTGTCATTTAGTTTGTTTACAGTGCGCCATTGTGTCAGTTCATCTCAAGTGTGTTTTGCGATTTTCACAATGGATAAAAATATCGAACAAAGAATCTGTCTGAAATTTTGCATTGCAAATAGAATTTCGTGTGCCGAAGCGCTGAAAATGTTACATAAGGCTTACTGTGAATCGACTTTATCAAAAACACGTGCGTATGAGTGGTACAGTGCATTCAAAAGCGGTCGAGATGTGGTGGAAGATTTGCCTCGCTCTGGTCGGCCATCAACGTCTTCAACTGAACTTCGCATCGCTAAAGTAAAGGGAATGGTGGCTGGAAATCGTCGTTTAAGTCTGAGAGAGATAGCCACCGAAATTGCTGTGTCTCACGAATCAATTCGTACCATTTTAAACGATTGTTTGGGCATGAAACGCGTTGCCACTCGACTAGTGCCGAATGACCTGAATTTTCTGCAAAAACTCAATCGCGTTAAGGTCGCTGAAGACATATTAGAACGAGTCAATTCCGAGTCGACGAGTCGACTCCACATTCATAAAACGCATTGTAACTGGTGATGATGGGTTTACGAGTTTGACATGCAAACCAGTCAACAAACTTCGGAATGGCGCCTTCCAATTGAGCCGAAACCGAAAAAAGCACGTCAAAGTCGATCAAAAGTGAAGGTGATGTTGACAGTTTTTTTCGATTACCGCGGTGTTGTGCAATTCGGAATTCTTGCCACAAGGTAAGGCAGTAAATAAAGAATATTATCTGAGCGTTATGCGGCGTTTGAGAGAGCAAATTCGTCGAAAAAGACCAGATTTGTGGAAAGAAAACTCATGGATTTTGCACCACGATAACGCACCATCTCACAAGGCTATTATTGTGAACGATTTTCTGGCCAAAAACTCAACAAATCTTATCGAGCAGCCACCGTATTCCCCTGATATGGCTCCGGCCGACTTTTTTCTTTTTCCAAAACTGAAATTACCACTTCGAGCCACCCGTTTTCAGTCGATAGATGACATAAAAGAGAATTCGCGACGAGTACTGAAGTTGATTCCAAAAAATGCGTTCAAAAAATGTTTTGATGATTGTGTTCTTCGTTGGCATAAGTGTATTATTTCGAAAGGGGCCTACTTTGAAGGCGATGCAATAAATTTGGATGAATAATACATATTTTGTGTTTTTGACAGAATGTAAGTTAAAACACATGTATTTACTTTCATGTTTATTGTAAGAAAGTAAGCTTTCCTATATTCTGCCCTCCTTAGTTGAAATGGCCTATCTAGTATTTTTTCATTTTTCAAGATATGTTGAAATATTGAAGTTCCGTACGTCTTTTACCTTTTAAGTAAAGTTAGGAAACCCTGCGTGCTCTGTAGAGATCTAGAAACAGTCTACTAATGTATTTAACCTAACTGCTTTCCAGATGGTTAAACTTCAGTTTTCTCGGTTGTTTCAAAATGCTAGATAGGACATTCTAAGGAGTCTCTAATGGTGGTCACATTTTCCGATCACTACCTAGAGAATCACTATGTCAAGCAGACGGCAGAATCTACATTGGATCGGCTGCCGATCTGACATCAGGCACTGACATCGGGCTCTGCACCTCAGAACGCAACCATATACGGACACATACGACTACGGTTTTGACGTCAGATTCTGCTCCCCAGATTTGGCTATCTGGGTTAGGTAATAAACTTATTAAAAGAATCTCCAACTATTTTCAACCACCTCGGGCTTGTGCGAATTTCGCTTTGTTTCCCTCTCCTATTACATTCGTGTGATCCAATTCGAAATTCGCGCTTCTAAAGTTTATACTATTGCGTGATTCTTCGGGAACTTGCGTCCAATACCAAGGAGTGGGGCCGATGCCCGTGGAATGCAAAGGACTTTACTCAGAGGATGCGTTTAGGTTTTAAACTCGAGAATTCGTTTTGATAAATACGTCTGTACAGAGTCGACTCTCGCAATTGAATGAATGATCTTCAATTTCGGTTGTTAACATAAATAAAATAACGTAATTGGATTTGTTTTCTAACGAGTGTTACATAATTTCGGTGATGGTTAATAAAAATTACAATGATAGCGAGTGTTTGATTACCTGGCCATGAATATGTTTAATTGCATAATTTCAGTATAAAAGAATAAGAAAACCAACAACTTCATGCAGTTCTCCCCTTCCTTCAATTTAAATTTCCCTCCGAATGAGAAGCTCCGTTCACAGCATGGCAAGGTAACGGGAATACAGCATTCGGTTCAAGCTTAGCGGCTCCTTTGGTTCATGGTGAACTGACGGTTACACACGGAAAGATGTCTGCACCGTTGGGAACGGTGCTCGGAAAGTGTGTTGTGAGGTTGCCGGGGCTGAGATTCTCCCTGAGAATCTCGTCGGTTGCCGTGGCTGGTCTCTGAAGGGTCGTCCTCCGGGCTCCGATAGTACGGGTGTAGATGCCGGGAACGGGGATTCGGTATGAACCGAAGGTAGTGGATCTTTAGCCGGTTTAAGAGTTGGAACTCACCGTAGAGTGAACAAAGATTTATTGAGCTTGAACTGACAATGGCGCGGCGATCACGGTAGTGATCGCTAATCGATTCGCAAAAGTTGAAAGAGCGAGCCCCGTTTGGGCGGTGGTTATATATGGTCATTTTGGGTCACGATGGGGCCTAATGGTCGCTGTCCGATGACCCGTGGCTGTGCAACGTTCGTTATCCGCGCATCGTTCGCGGATTCCTTAGCATTGGGACACGTCTTGCGGGCTCGATGCTAAACGGTGGTTGTTTCACAACAAGTGAGCACCGTCGACAACGATGCCAGCACCGTGTAACAAACCTACAAAACTGCGCCTTTCTTTTTCGCATTAATAAAACCAATTAATAAGCACTTAAATACTTATATTTTTATTATATTCTTATTAATCCTACTTTTATAAGGTGTGTTTAGTATTAATATTAAAATTATCTCAGAGTATCGCGAGACGCGAGTGCGATGAAAGAGAGAATCGAGTGATGAAGAGTGGGAGAATCGAACGCATGCGCGATCCTCAGTCGATCGGCGGATCGGCGAGAGTAAGGATCGAGAGCAGAGAAATATGCATAGCAATGAGTGGGAGAATCGAGCGTTCCACGCGCGCCTGCGCACTAACCAGTCGATTTGTAGACCGGCTGGAGAACAGATCGAGCGAGTCGAGAATGATTGACGCGTTATAGTCGAACTCCATTCCTATTGGTGCGCTCCCAAAATCCAGAACATGTATAAATACGGGCACGATAGCCCAGAGATAGCTATTCTATTCTATTCTATTCGGTTCATTCGATGCCAGTCAAGAATTCTATTTCAAACATTCAATTATTCAATGTAAAAGGATCATTTAAAGCTTATAGCTGATCCCAACATAAATTAATGCTCCAACTTTGGAAGCCGCTTTGTAGGCCCCTCGGTTCTGTTGAGCGTCCCAACCAAAGCCATAGTCGCTAAGTTTGACGAAACGTTCAGGCCGTGGAAGCCGCCTTGTAGGCCCCTTAGTTAGTTGAAGCAAAGTTATTAATTCTTATTCTCAGGTTAGTACATTACTCCTGAGCAACGTGGGACTGAGATCACTCCAGGTGGCAAACCTGCCCCTGATGAAACGGAGAACAATTTAAAACGTATCTCAACTTAACATATTCAATTCCTAAATCCTAAACTATTACATAAACCTATTATCCTTCTATATTGACCGAGAGTCACTATCCATAATCTAATTCATTCTATCGACTAAGACGTTATTATTAGTCATTTAAGTTATATATATTAAATTGATCGATCAAACGGGCGTTCTTTTGTACCGACCGAGAGTCGCAACCCAAGACGATCAACTTTATTTCTTTGTACCGACCGAGAGTCGCAACCTATTTAATTATTATAATTCCTTTAAAATTATAAAGTGTTAATTTATGTTTGTTTGTATAATTCAGAAGTGTTTTCCTGAATAAACACTATTAAGTTAAATTCTTGTTCTTGAATTTTAATTCTTTATCGCACGCCACTCGAACCAATCCCGAAATCCTGTAAGAAGCGTTACGTCACGCTCGAAACCGTTACAACCGTGAAAACCGGTGCTGGCAGTGTTGCTAGATTGGGCGATTTATCGCCAAATGGGCGACTTTTGTGAGAAAATTGCGACGGCTATTTTGAAGAAATCGCAAGTCGCAAATTGGGCGATTTTGAAGAAATCAAAAGTTGAAATTGGGCGATTTCAAATTCTGGTACTATTTAGAACAAATTCAGTGCAATTTAATATTTCAATACACGGTTATGTGGGCTTGGTGATGGATGTTTATTATGTTGGTAAATTGTATGTTTTAACATTTTATGTTGGTAGCAGATTTTGGGATTGGTGTATGTATGTGCAATTGTGTAATTATTTTCTGTAATCGTTCATTTCGATAGTTGACAAAACCAAATGATCAACTACCCAAATTAACAATTACAGAAAATAATGTGTAATCAATTACACAAATACAGTTTAATCGTAATTTGCAATTTGTAATTAGATTACATTTTACCCAACTCTGCAGGCGACTGCCTTCATCGGACGCCGATTGTCTCATCCTTTTGTCGATGTCGACGGGCTCGATGTCGTGGTTTCGGCCACGTCCAACAATGCGTTCGCTGAAGGTCACTCGGCACGAGGCCCACGCATTAGGGATACATACATTGTATCCCGTACGGCCGTCGCACGGCTTATAACAGAATATTAGGATTTGCTTTTAAGCTATTTTTTATCAACGTAATTTTTTTAAATGGAACTATTGTATATTTTTGTTATGCATTTCAAAACGCGCTCAACGATGTGTATGGAGCGTATGTTTGAACAATAATTTATCCCGATATCTTTATAAACATTGGTGGCAAATTTCAAGTAAACTATGGTCGATTTTTATTTGCAACTTTATTCGAACGGTTATTCGAAGCTCGAATAATGTTGGCGCGAGCTCGGCGAGGGCCTTTATCCGAATGCCAACAAATGCATGAACAATTTGCATGTTTCGGGCGCATGGTGGAAGGAGTGGTTGCGTCACCATTCTCCAATTCCATGGTTCTTCTCTAACTTGTCGAGCTATACATACTATTTCTCATAATGGAAAATATATTTATTTCATAAAAATATTATATTATTTCTTATGTTTTACATATTATGCTTTTCTAATAAATGGAAAATTTGAAAAATTAACAATAGTCAAATCCGAACACAACGTTGCCAAACTTTATGCTCTGCAACAGGTAAAGGAGTCTTGCGCTTGGATACGGAGCGGATGGCTACATTTTCTTGTTAGGTCGGTAGTCAACGAAGTGGTGGGGGAACTGCAGTAATTTTTGAGGCTATACATTCCACGTCAAAATTAAAGGAACACTATAATTTCCCGAAAATTTTGGTCATTTTCAAATGGCTGTATCTCTATGAGAAACGTCGAAAAAAATATTTAAAATACACATTTTAACGCTCGTAGTTTCTAGTTTTTGAACCAAGAACTCAATTTTTTGTATGCATTATGATACTGTTTTAACAAGATGAACCGCAGGAAACGAAGTTTCAGAAATTTTTCCATAGTTTGAACCACAGACCAGGTATAGGATAGACCTATCAACCAATGTATTTTTGTGTCACCGGTTTCGGGGGTCCTAGGACCACCTTACCATTTTAGTGTCGCATGCAACGTTACCGGTGAAGTCTCGAAACAGACTGTAACGTTATACGTGGTAGGAATTAGAATTCAGCACTAGTAAAACTAGGTTATGTTTTGAGAGTCGAAGCCCGCGATTTACAAATGTTTCTGTTAGAGTAACAATTTAAAAATCGTCTTATGAACATATTCCGTGCAAGGGAAGAGAAAGAAGAATGAAAATAAAACGATATCACATTTGCTTTTTAACCTTGCTGTCCTATTCCGGCTTATTTAACGCAAAACAAATTTCATTCGCTCGCAATAACGTAATTTGTAAAAAGAGTGCTTTAATGTTTTTCAAGAGCACCTGTTGCTGAACCCCATTCATTTATCATGTGTTTGCGCATACATTAATGATGGTCTATACGATATAATACAGATATATAATAATAACAATAATAAGAATAATATTCTTCTACTGTACTATATTATTTAAAAGGAACATATCGAACCCGTACACATCGATTTTGGTGCAATTTTGCAAGTCTGTAGAGTAGCCAAAAATATTCAATACATATTTTTTGAAAAAGGAATTCATTCTCCTCCATAACTATTAGAAAAATTAATTTGTTTAAACTATATACTAACTGATGTTAACTGATTAATGTTAACTGACGTTCAGATGTTTCAGTAAGTTTATACAGTATGTCGGATTCGTTCGTATATTATTTTTGACACGCTATTATTTTTCTAACTATTGAAAAAGCAAAAAGATGTTTCATATCAAACTCACACTCGATTCTTTTAAGTCGGCGCCAGATTTACACAGTGCAACTGATGAGACGCCGATGTAAACAAATTGGGTGTCGTAAATTAAATAAGGAACAAAATTATTTTTTACTTTTTAGTGCATTTTTATTTTTTTGTAGTCGGTTTTAATTCTGATTTTCCATTCTTTGGAACGATGCGCCATTATTGTGGCTTTTACACGCAGATGGCGAAAAGTCTCTCCGCAAAGGGGTATAGCGCCGCGGTCAACCCTATCGTAGCTAAAAATATTGAAATTGAGACGAGCACGAGACCAGTTGACATTGTTTTCAAACCTCATTACAGTAATCTGGGGTGCGAGTGGTAAACCGATCATAAAATCGAAGCGCGCGGCTCGCTTACCTGGGCCGGGAAATTCCCAATAGCTCTCTGCCACGTGAATTTGAAAGCAATCATCCCAAAATTTTCGAAGCTCAGGGATCACTGCTGTCCAGCGGTCGCTGGTAGCTTTCCGAACGCCGGGATGACGCATGGTTGTAGTGCAGAGATGAGCAAAAAATTATTTGAAATAAAAATTTGTGTACGAAATTTTTATCTCAAATAATTTTTTGGCCATCTCTGCTGTAGTGGAATTTGTTCATGAGGCGCTGTTACCATATTACCTGTTCGCGCGAGCGCGGGTTACAAAATTAAATGATGATCCTGTACATTTCTTTTACTATTGTTAATTTTTTAAATTTTCCATCATTATAAAAGCATAATATGCTTAATTTGAAACAACAGACTCAAATCCGAGACCCCGTTTCGAAGATCAGTAACAATGCTTTATGATAGGTCGGTTAATAACGTCCAAATTGGGGACTTCAGATGTATGTAGTAATCGGTAGCGTTTCAAGACCATTATACTCATTCATCTTTTTCCTTCAGTGTCGGATCTGTATTAGTACTCAGAAAGCTAAAATTCGATGGCCTCGACACTCTGGCCTTTTCACTGTACGCTCTCTTGAAATCGGTTGAACGGTAACGTGTACCTTTTTTATGACCCTGCTGGGTTCTTAGATAGAAGCTTTAGAATGACGCGGTTCGGGGGTTATGAACGCTAGAGTAATGGCATAAGGACAAAGGCAGCAATAGGCCATTCTGTAATGAGTATGCCAATTTCTATCATAGAAGTATCACTAATGGATTACTAGTGTTTTCTGATGAAAATGACACCAGACTTGATATAATCCTGATTATTTTTAATGACTGTAATGGAAAGTACTTGGAGGAAACTAATGAAGAGTACCTGAATTCTACGTGAACTGACACCAACATGATATGTGCCCAGATCTTAACGTAAGCGAAACCTATGCTCGTGTACTTACATCGTAGATGTTTTTTTTTTATCATTTTTAAATCCATTCAATAGTTAATAAGGGCAGAGACAATCAATTTGTAATGAAACGTACGGATTTAAGGGCTTCGGGTCCCAAAAACTATGAATATAAATTTTACAAAAGCGTTTCAATTCATTAATTTCAATGATTTTTGCGTGACGTAGGATGGGCACCGCCTATTTAGACACGCGCGAAGTGCAAAGATTTGGGGGAATGTCAGTAATAGCGTCAATTTTTAATATTTTTCGGCGAACGACACGTGAAAATATTAGGTAAATGTTCCACTATACATAAAATACTAATAATCAATTTCATCTCTGCAGTTTATAGCTTGTATAAGCTTTTAAAGAGTGCCATATTTCAGCGCCATATAGGATCCTGATTCCCGAAATAGATTTTCAAACAGAAATCCGACGTAAGTCGTTGAGAAACCGAGCCGAAGCGTAGCTTAGCGAAAGCCCGCCCTCTATGTCAAACTCTCGCTCTAAACAAGTCACACGTATACAAACACGCACACATCTTTCAGTATTTCAACACATTTCGGAGTAGTTCTTGCGTTGGACGCTGTTCATGAACAGAGGTCACTAAATTCAGTCCTCAAATTATGGGTCGGTAACACAGTTTGGGTGGTGACACGAAGTCCCATAAGGTGATAGGTCTATTCTATACCTTGTCTGTGCTCTTACATAACACGCATAAGCAGGAAGAAAACAAAGCAATTTTAACTTTTTTAAGACCAATTCTGAAAGATATTTATCATCTAAATATGTATTTTCAGAAAAACAACATTGACCACTATAAGGCATTCAATGAGGTGAATACACTTATATGGTCTTTGGCACGACGGATTATTCGACCTGCGATAATCGTACACTTACAAAATGATTTTAAATTATTAGTAAGTTCTATGAAGTATGAGCAAAATTATTTAAATTTAAACGACTGCGATTTGGGTTATCATTTTACTGCAGAATTAGGTGCAGCTCAGTTAACCGAAGATACAAATATTGCAATTAAATCCAAATGTATAGAATTCATAAAAGTACTTCTCAATGAATTGGTTAAGCGAATGCCAACGCACTTAAATATTTTTGATGCAGTAAAGAATTTTAGTCCTGCAGTAATACTGAGTCAATTTAGACCCAAGTTCGCCGAATTACATATACAATATGCCCCTAGCAATAAGTTACTAGCGATGGAATCTCAATATCGAAATTTGTTGCCTATAAACTGGAATGACATTTTTGATGGGCAAGTTCCTGAAAACTCTCTTGTCTTTTGGAAGAAGATAATTACATTAAAAAAATGCTGCAGGCGAACGCTTGTTTCCTGATATATCACTGTTAGCATTTACAGTTTCAAGTTTTCCCTCGTCTAATGCAACTCTGGAAAGAGTTTTTTCTATAATGAATACTGTAAAGTGTAAATTACGAAACAAAATGATATTAAAAACCTTAAATGCATTAGTGCTAATTAAATGCCATTTTAATATCAATAAAATGTGTTGTAAAGATTTCGAACCTACTATAGACATGCTAAAAAGATTTACATTGGAAATCTACAATCAATCGGCGGATAGTAAATCATCAGGTGATGGTGGTAATACTGATGACGATATTGATGTTATAAGGCTTGGTGAACTTATGTAAAAAATTGTATACAGAATGTATATAAACAGAAGTTACTAAATTCTTCCTTTTGTACAAATCTTGTGTGAAAAATAAATAAAGCATCTATGAAATAGTTACTTTATTAATGGTGTACGATACCATTTAGTACTGTAAATAGTGACTATTCCTTCAGTTTAATACGTTTAAAAACTACTTTAGTATTTCAGTGAATTAAATATCCAATTTCTTAAATATATATACTTTTAAGTAGGTATATCATTGACTCTGATTCTTAGTATACTTTCGGATAATGGAAGCAAAGAGTAAGTAATTCTTACAAAAGCATAAAATCCTTTCTCCCTTTAATGATTTACTACCTCTTTCGTTTAAAAAAATATTAAATACATTATCTTTATTAGATATGTGTACGTATTAAATGTATTATACTGACAAAAGTACTTAGTTTTAAAGTACCCGCGTTAAAAACACCTTCAATATTTTCTCACTGGGATTGGCAGCACTGTTGCAACTTTCGGCGATTTTGGGCGACTTTTGACAACTCGGTTGGCGACAACTGTTGTCAAAAATCTAGCAACACTGGGTGCTGGGCCCATTCACGGCGCTGTTCAGCACCAAAAGCATTCACAATGGTGTCCAGCACATATACATATATAGACGGAGCGTAAGCTGAGGGGGGTGTAAGATTCGCGGTAAGGGGAGCGATACAGGCAAATCGGGTAACGCAGTGGTTATGCATGCCGAATGCTTCCGAAGCTAACCCGACGCGCCTGCATCTGACCTCTGCCTTTTCCCCTCCAAGCCTACCGTTCCCCTCGCCGATAGTCCCAGCTTCTGCTCCGTCTATGTATATGTCTATGGTCCAGCACCGAAAATATCGGTGCTGAGCACCGTTCACAACGGTGTTCTTGATGAACGCGCACTGAAATCATCGATGCATTGCTATCTTATATCTTTGTTTTCCATGTTTGCTATTGCAGACTGTTAAAAATGTGTTTTCTTCAAAAGAAACTGGAGGAGTATATTTAAACACTATCAATAATGTTGAGTCTCAATAGAAGCACAAAAGTACAGTATTTCCTCGTTACGGGCTCGGTTTGGTGTACACGATACGGAGTTTTCGCTATCCCCACCACTTCTGTCTCACTCCTGTCCGGCGAAGGCGAGAGCGAGATGGAACGAGAGCGAGCGAGAGGCACTGAAAGCGAGTGAGGACGGTACGAGACAAACGACGCGTTGATGTTTTGTCTCGCTCCGTCTTTCGGACACCTCATATTCTGTCCTTTGCATGCCCGACGGGCGTGCGCGATGGTTGCAAGCGCTTACCGTGAGTCGGGCCTGCGTCAAGATTTTGCGAAGCGGTTTTCGTGCTCATGATAAGGGCTTGCGACCATCGCGTACGCTCGCCGCGCACGCAGAGCTCCATCTCACTCCCCCCTTCGGCCAGAAACAAGCGAGAAACGAATACTCGGAATTAGGGCTCTGTTCACAATACGGGCTCAACGCCGGTCCCGACCAGCGAGCCGCTAACGAGGAAATACTGTAGCTCAAATTTGTAGGAGTATTACACTGTCGAACAAAATTGAACTTTTTTTCTGTTCTGTAGCATTCAATAGCCGTTTCTTATAGATTTTTGTGCGCTGAAAACGAATCCGCAAACCGTTTGTCGCCATCACCCTCAGTTTTTGAGAAATTCGATTTTGAAAAAAAAACTACAAATTTTCGACTTTGAACATCTTTTATGCCGAAACGGTAATAGTTATTCGATTGTTCGTTGCGTCAAATTATTCTATGAACCCTCCCGAATACAACGGTATAAGTTATTAGTGCATTATGAACATTTAAATATGTTTAAACAACGATTAAAGGGAAAAGGACACCCGAAATGCACCAATTTTTGCAGATATCTTTCAATTTATTTCCAAAACTAGGGTTCTAGGAGAAAATCTGACTGCCTCCACGCAATGCAGCAGACAGTTTTCCTTCGGAAAGCGTCAACAGAAGTGGTAAGTCTCGTTTTGTTTTCAATACAGAAGCGAAATAGTTTGGCAAAAGGCGCCGTGCCGACAGTGGTAGTCACGCATGTTAAGCGATTGTGTTACACTGAGCGGCAGTGTATCGCGCGCCGCCGTTGACTACCACTGTAGGCACGGCGCGTTTTTCCAAACTATTTCGTTTCTGTCTTGAGAACAAAACGAGACTTACCACTTCTGTTGACGCTTTTCGAAGGAAAACTGTCTACTGGATTGCATGGAATAGTCAGATTTTTTCCCAGACTCTTAGTTTTGGAAATAAATTGAAAGATATCTGCAAAAATGGGTGCATTTCGGGTGTCCTTTTCCCTTTGATCGTTGCTTAAACATAATTAAATGTTCATAATGGAATAATAACTTATATCGTTGTATTTGGGACGGTTCATAAAATAATTTGACGCAACGAACAATCGAATAATTATTATCGTTTCGGCATAAAAGATTCGTTTTCAGCGTACGAAAACCTGGTATAAGAAACGGCTATTGAATGTTACAAGTCCGAAAAAAGTCAAATTTTGTCGAACTGTGTTATCTTCTACATCACAGAAATAAAATCTGAATTACATTTTTTATCCATTGAAAACTACGTACAACGATTGAATTAATCACAACTGCATTATAAAGGAAGCATATCTAACGAAACGCGTATAGTGGTTTGAACGTTTGATACTAATTTTACGTGCCGGTTACTTTTTAAATTCATCTCTAAATTTTTGCTACATTCATATCATATTTTTGCTACACAGATGTCGACGATTGATTCAACCATCACGTGTTATGGGAACTCCCCTCAATCAGTAGTCGATTATCTGTGAATATTCTTAATAGTTATAATTTAATTCTGCTTGAAGCTTGTCATGCCACGGCATATTCTCATGGAAGATTATAGCCAGCAATCTTCCAACGCTGTCGAAGTTCTTAGAATGCGCGCTGTGATAAGCCTTCCGAGGCATTGTAGTAGACTACTTTATATTTTTCTTCTGTGTTAAAATTTTGTTACACCATCATTGACATCTGATCCTACCATTGAGTGTTGTGGGAGTTTCCCTCGATCAATTGTCAATAATCTACAAACCGTATTATAATAATAATTTTATACGAACCGTTACGCCACTGCGTTCTTCCATGCGAAAATTTTCCAACACCGTCGACGTTCTTAGAACGCCGGGCACGATAGCAACTGAGATGCTGGGAACGTTCCGAGCGACGACGGTTGGGCCCGTGTGCATGAGGTGCAGAGTCAGCAATTTTGGCGCTCTTTGTGCAAAGGCCCGAGTGCTCGGGCCTACCCTGCGACGCTCGTGGCAGTCGGCTGTTAAGTCGCGTTGTGCGTGGACGTTCTGCCCGAGGGACATATTGCCTATTACATTAGGTGTGCGAGCTAGAGTTCCATCGTGAACAATTACGTAACGTGGAAAGACTCAGTCCCCGTACGGACTCAATTATTACGCTAATCACTATTTTAAATCAGTATAGTTCTCCCATTCTACTTAAATCGTTTCTTCAATTCCGTTATACTTAAAAACCCTGTGAACATTATAGCATCCGTGAACTGTTCGGCGTGATTTGTGCTTCATGCCTGTGCTGCGCTTCAACATCTTGCACCGGCGCCCAGCGCCCAGGTAACGCAGAGTGAGAACTCTAACGCAGAGAGAAAGAAAGAAGGAGAGTAATAGGTAATATGTGTGCGAGGTCGGTGAGTATTTTAAAGTACGTTACTATATTCAACAGCTGACCATTTGAATTTGAACCATTTGAATCTTTCAACTGTATAAAAATTTGTTTCATGTTACCCATGTACGAAGGGGACAGTTAATCCAACCATCGTGTGTTACGGGAATTCTCCCTCGATAAACTGTCTTACCTTTCTTCCGCGGGTATCGCATTTTTAAAGCATTTTCAATTAGGAAATGCACAGAATTAAGCACTCGTGCGATAATTGATCCAACCATTACGCGTTACGGGGTTTCCCCTCGGTTAATTATCGTAAATTTATTATTGCCGTCAATTGTTGTTTATCGATTAACGTTCGCGGCCGTATTCGTCGTATCCTGGTTCTAGAAACCATCTCTGAACTGTAATCTCCGAAACCACACCGAATATTGTAAATTCTAAATCCGGCGATTTAACCTTCGTGAGTCTTTTATGACTCTTTTGAAACCCATGTATTGACTCCCCATCTATGTACCACCTTGATTTCCCTTTTCTTTTATTGTAATACATGGTAATTTTCACGTAATTCAAGTGTCATTTCTCTTAAACCAGTCTCCCTCGAAATACCACTTCCAGAACCGGCCATCCGAGCGTAGAAGCAAGTGCGAAATAAAAGTAACGATGCGCTTCTCGATACCGCAGATGTACCTACCTAAGTAGCATTTCTGACGGAAAAGAATTGTCCAGCCTTTGGGCCTGCCATTTCTGGCGTAGACCTTTGGCAGGTAAGTATCCATTTCAACAGGCAGTGCTACCCGTGGGGCCAGTAAGACCGCCCCCGGTTTTTGCCATTCCAGAGGGGTTTCTTGCAGTGAAAATCAGTAAATTTGCAAGCGCAATATCTTAAAAACCAGTGGAAATAAAGTGTATACATTAAAGCTTATTGAATTTGTCTTGGAACGCACTATCAACTCAGGTCTTCAAAAAAATAGTTCCATTTGAAAAACCGAACTTGACCATCGTATCTTTTAAAATAATAATCGAAAACAAAATTCGTTCGCGCTAATAAATGGGCCCCCTCGAACCATGCAATTCCCTATTTTTTTAATATTTTTATCGACAATACTTTAAGAGATATCGCGCTGTCCACTCCTTAGTGGGACACCCTGTATATAACGAAATTTAAAATTCCTACATTTCGTTTCATCGGCAGGAAAGTTGCAGGAACGTGCTGCTGACATTTTTCACATGAAAATGAGTCCAAACACGGTATACATTGGATTATTAATTAATTAAATAATAATAAATATACGAATTGGAAAAAAATGAGTGGGACAAGAGGGGTAAAGTAATGACATGCGTCGCGGTGCGCATAGCATCGAATATGTGTACGTAAAGTATCAAAGACAGTTGTTGACATACATATTTGAAGAATATGAATAAAACTGTATTATATGGAACAAAATACCGTGCTGCTGCTACTACATCACAAACTGTAACTTCATACAAATCTGTACCATAAAACGTAACTTACCTTTCTCGACGCGTTTTATTTTTGGACAAACGCTTTGCAGATAACTTGAGCCGCTTCGCTTTTGCATCACCCTTCAAATAGCGATTGTTCCTTGCATCTGCGGCTTCCTTCTTTGATTCCATGACAATAGAATGATCACACACACTTATCAACACTACAGTAAGGAACCACGCAGGAATGGAACAATTCACAAATTATAAATATTCCATATGTATGAATATCTGCGTAGTAAATAAAAACCCGATTGCTTTCTGCGTTTTCACCGTAGTGCAAACGGCAGAAAACTGATCAGCTAGCGTTGTCACTGCATTAGTTACAGATGCTGAGAAGCAGAACAAAAGATAGTGGGAAAAGGACGGACATATGCGTTCTGTTCCTCTCTTTCTCATTAGGATTGGTGTATTCTGATACATTTACATAGATTATGTACTTCCGGGAATACTTTTTGGTGCAGAAATGTGCACAGGAAAGGATTTTTGATTATCCTGCGCATATAATTTTGACATATCACCTTTGCGCGTTTGAACCTGTACGCGGGCCGAGACGTGTCGTTCGATCCTTGGTGCAAGTGAAATACAAAATATTGAGTGAGTGAGTGAGAAAGACAGTTTAGGCCCTGTCCAGCGGTTTCAGGAAAAAATCGCAAGTTGTGTAGTAGGATCACCTACAGGAGTGGTGGTAATGTGTGCGTGAACCGACGCCGGCAATTGTTTTCTGGCAACGCTGGCCCTTGAGGCTAGCAAAGCCTCGATTGTCAGAAATACGAGCGACTCTCGAGCAGTAAAGATCGTAAGTACCTTCACGTTTACTATCCCTGTCTTTTTCACTATATGTGCCGGTTATTATGAAAGTGGTCTAAGTCCAAATTTTTCGTTTATCACATTTCACTTCCTTTTACGCATTATATCAACATGATGCATAATAAATGTAAAGTTCAATTTATTTTTTTTTAAATTTCGACCTACGCCACTTTCGTAATAACTGACATATTTCTACATTTTACTTCCAACCTAAGACTGTATTTAGACATATTTCGGGTAAAGTTTCATTACCGTCGTAGTATTGTTGTAATTTTTTGTGCAAAATCTATCGTGTGAGCCGTGATTGTTTGAGTGTCTGCGTGTTTCTCAAGCTACGTATCGCCATTGCGAGGCTGCCTCGCGTGGCACACCTCGCGGAGTGGAGAGTCTGGAGACTACATCGGCCATGATTACTTTACGAGGTATCAGCCAGATTTTTCGACGTGCTCAAAGGTGCCTCGCGGCCCCAAGATCAAAAATCGTATGGCTCGGGCGACGCAAATATCATGCTGGAGGTAGCGCGAAACTGTCGCACGAACCTGCCTCGCAAAGTGATCATGATCGAGGTAGTCTCCAGACTCTACACTCCGCGAAGCGTGTCTCGCGCGGCAGCCTCGCAAAGTGATCATGATCAAGGTAGTCTCCAGACTCTCCACTTCGCGAAGCGTGCCTCGCGCGGCATCCTCGTAATGTCGATACGCAACTTCCCGCTCAGAGATTCGCTCAGCGAAATGTCTAGAAAAGGTATATACATTCGGGTGCAATATAGGCTTCCTTTAGTTGAAACTGAAGACAAGTAATGAGAATTAAACAGTTTATAAACATCAGAAGTGGAAAAATCGGAAATTTGAAAATCATAAATGTTGGACATTTGAAAATACAGATATTTTGAAACTTGATAACCTCATAATTACAAATTTTGGAAATGTTTGAATTTCAACGCTTTCGAACATGGGAATTCCAGCATTTAGAAATCTGAAGTTTCTCCTCCTGCGCTAAATCTTGGCTAAAGGAAGCCTATATTGTACTCAAATGTACCAACTTGATAAACGTGTACTCTTCTCAGAGTTGGGCAAAATGTAATATAATTATAAATTATAAATTTAAAATGTAATTGTGTAATTGATTACACATTATTTTCTGCAATTGTTAATTTAGATAGTTGACAAAATAGTGGTTAACTACCTAAATTAACAATTACAGAAAATAATGTGTAATCAATTACACAATTACATTTTAAATTTATAATTTATAATTATATTACATTTTGGCTAATTCTGGCTCTTCTACTACACTTTCAAATCCATTTTAATTACGTTGAATAGTTTCTTCGACTCTTTTTTAGATGTCTGAAAAAGGAGACACAAAAAAGACTGCAGAGAAAGAAGTGACTCCGTCGCGAAGACGGAGTCGAACAAGTAGCAGGACTCCGTCGCGAAGACGGAGTCGAACGAGTAGCCGGACTCCGCCGCGGAGAGAGCCGACTCCGCCCTCTCGACGGCGTCCGCGAAGAGAGCCGACTCCGTCCTCGCGACGGAGTCCGCGAAGAGAGCCGATTCCGTCCTCGCGACGGAGTCCGCGAAGAGAACCGACTCCGTCCTCGCGACGGAGTCCGCGAAGAGAGCCGACTCCGTCCTCGCGACGGAGTCCGCGAAAAGAGCCGACTCCATCCTCGCGACGGAGTCGGCTGAGAGAACCGACTCCGTCGTTGACCAAGTGGTTGGAAATCACGTTACAATGTCAAAAGCAGGTATGTAGATACGTAGACGATCTCGCGCAAACATTTCTTACAATCTCATGAAAGTTTTAAGATTTATGTTTATTTTTCATATTACAGAACAGCGAGCTCAAAAAGCAGCTGAGAAAGATTAAATATGGAGGAGGAAGAGGAGGAAGAGGACGAAGAGGAAGTGGAGGAAGAGGCGGGAAACGAGGAAGAGGAGCAAGAGGAGGAAGAATTAATAATTTTTTTTTTAATTCATAAAAACGTATTTTGTAAAAAATATAAATGTGTAGTCGAAAATCATATATTTAGTGAATAATTTTTTTATTCCAAGGCCTTTCATCCGTCGGCCATGATTAAATTAATTCAATCATAGCGCTTCAAATAAAAATTGGCTCGAGTTATTTAAGTAATGCCCATCTCTGGTATTTTGCCATATAATTGAGGCAGTGAGAGCAACAACGGACTAACCTACATTTTTTTCGAAAATGAGTTAGTAGCAATAACGTATTCCAATAGGCTCTACTAATCATATACAATAGGAAATTTTTTTTTTAATTTTGGTTAGTCCGTTGTTGCTCTAACTGGCTCAATTACTAGTTAATGTTATTACTATAACATAAATTTGACAGCGATTTCAAGTGATGTATGTGTTACGATAAAAGCGTTAATTTAGTAAATGCATTTACATGTATATATACAGTTCGTAACAGTTCCTAGTCAATGTATGCCTAAAATGCATATAACCTAACCTTTAATCGTACGAAAATATATACACTGACTGCATCACGCTTTTACTGTGAGTGACATATATCCAGCTAACGCTTCAGTTTTGCTATGATTCCACGTTGGCAGTCCTCCCGAGTAGGCGCCATCTCGTATCCACTAGCTGAACTAAATTTGTCACGTGACTTGCTCTGTATTATCGCCAATATGGCGGAACTCGTATTGGGAATGCAGTCACGAAATTACGTTGTTTGTCCTTATATGAGCAAATTTTGGGCTGGGCGAGGTCTCATTCGAAAGAGGAAGGTTCGATGCAGCGCGCTCTGGTCATCGTTTGAGTCACAAAACTCTTTTTTTTTATCGAATTTTTCTCTACATTGAACACTCATATTATTAGATATCAACACAATCTCGTCGAACCATGACCAGAGCGCGCTGCATTGAACCTTCCTCTTTGGAACGAGACCTCACCCAGCCCAAAATCTGCTCATATAAGGACAAACAACGTAATTTCCCAAACCCATGTTTTGGGCCACATTGTGTTGGTATACACAGCGCGCTGCATTACCCGTGTCTACCCCTTTAAGGCAGAAAAGTTTATTAACTTAATATTGTTAATTTATTTATAATTTATTAAGTAATAAATTTCTTTCCTCCCATCTATACGTTTTCTTTGTGGTGAAATTTCCTAGAGAGTGACCGGCGGTACATCAGCTTGATAAGATCAACACAACAAAAATTCACAAATTATGAAAAAAGTGATGAAATCCCCCCCCCCCATAAACATGACTCATGAATGAAAGAAGCTAATTCCCTTTAATTCACGAAAAAAGTTCTCACGCAAAGATTGTGAAATCATCTTTGCTAATTCCAACTGTACGTTTAATTCACGAAAAACATTAAAAACATTCTCACGCAAAGATTGTGAATTCAACTTTGCTAATTCCAATTGTATTCTCGTTCTCCGTTCGAACACTGATTCCTCTGTCACTTTTTATACTTGACATTCCTTTATTGGCCACAAATCAATTGAGTGCTCAGATTTTCAGCTTCGGTTTTAAGGAATTAGCGGACGTTGTATAAGAAAAAACTATGAAGTCGACTTAAAACAAAATGTTTCATATCTGTAGTGCAGATTGGCGAATGTGCTATTAATCTATTACCGACTTTGATTCGTTTAAATTAGTCTCTATCAAGTTTTTATTATTTTCCATCGCAAAACGATTTTCATACGACATTTTTAACAGAAGATGTCCCTCTTATAAAAGTTTTTGTGTCAACTACAGGCCTCGCTCGCTAATTCCTTAAAACCGAAGCTGAAAATCTGAGCACTGAATTGATTTGTGGCCAATAAAGGAATGTCAAGTATAAAAAGTGACAGAGGAATCAGTGTTCGAGCGGAGAACGAGAATACAATTGGAATTAGCAAAGTTGATTTCAGAATCTTTGCGTGAGAATGTTTTTAATGTTTTTCGTGAATTAAAGGTACAGTTGGAATTAGCAAAGATGATTTCACAATCTTTGCGTGAGAACTTTTTTCGTGAATTAAAGGGAATTAGCTTCTTTCATACATGAGTCATGCTTATGGGGGGGGGGGGGGGGTAATGACTGCTACAAATAAATTACAAGAAGACCATATTCATCCTAGTATTCAGGTTTCCTAACCCCCTACTATCCCTACGAATACATAACATTCGTTTCCATTCTTTTCATTATTACTCTACTTTCTCGCTTTATTTATTTGTGTCTTCCATTATAAATCCGTTGATTTATTTACTTTGCACATTACAATTTTATCGTTTGCAATTCATCGATTTCATTTTCATTTCCAACAAGGTCGCCAATATATGTATGAGCGACATATGGTGCTTCTACGGAAATTTGATGAATGATACCTATTAGCGAGAAGCATAAAATTATTATCATTTTTCTTGAAGTTCGTTTCAATAAAAATTATTTTATATTTATTCTTAGCATCATTTACGCTACAGCATCGAACAGAGCAGACCATAAGGATTTATAATATAATTATGATAATGCATATGTCGGCACAGTGACGTTACTCTCACGAAATAGAAGTGTTCTAGATGGGAATCGGTGACTTTACAGGGCCCTAAACCATGCTCATGAAATACAGTAGAATGTTAGCGACGAAAAAAAGACAAGCATGGTAAGTTATCCCATAATCGAATCTCGATCGGCCACAATCGTTTGAGTTGTGTGTATGTACATACGAAGAGGGCTCGCTCTGCGACGGGCACGTGGGCCTAGGGTCGCGCGAAATACAAAACGAAGCGGGCGACCGGAGCTCACTTTTTCGTATGCTCCATGGTTCAAATCCATATATAGAAATATGTTGTTGGAACATCTTCCTATTACACCGTTGTCCATGGTGCGACCGTACGGCCAATTGGAAAGCGTGTTGAGATATATTAAACTAATATATTCACTCATATTTTGACTGCGATGTGTGATCCTGTCAGCAGACTAAAGGCTTAAAAACTATTAATTTACTAAGCATTTTCGAAGCTTGATTTGCTGCTAAAGTGCGAATTTAATCTCCGCGGTTTTGATTTTATCATCGAAGGAAGGTGCAGAATTTTCGCCTGAGACATTATCCCCAACAGTTTCATTCTGAAGCATTTTCTCAATGTTTCTGACATGCGTTTGTCTGGACGAGTGTTTGCGTATTTCTGAAAGCCCACAATCGAAGATTTTGTTGCAGGCTTTGCAGAAGCATTTGGACTCGTCCGAAGGAACGTTTTGCAACCACACCTTTAACGAAGCGTCAACATTATACCAATGATCTTGGAACCTTTTCTTGTATCTCTTGGCGAGTACACAATCCATCACGAAAACAGTTAGTTACAATTCCGTATCACAGCACTACTAACACAGGACACTTCTCAACTTATCTCAATGCGCAATGAATTCGAATTTCACACAAAAGCTCGCGAGTTGACAAAACGATTGTCTACTTCACTGAAAAATGCTGATGTCTGTTCGCTTCGAATGTTCCATTGCAACTAGCCTGGTCAGAAACTTTTCCCTCTTTAAATACAATTTGGTTTACTGATTGGCAAGCTACACTTTAGAGTGAGAAAGGGTGCCGCGCTTTATTTCCCTAAAAGTAATAAAACAATATTCATCATGGCATCCTAATCCCCAGCGCGCGGCCACGTCACGCTCGTTCAGCAAAGCCTGGTTTATGGCCGAACGAGTTTGGGAAAACCCCCATAATGCTCCAATTTTTCTGGTACAGCATTCATCGTCACATTTTACCGACCTCTTTCTTGTACAGTATCACCTACCTTAGCGTGTACATGCATAATTTACGAAACAGTCACAATAGTATTGTAGTGGTGCTATCACAGCTTCTACGCGTATCTCACCTTCCCGAACCTTCACCGATCCTATCCATTCTATCCATCTCGACCTATCCTTATCCTCTCCTGATGAAAGAAGCCCACCACCTTCTCGTGGTTTCCATCGAGCAATGACACAATTTTCGTAAATAATCAACAAGCAACTAAGCAGATACGTATAAACCTGATTAACACGAAAAGAGTGTCGTTGGCCAAGAGTGGGTTAATAAAACTCTTCTGTAGGTATAAATGACATTATTGCGACGGGTACGAGACCAGTCGATATTGTTTTCAAACCGCATTACAGTAATCTGGGGTGCGAGTGGTAAGCCGACCGTAATAGCAGAGCGGGCGGCTCGCTTACCTGAAACGGAAATCACCGATTCTGTAACTGCTCGTTGTGACGTGAATTTTAAGGAGTCCATCCTAGAACGGCGCTTATTTTGTAAGTAGCATTTCAAGGAATTATTTCAGTTTATGTATACAAAAGGCAGAAGACCAATAAAGGGATAGAAGGATAGGTTCTGTTCCCGAATTGAAACACACAATAACGTTCAACGTGAGTCTTTTATTCAGTGACTTATATCTGCTCAAACGTTAAGACTTGTTGAGGTCAGGATGAAGACTGACGTCTGCCGGACGCACAATTTTCCGGCAAGACGCGCGCGGGTAGAAAACTCCTCCTAATTGGTTGACCCGATGCCGATGTCAACCAATCGGTATCGTTCGGACCCCTAAATCGCGCCACCTATTTCGCGCGTCTACGCGCGCTTCCACCATAGCGGGGGTGAAATTTGGCGGGAGAAATACTTCTGGTAACGCAGCAGGATTTCCCCAGACCCCGAGGTGAGTGACGTGGCCGGTCGCAGGCCGCCGGCCCCGCACCGTGGGCCCTACAGAAACTCAAGGTTTACGATACCCGCAATAACTATTGAGGCCGTAAACGAAAGTCTCTAAGAAAACATGCTTTGTTCAAATCACGAAAAGAACGGAAAGCGGCTTACTCAAAAATAGTTTTGCTGGCGCGCGTGTCATAAACAATGCCGACCATCTGTACGCCAAATGTTCATATTTTGCCGTACCGATGACCGCTACAACCAACATCGCACATTAGCCTGCTGCGAAAATTCTTTGTAAATTAACAGTTTTCAAGTTTTTATTCTACTGAGAATATAGAAAGAGAAGTTAGAAAATAATTAATGAAAAAAGTAGAATCTTCGCATTGAGGTTCAAACCTCGATGAAAGGAATTCTCGGCGGAGAGCGCCGGCCAGGCAGCGCGTACGGCACACTGACAGAAGGTAGGGTACTTACGCTTGGAGTGGTGCGATACAAGCCAAAAGAGGATCGCACTTTAGCAGCAAATCAAGCTTCGAAAATGCTTAGTAAATTAATAGTTTTTAAGCCTTTAGTCTGCTGAGAATATATAAAGAGAAATTAGTGAATAATTAAAAAAAAAAAGTAATATCTGCACCGGGATTTGAAGTCTTGATTTTTCGCTTGCGCGCCAAGCGCTTCGATGTCGGGAAAACGAATTCTCGCCGGAGAGCGGTGGCCAGGCAGCGCGTACGACACACGGATGGAGGGACGGGTATGCTTGTGTGGTGCGGTACGGACGCTAGGAGGGGGTACGCTTGGTCGTGGAATGGTGGTAGCGGCCGTGGGACAAAACCCACCGTTCTGGCATCACTGCAGCCGTCCCTTAATAGCCCTTTAGTATTGTAGGTACCGTCATAAAGTATGTATATTGTAAATGGCCATGGCTTTGGAAATTAGCAAAGAGTGCCACGAAGGCAGCGAGGCAGATAGTGGTACGATTCGGTGAAAACGTGATAGAAAAATACCTATGTTCACATTTCAATTCTCACCTCATCGACAACCGTTGCCCAGGTTTAAGGGGGTATACCTATTTGAACCCTCGGAAAATGTGTACATTTTGTGGATTTTTTACAAGTCAACGGCTTGATGCAGATTTCCCGTTTTTGACTATCTTTACATAGTATTATCAACTACTCAAAAAAAGTTTCAGTTAAAAAACTATTGTTTTTCGGAAGTTATGGATACATATCCGAAAGTCTCTCGATTTTAGACGGCTAAACGGTGGTTATTGTAATATTATACGTTATTACAAGATCTTCGACCTCTATTGTTGTGCAATATACAGAACGAAATTTACAATCTTGTGAAATTTGTTAAAATTGACGATATATAGTACAGAATACCGAGCAGCTTCTGGTAGGGGCGGTAGATACACTCGAAAAGCGTTTCCCTTGGCTCATGATACCCCCCTCGGCCCGGCCCGTGTCTGGCCTCGGGAGCCGAACCGAGTCTAGCCTCGGGAGCCGAATCGAGGCGGCTCGGGTTCTGACCCCCACTTATTCATGTCGTTTAGTCGCCACAGCGGGCCTTCGACTAAACGAATAAGGAGGAACGAATAGCGACTAAAAATTTATTCGACTAAGAATTTAAAAGTTTAGGCGACTAAATTCTTAGTTGAATACATATTTAGTCGACTCAAAATTTAGTCGAGTTCATCGTATAAAAACTTAGTCGATTAAAAAAGTCGAATAAAAATTTAGTCGAATAATGCCCAACTCTGACTAGTTATCACAAAGTGTAATTTCAGCTGCTGAAGCTGTGAATAGAATAGAACAGAATAGAATACAATAGAATAGAATAGTATATTGGAAATATAAAAGCATTGTTCATCATGTCTGTAATTAATAGACTCTTACCACTCAATTTAAAAAGTATACAAATTATCAATAGAGGCGAATGGTTAACAGATGATCATATTGAATATTTTCACAAATTATTAGAAGCTAACTCTAATTATAAACCACGCGAGACGTGGAAAGTTCAATTGCCTGGAACAATTCAACCAGTTCCTGAAAATCAGGATCACATACAGATTTTGCACCAAAGCAAAGATTTTAAAACTAATGCAGGGGGACACTGGGTTTGTAGCTTCTATAAACATAATGAAAGAAGAGTTTATATTTATGATTCTTTTAATTCCTCGAAGTTGCATAGTCATCATAACATTTTTCTGCAGAAGTTACCCCTTCTTTGAACAAACATGACGGTGCAGTAAATGAAGAATTTATTGAATTTCCAGAGGTACAAGCTCAACCTAACTGTCGGGATTGCGGAGTTTTTGCGATTGCATTTGCTGTCTCGTTATTATTCAATATATTACCAGACAAAGTAACGTACAAACATGCGTTGATGCGTCAACATTTTCCAAGCAATCAGAATCAACAATTAACGCGTTCTGTGCACGAATATGAATCTGAAATTGAAAGTACGATTAATAAAAATCTCTCTTATGGAAATTATCCTCCATTTAAAAGCGGGCAAAGTTACATTACTAACGAAACAGATAATAAAATATCCCCAGTTCAAAATGTAGTACTTAGTGACATCGAAGTCACCATATATACCAAAAATGTAATTCAGACAGATCCTCCATTGGTTTTGAACTCAAAAATCAGCAATGTATACCTACCAAGGAGTAGAACAGAATACATATCTAATTATTCTAAAAATTATTATGAAAAACATAAAGAAGAAATTAATTTAAAAAGAAAAGCTGTTTATAAAGCAAAGAAAGGGGAGTGTAACACGAAAAAAGGCAAAGATTGTAAAAAATGGGAGGAAAGCATAAAACTTTATAATTATGAATATTATAACGCACACAAAGAAGGTATAATAAAAAAGAGAAAAGTACATTATGCCGCAAATAAAGATGCGACTTGCGGAAAGAAAAAAAAATATTATCAGCTAAATAAAGAAGGTATAATTAAAAAGGCAAAAGTGTATTATGACGCAAATAAAGATGTGACTAGCGGAAAGAAAAAAAATTATTATCAGCTAAATAAAGAAGTTATCTCCAAAAAGCGGAAGGTATATTATGATGAAATACGTAAAGGAGAGGATTATAATAAAGTAGCAAAACGTCGTGCTGCTCTGCAAATAATAAAAAAGTATCGTTATATTGCTGTAACAAATAACAATATAGCAACCAAAAATAACAAAGAAACTTATATTAGAAAACTTTAAAAAATTATTAGCATGCCGTCCGGAGAAGCAAGTAGATTGGAAGCTGAGCGTATAATAAAATGGTGTTTTCATATTAGGCAAAAGTACATTTTGGAAAAGAGGAAATTGTTGAAAGATTGTAAACAAAAAGTGGAAGTTTCCTTAACGCGCACAGCAGAATGTTTAGAAGTTGAGGGCAGGATTAATGCTTTGTGTGGAGAATCCAGACATAAGTCTTCTTCAGAATCATATTTTGCGGAGAGTTCGTACCATACTTTCAGCGGTTCGGAATCACTCATACTGAATTCGGAAGGGAAAGCTATAAACATTCTACCTGTATTGCAATCGAAGACTACGACAAAAGCATGGCATTGTAGTTATCTATGTAAAACAAAGGATGTTGAAATTCTGAATAATTTACAGGATTTCTTCAAACGATTGTTAGAATGCTCATTAAAAAAGGTACATAAGTTGAACAACCATATCAGCAGCTCTTCTAATAAAGTGCATGCTGAAACAGTTGGTCATTCTCATGGTTGTTACATAAACCCTAAACTATGTAAGTCCAATTTTTTTAGCCATTGAGATTTTGGCACCTCACTTTCCGGATTTACGACATTTGAAGAGAATGATATACAAAATAGCGAGCATTTATAACGATCAATTACATAATTCAGACAAGGCCTTAAATGATAATGACCTTGAAACACTTGAACAAATAATACTGCAAGCGCGGCAAGAAGCTGAAGCGTTGCAAAAAAAATAATACTGACATAAGCTTGAACGAAGAAGAGATTATATCTCGATATTATTTAGCATTTAGAGCTTTCACAAAACGGTCTATGGACACACCACGCATTTCGTTCGTTTCCTGCGAGAAACTCTGTTTTAAAAGAAAGGTTCGTAAGCTTGATATTTCTAAGAGAACACATAAGGGAAATGTAATGCAAACATTGTTAAATCATATTGGATACAAAGTTGTTGGATACAAAGGTGATATGCATTTTATTTGCCGATATTGTCACGATAAAATTTGCAACGATTCCGTACCACCAAAATGTATTTTAAATAAGCTTGATGTACGTTCAGTTCCAGAAATAGCAGTGTTGAACGATTACGAACGAATTCTCATTCAAAGAGCTAAACCGTTTCAAACGATTGTGAGAATGGATACAGTAATGCGTAAAAATATGCCGCATAAACATATGTTTCCAAAAGTAAGTAAAGGGGAGAACATTTCAACCTTCCTTTGCCATTACAAGAAAATTTTTTGCTAAACCCATCCTGGCCAATAATGTTCCCATGGAAAAGTTGACGAAAGACCAGTGGAGGGTGTTGTGCCCAGGAAACGCCCAAGCACACGTGCCGTCAGACATATTATACATATTATATTACGTTACGAAACGTTCGAGACGTTTCCAGGCTAAGACAGCCGCCAAGCAACCGAATATACAAAATCAGCGATATGCGAACGCATCGCCGCGATCAGGCATGGTAACACGTACCACGCCCAAGTGGGATATAAAACCAAATCGACTCCGCTAAGGAGCGGATTCTAGACCCGACATTCGTCGTGCTATCACGGTCGCTATTCCTGTAATTCCACGGTCTAGTTTAGTTAACGCTTGAATAAAGACTTAGTTTCTGTGTTTAAACGAGTAGTTCTCCCAGTAGATTCCAATCTTTTATTCACTCCCGTACCTACGAAAACGCCTAATCCCGTACCAGCCTTGCGTATCACATCGCAGGGCACAACAAGGGCATTTTACAGCGCGAAGCATTGCCACATTTGTGAAAAGCCATTCGAGGCTGATGATAAACGAGTGCGTGATCATTGTCATCTATCCGGACGGTTTAGAAGCCCCGCACATTCGAAGTGCAATTTAAATTATAAAAACCCGTTTTACATCCCAATAGTTTTCCATAATTTATCCGGCTATGATTCGCATTTTATTATCGAGGAAATAGCTACCGCTTTCGAAGGCAGCGTTGACGTATTGCCCATAACTAAAGAAAAATATATTTCATTCACGAGAAATGTCGAAGATACGGCTGAAGAATCACACTCGCGAAATTGTATTAAATTGCGATTCATCGATTCGTACAAATTTCTAAATACCAGTCTCGACAAATTAGCATCTTTTCTTAGCGCGGATAAATGAAAAATTTTACGATCCCAATTTGAAACATTATCCATCGAAGATTTCAATTTATTGACGCGAAAGGGTGTATTTCCGTACGAATACCTTGATTGCGCGAACAAGCTGCAGGATCCATGCTTACCACCGCGCGAATCATTCTACAGTTCGTTAACAGGTGAGACTGTATCCGAGAGCGATTACGCGCACGCCGAGACTGTCTGGCAGCGTTTCGGGATTAGAACCTTGGGCGAATACAGCGATTTGTATTTGAAAATAGATGTCTTGTTATTGGCAGATATTTTTGAAAATTTTCGCGAAAGTTGTATCAAGAGTTACGGATTAGATTCCGCGCATTATTATACTGTACCTGGCTTTACGTGGGATGCCATGCTAAAACATACCAAAATTACGTTCGAATTGCTCACAGACGATGATATGGTCATGTTTATCGAACGCGGTATACGTGGCGGTTTAAGCCAATGTTCCGGAAGATACGCACACGCCAATAACAAGTACATGTCATCTTACGACCCATCGGAGCAGTCATCGTACTTGATGTACTTTGACGTGAACAATTTGTACGGATGGGCAATGTGCCAGCCCCTACCATACGCCAAATTTCAATGGGTCGAAGATGTCGCAAATTTTGACGTGTCTTCGATCGCTGTCGATTCGCCCACGGGATACATTCTCGAGATAGATCTGGAATACTCGCAACGTCTGCACGACGCTCACGCCGATCTACCGTTCTGCCCGACGCGTGCCAAACCACCTGGCAGCAGACAGGACAAGCTACTCGCAATATTATATGATAAGCAGCGTTACGTTATCCATTACCGCAACCTGCAGCAGTGCACGCATCACGGTCTTCGTATTACAAAGATACACCGCGTGCTTCAATTCGCTCAATCTCCCTGGGTCCGCGATTACATCGAACTCAATACACGGTTTAGAACATGCGCGACAAACGACATTGAAAAAAATTTGTACAAATTGATGAACAACGCGGTATTTGGCAAAACTATGGAAAATGTGCGAAATCACGTAGATGTAAAACTTTTAACACATTGGGAAGGGCGATATGGCGCGGAGGCAATGATCGCGAAACCGAATTTCCACAGCAGAAGTGTTTTTTCGGAAAATTTAATAGCTGTTGAATTGCGAAAACTCGAGGTGAAATTCAACAAACCGATATACGTGGGTATGTTCATTCTAGACATATCAAAAATTTGTTTGTACGAATTTCATCACGAGTACATGTCTCCACTGCATGGTCAAAAATGTAAAATTCTATACACAGACACAGACAGCCTCATCTATCACATTCGATGCGATGATATCTACGAGTACATGAAACGCAATATCAATAGATTCGACACAAGCGATTATCCTACTGACAATCCATATAATATGCCCCGCTTAAATAAGAAGGTTCCGGGGCTGATGAAGGACGTAAATAATGGGATGATATTGACCGAATTCGTAGGTCTTAGACCGAAAATGTATGCACTCCGCGTAGATGGCAAAAAAGATACGAAAAAGGCGAAAGGCGTCAAGACCAACGTCATAGCCAGAACGATAACTTTCGACGACTACGCGCAGTGTTTGCAAAAGGAGATCGAAATGGTTCGCAGGCAATCATGCATACGGTCGAAATTGCACAAAGTGTACAAAATTTCAGAATCCAAAATCCATACGACGACAAGCGGTATATCGTACCCGATTCAACTGACACGCTGCCCTGGGGACATTATAGAATACCATTGTAAAATAAAAATTATTGTATTTATTAACTCGTTCTTATAAATAGCGGAATTATTGCTTAAAAATAAAATAAAATTCTTTGCACATGTATAGAAATGATTATATTTATTAACTCGTTCTTATAAAATAGTGGAATTATGTAAAATAAAATTGCTCACACATATATATCATTGTATTTTATTGAATAATGTATTATTATTATTTTACAATACATTATTTTTATTTATCCATGAATTGTGCGATTTATCAAACCCCAGCCACTTCACATATACCTTATCCCCCTTTCTACGCAGCACTTTTTCCACTAGATACACATCAGGATCGGTGACGCGTTGCAGCTCGTGTTCATAGAATCCTCCGGCAACGGGTTTTCCACAGGAATCGACGAGCAGATACGTCGCGGGATTAGTTGCCTGTACTTTGGCTATCTCGAACACCTCCGTTGTTCACTTCGGTGTATAACCTTTATCGAAGATGGTTTTAAATTTGCTCACGCGCACATACTCACCTAACTCGAATCTCGCTGGAGCAGCGATCTTTATGTTGCTGTATACGGTGGCTAGCAGCTTGTCGGCGATCGCAGGGGTAACATCGCAAGGACGCATTCCGATGGTTCTATGTTTTCGCGCGCTATACTCTGCAAGTAGACGCGATAGCGAATCGGTCCATCTATAGGTTCCATTGAGCGTAAACAGTTTCCACATATTGTTCTTCAAAGTTCGATTGAAACGTTCTACGACGGAGGCCTTCATCACCGAATACGTCGAATAATGATTAATGTCGTGCTTTTTCAAGAGTTTCTGCACATCGGTGTTGTAAAATTCTTTTCCTTGATCGGTTTGCAAATTTTTCGGATATCGATCTCTAAATATCTTTGCAAACGCATTAGTCACCTCAGCGCCACTTTTAATCTTGAGCGGCAACGCCCATGCATACTTGCTCAACACATCGATGACGGTGAGTATGTAGTGGTGACCCTGGTTGAATCGCGAGTACGGACGCATTTCTACAATGTCAGCTTGCCACAGATCGTCGTATCCATGCACTACGACGCGCCTCCGAGGGAAATGTCTTCGAGCTGGAGCATGCAATTCCTCAACGAGTTGTAGCTTCTTGCGGCTATGGTTTTCTTCTTCTTTACTCTTCGATTCCAATAATGGCTGCATGTTTAATCACAGGGGTGTCTTGGACACGAATGGTGTGATAATTATCGAGTACGTGCATTATGTGCCCCCGTCGGTCCCAGGAAATTCTGGACAAGTTCAATCGTCTCTCATGATTCTCCTTCGCAGCGCTGCTGCGGGATAGAATTCAACGCCTGCGATATCTTATGAACACTGTTTCGCAACGTCAGCATATCTCTTTGAAACACGACCAGCTTCCTCTCTAATTCTTCCTGCTGCACTCTCAAAAGTTTACTGCTCTTTTCCACGTATAGTTTATTGACGGCATCGGTGTCGGCCACCGGCTGAGCTACGCGTCGTATCTTGCGCGATTTTGCATCAAAGTCGGCTCCGGTAACGCAAAGAGCGTTATCACGCATTTAATTTCGAAGCATATCGCTCCATTTGTAATAGTCCATTGTAGCTACTCCACTCTTCTCGAGCGATACCCCAAATTTGTTGATCGGCATCTCGACCCATATAGTGCACATCATCGGCGTGCGGTTTAATTTATAATGAGGCCTGCCTCACGGAGTTCCTCGATAATCGATAGAATTTCGTTGTCGTGCGAGTTGTTACCCGCCTGACGCGACGCTTCCAGCAAACGCAATCGATCCACCAGCTCGTTGGGATCATCCCAGTGCACATAATCGATCTTGTTATCGTTTACCGCCATGACTCGCGGTGTCCTTAGACCTTTCCCCGCTTTACTGGTCAATACACGGGGTAGTAGTGGCGCAATTACATGTTTGTACTTGTATCCCTCGTTACCCAGTATGGGGTTTTGTGCGCTATGGCCACGTCTGTGAGCATTCGTCATCAGCAGTATACTTTTGTATTTTTGTTTATCAGCATCAGTGTATATAGCATCATCGGGAATTCTCTTGAAAATCAGTTCGTACAGACCGGGCGTTCCTCCATACCTTACACCGTCTATGATTATATTATCATTCTTGTCCATATCCAAAGCCTTATCCCCCAGCATCATTCCACTACCACCAAAGTGTACACCGTACACATAATCTATGGTCGTATCCCTATCACCACTAACGATTGCGCTCATGTATTTTTGTCCCAGCGGACCGAAATGGTTGCGAAACGTTTCTTGCCCCTCGGATGTTTGGAGTTGCTCTCTAATAGATGCTGCAAGCGACTCATCGGCAGAAGTTTCATACACATCTTCGTCATCATTGGTTGTGAGCGACTGTACATCGGGAAATGTATTTATTGACGCAGGAGGAACCGTGGAATCGTTTGATGTGACATTCAACCGTTTCCGCTTCGATTGAACTGGTGTGGAGGTTACGAGCGAATTTTCCAATGACATGTATGACTGTTTACTATTTCTTTTACGCGATGCGTTCCATTTCGGCCGGATTTTTGTTTTAGGCGTTAATGTTTCAATGCTCATACTCGTCGCAGGTGATATGTCAGCTTCTGTCTCAGCAGTATTTTCCACAATATGTTTTAAGGGCTCGGTAATAGGTTTAAAGTATCTTTCCAGCGCGATATCTTCATCCATCTTGTCAGTCTTCAAAGACTAATGTTTCCTGCGAATGGATTCGCTAGTTTTTGCAATTTTCATCGCTATTCTCTCCCGATCCTTAAACTCCTGACTACTAATCATCATTGTATCGCAGACGTTGCTTTCCCACCGACGTGTTGACGACGATTGAGCATCTCACGGTACCGCAAACTCGTTAAATCCCTTTCTATAACGTCCATTGGACATCGCGCTATCTTTATCTATCACCATGAAACCAAACTCCCGCTGCCAACAATTACGACACAAAGCGCAGAAATCCTCGTAAGACATATCAGTGTTTACATGATCGTTGTACACATGTTTCAAGTTGGTACCATCCTGCTTAAACAGTATCAACAGATTCGCATTGTCGCGTATAAGATGTTTGGGAATCTTTGCATACGTCTGACAGAGATAGAAGCAGTCAACGTTCGAGTGGCGCCCCATTGCAAAGTATTCCCTTCTCGTATCTTGTTTGTCGCATGCCACGTCATCAAAGATAAAAATGGAATTCGGAAGCGATTCGCTCGGTGTGATGACGTGACTGTTATTCGAAAATGTAAAGTAGCCAATTTCATCTATCGGAGTCAATAAATTCTCCAAATACTTATATTTTGGCTGTTGCAATGACTTGGAATACACGTACACGTTCTCGAAGCACACGCCGTGAGGACTTTCCAACAAGCTGACCAGCACGTTGGTCTTTCCACAATTTGATGGGCTACAAATGAGGCAGCGTATAGTGT
Source organism: Andrena cerasifolii (assembly GCF_050908995.1). Taxonomy (NCBI): domain Eukaryota; kingdom Metazoa; phylum Arthropoda; class Insecta; order Hymenoptera; family Andrenidae; genus Andrena; species Andrena cerasifolii. The sequence goes on along the minus strand of NC_135125.1, from coordinate 708,966 downwards.
TTGGTAGCATGCTACCGTGTCTGCGTCTCGTTTTCGGAGACATCATTTGCGATTTATCGTCAAAATTTGTCACGCGTATCGCCACAGGTTGTCGCACGAATCGCATCCTCTCCGTGAACTGTGAAAAATGATTTTGATACGTCGAAGTTGCGGTGCGCTCTATTTATAGGATCGCGCCGAAGCAAAACAGCTTATTATTCAAAATGCTTCTGATCCTGTCGGATAATTGTGATATTCGAGACCTAACCGCTGAGCAGTTGAAATATATACCAAAGATTATTCTACTGCGAGAGTTTGGCAGACACATCGATCAGTTGTGGGACAGACTCCCTGAGCATATAAAAGCCGATTCTGAGGTTCAGCAGTATCGTCGGTGCTTGGAACAATATAATCGCCCTTGGCAGCGAACGCACATCGACGGTTCAGCACCATTGCTTAAAAACTGCAGGCGATAAACGCGTTACCTATCGAATTACATATTCCGGGATATCAGTTTTGTGGTCCAGGAACTCATCTGGCAAAACGATTGGCTAGAGGCGATCGAGGCATCAATCCGTTGGACGCAGCGTATCGCGAACACGATATTGCATATTCGCGTAGCAACGACCTCGGAGAAAGGCACACGGCAGATAAGGTTCTCGCTGACAAAGCGCGAAAACGCATCGTTGCGCGAGACTCGACTCTGGGTGAAAAAGGTGCTGCTACAGCTGTTTGGGCAGCTATGAAAGCTAAGACGAAAATCGGAATGGGGATGAAAACAAAACCCCGCAAAAGGACTGTAAGGAGAGCATCGCAAATGCGGATACTTCCGGTGGCAAAACGAGGTGGCATATTACCACTTCTTCCGCTGCTAGGTGTTCTCGGATCATTAGCCGGTGGAGCAGCGGAGATCGCCAAGGCGGTAAACGATAATAAGGCGGCGCAACATCAGCTGCAGGAAATGCAGCGTCATAATCGCACCATGGAAGGTCGCGGACTTTATCTCGCACCATACAAGCGCGGACAGGGAATATCGGAAAAAAAAACGCCGAAAAGACAATAAAAATGCCCGAGGGCGTAATTACAGATGCGCAATTGGGGGAGTTGGCAAAACGTATACGTATTCCATTTTTTAGAGGTGTTTTTATGCGCAATGCACTACCTGTTGGAGGAGTACGTCGAAACGAGAGCGGTATCGTGAATTTGGACAATGTCGAGGGACCGGGGACTCATTGGGTGGCGTATGCGAAGAGAGGGCGTCGACCTGTATACAGTATTGTCTCGTTAGCGACTCGATTTTGTGTACACGATACCGACTCTTCGCTATCCCCACCACTTTTGTCTCACTCTTGCCCGGCGAAAGCTAGAGCGAGATGGAACGAGAGCGAGCGAGAGGCACTGAAAGCGAGCGAGGACGGTACGAGACGACGCGTTGATGTTTTGTCTCGCTCCGTCTTTCGGACGCCTGACACTCTGTCCTTTGCGTGCGCGACGGGCGTGCGCGATGGTCGCAAGCGCGTATCGTGGGCACGAAACCGCTTCGCAAAATCTTGACGCAGGCCCGTCACAAATCTTTTTTGCGCCCTAGGCGAACTTGTCAAATTGCGCCCTTTATTATAATACATTTATTTGAGTTTATTGATGACCTTACTCTGAATTTTTATTCGTAGTTTAAAACAGTGGCAGTGCAATTTGTAATATTTTATTTTAAAGTATATTTTCAACAATACCAGCAATGAAAATACCATCATGTACCTCTTGTCGACTTTCCACCCTAGGCAGTGGCCTAATTTTGCTTATAGGGACAAGCCAAGCTTACAGGAAGAGATCAGTGTGTACATAGCCAAAGAAAGTACACATATAACGCGTCTTAGACTAAATAAATCATTTATACATTTGAAAAATGAAATTTTAATATTTTCTTTTTATGCACATATTAGTAACAACTATGTCAAATTTCCTGAATGAAAGGAAGGCCAATCTCGACGTCCTTCGTACAATTATGTATGTGCTCCGACTGCGCATGAATTGTTGCTTGGTTGCTGATACATACACCCACCCCCAATTCTCTCCTAAAATATTAATAGGTACTCCATTATTGTACGTATGTATACGTAATATATGAAATGCATTACATACATATTATTTGCCATGATAATTACTTTAATATCTGGGTTCAATATGTTCGTGCGTAATAGACACCTGGTTCCTTTTGTCTGATAATGATCATGCAGAGGGCCAATCTGCATCCTCCTCGAACGATTTTCTTACAGGGGACACTAGATAGCAAATAATAACAGAGGTAGATTATGTACTTCGCCCACACTTAATATGTACATTTGTCAATTGGAATGATGTTTGCTCTTCGTACCAATGTTCAGATTCTTCCATCCCTTCCATAGTTCACCGCGTTTGCCATTTTTCTCTTTTCAGGCCCTGATTCCAAATCATTGCGAAAAATGCCTCATGCTGTAAACAAGTTATGTAGTATTAATTCTTACTGCCAAAAGCAAAACAGACCGTCATACATGCTTAAGAAATGAAACTTATCTTTTTTCCGAAATTGGTGACCAGGCCGTTTCTTTGCAGATCCTTTGACGTTGACCCTGTCCTTTCCCACTTGAATGCTGCGATGTTCAAGCACCGTAAATCTTCCCAGCGGCCTGATAATCTTGAATCCTTGTAGCCCTGACTTCTGTTCGAATCCTGTAAAAAAACGATTTTTTTTTCATTTAGTCAGCAATACATACATACTTAAGAGCATCTTGTAAATGAATCAAAGTCTATTTCACAGCTTACCTTCGATGATTTCATTTCTTTTTATTCCGCAGGAAATGGTTTCGCAAATTTAAGATCGTGTCTTGTATGAATTCTGACTCGTCTTGGGCGTGCATTTGCAAGTCGTCAAATAGTTCCTGCAAATGCCTTATTCGCCCTTCTTCCGCTGAAACCTCATGATTTAAGTTTTCCTGTTCGATATCTTGTTCTTGTTCTGTTTCTGCTACCGGCTTTTCTTCTTCTTCTGTTTCTTCTACTGGCTCTTCTTCTTTTTCTGCTTCTTCTTCTTCTTCATCATCTTCTTCTAACAGTTCTTCTTGCTGTGTTTCCTTCTGTTTCTCATTGTGTTCCCCCGTTTCCTCTGCGGACAAAGTTTCTGTGTCCTCGCATGCGTTTATATATTCTACGAGTCTTTGCTCAGAAGGTTGTTCTTCTATTACTTCGCCAATCATGGCTTCCAGTTGAGCTTCTAACGCATCAGTAGGCTCCTCTTCCGTGTCTGGTGTGACCGGAGGGATGATCCCCATAATTTTTTTCCAGGCATTCGCAACATTAATGGGTTCCACATCTCCCCACGCTTCGTGGACGAAGTTTATGCAATCCTTTAAATCGTACTTCCGGTGAAATTCCTGTATTCCACCGGGGTATTCGAGGATTCGCCGTAACATTTTGTGGCGGAACGATCTTTTCATCTTTGCGATAATGCCTTGATCCATGGGCTGTAGAATAGAAGTGGTATTAGGTGGCAAGAACATGATCTCGAAATTATCAGTCTTGCATTTGGACGATTCTATCTGATGTCCTCCAAAGTTATCCAACAATAGAAATATTCTACCACTTCCCCCACTCTCTAATTGCCATTTCCTCACGGCGGGCTTAAAATGGTTTTCATACCAATCTGCAAATACATTTCGGTCCACCCAGGCGTTTTTCTGCGATTTAAATATCACTGGTAACTGATTTCTCACATGCTTCAGTGCCCTTGGGTTTTTATATTTATATATGAAGAGGGGGGTCAGCTTGTGGGTTCCTGTTGCGTTAGCGCATAAACCCACGGTTACACGGTCTTTCTTCATCTTCTTTCCTGAAATCCTTGCTTCTTTGCCATGGACCAAAGTTTTCGAGGGTACAGCCTTCCACGCCAGACCAGTTTCGTCCATATTATATATGTTTTCTAATGGGATGTCTTCTTCGCGTATTTTACGTATAAAGGATGCTGCGAATTCTTCACCAGCCGCCTCATCGGCACTTCCTTTTTCACCGTAAATATTAACTAGGCGGATGTCGTGACGATTCTTGAATTTCGACACCCATCCCCTACTTGCCTTAAATCCTGTTGTTCCTGCAAATTGTGTCGCCATTTCATTAGCTTTCTCCTGGAGCAACAGGTCGCTGATTGTGTCCCCTAACATTCTTCGTTCTAAAAACCACGTACGAAGACGATTTTCCAATTCTTCGTATTTCGGTTTCCGCACTCTCTTCATTCTTCGGATGTGGACACTCTTGCTGTCAAGTCGGTGTAACGCCAATTTTTTTCGTCGAATGCTGCGAACGGTCGTAGGATGAACACAATATGTCATTGCAAGTGCACTAACCGATTGACCATTATCTAGTTGCTGCACTATATCCAGCTTCTGCTGTATTGAAAGCGCGATAAGTTTTTTTCCACGATTGCACGCCATTTCTTTCACTACACTTTTCAAACACTTCCACTACACTTTTCAAATACCTTCACTACACTTTTCAAACACCTTCACTACACTTTCACTACACTTACAAAACACTTTTCAATTTCTTGAAAAAAAAAACGTTTGTCACGATCACCTTACCTACTCGATAGAAGTCGATCGCGAACTGTGTGTGAACTAAGTGTCACCGGAGCGCGCGATCGGACGATCGCGAGTTGTTAAAACAACAGAACGCTGGCCGTTACGCTGAAAAGATCCCGCCGTCGTGAGGACTGTTACCAAGCGTTTGGCGCCTTTTCATTACGTATTGACATTCCATAAAAATAAACATTTAAATGAATGACTACAAATTGTACTATACATATCTTTAAATTACGAAGAAAATTTCGGAATAAAGATCATCAATAATCTCAAATAAATGTATTATAACAAAGAGCGCAATTTGGCAAAGTAGAGCAGATTGTGCCCTTTGTTATAATACATATATTTATTTGAGATTATTGATGATCTTTAATCCGAAATTGACTTCTTAGTTTAGGCCCAATGAAGGTACAATTAACAGGAAAACTTAAATCATGAGGTTTCAGCGGAAGAAGGGCGAATAAGGCATTTGCAGGAATTATTTGACGACTTGCAAATGCACGCCCAAGACGAGTCAGAATTCATACGAATTCAAAAAGAAATGAAATCATCGAAGGTAAGCTGTGAAATAGACTTTGATTCATTTACAAGATGCTCTTAAGTATGTATGTATTGCTGACTAAATGAAAAAAAATCGTTTTTTTACAGGATTCGAACAGAAGTCAGGGCTACAAGGATTCAAGATTATCAGGCCGCTGGGAAGATTTACGGTGCTTGAACATCGCAGCATTCAAGTGGGAAAGGACAGGGTCAACGTCAAAGGATCTGCAAAGAAACGGCCTGGTCACCAATTTCGGAAAAAAGATAAGTTTCATTTCTTAAGCATGTATGACGGTCTGTTTTGCTTTTGGCAGTAAGAATTAATACTACATAACTTGTTTACAGCATGAGGCATTTTTCGCAATGATTTGGAATCAGGGCCTGAAAAGAGAAAAATGGCAAACGCGGTGAACTATGGAAGGGATGGAAGAATCTGAACATTGGTACGAAGAGCAAACATCATTCCAATTGACAAATGTACATATTAAGTGTGGGCGAAGTATATAATCTACCTCTGTTATTATTTGCTATCTAGTGTCCCCTGTAAGAAAATCGTTCGAGGAGGATGCAGATTGGCCCTCTGCATGATCATTATCAGACAAAAGGAACCAGGTGTCTATTACGCACGAACATATTGAACCCAGATATTAAAGTAATTATCATGGCAAATAATATGTATGTAATGCATTTCATATATTACGTATACATACGTACAATAATGGAGTACCTATTAATATTTTAGGAGAGAATTGGGGGTGGGTGTATGTATCAGCAACCAAGCAACAATTCATGCGCAGTCGGAGCACATACATAATTGTACGAAGGACGTCGAGATTGGCCTTCCTTTCATTCAGGAAATTTGACATAGTTGTTACTAATATGTGCATAAAAAGAAAATATTAAAATTTCATTTTTCAAATGTATAAATGATTTATTTAGTCTAAGACGCGTTATATGTGTACTTTCTTTGGCTATGTACACACTGATCTCTTCCTGTAAGCTTGGCTTGTCCCTATAAGCAAAATTAGGCCACTGCCTAGGGTGGAAAGTCGACAAGAGGTACATAATGGTATTTTCATTGCTGGTATTGTTGAAAATATACTTTAAAATAAAATATTACAAATTGCACTGCCACTGTTTTAAACTACGAATAAAAATTCAGAGTAAGGTCATCAATAAACTCAAATAAATGTATTATAATAAAGGGCGCAATTTGACAAGTTCGCCTAGGGCGCAAAAAAGATTTGTGACGGGCCTGCGTCAAGATTTTGCGAAGCGGTTTCGTGCCCACGATACGCGCTTGCGACCATCGCGCACGCTCGCCGCGCACGCAGTGTTCCATCTCGCTCCCCCCTCCGGCCAGAAAGAGGCGAGAAACGAACACTCGGAATTAGGGTTCTGTTCACGATACCGACACAACGCCGGTCCCGACCAGCGAGTCGCTAACGAAACAATACTGTACTTCGACAGCTTTGGCAATCTTCGACCGCCTAAGGAATTGGTACAATATCTGGATAAAGATGTCGTGAAAGTCGAATACAATCACGCGTCTTATCAGGAGTACAATCAGAGCAATTGTGGTCAACTATGTCTACGCTTTCTACAAACGATTGGCCGCAAATTTAAGGATTGACATCTCACCACTTTGATTCAGTACGAGTCCAGTCGTACAGCTTGGAATATGTCGTTAACATTCACTCTAACCGGTAAGAGTAGCACCCTCGCGGTGAGCTACTTTCCGCCCATAGATTTGAGCGACGATGATTACGAGCTTGGTCTAACAACCCTTGAAACTTACCATACAATACCCAACATCGACTCCAGCAACGATAAATTCTACTTCACCACAAACTATGAGACCAACAGCAGCGTCGACACCAGCCATGAATACATTACGATTCCCCACGGTTCATACGAATTAGACGCCATTGCCAAGTATTTGAAACAGCGATTACTCGAGCGGTATCCTCAAAAACTCGATGGCACCGATGCCAACGATGGTAGCGACAACGATGAGTATCCTATAGTGTTGCGCCCCAACAACAACACCATGAAAAGTGAGCTGTACTGCTCGTTCATTGTAGACTTTACGAAGCCCAATAACATTGGATCGTTACTGGGATTCTCGACGAATCGCGTATTAGAACCGCGACAGTGGCACGAATCGGACGATCCGATTAATATCATGAATGTGAACATTATTCGCGTAGAATGTAGCGTGACCGCTGGCGCGTACAGCAATGGGAAGCGCGTACATACCATACATGAATTTTCTCCCAGAGTACCGCCGGGATATAAGATATCGGAAACGCCCGCACAGATCATTTACCTTCCAATCACCGCACAGGTCATTTCGGATCTAACGATAAGCGTTGTGGATCAAGACGGACGGTTGCTTGATTTTCGAGGTGAAGAAATTACCATCAGACTGCACGTACGACGACGTCGATGATAATACATGTGGTGCGGCCGAATGAGATGCTTGTGTTGAACGACTCCAGAAACACGTTTATTCAAAACGAAATTGTTTGCAATAACAACAACAACAAGAACAACAACAACTGCAACAGCTCTGATTACGCTAAAAAGAAGAGGCTCAGTGCTGCGAACATTGCATTTTTGAAATCGTTGGGATTCATTGTACGCAATTAAGTTGAAAAATGACCGACATTTTAAGCATTGGCGCGAAGCCGATGTTTGATGATCGCATCGTCAAGCTTGAGACTCACACATACAACCCTTACGTCAACACGACGTTTGGATACAGCGATGAGATAAGAATACCTATACAGCAACAGGATTTATACACATTACCGTGTGAAAGTTTCCTCTACCTGGAGGGGAAATTGACGATAAATAAGCCGAATGATGTATCACCGGTGATGTTGGGAAATAATTGCATGGCATTCATATTTGATGAGATTCGATACGAACTGAATGGTGTGGAGATTGATCGCAACAGAAACGTTGGAATAACTAGCACACTTAAAACCTATGTATCGATGACATCTGATGAAGACAAAAATATGGAGAATGCGGGATGGGGCTTGAAACGGCACGATGAGCTAATGGTGAAAAATCATTTCAATTTTTGCATCCCGCTCAAATATTTGTTAGGATTTTGCGAGGACTACGAACGCATGGTTATTAACGCGCGTCACGAATGATTTTAATACGATCGCGCAACGATAACAATTCTCTAATAGGATCGTCGACGTTGGAACCAGAAATTGAATTACTTAAAGTGCAATGGCGGATGCCTCACGTGACGCTCAACGACGTTAATAAGCTGTCGTTGCTACATGCTTTGGAAAGTGGACAAAACCTGAGCATTAGTTTTCGCTCGTGGGATCTATACGAGTATCCTCTCTTACAGAGCACGACCAAGCATTCGTGGGCCGTGAAGGCAGCTGCACAGTTGGAGAAGCTGCGATACATTATCTTTGCTCTACAGACTGCTCGAAAGAATGTGATGACTGAAGATGTTACTCGATTCGACCACTGCAAATTGACCAATCTAAAACTTTTTCTTGTTACGTCCCGATATAGGACTTCCTGTAAATCACCCCGAGCGGTTGGAATGATTTACCGAGTTCTTGCTCTATCGAAGGGCTAAGGCCCACCTTGACTATACTTACCGGGGATAAGGAAGGTGAAAAGGGGTAGAAAGAATAAAGTTCAGGGGATAAGGTGGAAAAACGATAAGGCTACATATATTGTTACAGAAGTTAAATGACTCTACCTCGAGACAGCGCTTCGCCTTGGCTGTCGCTCGCCGTGTCGCTCGGGTGTCTTGCGGCACGCTTGCCGTCTCGTGTTTCGGTCGCTCGCAGTGTCGCTGACCCACGGGTAGGTCATGGTCGCTCGCTGTGCTTCTCGGATGTCGGTGGCCTAGAGCCCGTCGTACCGCACTGTCTCTAACGTACTTCTAAGCGGTCCTACGTCGGTCTCGATTGACGCGCAAGGGCTCTCCCGGCTACGCCGTTTCCTGTGTGTCGGACGGAGTTACCCTTTTTACGAATTACTATCGGCCGATCGCGCTTCGCGGAATCTGCGTGGAGACGTGGTCGCGGTATCTAGACGGTCGTCTGGTCCGTCGCGACTTCCTAACTCGAGCACTCGAATAAGAATGAATCTTTTAGCGGCTCCCGATCGCGGGCCGAACCTCGAACGATCCCTACGAATGGGGGAAACTGCCCCGTCGGCAGCTGTCGCTTGCTTCACCAATTCCCTGATTATTGAGAAATAATTGGGGAATTGGGCCGAGCGCGGTCGCTGTCCCCATCGCTGTTGCCACGGGCTCAGCACCACTCGATTGCTACACGCGAGGCGATTCCGCTGGATCGCCCTTGCGAAACAAAAGCGACGCGTGGACAGCAAGCACGGGATGGACCTAAAGGGCCCATGTAACATTCTCAACTCGGAATTTTACCCGTACGATGACATGAACTTGGACTTTGACAAGAATAGGCACGCCATCTTATTTAACATGTATACGCATTTTCGTAAATCGTATTACGGACATAGTTGCAACGAAGCATTATTCACCGTGGCCCAATTTTTGCAATTTGGCCCCCTCGTGGTGATTGATTGGTCGCGACAAAATGAGTCGATCAAGAATAGCACCGTGGACGTGCGCATAGAATTTGATTGTAAAGAAAACGTACCTGCAAATACGACGGCCTACTGTCTGATTCTGCACGATCGGGTGGTTGAATACAATCCGCTGACAAACGTGGTACGCAAAATCAATTAAATTGCCTCGCTACTTGTCCGCCCTCTCCTGTACCAAATTCGTACAAAATTTCATCGTGAAAATCGAGATGCTTTACGAGAAAGACTGCATTCTCCAGTCTGTCTTGGAAGCGAACGGACCTCTAAATTGTATCGATAATGGTCGTACCAACATTCGTTGACCTGCAAGGGTTCATCGTCGATGGAAGATTTGTCGCGAAGGAAGTGGCTATCCTACGAAAGGGAACAATTCTCTCGCACTACATTTTTGGGAGTTCGATGCCACAATATCTTTTTACAAAATCCGACAAATCGAGCATCCGGTGGTTGGTGGCAAAACATCATGGACTACGTTGGGAAGATGGTGACGTTCCGTACAGTATGGCTAAACAGCTAATTATGAAAGCTGTAGCCGATGCGATCGACGAGGAAGAAGACACACCCCATGTCGTATATGTTACGGGGCTGCAGAAACGCGATTGGCTCGTGGATTTCCTCGATGAAAATACGAGAGCGGACGTGATCATCGAGACGCTAGGCATTGACTACGAGGATATCAAATCCCTAAATAAGCTAAACGTAGTTAATACTCTGCGATGTGGCAGACACGCAAAGCACTGTGCCATGCAAAATATATTTAAAATATTCAACTGGTGGTCTAAACGCCAGAGGGAAATACACAAATAAAATATAATCAATTTTTAATGCATAACTGTTTTTTCTTCACCCTCCTCAACCTCCAACCTTCTGCATGTACGCTAGATTAAGACGATAGTTGTAATTATTATGTAGAAGTAGTACGATTCATGATCAACGCGGTATGATAGACGTTCGATAGATGTTCAGAGTGGTATGATAGATGTTCAAAGTGGTATGATAGACGTTGAAAGTGGTTCAGAGTGGTACGATAGACGTTGAAAGTGGTCCAATACACGTTTAATTCACGTTCAGAGTAGTACGATAGACGTTGAAAGTGGTCCAATACACGTTCAATGCCCGTTCGATAGATGTTCAAAGTGGTACGTTACGTGTTCAAAGTGGTGCGATTCACGTTTGATACATGTTCAATACATGTTCAATAGATGTTCAGAGTGGTATGATAGGTGTTCAAAGTGGTTCGATACATGGTCAATACGTGATCAGAGTGGTATGGTCTAGTCGAATGATGTGTCCAAAGAAGAAGGGAGAAGGATTCGAAGAACATGATAAGTGCACTCCTAGGACGGTCAGTGAAGAAGAAGAAGATAAGTACATGGAGGAGGATAGTCAGCGAAAATGCAGGTGGCCTGCGATGAAGATCGCGAAGAACAAAGGCATCCTACTTTGCAAAGCTACGCATTTCTCGATTTCATCATTGGAGGGAGTTTTGACATGCAAGAGCCAGGAGATGCATCGAGACCAGTTGCATTCAAATCGTGGCTGTGACAGTTAGATATTTCATTGCGTGCATCATTTTTATAAAAAATGGGATTGCGTAGGATTGCTCCGGAGTGTGACCCTGAGGTATGTACTTAACAATTTTTTTTTTTTTGGCATTTATCGCGTTTAATCATTGATACCGAGTGAGATTCAAATCGGACAGTTGTATAAATATTATATCGCGGGTTTCTATGTTCCAGAACTCGCCACCCTCGTCACCCCCACGACCGCCATCGCCGCCATCACCGCCGTCGCCGCCTGCGTCACCTTCACCGCCGCTGCAAGTATGTAATACTTTGCATTTTTTTTTGTGCGTTTGATATTTAATATGTTTTGTATAATTATTATATCGATGTTTTGTGCGTTCTAGAACATATATTTTATGATGCAAGCGCGGCTGGTGGAGGAGGAGAATGCGGCGGGCCCCGTGATGGCGGCTCGGCTGCGGCAGCCTTGGCTGCCGTATCGGCGAGTGGGGCCACTGCGGCTAAGACGGCCGCGGTCCCCATCGCCACCGTCGCACGGCGTGCGACGGTTACAGCAGCCGCTGCTGCAGCCACCATCGCCGCAATAGAGTTATATTTATATTCTTTATATTTATATTCTTTTTTTATTTTATATTTTGTATTTTGTATTTTGTATTTTGTATTTTGTATTTTGTATTTTTGTATTTTTGTATTTTTGTATTTTTGTATTTTTGTATTTTTGTATTTTTGTATTTTTGTATTTTTGTATTTTTGTATTTTTGTATTTTTGTATTTTTGTATTTTTGTATTTTTGTATTTTTGTATTTTTGTATTTTTGTATTTTTGTATTTTTGTATTTTTGTATTTTTGTATTTTTGTATTTTTGTATTTTTGTATTTTTGTATTTTTGTATTTTTGTATTTTTGTATTTTTGTATTTTTGTATTTTTGTATTTTTGTATTTTTGTATTTTTGTATTTTTGTATTTTTGTATTTTTGTATTTTTGTATTTTTGTATTTTTGTATTTTTGTATTTTTGTATTTTTGTATTTTTGTATTTTTGTATTTTTGTATTTTTGTATTTTTGTATTTTTGTATTTTTGTATTTTTGTATTTTTGTATTTTTGTATTTTTGTATTTTTGTATTTTTGTATTTTTGTATTTTTGTATTTTTGTATTTTTGTATTTTTTATTTTTTATTTTTTATTTTTTATTTTTTATTTTTTATTTTTTATTTTTTATTTTTTATTTTTTATTTTTTATTTTTTATTTTTTATTTTTTATTTTTTATTTTCTATTTTTATATTCTTTTTATTTTAATTTTTTATATTTATATTTTATATTTAGTTATATTATTAAACATGGACCAAAGTATTACTCTGTAAAATAGATATTCCATTTGATCAGCTCAGAAAATTTGTCTCATTCCGCTCCGAAATAGTAATTTATTATTCCTACAGGTGTCTTAATGAATCCCACCGTTTACTCGATATTGTCAACATAAGGATTTCCGTTTCCTGTATGTTATTGCATTAGTTAGAATTTTTCTGTCAATAACAGTTTTGTAACAGATCACTGGAAGACCTCAAATTTATGCGCTCACTTTACGAATAAACAATGAATGTATGGTGAGCCTGAAATGTAATTTAGCTCATTTTTTTCGTATTGCCTTAATGTCGACCCTCGGTTTAAAAGTGCATCCAAACGCCAGGTGAAAAACCCAGACATACTAGTCCCTAGAAACCGAGCCTCGGATCATTTACCCTGGATCAGAATATCCCTCCTAGAATTTTAACTTTAAAGTAATGCTCCGTCTCTTTCCTCGAAGACGCGGTGTCGAAAAACGGCGATCTTTCCCGACATCGTCCGAAACAATTTCTGATAAAATTTCTCATAAAAATAAATTATTATTATACGCCGACGTTTGGCAACGGCTCATGGTGTGTGTGTGTGTGTCACATATGTGACGCTCCGTTGGTTTTGCTATATGTACCATTCGGAAAAGACTAATGTTAGACACGGCGTTTGGGGGAGTTGGTTAGGCGGCTGACTCGTACCGCGGCGGAGGTCTTGGGTTCGAGCCCCGTCGCCCCGAGAAGTTTTTTCATTTATATTAATATCATAAAATTAATATTTCCTTCCTTACCGACAGTCTGTACCACGCCCCAGAGTAGCGCAACTTCACCCGCTGTACCGCCCGCCGACAAAAAAATTTTTTTCAAACTCAAATTTGGATTTCAAGGTCGGTTATCATGACCTTGAAACTCAAATTTGAATTAGAACCCGCCTAGACATACTACTGAGAAGAAGCGGAGGAAGCGGACGACGGCAGTTCGGACAAAGATGTCGATAGCGCAGGCGAATCGGTGGATGACGAAAAACCACGTCGATTGAAGAGACACGCAGGTGCGAGAAAAGAAATCATAAAATTCACGATCAAAGACGTAGATAATAGCATTCCGTATTTCACTGGTGACGATAAACTGCCGATAAAAAAAATGGATTAGTGATTTCGAAGAGTTGAGCACTTTATTCGACTGGAACGATCTCCAAAAGCTGCTCTATGGAAAAAGAATGTTACAAGGGTCAGCGAAACAGTTTATCGCGTACGAGAAGGGAGTCGTGTCGTGAAGTATTCTCAAAAAGAAGTTGATGCGCGAATTCAAGATAGAGACGAATAGTGCAGTAATTCACGAACAGTTAAGAAAACGGAAACGCGGTCCGAAGGAAAGTGCGCGACAATACGTATGCGCCATGCAAGAGATCGCGAGTCAAGGATGCATCGAAGATGATACGCTGATCGAACATGTCATAAATGGGATACAGGACAGAGAGGCAAATAAGAACATCCTGTACGAAGCTAGCTCACTGTACGATTTAAGAAGAAGGTTAGAATTATACGATAGAAGAAAAGAAAAAGAAGTCGAGGGCAGTCGCAACGGGGAAAGGAAAGCATCCGACGGAGAAAACAAGAAGACGCGACAGCGGCCGAATCGAGATTCGAAGATGGAGAGGAAATTACATTGTTTCTCTTGTGGGTCAGCGGAACATGATGTAAAAAACTGTGTGAATAAAGCAAAGGGACCCAAGTGTTTCGCATGTAACGCGTTCGGACACTTGTCGAAGGATTGCGGAACGCAGGCGAAACCGAAACCCAACGCGGACAGTGTCAGCTGCGTAAAAAGTGTAAAGGACAGACTAAATGCCGTCGATATAAACGGCACAACGTGCTATGCGCTTGTGGACACGTGAAGTGAGGTGAACTTGATTCGGGAAGACGCGCATTGTAAAATCGGTAGCCCGTCGCTAGAGTCGACGTCGCGAGTTTTTACCGGTTTCGGGAATGCACGAACGGTACCCGTCGGAAAGTTCACGACAAAAGTGCGTGTCGACGATGATTACTTCGATATCGGAATGTTCGTGGTAGCTAACGAAGCAATGTCTACGGATATAATATTAGGGCAAGACTTCTTAAAAGGTGTAGAAGTGCATATAAACCAAGGTGAAATCGTAATAAAAAAAGTGAGGCCAAAGAGTGACGATGCGAACGGGGAAGCCAAAGAGATGGAACGCGCCAGCAACGTACCGGAAGACGTCCCGATGGGTGGATTGGCGAGTATCAACTGTATCGCACAGAGCGAATTGAACATTGTTAATGGAGTGTATAAGGATAAGTTGGAAAATATTCTACAAAGGTATGATCCGGTTAATGATGTTAAGACAACGGTCGAAACGCGAATCACGGTTAGCGACGAAATTCCAGTCCGACTTCGACCCAGGCGTCTAGCTTTTAAAGAAAAGGAAATATTAGATGCACAAATACGAGAATGGCTTGAGGCAGGTATAATCACGATAAGCATGAGCGAATACGCGAGTCCTGTTGTTATAGTATCGAAAAAAGATGGAACCAAGCGGGTGTGCATAGATTACCGCTATCTGAATAAGAAGATAATCATGGATAGATTTCCGATGCCTCTGATAGAGGATTGTATCGACGCTTTGACAGGTGCGCGATTTTTTTCGGTGCTCGACTTGAAAAACGGATTCTTCCACGTGCCCGTTGCCAAGTCGAGTCGAAAATACACGTCGTTCGTAACGCCCGACGGGCAGTACGAGTTCACCAAGACGCCGTTTGGCCTCTGTAATAGTCCGACGAGTTTTTTGCGATTCATAGACGAGGTTTTCTGGGAATTAGTTAGACGTAAAGGAGTTATCACCTACATGGATGATCTGATCGTGCCGGGTACTAGCGAAGAGGACGCTTTCGGAAATCTAAAGACTACGTTAGAAACCGCGGAAAAGCATGGTTTGTGCATAAACTGGAAAAAGTGTAAATTCCTTCAACCGCAAGTAGATTTCTTAGGACACGTAATTGGAAACGGTCAAGTCGGCCCGTCGCCAAGTAAAGTCCAAGCGGTACAAGCGTTTCCAGAGCCTACTAAGAAAAAAGATGTGCAGAGCATCCTCGGTCTTACGGGATATTTTCGCAAATTCGTAAAGAATTATGCCAGTATTGCGTACCCGTTATCGGACCTGTTGAAGGATGGCGTTAAATTTCAGTTCGGTGAAAATCAAAGACGGTCGTTTATTGCACTGAAGGCTGCGCTGTCTTGCGAACCAGTGCTACGTATCTTCCAGCCTCAGGCGATCACCGAATTACACACCGACGCCATTGCTAAGGGGTTCGGAGCAGTTTTAATGCAAAGAAATAGCGACGACAAATTGTTCCATCCCGTTCACTTCATGAGTAGAAAGACCACCGAGGCGGAAGAGAAGTATAGCTCATACCAGTTAGAACTATTGGCGATAGTAAAAGCGGTGCAAAAATTTCACGTTTACCTTTTAGGAATAGATTTTAAGATAATTACCGATTGCGAAGCGGTGCAAAAGACATTGTACAAAAGGGATTTTCGTCCGAGAGTGGCAAGATGGGCGATGGTTCTAAAAGAGTTTAATTATGAAATAGAGCACCGAGCGGGCGAACGTTTAAAGCACGTAGATGCACTAAGTCGATACCCGGTCTTGGCCGTTGAAGATAAGTTGGTAGGAATGATTCGGAAAAGACAAGACGAAGACGAACGTATCAGGGCAATAAAACGTGTATTAGAAAAGGATCCGTATGAGGATTACCTTGTAGAAAACAATCTGTTGTTAAAGCAGTGCGGTGAGAAAAATGTTATTGTACTACCGGCTAGCATGTTCGTGGATACTATTCGAAGGGTGCACGAGAATGGACATTTCGGTGTCAAAAGAGTGACGGATAGAATTAAGGAAGAGTTTTATATAGGGGAGACCGGGGCAAAGTGGGACGAAAAATGTTTGAAGTCGAATAAAATTTTTCCCTTTCAATAAAAATGTGTGAAAATAGATTTATAATATAATTTGAACATTACTATTGATAAATGACGAATATCAATACTTAAAATAAACTTAAAGTATATTAAAACTCAACTTGAAAAGAAAATGCAAAATCGACCACTTTACCCCATATTTGGGGTAAAGTGAGCTACTCTCTGGGGTAAAGTGAGCAGAAATAAAATACGTATTTTAATGAAGGATATACCCTGATAGCCATCTGCCTGCAGTCTGCCGGCAGATTGACAGCAGGGTCTGCCAGGAGAGCGCAGGATCTGCCGGCAGCTGCGATGCAGCCTACGTCCGCATTCAGCTACGGTTCTGCCGGCAGGGTCTGCTTGTCAGGGTCTGCCGGCAGATCGACGGCAGATCGACGGCAGGTCCTGCTGCTCGCCTGACACATCCAACAGCGCCATCTGAAGGCCACAATTGCCAAAGAATTTCCTACGCGTGACGTCACATGGACCAACGTGCATCCCTACCCCACATGACCAACAAGCAGATTCTACAGTTTATTAAATAATTAATTCTACTTATTTCAAAAAGTATTTATTCTTTCTTTAATAATATACTGGATCAGTGATTACAATTGTTACAAAATAATATAAGCGCATATAAATCCAAAGAGGGACTTTCAACATTTACATTTACAAATCCACGTCCCGTAACCACTGGTACCTAGTAGGGGCGATATCAGGAAATTTCATTCAGTATTTTCGACTTCTTTTTTGTGTACAATCATCATGTTCCGCGTTGTGTTAGCGCTGAAAACAAATATGTTGTGCCCAGGCAACGCCCAAGCACACGTGTCACGCGACATATTATACTTCATATTAACCATTATACTACTCCAGAACGTTCGAGACGTTCCTAAGCAAAATCAGTTGCGAGGCAAAGCGCGAAACTACAAAATCAGCGAAATTGCGAGCGTTGCAACGTGACCATGCACGGCAACGCGAAGCGACGGCACCACGCCCAATAGCGCAATAAAAACCGATTTGCCGCCGCAAATCGAGAGACTCTAGAGCCGACTCTCGACCAGTTAACACGGTTAATTCCTACTTGTACACTCCGGTCTAGTTTAAGTGTTTTTGAATAAAGACTTAGTCTTTGGGTTTAATCACACTTGGTGTAGTTCATCCGGTGGATTCTCATCCTTTAATCACTCCCGAACCCACGATTACGCCAGATCCCGTACCAGCCTTGCGAGCCATCACGCAGGGCACAACAAAATTGGTGGCAGCGGTGGGATCTGCATCGTAAAGATTTTACCGAGCCTTGACGCAACCGATTGATCGACGTCGACTGAGGTTGAACTACCTCCGACAAGATTATTGGATCATCGCAATCTCGTAGGCCAAAACAGGCCATCGTCGCTACCGAGGTAGCACAGAGGACCGAGGAACGGCCTTTGAGAAGACGTTCGACGCAGCCCGAACGACGACGAGCCTGGTGTCGAGTAAAATCAGCCTGAGAGTGAACGGGTGAAACTACCGTCTATCAAACACCAAATCCATCTACGAGGACGTCACTGATCTGAGGATCAGGACGCACGAGAGGACTTGGAGACCGAGGAACCTGTAGGAGCCGCACCTGAAGGACGGACGGAGAGCCGTTCACGGGAAGCAGCCGTCGGAGCACGCAGCGAACAGCTGTACGAATCGACCTTGCTGGGTCCAGTTTCAGCTTATCACCGCCGTTGGTTCACAGACGAGAGGACGCCTGACCGAGCCGACGACATGTGGTTGCGAGCAGCCTTGTGAGTAACAGAATAGCGCAAACGTACATATTGTAAACCAGAGTCCAATATAAAAATAGAAACGGTACATGCATGTCTATAGAAGAAGAACGCGCAAATCGATTCAAACTCCCGGGTCAAAGAAGTTTGTCGAGATCATTCGAATCATTTTTCAATAAAAAGCTAACTTTCGAACGCGAAGAATTAGACCTTCTACCTTCTATAGACCATCCAAGATCGTCTCGCCGAACACTTCGACCGCCGCCGTTGCGACTAAGCGTTAGAAAAGACGACGATTCAAGTGCCGAATCGTCTCCGGAAAACTTTGTAACACCGAATAGAGAATACCCGATCGTGCTAGCGGATTTTAGTTTGTTGGACATAGAAGGAACAGAAGAAAGCGAAATGTCGCTAAACGCGGGAAGTAGCCTCCCAGTACCAAACGTAAAATTATTATCTACCGCGCTGTCGTTAGTCGACAAATTCGTAGGAAAATCGTCAGACGAACTTGCAGAATTTTTGAAGTCTTATACAAGCGCCTCGGAGTTTGTCCCCGCGAATGAATTGCCACGATTCTTGAAAACAGTGATAGGTACAAAAATTAAAGGCAAAGCAGCCAAGGTATTAGAGTACAAAGATATAGATACTTTCGATAAATTAAAGGACATCTTAACTTCACTATTCGTAGACAAAAGATCAATAGGAGCAGTTGGAGCAGAGTTTCATGCCTGCCACCAACGAGAAGGCGAAAGCGTAAAATTATTCGCGTGTAGAGTAGAAGAATTAGCTGGGGAATTATCGGAACTATCGGTAAAACCAGGGAACAGCGACGAAGTAAATAACGCGTTAACAGAATCAGTGCAAGAACGCGCCCTCGATGTTTTCACCCTCGGGTTGAATTTAAAACTGAGAACGATCATAAGGTCTCGAAATTACGCAACGCTAAATGCAGCTATCGCCGCAGCTATAGAGGAGGAACAAGCGATGGGTCTAAACACCTCGCGAAATTTTAGGAAGCTCGATGATCAACCCAAAAGAAGAGAAGGATCTAACGTACCGCGCTGCGAACGCTGCAATAAATTAGGGCATTTGGCGAGGAATTGCTATACGCGATTAAGCATGCCGCGAATAAACTATCAGCCGCAACAGACGCACATAAAAAGGGAAGTACAGCGCGTCACAGTAGTCTGCCACTATTGCAAGAAACCAGGACACCAAATCAGGGAATGCAGGGCCAGAGAAAGGGCAAACGAACGAGAAAATAGACCGCGCTATACAAACACGAGTTACAGGCGCGACGACTCTAGACAGAATTTTAGCAGAACTCCGGGCCGAGAATCACATAGCGGGAATCGAGATTACCCAAACACGGGCCACGGGACAACCGACGATAGACAGACTAACACAGGGCCTAGAGTGGATTCGTATCGAGCGAATCTAGTAATGACTTCCAAAATAGAAAACACCGTCGAAGTCAGAGCATCAGAACTAGTAAAAGGAAAAGCGAGCCTGCTAGTCGACACCGGTGCCGATATTACACTAATAAAGATAGGGAAGGTGCTGGGCGACGTCCACGCCCAAGACGAAATAGTGTCCTTTCGAGGAATAGCCCCAATGGAAATCAAAACGCTGTGCCTAATACAATTAAACGTAGAGGTCGGGAACAAACTCATAACGCATCCCTGTCGGTTAGTGAGAGATGACTTCCCATTAGAAGCAGACGGAATTCTGGGACAAGATTTCATGACTAAGCACGACGTATGCATTCGGGCAAATCAAGGAATAGAATTGTACGGAACACGGTTCCCCTACTCTGGAGGAGGCAACGTAACATTAAAACCGCGATCAGAAACAATTCTCTTAGCCAAAACGACGGAAAAAGGAGAAGGAATAGTAGAGGGACAGCCGATCAAGCCAGGAATACTCATAGGGAACTCATTAACGATAGGCAATGACGGAAAATGCATAATAAGCATAATGAACACCACAGCAGACGAAGTTCTTATCAGTACGCCGACCGTGACATTAGAATCACTGACGAGCGAAAACGTTGACCCGACGGACGCGACCTGCGACAAAGATCGCGACACGCCGACACATATGGTACACGCTGTACACGGGAGAAATAGAATGCAAATCTTGCGCGAAAGCCTCAGGACCGAACACTTAAATAGCGAAGAAAAAACCAGCTTACTCGAGCTCTGCGAAAAATACAATGAAATATTCGGATTAGAAGGAGACAAACTAGGATACTCCAAAAAAGCGGAACACTCAATTACTCTAACCCAAGGTACTAAACCTATATACGTGAAGCCGTATAGACTACCTCAAGCGCATACGGAAGAAGTAGATAAACAAGTTCAGGAAATGGTAAAAGAAGGAATAATTAGACCAAGCGCCAGCCAATGGAACGCTCCCTTGCTAGTAGTCCCGAAAAAACCAGATGCTACAGGTAAACGCAGGCTAAGAGTGGTAGTAGATTTCAGAAAGGTAAACGACGCGACGATAGGCGATTCGTATCCCTTGCCGAATATAACAGATATTTTAGATCAATTAGGCGGAGCAAAATATTTCTCAACCTTAGATTTAGCTTCAGGGTTCCATCAAATAGCTATGAAGGAGGAAGATCGTGAAAAAACCGCATTCTCGACGCCATACGGACATTTCGAGTATAATAGAATGCCATTTGGGCTTAAAAACGCTCCCGCGACATTTCAAAGGTTAATGAACACCGTACTGTCAGGCTTACAGGGAATAAAATGTTTCGTGTATTTAGACGACATAGTCGTCTACGGACGCTCATTGAAGGAGCACCAAGAACGATTAAAACTCGTATTCGAACGCATACAAGAAAGTGGCCTAAAACTTCAACCCAACAAGTGCGAATTCCTACGCAAAGAAACAATATACCTAGGACACATAATAACCGAAAACGGCATCAAGCCAGACCCATCTAAACTAGAAGCTGTCCGAAGCTTCCCGGTACCTAAAGGAATAAAAGACGTGCAATCCTTTTTAGGCCTAGCTGGATATTATAGGAGATTCATAGCGGAGTTTTCACAGATTGCAAAACCTTTGACACAACTGTTAAAGAAAGACCAAGCATTCAGATGGACTGCACAGGAGCAGAAAGCTCTCGAGATTCTAAAAGAAAAATTAACGACAGCACCAGTATTGCAATATCCAGATTTCTCAAAACCGTTTGTTCTAACAACAGACGCTTCCGGAAAAGCGATAGGAGCAGTATTATCGCAAGGAAAAATAGGACAAGATTTGCCAATAGCGTACGCGAGTAGAGTATTGAATAAGGCGGAAGAGAATTATAGCACCATCGAAAAGGAATTGTTAGCCATCGTATGGGCAACGCAACACTTCAGACCATACGTATACGGCACTAAATTCAAAATCGTGACGGACCATAAGCCACTCACTTGGCTTTTCAACGTAAAGGACCCCGGTTCTAGATTAATGAGATGGAAGTTGAAATTAGCAGAATACGATTATAGCATCGATTATAAGGCCGGAAAAACGAATAGGAACGCGGACGCCCTTAGCAGAATGTTCGCGATAACGCGCGGAGTGAAACAAAAGATCGACAACGAAACAATAGCCGGCGCCAGCGAAGACGACAGTGAACAAGAGAAGCCCCGATCGAATGGAGAAACGGACAACGCAACATACACGGAGGACGAAAAACTTCGAGTGCTACGCGAATTCCACGACACACCTCTGGGTGGACACTTAGGGGTAAAACGGACCCTAGAACGCATAAAATTAAATCATTCGTGGCCAGGAATGCGACAAGACGTAGAAAAGTACATCTCTAGATGTGAAAAATGCCAAAGAAATAAGCTATCGAGAATAACCAAAGCCCCCATGGTTATTACAGACACTCCCACGGAACCATTCGAGAAATGCGCACTAGACATCGTAGGACCTTTACCCGAGACCGGCAGACGAAACAAATACATATTAACCTTTCAAGATCTTTTAACCAAATTCAGTAAGGCCATACCCCTCGAGAACCAAGAAGCGGATACCGTAGCTAGAGAATTCGTTACTAAAATAATTTGCGAATACGGCATTCCGCAGCGAGTACTAACAGATCAAGGAACTAATTTTCTAAGCCAAGTCTTTAAAAACGTATGTAGGTTACTAAAAATCGACAAAATCCAAACTACAGCCTACCACCCCCAATCGAACGGAGCGCTAGAAAGAAGCCACCGCACGCTGGCAGAATATTTAAAGAACTATATCGTAGAAGACCAGACTGACTGGGATGAATGGCTACCGTACGCGATGTTCACATACAATACTACCCCTCACACGTCTACTAGCTACACGCCCTACGAACTCGTTTTCGGAAGACAAGCTTCCTTACCAACCTCATTAAACCAAGCACCGCAACTAACATACACCTACGACAAATACGCTGAAGAATTACGCGAAAGACTACGGTCCACGAATAGCATCGCGCGCGAAACTATAGGGATCAATAAGGACAAGTCAAAAAGGCAATATGATAAAAGGACAGCTAACAAATTTTTCAAAATTGGGGAGCAAGTACTCCTACACGACGAGACAGTGAGACGCGGACGATCGAAAAAACTAACACCCGCGTGGATAGGACCCTACTCAATTCAAAACACGCACGACAATAATAACTACACTATAGGAAAGGGACGAAAAACGCGCCGCGTACACGCAAACCGGTTAAAACACTTCATAGAATAGGACAGGAACAAGGAAACGGTCGCAGTAGTGAAGGAAAGTAACAGTACGCAGACAAACTATTGAAAAAAAAGGAGGAGAAAAAATTTATTCAATTTAGGATATATGAGTCCAAATTAATATGTGTGTGTGTCACCCCCCAAGCGCGCCTATAATAGAAACCACGGACCTGGCCGCGTGAAGGGTTCCGGAAAACGATCGCCATGACGTTCTGGAACAATAACCAGACGCGGAATAACCAAAATAGAAAATTGCACTAGAAACAAAAAACACCTAACCGACAAAAACATTTGATACTCACCGTAAAGTGCCCGTATCCCCCACGCGTCCTCCGCGTCCAACCATTCAGCGTTTTCGGCGGCGATTTGACGCCGCGCCGAGCGGTACTCCCGCACCGCCCGCCTGTACCCAATACTCATAAACCCGGACGGCGCCGGATATTCCAAACACTAAAAATTTAAGAAAAGAGGAAACCAATTATAAAAACCCTACGCACTTCCACCAAAACACAAAACACCCAACAACTTGCACTAAACGTACCAGTAAAAACAGCGCGAGCTCGCGAGGAAGGCTTAAGAAACACAACATGATGTCGCAACTGATCACAACGGAATGAGAAGCGACGAGACAATCGAGTCTCTTGCAAGGAAGAACTGCCTTACGTTAACAAAATTTTATCTCGCGCACGCGAAACACACGCAAGACAAGAGACTTCGCGACGAACAGAAAGATGCGTCGACTACACCTCGACATTATATTTTACAGGATTACCGTCCTACAATTGACGACACTACTCATAGGAGGAACAACCCCCGACACAGACTTCGCTATAAAAGAATTTCAAGATCACCCGGGCATTTACTTCGAAAACTTAGGCGATCTACAGATTTACCGGGATAGTTGGAAACTAATACTACACTTAGACATATCGTACATTTACCGACGCGAATCAAATCTCCAGGCAGCACTATATGACATACTTGCTCAGTGTAAAACACCTTCTACTAATAACTTACAAAAATTCTGTAAAACGTTTGGCACGAAAATTCAAAGCAAAGTAGACCGCGTAACCAAATTCCTTACTTACGTCCAACAAACCATAAGCTCCGCACCAAAACAGCGTCGCGGGCTAATAGACGGATTAGGTTACATAGGCAAATCACTCTTCGGACTAATGGATTCCGAAGACAGAAAGATAATCAACGACCAAATAGACTTCCTAAAAAGACAAGACAGTAGATTAAAGAATACAATCAAAGGGCAAATGCAAATTGTAAGAGCTAACGCCGAACTTCTAAATGAAACTATACACAACGTACAAGAAAATGAAAAAACCCTTTTAAACACAACTTGGCAAATTCAATACTTACTACAACAGACGACTGACATTACTAGATTTCGAGAGACAATAGACGAAAACCTCATACTAATAAATAGCGTCGCGGAAACACTCCTGCGTGACACACAAGACTTGTTAGAATTCATAATGGATATAAAGAAAGGAGTCCTTAACCCACAATTAATGCCACCGGCACAAATCAGAACATACCTCACTTCAGCACTCGCTCACATCCCGCAAGGATTAGACTTCCCGATCGGAATAAAACTAGAAAATATGCACGTCCTATACGACATCCTTACACTTTCCGCATTTTCGGATACGAAATCAATTACCGTAGTACTAGATATCCCATTGTTGAGCGCAAAGAAATTCAAATTAAGCAAGGTACACCCGGTACCCACAAAGGTAAACGATTCGTTCTACGCGTATATAGAACCCCTCGACTCATACGTGGTACTCGACACCTCGGTGCAAGATTACATACAACTAAGCAAACAAGACCTAACAGAATGTAAAACTATAAACGAGCTATATCTCTGCACCTCAAACCATCCAATGTTCAAAGCGATACCATACGGACGCTGCGAAGTACAGTTGTACACAAAATTGACGCAAAAACCGAACAATTGTAAAATACGAATCATGACACTGAAACGCACGATCCTGATAGAATTACAACAACCGGGCACATGGATTTATATCGCACCGAAACAAATACAACTAGCAGTAACCTGCGGCGATAAAAACACAAACATGTATAGTATTAAGGACTCTGGTATAATAACGATAAGAAATAAATGTACTATCACTACCGCCGAATTTACGATAGAAACCGGAAAACAATACGGAATAGAAAAAAACATGGAACTACTTACCTGGTTACAATTTGACACTAGACGAAATTACGTTTCCACAGACCACTGTAAATTCGTACCGACATACCAATTTTGAACTTAAAAGAATAATCAAACACCCGGAAGAATTAAATAAAGTTAGTAAAAAATTAGAAGACTTACAAAACGATTTAGAAAAACCCGAGATTATACCAACCGAGTATCACTATAGCTTCTTTACAGTATCCTCTGTGACGGGATTTATCACAACTACACTATGTATGTTCGCACTTTACAAATGCATTGTACGCTGCAAAGCAAAAACACCACGACACTGTACCACAGACAACACGAGTCGCGACAAAACAACACAAAAACCCGAAGCGATAATCAAAATAGTTAGTAAGGAGGAAACGTCTTCCACTAATTCTCTTTAAAATATACCATTATAAGCTAGTTAAGAAAAACCACATGTAAGTCGATGATAACCAATCCAACCATTACGAGTTTTGGGATTTCCCTAAGATAGTTTATCATCGGCAGAAAAAGCTATGGCTTTTCCTCCCCAAGGGGGGAGGGATGTTGTGCCCAGGCAACGCCCAAGCACACGTGTCACGCGACATATTATACTTCATATTAACCATTATACTACTCCAGAACGTTCGAGACGTTCCTAAGCAAAATCAGTTGCGAGGCAAAGCGCGAAACTACAAAATCAGCGAAATTGCGAGCGTTGCAACGTGACCATGCACGGCAACGCGAAGCGACGGCACCATGCCCAATAGCGCAATAAAAACCGATTTGCCGCCGCAAATCGAGAGACTCTAGAGCCGACTCTCGACCAGTTAACACGGTTAATTCCTACTTGTACACTCCGGTCTAGTTTAAGTGTTTTTGAATAAAGACTTAGTCTTTGGGTTTAATCACACTTGGTGTAGTTCATCCGGTGGATTCTCATCCTTTAATCACTCCCGAATCCACGATTACGCCAGATCCCGTACCAGCCTTGCGAGCCATCACGCAGGGCACAACAAATACAATATTAGCATAAAATTAAACGCAACGTATGAATAAACAGAATACATGCGATACTTATTTCAGCTCCATCTCCACACAGTACACAGTCTAGGCGATCTTACATGCTCCTGCGAACATTAAAATTTATAAGAAAATATGTCTTAAATTATTATCTACTAAACAAGACGCTGAACATTCGCACTTCGCGCATAACCCTACTTTTCTGTCTTCTAGATAATGCGAATCTCGATGTCCGCGACGTAGATAATTAGAAATTATTCAATTCCATAATTACGTTTGCCTTCTGGATACGCCGAGATGATTTGTTTGAATATTGATGGATGAGATTACATAGAATATTCTTTGAGCGTACGTCTTCAAGCACAACGGGCAACGGGTGCCACTTCCAGTTTTCGAGGTCTGAGGTGGCAGTCACTGGTGGTGGCAGTCAGTGCCGGCAAAATCGAAGAATTGTTGGTCATGTGGGGTAGGGATGCACGTTGGTCCATGTGACGTCACGCGTAGGAAATTCTTTGGCAATTGTGGCCTTCAGATGGCGCTGTTGGATGTGTCAGGCGAGCAGCAGGACCTGCCGTCGATCTGCCGTCGATCTGCCGGCAGACCCTGACAAGCAGACCCTGCCGGCAGAACCGTAGCTGAATGCGGACGTAGGCTGCATCGCAGCTGCCGGCAGATTCTGCTGCCCAGATCTGGCTATCAGGGTAATTATAAAATCAACTTTAAACTATTTTTTTTTAAATATATTTCATTAATACAAGCTTAATGTTAATAATTTGTACTTTGTAACTTTGTACTTTGTGTTACTAATCTAAACTCATTTTCTTCTGAAAATGTGTTTGTAAAGAAACTTTGTTTACATGAACAGTCTGACATATTATAAATAAAACAAAAACATACATAATTTTTAATAAAATACGTACTTATAATATCTAAATAAATTTTTCAACAAAAACATATATTTTTCTATCTAAATTTTTTTTTCAAATGGGCTTCAATAATTTTTGGCAGACAGGTTTCACATAAAAATAACGATGTTTTAATAAGATGCTTAACGCACTCTTCATGAGCCCATAAATTGCACTCCTGGCATTGAATCCTTTGCAGCTCAGTTTACCCCGGTCACTTTGCCCCGGTCTCCCCTACCTAATTTAAGCGAGCGAGTAGAGAGGGTTGTCAGTTGCTGCGTTCCATGCATTCTCGCGGAAAAGAAAAAAGGAAAAAAGGAAGGCATGCTCTCGCCCATACCGAAGGGAGATACTCCGCTTTGTACGTATCATATAGATCATCAGGGACCAATGGCATCTACAGGTAAACAGTACAAGTATATTTAGGTTGTTGTGGATGCGTTTGCTAAATTTGTTTGGATATACCCGACAAAGACGACGAACGCGGCAGAAGTAGTAAAAAAGTTAGCTATCCAACAAAAATCTTTCGGAAATCCAAAGCGTATTATCTCAGATAAGGGTGCAGCCTTTACGTCGAAGGAATTTAAAGATTATTGCGTGTCAGAGTCTATTGAACACTTTACGATAACCACCGGTATACCACGCGCGAATGGCCAAGTCGAACGCATCAACCGCACAATTATCTCAGTGTTAACGAAACTTTCTATAGAAAAACCGGACCATTGGTATAAACATGTTGACCAATTGCAGCGATGTTTAAATAGCAGCTTTCAACGCGCAGTGGGCATGACGCCCTTTGAAGTACTTTTTGGCGTAAAAATGAAACAGAAAGGGGACAAGCGAATTCTCTCATTAGTTGAACAGGAAGCTATAGAGATGTTTGATGCGGATCGTGATAGTTTAAGGCGAGCGGCTGAAGAAAATATTATTAAGATCCAAGCAGAAAATCGTCGCGATCACGACAAAACCTGCGAGGCAGCAACTAAATATAAAGAAGGCGACTTAGTAGCGATTCAAAGGACGCAATTCGGTGCGGGTTTGAAAATTGAGCCGAAGTTCCTTGGGCCATACAAAGTCGTAAAGGTGAAGCGAAATAACCGGTATGAGGTAGTGCGAATTGGCGAAAGCGAAGGGCCAGGAATTACCTCGACTGCGGCAGATTATATGAAGCCGTATTTAGGAACGTCTTCGGGGTCCGAAGACCTGTAGGATGGCCGAATGTGGGATGCCGATGGCTGGTCGAGGCGTAGCGAGTGACGCGTCGGAGAAACAGCCGAAAAGCGCGCCAGCATTGTCGCGTGGCGTGAGACGGACGAAAGCGAGGAGTTGTGTACCGGCCGTCCAGGGAGACTGTTGCGTGCTTGCGTCTTTCATCTTTTTACTTATTACATTTTTATTCAACCACTTAGACCTAGCTATATTAAAGTTTGTTTATTTTAATATCAACTGGGCCTCAATTCTTTATAAGACCTCCATCTCCGCGTCCCATTCGCCTGAGAATTCAGAAAGAACTAGGAGAAATCCTACATTGATACTGCCCACTATGTGTCACGAACGACGTGTATATCCGCGATTCTGCAGCTACGCTCACATGAAAGAATCCATTTTTTAAGTCTAAGGTGCTAAATATTCTCGCGTCTTGCAACTTGTCCAATTGATCTTCTATCAACGGCAATGAATATCGGTCTTTGACTATGATTTTATTCAATTTTCTGAAGTCTACACAAACGCGTTTCCCTTCGTTCTTTTCATCTACTATTACTACCGAACTGCCGTATTCGGAAGAGCAAGCTTCTATTATTCCGTTTTCCAACCATTCGATTATTTGTTTCTCAACTACGTCGCGTTCTACCGGAGGTAGACGTCGCGGACGTTGGTAAATCGGTTCTTCGGTTTTTACAACAATATTCATTTCAACATTAGTCGTTTTACATTTATTAGGAGTATAATTGGTATTGAAACTTCTCACCTCAGTCTTCTCCTTCTCGCTTAATTGTTCGTTTATATTTACGGGCGACTGGTCACATATGTTGATATTAGCCAGAAAGTCAGATCGGTCATCCTTCGCTACTGTTACTTCACCTTGTACAATTGTGATTGTTGCCTGTAAAAGTACGTCGCGTCCTACAATCATTTCTAATGCCATTACAGAATTCGGAACCACATATACTGTCGTCGGAAATTCTTCGCGGTCTATACAGATTGTAACGTGAAAACATCCTTGCGGCTTGACCTCGGTGCGTCCTAGCCCTATTAACAAACATTGTGTACTATCTAGAACAGGTGATTTTAATTCAAGATAAGTTTTTTCATTAATAATTGTTACCCTACTACCCGTGTCTAACAGCGCTTGTATTTTCGTGTCGCAAATTACTACTTCCTTGCACATGTCTCGATTTGGCGAGACTGAAATATTGTTCACGCCTGTTTCCTTTTTGTCACTGTTCCTTTGCTTATATTTTACATTTGTAACGTACTCAAGCGATTTATGCCCGACCTGGTTGCACTTGAAACATTTAGGGCCTAACTCCTTCGACGGACACTCACTACTCGGATGTCCTGAATTTCCACAGTTGTAACACCTCAAGTCCTGGTCCGGTTCTCTGACTTCTTTGAAGATTCGTGCGTTGTCGATGATCCTTTGGATGTCGTCGTCTTTCCTCGGTTGCCTCTGGAACCTCGTGTTTGGGCTGCGTCCCATATTTCTTCATAAGCACGTAGGCGTTCCTTGAAGTCTCTTAGGTTTTTTGTTCCATATAGAATAGCTTTGTTGACTGTGTCGTCTGGAATGCCGTGAATTGTGTATCGTATTAAAGCTTGGTCCTCGATCGTGCCTCTGGATGCTAGCGCTTTCATTATCAGATAATATCCGGATAATTTTTCGTCCTTCTTCATCTTTCTGTCCAATAACGTTTGATGTAGCTTGGCACTGTCGATTGTTGTAGAGAACTCGCCTTGTAGCAATGTCTTTAAGGTATTCCAATTTTTTACGACACCTTCACTCTGAACGTAAAGTTTTGCCAGTCCTGTTAATGAGCGTTTTGCAAATATTACTTTTTACAGTTCACTCCAATTGAAAAGTGCAGCTGTATCCCCGAAATCTGCTGCCCATCGTTCGATCGGATAAGTGTCACTTCCTTCGAAAGTTCGGATGCAGCTTTCCACGTCTCTGAATGTTAACGAGAAATCATGGCGTCGTGTGGTTTTTTCTTTCAGTGAAAAATCATGTCGTCGCGCGGCTGTTTCTCTCTGCGGTCCAACAGGTGGAGCGTCGGGGTGTCTTGTGGGTAATGCAGTTTCCTCTACAGCACATTCGTTACCGATCACGTCTTCATTATCGGCATCGTTTATAGCCGGGCCGTCTTTTTCTACTGCAATGGCCTGGTCAGACTCCTCGTTCTCCTCAGCGTCGGAATCGTTATCACTTTCACGGAGGGTGTCCAAATTCATTAAGCCACTACAAATACGTTTAGCTATTTCTTCCTTGGATCCTTCGTAATCCAGACAAAGGATAATGCAAATGGCGATCAAGTCACGCTCCTCGAACGTTTCCTGGATGAATGCCACCTTATCGTGGTGCTCTCCACTCCCATCATGGAATGCCAATGCTTTAAAGTTTCTCAATCGGCTACGATTTTTACGGTCGCCGATATCGCCGAACACTAATTGGTGGAATGGTGAAAAAAAAATTACCGAATTCATAATGTCCATGGACGTTTCGACTTGAATCTTCTACGCATAATCATACTGCATATGTTTTGTCTGGAGATGAGGAGGGATAGAGAGATAGATGTATACCGTGCCTCTCTCTCGCACTCCAAATTCCAACGTCGCGAATCGTTCACGGTTATCACGGACGCGATCTGACTTTGAGGCTAAAAGAGGGTTGCGGATCGCTTTGAATTTTCATGCCCTCGACAACGCGTGATGAGTCATCGACGGTACCCTCCACCGCTTCATCCCCTCGTCAATGAACCGCGTTCCCCCTCCCTCACTTCACCCCTTCGTGAATGAACAGCGTTCCCCCTCCCCCGCCTCACCACCTCGCAAACGGTGCGGTACCCTCCGCCCTACATTGGTCCAGAATCGGCCTTACATGTCTACTAAAACATAGTACGTACTTTCGGAAAATGCAATTAAAAATTCGATTTTTCAACTGCCTAAAGTCGTTTTCAGATAATATATTGGCCGGTGAGTTTCGTGAGGGGCATTCTCCCACCACATCGCTTGCCTGCCCCGATGCTCGTTTTCTCCACGTTCTCACTCTCTCTCGGGCTAGGCCTGCTCGTCGCGCGGTGGGGATTCGGTGCCCGTGAAGTACGTAACACGCAGCGAAGCATCCCCACCACTTTCTCGTTTCTTTCTTGCTCTCGATCCATCTCGCTGGAACGTGATAGTGGGGATAGCGCCAAGCTCCTGACGTGTAGGCCAAACCGAGTTCTTAGCGTAGAAATACATACATCAGAATAGGTGTGCGTTAGCTCCAAACAAATTCAAGAGCTTTATTGGTCAGAACATTGATTCTTTCTCAATATTTTGTTTTACGCATAGCTTCGTAACGCACACAACTATTACGCTAAGATGAACAACAGTCACACGGCTTCGCTCAGGCGGAGTCGAGCAGCGTTCCCGTTACCACACCATACCCTTCGGGTGCCCAGCACCTTCAACTGCCAATTCACGATCGTCAGGTGATAGTGGCTGATTTCACCTCGCGCGCTGCTCGCGAAACCGAACTCACCAGCCAATATATCTAAAAACGACTTTAGTCCAATTAACCGCAGAGTAGACGCGCCAAATAACTTACGTTAGTAGGCGCGCGTCAGTCATTTCGACCGATGGTAATGTAATGAGAAATTACTTAATAAAATTACTAAAATAATATAAATAATGCATAACATTGTATTTTACTTAATAATTTTCATTTTTTATGATAAAATATATATTAATCTGTTAACCAAATACATAATAATAAATGAAAGAATATAAAATATAAAATATAAAATATAAAATATAAAATATAAAATATAAAATATAAAATATAAAATATAAAATATAAAATATAAAATATAAAATATAAAATATAAAATATAAAATATAAAATATAAAATATAAAATATAAAATATAAAATATAAAATATAAAATATAAAATATAAAATATAAAATATAAAATATAAAATATAAAATATAAAATATAAAATATAAAATATAAAATATAAAATATAAAATATAAAATATAAAATATAAAATATAAAATATAAAATATAAAATATAAAATATAAAATATAAAATATAAAATATAAAATATAAAATATAAAATATAAAATATAAAATATAAAATATAAAATATAAAATATAAAATATAAAATATAAAATATAAAATATAAAATATAAAATATAAAATATAAAATATAAAATATAAAATATAAAATATAAAATATAAAATATAAAATATAAAATATAAAATATAAAATATAAAATATAAAATATAAAATATAAAATATAAAATATAAAATATAAAATATAAAATATAAAATATAAAATATAAAATATAAAATATAAAATATAAAATATAAAATATAAAATATAAAATATAAAATATAAAATATAAAATATAAAATATAAAATATAAAATATAAAATATAAAATATAAAATATAAAATATAAAATATAAAATATAAAATATAAAATATAAAATATAAAATATAAAATATAAAATATAAAATATAAAATATAAAATATAAAATATAAAATATAAAATATAAAATATAAAATATAAAATATAAAATATAAAATATAAAATATAAAATATAAAATATAAAATATAAAATATAAAATATAAAATATAAAATATAAAATATAAAATATAAAATATAAAATATAAAATATAAAATATAAAATATAAAATATAAAATATAAAATATAAAATATAAAATATAAAATATAAAATATAAAATATAAAATATAAAATATAAAATATAAAATATAAAATATAAAATATAAAATATAAAATATAAGATATAAGATAAAATATAAAGTAAATAAATATAATTAACTCTCAATGAAATAAATAACTAATTATTCCTCGCTTGATAAACTAGAGTCGCTCGCATGATTACAACATTCGTTACAAAAGTATAGTGTATGTTCATTACAAATGAATGCGTTACATTTAGTACATTGTTTTCCTGTTTTTCTATTTTTTTTTTTTTTTTGGTAATACAAAAATATCATCTTGGAAGATGTACTGGATGTACTGATGTACTTGGATGTACTGATTCTCGGTCATTATTTGGTTTTTTAATAATATTTTGTATTCCGTATTTTACACTAAGCGGTAATGTTGTGATTTTTGACCTAGCACATATAAGTTTTTCCACTAAATTAAATGCAAGTTCTTTTCAAAAGTAACGTCGCTCCGAGGTATCTTTTTTATTATTAGTTTTAATAATTATTTGTGCGTTTATACCAGTCATATTCAAAACCGAAAAAAATAATCTTAGTGACCATCAGTAGTATAGCAAGGCGGGTTCCAACCCAGGCCCTCGGAGGGGAGTGCCGGGGTGGGGGGAAGTGAGGGCTCGCGGGGGAGCGCGGCGGAGACGAACGTGGGCGCGGGGCCTGCGGGGAGCGGAAGAGCGGGTGCGCGCGCACGAGCCGCGGAGTGGGGGAAGCCGTAATCGTGGAGGGGATTAGTCCGGGCCGAGCAGCCGCGGAGGCCTCTCCAGACCTGGCCCACCGTCGGAAATTTTTTCAGAGGGAGGCATTAACCCCCGACAAAAATCTCTTTCAGAACTTGGCCCACCCGAAAATTTGTTCAGACCTAACCCAGGGTGGGGACTGTCCTAGAATTTTTTTTTCCAAACCAATATACATCAGAAATTGTTTCGGACGATGTCGGGAAAGATCGGCACGTCTTCAAGGGAAAGAGACGGAGCATTACTTTAAGGCTGCCGTCTACCGGGCCTTGAATTTGTGCATACGCTCACACAAGCTAAGTTAAGTGTATACGTACACGCGTGTAGTAAACAAATCGTATATTACAACTTACGACCTGGAATCGGCCAAAAGGAAGTTTTTGCGGTATAGTTGCCTCCAGTAGACATCCGTGCAGACTGGTCTGGTGCGTTTGAACGCTAATCAGCACTGTACATTGAAATAATAATGAATTTATGAATCATGTACTGTGACAGATTCGAGTAATGACAGAATGAGGATTCAAGGATTCTCCGTCACCGGCGTTGATGGTATATTTGCGCCATGTACCATCAGAACCGGTGGAAGTCCAAGCTAGCCGATAAGTGTAGGAAATACATAGTTGCCGATACGTATCGAGAGTCGGATCGCGCTGTTGCCGCATTTCCCCTATTACTATTTTGCCGTCACGAAGGCTTGAATGAAATATTTTGATAAACTTCAATAAACGATACTTTATGTTTATCCGTTCGGAACCAAATTGAATTCATTCGACGACGAAAGATAATTTTTTTCTTCGAAGAAGAATAATTTATTTATTCGATCTTTAACCGTAGTTTATTCGACTTTTATTTGAATGCTTCAAACAACTTTCGGCAGCGTGTTTATCCGAACCGGCGCGATCTCTCTTTGAGCCTGAAGACTTGGGCTGTTCGGCGGCAGCTTCTGGTTTCGGTTCGAGAGGCATACAGTGTTGCTTGCGGTGAATTATGTATTAATAAATTGTAAAACGTGACGTTTACAGTATTTATTAACATACTGCTAAGATTGTCCAGATTAATGAGTTCAAGCACGGTATAAAGCGGATTATTTCTAAAACTGTACTTGGTAATTAAATATAGGGTAACTGTACTCGTTGTTGACAGTGTACCAATAGTTGACACTTTTATTATTAGTCACAAACAATAAGCTTTTTATTAAAAAAATGTTTTTGACTAATACACTTTTTGAAAAAGTATTAGTCAAAAGCTTATTATTCGTGACCGAAAATAAAAGTGTCAACTATTGGTACACGGTCAACTACGAGTACAGTTCCCTAAATGTAATCTAAATTCTAATCCAAAAATGCTAAAAATAATCCGATTTATACTGTGTTTAAATTTATTTTCATCTGGAAAATCTCAGGAGTATGTTATTGAAACGTTCATGACGATACAATAGCAAATGTGGAAGTTTTACATTCTATCAAAACAAACAACATAAACAATCACAATGTGTGATTCAATTTGAACTAAATCTCAGATATTGAGTGTTCAAAGTGATTAATAAAAATAATAAAAGAAATCGAAAGTGTGGTAAACTTATTGTCCGCGTGTGTCTGAAAATATTTAGAATACTAATGGGTAAAAAGATCTCAATGAAGATGATATTCTACAGGGTGTAGTAGTAGGGCAATGGGGATTCTAATTCAAATTGGTTTTTTTGTCGGCGGGCTGGCGGCGGATGACGTCATAGAGATGGCGGAGTGGTGGGGGGTATCATCGAGGAGGAGGAGGAGGAACCGCGGGGTGACGGTGCGGGGGTATCATCGAGGAGGAGGAGGAGGAGGAGGAAACGCGGGGTGACGGTGCGCTACTCTGGAGCGTGGTACAGACTGTCGGTAAGGAAGGTGCTACCCTGGAGCGTGGTACAACAGACTGTCGGTAAGGAAGGAAATATTAATTTTATGATATTAATATAAATGAAAAAACTTCTCGGGGCGACGGGGCTCGAACCCAAGACCTCCGCGGCACACACACACACACACACACGCACGCACGCACGCACGCACGCACGCACGCACGCACGCACGCACGCACGCACGCACGCACGCACGCACGCACGCACGCACACACACACACACACACACAACGTCACAATTGTTTCGAACGATGTCGGGAAAGATCGGCGTTTCTCGACACCGCGTCTTTAGAATACCATTGTAAAATAAAAAATTATTGTATTTATTAACTCGTTCTTATAAATAGCGGAATTATTGCATAAAATAAAATAAAATTCTTTGCATATGTATAGAAATTATTATATTTATTAACTCGATCTAATAAAATAGTGGAATTATGTAAAATAAAATTGCTCACACATATAAGAATTATGGAGCGTCAACAAATCTTAAAAATTAGGCCGTGGGAGGAGGAACACGGGTAAATAAAATTGAGAAATAATATACGTTTAAGAAATATATATATTGTTACAAATAATAATAATAATATAGAATATAGAATATAATAATAATAATAAATAATAGAATATAATAATAATAAATAATAGAATATAAATATAAAAAAGAATATAATATAAAAAAAGAATATATAAATATAAAAAAGAATATAATATAAAAAAAGAATATATAAAAAAAAGAAAAAAGAAAAATATAAAATACAATTAAATAATAATAAATATAAATAAAAAAAAGAATATAAATATAAAAAAAAAAGAACATAAATATAAAAATATAGAATAAAACTAGTGCGGCGACCGCGGTGGTGATGGCGATGGTGATGGCGATGGTGATGGCGATGGGGATGGTGATCGCCGCTGCCGCAGCCTAACCACCCTCGTGGGGCCCGCCGCATTCTCCTCGGCCAGCGCCGGTGCCTCCCCCACCACCCGCGCATTCATCATGTAATATAAATTCTAGAACACACAAAGAATTGATATTATATTTATACAAAACATATTAAATATCAAACGCAAAAAAAAAATGCAAAGTATTACATACTTGCAGCGGGGGTGAAGGTGGCGGTGACGGCGACGGCGACGGTGATGGCTGCGGCGAGCCCCAATCCGGTGACCACACCCTCGGCGACGGGGGTGATGGCGGCGGCGATGGTCCAGCTTGTACCCTCGGGGGTGACGGTGGTGGCGAGTTCTGGAACATAGAAACCCACGATATATAATATTGGCACAACCGTCTGATTTTAATCTCACTCGGTATCAATGGTTAAACGCGATAAATGACAAAAAAAAATTGTTAAGTACATACCTCAGGTTCACACTCGGGGGCAATCCTTAGTAGTCCCATTTTATTAGAAGAAATTAGTGGAAAGGAAAAAATCGAACTGGCGCCTTCACGAGTTGAAGACAACTGGTCTCGATGCATCTCCTGGCTCTTGCATGTCAAAACTCCCTCCAATGATGAAATCGAGAAATGCGTAGCTTTGCAAAGTAGGATGCCTTTGTTCTTCGCCATCTTCATCGCAGGCCACCTGCATTTTCGCTGACTATCCTCCTCCATGTACTTATCTTCTTCTTCTTCACTGACCGTCCTAGGAGTGCACTTATCATGTTCTTCGAATCCTTCTCCCTTCTTCTTTGGACACATCATTCGACTAGACCATACCACTCTGATCACGTATTGACCATGTATCGAACCACTTTGAACACCTATCATACCACTCTGAACATCTATTGAACATGTATTGAACATGTATCAAACGTGAATCGCACCACTTTGATCGCATATCAACCGTGTATCGAACATGTATTGAACTACTTTGAACATGTATCGAACCACTTTGAACGTGTATTGAACGTCTATCGTACCACGTTGAACATCTATCGAACGGGTATCGAACGTCTATCGTACCACTTTGAACATCTATCGAACCACTTTGAACGTGTATTGAACATCTATCGTACCACTCTGAACATCTATCGAACGTCTATCATACCATTTTGATCATGAATCGTACTACTTCTACATATTAATTACAACTATCGTCTTAATCTAGCGTACATGCAGAAGGTTGGAGGTTGAGGAGGGTGAAGAAAAACAGTTATGCATTAAAAATTGATTATATTTTATTTGTGTATTTCCCTCTGGCGTTTAGACCACCAGTTGAATATTTTAAATACATTTTGCATGGCCCAGTGCTTTGCGTGTCTACCACATCGCAGAGTATAAACTACGTTTAGCTTATTTAGGGATTTGATATCCTCGTAGTCAATGTCTAGCGTCTCGATGATCACGTCCGCTCTCGTATTTTCTGCGACGTCGATAATATCATTCAAAGGCACATGCCAACAGTTCGCAATCAACAAGAGATTTATCATCGAAATATTCACGTATAGCTTTAACAACGCAGCACGAGTCTAAAGTTTCATCGACGACATCGCACCGCTATAACACGCTCGCAAAATTTGAAAACTTCGTATCAACATGATGTGTAGTTTCATAAAGAGCGGTGGTGAAAAGCAGACAATAAAAATAGGATTCTGGAATATTCATGTCTTTGTTAGCCCAATGATATCCAATTGTTCTATGTATCTTTATTTGCTAGCCCATGGATGTGGTGTGACGTGCCAATCCAGAGGCTATTGTTCGCTGTTAAGTATTTTACTTCGCAGTTTTCTAGGAATTCATCCGTTCGTTGTAACCATAAGTTAACCTCGTACTCGCGTGTCTGTTAGCTTATGTACGACCATCGGCTGTTTGCAATAATATTGGGTTACTATTTTTTTACATTTTTGTAATTCCTCTTCTTTCGCGATTATATATTGATCGTCGTTCGCGTCGAGTATCATGATCGGCGAATGAGTGATTAACAATGCGTATATATTATCGCGTACATGTATTAGGACCGGAGTTGCCTCAATACGCTGTAGGTTTGGGAGGTTATGAGTGGTAGTTTTATTATGGTAGTGAGTGTGTGTCCTTCATAGTACGCTACGATTGATGATAAGCGCTCGATTAGGTGTGCATTCTCTAACGTAGGTGCTATGGGAAATGCGAGTCCGTCTGGCAATCGCAACACGGCTGTCTGTAACAATCTTACTATCTCCGCGTTTGATAACACGCTTGTGTCTATGCTTCCGCTCTTTAGCTGACTGCAATATTTTTTTACGTCCCTTACGTCATCCGTTAAGTCTACTAGCAGCGAATTCAATGTCGCAACGTGGTCCACTAAGTCAGTACGTATTTTCTGCCGCATAAGCTCCGTCTCGACTTGCACTCGCAACTGTCTCGTCTGTTTTGCTAGTATTTTTTCGTTGTCTTGTATCGTCTGTTCGATGTCGTGTAGGTGGTGTAAAGTATTGTTTGTTAGTTGTATTTGTCATTTTATTATTGTCTGTAATGCGTCTTGTTTACTGTTTATTTCCGCGAAATGCGCGTTTATTTCTTCCACGTCGCTCGCGTCCATTGTTCCCGAAAGAGTTTTTGCTATTGACCCTATTCTGTCTATTAACCCTCTACGTTTGTTTTGAGTGTATGTCGGTATTTCGTAAATATATTTGACATGTTGATTTCAGTTCTCTTACTGGTAAATTGCATAGGGTCCTTACCTCTTCGATGTATGGCTTTAGTTGTTCGTATCTCCGTGTCAGCGGTTCCTTATCTAATCGTGACAAGATCTTCCACTTACTGGTGGCTAGGTATAAGTCACTGGTGTGGGTAAAGTGAATCCCAGCGTTACGTTTCGTGGGCTCAATTATGTATGGTAATGTATCGCTAGTGGGCGCCGCCTGAGGATTTAGGCACTGCATCCCGATGCACCTGTAGCATGGAATGTTGAATCTATCCATTCCTAATTCCGTTTCGCGCGCGTATATATGTATAGCTTCGCTCCGCGATTTTTCCTTATTACCAATTAGTTGTGTTACTTATACATTGCGTTCGCTATCGACTGCCATGTTCTCGGATACTTTAAAAGCTGTAAGTATCTTTACCTTTTCTGTTATTGTCTGTTTCTCTTCCTTGTATGCAAAAAAACTTTTATGTCCTACCTCTTTGTCGTTTTTATAATTAGTGGAGGGCTAAACATCGTATCGTGGGATACATATACATCCGCGAGGTGTGCTGCATCCGATTGAGGCGGGCCTTGGAGCGTCGGCACCTGGTTATGTTATGAGCCGGCTGTTTGGTCTTGAGTGTTTGGAGGTAGAAGTGTTTTCGGTTTATTTTGTTTTTACTATATTTTTCTTTACCTATTTTCTTATTGGTTATTTCCTCTGTTACAGGAGGAGGATTGGGGCCAAATTAACATATAGTGTAATTGATATATTTTAATCTATTTCGTATCTTGACTCAATTTATTTGTTCAAGAATATACGTATTTTACCTACTCTCTGTGTTTACCCAATTACTTTCCTTTATCCCCGTTTCCTCTCTCCCGCCTGTAGCATTTAAGAAATTTCTATTCTGTAAAGTGTTTAATTCTATTTACGTGAACGGTTAGCGTTCCGTTCTTCTTCCCATTTTTTTATGGTAACGTTGACATCTGATTTCTTTTTTATTATTATATATGGGCCTTCCCATTTCGCGTCTAGTTTCTTTGATCTTTCTCTTCTCACGGTCTCGTCGTATAATAATACTTTATTGCCTATTTTGAATTGGATTTCCTTAGTTTTCTTGTCGTGTGTAGCTTTTGAACGTTGTTTCGCGTCTAATAGCTTTGCTCGCGCTACTTCATTCGAGGCCCTTAGCCGTTCCCTGGCCTCCTGCGCGGAATCGTCGTAATTATAGGTAGGATTAGGCGTGATTTTTAGTGCGGTCGGTAGTTCCGCTTTCTGTCCATAGACTAGCTCGTGAGGGGTGTAACCAGTCGCGGTATGGGGGGGGGGGGTAGTATTATACGCAAACATTGCGTAGGGTAACCATTTATCCCAATCGGAATGGTCGCTTTCTATTTAATGTCTCAGGTACTCTACTAATGTCCTGTGAGATCTTTCGAGTTCTCCGTTTGATTCAGGGTGGTACGCTGTTGTCTGTATTTTTGATATTTTTAGTAATTTGCATGTATCTTTAAACATTTCCCCTACGAAATTGGCTCCCTGATCCGTTAGGATTTTATCTGGTATCCCATGTTCGCAGATTATTCTCGTTACGAAAACTTCTGCTATCGTTCTCGCTTCTTGGTCGATAAGGAGTAGTGCTTTACTGAATTTCGTGACGTAGTCATGAAATTTTAGAATATATCTATTCCCTAGGTTGGTTATCGTGAGGGGCCCTACAATATCCAGTGCGGCCTTCTCGAACGGTCGAGTACGTGTGTCGGATATCACCATTGGCGCTTTTGTCCTCTTACTCATTTTATTTTTCTGGCACCATGTGCATTTTTGGATGTATTCCTCTATGTCCTTACCCATTCTTTTGTTTTATTCTTTGAGCTGTGCGTTGGATTCCTTGATGTCCGCCCAAGGGTGCTGTTACGTTCAGAACGCAAAGTTTTTCTTTTTGGTCAGGGTATGCATTAACAACGCCTAGCGTTATGGGAAATCCCTCTTTGATCATACTCCTGCCTATTAATTAATAATATTTTTGGTAGAACAAAAACCCCTTTCTTTGGAGCGTCGTCGCCTCGACGTATTGCCGTCCCGTGATAAGGATAAGGCGGTGCTGACGCAGCGGCGTTCTCACCAGAGGGTCGCGCTCCGAAAGACCCAGTGGTACTCTTGCTGTGCCGAATCCGCTCTGTGTAAGCGGTAGGGGTGTGTTTCAACAATGTCTTGCAGCATTGTGGGAGGAACCCTCGTTGAGAACACCTCTGATCGTCGC
Source organism: Andrena cerasifolii (assembly GCF_050908995.1). Classification (NCBI taxonomy): domain Eukaryota; kingdom Metazoa; phylum Arthropoda; class Insecta; order Hymenoptera; family Andrenidae; genus Andrena; species Andrena cerasifolii. The sequence goes on along the minus strand of NC_135125.1, from coordinate 667,309 downwards.
GTTAAACATTACTAAGGGTCTGGGACAAAATCTAACCATTCCACGCGATGCAGCCGACATTTTTCTTTCGGAAAGCTTCAATAGAAGTGGTAAGTCTCGTTTTGTTTTCAATACAGAAGCGAAATAGTTTGGCAAAACGCGCGGAGCCGACAGTGGTTACCCAACGGCGGCGCGCGATCCACTGCCGCTCAGTGTGACACAACCGCTTAACGTGCGTGACTACCACTGTCGAGGCCGCGCGTTTTGCCAAACAATTTCACTTCTGTATTGAAAACAAAACGGTACTTGCCGCTGCTGTCGATGCTTTTCGAAGGAAAAATGTCTGCTGCATCGCTTGGGCTGGTCAGATTTTGTCCTAGACCCTTAGCTTTGGAAATAAATTGAAAGATATCTGCAAAAATTGGTGCATTTCGGGTGTCCTTTTCCCTTTGATCGTTGTTTAAACATATTTAAATGTTCATAATGCAATAATAACTTATATCATTGTATTCGGGAGGGTTCATAGAATATTTTGACGCAACGAAGAATCGATTAACTATTACCGTTTCGACACAAAAGACGCTCAAAGTTGAAAATTTACAGTTTTTTTTTTTCAAAATCGATTTTCTCAAAAACTGAGGGTGATGGCGACAAATGGGTTGCGGATTCGTTTTCAGGGCCCGAGAACCTATAAGAAACGGCTATCGAATGTTACAAGTCCAGATGGCTGTTGTACTGTGTTTTTTGTCACGTTTATTATGCAGGCTATTCCTTTTCCTTGGACTGGTTTTACTAAGCACTCGCCCAGGAATACTCCTTCTTCTAATTATCGTTTCTCTACCATTCCTTCTTTCTCGCTGTCAATGTCGATTTCTACTATAGTTTGCGCGCGGAGGAACCGTGATGTCGTTTTGGGCTAGGAGGTTTTTCCTACAGGGGATCTATGGATCATGTTCTGTGCTTGTCTTTCGATCAGACTGAATACGTCGCTATCGTAGGAGGTGTGCGTGTATCCGCTGGTGTTGGTGCAACGTCTCGCCTGAAGTGTTTTTTACTACGGGAGGGAGTAGGCTCGGGTCTAAATCCTCAAAAGGGAAAAGTCGTTCCCAAACTACGTGTCCGTCGGGACCTAGCGACCTATGTAAGATTTCAGCTATAGAACTATCGTGTCCTAGTGGCTGATTCGGACCGGCTATTGCGCTCTCGTTAAGCTCGAGGATCGCGTCGACCGCCGCCACGTACTCTTCGTCGTTGGGTGCGGTCGAGGGTAAGCTACGTGTCCGGCGCGAGGTGCTTGGGCAATTTATGTCCGGCACTACGATTTCGCGTCTTTCTGCTACGCCTAGATTCCGCTCAAGGTTGGGCCCTAAGGATATCGCTCGGCGCATGGAAAATTTCGCGGGGCAATGCTCGACTTATGTATTAAATTTCGCACTTACAGTACAAGTGCCGTGACTGTCCTCGGAACGGTCGTCCTCCGGGCTCCGATAATTCAGGTGAAGGTGCCGGGAACGGGGATTCGGTCTGGATCGAAGGTAGGAGATCTTTGCCGGTTTAAGATTTGGAACTCACCGTAGAGTGAACAAGAATTTATTGAAGTTGAACTGACACTGGCGCGACGATCACAGTAGTGATTGCTAATCGATTCGAAAAAGTGAGAGAGCACGCCCCGTTTTGGGCGTCGGTTTATATGTGTCTTTTGGGTCGCGGTGGGGGCCCAATGGTCTCCGACCGATGACCCGTGGCTGTGCAGCGTTCGATGACCGTGCATCGTTTGCGGATTCCTTTGCATAGCTGCACATCTTGCTGGTTCCAAATATCCACAAGTATTTAGAGCGGTTTACTCGTGGACTTGTAAATAACGTGAGGTAAAATTTTTGTATTAAGAAAAAAAGGTATTGTAAAAATTTTGTTAACGGAAGTTTGTAGCGCTTATTGCACCATTAAACTTTTGTTTGAAACATTTTTTTCTTTCTGTTGTACTTTGGGAGTTATACGGGAAAAGGTGGAAGTGCCTATTTGACTTTGAGGTTAGTTTTCACCCCCTTAAAGGGCGGTAGGGCCCGAATGAAGCACACCCTTGTTCATGTCTTGAGTGACTCTATAAACCCACAAAGTTGCGTTCCAAAAGTTCGCGGTGTTCCCTTGTAAGTAAATACTAACTAGTAGTATTTACTTAAAATTTTCCATAATTTACTATCTAGTACCAGTAGAAGATTATGCGTACGAAATCTAGTATTTGCTGTTACTTATACTTATTACTTTCAAGCATTTCCTTATTTTTATGCATACGGCCAAATGTAATGAATTGCGGAGTTCTGGAAAAATTATTTTTATACAAATGATACATTGTAATTGATTTTAAAAATAAAATGTTATATAAAAATTTGTGCGAATGCAAAATATAAAATTATATTGTCAATTTATCAATTTGAATTTATCACTTGATTTTTAATTTTCAATAATAACAATTATCTAATATATTTTATATTTATATTTGTTTTTTAAAAAATATACATATAAATTTATGATTTTATAAATGTATTAAATTTTTATATTTTCCTCAGATTTGTGGGATGTGATTGGCATGTGCATGAGCGTGAGCGTGTGCCTCGAGGATTCGAAGCGTTCCCCGAATTTCGCGAATCTTCGAGACGCGTCTGGAAGCCGCGGCAAACGCGAATCGCGGCAAACGGTATAAGAGGAGCGCCCGGCGGCAACGCGCTCTCTTTTCCGTCTTGCCTTGTGAACCGTGAGAGCGTAACAGTGTCGAACCTTTTTCAATATATATATATATATATTATTCCCGACGATTGTGCTTTTCAATTACTGTCCTGCATCCTCCTATCAAATCCCACAGATTAGTAACTGCATCTTGTAAATAAAGAATAAATACTTACGTTTCCTTCACTCAAAGTACATGCCTCCTCTACATCTGATATCTTTATATCCGCACAATCAATTTCCGAATCTGTATCGTGATTGGATTGTATAACAAAACCAGAATCTTCAATGTTTTCATTCAATAAGAAATCTCGGAAATTAGTATTAGCCATGATTGCCACACAGTATGCGTCGTATACGACAGAAGAAATGAGACTAACGTTAGCAGGAGCGCTATGATCGAAAAGACTGACGCGCAACAATGTATGTTTTAAAACCTACACGAGTGCACTAAGTGTCGCTAAGTAACATAAACAAGTCGAGACCTTCTTCAAAGGAGAATAGTTCCACGGAAAAAGTAAACAGTCGAAAGCTATGGATCATGTTACAAAGCATATGAAATCGTCGATCGAAAAAAACAACATGCGCCTACTCCCGGGTTAAGTGGATAACCCTGTATTGATTATTTTTTCATATTTGACAGGAACAGCATGTGTGTATCAATGTTACAAAAAAAAATTAAGAGAAGGGTTAGGAGATATTAACGCTTCCAAAAAATTAACGTATTTTCATTGTTCAGTACTTTGATATAAAAATTAGACCAGCTTGCCAGAAAACATTTCTTCGTAATTTTTAATGAGAATATTGTCTTTATATATAGTACTTTTGAATGTAAAAACATTAAGTTTACAATTTCGCTTCTTCCATTACAAATATGTTACAATTTGTTAAAAAATAGTATAACACACTTCAAAAAGCAATGCTGAATCAAGTGCAAGGTTTTACCTTATTTCTAATCTTATTAGGCTTTTTAACATAATGCATAAATATAATGTAACTATGTTTATATACAATGTACAACAGCAATATGTAAATCAGTCGTCTCCCATAAAACAAGAGTTAATTAAAAGAACATTACAATTTGTTTATGTCCTGAAATTTTGGTTGGAGACACATATATATATATGTAGTTTAAAGTATTAAGAATTCCACCTCTTAAATACACCTTTCACATGTTGTACGAACTGTTGATTTCTTTACTTCTCTTTCGACTGATCGCTCCTATAATCGTGTGAAGAACAGGATCAGCAACGAGTCTGAAAGTATTTACAAAAGAAAACCGTAGCAAAAGGTCAAACCTTAATTTATGTAAGTTGAAATCGATGACAATTCTGCTAGTGTAAAACTAAAGTTATTTAGTTTAGTTTCTGAAACTGCTCTACATAAGACTAACGTATCTAACAGTGATATTTATATCCATGGATAAAGAATGTTGTTTAAGCAAAATTATAAAACTTCAATATAATTTAATTCTTTGTTACTCTACATTTCATTTTATAATGTCATACAAACGAATCATTTTAACGAAGCGTATTCTTTGCTTACAAAAATATTACAAATACCAAGAATTTCAAGTTGTCATAACTAGCTATTTTTAGTGAATCTATTTTAATCAGAAAAAATTTCTCACCATCTTCCTAAAACCAGTACTTCTATCCTTTTTCTTTGACACGGCAGTGGTATTACTGCTTCCGGATTCATCAGTTTGATCTACTAACAGACCATTTGCAGTTCTATTATTATCGGTGTGAATTATTTCTGGAAATAATTCTGACGTAATAAAAGTTGACTGTAGTGACTTATCAGAATCATCTGAATTCTGTATGTGCTTTGTACAATCACTCCATTTTCCATTTATGTCGTTCGTCTCAATATTCCTTTTTTTTCTTGTACTTAATGCAGTTTTCATAAACGAAGGTGTCCTTAATCTTATATCTTTTAAGATGACATTGCTATTTTTAGGATTCAAAATATCTGTTGAAAATTCTGGAGCAGTTCGTTTATTTGAAATAACTATTTTAGGAGACCTGTTTACGGATAATGAATTTGATTTGCTTATATCTTCAATACAGGAATTACTAAAATCGAATCTGCTTACAGACCCCATTTCAACATATTCATCGCACAATGGCGTTAATTGAACATTACATTCTGTTTCATAGGCACAATTATTGAACCAATCAAGTGTATTTTCTGGGTTTGATTTTGGCCTTCTGGAAATATCTATCTGAGAAGCCATTGTTTCTACTATTTCAACAGAAGAAGCATTTCTGTATGGTACTTCCACGTCATCTGTAGACGTATTTAATACAGACCTGCAGTGTGTAATTGAATTTCTCTCTATGTCCTTATGTGAATTTGCTTTACTAGCACTAAGAATAATTTCTTTTTTCCGTTTTTTTCTTTTCTCCTTCTTAGTTTCATAAGATCTGTCATCAATCATTAAATCCCGATATGTGCCAGTAATGTGGGAAGCTATTTCACTTGGTCGTCGCTTCTTTGCTTTTTTCATGTGTGAACTGAAGTTCTCTGCACTTTTACGACGCAGCACATCCTTTTCTAGTTGTTGTTTTTCATTTATATTCGGCTGTTTAGTTCTCCGACAATATACCAAAATGAGAAATATTACAAAAAATTCAGAAAATATTAATAAGATGTGCTGACCTATCAGTAAGAGTTTTGCATGCCAACTGTCACGATCATACAAAAGACTTTTTACTGATTTCGAAAGACTAGCGATGTCTTCTCTTAACATAGCAATTTCCTCTGCTCTTTTCGATTCCAGTTCTTCCCTTTTTCGTGTTTCCTCATTCATTACTGCAACCGTTCGCTCGAACGACCTTTGCATTTCTTCAACTTGCTTTTTATAACGCCGACTTAACTCCTCCAAGTATTGCCCACTTAAAGACATATTTCTCTCTAGTGCCTAAAAATGCAATAATGTTAATATACACAACTGCGTACAGGGTATTTCGTGACAGGTGATAATCCATTTAAGGGGTGATTCTACAGGCCAAAATAAGACGAAAATATACAATAAAATTTTTTAATATCGCGCTTGTTTTTTTTTTTTAAGAAAATCGACTTTGAATTTTATCCGACTTCGCGTGCATCCAATTACAATCGTTAGCGCCATACGACGGCATCGCGTCGCGCTTTCTGTAGACCGTTTGGCTTACCCCCGCTTGACCCTTAGTTCCAGTTGCCCCGTTTCACATATGCACGACACCGTGTACACGACATTACAGGTTGACGGGAAGTGTCAAGGCATCAATACAAATGATAACCTTCGCGCCGTGCAGACGACCACGGTCTAGGGCTGTTCTGGTACTCGAATAAAGCGAGCCGGGCCCGGCTCGGCTCGATCGACCGTGCCGGGCCGGGTACCCGTAAAATCCGAGCGGCCCGAAAAATCCGGATAGCCGGAATTTGTTTCAGGTGGCTTGAAAAATCCGGGTAGCCCAAATCAATTCGGGGGGCTCGGTAGAAGGTGTTAGCTCGAATTGTTACGGGTGTCTTGGAAAATCCGAGCACCTCGACAGTCGGACTGCTCGAACCACATTCGAGGCGCTCGGATTTTCCGAGTCACCTGGAACAATTCGAGCTAACCCCTTCTACCGAGCCGTCTGAAACAATTCCAGCTACCCGGAATTTACGGGTACCCGGCTCGGTCCGAATTTCAAGCTGCTCGAATATTTGAATAAGCGGACAGCCCTACCGCGGTCTCCGTGCTTTGTAATGGGGAGGCACGGCAACATCACGGCGGTCATCTTCCGTCTAGACCAGGGCTGCACAGGGAGCCTTTTTCAGCACCTAGCGGCGAGCAACCAGACGTGCGCCGTTACTAAGGGTAGAATCAGTGAGGAGAACTGCAGTAGTGTAGGTGCGGGCTCGTAGGCGCGTAGCGTAAGTATATATAGCTGGGTTCCTTGTGGGGTGCCAGTGCAAAGCAGGTCCCGCAATATAATTCGGTGGAGTCATGAAATTTCCAAAACATTTGCTATTGCCGGCATTTCGTATGACTTGACGGTTCGATTTTACTGTATAGTTTATTTGTATAGTACTAACTTTCTAATTATTTTATGTGTCGCTGAAAAGATAAGTATTACAGTATTGTCTCGTTAGTGGCTCGCTGGTCGGGACCGGCGTTGAGCCCGTATCGTGAACGGAGCCCTAATTCCGAGTGTTCGTTTCTCGCTTCTTTCTGGCCGAAGGTGGGAGCGAGATGGAACACTGCGTCCGCGGTGAGCGTGTGCGGAGGTCGCAAGAGCTTACCGTGAGCACGAAAACCGCTTCGCAAAATCTTGACGCAGGCCCAGCTGACGGTAAGCGCTTGCGTCCATCGCGCGCGCCCGTCGCGCATGCAAAGGACGGAGTGTCAGGCGTCCGAAAGACGGAGCGAGAAAAAACATCAACACGTCGTCTGTCTCGAACCGTCCTCGCTCGCTTTCAGTGCCTCTCGCTTAATCTCTTTCCATCTCGCTCTCGCCATCGCCCGACAAGAGTGAGACAGAAGTGGTGGGGATAGCAAAAAGTCCGTATCGTGTACACCAAACCGTGCCCGTAACGAGACAATACTGTATTAGCAATAAATGTTTTATTATCAGTAAAATCGAACCGTCAAATCATACGAAATGCCGGCAATAGCAAATGTTTTGGAAATTTCATGATCCCACCGAATTACATTGCGGGACCTGCTCTGCATTGGGGCCCCACAAGAAACCCAGCTATATATATATACTTACGCTACGCGCCTACGAGCCCGCACCTACACTACTGCAGTATTCCTTGCTGATTCTATCCTTAGTAACGGCGCACGGCTGGTTGCTCGCCGCTAGACGCTGAAAAAGGCTCACTGTGCAGCCCTGGTCTAAACGACGATAATAAGTGTGAAAGACTTCAATGATCTTCGTCTTTTTACCATGAAAACGGTGCCGCATAAACGGACGCCGCGTAGGAGTGAAACAGGCCTTAGATGCCAATAAATTCTAAGTACTTCGGTGCACGCGTGTTTGGCTAAAGCTCAAAGTTAATTTTCTCGAAAATGAAGCATAATAATAAAAAGTTGTATTCTACATTTTCATCTTATTTTGGCCTGTAGAGTCATCCCTCAAACGGATTGCCACCTGTAGTGAAACAACCTATATATATTAATCTACATAATCAAAATTTTTACTCTATTGTTGAAAATACTGCGCATCAGGAAATGTAAACTTTTCTCTGCATTTAAAGTTACAATACTAAGGTCGGAGCCAGATATATTGGCCGGTGAGTTTCGTGAGGGGTATTCTCCCACCATACCGCTTGCCTGCTTGGTGCTCCTTTTCTCAATGTTCTCACACTCTCTCGGGCTACGCCTGCTCGTCGCGCGGTGGAGATTCAGTGCCCGTGAGGTACGTAAAAATGCAGCGAATCATCCCCACCACTTTGGGTGTGTTTCAATTCACGCATATTGCGCATAGCTGCAGGCAATGGTGATTGGTGGTTCATACGGTGAGTGTATAGACTGCATAACTTGATTGGAGTATTCGAATTCGAACAACTACGCATGCGCGCATTATGTGCATTGGTTGCCTATGGTTTGATTTTCTGTAGTTGCTGCACGCATCATGCGCTAGAAGTTGGAGGATTCTAGGGAATTCTACAAATTAGGTTATGCAGTCTATTCACTCACTGCATGAACCACCCATCATCATTGCCTGCAGTCTATGCGCAGTGTGCGTGAATTGAAACACAACCTATAACTACATACTATTGCGAGCTGAGAAGAAACAAGACTACCACCAAGCTGAAATGTCACAGGGGCAAGGAGAATCGCCCGCTCGCGTCAACCTATCCCCTCCAACACAGTTCGTCCCGTAACGAAGAACGCGAACGAAACCAATCGCAACAATCCGCGGATATGGACAGCTGTTAAGAACCGGAAAGTATTACTTCTTGGAGGGGATAAGGTGGAGCGAGCGGGCGATTCCCCTTGCCCCTGTGACATTTCAGCTTGGCGGTAGTCTTGTTTCTTCTCATCTCGCAATAGTAGACGAGACACGATTTCGAGTGGTCATTTCTCGCTTCTTTCTTGCCAAATACGATAGCGAGATGGAATAAAAGCGAGTTTAAACACTCTAAACGCCCATGCCCGGTGCGCACGCAAAGGACGGAGTATCAGGCGTACGAAAGACGGAGCGAGGCAAAACATCAATACGTCGTCTGTCTCGTACCGTCATCGCTCGCTTTCAGTGCCTCTTGCTCGCTCTCGTTTCATCTCGCTCTCTCCTTCGCCGGACAAGAGTGGGACAGAACTGGTGGGGATAGCGAAAAGTCCGTATCGTGTACACCAAACCGAGCCCGTAACGAGACAATACAGTACCTCACAAATAGTTACCTTGTTGTTAAATTCAACCACCATTTGTCTAGTTCGTTTAAGATTCCCTCAGGTGTCCCACAAGGATCCCACATTCGTTCCCTTCTTTTTTATCCTTTTCATCAACGACATTTCAGAGGTCTTTCAACATTGTAAATTTTTGTTATTTTCCGACGATTTAAAAATGTACAACAGGATGGTTTCCGAAACCGATGCCTTAGGCATCCAAAGCGATTTACTCGGATTTCATGAATGGAGCATTCAAAATATGTTGCCGTTGAATATCCCGAAATGTCATGCTTTACGTTTCATGAGGAAGAAAATAGTTCTTGATTACACCTACTCTGTTAATGGTACACCACTGGATAATCGTGAAACAACAAGTGATTTAGGCGTTATGTTTCCTTCCTCGTTATCGTACACCGACCACATTCGTCGCATAAAAACCAGCGCCTTAAAATCTGTGGGCCTTATTATCAGGCATGCCACGAATTTCAAAAGCCCACACTCCTGTAACGTCCCAGGAGGACTTAAACCGTTAAATACCGGTCGTCGATAAAGTAGAACCGATCTATGTTACCACAAAACCGTCCTGTATTACCGCGCAGACTCATTGTAAATACTATTATATATAATTCACAAAATAAGCAAATATTAGAGAAACAAATATTATAGTGATGTTAGGAATAATTTAATCGACGATCCCTGCCGAATGATCCCGAGAATCGACGAATCGACAAACGAAACATGTGTGAGCTTTCTTTTGGCTAAAGTGTGCGTGTAACGCGTATACGTATTATGTTGACGAAAATTTGCTTGAAGAAGGAGAATCAGAAGAAAAATCTTACCGTTTCCGACTGATCCATGAGACGATGTTACGATATCTCTGTCATGCGTGGACCGATTTTATTGAATTTGGTCTTATTCGAAAGTTTATATGCGGTTTACATAAAAAAGTGAATTTAAATTTAGAAAATATTGCAGGCGTGATGAGATATTAATGAAATAAGTTTCAGGTTAGGTTGGATTAGCCGGGCGACGAGTAAATGAGAGCGGTAGCGACAGTCGACAATATACAGGGTGTCTTTCATGTACTTGGCGTCGAGACGCTGCCGCGTCTCTAGATTATCGTGCAACGACTTAAATTGGCCAGATATGCTTCATGCTCTCTTAGTCGCTGATAGTACACCAGATTTACCAATAGTAGATTTAACATTTGAAGTCAAACTAAGATTAGTGGAAACGTATCCGGTATCTTTATCTCAGCAATTTATGTATAGATACAATGCTTTAATGCGTTATCTCAAAAGAGATAAAATTTTCAAGAAAAGTAGTCGATTATTGGGTAAGAATTGAGTTTCAACTAACAAGGGGAGGACACCCTGTGATAGACATCGATTTTGACGTGCCTTGGCACGATGGATCTATGTCGAAAATAAGTAAATAGCGTTTCTGCCAATGAGCCTTAATAATAGAGATATTTACATGTAAATTATTAAACATTTCATAGCGCTCATGTAAAATACAAAAGCCATAATCTCTACTTAAAGATATGTTGTTGTGGTCGTGAGTTCAATTTCGCAACGGCAGCGCGCGAGTCAACACGTGTGCCCCTCGCGCAGTCCTAATTACATAGTGTTATTTCAAGTCGCATTGTGCATTTATATAAAACAAAAGTGTTACTCCGTCCAATCACTTGCTCTACAATTGAGCTTGTATTATTATTCCACCCTGAAGCCCTCGCTGACCGCTCTTATGGGTGCTATACACGATGGCTTTTCAACCGCATGGACCGAAGAGAGGTATTTCCCCTACGAAAGAGGATAAGGAGAACGCTTCGCCGAATCTAATATATCACAGGAGCTCAAAAACCCCTAAACTTCACTCCTTACAATTAGATCACCTCTACAAAAAGTTCCTTAAGGAAAATAACGCGTCTCGTGACACTAATAAGGTTAAACCTAACCTGAAATCGCCCAGAGCGGCGGAGTCGCATGCGCCCCTTGCGGGGCTCTCGTCAACCTCGACACCAAGCCAGACTGTTCATGTTCAGTCTCCAGGGTGGGAAACCCCCAAGAAAACCGTTAAACCTGGCAATGCCTGTAACTCTGCGCATGAAGATGCAATCGAGGTCAACTCCAACCGCTTCTCCAACCTTTCGAGCGATGAGATGGATCTAGAAGACTTGGGTGCTTCCACCGAATCTTCATTGAGTGGTAACAATAAAATTAACAAACCACCCCCAATATTTACAAGTAATACAGTATTTCCTCGTTAGCGACTCGATTTTGTGTACACGATACCGACTCTTCGCTATCCCCACCACTTTTGTCTCACTCTTGCCCGGCGAAAACTGGAGCGAGATGGAACGAGAGCGAGCGAGAGGCACTGAAAGCGAGCGAGGACGGTACGAGACCGACGACGCGTTGATGTTTTGTCTCGCTCCGTCTTTCGGACGCCTGACATTCTGTCCTTTGCGCTTGCGACCATCGCGCACGCTCGCCGCGCACGCAGTGTTCCATCTCGCTCCCCCCTCCGGCCAGAAAGAAACGAGAAACGAACACTCGGAATTAGGGTTCTGTTCACGATACCGACTCAACGCCGGTCCCGACCAGCGAGTCGCTAACGAGACAATACTGTACCGACATCAAAGGTATAATAAATATTATAAAAGCCCTAAATGTACCTAAATCAGCTTTAGCTGTTAAAGAGACAAACCTAAATCTATCTTGATTAAGGGCATTAGGGGCGACTTTAGACCCGATGACCTGAAAAATGAAATTGAAGAAATGAAAATTCCTAACATAAAGATCCTCAGCTTATCAAAATTTGTCTTCAAGAAATCTGAGCCGGATAAATACCATCATATTATTCAGCTATCTCAGGACAGTCCAACCTCAGAGCTCCTAAAGATTAAAACCCTAGCATACCAACGTATTAAATGGGAATACTTAAGGAAGCCAACAGTATTCCAATGCAGAAAATGCCAGCGACTAGGACACGCTAGTAAAAATTGTCAAATGCAATACAAATGTGTTAAGTGCGCTCTTTCCCACGCCCCTGGCGAGTGCAAAATCCCACAACTAATCCCCAGAGATAGTCTAAAATGCGCTAACTGCGGCCAGGATGGACACCCGGCATCTTACAAGGGATGCCCGTACATTAAATTCGCTTTGGCGAAAAAAAAAACTTCAAGCAAAAAGCATTGGCAGTAAGATGAACTTCGTCAAAAAGATTCCGGCCTCTGTAAGGCCTAATATCTCCTTCGCCCAAGCGGTGCAAGGTAGCCTGGCCCTACATCTATCCAGCCAGAAACTCATGGCGCCATCTACTGCTCCAATGGACTACCCCTCCTCGTCTGCAGAGCCTAGAAGGGCCACTACGCATGAACCCCCTCATCACCTGGATCAACCCCCTGCGTGGGCAACGGAACTGAAAAAGGATATCACAACTATAATGACAATCCAAATCCAAAGCCTTGCGGTCCAAGTGAGGACTGATACAGAAAGAATAGACTGCATCCTAAACTCATTCTTCAATAGACTAAATGCCTAACGCCGCCCCAGTAAGTAGTAATCTAAAAATCGCCGCCATCAACGTTAACTCGATTAGGGCGAACCATAGACGATTAGAACTCTTACAGTTTCTCGATAGATATAACCATGACATTATTTTAATCTCCGAAACCAAAATCAACTCTCAACATAGCCTAACCTTTAATAATTACGATGTTATACGCACAGACCGCCCCAACTCCATCCAAGGAGGAGGAACTGCTATTATTATTAGGAAAAATATCCATTATGAATCTATATCCACACCTTTTTCTATCAACAACGAAATTGTAGAATTTTCAATAATTAAGTTGATAACAGGCAACCATAAAAGCCTATTCATAGTTAGCATATACGCTCGAAACGATAGCAGAAGGAGGGTTACCTCTTCGAGTCACTCAAATCGTATCGCTTCGATACATATTATACAGGGTGTCCCACTAAGGAGTGGACAGCGCGATATCTCTTAAAGTATTGTCGATAAAAATATAAAAAAAATAGGGAATTGCATGGTTCGAGGGGGCCCATTTATTAGCGCGAACGAATTTTGTTTTCGATTATTATTTTAAAAGATACGATGGTCAAGTTCGGTTTTTCAAATGGAACTATTTTTTTTGAACACCTGAGTTGATAGTGCGTTCCAAGACAAATTCAATAAGCTTTAATGTATACACTTTATTTCCACTGGTTTTTAAGATATTGCGCTTGCAAATTTACTGATTTTCACTGCAAGAAACCCCTCTGGAATGGCAAAAACCGGGGGCGGTCTTACTGGCCCCACGGGTGGCACTGCCTGTTGAAATGGATACTTACCTGCCAAAGGTCTACGCCAGAAATGGCAGGCCCAAAGGCTGGACAATTCTTTTCCGTCAGAAATGCTACTTAGGTAGGTACATCTGCGGTATCGAGAAGCGCATCTTTACTTTTATTTCGCACTTGCTTCTACGCTCGGATGGCCGGTTCTTTTGTGAGGGATGCAAATCCGATTGGTTCTGATACAATCTGCTCCCTATGGTTGAAATTTAGTCTAGCAACTTTCACTCCTCCTAACCTAACCAATCCAACTTGCATCCCTCCCAAAAGAACCGGCCATCCGAGCGTAGAAGCAAGTGCGAAATAAAAGTAACGATGCGCTTCTCGATACCGCAGATGTACCTACCTAAGTAGCATTTCTGACGGAAAAGAATTGTCCAGCCTTTGGGCCTGCCATTTCTGGCGTAGACCTTTGGCAGGTAAGTATCCATTTCAACAGGCAGTGCCACCCGTGGCGCCAGTAAGACCGCCCCCGGTTTTTGCCATTCCAGAGGGGTTTCTTGCAGTGAAAATCAGTAAATTTGCAAGCGCAATATCTTAAAAACCAGTGGAAATAAAGTATATACATTAAAGCTTATTGAATTTGTCTTGGAACGCACTATCAACTCAGGTCTTCAAAAAAAATAGTTCCATTTGAAAAACCGAACTTGACCATCGTATCTTTTAAAATAATAATCGAAAACAAAATTCGTTCGCGCTAATAAATGGGCCCCCTCGAACCATGCAATTCCCTATTTTTTTTATATTTTTATCGACAATACTTTAAGAGATATCGCGCTGTCCACTCCTTAGTGGGACACCCTGTATAATTGCTGAAGACTGGAACGCACGCCATACGTCTTGGGGCGATAGCGACACCAATCAGCGGGGCAGATACCTGAAGCAGTGGGAAACTAGTCATAATATAAGATACAAACTAAGAATACTAACTCCCATAGCTCCAACGTATAAACCTGCTCTCTCGTTTCTCGATATCTGCCTGGCTGACTCCAGACTTGAATTCCTGGACGGAATTAACGGCAAATTAAATATCCTGCCTTACGATAGCGATCACGCGGCAATCACGTTCACGTTTGGCTTTGTAGATGATGGAGTCTTTAGGGATCACCATGTGGCTCCCTCGTTCCGGCATAATTTTAAGTCAACCAAATGGGAAAAATTTTCTAAGAAGCCAGCACATTCGTATACTCATATAATCCCTGATAACCGCAATCTGACACTGCCTGAGATCGCCAAAGGCCTCCAATCGATTGGATCCGCAATTCAGAATACCATCGCGTCGGTAGTCCCGAAAATTTTACCTACTGATAATGTGTCTAAGTATGTCAATCGTAAAATAACCAAACTACAAAAAACCAAGAGATACCTTGTCTCCCTGCTGCATGACTTGCATATGAATGACCCTGGTGGTCGCCTAAGGATATCGAGTGTAGCAAAAAGCGCCCTGAAACATGTCAACTCAGTCCTCTACTTTGAATTTCAAGAGGCTTCAGAAAAATTCTAGATTAAACAAATAAAAAAAGTTGATCACCATAAGCCCGAAGCGTTCTTTCCGAATATCAACGCCATCTTTCGTCGCCGCCAATTCCAAGATATTAAAGACCTACATATCCCTCAAAACAATCACCAAATTCTCCATAGAAGTGGATGCAATACAGCTATTACTCCTGTGAAGGATAACAAATACATATTTTCTGCGCCTGATGATAAGCTCAATCTGATTGGAGCACACTTCGAGCATATCAACTCCCCCAGCCATTTAAACGACAACACCAGGTTAAAAGTAATCATTGACAATATTGCTGAAAACATCAAAACAGAGTTTGAATCTGATAGATCAACGCAAAACACTATTTTGCAATTTAGTGACAACAACAGAGCCTCAAACTCTGTTGCCTCTAATCTACCTTTCGACCCCTTCTGCAACTTCTTAATAGTGGAAAGAATACTTAAAAACCTCCCAAATAAGATATCTAGTGGGCTTGATAACATCCCACCAATAGTCCTGAAACATCTACCTCCAACTTTAATTCTTCATCTAACAATTCTTTTCAATAACGCCCTAAACCATAGTTACTTCCCCAAGATTTGGAAACAAGCTAAGGTCCTTCCCATACTCAAAAAAGATAAAATCGTTTCGGATCCTGCCAGCTACCGGCCAATCAGTTTAACCCCAGGCCTCAGTAAAGTGTATGAAGCTTTAATAAACGACTCAATAAGCTCTTTTTCTTCCGAGCATAAAATCATCCCGGATTACCAATTCGGCTTTAAACATCAGCACTCTACTGTCCATGCAATCCACAAACTCATGGCTGATATTAATCAACAAGTTGAGAAAAGCCACCTCGTCGGAGCAGCTCTAATTGACCTAGAGAAGGCATATGACTCTGTTTGGATTAACGGTCTCTTGTACAAGCTCAAAAAAAAAATTTCCCCCCCTGGCTAATATATCTTATCTTCGATATGATTTCTGACAAAACCTTCGTAACGCGGAACGGGATAGGCATTTCTTTGGAAATTTTTACGATTAACGAGGGTCTGCAACAGGGGACAGTCAATTCTCCCATTTTATTTAATCTATACACTAGCGATCTGCCTAATTTGTTTCAGTTCAACGAGCCTGAAAAGGCCTCAGCAATAGTTTTCGCTGACGACATGATAATATACGTGTCGAGTAATAGAGTTGTAATTGTGCAAAACATGCTTGAAGACATTGTTCAAAAGGTTAATAATTACTCCACACAATGGAATCTAAAAATTAACCCTTCTAAATGCGAAACGATTCTATTTAGAAAACCTGTAGACTTGCTCTCATTCAAAATCAAAGCTGGGAACAACGAATTTCAAATTTTTACCACCACCCCGGGCACTACGAACAGGGTAGCTATCCCCCACAAGAAAGTGGTCAAATACTTGGGAGTCCTTGTCGATTATCTATTACGAGGCAACTTGCACCTTGATGCGCAGCTGGAGAAGGCCCGTACAGCGTTCCTGGCGAACTGTAGAATGTTCCATAACATTCACTTAAATGCGCGATCGAAGGTGATCCTATACATGCTCCTTATCAGGCCCATCTTATCTTACGCAGCGCCGATATGGTGGAATTCCAACCATACGATGATGGAAAAGATGCAGGCCTTCGAACGCAAGTGCCTCAGAGTTTGTCTCAAACTATACAGGTCTCAACATTCTGATTAGCGTCATTATATTTCAAACCAAACATTATATAAAATAGCTGACACCCCCCGATTCAACTCTTTTGCAATTAAACTGGTTAGAAATTATTTTCGCAACCTGCCCCATATAGACAATAATATTATTAACTCCCTGGCGCGGCAATCTCCAGACAGATCTCGGAGACAACTTGCCACAGGATATACTACCCCGCAAGCGTTCATTTTTTTGCGACAAAGCCAGTTTAATTCAAAATGCTGAAAACATCCCCACTCTTTACCATTGGAGAAGGAATAAAGCCAACAAGAGAGTCGCGGGTAGCCCGTATGACCACCCCGGATACAGCAACTTATACAAGTTCTCAACTGCACTGCCAAGCGTCGATTACTTCGACTTCAGCAGGCTTAATTTTAAAAAATACTGGTGGCTTGAGCCCACCGATGTACACATCCGAGAACTAAGTGAGCGAAAAAGCTGACTTGTAGAATCCCTAAGTTTCCCTCGATAGTTGGTTTTTTTAACTGGTATCTTGGAGCTCTTACTTATCGTAAGAACCCTGGATGCAGCTGTAAATATTGTATATATTGTCTATCTATAGTCCGTAAGTTTTACTTGATAAGCCCTAATCTTTAAGCCTTTGCCACAAGAGCAACATATCGGTTCTGAGTTTTTTTTTCAGTAAATTTTTCCCCAGCTCCTATCCTGTGCAATGTACCTAGGTGACAACTGAATAACAGTACCTGTTAGA
This sequence comes from Andrena cerasifolii, assembly GCF_050908995.1. NCBI lineage: Eukaryota > Metazoa > Arthropoda > Insecta > Hymenoptera > Andrenidae > Andrena > Andrena cerasifolii. The sequence continues at coordinate 649,959 of NC_135125.1, read as the reverse complement.
ATAAAGTTTAAGACCTAGTCAGCAAGGACATTGTAGTTTCTCTATGAGATTCGTTCGCAAACGAACCAGTAGAGATACATATTATATTGAATGGCTCTTTTCCTGTGTTTTATTGTCGCCAATCAGTTTTATTGTATGTTTCTGAACAATTAACACCTGTTTAAAAAAAAAGAGAATTCTATTTTTCAGGACTATAATACACGTACAATTTGCATTCAGCCACCAATACTTATCTCTAAGTCTCGCAATGCTGTAGTAATCAATTGGAGGTAAACCAGTAGAGTATTTAAATGCCTCTGGAGTGTTAAAAGGATTCACAATAGGGTCATACATAATTTTTTTGTTAGCTTTGTGTCTAGGCCAATGATATATTGTCGGTATGTTTAATTCATTTTGGATATAGCCTTTCTTGTCCAAAAATGTGAATACCTGAGGGGGTATATAACCAGTAATCAAAGAGTACCCAGCATATTCGTCGCCTACTTTCAAAATGTCTTTGATAATATCGTTGTCTTCAATGGAAATAGAAGATGCATAATAGTCCCTAATCAATTGTAGTATGAAGTTGTCTATTCTAGTTATGTTTAATTCCTTATATATTACAATGTTGTTGATAAATTTGGTATAATTAAAGGAGGCCGACCTGTGTTTAAAAATACAATGTCTAATTATTTGTCGTTCAAACCTTCTAATTTTCTCCATTGTGGACGCGTTAATGTTAAACCATGTGGGAGCTGCGTACGTAATGATTGGTCTTATTAATAACATATAACATATTATATTCGCTCTGTTGCTCAAGTTTCTAGAATAGAACAACCTACCACAGCTGTAAAATGTCTTGCGAGCCTTATTAATTTGAATATCCACATGTTTGGACATCCTTACTAAATTATCTATTTGAATGCCTAAATACTTAACTGATACTTTATGCGGTATTTTTATACTTTCCTTGTGAGTGATGTCTACAATCTCAATACCAAACCTTCTTAAATTCCTGTTTTGATTTTTACTTAAGAATCTTGTAGGTTTCTTAAACACTAACGTCTCGCATTTTAGTGGGTTTATTTTTAATTTCCAGATTTTGTAGGGAATCTGTATGTGATTTACCGTAGTTTGCAGATCCGCTTGTATTTTCGACGGCTTTTTCCCTTCCACATAAACGATCAAGACGTCCGCATACGCGCATGATCTAATGACTTTACTACCTTGGTTAATGTTATACAAGCTGTGGACGTCAGCGGTATATATGTTAAATAAAATCGGCGCATTTACAGTGCCCTGTTGCAGACCATCCAAAATATCGAATTCTATCGAAGAGGTATTACCTCCTATTTGCGTTGCGAACTTCCTGCTTGACAACATAACACGTATAAGTAGACACAAGTCTGTGGAGTTGTTTTCTCTTATCTTTATTATAAGTCTCATTGTTTGTACAGTAGATGGCAGCTGCCAGTCCCAGCTTACATTCCATGCTTAGAATGCCATCTTGTATTTATATTTTTTGGGGTTATGTACTTCCTGTTCGGACCTCGTGATCGAAAAGGGTGCATTCAGAGACGCACGTGTATTTTTCAGTATTAATATATATCATCACTATTTCTAATAAACAAACAATTAATTTGTGTGTTTGTGTGTTTTATTTTTTCCTCCACAAAGTTCCCCGGGAAATTCTTCCTGCGCAATTTAAACATCAACCCGTCAATCCACACCGAGTCGAAGGCTTTCTCGATGTCGATCAAGCATGTTCCAACCATTTTTTTTTTTTTCGTTTATGCTGACATGAACATCATTTAGCAATTTATGGATCGAGTGTGTAGTCGAGTGTCTATGCCTGAAACCGAATTGCTGTGCCGGTATTATATTATATCTTTGGCAATGAAAGTAAAGAGCTGAATTCACTATTGTCTCGAAAATCTTGCTAATATTCGGAAGTAAACTTATTGGCTTATAGCTTGCTGGTTTCTCAGGATCCTTATCCTTTTTTAAAATGGGTGTTACTATAGCTGTCGTTCATTTACCTGGGTAATGCAAATTGTTAATGATATTATTAAAAAGGATTGTATATTGAACTAAAATTTGGTCAGGTATGTTTTTAATTGCTATGTTCGGAATTCCGTCTATTCCGGTCGAAGTTTTCCCCTTAATTTTGCTAATTGTTTTCGCAACCTCTGCCACACTGGTGAATATATTGTAGTCTACATCCGGGCCTAATGGATTTGTTGCTCGGTTGACATCGGAGAATTGTGTTAGGTGTTTTTGATGCATTCTAAATTGATGTAACTCTTCTTTAAGTTTTGTGCTATCCTCCTCTATTAGATTATGTAGTCTATTACTATTATCGCTAGCTGAAGGAGTATTAACAGCTTGGTAGTGTTTACCCATGACATTCGCTATATTCACATGTCCGGCCACCGTAAGTTTGTTACCCTCATTTATAATATGCTCTTCCGGTATGTTAAGTTCTTCGATCCAGTCTTGATTCCCGACATCAATTTGTATCAAGTCAATTTAATTGTGTGGCTTGCTGCGGAAGAACCTGTTAATTTTCGGAAAAAAGTTGTCATTTCTCTGCTGATCCACTTCTTTCTCCTTATTCTCCCAGTAACTGCTAATATTTATCTTCATTTCTATCTCTATGGATTTCCTGATTGATTTCAGAAGTTCTTTGAGAAAATTGATTTCCGAGGGTACATATCCAAGTTTGTATGATCTATGTATTTGCAAAACTATAAATGATTTATATTTTATGAATTTCCTTATTTTGATGTTGGTATACAGGTCAGTGTAATCTCTTCTTTTATATTTTGGTGTGGACTTATCTAATGCAGAGCGGATGCCGTGTTCCAGTGATTGCAGATGCTCATCAATTTCAAGATTTGTGAGGTTTCTGTCCTCTGGGATTGGGGTCGAGTTGCTTCTTTTAATTTCGTTTCTGAACTTATCCCAGTTACATTTCTTGTAAGTAAGATGTGCCTTAGGGTCCATATTTGCGATAGGGACGTCTAAATCGTTATCCAATGAAATCTCTGCAATTATTGCTCTATGGTCGCTGTCATAATAAAGTGTTTTTAATTTATCATTCCACATGTTTTTGAATGTAAGCCGAGTGTCGACGATGCAGACGTCCAAAACTGAACCTGCAGACAGGAAGGTAGGTTCTGCTGGAGGTATTATTCTAAATTTATATTTGACTGATTGCGTAGCTTCCCAGGTCCTTATGTACCCAGACCTAACACAGACCCCCCCCCCCCCCGGAATTGAATGCACAGTCCCCCCACTCTCTTCTACGTGCGTTCAAATCCCCCGCAATAATGAAGTAATTACTTTGATCGTTCGCGTTGATCCTGTCCAGAAGATCATTCAGCTCGCTTAATATTGATGCATCTGAACTATTAGTGGCATAAATACTAATGATGTACAGATTTTTGCTGCCGCATTTGATTTTAATAACTGTTGCTTCTAATAATGGTTTGGTAGCAGTATTTCTATACAGGATCTCTTTGTATTTAAAAACCTTTTTGACTAGAATCGCCGTGCCCCCTCCACGCTTCTCAGCCGGTCGATCATTACGTACCATGTTATATCCATCAAAAGCAATTCTGTAGTTCTTATTTAACTTTGTCTCGCTGAGCAGTAGAATGTCCGGGTTGGTTTTCCCTATGGGGTCTTTCAAATTGGCTCTACGCACGTGCCTGACAGTAGAGTTAACGTTCAAAGCTATAATTTTTAATTCCTTGATTTTTAGGGCCATTGCACATTCAGAGATCTATGCAAGTGTTCAATTTTGGAGGTATTATTGTCTATCTGTCTTCTAACATCTGATAGCTGTGCGGTGATTGCGCTTACACGCAATCACCGCACAGCTATTATATGTCTGAATTAGGACCTTGAGCGATTGAGGGCTGATGATAATAAACGTCGTTTTGTTTGGCATACCTATGTGGTAAAGATGGAGGTGGAAAATTATGGTTGTTCCTTACGAGGTTAGCATCCTGCCGCGTTGGGATTTGTTTCATATGGTGCAGATTTGTAGCATTTTGCGTAGCTTGTGAAAAGGACAAACCCTGAGTGACCGGTTTGCTGATCCTGTTAACTTTTTGTGAAATGTTAACTTTGACTTGTGCCCTTTTTAAGGTTATGATCTCCTGGGCCACTTTGAGGTATCTGCAACCTCTGTAACTAGCAGGATGCCCCTGTTCGCCGCAATTCACATATGCTGCTTGTGATGTGCCTGCATCTTTATCCACCGTGCATTCACCTGGACCATGATTGTTCATACATTTAACACACCTGTACCCTAACCTACAATTGGCGCTGGATTGACCAGCCCTCTGACCATTTTTACATTGAAAGACCTTGTTCTTTCTGTAAGGCTCCCAATATACTCTTTGACAGGCCAATCTACCTTGTTTAGTTAACGCACTTGGGATGCTGTCCGGAGACAGCTGTACCAGGAAGTGCGTGGGTGCGCTGTCAGACTGTCCAAGTGTGATTTTGGTAATTTTAATTATTTTTACGTATTGTAACTCCAAGCTGTCTATTTCCCCTATAATATCCTGCTCACTGAAATCACCCTGTATACCTTTTAGCACAAGCAGCTTATTTTTAAGGTGGATAGGGGTATATGAATAAAACTTGGTATTGAGATTTTCTAGAATCACCTTCATTTTGTTGAAGTTTCCCATCGCTGTTACACTGATGGCTGTGGTGTCACTACCAATGTCTTTTAACATTATTTCGTTTCGTGGGATCTCATCCTTGATAGCTTGTAGTATGCTCTTGATTGACATCCCTATACAATAAATTGGTGAGGGTCTTGACTTACCCTTTGCCTGGGGAGAAGGGATCTCCGTTGCTTCCTTTGATATATTCGGGATTATAACGTTGCTGACGATAGGAGTATCTATAACCTCGCTACCCCCAATCTCCATTGCTGCTTCTTGTCCAACGATTGCTCCCTCCGTGGATAGCAAATCGAACTGATTATGTGTGAGAGTTGGAGATTGTGCCCCTCCCCTCCTCTCAATAGACTGTGGGCTCACCGGCTTTTTTGGCGTTAACTAAGTTTCCTTACCCTGTTCCTGACTCGAAGATGAGGGGGCACATTGCGTCCTACTTGTCTGCACATTCCTAACCTCAAAATTCTTCCTCTTAACATTTAAGTTAGGTGTGACTGGACACTGCGCTCGGGCGCCCAATTCTCTGAGAACTTTTTGAAATTCCTTTTCAGTCGATGCAGTTAGCGGTTGAGAGCTCATCCTTTTCCTTTCCTCGTTACTCGCCCTCTTATGTCCTTTGCGCTGGGTTTGAGAATGCGCTGGGAGCGACGCCATGACGCCAGCACAGGCGACGCTCCTGTAGCCCAATTAATATCGTTGAACTGCTACTATTTGAGTGAAGTTCAATACGTTCCAGATAATAATAATATTTCCAGGTACCCTCTAAGGATACCCACAGTTTCAATGATGTTAAGCAAAACAAAATAGTGTCGAAATTGGCTAGACTTGCAGAAACCGTTTGGATGTTAAGCGACTAGCACGCTCGCCCACTCGAACTAAAGCCCCAACAACACCACGCCAACGTCATACCGAACGCTCCACGGCATATCTTTAAGTATAGATTATGGCTTTTGTATTTTACTGGAACGCTATGAAATGTTTAATAATTTACATGTAAATATCTCTATTATTAAGGCCCATTGGCAGAAATGCTCGGACTCGTATTTACTTATTTTCGACATAGATCCATCGTGCCAAGGCTTATCAAAATCGATGTCTACCACTTGATGTCCTCCCCTTGTAAGAGGATCTCCAAACATTCATATGGTTATTTGGTGTCAAGTCATGCCCCTTTTCGATAGCTCAGAAGGAATTGAGTTAATCGATAAAGTGATAACTTGTCGACTTCCCGATAGTGACGAAGATGAACTTAAAGATCTGGTGACACGTCTACAAGTACACAGGCGTACACATACGTGTTTTAAAAATGGGAATCATTGTCGATTTTCGTTCCCTCCACCAACGGCAGAAAATACCCATATTCTTGATGACGTACAAACTATTAGACAAGGTGGGAGATTTTGTGTACTGAAGACCATTCGACCAACCATTTCTGAGATGGATGTTTAGTTTGTAAGTTGACCGCACTGCGGCGCTTTTCATTCCTGTTTCATTGTACGTTATTGCATCATGTACTTAACATGTAACCTTTTCACTCTGTTCAATTAATATACGCTGTTATGCAAGTAAGCGTATGGTGTTCATTTAATTATTAGTTCTAACATATTATGGGCCCAGGATGGTCCGTTTTTTCTTTTTTTGGAACTATTGAATTATATAGTTTTTTCTTTTGAATCACTATAAGATAGAGAAGGCTGTGCATGCTAGCACCTAACCTAAAATCTAGCACGTGGTTTCCAGCAAGGCTCAAAAATGCCTGATGAAAGTTCTGGTGGGACACCAATTGATTTAAATACCACGACCGTGGGATTCCAGGGAAATATTCCCACAATTGATCCAAAGTTGTATGGAATGTCGAATTTCTCATAATGGAAATTCATGATGAAAATGACATTAATTGGGATGGACCTTTGGGAGTGTGTTGATCCTTCCAATACAAATACACCTAACGTAAGAAAAGATCAAAGGGCTTTGGCGACAATCTGTCTAAATATAAAAAAAAACATTGTCACGTACATGTTCAGAACACTACAACTGCACGTGAAGTCTGGCTTAATTTGTCAAAAGCATATGAAGACAAAGGTTTATCAAGAATGCTTGGTTTAAAAATTGACTATTCTAATTTCAAAAACATAAATGAATATGTGTCGGAAGCAGTAACGCTTGCACATGTTACGTCCCGAAACTTTATAAAAATTTTTAAAATCTATTTCTAGTTGCGTTTTCTTTTGCTAGTGGGCAAAGTGCTTCGACAACGCTTAGCGTTCTGGGAAATCCCTAGTCGAGCGCACTCTTGCTTACTGTATTTTATCTTTGCATAATCAATGTCGCATACCTCGCGACATTGATTAAATGTAAGCGGCGGGGGTGCGTCTTGACAATGCATCCAGCATTCTGGTGAAACCTCATCGAGCGCATTTCCGACCGTCGAATCGTCGCATCAATGTAAAGGAGTGATCTGAGTGCCAGAATGCGTGAGGACGAGAGTACCCTGTTTGGCGCCGGTAGCGCACAAGTATAAAGTATAGACGGATGAAGGTGAGAACACCTAATGACATCATGCATCTGTTGCTGGGGCATGATTAGGATTGCAGTGTCAGCTTATCTCGGATCGGTCCTCGCGGCTGAACGCGCCTGAAGGCGCGAAGCTGAAGGCACTCTTTGTCGTACAGTCGCGGAGAGCGTGACGAGTGTCCGTGGATAGTAATTTCTTTTTCTTAATTTAAATTCTATTTCGAGCCAGAGATTCATAAGTTTTAGTGAATGGACTCATCTTTCCACGTTAAACGTTTTCTAACTTCATCGTTTTCTCAATTTTATAAATCTGCGTTTTAAATTCATTAAATATTGCCGTTTAACTATTACGTTACGCTATAAAACAGTTGCGACGAGATCAGCCTTCAGTTAGATCTCAAATCTGTTTTGTGTTTGCTTATTATTACTTACTTACTGATATTGTATTAATCATATATATAGTGTGTGAGTGTGATTTCCCTCTTTCCCAGGCACGGAAAGGTGCTTCCATTGCGTATTGTTCAAAGACAAACAGCCAAAATGTATACGTTTTTAAAGTGTACCGATAAAGTGGGTGAGTTGCGCATTCTATCTTTAAATATTGTAATTCCGAATTGATCGGCAAGCGTCGTCTCACGTAAAGAGATTAATTTCATGTATTTTATTTGATCATTGTGCATGCAGAGGTAACGGAGAGTCAATATTGGTTTAACCAGTATTTTGGGATTTTCCCTTGGCTCCCCAGCCTCTCTAACTCATTAGTAAAAGAATAAAAGGAAAATCATTCACATTTGAACCTTACAATTGAGCAAAAATTTAGTTACTGTTAAACCTTCCGTAACATGGATATCCATCCCTAACAATAACTCAGTGCGGGCTTGTATAGGACGAGATCTTTGCAGGGACTCCTACCGGTACGAAAAATACCGGTATTATACCGGTATTTTTCAGTTGTACCATCGTAACCCTTATAGAAACCGAAATACAAAAATACCGGTATGAGATCATACCGGCATATGAAAATACCGGTATATTTACCTATATTTACCGGTAATTTTTTCGGTTTTGTTATTCTATTACAATTTTCAAGATATTTGTAAGCAGAGATTTAAGACCGGTATTATTTTATTACTGCTATTATGTTACCAAAATTATATCCAAACCGATATAGAACTGAAATCGTTGTAATACCGAAACCAAAGGAATCACCAGCATTTTTCTAATATCTATAGTGTGATCGCGAGTGAAAGAGAATAAGATGTTACAATGTTACATTCGTCGGTACGTCGATTTCAAACGCCAAGTATAGCGACGTCGTTTGGTGCCGTCTTATATATCGTCTTCCTTACGTCCCTCATGTGAGAAAGGGATAACAGAGTGGCTCAGCGATGAAGTGGAGGCGAAATATAAACAAATGAAGATTTGTTCTCGAGATCGGTGACGAAAACGTGGAGACTCGTCACTCTGTGACAGGGGGGCCAAGCTTCCCTCTTACGAAAGTTGAAGCAGAGTTTGTAGTGCCTCCTACCAATGAGGTGCGTACTAAACTGTGAATGTGTGAATTGGGACGTATGTGTATGTGTATACGTGTAATGCACCGTTTACTTTAAAACCTGTCCACGGATCGTCGCGCCAGCGACACGTATGCAGCAGATAGAAGGATAAACATTGAAATTGAATATTTCTTCTTTTCTTAGGAAAAGAAAATATATTCAATTTCTTTGTATATCCTTCTATCTGCTGCATACGCGTCACTGACGCGACAATCCATGGTCAGGCGGCATTAGAAAGGGTAAACCAGGGAAAGTGAGGACACTTCCTCGTGTCTGCGCCAAACATTTCTAAATGACGACGGTCGTCATGGTAACATTTCACCAACGTCGAAAGGTTGCGTGTCGTGCTCACTGATACACGTAGGTATGTGTGTGTGATATACCTAGCGCCTCCTACCAATAAGGTGCTAACTAAACGGGAAAACTTCAGCCAAACAAAGACGGCTTGGCCCCCCTGCTCTGTGAGCGAACGTTAAGCAATACGTACTTACTAGCAACAGGAAAATATTTTTGGAAATTAATTTATTAGTTGTATACTGTATAGTATTGAATTTATTACGTTATTTTTACTTTTGAATTCACTATTCATAATTCATTAATGTACTTTTAGTTTCTAATGGGTACGTTTAGTTTTTTTTTGTTCTTTAGTGTTAATATTAGTGTAATATTAGTCTAAGAATTGGGCCGGAAGAGGGCAAATGTTGTGTATGAATACTTCAATTATAATTTGTCGCATAATAAATCGATATGTGTAATTAAGGATTGTGGTCACAAAGTTACCGTAAGTATTTTGTAAATACATATTTGATTATATTTTTTAAGATATATATTTTTAGGGAAATCATGGTACAAATTTGTTATCACATTTGTCTTCGCCGCATCCAGATGAATTGACCTTAGTTATGTTACAAAAGAAAAAACGGAAAGAAGAAGAAACGGAAATAGATAATTCAAACTCTCTTAATAGTAAGAGACATATTAGAGACAAAGTATTAGATGAATGCGTAAATTTAGTTACTGTTCATGGGCGACCGTATAGTTTAATTAACGACGCAGCGTTTCAAAAAATTGTTTGCATGACACCGTCGACATCAGTTTTATCTATTTCGCCACAAGAAGTACGAAATGCAGTAAAAATGAAGGCAAATTTGTTCAGAGACAATCTGAATAAACAGTTAAACGGAAAATTACTCTCTTTACAAATCGATGCTGCGACCTGCATAGACCGCTTATTTCTTGGGATCGATGTACAATATGTAGATGGTACAGAAGTTGTTTTAAATACATTAGCAGTAAAAGAAGTATACAACAGACATACTGCTGAAAATATGAAAGAAATATTAAAAAACGTACTCCTGACTTACGGAATATCTGTAAACCAAATTTATTCGATCACGACTGATAATGGTTCCAATATGATTAAACTTGTGAAACTAGTAGGAAATGATCAGACGGATTTCGAATCCGACAATGGTGAAGATGACAGCGATTGCGAAAGTTTCATTATCGACAGATGAAATATATGGGAATGAAAATGACGAAGAATTTGAATTTTCATTATCAGATAACGAAGAAGTCATTTCAACTGTTAACGAAAAGGATGACAGTACTGAAAAATATCAAATTCGATCAGTACGCTGTGCTGCTCACACAGAAAGATAAGAAAATTCCTGCCACAATAAGTGAAGCGCGAGAAGTGTGCAAAAAATTACGTTCACCAGTAGTTAAGAGGTTTTTAAAAGCAATGCACAAAAAAAAAACAATCATAGATTGCTCTACGCGTTGGCATTCAACGTTAGATATGCTGGAACGGCTCGGCGAATTAAAAGAATGTTGTGACGCGAAAAACAAAGATCGCTATTTAAGTCCACACACGTGGATAGAAATAGGTGACATAGTGCGTTGCTTACTTCCAGCCCGCATTGCGACCAAAAAATTACAACAAGAGCAACTACTCATTGGAGATTTTTATAGGACATGGTCGCAATGTATACTGGAAACAAGAAGATTAAAGTCAATATTATCGGAGAAACTCGTCGAAGCCATGAAACTTCGAGAAAAAAAATTATTTAATAATGATGTTTTCTTGGCAAGTATGTACGTTCCTTGATGTTCAATGTAACGTGATTTTAAATCATCAGCAAATTGTAGAAGTTAATAGTCACCATGATGTTTTCTTAGTAGGCATGTTCCTCGATGTACGGTTCAACATTGTATTAACCGAACAACAAATGGTACAAGCGAAAACTCATCTGGTACGTACATGGGCGTACCAAGAAAAAATACTGCAACAACATAGGAGTTCAATTAGTACTAACTGCACTCCAAGTACCTCAATTGCAGCTGAAGATGAAGTTGCAGTAGATGAAGTGGAGAATATGTTAAAAGAATTAGATCGTACAAGACGTAGGCACGATAATACGATATGTTCCTTAGATGTCATGAATATGTTGCGGAAATTTGCAGACCAACCGGGTTTAGATTCCAAACAGAATATTTTAGAATTCTGGAATAAAGAAAGAAACAATAATCCAGAATTGTATGCATTAGCATAAATAGCGTTAGCAGTGCCGCCAACCCAAGTTAGTGTCAAAAGATTATTTTCTTCATTAAAATATGTCCTGTCACCATTACGTTACAATTTGTCTGATGATATTGTCAACGACAGCTTAATACTTAGGACTAATCCAAACTTATAAGTTGGTAGTTCTTAAATATATTTTTATTGTTTTTAAATATTTTATTGTTTTAATGAAAAAGAAAAACCTGTCTTAATCTTAACCTACCATTTTTACAAGAGGAAAACCGAAAAAATATTGGTATTTATTTCGGTTTTCGGTATAGTGTAATACCGGTGTCCAAATTATAGCGGTATCCAAGTTATACCGGTATGAAGTCCCTGGGCCGTAATACCGGTATCCAAACCATACCGGTATGAAGTCCCTGGCGTAATACCGGTATCCAAATCATACCGGTATTAAGTCCCTGGTTTCAACAATGCCTTGCAGCATTGTGGGAGAACCCTCGTTAAGAACACCTCTGACCGTCGCGCTAAACATTGTAACATAATCAGTAACGGCTACATCAGGAATGCGCGGACTGGGTTGCTTCTTAGAAGATTGACGGAATTGTATACTCTACATCTGGTGCAGGAGACTGCGTCTTCCCACGGTGTTGTCGCGGATTATTAATTAATTGGGAATTGTTTTTGTTAAAATTAGATACCTAACACAATTTCTGACAGTCTAAGGACTGTGGGATACCCCTAATCGAAATTTGCGTGTATAAATGTGCCGCTCGAACACTAAAGCCCGCGGCACGTAACAGGCCCAACGTGCGTGTGTGTGTATGTGGGGGGGGGGGCGCAAACAGGGCAACCGCCCAGAGCGCCAAAATTGATAGAAGAAGCAAAAATTATAATCAACAAAACCCAATAAAAATGTAAAACTTTTTGGAAAAACGATAAAAAAAAGTAGGTCATACATGTTTAAATTTAGTACAGACTTATATATTGTGTTTAAATACGTCTTTATGATGCATTGTTTATGTATATGAAGATTCCGATATGGACACCTCTGCACAAGATGAAGCTTCTGGTTTCGTGAATCAAGTTAAACAATTTAAATTTGTATGCCCTATTATAATTTGCAAAGTAAAAGTCTTTGAGTTAAGTTCTGTAATTCTATTATTAAAGAATCCCAAAGAATTTTTTGAAAACTCACGTTCAGAAGAATTAATTTAATCAAGTTCTTGTAGATGCCAAAGAATTAGCCTCTCAAACTGACAACGAGACAAGTTTTGACACTTCGCTTAAACATCCAATTAGATCTAAAAATGGACAATTTAATTATGAGTGTCATGATAAGCCTACTGTCGATGCCAAACAAAAATATAAGATTAAGTTTTTTTTAATAATAGACACAGGTATAAACTCGCTCGAGTTAAGATTTTCCCAAATTAGTGAACACAATAATTATTTTGATCTTGTTTATGACATGCAGCTTAAGAGAGACGCCTAAGGATGAAATGTTAGGTCATTATAAGAACCCTGAAGTTATTTTAATCGACGAAGACTCATCTCTTCTCTTCTTCTTCTCTTCTTTCTTTCTTTATTATTATTATTTATTTTTTTATTACATATATAAATGAAAATGTATGTTTCCTTGTTCCCTCAAAACTCAGGAACTAATACATCAATTTCGATGCGGCATTCTTTAACGTGTAGTACAATTCTCAAGGAAGGTTTTGGGCTAATTATCATCTCGATATTACTAAATGGGACTGACAAGGCCCCTCGAAATGCCTTTCAAGAGACCAATTAGACAGGTACCCTTCTGGTACCCAAAAGTCGTAAAATTTCGTATTCCGCAACGAAAACTGTTTCTAGGGGGTTTCCAACAAAAATTGTGGTTATCTTAGGCGTCTTATTATATAGGATAGTAATGCCTGGCGAAGACAGGCTAAAAAACTAGACCTATTATATCCCACTTTTCTATCTCCTCCCAAAATCCAAAATCTTTGTTTCATAATCCTGTGTTCTCAGCCTCTTCTACTGTTTCCTTTATTCCCTGCCGTTTCCTCTGCCCCTTTACTTTTTTCCCCAGTGTTTCTTCCTCCTTCTCTCTTTCCCCGTTTTCATCCCCTCTTACATTCTTTAATGTCTCCAACTCCCCATTCCATTTCCACCATTTTCCTTCTGTTGAGCGTAACGATGTTATTTTCAAACTCCAAGTGGATCGTACTGTGCTCTGCGCGTTGCCAGTCCGCACGTGGCAGACACTTGGTCTGTCAGTCGGGGCCTAACACTTTGGGACTACGAATTTACGACCGGCGTAGTTGGAATAGGGGCTCTTAGACCGAGTCGAGATTACGCTTTTCCAGACGTTGCCAATAATAAACAGACGGCACGACGTCGCGCTGATCGGTTCGGTTTCTCCGAAATCAAACTTGCCCCTTCCCAGTCACTTTTCGTCGTTCCAGCCAAATCAGTTCAACCAATGAGCAATCATTTAGATCACCTCCTAGTTAAGACACACCCCCGAAAGGGTTTCGTGATCTTCGCAGCGCCAGAGAGACCACTTTGAAAAATCAGATCAAACAAAACTCTCTTACCGTCAGCATCGACAAACCGCTTATACTTTCTGGACATTACAATCGCGTGAGATTACTGTAACACAACCTCGTCTATTACTTATTTCCATCAATAGTGATTAAAATATATCGTTATGTTATTATTCATTGTTACGCGCTGTAGTGTATGTGTTTGATTTCACTCAACCTATCACATTCCAATCATCCTCAACCAGTGAACTCGAGTGGCGTAAAAACAGCACGGAGTGTGACATTGTGTCGTCGGAGACTTACACCCTCCAAATATAAAGGCGACATTTTGGCCACAACACCTTCTTTTCAGATCCTTTCATACCCCTAATTCTACCCCTATTTCATTTTCCCTATTCCTGCTAGCCGAACAGGATAGCTATCCGTCTTCGTTTCCACTGTACATTCTATCCTATAAATGTAAAGTCATGCTTAAAATCCTCTCCTTTCTTCCTCATAATTTCTCTTTCTTCGCCACGACTTCGCTTTGCCCCTCTCTTTCTTTCATTCCTATTATTGCCGTTTGTTCTTCTTAGGGAGCTCAATATAGTGAACCTAATTTTTATTACCAAATTCAAACTAACAATTTCTAAGTACAGTATTGTCTCGTTATGGTCTCGGTTTGGTGTACACGATACGGACTTTTCGCTATCCCCACCACGTCTGCCTCACTCTTGTCCGGCGAAGGCGAGAGCGTATTTCTTATTTTGGTTTACAGTTTACGTTCAAGAATTTACGCAAACACTGATCAACGATTTGTAAGAAAAATAAGTGAAAATTACTATTTTTTAATATATTGTTTGAACAATTTGACAATATCACGAATCGGTTGAAGTGGTCTGAATTTATTATCAAAAAGTACATAATTTTTGTCTAAAATATTTTTTTTTCACACCGCATAGTTTCCACGATATTTAGGCAAACGTGCTTTTCATCCCGAACTTTGATAGCTGATTTCATCTCCTAGATAAACAGGGTCATAATTTAATCTTGCAACTCACGCTCAACAGCGTCTCACGGACGCATTCCACTACAACCATGCGCTGGCTGATACTTCCGCCGTCTATGAGCTGATGATGAAAGTGTACGGTCTTTTAGATGCCAGTAGCGAGGACAGGGTGCTTTTGGCTTTCGCCAGAGGATATTAAATTTGACGTAGCAGGCGGGGAAGAAAACGGTAGCCATTTTAAGAATGCGATCGCACCGATCCCGTTCTCCGTGAAAATATCTACCTGTGCCACGATCCAGCTGCGGTATTAGACCATGCTGACGCATTAGTTGCTCGGGTTGAAGAATTTTGGGCCTTATTCGTATAACTTTTGAACTGTAAAAGATATCGGAATGCAATTTGCGCCGCAAAATGAGGAAAATTCATTCCCTCTTAATAATGGATAATTTAATATATTTTACGTTTAGTTATTTTTCATTTTATCAATTTTTTAACCATAATTGTTGTGAAAAGCATTTGCAAACTGTTTATTTGATACTGTATTTAATGCTCTTTTTAAAATTCATGGTGTTTTGACAGACAATAGGCTAGTTGTTTCTGTATCATTATTGTATCATATCTTTATTCAATTATGTGTTAGTTCTGCAGACCTCAGAATCTATTTCTCTGGTTTTCTTTTTTATGATTTTATCCTTAATGCAGTGCATGCATAGATCGGACGTACGGGGTAACTAATGGGACGTGTCTTTGATTGTAGCGCTGTTAGAATTTTTTTCTACAATTTTTGGGTCTGAATTTTTTTTGTCATTTTTTGGAACAATGCGCCATTATTGTGGCTTTTACACGCGGGTGGCGAAAAATCTTTCCGTACAGGTTTACTCAGTATAGTAATCTGGGGTGCGAGTGGTAAACCGATCATAAAAGCGGAGCGCGCGGCTCGCTTACCTGGGCCGAGAAATTCCGAATAGCTCTTTGGGAAGATAATTTGAAAGAGACCATCCTAAAATTTTCGATGCTCGGGCATCACTGCAGTCCAGCGGTCGCTGGCAGCTTCCCGACCTCCAGGCCAGTGCATAGTTGTAGTGGAATGCGTCCGTGAAGCGGTGTTGCTGTCTTACCTATTCGCGCGAGCGCGGGTTGCAAGATTAAATGATGGTCCTGTAGACTGTTGCAAACAAAAAATACGTACGAAATATTTTTTCAAGAACTACTTCCCCCATAAGTTCCATCAAAATGAACATATGACACTTAAGTGGTGTTCCTTGTAAGTAAAAAAACATAGACTTATTCTTTTACCGCCAACTAAATTGGCAATAAGGCGTTTATCTTACCACGAGAATTTTAAGAAGGTATTAGGATGGACAATTTTGTTGCCAGTGCCAACCTGTTGCTATTTATCATGAGAAATGTAGACAAATACGTATAAGATAATTCGGATACGGGTAAATTAGGTTATGCCAATGTCACGTCCCGCGACGTAGAGTCAGCTAATAATTAATCCTTAACCCACTTATCTCAATAATTCGAACTTTGGAGGTATTATAACCACCTTACATAAGTTATCAACGTAATACATAGCCGAAAAGGCACTGTAACCGTAATCTATAATAAGAAAAGATCGAGCCGAGAATCCACGGACAGCAACAGCGAGCAGGAGAGCAACTATCGCAGGAGCTGGCGACCAGCCGGCTACACACACCAGGATGGTCCAACCAACACCACCTGACATTCAGCGTGGAACGGAAGGCCCTATCAGCCAACGCAGCCAACACCAGCACGGATCTGCGCTCATAATCATCGCTAGAAGCTGGCCCTCCCGTTATTTCCCGTAAACCGAGCTCCAATACGGAACCGATGTATCTTAACTTCAACCCCGTAGTACGTAGGCTGTACGAAACTGATCGTGCAGAACATATCGTAACCCAATAGCGTAGAAAACTAAAATATAAATTAAAGTATTTAAGAATTTAACTATTGCCGCTACTGGGAGTCAGGTAACGCAGCGAAATACGTATTAGTTGTGAAGAAGACACCGAAATGGTGCGCAGCAGATCTAAACTCCAAATTTAATAAACAAAACTCTCGAGTAGCGCGATGGGAAGATTCTTCCTGGAAGATCCCAGGCAGGTGCTGTACGATGAGGTCTCCCACCTTTGATTTGTCATGTGACAATCCTAGAGAAGGAGTGATCGGAAGCCCTATAAAAATGGACCGACCACTCGAGGGTCGCAGTAGTAATTTAATTGTTGTGATTTTAATTGAGTAAAGTTTACCCCCCAATATCTTATTCCTAACTCAGGCATTATCACCTTTTTCAAGTAAATGATTGTATTAATCGAGGAGTTATGAATGACCAGGTCGTGATTTGCACCCGTCAATGGTGACACTTACAAGCGGACAACCGCCCACGGTGTCATCGGGCATTGGGTGTGAAACGCGATTTTCGCGATCAATAGCTTTCTCCATTTTAATCGATGAAATGTTACTTGAATGTTCGCAATTTGCACCCACCAGAATTGTCACTTACAAGCGGACTGTGGTCCACGGTGTCATCGTGTGGACGTAAAAAGCGAACTACGCGATCACACAACCCTTAAGCATTTATAAACAGATCGAAATTATTCATAAACGATCATGTTTTACGTCTGTCGAAAGTGACACTTATAAGCGGACATCCGCCACGGTGTAACCAGGTATTAGACGTGAACCATGGCCGCAGGAAATAAAAGAAAATCATATCAATCCTATTTCTAAAGGGTGGTGATGCCCAGAGGCCATTGCGCGGATAGAAAAAATCAACTACACCGCCTAGTATTACGTTACAAAAGTGAGCCAGCTGAAATTTCCGCCCTGTTTGAAGCAACAGCCACCCTCTGCGCCCGCATCTTAAAAACCATCACTCCGAACATACACGGGATTATGGTCGCATCCGGAGATTGGACCCCACCCAAATTCAACCACGTAGAGGAGATCGACGCGACGCCCAGAGAGCCCGTCGTTTGGTAACTAACACCCATCGACCAATAAAAAGGTAATTACATTTAACAATTTCGGTATTTACCGGGGCCCCTGTAAGTCCCTGTCGAAAATCGCGCTCAATCACTTTCAACTATCCCAGAGCGACAAGCCCCTGGACTTGCTCAAACGCGGATGATTAAATTAATTCCGTTAAACTAGCGTCCGGACTCGCAAGTAAATCATAATCTCTTTAACCTGGAAAGTAGAAACGTAACAGCCAATATCAACCGATAGATGACCGCTGTTCTGCCTCGGTCGAAGCTGTTCGTTGCAGAACTCGACTATACATAAGTACCCAGAGCAAAACTGACAGAGTAGGACAATAGACAAGTGGATAAGCGAAAGAAGTTAAGCGATCCCGGACCAGTCGTCAATCCTTCATTTCTTCACAAATTTCTGTTTTCGGTATCTTATCTATTCTAAACAAATGTAGAGTCAAAACATTATGTATGTGTAGTACACACCAACCAAAAGTCAGTCCATCCGACTAATTCCAACAAATGGATGGGATAATCTGCTGCAACGTACGTTTTTGACTGGCAGTTAAAGATATTCTACAGATTTCTTTCTGTTCCAACGCAATCAGATTTACACTGGCAACACATTCCACGGACTCATATACATATATGTATGCTCATATGAAAATAATATAAACTGATTTCAGTGATAAATACGTACCTTGATTCTATTAGATAATCTTAGGAAAACAGATTCCTTCTGTGGCATGGTGTTTGATGTTGACTGCATTATTGAAACACTAGCAGCAGGCTCGTTTTGAATATGAATAGTTTCCCCTTCTAAGTCCTTTAGATCAGATAATAACGAGTCAAGTGCTAAAGAATCCTGAGAAGATAATTTAATTTCGGGATCAACAATTTCTGCTTGTCCCTGTTTTCCTTCTGGATCAAATCGTTCCATGCTTTCTATTTTACTTTGTATATCAGCAAATTCCAAGGGATCTATATAGGATGTTATATCATCTTTTGCAACTTCGTTACTGTCAATAGTAACTGCTGGATCGGAGGTATAATTTTGATGTGAATTTTCAATGGAAGCATCTGGAATAATAGGTGGCTCCACAGAGGCTTTTAGAATTGGATGCTGACCAATATTTAAAAAGACAGGAGTAGTTGTTAATAATTCAGGCTGAATTGTTTCCTCGATACTATCTTTGCTAGATTCCAAAACAGGAGTTGAGGAATCATTCCTTACTATTTCCTTTTCAAGTGTTTTACTAGGTTTAATGTGCAAAGCCAAATTTTCAGCATTTGAGGAGGTTCCAATAGATATACTGGTAAATTTGTCAACCTCTTCACTAGATGGATCATGAGTATTTCTTTGAAACTCTGGAGATGACACTGACTTAAAAATATCAGCACTTGCATTACTGTAGTCTTTGCTACTTTCAGACAATACATCTTCCTTACCAATGTCTTTGCAGTTGCTAATTGATATTTCATTGCTTGTATTCATTACCAGTTTACGTTCCTTTGTGGCTAATACATTGCAGAGGGCCGCTATATACTCAGGTTGAAATACAGATGTTAAAAATGTTAGCTGAAAATTCTTTGTCAAAGCAGTTTTTCCTCTGGTTTGCACATACTTTTCTACAGTACTTTTCAGCTTTTCCAGTTCTGGTTTTCGAGTTTTTTTGGCAAAGGTTTCGATTTTCACACCATAACGTTTGCAGAGTCCATTTTGTTGTAATGTTCTATTTACAAGATCAATTTTTAACAATTGATTTAATTGTTGTTCCCTACAACTAACTAACTGGAAGATCTTTGCAAATTTTTGATCTGAGCAATTATCACAGAGAATTGTATATCTTGGAGTCATACAACTAACATAAGAGTTGTCAAAAATATTACCACCATCTATACTTTGTTGAATTTTTGTAATGTTATTACCGGTTAATTCACTAGATTTTACCAATACTTCGGCTGCTTTTTTCACAATATTCAAAACAGCGTCTCTAGCACTACCAAATAAATTTCTTGGCGGTTCACCATTTTCAATATCCAAAGCTTCTTCATCACTATCTTCATTATCATCTACGTTTGTAATCGTATCTCTCGAAATCTGATTTTCTGTCTCCGTTTCTAAAACCTCAAATTCGCTGGTACCGTAAGCACGAAATAACGAAATAGGACAAAAATGTTCTGACCCGTAATATGTTTGAAGTTCTACTTTTATAAATTTTCCAAAAAGATGTGGCTGTAGAACGAAACTTTGAGTATCCTTTATGTCTTTTGCAGTGAACTGGCCAACGAGACTCCAATCTCTCATAGGAAAACGATCGCTAATGTAAACTGAAAAGTCCTTTGGCGATGAACTAAAGAGTTCAAAATTGGCCAATTCAATTTTTTTAGCTTGAATAGCCTCGCACAATTCTACCACGAACCATATACGCGAGGTACATGTGTTCAACATATATTCATCTCTTGTAGATACTAAAACACTTCTAGCACTTCGAGCTTCTGGATTCGCTGCTACGACCTTGGCTCCACAATCTGGAGAAGCATAATTCTTAGAACGAACCTTCATTCCACTAACGCCCCTCGCCGGTACACCAGAATTTTGGGCAGATGCGTTCGGATGTGCTACAAAGAAAACAATTGGTCTATAAATAGATTAGTTCATAATTAAAATCGATATATTTATACCATGTCATATTCTTTATTTTATTATTCCGTTCTCCTTTTTATGAACAAATTATAAAATTATTTGCTGATTCATTTAACGGAATCTATACGCATTTATCGACGAGACATAGAGAAATAGGTTTTATAGATAGTTTAATAATCCTTATTAAGTTTGAACATTTAAGTTGAAGAAAGGGAAATGATTAGTAAACAAAAATTACGTTCTAATTTATTGCGGTCAAGGATGAAGGGAAGAAGTAGGTCAAGATAAGTATATCAATGTAAAGGAATATGAATTGTCTAAGTTCCCTTATAGAAATCACACAGTAGTTCTGTTTTGTAGCCTTTATTTCAGAGTCAAATTGTGGACCAGATGTTAGCTCTAGTCAAGGTGTGGGCGAAGACTGATGTCTACCGGACGCACATATTCCGGCAAGCACGCGCGACTAAAAAATACTTCCTAATTGGTTGACCCAATGCCGGTGTCAACCAATCGGTACCTTTCAGGCCCAAAATCGCGCCACCTATTTCGCGCGTCTTCGGCGCGCTTCCACCATAACGCGGGTGAGATTTGGCGGGAGAAATACTCCTGGCAATGCAGCGGGATTTCCCCCAGGCCCCCAAGACGCGTGACGTGTCCGGTCGCAGGCCGCCCGGCCTCGCATCGTGGGCTCTTCGGAAACTCGAGGTTTATGATACCCGCAATAATTATTGAGGCCGTAAACGAAAGTCTCGAAGGAAAGCATGCTTTGTTCAAAATTCAATCACGAAAGGAACGGAAAGCGGCTTACTCAAAAATAGTTTTGCTGACGTGCGTGTCATAAACCATGCCGACAATTTGCACGCCAAATGTTCATATTTGGTCGTACCGATGGCCGCTACAAATGCAACAAGGTTTAGAAAATGATATTTCCAATACAAGGTGTATCAACCACACTCAAATAAAGTAAATACACTAAACTTATAATTGAAAATGGTACGAAATATCTATGCGAAACTGAGTCCTTTTTCCTAACACATTCACAAGGGTAATGGTGAAAATTGTATCCCAATAAATTGCATTTCGCGGACCTATGAAAAGCACCCCGCAATTTAATTTCGAAAAGTGTCGCAACTTCACACCCTTGAAAACGTCAAGGATGGGTCCGCTCCAAAAAGGGCTCACGCTGCATTTTATTGCGCTGTACGAATTCAATAGTGACTTTGTTGCGAAGGTGCTGCCATTGAGCCTTCTCCTTAACAATGTTGTGTATGCGCGTGACCGCCTCCGCATACACAGTTCCGTCACTCAGAAATATAATGTTTTCAATAATTTCACAATCATATCCATACCTGGACGCCTATTATATACATAGAATTAGACAGAAAAACACACACAAGAAACCACAGTACCGTAAACTGGGGGAACAGAGACAGAGGTTTTTGAAACATTTTGTTATATAATTTAAAAATTAACATGTTTACATTTGCTTTAAGTATCCTATCACAACATTGCATTTTTTGTGATTGTACTACAAGTGTCAAAATGCATAAAATTTTTGTCCTTTTCCTTCTTTAATGTATGCTAAAAACGTTAGTGTACCAGGGTAATATTGGCACATCATACAGATACCATTAACGGGTTCAGTTTTACTAATCTGAAGCCAATAAGATACATTGACACTTAAATTTGTTTAGTTTATTTTATTTTTTACATCTTAATAGCATTAATAGCATTACATATAAATAGCATTAACAGGTTAAGTTTCACTAATCTGACGTAAAACAATGTAATTCCGGGGTATGCCAATGTTATCCCGTGCTGCCAATGTTCCCCCAGTTTACGGTAGTATACATGTGGATAAAAGCATGCAAAGTCAGATAACTTGTGGTTTCCGACATCAAAAAAGTAGGTTGAAACAGCTGTGTACTATGATTTGATCAAGTAGTAATTTATATGTAGTTTTACCAAAGGGTGTGACAGGGCGTGTGGAATATTGCCTTCGCGGTTTCTCGCGCCGAATGTAAAGTGTACAATGGTTAATAAGTATAACACGAAATTTTTAAAACGTCCTTTCAAGAAGGGAGACTGGTTTGTACATTCCAAGACGCTCCAATGTAGAAACCGCTGATCACCTCTCGAGAAGGGATCTTTCCCACAGGTCCAGTCATATGTTAACTCGCTCGCCAGGACGCGTTCGATGAGAGGCGCTCCCATAAAGCCGCGTATTCACCTGTGTATTCGCCCAGGAATGTGCATTCGGCGCGCGTTTCGGGTTGAGTAAAATTTGCGGCGTCCATTTCATGGTATTGTTCGGAACCAAATGCACGCTTTGATGGACCGCCAGCAAGCGTATCGATCCGAATGCGCGCCGAACGCGTACCGAACACCGAACCAGCAAAAAATCGGTGCGCGCTGAATGCACATTCGGGGCGAATGCACAAGTGAATACGCGGCTTAATGCTATGCATTATCGAGGCCGGTGACCGTCAACTTATCACTCAGATCATAGCACTCACATCGTTACAATAGGTTTTTGAGATTATACCGTCGTTACAAGAAAGAGGTTCTCAACCCGAATTTAAATATAAATGTGATATGTAGGAATCTATTTATTTAATGCAAAAATATTTATGTAGTTACACATGGCAAGGGTTTTCCCAGAACGTAATTGTGAGTGAACATTTCGTTTTCGGCGAGCTTTTAGTACACCTTCCATATGAACGTGATTGTTTTTTGTGTGTGTTTCTTGGCTTTTTATTTCGATAGCTCTCATATTCACTAAAAAATAGCGTTTCGAATAAATACAATTTTTTAGTATTTTTTCCATTTGTTTTTCAAATTTGAGCGCAATATTTGTACTTCCCGCAGTATCCCAGTGTTGAATTAAAATTTAATAGAAAGCTAAGCTGTTATTATTTCGAATACTTCTATATTTTATTTCAGAGTTTGGCGATTTTTCAAGATGACGTTCTTTGAAAATGAGTATACATACAAACGAAAATATAAACAGGTGGTTGTTTTTTTTTTTTACTGTAAACTGTTTGCCTTTTGTTTTAAGACCAGCAGATGTCAGAATTATGACGCGGAAACTGTTATTTAACATCATACAACAACAAGATTTGAGTAAAATAAGCAAAAAATTAGAATTTATGGGAAAATACCTACTACAATTGTATGATTTCTCTGACGAGCATACGAAGGGAACAAAGCATAATTTTTCGTGTTTCAAGTCCGAAATGAAACTAAGATGGACTGCAAAAAAAAGTAGTTTTTATCCCTTATCATACTGTTTTTTATGCCTTATATTAATTGGATTAGCCTAAGAGCATCTTTAGAACCGACTGAAATTGAAAAATAATTTTGACCGCCCAGATCAAAAATACTCCTAAGTGCAGCGACCTCCGGAATGTTTCTAGCAATGGGTTTTGAACCTTATCGAATCGTTTCAAATCTATACATATATGTATATGTCGAAAAATTCGAATCACTTCGAACATGTTTCGAAGCTAAACTGTTGAAAGTCTATGTCTTGAGCCTTGATGTGCCTTGAATCTTTAAAGTCTCGATACGTCTTGAAAGACTTGAAAGTCTTGACAGGTTTGACGATCAACGTCTTCGAATTCTTTATGTGTGTTCATCTTTTGTTTATATTGCAATACGATAAGCCGCGTAAAGATCTACTGCCTAAACATTATTTCAACGCTCAAGCCGATAGTGTCCAATATTCCGCGTTACGACCGGAACAGTAAAAGTGCCCGATAAACGAACTAAAAAATTATAACTACCAAAAAGGTCTGTGAACCCGCCGGCAAGCGCGCGTGTGTACTCAGTACATGGAGGTCAGTTTTTGGCTGGAAAAGCCGTTTTACCGTGATCTATTCTACCCAGCACCCCTATGTATTCTTCCAGCGGACATTTTTGCATAATGCTACGTACTTGTCAGGTTCAAATTCAGTTCGGAAATGTCTCTAATTGAATGAAAACGAAAGTATGCCGCATATCCTGGCGGCAAGCGCGCCCGTGTACTCACAAGTTTCCCAGGTGTCCGCCTCCGATTGCTTGGGTTTTTTAAATTCTTATGAAATGTGAGGGGTGGTTTCACCCCCTAAACATACAAACAGGCCAAAATAAAAAGACACTTGTTTCTTATATTTCTGTCCTGTAAAACACATCCCTCCATCCCCCATAAACATGATTCATGCATGAAAGAAGCTACACTACTCACATTAATTAAAGGATCACCTGCGGGAGCCCAAAAAATAGGGGCAAGTTCATATGGTCATAACTTCGGTAAAAATAGTCGTATCGATACTTCGAAAATATGGTTTGAAAGCGTGGAATCTCTACTTTCAGCAGCTTTTTCAAATTTCAGATGCATTGCTTTTCGGCAAGGTTATAGCAGTATAAAGAGCACTTGGTCAATTTTAAAAAAATTTCTTCGACTTTACGATGTTCCAAGGGGGGTATGTTTTTTTTTTACACAAATTCCATTTACACCAGTCGAAAGCGGCTACTTTCCCGTGTAAGAAGAGAGTAACAAATTTCTTGTGCGATTTTTTTGGCCGAGTTATTCAACTTTGAAGTAAAAACCATTTTTTTTTACTTTAATTGCTTCTAGTAAGCGAACAAATCATCGAGGAAGGCTCATGAACAAAGCAATAGAAAGATCAGTATTTTCTCTTTAAGATGCATCTTCGACTGTTTCGATTCGGTTAAAATTTCAGTCTCTGATGTCCTTTCCAAAATGTGCTTAGACATTGCACAAATTCCATTTTCTCTTCATCTCGCTGTATGTTCGCGACGGATGATTGGAACACCAATGTCTTAAGTTCATTTGTTTCATTTTCAAATGTTTTCAGGTATTCATCCCCGATTGTTTTAGTTTTTGGATATGTTTGAGAAGACAGAAAAATAAGAAACATGTGTCTTTCTATTTTTGGCCTGTTTGCATGTTTAGGGGGTGAAACCACCCCTCACATTTCATAGAAATTTAAAAAGCCAAAGCAATCAGAGGCGGACACCTGGGAAACTTGTGACTACACGGGCGCGCTCGCCGACAGGATATGCGGCATACTTTCGTTTTCTTTCAATCAGAGACAGTTCCAAACTGAATTTGAACCTGACAAGTACATAGCATGATGCAAAAATGTCAGCTGGAAGAATACATAGGGGTGCTGGGTAGAATACATCACGGTAAAACGATTTTGCAGCCAAAACATACCCCCGTGTACGGAGTAAACGGCGCGCCCGTTCGTGTAAAACTTTTAGGCGCGACTGCCGGCGGATTATATGATATGCGTGTATATATATGTATTATATGTGCTAGGGCGTTGTCTACGCACAACATCTCCACCAATTCGATTTTCAATAGTTGGGAAAATACTAGCATGTATACGAATAAACCGGACATACTATATAAGAAAATCTTCATATTTCAGCAATTAAGAATGAAAATCCGAATCCGAATCAGTGACGAAACTGGAGGGGGGGGGGGGGGGCTCTGCCCCGGGTGCTGATTTGCGCGGGGCGCCAAATGAGAAATCTTTATAGAGAAAATACATAGTTCTGGAAAAGCTACATCAATGGCTTTATTCAAATTTATATATTATCTACGTTATTCCATTAGGAATAAAGGAGATACACATTTTATGGAAAAGTAATCAAAACGTATCTATTTAAAATTTATTTATCTGTTATCAAACAGCAAACAAATTATAGTACCTGCAATATCTTTGAAACCAGTTAATAAACACGTTTATTTTGCCTTTTTTATGTAAAGGGCGGATTCACCCTCCTAAGGTGGGCAATACAAGTTGGTAAAATGTTTGGGACGGGGGGTTGACGCCAAACAGAATGCCTTGCTTCGGCCGTTTACAACCTAGTTTTGTCCCTGATCCGAATACTCAAGTATTCAGAGAGGTCCGGATACTCGAGTACTCAAATCCGGATTTCGAAATCGAGTTCGAGTTATAATGAGTACTTCAAGTAGTCGGATATGAATATAGTAAGAGCTCTAGTTTTGACAGGTACAGAAAATACATATATGTCGTATATTTTTATTAAAATTATACTATCATACAAAAGTTTCTGGTTAATGTCGGAAATGTACTTTGTCAGTCTTGCGCAATCTGTCGACCAAGAATTATAGGAAAATATTTTATAATAGAAAATACAGAAAAACTTCAACATTTTTTTGCTAAATATGCATAAAAAGGGGCCGCAACTCCACTTTTGTCGAATTTCGGATATGTTGCAGAGGGAAGTACCTTAAGTAATATGCACTTTATACAAAGTCATGGTTAAAAAGTTATGAAGGATTACAGTTTCCGTACACAGGGTATACGGCTACTCGTGGGAATAAATTTAAGGGGCGATTCTAGACCCCAGAATAAGACGAAAATCAAGAATAACAATATTGCGGTTGAGGCTTCGTTTGTTAGTTATAAGCGTTTAAAGATATGTTTAAAAGCAGGATATCCGCGTGCAGGGGTGCACGCGGGGCAAAGAGGCGAGGGGTCGGACAGTGGTATTCAAAACCACTATCGCACGGAGTCACTCACCTCAAGAAGCTGCGACGAAAGAGTGACTCAAGAAATAGCCTCTTTTAGGTCTAAAGATTTTGGAACCGAATTTTGTGCCAAATGATACTGTTACGTTCCGGATGGTGAATTTTTATTTTTATGCGCGGTATGCATAACAAACAATCCTAGTTCAGCGTACTCCTGCCAGGTAGTTAATCATAACTTTATAAAAGAAGAACGCTTTTCTTTGAGACGGTCGTCGCCCCGATATATTGCCACCAGGTCATAAGGATAAGACGGTGCTGACGCAGCGGTGGCTCACTGGAAAATCACGCACAAAATAATCCAATGGTTCTCGTACTGTGCCGGACCCGCTCTGTGTAAACGGCAGGGGTGCGTTTCAACAATGCTTTACAGCATTTTGGGAGAACCCTCGTTGAGCGCATCTCTGACCGTCGCGCTAAATATCATGAGCTTATAATCAGTAACGGTCACAGTTGGAATGCACAGACTAGCTTTCTTCTCGGAAGATTGAGTGAGGAGTTCGAGTTATCGGTTACTGTACAGTGTACACTCAACATCCGGCGTAAGGAATCGTGTAAGCACTTTCCCACGGTTTGGTCGCTCCGTTCGGGGTAAAACTATATGTTGGTTACTAATGGACTAATGTATAGTAAAAGTGTGGGTTTTGCTATTCAACCGGAAGAGGATGAGGGAAAGGCCCGCCCTCAGCTGTGTGAAATTGTATGGTTTTCGACATGTGTGGTGTCATTGTGGTTTCCCATGCGTACGTATGTTCCGTAAAAATTAATTATATATTTGAATGAAGAATGATATGCATACGGATTAAAGAATCCGATGGGAGGACAGACACGAGCACAAACACACACAGCCTCGTTGAGTAGAAGGCCTAATGGTAATGCCTCCGCGACAACTCGCCAGTGAATTCGACCGGGCGATAAAATGCAGCGTAAGCCGTTTCGGCGCGGACCGACTCAGGCCGCTGCACAGTGGTCCGAAATCCCCATATCAAGGAAAAAATATGATAGCATCAATGTGAAACCTTCAATTAATACAAAACTTGGTATCCCAGGGTTATTGAGGTAGCTGATTACAAATCTGAAGTCAAAATTACTAAAAACAAAATGGCTAATTCAAAGTGAAACAATAATCCGCGTTAATGCTGTTTTGAGAGGTGTAGGTACGGAAAGGTAAGGAACTTAAAGTTGGGGACGATTCATAATAAAAATAAAACTGATAGTTTTGCGATTTGTAAAAAAATATATTTCAAATTTAAATAAAATACGAAAAGGGAATATAATTATGCACATGTAATTATAGTTTTGGAATAATTTGGTGTAATTAGTTTCTTTGTAGGTGTACATGTAGAAGACATATAAAAGTCAACAATGTTTTTTTTTAACGGAATCACATATTGTTTAAGGCAATAATCGATTCTATTCGTCATTCTCTATTAAAGAGTATTAATCTACTGATGTCGAAAAACTACTAGTTTAGGTTTAGGAGATATATGTATATCAATATTAATGATTAAATTAAAATATCTCCTAAACTAATAGTTTTTCGACATAAGTAGGTTAATACTTTGCATAGAAAATGATTAACTCAATCCAGTGATGTATTAAAAAATATATGATTCCGTTTAACAAAATATCGGTGACCTTCATACATGTGTCCTCTATGCGGCCACATATAAAAAACTAAACATTTTTTTATATTATGAAAAACGAAAGCAAGATACTCCAAATACTGATAAAAGTTATAGAAAAAATGCTCCCGACATCAAAGCCGCAGGTTTACGCAGCTGAAACCTGCTTGGTTATGTACTGAAAGGTATAATGCACCACTAGTATTAAGTCTTACCTTGACGCTAGCTGTCGCAAAAAAGTTATGTCTAACTAAACTTCGATTCTATTATTAAAAATACCTCTTTGCTTAACTTGTGTCCTACTGAAATCAACGATGGTGTCATTGTCTTAACCTTCCGGTACTCGCGCCTATTTTTGTAACACGAGCACTCGCGTCGTGCACTGAGTGCACGGTCACGTATTATTAACCTGCCGGCAGCCTTTTTAGTTGAAAAAACCAGTAGTGTACCCAGCACCCCTATGTATTCTTCCAGCGGACATTTTTGCATAATGCTACGTACTTGTCACGTTCAAATACAGTTTGGAAGTGTTTCTGATTGAATGAAAACGAAAGTATACCGCGTATCTTGCCAGCGACCGCGCCCGTGTACTCACAAGTACGCCTCCAATTGCTTTGGTTTTTTTATATGTTTTGGAGGACCGAAAAATAAGATATACGTGTCTTTTTATTTTGGCCTGTTTGCATGTTTAGGGGGTGAAACCACCCCTCAATGGTTTTCCAGTTATCCGCCTCCGATTGCTTTGATTTTTGGATATGTTTTAGAGGGCCGGAAAATAACATATACGTATTTTTTTATTTTGGCCTGTTTGCATGTTTAGGGGGTGAAACCACCCCTCAAAGGTTTTCCAGTTCTCCGCCTCCGATTGTACTGGTTTTTGGATATGTTTTATGGAATCGAAAAATAAGATACACGTGTTTCTTTAGAGCGGCCCGTTTTCATATTTAGGGGGTGAAACCATCCCTCAAAATTCATAAGGGGTACAAAATTTTGTTGAGTCAAAATTCATATGGACAAACATATCCAACAACCAAAACAATCGGAGATGATCACCTAAAAATGTTATACCTTGGGGAAGCTTTAACCCCCTAAACATGCAAACAGGCCTAAATAAAAAGATACCTGTTTCTTATTTCTTATTTCCTCTAAAACATACCCAAAAATCAGAGCCATCGTAGACGAACACCTGAAAATCATGTAACTTTGAGGGGTGGTTTCACCCCCTAAACATGGAAACAGGCTAAAATAAAGAAACACGTATATCTTATTTTTCTGTTCTATAAAACATATCCAAAAACCAAAGCAATCGGAGGCGAACACCTGAAAACCTTTGGGGGTGGTTTCACCCCTAAACATGACAACAGGCCAAAATAAAAAAACACGTATATCTTATTTTTCTGTTCTATAAAACATATCCAAAAACCAAAGCAATCGAAGGCGAACACCTGAAAACCTTTGGGGGGTGGTTTCACCCCCTAAACATGACAACAGGCGAAAATAAAAAAAAACGTATATGTTATTTTTCGGCCCTCTAAAACATATCCAAAAATCAAAGCAATCGGAGGCGAATACCTGGAAAACCATTGAGGGGTGATTTCACCCCCTAAACATGCAAACAGGCCAAAATAAAAAAATACGTATATCTTATTTTTCGGTCCTCTAAAACATATCCAAAAACCAAAGCAATCGGAGGCGTACAACTGGGAAACTTGTGACTACACGAGCGCGCTCGCCGGCAGGATACGCGGTATACTTTCGTTTTCGTTCAATCAGAAACACTTCCAAACTGTATTTGAACGTGACAAGTACGTAGCATTATGCAAAAATGTCCGCTGGAAGAATACATAGGGGTGCTGGGTACAATAGATCACGGTAAAACGGTTTTTTCAGCCAAAAACTGAACTCCGTGCACTCCGTGCACCCGCGCGAGTACCGGAAGGTTAAGGGGGTAGACACGTCACGTGGTCTGGCCGATTTGGCAGGTCGGTATTACAGCAGGTTTTTTCTGCACAGAAATAGTAATACCCATAGATATGCGGCTGCCTGGTGCACGCGAGAGGGAGCTGTTTGCTATTTCCGTATTATATTCCGAATACGGAAAAAACGTCTCAGCTGTTGCGTTGTACTTGTAAAAATTTAAACAGAAAGTCTGTTGGTACTGCAAACGTAGAAAATTCATTGTACATTTTAATTACTTGAAATGTACTTATGCTATAATATTCTACGTTGGCAGTAAGGAATTACAAGTGAAAAGGAAAAATAGATGAGAGGATGTCGCCAGTAAATGAAATTTGTTAGGTTAGACATTTTTTTATTAGCAAAACACTGAAACAGATCATGAAGGTTATACACTTATTATAAAATAATTAAACGTCATATGCAGAAAGCAGTTATGAACAAACATTATATACATATATAAAATTGTATTGGATGTTGAATTGGACTAGTGCAAATGCGCAGGCTGGACGCGCGTGATTATTATGTGGACCGCTCTCCTCGAAGTGACAGAAAATATAACCTATATGCTGTACCCGATTTCCTGATGATACTGTTGCGGCGTAATAATAATGTTTTGGAAAGATGATAAAAGGTTCACAAATGTAGCGTAAAAGAACGAAATAGCCACTAAACATTTATTATCATATAGCATATACATAGGTTATATTAGGTTCGTTTTACGAACCCATTTTCAGAAATACGGACACTTTAAAATTGGCCCAATGAAAATTAATTGAATGTGACGCTGTGTCGCCCAGCACCGGCTCGACAAATTCAACCATATGGTATACAATGACTTTCAAGGCCACGCAAGGTTAGGAATTAAATAAATAAATAGTTCAATATTGTAGTACGCACGTATAACGTCCCACGCGGATCCGAACCGATAATTACCGACCGCCGGTAAAGTAAACCGATCTTCATTATCGCGAAATCTTTCTACGTTACCATACAAAATTATTGTAAATACTTTTATACATGAATTATAATTAATTAATGATTCAAACAAATACTAAAAAAAAACAAATGTTATAGAGATGTTAGGAATAATTTAATGTAAATACTGACAAAAGCGCAAGATAAAATATAATGTATTAAGCGAGTAAAAAGCAAAATAACAAATAGCGACTCACTGCGCATGCGTCAGCCATCAAATTTCGAGTATAAAAGGAGGCGCACGATGCGCAGCGCAGGCATTCCAAAGCATTCAGGGCATTGAAGGCTACGATCCGAATACGCTCTCTTAACTGACGAATACTTAAACCTAGAGGCAGCTTAAGTTTCAACCAGTGAGATTCAGCTCGCTCCGGAAACGGTAGCGGCCGAACTCTGCAATATATACATATACTTTAATAAATATTCACGTAGCATAAATATAAAAAACTATAGAAAACCCAAAAACAGAATATATAATCGTAGACTGTAAGCAATATTAGAATAAGTATTGCCAAATAAAGTCATTGTTAAGTTTTTAAGTCGTGGATTTTAATCCTTAGTTGTAATAACGAACCCCCACCTATCCTATACTCGAGGGGACGACGCTCTCCTCTCGAGGACCTACTAGCTTCAGTTGTTCTCGGACAGCCGAACGTTACACACGGCTCATTGTCAGTCTGTCGATGCGGTGCTGGGCGGCGCAGCGTCACATTCAATTAATTTTCATTCGACCAATTTTAAAGTCTCCGCGTTTCTGAAAACGTGTCCGTAAAAGGCACAAGTAGGTCTATATCCTAATTTTTCAAAATTTTAAATAGTGCCCTGGTAGTATAAAATTGCATTTCTTCAGAACAATTTCAAAATAAATGGTCTAAAATTGTTTTTTTTTGTGTCATAATTTTTATTAGGTACTCTTATTTCCCCACTGTAAGCACCCAAATGCCCATTCTTATCTGTCTCTTAGTTCAACAGTTATAATTCAATGAAAAAAGTCAATTCCCACAATTGTGAAAATTTTGAAAAATCCTTTGAAATACGTTTATATATCACTAAAGACTACAACATATACAAGTTTCACCAAATTCCCAAATGGTAATTCGTAAGTAATAAAAGATTAAAAAGGAGACAGTGTTACACGTATTCAGTAAACTCTGTGGCTTCGTCCCTCGGTTCGAAATTTCATTTGTACGATGTAGGTATATGTATTCAGCGAACAGTATGCTCCGATGCTCGCGGTGGTTCGCGGTTACTT
The DNA here is from genome assembly GCF_050908995.1 of Andrena cerasifolii. Taxonomy (NCBI): domain Eukaryota; kingdom Metazoa; phylum Arthropoda; class Insecta; order Hymenoptera; family Andrenidae; genus Andrena; species Andrena cerasifolii. The sequence continues at coordinate 617,145 of NC_135125.1, read as the reverse complement.
TGTCGCTGTCGATGGGTCGTAAAAAAGAAGGATAGAACGGGGGTCGAAGCAGCCGAGAAATAAAGCCAGCGCCTCGGTCTGCTAACACATCTGTATCTACACAGCGTTGCCAGCAACATTATGCAGGACCACTTATTTAGCGGAAGGGGAACACCTACAGGAGTGGTGGTAACGTGTGCGGGAAGACGTTGCTGAGGACTTCCTGTAAATTACCCTGAGCGGTTGGAATGATTTACCGAGTTCACGCTCTATTAAGGTGCTAAAGCACGCCTTGACTATACATGCCAAGAAAGGGGGAGAAGAAAGGGTGTTGAATCAATCGATATACGGAGTTTAAGGGACAATATAAAAGAGTAAAATATATTCTTAAAAAAAGCAAAATTTGATTAACATACCCGGAGACGGCGCTTCGTCTCTGGTGTCGCTCGCAGTGTTGTGAGATAACGTACGGCACGCTTGCCGTCTATCGCTCCGCTCGGTCGCGGTGTCGTTGAACCAAGCGCAGGTCTTGGTCGCTCGCTGTGCTCTCGGTGGCACACGGAAGTCGGTGAACTTGATATCAGTCGCACGTCTTCGCGGTCGCGGTGGCTCCTATCAGCGCGTAAATGCTCTCCCGGCGAGGCCGTTTCTCGGTATCTCGGAATGGAGTTACACTTAGCTTAACCCGATCAACCGAGCCCGATTCGCGTGATAGACTCTGACGTTGAGACGCGATCTAGACTTCCTCAATTGGGCGCTGATTCTCATTCACCAAACTAAACTCCTAAACTCAACTGCTCGATCGCGGTTCGGGGCCGAGCCCCGCATTCTCGTCGGCAAATGGGGAAAACCGCCCCGTCGGCAATCGTCGATCGCTCCTTATTTGGAAGCCGCGCTTCCAGCCGTCGACGGTTACGTTGTCCTTACGATCGCTTCACGGTTAGGCTCAACGTTACTGCCACGCGCTAGGCGATTCCGCTGAATCGCCGTCTACAAAGGAAAGCGATGCGCGGACAGCAAGCACGGGAAGGGCCAGAAGGGCCCATGTAACACCTCCCCACTTAGACACGAAACGGTCTCGTGAGTCCGTTTGGTTGTTGGCACGTGTTAACGCTATTAAATCTAAGGGGTCGCAAAGAAGGGTGGGAATAAACGATTCTGATTGAACCAAAGCAATTGAATAATATATTGTTACAATTAAAATTTAAAAGAAAGATAATAATAATGTGGTAATAGAAGCGAATATAATAATTAGGTGATGAATAAAACAATAAAAGCGAATATAATATAATAATAATAATGATGATACTATGGCAGAAGGGGAGGAAAAAAAATTAATTGAACTCAATTTTGTTGTGTCCGATGCGCCCTCCAAAAACGGTATCCAATCCAGACAATGAGGAGGATAACGAAAGTTCTTCCTAGGTGATGGGTGGCCAGCTCCCTTGCCTGACTCTCTATGTCCTCCAGTACGATCGCGTTTGCTTTCGCATGGATTCCTGAAGGGTCCCGTGAGGTTCCTTTTCTTAATGGTCAGTCAGGATTTTCACGTGATGTTCCGTGAGAGTCGGCAGGATTTCCGAAATGTTTATGCTTATGGATGGTGTATATCGTTGTTACTGCTTCGGTGTCGACTCTGGATGCCCAGATCTGATCGGTCCCGACTTTAGCCTGACAATCCTTCCTCAGTTGTAATATCCCTGCACCCTGGAGCACTTGATATCCAGCCGCGTGCTTATTGCATTGAACCTGCAGTGCCATGGTGTCCTTGATGGAATATAACCAAGTATTGGTTGCGACCATCTTCGTGAGGAAGGTTCGACTTCCGGGGAGAGCTTGGATGTTGCAGCTAGGCCACTTGATGTTTTGTGGTTTTAAAAAGGCAACCGTCTCGCAGCTTGGTGCTTTTTCCAGGTCTCGGAGTGGTACGCTGAGTTCGCACATGTACATCCGATAGTGTTTCCTGCATGCTGTGATGTAGTTTTCGTCGGGCATGAAATATTGAGAGTTGATCTGACTGGCTGCTAGATAAGGTGTTCTTGGCTTTATGGATATCGGGGTAGAAACATTGGTCGATATAGCTTGGAACGAAGGGCACGATTGAATGTAATAGAGATCGAGGGGAGTTTGGTCTAACAGAGGAATGTCGAGTTACAAGATAATTCGCCCTTGTGAATAAGCTACGTTTAATTTGGTCACCTCTTGTAGCTGTTCGGAGTTTAATTCTTCCGTAGTCAGCGGGAATTCGTATGACGTGGTGTCGCGGATTCGTTCGCAGGTCTGCGCTAACTGACTCGGGGAGAGAACGGCCATATGTAACATACCCAGTTTCGCGAACGTGATCGCGTCTGCGATTATGATCAACGCGGTTACATATTCGTCCACGTGTCTGATCATTAGGAACGTCCACGACGAAAAAGCTAATTCGAATTCTAATTTTGTTTCACGCTCGTCTAATTGATGGGTACCCGACGCTATTTCCTTAATTCTATCGCCCATGGTTTGTACGAAACCCGTTACAGATTTTAGTTCGTCGTGTATGTCTTGGAATTCGGATTTTATAATATGAGTTTGGTTTCCTAACAATTCGGCGAGATGATTTTGATTTTTATAGAGTTTATCTAATTCCTTATTATAATATTAGTAGTCGTCGTTATCCAGTGTTCCGAAAAGGGCCTTACTGAGGGATCCGATGAATCCCAGCGGTACCGATCGCTTAGCAGTTCCTCGTAACGGTTACCGTCGAGGAATTTTCGTTGTAGGGCCGTGTTAAGGGCGTCGGCCGGGCAAGACGTCCAATTGTACGTCGTGCATAATGTCTTCATCCGGTTGATCTGGGGTTAGGTCTGTGGTCGCGAGGACAATTCTTCCGCGACCCCTATACCCGTGACCAATCTCCATTGAGTATGGAAGACTCGAAGAAGTCGGATCTTTTCGTAGTACAACCCCGGGTTGTGGTTTAACTGCAATATTCGGTAATCCCCGTCGATGACATTATTACAATGCATTAATTCCCAAAGCCACCACACTCACTCTCGACGCAGCACCTCACGTGCTCAGGAAAGCGACATAGATCGACGATCGATCCACGAATCAGCGATGCAGATCGATAAGCGATCCGCCAATCATCGACGATCTATACGCCAATCAGCGTGCCGCATCGACGCTCTAGGAGAATCGAGAAGACACGCGACCGGCAGTCAGTCATTTTTTCGGCACTTCTCTTTGGTTTCTCGTTGCCGTAACGGTTTGCTCACGCGTTTCTTGAAATCACCGAAGTATCTCTGCATCTCTCAATCTCAAGTATTTCAAATCACAGTTTCAATCTCACGGTTTCGCTCAGTACTCTATAATCGCTCAAATGTACGCTCACACGCCGCCAATTAATATAATTGCGTGGACGCCACGTGGTTGCAACTACGCGGCCACATTTTGTATCTCGCTCACTCGTTGCATTTGTGGGGGCACGTGCAACGAGCACGACGCCTCAACACGACCAGGCTTGTAGTTTGGTCATCGGCGACATCAGCGATATCGGCGACGTATCGAATGTCGGCGCTGATGCGTAGTGCTACGATTGCATTTTAGGGGTTCTCGGAAAGCAGCGAGAACCGTCGTCCATACGTTATTGTATAAACATCCTGTACGGCGCGAGAGACGACATTCCCAAAAAAAGATCAGCGCCGAGAACCCACAAAGGCAGTCAGGACAAAACCAGCGAACAGTACGGACGACACCGTTGCCTGTTCGACGTCTAATAATAAAAGAAAGATTATCACGACTAAACCTAGAAGTCATTCACTTTCCCGTCACCCACACATTCAATCGGTGTGATAAATATTATTACTGTGAGACCGCAATAGAGCCTTATCTCAATTGTAATCGGTCACGCTCAACGCGACTCTTCAGTATTTTAATAAAGTGACATTACGTTTCACCGCCTAAATTTGTTTTGTGTGCACCTCTTCACTGTCGCTCCTAATGTATCATTCATCCAGTGTGCTCAACCGCTTTAATTCTCAAACAGTAATAAATTATACATAATATACTTTAGCATCTTCGAATATTATCGTATTTGTCACCGACATGTATTAAGGCCTGCAGCAAACAAAACGAGTCTTATTATGCAACTTACTATGTGTTGTGAGCGCGCAACCGTGCGCACCGTGTACTTGCCATCGTGTAACTCCATAAGCCGATAGTGCATTATACAATTCATATACACGGGTGAATTCACAGAAAAACACTTTATATTTTTAGTTATTATGTAAATGGAGAAATTGTTAAAAATAACGCGAGGTAAATTTTTTTTTAAGAAAAAAACTTTTTCAAAAAATTTGTTAACGTTATTTTGTAGCGCTTATTGCACCATTAAACTTTTGTTTGAAACATTTTTTTTCTGTTATACTTTGAGAGTTATACGCGAAAAAGTGGAAATGCCAATTTAACTTTGTGGTTAGTTTTCACCCGTTTAAAGGGCGATAGGGCACAAATGAAACACATCGTTGTTCTTGTTTTGAGTGACTCTAAAAACCCACAAAGTTGTGTTCCAATCGGTGAGTCCGAGTTCGCGGTGTTCCCTTGTAAGCGAATGATCCAGCCGAGAGGTAGCTTAAATATTGTCCAGTAAGATTCAGGTCACCCCACAAACGGTAGCGGCGGAATTTCAGAGTATAAAAAGGTACTGGTACTCCTCTTAGGTTTGAATATCGTTGAGTTATAAAACCTTGCTTTCGCAGAGGTATGGAACTCGCCCCGAACGCAACAGCGGCCGCGCCACTTAGCAGAGGCAAGGTCTTGAAGAGCAAAAACAATAGAACAAAAACTCTACAAGAGTAACGAGCTCGCCCCCGAAACGGTAGCGGCCGTTCTTACAACAGAGATTGCCAAGAGTATCGAGTTCGCCCTGGAAGATGTAGCGGCCGTACATTGCAATATACAGGGTGTCCCACTAAGGAGTGGACAGCGCGATATCTCTTAAAGTATTATCGATAAAAATATAAAAAAAATAGGGAACTGCATGGTTCGAGCCCTAATAAATTGGCCCCCTCGAACCATGCAACGCCATATTTTTCTTATTTTTTTATCTCCAATACATTAGGAGATATCCAGCTGTTCAGTCCTGCCGCGGACACCCTGTATAATTATTTTTATTTTTAAAAAAGGATTATTTACTAGAATAAATGCAGAGCACACTATATACGATAATTTAATTGTGTAAAGGTAATAAATAAACCTTTAATTTCAGAAGAGAATAATAATATTTTAGAAATAAATAATAATTATAAAATAGAAACTGTCTTAGGCAAAAAAAAGTGCTGTACAGAAATTTTACAGTCACTGAAAGTAGATACTAAGTACTTTGATTACAGCAGAAAATTTATACGCAAATATTTTAACACAAATAAAATAAAATGTAAATTTTAAATTAATTATTTACAGACTTCCTATATGCAACGACAACCAGCAACTTACTCTTTCGGGAACTGATTTTCGTCACCAGGTAGCGTATCCCAATTTAGCCAATCCAAATAACCCCAGACAAGCTTAAAGTACCCGGCGTTGCTCGGGCCTATATGTCTCTACTAACTTAAAGTACCTGCCGTTGCCCGGGCTTCATACATGTATCTATGACATCAGCATTAATATTTTAAAATTAACTGGCGCCTCCATTAATTATTACGCAATGCTTTCTTACATAGACTTCATTGCCTATTGCTTACGTATATCCCTACATAGTAAAAAATGAAGTCGCTGGTAGGGGTCTGTATATTTGTTCGGGCTATTTAATCTCGACATCCACTGGGCGGACCATAGACCATTCTCAAGGAATGCTTCACTAAAATCGCCACTTCTCGGCTTCCTTTCATTCATAGGTTACTGTTTCATACACGTAAACCTTTCTGAAGAAACGGTCTATAAACGGTGCACACCGCATCACAATTCGTCCATTAGTTCTCGAAATTAGCCCGAACAAACAACCAGACGCCTACCAGGAAACTTATTTTATACTATGTACTTAGAGATGTGTCAGAAGATTCGGAGTTGCTTCCATTCCTGTTTATTGCAGTTTGAAGATACTTGAGCTTTCTCTGCATCAGTTTAGGGGAACTCTCTTGGGTTGGTCAACGAATACATCAGTTTCACCCATTTTTTTCGAACGCAGTACATCAACGAAGCAAGCATACCAATAAACTCATTCAACTGTTTCCGTTTTGTCGATCCTCATATTCAACCTAACTCCGTTGATATTAATTTTTTTTAACCAGCATCGACACATAACGAAGTTGACAATAATTAAGAGTTATCAGTTTCAATGGTCTGAGTGCGTGTAAATTTATTTTTTTGCGTGTTCAGTGCAGGTAAATTTGTGTTCACTTTTTAAATTTTTCACACGGTTAGTGCAAGAGATTTGATATTTTTGGAGAGTGCTGTTTGATGTCCGCGTGTGTGTCTCGATAACACAATTGACTACTGTGAATATAATGGAAACAATGGATTTTAGCGAGTAGGCTGGGCTGGTGTGATGCAACGATACCCTTCAATTTTGGACGAAGTAATAAAGAAGAAGAGTTCAATTTCGTCGCAGCTTCTCTGAAGTGAGTGACCCCGTACTTCAATGGCTTTGAATCCCACTGCTCGACCCCTCGCCTGTGTTGCCCCGCGTGCATCGCTGAACACGGATTGCCTGCTTTTAAGCATATTTTTACCCGCTTATAACTGACAAACAAGGCCTCAACCACAATGTTGTTATTCTTGATTTTCGGTCTATTCTGCTTAGAATCACTCCATAAATGTATTCACACGTGTAGCCGAACACCCTATATATGTACGTTTTATAAGTTGTATCCTTAGTAGATTCGGTAATGATACAGATGAACTCACTAAGTTACCAATATTCTACAATGCTTCAGTATACGTCACGAGGTATCGGCATAGGCTTGGGGCTATATTTGGGTGAGTGGGGGGCCGCAGCTACGATTGGACGTAGTACATTATAGCGTTCGCAGCTGCACCCCCCCCCCCCCCATTCTAGTCGCAAGCCTATTCTGATACCTCGTTTCGCTGTTCAATTAACAATGATCGCCTTGAAACTGAAAAATGTAAACATTGAATCAGTAGCCGAGGTGAGATCAATAGCAGGAACCACTCATATCGGAGTAAATGTAATTTATTTATATACTATAATGCATATTACTTAGGATTCTCCCCTGTACAACATATCTGAAATTCAACAAAATTGGAGTTGCCGCCCCCGTTTCATGCATAATTACCATTTTTTACATCGTCAAAAATACACTCCTTACATTAATTAAAGGATCACCTCTAGGAACTGGAAAATAGGGGCAAGTTAACATGGTCATAACTCCGGCAAAAATAGACGTATCGATATTTTGAAAATATGGTTTGAAAGCGTGAAATCCCTACTTTCAGATGTTTTTTTTCAGATTTCAGCTGCATCGCTTTTCGGCAAAGTTATAACGATATAAAGGGCACTTGGTCAATTTTAAAAAAATTTCTTCGACTTTACGATGTTCCACGGGGGGTATGTTTTTTTTTACACAAATTCCATTTACACCAGTCGAAAGCGGCTACTTTCCCGTGTAAGAAGAGAGTAACAAATTTCTTGTGCGATTTTTTTGGCCGAGTTATTCAACTTTGAAGTAAAAACTATTTTTTTTACTTTAATTGCTTCTAGTAAGCGAACAAATCATCGAGGAAAGCTCATGAACAAAGCAATAGAAAGATCAGTCTTTTCTCTTTAAGATGCATCTTCGACTTTTTCGATTCGATTAAAGTTTCGGTCTATGATGTCTGTTCGAAAATACAGTAAATCCTCGTTACCAGCTCGTTTCTACATTGCATTAGGAGCCCGGCGACTATCCCCACCATTTCTTGGACTCCTTCGACGAGAGTGAGAGAACCCAATGAGCGAGCGAGAGGAAACGAAAGAGTCGACAGCAACTTCGTGTCAACTGTTTCGTTTCCTCTCGCTCGCTCATTGGGTTTTCTCACTCGCGCCATTGGCCGCGAATAGCGTCGACAACACGTTAGGAGCCCGCCGCACAGTGGCGTGTTTTCTAAGGAATTGTGAATAAATTCATTTTCCGATTTGACAGATAATGAAAATGTAAACACATGAAAATGATCTTAAATATGTCTAGTATAATGGTCAAAGTTTGTTTTTTCTTTAAAAGTATTACCGACGGCTCTATATGTGTTTAAAGTTGAACAAAATTTTTTAGGCCATTCTCGGGGCGTTCTATTTCTTCTGTGTTCGGCGCATCAAAGATTGCAACAAATCTGTGATATAGTTGACAATATAGTATATTTCAAGGCGAACAAAATGACCCATAGATCAACGTTTTCCGATTTTTTTTAACGTTTTTTGTAACGTTCTTAGATAAGCACATTTTATTCGCTGCAAATTTACGTATATAAAAAATGAGACACAATGAGACACGCTGAAAGTTGTTTTATAAGGAAGGCAGAAGTGTATACTATCGAATGGAAAAGGAATCAGCTGCTACTAGGCGCAACTTTTTGTGTTAGGTGCCGAAAACCATTGTAAAGTAAAAGTAACTAGGCAGCAAACCGTCTCCTTTTTTATGACTTACAAGGAGAGGTTCCCTCAGATTGCTTTGGATTTTGGATATGTTTTAGAGGACCGGAAAATAAGAAATACGTGTGTTTTTATTTTGGCCCATTTGCATATTTAGGGGGTAAAACCACCTCTCAAAGTTATAAGAAGAGGCACAAAAGTAACTGACGACAAGAATATCAGGTTTTATTCAACACAATGTTATAATTTTCTTTAAACTAACAATAAGAACTTTCAATTTTAAAACTAGAAAAACGCTAATGTCGATAAACAATTCACAGAAATCACATAAAAAATGATACATCTTCTTCCTGGAGGTCCATGTCTGTAACTTCTTCAAGTTCCGTATCCGTCTCTTCCACAATTACTAATAATTTTCCAACTTCTTCTGGAATATTTTCTTTCTTCTTTTTTGGGGGAATTCCGTATTTTGTAACTAGATAAGGATCGGACAATTCCAGTAGCCGGTGAAAAAGATCCTTATTTGCCTGTAGTAATGATCTCTTCTGTGTATGGTCCTCTCGATACTGCCTTATATTTTTATTTCGGCATTCTAAGGCCTCCTCTGAAAAACTCGCCTATGGGCGGAGTAAAATTTTCTACTATTTGTGACCCGTGGATTAAAATCTTATGTACACTGACTGGCATATAATACCAACTATAATGTTTCACGTATAGTTCGGCAGTCTCTCGGCAATAGTCGTGAAATAGTATTTTGTTTATTGAATAAGAACTATTAATAGCTTTTAATATTGTAGAGAACCGCGTAATACATTCTTCATTAACTCCGGTGATTTCTGCTGTTAAATGAGGATTGTTAAATATACGTCTAGCAGTATTACCGTCATTTGTATTTCCATGTGATTGTTTTACACGGTCAACTTTTAATCCCATGTGAGTCCAAAACTTTTCCTGCACCATTTTTTGGCGCTTTGCTAATAATACATTGTTCCCACTTTTTTTGTTGCAGCCCACGAACAAAAACATAGTCTGTATGAAATATGTAAAATACATTCCAAAAACCGGATGTAGCAATGCAAATTTGATAATCCAAATTGTAAATATTGTTCACAAATTTCTGAATTATGCTCACCCAATTTGTTCATAGTTTTTGGGGTTGCATTGCACAAATAGCACTTCTGAGTGCTCGTGTCGGTCATAGCACTACACACTTTGCCGTCCACCATGGTTAAATGCAACTTATAATTTATTAAAACGTCACCAACTTTAAATGGAGTCACTCGCGCAATTTGTTCTTCCACGTTCATTTTTTCAGCTATAATAACTTCATTAGTTTCGTGCTTCCACTGAAGTCGAATAGGCCGGCAAAAACGTGTACTGGATGGCCGAGGATTCTTCCAAATAACATCTTCACTAGTATCCTCCTTTAATTCCAGTGGTACCATGGAGTATTGGAAGATATACTCATCAGTTTCTTCTTCACTGAGTCCCTTTTGCTTCCACCCTGAATGTCCCGAGCTTCCATCGAATCCATACTTTACAGTTAATGTGCAAGATGTATTGCCCTTGTAATCCTTAGAAAGTATAATTCGTTTGGCGGTATGATTAAGGAGGGATTGCAACGTTATTTCGCATACTTCCTCATTTATGTGAATTCCGTCTTCTGGATAAGTTTCCTTGCGTACTTTAGATAACGCATACTCAGAAGGATACAAGTTATGTCCGTGTTTAAGCGCACGTTTTCGTAAATTTCTGTATGTAGCCCTACTCAAACCTTCAAACATAATCATGCCAAAGGCTTCTTCAGCAGGCATGGAACTTCGATTCGGGCTTCTCTCTCGCCATTTCTTCAATACTGTCTGACCACGTGTCGGAGTTGTTGTCGTGATCTCTTTCACAATTTCCGCCGCTGCCACCTTTCCATCTTTGCGCAAACTAATCGTTGTTGCATATGTTAATTCCGCAGTGGATGTAATTCCTTCAAGCTCAGCAATCTTCCTCCTTTTCGATCGATTCCCAGAACTGTGGTTTAACAAAATTTTCGTTTAACCACGATTCATACTTTAAAAGAAATTTACTTTTAATGCGGCAACAGTTTTTCCACCGTTTCTTATATGGCGAGAGAAATTGTGCCTCTAAATGTCGTTCCACTTTTTCCTTATTGTGAACTGGTATATGAAACGTATCGATCACAAAATCGTTTAGTCTTTCCACGTTACTACGGAATTCACTATATTTTTCATACAACATTTTTCTAGTAACCATTGTCAATATTTTTCACTATTAATATGCAATTAAACGCCAACTAGTTGCACGGTACAAAACAATATGTATTGCTCGTTTGAGCTATCGGTGATTTCTGATTTCACATCAATTAGTTTGAAGGCACGTTTACTCGGGAGTGTAAAGGTGGGGAAAGAAAACTATTATTATTGGCTAAGGGATGAAAAGGGACAGAAGAAACGGTAAAGAAGGAATTCAAGGGTTTTTCCTTCAATAACAGGCACTCGCATTTTCTCTGTTTCTTTTACCTCTGAAAGTATATAAAACCATAAACCCCCAAGTCGCGCAGAAAGGGTGCGAGTACCCGATATTAAAACAGGTAGGCTATACCTGCAGTGCGCGATGCCTTATTGTACAGAAAATTAGACAAATGAGTTTATAGCTATGTTTTGACAACTGCAGAATGGTTCATCAATGGTTTATAGCAAATGATATCTCATTAACTACTTAGGGGGACATTCTACAGTCTCGGGCGAAAATTCGGCCAGTTTTCAGTGATGGTTTTTATAGTGAAATAAACACTTAACTTTCTCAAACTTTTAGGGGTATATTCTACCACTCTTGAAATGCAAGAGAAAATCTTTTTTGTTTGTTTAATTCATTTATTTACATAAATATTTCGCAGTGAATATGGCGTCTTTACAATTGCTGGCGGTTGAAAATTCGGGCAACTGTATCATTTGAAATATTTTAATATATTAATTTATATTAAATATTCATTTTTTTATTTCAAGTGATCTAGTGGCTCGAAATTTCAACCGCCAGCAATTCTAGAGACGCCAACTTCACTGCAAAATATTTATGTAAACAAATAAATTAAACAAACAACAAAGAGTTCCTCTTGTATTTCAAGAGTGGTAGAATAAACCCCCAACAGTTTGAAAACGTTAAATGTTAATTTCATTATAAAAACTTTCACCCGAGGCGGTAGAATGTGCCTTTAACGCCCGAATGGTCAATGGCTGATTAACAATGGAAGTTAGAGAACCCGGAAATTCAGAAAATTATGAAACATGGTGTGCACGTAGAGTAATTCATCCGTAGCACAACTATATTTTTTGTTGCTGCCATCCTACGGTTTTAGGGAGTGAAATTACCCCTCGAAAAAAAAACAGAATTTTATTTTTGTGGAATATCTCGAGAATGGTGAGAGATATCGAAAAGAAGTTTAAGCAGAAGTTACATCTTTCTTTTATATCTAAAAAAAAAGCGTAAAATTAATTTTCAAAACATCAATACCTTTCAAGTTACCCCCACCACCAACCCTTAAAATTCAGTTTTTGTATTTTATAAATTAATGCAGAAATACCATTGGATAACCTCTTTTCACACATATAAATAATTTATGAGTTGTTTCTTTTTTAAACAAATAAAACCTTCATTTTTACCACTTTTTAGTTTACAACAAAAATAACAATATATTTGAAATCAGCAGCTCGAAATACGTAGGAATAGGGCATAAAATAATTTATTCACAATTTTTCCCTATAAACACGCCACTGTGCGCCGCCAGCCCCGTTCGTCGGGCTGGTAACGAGGATTTACCGTATGCTTAAAAATTGCACAAATTCCATTTTTTCTTCAACTCGCTGTATCTCCGCGAGGGATGACCGGAACATCGATGTCTTAAGCTCATTTTAAAACGGAGATTCTCTCGATTCTTTCAAGTTTCACCGGAACGCGCTGCGATAACTTTTTACCTGTGGCCATTAAGGAGGTAGACACGGTTAATGCAGCGCGCTGTATACCGACACAATCTGGCCCGAAACATGGGTTCGGGATGTTTCGTTTTTCGTCCTTATATGAACAGGTTTTGGGCTGGGCGAGGTCTCATTCGAAAGAGGAAGGTATAATGCGGAGCGCTCTGCTCATGGTACAACGAGATTGTGCTGATATGTAATAATACCAGTGTCCAAAGTAAAGCAAAAGTCGACAAAATATACCCGCAGAATCCAAGCATTTTTAGGTCACTAAAAGAATTTTGTGATTCAAACGGTGAGCAGAGCGCTCCGCATTGAATCTTCTTCTTTCGAATGAGACCTCTCCCAGACCAAAATCTGCTCATATAAGAACGAAAAACGAAAAATCGTGACTGCATTCCCAAATCAGAGTTCCGCCATATTGGCGATAATACAGAGCAAGTCACGTGACAAATTTAGTTGAGGTAGTAGATACGAGATGGCGCCTACTCGGGAGGACTGCCAACGTGGATTCATAGCAAAACTGAAGCGATAGCTGGATATACGAGCCACAATAAAAGCATGATGGAGTCAATGTATGCATTTTCGGACGATTGTAGGTTAGGTCATATTCATTTTAGGAATACATTGACATAGGAACTGCTGGGAATTGTATACATTTACTAAATTAACGCTTTTACCGTTACATATACATCACTTGAAATCGCTGTCGTATTTATGTCATAGTAATTCAGGCAGTTAGAACAACAACGGACTAACCTATATTAAAAAAAAATTTCCTATTGTACATCGATGGCTTACAATTAGTGCACACATATATATTGTATGTCCACTTTTAGCGTTTATGAGAAAAACAGGTTCAAACATTCAATGGTACTTTATAATTACATAAATACTTTTTGCATTATTGTAATATAGGTATCACTGAAAGTATGTAATTAGTAGTATAAGTTAGAATCTGAAAAATTATAATAATAACTCGACAATAATGCTTGGAAGTTGGACATGCTATTGTAACCAAGTACAGAGGAGGACATACTATACTGAATGATATTATATAATGTTTGGGATTGGCCACAGCGATGCAGCCAATCGGGCACGTGCACGCTGCCTCGAAGCGCGCGACTTTTAAACGCGCTATTTGATACCGGGTCAGCGGCTGGAGCGATCGCGGCGATAGCCTGGTCGGGCCATCTCGGGGCCGACAATTATACTAATTAGCTTATCTCCCTCTACTAATTAGCAGCATCGCGCGACACACACGTGTACTTCTCTGATTGGCCATGCATCATCGGCACCCGAATCGGTGGCTCGGCCCGCTCTGTTTCCGTGATCGCTCTCTTGCTTGTGAACCGCGTACCGGTAAACACCGCTGTTTCTCCTAACGCGAAACAAAAGAGCTATCGGTGCTCCGATAATACGAAACAAGTATTTCTATATACTTCGCTTCGGCCTCGCGCAATCGCGTGTACAATTTCTTGTAAATTAAGTGCTCTACTGTTAATAGTAACATTTCTTTTAATTAGTTATTAAGCACCCTCGTTTATTGTGGCAACATTACAATAACATTAATAGCGCTCTCTTAAATCTATACGTTCCGCCGCGTGAACACAAACTTGCTCACGCGTTAAAAACAAGTGCGTGGTGCCCCTCGTTCTTGTGCGAACATATAAAAATGAATGAAAGGAATAATACTGGAAATAATCTCACTTCAATATTATATTTATTTTTAAAGTAACAGGAATAAAAAAAGTAATTCGCGGTAGGTATAGGAAGACTTTAAATTTTTTTTATTTATTGTCACATTTTTCCAAGACTATTTTCATCCTCTGGCATGGACACACAACATTTGTGCACTCAGCATAATAAATTCAGGGACATTCAATAAACAAAAATATCATTTTTGATGAATTTATAAAAAAGATAAAAATGTAATTTTTATGCAGCATAAAGAAACAGTCAAACACTATTTCTTGCATATAAAAACTCAAATTTCATAAAAAGTGGACATACAATATGTGTGCACTAAGCCATCGATATGATTACTAGAGCCTATTGGAATACGTTATTGCTACTAACTCACTTTTGCAAAAAATGTGGGTTAGTCCGTTGTTGCTCTCACTGCCTCAATTATATGGCAAAATACCAGAGACGAGCATTATAACCCGAGCCAATTTTTATTTGAAACGTGGGGAATTCAATTGTCGGCCATGAATAATTTTCTCGTGTAAACATTGTGTTTCATAATTTTTCCAGTTCAGAATTCGTTCATGAAATCCGCTACTGAAAATGCGCAGGCTGGATGCGCGTGATTATTATATGGTCGGCTCCTCGAAGTGACAGAAAATATAACCTAAATATATGGTATATGACAACAAATGTTTAGTGGCCATTTCGTTCTTTTACGAAACATTTGTGAACTTTTATCATCCTTTCAAAATATTATTATTACTTCACAACAGTATCTTTAGGAAATCGAGTAAAAAATTATCGCAGCGCGTTCCGGCGGAACTCAAAAGTATCGGGAGTTGAAGGAAAAATGGAATTTGTGCAATTTTTAAGCATATTTTCGAAGGGACATCATAGACCGAAATTTTAATCGAATCGGAAATGTCAACGATGCATCTTAAAGAGGAAAGACTTTTCTTTCTATTGCTATTTTCATGAACGTCCTATGATGAATCCTTCGTTTGCTAGAAGCAATTAAAGTAAAAAAAATGGTTTTTGTTTAAAAATTGAATACTCGGCAAAAAAGATCGTAAAAAAAAATTTATTACTCTTTTTTTACACAGGAAAGTAGCCGCTTTCGACTGGTGTAAATGGAATTTGTGTAAAAAAAATTCATACTCCCCGTGGAACTTTCGTAAGTTGAAGAATTTTTTTAAAATTGACCAAGTGTTCTTTATATCGTTATAACTTTGCCGAAAAGCAATGCAGCTGAAATCTGAAAAAAAACATCTGAAAGTAGGGATTCCACACTTTGAAACCATATTTTCAGAATATCGATACGACTATTTTTGACGGAGTTATGACTATGTGAACTTGTCCCTATTTTTTCATTTCCTAGAGGTGATCCTTTAATTAATGTGAGGAGTGTATGAAGACATTTAATACAGTAGCGAACAAAAGAGTTACCACTTTTTCGATCAGCTCTAATTCTATTACTTTTGAACATCAACTCAGAACTGCAGCATTTGCCAAATATACGTATTCTGATAGAGTGTTAAAAGCTGTATAAAACCAATTAAAGTTGAAATTATTTGACTAACAAAGAAAAACCCTACCTTAATAATATTAAACAAGACAACACACTTCTGAAGCCTACAAAAAGTTACCCCTTTTGAATGGTGATAGAAAAATCTAAACAAAATTCTGGGGTCACCTTTTGCCTTTAGGACGACCTAAAAAGTTACCAAAACTGGTGTTTAACTCCTTTGTCAGCCCCGAAAATGTGTTCTCCCGTTCAATGTCATAAAACTTTTGTTTGTCAGTTAAATAAATTCAACTTTAACGGGGTTGTATACAATTTTAAATTCTCCATCGGAATATGCATAATATACATACCACAGTTCCAAGTTTATGCTGAATAATAAAAATAATAAAACAAATCGAAAGTGTGGTAAACTTATTGTCCGCGTGTGTCTGAAAATATTTAGAATACTAATGGGTAAAAAGATCTCAATGAAGATGATATTCTACAGGGTGTCCCACTTAGGAATGGACAGCGCGATATCTCTTAAAGTATTGTCGATAAAAATATAAAAAAAAATAGGGAATTGCATGGTTCGAGGGGGCCCATTTATTAGCGCGAACGAATTTTGTTTTCGATTATTATTTTAAAAGATACGATGGTCAAATTCGGTTTTTCAAATGGAACTATTTTTTTTTTGAAGACCTGAGTTGATAGTGCGTTCCAAGACAAATTCAATAAGCTTTAATGTATACACTTTATTTCCACTGGTTTTTAAGATATTGCGCTTGCAAATTTACTGATTTTCACTGCAAGAAACCCCTCTGGAATGGCAAAAACCGGGGGCGGTCTTACTGGCGCCACGGGTGGCACTGCCTGTTGAAATGGATACTTACCTGCCAAAGGTCTACGCCAGAAATGGCAGGCCCAAAGGCTGGACAATTCTTTTCCGTCAGAAATGCTACTTAGGTAGGTATCGTTACTTTTATTTCGCACTTGCTTCTACGCTCGGATGGCCGGTTCTTTTGTGAGGGATGCAAATCGGATTGGTTCTGATACAATCTGCTCCCTATGGTTGAAATTTAGTCTAGCAACTTTCACTCCTCCTAACCTAACCAATCCAACTTGCATCCCTCCCAAAAGAACCGGCCATCCGAGCGTAGAAGCAAGTGCGAAATAAAAGTAACGATGCGCTTCTCGATACCGCAGATGTACCTACCTAAGTAGCATTTCTGACGGAAAAGAATTGTCCAGCCTTTGGGCCTGCCATTTCTGGCGTAGACCTTTGGCAGGTAAGTATCCATTTCAACAGGCAGTGCCACCCGTGGCGCCAGTAAGACCGCCCCCGGTTTTTGCCATTCCAGAGGGGTTTCTTGCAGTGAAAATCAGTAAATTTGCAAGCGCAATATCTTAAAAACCAGTGGAAATAAAGTGTATACATTAAAGCTTATTCCATTTGAAAAACCGAACTTGACCATCGTATCTTTTAAAATAATAATCGAAAACAAAATTCGTTCGCGCTAATAAATGGGCCCCCTCGAACCATGCAATTCCCTATTTTTTTTATATTTTTATCGACAGTACTTTAAGAGATATCGCGCTGTCCATTCCTAAGTGGGACACCCTGTATGTTAAATTACAATTTTGGACAGTTTCTTGCCAGATAAAACCTTTCTTATATTCTTATATAACAATTACGAATCCACAAGTTTAAATACTCACTCTTCTTCTTTTCAGCTTCTTCTAGCCTCTTTTGCGTCCACTCGTTGAAAGATGGAATATCTTCATGAGGATCTGCAGATCCTGCTGACACAATTCCATCATTAAGAACAACTGCAGCAGCATCGTCCTTTGAATGTTCAACTAATTGAGCTTTGGCTTCAGTGTCGCTCAATTCGAACCCTGTTGTATACATTTCATCAACTTTAGGCATGTCATCGGGCAGTACTTTCACAATTTCATCATCGAGGCTAAAGTTCGATTCATCAGTGATAACAAGACCTTGCTCTGCCCTTACTACCACCACTTCTTCAAGTTCTACCACTTCCTCTTCACCTACATTTTGCAGTAATAAAGATTCCTCCTCGAGGAAACTCGTTTCATTGGGTTTCTTAGCAATTTCATCAATAATCGGCAGTATTGGGATTTGTGTACTGGGTGAAATTTCTTGTTGTTCCTTTATCGTTTCTTGATCAATATGCACATTTTCTGTCAATAACGACGAATTCTTTGCAAATAATCTTGCCCGTGAAAATTCTGAACTTAACCTTGGTTCTACTAAATTTTGTAACTCTGCTGCAGCTGTGTCAACCAAAGTCAAAAACGCTGCTTGTTCAGTTTCGGAGATGCTAGAAAACAAAAACAATAACGGAAGCGGGCATGAATATCTGATAATCTTTGAAGTAATTTTCTTTATAAGATGTACACTAGGGTGGTCGAAAGAAATCAATGCCCGAACTTCTCTGACGGGAACCCCTAAAAAGTTGCTAATTGGTGTAAAAATGAGATTGTCAGTGCTCGATCGGATAACGTTAAGACCTGTCAGATCAGCCCTAAAGTATTAAAAAACAGTTATTTTTCTAAAAAAAATCGTGGGTTTTCCGCTATTAAATTAGAATGGTTTATCCTAGGAACGTGCTTTTTTTTAGTTCTGTAGAGTATGTTTCTTGCTTCAATTTTCACTGTCACAACTTATTTTACAAACGTACAGATCGGAAGAAATTTAGCTTTTTCGAGGAGCGGTGCTGTTCCGGACTTGGAAAATCGACTTTTTCCAAAAAAATGTGGAAATTCACTTAAGTTGATAATTTCCTCTTCTTTTTTTTTAAATGTTTTTCTACTATTTTTTAGTGATTTAGCATCAAAGTGATCCTTTTGACGAAGTTGAATGTTAGTGGTGTAATAAAGTAATCGATTTTTTGTTAAAAAAATGAGCGTCTTTCAAAGCGATTTTGGCTGTAACTAACCTATCGTCTTGTATGTTTTCTTCCTCAAGGTCAATAAGCTTGCTTAGCTGATAGTCATCATCATAGTTTTGCTCAAAAGACAATAGTTTTTGAAATGACAAAAGTAGTTTTTGAAAGGACAAAGAATTGTCGAACGTTTTAGTGTTGTAAACGACACAGCCGAAGAGGGTGTCAAATCAATGCAAGGCTACAATGCGAGCATAACAAAAGATGAAAAGTAGAAGTAGTATGTTTTGCAAGTAGTTGCTGAATGTCGAAAATTAACTACCTCTACAACTTACTTGATTCTAGTGACTCAATATGACAGATCTACCTACCAATTGGACCTACGTACCTAGTATTATTAATTTATAATTAATATTTAATTTAGACATGAAACCTGTTCTAATAATACTTGCTAATTCTGAAGATTGGTTTTGTAATAATTAAGTTTAATATTTTAAATTCATTATGGTTTGATTATAATAAATAATTGATTCGTGTGTCAATATTTCCCCCCCCCCCCCCAACACACTCCTTCCTTTCACCTACCTTGTTGAAAATCTATTTTTTTTTAAATATTTTGCTCGAACTCTTTAATTCTAAATTACTAAAAAATAGTAGAAAACACTAAA
This sequence comes from Andrena cerasifolii, assembly GCF_050908995.1. NCBI lineage: Eukaryota > Metazoa > Arthropoda > Insecta > Hymenoptera > Andrenidae > Andrena > Andrena cerasifolii. Next base: position 597,850 of record NC_135125.1, on the reverse strand, counting down.
AAAAATATTATCTTAAGCGAATTTTCACATTTTTTTTGGAAAAGTCAATTTTCCAGGTCTCAAACAGCACCGGTCCTCGAAAAAGTCAAATATCTTCCGATCTGTATGTTTGTCAAACAAGTTGTGCCAGTGAAAGTTGAAGCCAGGAACATTCTATACTAAACTAAAAAAAAAAACACGTTCCTAGGATAAACCTGTCTAATTTTATAGTGGAAAAACCCCGATTTTAAAAAATAGCTGTTTTTTAATACTTTAGCGCTGACGGGGCAGGTTTTAACGTTATCCGACCGAGCTGAAACCTTGACAATCTCATTTTTTCACCAATTGGCAACTTTTTAGGAGTAGATACTGGTCGAAGATACGACGAAAAATGATCTTCCCTCTCTGTCTTGCGACCACCCTAATGTACACCCAACTCAAAAATATCTTAAATAGGAAAGACTGATCCTTTTATTGCTTTTTTCATGTACTAAAGTAAAAAAAAACGAAGTTTGCTTCAAAATTGAATAATTTGGTCAAAAAAAGTGCACAAGAAAGACTGACACAAAACCGAGACCCTTTTCGCCTCTTTTTGGTCCCACGATTTGAGAACTGAATTTTATGCCAAACGATACCTAATAATAAGACATCAATCACGCGAAATTTACAAGTTGAGGTGGCAATTAGTTTCTGAAATATGGGAGGTCAAAGAAGTGAAAATTCATTAACGTGTTAGTTAGCCCATACGCTTCGATGTACGAACATGTTATGTCTGGAAAAATGTCGTTGAAAATTTGTACTGCTCCACTGCTCCAAATTCTTGTATTATTATTTGAATTTTCTTTCCTTTTATAGGAGCAGATAAATGAAATGTTTTTAATAAATATTATACCGTAGGGCCGCGCAGCCCGGTGTTAAGGAAGCATAGGACTTTCTTTGCCCGAAAATTAAGCATTCTTTATGAATTTTTTTCCTATATGAAAATGAAAAGCCAAAAAGATGAGGTTTGGGGCAAATGAAAGATCACTGTTTAAAGGGAGTAAAAGAATTTGCATCTAAAAAAAAGCAGCTAGAGCGGAGCAGGAGTGGAGCTGGAGCAAGTATTTTGATGTGTGAATAAATTGGTCTACTCCAATCTCCAGGTTTAAATTATCGGGCTGACATAAAAGTCCGTACATCGAAGCGTATGGGCTGATGCGTTAACGAATTTTCACTACTTTGACCTCCCATATCTCAGAAACTAATTGTCACCCCAACTTGAAAATTCCATATGATTGATGTCTCATCATAAGGTATCGTTTGGCATAAAATTCAGTTCCAAAATCATAGAACTAAAAAGAGGCGATTTCATGGGTCACTCACTTTATTGCTCTGTTTTTACACAGGAAAGCGTTCGCGTTCGACTGGTGTAAATGGAATCTATGTAAAAAATTTCATTCTCCCCATGGAACACCGCAATGTTGAAGAAAATTTTTTAAAATTGACCAAGTGTTCTTTATGTCGCTATGACTGTGCCGAAAAGCAATAGGGGAGACCGGGGCAAAGTAACGCGAGAAAACTTTGAAGTTGAATAAAATTTGTCCCATTCAATAAAAATGTGTGGAAGTAGATTTATAATATAATTTGAACATTACTATTGATAAATGACGAATAGCATTACTTAAAATAAACTTAAAGTATATTACAATTCAACTTGAAAAGAAAATGCCAAAACGACCACTTCTCCCCATATATGGGGTAAAATGAGCTGAAATAAAATACGAGTTTCAAATAAGGATATAGGTAATTATTAACCCCTTGCGCTGGGATGACGTGTAGCACGTCAGTTTCTGTTTTTTTTTTAACCGTGGTTGTCAAAAACTGTGGCAGATTTTTCATTTTTTTTTTTGAGGTTAGATTCTGTTCCATCACGCCGCATAGTTTCCCAGCTAGCTGACAGGTTAGGTTATTCCGCACATCACTCGCGCACCTTTTTTTGCAGCTCAGTTTACCCCGAATGTGTACACAGTGGAAAATTAATTATTTAATAATGTTAGGATTAATGTTTTCTCAAACGCGTGTACATGTATGTTTATAAGTTTGTTATAAACTCGCAGAAAAAATTGGAGTTAAAATAACACATTTAAGACTCATTTATCCAAAAAGCTAATTTAAAAAGAAAATCAATTGGAAGTCTCTAAAACTTGATTTTTAATTTTTTAAATGAATTTTCATTTTTCGATATCTGACTGTGCATAATTATCATTGTGGTATTACACACATTTATTACGTCGCCAAAATTTGTAAATATATTCTATTGTTAAAGAATAAATTAAGAAAGCTCATTTTACCCCGAGGTTCACTTTGCCCCGGTCTCCCCTACAGCTAAAATCTGAAAAAGTGCCTGAAAGTAGAGATTCCACACTTTCAATCGATATTTTTAAGATATCGATACGACCATTTTGGTCGGAGTTATGACCATCTGAACTTGCCCATATCTTTCGGGTTCATAGAGGTGATCCTCCAATTACTGTGAGGAGTAAGTATAGAGACCTGAATAGAAGAAGTCACAAGACTGTTCCATACTTCCACTTTCTTTAGCATTTGACTCGCGAGTCATAAGCTCATAAACATTAATGTTCCTGAAGAGCGGCGTACAGATTAGTCTGTAGCGATGCTTAATGACCAATATAAGTGGGAATGTAAAATGTGAAGGACACTCCGTGTTTTATTTCCCTTAATTGGAAAGAACGTACTGAGAGTACATATGTTGAGAGGTATAATTATGATTTACTTTCTCACACAACACTAAAAGCAAAGATGTCCTGTCATCTATACGAGATTTATTAAAAGTGTACGTCGTTATGGTGTGTCACGTTCTATAATACATATATACAGTATAGAGGGTGTACTACCTAACTTTATGACCTAAAATATTTGAACTAGTGTAACTGTAAATAAATCATGATAGCTAACGAGGAGAGGCCTCTACGCCGCAACATTATTTAATAAATATGTAATCATACTTCTTACGAAGTATCGATCTGTGCAAAATGCTTTGTCTAATCCTAAATGTTGCATTTAATTCTATTTAATTTCAATTTATTGGATAAGGTAAAATTAAGCGTTGATCTTTGCCAACGAGCCCCTAGGTGGGGGCGATGGGCTCCATATCAATACTACACAGTACAATATTACACATGCAATTCAACGCACATCAAAATAGGACACAGAATATAGTGCACATACAATTTAGAACACATGCAGTTTAACGCGCATCCTTTTAGTGCACGTCAGGATAGAGCACAGCAAGATTTCACGTATAAGATAGTACGGTAAACTTGCTGATGAACTGTGCCCTCGCCAATTTCGATAACCTTTACATATGTTGTCAAAATCGTCATTCTGAACAACATTTTCCTTAAACTTTTTAGCGCTCGGCTTTGGTTTAAGAGATATTCGCAAAAAAACTTTACTTAACATTAGAACTACCCAGTTTAAGGGGTTAAACCACTGTAGAGCACGAAAAAATAGGCACATTTCGGGATTTTTTTTTTTGCGCAATAAAGAGATCAATCGAAATTCTGTAAAATGGAATTTATAATTCTAGTAATAAAGTACAAAAAATATGTTTTTCAACTTCGTTCATGACAGAATGGTGGCTGCGTAGCATTTCTCCGTCGGTGCCTACTTTTTGAAAGGGTCCACGGTCGGAAACTTAACTCCCGCAATTTTTGACCTGGAACAAAAAACCAAAGTCTTTTCGATTCTATAGAACAACAGCAAGAAACGTACGTAGAATTTTTTTTCGATATATTGATTTTTCGCGAAATGGTGTATTTTTGAAAAAAAGTTTAAAATTTCATGAAAGAAATCGTCACAAAATTATTTTTTTTTTTAAAATATGCAATGTAAAAACTACGTGCGTCGCTGGACAAACCCATTTTGCATATACTGTTAAATTTTTCAGATTGATCGGTGAAGATTTGTTCGAGTTATGTTTCCGGCCAGTTAAAAAAAGTGGTTTCGAGAAAAACGCGTTTAAAGTTTTAAGGGGAGGTTCTGGTCTAAATGTCGATTTTTTTTTTATTTCATTTTTCGAATGTTCAACCTTTTAGGAAAACGTGTTTAAAAGGATTGGTTGAAATTCGTAAAATTCCCGAAGTTATAGGCATTTGAATCGCGGCAAATGCATGGGTCACAACCGGCCACTCGACGCTTACGTAAAACTTTAAGGGGAGGTTCTGGTCTAAATGTCGATTTTTTTTTATTTCATTTTTCGAATGTTCAATCTTTTAGGAATACGTGTTTAAAAGGATTTGTTGAAATTCGTAAAATCCCCCAAGTTATAGGCATTTGAGTAGCGGCAAACGCATGGGCAACAACTGTCCACTCCGGCGCTCACGTAAAACTTCAAATGCGTTTTTCTCGAAACAGTGTTCTCAAAACGGTGGGACTTGTATCTTCAAAAGTTATTATCCGATACGACTGAAACTTTTTTTATTTTGAAGAATATACTTCTGGCTAGGGGGGGGGGGAACTAAAAAAAATTACAAAAAGTTGAAAATTTATAATTTTTAAAGGCGTTGAAAGGACGAAAAATACAGGGAAAAGTGATTTCAAACGTGAAGTGTCGTTATTTTCTAAAAAAAAAATGTAATTTTTGTAATTTTTTTTAGTTCCCCCCCTAGAAAATAGAATAATCTTCAAAATAAAAAAGGTTTCAGTCGAATCGGATAATAACTTTTAGAGATACAGGTCCCACCGATTTGGATCAATTTTTTGACGCCTTAACTTTAACGACTCCCCAGGGCTGTTTGCACTGATTAATTATAAAACAAAAAATATATTTTTATAACATAAGACATCCTTAATACAATGCAACAAGTCCCATTAAATTATATATAGTAGTTTTCCTTTAATTAATTCCTAAATATCACCTATTTTTTGGGGCTCTAGACCAGAACCTCCCCTTAAGTACTGTAAAATCATATTATATTCTTATATACCTTAAATCTGCGATGCCTGCACCATACAATTGGTCTTCTAGATTGACATCCTCCTCCTCTTTTTCCTTTCTTAAGGTTTTCAAGTCGATTCGAGCCTCTCTTGCACCTTCACTCAACGATCGTTCTGCTCTTTTGAAACTCTCGTTGCTGTTCTGAGTAAATCCGCCGATGCAACGAGTGAGAAGATCGTCCTTACTCAATTCTTCGTACACTGGCTTTATAGCTTCGAAAACTTCTTTGTGCATAGGTTGTAGGTGTTGATAATCGCCCAAACTGTTTGTCGCTTTCGCTTTTTGCCAAGTGCACCACGAATCTTCTCCAATTGGGCACTTGTCGTGTTGCGGATTATTATCTGTAGATAATTTATGATACAATGTAGCCCATATAGCGTTCTTCATCTTTTCAATCGTATCGCAATTTCTACGAATAGCTAATCCTTAATATATAGAAAGTTCGTCGATAAGCTTGCCTGTCAACTTTCCTTTTCCTTCAAGTCCTTTTTTATCTTTTTTAAAATTACGGAGACGGGTGCCCATTCGTTTCTGAACATGATCTATGCATTCCTTTTTCTCTACTGTAATATTTTTGTAAGGTGTAGCATCTGTAATACCTTTAAAGGTCTTGGAATCACCGTCGCCGATATAACTTGCGTACTTCGCGTCATGTAAGGTCTCAGAGCGCCGAAACGTTTCAACAACTGCGTCGATTTCCATTTTTCCAGCCGATCCTTCGTGGTTCGCTTGGCATTCGCTTGCGTGATTTTCTGACCATTCCGCATATTCTTCTGTTTATCCTTTTTTCTTCCAATATTCACACGATTTACAATATTTTGATTTTACGATGACATCTATAACTTTGCCAGTGTACCAACCAATAAGAGGAACTAAGCCATACAAAGATGAAAATCCACGTTTCCGCCAAGATCCGTCGCCCGATACAGTATTGTCTCGTTAGAATCTTCGCATTGAGGTTCAAACCTCGATGAAATGAATTCTCGGCGGAGAGCGCCGGCCAGGCAGCGCGTACGGCACACTGACAGAAGATAGGGTACTTACGCTTGGAGTGGTGCGATACAAGCCAAAAGAGGATCGCACTTTAGCAGTAAATCAAGCTTCGAAAATGCTTAGTAAATTAATAGTTTTTAAGCCTTTAGTCTGCTGAGAATATAGAAAGAGAAATTAGTGAATAATTAAAAAAAAAAAAGTAATATCCGCACCGGGATTTGAAGTCTTGATTTTTCGCTTGCGCGCCAAGCGCTTCGATGTCGGGAAAACGAATCCTCCCCGGAGAGCAGTGGCCAGGCAGCGCGTACGGCACACGGATGGAGGGACGGGTATGCTTGTGTAGTGCGGTACGGGCGCTAGGAGGGGGTACGCTTGGTCGTGGAGTGGTGGTAGCGGCCGTGGGACAAAACCCACCGTTCTGGCATCACTGGTCGGGACCGGCGTTGAGCCCGTATCGTGAACGGAGCCCTAATTCCGAGTGTTCGTTTCTCGCTTCTTTCTGGCCGAAGGGGGGAGCGAGATGGAACACTGCGTGCGCGGTGAGCGTGCGCGGAGGTCGCAAGCGCTTACCGTGAGCTCGAAAACCGCTTCGCAAAATCTTCACGCAGACCCGGCTCACGGTAAGCGCTTGCGACCGTCGCGCACGCCCGTCGCGCACGCAAAGGACGGAGTGCCAGGCGTCCGAAAGACGGAGCGAGAAAAAACATCAACGCGTCGTCTGTCTCGAACCGTCCTCGCTCGCTTTCAGTGCCTCTCGCTTGCTCTCTTTCCATCTCGCTCTCGCCATCGCCCGAAAAGAATGAGACAGAAGTGGTGGGGATAGCGAAAAGTCCGTATCGTGTACACCAAACCGAGCCCGTAACGAGACAATACTGTACCGTGATTCCATTTTTGTCTCCTTTCTCAGCAGAAATTATTTTTTCTTCTTTCGCTGCATTGGAAATACTTTTCTTACAAACAACTTCTGTTGCCCTAGCAATGTTTTTAACGATCTTGTCATAAAACGATTGAAAGATCGGGAGGGGCAGTTCCATCAACGCACAAAATTTTGTTATTCCGCGTAAACCAATTCCAAGCAATCGCGTGGCAAACACAATTCTGCGGTTAATTTCGTAGGCATTCTTAACATATGGGCAACTTGGTATTTCTATTTATTCACACTTATCACAGGACACAACTATTTTAAATCCAAAACCTCGTTTGCTAGTTTCAGTGAACTTCATTTCCAAATGGCACACTTTACAAACAACGAAGTCCGAAATGACGGCAAAAACTGCTATGAAATTTAGCTAAAAGTAAGCCGGAGTCACTCTTTGTCGTACAGCCGCAGGAGCGTGACAAGGTGTCCGTGGTCGTAACTTCTTTTTTAAGGGGTTATGCCTACCTGTAAGGTCTGAAAACGCAAGTATATTCGGGATTTTTTTTCTTCAATTTGAAGACTTTTTTTAAATTAACGGTAGTATATTCGAAAGTATATATTTTAAAGTTCTTGTAGCTTTTTTTGCAATGCGATAAGTAAATAAATAATGAAATAATAAGCGATCTCCCGACAGCGCTTTTTTTTATTACGGTGGTCACTATAGCTACGACCTGGTTCATCAGAAATAAAAAATTCGACCAAATTTAGTCAGTATATTAGATTAGCTTGTCCTTAATCGTGAGTTTTCCATTTCCGTTGGGTAGTTGTTATTTTACAGATGGAAAATGATGAAACATGAGCGCGATTCTGTGGTGAAAATCGATACTTTTGCTATGAGAAGTTGCCATTTTGTAGCAAATTAATATCTTGGGATAATAAACGATTAAGGACAAGATAATCCAATATACTAACTAAATTCCCGCGAATTTTTTATTTCAGATGAACCAGGTCAGAATTAGAATGTTCACCGCAAACTACTGACAAAAAAAATCGCTGCCGAGAGATCGGTAATATTTTTTTTTATTTATGTATATTTTCCATCGCAAAAATTACCACAAGTAGTTTAACATGTACACTTTCGATACATAAAGGTTTATTTAAAAAAAGTCTTCGAGTGTTTTAAAAAAAATCCCGAAAATACTTGTGTTTTCAGACCTTGCAGGTAGGCATAACCCCTTAATTACTAATTCTATTTCGAGCCAAAGATTCGAATATTTATAGTGAATGGACTCAAACTACCACTTTAATTAGTGTCAACATCACCGTGTTATACCAATTACTATGATTCTGCGTTTTAAATTCGTTTATTTTTGCCATCCTATTCCTTTAGTCGCGTAGAGCTCAACCTTCAGTTCGATCTCATTCTTGTGTTTTTAGGTTCTACTACCGTATATGTATAATCATAAATTTCGTATTTGAGTGTGTTTCTTTCTTTCCTAGGCATAGAACAGGCATCATATTATTAAAAAAACGAAAATCCATACGAAAGATCGTACATTGTAAAACTAACCGATATAGTGGGTGAGTTGCTCAATTTACCATTACGTCGTCGCACGTAAAAAAAAATTATTTCATGTGTTAATGGAGGGCCAATACTGGCAACAGCCAATATTCTAGGACTCCCCTTGACTCTTCGGCCTCTTTAACGCATAGTAAGAGAATAAACAAATAACCATTCTCATTTGAACCTTACACTTGAGTATATGTTATTTCAACGACAAACCTTCTGTATCCTGATAATCACTCGGTGCGGGGCCTGTATAGGACTAGATCTTTGACCCACGATAATAATCAAGATTCTTTAACCAATTGATTAATAATTTGTACTGTAACGCGCGTAGCTTTTTTCCGACGAGATCTATTTTAAATATTGATTACCCGCGTCCCACGTTTACCTGCTAACCGCATTACAATGTCATAAATGCTGTTACTTTATTGCATATTGAAACCTCTGTTTATAAGTAACATTTAGTTTATCTGAAGGCACGAAAAATGGTTTATAACTTAGCAAATGATTAATATTTGACTTCCGTACAAATGTCGAGGTATTTCCCTGGCAATGCGATAGGAAACGAAATAACAATTAACACATTCACTGATGTGGCGGTCACCGGCGGCTAACGCTTTGACAGTAAGTAGGTACATAATGTCAATGCGAGTAATCTCAAATAGTAAATTCACCATTGCACTATTAAATAGTTTACTTTTTGAGACGCATGAATAGCCTCTGGCATGAACGGAAAAACATATAGAAGTTATGGAAAAAGGATATTTTTACACCTAGGATTTTCTTGCAGGATGAATCAAAGCAATAACTTAATTGTTTTTGAGAAATAGAATAATTTGAAACTGATAAAGATGGACAACTACAATTCAGTGTCAGATATCTGCATATATATTGTGTTACACTTATGCAACATCTAGAAACAAGTATACATATCGCAGCAGCATAATTGTTGCTATTTGCAGTAATAATTATCACGTTATTGCTTGCTTTAATATACATATAAATTAAATAATAGACCATAAATACACATATGCAAGTGCTATGTAGGAGTAAAAAGTACATTTGCGTTGAAAAACACACATTTTTTTCAGTTTTTTCGACGATGCGCGGCGTGCATTCGCGTGCGCGCGTAACAGAGAAATCCCGGCATAGCGCACACATGATCGCTTTCGACGCGTGGGTCGTCGTTAAATTCGACCCTTTCAAGTGCTCCAAACTGCTCGAAAATCCGAGAAACTCGTAAATCTGACCCGTGCGGGGCGCGCAGTTGCACTAGTGGGAACGTCTTTTTGCAATAAATCAGCCTTGCGCGTCGGAAAAACGTGCGCGGCGCGCCGTTGCACTAGTGGGGCCCTGCCTTTACGTAATATTGTTTAACCTAATTTTCAATAAATACAAATTCAATCATTAATGTTCCAGAAAATTAGTTTTAGTTTAAATTTCCCGAAACCGAGTTAAATGAACTATATGAACCTTTAAAAGAATTTTAATAACTGAAAAAAAGAAATTTTAAAAATATTACGCAAGAAGGGGGTTGGAAAATAAAAACTTACGAATTCTTATAATGGGGAGGGAGGGGGTAAGAATTCGCCAAAATTACCCGTACGTAATTTAAGGTCGGTACCCAATTGGGGAACATACTTTATATAACAACTAAATAATTATCCAAATCGGTCCACGCGGTACAAACTTATGCGCGAACATACATACATAGTGAAATATAAATGAATTGAAAACATCCTCCTTTTGAAGTCGGTTAAAAATACCCCCGTGCTTCGCTTCAGGCCTAAGACATATTAAGGACTTCGAGAAAATACATTTTACCCCCTTCCATCCCCTCAGGGGTGGAATTTCCAAAAATCCTTTCTTTGTGGATACTCTACGTCATGAAAACAATGTACCTTCCAAATTTCACGTTCTTAGGTTCAACGGTTCGAACTGGGCGATGAAGAGTAAGTCAGTCAGGACCGGGGCTTGAAACCGTTATTATATCGATTTCGATTCTTGAAACAGTTATGAAGAACCGTTATTCTGAATAACTGATATAAAGAACCTAAATATCAGACTATATCAGTTTAAGTTCCGGTTCCTATATCAGCGCCCATATCAGTTCTGTAACCGTTATTTTTAAGGTTCTATATAAGTTCCAAAGCGGTTATAGAACCGATTCTTATAACGATTTTACAGCTATAGATATTACTGTGTATAAGCAAAATTGTTTAAAAACTATTATAAATAAGTAAATATATCCCTTAAGGTGCATCTATCCCTCAAAGTAGCGACATGGACAGAAGAACAGCTGAAAGAAGCTATTTCAAAGATAATAAACATAGAATGAGGTCTAAATGCTGCTTCTAAGGACTATTGCATATAAAAAAAACTCCGTTAAAAAGATATAGATCAAATGCTGTCTAGTCTAGAAAGTAAAAGAAAAGAAGTAAAGAAGTAAAAGAAAATTATTGGAGGAAGTAGAACAATGTGACGAAGGCACGTCACGCGTCGCGCGAGCGCCCGGCGCCGAGGCAATAGCGTGAGTAACCGCGGCCGCTAGGCGACTGTACTTGCGGGTGCAGATGTACAACGATACAATATAAAGGCCGCGGCGAGCATAATCAGGAGTTCTCTACAGTAAATAGTTGCTTCACAGCTTCTGGACCGTACAACCGTGACGCACATTTTACTTCCTGAGGTGTACCAGTGTCGGCTATAACCACTACTACGCCATTACCAGCCTCCGTCCGAAATAGACCGAGAGAAATCTTGCGCCCTACCTAAGCCAGAGGGGTGTCTCCGTGCCCCTTAGGCCAGAGTCCTATTGCACGACGGCACTATATAATATGACTCCCGAACGGACACGCCTTGTAGGCCATCCCGGGCAGAACGTGCCACAACTCCACATCCTACATTTCCAAACTCGCCGAAATCGCCGCCACCGCGAATTAACGCTCCGCCACCATAAGCGCTCGAGTCGGGGCGTCGTAGCTCCTCTACCGCGGCCAGACGCGCTCGCCGGATACCTGTACCGCTATACCAGAACCACGAATAAACGTTATTACTTGTTTATCCGCTCTTGTTTGTTCGCCGAACCCAGCTAACCGACTGAGTCAGCCATCACATCCCTTCTCCGTCCCACTGGCAGCCGTCTCGTGACCGCAGACGATTACAACAAGAAAAAGTAGAAAAGACACTAGAGAAGGACATATAAATACGGTCTGAACTGCAGCCCGCAATGATTAGAACTCTAAACAGTGACACCAAAAAAGTCAAATCTAAGATAATTTCAAATCAGGGAGGGACTAATGAAGAAGAATCAAAGATTAAGCCAAAGAACAAGGCAATCAAAACTGATTGAAAATCTGATGATTATTGTAATGAATGCTTAAAAGATTACAAATTAACCAGTTCTACCGTGGATTGGGTTCATTGCCTGAAGTTCTTAAAATGGCTCCATGAAACAACATGTACCATGTATCCATGCATCCTCTATTGTGTAACATGTGTGGAAGAGAAAAAAAAGAATAAAAGTAGAAGACGCATCGCGTGCGTTTTCGTTGATTCAGTCTCAACTCGTGAATTTCTCGTGGCCTTCGAGCAACGTTTCGCTCACAGTAAATAATAACGTTCTCAGTAGCTCAGCATCGTGTGTGTGGTCAGTTGATTGATTGTGGTTCGCCGTGGGTTGCAAGACACATGGCGGTTTTTCACGTGGCGTCGTGTTCGTGAAGGTGTTAACTGATCGGAGGCTCATGCTCATAAACCTCTAACTGCTCATACTCATGTACTCTCATTTTTGACGCGTGTTAGAATAAAACACAAAGGGTTTTACTCATACGTGATGTGTTACGGTGTACATTTGTCGATCCTAACCTAATCAGCGTCCTCCCGCTCAGATCTATCGACACTCTCAAACATTGACGCTGCATTTAATATCAAACACTGGTGATAAAATGCTTTGCTTCAAATGACTTCAGTTTCCAACCCGATTTTCAGTAAGTATTGTCTTAAAGCAAAGATCGACCAGTTTTTCTGAATCAGCATAAAATTCTGAGCATGTTAGGTTCATTCTGATAAAATAAATAATATCAGTATTAGTTTAATAGCCATTTTATGTTAGGTCGCCCGCATCTCCCGGATTTACCCTAGTTTCACGTGTTTCACGTATGTGAACGGTGGTAAGAAATGGATCATCCATCAAGTTCCAAACGCAAGTTTCAGGAATGATGGGAAGAATTATACCTTCTGACACAGAAGAATGGGGAAATACAATGCCTTGTATGCCAAAAGGTACTGTCTTCTGAAAGGCTGTACAATTTAAAAAGGCATTACAATGCATGCCATGCTAAAGAGTATAGTAATTTGTCAAGGGACGAGCGTCTTCAAACCATCGAGCGCCTGAAAGGGAATTTAATAGAAGAGAAAGAAAATCAATCGGAAGCCGTAAGTTTTTGTAAATTTGTACTAGAATATTTAATGCTTATCAGTTATTTTAGAACATATGTATATTATTGAGTTCATTGTTTTCGCTGTAGAAGAGTAGTGCCGTGAATAAGCACGCCGTTTTAAAGTGCAGCTATGAACTCGCGCTTAAAATTGCAAAAAATGGGCGCCCATTCTCGGATGGGGAGTTTATCATCAAGGAATGTTTGACGACATCGGCAGAGCTCCTATGCCCCAACCAAATCGAACAATTTCGCGAACTGACCTTATCGCGCAACTCGGTCACAAAAAGAATTCAGGAGATGGCAGTAGTAAGACAAGGGGGATTCTAATTCAAATTTGAGTTTCAAGGTCATGATCATGACCTTGAAACTCAAATTTGAAAATTTGTTTTTTTGTCGGCGGGCTGGCGGCGGATGACGTCATAGAGATGACGGAGTGGTGGGGGGTATCGATCGAGGAAGAGGAGGAGGAACCGCGGGGTGACGGTGCGGGGGTATCATCGAGGAGGAGGAGGAGGAGGAACCGCGGGGTGACGGTGCGCTACTCTGGAGCGTGGTACAGACTGTCGGTAAGGAAGGTGCTACTCTGGAGCGTGGTACAACAGACTGTCGGTAAGGAAGGAAATATTAATTTTATGATATTAATATAAATGAAAAAACTTCTCGGGGCGACGGGGCTCGAACCCAAGACCTCCGCGGTACGAGTCAGCCGCCTAACCAACTCCCCCAAACGCCGTCTCTGACATTAGTCTTTTCCGAATGGTACATATAGCGAAACCAACGGAGCGTCACATATGTGGCACACACACACACACACACACACACACACACACACACACACACACACACACACAACGTCGACGTATAATAATTTATTTTTATGAGAAATTTTATCAGAAATTGTTTCGAACGATGTCGGGAAAGATCGGCGTTTCTCGACACCGCGTCTTCGAGGGAAAGAGATGGAGCATTACTTTAAAGTCAAAATTCTAGGAGGGAAAGAGACACCACTACATAGGAGATAGAATCGCATGCATTCTAAAGCTAACAGTATTTCAAAGCGTTCCGATTTAACGTCGCTGCGTATCGCGCGATCTCGCGTAATTCGACTCCTCTGGAGCAGCCGTGCAGGGTGATGTCACTTGGCGGCGCGAAGAATGAAATGTAACACAGAAACGCGGAATCTTAAAATTAGATGGCGGGGAGGATGATGGGTGAATGCAATGGAGAAATAATATAGGTTTAAGATATATATTGTTACAAATCATAAAAGAATATAATTTAATATTTTTTACTACGAGCATCATGCACAATATGATTGATTGCACATGCTAACAATTCACAATCAATCAATGAATGCTGTTCGAAGTGTTCGCTTTCAGAAATTAATTTTACATAATCTGTTGGCGCGGTAGCGCTACGTAGAACGTCTACGAAAGTGGCATATTTACTGCTTACAGAGTACATATTTTCAGTTAGCCACGTATACATATGTTCAATGCAATGATTGTACGCGAATAATTTACACATCGTGGCTTCAGTCATATATATGACAACGCGATTATCGGTGATTTTAATAAGTTGATCATCATGCATACGCGTGAACTCTAGTCGTAAATGATCAATTATAATGTGAGTTTGGGGCGATGTTGCGTTGCTGCGTAATCGTTGGAGTATGTCCACCTCGTTTTGTAGCAGGAGCTTCCACGTAGACATTGAAAAGCTTAACTCGCTGCCTTTATTGTCGGCTATGGTGATCTCAACGTGACACAAATCCATACCAATGCGAATTCCTATAGTTAGACGTTTATAAGCTGTTGCAGTCAGTGGATAATCACGCCCCAGGATCCGTACGATTGATGGTTTCGATGTTTTCATCGTTTTTAGCGATACGGATCCAGAACTGTAAGAAACAAGTACATGATATTGATACTTCGGTCGTTTTGCGTTTACAGTGAATGAAGTAAATGAAAAGTGTATAGTAACGTGTACATACCTCATATTGGATTGTTGATGATGATGTAGTTGTTGCTGCTGTTGTTCACATTTATTTGGAAACCCACCATCGTTGCCGGCTGCGCAGGATGAATCGTTTAAGCTGTGTTTGTACATTTTGATGTGCACTATATTTTTTTACGGAGTTCCGTCTGTTCCGTCAAAGTCACTGAGGCTACTGAGCGATTGATGGAATAGCGTCCAAGAGCTCGGCTTAAATAGAGGTGCAATTGCCTCCCCCACCACAGCATTTTATTTTAAAGCTACCAATTTTTCCATAATGTTTTCCAATCTTAACATCGCAGCATATCGCGCGATTGTATGTAATTTGAGCCCCACCTTCAAGGATAAAAGTCTCGACACGTGTTGAATGTAATATAATATCTGTGAAAGCGTCGAATCTTAGAATTATGCGGCGTCAGCAGAAACTGTGTCGGATGATTTTGCGCGCTAATTCGTCATACGCGCGAATCATAGAAATAATTATGCTGTATCGGTAGAAACCGCACAGAACCATGCTGGGACGGATCGTCGTTTTTGTATGCGGTGCATTCGAGGGATGGGGTACGCCAAAAGAGTTAGGCAGAGATACCAAACCATGGTATCAGTCTTAAAAAGCGCACTCTAAACTGCACAAAGCCTCAAATCGTTGCAACGTGTTGCGAGGAAAAGACATATTTCATTTACAACCATGGGAGAATTCGCGCAAGTAGAACGCCAATTGTTGGATCAATCTGCGCGATTGATTTCACAGGAAGAATACCTCGCGTGGGAAGAACGGTGCAACGAGTGCATCGAATCGTTGGAAGAACACAGCCGAGTGAAACGCCCGCGATTATCGATCGGTGTTCAGCAATCGCTGGTTGCTCGAATCGCTCATCTCGAAGGACTAAAATATTCGTTGCGCGGACGTTTCGTGCATGAAGGTGCTGGACATTCGAGCACAGGACTTTTGTGGCGCGAAATAGACACTGCGTTCGATACCCGCGTATTAACTGGTGCAGTGTTAAATTCGAACTATATCGAGCCGCGCAACTTCCTCGAGGATGCGGGGACCATTGTGCTGGAGTATGTACGAGGCGCCTTGAGGAAACATCAGAACCTCAAAGTGAACACTGTGTTCAACGGCGAATTTGTGGCGGGGGACAAACATGCTTGCAAAAGCATCAATACCCGGAACTGCGAACTCTTCGGTACATGTGATCTACAGGAGTGGTACCAACGATGCGTCATCGAACCCACCCTGGCATCGTTGGAAGAGTTTCAGGAACGCGATAGTGGATGGGCATTGATGAGGATTCTCAACCTAACCGTCAACGTTAATAAGTACAATCCGCTGCGCGCAGGGTGCCACTTCAAGTTGCCACGAGAAATATTGATGAAGAAAGCGACAATTAGCGTGCGATCCGAGGATAACGCCTGCTTCGCGCGGGCAGTGGTCGCAGCTCTCCATCCCGCCGAAAGAAACCCTCATCGACCAAGTTCATATCCACATTATACATTGGTGCTAAATCTCCAAGACATTGAGTTTCCAATGTCCCTAGAGCAGCTTGGGAAGTTTGAGCGGCAGAACGGCATCTCCGTCAACGTGTACACCTTCGGGATGGAGAAAGGATCGACGGTCTTTCCGCTGCGTCTCACCAGCCAAAAGAGGGATCGACACGTCAATCTGCTCTACACGCCGAATCATGAGCACGGCGATGTAGGGCACTTTGTGCTGATCAAGGACTTATCCCGACTGGTGAGCATGCAGTTGAGCAGGCACAGAGAAAAAAAATTCATCTGCGATCGGTATGTACATAAACTTATGAAACGTTGAAAAATATCGTTGAAAAAAATTAAATAAAAAAATTTTTGATTTTTTGCAGATGCATGCACTACTTTGGATCTGCCGAGAAGTTGGAGGCCCATTCGCTGGACTGCGGGCAAATGAATGATTGCGCCATCCTGTTGCCCAGCGTAGGAAACAATCTGCTCAAATTCAGCAACCACTGTATGAAGGAGCGGCTCCCCTTCGTGGTGTACGCCGATCTTGAGTGCATCATTGAAAAAACAGAGGACAATCACCGAATGGGTGAAATGGATAGTAAATTGCGCGCGTATCAACACCATAAAGTGCACAGCATTGCATATTATATGCATTGCTCGTACGATACATCACTGTCGACGTATCGATGTTGCCGCGACGCGGATTGTGTTTCATGGTTCGTCAACGAACTGGAAAATTTTGCAAACTTCGCCAAACCCATTCTGACCAACAATGTTCCCATGCTTGATTTAACTCCCGAACAATGGGCGACATTTCGCGATGCAACACACTGTCATATTTGCGAAGAACCATTCAAGGCTGAAGATGTACGAGTTCGCGATCATTGCCATCTATCCGGACGCTTTAGAGGCCCAGCACATTCGGAGTGCAATTTAAATTATAAAAATGCGTTTTACATCCCCATAGTTTTCCATAATTTATCCGGCTACGATTCGCATTTCATTATCGAGGAAATAGCTACCGCTTTCGAAGGCAGCATTGACGTATTACCCATAACGAAAGAAAAGTACATTTCATTCACAAAAAATGTTGAAGATACGGCTGACTCAGACTCGCGAAAATGTATTAAATTGCGATTCATCGATTCATACAAATTTCTCAATACCAGTCTCAACAAATTAGCATCTTTTCTTAGCGCGGATAAATTAAAAATTTTACGATCCGAATTTGAAACATTATCCATCGAAGATTTCAATTTATTGACGCGAAAGGGTGTATTTCCATACGAATACCTTGATTGCGCGAACAAGCTGCAGGATCCATGCTTACCACCGCGCGAGTCATTCTACAGTTCGTTAACGGGTGAGACTGTATCCAAGAGCGATTACGCGCACGCCGAGATTGTCTGGCAGCGTTTCAGGATTAGAACTTTGGGCGAATACAGCGACTTGTATTTGAAAACAGATGTCTTGTTATTGGCAGATATTTTTGAAAATTTTCGCGAAAGTTGTATCAAGAGTTACGGATTAGATTCAGCGCATTATTATACTTTACCTGGCTTTACGTGGGATGCCATGCTAAAACATACTAAAATTACATTCGAATTGCTCACAGACATTGATATGGTCATGTTTATCGAACGCGGTATACGTGGCGGTTTAAGCCAATGTTCCGGAAGATACGCACACGCCAATAACAAGTACATGTCATCTTACAACCCATCGGAACAGTCATCGTACTTGATGTACTTTGACGTGAACAACTTGTACGGATGGGCAATGTGTCAGCCCCTACCATACGCCAAATTTCAATGGGTCGAAGATGTCGCAAATTTTGACGTGTCTTCGTTCGCTGTCGATTCGCCCACGGGATACATTCTCGAGGTAGATCTGGAATATCCGCAACGTCTGCACGACGCTCACGCCGATCTACCGTTCTGCCCGACGCGTGCCAAACCACCTGGCAGCAGACAGGACAAGTTACTCGCGACGGTATACGATAAGCAGCGTTACGTTATCCATTATCGCAACCTGCAGCAGTGCACGAGTCACGGTCTTCGTATTACAAAGATACACCGCGCGCTTCAATTCGCTCAATCTCCCTGGCTCCGCGATTACATCGAACTCAATACACGGTTTAGAACATGCGCGACAAACGACTTTGAAAAAAATTTGTACAAATTGATGAACAACGCAGTATTCGGTAAAACTATGGAAAATGTGCGAAATCAGGTGGACGTAAAACTTTTAACACATTGGGAAGGACGATATGGTGCGGAGGCAATGATCGCGAAACCGAATTTCCACAGCAGAAGTGTTTTTTCGGAAAATTTAATAGCTGTTGAATTGCGAAAACTCGAGGTGAAATTCAATAAACCGATATATGTGGGTATGTGCATTCTAGACATATCAAAAATTTGTTTGTACGAATTTCATCACGAGTACATGTCTCCACTATATGGTCAAAAATGTAAAATTCTATACACAGACACTGATAGCTTCATCTATCACATTCGATGCGATGATATCTACGAGTCCGTGAAACGCAATATCGATAGATTCGACACAAGCGATTATCCTACTGACAATACATATAATATGCCGCGCTTAAATAAGAAGGTTCCGGGGCTGATGAAGGACGAAAATAATGGGATGATAATGACCGAATTCGTAGGTCTTAGAGCGAAAATGTATGCACTTCGCGTAGACGGTAAAAAAGATACGAAAAAAGCGAAAGGCGTCAAGACCAATGTCATAGCCAGAACGATAACTTTCGACGACTACGCGCAGTGTTTGCAAAAGGAGATCGAAATGGTTCGCAGGCAATCATGCATACGGTCTAAATTGCATAAAGTGTACACCATTTCAGAATCCAAAATCGCTCTAAGTCCATACGACGACAAGCGGTATATCGTACCCGATTCTACCGACACTCTGCCCTGGGGACATTATAAAATTCCGTTGTAAAATTCCATTATAAAAGTATTGTAAAAAAAGAAATTTGAACTTGTATGTATAACATTGTATTTATTGAACCATGTATTATTATTATTATTTTACAATACATTATTTTTATTTATCCAAGAATTGTGTGATTTATCAAACCCCAACCACTTGACGTATACCTTATCCCCCTTTCTACGCAGCACTTTTTCCACTAGATACACATCAGGATCGGCGACGCGTTGCAGCTCGTGTTCATAGAATCCTCCGGCAACGGGTTTTCCACAGGAATCGACGAGCAGATACGTCGCGGGATTAGTTGTCTGTACTTTGACTATCTCGAACACCTCCGTTGTCCAATTCGGCGTATAGCCTTTATCGAAGATGGTTTTAAATTTGCTCACGCGCACAAACTCGCCCAACTCGAATCTCGCTGGAGCAGCGATCTTTAGGTTGCTGTATACTGTGGCTAGCAGCTTGTCGGCGATCGCAGGGGTAACATCGCAAGGACGCATTCCGATGGTTCTATGTTTTCGCGCGTTATACTCTGCAAGTAGACGCGGTAGCGAATCGG
The DNA here is from genome assembly GCF_050908995.1 of Andrena cerasifolii. NCBI lineage: Eukaryota > Metazoa > Arthropoda > Insecta > Hymenoptera > Andrenidae > Andrena > Andrena cerasifolii. Next base: position 578,014 of record NC_135125.1, on the reverse strand, counting down.
TCCATCTATAGGTTCCATTGAGCGTAAACAGTTTCTACATATTGTTCTTCAAAGTTCGATTGAAACGTTCTACGACGGAGGCCTTCATCACCGAATACGTTGAATAATGATTAATGTCATGCTTCTTCAAGAGTTTCTGCACATCGGTGTTGTAAAATTCTTTTCCTTGATCGGTTTGCAAATTTTTCGGATATCGATCTCTAAATATCTTTGCAAACGCTTTAGTCACCTCAGCGCCACTTTTAGTCTTGAGCGGCAACGCCCATGCATACTTGCTCAACATATCGATGACGGTGAGAATATAGTGGTGACCTTGGTTGAATCGCGAGTAAGGGCGCATTTCTACAACGTCAGCTTGCCACAGATTATCGTATCCTTGTACTATGACGCGCCTCCGCGGGAAACGTCTTCGAGCTGGAGTAATTCCTCAACAAGTTGTCGCTTCTTGTGACCATGGTTTTCTTTACTCTTGGATTTCGATAATGGTTGCATGTTTAATCACAGGGGTGTCTTGGACATGAATGATGTGATAATTATCGTGCACGTGCATTATGTGCCCCCGTCGGTCCGAGGAAATTCTGGACAAGTTCAATCGTCTCGCATGATTCTCCTTCGTAGCGCTACTGCGGGATAGAATTCAACGCCTGTGATATCTTATGATCACTGTTTTGCAACGTCAGCATATCTCTTTGAAACACGACCAGCTTCCTCTCTAATTCTTCCTGCTGCTCTCTCAAAAGTTTACTGCTCTTTTCCACGTATAGTTTATTGACGGCATCGCTGTCGGCCACCGGCTGAGCTACGCGTCGTATCTTGCGCGATTTTGCATTAAAGTCGGCTCCGGTAACGCAAAGAGCGTTATCACGCATATAATTTCGAAGCATGCCGCTCCATTTGTAATAGTCCATTGTAGCTACTCCACTCTTCTCGAGCGATACCCCAAATTTGTTGATCGGCATCTCGACCCATATAGTGCACATCATCGGCGTGCGGTTTAATTTATAATGAGGCCTGCCTCACGGAGTTCCTCGATAATCGATAGAATTTCGTTGTCGTGCGAGTTGTTACCCGCCTGACGCGACGCTTCCAGCAAACGCAATCGATCCACCAGCTCGTTGGGATCATCCCAGTGCACATAATCGATCTTGTTATCGTTTACCGCCATGACTCGCGGTGTCCTTAGACCTTTCCCCGCTTTACTGGTCAATACACGGGGTAGTAGTGGCGCAATTACATGTTTGTACTTGTATCCCTTGTTACCCAGTATGGGGTTTTGTGCGCTATGGCCACGTCTGTGAGCATTCGTCATCAGCAGTATACTTTTGTATTTTTGTTTATCAGCATCAGTGTATATAGCATCATCGGGAATTCTCTTGAAAATCAGTTCGTACAGACCGGGCGTTCCTCCATACCTTACACCGTCTATGATTATATTATCATTCTTGTCCATATCCAAAGCCTTATCCCCCAGCATCATTCCACTACCACCAAAGTGTACACCGTACACATAATCTATGGTCGTATCCCTATCTCCACTTAGGATTGCGCTCATGTATTTTTGTCCCAACGGACCGAAATGGTTGCGAAACGTTTCTTGCCCCTCGGATGTTTGGAGTTGCTCTCTAATAGATGCTGCAAGCGACTCATCGGTAGAAGTTTCATACACGTCTTCGTCATCATTGGTTGTGAGCGACTGTACATCGGGAAATGTATTTATTGACGCAGGAGGTACCGTGGAATCGTTTGATGCGACATTCAACCGTTTCCGCTTCGACTGAACTGGTGTGGAGGTTACGAGCGAATTTTCCAATGACATGTATGACTGTTTACTATTTCTTTTACGCGATGCGTTCCATGTCGGCCGGATTTTTGTTTTAGGCGTTAATGTTTCAATGCTCATACTCGTCGCAGGTGATATGTCAGCTTCTGTCTCAGCAGTATTTTCCACAATATGTTTTAAGGGCTCGGTAATAGGTTTAAAGTATTTTTCCAGTGCGATATCTTCATCCATCTTGTCAGTCTTCAAAGACTGATGTTTCCTGCGAATGGATTCGCTGGTTTTTGCAATTTCCATCGCTATTCTCTCGCGATCCTTAATCTCCTGACTACTAATCATCATTGTATCGCAGACGTTGCTTTCCCACCGATGTGTTGACGACGATTGAGCATCTCACGGTAGCGCAAACTCGTTAAATCCCTTTCTATAACGCCCATTGGACATCGCGCTATCTTTATCTATCACCATGAAACCATACTCCCGCTGCCAACAATTACGACACAAAGCGCAGAAATCCTCGTAAGACATATCAGTGTTTACATGATCGTTGTACACATGTTTCAAGTTGGTACCATCCTGCTTAAACAGTATCAACAGATTCGCATTGTCGCGTATAAGATGTTTGGGAATCTTTGCATACGTCTGACAGAGATAGAAGCAGTCGACGTTCGAGTGGCGTCCCATTGCAAAGTATTCCCTTATCGTATCTTGCTTGTCGCATGCCACGTCATCAAAGATAAAAATGGAATTCGGAAGCGATTCGCTCGGTGGGATGACGTCACTATTATTTGAAAATGTAAAGTAGCCAATTTCATCTATCGCAGTCAATAAATTCTCCAAATACTTATATTTTGGCTGTTGCAACGACTTGGAATACACGTACAGGTTCTCGAAGCACACGCCGTGAGGACTTTCCAACAAGCTGACCAGCACGTTGGTCTTTCCACAATTTGATGGACCACAAATGAGGCAGCGTATAGTGTTTGGTAGCATGCTACCGTGTCTGCGTCTCGTTTTCGGAGACATCATTTGCGATTTATCATCAAAATTAGTCACGCGTATCGCCACAGGTTGTCGCACGAATCGCATCCTCTCCGTGAACTGCGAAAAATGATTTTGATACGTCGAAGCTGCGGTGCGCTCTATTTATAGGCTCGCGCCGAAGCAAAACAGCTCATTATTCAAAATGCTTCTGATCCTGTCGCATAATTGTGATATTCGAGACCAAACCGCTGAGCAGTTGAAATATATATAAAAAATTATTCTACTGCGAGAGTTTGGCAGACACATCGATCAGTTGTGGGACAGACTCCCCGAGCATATAAAAGTCGATTCTGAGGTTCAGCAGTATCGTCGATGCTTGGAACATTATAATCGCCCTTGGCAGCGAACGCATATCGACGGTCCAGCACCATTGATTAAAAACTGCAGCGAATGTCGTCGAAGAGAGTAAAGAAAGGTTGTGGTCTGTTAAATCGGGCGATAAACGCGTTACCTATCGAATTACATATTCCGGGATATCAGTTTTGTGGTCCAGGAACTCATCTGGCAAAACGATTGGCTAGAGGCGATCGAGGCATCAATCCGTTGGACGCAGCGTGTCGCGAACACGATATTGCATATTCGCGTAGCAACGACCTCGGTGAAAGGCACACGGCAGATAAGGTTCTCGCTGACAAAGCGCGAAAACGCATCGTTGCGCGAGACTCGACTCTGGGTGAAAGAGGTGCTGCTACAGCTGTTTGGGCAGCTATGAAAGCTAAGACGAAAATCGGAATGGGGATGAAAACAAAACCCCGCAAAAGGACTGTAAGGAGAGCATCGCAAAAGCGGATACTTCCGGTGGCAAAACGAGGTGGCATATTACCACTTCTCCCGCTGCTAGGTGTTCTCGGATCATTAGCCGGTGGAGCAGCGGGGATCGCCAAGGCGGTAAACGATAATAAGGCGGCGCAACATCAGCTGCAGGAAATGCAGCGTCATAATCGCACCATGGAAGGTCGCGGACTTTATCTCGCACCATACAAGCGCGGACAGGGAATATCGAAACAAAAAAAAAAAACGCCGAAAAGACAATAAAAATGCCGGAGGGCGTAACTACAGATGCGCAATTGGGGGAGTTGGCAAAATGTATGCGTATTCCATTTTTTAGAGGTGTTTTTATGCGCAATGCACTACCTGTTGGAGGAGTACGCCGAAACGAGAGCGGTATCGTGAATTTGGATAATGTCGAGGGACCGGGGACTCATTGGGTGGCGTATGCGAAGAGGGGGCGTCGAGCTGTATACTTCGACAGCTTTGGCAATCTTCGACCGCCTAAGGAATTGGTACAATATCTGGATAAAGATGTCGTGAAAATCGAATACAATCACGCGCCTTATCAGGAGTACAATCAGAGCAATTGTGGTCAACTATGTCTACGCTTTCTACAAACGATTGGTTGCAAATTTAAGGATTGACTTCTCACCACTTTGATTCAGTACGAGTCCAGTCGTACAGCTTGGAATATGTCGTTAACATTCACTCTAACCGGCAAGAGTAGCACCCTCGCGGTGAGCTACTTTCCACCCATAGATTTGAGCGACGATGATTACGAGCTTGGTCTAACAACCCTTGAAACTTACCATACAATACCCAACATCGACTCCAGCAACGATAAATTCTACTTCACCACAAACTATGAGACCAATAGCAGCGTCGGCACCAGCCTTGAATACATTACGATTCCCCACGGTTCATACGAATTAGACGCCATTGCCAAGTATTTGAAACAGCGATTACTCGAGCGATATCCTCAAAAACTCGATGGCACCAATGCCAACGATGGTAGCGACAGCGATGAGTATCCTATAGTGTTGCGTCCCAACAACAACACCATGAAAAGTGAGCTGTACTGCTCGTTCATTGTAGACTTTACGAAGCCCAATAACATTGGATCGTTACTGGGATTCTCGACGAATCGCGTATTAGAACCGGAACAGTGGCACGAATCGGACGATCCGATTAATATCATGAATGTGAACATTATTCGCGTAGAATGTAGCGTGACCGCTGGCGCGTACAGCAATGGGAAGCGCGTACATACCATACATGAATTTTCTCCCAGAGTACCGCCGGGATATAAGATATCGGAAACGCCCGCGCAGATCATTTACCTTCCAATCACCGCACAGGTCATTTCGGATCTAACGATACGTGTTGTGGATCAAGACGGGCGGTTGCTTGATTTTCGAGGTGAAGAGATTACCATCAGACTGCACGTACGACGACGTCGATGATAATACATGTGGTGCAGTCGTATGAGATGCTTGTGTTGAACGACTCCAGAAACACGTTTCTTCCAAACGAAATTGTTTGCAGCAGCAACAACAACAACAACAACAACAACAACAACAACTGCAACTGCAACAGCTCTGATTACGCTAAAAAGAAGAGGTTCAGTGCTGCGAACATTGCATTTTTGAAATCGCTGGGATTCATTGTACGCAATTAAGTTGAAAAATGACTGACATTCTAAGCATTAGCGCGAAGCCGACGTTTGATGATCGCATCGTCAAGCTTGAGACTCACACATACAACCCTTACGTCAACACGACGTTTGGATACAGCGATGAGATAAGAATACCTATACAGCAACAGGATTTATACACATTACCGTGTGAAAGTTTCCTCTACCTGGAGGGGAAATTGACGATAAATAAGCCGAATGATGTATCACCGGTGATGTTGGGAAATAATTGCATGGCATTCATATTTGATGAGATTCGATATGAACTGAATGGTGTGGAGATTGATCGCAACAGAAACGTTGGAATAACTAGCACACTTAAAAACTATGTATCGATGACATCTGATGAAGACAAAAATATGGAGAATGCGGGATGGGGCTTGAAACGGCACGATGAGCTAATAGTGAAAAATCATTTCAATTTTTGCATCCCGCTCAAATATTTGTTGGGATTTTGCGAGGACTACAAACGCATGGTTATTAATGCGCGTCACGAATTGATTTTAATACGATCGCGCAACGATAACAATTCTCTAATAGGATCGCCGACGTTGGAACCAGAAATTGAATTACTTAAAGTGCAATGGCGGATGCCTCACGTGACGCTGAACGACGTTAATAAGCTGTCGTTGCTACATGCTTTGGAAAGTGGACAAAACCTGAGCATTAGTTTTCGCTCGTGGGATCTGTACGAGTATCCTCTCTTACAGAGCACGACCAAGCATTCGTGGGCCGTGAAGGCAGCTGCACAGTTGGAGAAGCCGCGATACATTATCTTTGCTCTACAGACTGCTCGAAAGAATGTGATGACTGAAGATGTTACTCGATTTGACCACTGCAAATTGACCAATGTAAAACTTTTTCTCAACTCGGAATTTTACCCGTACGATGACATGAACTTGGACTTTGACAAGAATAGGCACGCCATCTTATTTAACATGTATACGCATTTTCGTAAATCGTATTACGGACATAGTTGCAACGAGGCATTATTCACCGTAGCCCAATTTTTGCAATTTGGCCCCCTCGTGGTGATTGATTGCTCGCGACAAAATGAGTCGATCAAGAATAGCACCGTGGACGTGCGCATAGAATTTGATTGTAAAGAAAACGTACCTGCAAATACTACGGCCTACTGTTTGATTCTGCACGATCGGGTGGTTGAATACAATCCGCTGACAAATGTGGTGCGCAAAATCAATTAAATTACTGCGCTACTTGCCCGCCCTCTCCTGTACCAAATTCGTACAAAATTTCATCGTGAAAATTGAGATGCTTTACGAGAAAGACTGCATTCTCCAGTCTGTCTTGGAAGCGAACGGACCTCTAAATTGTATCGATAATGGTCGTACCAACATTCGTTGACCTGCAAGGGTTCATCGTCGATGGAAGATTTGTCGCGAAGGAAGTGGCTATCCTACGAAAGGGAACAATTCTCTCGCACTATATTTTTGGGAGTTCGATGCCACAATATCTTCTTACAAAATCCGACAAATCGAGCATCCGGTGGTTGGTGGCAAAACATCATGGACTACGTTGGGAAGATGGAGACGTTCCGTACAGTATGGCTAAACAGCTAATTATGAAAGCTGTAGCCGATGCGATCGACGAGGAAGATGACACACCCCATGTCGTATACGTTAAAGGGCTGCAGAAACGCGATTGGCTCATGGATTTCCTCGATGAAAATACGAGAGCGGACGTGATCATCGAGACGCTAGACATTGACTACGAGGATATCAAATCCCTAAATAAGCTAAACGTAATTAATACTCTGCGATGTGGCAGACACGCAAAGCACTGTGCCATGCAAAATGTATTTAAAATATTCAACTGGTGGTCTAAACGCCAGAGGGAAATACACAAATAAAATATAATCAATTTTTTATGCATAACTGTTTTTTCTTCACCCTCCTCAACCTCCAACCTTCTGCATGTACGCTAGATTAAGACGATAGTTGTAATTATGTACAAGTAGTACGATTCATGATCAACGCGGTATGATAGACGTTCGATAGATGTTCAGAGTGGTACGTTAGGCGTTTGATAGATGTTCAAAGTGGTACGATAGACGTTCGATAGATGTTCAAAGTGGTACGATAGATGACGTTGAAAGTGGTCCAATACACGTTTGATACATGTTCAGAGTGGTATGGTAGATATTCAATACGTGATCAGAGTGGTATGGTCTAGTCGAATGATGTGCCCATAGAAGAAGGGAAAGAAGATGCGTGCGAATAAGGAGAGGACGGTCAGTGAAGAAGAAGAAGATAAGTACATGGAGGAGGATGGTCAGCGAAAATGCAGGTGGCCTGTGATGAAGATGGCGAAGAACAAAGGCATCCTACTTTGCAAAGCTATGCATTTCTCGATTTCATCATAGGAGGGGGTTTTGACGTGCGAGAGCCAGGAGATGCATCGAGACCAGTTGTCCATCAAACGTTAAAGACAGCAGACTAATTTAAATAATTTCTGCGAAAATGGGACTATTAAGGATTGCCCCCGAGTGTGACCCTGAGGTATGTACTTAACAGTATTTTTTTAACATTTATCGCGTTTAACCATTGATACCGAGTGAGATTAAAATCAGACGTTTCTATGTTCCAGAACTCACCACCCTCGTCACCTCCCGGACCGCCATCGCCACCACCGTCACCCCCCGGGCTGCCATCGCCACCACCGTCACCCCCGTCGCCGAGGGTGTGGTCCCCAGATTGGGGCTCTCCTCAGCCGTCGCCGTCACCACCACCTTCACCCCCGCTGCAAGTATGTAATACTTTGCATTTTTTTATTTTTTTATTTTTTTTATATATTTAATATGTTTTGTATAAATATTATATCAATTTTTTGTGTGTTCTAGAATTTATATTTCATGATGAATGCGCGGGTGGTGGGGGAACCATCGGCGCAGGCTGAGGAGAATGCGGCGGGCCCCACGAGGGTGGCCAGGCTGCGGCAGCCCTGGGTGGGGCCGCCGATACGGCAGCGGCGATCGCCATCATCATCACCATCACCACCGCGATCCTCACAATAGATATATTATTTTTTTTTTTTATATTTATATTTATATATTCTTTTTTTTATATTTATATATTCTTTTATTTATATTATATTCTTTTTTTATATTCTTTTTTATATTTATATTTATATATTATATTCTTTTTTTATATTATATTCTTTTTATATTTATATATTCTTTTTTTATATTTATATTTATATTTATATATTCTTTTTTTTTATATTATATTCTTTTATTTGTAACAATTTATATATCTTAAACCTATATTATATTCTTTTATTTGTAACAATATATATCTTAAACCTATATTATTTATATTATATTCTTTTATTTGTAACAATATATATCTTAAACCTATATTATTTCTCCATTGCATTCACCCATCATCCTCCCCGCCATCTAATTTTAAGATTCCGCGTTTCTGTGTTACATTTCATTCTTCGCGCCGCCAAGTGACATCACCCTGCACGGCTGCTCCAGAGGAGTCGAATTGCGCGAGATCGCGCGATACGCAGCGACGTTAAATCGGAACGCTTTGAAATACTGTTAGCTTTAGAATGCATGCGATTCTATCCCCTATGTAGTGGTGTCTCTTTCCCTCCTAGAATTTTGACTTTAAAGTAATGCTCCATCTCTTTCCCTCGAAGACGCGGTGTCGAGAAACGCCGATCTTTCCCGACATCGTCCGAAACAATTTCTGATAAAATTTTTCATAAAAATAAATTATTATACGCCGACGTTGTGTGTGTGTGTGTGTGTGTGTGTGTGTGTGTGTGTGTGTGCCACATATGTGACGCTCCGTTGGTTTCGCTATATGTACCATTCGGAAAAGACTAATGTCAGAGACGGCGTTTGGGGGAGTTGGTTAGGCGGCTGACTCGTACCGCGGAGGTCTTGGGTTCGAGCCCCGTCGCCCCGAGAAGTTTTTTCATTTATATTAATATCATAAAATTAATATTTCCTTCCTTACCGACAGTCTGTTGTACCACGCTCCAGAGTAGCACCTTCCTTACCGACAGTCTGTACCACGCTCCAGAGTAGCGCACCGTCACCCCGCGGTTCCTCCTCCTCCTCCTCCTCGATGATACCCCCGCACCGTCACCCCGCGGTTCCTCCTCCTCTTCCTCGATGATACCCCCCACCACTCCGTCATCTCTATGACGTCATCCGCCGCCAGCCCGCCGACAAAAAAACAAATTTTCAAATTTGAGTTTCAAGGTCATGATCATGACCTTGAAACTCAAATTTGAATTAGAATCCCCCTTGTCTTACTACTGATGGCAGCGGACGTGCAGCAACAATTGGCTGCTGCCACCCGCGAATTTATTGCGTACAGTTTGGCACTGGACGAGTCAACGGACATGACAGGCACACCACAGATTGCAATATTTGTTCGTGGTGTCAATGAGAAGTTGTCAATAATAGAGTAACTGTTAGATTTCAGTCCCTTAAAAGAGACCACGACAGGAGCGGATATCTTGTCGTGCGTAGAAAAAGCGGTCGACGGTATGGGGTTAGACTGGACCAAGCTGGTCTCTGTCACAACCGATAGTGCTCCAGTAATGGTTGGAGAGCACATCGGATTTGTCGGCCGCCTCCGAAATGGTTTAAGAAATCTTCCAGTTCCGCATAAAATTGATAAATTCCATTGTATCATTTGTGGAGGTAAGCGCCCCCGCGCGGACGGCGAGCGAAGCGACGCGGCGATCTGCGCGCTTGCAACAGCGAAAGAGGCGCGGCGATCGGCAGACGACGCATGCTCTGCAGTTACGCTAGAATATTGGGCCAGACTGCACGTTGTAATAAAAACCTAAAAACCTCACAGTGTGTAAATTCTTTGATACCCACACACAAAAATTGTGCGTTTTCTTACAAATTTCGCTCAGGTACCTACGTGGCTTGATTATTATTAGTTATCGGTATTTACCACAGTAAATGTTTTTTATAAGAATTCTGTGTTCTTAAGATTCTATTAGAGGTTAACAATTTTAATTTGTTGTTCATACTTTTTCCAAACATTCCAAGTTTCCACCAACTGGGTTCTGTGTGCAAAGCGGATGGGGGTGAAGCGGATGGTCAATCCTCTTTGCCCTGCTAATCCCGCTCATATTATTATTGCCGTTTTATTTTATTCTAGCATGGTTTTCCAGTACAAACGTAAAACAGTTCAAGCGAAATGGACGGAGAGCAATCTAAAATGCGCCATGTATGCAGTCAATGAAAAAAAAAGAGTCTATTACGTCTGCAGCTAAAAAATACCTGATTCCGTATACATTACAACGGCATTTGAAGTCAGGAAGTTGTAAAAAAAAAATGGGAAGGTTTACTACTGTTTTTACCGAAGAACAAGAAAATGAGTTATGTAATTACTTGAAAGAGTTAGATAATCTATTTTTCGGCCTAACTCGTGCTGAATTCCTGCAACTAGTTTATGATTTTGCAGCAAAATATAATATTGAGAACCCTTTCAAGAACGGTAAAGCTGGTGAAGATTGGTTTGCCGGTTGTAAGCGAAGACACCCTGATATTGTGCTGCGATCACCTGAACCCACTTCCATCGCTAGAGCAAGAGGCTTTAACAGACCACAGGTGGAGCGGTTTTATTTACTTTTGTGGGACCAGATTGAGAAATTTAATTTTGATGCAACTACGATTTACAATATGGATGAGACTGGCGTGAGAACGACGACTTCTAAGCCACCAAAGGTTTTGAGTACGAAAGGAAAAAAACAAGTTGGAGTTATTAGCAGTGCTGAAAGAGGTCAACTTACAACTGCCATATGCTGTTGCAATGATGCTGGTACATATGTTCCACCATTTTTCATTTTGGTCGAAAACGGATGCAAGATCGGCTTTTAGATGGTGCCCCTCCAGGTTCCCGAGCCTCCGTGAGTGATAATAGTTGGATAAATGGACAAGTTTTCTTGCTGTGGCTTCAGTATTTTGTTGAAATGGTTCGTCCAAATGAAAACCGAAAAGTTTTGTTGCTACTTGTGTAACAAACCTACAAAACTGCGCCTTTCTTTTTCACATTAATAAAACCAATTAATAAGTACTTAAATACTTATATTTTTATTATATTCTTATTAATCCTACTTTAATAAGGTGTGTATTAATATTAAAATTAGCTCAGAGTATCGCGAGACGCGAGTGCGATGAAAGAGAGAATCGAGTGATGAAGAGTGGGAGAATCGAACGCATGCGCGATCCTCAGTCAATCGGCGGATCGGCGAGAGTAAGGATCGAAGCAGAAAAATATGCATAGCAATGAGTGGGAGAATCGAGCGTTCCGCGCGCGCCTGCGCACTAACCAGTCGATTTGTAGACCGGCTGGAGAACAAATCGAGCGAGTCGAGAATGATTGACGCGTTTATAGTCGAACTCCATTCCTATTGGTGCGCTCCCAAAATCCAGAACATGTATAAATACGGGCACGATAGCCCAGAGAGCATTCATTCTATTCTATTCGGTTCATTCAATGCCAGTCAAGAATTCTATTTCAAACAGTCAATTATTCAATGTAAAAGGATCATTTAAAGCTTATAGCTGATCCCAACATAAATTAATGCTCCAACTTTGGAAGCCGCTTTGTAGGCCCCTCGGTTCTGTCGAGCGTCCCAACCAAAGCCATAGTCGCTAAGTTTGACGAGACGTTCAGGCCGTGGAAGCCGCCTTGTAGGCCCCTTAGTTAGTTGAAGCAAAGTTATTAATTCTTATTCTCAGGTTTGTACATTACTCCTGAGCAACGTGGGACTGAGATCACTCCAGGTGGCAAACCTGCCCCTGATGAAACGGAGAACAATTCAAAACGTATCTCAACTTAACATATTCAATTCCTAAATCCTAAACTATTACATAAACCTATTATCCTTCTATATTGACCGAGAGTCACTATTCATAATCCAATTCATTCTATCGACTAAGACGTTATTATTAGACATTTAAGTTATATATATATCAAATTGATCGATCAAACGGGCGTTGTTTTGTACCGACAGAGAGTCGCAACCCAAGACGATCAACTTTATTTCTTTGTACCGACCGAGAGTCGCAACCTATTTAATTATTATAATTCCTTTAAAATTATAAAGAGTTAATTTATGTTTGTTTGTATAATTCAGAAGTGTTTTCCTGAATAAACACTATTAAGTTAAATTCTTGTTCTTGAATTTTAATTCTTTATCGCACGCCACTCGAACTAATCCTGAAATCCTGTAAGAAGCGTTACATCACGCTCGAAACCGTTACACTTGACAACTACGAATCTCACAAGTATTATCCAGCCTTATAATTTACATGGAAAAATCACGTTGTTTTCGTATCCTTTGCTCCACATACTACAAACAAAATGCAGCCGTTAGATGTTGCTGTTCATGGATCAATACAAAAACACTTTGAACAAGAGCTAAACACTTTTCAAAAAAGTCACCTAGCGAGAATTATCAACCAGTATGATATCGCAAAACTTTTCGGAGCAGCCTACAGCAAAGGTGCCTCTGTACAAAATGCTATTCCAGGATTTAAAAAAACAGGACTTTGGCCCTATAATCCACATGTACTGCACTACAATGCAGCATTGTAGAGACAGAAAATCTTGAGACGACTATTAAGAGCTCATCACCATTTCAAGTAAGACCAATACCCATTATGGCTGTACCAAAAATAGCTCGTAAAAATAAAGGACAAAGGGCAGAAGTGTTGACATCCAGTCCCATAAGAAATCAGCAAGCTTCTAAGTTGCACAAAGTTAATAACAAGAAAACGAAAATAGTCAAAATAGCTAGCCCTACCTGTAGCCGTCGAGCAAAAAAAAAACGACAAAAAAGTCTGCCAAAGATAACAAAAATATCCGATTTTTCTGCTTGGTGTGTTTTGACCCCCCATCTGAAGACTGGATCCAGTGCAGCCAATGTACCAGATGGGCCCATAAATGCTGCACTGCATATGAAAGATCTGGCAGTTACTTCTGTGACGAATGCCAAGATTGACTTTGCGTTATTTAATAACATCCGCTTTGCCCGACCCCCTCATCCACTATGCCCAGTGGGATAGGGTAAAACGGATTGATTGACTTACGTACGTTTTTGATTCTAAAAAAGTTTAAATGTTTTAGTTATCAATTTTTTCCTTATTTTATTTGAGAGCAGATTAATTTTAAATAATTATTAGGATAAAAAATATTTCTCATCTCAATTGTAACTGTGTTATTTTTCTCACTAAACCTTAACACGTCCGCATTGCCCGGGCTTCCGCTACACCTGATTTACGATTAGAATTAATAGATTTAAAGGGTGACCGGGCACTCAAGAAAAAATTTACCGAAACAAGTCATATCACCGAATTTTACAAAAACTTTCCGGTATGTAGATTTCCTTATCTCCATAAGTGTATCGCGAATACATTGGCCATGTTTGGTTCTACATACAGGGTGTTCTAAAAATGTAGGAGTTCGTTGAAAGGGGTGACTCAGGGGGTGATTTGAAACAACTTTTTCCTTAGCGAAAATATTGTCCGAAGCTTCGTTAACGAGATGTTAACAAAAACCCCCGACCAATCAGAGCGCGCGCCTTCCGCCCGAGCTCCCGTTGTAGCGTTCGCTACGCGGTAGGTCGCTGCGCTTGTACTACGAAAGTACGAACAAGCAAGTCGACATGCATCGAAGGAAACCGCGTTACACAGTTTTTTTTTTAAAGCAGAATCTTAAATAATAATTGTTTGAAGTGAGAGGACAAGAAATACGCAAATTTCGTTTTCAAATAAGGCATAAACGACAAGGTAATGTAACAAAAAATGTACGACAAGTGATCATAATTCGTTATTGAGGTAAAAATCCGTAGTTTAATTACGGCCAACATAACTAAATTAAAAAAATAATATTAGGTGTATGAATAAATTCTTTCAGACTGGATTTACATAATCGGTATAAAGAAGCAACCGAATTTCTATCGCAGTGATATTCGTAAACTACCAGAAAAATGGCAAAAGGTAATTAACAATAATGGAAATTATTTCGATGATTAAGTTGTTTTCATATTTTTTAAATCAAACTGTTATTGAACCCTAAAATCGAACAGAATTTATCTCTACACCTAATAATCACTAATAAATTAAATAACACTCACCCCTACGGGCATTCCTTTCCTTCCTTTCCTTCCTTTCCTTCCTTTCCTTCCTTTCCTTCCTTTCCTTTCTTTCCTTCCTTTCCTTCCTTTCCTTCCTTTCCTTCCTTTTCGGAATCCTGTGTCACTAAGTAGGTCACTGTGCCGATCCTGGTCATCGGTGGACGAAAAGATTTATGGTAGGGTTGCGCCCACTGCTCAGCTGATCGCAGGTATACGACACCACCCGAAGGTAAGGATCGCAACGTCAAGTGCATCCGGGTTAATGTACCGAATATTCACTTCACTGCACGGCCACTAACACTGATCACTAAATTTACTTTTCATGGAACGTGTTGTTCCTACGTTATAAAATTGGCGACACCGAAAGGGGCCGATTACTGTTAGTTGAGCAGTTGCTCGATGTGACCACCCTCAGCGTCTATGCACGCCTTGCGGCATCATTGACTCCGTTGAGAATAATCTTAACGCCAAACGCCGAATCGTACCCTCGCTGGGGGTTTGGATGTGCAGGTATTCCCGTGCAAACGCTCGCACAGTAGCACTTGCGTCCCCGTTGTTCCGGGCGTACACCCAGAACATCGCGTAATATTCTTGAGCGGAGAACATTTCTAGGACGAGATTGCTAGCTGACTGACAGGATTTTTTCCAAACAACTTCCTCTACCCCCAAGTAGTTTCTCTCGTTCCATTATGAGTTAACTCCCACCAGAACAAGAGGCTTCAGGTAAAAAGAAGCCAGCACATTTTCGAAACACACGTGCTTTGCAGAAGTGCAACGAACGACCCATCGTACACTTTCACAAAAGCGCGCGCGCCGTCCTTTTACTGCCAATGTACCCATTGCTTCGAGGTAGGCAGCAGACACCACGTGTTTCGGTTCGAAAGGGTCCGAAGAGAAGAGAAACAGAAAGTCCTCCAGTTGCTATAAAGAAGAAAAGGCATACCAACCCTGTTTCCGTTTTCCAATATCCTGAGTTCACGTCAGCTACGAGGCGGAACCAGCTAAGCCATAAATTACCCAAAACAAATCGTTCTCTACCGCCGACTCGCAGGACAATACGGTCATAAACCGCGACCATGGCGAAATTATTTTTTTAATTTAGTTATGTTGGCCGTAATTAAACTACGGATTTTTACCTCAATAACGAATTATGATCACTTGTCGTACATTTTTTGTTACATTACCTTTTCGTTTATGCCTTATTTGAAAACGAAATTTGCGTATTTCTTGTCCTCTCCCTTCAAACAATTATTATTTAAGATTCTGCTTTAAAAAAAACTGTGTAACGCGGTTTTCTTCGATGCATGTCGACTTGCTAGTTCGTACTTTCGTAGTACAAGCGCAGCGGCCTACCGCGTAGCCAACGCTACAACGGGAGCTCGGGCGGAAGGCGCGCGCTCTGATTGGTCGGGGTTTTTTGTTAATATCTCGTTAACGAAGCTTCGGACAATATTTTCGCTAAGGAAAAAGTTGTTTCAAATCACCACCTGAGTCACCCCTTTCAAGGAACTCCGACTTTTTTGGGACACCCTGTTTACTTGCCAACAATTCTTTTCTGTCATGAAAAGAGTAAAATAAACGACGCGAACGGGAATAACCGACTCTAATTTGATAAGTTCATTAATTTTAACTGCGTGTCAGGCATTCTCTCTTGCCATAGTACAATTAGCACAGCAAAAGCGGCACTATAGACGGAGAGCTGGCTACACAGGGTTTAACGTGACTCAATGCAGTCACCATTCTTATTTAAAAATGTTGGATTAGTATTGCCGAATACGAAATCGCCGGTCTGCCGCGTCAGTCCGGGGAACTAACGGCGGGGGTGGACGTAAAACAGGTAAAATTTTCTAGCTTAATAACGTCATTTCTGCAGTCCTGAAAATTCTGGTATACATAGTACAAGATGGTACGAAGAGCGTGTAACTATTGGCAGACAACTAGACGGGGGAGAAATGGCCGGCAGATCGAAGTAAAGCTGCAAAATATTCGGCAAAATTTACGTCATTCTTGCAGTTCTGAAATTTCATATACTTATTGTTTACGCATTTAATGAACGATGCGCAAAATGGCAGACCTCCAAGTGGAGGATAAAACGTGGCAGACGTCGATGAAAAGCGCGATACGTGGCTTACGCGCTCTAAACATACGATCGCAGCGATTCAATTTTCTGGGTTAATTTATTGTTTTTGTACTGTGTATTGTTTAGTATTTTCCTGTTAAGAAGGTAAATAGCGTAGCGGACAGTCGACTTGGGAGAAAGTTTATTTTTTCCGAGGGTTCAACTCTTCTTACCAAGTGCATGCCACGTGCGACCGAGCTCCAGAGTAGGCAATAAAATTGACAATTTCCAGACCCTCGGGTCGAGCGCGAAGGACAGTTTAAGCGTTTTCAAAGAAAGGACGTCAAGTGGCAATGGCTTCGAGCTTCGAGAGTTATTTTTCCTCCACTACTTTTTTCCAAGCGACCGAAGTTGCGTATCCACGGAAAATTGTCAGAATAGTCCAAACTGCCGCTGCGTGCGTTTCTCGTGGAATCATTGTCGTTTTCGCCTAAACGTTCT
This sequence comes from Andrena cerasifolii, assembly GCF_050908995.1. Taxonomy (NCBI): domain Eukaryota; kingdom Metazoa; phylum Arthropoda; class Insecta; order Hymenoptera; family Andrenidae; genus Andrena; species Andrena cerasifolii. The sequence continues at coordinate 561,028 of NC_135125.1, read as the reverse complement.
TGTTGCCATTATTACTTGCTGACATTATTTCACAACGCGAGACATCGTGAAGAATAATGGCTTCTGTGCCCGTTTGTGCTTTTTCTTGTAACGATGAAAGTGATCAAATTATTTTATTCACTGAAAATTCGTTAAAAAAGTGTACTGAAATTCTGAAAGTTCGTGTCGCCTGTAACTTGAAGTACAACGATATTATTTTACCGGCTAGTGTTGTGCCTACTCACGGATACCACGTGAAATGTTACAAGACTTTCGCGGCCATTAAAAAAAAATATGTCGAGAAGTATAAAGAATCAGTATCATCGCAGCCATCTCCGATGTCTATTGATAATCAAGCTTCAGGAATTGAAGCAATGAATCCAGCAGGAGACGAGGTAGGACGTGAAGCATCAGGGTCAGAAACGCAATCGATCGAAGAATCGACACCGTCAGTGCAAAATTTAACAAGTATTTGAAAGTATTATTTGAAAGTACCGGACACGCCTATGTGGGTAGGCTTCAATAGTGAAATAGTACAAATTAGTAATTGTAAACAAAAAATATTTTACCCCACGCCAATCAATCAGTCACCGACAGATACATCCGTTGTGTATGAAACAATGAGACAAAGTCAAAAAGTTGCCGAAATATGCCAACAAAGGTACATACAAGTTACATATGATTTAGCTATTGCTAAAACAGCTTTTCAAATTCAGTCAACTGAAAAAACACAATTCGACAATCTTTTTATTAATTTGGGCTCTTTCCATATTATGATGGCCCATTTTAAAGCGGTAGGAAAATTCATTGATGAATGTGGACTAACTCACGTGATGGTTGAGAGTGAACTATTTGCAAGCGGTTCAGTAAATGGATTAATAAGTGGAAAACATTTTAACAGATGCAAGCGTCTGCATCCTATGGCAGCATTACGACTACAAATTCTACATTTTGAAGTTTTTTAAATCAAGAACAGATAAAGATTGAAGATAACTTGCTTGGAGCAATACAAAAATTTCAGTCAAAACAACTGTCAAGTAATAGTATTGAAAATAAAGATCTAGACGTTATTTTATCAAAATATTTTAAATATCAAGAAGAGACATTAAATGGAAATTTTGGCAAAACTGCACAATTCTACATGATGTACATGAACTTCATAAATTATTATCTGATTTTCAGTAGAAGTATTCGTACTGGAGATTTTCAACTTTACAAATACATCATACCGAAACTTTGTAATTTATTTTTTATGTTTAATCATAATAATTATTCACGTTGGCTACTCAAATACTACGATAATATATTAAAAGTTGAACAAACGCATCCAGGGTTAGAAAATGATTTTAAAATGGGGTATTTTGGCATTAAAAGAACCGACAAGCCTTTTTCAAGGATGCCGATAGATTTGACGCTGGAACAAACGATAAATGCGGACGGTGCGCGAAGATTGGCAGGTATCATATTATTATTTTTATTATTTATGAACCTCATTATGAGCATTATAAAAGTATGTATGTATGTATGTATATATTTATTGTTCCCCGTAGGGTTACAAGAACTTCCGGTCCTTCTCGCCTCTTCTACCATTTTACCCCTTTCCCTTTACTTTCTCTATTTACATTTTTACACTTTACATTTACATTTCTTACAATTTACCTTATTACTAAACCATTACAAACACGCTAACATACATTATTATCTTTTACACTTTTTACACTTTTTACATTTTGTGACGAAGCCACGTCACGCGCCGTGCGAGCATGCGGCGCAGATCGGTTAAGCTGAGTTCCGACCGCGACCGCTAGGCGGCCGCGAAACCGCGAATCGTCTCGCGAGCGAAGATGTACGGTCTGTCAATATAAAGGCCACAGCGAGCAATGTTGACAGCTCTTGTACAGTACATAGTAGTGTGTAAACACCGCCGGACCGTACATCCAAGACGCTCTTTTTGTATCCGTGAGGTGTGCACGTGTCGACCATAGTCACACGTTGCCGATTACCAGCCTCTTTTCCGAAATAGGCCGAGAGCAATCTTGCGCCCTGCCTTGCCGATGAGGTTTCTCCGCGCCCAATAGGCCAGAGCCCTATTGCACATCGGAAGTCTATTGTACGACTCCCGCACGATGCGCCTTATAGACCGTCAGGGCAGAACGTTCACTACCTCCACATCCTCCGTCCCCCAGCTCGTCGCAAGCGCCGCCGCCGCGTGAACTAACACCGCCGCGATCGAGCCGAACCGAGAACACGCGACTCGGAATTGTATAACCAAAAATAAACAATTCTTATTTATTAGAACCACGCCTCTGATCATTCGTCGAACCTGGCCTTACCGACTGAGTCGGCATCTAACTCCTTCTCCGTCCCACCGGTAACCGTCTCGCCAACCGGAGACGGTCACAAAGTAGTCTTATTAGATGCCCTTTCTGAGGGAGACACTTTAGATGAATATACAGGGTGTCCCACTAAGGAGTGGACAGCGCGATATCTCTTAAAGTATTGTCGATAAAAATATGAAAAAAATAGGGAATTGCATGGTTCGAGGGGGCCCATTTATTAGCGCGAACGAATTTTGTTTCCGATTATTATTTTAAAAGATACGATGGTCAAGTTCGGTTTTTCAAATGGAACTATTTTTTTTGAAGACCTGAGTTGATAGTGCGTTCCAAGACAAATTCAATAAGCTTTAATGTATACACTTTATTTCCACTGGTTTTTAAGATATTGCGCTTGCAAATTTACTGATTTTCACTGCAAGAAACCCCTCTGGAATGGCAAAAACCGGGGGCGGTCTTACTGGCGCTACGGGTGGCACTGCCTGTTGAAATGGATACTTACCTGCCAAAGGTCTACACCAGAAATGGTAGGCCCAAAGGCTGGACAATTCTTTTCCGTCAGAAATGCTACTTAGGTAGGTACATCTGCGGTATCGAGAAGCGCATCGTTACTTTTATTTCGCACTTGCTTCTACGCTCGGATGGCCGGTTCTTTTGGGAGGGATGCAAGTTGGATTGGTTCTGATACAATCTGCTCCCTATGGTTGAAATTTAGTCTAGCAACTTTCACTCCTCCTAACCTAACCAATCCAACTTGCATCCCTCCCAAAAGAACCGGCCATCCGAGCGTAGAAGCAAGTGCGAAATAAAAGTAACGATGCGCTTCTCGATACCGCAGATGTACCTACCTAAGTAGCATTTCTGACGGAAAAGAATTGTCCAGCCTTTGGGCCTGCCATTTCTGGCCTAGACCTTTGGCAGGTAAGTATCCATTTCAACAGGCAGTGCCACCCGTGGCGCTAGTAAGACCGCCCCCAGTTTTTGCCATTCCAGAGGGGTTTCTTGCAGTGAAAATCAGTAAATTTGCAAGCGCAATATCTTAAAAACCAGTGGAAATAAAGTGTATACATTAAAGCTTATTGAATTTGTCTTGGAACGCACTATCAACTCAGGTCTTCAAAAAAAATAGTTCCATTTGAAAAACCGAACTTGACCATCGTATCTTTTAAAATAATAATCGAAAACAAAATTCGTTCGCGCTAATAAATGGGCCCCCTCGAACCATGCAATTCCCTATTTTTTTTATATTTTTATCGACAATACTTTAAGAGATATCGCGCTGTCCATCCCTTAGTGGGACACCCTGTATTCTGCATATTCCTTGCATATCGTAACTGCATAAACTTCCGCAGTCTAATAATAACTATTACTAATAAAAATGTAGGAAGAGTTGAATATAACTGTATTATAATTATAATACATTTCATACTGAGTGTAATAAGTAGACTATTTACTGTATATTCTGTCTTTTATATCATGTATTATACAACATAACATATAATATAATTAATAATGTATAATACATTTTATAAAAGTCATGTAGTGTTGGAAAAATATCAAGTAGTTACTATTCTATGTATTTTAGCACGCAGCATTTGTCGAAAAGATCTTTTTGAGATTTGGAGGAAAGAGAAAGATCTATCAAAAAGAAGGGAAAGTGTATTCAAGTACGTGTTGGATGTTTTGGGCCAAACTGCAGAACAGGGTAGCATAGATTTAATTAGAAAGCAAACTGAATCTCTATGCTCTCAATTAACTAGTAGATGGAAAGCGAACAACCGAACGTATCAATCGTTTGTAAAGTATGAAGAAATGTGGTTACGCGAATCTATTAACTTTTTTGACGTAACTGTGGTTGGAAATGAAGCACCCAGTACATCTGGGTTATCAATGGCACCTGCATCTATCGGTCGTCCTACTAAAAGTTTTCAGGAAAGCAGCGGAAAAACTAAAAAACGGAAAATACAATCTATTTTGGACATTGCATCCAACGAAGAGATATATTTTGCGGCTGAAACTAGCTTGCGTAAAGAAGGAAAGAGAGATGTGGCTGTCATTTTGAAAGAGATAACGAATTCTCCAAGGAAGGCTAATAGAATAAAAAAGACTTACCACCATTTACCACACCACGAAGTAGTGCCATATACTTCTGAGGAAGCACTAGCACTATATATAGATGCAAAAATGACTTCACATCAGTATCGTTTAATATATTCGGGAGCGAAAGCACGAAATGCAAAAATTTACCCAAGCTATTTCAAGATTGCACAAGCAAAAAGAGATTGCTATCCGTGTGAGCAATATATAAACATTACACAATTTGCTGCAGAAATACAATTACAAGCACTTTTGGATCATACTTCTACACGATTAATAAAAGCACAACCAGAAATAATCAACAAAATTGAAACCGACAGATCACTAATGCTATTTTATAAATGGGGATGTGACGGTAGTTCAAGCCATAGTATATATAAACAAAAAATCGGTGGAGAAGAAAGCAATTATCACGAGGATAACGATTTATTTCTGCTTTCTATGGTCCCGCTGAGGCTAACAGATGGAACCCAAGTCGTATGGCAAAATCCTCAACCATCTTCTACACGGTACTGCAGACCGATAAAATTAATATTTAAAAAAGAATCTCCGGAATTAATTACAACACAGAAACTAAAAATAGAGACCGAAATTGAAAAACTAACTCCAACCAGAATTACAATCAAAGAACAACAGGTCACAATAGAACACTCTTTATTATTTACAATGGTGGATACAAAAATCTGCAACTCTGTCACTGGAACTGCATCTCAGAAATGTTATATATGTGGTGCTACACCAAAAATGATGAACAAACTAGATATAACAAAAACTTCAGAAAAAGCAGATATTTCCACGTATCATTTTGGGCTATCAGTACTACACACTTGGATTCGATGTTTCGAGTGCCTACTCCACATATCGTATAGATTGGATGTGAGAAAATGGCAAATTAGAGCAGACGAAGAAAAAGAAATAATTAATAAAAGGAAGGCAGAAATTCAAAAACAATTTCGAATTCGTACGGGATTAATTGTAGATCGTACAAAACAAGGAAGTGGAAATACGAATGATGGAAATACAGCAAGAAGCTTCTTCGCTGATCTAGATACATCTGCAGACATTACAGACATCAACAAAGACTTAATAAATCGGTTTGCAATTATGCTGCGTACTATTTCAAGCGAACATGAAATTAATACAAATGCATTTCGACATTATGCGAAAGAAACAGCTGCACTGTTTATTGAACATTATTCGTGGTATTACATGCCTGTCTCTGTCCACAAATTACTATTTCATGATGCAGAAATTATCAATTTTGCACTTCTACCTATTGGTCAACTTTCTGAGGAGGCACCAGAAGCAAGACATAAAGACTGCAGAAGATTCCGCAGAAGCCATACCAGAAAATCTTCTCGGGAAAACACAATGACCGATTTAATGCACATGCTTTTAATAACATCAGATCCTCTCGTTGCACAATACAGGAAACAAAATTGTACAAATAAAAAGAAAATATCAGATATACAACACCTTTTACAAGAACCTGCACTTGACACCAGTAGCGATTCAACCGATGAATTTTCTGATGCTTCGGAAAGCGACGAAATTATAAATTAAATAGAAAATTGTAAGTATATAATCGAAAATGTCTTTTTTAATAAATTATTGCAAACCCATATTACTCTCAAGACAACACTCAGTTATAATTTATATTCAATTATAAATAGCTTAGAATATGTTGTTTAATTAACGAAGATAGATTTATTTTTATAAAAATGTAATTATTATTCATATTTGATAGCATAGTAATCATATCAACTGATAAATGTAATGAAATCGTCCATTTCGAATTTTGTCCAGCTAGATTGGCGATCCGTCACACTGTGCGTCGCGTTAAAAAATTGTAATATGACCACTAACGGCTACAGCAGGAATGCACAGACTGGATCGTTTCTTAGAAGATTGACAGAATTGTATACCCTACATCCGGTGCAGGGAACCGCGCCTTCCCACGGTTTTGTCGCACGTGCGAATTATTAATTAATTAAAAATTGTTGTTAAAGTCAAATGCTTAATACAATTTCTGATAGTCCAACGACTGTGGGATTCCCCTAGTCAGAAATTGTGTATGAAATTGTGGTGTGAAATTATGAACATTGAGGGAGAGCCCTCAGCTGTGCGAAATTGTATGTTTTTCAAGATGTGGGATGTCATGTTTTCCTGTACGTGCGAATGTTCCGTAGGGATTGATCAAATATTTGAATCGGGAGTCTGATGGATAGACGTGAACACACACACACCGCCTCGTTAAGTAGACGGGCCCACGGTAGCGCGGCCGAGCGATAAAATGCAGCGTAAGCATTTTCGGTACGGACCCACTCTGGTCGTTGCCGAGAGCGTGAAGCTGCGACACTCTGTGACGGTAAATCGTGAGGTGCGTGTCATTGGGTCCGCGAAGTGATTTAGAGATAGAGTTCTCCGATCTACTGTGTAACCGCGTGAAGGACTCAACTTTGCGAAACAACTTATTGTATCAACTTTGAAACATACATTTTATTAACTTACAAAATAATTTATTCCGTTAAACGATTTATTATAAATTCTCATTGCATTTGCTCAGTTAAATTTAGTATTATTTCAGTTTCATTTTATAATTCAACTCGTGTCTATTCCATCTTATAATCAAGTGTACGTGTTTGCGTCTCATCCTTCTTTCTCATTCAGGTTTATCAGCGACTTAGAAGTATCCAAACTCCAAACAGGAAATTCAAATCATATTGTCATTTATATTATTGTGACTGTCTGGTGAGTTGCACCTATTATCTCTTTATTTGACACTGTTATATTTAATGCGTATTCGACGATAATTTCTGACAGTCAATCGACTGTGGGATTCCCCTAGTCAGAAATTGTTGACCAATTTTACGAGTACCTGTTTTGTAAAATGATTGATTGATCTTTTCCATATTTTCTTTTTTGTTCTCTTGCTTCCATCCACTTTTCAACATTAAAGCTTTATTTATCATTAAATTCTACTCATTAATTACCTATCTGATTCCATTGAAAAGACCCGTATGGGACTAGAGCACCAACGATCCCAAAATCTACCCCTTATCCTTCTGATAAGGTACATAGCTATTTAAAAATTAAAAGAATTGACTGTTACGAGTACGGCGAGCCTCCTTGCTTTTTATTTACCCAATACAGCACTTTCCGATAGTCTAAAGACTGTGGGATACCCATAATCGAAATTTGCATGTATAAATGTGCCGCTCGAACACTAAAGCCCGCGGCACGTAACACTACTATTAATTAACTCTTTAAATCATATATATTTACTATTTCGTGCTTTGGTATATTATAACCACCTCACATAAGTTATCAACATAATATGTAGCCGATAAGGTACTATAATTGAAACTCGCGGTAAGAAGAGCTCGAGTCGTGAATCTACGGACGGCAACAGCGAGCAGGAAAACAGCTAACACGGGAGGTGGCAACCAGCCGTCTACACGCACACCAGAAAGGCCCAACCAACACCAGTTGACGTTCAGCGTGGGACAGAGGCCCCATCCGCCAGTGGAGTCAACACCTTCACGGAGCTGCGCTCCTGATCATCGCTAGCCAGTTGCCCTCCCATTATTTCCCGTAAATAGAGCTCCAATACGGATTCGATGTATATTAACTTCAATCCCTAGTACGTAGGCTGTACGGAACCAATCGTACAGAGTACGTCGAGACCCAAAAGCGTAACAATCTAATATATGAATTAAAATAAGAATTTAACTATCGACGCTGTTGAGGGTTTCGTATAACGGCAGAAACCCGTCTTAAGTCACGGAGAAGACACCGAAATAGGTGCGCAATAGCTCAAATTCTGCAGTAAACAAAACTCTCGGATAGCCCGCTGGAACAAATTCTTCAGGTGAATCCCACGGTAGATAGTTGGGAGATTTCATCTCCCACCGTCCTAATTGTCACGTGACACACCTGGAGAAGGAGTGACCAATAGCCCTATAAAAAGGGTCTGATCACCCGCTCATTACCATATACTTTATATATTACCATATATACCATATATTATCATATTACCGTTATTACCATTTTTACCAGTTTTGTTTTATTAATTACCACATTTACCATTTTTATTAGTACTATTATTTTTGCGATTACCATAAACACCAGTTTGTGTATTACGATTGTTTAATACGCATTTAATTATTAAAAGACTTAAAGTGTTGAAACCTCGTTACAGTAAAAGTAAAGGTAAAATTTTATGTTAAACCAGTGAGTGAAGTGTTTCCACCCTCAACTCCCTAAATCCAAATCAAGCGTTCGTCTTGTGGAATAGTGAAATCAAATACGAAAATGCACATTGACAGTTCACGTGTTGCGCTGATTGAAGGTATTACCTATGAGCAGAACGTTGCCCGCGCTTTTATCAGAGATTAAGCGTAACGCGTGATCGACGCGATAGATTTAAATATAAATGAAATTCTAAATAAATGTTGCGAATGAGGGAAAATCACGCTCGCCTCCGCCGATGGTACCACCAAAGAGCAGAACGTTGCCCGAGGTGGCGCCTGGTGTGAAAGGTGGAGAGTGATTATCGGTCAATTAATCTATGCCACTGTGAATTCCAAAAGACGAATGCCCCGAAATCACCGTGCGGGGCGCCGAGTGCAGCTACGTAAATTAAAGTGTTTATACAGCGACGCACCAGCTGGTGAAACAAAACTCTTAGGAGTTGTCACGACTCCGACGGTCAGCCGGGAAGAGGTGGCCACCCAGATCGGGATTACCCTGACACCCGGAGAATGGGCGGGCGGCTCCAAAACCCGGGACCGCACCCAAAATTTACGGAATTCCACCGGCGCGTATAGAGTGGAGGCTGGTCCCGATAGACCAGCCATCACCGCGAGGGCACTAAGGTAATTAAGAAAATGCAAAATCCAATTATAATCTGCTATCGACCAGTTCTCAACTATCCCAGAGCGTCAAGTCCCTGGACTAGCTCGAAAGCGGGTAAATATATAAACTCCCTAAAAAACGCGGCCCCAAATAGGAAGTAGGGACGTAACAATTACAAAATATATTTCTTCTTATTACTTCACGAGCCTTTCATTATTATTCAATAGAAAAAAACTGTAACGTATTATGGCATTATTTTGTGAAGGATTCACAATTGTAACTAGTAGTAAAACAAGAATATATTGTACACGTTGAAGCATATTCTAACTTATAACGCCACCGAGTTGAACGTAAACGAACATGTAAAGTACATCATTTTGAGAGTCTTTGGTAGACACTGTACCTATGTTAACTATCAGTGGAAGTAGACCGTAACTGTATAGTAAGTAATATAACAAGATATTAGACACGTTGAAGCATATTCTAACTTGTAACGCCAGCGATTAGAAGTATGAAACACATCCGAGTTAAAATATGCTTCTATGTGTCCAATATGTTCTTGTTTCTTCTATTGATAGTTAACATAGGCAAAGTGCCTACCAAAGACTTTCAAAATGTACTTTACATGTTCGTTTACGTTCAACTTAGATATGTTTGCGAGCACCGGGTATAGGCCCGCGCATAGCCTGCTGGTGCTTGCAGTTGAAGTTAGAAGAAGGTCGGCCCCCTTCAAGAGGACAATCGAGAGACCGACCAGAAGAGGTCTTGTGCCGAACGCCATTGCGTTCGGACGTACGGGTCGCACCTTTGTAACCGATATTGCCCTGTGTAACAATATAGTTCAGTCGTGTGTGCGTCCGTTTAATTATTCTTCCACTCCTTTGCGTCGGGGTGGCCTGCGGTGAAAACGCCCCGGTGTAACAATGGTATCAGAAGTGGGATACCCGCTCGCGCTTCCGCGGCCTCCACGGAACCTTCCCCTGGACCGACGGGCCACGCCTCCCTATAAGAGCTGTTCGCCAACCTCCAACGAAGCATCGTGGGACAGATGCAGGAGCAACGCAGAGACGACAAAGCCCGAAGGAGGGAGAAGGACGACGAGGACCGGCGGACACAGGCGGCCTTCGAGGCACGCATGATAAACCTAGAGGAACGCATCCAGGTCGTAACCGCTTTATTTCAAAACGGCCACGGTTCCGTTGATAGCGGCGCGAACCCTCGGAGTGGGGAGATAGTGCCGGATGTAAATAGCGGTGTAAATAGTCTTCTCCCGACAGTGAACTCTGCCCCCCTCGGGGCGCCCGCCGCCGTCCCTATTTCGGAACCCCGCGTACTTAGTTTAGGATATGCGGTGAAACCGACAATTTTCGATGGCAAAACTTCCTGGGAAGAGTACAAAGTGCAGTTTGAAACAATCGCGCGCGCCAACGGGTGGGATGATGAGAAAAAGGCTACGGCCTTGATCGCCTCCCCCGGGGGGTCGGCGAGGAGTGTCCTCACGTCGCTCTCTGCCGCTCAATGCGAAAGCTTTGCAGATTTGGTCTCTGCGCTCGAATTCCGCTACGGGGCGAAGAATCTGTCAAATTTAAATTATGTACTCTTCCAGAGCCACAGGCAGCGAAGAGATGAGAGCATCTCCTCGCTCGCCATCAAAATTGAGCGGTTGGCGCAGTCCGCGTTCGTTGACTGCCCGGCGGAAACCCGCGACAAACTTGCCGCGTCACAATTCGTGACAGCCTTGTCGAGCTCTTCCATGCAGCGGGAACTGCGACTCGGCGGTTTTACGTCTCTAAGAGCCGCCGTGACCAGAGATCTCGAAATCGAGGCCGTCGAGGCAATGTCTCGCGGTCCCGCGAGAGAATCGCGAGAACGTCACTCGGAAAAGCGGAAGGCTAAACCCTTCAACGAATTTACAAGGTTCCCGGAAAAGAGGAGGAGGTCCGACAAGTCCGAGCACCGCATCGACGACACACTAAGGATTACCTACTGGCTCTGTGGCAAGACGGGCCACGTTCAAAGGGACTGCTTCAAGGCCAAGAACGGCTAGACCAACGGCGCCTCCAGGAAACCCAACTCGGGAAACGAGAAGCTGGCGGACAGCGTAAGGGGGAGACGCCGGACCTTGAGGAGCAGTCCCCCGGTCGTCAAGAGTGTGGCGATGCAGGAGGCGACTGGAGATCCAGAAATTCTGTGTGAAGAAACGTGCGTATGTGGAAAAATCGAAGGGAAACCCTGTAGAATTATCATAGACACGGATTCCCCCGTTAACCTTCTGGACAAAGAGTTGTGTCCGTCGAAGGGCATCGTGCGGATAAGACTCGACATTTGTTCCACTACGGGTGAGAAAATTAAAGTCTTCGGTAAGAAGAGCTTGGAAGTCACCATCGGAGGACTTTCGAGCGTAGAAGACTTCTACATCGTCGACATGGTGGAGAAGTGCATCCTGGGAGCAGCGTTCCTGAAGAAACACGGTTGCAGCATCGACCTGTCCCGGAATGTGCTGTGCCTTCCCGGCAAACCGGGGATACGCCGGGCGAGCACGCCAAATCATACGAGCGGCAACAGAGCTCCTCAAAACATGCTATTACTGGACTTGGACGACCCATTCTTAAATAACCGCCGGGCGAGCACGCCAAATAATACGAGCGGCAACAGAGCTCCTCAAAACATGCTATTACCCGCTTCGGAAGCAGCGGTAGGTGAATGTATGGCAGAGGCAGTCCACGAAAAGGAGGCTGCAAATTTAAAAAATGTGTCATGTGTCGTAACTGGTTCGAACCCTCAATCACCCGCTCCAGAAATGTTGAACACGAGTGCTATCCAAATGTTGCGGACCGAACGATCACACCAAGGCAGGGACGACGGCAGTACATTGTTGTTAAGTGGGATCCGTAGCCACGGATCCCGAAGATACGCAAGGAGCTGTTGCGTGCGATTCAGCCTGCAGCTGAACAACGAGGGACAGCCACAGAAGCGGCGGCAGCAACGAAGGACAGCGGCGATGGCGGTCGAAGCCCGCCGATATCGAGGGACGAACACAGGAACAGCGGGAGCAGCGACGGCGGTCGAGGCTCGCCGACATCGAGGGACGGACGCAGGCGCAGCGGGAGCGGGGACGGCGGTCGAGGACCGACGACATCAGAGCAGGTTCGAGGCTTCGACGCGGATGCTGCCGAAAAAGGTAGAGTCTAGGAGGCCATTGCTGGGTCGGCTCTGGAAGCTCGGGAAGCCGACCCACGAAAAGGAATCCGAATTTTGATTGTGTCGTTCCTGTTGGGTAACGTAGAAAACGGCAGGAGGTCGAATTTTGGTTTATTATTCTCAGTGGGTAATGTAGAGAACTGCAAGGGACAGTTACCCAATTAAACAAAAGAGCGTGTGACAGATGGGAGCGCGCGTCCTGAAGTTGGCTCTCGATAACGAGAACGTTGACGTTTTAACGTCTTTCGGAGGTTATCGCGAAAAGTGGTTTCCTGAAGGGACAGCGCGAGATGTGAGCGCAGGCAAAGATCTGTCAACTTTTCCTGTCGGGGTATGAACGTGCGGTAGGACGTTTAGGAGTGGTGTCGGCGGCGTTTTTACGGAGAGAGAGGGACGGAAAGAGCGGAGCAGGGAATTCGCATTCTACGTTTGAGCTGTGAGGTGCTCAATGGATGTGAATCTGTTTTCGGGGTCCCGGGTCGGAAACGGTCGCTAGGGCACACTGGACTACGTGCTTGTCGTCACGAGGTGCCTTTGGAATTGAGGTCCGAGATTGATGCCGCGACTTGGTATGTCTCGCTATCGCTGTCTTTTCTTGTGCAAGCATGGTTTTAAAGTAGTAAGAGTTAACTTCTGCTTCCTCCCACGCTCTCGATCACGATCGCTCATTATTTATGAATACTTCGCTATCTCTGGCGACTGAAACATACTTCTGTATTGGCTTTATGTTCTTTATTTGCTAAGCGTGGCAACGTTACAAATGCTTGATTCGAAGGCAAGGTGGAACAAATTGTGAGATGGATCTTTCCATGTCAGCTGATACCGCCTAATATTTTTATAAAATCTTCCACTTGGTCAAATCGACTTTGGCTTACTGTCATCCCTTATACCACTGGATAATGTCTCTGAGATGATTACGGGGGAAAGTACTGGGGCGTACCCCATATGTTATCCTAATGTTTCCCCACTGTTTTTCCCATATGTCCTCCCACTGTTTCCCCACTGTTTTTCCAATATGCCTCCCCGCTGTTCTCCCAAATATGTTTTATTGACTTGTCCCGTTCTCTTCATGTGCTTTAATCACTGTTAACCGACGAGGACATCCTGTTGTGTTGTCCGACGAAACCGATGTTTGGGGGAAGCGCCGAACGTCGTTACAAGAGGCCGAGTTAGGACGCTATAGAGGGAGCGTCGGAGTGTTGGTGGTGGGGGTGCGACTCCGACAGGGACGCAGGGACGTCCAGGAGTGCACGGACCACACCAAGGGTCAGGGCTTCATGCAGTTGTGTTGCTGGCGAGCGACGTCCCCAGGAGCGCGGACACCACTGAAATAACGAGGCGCTTTGTGGGCGCAGAATTACTGAAGCCGCGACGGAGGGAGTTCGAGGTCGAATACCGTCGCGAAATCGGCGCGGGAACGAACCCTTTTCCCCGAATGAGGGTCCGAACAGACGAATTCACCCGTTTGAGAATTGAATGAAGGATGATGCACGGAAGACACTGGACGAGGAGAACTAGGGAGAGAGTACGGGTGGCTCAAGTTGGACTGGAAAAGAGAACAGGATTCTGCACCTTAATTGGACTGAGCTGCGGAGGCTACCTTCGTAGTCCAGCCCTTGTCATTGAATTGTTTCAGGAAACACGATACCCCACGACGAGGGACAAGGTGTCGGGGGACTGCCACCGCGGTCTGGACACGCGCTCCCGGATGCCCCGAATGTGCCACAATAGCGTGATGGTCCGCAGCGGAGAGCGGACATACGTGAAACCGCTCCGCTAGCCCTCCCAGAAGTGAGTCCTATGAGCTCCCGGGGCCGGCCCCGGCATGGAGGATACCATAGGATCCCTGGGTTGCAGTAATGCGGGGTGGACAGCAAACGGGAAATGGCACCCCCAATCACCAGTCGGACAAGCGGTGCTTGGATCGGCTGGAGGCGATGTCGCGGAGACGGGAGCGTTAACAGGACGCACAGGACGGTCCCTTGGAGCAGCACCAGAAGCCACGAAGAGGAATGGGGCCATCTTGAAGCCCTGGATTGAGAGAGGGAAAAGAGAACCGGAAGAAAGAAGAAAATGCAGTTGAGCTGGGGACGCTGGGCAGATTGATCGGGGAACGGACCGATAGCATGTTCATTGTTTAGGTGTCATCCTTTGCTTTCGGTTCCGTCTCGCCTGTTTGTCTTCCCGGTTCCTTTGGCTCCAACGGATTCTCGCAAGTGGAAGCGAATGATAATGTTTCCCTGTTCCTTTTGCAAGGAGTTCCGAAGGACGCTCAAGGAGGCCGGAACGTCTCGCCGCTGAAGAAAAAGCAGCGTCGTTGGAGTTCCGGAGACGGCGCGTAGGAGGAACGCGCCAGGAAGAGCTGCGGGTTTCGTGGAGGGACCAGGAACCGCAGGTTTCCAGCGACGCCGCGGGACAAGGAGTTGGGGCGCCCCGGCACAACAGTGGGCGCACCAGAAGAGGTGACGATCGACTGGAGGCTGCAGTTCGTCGACGCTGCGGATCTCGTCGCGGGATGCACGAAGGAAGACGAGAGCATCGCTGGAGTTCCAGAGGACGCTCGATCAGGATGCCTCGTCGTTGGAGGTTCCTACTGAGGGAACGCGACGCAGGGGAATCATCTTTGGAGCAGAGTTCCAGGGACGACGTGGGACAAGAAGCTGGAAGGCTTGACCGAGGAGGACTTCGCGACTAGAAGATTTCGTCAGCCGTCCCGATGTACCCACGCCTTGCTCAGGGTTTTTCCGTGGTTTTCCCCTGAGCGCGAAGGCAAATGCCGAGGTGGATGTCTGAAGAAGCCACGGGGCTGCACAACCGCTTCTTCAGAAAGGAGTACGAAGATTCTGAAGAGGATCTACTGCGGCCGGGACGTCCGCTCTTCTGGAGGGGGGGTCGGCCCCCTTCAAGAGGACGATCGAGAGGACGATCGAGAGGCCGACCAAAGGAGGTCAGTAGTAAGACAAGGGGGATTCTAATTCAAATTTGAGTTTCAAGGTCATGATCATGACCTTGAAACTCAAATTTGAAAATTTGTTTTTTTGTCGGCGGGCTGGCGGCGGATGACGTCATAGAGATGGCGGAGTGGTGGGGGGTATCATCGAGGAGGAGGAGGAACCGCGGGGTGACGGTGCGGGGGTATCATCGAGGAGGAGGAGAAGGAACCGCAGGGTGACGGTGCGCTACTCTGGAGCGTGGTGGTACAGACTGTCGGTAAGGAAGGTGTTACTCTGTAGCGTGGTACAACAGACTGTCGGTAAGGAAGGAAATATTAATTTTATGATATTAATATAAGTGAAAAAACTTCTCGGGGCGACGGGGCTCGAACCCAAGACCTCCGCGGTACGAGTCAGCCGCCTAACCAACTCCCCCAAACGCCGTCTCTGACATTAGTCTTTTCCGAATGGTACATATAGCGAAACCAACGGAGCGTCACACACACACACACGCACACGCACACGCACACGCACACGCACACGCACGCACGCACGCACGCACGCACGCACGCACGCACGCACGCACGCACGCACGCACGCACGCACGCACGCACGCACGCACGCACGCACGCACGCACGCACGCACGCACGCACGCACGCACGCACGCACGCACGCACGCACGCACGCACGCACGCACGCACGCACGCACGCACGCACGCACGCACACACACACACACACACACACACACACAACGTCGACGTATAATCATTTATTTTTATGAGAAATTTTATCAGAAATTGTTTCGAACGATGTCGGGAAAGATCGGCGTTTCTCGACACCGCGTCTTTAGAATACCATTGTAAAATAAAAAATTATTGTATTTATTAACTCGTTCTTATAAATAGCGGAATTATTGCATAAAAATAAAATAAAATTCTTTGCATATGTATAGAAATTATTATATTTATTAACTCGATCTAATAAAATAGTGGAATTATGTAAAATAAAATTGCTCACACATATAAGAATTATGCAGCGTCAACAAATCTTTAAAAATAGGCCGTGGGAGGAGGAACACGGGTAAATAAAATTGAGAAATAATATAGGTTTAAGATATACATTGTTACAAATAAAAGAATATAATATAAATAAAAGAATATATAAATATAAAAAAAGAATATATAAATATAAATATAAATATAAAAAAAGAATATAATATAAAAAAAGAATATATAAATATAAAAAAATATAATATAAAAAAAGAATATAATATAAAAAAAAGAATATAATATAAAAAAAAAAAAGAATATAATATATAAATATAAATATAAAAAAGAATATAAAAAAGAATATAATATAAATAAAAGAATATATAAATATAAAAAAAGAATATATAAATATAAATATAAAAAAAAAATAATATATCTAATGTGGGGACCGCGGTGGTGATGGTGATGATGATGATGGCGATGGCGGAGATGGCGATCGCCGCTGCCGTATCGGCGGCCCCACCCGCCGATACGGCAGCCAGGGCTGCCGCAGCCTAGCCACCCTCGTGGGGCCCGCCGCATTCTCCTCAGCCTGCGCCGATGGGTCCCCCACCACCCGCGCATTCATCATGAAATAAAAATTCTAGAACACACAAAAAATTGATATTATATTTATACAAAACATATTAAATATATAAAAAAAAAAAAAAAAAAAAAAAAAAATGCAAAGTATTACATACTTGCAGCGGGGGTGAAGGTGGTGGTGACGGCGACGGCTGAGGAGAGCCCCAATCTGGGGACCACACCCTCGGCGACGGGGGTGACGGTGGTGGCGATGGCGGTCCGGGGGGTGACGGTGGTGGCGATGGCGGCCCGGGAGGTGACGAGGGTGGTGAGTTCTGGAACATAGAAACCCGCGATATAATATTTATACAAACGTCTGATTTTAATCCCACTCGGTATCAATGGTTAAACGCGATAAATGTTAAAAAAATACTGTTAAGTACATACCTCTGCGCTGCCTCGGCACTCGGGGGCTATTCTCCAAACTCCCATTTTAGAGAAATGAAATGAAATGAAATGCAACTTGTCACACAAAAATTCTAGCCACTGTCACAGCCACGATTTGAATGCAACTGGTCTCGATACATCTCCTGGCTCTTGCATGTCAAAACCCCCTCCTATCATGAAATCGAGAAATGCATAGCTTTGCAAAGTAGGATGCCTTTGTTCTTCACCATCTTCATCACAGGCCACCTGCATTTTCGCTGACCATCCTCCTCCATGTACTTATCTTCTTCACTGAGCGTCCTCTCCTTATTCACTCGCATCTTCTTTCCCTTCTTCTTTGCACACATCATTCGACTAGATCACACCACTTTCAACGTGAATCGAACGGGTATTGAACGGTTTTGAACACCTATCATACCACTCTGAACATCTATCGAATATGTATTGAACATGTATCAAACGTGAATCGCACCACTTTGATCGCATATCAACCGTATATTGAACCACTTTGAACACATAACGTACCACTTTGAACATCTATCGAACGGGTATCGAACATGTATCGAACCACTTTGAACGTGTATTGAACGTCTATCGTACCACTTTGAACATCTATCGAACGGGTATCGAACGTCTATCATACCACTTTGAACATCTATCGTACCACTCCGAACATCTATCGAACGTCTATCAGACCACTTGAACATCTATCGAACGTCTATCAGACCACTTGAACATCTATCAAACGTCTATCAGACCACTTGAACATCTATCGAACGTCTATCATACCGCGTTGATCATGAATCGTACTACTACTTGTACATAATTACAACTATCGTCTTAATCTAGCGTACATGCAGAAGGTTGGAGGTTGAGGAGGGTGAAGAAAAAACAGTTATGCATAAAAAATTGATTACATTTTATTTGTGTATTTCCCTCTGGCGTTTAGACCACCAGTTGAATATTTTAAATACATTTTGCATGGCACAGTGCTTTGCGTGTCTGCCACATCGCAGAGTATTAATTACGTTTAGCTTATTTAGGGATTTGATATCCTCGTAGTCAATGTCTAGCGTCTCGATGATCACGTCCGCTCTCGTATTTTCATCGAGGAAATCCATGAGCCAATCGCGTTTCTGCAGCCCTTTAACGTATACGACATGGGGTGTGTCATCTTCCTCGTCGATCGCATCGGCTACAGCTTTCATAATTAGCTGTTTAGCCATACTGTACGGAACGTCTCCATCTTCCCAACGTAGTCCATGATGTTTTGCCACCAACCACCGGATGCTCGATTTGTCGGATTTTGTAAGAAGATATTGTGGCATCGAACTCCCAAAAATATAGTGCGAGAGAATTGTTCCCTTTCGTAGGATAGCCACTTCCTTCGCGACAAATCTTCCATCGACGATGAACCCTTGCAGGTCAACGAATGTTGGTACGACCATTATCGATACAATTTAGAGGTCCGTTCGCTTCCAAGACAGACTGGAGAATGCAGTCTTTCTCGTAAAGCATCTCAATTTTCACGATGAAATTTTGTACGAATTTGGTACAGGAGAGGGCGGGCAAGTAGCGCAGTAATTTAATTGATTTTGCGCACCACATTTGTCAGCGGATTGTATTCAACCACCCGATCGTGCAGAATCAAACAGTAGGCCGTAGTATTTGCAGGTACGTTTTCTTTACAATCAAATTCTATGCGCACGTCCACGGTGCTATTCTTGATCGACTCATTTTGTCGCGAGCAATCAATCACCACGAGGGGGCCAAATTGCAAAAATTGGGCTACGGTGAATAATGCCTCGTTGCAACTATGTCCGTAATACGATTTACGAAAATGCGCATACATGTTAAATAAGATGGCGTGCCTATTCTTGTCAAAGTCCAAGTTCATGTCATCGTACGGGTAAAATTCCGAGTTGAGAAAAAGTTTTACATTGGTCAATTTGCAGTGGTCAAATCGAGTAACATCTTCAGTCATCACATTCTTTCGAGCAGTCTGTAGAGCAAAGATAATGTATCGCGGCTTCTCCAACTGTGCAGCTGCCTTCACGGACCACGAATGCTTGGTCGTGCTCTGTAAGAGAGGATACTCGTACAGATCCCACGAGCGAAAACTAATGCTCAGGTTTTGTCCACTTTCCAAAGCATGTAGCAACGACAGCTTATTAACGTCGTTCAGCGTCACGTGAGGCATCCGCCATTGCACTTTAAGTAATTCAATTTCTGGTTCCAACGTCGGCGATCCTATTAGAGAATTGTTATCGTTGCGCGATCGTATTAAAATCAATTCGTGACGCGCATTAATAACCATGCGTTTGTAGTCCTCGCAAAATCCCAACAAATATTTGAGCGGGATGCAAAAATTGAAATGATTTTTCACTATTAGCTCATCGTGCCGTTTCAAGCCCCATCCCGCATTCTCCATATTTTTGTCTTCATCAGATGTCATCGATACATAGTTTTTAAGCGTGCTAGTTATTCCAACGTTTCTGTTGCGATCAATCTCCACACCATTCAGTTCATATCGAACCTAATCAAATATGAATGCCATGCAATTATTTCCCAACATCACCGGTGATACATCATTCGGCTTATTTATCGTCAATTTCCCCTCCAGGTAGAGGAAACTTTCACACGGTAATGTGTATAAATCCTGTTGCTGTATAGGTATTCTTATCTCATCGCTGTATCCAAACGTCGTGTTGACGTAAGGGTTGTATGTGTGAGTCTCAAGCTTGACGATGCGATCATCAAACGTCGGCTTCGCGCTAATGCTTAGAATGTCAGTCATTTTTCAACTTAATTGCGTACAATGAATCCCAGCGATTTCAAAAATGCAATGTTCGCAGCACTGAACCTCTTCTTTTTAGCGTAATCAGAGCTGTTGCAGTTGCAGTTGTTGTTGTTGTTGTTGTTGTTGTTGTTGTTGCTGCGGCAAACAATTTCGTTTGGAAGAAACGTGTTTCTGGAGTCGTTCAACACAAGCATCTCATACGACTGCACCACATGTATTATCATCGACGTCGTCGTACGTGCAGTCTGATGGTAATCTCTTCACCTCGAAAATCAAGCAACCGCCCGTCTTGATCCACAACACGTATCGTTAGATCCGAAATGACCTGTGCGGTGATTGGAAGGTAAATGATCTGCGCGGGCGTTTCCGATATCTTATATCCCGGCGGTACTCTGGGAGAAAATTCATGTATGGTATGTACGCGCTTCCCATTGCTGTACGCGCCAGCGGTCACGCTACATTCTACGCGAATAATGTTCACATTCATGATATTAATCGGATCGTCCGATTCGTGCCACTGTTCCGGTTCTAATACGCGATTCGTCGAGAATCCCAGTAACGATCCAATGTTATTGGGCTTCGTAAAGTCTACAATGAACGAGCAGTACAGCTCACTTTTCATGGTGTTGTTGTTGGGACGCAACACTATAGGATACTCATCGCTGTCGCTACCATCGTTGGCATTGGTGCCATCGAGTTTTTGAGGATATCGCTCGAGTAATCGCTGTTTCAAATACTTGGCAATGGCGTCTAATTCGTATGAACCGTGGGGAATCGTAATGTATTCAAGGCTGGTGCCGACGCTGCTATTGGTCTCATAGTTTGTGGTGAAGTAGAATTTATCGTTGCTGGAGTCGATGTTGGGTATTGTATGGTAAGTTTCAAGGGTTGTTAGACCAAGCTCGTAATCATCGTCGCTCAAATCTATGGGTGGAAAGTAGCTCACCGCGAGGGTGCTACTCTTGCCGGTTAGAGTGAATGTTAACGACATATTCCAAGCTGTACGACTGGACTCGTACTGAATCAAAGTGGTGAGAAGTCAATCCTTAAATTTGCAACCAATCGTTTGTAGAAAGCGTAGACATAGTTGACCACAATTGCTCTGATTGTACTCCTGATAAGGCGCGTGATTGTATTCGATTTTCACGACATCTTTATCCAGATATTGTACCAATTCCTTAGGCGGTCGAAGATTGCCAAAGCTGTCGAAGTATACAGCTCGACGCCCCCTCTTCGCATACGCCACCCAATGAGTCCCCGGTCCCTCGACATTATCCAAATTCACGATACCGCTCTCGTTTCGGCGTACTCCTCCAACAGGTAGTGCATTGCGCATAAAAACACCTCTAAAACATGGAATACGCATACATTTTGCCAACTCCCCCAATTGCGCATCTGTAGTTACGCCCTCCGGCATTTTTATTGTCTTTTCGGCGTTTTTTTTTTTTGTTTCGATATTCCCTGTCCGCGCTTGTATGGTGCGAGATAAAGTCCGCGACCTTCCATGGTGCGATTATGACGCTGCATTTCCTGCAGCTGATGTTGCGCCGCCTTATTATCGTTTACCGCCTTGGCGATCCCCGCTGCTCCACCGGCTAATGATCCGAGAACACCTAGCAGCGGGAGAAGTGGTAATATGCCACCTCGTTTTGCCACCGGAAGTATCCGCTTTTGCGATGCTCTCCTTACAGTCCTTTTGCGGGGTTTTGTTTTCATCCCCATTCCGATTTTCGTCTTAGCTTTCATAGCTGCCCAAACAGCTGTAGCAGCACCTCTTTCACCCAGAGTCGAGTCTCGCGCAACGATGCGTTTTCGCGCTTTGTCAGCGAGAACCTTATCTGCCGTGTGCCTTTCACCGAGGTCGTTGCTACGCGAATATGCAATATCGTGTTCGCGACACGCTGCGTCCAACGGATTGATGCCTCGATCGCCTCTAGCCAATCGTTTTGCCAGATGAGTTCCTGGACCACAAAACTGATATCCCGGAATATGTAATTCGATAGGTAACGCGTTTATCGCCCGATTTAACAGACCACAACCTTTCTTTACTCTCTTCGACGACATTCGCTGCAGTTTTTAATCAATGGTGCTGGACCGTCGATATGCGTTCGCTGCCAAGGGCGATTATAATGTTCCAAGCATCGACGATACTGCTGAACCTCAGAATCGACTTTTATATGCTCGGGGAGTCTGTCCCACAACTGATCGATGTGTCTGCCAAACTCTCGCAGTAGAATAATTTTTTATATATATTTCAACTGCTCAGCGGTTTGGTCTCGAATATCACAATTATGCGACAGGATCAGAAGCATTTTGAATAATGAGCTGTTTTGCTTCGGCGCGAGCCTATAAATAGAGCGCACCGCAGCTTCGACGTATCAAAATCATTTTTCGCAGTTCACGGAGAGGATGCGATTCGTGCGACAACCTGTGGCGATACGCGTGACTAATTTTGATGATAAATCGCAAATGATGTCTCCGAAAACGAGACGCAGACACGGTAGCATGCTACCAAACACTATACGCTGCCTCATTTGTGGTCCATCAAATTGTGGAAAGACCAACGTGCTGGTCAGCTTGTTGGAAAGTCCTCACGGCGTGTGCTTCGAGAACCTGTACGTGTATTCCAAGTCGTTGCAACAGCCAAAATATAAGTATTTGGAGAATTTATTGACTGCGATAGATGAAATTGGCTACTTTACATTTTCAAATAATAGTGACGTCATCCCACCGAGCGAATCGCTTCCGAATTCCATTTTTATCTTTGATGACGTGGCATGCGACAAGCAAGATACGATAAGGGAATACTTTGCAATGGGACGCCACTCGAACGTCGACTGCTTCTATCTCTGTCAGACGTATGCAAAGATTCCCAAACATCTTATACGCGACAATGCGAATCTGTTGATACTGTTTAAGCAGGATGGTACCAACTTGAAACATGTGTACAACGATCATGTAAACACTGATATGTCTTACGAGGATTTCTGCGCTTTGTGTCGTAATTGTTGGCAGCGGGAGTATGGTTTCATGGTGATAGATAAAGATAGCGCGATGTCCAATGGGCGTTATAGAAAGGGATTTAACGAGTTTGCGCTACCGTGAGATGCTCAATCGTCGTCAACACATCGGTGGGAAAGCAACGTCTGCGATACAATGATGATTAGTAGTCAGGAGATTAAGGATCGCGAGAGAATAGCGATGGAAATTGCAAAAACCAGCGAATCCATTCGCAGGAAACATCAGTCTTTGAAGACTGACAAGATGGATGAAGATATCGCACTGGAAAAATACTTTAAACCTATTACCGAGCCCTTAAAACATATTGTGGAAAATACTGCTGAGACAGAAGCTGACATATCACCTGCGACGAGTATGAGCATTGAAACATTAACGCCTAAAACAAAAATCCGGCCGACATGGAACGCATCGCGTAAAAGAAATAGTAAACAGTCATACATGTCATTGGAAAATTCGCTCGTAACCTCCACACCAGTTCAGTCGAAGCGGAAACGGTTGAATGTCGCATCAAACGATTCCACGGTACCTCCTGCGTCAATAAATACATTTCCCGATGTACAGTCGCTCACAACCAATGATGACGAAGACGTGTATGAAACTTCTACCGATGAGTCGCTTGCAGCATCTATTAGAGAGCAACTCCAAACATCCGAGGGGCAAGAAACGTTTCGCAACCATTTCGGTCCGTTGGGACAAAAATACATGAGCGCAATCCTAAGTGGAGATAGGGATACGACCATAGATTATGTGTACGGTGTACACTTTGGTGGTAGTGGAATGATGCTGGGGGATAAGGCTTTGGATATGGACAAGAATGATAATATAATCATAGACGGTGTAAGGTATGGAGGAACGCCCGGTCTGTACGAACTGATTTTCAAGAGAATTCCCGATGATGCTATATACACTGATGCTGATAAACAAAAATACAAAAGTATACTGCTGATGACGAATGCTCACAGACGTGGCCATAGCGCACAAAACCCCATACTGGGTAACAAGGGATACAAGTACAAACATGTAATTGCGCCACTACTACCCCGTGTATTGACCAGTAAAGCGGGGAAAGGTCTAAGGACACCGCGAGTCATGGCGGTAAACGATAACAAGATCGATTATGTGCACTGGGATGATCCCAACGAGCTGGTGGATCGATTGCGTTTGCTGGAAGCGTCGCGTCAGGCGGGTAACAACTCGCACGACAACGAAATTCTATCGATTATCGAGGAACTCCGTGAGGCAGGCCTCATTATAAATTAAACCGCACGCCGATGATGTGCACTATATGGGTCGAGATGCCGATCAACAAATTTGGGGTATCGCTCGAGAAGAGTGGAGTAGCTACAATGGACTATTACAAATGGAGCGGCATGCTTCGAAATTATATGCGTGATAACGCTCTTTGCGTTACCGGAGCCGACTTTAATGCAAAATCGCGCAAGATACGACGCGTAGCTCAGCCGGTGGCCGACAGCGATGCCGTCAATAAACTATACGTGGAAAAGAGCAGTAAACTTTTGAGAGAGCAGCAGGAAGAATTAGAGAGGAAGCTGGTCGTGTTTCAAAGAGATATGCTGACGTTGCAAAACAGTGATCATAAGATATCACAGGCGTTGAATTCTATCCCGCAGTAGCGCTACGAAGGAGAATCATGCGAGACGATTGAACTTGTCCAGAATTTCCTCGGACCGACGGGGGCACATAATGCACGTGCACGATAATTATCACATCATTCATGTCCAAGACACCCCTGTGATTAAACATGCAACCATTATCGAAATCCAAGAGTAAAGAAAACCATGGTCACAAGAAGCGACAACTTGTTGAGGAATTACTCCAGCTCGAAGACGTTTCCCGCGGAGGCGCGTCATAGTACAAGGATACGATAATCTGTGGCAAGCTGACGTTGTAGAAATGCGCCCTTACTCGCGATTCAACCAAGGTCACCACTATATTCTCACCGTCATCGATATGTTGAGCAAGTATGCATGGGCGTTGCCGCTCAAGACTAAAAGTGGCGCTGAGGTGACTAAAGCGTTTGCAAAGATATTTAGAGATCGATATCCGAAAAATTTGCAAACCGATCAAGGAAAAGAATTTTACAACACCGATGTGCAGAAACTCTTGAAGAAGCATGACATTAATCATTATTCAACGTATTCGGTGATGAAGGCCTCCGTCGTAGAACGTTTCAATCGAACTTTGAAGAACAATATGTAGAAACTGTTTACGCTCAATGGAACCTATAGATGGACCGATTCGCTACCGCGTCTACTTGCAGAGTATAACGCGCGAAAACATAGAACCATCGGAATGCGTCCTTGCGATGTTACCCCTGCGATCGCCGACAAGCTGCTAGCCACAGTATACAGCAACCTAAAGATCGCTGCTCCAGCGAGATTCGAGTTGGGCGAGTTTGTGCGCGTGAGCAAATTTAAAACCATCTTCGATAAAGGCTATACGCCGAATTGGACAACGGAGGTGTTCGAGATAGTCAAAGTACAGACAACTAATCCCGCGACGTATCTGCTCGTCGATTCCTGTGGAAAACCCGTTGCCGGAGGATTCTATGAACACGAGCTGCAACGCGTCGCCGATCCTGATGTGTATCTAGTGGAAAAAGTGCTGCGTAGAAAGGGGGATAAGGTATACGTCAAGTGGTTGGGGTTTGATAAATCACACAATTCTTGGATAAATAAAAATAATGTATTGTAAAATAATAATAATAATACATGGTTCAATAAATACAATGTTATACATACAAGTTCAAATTTCTTTTTTTACAATACTTTTATAATGGAATTTTACAACGGAATTTTATAATGTCCCCAGGGCAGAGTGTCGGTAGAATCGGGTACGATATACCGCTTGTCGTCGTATGGACTTAGAGCGAATTTGGATTCTGAAATGGTGTACACTTTATGCAATTTAGACCGTATGCATGATTGCCTGCGAACCATTTCGATCTCCTTTTGCAAACACTGCGCGTAGTCGTCGAAAGTTATCGTTCTGGCTATGACATTGGTCTTGACGCCTTTCGCTTTTTTCGTATCTTTTTTACCGTCTACGCGAAGTGCATACATTTTCGCTCTAAGACCTACGAATTCGGTCATTATCATCCCATTATTTTCGTCCTTCATCAGCCCCGGAACCTTCTTATTTAAGCGCGGCATATTATATGTATTGTCAGTAGGATAATCGCTTGTGTCGAATCTATCGATATTGCGTTTCACGGACTCGTAGATATCATCGCATCGAATGTGATAGATGAAGCTATCAGTGTCTGTGTATAGAATTTTACATTTTTGACCATATAGTGGAGACATGTACTCGTGATGAAATTCGTACAAACAAATTTTTGATATGTCTAGAATGCACATACCCACATATATCGGTTTGTTGAATTTCACCTCGAGTTTTCGCAATTCAACAGCTATTAAATTTTCCGAAAAAACACTTCTGCTGTGGAAATTCGGTTTCGCGATCATTGCCTCCGCACCATATCGTCCTTCCCAATGTGTTAAAAGTTTTACGTCCACCTGATTTCGCACATTTTCCATAGTTTTACCGAATACTGCGTTGTTCATCAATTTGTACAAATTTTTTTCAAAGTCGTTTGTCGCGCATGTTCTAAACCGTGTATTGAGTTCGATGTAATCGCGGAGCCAGGGAGATTGAGCGAATTGAAGCGCGCGGTGTATCTTTGTAATACGAAGACCGTGACTCGTGCACTGCTGCAGGTTGCGATAATGGATAACGTAACGCTGCTTATCGTATACCGTCGCGAGTAACTTGTCCTGTCTGCTGCCAGGTGGTTTGGCACGCGTCGGGCAGAACGGTAGATCGGCGTGAGCGTCGTGCAGACGTTGCGGATATTCCAGATCTACCTCGAGAATGTATCCCGTGGGCGAATCGACAGCGAACGAAGACACGTCAAAATTTGCGACATCTTCGACCCATTGAAATTTGGCGTATGGTAGGGGCTGACACATTGCCCATCCGTACAAGTTGTTCACGTCAAAGTACATCAAGTACGATGACTGTTCCGATGGGTTGTAAGATGACATGTACTTGTTATTGGCGTGTGCGTATCTTCCGGAACATTGGCTTAAACCGCCACGTATACCGCGTTCGATAAACATGACCATATCAATGTCTGTGAGCAATTCGAATGTAATTTTAGTATGTTTTAGCATGGCATCCCACGTAAAGCCAGGTAAAGTATAATAATGCGCTGAATCTAATCCGTAACTCTTGATACAACTTTCGCGAAAATTTTCAAAAATATCTGCCAATAACAAGACATCTGTTTTCAAATACAAGTCGCTGTATTCGCCCAAAGTTCTAATCCTGAAACGCTGCCAGACAATCTCGGCGTGCGCGTAATCGCTCTTGGATACAGTCTCACCCGTTAACGAACTGTAGAATGACTCGCGCGGTGGTAAGCATGGATCCTGCAGCTTGTTCGCGCAATCAAGGTATTCGTATGGAAATACACCCTTTCGCGTCAATAAATTGAAATCTTCGATGGATAATGTTTCAAATTCGGATCGTAAAATTTTTAATTTATCCGCGCTAAGAAAAGATGCTAATTTGTTGAGACTGGTATTGAGAAATTTGTATGAATCGATGAATCGCAATTTAATACATTTTCGCGAGTCTGAGTCAGCCGTATCTTCAACATTTTTTGTGAATGAAATGTACTTTTCTTTCGTTATGGGTAATACGTCAATGCTGCCTTCGAAAGCGGTAGCTATTTCCTCGATAATGAAATGCGAATCGTAGCCGGATAAATTATGGAAAACTATGGGGATGTAAAACGCATTTTTATAATTTAAATTGCACTCCGAATGTGCTGGGCCTCTAAAGCGTCCGGATAGATGGCAATGATCGCGAACTCGTACATCTTCAGCCTTGAATGGTTCTTCGCAAATATGACAGTGTGTTGCATCGCGAAATGTCGCCCATTGTTCGGGAGTTAAATCAAGCATGGGAACATTGTTGGTCAGAATGGGTTTGGCGAAGTTTGCAAAATTTTCCAGTTCGTTGACGAACCATGAAACACAATCCGCGTCGCGGCAACATCGATACGTCGACAGTGATGTATCGTACGAGCAATGCATATAATATGCAATGCTGTGCACTTTATGGTGTTGATACGCGCGCAATTTACTATCCATTTCACCCATTCGGTGATTGTCCTCTGTTTTTTCAATGATGCACTCAAGATCGGCGTACACCACGAAGGGGAGCCGCTCCTTCATACAGTGGTTGCTGAATTTGAGCAGATTGTTTCCTACGCTGG
The DNA here is from genome assembly GCF_050908995.1 of Andrena cerasifolii. Classification (NCBI taxonomy): domain Eukaryota; kingdom Metazoa; phylum Arthropoda; class Insecta; order Hymenoptera; family Andrenidae; genus Andrena; species Andrena cerasifolii. The sequence continues at coordinate 532,497 of NC_135125.1, read as the reverse complement.
GCAACAGGATGGCGCAATCATTCATTTGCCCGCAGTCCAGCGAATGGGCCTCCAACTTCTCGGCAGATCCAAAGTAGTGCATGCATCTGCAAAAAATCAAAAATTTTTTTATTTAATTTTTTTCAACGATATTTTTCAACGTTTCATAAGTTTATGTACATACCGATCGCAGATGAATTTTTTTTCTCTGTGCCTGCTCAACTGCATGCTCACCAGTCGGGATAAGTCCTTGATCAGCACAAAGTGCCCTACATCGCCGTGCTCATGATTCGGCGTGTAGAGCAGATTGACGTGTCGATCCCTCTTTTGGCTGGTGAGACGCAGCGGAAAGACCGTCGATCCTTTCTCCATCCCGAAGGTGTACACGTTGACGGAGATGCCGTTCTGCCGCTCAAACTTCCCAAGCTGCTCTAGGGACATTGGAAACTCAATGTCTTGGAGATTTAGCACCAATGTATAATGTGGATATGAACTTGGTCGATGAGGGTTTCTTTCGGCGGGATGGAGAGCTGCGACCACTGCCCGCGCGAAGCAGGCGTTATCCTCGGATCGCACGCTAATTGTCGCTTTCTTCATCAATATTTCTCGTGGCAACTTGAAGTGGCACCCTGCGCGCAGCGGATTGTACTTATTAACGTTGACGGTTAGGTTGAGAATCCTCATCAATGCCCATCCACTATCGCGTTCCTGAAACTCTTCCAACGATGCCAGGGTGGGTTCGATGACGCATCGTTGGTACCACTCCTGTAGATCACATGTACCGAAGAGTTCGCAGTTCCGGGTATTGATGCTTTTGCAAGCATGTTTGTCCCCCGCCACAAATTCGCCGTTGAACACAGTGTTCACTTTGAGGTTCTGATGTTTCCTCAAGGCGCCTCGTACATACTCCAGCACAATGGTCCCCGCATCCTCGAGGAAGTTGCGCGGCTCGATATAGTTCGAATTTAACACTGCACCAGTTAATACGCGGGTATCGAACGCAGTGTCTATTTCGCGCCACAAAAGTCCTGTGCTCGAATGTCCAGTACCTTCATGCACGAAACGTCCGCGCAACGAATATTTTAGTCCTTCGAGATGAGCGATTCGAGCAACCAGCGATTGCTGAACACCGATCGATAATCGCGGGCGTTTCACTCGGCTGTGTTCTTCCAACGATTCGATGCACTCGTTGCACCGTTCTTCCCACGCGAGGTATTCTTCCTGTGAAATCAATCGCGCAGATTGATCCAACAATTGGCGTTCTACTTGCGCGAATTCTCCCATGGTTGTAAATGAAATATGTCTTTTCCTCGCAACACGTTGCAACGATTTGAGGCTTTGTGCAGTTTAGAGTGCGCTTTTTAAGACTGATACCATGGTTTGGTATCTCTGCCTAACTCTTTTGGCGTACCCCCTCCCTCGAATGCACCGCGTGCAAAAACGACGATCCGTCCCAGCATGGTTCTGTGCGGTTTCTACCGATACAGCATAATTATTTCTATGATTCGCGCGTATGACGAATTAGCGCGCAAAATCATCCGACACAGTTTCTGCTGACGCCGCATAATTCTAAGATTCGACGCTTTCACAGATATTATATTACATTCAACACGTGTCGAGACTTTTATCCTTGAAGGTGGGGCTCAAATTACATACAATCGCGCGATATGCTGCGATGTTAAGATTGGAAAACATTATGGAAAAATTGGTAGCTTTAAAATAAAATGCTGTGGTGGGGGAGGCAATTGCTCCTCTATTTAAGCCGAGCTCTTGGACGCTATTCCATCAATCGCTCAGTAGCCTCAGTGACTTTGACGGAACAGACGGTACTCCGTAAAAAAATATAGTGCACATCAAAATGTACAAACACAGCTTAAACGATTCATCCTGCGCAGCCGGCAACGATGGTGGGTTTCCAAATAAATGTGAACAACAGCAGCAACAACTACATCATCATCAACAATCCAATATGAGGTATGTACACGTTACTATACACTTTTCATTTACTTCATTCACTGTAAACGCAAAACGACCGAAGTATCAATATCATATACTTGTTTCTTACAGTTCTGGATCCGTATCGCTAAAAACGATGAAAACATCGAAACCATCAATCGTACGGATCCTGGGGCGTGATTATCCACTGACTGCAACAGCTTATAAACGTCTAACTATAGGAATTCGCATTGGTATGGATTTGTGTCACGTTGAGATCACCATAGCTGACAATAAAGGCAGCGAGTTAAGCTTTTCAATGTCTACGTGGAAGCTCCTGCTACAAAACGAGGTGGACATACTCCAACGATTACGCAGCAACGCAACATCGCCCCAAACTCACATTATAATTGATCATTTACGACTAGAGTTCACGCGTATGCATGATGATCAACTTATTAAAATCACCGATAATCGCGTTGTCATATATATGACTGAAGCCACGATGTGTAAATTATTCGCGTACAATCATTGCATTGAACATATGTATACGTGGCTAACTGAAAATATGTACTCTGTAAGCAGTAAATATGCCACTTTCGTAGACGTTCTACGTAGCGCTACCGCGCCAACAGATTATGTAAAATTAATTTCTGAAAGCGAACACTTCGAACAGCATTCATTGATTGATTGTGAATTGTTAGCATGTGCAATCAATCATATTGTGCATGATGCTCGTAGTAAAAAATATTAAATTATATTCTTTTATGATTTGTAACAATATATATCTTAAACCTATATTATTTCTCCATTGCATTCACCCATCATCCTCCCCGCCATCTAATTTTAAGATTCCGCGTTTCTGTGTTACATTTCATTCTTCGCGCCGCCAAGTGACATCACCCTGCACGGCTGCTCCAGAGGAGTCGAATTACGCGAGATCGCGCGATACGCAGCGACGTTAAATCGGAACGCTTTGAAATACTGTTAGCTTTAGAATGCATGCGATTCTATCCCCTATGTAGTGGTGTCTCTTTCCCTCCTAGAATTTTGACTTTAAAGTAATGCTCCATCTCTTTCCCTCGAAAACGCGGTGTCGAGAAACGCCGATCTTTCCCGACATCGTTCGAAACAATTTCTGATAAAATTTCTCATAAAAATAAATTATTATACGTCGACGTTGTGTGTGTGTGTGTGTGTGTGTGTGTGTGTGTGTGTGTGTCACATATGTGACGCTCCGTTGGTTTCGCTATATGTACCATTCGGAAAAGACTAATGTCAGAGACGGCGTTTGGGGGAGTTGGTTAGGCGGCTGACTCGTACCGCGGAGGTCTTGGGTTCGAGCCCCGTCGCCCCGAGAAGTTTTTTCATTTATATTAATATCATAAAATTAATATTTCCTTCCTTACCGACAGTCTGTTGTACCACGCTACAGAGTAACACCTTCCTTACCGACAGTCTGTACCACCACGCTCCAGAGTAGCGCACCGTCACCCCGCGGTTCCTCCTCCTCCTCCTCGATGATACCCCCGCACCGTCACCCCGCGGTTCCACCTCCTCCTCCTCGATGATACCCCCCACCACTCCGCCATCTCTATGACGTCATCCGCCGCCAGCCCGCCGACAAAAAAACAAATTTTCAAATTTGAGTTTCAAGGTCATGATCATGACCTTGAAACTCAAATTTGAATTAGAATCCCCCTTGTCTTACTACTGAGGTCTTGTACCGAACGCCATTGCGTTCGGACGTACGGGTCGCACCTTTGTAGCTGATATTGCCCTGTGTAACAATACAGTTCAGTCGTGTGCGCGTCCGTTTAATTATTCTTCCACTCCTTTGCGTCAGGGTGGCCTGCGATGAAAACGCCCCGGCGCAACAATATTTAAAAGGCAAGTGCACACACTTTTCCAAGAGGGGCTTCGCGACGACCTGAAAATTCTGGTCAAATCACGACGATCAGCCGATTTGCAGGAAGCGATATCGATAGCTATAGAGGAAGAACGCTCTACCAAGAAACGGTTTGCAACGTCTGCATTAAACCGCGGCACGAGTTCCGTGAGCAGTGGTGCTCTGCGGTAATGCTATAATTGCAAGAGATCGGAACATCTTGCTAAAGACTGTTGGAAGAATAACCCGAGTAACGGAGATGGCCCGCGTAAGGGTTATCCGGAAACCAGAAATAGAAAAAGAATTAACGAAGTTACCGCGCGATACCCATCGCGAGGGACATACGAAGCACACGGCGGACAACGCCAGTCATATATGATAGAGCACGCGAGCAAGAACGATGGCCTTACAATGCCAACCCAGCAAAATCGCAACCGAGAGGTCCGGCCCTCTCCTTCCCCTCTAACGAGCAACGCGATAACCGCGAAGAGAATCAAAAATCTATGCGGACAGCGAAAATACGGACACACACGGCCGAAACGACAAATTTCGCCTCAGACGAAATACAGGTGGAAATAAAAGAAAGCCAGGATAAAGTAGTTCGGATGTTAATAGACTCAGGAGCAGAGGTATCGGAAATAACCAAAACATGCGTCCGAGACGACGTGGAAAGGAAAGGAAGCGATCTGCAACTAATAGCCCTTTCCGGAGAGCCAATCACAACATTAGGAAAGATAGAAGCCACGTTCGCACTCGAAGACAAAGAAATTAAGCATCCTTTATACATAGTCGAAGGAGACACGCTAAAAGACTCCCAAGGGATAATAGGAATAGACTTCCTCAAGAGCCACGAGGCTAGAATTGATTATAAAACGCGAACCCTCACGATCGGGGACCGACCCTGGAAAACCCTCCTAGCTCAAAATAAAATCACGATTCCCCCACGCGCGCAGACGATAGTAGAAATCGACATAGACGGCGAAAGAGAAAGAATAATAGAGAAACGAGAATTGGAAGAAGGAATATTCCTGGGCGAGTGTTTAGTAAAACCAGTCCGAGGAAAAGGAATAGCCTGTATTATGAACCTAACAAATGATTCGCGTACGTTGCTATTACCACACATAAAACTAACCGAGGTACCAGGCAGCGCGACAGCGAGCGTACATTCCGCTGCCACGGCATTCCGCGCAACAATTGGAAAGAACCACTGATAACTCGCATGAACAGAGTCTTGGAATTGATGAAATTAAATCACCTAAACAGCGAGGAAAAATTTAGCATGGAAAAAAACGGCAGAGAATTTTGCGTTAATTTCCATTTAGCAGGCGACCCCTTGACAACCACGAATGCGACGACGCATCGCATACCCGTCAAGGAGAGAACCAACCCCTGCAATGTAAAACCACATAGGTTACCAGAAACGCACAAGCGTGAGGTAAAAACACAGGTACACCAAATGCTAGAAGACGGGATCATACAACACAGCGACAGCCCATGGAACGCACCGCTACTGGTAGTACCAAAGAAACCGGATGCCGAAGGAAATGTTAGAAAACGCGTAGTCATAGATTTCAGAAAGGTAAACGAAGTCACAATAGGAGACTCGTACCCCCTGCCAAATATCACAGATATACTTGACCAGTTAGGGAAAGCTCAGTACTTCACCACGCTAGATCTCGCGTCCGGGTACCACCAGATACCCATGGACGACAGAGACAAGGCAAAGACGGCGTTCTCCACGCCACAGGGACATTACGAGTTCAACCGAATGCCCTTTGAACTAAGAAACGATTGTATAAAACATTGTAATCGGGAAACCTTATGTAACGAACTGACTCTGAGCAATAGAAATAAGACAAATTTATCCCGATATAGCCACCCTTCTTCCAAGGGGGGAGGATGTTGTGAAACAACCACCGCTTAGCATCGAGCCCGCAAGACGTGTCCCAATGCTAAGGAATCCGCGAACGATGCGCGGTTAACGAACGTTGCACAGCCACGGGTCATCGGACAGCGACTATTAGGCCCGCACCGTGACTCAAAATGACCATGTATAACCACCGCCCAAACGGGGCTCGCCCTCTCAACTTTTGCGAATCAATTAGCGATCACTACCGTGCCATTGTCAGTTCAAGCTCAATAAATCTTTGTTCACTCTACGGTGAGTTCAAACTCTTAAACCGGCCAAAGATCCACTACCTTCGGTTCATACGGAATCCCCGTTCCCGGCATCTACACCCGTATTATCGGAGCCCGGAGGACGACCCTTCAAAGACCAGCCACGGCAACCGACGAGATTCTCGGGGAGAATCTCAGCCCCGGCAACCTCACAACAGCATTGTTGATTGACATGTTTTACACGTGCCTGTTTGTATAGTGAAGAATTGCGCAACAAAATTAAGAAAATTTTGTTTAAAATCTTCGGTTGTGCGTTTACTAATAAATTCTACTACAAACAATTTTCTCAAATGTACTTTACATTTGCCGCAGATTCTATTCTCTTCTACACTGCAAACGTCTGTTACCAGTGTTGTAAGTAACAAATTGGCGTTTGTAGTACAATCTACAATATCATTTTGAATTTCAAATAATATACCTAAAATAGCTCCACGCTCTTCATACACGGAGTTATTAAGGGGGCCGTCTCCGCGGGCCTTTGAATGTGTGAGTACGCTCACACAAGCTAGGAAAAGCGTGCACGTATACGCGTGTAGTAAGCAAATCGTAAATTACAACTTTCGTCCTGGAATCGGCCCGAAGGAAGTTTTTGCGGGTACAGTTGCCTTCAGTAGACATCTGTGCAGGGTGGTCTGGTGCGTTTGAACGCTAATAAGCACCCAACCTTGAAATAATAATGAATTTATGACTCGAAAACTGTCCGAATGAAGCTTCAAGGCTTCTCCGTTGGTGGCGCTAATGGTGCACTGCAGCCATGTAGCACCAGCGTGACGTGTGGGCAGGGCCGACGCGAGGTTAGCTGGCGCCCTTGTGCAAAAAAATTTTTGTTGTCCCCAATTTTTTGCACTTGTTTTCTATTTAATATGTTTAAAAGAATTACATTTATATTTAGTTTATGTGAGGTGTTAGATTCCTTTATTATTAAGCGTACGATCTAGTTTTTTTAGCGTCCCATTCGGCTGGCGCCCTTGTGCGGCGCATGGTTCCGCCGGGCCTGCGTATACGCGATGTAGTAAGCAAACCGTAAATTACAACTTTCGTCCTGGAATCGGCACGGTGGACGTTTTTGCGGGTTTAGTTGCCTTCAGTAGACTTTGGTGCAGGGTGGTCTGGTCCGTTTGAACGCTAATAAGCACCGTACGTTGAAATAATAATGAATTTACGAATCGTGTACTCAGGACAGCCCGAAAAATGACAGAATGAAGCTTCAAGGTTTCTCCGTCACCGGCGTTGATGGTATATTCGTGCCTTGTACCATCAAAACCGGTGGAAGTCCAATCTAGCCGATAAATGTAGGAAAGACATAGTTGCCGAGACGTATCGAGAGTCGAATCGCGCTGTTGCCGCATTTCCCCTATCAATATTTTTCCATCGAGGAGGCTTGAATGAATCACGGCGAAGCAGTTGGAGAACAGAGATGGGCAAAGATAATATCTGGATAAAGTCAAATAAAAGATACTACAGTATTGTCTCATGGAACGAGAGCGAGCAAGAGGCACTGAAAGCGAGCGAGGGTGGTGCGAGATAGACGACGAGATGTTGTTTGTCTCGCTCCGTCTTTCGGACGCCTGACACTCGTTCCATCTCGCTCCCCCTATCAGCTAAAAAGAAGCGAGAAACGAACACTGAGAATTAGGGTTCTGCTCGCGATACGAGCTCAACGCCGCGCCGGTCCCGACCAGCGAGGATTTGGGCTGTTCGGCGGCGCACAGTGGGGCATTTGGGGTCGAAACACGACACTAAGTCCTTTTACAAAAATATCGCTAAACTGCAAATTTTCTTTTACAGGTAGTTGATTGCAGGTATTATGATTGTTTTTCATATTCATTAATTTTTAACGCGACTACACGGTTTCGAAGAAGAGAACCACGAAACTCTTCAGAATTTGTATTGTTGTTTATAGTATTATTGTTTGCTTAATTCAACTAATTTTTGGTGGAATTAAGTGTTGAGGTATGTATTTGAAGTGTACCAAATTTGATTTTGATATCCCTGATATTTTTGGAATTATATCTTACTGAATGTCCCAATTTTCATTGTTTATTTTTAACGGGAGTTCAAACGAGGTAGTTAGAGGGACGAGAAGGGGTCTATGACGCTTTTTTTTTACAAAAATGCCTTTCCTGCCATTGAAATTCAAAGTAACTGAAGTCTTTTTACATGTGAAAGATGCGGAACTTTTTCCTATGTACAGTGTGCACGATATTGTCGGCAATTTGTAAAAAAGTACTATGACCCATTAAATAAACAAATTTCATTAATTTTTCTGTACCAATAGGATCACAAGCATACGTCCTAACTGAATGAAATGGAAAAACGATAAATATATGATTTGGGTGAGAAAATATTTTGTGCTGTGTTTCGACCCGAAATGCCCCACTCTGCGGCAACTTGTAATCTCGGTTGGAGAGGCGTACAATGTTGATAAAATGTAAAATGTCACGTTTTCAATATTCAGTAACATACTGCTGAGATTTTCCACATTAAAATGAATTCAAATGCGGTATAAATCGGATAATTAAATATAAATGCGAAACATTTCTAATCTAATAATGCTAAAAATAATCCGATTTATACCGTGTTTAAATTCATTTTCATCTGGAAAATCTCAGCAGTATGTTACTGAAACGTTCATGTCGATACAATAGAAAATGAGAAAATTTTACATTCCATTGAAACAAAGAAAATGAACAATCATTGATCAATTAGAATTATTATATTTTTAAATATTTAATATTTATATTAGAATATTAATAGTTATTAATTATAATGGGGTTGCCGCCGCAGCCCCCACGGCGGCCCCCACGGCCGTATTTCAAGCTTTTCAGCTCCTTCTTCAACTGAAACAGTACCATAAAAATTACATCTTCTAGTTCTACGCCTACATATGAGCCGTTATTTCTTAAACTGGTATAAGTCCATTTATTCATACATTGGGATATTTAAGGGTATGCTTTTGAATCAACAAAATATTCGCATCCGTAAATCAAATCGGGTAATGTTTTTAAAACTATAAACTTGTGTAATTTTATTATGGAATAATAATCAATAAAAATGTTAAAGAAAACAAACGATTTTTTAGCTACAGATCGACTTATACCACTTTCAATAATAATACAGTATTGTCTCCGTATGTGTTCGGTTTGGTGCACACGATACGGGTTTGTTGCTATGTATCTCCACCACTTCTGTGTCACTCTTGCTCGGCGAAGGCGAGAGCGAGATGGAACGAGAGCGAGCGAGAGCCACTGAAAGCGAGCGAGACGACGGGATGATGTTTTATCTCGCTCCGTCTTTCGGACGCCTGACACTCCGTCTTTTGCGTTCGCGGCCGTCGCGCAGGCAAAGCGTTCCATCTCGCTCCCCCCTTCGGCCAGGAAGAAGCGAGAAACGAACACTCGGAATTAGAGATCTGTTCACGACAGGAGCTCAACGCCGGCCCGACCAGCGAACACTTACGGAGATAATACTGTACACACACATAATTTCAACATAACTTACTTTTGCTAGAGCCTTCTCCAACTTTTCCTCCCTGGTTTTAGTCTGCTCCTCCTTCTTCTCCTCCTTCTCTCTTTCTCGTCCTCGATTTTCATTCTCCCCCCCTCCACTTCCCCCCGACGGGTTCGGGACCGTATCTTTCATCTGGAAATGAAATGTTGAATGTATTATTTTTGGCAAATAGTAAGATGGTACAGCGTGATTCTCTCGCTAGAGTCCTCAAAGACAATAGTCTAAGAGCTGGCTATATAGGGGTCAACGTGACTCGATGCAGTCACAGTTCTTATTGTTGGATTAGTGTTGCCGAATGCGAAATCCCCATCTGCCGAGTCAGTCCGGAGAACTAACGCGGGGGTGGGCGGTCAAACAGGTAAAATTTGCAGCATAATAACGTCATTCTTGCTGTTCTGAAATTTCATATACTTATTGTTTACGCATTTAATGAACGATATGCAAAATGGCAGACCACCAAGTGCGCCCTAAAGGCGGTTGCCGTTCCAATATGCGGCCGACGGCGGTCCCACTAGGGCAAAGGAGAAACAAATGTATATTTCTCCCTTGCACTAGCGCGCAAGCCACGTATCGCGCTTTTCATCGACGCCTGTGTTAGCAATATTGAAGCACCACCGTGTAAAAGGGGCTGCAAGGTTGAGCTTACGCAGATGCGGCCAGCGTGACGCCTACAGCGACGATGGGCCCGACCAGTGCGACGCCATAAACATCATAAATTGGCATCGGGGTCCTTAGGAGTTTTCCCAAAAGGACAAGAGGGGACTTTCCACGGGACGGAAAGTCAGTCGATTACAGACCGGGACTCGAGAAAAACCTTCTCGACTCTACCGACTTTTAACAACGGAAGAAATAAAACTATAACGAATAATTTAGAAAGCGAGTTAATACCCTCAACTTTAGGATCTTCTTACATCTGCCAACGTCTTATCCCCCACTTGGTGGTCTGCCATTTTGCATATCGTTCATTAAATGCGTAAACAATAAGTATATGAAATTTCAGAACAGCAAGAATCACGTTATTATGCTGCAAAATTTTACCTGTTTGACCGCCCACCCCCGCGTTAGTTCTCCGGACTGACTCGGCAGATGGGGATTTCGCATTCGGCAACACTAATCCAACAATAAGAACTGTGACTGCATCGAGTCACGTTGACCCCTATATAGCCAGCTCTCGATCTACAATGCCACCAATAAACCGTGCCTCGCTGAGTTACGTGGAAGTGACGAATTCCACGTTCTGCATTTCTCAACAGATCTTTGCGAAAATGGCGTCAATCGATGTCGTGCCGATGAAAATGGTACCACGCTAACTTCGTTAAAAATAGTCCGAATTACACGACATGATTTTAATCGGGAGAATGCCAGGAATGCATTGGTATCACTGCAATATCGATGCAATGAAGAATAAAGAATTTTTTAATACACCGTAATGAATCTCGTCGCGAGCTTTGACGTCCACGAAACTCAGCGAGGCGCGGCTTATTGGCGGCATCGCGTTTGAATACTCTAGCCAGAGAGTCACTCTGTATAATAGTATACAATATAATACTTACATTTTGTGAATTATCCATGGTCTTCCGTGCTATTGCTCTGCAGTTCGTGAGCCAACTGTTGCTTGCCACGCAACAAGTCCTTGGGCAGACTTATTTGTGGAGGAGGAAACACCTACAGGAGCCTTGGTTACGTGTGCGTGACTGATGCGTGCGCAGTTTACGCAACACAACCACCGCTCCTGTAGGTGTTCCCCTCCATCAGTGGCACCTCGACCACCCGATCCCTGGTTATTTAGCAGCCCGGCGACTATCTTCACAATTTCTTAGAATTCTTTATTCCAGAGTGAGAGAATCCGCGGATATACTACGGTATGACCCAACCAACGGAATGAACTGAAATTTTGAGGGGTTGGGCGGGAGGTGGAGAGACCCTCTAATATAAAATTTCAGCTGCGGATATTTCTTAGTTTCTGAGATATTAATAAAAAAATTTCGGCATAATACATTGAAATCTACCTATGTACACAGACGTTACTAACACAACCATCTTCTTCGTTTCACAGTCGACGATACAATGTACGATATTGACCTCATCGCGCGATGCTTGTAACTGCATCAGTTTTTATTCCCAATACAGTACAGTAATACCAGAGTATTTCCAAAGTCACATCGGTTCGCTGTCGTGCTTTCCGCGCCCCACGCACTGGTCTAGCTCCAACCGGTGGCCGATCGAGACGAAACTTGCCGAGTATTACGAGGGGTATTACAAAATTTCAAAAGTGGAAAATGGCGGGGGAGGGGCAGAAGGGCTCACGGGTAGGGAGGCCTCCACCAACGTAAATAAATTTCCAAAATAAATTAACAATTTTTTATTAATATTTCGGAAACGAAATATTAAAGAATACCCGAAGCTACAATTTTAGATTTAGGGTTCACACCTCCTCCCCACCCCACACCCAAACCTCATCTCGATCGGCCACTGGTGCCATTCGGAAGTATATCCTTTATTCGTTGCATTTATTCGAATAAAACTTTCGAATTAAAAAAAAAAGGTAATTATGCAGAACTGGTGTTTCCTCATCGATTTCAATTATTTTTGGATATGTTGCCGGGGATATGATTCTGAACAACTTTTTCCTATACATGTTACCGCCGCTCGACCTTCGTTGCCGAGATATTTGCCAGAAACTATCGGTATAATCCGACCATTGTTATATAGTCTGTTGAAAACCTTAGTGTTAACTTAGTTTAGTAAGCGCTAGTAACTGTAAGCCCTTTGTTCATATAGTTCTTCTGTAACTATGGGATTTTCTGTCCCGGATAATAAAATAATATAATAATAATACCGATAGTTTCTGGCAAATATCTCGGCAACGAAGGTCGAGCGGTGGTAACATGTATAGGAAAAAGTTGTTCAGAATCATGTCCCCGGCAACATATCCAAAAATAATTGAAATCGATGAGGAAACACCAGTTCTGCATAATTACCTTTTTTTTTATTCGAAAGTTTTATTCGAAAGTTTTATCTCTCACTTTCGAACAAAGAATTCTAAGAAATTGTGGAGATAGTCGCCGGGCTCCTCAATAACCAGGGATCGGCGGGGCTCGAGGTACCACTGATGGAGGGGAACATCTACAGGAACGGTGGTTGTGTTGCGTAAACTGCGCATGCATCAGTCACGCGCACGTAACCAACTCCTTCGGATTCACGTTTCACGTTCACGGTTCGCGTTTACGTTTTTTGTAACGGGCAGTAGGATTTTGAGTTGTGTTGCGTTGTGTTTGTGTTTGTGTTGTGTTTGTTGGTTTAGTGTGGAATGAGTGACACTCTAAATGCGAATATGCAGGATGTGGAAGAAGATATGGACAATAATTCTCCGTTTCGTCCACGAAAATTACGTCCGTCCGCAAGGAGATTTTCGAAACGGAAAGTACATCGCCAAAAGAGAAGATCTTCAGCCCTTCAGAAGAAACAAGAAAACGAAAAAACGGCAGACGACACTGCCGTAGGACATTCAGAAGAAGTGGCCGAGGAACGTATGGTAGAGGAACCATCAACATCCGATGGACAAAATCATACGTACCAAGAGATAATGCACTCGCCATCCGACGAAGACACTGATACGGCCAGTTTGGGAGAAACTGAAGAGGCGCTTCAAGAATTTGATGTTGAAAGTAACGAAGAAGAAAACTTCGTTATAGAAAAAGTTGCGAAGAACGAGTCGCAAGAGCAATCGCGTCTCCTAAATAGAAACGATGTAATGAATTTTCAAAATGTGCTTGCTCAATTGCAGAAAATAGGTAAACATGCAAAACATAGAGAAGACTGCGGCATTGAACACCTACGAATAACTGGTGTGAAACGGTGTGGCTTCAAGAGCATCTTCAGCGTAATGTGCACTTTATGCCATTACAAAGCTGAAATCCACAATCAATCGAACGAAGCCGAAGAAATGGATAGCAATCAGGGCGCCGTTAATGCAACAATTTTATGTGGAGGCAGTTATGCTCAGTTGGAACACACTTTTGCAGGAGTGAACATACGTTGCATGTCGAAGAAAGAATTCGTGAAGAATCAAGATGAATTCGTCAAGTCCGCAATTGCCGCTGCAGAAGAAGAGATGTTAGCAGCGGCTGAAGAAGAAAAACGTTTGGCGATTGAGAGAGGCGACGTTCTTCCCGGGTCAGGGACCCCTCACATCCCCGTTGTGGCCGACGGAAGCTGGATGAAGAGATCCTACCGCAGTGGATGTTACGATTCTGCGTCTGGAGTCGGCGTGATAGTTGGCTATCACACGAAAAAAGTATTATTTTACGGCGTTCGGAACAAAGTTTGCAGAATTTGTCGGATTGCTGCGAAAAACGAGAAAGAACCCCGAAAGCACACATGTTTCAAAAACTGGAAAACATCTCGAGCATCGACTGCTATGGAAAGCGATGCTATAGTAGAAGGATTCAACACTAGCGTAGAAAAACGTGGGCTCGTTTATTCTACACTGATTGCTGATGGGGACAGTAGCGTGTATAAGAAGATTATTGATGCGGACCCATATAAGAGACAGATTCGTGTAAAAAAGATTGAATGCACGAATCATTTGTTGCGAAACTTTTGCACAAAAATGAAAGCGATTGTAAAAAAGACCACATCTGGACCATTGAGACAAACTGTGGAAAGTAGCATTCGCCGGATGCGCACGGACATCGTGAAAGCCGCAAAGTTTAGATACAATCAGAATGTATCAATCGACGAGAGAACGAAGAATTTGTATGGCGACATACAGAATGTTCCAAGCCACGTGTTTGGTGAACACGCAGAGTGTGCAAGACTAGAATATTTCTGCGATGGAAAGAATAAAGAGAATGAGAAAAACATCGTTCCAGACTTGATGAAAATTGGAGTGTACCAGGACGTGAAAGAAATACTTCGTCCACTATTAGCTCATGCGGAGAGCTTACTCTATAATACTACTAATAACGCTGTGGAAAGTTTGAACGGACTAATTGCCAAGTACACTGGCGGAAAAAGATTAAATTTCGCCGAAAGAGGATCTTATACAGGGAGATGTGCTGCTGCTGTCGTGGAGTACAACAGTAACCAAGTGCACTCGCGATTGGATGCGGTTATGAAGAAGAAAACGCCCGAGGTTGTGCACCAAATGGAAGAAAAGAAAAAGAAAGAAAAGGAAAAGAAAGCTGCAAAACAGAAGGAAACGAAGGCTGCGCGATATGTACGCAAGCATTTGCCCTCGCAGAAAGATTGTGATTATGGACAAAATGCACAGAAGCCAGACATGCCATCCGAAATGTACGAACTGGAGCGGGAAAAGCATATGCAAATGCTCAGTGACTGGCAAGAGAAAAGACATGCCATTGAAGATGAAACAATCGGACAAGCAAAGAACCGCAAATGGTTGCAGTACAGGTCCAAATTGTTGACAGCATCCAATTTTGGACAAGTGTGCCGTCGCCGACCTGACACGCTTTGCGCAAATACAGTAAAATCAATTCTTTATCCGAAGATAATTAGTGCACCCGCGGTGGAATACGGGAAAGAATGCGAGAATATTGCTCGCGAAGAATTGAAGAAGCAATATACAGATATTGCGGAATGTGGATTTTTCATCGACAGCTGCATCGCCTTCTTAGGAGCTTCACCGGATGGAATCATCGGTCAAGAGGGTATTTTGGAAATCAAATGCCCCAAATCAGCGGAGAACTTTACGCCTGAAGAAGCTATTGAACAAGTTCCCGCTGTCCGGCGCATGTTCACGCGTAACGCAGGTATTTCAATAAGTAAAACGCATCACTATTTTTATCAAATACAAGGCCAGTTACACATTACTGACAGAAAGTACTGTATATTTTGCCTTTGGACCCCGAAAGGGTTGAAATCTATAAAAGTAGAGAGAGATGATGCGTTTTGGAAAAGAGAAATGGAGCCAAAACTTGTTCAATTTTATTTAGAATGCATGCTACCCGAATTAATAGATAGTCGGCACAATAGGTGCATGACTATTCGGGAGCCACAATTTATTCTAGCAGAGAGAGCGAAAGAAAAACCGAAAAGCTTGAAAAAGCGAAAAAGGTCTCCCTCCAGAAATAATGAAACTATTATAACGGCCCGGCGTCGCACCGCGTTGTAAAGCGCGGTACCACTGACACCGTCAGTGGTGACAAGTGCCAGCGATGGCACTTTTACTCGCGGATCATATGATCACGCGAGTCGATCGACGCCGCCGTCACTTCCCCAAAGAAGTGACGAAGAAAATAATAAATATGATCGATCCGGCGTCGCACCGCTGACTATCGTCAGTGGTGACAAGTGCCAGCGATGGCACTTTTACTCGCGGATCATATGATCACGCGAGTCGATCGACGCCGCCGTCACTTCCCCAAAGAAGTGACGAAGAAAATAATAAATATGATCGATCCGGCGTCGCACCGCTGACTATCGTCAGTGGTGACAAGTGCCAGCGATGGCACTTTTACTCGCGGATCATATGATCACGCGAGTCGATCGACGCCGCCGTCACTTCCCCGAAGAAGTGAAGAAGAAAATAATAAATTTAATTCACCCTTTAATTTTTTCAGACACATTTCTAAGTTCACAGCGGAGCTGTTACTTTTTGACCCGTCGGGTAACCGGCTACCCGGAATAACTTCAAGCCATTGAATGTGGTATTGTTCGATCATTTTTACATAATATCAAACAATACCATAGACAATAAAGCATTCAATTCCTTGAAGTTGTTTCGGGTAGCCGAGTACCCGACGGGTAAAAAAGTAACAGCTCTAGTTCACAGGAGCAGACAGACGGAATCGGGCTCGATCAAATGCGCCAGGTTGATTCACACGGGCCTCGCAGGTATACATGATGTTCGACGAATTATTGAAACAAATTTTTACTTTTATATAAAACTTACAGAAATGTCTGCGATCATTTGTTACAGGCGGATTGTTTACCAAATTACTGCAAACATGGTTTATGGGACAGTAATGTCAGGACAAATGGAATGATAAGTACCATATTTCAGGTAAAGTTTAACAGCTTATACATCTGCAGTAAAATTTTGTACGTTTACAAAACTACAATTAAGTATTTCCTAATGAACTTCATAATGTGTTACAGATCCACACTGCCTATGTCATCTTTCGGTACGAGCGACCTAAGAAAATTGTAGGAAGACCGTCAAAGAAGAAGAGGAAATACACCAAATGGGAGAAGATAATATTATTACAGTATTGTCTCGTTAGCGGATCGCTGATCCGGATCGGTGTTGAACAGCCAGTGTGAACATAGGCCTAATTCCAAACTACGCACCTCTGCAAAGTTTCGAGGGAATTGGATGGTTGGAAGTGGTTTAAAATTGAGTTTCCACATTTGAATCAAACAAACAAACAAACAGAGGATCGTAGCTAAATAAAATCGTTTAATGGGACATTCCCAAATATCAGTATTGTTAGTACTGAACTCTGGTTTATATTGATAAATTTTTACAACCGTGGAATAACAATTCCGAAGAAAACCATGTACAAAACTATTATTGAAACAGACAATTCTTGTTGATATAAAAGATAATTTGATGTATAGTTAGATGAAAAAAAAAGCAGCATATGTTTTTAGAAGAATTACAGCATTCATAAATTTCATTACGATCGGCATGTTACACTTCGGTGATGTACCTTATTCAAATTGTATGCTTTGAATTTGCACATTGATTATACAAAGTATTGCATCGTTCTATGTATAAATAAATACTAAATTAGTATTGTTTCATTGACATGTTTCCTAACTTCACTACTCAACCTCTCTATCTTTCAATAGTGCTATCCTCCTTTACGTTCAGCGAGGCTCTGATGCTAGACGCAGGAATTGGCGGGCTCCAGCTACAGCTGATGCACGAGGAAACACCTACAGCGGTGGTTATGTGTGCGTGACTGACGCACCGCAGTTCCCCACACATAACCACCGCTCCTGTCGATGTTCCCCCCTCCATCAGCGGTACATGGAGCCCGGCGATCGCTGCCTAGACGCAGCTCTCGTGTCGTATTCCTCCAAGCTTCTCAATAGAAGGAGCTGTGGCAACAGCGCGGCAGAGACGGAGACAACAGAACATGCGGCAACTATGCTGTCAAAAATTCGTCTACGTAGAGTACCGGTAGATGTCACCATTGTACAACTTCTTTTTACCGACCGCAGTAGTTTCATTAGGGTCCGTCTGTTTACAAGGGCGCTTCGATCGATTCGGACCATAACAAAAAGGAGACGGCCCCCTTAATATTCTCCATGGCGTATTTTTTGACAAACATCAAAAATATATTTTCTGAGTTTTCATCGACCCAGTTTTTAAATGAACTATAATTGCAATACGGACTGGTTAATATTTCAACCAATGAGTCGAATGCACATACATTTTTAATATATATTTTTTTTCCATTAAGTGTAACCAAATTACAATTATTTCCATTTCTTAAGATTTCATTTTTTCTTTTCCTTAATGGCTTGTCATATGTAAGATGAATATCTGGACATGAAGTTAAATATTTCCCTCTGGGAGTATTATTTTTGTTTTATCATTATGCTGAATCATTTATTTTTCTCAAAGTACACTGTCGTAGAACGTAGTATAATTCACCTTTAAAGCCGCGTATTCACCTGAGCATTCGCCCTGAATGAGCATTGCACGAGCACCGATCAATTCAAAAACTGCACGAGAATGTAGTGAGAAGATTTTTTGTTATATTAAATTATAGCACTGTCCAACAGCTATTTCGACCTGTAACATGACGGTAGCCGTCGCACAGTGGCAAATTTCGTCGAAAAGGTGGCCAAAAATCAGAATGTAAAAGTTTTAAATTTGCTAGATCCAATTAGTGCGATTTATTTATGACATATTTGTGCATAATTTCTTACTAATGTAAATATATAAACTGCAGCCCTTGCTGAGATGTGTCAGTTCAAAGTTGACGCTCGAAATTTAAAGGTCTACTTTGAGATTTATTTTCAGATTATCGAGTCCAGCTATCAAAATAAACATTATATATTGTGGTGTAGTATCATATACACTATTATTGTTTTAAATGTGAAGTCTGTAAAAGTTCTTATAAACAAGTACTGAAAGCATATTCATTTTTTGTTTATTCTTAAGCAAAAAGTTACAACTCAAGCGAGCTCAAGCACCATTCTTTTTTTTAAATGAAAGCTCAATGTATGCACTTTAAGACCCCGTTGCAGTTTTTTGCAACAAATTGCCCTTTTGGTAAATATTCTCATTTTTGTGTACACTGATACGAGTATAATTTCCGATCCATTCAGTCTTTGCATATACACGAGTCACTAAATATGTATAGCGACGTTATCCGTGCTTTCCCCCAAACAACTGCACCGCGTCCGTAAGCCAGGTATAATCATAAAATTGATTCCAAGCAATTGCTGGCATAACGCAGATGCCGATGCGTCCTTATGGTCGAAAAAATCGGCATCCAGGTATTCATGACCATGTTGCCAAGCGGCAACATTGGCTTTTATTTTAAAGAACCTGGGTTTTCCCACTGAAAGGAAAATCTAATTCTTGGGGCTAACTACGTCCATCATCAAGGGCCACAAGTCAGTCTAGCGAGAATCTCGATAGAAATTAGCAACACGTAGCGCGGTGGCAAAGTAATTACGTTGTGCGTGGTTTATGTGGTAAATCGACATGGAACCAGTTGCTGGAACTTCGCAATCTACAAATGTCTCATTTAGTAGAAATGAGCTTGTAAATATATTAAGAAACTGCACGTCGAAAAATTATAAAATGAAATGTGAGCATCTTTACGAAGAAGTGAAAAAAGCAACTGGTAGTTGTGAGTTTCCCAAGGAAATTAAAGAAGCTTTGTGGCACTTTGTGTCACAATTTAAAACAAAATGGGTTATATCTAAAAGATGTCACAAACGTTTTTCTAAGAAGAATCAGTCATGGTTGGAAGGCAGTATTGAATTCCCTATAAACAGAGTTGACATTAGAAGAGGAAGACCATTCACTGATTTTTCGGATTCGAGTGAGAGATCTAAAAGAAGAAAAACCGAAGGACTTCGATCTCAGTTTAGTTCGGAGGAGCTGAGCTACGGTGCTCAAATGGAATTTAGAAGAGAAGGCAAAGTGCACACTGCCACTGTCATAAAAGACATTGTCTTTTCTACACCAAAAAGAGCTTCGAAATACAAAGAAGCATACAAGAAGGCAGGTAGTGTAGTTAGACCATTTACACATGACGAAGCCTTGTCGTTAACAGTGGAAGCGAAGTTAACAAAATTTCAATACAATGTAATTAGAAATGCAGCTAAGGCACACGGCAGTCAGCTATATCCAAATTATGAAGCGGTTATTGCAACCAAGAAATTGTGCTATCCAGAAAATATCAGTATTGGAGAGTCAATTGCAGAAGTACCTTTGCAATGTTTGCTGAACCATACTGTCAACAGATTATTACAATGTCAAGAAGAAGTTGTGAACAGTTTACGACCTGAGCAACTGAGCGATGTTCACTTAATCTCCAAATGGGGTTGTGATGGAACGTCTGGCTTAAGGGCGTTTAAACAAAAATCTGAAGATCCGAGCGTGTCCGATGAAAGTATGTTTGTTATATCTTTTGTACCTATACGATTAGTATCGAGAGACCTGAACACAAACAAGGAAATAGTGTTGTGGCAAAATCCTCGGCCCTCTTCTCCCAGGTTTTGTCGACCTATTCGTCTCCAATTTATACACGAGACAACGACTATTATAAAAGATCAGGTCACAGAGATTGAAAATCAAATCAAAGCGCTAACTCCAACTGTGAGTGAAATTACTAATTCTCGTATTTCCGTGCATCACAAGTTATTGTTCACCATGATTGATGGGAAGGTGTGCAACGCAGTCTCAGAAAATCTGTCCACGCAGAGATGCTACTTATGTGGCTTAACATCAAAGGATTTTAATAACATTGAATTAGTTAGCAACCAAAGTATCGAGGATAAATCGAAATTACGATTCGGGATATCGCCCTTGCACGCATGGATACGGTGTTTTGAGTGCATTCTGCACGTATCCTATAAATTAGTGTTATTGAAATGGCAAGCACGCGGAAACGAGGAAAAACAAAAGGTAGCAGTCAACCAAAAAGAGATACAAGCCCGTTTCAAATCGCAGATGGGTTTAATCGTCGACAAAGTGAAAGCAGGATATGGTAATTCGAATGACGGGAATACTACCCGGAGATTTTTTGAAGACGCTGAGACTACTGCGGAAATCACTAACGTCAATGAAGAAATTATAAAACGTTTCCGCGTTATTTTATTAACCATCTCCAGTACATACTCTATAAAACCGGACTATTTTAAGAAGTACTGTTTAGAAACTGCCGAAAAATTTGTTGAACTATACCCGTGGTATCCGATGTCTACCACAGTGCACAAAATATTATTTCATAGCACAGAAATAATTAAATACGCTCTCCTTCCAATAGGACAGTTAGGAGAAGAAGCGCAAGAAGCTCGTCATAAAGATGTGAAGCGATACAGGGAGCTTTATTCAAGGAAGTTTTCTAGACAAAAAACTATGGAGGATGTTTTTCATAATCTGTTAATATCCTCAGATCCCTATATAACTTCTTTGAGGAAATTATCTGGAAAAGGAATGAAGAAGTATTCACCGGAAGTTATCCAGTTTTTTGATCTACCAAGCGACATTGACTTCGAAATGTCTGAAAACAAGGAAGATAATTCCGATTGAAGTTTTATTTTTTTAACTTTACATATGCATTATATATCATTCTGTATTTTGTTACTCGGCATTATTCTTTAAATATCTCTCTTTTTGTATATATATATATATATATATTTTATGTTATTTTGCATATGTTGCTCTGCGTGTATATATGTTGTGAAAAGAAATTGAGCGAGTGTGGGAGAGAATAGAAAATTTTGCGTATATAGTGAAAAAGTAGGAATAGTTTTTTCCTATAACAGGTGACATTGACTGCGAAATCTCTGAATACGAGAGAAATAATTCTGTTTGAAATTATATTTTTTAACGTTATACTGTTATATTATTCTGTATATTATATATCGGAGTGAAGGCAAGTGATTGCATTGCAATAAATAATTGAATACTGTGCAATTAGAAATTCGGAAGTAAAGGTCTATTCGGGAAGATTTACAGAAGTGACGTATGCTACAACGCGCAATGAAACTCATTTATACATAAAACATGCACTGTTCACCTACAGGTAGCACTTTCAGCAGATATTTATGCGAGTCAAACTAAGACGGAACTTAATAGTGACAAAATTGCGGTTGAGCTCTCACTTAGTAATCATAACGTTTAAAATTCCGCAAGAAAAGCATCTCGTTGATCATGAGTGCTATGTAC
The DNA here is from genome assembly GCF_050908995.1 of Andrena cerasifolii. Taxonomy (NCBI): domain Eukaryota; kingdom Metazoa; phylum Arthropoda; class Insecta; order Hymenoptera; family Andrenidae; genus Andrena; species Andrena cerasifolii. The sequence continues at coordinate 510,619 of NC_135125.1, read as the reverse complement.
CAAATGTAATAATGTTAAAATATATACAAATATTAATGTTTCAGTAATGACTGCGTAATTATTTGACAAAAAACTACAAACCACAATACTTTTAATATTTTTAATAATACAATTATAATTAAAACAACAAATTAAACATTAAACGTTAAAAAATTATACTTTTAGCTTCTTAGAGTTATATTACAATAAAATATTTTAATAATTTGCACGGGAATTGCAGATTCATTTTTGGCCAGCTTTTCGGCCAAATTCGCCACTGTGCAACGTCTTTCGTTGATCGCCAACAGAGAACTGCCTCAAACGCAATTAAATCACTCCCAACCGTATGACTCACAGCCATCTCGCCGCCAATACGCCATCGATTGCCGCTCGTTGCGTCGCTTGTTTACGGCACGGCCTGTAACCGTACCCCTAAAACTAACTGCCTGGCTAATCCCTCTCCTTGGCCGACACTATCGTCATAAAAATGCCTACATACCCATCACTGAAACAAGCGATTCATCAAAAAACCTACCTATTTTTAATTGTTTTTACAGATATTTCTAAAAACCCTGGACTGTAATAGCGAATTAGATATCCCGCATTGGCGCGCACTGACATGAGTGCCAACTTTTTCGGTGCCGCACACAGTGATACCACCTCTACGGATTTTTCCGTAGATTTACAGATATTTGATTCTGTCTACGGACCTACGGATTTTGAACCAAAATCTACGGATTTTTGGTACTTTCCCTTTTTCTCCTTTATATTGTTTTTCTGTTTTCAATTTTATTGTTTGTATAATCAACACATTGGTATTGGTATTTATTTTTATTTTTGATTATACCATATACAGTATACAAAGAATTTTCTATTCCCAAAAGACGGCGTTGTAATCAGCAAATGACTCATTTTATTGAAGACTGAAGCAACATTTGTCTTTTGTCTCCACTAGTTTCCGGACCGGAAGTTTCGGTCCGAGTAACTGTCTTTTGTTGCGTGTGATTTTGTATAGCGTCCAAGCGTCTCAAGCGTCCATGATAGCATTTATTCGTGCAGCGTAGCATAGCATCTGTTTCGTGCATAAGAGTACAACGAGAATTTAAAAAATAAAGAAAATGGATACAGATACTGATTCAGACAGCCACTACAAAAAAGGTCCGCAAAAGAAGCGAAAAGTAGTTAGATACAATAAAAAATATTGTAACTCATGGGAGGAAGAGAAAGCATTTAAAGGTTGGTTAAATAAAAGTAGTAAAGGCGATGCGTATGTTTACTGCAATGCAAGCATGAATGATTTAAAGTGTTCTGGTGGCGGTAAAAAAGATGTCGAGAAACATGCAATCAGGGAAAAACATATAAAGCATGCTAAAGGTTAGTTTCTTTCTTTGGCCCTCTAGCGAGAAAATCATCCCGTATAATGATACTTCAAAATTCAAATATATGTATACATATATTATACAGCTATTGCACACCAACAACTGATAACATCTATAGTACCAGAATCAACGAAAAATTTAAAAAATGAAGTTAAACCTGCAGAAATAAAAATGGCCTGCTTCCTTGCGGAACACAATATTCCTTTCAATGTAGCAGGTCATTTAAAAAATTTAATTCAAAATATTTGTTCAAACCCGAAAGTTACACAAGAATTAACATTTGAAAAGACAAAAGCACAAACCATCATTACACATGTAACTGGTCAGGCTGCAGAAAATAAATTAATAATAATGTTACAAAAAAATAAATTTTCTTTCATAGTAGATGAAAGTACAGATAAATCAAAAACTAAACATTTAACTCTGATTGCAAGAACATCAATAGAATTCAATGTAAAAGATAATTTTTTATGTTTGTTACCTATCACGGATGGATCAGCCACAACTTTGCACAGTGAAACAATAGAATATTTTAACAAAAACAATATTCCATACAAGGAAAACATGATAGGTTTCGCTTCCGATGGTGTGAATGCAATGTTTGGAGAACACCATTCATTATCTGCTTTATTTTCAAAAGAAATTCCCCATTTATTTAAAATGAAATGCATATGCCACTCATTTCATTTATGTGCATCATATGCTTGCGAGAAATTACCAAGAGGAGTTGAGGATTTTGCAAGGGATGTGTACAATTATATACAGAACAGTCCCAAACGTATTGGGGACTATAAAGACTTCCAATGTTTTTTAAATGTAAAACCCCATAAATTGTTACATCCTGCTCAGACCAGATGGTTATCGCTCCTCCCTGTAGTAAGAAGACTGTTGGAACAATTATTTCTGATCGTTTGCTATCAGCAGCAACAATTTTAAACAAATGTATAGAACCTAGTACAGAGTTATATTTAGAATTTTTGAATTTCGTATTGCCATATTTCCATGATTTAAACAAAGAAATGCAAGCAGAGCAGCCAAAGCTTTACCTTTTACATAATAAAATATTTACAACCTATAAAACACTTTTGGACTGTTTTATAAAACATGAGCACTTAGAATTAAAAACAGAAGAAATAGACCCAAATATTGATGAAGACCTTGCATTAGAAAATAAAATATTAAATATTCCATTTAAAGAAACGGAATACCATTTGGAATTAAAGGATATTTATTTAGGAGGCAGCATAGTACTGATTACATCAAGAGACAGTTTGTCACAAGAATGTTTAACACAGTTTCGGTAGAAATGTCTTGCATTTTATATTGAAGCTGTAAAACAAATTAAAATGAGATATTCATTCAAAGAAAAAGAACAAATAAAAAGTCTTATGTTCTTAAATCCAAAAATATTACTTGATTCTCATCTTAAAAAGAATGTGCCGTCTATAGCACATTTAGGACGATTATTTCCACGTATGAACTTTATATTTATTTTATATCATCCCATCTTTATCATAATATACTATATATTTAAACATTTTTATTTTCAGAATTATGTCCAAAAAATGTTACAGAATTAGATAGAGAATGGAGGTTACTGAGAAATACGCAATTACCATTCTCGAAAACGGAAGATATAAAAGTTAATGAATTTTGGCATTCTGTTTCAAAAATGAAGAGTGGCGATGGATGCCAAATGTTCCCACTCATATCTGAATTGGCTCAAACACTTCTGTGCTTACCGCACAGTAGTGCAAATGTAGAACGATTATTTTCTGCCATAAACCTAATGAAAACAAAAATAAGAAATAAATTGAACTCAAATACGTTAACAGGTTTACTACATACAAAAGATACAATGGAAGTACCTTGTTATCAAGTTGAAATAACAGAGGAACATAAAAAATTATTTAGTAATAGCATGTATCATTTTAAGAAGAAAGTAGATGACGTAAATGATGAAAATGACTAAATTTTATATTCTATATTATTAATTTTATATTTTACATTATTAAAAAAATTTATTTAAACGTATAAAAGCAATGATTTCAAAACCCCACAATAGCGATTAAATCAATGAAATATATTATATATATATATGTTCTATACGGTTAGTAATATATGTTCTATATCGGTTGACCCGCCACAATGTCGAACTTCGTCCGCTATACTCGTTCTCTGATTGGTCGGTGCTTTTCCTTAATAACTCGTTAACAAAGCCGCAGCGAACATTTTCACTAAGAAAAAAGTTGTTTAGAATGAACCCCTTTCGGCTCTTACACCTTGTTAGGGACACCCTGTATATGTATTATAATGACTAACACTAAAAAAAGGAAATTCGTAGATCTACGGATTTTCCACTAGAGAATCTACGGAATTCTACAGATTTTTCAAGTCCGCCCTACGGACATTTCAAAATTCAGGGTGGCAACACTGGCCGCGCCATTCGGTTGATGTTTCTACCCCACTGCAGTGAGATCGTCGTATTCGGTTGTGTTGCATTATTAGGATTGAAGTTTTGTATCGTATTCGATTTTGCAGTAAACCAGGGCAGTTTTATTCGTAAAGCTGAAGTGCAAAATTTGCTTTCGGATAAACGAAATGCACTGAATGAGGGTAAATGACAATGTTAAGTCGCAGAGGTGATTAGTGACCTCCGAGCCTACAGCGTATGCGTATACACGTTGGAAAGATCTCGCCAAGCCGAATTGTTTGATACGATTTTTAACTTCAAAATCAGATGGGATCACCTCGAAAAATAGCCACAAAATTCGAGATTTTGCGGTTTTGAACAAAAGAAACCGGTAGTAAAATCCCATCCGGCCCGAGGAACCTCGGGTAGGCACCTGAGGGAAAACCGAGGGATGTAAGCGATACTCTAGTAGGTTGGGGCGGAAAATGTGCCCCACGACCTTCATTTTAGGGCCGTGATGGGTCTGCGTTTGCCCCATGGGCCACTAATCCATTGGCGATTTCGTACTAGGCATCATAGGAAAGGGGCCCATAGGGCAAACGCAAGCCCAACACGGCCCTGAAATTATGGTCATGAGGCACATTTGCCGCCCCAACCTGCTAGAGTATCGCTTGCATCCCTCGGTTTTCCCTCAGGTGCCTACCCGAGATCCCTCGGGCCGGATGGGATTTTGCTACCGGTTTCTTTTGTTCAAAACTGAAAAATCTCGAACTTTGAGGTCATTTTTCGAGGTGATCCCATCTGATTTTGAAGTTATAAATCGTATCAAACAATTCGGCTCGGCGAGATCTTTCCAACGTGTATACGCATACGCTGTAGGCTCGGAGGTCACTAATCACCTCTGCGACTTAACATTGTGCTTTATTGTACTGAAAGTTTTGGTAGTGCAGTTTGGTGACTTGTGTAGAAATGGAAAAATTAGCATTGAATCATGCAAATGACAAGAGACTAAAAATACAAAATTATGTAAAAATTATAAATGAATATTGCGAGGAAATATGTAATTTTATATGATAAATTGTTTTTATGAAATATATATTGCAAAGAATGTTTATATGAATAAGTCTAAATATTGACAATATCTATAATAGTATGAATTATAATAAGATATAATAACCTATAAATTAAAATTATAAATATAATTATTTCGATCCAAGTAACGAGTACAAGTATCGATACCACGGTGGTTTCGAAACAATCCTATGCACACGTACAATGAATCACAAAATATTCGGATACCCTTTAAAACAGAATAACTTTTTTAAAATTAGTTCAAACGAAGGATTAGTTTACTAGGTGATGTGTTTGGTCGTTTTAAAAAAAAAATGCATTTCGTCGGAATAGCGAAGAAAATAGAGAAGTTCGCATTCACAACTTTTTTATCTAAGCTTGCAATGAAAATTTAAAAATCCCATTTGTAGATTAAGTAAGCTGTATATATGTTGAAAAAATAATCGAAATCGATTAACGTAGCTACGAGTTACAATAGTTGTAACAATAACGTACAATAGTAACGTAGGTATACCAATTTAAAACTAGTGGAAATCGCAATTTTCGGCCTATAACTGTAATAAACCTAAAGAGTTTACATATTTCAATGCCTGTCGCTTGTTTCTGCATCAACCGATTTCGATGAAATGTTCAGTATGTATACAACTTAGTTAAATCTACAAGCAGGATTTAAATTTTCACTACAGGTCCGTTGTCACATAAAAAAGTTGAAAACCGACCTTCACTATTATTTCACTATTCCTACAAATTGCAATTTTTTTTTGAAAACGAAGAAATACGTCACCTAGGAAACTAATTTTTCTAGCTTATCAAAAAATCTCAAAGCATTTGGTTTGGACCAATTTTAAATAAGTTATTCTGTTTTAAAGGGTGTCCGAATATTTTTGTGATTCACTGTATTTCAAAACGCCATTCAACAACATTCAGTGCTATTTTATCCTGGTTTTATCCCAGTGCCGCACCGCTGCTGCCGCAATTCAATTCTACTCTGAGACTGGTCGCATTGTAATCTGTGCTTGACTGCACTAAACTTGTTTTGGGGCAGCGCGAGAACAGAGTCAGTACGAGATACCGAATTCGCTGTAAAATAGTAAGGGGGTCCTGGCCCAGGACTTCTGAGACCCCACAAACGCGGGACAAACAAATGTATTGGATGTTCGGTCTATTCTAAACCTCATCTGTGCTGTGACGAGCGATCTTATATCGGTATTTGATAAATATCTACCATATCGACATTTCAATGCATCCTATGCGCACAGACGAGGTATAGAACAGGAGTTCCGTTCCTCCTTCTATAACGTATGGCTACAAGTATTTTTTAAATACACTACTGTGTGTAATGTTAGATTACGACATAAATTAATCATAATATAAATTGGGAATGGTTCTGCATAATCTGTATCCTTATTAAAAAAAATTTCGTCCAAATATGACAAGAGAACATGCAGGGAATGTAATTTTTCATTTAAACCAGCATAAATTTGTAGAGCATTAAAAAATATTAAACACGTATTTTGTTCTTTTTGCTAACAAACGGTTTAAAGGGATGAAATACCCTTTCAAATCAGACCGAAATAGTTTTAAATACTCATATATCAAGTTAAGTTTAAAGTCTACCAACAGTACCAACACGATATAAAAAAGTATTTCATTATTAAAACATATATAACGTGTATCCGATCCAATGACATTTTCATGTTTTGTATTGATCTATAATAATAACTCACCCTTGAGACAAATTAGGTTGTTGAGTGAGACTCTCAGCCACAATATGTGGATCTTTATAAGGATTCCCTTCACTTCTCACTTCGCCGTTTATTACAGTTTCAAAGTTTATAGGTTCTCCAGCAAATTTATCCTACATTTTTAATAAGATGAATAGGGCTATCTTATAGAAATATAAAATGAATTTTACATAATACACATAGAACAGTTCAATTATTCTAAAACAAATTACGTATAGTATAATTTAAAAAATTATGTATAGTATAATTTATAACATGGTATGTTTTCATTTCGGATTCTTACTTGATAATAATGATCTTTGTAGTTAGTTTGCAATTTTCTTGGATCCTGTAGTTTAACAATTGTTACAGTAGATGATTCTAAGTCATCACTTTCTATGCTCTCCAAACCATTTTCATAAGTCTCGAAGGTTTGATTCTTATTGAAAGACGAGTAATAATTGCTTTGTGCATTTTCTGAAGCTACTATGATGAACAGAAGTGCACTGTAAATAAAAAAGGCACATTGTAAGAGAAAGAAATGGATACATATGCAGAAAATGTGTTGAAGATGCGCACCATCCACGAGTTACCGGTTCAAATCCGCATAACCATACATGTCTTAAACACATTTTTTTATCTTAAATCTCTCAACAATTGCCCCCCCCCCCCTCTTGTGGGCGCCTCCGACACGAATCTAACCCGAACCAACTACCGATCAGAGTTTTTCGTGAATAACTCGAAAACTAAAGCCTAGCAGCAGTTATACGGGGTTATCATTTTATCTTGCAACCCTCGCTCGTGGGAACAGGTAAAATGGCAACAGCGCCTCACGCACGCATTCCACTACAACCACAGCGATATTTCCGCCATCTATGAGCTGATGACGAAAGTGTACTGTCTTTTAGATGCCAGTAGAGAACGCAGGGTGTTTTTGGCTTTCGCCAGAGGGTATTAAATTTGACGCAGCAGACGGGGAAGAAAACGGTAGCCATTTTAAGAGTGCCATCGCACCGATCCCGTTCCGCGTGGACATATCTACCTTTGCAACGGTCCAGCTGTGGTATTAGACCACGGTGATGCGTTAGTGCCCCGGTCTGAAGAATTTGGGGCCATTTTTGTATAACTTTTGAACTATAAAACATATCGGAATGCAATTTGAGCCGAAGAATGGGGAAAAATTATCTTAATGATAGCAAATTTAACATACTTTACGTTTCCTTAATTTTTCTTTTATGTATTTTTTAACCATAATTGTTGTGAAAAGCTTTTGCAAACTGTGTATTTGATACTGTATTTACTGTATGCTCTTTTTAAAATTCATTGTATTGATAAACAATAAGCTAGTTGTTTCCGTATCATTACTTTCATAAATTGAGAAATTAAATTTTTATTCAATTACACAGTACAACAGCCATTTGGACTTGTAACATTCGATAGTCGTTTCTTATAGGTTTTCGGGCCCTGAAAACAAATCCGCAACCCATTTGTCGCCATCACCCTCAGTTTTTGAGAAAATCGATTTTGAAAAAAACTGCAAGTTTTCAACTTTAAGCATTTTTTGTGTCGAAACGGTAATAGTTATTCGATTGTTCGTTGCGTCAAATTATTCTATGAACCGTCTTGAATACAACGATATAAGTTATTATTGCATTATGAACATTTAAATATGTTTAAACAACGATCAAAAGGAAAGGGACACCCGAAATGCACTCATTTTTGAAGATATCTTTCAATTTATTTCCAAGACTAAGGGTCTAGGAGGAAATCTGACTATTCCACGAGATGCAGCAGACATTTTTCCATCGGAAAGCATGAACCGAAGTGGTAAGTCTGGTTTTGTTTACAATACAGAAGCGAAATAGTTTGGCAAAACGTGCGGTGCCGACAGTGGTAGTCAACGGCGGCGCGCGATCCACTGCCGCTCAGTGTAACACAACCGCTTAACGCGCGTGACTACCACTGTCGGCTCCGCACGGTTTGCCAAACTATTTCGCTTCTGCATTGAAAACAAAACCAGACTTACCACTTCGGTTGATGCTTTCCGATGGAAAAATGTCTGCTGCATCTCGTGGAATAGTCAGATTTCCTCCTAGACCCTTAGTTTTGGAAATAAAATGAAAGATATCTTCAAAAGTGAGTGCATTTCGGGTGTCCCTTTCCCTTTGATCGTTGTTTAAACATATTTAAATGTTCATAATGCAATAATAACTTATATCTTTGTATTCTGGAGGGTTCATAAAATAATTTCGTTTCGACACAAAAAATGCTAAAAGTTGAAAATTTGCAGTTTTTTTTAAAATCGATTTTCTCAAAAACTGAGGGTGATGGCGACAAACGGGTTGCGGTTTCGTTTTCAGGGCACGAAAACCTATAAGAAACGGCTATTGAATGTTACAAGTCCGAAAAAAGTCAAAATTTGTTGTACTGTGTTATGTGTTAGTTCTGCAAACCTCAGAATCTATTGTTCTGGCTTTCTTTTTTATAATTTTATCCTTAATGCAGTGCATGCATAGACCGGACGTAACGGGTAACTACTAGGACGTGTCTTTAATTGTAGCGGTGTTTGAATCTTTTTCTACAATTTTTGTGTCTGAATGTTTTAACCTTTTAGTTACTCAACGACACGCCTATACCGGCTTCCGTTACTGTCATTTTTTTAAACGATGGGCCATTATTGTGGCTTTTACACGCAGGTGGCAAAAAATCTCTCCGTACAGAGGTATAGCGCCACGGTCAACCCTGCCGTGGCCAACATTTTTTAAATTGAGACGGGTACGAGACCAAACGACATGGTTTTCAAACCTCATTACAGTAATCTGGAGTGCGAATGGTAAACCGATCATAAAACGGAGCGCGCGGCTCGCTTTCCTGGGGCGGGAAATTCCCAATAGCTCTTTGCCACGTTAATTTGAAAGAGACCATCCTAATATTCTCGAAGCTCGGGCATCAATGCTGTCCAGCGGTCGTTGGCAATTTTCCGAACGCCGGGCCGGTGCATGGTTGTAATGGAATGAGTTCGTGAGGCGTTGTTGCCATTCTACCTGTTCGCGCGAGCGCGGGTTGCAAGATTAAATGATAACCCTGTATACCTACATCTCACTAAGAATTGTTAGAATGCAATAATAAATATGGTACAGCTATCGATGAAATGAATCCATATTCAAAAATAAGTTGAAATTGTAGAATAATCCTTTTTGTAACAAGACTTTACTTTTGATAAAATCAATTCTAAAAATACATTAGAGGCGTATGCATTTATTCTAAATGTTATGGATTGGATGCAAATACGTACTATTCTTCAAAAATCCTCATAGAAGAAAGTCTAAAGTTGTTATATTTTATGATCATGGTATACTATTTTAAAAATTCAAAGCTAAACTATCTTTCAAATTACACTCTGCAACAAAAAGATAGCACACCTCATAATCATAGTAGGTACTTTACAAATTCAACATAGTTTTATCATTCTGTAGGATTCTTTAATATAATGTTGTACTTTGGTACATTCGTTATAACAGTGGAACTAAAATTTGATGCGACAAAAAGACAGCACTCTATTGCTAATATATTATATATGAAGTGTAAGGGGAGGAAGACAAAGAATGTCACACAACAGCTTTATCGAAAAAATTAAGTTGTAATACTTTAGTCCATCAGTAAAGAAACAAGGTTTAATGAATTTATCTGCATTCTTCTTAACACGAAGGTTATACCCTAATGAGGCATCAGAAAAAAATAGGAAATATTTTAATATTTTTTCAAGTTTGAACAGGGCAACATACTGAAATAAAATAAGAATATTCCACTTCTATTTGTATTAAAACAAGGAGAGCAACTGAATTTATTAATTTCAGATATTTTATTTCTCATTTATTTGTTATGCATGAAGAAACAGCGTCTTATAACATAGCTAAGCCTTAGGGTCGCAAAAGTTTTGTAAGACTATGAGGGCTTCGTATTTTGCGTGTGAAATAGGCAGGAGTTCTATGTATGCTCTATTGGGAAGTTTGAACACTCCTTTTTTCCTATTACAGTTTCATCTTTTTCTTAAAAAGACTTTACACCATATGTAGATGGTTCGATAAAAAATATCATGTAATATTCGCATTTTCTCCACTTCCTGAATGGGGAATGAGCATTCCCTTATCATAATTTCCTGTTTTCCCTTGACGACAGAAGCTTATGCTTAAGCAAAGAGTGGGGACATTGAGTGTTTTGTCCCAGTGCAAAGTGCATTACCCGTTTTTAACCAGTATACCAAAACTTTAACATTATCTTACAGGGGCATTTGAACTTTATAACGCTTTGTGATTCGACAGTTGTGTAGTCCCAGTTGCCACCAACAAAATATACTATAAATCCCCAAATTTTTTCCCCTTACCCTTCACATACATTGGTAATATTATTTTTATTTTTCTTTAAGGGGGTATTCTAGTCTAGACACTCGTTTTTGAAGATGATATATGGAAATTAATTCTGGAAAACCTATCGCGCCTACATGGCAGAGGTTTTGTACACATATTTAGTAGTGTTTGAACTATCAACATAAATTTTTGGAATGCATTATATTGAAACTTGTACAAGTTACACGCCGCAGCGCAGGTCATGTCATCAAAGACCGGCCCCATCGAGCGCACGAATTGCGGCCGTCCTAGTCATCTGAAACGAAAGTACCAAAGATTTTTTTAAAACTATATGAGTGTCGTTATCGCCCGAACTAGATGTAACCAAGTCCGGACATTGTTACCGAAATCGGAGCTGTTTAAAAATTTATATTTGATTTTTTCGACTTTTCTTGAGCTAAAACAAGGTGTGGGGGAGGTTGTATTAAAAGTATTTATATAATTCTAGTTCGGGCTATAGGTACACTTTGAATGTGTGCAAAATTTTAGCTCAATCGGTCCATTAGTTTTTGAGAAAAATGTACGCCCGATTTAAAAAAATTGTTTCGAGAAAAACGCGTTTAAAGTTACGACCTATACGACTGAAGTTACGGTAGATAACGCCCCTATTATTAAGCCCCTATAACTCTGGGAGTTCTACGAATTTCACCTTAATATTTTATGGACATATTTTCGAATCCCTAAACTATTAGAAAATCAAAAAGGAGATCGAATTTTTGGGTAGAATACCCCCTTAACCTCTATTAGTTTCTACGATATCCAGTAAACGTTTTGGAATGAATTTGTACAGATTTTGAATGTATCTTTGACTTATTCTATTCCACTTTTGTGTAATACATTTAATAAATCCATAATTGTTTGATATTGTCTTCCTTTGAGGTACACAGCTCTAGCTAGTAGAATTATTTTCAATTATAGTAATATTTGGAAAAAATGGTAGCCATTCCAAAGTATGTATGTTTTTATACATTAAGAATAGTCTTGAACACACATTGGTCGAAGAACTGTTTGTTGTCGAGCTCCAAAATGATCTATTCATCCACAATTTTATCGCTGTCGTAAAGTAGTTATTAGTTCATTAATCAGTTGTATGTACTGTTGGCTATGCATTGTATTACTTATACAAATATGTTACAGCTGTTTTGCCACAATATATAATTGCATGTTAGGGCGGAGCGATACTATATAGGCGAAAAAAATTTAAAGTTGAATGTTCAGTTGGCTTGGGTGTGGAATAGTTGTCTTTTGATTAACCAAACACAACTGTAAAAAAATTTTAGAAAAATATTCATGTCTGCAGGTTCCTTTTTCTCCTAAATATGATTATATAATCATACTACATAGGCGAAAATTTAATGTTGAATTTTCAGTTGGCCTGGGTACGGGATAGTTGTCTTTTGATTAACCAAACACAACTGTAAACAAATTTTGGAAAATATTCAAGTCTGCAGGTTCCTTTTCCTCCTAAATAATCATATAATCATATAATCATTTTTAGGAGAAAAAGGAACCTGCAGACATGAATATTTTTCCAAAATTTTTTTACAGTTGTGTTTGGTTAATCAAAAGACAACTATAACGTGCCCAGGCCAACCGAAAATTCAAATTTAAATTTTCCGCTCCGCCCTATTGCATATCATCATCATTAATCTGCCTTCACCCATCTGTCTATGATATAAGATCCATTCCTACTTTCTAAGATTATGGAAATAATAACGTGTTCCATCTGGACCATCTAAATAAAACCGTTTCCCATTAATAAAGATTGAGGGATGATAACTTTTGGCCACTTTTTTCTCCAATAACTATAATTTTGCAAAATCCATAAGTGAGCCTCTTCATATTTGACAGTTAACAGTGGTTTTTTAATTGATGCTTTCCTTCGTATGTGCTTGCACCGTTAAATGAGCTGTTCTCTGAGAACTGCATGTTACCAAGGAGGTGTTTTGGTTAGACTATGCTTTACATCGTCCCATATTTTTCTGAATTTCTTAAAAGATTAAATTACATTAGAATGTAAGAAAGTACTTCAGAAAGAAATTACTTTATGACTATTAGAATTAGTGATGGGATCAAGTATATTGGAAGTAGGTTCGAATCTGACTGTATAGTTTCGAACAGTTCACGAGTACTTTGGAAAAAAGACACTACTTTCAAGTAGACTCGAACCTTGATGAGAAAGGTTTGAACTTTCTATAAGAACTTTGAGAAACGTCAGCAGTACTTGCAAGTATAATCAAACCCTGACTATTTATGATTAGTTACTTTAACCAGGAGTTTTTTATTCTGTGCAAGTGTGTGATTTGTTTTCAGTGAAAAACGAAATAGATTGAAGCCAAAAATTGTCAATCAAATATTATTCCTCAATACTTACAAATGTTAAGAGTGCTTTGTGTATTTGCCAAGTAAATTAATTATTAATGATAATAAAGTTAAATAAATGTAATGTGGACTACTTGTATCTAGTAATTTTCACTGAAAACAAATCACACGTCTTACTGTGTAGATTTTTGTCTGTCAAGGTTCGAATACTACTTTTACCAGATTCGATTCTTTCAAATGTCGAAGAACTTAGAAGTACATTCTCGAACTCTTCTGGTACTTTTTCTGAGGGTCGAAACCGGCTTCCATAACTTAAGTACTTTTGAAGTATGTAGAATGAAACGCCAGCTCTTATGAGTAATATTCGAAACCCATGAAGTGAAACTTTTGTATTGGAATTGGCTCGGATTCATAATTACATATTGAACTTGATCCCATCCCTAATTACAATGCACAGTACAAGTCATTTTTAGGATAAAATTATTTTCTTGTGCTAAGGGTCCTAATGTGATAGCTGAAAGAACCTTAATTTTTCGGGAATTAAAAAAGAAACAAATATTGCACCTTTTAAGACTATAAAAAAGAATTTGCAATTAAAAATATCCATTTATAGCAGAGTAGAAGCATAGCAAAGAGAACAGTATGCTTTCGGATACCAGACCTGATTCCCAAAGAACCAAATGTACACTTCAATTATATCAGGCATATTCAGCAGACGTTACATTATCGTTCGAACTAAAATTTTGCAAATATTTGCTAAATTGAATTACTACGGTCAACGAAACCAAATATTTTTTACTAAAATTGATAAAAATTACTTAGGACATTGTTATTTGTTTGTTTCGTAATATTTTTTCGTTATGCAGATTCAGATAATAGCCACACATCTACAAATTAGCTATCTTTTTGAATTTTCTGTTTGAGATAACTACAATTGCTGATATCAAGTGTGGCATCTGGAAATAATATTGTTCTCTTCACGATACTCCTATTCTGCTATAAATGAATATTTTTCCTTAAATTTTTTTTTATAGTCTTGAAAGGTGTTAAACCAAAGCTACAAGTATGCAAAACGATACGTGCAATACATGTTTCTTTTCTTAATTCCCGAAAAATTAAGTTTGTTTCAGCTGTCACAGTAGAAAATCCTCTTAATTCATTAATTATTTGTATTTCACTACCACTTAACTTTTTATAACGACCCATTGGATTTAATACATGAAATGTGTACAATAATCTCAAGCCAGAATTTAACACAATTTGCTCTGAACAACTAACCAAAGAAAGAAAACTTTCAGATTATGCAATGATTTTGTTTGTGTAGTAACCACTTCTGCTTATGTTTTGAACTGGAAGTGGAACGTACTATCTATAACCTGATCAGAACCGACATTATGCAATACTTAAAATTAATACACTCCAATGACTGAAATGTTACCTTTCAACTACATTTATAAAGTTTAATGACATTATAGAGAGTACTATCTTTTCGTTATGGAGCGTAATAGTTTATCTACAAATATAGAACATAATACTGTGTTCTAATCCACAGAAAACTACATCTATTATTATACTAACAGCAATGGAATTCCATTAAAGAAAAAGGTGGAACTCTACTTTGCAACTGCATGTAAAAAAATGCCTAAAAATGCATGGTAAAATAGGAATATAAAGTAACATCTAATTTTGCTTTAGAACAGTTTTCTTAATCTTTAACCAATTTTGTTAATTCTTAACAAAGAACACAATCTTACATAATTGCATAAGAGAACACCTTGTATATTATACTGTACATTGTAACATAATTTGTTTCTTATTATTATTAACATATATTTTTCTACATTAACAACTTATTGTGGTTGTAAAAGAAAGTTACAACATTTTTATTTCATTTTTCTATGAGAACCAAGAAATAAAAGTGATAAAACTTTCAAATACTTTGTCACCATCATTTGAATATGTTGCGTTCATCATTATAAAAGACCAAGAGAGTAAAATTAAAATATGTTATTTAATATAAGGTAAGTTCGGGTAATAAGGCCCACCTAAGATTCTATAATCTTTTTTAAAAAAACTTGTACATATTTTTAAAAACTTTTTTTTATAGAAATCTATGGACATTAAACTATACATTGTAATATTTGTAACAATATATGAACACAACAAATACGGAAATTAATAGGATATTAAAAACCTTGTAAACGGGCCTTATCTCTGTAGTGCAGGTAATATGGCCCATCTATTTAATATGTACAATTCGGGCAAACAAAGACATCTTCGACCTCAGGGGTGAGCCCAACGCATTCCTCGTGTATCCAGGTGAGACACATGACACACTGTCGCATATCTGTCTTGAATGCAGTTCAGCATAATTTACAAAACCAATTGTGTGCAGAGTTGCCATCCATGTTTTCTCTAGAGGTGGATGGCATGGTCTCTTGTTCACACAATCTTGTCTTTTTCTTCTGGTTGAAGTAACACATGCTTGTGAGCTCTTCTCAATATCGTTCCTACTTTGGAAGGGATCTCTGGATATTTCCTGAGCCTTAAAGTGCACTTAATATTTTGGTGGGCCTTATTATCTGTTTTGTCTCTTCCTCATTACCGGGGTTATATGTTAAGCGTGTACTTCACAAAATCATCAATTTTCAGAGAATATGTTGCCAACATATGTACTTACACATACCTATAGTTGTACAATAATTAGATAATGAGTACTTCCAATACAAAGCCAAGAAACCGACGTAATTCTTATAATTGTAGCAACACAAGTTGCCGGCGAAACATTTCTTGAATTTACAGCCGACAAATGTTATATTAATCGCATGGGGGTCTTCGAATGACATTTCGTATGTAGTAAGAGCAATATATGGCATTAACAAGATTGTGGGCCTTATTATCCGAATTTACCTTATTTATATGTATATAAAATGTCCATGTAGTATAAATGTATTTGACAGTTATTAAATTAACATGGTAATGTTAACAAAAAATATACAATATAATAAGTTAACAAACAATGTAATTTGTTAACCATTACTATTAACCTGTAAATTCATACCAAAAAGTTAAAAAAAAGTGTTTACAAATAAATCTATAATTTTAATTAATATTACAGAATATTGGTCTCACAAATATTAAATTCAATTCTTTAATTTTTCTCCGTATTAATACTGTATTACAATTTTGTTGAAAAATTGTGTTGTAAATTACATCAGAATTAATAACAGAAACTGAAAAATGAATATATCTCTCTCGTAATAATGTACCAAAGAACAATAAATATGTAATTAGACTTCATATATTTTAAGATATAAAATATCAAAACAGCTGAGGACTTATTACTTTTGAATATACGGAATAACAATTATCAAAAAACATCTAGTATTAGTTTAGTAAATGTTACTGTAACAGTAAACTTTATACTTTTTCTTATTAGGTAGATTTGAATGAAACATGCCGGTTTACTAACGTGTACTATACTAATACTATTGAGCATGTAGAGAAACATTGGACATTTTACTTGCATGTGTATGAGGTATCAGTAAAAGAGGAAAAAGCGAAGTACTTGCCTGGAAACAACTGATATAAAAAGTAATGTCCAATACACACACGTTACACAAATCCTCATCTTCTTTCACGATTCACATTATTGTTCGTATTCAAACTTCGGCAGTCGATAATTAAATGTTTTTACAGATGTACAACGATACCACTTTATTACCATACCACTGTTGCTACCGCCATCACTCCTACCACTTTTATCGTCACCGATACCACCGTCACACTGTGTGCATTATCAGACTATCACCTCTGCTGTTATCACTGTCGCCACCACAGTTGCTACGACACCAAAAATGTAACGTTGTCTGATGCAGTCGTTTGAGGTTATGGAATAATTAAATTATTCATGAAATTATTATGGACCATTTATCGTACTGTAACAACAATATTTTTACATGAAATTCTTTTTACCCAGTAACTTAATATTGTGTTAAGGGAACGTTACATTTTAGTAAAATTCACATTCTGCACTGAAATGCGTTTTCCTACGAGGGAAACAGCTGACTTGTCTGACGCATGCGCTATAAACATTGTTAACTATTTTATTCATATAATTGTCGCAATGTGACTATGGCCGGTATTCATAGTCGCTACTTATTCTTAAGCAAATGCTTAAGCATGCGGTATCCTCTACTAACCTAGTAGCTAGTAAAGGATGCCGAATGCTTAAGCATTTGCTTAAGAATAAGTAGCGACTATGAATACCGGCTTAAAATTCGTATTTAATATATGATGAATCTTGTAAACCCCCGTTAATTTCTTTCTATATCTTATTAATTGATTATCATATAAATACCACTGTGAAAAGACAATGGTAGAAATTGGCCAATTTTGGACCTGGCTGAAAACGAAAGTTTAATACAGGATACCTACTGTGCCCGGATAGAAAGAAGTGGGTCGAGAAACTCTATGGTCCGAATATCAGGTCCGAATATCAGGTCCGAATAGTATATCCCTATTGGTCGGCGCGAAAACGTTGACGAATACAAAGTAAGCAAACGGGACACGGGCGGCGGGAGCCAATGCGAGCGAAGAACCCCTCTTGCCCCTGTAACATTTCAACCGACTTCTTTCCAACCGGGCACAGTATTAATGTTTCTACGGGAATCCAAAATGCATAATTATTTACCCTCGAGACGATGGAAAAGTTATAAATAATAAGCGTAAAGTTCGGAATGTCGTCGTTAGTAAAACTCACCTCAGAACCCATACACCATCTTCATATTCGCAATTACAGACAATTTTTTAATGAAACATTTGCGTGAAAAATAATAATAATAATGTTAAAAAAAAACGTTTGAGTTAATGTTTCATTGCGTAATGTCATAGTAACCAAGTATAACAGCGCGCAGTGGTATGGAGCTTAGAAATTATGAGAAAAAACATGTTTATATATGCATATACATGTATTATCCCTACTGCAACTGCCAGTTAGAATCGCATTGAATATTTTTCAACCCGGTTTAGGTCGGTTTTCTTCCCGTAACATACGGATTGAACCGGACGAAAAATATTTTCTATCAGTTTCAATCCGGATATGCATGTAAAACCTCGATAGTATCTATCTGTATTTCCTAGCACAATTTGTCGTCGGTTCTAGTCGGATCTACACGTTCATTTTTTAAGCTGATTGAATTTGGAAATCCAGATCCAAACCATTACGGAATCTGTTGGTCCTTTCATGTTATTTTTCTACCTGTTTGTACCCAGTTTTGCATATCATAAATGCGTGTGGAAAGACACATATTTCCAAATGATATTAACTCAAATTTGTATGTGTTCCTAACTGGAAGTACAGATAAAAAATCAGATGATAATCATCAACTTTTCCAAGCTATTTTACTACCTCGTTTTATTTGTATTGGCGTAACATTTACGATGCTGTAACGATACGTAATTTACCATATATTTTGTTCAGAATTTTATTTGGAAATGCAGGTACACATTTTCATTGAATCTATACCCTGATAACCATCTGTCTCCAATCTGACATCAGATTGGGAGCAGGGTCTGGCACGAGAGCGCAGAATCTGACGTCAGAACTACAGCAGTCTGTGCCCGCATTTGGCTGCGTTCTGATCTGCAGAGCCTGAGGTGCAGTGCCTGATGTCAGATGGACAGCAGATCGACAGCAGATTTCGCCGTCTGCTAGGCACAGCAACAGCGCCATCTGAGGTCCAGGATTACTAAGCAATTGCCTACAGATGGCGCTGTTGCTGTGCCTAGTGTTGCGCGGTCTGCTGGAGATTTCTATATAGGCGGCTAGTCCGTGCCCGTGGAGCGCTGAAGCACTCAGCTCGCGAGTTGCGCGGGAATTTCAATGAACGAAAGAAATGAAATAAAACACTTTCTGGATAATTCCTAAGATTGGATTTTAATCGATAACTAGATGTTGGCTGTATTGCTAACAAGTTCGATCTGATGTTTTTACAAAATCACTCCTCACTTGTAACCTTCGAGCGCCCTACTCCTCCAATTTCGGCGTGTTCCTCTGTCTCCTTCCCTGGATCCTTTCGTCCAATCAAGGTGGTGTTGTCCCTCAAACTTCGTCAGGGGGTTGTCCTTCAGCCATCTCTCCGTCCTTGGCCCTTCCTTCGCGCTTCCCTCCACTCTCGGCTGGTGGTCGAGGTACGCTTTCCGTTTACGTAGTCTATTTACATTACATACATATCTAGCAGGTAGGTAAGCACAACCCTTAGAGTCAAGACAACCGCGCCGGCGCAAAGTTTATGACTTTATGACTTTCCCGAGTTGAGTTTTTACCCTAACAGGACATCGGCAATTATTGAAAGCGAGGACAGAGTTTTAAGTCGTTTTACGAGACGAGCAGCTGCCTGCTCGTCGAAATTTGGCTCGCAGATGTGGAAGGAAAAGTTAAGCTATTTATTATCCTCGCTTGGCCTAACTATAGTTTTGAAAATTACTGAATGCTATCTTGAGAAGCACAACGCGCTCTACGTGTTTACGAGTCCTGGCAATAAACTCTTCCTCGTCCCCGTTCCAATCTCGCTTAAAACCTTCCAGATGTGTTGTTCGTTTCAAACCCGCATGCCTACAATAAATCTTTCCGTTTACAAAGGATTTTGAGTTTCGCTCTACATCCAACGTCGATATCTCTATGTCTTATAGCTAACTTCACGCAATCATACATATTTACATCAGCGAGCATCGCAACACTAGCAGACGGCGAAATCTGCTGTCGATCTGCTGTCCATCTGACATCAGGCACTGCACCTCCAAATGCGGACACAGGCTGCTGCAGTTCTGACGTCAGATTCTGCTGCCAGATCCAGCCAGATCTGGCTATCAGGGTAAGTAAATAGATGCAATTTTGCTATCAGTATGAAATAGCAGAATTTGGAGAGCTATTGACAAAATTTTAATAATTTTTACGTTATTAAATTTACATAATATTATATGTTTAACATATGAAATGAAAAATATTAATCTAAAAAATAGAAAAATCAATACAATATATAAATTTTCTGAATTTAACAAATTTGTGTCGAGAAATTCATAAAAAAAGCGTCGTCTTCATGGTTTTCTTCGTCATTTTTTTCTTGTTCACAGTTCTTCTGTTCACAATTGTCCTGTTTACAGATTTTCCACGAGAGCATCTACGGAATTCTACAGTATTTTCAGTTCTTCCATACGGACTTTCAAACATCTAAGGTGGCAACACTGGACGGACACTACGCCGGAGCAGCGTGTCCGTGAGCTCGGCGCTTCAGAGCTGACTCACGGACACGCAGCTCCGGCGTAGTGTGCGCGAGGTGGGGGAAATTCTCGAGGGAACCCGTCCCCGATCTGGCATCACAGGATATAGGGTGTGTTCCGATTCACGCATTATGCGCTGTTGCGTGGCCTTAGGGGACTAGTAGCCTTCTGGTGCGGGAATTCAGGCGCGGGACAACGTCCGTGGAACGCTAAGGCGTTCTGCTCCCTGGACGTGTTTTTTTTAGAGATAAAAATAATAATGTAAGGAAACGATTTGAACACAAATAATTAATAAATTTAATGAACTCAACGAATTTAAACAATACAAATAAGAATTTCGCTAGGTTTATAATTGCACGTCCGTTCACTTTCGCTCTCGGGGTTCAAGTGGCCTTTCAAACGCAAACGCTTTTACATCTTTTGTTCTTTACAAGATGTCCTTAAAATCTAAGTGCCAATAAAATATTTACTAACTAAATTCTCATTGGTGAATCTATTTCCTTCACAGTTATTGATTTTTAGAATCAAGCGTTTAACAACATTGCTCTGGAATTACATCTAGGAGAAGGGATCAAAGTGCAGTTCATTTATTCAAACACCCGTTTCCAAGCGGGTATTGATTAATTTATAATCTTGAAGTTTTCTCATTAAAAGAATCTCTAACTATTTTCAAACCCCTCGGGCTTGTGCGAACTTCGCTTTGTTTCCCTTTCCTATTACACTCGTATGATCCGTTTTGAACTTCGCGCTTCTAAAGTTTGTGTTGAACGCCGCTAGAGCGAGAATCGCAACTCGCAACAGCGCATAGAGCGCAACGCAGTCGCTGCGCGCATTCATAGCGTTCCGTTTCCAACAGCGCATGAACCGCAGTAACGAAGCGGAACGGTTTTCTATGCGTTTGTGCTTGTGAGCTTGCGCGGGAATGTTCAAACTTACTTACAATTAGCTATACAGTTGGATGGATTACGATAAATTTAATTCGAAACGTTTGGACGGTGGTCGAATCACGCTTCCTAACTACATCGGTTACTTCGTCCTAAGGATCGGGGACCGACTCTTAACGAAATTTGATGGCTTTATTGGTTCCTGGATTTTCTCAATCCGAGTTTTTCTCTTCTTCTTGAACAGCGATTCCATATTATTGAAAGCGAAGACCATATTTTATGAGTTTTACAGGACGAACTGCTGCTTACCCAGCGAGATTTGGTAATCAGATGTGTAAATGAAAAATGAATTTATTTATTATCCGCGCCCGGGTTAAATTGAAGGTTTTGAAAGCTATTGAATACAATCACAAGCTCTCATACGTCTTCTGGATTAGAGTATAGCTGCAAAGTTAGCATTATAAGAAGACGTTCGAAAAACTTAGCAGTAAAAGCCTTTAAGAAATAACAATGCGCGCCACGTATTTGCTTTCTTTCTCATCTTCCGTTTCGATCCTGCCGTAAACCTTCTAGGGGTGTGTTGGTCGCTTCGAACTTGAGTCCGCTGCGTTGGTTGCGATTCATACAGCGAGTGCATAGACGGTATTACCAAAGAGGAGATATAATAAGAGGCATCACTCCGGGCGGAACCTTTGAAGTCCTTACTTGACCTTGGCATTTAAATTGGTTGTCTATTCGAGCGGGATATTCGAATCGACTAAATGTAATACGGTTTTTCCTTCGCTTGTATTTATGACGATTTTGAAAACCTATTTACGTTATAAACTTTCTGTATATTATCAGTACTGTTTTTCGTGAATATATATATTAATACTTTCAAGATTTGAAAAGTTTAAAATCAAAGTCGACATATACGTGTAAAAAAATGCTAAATTTTTAAACACTGCACACAAATATATAAAAATGTATTACAAATATACAAGAAAAGTATACATTATGAATGAATTAAAGAATATTTATTAAAAATAAATTATAATAATACATATTATGTACAAATATATTAAAGAAGTATATACTTAATCTTTATTTCAATGTAATTGCCAAGAAATGAACTCGGTTTTACAATAAGTATTTGCATAAATCGCAGTTCTGTACAGACCTCCGCACGCACCCCACACACATTACGTATATCTATACTTATAACTTTTTTTTTTTACGTGGGGAAATCCTCATAGGACACCCCGACGTCTCCAAGGGAAGGCGAAACCGAGTATTTGTGTACCAATATCCGATGATATTGGTGTGGTAACAGCAATTTCATTTGGAAAAGATGGTCCTGGGGTTTCTGAAACACACCCTGATAACCAGATCGGGCGGCAGGATCTGCCGGCAGCTGCGGCGCAGCCTACGTCCGCATCCAGCTACGGTTCTGCCGGCAGGGTCTGCTTGTCAGGGTCTGCCGGCAGATCGACGGCAGGTCCTGCTGCTCGCCTGACACATCCAACAGCGCCATCTGAAGGCCACAATTGCCAAAGAATTTCCTACGCGTGACGTCACATGGACTTATTTCAAAAAGTATTTATTCTTTCTTTAATAATATACAGGATCAGTGATTACAATTGTTACAAAATAATATAAGCGCATATAAATCCAAAGAGGGACTTTCAACATTTACATTTACAAATCCACGTCCCGTAACCACTGGTACCTAGTAGGGGCGATATCAGGAAATTTCATTCAGTATTTTCGACTTCTTTTTTGTGTAGAATCATCATGTTCCGCGTTGTGTTAGCACTGAAAACAAATACAATATTAGCATAAAATTAAACGTAACGTATGAATAAACAGAATACATGCGATACTTACTTCAGCTCCATCTCCACACAGTACACAGTCTAGGCGATCATACATGCTCCTGCGAACATTAAAATTTATAAGAAAATATGTCTTAAATTATTATCTACTAAACAAGACGCTGAACATTCGCACTTCGCGCATAACCCTACTTTTCTGTCTTCTAGATAATGCGAATCTCGATGTCCGCGACGTAGATAATTAGAAATTATTCAATTCCATAATTACGTTTGCCTTCTGGATACGACGAGATGCTTTGTCTGGATGTTGATGGATGAAATTACTTGGAATATTCTTCGATTTTGCCGGCACTGACTGCCACCGCCAGTGACTGCCACCTCAGACCTCGAAAACTGGAAGTGGCACCCGTTGCCCGTTGTGCTTGAAGACGTACGCTCAAACAATATTCTAAGTAACCTCATCCATCAATATTCAAACAAATCATCTCGGCGTATCCAAAAGGCAAACGTAATTATGGAATTGAATAATTTCTAATTATCTACGTCGCGGACATCGAGATTCGCATTATCTAGAAGACAGAAAAGTAGGGTTATACGCGAAGTGCGAATGTTCAGAGTCTTGTTTAGTAGATAATAATTTAAGACATATTTTCTTATAAATTTTAATGTTCGCAGGAGCATGCATGATCGCCTAGACTGTGTACTGTGTGGAGATGGAGCTGAAGTAAGTATCGCATGTATTCTGTTTATTCATACGTTACGTTTAATTTTATGCTAATATTGTATTTGTTTTCAGCGCTAACACAACGCGGAACATGGTGATTCTACACAAAAAAGAAGTCGAAAATACTGAATGAAATTTCCTGATATCGCCCCTACTAGGTACCAGTGGTTACGAGACGTGGATTTGTAAATGTAAATGTTGAAAGTCCCTCTTTGGATTTATATGCGCTTATATTATTTTGTAACAATTGTAATCACTGATCCTGTATATTATTAAAGAAAGAATAAATACTTTTTGAAATAAGTCCATGTGACGTCACGCGTAGGAAATTCTTTGGCAATTGTGGCCTTCAGATGGCGCTGTTGGATGTGTCAGGCGAGCAGCAGGACCTGCCGTCGATCTGCCGTCGATCTGCCGGCAGACCCTGACAAGCAGACCCTGCCGGCAGAACCGTAGCTGAATGCGGACGTAGGCTGCATCGCAGCTGCCGGCAGATCCTGCACTCTCCTGGCAGACCCTGCTGTCAATCTGCCGGCAGACTGCAGGCAGATGGCTATCAGGGCAGGTATATGAAAAAAACTGTATTTTAATTTATGTAAATGAATTAAATATATACTTAAGCTAATGGAAATATAATAAATCTTCATTTCCTTATACCAATCAGTTCTTACCTATTATATCTTCTACAATACAGATTCTTTCGGTCAAAGGCTCAAAATTTGAACCGTCCCCATGCTCAATTGCTGTATGGATATTTATATCTAAAATTAAAACACAAAATCGATCTATAGTGAAAACAATATGATTTGATGCTTCTAAGTATGAGATGTTTGAGCTAGCACGATAGTAACTTTGACCACGATTGGTCTACCTATGGCCTGACTTCTTTCGTATGTAATGGTGCTAAAAAGTTTGTTGGGTTCCAGGCAGAATTTACCAAATCTTTAAACGCTTATAATTAACATTGATGGCTCAAATCGCAATTTCGTTACTCTTCCACCCTTTAAATTTTCTTCCACCTTAGTGCAACACCCTGTACATGTACATATACAATGTATAAGTATGTATACATATATATTAAAAAATATGTAATAGATGTGTTTAATTTTTGATCTGATATTACATTAAGTACTATATCAGTATGTGAACAAAAAACATACCTGAGTCAATTTACTTTGGCACAGCTGTCGATAACAATCTGGTCTTTGAAGGACCTATGAACATTCGGTCCTCAAAATGTTTGTTACAAACTTGGCGTGTTTTATAATAATGTAAATACTCTGATGCTGAAAGGTCCTCTCTGCTGCATGCTTGAAGCCAGAACCTACATCTAAAATCTTGCAAATATATCATAATTCCTATAAATCAATCACCAGAGGACACTTAATGTCTAATGCTATATTAAATGTTTTATAAGTCATGTGGAAATTTTGTTATAATACTTAAAAATTCTCATCATTAGGAAATCTAAAAAAATGAGTTCCTTCTTCTTGGCGATTAAATGCATTATTACAATTTTTGTAAAAGCGTACAATACCACCCCACTTCTTGGAACTCATTACAATGGTGTAATAAGTGCTGTAAAAAAATGAGGACAAAGGAAAAAAGAGAAGGGAAAGTGAAAATGATAGAAGAAACTGTAATAAAAGACTTCTTTTAAGAAAATAGTACTTAAAAGAAAGCAGAAATACTAATAAGTATTAGAGGGAAAAAGCACAATAGAAGAATATAATATTTAAATAGAAAGGAGAAATTCATGCACTAAGGTAAAAGAATAATAAAACATATGTACTAAAGAAAACAAAAAAGAAAGTATGAGCTAATAGCACCTTACACAGAAAGGAAAACTAGGCTACTGCACTAAAGAAAAGGAAAAGTGAAAGTAAAAAAGGAAATATAGGAAAAACTTAATTTAAATGCACACACGCGAAACAATACACAGTAAGTAAATGTCCGAACCGCACGTCTACAAGTTTCTAAAAGGAATAAGAGTGCCGTAGCCGAAAGACAACTTCCCCATTCACGATGCTAACCTGGGAAATTCCTAGTTTATTGTATATATGTAGTTTATGATAGCCCGGGTCGGCCCGGACCGCGCCCCGCTTGCGGAGCGAAGGTGCCGGAAGCGTTTCTAAAATATTCGATAGTTCCCATTTTTTTCAGAAAAGAGAGAAAACAAACGTGTTAGAATTAATCACGGGGCACTGCAAACGAAATATTTGAACCTTACCGCAGTTTGCTGATTATTGCCGAAGTTTACCGATCATTGCCGAAAGGGCATTTACATTGGTTGCTTAGTGATTTCCCCAGATTATTTCTGTCCTTGTCGAGTGACGCCTCTTATTATATCTCCTCTTTGCCCTAATACTAGCCGTGCTATACGACGTGGCAACACCGCTCATGTCAGGATCGGGGATCCTATTTTCAATAGTGGAGTTTTGTACTCAGCATTATAATTAACGCTATTTTGCGATATAAAATTGTACTAATATATAGTAATTTTATTAATTATGTATAAGGAATACGTAAATATCATAAGTATAGTAAGTAGAAGTAATACAGAAGTATATTAATTTTATAAATGTGGTATATATTTTGTGGACTCTCGGAATAGTTTGGTGTCGTGATGCATTATATTTGAAATATTTACAGAAATTTCAAGAAAGTAGAAGTGTGAAATAAGATAAAACTATCTTTGAACCAAATTGAAGAATTCAAAAACTGATAAAGGTATGTATAAGTTAATAGAGACCTGAAATAGACAAAATTATTGGTACGAAGTCAAACAGGTTAAGTGTCCGTGCAAAAGAGATTAGCATTATTACCTATTGAAAGGAACAATTATGCAGTTAATTATAAAATCGTGTTAGGGGACAGTATGATAATTGTGGAAAATTTCCTCACCACCCTAGGGGTATTTACCATGGCGCGTTACCTTTTTTTTTTATTATAATGGATGGTTCGTCAATAGCCATATCTTCCCATTTTTTAAAATAAAATTAATATTTTTAAATAGAACATAACAAAAACATAACTTTTGTATTCTTAAAGAAATAAAGTATTACATTTTGAAATAGTAATAAATAGTTCTGAATAATATTAATAACAAAACATAACGAAACATACTTTGACATTCTCTCGAAATAGTATTAATAATAAAAATATATTAAGCAAATAAATAAAACTCTATTAGTGTATTAAAACATATTGAAAAGAATAAGTTAAATATATATAAAAATTAATCTTTTAAGAAAGATCAAATTAAAAAAAATCATTGAAAATCTAGTTCCTATTAAAAGTTTTTAATTTACGATTTTTAGAAGTGATGTCTATACGCGTTTCCAACTGACTATTATTTACAGTTTTCACATAATCGTTTAATAAAATATTCGAAAAAATTGATAATAATTTAAACAAAATACTGTGGTAAGCTCAACCACAAACGCATGTATCTGAAAATGCTAAATAATGTATGTCTGATTGAATACTAATATATGTTAATTTGCATAAAATATGTTTATGGTCTTCAGATTGCAAAAATTGAGATTCTAAATTGCCATCATTTATTATGGCTTCCATTATTGCATACATATGAATAAATGAGGCTATCACTTCTTCAGTGGGAACAGAAAGGCCCCCTCTTTGTAAGTGATCAAAGTATACATCGCCTACAGTTTTACCTTTATCCTCCACAACTAATAATTGACATATATTGCAATTTAATTTTTTAGCAACAGAATGGGACCCGTAACCAGAGATATAAATTTTAATGGAATCATCTACAACACAATCGGACAAGTATTCGGTATCGAAGATTCCTGAAAAACAAGTCACATCAATGGAAAGATCATGAGGATTGTTACTATTGTCATCACAAATTCGAAATTTATTTTTGATTTCAGTAAGAGAAAACGAATTTGCCGATTTTGTAAATATATGTTTTAATCTAATATTTTTTTCTGCATGAATTACTTCGTTATATGACACATGGTAATTACAACCAGATAAAATTCTATAATTTCCAAATCGTTTTTCTAATTTTTCAGTTGTAAATTTTCCAGCTAAAAGATATGATATGTCAAAATTTTGAAAACAGTACTCTGTAAGTAATAAAAGAACTGTAGTACTTTGGTGCAGAACTTTGAAAGTATCTACTGTTAAATGGCCATTTGGTCTGTAAATTTTGCCAAGAATTTAACCATAATAGAAATTTCTTTAAAAATTCACATCTAAAATCATTAACATTCAAAAGCGGTTTACAAAATTCGTTTCTTTTCCTGTTACCTTTTACACTACTTGTATTGTTTACAATGTCCCACCAATTGCGAAATATTTCTAAAAAATGAGCAATAGCAGTGTAATTGAAATCTTTCATAGCTGCTATTGTAGACTGATGGAATATATTATCAACGAGGAAAACTTTTTGTCGGTCAAAATTATTTGGATATAATGATTTATAGTTTAATTTATAAGCTTTCTTAGCAATTAAATGTTTTTCGAAATCGTAAATCGTACGTAAATTATTAAACTTAGCTAATCTTAGTTCGTTTGTATAAATGTAGGGAAAAACGAAAGTTTTATCTAAATTTTTTTAATTTAACCAATTATTTCTAATATTTTTCATTATATGAACAAAGTCGGAAGAAAGAAAAATGGTTTTATTAGATTGTGAAGGATTAGGAAAACTTATACTATTATTAGATAATTTATTAAACATATTTCTATTGATTCTATGATTATCTGCTACAATGCATATTATTTCGAAACCACACTTTTGGACCAATTTTATAAATAATGGATATCATTTTAGCCCCGGTAATATTGAAAACTGGTAATAATTTTAATAATTTCAGAAAAATTTCCAAAGGCTGAACTTATCATAAAAGCTAAAATGGTTTTTGCCAATTCGTTAGAATTTGAAGCGCAACCCGCAAGTCTGTTTGATTTGTAGTGTAATTTTGAACTAATATAAATTTCATCAATTAATAAAATCACTACTTTTTCTCTAGATGTTAAATTGGATGATATATTAATAAGATAATGTTCATTTGTTATTTCATTATCTGGTGTAATGGTCATATTGGCTGAAAGATACTGTAAATACCATTTATGAGGTAAAATAAAAAAGTTCTTAATAAATTGTATGCAGCCGACGATTGGCTATATAATGAGAAAGCCATAATAATGGTGCATGAGCTATATCTATTGTTTTTATTTCTTATTTTTCTTACTTGATCGGTTACTATTTCGAGATTTTTGGTATAAGGAAAATCAATTGATTCTGCAATAGTATATGCCTTATTGAGTTCTTCTAGAGACTTCTCAAGATGTTTTTCAATAAGATATATATCAGTGTCAGAATCTGCATTATGTATTACTTTATACCTACTTAATATATTCTGAAGCTGGGACCACACAGACAATTTCTTGTCAATAGGTAGTACCCACTTTAAATCATTAAATGATAGTTCATTGCCTTCTTGAAAAACTTGTAATTTCATGTCGTCACTAATCACAATCTGTGTATTTAGTACCAAAAATCAAAATAATCATTACATACAAGCATTAAAAAATAAAATTTTGAATTTGTTATTTTAATAGTCCAACAGTTTGAAATTACAAGCTTTTCTTTATAATTATTTATTAAATCCGCGAAATTACTAATCAAATCTGAATTAGTAAATTCTTGGACTAAATTTTCATGTCTTTGGAGGATTTTTTGTTCACGCTCTACAGGATCTTTTCTTGGTGGTAGCACACGTTTTGTAAGATAAGGTAAATTGGGGAAAATGGATGGTACTGCATTCTCTATAAGTTTTGGACATCTCAACAAAACATTCTCCAGTACACCATTGGGCGATAGAATACCGTGGTACCTTTGAATATCAGTTTCTGCAAAATGCAGACTGCAGACGGCAGAATATTTTGATGGTGTCCAATTCTTACGAGGAATATCAACCATCTATTTCTTCCGCAATTCTTCATCTTTGGGGAATAAAAATATAGAATTGTAATTATTATCTTTTAAGGTACTATCATAATTTCCCTTGCAATTGGGAACACAGCAACGTCGTGGCATTATTAATGAATATGTGAAATTTATAAAAAAAATATATATATAAAACAAAATGTCCAAAAATGCTATAGATTATATTAAATAAATGTACTACACACAAAAATAAGGATTTGTAGAGTTAATATAAATAAATGAAACACCTGGATTATTGCTTCGTTTCTCACATTTAATGGACTTCAGTACATTAATATTTAAACATTTGAAAGATAAGCGGGAGACCGAAAGGCCGGTAGATGGAGGATATGTAGCCGAGTGGCCGGTGGGTAGTGGGAGGCTGTTACGGTAGGCTGGGTTAGGTATATCGAAGCCAGACTCCCGCGGTGTTGCCATTTTGCCTTCAGCACGGCTAGTACTAGAGTCGGCTGTGCCAATAGCGTAACATATGTAAAGTTCTGAGGGTGTTACACTTCTACGTTCTGATTATTCCTGGTTTATGTTATACGATATTATCGAAGTATTTGAGCGTATTCAAGTGTTGTATAGCAATGTGTTTATTTTGAAATATTGTCATTATTTTATTGCGTTAGATAGTGTGTACTGATTTAATTACGACAAGAAAAATTGTTAATGTAACCATGGCACTTCTTTCTATCGGTAAAATACAAGATTTCTATGTGTGGAATGTAATAATATCAGCGATTGTTTTTACATTAATTGCATTTATTGCATTTGTATTTAAAAGGTAAGTAATAACATAAAACTTTTTATAAGTTTCCAAATACTTTTCTCTTTAAATGAAAGAGTATTCAGTTATCTAGTCACTTTTCGTCTTCATCAAATTTCAAAACAAATTCTCATGCCCTTTTATCAAAGTTATTATAAATTATTTTCTGATAGACACTTTAGTGCATTAGAAGTTTCAGTGAAATTTATATATCTTCCCACAACAGTTATACGACAAGTTGTGCTAGATCTATGTTAAATTAAGTAAGTATGAAGGGGTATAATATATTTTTTAGTAATAAATACAATTATAAGTATGAAAAGTATTCAAGCAATATTTACAATTCAACAAAATTAGATAAAAAATAACTGTTAGCATAATTTTGAAACTGAAACGGAAAAAAAATGAATACAGTAAAATCCTCCTATGACGCGGTCCTATCATACCGCGGTATAAATTAATTGCATTATAGGAGGGCTGACTTTATTTTGCAGCATATTCCCTTGAATCTAGAACAGCTTGCATGCTTTTTGGCACAGACCGCAACAGTTTTTGGATTTCTTCAGGGCGAGTACTCTACAACTTTTGACGTATTATTTCAAATAATATGTCCACATTTCTAAATTTCTTGACTTTCAAGGTTTGTTTTATGTGTTGAACTTTTATTAGTGAAATAACTAAAGTCCAGACGCAATTGACCACATTCTAATATAACAAATATATTTATTTGGATAATACATAACTCAAATGTAACTGTGATGATATAAAAAGGTATAGAATATATAACTAGTGAATGAAATACAAGGAACGAACTTTTTTTTTACGTATTATAACTCTTGCTGTTGCTAGTTATCTAATTTAGCAATCGCTTGTCAGACAACATGGCAGCATCTGCTTTGGCGTCGTCATCGTATGGCACCTAATACAATATTATCTTTCTAACAATGTGATTTCTCAGATTTTCAATAAGATTTAAGGCTGTACTTTAGAGTGGCCATTGCATTGCAGAAATGTACTTTTGTGCTAAGGTCGTGTTCATATGTATTGGCCGGTGAGTTTGGTATCACGAGCAGTGCGTGAGTAGAAAACAGCCACCACCACCTGAGGATCGTGGATTGGTAGTTGAAGTTGCTTGGCCACCGAAGCGTATGGTGGGGTAACGGGAACGCTGCTCGACTTCGACTGAACGAAGCCATGTGACTGTTGTTTATTCTTATCGTAGTTGTTGTGTACGTTACGAAGCTATGCGTAAACCAATACGAGATGAAGGTATCGAGGAAAAATCAATGTTCTGACCAATAAAGCTCCTGAATTTTTTCGGACCTAACGCACACCTATTGTGATGTATGTATTTCTATGCTAAAAACTCGGTTTGGCCTACACACAGAGTTAGGAGCGATGGGGCCTAAGTGATAGAGGGGAAAACACCTACAAGAGCGGTGGTAATGTGTGCACGAACTGACGCCAGCGCCAAGCCAGTCAAGTGGCCCACACATTACCACTCCTCCTGTAGGTCTTTCCACCTTCATTACTTAGGCACCATCGCTCCTAACTCTGCCTACACGTCAGGAGCTTGGCGCTATCCGCACCACTTGTGACTCGCTCTTGTTCTGCGAAGGCGAGAGTGAGATGGGACGAGAGCAAAAAAAAAACGAAAAAGTGTTGCGGATGCTTCGCTGCGTGAATACGTACCTCACGGGCACCGAATCCTCACCGTGCGACATGCAGGCCTAGCTCGCGAGAGAGTGAGAATGTTGAGAAAAGGAGCACCGAGCAGGCAAGCGGTATGGTGGGAGAATACCCCTCACAAAACTCACAGGCCAATATATCTGAACACGACCTTAGTCAACTTTTTACAATGCAACAAACATGTTTGAGATCACTGTTATAAGGGAATATCCAATTGTTATAGTTTGTAATGTATGCGATAGCATTTGTGTTGCTACAACATTTACATAATCATTATTGTTCATAATCCGTATAAAAAATTTAGATTTGTTCGAGATCATCTCCGATGGAACATAACTAACTGGGCTAATGATCTCTTTACTGACGGAAGCAAGTTTCACTTGAATGGATGTACTGATATTCGATTGATTCGTTGAAAAAAAGGGCGAAGATTTGATGTTTGGTACCAAATCCTCTCGTGGACCCAAAGAGGAGGAAATATAATGGTTTGGGGTTGTTTTTCTGAACATAGTATTGGTCTGTTACAAGGTAGAGGTGTTCGAATCACCTCAAAGAATCGATTCTTGAATTGATTCAAAATCGAATTATAAGAATCGATCCTTCTAAAAAACCTGAATCAAAGAATCGATTCTGGAAGAATCGAGATGAAAAGAATTGCTATAAAACTTTTTTCCAAAATTAGTACATATACATAGAAGTTGGATTTTAATAATTTTGAAAGAATCGATATAAAAAAATACTTTTACAAGGAACAATTTGGGATAGTTGTTGAAGGGCATTGTATTGAATAGAAGAAATATTTTGCTATACATTTTAAATATTTTATTCATCATTTAATTGCCATTCTTTCATTGATAAGGAATTTAAAAACAATAATTGCTGTAAATGTTCAGGTGATGAACTATTTCTGTGATCAGTTAAAATATTTCCTGCTTTGGAAAATACACAAGGAAGGAAGAAGGAAGAATGGTAAAGAAAGATACAGAACTGTCCAGAATCATCCAGAACAAAAAATCGCTTATAAATTTGGCGCGAATCCTGTATAAATTTGGCGGGAATCGTGTATAAATGGCGGGAAATGTATAAGACCAGGAAAACCTACGCAAAAAGCAGTTTGATTGTTCCTTTCAGTAGTGGTAATTAATTCCCCCAGACGGCAAAAAATCGTTTGTCGATTCTTACATTAAAGAATCGATTCTGAGGAAAATCGGATACCAAAGAATTGTTTCAAAAGATCGATCTTTTAACCAAAAGAATCGATTTTTTGAAGAATCGAATCGGAATTGAACGCCCCTATTACAGGGTTGACTAACTAATGGCTCACGGGCCACCGGGGGCACCTCCGCCTTGCTGCCACGCTGAACGGCCCCCTCCATACCTACCAGACTCTGACGATCGTAGTCGAAAAGAGAAGGAAAGAAGCAGAAATCCGCTGCGATTTCACCCTGCGAGTTAACCCTGGTCTATTATGTTGAATAAAAAGAATTATGAATAAGAATTATTATGCAAATATTTTAGAGATACAAATGCAACCATATGCACGTTAGAAGTTACGATGAATCGTAATATAGACTT
Source organism: Andrena cerasifolii (assembly GCF_050908995.1). Lineage (NCBI taxonomy): Eukaryota > Metazoa > Arthropoda > Insecta > Hymenoptera > Andrenidae > Andrena > Andrena cerasifolii. The sequence continues at coordinate 476,618 of NC_135125.1, read as the reverse complement.
TCAGACAAGCTCGCTCCAAGACGGTTGTGGGATAAGGGCCGTGTGATTCATTACTGTCCTCTTACAGAAGGTAACTTCACCTTCCTCACTCTGTGGACAGATCTTCCCGTAACTAAGCCATTACTCTTTAGTAATACGATCGCTGGTCATTTGCCATTTCCAAATTTTCTTTTTCTAAATAATCTCAAGTTACATGCGGTAGCTTGATGATTTAGAGTCACTAACCATCGTTCAACCAGCGCATCCAGAGGGGTGCATTGCTTGTGTCAAGACTTCATCCGAGACTTGACCCTGCCATAAACTCACCAAAAGCGAAATAGCATTACCCTACGTGTCTTTGTATTACCTCAATAATATGAAGTTAACATGGATTACACAACATGCCAAATAATTGGATATTTCAGCATGATAGTGGCCCCAAACATGCTTGCTGCATTTTAAAAAGTTGGCTAACACAAAAAGACATTTCTGTAATGCAATGACCATTCCAAAGTGCAGCCTTAAATCATATTGAAAACCTGTGGAACCATTTAAGGCTGCCGTCTCACCGGGCCTTGAATGTGTGCATACGTTCACACAAGCTAAGTTAAGCGTGTACGTACACGCGTGTAGTAATCAAATCGTATATTACAACTTACGACCTGGAATCGGCCAAAAGGAGGTTTTTGCGGGTATAGTTGCCTGCAGTAGACATCCGTGCAGACGGGTCTGGTGCGTTTGAACGCTAATAAGCACCGTACATGGAAATAATAATGAATTTATGACTCGAAAACTGACAGAATGAAGCTTCAAGACTTCTCCGTCACCGGCGTTGGTGGTACATTCGAGCTCCGTAGCACCAGCGTATACGTATACGCGATGTAGTAAACAAACCGTAAATTACAACTTACGCCCTGGAATCGGCAAGAAGGAAGTTTTTGCGGGTATAGTTGCCTCCAGTCGACATCCGTGCAGACGGGTCTGGTGCGTTTGAGCACTAATAAACACCGTGGGTTGAAATAATAATGAATTTATGAATCATGTACTGTGACAGATTCGAGTAATGACAGAATGAGGCTTCAAGGATTCTCCGTCACCGGCGTTGATGGTATATTTGCGCCATGTACCATCAGAACCGGTGGAAGTCCAAGCTAGCCGATAAGTGTAGGAAATACATAGTTGCCGATACGTATCGAGAGTCGGATCGCGTTGTTGCCGCATTTCCCCTATTACTATTTTGTCGTCACGAAGGCTTGAATGAACCACGACGAAGCGGCTGGAGACCGGAGATGGGCAAAGATATTATTTTGATAAACTCCAATAAAAGATACTTTATGTTTATCCGTTCGGAACCAAATTGAATTCATTCGACGACGAAAGATAATTTTTTTATTCGATCTTTAACCGTAGTTTATTCGACTTTTATTTGAATGCTTCAAACAACTTACGGCAGCGTGTTTATCCGAACCGGCGCGATCTCTCTTTGAGCCTGAAGACTTGGGCTGTTTGGCGGCAGCTTCTGATTTCGGTTCGAGAGGCATACACTGTTGCTTGCGGTGAATTATGTATTAATAAATTGTAAAACGTGACGTTTACAGTATTTATTAACATACTGCTGAGATTGTCCAGATTAATGAGTTCAAGCACGGTATAAATCGGATTATTTCTAGAACTGTACTTGGTAATTAAATATAGGGTAACTGTACTCGTTGTTGACAGTGTACCAATAGTTGACACTTTTATTTTTAGTCACAAATAATAAGCTTTTTATTAAAAAAATGTTTTTGACTAATACGCTTTTTGAAAAAGTATTAGTCAAAAGCTTATTATTCGTGACCGAAAATAAAAGTGTCAACTATTGGTACACGGTCAACTACGAGTACAGTTCCCTAAATGTAATCTAAATTCTAATTCAAAAATGCTAAAAATAAACCGATTTATACTGTGTTTAAATTTATTTTCATCTGGAAAATCTCAGGAGTATGTTATTGAAACGTTCATGACGATACAATAGCAAATGTGGAAGTTTTACATTCTATCAAAACAAACAACATAAACAATCACAATTTGTGATTCAATTTGAACTAAATCTCAGACATTGAGTGTTCAAAGTGATCCGCTTGGCATTGAATGAACCGTATATATGATATTTTCCATTCTAACCGAAATGGATCCTAACCCACTTCCAACTATCACGTTCTTTACGAAAAAGACAAAAGCTTCTACGTTCGGGACGTTAATCGCACCGCGATTACCGAAAATACAAAATTTATCGAGAAATGATACTAAAACTTTGCAGCCGTTCGTAGTATATCACCATCGAAATTGCAGTACAAGAAAATGATTATTTTTTATTGACTTTAGCACTATAGCGTTTACTATACACAGCAATAAAAGATATTTCTAAAAAATTCTAAGCTGTGAAATAGAAATCGACAAATACTAAAAACTAGAAAATAAAAAATATATAAAAAATAATTTTTATGATAAACGATTTTATTAAAAATGCACTAACAACTAAAAAATAATTCTTTTCTTGTACTACAATTTTGATGGTGTTAATATCACTAAATAATTCACTAATGAAATTGTAGAGCACCATGTGCAACCAGAAGTTGAAGTAACTGATTCATATCCTGTTATGAAATATCGTGCCCCACGATTTTATTGAAAGTGAATTATTTATAGTGATATTAACATCACCCACCCTTTTATTACTTTTTCTAAATAAAACCCATGCAACTAATCAGATTTTTTTTTTATTAAATTCTAATATGAAATATAAATATTATATCCCCCCCCTCCCCCGTTTCCGCCGCGCCTACCGCCGTGGCCACCCCGGCGCCATCCTCCACGGCTTCTGCGGCTGCCACGACCGCCACCGCCACGACCGCCACGGTCGTGCTTGTAGCGCAACCTGCGCAGCTCTCTTTTCATCTGAAACAATACAATAAAAATTACAGTTTTTACTTCTACCCGTACATATAGTGAATCCCAAAAATATTCGGACCCAAATGAATTAGCGTTCTGACAATTGCCACGTTTCGTACAAAGTTGTTTGGTATGAAGTAAGCATACACGATGCTTCTGTGGCTAGTGTCTGCAAAGGCGATGCCGCCAATAAGCCACGCCTCGCTGAGTTTCGTGGATTTCGACGCTTGAGACGAGATTCACTACAGCACTGCAGCTTGTATACAAATTCTGCTGTAGGATTACATTTCACGTTCGACCACGCGGTGTCGTTTCGTTTTTTCCGGGCTTCGCCTTCGCCGTTCATATCAAACAAACTTCAGAAAAATACACACACATTCAACATAACTTGCCTTTGCCATTTCTTTTTTTAATTTTCGCGTTTCCTCCTCCTTTTTCTTCTCCTCCGCTTCTTTCTTTGTTTTCAAAATCTCCCTCTCTTTTTCCGTTTCCTCTTCCTTTCTGTCTTTCTCCTCTCTCCCATTGTCTCCGTCTCCGTCCTGATTTCCCGGCTGACGCCAGGTCAATGCATCCTTGATCTGGAAATGAAATAATGAATGTGTTATTTTATGGCAAATAGTAAGATTGCACAGCGTGATTCTCTCGCTAGAGTCGTAAAGAAAATGCCGCGAATAAGCCGCGCCTCGCTGAGTTTCGTTGAAGTGATGAATTTCACGTTCTGCATTTCTCATCAGATCTTTGCGAAAATGGCGTCAACCGATTCGTTATGCCGTCACGATGAAAATGGCCCCAAGCTAATTTCGAGCGTCGAAATCCACGAAACTCAGCGAGGCGCGGTTTATTGGCGGCATCGCCTTTGTAGACTCTAGCCAGAGAATCACTTTGTATAACAGTATACAATATAATACTTACATTATGCATACTCTCCATTTTTTTCTTCAGCGTCCACCTGGTTGGCGTTCTTTCAGCAGAATGACGCTCCACGCAGCGGACTGTTTGCGCCGTTGCCTGGTTTGTAGAGCGTCATTTGTTTCAGTTCGCACCACATACGAATTTTTGGATTCACATTTCACGTTCACGGTTCGCGTTTACATTTTTATGTAACGGTTAGAAGGATTTTGAGTCGTGGTGCGTTGTGTTGTATTGTGTTTGTGTTTGTGTTGTGTTTGTTGGTTTAGTGTGAAATGAGTGACACTCTAAATGTGAATATGCAGGATGTGCAAGAAGATATGGACAATAATTCTCCGTTTCGTTCGCGACACTTACGTCCGTCCGCAAGGAGATTTTCGAAACGGAAAGTATATCGCGAAAAGAGAAGGCCTTTGACCCTTCAGAAGAAACAGGAAAAGGCAAAATTAGTAGACGACACTGCCGTAGGACAACATCCAGAAGAAGTAGCCGAGGAGCGTATAGTAGAGGAACCATCAACATCCGATGGACGAAATCATACGCATCAAGAGATAATGTACTTGCCATCTGATGAAGATACTGATACGGCCAGTTCGGGAGAAACTGAAGATGCGCTTGAAGACTTTGATATACAAAGTAACGAAGAAGAAAACTTCGTTATAGAAAAAGTTACGAAGAACGGGCCGCAAGAGCAATCGCGTCTCCAAAATAGCAACGATATAATGAATTTCCCAAATGTGGTTGCTCAATTGCAAAAAATAGGTAAGCATGCAAAAAATAGGGAAGACTGCGGCATTGAACACCTACAAATAACTGGTGCGAAACGGCGTGGCTTCAAGAGCATCTTCAGCGTAATGTGCACTTTATGCCATTACAAAGCAGAAATCTGCAATCAATCAGACGAAGCCGAAGAAGTGGATAGCAATCAGGGCGCCGTTAATGCAACAATTTTATGTGGAGGCAGTTATGCTCAGTTGGAACACACTTTTGCAGGAGTGAACATACGTTGCATGTCGAAGAGAGACTTTGTGAAGAATCAAGATAAATTCGTCAAGTCTGCAATGGTCGCTGCAGAAAAAGAGATGTTAGCAGCGGCTGATGAAGAAAAACGTTTGGCGATTGATAGAGGCGACGTTCCTCCCGGATCAGGGACCCCTCACATCCCCGTTGTGGCCGATGGAAGTTGGATGAAGAGATCGTACCGCAGCGGATGTTACGATTCTGCGTCTGGAGTCGGCGTGATAGTTGGCTATCATACGAAGAAAGTTTTATTTTACGGCGTTCGAAATAAAGTCTGCAGAATTTGTCGGATTGCTGCGAAAAACAATAAAGAACCCCGAAAGCACACATGTTTCAAAAACTGGAAAACATCTCGAGCATCGACTGCTATGGAAAGCGATGCTATAGTAGAAGGATTCAACACTAGCGTAGAAAAACGTGGGCTCGTTTATTCTACACTGATTGCTGATGGGGACAGTAGCGTGTATAAGAAGATTATTGATGCGGACCCATATAAGAGACAGATTCGTGTAAAAAAGATTGAATGCACGAATCATTTGTTGCGAAACTTTTGCACAAAAATGAAAGCGATTGTAAAAAAGACCACATCTGGACCATTGAGACAAACTGTGGAAAGTAGCATTCGCCGGATGCGCACGGACATCGTGAAAGCCGCAAAGTTTAGATACAATCAGAATGTATCAATCGACGAGAGAACGAAGAATTTGTATGGCGACATACAGAATGTTCCAAGCCACGTGTTTGGTGAACACGCAGAGTGTGCAAGACTAGAATATTTCTGCGATGGAAAGAATAAAGAGAATGAGAAAAACATCGTTCCAGACTTGATGAAAATTGGAGTGTACCAGGACGTGAAAGAAATACTTCGTCCACTATTAGCTCATGCGGAGAGCTTACTCTATAATACTACTAATAACGCTGTGGAAAGTTTGAACGGACTAATTGCCAAGTACACTGGCGGAAAAAGATTAAATTTCGCCGAAAGAGGATCTTATACAGGGAGATGTGCTGCTGCTGTCGTGGAGTACAACAGTAACCAAGTGCACTCGCGATTGGATGCGGTTATGAAGAAGAAAACGCCCGAGGTTGTGCACCAAATGGAAGAAAAGAAAAAGAAAGAAAAGGAAAAGAAAGCTGCAAAACAGAAGGAAACGAAGGCTGCGCGATATGTACGCAAGCATTTGCCCTCGCAGAAAGATTGTGATTATGGACAAAATGCACAGAAGCCAGACATGCCATCCGAAATGTACGAACTGGAGCGGGAAAAGCATATGCAAATGCTCAGTGACTGGCAAGAGAAAAGACATGCCATTGAAGATGAAACAATCGGACAAGCAAAGAACCGCAAATGGTTGCAGTACAGGTCCAAATTGTTGACAGCATCCAATTTTGGACAAGTGTGCCGTCGCCGACCTGACACGCTTTGCGCAAATACAGTAAAATCAATTCTTTATCCGAAGATAATTAGTGCACCCGCGGTGGAATACGGGAAAGAATGCGAGAATATTGTTCGCGAAGAATTGAAGAAGCAATATACAGATATTGCGGAATGTGGATTTTTCATCGACAGCTGCATCGCCTTCTTAGGAGCTTCACCGGATGGAATCATCGGTCAAGAGGGTATTTTGGAAATCAAATGCCCCAAATCAGCGGAGAACTTTACGCCTGAAGAAGCTATTGAACAAGTTCCCGCTGTCCGGCGCATGTTCACGCGTAACGCAGGTATTTCAATAAGTAAAACGCATCACTATTTTTATCAAATACAAGGCCAGTTACACATTACTGACAGAAAGTACTGTATATTTTGCCTTTGGACCCCGAAAGGGTTGAAATCTATAAAAGTAGAGAGAGATGATGCGTTTTGGAAAAGAGAAATGGAGCCAAAACTTGTTCAATTTTATTTAGAATGCATGCTACCCGAATTAATAGATAGTCGGCACAATAGGTGCATGACTATTCGGGAGCCACAATTTATTCTAGCAGAGAGAGCGAAAGAAAAACCGAAAAGCTTGAAAAAGCGAAAAAGGTCTCCCTCCAGAAATAATGAAACTATTATAACGGCCCGGCGTCGCACCGCGTTGTAAAGCGCGGTACCACTGACCCCGTCAGTGGTGACAAGTGCCAGCGATGGCACTTTTACTCGCGGATCATATGATCCCGCGAGTCGATCGACGTCGCCGTCACTTCCCCAAAGAAGTGACGAAGAAAATAATAAATATGATCGATCCGGCGTCGCACCGCTGACTATCGTCAGTGGTGACAAGTGCCAGCGATGGCACTTTTACTCGCGGATCATATGATCACGCGAGTCGATCGACGCCGCCGTCACTTCCCCAAAGAAGTGACGAAGAAAATAATAAATATGATCGATCCGGCGTCGCACCGCTGACTATCGTCAGTGGTGACAAGTGCCAGCGATGGCACTTTTACTCGCGGATCATATGATCACGCGAGTCGATCGACGCCGCCGTCACTTCCCCGAAGAAGTGAAGAAGAAAATAATAAATTTAATTCACCCTTTAATTTTTTCAGACACATTTCTAAGTTCACAGCGGAGCTGTTACTTTTTGACCCGTCGGGTAACCGGCTACCCGGAATAACTTCAAGCCATTGAATGTGGTATTGTTCGATCATTTTTACCTAATATCAAACAATACCATAGACAATAAAGCATTCAATTCCTTGAAGTTGTTTCGGGTAGCCGAGTACCCGACGGGTAAAAAAGTAACAGCTCTAGTTCACAGGAGCAGACAGACGGAATCGGGCTCGATCAAATGCGCCAGGTTGATTCACACGGGCCTCGCAGGTATACATGATGTTCGACGAATTATTGAAACAAATTTTTACTTTTATATAAAACTTACAGAAATGTCTGCGATCATTTGTTACAGGCGGATTCTTTACCAAATTACTGCAAACATGGTTTATGGGACAGTAATGTCAGGACAAATGGAATGATAAGTACCATATTTCAGGTAAAGTTTAACAGCTTATACATCTGCAGTAAAATTTTGTACGTTTACAAAACTACAATTAAGTATTTCCTAATGAACTTCATAATGTGTTACAGATCCACACTGCCTATGTCATCTTTCGGTACGAGCGACCTAAGAAAATTGTAGGAAGACCGTCAAAGAAGAAGAGGAAATACACCATTTTTATCTGTCCATTTCAAAGGGGCGAAAGCTTGAATGTCGAATTTCAATTCTCCAATGAAGTTGGATTGATTTATTGTAATGACTATAACTTGATTAGAAACAAAAAAAATATAAAAAAATGTTCTGTTAAACGATTTTGTCAAAAAGGCAGTAACAACTAAAAAATACATCTAGTGTTGTGCTACAATTTCGATGGTGTTTTTCAACTTTAAATAAAAACGTGGTTCAGAATATTTCATAACAGAATATAATTTCAATTTAGTATAGCCTCAAGTGTCGAAATGAATTTGTTGCGAGATATCCTGCTCCACGATTTTATGTGCAAATACACCATCGAAATTGTAGTATAAGAAAATAATTATTTTTTACTTTTTAATGCATTTTTCATAAAATCGTTTATTATAAATTTTTTAATATACTTTTTCTAGTTTTTAGTGTTTGTGGATTTACATTACTCTTATTGCTGTATGCAGTTTAACAGTTTGCTTGAAGAATGGTTGATTTATTGTTATGGGTTATTATTTATTGGTGACTAGGTAATTTTTTCACCCACTCGGAGTTTTTTCATAATTTTGTATTGTCAACCAAACTACGCACCTCTGCAAAGTTTCGAGGGAATTGGATGGTTGGAAGTGGTTTAAAATTGAGTTTCCACATTTGAATCAAACAAACAAACAAACAGAGGATCGTAGCTAAATAAAATCGTTTAATGGGACATTCCCAAATATCAGTATTGTTAGTACTGAACTCTGGTTTATATTGATAAATTTTTACAACCGTGGAATAACAATTCCGAAGAAAACCATGTACAAAACTATTATTGAAACAGACAATTCTTGTTGATATAAAAGATAATTTGATGTATAGTTAGATGAAAAAAAAGCAGCATATGTTTTTAGAAGAATTACAGCATTCATAAATTTCATTACGATCGGCATGTTACACTTCGGTGATGTACCTTATTCAAATTGTATGCTTTGAATTTGCACATTGATTGTACAAAGTATTGCATCGTTCTATGTATAAATAAATACTAAATTAGTATTGTTTCATTGACATGTTTCCTAACTTCACTACTCAACCTCTCTATCTTTCAATAGTGCTATCCTCCTTTACGTTCAGCGAGGCTCTGATGCTGGACACAGGAATTGGCGGGCTCCAGCTACAGCTGATGCACGAGGAAACACCTACAGCGGTGGTTATGTGTGCGTGACTGACGCACCGCAGTTCCCCACACATAACCACCGCTCCTGTCGATGTTCCCCCCTCCATCAGCGGTACATGGAGCCCGGTGATCGCTGCCTAGACGCAGCTCTCGTGCCGTATTCCTCCAAGCTTCTCAATAGAAGGAGCTGTGGCAACAGCGCGGCAGAGACGGAGACAACAGAACATGCGGCAACTATGCTGTCAAAAATTCGTCTACGTAGAGTATCGGTAGATGTCACCATTGTACAACTTCTTTTTACCGACCGCAGTAGTTTCATTAGGGTCCGTCTGTTTACAAGGGCGCTTCGATCGATTCGGACCATAACAAAAAGGAGACGGCCCCCTTAAGGCTGCCGTCTCATTTCTGTTATGGTCCGAATCGATCGAAATGTCCCTTGTAAACAGACGGATCCTAATGAAACTATTGCGATCAATAAAAAAAAGTTAAACAGAGGTGACATCTCCAGGTACTCTATGTAGACAAATTTTTGACGCATAGTTGCCACATTTTCTGTTCTCTCTGTCCCTGCCGCGCTGTTGCCACAGCTCCTTATATTGACAAGCTTGGAGGAATACGGCACGAGAGCTGCGTCTGGGCAGCGATACATCAAATTATCTTTTATATCAACAAGAATTGTCTGTAAAAAAATTAATACAAATATTTATATATAATATATAATATTATATTATATATAATATTTAAATAAATACAAATTTAATAACGTAATCATTATTTAAAACATCAATTTGGACAAAAAGTATATTTCAATTTAATACTTTTGTTATTCCACGGTTCTAAAAATTTATCAATATAAACTCGAGATCAGTACTAACAATAGTTTGATTCAAATCTGGAAACTCAATTTAAATCCACTTCCAACCATCCAATTGTCTTGAAACTTTGCAGGGGTGCGTAGTTTGGATGACAATACAAAAATATGAAAAAAACTCCGAGGGTGTGAAAAAATTACCTAGTCACCAATAAATAATAACCTATAACCACAAATCCAATCTACTTAAAATCATCCACACTCGTTCTTTACGAACTTTTAGCACTGTAGGGTTCAGGCAAACTGTTTAACTGCATACAGTAATAAAAGATATTTGTAAAGAAGTTTAAGGTGTACAATGTAAATCCACAAACACTAAAAAGTAGAAAATAAAAAATATATAAAAATTTATACACACCTACTTATAAAATCGTGGAGCAGGATATCTCGCTACAGATTCATTTCGACACTTAAAGCTGTACTAAATTGATCCATATTCTGTTATGAAATATCCTGCTCCCCTTTTTCATTTAAAGTTAAAAAAACACCATCGAAATTGTAGTACAAGAATTGAATTATTTTTAAAGTTGTTAGTGCATTTTTAATAAAATCGTTTAACATAAAAATAAGTCATAAATTCATTATTATTTCCATGTACCGTGCTTATTAGCGTTCAAACGCACCAGACCCGTCTGCACAGATGTCTACTGGAGGCAACTATACCCGCAAAAACTTCCTTTTGGCCGATTCCAGACCGTAAGTTGTAATATACCATTTGTTTACTACACGCGTGTACGTACACGCTTAACTTAGCTTGTGTGAGCGTATGCACACATTCAAGGCCCGGTGAGACGGCAGCCTTAAGAAGTTGCATAAACTTTTGTTTATAATATAATTATAATACAATGTATATGGTTACTTTGTTTTGCCACATTTAATTCTAAAGATACCACGACAGTGGGTACATTTTTACTAAGTTTGGGTAACTCTTATGGCAATGGATTTAAGTTTCTTTTGATTCCAATTCATTATAGTTTCCTAGATAATAGGTATATGAAATATGTCCATTTTGCTCCAGACTAAAAAGTGATGTCACTATGTCATCAGACAAATTTAGAAATAGGTTCTTTTGTATTTTCACTTAAATTTTTCAAAAAGGAATTACACCGATTTTGTAGTATTTTGTGCTACTGGAAGATGTAATTTAACATTACACTGTCCAATACTTTTTTCGGTCCGCAATATCCGCTGGGTGATTCTTGTAGAGTTTTTCGCCCGGAATACAAATCTGCAAGCAGAATTGCTGTACCACCTTCAGTTTTTGAAAAAACATGAGTTTTTGTAAAAACACACGATTTTGGGCAAAAGTGAGGTATTACGTGAAAACTAAGAACACTAGAAAGATCAACTTAGTCTCAAAAGATAGAGGAAAGTTTCCTGAATATATCAGTTATATAGTTATTAAAGGGTCTAGCAGGGTAAACATGGGCAAAAGTGCCCTTGAACCGATTTTAGCTGGCAATGCACCTTTCAATAGTGTGCACAGGAAAACATTGTACACCAAGTTTCGACCCCCTATCTGAACCAGGAGGGTAGTTATAGGGTAAATTCGAATTTTCGGTTTTTGCCATATTTTCCCTATTTAATGGTCAGCAAAAATTCTAAAAAAATCTGAAATATTGTAGACATGATTGTGTATGATTGTGAATTTTTTCAGATTTTTTCGTTGCAACTGCTAAGTGTAAGAAATAAAAGATTTTACTAGATTTTTAATTTTACAGTAGTTAGATATTGACATGACTATTATCTACAATTTTTTTTCAGATTTTTCGGTAATGTGCGCCATAGTTAAAAAATTCAGAAAACGATATTTTCGAGATATTTCGCGTGAAAACGTGATAAGTACTTTCAATTTTTGCATTTCCGTCATACAGTGAATGCATTATATGATTTTTAATATCTCTACATTCGACAGAGTAATATGTAAACGGAGGGAATTAAGTTAATATGATTAATTGGAAGTGTATACGCACCATATATCATATTGTACGAAAGAATCATTCAGCGCCGCAATTAGCGGAGTGGTTAGAGTGTTAGACTCCAAAACCGCTGCATACTCTCTTTTGTCGTAGGTTCGCACCCCACCAAAAAAAAATTGGACCTTGGTGAGCCAAGACGAATCGATTGCTACCATTTTTAACTTCGAAATCAGATGGGATCACCTCGAAAAATGGCCTCAAAGTTCAAGATTTTGCGGTTTTGAACAAAAGAAACCGGTAGTAAAATCCCATCCGGCCCGAGGGTAGGCAGGTGTTGGATCTGTGTTTGCCGCATGAGCCCCGTTTCTAATGCTCGGGACGAAATCGCCAATGGATCAGTTGTTTTTCATGAACATATTATGTGCATGATAGAATATTTGCAGGTATGAGTTTGGGAATGTGCAGGTTGGCATTCAGACTGCTGCGTCGTTTACAATAGTGACTGGAGTGACATTTTCTTGATTGAACGAAAGATAATGATGTGAAGATGATTAATCTTAGAATTCGCAAGACTGTTTTCGATATGCATATGTAGGGTAGACCGGGGGCGATAGTAACAGAGTGGCGATTGTAATACGTTAAATATCTCAAAACATATGATAGATATTAACACAAATTTTGCATACATGATGAAGAATGACATTTGGAATACACACATCCATGGCCTAGCAGTATAGATACACAATAGACATATATAGCAAAGAAAATAACTTTTCGATACCCTAAAGTAACTTTTTCTTACTGATTTAAAATTGTAATATAAATACTCCCTTTGCAAATACGTGTTTTTTCTTTTTTTTTATAATATTTAATGTGGCCATTTTTAAAGTAATACTGATCGTTACTTATCACTTCTAAGTCTCTCGTTACCCAAAATTTGTAATTTAAGTTCAAAAGCCTGGTCGGGGACGATTGTAACATCGGCAGTCGGGGTCGGTTGTACTACGACAGAACCGAATAGTGACAAAGAACAATAATAATATTGTCTTGATTGCATGGATTCCTATAGCACAGCACAAGCAAACTAAATGGAAAATAGGTGCAATGTACTGAATGTAAGGATTGACCACATTAAGAATACACCAGCCGAAACGTTTTCTATTTCTGCCACAATTGCGACACCGCAAAATTGGTTATAAATTTTACTTTTTTCATTTATTATTATAATTACAATCAATAAATATTTTAATTTTGTAACGTTAAATTTGACCCGGGGTCAGAGACGGTTGTAACACTTTCTCCCTTTCTCATTTTGTATTAATAACCTGGATATTACTTGACATACAGTGAACCTGTTTGTATTCCAAAGTCAAAGTGTTACTACCGCCTCCGGTCTACCCTAATTAGGTATGCACTTAACACTTCCGGACATAATAAATTATAATTCCTTGAATGGCGATGAAACTGCTTGATCCAGAGTGTAATGTGGAAATATTAACTTTTATCGAGAACACCTGTATTTTTGCTTACACACAAAAACAAACAAAAAAATCATAAGTAACTTGAAATAACATTACAAATAATAAATGAGTAAATACGTTTAACGTATATATACGTACAGAAAAAAATAATGACCAAAATAATTTTGCTTAGCTAGAATCGCATTCTAAACCACTGCGCGGCCTGACAGCAGTGAAATCATCAAATATCACAAACAAATGTATCGAGAGGAAGGACCTACTGTTAAGTAAAGAAGAAACGTTACTGTTAAGGTCTGCGCACACATATCCGTTCCGTCTCCGTTCCGTCTCCGTTCCGTCTCCGTATGGTGGCCGTTCCTTCTCCCTGCGGTGTCCCTAATTTCACTGACAACTGTGTGGGGGGCCTGCTCTGGCCCGGTAAGTCCCAATTCAGCCATTTCTGCAAGCCTGCTGTACAATTCTTTCAGTCAGTAGCGTGACACCTGTCGTATTGGAAACACCACTTTGTGTCGGTAGCGCATTAAAGTTATGGCGCGGAACGATACGGAAGAATTAGCAATACTTGCGCTAATTTTAGATGAAGACGAAGAAAATGTGCAAAGAATAAAAAGTATAGAAAAAAGGAGAAGGCTATGGGTCCACCAAGCGTGGACGAAAAGGGGCAGTGAAGGAGAATTTGCTACATTGTATAAAGAATTACAAGACGACGCTAGTAAATTCTATAAATATTTTCGAATGACTGCTTATACGTTTAATGAATTATTGAAGAAATGACAATTTTCAATGTACGGTTGTAAAATTTTACAATCGTTTTCTGAGTCATAAACCATTTTTATAATTTGTACCACCTGCAGGCAAACTAAATAAGCCTTGTATAAACATAAATGTTTTAATGTACGCTAAAGTAACATCATTTATGACATCCTCTATAAGCCAGGTCCTATTGGGAGATGAGAAGGAGACTACCCATAAGCTGAAATGTCACAGGGGCAAGGGGAATCGTCCACTCGCGACTACCTATCCCCTCCAACACAGTTCGTCCCGTGACAAAGAACGTGAACGAAACCAATCGCGACAATTCGCGGATATGGACAGCCGCTCAGAACCGAAAAGTAGGATTTCTTGGAGGCGATGGGGTGAAGTGAAAGGGCGATTCCCCTTGCCCCTGTGACACTTCAGCTTGTGGGTAGTCTCCTTTCTTCTCATCTCCCAATAGAATGTGTATGGAGATTTCGAATGCGCATACCAGTCCACACTTACCAGCCTATTTCACAAATGCGAATTAGTGAAAGATAATGTGTATTATGTACTTACATATGTACATACAGTGGGGACAAAAGTATTCGGACACCCTTTAAAACAGAATAACAACATTAAAATTGGTCCAAACGACGTGATTTTTTTTTTAGAAGCTAGAAGGATTAGTTTACTAAGTAGGTGGCCTGTTTCGTTCTTTTGAAAAAAATCAATCTTTTCATTACAATCATTAATAATCATCAGAATTATATCATGTTTGGTATAATTTTCATTGCAAAAACTTCAGCAGTCCATTGGTGGCATTTCTATGGAGATCTAATATTAATTATAGAAATTACCATTTTCATTACTGAGTGGCCTATTGCTGTCCTTGTCTTTATGACTCTAGGGTCTAGGACCTCTGAAGCGCGTGGTGCAAGAGCTTCGACCCGAGAACTTTTCACGGTCGACCGTGATTTCCGGACTCCGTCAATCCAAAGGCCCAAATATCGTTGGCAACTGAATTTTAGTTTCACCGAACGGATAGGGGTTCTACACTGATATCTGCTGACAGCCCTGACACGGACAAGTGTGCGCTGCTCTATTATAAAGCACGCAAATGATATTTTTTAACACGGGTCCTGACGGCCCGGACCTGACGGATACGGAGAGACCATCGAATTTCACGGAACTGACAAGTGCACGCTGCTCCATTCCAAAACGAGCAACCGATACCTTGTACGTCCACGGAACTGATGCGGAACGGATATGTGTGCGCAGACCTTAAAGGCCCCCATACACGAGCGAGCATGCTCGCCGAGCTGTTCGCGGAGCCGTTCGTGGAACCGCCCGCGTGAAGCTCGTCCACATGCTCGCGGGAGCCTACACACGTCGTCACCGAGCTGAGCATCTCACGAGCCGAGCATTTTAATCGCTCATCGATCCCTCATCCGAGACACCAGCGAGCATGCTTGCCGAGGCTGCAGTTCGCGAGCGGCTCGGCAAGCGGCTCGCTCGTGTATGGGAGCCTTAAAGCCATTATATGAAACAAATATAAATTCTTCTTGCGTTAACCATCTTCACATCATTATCTTTCGATCAATCAATAAAATATCACTCCACTCACTATTGTAAGCGACGCATTAGTCTGAATGCTAACCTGCACATTTCCAAACTCTTACCTGCAAATATTCTATCATGAACATAATATGTTCATGAAAAACAACTGATCCATTGTCGATTTATTCC
Organism: Andrena cerasifolii; assembly: GCF_050908995.1. NCBI lineage: Eukaryota > Metazoa > Arthropoda > Insecta > Hymenoptera > Andrenidae > Andrena > Andrena cerasifolii. Next base: position 460,701 of record NC_135125.1, on the reverse strand, counting down.
CGGGCATTAGGAACGGGGCCCATGCGGCAAACACAGGCCCAACACGGCCCTGAAATGAAGGTCGCCATATTTGCCGCTTGGGAATTAAGTGATCTTTTGGCCCGTGCCGTATGAACCGCGCGTGGCGCATTGGGGCGACACCCGTATCAATTGGTTTCCACATCACCCATGGGGTACTATTATCGATGCGTTTTTTTTTGTCAGTGGTATCCCCTGTAGGCCTATTCCACTGTGCCGCGTGATAAAAAATAGAGTGGAAAAGCGCGTTTTATTATCAAAATTTTAAACATGTTTGGGAAAACTAGAATTTCGCACACGTTTCGACGTGCTGGGTTAATCTAAATTTTAGATAAAACGCGCTGTCCACTCTATTTTTTATCACGCGGCACAGTGGAATAGGCCTACAGGGGATATCACTCACAAAAAAAAACGCATCGATAATAGTACCCCATGGGTGATGTGGAAACATATTGATACGGGTGTCGCCCCAATGCGCCACGCGCGGTTCATACGGCACGAGCTTGAGGCGCCCGAGGCTTCTGGGCCGCCGCGGGGGCCAAGACGCGCGGCGGGAGAAAGGAGGCGTCGCCTCTGAAACTCGGCCGAAAAGATCACTTAATTCCCAAGCCTGTGCTAGAGTATCGCTTGCATCCCTCGGTTTTCCCTGAGGTGCCTACCCGAGGTCCCTCGGGCCGGATGGGATTTTAATACCTGTTTGTTTTGTCCAAAACCGCAAAATCTTGAGCTTTGAGGCTATTTTTCGATTCCATTTGATTTCGAAGTTAAAAATGGTATCAATCGATTCGTCTTGGTGAGATCTATCCAACGGTGCATAGCATACGCTGTAGGCTCGTAGGTCACTAATCCCCTCTGCGACTTAACATTGCCCTTTGTAAAAGTGTTGATGTGCATGATTTCCACGTAATATTTTTGCATTTTTACAAAAAATTGTGTACCTAGTATGAAACCGCTACCCAGCATCGGATTATGTAGACATTTCTGAAGAGGAAACCATCCAGGAAAATTGACGGAACTGTTTTTAACTCGCACTGGCAGAGAAAATATCCATCGGTAATGCATTCACGGTGTTTTGCCGCCTGGCGGCTATTGCTCGCCTGGCGTCTCATCATTTGCACTGTGTAAATCTCGCGCCCACTTAAAAAATATGAGAGTCGTAGATTAAATAAGGAATTAAATTATTTTATACTTTTTATTGTATTTTTATTTTTTTGAAGTCGGTTTTAATTTTTTCGTTTTTGTTTTAATATTATGCTAACAGTTTTTTAAATCTAATTTTGTTGAATTGTAAATATTACCCCGGTACTTTTGTTATTTATAATTTGATTATTATGGAAACAATATATTTATTGTCAAAATTATTAATTCTACTAAAGTGACTTAGGTACATATCAGGGCTTGAAACCGTTATTATAAAGATTTCGGTTCTTGAAAGAGTTATGAAGAACCTTTATTCGGAATAACCGTTATAAAGAACCTAAATATCAGGCTATATAAGTATAAGTTACAGTTCCTATATAGCTCTATAACTTTTATATTTTAGGTTCTATAACTTTTATTTTTTAGGTTCTATATAAGTTACAAAGCGGTTATACAGGGTGTCCCAAAAATGTCGGAGTTCCTTGAAAGGGGTAACTCAGGAGGTAATTTGAAACAACTTTTTCCTTAGCGAAAATATTGTACGAAGCTTCGTTAACGAGATATTAACAAAAAACCCCGACCAATCAGAGCGCGCGCCTTCCGCCCGAGCTCCCGTTGTAACGTTGGCTACGCGGCAGGCGGCTGCGCTTGTACTACGAAGGTACGAACAGACAAGTCGGCATGCATCGAAGGAAACCGCGTTACACAGTTTTTAAATAATAATTGTTTGAAGTGAGACGACAAGAAATACGCAAATTTCATTTTCAAATAAGGCATAAACCAAAAGGTAATGTAACAAAAAATGTACGACAAGTGATCACAATTCATTATTGAGATAAAAATCCGTAGTTTAATCAAGGCCAACATAACTAAATTTAAACAATAATAATAGGTGTATGAATAAATTCTTTCAGACTGGATTTACATAATCGGTATAAAGCAACTGAATTTCCATCGCAGTGATATTCGTAAGCTACCAGAAAAATGGCAAAAGGTAATTAACAATAATGGAAATTATTTCGATGATTGAGTTGTTTTCATATTTTTTAAATCAAACTGTTATTGAACCCTAAAATCGAACACAATTTATTTCTACACATAATTATCATTAATTAATTAAATAACACTCACCCCTTCGGGCATTCCTTTCCTTCCTTTTCGGAAACTTGTGTCACTATGTAGGTCACTGTGTCGATCCTGGTCATCGGTGGACGAAAAGATTTATGGTAGGGTTGCGCAAAGTGCTCAGCTGATCGCAGGTACACGACACCACCCGAAGGTAAGGATCGCAACGTCAAGTGCGTCCGGGTTAATGTACCGAATATTTACTTCACTGCACGGCCACTAACACTGATCACTTACTTTACTTTTCATGGAACTTGTTGTTCCTACGTTATAAAATTGGTGGCCCTGAAATGGGCCGATTACTGTTAGTTGTGCAGTTGCTCGATGTGACCACCCTCAGCGTCTATGCACGCCTTGCGGCATCATTGACTCCGTTGAGAATAATCTTGACGCCAAACGCCGAATCGTACCCTCGCTGGGGGTTTAGATGGGCGTACACCCAGAACATCGCGTAACATTCTTGAGTGGAGAACATTTCTGGGACGAGATTGCTAGCTGACTGACAGGATTTTTTCCAAACAACTTCCTCTACCCCCAAGTAGTTTCTCTCGTTCCATTATGGGTTAACTCCCACCAGACCAAGAGGCTGTAGGTAAAAAGAAGCCAGCACATTTTCGAAACACACGTGCTTTGCAGAAGTGCAACGAACGACCCATCCTACACTTTCACATAAGTCCGCGCTCCGTCCTTTTACTGCCAATGTACCCGTTGCTTCGAGATAGTCAGCAGACACCACGTGTTTCGTTTCGAAAGGGCCCGAAGACAAGAGAAACAGAAAGTCTTCGAGTTGCTATAAAGAAGAAAAGGCATACCATTCCTGTTTCCGTTTTCGAATACCCTGAGTTCTCTACCGCCGACTCGCGGGACAATACGGTCATAAACCGCGACCCTGGCGAAATGCTTTGGCCGATCAGCCTGATTAATTTCAAATACGTCTCGCGGAGAGACACAGGAAGAAAGGGGGTAACTCGCTGACTGCGCGTAGTCCCACCTGCTTCGTCCTTCCTTCCAATTAAAGGCAGGACCCTTATCTCTCGATTGGTTAGATTAGGACCAATCGGACGCGTGCTTTTGTTTTGAAATTCGAGCGCGTGTTTATACTGGTGGGCTTTGGGGAGGAGACATGGCTGAGAAGAAGGCCTCTTCAAAACAGTGGCCGTTTAGGAGAGATGCAGGGCAGATTGGTTAGGTTCCGACCAATCGGACGCGTGCTTTTGTTTTCAAATTCAAGCGCGTGTTTATACTGGTGGGCCTTGGGGAGGAGACATGGCTGAGAAGAAGGCCTCTTCAAAACAGTGGTCGTTTAGGAGAGATGCAGGGCAGATTGGTTAGGTTCCGACCAATCGGAATTCATGCCCACGTTTTCTCGCACGGAATACGTCAACGCGTGCTTTTGTTTTGTAATTCTAGCGCGTGATTATACTCGAGAGATAAGGGATCTGTCTTTAATTTTGAGGAAACACGAAGCAGACGGGACTACGCGCAGTAAACGAGTTACCCCCTTTCTTCCTGTATCTCTCCGCGAGGTGTATTGATGTTGGATATTACTTTTTAATTGCGAGTTCACAAAAATTAATCAAGCTGGTCGGCCAAAGCATTTCGCCAGGGTCGCGGTTTATGACTGTATTGTCCTGCGAGTCGGCGGTAGAGAAAGATATTTGTTTTGGGTAATTTATGGCTTAGCTGGTTCCGCCTCGTAGCTGTCGTGAACTCAGGGTATTGGAAAACGAAATCTCCCTCATGGTATGCCTTTTCTTCTTTATAGCAACTTGAAGACTTTCTGTTTCTCTTGTCTTCGGGCCCTTTCGAAACGAAACACGTGGTGTCTGCTGACTATCTCGAAGCAACGGGTACATTGGCAGTAAAAGGACGGAGCGCGGACTTATGTGAAAGTGTAGGATGGGTCGTTCGTTGCACTTCTGCAAAGCACGTGTGTTTCGAAAATGTGCTGGCTTCTTTTTACCTACAGCCTCTTGGTCTGGTGGGAGTTAACCCATAATGGAACGAGAGAAACTACTTGGGGGTAGAGGAAGTTGTTTGGAAAAAATCTTGTCAGTCAGCTAGCAATCTCGTCCCAGAAATGTTCTCCACTCAAGAATGTTACGCGATGTTCTGGGTGTACGCCCATCTAAACCCCCAGCGAGGGTACGATTCGGCGTTTGGCGTCAAGATTATTCTCAACGGAGTCAATGATGCCGCAAGGCGTGCATAGACGCTGAGGGTGGTCACATCGAGCAACTGCACAACTAACAGTAATCGGCCCATTTCAGGGCCACCAATTTTATAACGTAGGAACAACAAGTTCCATGAAAAGTAAAGTAAGTGATCAGTGTTAGTGGCCGTGCAGTGAAGTAAATATTCGGTACATTAACCCGGACGCACTTGACGTTGCGATCCTTACCTTCGGGTGGTGTCGTGTACCTGCGATCAGCTGAGCACTTTGCGCAATCCTACTATAAATCTTTTCGTCCACCGATGACCAGGATCGACACAGTGACCTACATAGTGACACAGGTTTCCGAAAAGGAAGGAAAGGAATGCCCGAAGGGGTGAGTGTTATTTAATTTATTACTGATTATTATGTGTAGAAATAAATTTTTAGGGTTCAATAACAGTTTGATTTAAAAAATATGAAAACAACTCAATCATCGAAATAATTTCCATTATTGTTAATTACCTTTTGCCATTTTTCTGGTAGCTTACGAATATCACTGCGATAGAAATTCAGTTGCTTTATACCGATTATGTAAATCCAGTCTGAAAGAATTTATTCATACACCTATTATTATTGTTTAAATTTAGTTATGTTGGCCTTGATTAAACTACGGATTTTTATCTCAATAATTAATTATGATCACTTGTCGTACATTTTTTGTTACATTACCTTTTGGTTTATGCCTTATTTGAAAATGAAATTTGCGTATTTCTTGTCCTCTCAGTTCAAACAATTAATATTTAAAAACTGTGTAACGCGGTTTCCTTCGATGCATGCCGACTTGCCTGTTCGTACCTTCGTAGTACAAGCGCAGCCGCCTGCCGCGTAGCCAACGTTATAACGGGAGCTCGGGCGGAAGGCGCGCGCTCTGATTGATCGGGGTTTTTTGTTAATATCTCGTTAACGAAGCTTCGTACAATATTTTCGCTAAGGAAAAAGTTGTTTCAAATCACCCCCTGAGTCACCCCTTTCAAGGAACTCCGACATTTTTGGGACACCCTGTAGAACCGATTCTGGTAACGATTGTACAGAATTTTACAGTAAATGAAATCACAACATATTACAACTATAGATTACTCTGTGTAACCAAATTGTTTAAAAATTATTATAAATATGTAAGCAAATATATATTGTGTACACATTTGTACATATGTATACATGTGATCCTTGCATACCGCCGAGTGTATACATATACATATGTACAAATGTGTACATAATATACAGGGTGTCCCACTAAGGAGTGGACAGCGCGATATCTCTTAAAGTATTGTCGATAAAAATATAAAAAAATAGGGAATTGCATGGTTCGAGGGGGCCCATTTATTAGCGCGAACGAATTTTGTTTCCGATTATTATTTTAAAAGATACGATGGTCAAGTTCGGTTTTTCAAATGGAACTATTTTTTTTGAAGACCTGAGTTGATAGTGCGTTCCAAGACAAATTCAATAAGCTTTAATGTATACACTTTATTTCCACTGGTTTTTAAGATATTGCGCTTGCAAATTTACTGATTTTCACTGCAAGAAACCCCTCTGGAATGGCAAAAACCGGGGGCGGTCTTACTGGCGCCACGGGTGGCACTGCCTGTTGAAATGGATACTTACCTGCCAAAGGTCTACGCCAGAAATGGCAGGCCCAAAGGCTGGACAATTCTTTTCCGTCAGAAATGCTACTTAGGTAGGTACATCTGCGGTATCGAGAAGCGCATCGTTACTTTTATTTCGCACTTGCTTCTACGCTCGGATGGCCGGTTCTTTTGTGAGGGATGCAAATCTGATTGCTTCTGATACAATCTGCTCCCTATGGTTGAAATTTAGTCTAGCAACTTTCACTCCTCCTAACCTAACCAATCCAACTTGCATCCCTCCCAAAAGAACCGGCCATCCGAGCGTAGAAGCAAGTGCGAAATAAAAGTAACGATGCGCTTCTGGATACCGCAGATGTACCTACCTAAGTAGCATTTCTGACGGAAAAGAATTGTCCAGCTTTTGGGCCTGCGAACCCTGTCGTAGACCTTTGGCAGGTAGGTATCAGTTTCAACAGGCAATGCCACCCGTAGCGCCAGTAAGACCGACCCCGGTCCTTCCTATTCCAGAGGGTTTTCTTCCAGTGAAAATCAGTAATTTTGCAAGCGCAATATCTTAAAAACCAGTGGAAATAAAGTGTATACATTAAAGCTTATTGAATTTGTCTTGGAACGCACTATCAACTCAGGTCTTCAAAAAAAATAGTTCCATTTGAAAAACCGAACTTGACCATCGTATCTTTTAAAATAATAATCGGAAACAAAATTCGTTCGCGCTAATAAATGGGCCCCCTCGAACCATGCAATTCCCTATTTTTTTTATATTTTTATCGACAATACTTTAAGGGATATCGCGCTGTCCACTCCTTAGTGGGACACCCTGTATATTTGCTTACTTATTTATAATAATTTTTTAACAATTTGGTTACACACAGTAATCTGTAGTTGTAATATGTTGTGATTTCATTTGCTGTAAAATTCTGTATAATCGTTACAAGAATCGGTTCTATAACGGCTTTGTAACTTATATGGAACCTAAAAAATGAAAGTTATAGAACCTAAAAAATAAAAGTCATAGAGCTATATAGGAACCGTAACTTATACTTATATAGTCTGATATTTAGGTTCTTTATAGCGGTTATTCCGAATAAAGGTTCTTCATAACTCTTTCAGTCAGAACCTTCATATAACAGTTTGAAACAGTTATTTTCGAAACCTATTCAAGCCCTGGTACATATACAGTAGGGTGATCCTTAGTTATAGGGGTCAACATTTTTTAGATTTCTTTTGTCGCATACCTCTAAATTGTGACACGTGATTAAAAAATGATATGTACAAAATTTCAAAATGATCGGACAACGGGAACCCGTGCCACATTTGTGTTAAATTTTTGATATTTTAGTGATTAGTAGTCAGTTTCGAACATAATTGTATTCGGCTATTTTTGAGGTATCAGTGAATATTTTTTAATAAAAGCACAATTTATTAGCTGTATAATAATAATACTTATGTATTACTTACAAAAATATATACGAAAGCTTTGAGTTTTATCTCTTAAAATTAGTATACAGGGTGTCCCAAAAATGTCGGAGTTCCTTGAAAGGGGTGACTCAGAGGGTGATTTGAAACAACTTTTTCCTTAGCGAAAATATTGTCCGAAGCTTCGTTAACGACATATTAACAAAAAACCGCAACCAATCAGAGCATGCGCCTTCCGCCCGAGCTCCCGCGGTAGCGTTGGCTATGCGGTAGGCGGCTGCGCTTGTACTACGAATGTACGAACAAGCAATTCGGCTTGCATCGAAGGAAACCGCGTTACACAGTTTTCGTTAAAGCAGAATCTTAAATAATAATTGTTTGAAGTGAGAGGACAAGAAATACGTAAATTTCAAATAAGGCATAAACGAAAAGGTAATGTAACAGAAAATGTACGATAAGTGATCGTAATTCGTTATTGAGTTAAAAATCCGTAGTTTAATAACGGCCAACATAACTAAATTTAAAAAATAATATTAGGTGTATGAATAAATTCTTTCCGACTGGGTTTACATAATCAGTATAAAGCTACCGAGCACAGACACTAACGTGGATATAACATTAACACATCAAACATAATAAGCATCAAACACACATAACAATGTAAAGTATTACATACCTGCGGTAGTGGTGGCGGCGGCGACGATGGTGGCGATGGCCAACGTGGTGGCGAGGGGGGTGATGGGGTTGGCGAGTCCTAGAACCCACAAACATCTATATAATATTTACAGCCGCGGGATCGAACTCGATTTCAACGTTAAACACGATAAAAATGTCAAAATGTTATGTACATACATAAGGGATGTCTCGGCATGGTGAGGGATCAGGCTCCGGGGCAATGTGATCCATCCCCATTTTTTATCACAATAGGAGAAAACTTGTGCAAAAAAAAAAATCTGGTTTGTTAATGCGACTGTGGTGGTTAACGTTTTCAAGTCAACTGGACTCGCGACATCTTCAGACCCGCACATGGAACCCTTATCATGAAACCGAGAAGTGCGTAGCTTTGCAAAGTAAGATGCTGACGTTCTTCACCTTCTTCTTCGTTGACCATTCCCTTCCTCAGTACGCTTATCATCTTCTTCGAATTCTTCTCGCTCCTTCTTTGTACACATCATTCGACTAGATCATGCCACTTTGAACATATATCAAACGTGTATCGAACCACTTTGATCATATATTGAACGTGTATCATACCACTCTGAACGTGTATCATACCACTCTGAACCTGTATCGAACGTGTATCATACCACTCTGAACGTGTATCGAAGGTGTATTGAACTACTTCTACATAATTGTCACCATCGTCTTAATTTAGCGTACGGAACGTCTTCATCTTCCCACCGTAGTCCACGATGTTTTGCCACCAACCACCGGATGCTTGATTTGTCGGATTTCGCAAGAAGATATTGAGGCCTCGGACTCCCAAAAATAAAGTGCGAGAGAATTGTTCCCTTTTGTAGTCCACTTTCTTGACAACAAATCTTCCATCAACGACGAAACCTTGCAGGTTAACAAATGTTGGTCCAGCCATTATCGGCACAATTTAGAGGTCTACTCGCTTCCACGACAGACAGGAGAATGCAGTCTTTCTCGTAAAACATCTCGATTTTCACGATGAAATTTTGTACGAATTTGGCACATGAGAGGGCGGGCAAGTAGCGTGGCAATTTAATTGATTTTGCGCACCACATTTGTCAGCGGATTGTATTCAACTACCCGATCGTGCAGAATCAGACAGTAGGCCGTAGTATTTGCAGGTACGTTTTCTTTACAATCAAATTCTATGCGCACGTCCACGGTGCTATTCTTGATCGACTCATTTTGTCGCGAGCAATCAATCACCACGAGGGGGCCAAATTGCAAAAATTGGGCCACGGTGAATAATGCCTCGTTGCAACTATGTCCGTAATACGATTTACGAAAATGCGTATACATGTTAAATAAGATGGCGTGCCTATTCTTGTCAAAGTCCAAGTTCATGTCATCGTACGGGTAAAATTCCGAGTTGAGAAAAAGTTTTACATTGGTCAATTTGCAGTGGTCAAATCGAGTAACATCTTCGGTCATTACATTCTTTCGAGCAGTCTGTAGAGCAAAGATAATATATCTCGACTTCTCCAGCTGTGCAGCTGCTTTGACCGCCCACGAATGCTTGGTCGTGCTCGGGAAGAGAGGATACTCGTACAGATCCCAGGAGCGAAAACTCAGGTTTTGTCCACTTTCCAAAGCACGTAGCAATGATAGCTTATTAACATCATTCAGCTTCACATGAGGCATCCGCCGATCGTATTAAAATCAATTCGTGACGTGCATTAATTACCATGCGTTTGTAGTCCTCGCAAAAATTCCAGCACATATTTGAGCGGGATGCAAAAATGATTATTCACTATTAGTTCATCGTGCCGTTTCAAGCCCCATCCAGCATTCTCCATATTTCTGTCTTCGTCGGAAGTCAGTGATACATAGTTTTTAAGCATGCTAGTTATTCGAACGTTTCTGTTGCGATCAATTTCCACGCCATTCAGCTCATATCGAATCTCATGAAATATGAACGCCATGCAATTATTTCCCAACATCACCGTCGATGTATCGTTTGGCTTATTCATCGGCAATTTCCCCTCCACGTAGAGGAAACATTCACACGGCAATATTGTGTATAAATCCTGCTGCTTTATAGCTATTTTTATCTCATCGCTGTGTCCAAACATTGTATTGACGTATGGGTTGTATATATTAGTCTCAAGCTTGACGATGCGATCATCCAACGTCGGCTTCCCTCCAATATCTGCCATTTTTTCAACTTAAATGCTCATAATGCATCTCAGTGATTTCAAAATTGCAATGTTCATAGCACTGAGCCTCTTTTTAGCGCAATCAGAGTTGTTGTTGTTGTTGTTGTTGCAACAATTTCGTTTGAAAGAAACGTGCTTCTGGTGTCGCTCAACACAAGCATCTCTTTCGTTTGCACCACATGTATTATCGCCGGTGTCGTACGTGCAGTCTGATGGTAATCTCTTCACCTTGAAAATCGAGCAATCGCCCGTCTTGATCCACAACGCGTATTGTTAGATCCGCAATGACCCGTGCGGAGATTGGAAGGTAAATGATCTGCTTCCCATTGTTGTTCGCACCAGCGGTAACGCTACATTCTATGCAAATAATGTTTACGTTCATGATATTAATTGGATCGTCCGATTCATACCACTGTCCTGGTTCAAATACCCGATTTGTCGAGAATCCCAGTAGCGATCCAATGTTATTGGGTTTTGTAAAGTCTACCGCAAACGAGCAGTACCGCTCGCGTTTCATGGTGTTGTTGAGGCGCTACACTATAGGATACACATCGTTGTCACCGTCATCGTTGATATCGATGACGCCGAGATTTTGAGGATACCGCTCGAGTAATCGCTGCTTCAAATACTTGGCAATGGCGTCTAGTTCGTAGGAGCCGTGGGGAATCGTAATGTATTCATGGCCGGTGACGACGCTGTTGTGGTTGGTGTCATAGTTTGTGGTGAAGTAGAATTCATCATTGCTCGAGTCGATGTTCGGTATTGTATTGGTAAGTTTGGGGTTTGGCATAACGATAGTTTATTGTAACAGTAAAAGCACGGAACATGAACGATAATAAGAATTAGAATGCTATTTCTTATATGCAACAATAGTGTTCTCGAAACTTCTGTTCCCAATGGCGTCTGGATTAAAAGTCACATCTTGACAGGCGATCGATCCGATCGCCTTCTTCTCGATGTCTTCCTGTCACCGTCGCGAGCACCAGCAGGCCTTGTATTCCATCTATAGAGTGCTCGCAACCGTATGATAAGTTTCAAAGGTTGTTAGCCCAAGCTCGTAATCATCGTCGCTCAAATCTATGGGTGGTAAGTAGCTTACCGCGGGGGTGTTACTCTTGCCGGTTAGAGTGAATGTTAACGATATATTCCGAGAAACTGCTCAATTAGTAACGAATCAGAGTGGTGGGAAGTCAATCCTTAAATTTGATGGCGATCGTTCGTAGAAAGCGTAAACATAGTTGTCCACAATTGCTTTGATCGTACTCCTGATAAGACGTTCTATTATATTCAATTTTCACGACATCTTTATTCAGATAGTGCACCAATTCCTTAGGCGGTCGAAGATTGACAAAGCTGTTGAAATATACAGCTCGACGACCTCTCTTCGCATACGCCACCCAATGAGTGCCCGGTCCCTCGAGATTGTCCAAATTTACGATACCGCTCTCGTTTCGACGTACTCCTCCAGCAGATAGCGCGTTGCGCAGTAAAACACCTCTAAAGAATGGAATATGCATACGTTTTGCCAAATCCTCCAATTGCACATCGGTAGTTACGCCCGCAGGCATTTTTATTGTCTTTTCGGCGTGTTTTTTTTATTTCAATATTCTCTGTCCGCGGTTGTATGGTGTGAGATAAAGTCCACGACTTTCCATGGAGCGATTATGACGTTGCATTTCCTGCAGCTGACGTTGCACCGCCCTATTATCGTTTACTGCCTTGGCAATCCCCGCCGCTCCACCAGCTAATGATCCGACAACATCTAGCAGCTGGAGAAGTGGTAATATACCACCCCGTTGTGCCACCGGAAGAATCCGCTTTTGCGGTGCTTTATTTGGAGTCCTTTTGCGGGGTTTTGTTTTCATTCCCATTCCGATTTTCGTCTTGGCCTTCATAGCTGCCCAAACATCTGTAGCAGCGCCTCTTTCACCCAGGCGGCTACGCAATATTCGCAAAGTTCGCGACACGCTGCGTCCAACGGATGATGCCTCGATCACCTCTAGCCAATCGTTTTGTCAGACGAGTTCCTGGACCACAAAACTGATATCCCGGGATATGTAATTGGATTGGCAGCGCGTTTATCGCCCGATTTAACAAACCACAACCTTTCTTTAATCTCGTCGGTGACATTCGCTACAGCCTTTTATCAATGGTGCTGGACCGTCGATATGCGTTCGCTGACAAAGGCGATACAAAGATATCGCGTTGGAGAGATACTTCAAACCTATTGTCGAACCTTTAAAATATATCGCGGAAAATACAGCAGCGGCAGAAGTTGAGGGGAATGAAACATTAACACCTAAAACAAAAATCCAGCCGAAAGGTAACACATCGCGCAGGACAAAGAGGAAACGATCATACATGTCATTGGAAAATTCACTCGTAACCTCCACACCAGTTCCATCGAAGCGGAAACGGCAGAATGTCGTATCAGCCGATTCCCCGGTTCCTTCCACACCAATAAATACAATTCCCAACGTACAATCGCTTGCAACTAATAATGACGATGTTTCCGAAACTACTCCCGATGAGTCTGCAACATCTATTAGACAGCACCTCTAAACATCCGAGGGCCAAAAAACGTTTCGCAACCATTTCGGTCCGCTGTGGCAAAAATACATGAGCGTAATCCTAAGTAGTGATAGGAATACAACAATGGACTATGTGTACGGCGTATACTTTGCCAATAGTGCAACGATGCTTGGGGATAAGGCTTTTGATTTAGACAAGGATGATAATATAATCATAGATAGCGTAAGATATGGAGGAACGTCTGGCCTTTACGAACTGATTTTCAAGAGAATTCCCGACGATGCTATATAAACCGATGCCGATAAACAAAAATACAAAAGTATACTGCTGATGACGAATGCCCATAGACGTGGTCATAGCGCACAAAATCCCATATTGGGCAACAATGGATACAAATATAAACATGTAATTGCACCACTACTCCCGTACACCAACCAGTAAGGCGGGGAAATGTCTAATGACACCGCGAGTCATGGTGGTAAACGATAACAAGATCGGTTACGTGCACTGGGACGATCTCAATGAGCTGGTGGATCGATTACGTTTGCTTGAAGCGTCGCGTCAGGCGGGTAACAGCTCTCATGGCCCCGAAAGTATGTCAATTATCGATGAACTCCGCGAGGTAGACCTCATTATAAATTAAACCGCATGCCGATGATGTGCACTGTATGCATTGAGATGCCGATCAACAAATTTGGGTTGTCGCTCGAGAAGTGTGGAGCAGCTTCGAAATTACATGCGAGATGACGCTCTTTGCGTGACCGGTGCCGACTTTCATGCAAAATTGCGCAAGATACAACGCGTAGCTCAGCCGACAGTTGACAGCGATGCTATGCTGTTAATAAACTATATGTGGAAAAGGGCATTAAACTTTTGAGAGAGCAGCAGGAAGAATTAGAGAGGAAGCTGATCATGTTTCAGAGAGATATGCTGACGCTGCAAAACAGCGTTCAACAGATATCACAGGCATTGAATTCTGTCCTGCAGCAGCGCTGCAAAGGAGAATCTTTCGAGACGGTTGAACTTGTCCCCGGGCCGATGGGGAGCACATAATGCATGTACACGATAATTATCGCACCATTCGTGTCAAAGACACCTTTGCGATCAAGCATGCAACCATTATCGAAATCCAAGAGTAAAGAAAACCATGGTCACAAGAAGCGACAACTTGTTGAGGAATTACTCCAGCTCGAAGACATTTCCCGCGGAGGCGCGTCATAGTGCAAGGATACGATAATCTGTGGCAAGCTGACGTTGTAGAAATGCCCCCTTACTCGCGATTCAACCAAGGTCACCACTATATACTCACCGTCATCGATATGTTCAGTAAGTATGCATGGGCGGTACCGCTCAAGACTAAAAGTGGCGCTGAGGTGACTAAAGCGTTTGCAAAGATATTTAGAGATAGATATCTAAAAAATTTGCAAACCGATTAAGGAAGAGAATGTTATAACGCCGATGTACAGAAACTCTTGACAATGCATGACATTAATCATTATTCGACGTATGAAGCGGTGATGGAAGCCTCCGTCGTAGAATGTTTCAATCGAACATTGAAGAATAATATGTGGAAACTGTTTAAGCTCAATGGAACCTATAGATGGATCGATGCGCTACCAAGTCTACTTGCAGAGTATAACGCGCGAAAACATAGAACCATCAGAATGCGTCCTTGCGATGTTACCTCTGCGATTGCTGATAAGCTTCTAGCCATCGCATACAGCAACATAAAGATTGCTGCTCCAGCGAGATTCAAGTTGGGCGAGTTTGTCCGCGTGAGCAAATTTAAAACCATCTTCGATAAAGGTTATACACCAAATTGGACAACGGAGGAGAGCAAATTATTGCCCTGGCTGGGCAACAGGATGGTGCAGTCGTTCATCTTCCCGCAGTCCACTACATGCGTCTCCAACTTTTCGGCAGACCTGAAGTAGTGCATGCACCTATAAAATCAGAAAATTTTTTTTATTTCATTTTTTTTCACATGACATTTAAATATTTCAAAAGTTTCTATACGTACTGATCATAGATGAATTTCTTTTCTCTGTGCCTGCTCAACTGCATACTCATCAGCTGGTACAAATCTTTGATCAACGCAAACTGTTCTACATCACCATGCTCTTGATTCGGTGCGTAGAGCAGGTTGACGTGTCGATCCCTCTTGTGGCTGGTGAGGCGCAGCGAAGAGACTGCTGGCCCATTCTTCACCTCTATCTCGAAGCTGTATACGTTGATGGAGATTTCGTTCAACCCTTCAAACTTTTCAATTTGCTTCAGGAAAATTGGAAATTCAATGCCCTGAAGATTTAGTATGGAAGCATAGTCGGGGTATGAACATGGGCGCGCGGTGTCTCGTTGGGCGGGATGTAGCGCGGCAACCACGGCCCACGCGAAACAGGCTTGTCCGGGGATTGCACGATAAACGTTGCTTTCTTTAGCCATAATTCTTGTGGCAACTTTAGGTAACACCCCGCGCACAGCGGGTTGTGCTTGTTCACATTGACGGTCAAGTTGAGGATCCCCGTCAGTGCCCATCCGCTGTCGTGTTCCTCGAACTCTTCCAACGATGCCAGGGTGGGTTCGATGATGTATCGCTGGTACCATTCCTGTAGATCTGATGTGTCAAGGAGTTCACAGTTACGGGTGATGATGCATTTACTACACTCCTCACATTAATTAAAGGATCACCTCTAGGAGCCCGAAAAATAGGGGCAAGTTTACATGGTCATAACTCCGGTAAAAATAGTCGTATCGATATTTTGAAAATATGGTTTGAAAGCGTGGAATCTCTACTTTCAGCCGCTTTTTTTTCAAATTTTAGATGCATTGCTTTTCGGCAAAGTTATAGCAATATAAAAAGCACTTGGTCAATTTTAAAAAATTTTCTTCAACTTTGCGATGTTCCACGGGGAGCATGAATTTTTTTACACAAATTCCATTTACACCAGTCGAAAGCGAATACTTTCCTGTGTAAGAAGAGAGTAACAAATTTCTTGTGCGATTTTTTTTGGCCGAGTTATTCAACTTTGAAGTAAAAACCGTTTTTTTTTTTACTTTAATTGTTTCTAGCAAGGGATACAATCATCGTAGAACGTTCATGAAAAAAGCAATAGAAAGATTAGTCTTTTCTCTTTAAGACGCATCTTCGACTTTTTAGATTCGGTTAAAATTTCGGTCTCTGGTGTCCTTTCCAAAATATGCTAAAAAATTGCACAAAATCCATTTTCTCTTCATCTCGCTGTATCTTCGCGACGGATGATCGGAACACCAATGTCTTAAGTCCATGTTAAAGCGGAGAGTCTGCTGATTCATTTGAGTGCCACCGGAACCCGCTGCGATAATTCTTACCTGTGGCCTTTAAGTTTGAATCTACCGTTAAGTTTAGTCATATACAGGGTGTCCCACTAAGGAGTGGACAGCGCGATATCTCTTAAAGTATTGTCGATAAAAATATAAAAAAATAGGGAATTGCATGGTTCGAGGGGGCCCATTTATTAGCGCGAACGAATTTTGTTTCCGATTATTATTTTAAAAGATACGATGGTCAAGTTCGGTTTTTCAAATGGAACTATTTTTTTTGAAGACCTGAGTTGATAGTGCGTTCCAAGACAAATTCAATAAGCTTTAATGTATACACTTTATTTCCACTGGTTTTTAAGATATTGCGCTTGCAAATTTACTGATTTTCACTGCAAGAAACCCCTCTGGAATGGCAAAAACCGGAGGCGGTCTTACTGGCGCCACGGGTGGCACTGCCTGTTGAAATGGATACTTACCTGCCAAAGGTCTACGCCAGAAATGGCAGGCCCAAAGGCTGGACAATTCTTTTCCGTCAGAAATGCTACTTAGGTAGGTACATCTGCGGTATCGAGAAGCGCATCGTTACTTTTATTTCGCACTTGCTTCTACGCTCGGATGGCCGGTTCTTTTGGGAGGGATGCAAGTTGGATTGGTTCTGATACAATCTGCTCCCTATGGTTGAAATTTAGTCTAGCAACTTTCACTCCTCCTAACCTAACCAATCCAACTTGCATCCCTCCCAAAAGAACCGGCCATCCGAGCGTAGAAGCAAGTGCGAAATAAAAGTAACGATGCGCTTCTCGATACCGCAGATGTACCTACCTAAGTAGCATTTCCGACGGAAAAGAATTGTCCAGCCTTTGGGCCTGCCATTTCTGGCGTAGACCTTTGGCAGGTAAGTATCCATTTCAACAGGCAGTGCCACCCGTGGCGCCAGTAAGACCGCCCCCGGTTTTTGCCATTCCAGAGGGGTTTCTTGCAGTGAAAATCAGTAAATTTGCAAGCGCAATATCTTAAAAACCAGTGGAAATAAAGTGTATACATTAAAGCTTATTGAATTTGTCTTGGAACGCACTATCAACTCAGGTCTTCAAAAAAAATAGTTCCATTTGAAAAACCGAACTTGACCATCGTATCTTTTAAAATAATAATCGGAAACAAAATTCGTTCGCGCTAATAAATGGGCCCCCTCGAACCATGCAATTCCCTATTTTTTTATATTTTTATCGACAATACTTTAAGAGATATCGCGCTGTCCACTCCTTAGTGGGACACCCTGTATATGTCTGAAGCTACGATGATTTAAATGTATAAATATGCTCGGTGCATCAACTATATGTTCTCCTGTTTATCTGAAATTTTGTACTCCGTAACCAGTAAGTACGCCTCCTTTGTCGACATTACACGTACCGCTACTACAACGACCGCAGACTATGAGAAAATCATTACCGAAAGCGACTGCTACGAACCGAACTCTTTGATAGATTGCGAACTATTAGCATTGGGATTGATTGTTCGTAATGCATACCAGACGCCGAAATAGCATTATTTATTTATTTTACTCTGTAACAATATAATTTTACAAACATATATTATTTTTTCATTTATTTGTCCGTCTTCCTCCTTCTCTCCTCCCCACATACTTCTAAGATTCGACGTTTCAAAAGTATTATATTTTGTTGTCATGCAGCTGTCTCGGAGGGCTCAAATTACACATGATCACGCGATACACTGCGATGTTTGAAATATGCTTATCTGTAGAATGTATGTTTGCTACATATTGGTTCACTAGATCGTTGATTTAAAAATTATTATTCCTCTGCGTTGGAGGGAAAAAAATGTCTGTTTGCTGCATGTTGGTTCGCTAGATCGGTGTGGGGTGGGGAAAAAAATTCTGCTGTCGCCACATATTGGTTTGGAAAAATTTCCGGTGGCGGACCAGGTTAGAAAATTTTTTTCAGGGGATGGTTCAAGGTCATTCCGTCCTTCTGAAAAATTTTCGGCAGCGGACCAGATCTGGAGAGGTCTCCGCGGTGGCTCTGTTAGGACTGATCCCCTCCACGATTATAGCTTCCCCCGCTCCGCGGCTGGCGCGCACGCAGCCAAGTTCCCACTCCCCGTTCCCTCTGCGCTCAGAGTTCCCCCCACCGCGCTCCCCTCAGAGGACCTGCGTTAGAATCCCCTAGCCCTACTACTGCTATCATTCATTGTACCAAATATTACATCATTTTACATATAAATATAAAGATATTGATACCCAAATTAGTATTATTTTATTGACATCTTTCCTAACTTCACTCCTGAAGCGAGGCAAAGTATGGTGCTTTGTCTCTTTCGTAGCCTCTCATCGTTCAATTAATAATAAATCGAACTTAAACGTGATCGCGTCAGCAGTACCCCCCTTTTTGCGATTTTTATTAATAATTGGATTCTGGAGGTTGGGCCTCCGAAATCATTGGGTGGGCAAATTTCTCCTACATCTAGACTAACGAAATGCATTGTTGAAATAACGATTTTGATAATATATTCGAAAAAAGTCGCACTTAAACGTGATCGCGTCAGCAGTACCCTTCTTTTCGCGATTTTTATTAATAATTCGATTCTGGAGGGTGGGCAAACGTGGCCAGATCGTGGACAATCGTATGCTACTTTTAAAAAATTCAAAAGTGTTCATGAAGGGTGCTGAAAACGAATTTTTAAATTCGTTCATAACTTTTTTTTTAAGGGTGGGCAATCGTGTGCAAACGATGGGCAATAATTTCCCACTGTCAAATCATTAAAAAGTTTTCATGGAAGTGCTGGTGAAATTTTTTTTTTGACCATATCTCTTTTGAAGGGTGGGCAAGCGAAAATATGTGTTGGGCAAACGTGGGCAAACGATGGACAAACGAATGCCGTCGAGGTTTTCTAAAAAATCGCTTTTGGGGGTGCTATCTTCACAGACCTCGGTGCGTGGCTTTGCAGAGCACTCTGTGTCTCGCGCTGCGCATGTACTTGGGGCGAGACACTGCCGTGTCTCTTGATTTCCCTCTCCATCTCCTTCATTATCCATCATCACCATCATCACCATTAGCATCATTAGTATTATTATCATTACCATTGCCATTACCATTACCATTACCATTATTATTATCATTATTATTGTTATTATTACTACTGTATAAGTGTATGTACTTTAATTTATTAAGAATGAAGAAACAATAATTCTACTTTTCCTGATTGTGTTTCAGCATTATATGGCTACTTATTGTGTGCTGTCTATATATAACGAGTATTTTTTGTGGACTTACAACATTACAATACATCAGTGTGGGACTAGTGAATTTAAATGTTATAAGTGTCACACTTAGTCCAACGTATGAAATTAAGGATCCATGTAGTGTATGTAGCAAGAATAGCTGCAGGAGACATAAATTGCTACCACATTCAACTACAGTGAAAATACCGAAGGATTTTGACCACGCTTTGGAACAAGTAATTATGTTTCTATTTTCATATTGATACTATAATTTTGTATTTTAAAGAATATATTTCATTCTTGCGTGCTTTAAGGCGGGACTCTCGTGTAACAGTCCCCGACATTTGTGATTTTTTAAAAACTATTGTTAATATTGCATTAAACTCTATTCGGGTATAAGGGCTCTATATCAATGTTACACAGTACGATATTACACATGTAATTTAGCGCATATCAAAATAGGACACAGAATATAGTGCACATGCAATTTAGGCCAGTATTCATAGTCACTACTTATTCTTAAGCAAATGCTTAAGCATGCGGCATCCTCTACTAACCTAGTAGCTAGTAAAGGATGCCGAATGCTTAAGCATTTGCTTAAGAATAAGGAGCGACTATGAATACCGGTCATAGAACACATGCAGTTTAACGTACATTTTTTTAGTGCACATCAGGATAGTGCACAGCAAGGTTTCACACACAAGATAGTACGTACAGAAGATTTCACGACAACCATCTTCTCGTCGCCGTCGACTGTTTCACAGCCGATGGTATTAGTATTGGTGGCGGCTAAACCAGGGCCGGGGGTGCGCGCCCGCTTGCGGACGCGGAAGCACGGTCGCGGACCGATGTGACTTTGGGGATGTTCGAATTGAGACATCAATATTGCTATTGACCAGTTCATCAGCAAGTTTATCGTGCTATCCTGTTGTACACTAACTGAAATGTCTGTTAAGGGGTTATACCTAGTCAGGCGGCCGAAAAGAGGTGAATATTTGTGAATTTTTTTTAAGAAGCGGAAGCGTATATTTTTTACAAAACTTTTTGCGCTTAAAAGAGCAACATTTAAAGAACATTTCGTATATTTCTCGTAGAAAAATATTTACGTCTATAATAAAGTTACAACCGACATCCAAGCATTTTTAAAAATTTGTTTTTGCGGTGAGCACTGCCATTCAGAACCAGATTATCTAAAATCAAAAAACAAAAAAAATTTCGTTAGTATATTAATGTATTCTCAGTTTGACGGAGAGAATTTTCCGAAATATTAATTTAAAACCAAATGGTCGCTATTTAAAGTTAAAACCTGATTTTTTTCGCGTGATTTTTGCACGAAAAAATCAGCGACCATTTTGTTTTAAATTAATATTTCGGAAAATTCTCTCCGTCAAACTGAGGATACATTAATATACTAACAAAATCTTTTTTGTTATTTGATCTTAGATTATCTGGTTCCGAATGGCAGTGCTCACCGCAAAACCAAATTTTTAAAAATGCTTCTTGGATGTCGGTTGTTACTTTATTATAAACGTAAATATTTTTCTACGAAAAAATTACCAAATGTTCTTTAAATGTTGCTCTTTTAAGCGCAAAAAGTTTTGTAAAAGTATACGCTTCCGCTTCTTCAAAAAATCACAAATATTCGCTTCTTTTGGTCCGCCCGACTAGATAAGACCCCTTAAGCTGCATGTCTTCTAAATTGTATGTGTTACGTCGTCGAGGAGTTGGACAAGATTCCAGAATAATTAATAAATAATAAGAAGGATCGACATAAAACAAATATTTGCTGCAAGTACTATTGCGAGATGAGAAGAAGAACGACTACCCACGAGCTGAAGTGTCATAGGGACAAGGCGAATCGCACGCTCGCTCCACCTTACCCCCCCCCCCCCAATAAGTCCTACTTTTCGGTTCTTAGTGGCTATTCATATCCGCGGGTTGTCGTGATTTGTTTCGTTCGCTTTCTGCGTCACGGGGCGAACTGTTTTGGAGGAGATAAGGTGGAGCGGGTGGGCGATTCCCCTTGCGCCTATGACATTTCAGCTTGTGGGTAGTCGTTCTTCTTCTCATCTCGCAATACTATAATGATGCCTCCTTATATCTCAAAAGAGTTTAATCCAATATGACCAACAGTTTTTTTTTTTAAAAAAGTCTTAAATATCTATTACTTTTGGGGGCTGTTAGACGAGAATCCCCCTTAACAGCATGTTATTTGTATTTTCAATTTACGTCTTCTGTAATGTATGACGAAAGTACATTTTTTTAAGCCAAAGTAAACAAGATATATGAAATACACGAATATAATTCCTTTTTACAGCTTCTGGAAGATTTATTACAAAAATATGTTTGTGCATGGTACTCAGATTTCTCAAACAATGAAGCATTTGTGCACCAACTACGGTTAGCTACGGCTACGGCATCAAAAAATATTACACTGCGTTTGTTGCGTACAGATGTGGCCAATGTCATCTTTAGCCAGTTAATACCATTGATTTTGCAACATGCTCAAGATTGGAAAACATTTCGCACGAAAATAAAAGATATTTCTGATGCATCTGAATTTCGAAGTCATGTGAAGAGTTACTTTGGTCACAAGAGTCATCCAGCGGCTTATTCGCGTGAAGCTGAGTTAAATTATCTCCGAGGACTGGTTACCGTTGTTATACCGTACTTACTTCCTACTATGCATGTATCTACTAATAACAAGGTAAGTTATGATTTAATCTTTATCAATTTTACTATACATGGACAGTGGTGATAACACCGAAGGAAGTAATTTTCCTTGACTAAACAGCAATGTAAAGAGTAGATGCATAAGAATATATGGTTTCTGTAAGATAAAGGGTATAGCCGGTTAAGCTGGTCAAATGTGCCCCTGAACCGAATTCAACTCACGATGAATCATTCGAAAACTTATGAAAAAATAACCATTTGTGCCAAGTTTCAACTTTGTATCTTGATCCGGAGGGTAGTAAAGGGTAAAAATAGGAAATCAGGTTGCCGAATTTCTTATACTAGCGGATTAAAAATTTTGAATAAAAGCAGAGGCATTTCTGTTATCAGGGCACATATTAAAGAATCGTTTCAGATTTTTAAATTGGAAAACCAAGCTGTGAAAAATAAAAAACGCCGAAGAAATGCTGAAGAATGCCAGTTGTGTATCGTCTTAGTTCTATAATTATATTTTTATTGTAAGTCCGCATTATTGTTACTACTGTCTTGATTTTTGCAGATTTTTCAATTTCGTGCGCCGCAGCTAAAAAAATTAAAAACCGATTTTTTCGCCGTTTTTTTTCAGTGTCAGAGTAACTTATAGGTCGAACTTTCGTATATACTTTATGAAATAAGTCTTTTATGCGATTTTCAATGTCTTCACATATAGCAAAACAGCGTAAGAATTATACGAATTAAACATGCTGTGACATTACAGTCTAAAATATCTACCATATTGTTGCGAGCACCCAATGGACAAGGATCCAAGGCCTACCGGTGCTCGCGGCAACAATAAGGAGACGGCGAAGAAGGCGATCGAATCGATCTTCTGTCAAATTGCCACTCCTAACCCAGACGCCTTTGAGAGCAGAAGGGCCGAGACCATTATTATCGCTCACAACTTTATAGTTCTTGTATTCAATATAGTTCCTTTGTGTTATTGTGTTTTGTTATTAAATCCTTATAATGCCTAACAGAGGAACACCTTGTTATAACACTGGTGTCAGAAGTGGGATGCCCATTCGCGCATCCGCAGCTTGTGCGAGGCCTCCCCCTGGAGCAGCGGGCGACACGTCCCTGCACGACCTTTTCACCAGCCGATAGCTCAGCATCGTGGGACAGATGCGGGAGCAGTGAAGGGACGACCAGGTCCGCTGGAACAGAGAGGAGTTTCTCAGGAAGGAGAGGGAAACGACCGACCAAAGAAGACAGGAAGCACGGGAGGCGGCTTTCGAAACACGCATGTTGGAAATGGAGGAGCGCATCCAGTCCGTAGCCTCCTCATTACAAAATGTCCATGGCGCGGTTGGCGGCGGGACGAATCCTCGGGGTCGCGAGACAATCTCCGATGTAAATAGTTGTGCAAATACTGCTCCCCGGCGGATGATCCTGCCCCCGTCGATACGCCCGCCGTTGCCCCGTTACTGGGACCAAACTCAGTTTCTCGGGATACTCGGGGAGAGCATCGTGTGCTCGGTCTGGGATATACCGTAAAACCGACAGTTTTCGATGGGGAATCTTCTTGGGAGGAGTACAAAGTCCAATTTGAGACCATGGCGCGCGCTAACGACTGGAATGACGAAGAAAAGGTCACGGCCTTGATCGCTTGGGGGTTCGGCGAGGAGTATCCTCACCACTCTCTTCGCTGCTTAGTGCCAAAGTTTCGCGCATCTGGTTTCCGCGCTCGAATTTCGGGGCGCGGAATCTGTCAGATTTGAACTATGTGCTCTTCCAGAGCCATCGGCAGCGGAGGGACGAGAGTGTCTCTTCGCTCACCACTTCGTTCTGTACTGTGGATTTGCAGAGTGGTTACTGGCAAATCTCTATGGATGAGAAAGACCGGGAGAAAACTGCAGTTTCAGTGGGAACAGGACTGTGGCAGTTTAAAGTGATGCCCTTTGGACTTTGCAATGCCCCTGCAACTTTTGAATGCCTAATGGAGGATGTACTTGAAGACTTAGCTTGGGAGATCTGCTTGGTTTTCTTGGACGAGATCATTATCTTTGGGAATGATTTTGAACAGGAGCTCGAACGCCTCCGGACAGTGTGTTCCCGTCTACCCCAAGCTGGGCTATTGACGAGCCCCAAAAATGTGCGTTCTTCTGCTGGGAACTGAAACACCTGGGCCACATCATTACCGAGAGTGGAGTGAAGACATAACCGGAGAAAATTAAAGCGATTTCGGAATGGCCGCAGGCGAATAATGCCACGGAGTTGAGCAGTTTCCTTGGATTGTGTACCTATTACCGAAAATTTGTGAAGGATTTCTCTAGGATCGCCAAACCCCTACATTGCCTCACGGAAGTGAAACTGTGCTATCAGTGGACCGAAGAGTGCCAAGAAGTTTTTCAAGAGCTAAAAAAGAGACTAACCGAAGTTCCGGTGTTAACTTACCCAGTAGCCGGAGTGGATTTCAGCCTGGATACGGACGCCTCTAACTTTGCCATTGGCGGCGTCCTCCAACAGGAACATGAATGTCAAGAGAAGGTCGCGGTTTACTTCTCTAAGACATTGGGGAAAGCAGAAAGGAATTACTGCGTAACTCGGAGAGAGCTGCTGGCAGTATTGTAGTCCATAGAGCATTTTCACCATTACCTTTATGGACGAAGGTTTCTGATAAGGACGGACCATGCAGCGCTTCGCTGGCTGTTGACCTTAAAGTGTCCTGAAGGCCAAGTCGCTCTTTAGATAGAGCGACTAGAATACGATTTTGATATTCGCCACCGAGAAGGGAAGGCGCATTGAAATGCCGGCGGTTTGTCTAAAAGACCTTGTTCCGAAGAAGAGTACAAGAGTTACAGCCGTCAAGAAAGGAGAGAGGCAAAGGCGGAACGAAGATCCATACATTATTCCGCGAAGAAGAGAAAGCTGAGGGTTGGAGAAAAAGTCAGAGGAAGGATGAAGATATCGGCTTCATCCTTGAAAAGAAAGGGGAAGGAGAGAAGCCCGTTTGGCAGGATGTCGCTCGTTTCTCTCCGCAGTTGAAGTACTACTCGTCGATCTGGGACTCGTTGGAAGTTCGGGAAGGTCTACTTCCATTCCGGAAGTGGAAGTCCCATGACGGTGCAATGACCTCGTGGCTCTTGGTGGTGCCGCGTGAAAGGATTACAGAGGTCTGTAAGGAGTTTCACGATGCTCCAGTGCTGGACACTTCGGTGTCAACACGACCTTGGCAAAGATACGTCAACAGTTCTTCTGGTCTACGTGTCGGCAGGACGTTGAATAATGGTGTCGGCGATGTGACGTCTGTGCGGCAAAGAAGGAATCATGTCAGAGGGGAGCGAGGAACCTGAGAGTATACAACGTTGGAGCTCCGTTCGAGAGGCTCGCGGTCGACGTTGTGGGTCCGCTTCCGAGGTCCCAGGCCGAGAACAGGTATATGTTGGTTGTGGCAGATTACTTCACGAGGTAGCATGAAGTGATCGCGATGTCGAACCAGCGAACTGTCACAGTGGCAAGGGCTTTTCTACAACACGGGGTATGTCGACATGGGGTACCTTTGGAGATACACTCGGACCAAGGGAGGAACTTTAAATCCTCGGTGTTCCGAGAATTGTTGAAGCTGCTCGAGATAAGGAAGGCACGAACAATTCCTCTACATCCCCAATCCGACGGACTGGTAGAACATTTGAATAGAACATTGCTGCAATACCTCGCAATGTTTGTTTCAGAACACCAGCGGAATTGGGACGGATGGATCCCTCTGTTCCTCCTCGCGTACAGATCCACACGGCATGAGGCTACCCAGCTAACACCAGCGATGATCCTGTATGGCCATGAACTTTGTCTGCCCTTACAGCTATGGAGGGGAATGCCCCCCGAAGTTGATGAAGAAGAGGACCTCGAGCATAGTTACGCCGAATGGATCAGAGGAAGAATGAAGAGGTTCCACGAATTTATTCGGTGTTGTCTCCACATCTACAGTTTAAAGATGAAGCCCTGGTACGGCAGTCGGGTCTAGGCGTTGGAAGTCAAAGGAAAGTGTCCGAAGCTGCAAAGACTCAACGCGAGTGCTAAGACTGCTAAGTAGCGCAATATACGCGGTCGCTGACTGTTGGTGGCGCGGGAGATTTATATATATCGTCATATCGTCTACAATTGTTTATTAATCAGTGTGAAAATTGGTGAAAATTTTCCTTTTTAAGGCGAACATTGAAAAACATGGATTATGTCCAGTATTACTTTTTATTAAAATATTATTACATTTGTTAACATATGGGTTTTGTGCATACATTTTGCGGCTTCGCTAGATTTTTCTGAAGTTATCTGTTAAGTCTCATAACGATCCGTTAATATTTACTCGATTTATCGCAATTTATGTTTAAAGAAATAATGATTTTGGACGATGAAATTTTTTTTGTTTATAATTTTTTGCTGGAATAGTAATGATTGGATAAACAATCTGTAAATAAAAAAATGTGTGTCCTGATGAGCTTTACAACACTATATTTTTTAAAATTCAGTTTAACAACATTTAATTTTCTTTCTTAGCGTTTGGACAATAATTTTTCCCATTGTCGAGCGCTAGTCCCCTTATTGCATCCGACCCTTCAATTGTTTAAGGTGAGAGATTAGAAAATCAATTTCATATAATATTAATTTAGTTCAGGAAATGTACATCAATACTGTAATTGACGGGATACTTGACTAGAGAAACGGTGGCATAGAAACTGTTTTCAAGTCATTTTTACGTATAGTTCAAGTATTAAAATATTTTTAAAACATTTGTAAATAAATATTGATCATTCTCATATAGCTACAAATCGAAAAAACACATAATTAATGTGAAAAAAATATGACCCTGTGGAACTTAGAAGTTCCGAGGCCCGAACCTACGTTCAAAAAGTTTACAGCGGTTCAGGAAATCCGATACTTTACCGCTGCGCTATCGACGTCGTAGAAAATAAGATAGATATTTTAGACTGGAATGTCACAGCACGTTTAGTTTGTTTAATTCTCACGCTGTTTTGCTGTATTTGAATACATTGAAGATCGCATAAGAGACTTACAAGGAAACATATCGAACCCGAAAATTCTGATTGTAATGAAACTCCGTACGATTGTAGAGCATGTCGGAGTATGTAAGAAACGATTTTTTTTCTGCAGAAAAACACTGAGGGGGTGAAATCAGCCCCCAAATTTTCAGCGATTTTTCGTTTTTCGAGTATAACTTTGTAACGGTGCGAGGTAGAAGAAAACCGTAAATGGACAAAATATTCAGTGTTTGATGCCGTATAATGCGCTGCATAAGAAATGTTTGTACGTCCAACAATTTATAAATAAATTAAAATTTTCGTTATTTTACATATAATTTCTAACACGTGAGGGTTGGGGACGATCTTTTTCCGTCTAAAAGTTATAATTCGCAATGGTTTACTAAAATGTAAAAGGAAAAAATTTTGGTTCATTTGTTTATTTGTTTACAAAAATTTTCCGCCTTTGTCCATATTACTACCATCTGCCACTTGACAATCCAGGATTTCGATGAAACTTGGTATACAAGCACACCATTTGGAACTATTCGACAAGTATTTGTCTGTATCGGCGGAAATTCATGTTTACAGGGTGAAACTACTCCCTCAAGATTTAGGGGTGGGAACCTTCTAAAGCGTATAACCGAAAAAGTAATAGACATGGAAAGAAATGTTAAATACAAAAATTACTTGAATTTTTATGAGGAATAATATAATTTACAGTGTCGATTCGAAGGCGACCAGTCGGCGAATCATGGCGCGAATAAATTCTGTTCGTGTTATCCAGTTGCTCATGACAACATTCGACGTAGCGAATATAAATCGACCGGATGCGAACCAACAAAAGGTGGAACTGCACGATATTGTAGCAGATATTATACGAAGAAGTGTCGAGGACACAACATTTACCATGGAAACAGACACGACGTTGGATTTCCTTCAACCATTTCGACCACATTCAGAAGAATTCGTTGATGAAGATACTTGAGGTATTTGAGTCAATGCAAGATGAAGAACAAGCCTGCGTTCCAGAAGAAGGTGGGCTCGTGGACTTGGAATACAAACAAAACGCAGTCGATTATTGGAAAGGTGGTAAGAAAAAGCGCCTGTCACTTGAGAGCGTTAGACAAAAGTTCAGAAAGGTAAAATCGGTGTCACAGTTATACAGGTGAGAGCAGTCTTTAGAAAAGGGAGGGAATCGAAGGGAAAAACTAATGCAAATATCCCGTTCTGTTTTTAATCAGTTTGTGCTTCTACGGACCTAAACGCTATAATCCATGATACTGATTTGCGACAATGGGCGTTGGAAGTAAATATAGCAGTTTCTCTTCAAAATTTTAAAGCCTCGCCAATGTGGATATTAAATTTTAAAAGAAGATAAATAAGTTTATTACCCGCTCTTACGCGGCGGACGCTGCAATTTTGGAAAACAGTGCTACAGAGTTTGTTAACATGATCAAAAGTGTAATTGACATTGTCGGCCTGGAACATGTGTATAACGCGGACGAAAGCAATTTCAACCTTGAAATGCATTCTGGTTGTACGTTAGCAGTTGAAGGCACGAAAAAGGTGGAAACAGTTGTTCAGTCCTTTTCAGCAATGACACATAGCTATACCATATTACCCGCAATCTCTGCAGCTGGGAAACTCATGTCTCCCCTTCTAATCGTGCTGAAAGAATCAAATGGAACGTTTGGTCCTCAAGTGAAGAAAACATTATTTAATGCTCCAAACGTACATATACAGGCATCAAAATCAGGAAAATTAAGCACACAATTATTTCATTAATGGTTTACTAATGTATACATACCTAATACACAGACCTCAAGTGCTCTTCTGTTAGATTCCTGGACTGGGCACTGTCCAGCTTCTATGTTGGAACTTGTTCCCAACAATAAACAAGTCGCCATTTACACTATTCCAAAGAAAACAACCGGTATGATACAACCGCTTGACGTATACGGATTTCGGGTGTGGAAAGGCTTCGTGAGAAAATTTTCGGATACAGTACTCCTTTTAAACATAGCCGTTAATTTGCATTTGCGTAACAATATAATAAAACTACAATCACTAACTCACAATCAATTGTCTGCATCAAGATACAATGCCTTGTTCAGGTATGGATGGTACAAAAGTGGGTACATACCTACTAATTGTAAACCGACGTTTGAACATCCTGTGGATATTGCTTTTAAAAATCAAGAAAACATAGATCCACCTAAATGTGCATTCTGTGGAGCGCCAACTGTTATTCGTTGTGTATGGTGCACCAAGTTCTTATGCTTTCATCATTTCTTCGAAGCCTTTCACTACCACGCACATTCTTCATAGAAGTGTAACATTCTTCTACGGCAGTACTGTTAGAATTGCCAGTGGTAATATGTATCGTAATGATTATACTGTCTTCGAGAATCATTCACGTATGTAAAGACATTGTTAGAGATACCCTCGTTGATGCCGTACATTCATCTGTAGCACTTTTGATTGCACACCTATTTGCCTGTATATTCTGTTACGTTCCGATCAGATTTTTAATGTTACTTTCGACCTAACGTCGGCTGGAATGTGTCTTGACAATGCTTTGCATTTTGGATTTTCCCAATCGAGCACAATCTCAACGTTGACACATTGTTCCCATAAATACAAAAAAAAAAAAATGAAAACGACACACCTGGAGTACAACTACTGTTTGGAAATACATTTTACGCATACTTTATACATTTTACGGCTACTGTGACGCCACCTAGGATTTCGTTCCCGTTGCACTTCCGTTATATTATTCCTCATAAAAATTCAAGTAATTTTTGTATTTAACATTTCTTTCCATGTCTATTACTTTTTCGGTTATACGCTTTAGAAGGTTCCCACCCCTAAATCTTGAGGGAGTAGTTTCACCCTGTAAACATGAATTTCCGCCGATACAGACAAATACTTGTCGAATAGTTCCAAATGGTGTGCTTGTATACCAAGTTTCATCGAAATCCTGGATTGTCAAGTGGCAGATGGTAGTAATATGGACAAAGGCGGAAAATATTTGTAAACAAATAAACAAATGAACCAAAATTTTGTTCCTTTTACATTTTAGTAAACCATTGCGAATTATAACTTTTACACGGAAAAAGATCGTCCCCAACCCTCACGTGTTAGAAATTATATGTAAAATAAAGAAAATTTTAATTTATTTATAAATTGTTGGACGTACAAACATTTCTTATGCAGCGCGTTATACGACATAGTAGTATTACAAGGCGGGTTCTAATTCAAATTTGTTTTTTTGTCGGCGGGCGGGTGGCGGCGGATGACGTCATAGAGATGGCGGAGTGGTGGGGGGTAAAGCGCGAGGAGCAGATATCGATATCGAACCGATCTCGAACCCATACATCGAAGTGCATCGAGGAGGAACCGCGGGTGAAGGTGCGCTACTCTAGAGCGTGGTACAGACTGTCGGTAAGGAAGGTGCTACTTTGGAGCGTGGTACAGACTGTCGGTAAGGAAGGAAATATTAATTTTATGATATTGATATAAATGAAAAAACTTCTCGGGGCGACGGGGCTCGAACCCAAGACCTCCGCGGTACGAGTCAGCCGCCTAACCAACTCCCCCAAACGCCGTCTCTGACTTTAGTCTTTTCCGAATGGTACATATAGCGAAACCAACGGAGCGTCACATATGTGAGACACACACACACACACCATGAGCCGTTGCCAAACGTAGGCGTATAATAATAATTTATTTTTATGAGAAATTTTATCAGAAATTGTTTCGGACGATGTCGGGAAAGATCGACGTTTCTCGACACCGCGTCTTCGAGGGAAAGAGACGGAGCATTACTTTAAAGTTAAAATTCTAGGAGGGACAGAGACGCCACTACATAGGGGATAGAATCGCATGCTATCTAAAGCTAACAGTATTTCAAAGCGTTCCGATTTAACGTCGCTGCGTATCGCGCGATCTCGCGTAATTCGACACCTCTGGAGTAGCCGTGCAGGGTGATGTCACTTGGCGGCGCGAATGTAATATGCTACTTTTGGAAACGTTGTACGTGAGAATCATAGAAAGAATTATGCAGCGTCAGCAAATCTTAAAAGTTAGGTGACGAGGAGGATGATGGGCGAATGAAATGGAACAAATCATAAAATTAAAAGAATATAATTAAAAGAATATAATTTAGCATTTTTTACTACGAGCATCATCCACAATATGATTGATTGCACATGCTAACAATTCACAATCGATCAATGAATGCTATTCGAAGTATTCGCTTTCAGAAATTAATTTTACATAATCTGTTGGCGCGGTAGCGCTACGTAGAACGTCTACGAAAGTGGCATATTTACTGCTTACAGCGTACATATTTTCAGTTAGCCACGTATACATATGTTCAATGCAATGATTGTACGCGAATAGTTTACACATCGTGGCTTCAGTCATATACAGGGTGTCCCACTAAGGAGTGGACAGCGCGATATCTCTTAAAGTATTGTCGATAAAAATATAAAAAAAATAGGGAATTGCATGGTTCGAGGGGGCCCATTTATTAGCGCGAACGAATTTTGTTTTCGATTATTATTTTAAAAGATACGATGGTCAAGTTCGGTTTTTCAAATGGAACTATTTTTTTTGAAGACCTGAGTTGATAGTGCGTTCCAAGACAAATTCAATAAGCTTTAATGTATACACTTTATTTCCACTGGTTTTTAAGATATTGCGCTTGCAAAATTACTGATTTTCACTGGAAGAAAACCCTCTGGAATAGGAAGGACCGGAGGCGGTCTTACTGGCGCCACGGGTGGCACTGCCTGTTCAAAAGGATACTTACCTGCCAAAGGTCTACGCCAGAAATGGCAGGCCCAAAGGCTGGACAATTCTTTTCCGTCGGAAATGCTACTTAGGTAGGTACATCTGCGGTATCGAGAAGCGCATCGTTACTTTTATTTCGCACTTGCTTCTACGCTCGGATGGCCGGTTCTTTTGGGAGGGATGCAAGTTGGATTGGTTAGGTTAGGAGGAGTGAAAGTTGCTAGACTAAATTTCAACCATAGGAAGCAGATTGTATCAGAACCAATCAGATTTGCATCCCTCACAAACGGCTGCTCTCTTGAAGAGGCCCTTGTCACAGCAATACCCTCCTAACGTAACCAATCCAACTTGCATCCCTCCCAAAAGAACCGGCCATCCGAGCGTAGAAGCAAGTGCGAAATAAAAGTAACGATGCGCTTCTGGATACCGCAGATGTACCTACCTAAGTAGCATTTCTGACGGAAAAGAATTGTCCAGCTTTTGGGCCTGCGAACCCTGTCGTAGACCTTTGGCAGGTAGGTATCAGTTTCAACAGGCAATGTCACCCGTAGCGCCAGTAAGACCGACCCCGGTCCTTCCTATTCCAGAGGGTTTTCTTCCAGTGAAAATCAGTAATTTTGCAAGCGCAATATCTTAAAAACCAGTGGAAATAAAGTGTATACATTAAAGCTTATTGAATTTGTCTTGGAACGCACTATCAACTCAGGTCTTCAAAAAAAATAGTTCCATTTGAAAAACCGAACTTGACCATCGTATCTTTTAAAATAATAATCGGAAACAAAATTCGTTCGCGCTAATAAATGGGCCCCCTCGAACCATGCAATTCCCTATTTTTTTTATATTTTTATCGACAATACTTTAAGAGATATCGCGCTGTCCACTCCTTAGTGGGACACCCTGTACATAGATAGACCCTTTATATGAAATGTATTACAAAATAATTAAGTTACTAAATATGCTACCTTATAGATCTGTCTTCCATAGAAGTAACTATGATATCGCATAATTTACTTCGTTGCTTGTCATTGAATACAGTTGTTTGTTTGTATGATGTGATAATCCTTCTGCCCGTCTCAGAATTATGTAAAAGACCTTTTAATTGTTCAAGCGATATCATAGAGGAATTATTTTTATACTGAGGAACAACATTCAATATTGCTGATGAATTTTCATTGTTTACTTTTTGACAATTAATTTCTTTTTCAGGAAACTCAAGATTGTTGCAATATTTCTATAACCCAAATTATTGAAAGTTCATTTTATAGTAATAGTCACTTATTATTTTGTGTAATCATAACGTACATTTTTAAAATGTTTACACCAGTAATCCATGAAGATTGCCCGATCTCCAATGATTGGAATCAAACTCGATATAAGATTTTCATTGAGTTTTTTTATCACGTGAATCGTTATCTTATTTTCTGAAATAGATCAAATAAAACTGTAAAATAATTGTACAGTTTTTTAAAATTACGGGGAATAAAAACCATTATCAATTTACATATCACGTAATTTTAACAAAACTTTGATTATATTAATTTTCTTCTTATTCACACATTCCGTGCCACGTGGTCGCATACGCCCCACGTTGAACTTTCCACTCATGCCGTGTGGTCTTATATCCCCCACGATATAATAAATGCGTTATACACGTTACGCAGATGTCTGCACATATTTGTAAAAGAAATCTTATTCAAAGATTCTCGTTTCGTAGCAAAAATATCAAATGGCTTGAATGGAAAATGTAGCGTGGGGCGTATGCGACCCACATGGCGTGGAACGTGTTAACATTTTTGTCTAATATTCTTTTCGCTAACAATAAATATAAAAAGTAACTTACCTGCAAAGGATTCCATCAAATGTTCCAGTTCGAGGGAAAACAAAATCTTCTTCACCTCATCATCAGCCATAATTTCAAACTGTTTTAAACAATTTCCGAATCACACGAGTCGCGTGCGGCGTGATATTTTGAAACAAATGAACGTACTACAGATATTACTACGCGTTGAAGTCAGACGAAGTGTTTCCACCCACTGGGCTGACGACTGCGGCATATTGGAACGGCCAGCTTTACTGCGTTACATTTTTCGACTGCCTTTGTCCACAATCCAGATCAATCCAGACGCTTCGTCTGACTTCGACGCGTAGTAATGTCTATAGTACGTCCATTTGTTTCAAAATGTTGCCACTGGCTTCAGTAGCGTAGCGTACCGTTCAAACAGCGCTTGCAAGTCAAACTTCCGGTGGACTTCCGGTTTCATGATTTGACCACTTTCATATCACCTCACGTCGTTATTTATTAATATAAGTAAATAATAATGCGAGATGACATACATGAACGTGGTCAAATTGTTGAGACCAATAATACACCAAGTATTTTTCCCTTACATCATGTTTTTAGCTTTGACATAAAATATTTATAAAATTAATTCCATTTAAACTAAATATTCTTATATGTATTTTGAATAAATATATTTATACTTTTAATAGATGAAATTGCAAATATGAGTGTTTCTTTTTTCATTTACCGACGACATACTAAGAGTACGTCTGAAGGAAAATATTTTACTTACGTATATTTAACGAGGGAAAAAAACATGTTTTATTATTAAATTGTAGTTCGCCTCTTATACTTTATAATTCTTATATATCGTTTATATACCACTAAATAATAAATGAAGAAAAAACAGAAATGCGTTTGGAAAAAGTGGACTTTCCTGTGGAACTTTCCTTCGGGAGTCTAGAGAATTCACGACTTTCAAGACGTGAAGTGGGGACACTCTAAACCGCCAAAGATTGTTATGTTCGAAGTAATTTTCTTTTGCTATGTAGTAAAAAATATTTTTTTATTTTGTATAATTATTAGTTCATTTGGAATCACACATTTTCTTAAACCGAATACATATTTCTTAAACAAGTAATATAAAAACAATAAATTTGTTTAATTGAGGTTCGTAACTATTATCTCAGTTTAAATGACTGATTTGTTTATTTTAAAAACATGGTTCTCTTTATGACATAAGACAATATGTGGTAATGTTAAACAATGCCTACTTCGATGCAAATAATACATTTTCTTCAATCAAACACATATTTCTTTAAAAAATAGCATAAGGGCAAGGAATTCATTTAACAAATTGAAAGAAATATTTTTCATTCAAAATGTATTATTTATTTGCATTAAAAACATATTTCTCTACAAAAACTAAAAAATATATTTTTTAATTCAAATGTATGGTTCCTTGATTTTTAGCATACGATTTTCTACATCAAGAAAATAATTTTTAGTTTTGTTGCATAACTATAAGTACATTAATTTTTCGACTTCAGTAAATATTCTCTAATTCTTAGAAATAGTTTCACTCTTAGAAGTACATATTTTTTTATTTCAAAATATTCATTTTTACTGATTGGTTTTCCTGAGTCAAATAACTATTTTTTACATTGCCGAAACTTGTAATTGTAACCGAAATAAATATTTATTTACATTAGATTACTAATATTAAGAACATGCGTTTTCTTAATATAAGTAAATGATTTATCATAAACCAAAACATACTGCTTATTTTAAGCAAATGTTTACGTAACTTCAGTAAAGTTCTTCTAAATAAATGCAGTACTCAAATTTAAGTAAATATATCTGTACTCTAAAAATAATTGACTTACATTAAAAATATGGTTTCTTCGTTCAAATAAGTTGATTCAAAAAAATTGGTTTGCTTGAATTAAGCACATTTTTTTCTCAGTGTATAAGTATTGCTGATCAGTACTCAGATTTTTCTCATCCACTTGTGGTAAAACTGTGTTAATTATCTGAAAATTCACAACAGGTCTAGATTCACATGATGTGAACTTTGATCCGATTGGACCGGAGAATGAATATGGCCCTTTAGTATGTCCGTCTAATTTCTGAAGAAGATGTCGTAAAGGTAATTCATTAGCGTGCAGTAAGCAAATAATCCACTGAAGAGGTCTTCCAAGGTGAACTTCAATTAATCTTATAACACCGCTTTTCCAGCCCGTGTTTACATTGGTACCGTCACAACCAATTGCTTTAATGCTTTTTAGATTTACGGATTTCGCTTCCATATACGATATAATACTTTTTGCTATATTTAAAGCAGTGCCAGGCGGTTCTATGGTTAAATGACCAAAATATTTGCTTCCTGGCTCTTCAATTAGCGATATGTGTTCCTGTTGTTTTGTAATACGACGCCCTTGAACTAGCATCATAGTTTGATCTTTTCGTCCATCAAAATAAATCCCTTCGATGTCTTCAACTCGCTCTGTTGCCGTTTTCTGTACAGCTCTCCTTGTTTTAACCAATTCCCTGCGGATTTTATTTTTATCTATCACATTAACTGGATTATTTGAAGAAACTAATCCGAAGTCCTCTAAAGCCGCTGTCGCAATTTTTGCTATGGTTCTGTTTGAAGCTCCAGTCATATCCGCCATTTTAGCAATATTGGGTAAATGAACTCTAGCTTGGCCTTTTTGATGTGGCCTACTTTTAGTATTGGAATGATCTAAAGGATAGGACCATTTAAATTCTTCATAATCTAATAATTCCTCTTCACTTGAAGAAGTTGTTTCTAAGCATTCGGTGAGACCACTTATATTCGGTTTGTTTTCACTACTCTTTGAAGGTCTTGGTGATTTCAAGGGTTGTTCTTGTAATCTTTTCTGTCTTTTCTTAAGTTTTTCTGTAGTTAATTTGTCTACACCGCTAATACGCATTTTTCTTTCTTTTCTTTGATCACTTAGAAATTCGCGTTCAATCAAGGGAATCTTTTTATTCTTTTCACATTTGCATGCATGAAAATCGCTGCATTTGCAAGAACAAATGTCGAATAACTTTTGTGCTTGTAATTTAAAATCATCTAGTTTTGCCTGCATTGAATTCGTTTTTCGATTTTTTATCGGTTTTATCAAATTTCTGTACTTCTTGTGATATGCAGTTATCATGGCTATGACACGGTTGTGTGTGACTGTTGGTAGGGAAGTAACTTTCCATATATGTTGAATTTTATTTGCATCAATTTTAGCAATCTCCGATTCTGACGGCTGCTTGCTGCCATCTCCCTTTAATTCTGATTGCACAAAAAAATAACAGCGCATCATATCTTCATACGTAGGAAGACATCTTTCACATTCCAAATCCTGGGTGGAGCCCAATATTGGGTGACTGTCATTATTTCGCGTTTTAACTCTTCTTGCCATAATAATAAAAAACGATTTGTAAGCGTTTATACTAAACAAATCAACGAAAAAACACTATTTTTGTCTTTACACAATAAAATATAATTCACTTGGCGAAGAATGACGCGACGGTCTGAACATGAAGAATTATCGTTAGTCGTTACTGCCTAATAATACAGAAATTACAGTGTACCGGGAAAGCTACAGCTAGTTCCTTGTGCACGTGTGGACTGTGTAGGAATAAATAAGTGGCGGAGGGCAGGCGCTAAGACGTTGGTAACGTCGCGTCGGTTACTAAGTATATAATACACATTCGTTTTTGCTAGCGAGGCGCAGTGAAACATTGAAATAATTCAGCAGAAAACTTTTGGTCACTTACTAGATTGGTAGAAACTGATTGCGCCTTATGATCTACCAAAACTATTAATATGAAAAAAAACGACACCTTTCACCCCGCTGGGGCGCGGCTAAATATGGTTTTAAAATTATAAAAAAAAATCAGTGAGCTTTTTGACACACCTCACAACTTTTTTTCACTATGACGAGAAAAAAATCCAAAATTTTTTTTTTCGGCCCAGCCTACTGTATACTTACTATCCAGGACAATTTGGCAAAATATTTTCTTGCAATACCATTGGCAAGCATTATTTCAGAGGATATAGCCAAGGCATTTCATCTGTAAATATGGAAGTCCTAAAGTTATCCTTACTGATCAAGGACCAAATTTTATGAGTTCCCTTATGAAGAAATTTACTAGAGCGTTTCATATCAAACAATACCGAACCTCTGCATTTCATCCACAATCCAATAGCTCATTAGAGAAAAGTCACCACGTCCTTGTCGAGTATCTACGGCATTATGTATCAAAAGAAAAGCAATGGGATCAATGTTTTCGTACAACACAAGCACTCACGAAGGCACTCAATTTACGCCTCACGAAGTTATTTATGGTAAAAAAGCACGTCTTCAAGTATTCCTCCAACGGATAACATTGGAACATATCCGGACTACGTCGATAAATTAATACATAAATTACACCACATCCGACAAATGGCGCGAAGAAATTTAGACGAATCAAAAATACGCCAAAAACACTACTATGATCGGAAGATTCAACCTCAGACATATAAAATAGGAGATTGGGTTTGGTTATTAAATCCAAGGCGCGAAAAACTGGGACCGGAATAGAGCGGACCCTACCGGATCATCGAAGTTTTGGAGAACAGCAACCTGAAGATAGCAATTAAATTAACACTAGAATCGTACACATGAACAAGGTAAAAAAGGCACATCTACCTTAAAAGTTGCCACCCTGCATACGAGTCTATATAAGGAGGAGAGGACAAAAAAATCCTCCATTGTAGCAAAAAAGGGTAGCAGGTTATAACAAGTGTCAAAAGAAAATTTTTTTACAATGGAAAACTATACATGCCTGAAACAATTCTACAACGAGGACGTATACTACTATAAATTGAACATGGTATGCGTAATGTGTACCCAACGCGTCAATATAGAAGATGAAGAGGTAGTCAGAAAACATTTGATATCCAAGGGTAATACACGAACATGGAGAATATGTCGGTTTTGCCGCCGGACATTATTTATTGCTCGATGAGCCAAAGATTGCAAGAAATGCACAAAGTTAATGTCTCAACTGCAATGAGAAACCCTTAATAAATTAATACTTATTTCATATTTTTGCACACACTGCACTCTACAGTTACACACTACACACACAAACAGAATGTACTTAATACTTACACATTTTATATATTTTTCTACTTTTTATATACCTTTTTCTAATAAACATATATTTTTATACTAAAAATTTTATGTGGATAACTTAAAAAATATATAAGCAGGAAAAACATTGTTGGGTAGGAAACAAAGTTGCGAAAATCTTCATAAAAAACTTCGCCAGAGGGCGCCATTTCCAATTTAAAACCACTACACACTAGCGCCACACTTATTGTTAGTACTAACCGTTCAAAACTGCGCCATAGTTCATTTGCTATCAAAATGCCGAAACGATCAGGAACACGTCATTTCAAAACCAAAAAAGGAAAGGATGAATTGGAAGTAGTATTTCAGGAAATGATTCCTATACCTCCACTAATTACCCCACTTCCGGGATCTCCGCAGAAAATGGTAAGGTACCAATGCATTCCATCTTTTCCAAAATTAACAAAAAACCTTTCCAACTCAAGACATCACCTCACACACCACCGGACACCCTCCCGACTACTCCGGAATTTCCGAAAACGCCAGGTTATAAAAATCCAAGGCCCCCAGATTTCAAAATTCCGGAGGTGCCGCCAAAGAAATGGCCAGCCCTCATTCATATTAACATCCCAGACCCAGATTGGGAGGTGTGTAGGGCTCTGCCAAAAAAGGATCCCCGGAGAAGTATTTGGAAGCTGCTCGGCTTGGTCGGTACAGGAGTAGCCGGTCCCTATAGACTAACAAACAAAAAACTAAAAATTTAATAAATATAACACTCGTATAACACATAAGTATGAATATCCGTTTCGTTTCGCCATCCTACCTCGCACAAATCTCTCGAAGATAAGAGATCCCCCAGGGCGGGGGGCGTGTAGCGTCCCACGGGGACTTAAATCGCTAAATATCGACCGTCGATAAAGTAGAACCGATTTATGTTACCACACAAAACCGTCCTGTATTACCACGCAGACTCATTGTAAACACTTTTATATGTAATTCATAAAATAAGTGAATATTAGAGAAACAAATATTATAGGGGCGTTAGGGATAATTTAATATAAATACTGACGAAACCGCGAAACAAAACAATATGTAATAAGCGAGCAAAATACGAAACAACAAGTCACGACTCATTGCGCATGCGCCAGCCCGCCAAATCCTCACTATAAAAGGAGGCGCACGCAGCCCAGCGGGCATTCGAAAAATCTGCCAACAGTAACGAGCTTCGCCCCGGAAACGGTAGCAGCCGTTCTAGCAGCAGATACAAGCTAAGAGTAACGAGCTTCGTCCCGGAGACTGTAGCGGCCGTTCTTACAGCTTACATTACCAGGAGTACGAGCATCGCCTCGGAAACGGTAGCGGCCGTACACTGCAATATTCGAATCTAACGTAGAGTGATAATCTGCCAAGAGTAACGAGCTTCGCCCCGGAAACGGTAGTGGCCGTTCTTACAGCAGACATTGCTGAGAGTACGAGCTTCGCCCCGGAAACGGTAGCGACTGTACACTGCAAACATATATGTATAAGCATATTAGAGTCATACAGGGTGTCCCAAAAATGTCGGACTTCCTTGAAAGGGGTGACTCAGGGGGTGATTTGAAACAACTTTTTCCTTAGTGAAAATATTGTCCGAAGCTTCGTTAACGAGATATTAACAAAAACCCCCGACCAATCAGAGCGCGCGCCTTCCACCCGAGCTCCCGTTATAGCGTTGGCTACGTGGTAGGCGGCTGCGCTTGTACTACGAAGGTACAAACAGGCAAGTCGGCATGCATCGAAGGAAACCGCGTTACACAGTTTTTAAATAATAATTGTTTGAAGTGAGAGGACAAGAAATACGCAAATTTCGTTTTCAAATAAGGCATAAACGAAAAGGTAATGTAACAAAAAATGTACAACAAGTGATCATAATTCGTTATTGAGGTAAAAATCCGTAGTTTAATCACGGCCAACATAACTAAATTTAAAAAATAATATTAGGTGTATGAATAAATTCTTTCAGACTGGATTTACATAATCGGTATAAAGCAACCGAATTTCTATCGTAGTGATATTCGTAAGCTACCAGAAAAATGGCAAAAGGTAATTAACATTAATGGAAATTATTTCGATGATTGAGTTGTTTTCATATTTTTTAAATCAAACTGCTATTGAACCCTAAAAACTAACAGAATTTATTTCTACACCTAATAATCACTAATAAAATAAATAACACTCACCCCTACGGGCATTCCTTTCCTTCCTTTCCTTCCTTTTCGGAAACCTGTGTCACTAAGTAGGTCACTGTGCCGATCCTGGTCATCGGTGGACGAAAAGATTTATGGTAGGGTTGCGCCCAGTGCTCAGCTGATCGCAGGTATACGACACCACCCGAAGGTAAGGATGGCAACGTCAAGTGCATCCGGGTTAATGTACCGAATATTTACTTCACTGCACGGCCACTAACACAGATCATTTAATTTACTTTTCATGGAACGTGTTGTTCCTAAGTTATAAAATTGGTGGCCCTGAAAGGGGCCGCTTTCTGTTAGTTGAGCAGTTGCTCGATGTGACCACCCTCAGCGTCTATGCACGCCTTGTGGCATCATTGACTCCGTTGAGAATAATCTTGACGCCAAACGCCGAATCGTACCCTCGCTGGGGGTTTGGATGTGCAGGTATTCTCGTGCAAACGCTCGCACAGTAGCACTTGCGTTCCCGTTGTTCCAGGCGTACACCCAGAACATCGCGTAATATTCTTGAGCGGAGAACATTTCTGGGACGAGATTGCTAGCTGACTGACAGGATTTTTTCCAAGCAACTTCCTCTACCCCCAAGTAGTTTCTCTCGTTCCATTATGGGTTAACTCCCACCAGACCAAGAGGCTGTAGGTAAAAAGAAGCCAGCACATTTCCGAAATACACGTGCTTTGCAGAAGTGCAACGAACGACCCATCCTACACTTTCACCTAAGTCCGCGCTTCGTCCTTCTACTGACAATGTACCCGTTGCTTCGAGGTAGGCAGCAGACACCACGTGTTTCGGTTCGAAAGGGTCCGAAGAGAAGAGAAACGGAAAGTCTTCGAGTTGCTATAAAGAAAAAAATACTCTTTCCTGTTTCCTTTTTCCGATACCCTGAGTTCACGTCTGCTACGAGGCGGAACCAGTTAAGCCATAAATTACCCAAAATAAATCGTTCTCTACCGCCGACTCGTAGGACAATATGGTAATAAACCGCGATCCTGGCGAAATGCTCTGGCCGATCAGCCTGATTAATTTTTGGGAACTAGCATTTAAAAAGTAATATCCAACATCAATACGCCTCGCGGAGAGATACAGGAAGAAGGGGGTAACTCGTTTACTGCGCGTAGTCCCGCCTGCTTCGTATTTCCTTCAAATTAAAGACAGATCCCTTATCTCTCGAGTATAAGCACGCGCTAAAATTACCAATCAAAAGCACGCGCTAATATTACCAAACAAAAGCACGCGTTGACGTGTTCCGTGCGAGAAAAGGTGGGCTTCAGGGAGGAGATATTGCTGTGAAGAGGGCCTCTTCAAGACAGTGGCCGCTTCAGAGGGATGCAGGGCACATTGGTTAGATTAGGACCAATCGGACGCGTGGTTTTGTTTTGAAATTCGAGTGCGTGTTTATACTGGTGGGCCTTGGGGAGGAAACATGGCAGAAAAGAAGGCCTCTTCAAAACAGTGGCCGTTTGGGAGAGGTGCAGGGCAGATTGGTTAGGTTACGACCAATCGGA
Organism: Andrena cerasifolii; assembly: GCF_050908995.1. Lineage (NCBI taxonomy): Eukaryota > Metazoa > Arthropoda > Insecta > Hymenoptera > Andrenidae > Andrena > Andrena cerasifolii. The sequence continues at coordinate 418,134 of NC_135125.1, read as the reverse complement.
CTTCATGCCCACCTTTTCTCGCACGGAATACGTCAACGCGTGCCTTTGTTTTGAAATTTAAGCGCGTCCTTATACTCGAGAGATATGGGACCTGCCTTTAATTGGAAGGAAGGACGAAGCAGGCGGGACTACGCGCAGTCAGCGAGTTACCCCCTTTCTTCCTGTGTCTCTCCGCGAGACGTATTTAAAATTAATTGGATAACGGAAACAGGGTTGGTATGCCTTTTCTTCTTTATAGCAACTGGAAGACTTTCTGTTTCTCTTCTCTTCGGGCCCTTTTGAACCGAAACACGTGGTGTCTGCTGTCTATCTCGAAGCAACGGGTACATTGGCAGTAAAAGGACGGAGCGCGGACTTAGGTGAAAGTGTAGGATGGGTCGTTCGTTGGACATCTGCAAAGAACGTGTGTTTCAAAAATGTGCAGGCTTCTTTTTACCTAAAGCCTCTTGTTCTGGTGGGAGTTAACTCATAATGGAACGAGAGAAACTACTTGGGGGTAGAGGAAGTTGCTTGGAAAAAATCCTGTCAGTCAGCTAGCAATCTCGTCCCAGAAATGTTCTCCGCTCAAGAATATTACGCGATGTTCTGGGTGTACGCCTGGAACAACGGGAACGCAAGTGCTACTGTGCGAGCGTTTGCACGAGAATACCTGCACATCCAAACCCCCAGCGAGGGTACGTTTCGGCGTTTGGCGTCAAGATTATTCTCAACGGAGTCAATGATGCCGCAAGGCGTGCATAGACGCTGAGGGTGGTCACATAGAGCAACTGCTCAACTAACAGTAATCGGCCCCTTTCGGGGCCACCAATTTTATAACGTAGGAACAACACGTTCCATGAAATGTAAATTTAGTGATCAGTGTTAGCGGCCGTGCAGTGAAGTAAATATTCGGTACATTAACCCGGATGCACTTGACGTTGCGATCCTTACGTTCGGGTGGTGTCGTATACCTGCGGTCAGCTGAGCACTGGGCGCAACCCTACCATAAATCTTTTCGTCCACCGATGACCAGGATCGGCACAGTGACCTACTTAGTGACACAGGTTTCCGAAAAGGAAGGAAAGGAAGGAAAGGAATGCCCGTAGGGGTGAGTGTTATTTAATTTATTAGTGATTATTAGGTGTTGAAATAAATTCTGTTAGTTTTTAGGGTTCAATAGCAGTTTGATTTAAAAAATATGAAAACAACTCAATCATCGAAATAATTTCCATTATTGTTAATTACCTTTTGCCATTTTTCTGGTAGCTTACGAATATCACTACGATAGAAATTCGGTTGCTTTATACCGATTATGTAAATCCAGTCTGAAAGAATTTATTCATACACCTAATATTATTTTTTAAATTTAGTTATGTTGGCCGTGATTAAACTACGGATTTTTACCTCAATAACGAATTATGATCACTTGTTGTACATTTTTTGTTACATTACCTTTTCGTTTATGCCTTATTTGAAAACGAAATTTGCGTATTTCTTGTCCTCTCACTTCAAACAATTATTATTTAAGATTCTGCTTTAAAAAAAAACTGTGTAACGCGGTTTCCTTCGATGCATGCCGACTTGCTTGTTCGTACCTTCGTAATACAAGCGCAGCCGCCTACCGCGTAGCCAACGCTACAACGGGAGCTCGGGCGGAAGGCGCGCGCTCTGATTGGTCGGGGTTTTTTGTTAATATCTCGTTAACGAAGCTTCGGACAATATTTTCGCTAAGGAAGAAGTTGTTTCAAATCACCCCCTGAGTCACCCCTTTCAAGGAACTCCGACATTTTTGGGACACCCTGTATAGCATTAATTACAAAAAACACAGAAAAATCCCAAAAAACCATGTATATATAATCGTAGTTGTAGTATTAATATTAATTGTTCTTGTTATTAAAGTTAAAAGTTACTAAATAAATAAGCCATTGTTAAGTTTAAGTTTGAATTTTAATTCTTTACTCAATTTCCGACGAATTCCCACCTTTCCGACACTGGAGGGGATGCCGCTCTCCCTTCGAGACCTGCAACTTTCAGTTGTCCCCCGACAACGGAACGTTACAACCGTGTCTCGTGATATACATTAAACGAGTTCAAAGTCAAGCTTAAACTGTAAAGTATAGTGAGTGTTTCTCAAGCAGGGTTGTCGGGAAAACTTCCTACCGTAGGGAGAAGGTGACGTCAGATTGAACTATGATATATAGACTAACGAACTCACGGATTATCACGCTGACAAATTTAAACCGTGGTACCATGCTTTGAAATATGTATACTATTGTCATATTATGGCATGAATTATGTCATGCTATAGTATTTTGGTAATTATTAACAAAAAGGTAATTTTCACCGATTTCGATGACCTTGAAATATGTTATCGGGGGCGTGATTCTGAACAACTCTTTCTTATCCATGTTACCGTTCCTCGGGCGTATTTCCCACGATATTCGCGAAACATTGTTTACGAGGATACATGAGGTCACGTGAGCCGATAATGTGTGAATTTATCATGGTTCTAAGAATTAAATGGACGAAGTACAAAGAATGGACGCTGTCCAAGGTCCTGTACGCGCACACTCGGAATTCTCCCACTCTCGTCTGCATTGCCAGGGATGGCGCGCGCCGCGTAAGAGGCGACCATGACAGACCAGCCGCTAGCCCATCGTGGGTCGGGAAATTCTGAATAGCTCTGTGAGTGACGAGAAAGTGAATGACTTCCCGGTTTAGTTGTGATAATCTTTCTTTTATTATTAGACTTCGAACAGGCAACGGTGTCGTCCGTACTGTTCGCTGGTTTTGTCCTGACTGCCTTTGTGGGTTCTCGACGCGGATCTTTTTTGGGGACCGTTGTCTCTCGCGCCGTACAGGATGTTTATACAATAACGTATCGACGACGGTCCTCGCTGCTTTCCGAGAACCCCTAAGATGCAATCATAGCGCTACGCATCGGCGCCGAAATTCGATACGTCGCCGATATCGCTGATATCGCCGATGACCAAACTACAAGCCTGGTGGTATTGAGGCGGCGTGCTCGTTGCACGTGCCTCCACATCACCCCCCTTGGTGAAATTAAGGGTGCGCTCGCACTTACAACTACTGTACACACATTTACATATATACGTATATGCACCTTACCAACTATTATGTACATGCTTACAACTAGAACGCGTTCGCGGATTACACGTTTACGCCAGCATCTACGTACTTGCGTTGTAGCGATCGGGGAATCGTACGCGTCTTCCCGACCGTGTCGTTCGTTCGGTCGCTCTATCCGCAATGGTCTCTGCGGGGACCACCTGCGGAGTCGATCTCCGCGGTTCGTCCTGCCTTTCGTCTCCCAGCAGGTACGCGGGTTTCAAACGGTCCAACGACACTGGAATCACTCGGTTTTTAACACGGATGTTAAAGTGTTTTGAATGTCGCTGGATTACTTCGTAGGGACCGTCGTATGCCGGTTGCAAGGAGCCCTTGACTCCGCCGTGTCGCACGAACGCGTGCGACGCTGTTGACTAATCCTTAAAAATAAATGTCTTTTGTCTCCGTGGCGCGATGCCGGAGACGGTCGTAGACCACGGAAATGCTGGCGAAGCCGCGAAACGAATGCCTCTCCCTCATCGGTGGGGGCTTGCGAGTCGGCTAAAAATTCACCCGGTAGGCGAATCGGTTCGCCATAAATCATTTTCGCGGGCGTTGCTTGGATGTCGTCCTTCCAGACAGCTCGAATGCCTAAAAGAACGACAGGCAGTGAATCTGCCCATCCCGTATCGGCGTGGTAAACAATCGTGGATTTTAATTGCCGATGGATTCATTCCACCATACCGTTCGCTGCGGGATGCTACGCGGTCGTGCGCTGGTGCTGTGTGCCGATTAAGCGTGACAACTGCTGAAACAACGCCGATTCAAACTGTCGACCCTGATCGGTCGTGAGTCGTTGAGGTGTTCCGAACCTCGAAATCCAACCGGAGAATAGCGTATAAGCCACCGTTTCTGCGGTAATATCCTCGACTGGGAAAGCCTCCGGTCATCGCGTAAAACGGTCGACGCATGTTACGCAATAACGGTAACCCCTCGAAATCGGCAAAGGACCGACGATGTCTACGTGTAAATGTTCGAAACGGGACGAGGGTACTTGAAATCGGCCGACCGGAGTAGACACGTGACTGCTTGTCTTTGCTCGCTGGCACGGTATGCACGCTCGTGCCCAGGTTTTGCTATCCTTTTGGATACCCGGCCACACGAAGCGCTGTGATACGAGTCTCGCTGCGCCTTAGCTCCAGGATGCGCGAGGTCATGCAATGACGCGAACGCTTGACGGCGGAATGGTTTCGTAGCAAACGGTCGCACAGTGGGGCCAGAGCCCCACGATAGTTGGCATAAATTCACAAATAGCTTGTATGAAGTCGTGTTGGTCTTAATTTCATTCAGAAAAGATGTTACTGGATAAATACAATAATTACACTAATTTTACTGTTTGTAACGTGTATTTATTCAGATGTTGACGTTGATACATCGCTATTGTTTTCTTCTCGTAAAGTGTCAAGTGGTTGCACTTCAGGTAACATTATCAATGCTAGTGCATCCTTCGGTAAATTTTAATGTGTCACCATTTTTTTAGGCAATTTTCGCAAACTCGTAATAAAAGGGTCGGAACTAATTAGTAGTACATTAAATATGTCTTCATTACATTTTTCACGGTTGCATTTTCGTGAATAATGTTCACGATATATCTTAAAATCTTTGTTACGGGCCTCCTGCGCTTCTTCCGTTAATTGGCCTATGGGTAGCAACGCTGAAGATATAATTTCTGGTCCATGAATTAGTACCTTATGTACTGTAGGAGGCATACAAAATCAGGGATACTCTTTTACAAAGTGTCGGGCTGTAGCTAGGGCAAAACTTCTGAACCTATCAATATTTTATTACGTATCCACTTGATATTACAACTAAATTTGTATGAAACCGTTTAATTAAATCTTTACTGATTCTAGTGATTTCTGCTGATAAATCTGGGTTGTGGAAAAATCGTCTGGCCGTATTACCGTCATTACAGTTACCAAAGTCAGGCTTTGGTCGATCTACGATCAAACCCGTTTTTTCTTTAAAGAGCTTCTGAATACGGGCTTTATTTTCTTTAACTATTTCTTTGTCGTTACCTCGTGCTTGCAATTATTTTATGGGGAGTTTATACGCAACATGTAAAAGGCATTCGAAGAATCGAATCCAACTATGCAAGACTGATAGCCCGAACTCTAAATTCTCAGTGATAATTTCTCCAGCGAGTATCTTGTCTAACGAATTGAAATGTTTCGATGTCGCACCGCAAATATAACACTGCTGCGTAGACAACGTTTCTGTAAGCGCGTTACATACTTTTCCATCCACCATTGCGAAAATTAACTTATGAGATACCACAATAGTTTTGTCGTCAATTTTGTCATATGAAGTAACAGTACTACGGAGACATTTTATCTGCTCGTCCATTTTGTTTTTTTCGGTGATTGTGACTTCTGTCGTTTCTTTAGTGTACTTTACCTGTATTGGACGGCAATACCTTGTGGAGGATGGACGCGGGTTTTGCCAAATTATTTTTGTACAATTCTTATCTTCAGGATTACCAATGATTAAACGAAGAGGCACGAGCGATATTATGAATATATTTAAATCGCTGGCATCCTTATCCTGGAATATTTGCTTATAAGAACTGTACCGTGCGCTTCCATCGAAACCCCACTTTGATATTAAATGTAAACTTTTTCGTTCTTCGCTCTCCAATGTAGACACAACGTCTTCTACATTTAATAAACGCTCTACGGTATGGTCAAGTAGAGCCTGTAATTTTACTTCAGCAACGGTGGACGTTATATTAATATTTTCCTTTTCCGGGTAGCATTTTTTCTTCGCGGCTTGTATAATTTTATATGGTGGAAATCGTTCAGGAACATTTGCTCTTATGAGGTTATACTGTTGCCTAGTGAGCTTAGCTTCTACCAATAAAGCCAGCGCTTCCTCGCCAGACATTTGTCTTGAGTGTTGATTTGAAATTGTTTCATAAGCTTTTCTATATTTTGTAGCCCGTTTTGGGGTAGTTGTCGTTATTTCCTTCACTAATTTAGAGGCATCTATATGACCAGAAGCTCTCAGTCATTTGGGTGGCGTACGCAAGCTTTGCAGATGTAGACTTCCGTAGATTTTCAGTTTTTTTGTCTTTTGCTTCGATCAGAACAATCTTCAAATGCTGTTTTCGGACGACCTGGTTGTTTTCTTGATGGATCCATGTGACGAGTAAAAGAAATTGAAGTGGCCAACCAGTCCATGTTTTTTGTTAAAAACCTTTCCTGTGTTCTTTGTGCTTCAATCTATTTTTTTTTTAAATTGATGTGTGAACTGGGATAGTGTGTGATGAAGTTCATTCAACCCTTCCTTTGGACAATTCGTTCGTTGTTGGATGCGATTTTCCAAAAACCTAAATTGGTCTTGCAAGTTTTTCTCTCCAGATTCTCTCATTATGTCAAATAACTTTTTCCGTGTTATAAATAGTACTTCTGTACTTATTCCTGTCAATGTAAATATATTACGTATACAAATTATGGTCAACTAATACCGGTTCTGACACCACTGCATTGTCTAACCAATTTTAGCCTTTAGTCGGATTTGACGTATTGAATAATCGTTCCTTAGATTTTTTATGCGCTGAATACGAACCTGCTAACTGTTTATCGCCATCACACTTAGTTTTCGAGAAATTTGACTTTTAAAAAAAAAATGCATATGTTTCGTTAAACTGTTCCGTTTCTACATTGAAAACGAAACATGATTTACAACTTTTGTCAATGTTTTTCGGAGGAAATATGTCTTTTATATTGCGTGGTGCAGTCAGATTTTCTCCTACGCCCTTAGTTTTTGAAATAGAGTGATAAGTATTCGTAAAGATTCGTGCATTTCGTATGTCCTTTCCCTTTTACCGTTGTTTCAACATATTTAAATATACATAATGCAATAATAATTTATATCATTTTATTTGGAAGAGTTTACAGAATAAGTGGACATAACAAGCAAACGAATAACTATTACTGTTCAAAAACAAGAAACGTTGAAACCTGAAGATTTCCATTTATTTTTCAAAATTAAGTTTTCCGAAAATTAAGGGTGATAGCGAGAAACGGTTGGCAGATACGCATTCACCGTATAAATATCTATAATAAATGGCTATTGAATGTTACAAATCCGATGAAAGGTTAAAATTTGTCGAATGTGTTGGACAGTGTAATGGTCGCGCGTCGCGCTGCTTAATGTATTAAAAGAACCGCAATTATATCAAAGAGGGATACAGACGGGCAACCATTCAAAACAGACTTTGATTAATCAATGCTTTTAGTTTACTGTGGCACAAAAATCGAAACTTGGAAATGTTTGGAAATGCACTAAATCTATCGATTTTGCCGATAACAGAGAAAAACCTTCAGAGACCTCGAGAAGACTTGTAAATAAATAATTTAATTTTTACTTATATATAATAGTAAAACAAAGTACTTAAAATAAATAAGACGAACCTGAACACGATGGATTCATGGCACCGAAGAAATTTAAGCAGATACAAGAAATTTTTGCAAACGTTGAGCTTGTAACCACAATTAACACACAACCGAAACAGCGAATAACAATATATATTGTAGCTATTAAATACACGGTAGAATGCACAGTATTCGGAAACTAAACGGAGTGTCGTATTCCGTGGACATCCAAAAAATGAATGATAGTGTCGTGACCGGGAAGAGTTCCCGCCCTACCTGTGATGAATTTTCGGAAAAACCCCTGGTTTATGACACCCCCAGGTCAGGATTGACTAGCCCGGTCCAAAGCGAAGATTGTCTTATACAAATGTCACCGAAAATATGTAGTAATACAGAAATTAAACGTTAACCATTACGAATACATGCACGTGCGCTTTTACTTAGCAGTAGGTCTCGATTGAGGTGATATGGAGGAGAAAAGTGTACAGAAACTAAAACTAATCGAGTGTAGGTAAATGGTATTCTTAAATAACAATAGTATATCGTTGTCATTCTTACTTCGGTTTTTTTATTTTTTGCCAACTATCGGGTGCTCCGGCCCCACTGTGGGTCGCAGTATAATTCGACATTCGTCCCGGGCAACGCGACCTTTTTTAGGGCAAGGGACGAATCTGAGCGTAGGAGGTCGTGCAGCTCCTCGTCCACTTGCTGCGATTCTGCAAGTTTCGCGTAATCTAATGCCGGCGATATCTCCGCGACCCGCTATCGCATCGGTAACGACGTTTTCCTTACCGGACACGTGCTGGACATCGGTGGAAAATTGCCCTATCAAGTCGAGATAACGGAACTGTCGCGGAGTGTGTTTATCCGACTTCTGCGTGAATGCGAAAGTCAACGGGTTATGATCGGTGAAAATCGTGAACACGCGACCCTCAACCATATGCCGGAAAAATCTGACGGCTTTGTATATCGCCAAAACCTCCCGATCATATGGGCTGTAATTCCGCTCGGCTCCCGTTAGCTTCTTGGTAAAGAAAGCCAAGGGTTGCCATCCCTCGCGCGACCGCTGCTGTAGCGCAGCGCCTACCATGAAATCCGAAACATCCGTAAAAATCGCCAGGGGCAGCGTGACATTGGGATGCGCCAGGAGGGCTGCACGTGCGAGGCTCTTCCTGCATCGGTCGAAAGCCACGATCCTGTCCGCTGTCCACATGACGGGAGCTCGACTCTTGACGTTCCCCTGTAGGGCTGCATTGAGAGGCGCCTGGGTTCCGGCAGCCGCCAGCACGAACCGTCGGTAAAAATTCAGCATGCCCAAGAACTGCCGCAGCTGTTTGAACACTCTCCGGGCGCGGAAAGGTTCAAATCGCTTCGACCTTCTGCGGAAGCAGCCGGGTGCCCTGTGCAGACACCGCGTACCCCAGGAAAGTCCTTCTGGAGCACCGAAAACGCACTTCCGCGAGTTCACCAATACACCGTACTCACTTAAACGATCGAACAATTCACGCAAATGGCGCTCGTGTTGGAACTGGACGCCACGAGGATGTCGTTGATGTACACGTAGCACCACTCGAAACCACGCAACACCTCGTTCATGAACCGTTGAAAAGTCTGGGCCGCCTTTCGTAGTCCGAACGACATGTACGGGAACTCGAACAACCCGAACGGTGTCGTGATCGCGATTTTCGGTACATCCTCCGGATGCACCGGAATCTGGTTGTACGCGCGCACCAGATCGACCGTCGAGAATATTGTCTTGCCGGACAAACATTGCGCGAAATCCTCGATGTGCGGCACAGGATATTTGTCCGGAATCGTCCTCGCGTTCATCCCGCGATAATCACCGCACAGTCGCCATTCCTCTCCGTTGGTTTGCTTGGGGGCTGCGTTGGTTTTTTTGAGAACCATGTGCAGGCCCGACGACCAACAACTCTCAGTTCGGCGCGCCGTCCTTCACCATTCTCTCGAATTCGGCTTTCGCAATCCTCAATTTGTCGGGAGTTAGACGTCGAGGTTTGCAGTACATGGGTGGACCAGGCGTGGTCCAAATGTGGTTACACGTGGCGTGTTTGATCGTACGATGTCCTCCCGACGGCCGCGTGACATCCGAGAATTCGTCGAGAATCGCGTGATGCCTTGTTTCTCCCGCTAACGCTTTAACGCTATCGGAACGACTTGCGACGACGCGCCCCGCCGTGGGCAACGTAGTGACGCCGTCGATTAGTCTCTTGGAGCGTAGATCGACGAGGAGGTCGTAAAAACCCAGGAAATCCGCTCCGATGATGGGTGTCGTGACGTCCGCGATGTCGAATCGCCACGAAAAATCCCGTCGTAACCCGAGATTCAGGTGAAAAGTGACACATCTGTACGTCGAAATCGTTGAGCCGTTTGCCGCGTAAAGCTCGTACGGGGACCTCTCACGTAACCCGCGCACCCGCGAACGCGAGAAAACGCACAGACCGGATCCAGTATCCACCATAAATGTGAGTTTCGTATCGCGATCTGTGACGAATAGGCGGTTGGTGGTAGGCTCGGAATCGCTTGCCGCCATTAACGATCGGCCTGACCGTTTCCCGATGCGAACGTGCATGGATCGCGGCACTTTCTCGCGGAAGCTCCGAGCTTCCGATGGTACCAGCATAAACCATCGTCGGGGATGTTCTCCCGACTGTGGTCGCGCGATTGCGAGGCACCGTGGCGTCGTCCTCGGGATTTCGAACGTTCCCGGCGGAAATTGTCTCTGCCCAAGCGAAGGGCCGCGATTTCGCGACGCAGTTCGGAAATCTCCGCCTGAAGATTATTGGGCGGCTTCGATGCGGCGGTGACCTGGGCGCCCGGCGCTACCTCCATCACCGCGTCGGCGAGGGCGGCGAAGTCGTCAAGGGGCTCGCTTTGCCGCGTGACGAGAACGGCGTGCACCCTCCTCGGAAGGCGACCCATCCAGAGAGTCTTTAAAAAGCCATCCGATACAATATCGCCCGCAAGGTTTTGCAAACGCCTTAAAAAAATCGAGGGTCTCCGGTCGTCGATCTCCTCGTGTTCCAGCAGGCGTCGTATGTTCTGTTCCCTCGAGTCGGATAATCGCCGAATCAGTTCTGTCTTCAGCTTGTCGTACATACCCGTCGCCGGCGGGTTATTGATAATGTCGATCACCACGTCGGCGTACTTATTTTCCAGATTTGCGCTAACGTAGTGGTATTTCGTCGAATCCTGCGTATGTAAGTATTTGCGTGCGTGCAGACTGCAGTGTCTCATATTTAGATCTGTGAGACCATTCGTGCAATGCTAAACAGACAAAAGAGATATACAAACTAAGCAATCGCAAAATTAATCGTGACAAACCAATTTAAATATAAGTGCACACTTGGAACTACCATTCCATAAAAAACGTTTTTTTCCCCTTGTAAAATATCTAGAGCATGCGACACAGGCCTTGTAACATTGGTATATTCTTCAATATATAAGTATTCTTGGTCTAAGATTATATGCTTCATCCCTAAACTTTTGTGAAGCGAATAATTTTTTCCCTTTGTTTTCATTATTTGTGCTAGGGAGTCATGTAGTGAATTCCACCTTGTGTCTCCAGGTCTGGTTAGTGTGTGCCCTAAAATTTTCTGTACAATTTCAGCAGATTTCGGGCGTGATGCAGCATTCCACAGTAGATTACATTTATTCAGGGTTTGTTTGTGGATATTTTGTAAATCATCGTTTTTGCTCACCGCTCGCTTCACGTCTGTTGTCATACACAGAGACAGAGTGTGCGCAAAACAGCGGATATGCCTAGGTAGAAATTCGAATATTGAATCGTCTGTATTGTCTGTAATCGATAAGTGTTCATCCAATTCCTCGTCAATGTTGCTGTCTTCGTCCTCGTCATTGTCGCTGCCCTTGTCCTCGTTATTGTTGTTGTCCTTGTCCTTGTCATGTGAGGTTTCTACCCCAAAAATTCTGAAGGCTTTGACAAAATTACTTGCATTGTCCGTTACTGTTGCAGTCAGTTTCGGATAGCTCAGATTATATTCCAAGTGAATCTCGTGTAACATTTCTGCTATTGCATCGTAGCTATGTGTACCTAAATATTAATACAAGATTTTGAATAATCATCTCGTTTGTAACATAAAGTACGGGGTGTATATAAAGGGATATTCTTTCGAATGACCACATTGGCCGATCGACACGAGAGTTGAGGGGAGGGGTGGGGACAGGGTGTGGATCCTAAATCTCAAACCAAACACGGTGTTAAAAAATTGTATTCTATATTTTTGTCGTATTTTGGCCCGTAGAATAACCCCTTACAGAATTGACTATCGGTAGAGTGATCTGTATCAATCCTGTATAACAGGATTCGCAAGTTTCTGGTTCAAATCTTCAAACTCAGCTTGATTCGCTACCATGTTTTACGCGTCCGGAAGCAGACCCCCCCCCCCCCCCCCCCACCCCACACTAATCTATACCCATCCAATACTAAAATCCGGAACAACTTGGAAAGTAGAATGCGTTGTGTTTAAATAAGTCCACAGAAATACTAAAGGTTTTTTAGTAATATTTCGAAAACTAATAAATTCCTGAACCAACAAGTTTAGATTTAGGGTTCACACCAGTGATGCCAGAATGAGGACGGGAGCGCTCGAGAATTTCCCCCACCTCGCATGCACACTACGCTGGAGCTGCGTGTCCACAAAGCGCCGAGCTCACGGACACGCACTCCGGCGTAGTGTGCATGCGAGGTGGGGAAAATTCTCGAGCGCTCCCTTCCTCATTCTGGCATCATTGGTTCACACAACCTCCCCACCCGTCCCCTCAAACCACGTGTCGATCGGCTAATGGGGCCATTCGGAAGTATAACTATATCAAGTAATGGTTCGTCAATATGTAATATTGCAAGATTCCTCCATAAAAACAATGACCATTACTTTATATACACTATGTACATTATTATAGACGTATACAACCGTTACCTCCAAATTTTCTGCAGGCCAAGGCTACGGACATTCTTTCGTATGAATGTGGAGCAATCCAATGAGCAGTTACTCCCAAAAAGCTCCTTCGTTTTGCTGACCAAATATCAGCTGTAGTACATACGAACTGTATATCATTTAGTTTATTTTTTATTTCAGCCACATTATCATTAAATAAATTTTTTATATGGCGGCTTAAGTTTCTTCGGCTCATAACGCTTACGTTGTAATCTGTAATGTATTAATATTATATAAATGTAAATAATTTTTTTCTTTTTGCTTATTTTTTATTAACTTATTTATTTTTATTTATTTACTTATTTATTTATATGTATGGGGAAAAGTTATTTAAATTGTCAATCTTCACAACAATTTCAAGGACATCGAAATCGGTGAGGACTACCCCCTTGGAAAAAATCACCATATATTTACTTGACAATAATTATCGTAATAGAATACATACTTCCAATCTTCAGATACTCGAGCATTTTTACAAAATGCGGGTCATCGACCGTCGGCAGAGGTGCCATTGAATGAAGAATATAATTCATCAAATATGTATTGAAACCGCCTTGAGTGATTTGGTGGTTCTTAGAAATACTTCTCGTATGCGTAGCACCGTTTGATATCACTTCTGCTGCTGCAGCATTCCTTGCTTTCAGATACTGGTTATATTCGTCTAACATAACTTGAACGTGCCGTCTTTTTAAATGAGACCGGAAATTTGACGTGGAGTCTCTTCGCCCTTTCACTTCAACGTACTTCGGTTCACATTTAATACACACACCCACTACAGAATTGTCGCGCGATTTTGTGGAATCAATTTTAAAAAATGTCCCGTATAAAATGGCACCACTTGTCGAAGAATTAGGAGTAGAAGTTGAAGTAGAAGGAAAGGATACTGGTGTTACAGAACTGTTCTCAGATGAAGTAGAAGGAAAGGATACTGGTGTTACGGAACTGTTATCAGATGAAGTAGAAGGAAAGGATACTGATGTTACGGAACTGTTATCAGACATTGTGGTCTACGGAACCTTAAAAACAAGTGGGAATAAGAAACACGGAAAAGACAGGAGGGATACGAAAGATAGAAAGCACAAAACATTAGATTGAAAACGAAAAATCGTTCGCACAACACGCTTTGAAAATCAACACGACGGTTCTCTGCCAAAGGTTCGATGCAGACTGACTTTTTCAGTTAGTATGCTAAGCAAAAATGCTTCACAGTATTTACAACTCTACCTAAAGACTGTTCGTTCCTAAGAAAACGTGCAAGCCAGCCGTCCCTTTAATAACCCTTTAGTATTGTAGGTACCGTCATAAAGTATGTATATTGTAAATGGCCATGGCTTTGGAAATTAGCAAAGATTGCCACGAAGGTAGCGAGGCACATAGTGGTACGATTCGGTGAAAACGTGATAGAAAAATACCTATGTTCACATTTCAATTCTCACCTCATCGACAACCGTTGCCCAGGTTTAAGGGGGTATACCTATTTGAACCCTCGGAAAATGTGTACATTTTGTGGATTTTTTACAAGTCAACGGCTTGATGCAGATTTCCCGTTTTTGACTATCTTTACATAGTATTATCAACTACTCAAAAATAGTTTCAGTTAAAAAACTATTGTTTTTCGGAAGTTATGGATACATATCCGAAAGTCTCTCGATTTTAGACGGCTAAACGGTGGTTATTGTAATATTATACGTTATTACAAGATCTTCGACCTCTATTGTTGTGCAATATACAGAACGGAATTGCAGTCTTGTGAAATTTGTTAAAATTGACGATATATAGTACAGAATACCGAGCAGCTCCTGGTAGGGGCGGTAGATACACTCGAAAAGCGTTTCCCTTGGCTCATGATACCCCCCTCGGCCCGGCCCGAGTCTGGCCTCGGGAGCCGAACCAAGGCGGCTCGGGTTCTGACCCCCACTTATTCATGTCGTTTAGTCGCCACAGCGGGCCTTCGACTAAACGAATAACGAGGAACGAATAGCGAGTAAAAATTTAGTCGAGTTCATCGTATACAAACTTAGTCGAATAAAAAAGTCGAATAATGCCCAACTCTGGCACAGTTTGACTATGGTCGACACGTGCACACCTCACGGATACAAAAAGAGCGTCTTGGATGTACGGTCCGGCGCACAGTGGTTCCAAAGTGACTTTTTGCGGACAAAATTCCGTATTTCCGTCAATTCCCAACCGTTTTTTGATATTGTTGACTCATTTTGTAGGGGATTAAATTTGCTATATGATATTTCAAATACCTGAATTGCAACCAAAACGTGTTTTTTTCTATCCTTTTTTCTGACAAAGTTGGATGAAAACTATAGTAGAACAATCTTTGGGGCTAATTTGATAAGATTTTGCTTATCTAAGTAGTTTTTTTTACGTAAAATCTTCAATCGGCGCTGGGCAATAGCGGAAACATAAAACAGGCGATCTGTTGACACGTCAGAATGGTTGAAATACAACTTTACAAGGGCTGAAAATTTGGAATGTCTACTGAGTTTACTACAACCAGAACCGATTAAAATATCAATTCAATATATGATTCTAGAACCTAATAGCGTTCAGAAATATCGAAGAACGTCAAAACCGTGATTTATTTTTTTATGTTTTTATTATTGTTTATTAATAAATAAAACTTTATCGAATCTTCCCGAACCACATTTTGGGCATTTGGAATGTGGGTAATGTAATAAACAAATTAAAAAAAGAATTAGCTGCCACCATTTGCCACTGCGGTGTCAATCCAATTTTGTTTAATTGGCGATAGTGCTCGAAGTGCCTTCCTGTGGACAAAATTTCGTATCTCAGTGAATTCTCGACCGATTTTTATCTTTTTTTGCTCGTTTTGTCTGGGATTAAATTTGCTAAAATGTCACACAGTAGTTTTCCAAAATTTTCTTTAGGGATTAACAAAAAAAATTCACGGAAAAGACGTTATAAACTCGACTATTCTGCCGATTGGTCAGATGTCGTAAGAAGCCCAGGAATCTAGGAACAAAGATTTTAAAAGATTCCGACAATTTAATACCAGGAAAAGTTCCAGGTTTTCGACAAATGAGGATGTAATGAATAATTTATTAATAACATCGGATCCTTTAATTTCGATTTTGAGGTCCCAATGGCCAACTCCGTCTGTTGAACTTGAAAAAGAAGCAAAATATCTTTTGTCTAATTATAAAGAAGATGTAGAATATATGGAAGAAGACAAACTTGTTTAAATTTGAATTGTTTAATTTATATTTTTTTATTTTATCTCGTTTTAATATTATATGAAAAAACTGGTTTATAAACTCGTTGATTCGGAACCAAGAGTTCAGAATTTTTTTTTTTAATCCCTAAAGAAAATTTTGGAAACCTACTGTGTGACATTTTAGTAAATTTAATCTCAGACAAAACGTGCAAAAAATGAGCCAACAAAATAAAAAATCAGTTGAGAATTGACGGAAATACAGAATTTTGTCCGCAAAAAGTCACTTTGGAACCACTGTGCGGCGGTGTTTACACACTACTGTGTACTGTACTGTGTCAATATTGCTCGCTGTGGCCTTTGTATTGACAGACCGTACATCTTCGCTCGCGAGACGATTCGCGGTTTCGCGGCCGCCTAGCGGTCGCGGTCATAACTCGGCTTAACCGATCTGCGCCGTATGCTCGCACGGCGCGTGACGTGGCTTCGTCACAATTAATATAATACTATGTCACAATAAATTATTTTCTCTGACGTAGATCACTCTGTATCATCTTCTACTTTGATTATCTGTAAATATATAAAATCCACATTTTAGTGATTTTAGTTACAACTTAACGTAGAACTTATATAAAAATAGAGTGGCATTTTGCTATTATAAGTGTAGAGACTACAAAATGTGTCCGAAGCAGGTGAGAGCGTATTGCAGAAAGTCTTGTTGCAGGAAATTTAATGCTAATGGTAATAATTCAGCGAAAATGAACGAAGAGATCCAATATTTTCAACACACAATTTATTGGTTTTGAAATAAAATTAGTTTAGTATGTTTATTGGTGAATTGAAATATTGTTAATGGGAACCTAAAAAATTAATGAATTAATGAATAGCGTGACAACTATTGTGGATTTTAATTAAAGGATTACAAATGTCTTTCACAAAAAATTGAAAAGCATCAAGGGAGATGTGTTTTCAGCGTACTTTTTTCACTAATCTATTTTCTTAATTCTCAATAAAATGTCTTTTGACAAATGTTGGCGATTTACCTTATTTTACAAGCTTCCAGAAACATGTGCGAAACAAGATGCTCTGTCTATCTATCTAATCTTCTCCGGACAACCTCCAAGCCTGTGCGTCCCCTTCATTTCTATCCATCCAAGCCTGTGCGACCCATTGAATTCTATCCAAGCCTGTGCGCTCCTTTCATTTCTGTAATATAAGCTTTACATAAAAACTCTAAATTGCTGGTATACAAATATCTGGCAATTTAAATACAATGCAATTTGTTACAACAATATATTATTTTGTACATGCATGGTACAAATTTCCAGAAACTTATACGAAAGGAGATGCTTCTCTGTTGAACCTTCTCCGAACAACTTCCAAGTCTGCGACTCTACATAAGAAATTTATTAAACAATTTTGGCGACTTACCTTGTTAATTGAAACAATAATTCAGTCTCCTATTTAGTCTAAAAGCTCCAGACATTTCAAATTTGGACCACTTACATTATTTGACACTTGGCAGGTTATGATGGTTTGACACTTGGTAGGTTATAAATTCAAAATAGTATACATAGGTGTATATATATATATATCAATGACGGACGACGATCCCGGCAGAATATTCGCGAGAGTCCACGAACGAAGAACGAAACATGTGTTAGTTTCTTTCTGGGTGAAGGTGTGCATGCAACGCGTATACGTATTATGTCGACAAAATTTGGTTGGAGAATCAGGAGAAAAACCTTACCGTTTCTGACAGATTCATGAGACGATATTACGATATCTCTGTTATGCGAGGACCGATTTAATTGAAATTGGTCTGAATCGAAAGTTTATATGCGGTTTACATAAGAAAATTGCCTTTAAATTTAGGAAATATTGCAGGCGTGATGAGATATTAATGAAATAAGTTTCAGGTTAGGTTGGAATAGTTCGGCGACGAGTAAATGATAGGGGTAGCGACAGTCGACATATACAGGGTGTCTTTTTCTTTCCTGTCCTTGGCGTCGAGACGCTACCGCGTCTCTAGATACAGCAATAAAAGATATTTCTATAAAGTCTGAACTGTGAAATGTAAATCCACAAACACTAAAAACTAGAAACTCAAAAATATACAAAAAAAATTTATGTTAAACTATTTTATTAAAAATACACTAAAAACAAAAATATAATTATTTCTTGCACTACAATTTTGATGGTGTTAACACCATATTAATATCACTTTAAATAATTCAGTTTAAAGAAAATCGTGGGGCACCATGTGCAACCGGAATAACATTCTGACAATTGCCACGTTTCGTACAAAGTTGTTTGGTATGAAGTAAGACATACACGATGATTCTCTGGCTAGTGTTTTCAAAGGCGATGCCGCCAATAAGCCGCGCCTCGCTGAGTTTCGTGGATATCGACGCTCGAGACGAGGTTCACTACAGCATAATTAAACAATTTTTAATTCTTCATCGAATCCATATGGCAGTCATACCAATGGATTTCTTATGCTTTTTTTTTAATGAAAATGATGCTAAACTTCGCAAAGATCCGAAGGTAAATGGAGAACTTCAGATTCGTCATTTTTTAGTGGAATATTTTGAGACAGGGAGAGCTACAATTCATTGGTCTGAGTGCCATATCGATTCGATGAAGAATAAAAAATTGTTTAATTATGCTGTAGAACTACATTTCACTTTCGACCACGCGGTGTCGTTTCGTTTTTGCCGAGCTTCGCCGTCTACATCAAACTGATCCCTTTCGAAGAGTTTTACCACCTACCGAGGCGTTTCGCTAATTCGGGGGAAATATTTGTAGCCACGTAGCTGCGTTGCGCCGTTTTATGGTTTTACACCTACAGGAGCGGTGGTAATGTGTGCATGAACTGCGCCTGCGTCAGTCACGCACACAACCACCGCTCCTGTAGGTGTTTCCCTCTACATTAACGGTAGCTGGAGTCCGCTGCTCCCTGCGCTGACGCTAGACGCAGCTCTCGTGCCGTATTCCTTCAAGACTTCTCGATAGAAGGAGCTGTGGCAACAGCGCGACAGAGACAGAGAGAACAGAAAATGTGGCAACTGTGCGTAAAAAATTCGTCTACATAGAGTACCTGGAGATGTCACCTGTGTACAAGTTCTTTTTATCGATCGCAGTAGTTTCATTAGGATCCGTCTGTTTACAAGGGACGCTTCGATCGATTCGGACCATAACAAAAATGAGACGGCAGCCTTAAGGCCTTCAGGCGGATAAGCGAGACTAGAGCCTCAGGGCAGGCAAGGTAACACCCGTGGCCCCGGCGGCCCCGCGATGATGGCGGGGGCGGGTCGCAAACAAGGTGGATGGAAACCGGCGTTCCAAACGCTAGAGCGATACTGGCGCACCGGTTGAACACACCTCGATGCGGAGTGCCGCAGCGGCGGGTCGTGCCCGCCTCAACGCGGATCATGTCTCGCTACCGGACCTCGACCAGACTCAGATCTTTCTTAACCCAGACCGGGGGGTGGGAGGGGTTGATGCCCGGGGCCCTGGTTCGGGGTTATCTTAGCTTAGCCCGGGATTAAACCGTGGCAGATCGAGGGGGGAGGGGCGGGGAAACCAACGGGACAGATTTGCTCGCGAGGGTGTGGGAAGTTACCAAGGGGGAGTGCCAGGGACTAGAGTCAGGGGTCTAGGGGAAAAGGGAGTAGGCGGGAGGGACGAGTAGCCAGCCTTGAGCGGGAAACCGATCCAGGCCCTCACAAGCCGATGGCGTGCACGCGCGTGCTGGTGCAGCCCGAGTGCTTAAGCAGGGATGAATGTGGATACCGGGTGTTCCGGTCCAGGACGACGAATAAAATCGAGCTTACGGGGTGGATAGGAGGTCCAGTAGAGCGGCGTCGAGACACGATTTGATAAACCGCGGATGCATTTAGAGCGAGCTGCTACTGCTGGTCCGAGAGGGCGGATAGCGTAACGCATAAAACTCCGGCGACAGCAAGGTGCGTCTCGGTAGGGGTCGCCCGCCCTCTGCGACGACCACCCCCGCGAGTACGGTGTGTCCGCAAGCTGGCCCGGGCCTATAAAAATCGGACGCATCTGAGAAACCGGGTAGAATCCGGGCGGGTTAATGCGCACATGAGGAGGCGGCCATCCAAAGACACTTTTCCCCTCGAAAAGGCCTGTCTTCCCGGGCCGTGCAGGGAAGTTCAGTGCAGCCCTCGCGGCCGAGTGGCCAGTCTTTCCTCCCCTGGCAGCAGGAGCCCCCCCCCTTCCCGGGCTATCGCAGGAAGAAGGGGGAGGAGCGGTCGCTATTCTGACTTTGCGAACGACGCGTAGCCCGGGTTTTGGCTTGGGCAAACCACTTAGCCCCCGCATTTATTATTTCTGCATCGCGACAGTCATATCCCCTCTCGCTGCATGCAGCGTGTACTGATCCTGGAATAATACAGGTAAATTTATTTCACAATTTGAAGTGCTGAAATGAGTTAAATAATAAAGTTACTTACTCAGTATTACTTCGAAGACAGAAAATCCGTTCATGAAATCCGCTACTGAAATTGCGCAGGGTGGATGCGCGTAGTTATTATGTGGTCGGTTCCTCGAAGTGACAGAAAATATAACCTATGCTATACCCGATTTCCTAAAGATACTGTTGTGCCGGGGCGTTTTCACCGCAGGTCACCCCGACGCAAAGGAGTGGAAGAATAATCAAACGGACGCACACACGACTGAACTGTATTGTTACACAGGGCAATATCGGTTACAAAGGTGCGACCCGTACGTCCGAACGTAATGGCGTTCGGTACAAGACCTCTTCTCGTCGGCCTCTCGATCGACCTTTTGAAGGGGGCCGACCTTCTTCTATCTTCAGCTGCGAGCACCAGCAGGTTATGCACGGGCCTATACCCGGTGCTCGCAACAATACTGTTGCGGCGTAATAATAATGTTTTGGAAGAATGATAAAAGGTTCACAAATGTAGCGTAAAACAACGAAATTGCCACTAAACATTTATTACCATATAGAAAATACATAGGTTATATTTTCTGTCACTTCGAGGAGCGGACCACATAATAATCACGCGCATCCAGCTTGCGCATTTTCACTACTCCGGTCGGCGTCATGGAAGGGGTACCTCCTCCAGCCTGCATTTATGGTAGTTGGAATGATATTTCTGAGCCCAGTGTACATACGTATGATAGGCGTCAAAACCGACTTCCCTTCAGAAAATTGTCAACGTTGCATGTCACTACACTTTTCGGCGTAACATTTCGAATTTTGGTGAAACTTGGATATGGTGTAGTATTTAGTGGTATATAAACTTATTTCAACGGATTTTTAAAATTTTTCAAAATTGTGGAAATTTACTTTTTTTTTTAATAAATTGTACCTGTTGAACAAAGAGTCAGATAAGAATGAGCTTTTGGGTACTTACAGTAGGGAAATAAGAGTAGTTAATAAAACTTATGTCACTTAAAAAAAACTAATTTTAGACCATTTATTTTGAAAATTTTCTCAACAATTGCAATTTTATACTAGCAGGGCACCTGTTACCGATTACCTATTACCCGGACGAAATCTCCAAATAGATACACAGGGAGAAATCGAAATACAATCCTGTCACACCTCAATAAAAAGATATACCGTTCTATTACAAAAAATTAACTTGACCTTGACATCGCTTGCTGTACCTCATTCATAAAAAAACCGTTTGTACCATTATGTCCGATGGAACTGATACCAAACAGGAATATATATAACAATTTTCACTTATTGGAATAATTCGTAGGTAATAAAAGATTAAAAAGGGGACAGCGTTACACGTATTCGGTAAATTCTGTCACATCGTCCCTCGGACCGAAATTTAATTTGTACGATGTAGGTATAGGTATTCAGCGAACAGTATTGTCCGATGCTCGCGGTTACTTTGTCGCTGTCAATGGGCGTAGCAGCCGAGAAATAAAGCCAGCATAGGACCACTTATTTAGCGGAACGGGACACCTACAGGAATGGTGGTAACTTGTGCGTGAAGACGTCGCACAGTGGTCTAATTCGCCAAAAAGGTGGCCAAAATTTGAAGGCATCTTCCGATTTGTACAAAAATTGGTATACAAGGGTTTTCGAGGTCGCTGATTCAGAATCTGTAGTCAAAATTGCAAAAAGAAAACAAATGGTGGTTGAGTACCTGAAAAAAATATCAAATTTAACAGACACCTAGTACTTTAGAGTTTTCGTGGTCGCTGATATCAAATGTCTCATCGAAAATATAAAATTCATAATGAAGGATGTAATAAATATTGTCCTTTACGTATTTTTTTCGTAAAACGTGATGATTTCTCTGTTTTCGCTAAAAGAAAGAAGCATTCAAAATAATGAATTAAGTATAATTTCATTTTAGAAGATTTTTGAAAATAGTTTGCATACAAATTTGATTTCCTTCACCTTATTTTGGAAAATAAGCATTTTTACTATTAACTCACTGTTTATCGGTCACGAGTTAACTTGTGTTTTCATGTCCTAACGTAAAATTGCCGGTCAATAATGTGTTAAAATAGGTCACGTGGTTTTAAGGAATGAACTTAAAGTTATTATCAAAAAATCAAAATGAAAAACGATCTTTAGATAACAATTTCACCATGTATGTTTTTATTCTGGTTCCAAATCCGACAATTCAGAGGAAAAAAGTGAACTGTCTGAGGTTACACTTAAATTATCATGAGACAGTAATGTCAAAACATCAAAAGGAAGTTTTCATCAGAGTGGAGTAGCAATCGGTGAAAGATATCCTGATTTGTCTTCTTTCTGGATGTCTTTTGACTAAAACTTCTCCTATAGAGTTTACACAGTTTGTGGGACGTTTCGAGAACTTCTTCCGTATAACATCCAATGGGTAAAATACAATTTTCTACAACAGATGGCCCGTGGATTAAGACTTTGTGAACAGTCGGCGGCATATAGTACCATGGGTACAAAGATATGTACAGGTTGGCCGTATCCATACAATATTTCTCAAATGCGGAATAGTCAATAGCATAGCCACAGGATATCGTAATTAAAGTAGTGTGAAATCTATGTGTGAGTCTTTCATCGATTCCTATAGTTTAGATTTCAAAGGAGCAATCAAAAATAAAATCGGCAAGTAAAATAAACAAATACTTTATACCTGTATTTTCGGCCGACTTAGAACTTTCTTCGAAAAATTTGCGAGCAGCATTGCCGTCATTTGACGAACCATAGCCGGGTTTCGGAAAATCGACCCTTAATGACATTTCAGCTAAAAATTTGTCTTGTATCATTTCTTTTCTTGCATGCATTATTGTTAGTGTCCCATTCGTTTTAGTTGCCTAATGTAAAAATTGTTAATAAGACAAATGTGCACTGAATAGGGTCACAGTCCAGGAAGTTATCTTGTTTAAAATTATAATTTCAGATCACTAACCCGCCATTTTTTAAATTCTAATCTATAGGAAATATGTAACAGACAATAAAAAAAGTGGATATAAGAATGTACAATCGGAAGGCTAAATTGCAGAGAAGATTGTCGTTCTTCCTTGTTTAGAATGCGTTCTAAATTGTTCATTTCTGATATCCTGGCTTCACAAATACTACAGCACATGCAGGAAGTCTTTGTTAGCACATTAACAATCTACAAAGACAATTGTATAATAACATTTGACATTTATAATATTCCAAAAATTCTTGATTTTCGAAAGTGTACTATTTTCACGTACAACTTTAAAATGAATCTTATCATTTCTATATATTGCATTTTCATTTATTAGAGACAGAACAAGGTATAAAAATTCTAATGAGATAAAAATGATTGAATATTTATTTTTCTTACTTTACTGTCAATCATGGTTAGATAAATTAGAAATGAAATTTTGCGATTAAATTCCGTGTACGGTTTCAATTCCGAGATTTGCTTGTCCATGATTTTTTTTCTAAGTTTATAACTTCCTCAGATTCACGAATCCATTGTAACCGTATAAGTCTACAGAAACGGGTTGAACCTGGTTTCGAATTTCTCCATACAATTTCGTCTGTCTCACAATTCTTCAATTGTAATGGAACAATGCTTGTTAAGAAAAGGCTATGGTCATCTATGTTTTCTTTGGTCCATGATTGTTTGTAATTAGAATGACCGCTGCTACCATCGAAACCGTATTTACAGATTAATACATAATTTTCTTCTTGTACGGTTTCATTAGGTAGCTGTAAAGCTTGCAAAAGTCTCTGGCACGTATGATTTAATAGTGACTGCAATAAAATTTCGCACTTATTTTCACTAACCATTATACCTGACGGATACGCTTCTTTTTTTGCTTTTAAAACCTTATTGTAACTTGGGTATAATTTGGAATTACGTAATTTCGATCTGCGGTACATCCTAAGATATTGTTCCTTGGTCATATTATCGCTAATTAAAAAGTTTAATGCTTCTTGGGGAGTGAATGGTATTTCAACGTTATTGTTACAAGATTTCCAACTATTGTAAATTGCACTTGCATGTTGTGGCAAGTTGCTATATACTTCTTTTACTAGTTTTGCTCCTGATTCGTTTCCTTCCGAACGTAAAGCCATAAAAGCAGCTACGGAAAGTGTATCAGCACTATACAGGGTGTCCCAAAAATGTAGGGGTTCCTTGAAAGGGGTGACTCAGGGGGTGATTTGAAACAACTTTTTCCTTACCGAAAATATTGTCCGAAGCTTCGTTAACGAGATATTAACAAAAACCCCCGACCAATCAGAGCGCGTGCCTTCCGCCCGAGCTCCCGTTGTAGCGTTGGCTATGCGGCAGGCGGCTGCGCTTGTACTACGAAGGTATGAACAAGCAAGTCGGTATGCACCGAAGGAAATCGCGTTACACCGTTTTATTTTAAAGCGGAATTTTAAATAATAATTGTTTGAAGTGAGAGGACAAGAAATACGCAAATTTCGTTTTCAAATAAGGCATAAATGAAAAGGTATGTAACAAAAAAAGTGTGACAAGTGATCATAATTCGTTATTGAGGTAAAAATCCGTAGTTTAATCACGGCCAACATAACTAAATTTAAAAAATAATATTAGGTGTATGAATAAATTCTTTCAGACTGGATTTACATAATCGGTATAAAGCAACCGAATTTCTATCGTAGTGATATTCGTAAGCTACCAGAAAAATGGCAAAAGGTAATTAACAATAATGGAAATTATTTCGATGATTGAGTTGTTTTCATATTTTTTAAATCAAACTGCTATTGAACCCTAGAACCTAACAGAATTTATTTCAACACCTAATAATCATTAATAAATTAAATAACACTCACCCCTACGGGCATTCCTTTCCTTCCTTTTCGGAAACTTGTGTCACTAAGTAGGTCACTGTGCCGATCCTGGTCATCGGTGGACGAAAAGAGTTATGGTACGGTTGCGCCCAGTGCTCAGCTGATCGCAGGTATACGACACCACCCGAAGGTAAGGATCGCAACGTCAAGTGCGTCCGGGTTAATGTACCGAATATTCACTTCACTGCACGGCCACTAACACAGATCATTTAATTTACTTTTCATGGAACGTGTTGTTCCTAAGTTATAAAATTGGTGGCCCTGAAAGGGGCCGCTTTCTGTTAGTTGTGCAGCTGCTCGATGTGACCACCCTCAGCGTTTATGCACGTCTGTGGGCATCATTCACTCGGTTCAGAATAATCTTGACGCGAAACGCCGAATCGTACCCTCGCTGGGGGTTTGGATGTGCGGGTATTCCCGTGCAAACGCTCGCACAGTAGCACTTGCGTCCCCGTTGTTCCGGGCGTACATCCAGAACATCGCGTAACATTCTTGAGCGGAGAACATTTCTGGGACGAGATTGCTAGCTGACTGACAAGATTTTTTCCAAGCAACTTCCTCCACCCCCATGTAGTTTCTCTCGTTCCATTATGGGTTAACTCCCACGAGACAAAGAGGCTGTAGGTAAAGAGAAGCCAGCACATTTTCGAAATACACGTGCTTTGCAGAAGTGCAACGAACGACCCATCCTACACTTTCACATAAGTCCGCTCTCCGTCCTTTTACTGCCAATGTACCCGTTGTTTCGAGATAGACAGCAGATACCACGTGTTTCGGTTTGAAAGGGCCCGAAGAGAAGAGAAACAGAAAGTCTTCGAGTTGCTATAAAGAAGAAAAGGCATACCATGAGGGAGTTTCCGTTTTCCAATACCCTGAGTTCACGTCAACTACGAGGCAGAACCAGCTAAGCCATAAATTACCCAAAACAAATCGTTCTCTACCGCCGACTCGCAGGACAATACAGACATAAACCGCAACCCTGGCGAAATGCTTTGGCCCATCAGCCTGATTAATTTTAAATACGTCTCGCGGAGAGACACAGGAAGAAAGGGGGTAATTCGCTGACTGCGCGTAGTCTCACCTGCTTATCTCTAGAGTATAAGCACGCGCTCGAATTTCAAAACAAAAGCACGCGTTGACGTATTCCGTGCGAGAAAAGATGGGCACGAAGTCCGATTGGTCGTAACCTAAACAATCTGCCCTGCATCCCGCCAAAGCATTTCGCCAGGGTCGCTGTTTATGACAGTATTGTCCTGCGAGTCGACGGTAGGGA
This sequence comes from Andrena cerasifolii, assembly GCF_050908995.1. Lineage (NCBI taxonomy): Eukaryota > Metazoa > Arthropoda > Insecta > Hymenoptera > Andrenidae > Andrena > Andrena cerasifolii. Next base: position 391,922 of record NC_135125.1, on the reverse strand, counting down.
ACGATTTGTTCTGGGTAATTTATGGTTTAGCTGGTTCCGCCTCGTAGCAGACGTGAACTCAGGGTATCGGAAAACGGAAACAGGAATGGTATGCCTTTTCTCCTTTATAGCAACTCAAAGACTTTCTGTTTCTATTCTTTTCGGGCCCTGTCGAACCGAAACACGTGGTGTCTGCTGACTATCTCGAAGCAACGGGTACATTGGCAGTAAAAGGACGGAGCCCGGGCTTTTGTGAAAGTGTAGGATGGGTCGTTCGTTGCACTTCTGCAAAGCACGTGTATTTCGGAAATGTGCTGGCTTCTTTTTACCTAAAGACTCTTGTCCTGGTGGGAGTTAACTCATAATGGAAAGAGAGAAACTACTTGGGGGTAGAGGAAGTTGCTTGGAAAAAATGCTATCAGTCAGCTAGCAATCTCGTCCCAGAAATGTTCACCGCTCAAGAATATTACGCGATGTTCTGGGTATACGCCGGGAACAACGGGAACGCAAGTGCTACTATGCGAGCGTTTGCACGGGAATACCCGCACATCCAAACCCCCAGCGTGGGTACGATTCGGCGTTTGGCATCAATATTATTCTCAACGGAGTCAATGATGCCGCAAGGCGTGCATAGACGCTGAGGGTGGTCACATCGAGCAACTACTCAACTAACAGTAATCGACCCCTTTCGGGGCCACCAATTTTATAACGTAGGAAAACACGTTCCATGAAAAGTAAATTCAGTGATTAGTGTTAGTGGCCGTGCAGTGAAGTGAATATTCGGTACATTAACCCGGACGCACTTGACGTTGCGATCCTTACCTTCGGGTGGTGTCGTATACCTGCGATCAGCTGAGCAGTGGCGCAACCCTACCATAAATCTTTTCGTCCACCGATGACCAGAATCGGCACAGTGACCTACTCAGTGACACAGGATTCCGAAAAGGAAGGAAAGGAAGGAAAGGAATGCTCGTAGGCGTGAGTGTTATTTAATTTATTGGTGATTATTAGGTGTAGAAATAAATTCTGTTCGATTTTAGGGTTCAATAACAGTTTGATTTAAAAAGTATGAAAACAACTCAACCATCGAAATAATTTCCATTATTGTTAATTACCTTTTGCCATTTTTCTGGTAGCTTACGAACATCACTGCGATAGAAATTCGGTTGCTTTATACTGATTATGTAAATCCAATCGGAAAGACTTTATTCATACACCTAATATTATTTTTTAAATTTAGTTATGTTGGCCATAATTAAATTACGGATTTTTACCTCAATAACGAATTATGATCTCTTGTCGTACATTTTTTGTTACAGTATCTTTTCTTTTATGCCTTTTTTGAAAACGAAATTTGCGTATTTCTTGTCCTCTCACTTCAAACAATTATTATTTAAAATTCCGCTTTAAAATAAAACGGTGTAACGCGATTTCCTTCGGTGCATACCGACTTGCTTGTTCATACCTTCGTAGTACAAGCGCAGCCGCCTGCCGCGTAGCCAACGCTACAACGGGAGCTCGGACGGAAGGCACGCGCTCTGATTGGTCGGGGGGTTTTGTTAATATCTCGTTAACGAAGCTTCGGACAATATTTTCGGTAAGGAAAAAGTTGTTTCAAATCACCCCCTGAGTCACCCCTTTCAAGGAACCCCTACATTTTTGGGACACCCTGTATGTAGTCAATGGGTAAAAACCTATTGGGTTGAATTTCATTCTGTGCACGGGGAGACATACTTGATTGCGGTTTTGCAATTCCTTGCGGTGCTGATTTTACTCTTATTGTAACTGGTTCCGGAGGCTTGTGTGCTTTTACCGCTACAATAACTGGTTCCGGAGATTTTTGTGCTTCCAACGCTACAATAATTGGTTCCGGAGACCTCTGTGCCTAGATGGCATATACTGTGCATTCAAATCTGCAATTCATCATATAATTATACCATGCTCCGATCAATGTTCATGCGGGTCTTGATGCAAACCGACAACGACAATTCCTTTGCCGTTTTCGGATCCGACGCTTCGTTCTCGAGATATTAACTGTTGAATATTAGCAGTACAATTTCCGGGTCACGCAGTTTAAGGGGACTAGGCAGCCGAGTAATCGATTTTGTATTGCATTTTTCGAAAGTCCTATCTTTTCTGAATAAAATGCCGTTTGTTTTATATTAAAATTCGCAAGATTGTGAATTTGGTAGCTAAAAAGGTCAAGCGGTAACTTATAGCGTCGCCTTTGCCCAGAAACTTTAAACGCGTTTTTCTCGATTTTTTTTGTCTTTGTTTTGTCGTATTTGCGAATGAACGGAGGTTCAGATGACTTGAATAAGTTACAGGATGTATAAAACATGTGCCATTTCCCGCGTAACCTATTATATGGTCCGTAAACATTCAAGATTTTCATAAAAAAAAATAAATAGTTGCGAGTTTTTAGTAACCCACAAATACAACCGATTTTTTTTTAAATAATCACCATTTTTCGGCCACCAATTTAACAATTCTATTTTAATTTTAGTTTTATTGGTTGCACGGGAAACTACGGATGTAACAAACAAAAATCATACCCTGAAATTGGATTACGTCACTTTTTAAGACCAATATTACAGCAAAATCACAGAAAAACGTTAAAATGTTCAATACTCAGCCCCGCCATTTTTAAAGCACATGTAGATATATTCCATACCAACTTTTTATTAATCTCTATGATAATAATAAACATTGGGTATGTTGTACCAAGGCACCTGTGGTCGAGATTCTGGCTGAGAATCTCGGAGTGCTCCGGGTCGTCCTTCACAGTCGTCGTCTAACGGGCTTCGAAGTTTCGGGAGATAATGCCGCACAGTGGTCCGAATAGGGGTAGTAGGGGGACATTCGTGTATAACTTTTGAAGTATAAAAGGTATCGGAATGAAATTTACGCCAAAACAATAGGAAAAAATTATCCCTTTCTAATGATTTATTATTTAAAATTTTGTAAGTTTATTTAATGTTTTTATTTTCATTTTTTCAACTTGATTGTTATTTAAAAAATTTGAAAACGGTTTATGTAGTAGTTTATTTAATGCTCTTTAAGTGATTTAAATCGCATGTTAGGGAAACTTTTCGTTTCCAAGTTATAAGAAAAAGTCGAATAGTACAATAAGAAATTGTGACGAAATCTACAATTTAGTTAAATATTATTATCAATACAATGTTAGTAATACAATCACGGTACAAAGTGGTCTAAATAGTTACAAGATATTCCTGATATATTATTTTAAACACCCGTTAACTTTTGAACCATAGGTATGAGATATCGGCATGAAACTTGAACTGTAGATATAACCCCATAAACATGATTCATGTATGAAAGAAGCTAATTCCCTTTAATTCACGAAAAGTTCTCACGCAAAGATTGTGAAATCATCTTTGCTAATTCCAATTGTACCTTTAACCCTTTAATTCACGAAAAAAGTTCTCACGCAAAGATTGTGAAATCATCTTTGCTAATTCCAATTGTATTCTCGTTCTCCGTTCGAACACTGATTCCTCTGTCACTTTTTATACTTGACATTCCTTTATTGGCCACAAATCGATTCAGTGCTCAGATTTTCAGCTTCGACTTAAAACAAAATATTTCATATCTCTAGTGCAGATTGGCGAATGTGCTATTAATCTATTACCGACTTTGATTCGTTTAAATTAGTCTTTACCAAGTTTTTATTATTTTCCATCGTAAAACGATTTTCATACGACATTTTTAACAGAAGATATCCCTCTTATAAAAGTTTTTGTGTCAACTACAGGCCTCTCCCGCTAATTCCTTAAAACCGAAGCTGAAAATGTGAGCACTGAATCGATTTGTGGCCAACAAAGGAATGTCAAGTATAAAAAGTGACAGAGGAATCAGTGTTCGAACGGAAAACGAGAATACAATTGGAATTAGCAAAGATGATTTCACAATCTTTGCGTGAGAACTTTTTTCGTGAATTAAAGGGTTAAAGGTACAATTGGAATTAGCAAAGATGATTTCACAATCTTTGCGTGAGAACTTTTCGTGAATTAAAGGGAATTAGCTTCTTTCATACATGAATCATGTTTATGGGGGGGGGGGGGGTTTCATTACTTTTTTCATATTAAATATTTTCTAAATAATCCTGCCTTTAACCTTGATTAAATATCTTCTTTACCATCGTGACGTTTCAAAAATGCTAATAACTAGCAGGTTATTATGATTGAATGACAGCCAAGTGACATTTATAAATTATGCTTTCGAGGCGACACCTACTGGCGTCAAGTGGAGAAGGAAAACGTGACGTCATACCTCGTAATCCTAAAAGTATCATTTTTATAACTATTAATTCAGAATAAATCTTATATCTTTTAGACAAATAGCTTGATACATTAAGTAAAACGACATATAGGTTCGAAAAAAAAAATGATTCGCTTAATCATGTAAAAACACCGGGACTATGTCATAAAATAAGATAATAAGGCTAAAATAGCTCCGACGACCTGTCAATTTCGCTATCTTTCGTGTATAGAGACATGGTCGCTCAGTGTGCCTATGGGTAGAGGGGAAGGGGGAATTAGCTTCCAGACGCGACCGCGTCTGTTGATGTAGGAATGTTACGTCATTCTATCATTCCTATAATAATATCGATGTTTCTTTTCTTCTATTTAAGTATTAGATCTGCGGCTTCGGGATCTAATTGTTTTACTTTCTTACGATACGATTTTATTCTTAGTGAAGAAATATGCGGATCGGATGTTAAAAGAAGTCTATTGAATGTATCTTCGCTTGTTGCTTATCTTGAACATTTCCTCGTGTTATTAGTTCTAAATTTTTTAAAATCCTTGTGTTTTGTCTCTTGAGCTTCCTCAGAGAGCTGCCCGATTGGAAGTAATGCATGTTTAATTATTTCTGCACCGTGTACCAATAATTTATGTACAGACGCTGGCATGTAATACCAGCCGTAGTGACTAACAAAATATGTTGCGGTTTCTTGCGTGTATTGCTGGAACTTTCCTAAATCTATTCTGCACGGGGAAGAAATTACCTGTAACACAGTATAGAACATTTTAATTAATGTTTGATTAATTCCTGTTTTTTAAATTCTATTTCATACAGAGGATATATACTTATATAAAATGGCATATAACACCAGTCATAATGAGTTACAAAATGTTTTACAGTAGGTATTCTGCCTGTATTCCTACAATATTTCAATATGTATTGAATGTAGGAAAGAAATTACTTACCTGTAATATAATGTGCAACTTTTTAATTAACATCACATCAACTTCAGTGATTTTGGCAGACACTTCTGCATTTGTAAAGAAACGTCGTGCTGTATTGCCATCGTTGGATGACCCCCATACTTGCTTGACGAAATCAATATATAGGCCCATCTTTTCCTTAAATTCTTCTTATATCTGTTCCTTCCTTTGCTTTTTTATCCCCTTCATAGCATCTGTATTTGCATTCCATTTTTTGAATGGCAAATTGTATGCTACATGCAATACAAATTCTAAGCATCGAATCCACGCGTGCAATGAAGATATGCCAAAAAAATAACTTGTATCGTTACACGTTTTGGAATATACAAGATCTAAATTATTCATTTCTGTCAATGTTTCCTGACAAATATAGCATCGCGTTGCAGATGAAGTGCTCGTAATGGTATTACAAATTTTATTATCCACCATGGTCAGTGCCATGCTATATTCAATTTGCACGTTGTTTATTTTTATTGATTTTAAATTTTTTATTTCGCTTCTGACTTGATTTATTTCTGCATCTATAATTTCATTACTTTCTTTAACAAAAGAAAATCCAATAGGTCGGCAAAACCACGGCGATGACGGTTGTGGATTGTCCCAAACTTTTGCTTCATTTAATTTATTTTGTAGCCTTATAGGCACTAAGCTTGAAATAAAAACGCTTTCATCATTTATGTTGGAATTTCCATGCTGAACTTGCTTATATTTTTGTTGCCCAGAAGCTCCATCGCAACTCCATTTGCATATTAATACCAAATCTATATTTTCTTTGAATGTTCCTACGCTCTTCATTATTCGGGAAGCAGTATGGTCTAATAAACTCTGCAGGTCAACGTTGACACACATTTCCGTTATTTTCACTGTACCTTTGGGTGGATAAGAATTTTTTTTCTGCTAATAATATATGATACGAAGGCCATGGATTATTATTGAATTTTATCGATTCATTTCGAATTTTAATATATTGAAATTTTGATAGATCTGCCATAATAAAGATACTCAAAGCCTTTTCTGCTGTAAATCCTCTTTTTTTATTTAATGTGCCATATTTTTTAACAAAATTTCCAACGCTTCTAGTAGACTCATTAGACTGCAAATACTTAAGGAAGTATGCCTTTCGATGCATACCATGGCTACGCAAACTCATCTTAGTTGCATGACTTAATTCCTCCAATGAAAAATTGGTGACTAGAGACCGGGCTCTTCGTCTTTTTTGGCGAGTGCCACATTGCGAGAATAATTTCCTTCCCTCGTAAGTAACAGCCCTGGATGTCTGCGGTCTAACTACGGCACTTGTCGACGGAATTTCTGCTAATATTGTATTAGGATACACCAAATCTTTCTGCAACCATTCATTACTAGATTTCAGAAATTTGCTTTCTGTGTATCTGGCTTTTACCCACTTTTGTTTTAATTTGAAAGCAAATGTTTTCAAAATCATTTTCAATTTTTTGGATTTTCGGGAGAAAAATGATTTTGTTCACATATTTTCTCATATAAAAATATGTAATCACCCATATCTTTACTGGAATTTCTTAATATCAAGAATAAATCTTGATATGTATGAAAACCTTCCATTATCACGAAATAAATAATATCTAGATAGCAAAGAACGATATATTGAATACCTATATATAGAAAATAATTCATGTAATAAATCTTTAAGTGTTTTCGTACTTACCAAATGGAAGTGAAATGAAATGTTATATCAATGAAGGAAAAAAGACTGTAACTTAAATTTAAGCTTAAACTTAAACTTAACTGAATAAAGTATAGATAAATATATATATTTAATACACGAAACACAAACTAAAGAAAAGAACACATCGAATGAACAAAAAACACCAAAAACTTAACAGTAACGTTTGAATACGCAATGTAGGGCTAGTAATATCTCACTGTGCAAGTCGAATGGTTCTGATTCAACTGACTGCAGCCAGAGAATCGAAGGCTTAGTCGAATTCTTATCTACACCATAGCATAAACATATGACGTGCCTATAATCTAAACAATTCCATAGAACTCCTCAGCTTGACACTCCTCGCGGAGATTTCGGCGATGGATACGAACGCATATACGGAAAACGAGCGGCGAGCCGCGTTACTGGCGGCTTCAAACAGTAATAATTTGAAGAGTGGGCTGAAGGGGGAAATGATTTTTGCCTGATTCTGTAGGGGAAGGTGTGCTGAACATATTCCAATTGGTTAGAACGTCGAACTCGATGGAACTTGAAAGATATTCCTTGTTAATTGTAAAGAACTTTGAAAATTTTCTTTATTTCATTGAGCCTCACTTTGTTAATAGATTATGACCAGTAATTTTTTAGTTAACGGTGTTAATTGTTAACGCAAAAGAATGCTCTTCATTCTAGAAAAATAATGGAGAGATAATATTAAACAGGGTCGTCAGGGCATCTCTAAGAAGGAAGCAGTTTTTTTCTGTCGAAAAATGCTATCTTTAAAATGTCCAACTTTAAGCGTTCGTCCTAATTAGAATTTTTATTAAATTTAAATAATATTTTCAGTTTCGAGACTGATGGACATTTAGGAAGTAGTATACATTCATTAGATTTCGATAGGGGAAAGTGCATTTTTCGGTCGAATGTCCTCTACTACCCCTATTCGGACCACTGGGTGCCGGGGCGGGATTGTTCGGTTGGAAACCGAAGTTAGGGGATCGTTGCGGGTTAAAGAGTTGGAACTCATCGTATGGCTAAAAAAGTTTATTCTGTCTCGATCAGGGCCGGCGTGACAATACATATGATACCGGGCGAAAACATTTTTTGGCGCCCTCTTCCTAATTTTTTAATAAAAAAAATCTGTTTTACTTTATATAGTTTTATTTAGTTTTATTATAATACATAATAAATACATATTCAGATGAAGATTTGTCATCAGTATTTACATTTTTAGGTTGATTATCATCACGTTCTTCCTCTTCAAAAGTAATTGTATCCATTTCAAGATATTCTTTTCCTTCGGTATTTTTATGCTCTTCATTTTGCATATTTGGCTCACATTTCTTCTTAAAAAATGAATTCATCAGACTTGTAGACAATTCATTTTCTTTTGATTGATTTAGTTTTCTCTTTCTATTCTGCGCTCCTGAGAGTCTTTTTCTACATTCTATGGGTAAAGAAAGTCAAAAGATTTTTATGTTTTACCCGAATTTCAATATTTTATGGGGATTTGCTGAGATGTATATATTATCTAGTAAAAATTCACATGTAACTTTTATTGGAAAGTACTGCAAGTTATTAGAACTGACAATGATCCTTTCATTTGAAACTTTTAATGTTACAAAACAAGACTTATAGTTAAATTGCAATAGACATTTATATTTAGAACTTAAAACTGCGAATATAAATATATGAAAGGATAAAATATTTCTCAGAGTCCACGAGTAGCTTTGTATATTATACAAAAACGTGTTTCTTAAAAAAAAACAAAGGACGACGGAGGCGTTCGTCTCATCGACGTGGGATTCATTTCTTTTTCGTGAAGGCGAATGATGATCATACGTACAACGAACTAAATCTGGTGATCTTAGAACGACAATTTACTGTAGTTAATATTCTTTCAAGAAACGACGTATAATATAAGTTGCTATGGTTGCTTTCGTAATTCATCGTTTTTTATTTGAATAATACCAGACATACTAAAAAAAAAATAAAACAGAAAAATAACTAAATTCAGCAACTATTTTTTTTTTGAAGCGCCCTCGCGAATTGGCGCCCCGGGCGGTCGCCCGCTTCGCCCGTACCTTCCGCCGGCGCTGGTCCCGATCTAAGTGACAGGCGATGCGCGAACCACCACTCGCTCGTAGCTTGTACAGATTCTTAAGTCTAGTTTACATTAGTCAAGTAACTCAGCCTAGTGAACTGAGCCCAATGCTCGGCCCAGTTACTATACTGCCCGCTCTACCACTCGACTCGACTAATACTTGCCCGTTTACTCGACTTTTTTACTCGACCAACTGTTTACACTAGTCGAGTTAGATATGCTTTCTCACACTCGCCATTCTACTGTACCGTTTACTTGACTAATGTAAATTTAAGAGATTTTTCTCCATCGTCAAGTGTGGACAAGAGAGGAGTATGAAAGGGCGAGGAAATGTCTCTCAGGCATGTTGTTCATTCGATGAAGGTTTCGGCTAATCGCGTAACAAATTGTTGTCACGTGACAGCCAAACAGAGAGCACATCTATCAAGGTAAACGTAACCTAGCTAGTGTCAATGAATCATAATCTGCCAAGTGGCAAATAAGGTAAGATGTAAAAAATTTGAAATGTCACGAGTTTTTACACCATATAGGACATTGAATTATTGTCTCAATTAACAAGGTAAGACGCTAAATTTTTTCAATAGACTTTTTATGTAGAGCTGATAAAAACAAAGGAGACGCACAGACTTCGAAGTTGTCCGGAGAAGGTGCGACAGAGAAGCATCTTCTTTCGCACAAGTTTTTGGAAATGTGTGCCACGCATGTACAAAATAATATATTGTAACAAATTGCATTTAAATTGCCAGATATTTTTATACTAGCAAATTATTTTTAATTTAGAGTTTCTATGTAAAGCTTATAGAAATGAAGGGAACGCACAGGCTTCGATAAAAATGAAAGGGACGCACGGGCTTGGAGGTTGTCCGGAGAAGGTTACATAGACAGAAAAGCATCTTGTTTCACACAAGTTTCTGGAAACTTGTAAAATCAGGTAAATCGACCAACTTTGTGAAAAGACATAGCATTAAGAATTAAGAAAATTATGACACATTAGTGAAGAAAGTATGCTGAAAACACATCTCTTATGATACTTTTCAATTTTTTGTGAAAGACATTCGTAATACTTTAAAATTCACAGTAGTTCCTACGCTATTCATTAATTTTATTAGTTTCCCATTAACAATATTAATTTAATTCGTCAATAAACATACTAAATTAATTTTATTCCCACACCAATAAATTGTGCGTTAAAAATATTCGATCTCTTCGTTCATTTTCGCTGAATTCCAATTAGCATTTAAATTTCCTGCAAAAAGACTTTCTGCCATACGCTCTCACCTCCTTCGGACACAATTTTGCAGTCTCTATAGTTACAATAGCAAAGGGCCACTCTATTTCTATATAAGTTCTACATTATGTTGTAACTAAAATGTGGATTTTATATATTTACAAATAATCGATGCAGAAGATGATGCAGTGTGATTTACATCAGAGAAAAAAAATTATTGTGACATAGTATCATATTAATTAAACGATTTTATTCAGCTTCGATCTTCTGTTTGCTTCTTGTATGCTTGGTTCATATCTGAAAACTGAAATTTAAACCAATTCCACCAATCCAATTGTCTTGGAGCTTTGCAGGCATGCGTAGTTTGGATGACAATACAATATATTTAAAAAAAAATAACCCGGAGGGGGAGGGAAAAGTTATCCAGTCATCAATAAACACTACAAAATGTGTGAAATCTCCACAAAATCATATTTTTTAAAAAAAGGTGCAAAAAAGTGCAGACGAAAAAAAAGTGTCGTATATTAATGTGCTATATTTAGTTTTACAAAACTAATACTATACAAAAATTGCGCCAGTTATAACAATGGCTATTTATATAAAAAAAAATGTATTAAATAATATTAAGGAGATATATTTTTATTTTATACAAATAAATATTTCAATACCAATAAATATATTATTCAAAATACTTGGCGCTGCGCCCCGAATTGGTGTTGCTAAACTGAATAAATATGTATAAATTGCATTAATCTTTTTCTTTCTTTCTTGTGCGTGCGTTCGTGAATGTGATTGTACGCGTGTGCATATGCTACACGCGCACGCTAAATGTGTACATTTACGTGCGTATGATATTAGAATTAAATATATGTGTAGCATGCAGAAAAGGAAGCATCGCGAAGTTTCGCGACCACGCTTGTAGGCCGCTCGTGAGCAGAGACCTGCGGGTGCGGAACCGCGGCACGCGAGGCCCGCGCTTGACGACGCGTCTGTTGGTTTCTGCGGCCGCGGATAGCAACGATTAGGTATAAATTAGAGCCCGCAAAGGCATTTCCTTCTTCTTCGCTGTTCCGAGAGAGAAGGCGAGGTAAGACCAACGGCCGCTCTCGGACAGCTTAGGGACTCCGGCAGGAAAGTTCGGAGATAATAGCTGGACGCCTGCTGGAGGGAATACGCACAAGAGTCTGTTCCTGGACGCTCGACCGATATGGAGAGTACGGCGATAATAGCTGGACGCCTATCGGTCGAGAGAGTACAGAGCATCTCATTAGTAAAGAGAGGAGAGTACGGGAGAATATCCCTGGACGCCCGTTCGATATGGAGAGTTCGGCGACAATACCTGGACGCCAATCGAACGGGAGAGTACAGAATAATTCCTGGACGCCTCATTAGAATAAACTCAAGTGCCGTCGGCACAGTAGAATAAGTATAAAATTGTATAAACTCAGCGAGACGCAACGTCTGCCTTCCGAAATTTGTAGCCCCGTCCTGTCAACCAAGCCATGTATTTCCTACCTAATCCAAATAAACCTTGTCTGCCCAGAATTTATCCCTTATTCCTATCCTGGAAGACTACATATGTAGAATAAATGTGACTGCGTTTCTAATATTTTAGATTGTAATGGAGTTATTGTAAATTATTAATACTAAGACAATTAACATTTTTTCGATATCGCAGTGCCAAGTATTTTGAATAAAATATTTATTGGTATTGAAATATTTATTTGTATAAAATAAAAATATATCTGCTTAATATTATTTAATACATTTTTTGTTTGTAGTAGTAAATAGGTTTATTTTTTGCCTTTCGGCCTCAAAATGGGGTTACATGTGTTATGTGTGTAAGTGTTTCTGGGACTGTTTGTTATGGGTGTTGGTTCTTATTAATTACCAAATACCGTTGATATATATAATATGGTTTATTAGTAAGATATTAGAAAAAGACGTATGGCAGCTTCTTTAATACACGACTCAAAAGTGACCCACGTTCATGTCAGTATATAGAGACAGTCCTCACTGCCTAGTAACATCTGGTGACATAAGGTTCCGTTTTCATCAACATATAACACTGTTAACTGAAGATTGTGTTTTCGTTTTGATTTCTTCCTTCATCTTGTTCTTCTTTTCTTCTCCCTTTTTTTCCAGAACCATACGCATCCAGTCTAGAACTGTTCAAGTACCCGGAAAAAGCAAGCCGAGCCTAACTCGGCTTGAACCACCGAGCCGATAGTCTAGTGAAATTAGAATTTGTCTTCGGAATAAGTCCCACCAAGCTAAATTTTGGTATGGGCCTTTATTTGGTCGTTTTAAACTGTATGTCAAAAGTCCCCATCGATCCGACCGCCGCTAAAATTTTTATAGAGGGTTGAATAGAAACAACTGTTTTTCACGAATATCTCGTTATCTAGCAGTTTTGCGACAAAAATAGTTATTATACAATTTATAGCCTAGGAAATTATCTACCAAAAAGGTTCTAAGAGTTTTTTTTTCGTAGGTGTAACCATTTCCATGTATGTTGGGTTACCAAGTTTCAACCCCCATACATTTGACAAGGGAAGATCCCAAACCCTGAAATTAAAAAAATTATGAAACTCTATAAATATGTAGGGGAAGTCTTCCTGAGTACAGCGCAATTTCGTTTGCTGCCGAAATTCACTCCAAAAAGGTGCAATTGACCCCTGAATTTTTTTATATTTTGTATTATTACTCGCGAACTCTAGGAGATAGAAAAAAGTGTTCAGGAAAAAGTTACTTCTATTAATTAAGACTATCGTTTGGTAAGTTATAGTTGTTACAGTTGTTATGGTTCGCGAGTTATAACACAAAATCGAGAAAAAAAAACGGATTTTCATGGGGCAATTTCACCCCCCTAGAGTGAATTTGGGCAGCAAACAAAAATTGCATATTACACACCTATATTAACCTCTGCATATCCCCAATGTTTTATAATTTTTTGAATTTGCGAGGTGGGGATCTTTGCTTGTAAGAAATAATACACTCATTTCCACACCACCTCGGAGGTAGAGTACTGAGCGCGTTTTTTCAAACGTGGTGCCCCCATTAGGCCTAATCCACGATGTTTGTTTATTAAAAATACAAAAATTACGAGTCTCCCTTATCTTCTGCGTCAGTTTCTTCAATTAGTATGTCTTCCGCTAAGAAATGAACAGGATCTACATCGTCATCTTTGTCCACATTGCTTTCGGCAGTTATATCAGGTGCATTGAGACATGACTGGCCATGACAAGAACTGCACACTGCTGAACAATGCAAACCAAGTTTCCTGCAGCCGCAGTTTGGTCCACAGCCTTTGACGCAATTGCAAAAAATTACATTTATTAGAGTGTCTGGAGCAGGTGGTAAAAAAGTTAGAATCGGCTCCAAAATGTCATTTCTCATTATTCATCCCCAGTCTGCAGGATTAAGTGCGTTACCGAGCCACACTTGCACTTGGTAGTACACCCGATATAAATGCTGGCAGGCAGCACTAGATGTTGGTGAAAACGTATATAATTTCACCGCCTTATTAAGCCGCGTTGATTTGGCAGAGCAATAGTACCTAAATGTGTCTATTGAAACCTCGTTTAATCGTGCACCTGTTACATCCCATCAGGGACGTAACAATTTGGGAAAGGCTGTGCCTTGTAGAAGGAAGGATAAAATTGATATATATATATATATATATATATATATATATATATATCCTTCTATATATATATATATATATATATATATATATATATATATATATATATATATATATATATATATATATATATATATATAGCTATTTGTTTTTAAAAACGTAAATATGTCTAGCAATAATGATACATTTTAAACATTAACACTAAGAAACAACTTCCTTAAGTAATATCTCAATCGCGAATCATTCAAGGGGATCTTGGAGGTATCAGATATCTCCCTAGGAGGCAATGACAATGGGGTGAGTTTATAGGTTTTGAATTCAGCAGGAACTCCCCAATGAAAAATGGGTTCCTCCGTCGTAGTGGGATAGAGTCCCGGGCTATTTTCCCCAGGACCGCCTTTCTTCCAAACCTCATCGTCCTCTTCGATTTCACCATCTAAGGTCAAGCTCAAGCTATTAGCAGGAGGGAAAAGGGTAAGGATAATAAGGAGGGGTTCGCTGAGCCGAGCAGGATTCCAGCTTCAAGACTCAGTGTCGGAAAAGGATATTGGGACTAGTCACCTTCTTGTCTTTGCGTAGCCAGTCCGCGACTTTTGATTCACTATACTATTTTCTTCCCTTGGCTTCCTATGACTTCGTCGAGAGCGTACTTATATATAATCGCTATTAACACAACCGCGAGAAAGCTTACCCCCCTAGCGGTGAGGGCGATACTAAAAAAAGGGCCTCAAAGAAAGGGAGCCCGTCGAAAGCGCCTGGAGTGGCCCTGCAGTCATGTCGCGCATGCAGGCGTAACGCACCATACATTGCCAGAAGAAAGCGTACTCCATGATTAAAAATTAATTCTGGCGAACACTCCGTTATTTTAAAAACCTTCGCGGAATTTCTTAAATCATCTCGTTTTTCTAGTGTTTTCAAAGCCTGCGCTTTACTCTTGTTGAACAGAGCTGATGTTGTGTCGCACCCAGTGATAGCGTGTAAAAATGAAATGTGGTCTTTACTTTTTGTGTATGGATCAAATCCTTGGGAAGAATATATTTTAGTTACAACTTTGGCTTTTCCTGGTTTAAGAAAATAATTTTCTCTATCAGAAGGGTTACGTGCAATTAGTAATACTAATAAACCTACGTCTTCGCCAACAACAATACATGTATTTGTATAAGACTGGTCGAGTGCTGTTTCAATAATGAGAACGTCAGCATCGTCTTGAGCGTGTTTCACGTTGATGTTGGCAGCTTCCAATTTTTGAGACAGCATAGCAATAAACCTACTCTTGTTCTTTCTATTCGAAAGAAACTATTCTTGACTCATTAGAATATTCATTGGTGTGTGAAAAAGAACTTCCGTAGATGCAGGAAGTTTGGCAGATCGACGTCGTTGTTCCATTGCTTTTATATTATTACTGTTATCATCATAACCGTCGAAAACAATAATTACACTAGAACCATAGTGGTTCTGTATATAATTAATGTATGCCTCAAAAATTGAATTAATTGTAGCATCTCGATGCCAGACAACTCGGTGCAAAAGAAATCTTTCATCGACGATATATGTATCACTTGCAGCATTGAATGTAACAAGTTTAGGTTCGAAACAATCAAACAAAGACGATTTTTTAGTTTTGCGCATCCCCATGTCATCAAAGAGTGCCAATGGATATGGAGCTAATTCATATTGCAAGTATTTTTGGATTTTATCTTCAAACTTTTTTGTTATGCTAATTCGTTGAAATAGCAACAGAGGATCTATGGCTACTTTTGTGTCATGAACTTTCACAGAACTGGAAACAGTTAAAAATGTACTCTTTCGGTGCGTTTTAGCTTGATGTTATCAAATTTCTGACCGATTATATTCGTTATGGAGATAAGACCTATTCCATAAGCGTTATAACAGTTTATTTTATCATCACCGACAATCCCACTTGCTATTGATATAATTTGATTAATTTTTGGAAAAGGATCATGGTATGTAAACCATTCTATTAATTTTGAACGTCATTATTGTCTCTCGCAACGCGTGAATTCCGTGCATCGACATGTTGATCTGTTGTATCCAAGTTAACTTTACAAATATTTTCTATCCCCTCGCACACATTATTCATCGCATGCATGCCATAAACCCATTTGCTTAGTACACTTTCTTGAGTACTCCTTCCTCGTGCAACACCTCCGCCAGTTTTAATTGATTTCATCAGTGACTGTTCAATGACCATGTCACTCCAAGTTCCCGCAACTTGATTTATTAGAACGTCGAATTGTGAAGAATCCTTTGGTAAACTTTTCAAAAACACTTTTTTCCATGAAATTTTGTAATTTTAGCATATCCTGGAGATACAAGTGAGCGGACTTTGCATAAAGAAAATGTCCTGATGCATGAAAGTATGCAAGCATTTTTTTATGGAATTGAGATGTCCTTCCCAAACTCCCATCCTTTCACCTCTTATAAATTCCTTTGCAATAGATACCATACGAAAGTATTGTACCCATAATTTTGCTGTGGGATCTCTTTCTTCTAATTCACGTAACTTTTCATTGAAGTTGTCCAGTAATGGCTTAATATCACAATCTGAATTTTCAATGTCTTCATATGTGACAGCATTTTTCAATACATCTCCAATGGAGGTCCTGAGAATTTCATGAACGTCGCCATCTATATCAATATTTTTCGATATTATCATTGACAAAGCCAGATGCAGCAATGCATGAGCTCTGACAGCTCTTGCATAAGCGTGTCCATTTAGCATTTTTTCGATAGAATTAGGTGCACAAATAACGCTAATAACTTCTTTGAGACCACTACCTTCCATTACATAGCCAATTGATCCAAGATAGGATATGAGCAAATGAAAACCTCCTAGTCTCACTACAATTTTTGATAATTCTGATGTATCTGGTGATGCTGCTACAATTTCTCGTGCTTTCATATAGAGGGGTTGGTCAAAAGACACAATACGTGTATTATGGCCATACCGTTTTTCATTGTCGAGGGCACATTTTAAAGTTGTGTAAATAGTGTTATAATAACTCGCAAGCTGGTGAATAAATGGTAAAAACAATGTTCGAGATATGGAAAAATTCTGATCATTTTTTGTCAAACACTCTATATATCCGTTCCAACTAGAGCTGTAATTATTCGACTATTCGAATATTCAAATAATTCGAATAATTTCGAATACGAATAATTTCTTCGAATATTCGAATATTCGGATCTATCGAATTTCTGATTGTATCGCATAGGAATCTGAACATGAAATATTTGTTTACAGTTTATCGTGAAATTCTTTTCATATTGGCCTTAATAATTATTTGTTTTTCAAACGATAAATGGTTAACTTTATTAGTCTTTGGTAAATTTGTACATTTTGAAACGAAAACAACTATCAGTTATTATTATTTTTTTTATAATAATGAGTGGACACTCCCGATGGAATCGGCCAAGGGCCCCCTCCTCTAGGCCCACCCGTGTCCCATCATAAGCGGATGACAAACAGTATAAGCAGACTTTTCTATAGGAAGCTAAAACCCCATAAACGATTTTGAGGAACTATAATATTTTTATTTTTCCCTCGTTACTATAACGTTATTTTTCTAAATTTATAGAGTATTATTCGCTTTACAGACACCATCTTACTCATTAATAGTAATTTTATTCTTTGTTTCTGTAACTTACTCCCACACGCGCGAATGTCTTTCCCTCAGGATTGTAAGGCCCGATTAACTCTCGTGGTACGCGATGTAAGTGACTTTGTCACTCGACAAATTAATTTTAAGTGACTGATTGAAAATATCATGATGAAAAAGAACTCATTGGCCCGATGGACAACCACACAAGGAAAAAACGTTGTTGTCCGTATGGTGATTTTAACGAGAATAATGCGTTGACGATAAACGAACACGACTGTGTTTTCGAATGATGTCTGCGTCACGAACGTTTAACGAGAAAGGATCCTGTTGTTTATTTAAATATAAATAGTAAATAAATAAATTGTATACAGATATAATGATAAAATTAGTAGTTAATTTATTAAATTTATTTTTATTTAATAAATAAATTAATGAAACTCGCCAAATTTAATATTTACCTGTTTATCAAAAACACGTCCTTTTGTTTATAATTTAATAAGGTCTGCTCTGCCTAATGAATTATTTTTTAAATGGCTGTAGGTACATTGACTGTACAAGGGTAGCATAATCATATTAGTCTTTTTATTGGAGGCTTCTATGAGTCCTGACTATGACTGACCTCGGTCACTCGCAAGTCTCTTAATTTCTATCATTTTACAAAATACGCGCACACACACACACACACACACACACATGAATAGGTTAATACGTGTCTTAAACTATTAATTACATGAATATTAGAATGATAAATGATTAAAAGTAACTGAATATTGTATATAGTAAACGTAGACAAATAAAAATAGTTAAGGTAAGTTATCAGTTTGCAATCCCTTGTGCCAAAGCCGTAAGTTAGCCGCTTCCCATACTCCGTGATATGGTTTTTGTGAAACTTGAAAACCTGCGATATCCTTTAATAGATAACGGTCATTACGCAATTTTTTATGGATCTCGTAAGGGCCTTTAAAAGAAGGTATAAGCTTTTTAGCTACACCAGGTGTGTTATCAAAATTTTTTACCATAACATAATCACCAACACTAAACTGGTGTCCTTTCTTTCGATGTTTATCGTAATGTTTTTTATTATATTCTTGCGAAAGCGTAGTCTTTACTTGTGCTTGAGCTCTAACGCTTTGAAGATCGCGGTTGTTGTCAGTGGTGGTATTTTCTAAATATTCGCGAATACTATCTATATTTTTCCCTTTTTGTCTAACACCAAATAATAAAATACTTGGAGTTTCTCCCGTTGACTTGTTGATGGTATTGTTCAGCGCGTACTCCACATCTTCCAAAACTTTGTACCAATATTTTCCTGACGAGTTGTCAACTAGTTTAGCTAACATCGGGGCAAATGTTCGATTGAACCTTTCTATTCGACCATTGGCCTTACGTGATCCTGTTGCATTTTTAAACGTTGTACATTCATTTCCTGCATAAAATCTGAAAATTCTTTGGACGTAAAAGAACTGCCTCTATCAGAAATAATAATATTCGGCTTACTATAACTGCAAAAGTATTGTTTTAAACAAGTTATAACCTCCTTAGTATTGGTAGTTTTTGTCGCGTATAATTTGATAAATTTTGTGAAAGCGTCAATTACTAGAAAAACATATAACATTTGAAGGGTGCTTTTTTTACGGGATCATAATGGTCCACGTGTACTGTTGAAAATGGAAGATTACCTTTAGGTATATTATGCAAATGTCCTTCAGATCTACTCGTGCTTGTAGAATATGCAATGCATTTCAAACAATTTTGTATGTGAGAAACAATTTTCTGTCTTAAATTCGGAAACCAATATTTTTTTAGAATAATGCTAGCACTTTATCTGTTCCCAAATGTCCCATCTCATCGTGGTACTTGTACAGAATATTATCCTCCATGTTTTCTGGAACGTAAAACAATAAATTTTCACCCTTTTCCCTATAAATTAGCCCGTTTCCTTTCATTTACTTTTTATTTGTGTAATTTTCTCGTCTCTATTTTGAGCTATTGC
The DNA here is from genome assembly GCF_050908995.1 of Andrena cerasifolii. NCBI lineage: Eukaryota > Metazoa > Arthropoda > Insecta > Hymenoptera > Andrenidae > Andrena > Andrena cerasifolii. Next base: position 372,419 of record NC_135125.1, on the reverse strand, counting down.
AAGATTTAATTCGAAAGGGTTATCATTAATAACAAGTACGCCCGTAGACCAACTGAGCGCGTCAACGTGCCTTATTCGTAAGCCTTCTCCGTGTTGTACCGTGTAGTCATAATCATGAAGATTTAACGCTCATCGTGCAATTCGAGGATTGATTTCCTTCTTGTTAAGAGTTAATGTCAGAGCATTACAATCAGTTATGATTTTAAATTTGACACCCTGTAGATAGATTCTAAATTGCTTCAATGCATAAATGATCGCGAGGGTTTCTAGCTCGAAACTATGGTATTTACTTTCCGCATCGGACGTCCGTTTAGAAAAGTAGAAAATAGGATGCAATTTCAAATCTGCTTTCTTTTGCATTAACACTGCACCGAAGCTCACAGAACTGGCATCACAGTGCAGTTCCGTATCGTCTTGGGGGTGATATACAGGGTGTCCGCGCGTAGACTGAACAGCTGGATTTCTCCTAATGTATTGGAGATAAAAAATTTAAAAAAAAAATGTAATTAAATGGTTCGATGGGGCTACTTTATTAGCCGAGACGATTTTTTCCCCATTTTTATTTTAAAAGATACGATGGTCAAGTTCGGTTTTTCAAATGGAACTTCTTTTTTTGAAGACCTGAGTTGATAGTGCGTTCCAAGACAAATTCAACGAGCTTTAATGTATACACTTTATTTCCACTGGTTTTAAGATATAGCGCTTGCAAAATTACTGATTTTTACTGGAAGAAAACCCTCTGAAATAGCAAGGGCCGGGGATGGACTTACTGGCGCCACGGGTGGCACTGCCTGTTGAAATGGATACCTACCTGCCAAAGGTCTCCGCCAGGGATGGCAGGCCTAAAGGCTGGACAATACTTTTTCCGTCAGATATGCTACTTAGGTAGGTACATCTGGCGGTATCGAGAAGCGCACCGTTACTTTTATTTCGCACTTGCTTCTACGCTCGAATGGCCGCTTCTTTTGTGAGGGATGCAAGTTGGATTGGTTCTGATACAATCTGCTCCCTATGGTTGAAATTTAGTCTAGCAACTTTCACTCCTCCTAACCTAACCAATCCAACTTGCATCCCTCCCAAAAGAACCGGCCATCCGAGCGTAGAAGCAAGTGCGAAATAAAAGTAACGATGCGCTTCTCGATACCGCAGATGTACCTACCTAAGTAGCATTTCTGACGGAAAAGAATTGTCCAGCCTTTGGGCCTGCCATTTTTGGCGTAGACCTTTGGCAGGTAAGTATCCATTTCAACAGGCAGTGCCACCCGTGGCGCCAGTAGGACCGCCCCCGGTTTTTGCCATTCCAGAGGGGTTTCTTGCAGTGAAAATCAGTAAATTTGCAAGCGCAATATCTTAAAAACCAGTGGAAATAAAGTGCATACATTAAAGCTTATTGAATTTGTGTTGGAACGCACTATCAACTCAGGTCTTCAAAAAAAATAGTTCCATTTGAAAAACCGAACTTGACCATCGTATCTTTTAAAATAATAATCAAAAACAAAATTCGTTCGCGCTAATAAATGGGCCCCCTCGAACCATGCAATTCCCTATTTTTTTTATATTTTTATCAACAATACTTTAAGAGATATCGCGTTGTCCATTCCTTAGTGGGACACCCTGTACATCGAACAGGTAGTACACAATACACCACTGCGGTGGATCGTGTAAAAAGCATGTGGAGTCGACGTAGAAATGGGAGTCCGACGTCGCTATCTCTAAGGAGTGAAGGGTACGACCTTCTGGCCTGCGCGAAGGACCGCCGCGATCCGGCTTCACGTACTTTTGCGGGCCGCGCGGCGTCTGGCGCGCCGGACCGCACACCGGACCGCCTGCCGGACCGTCCGTGTAAAGGGCCCAAATTATGTCAAGCGGGCCGAAAGAATCGTAGCGGCCCGAAAGAACTAAGGTGGCCCAAATGTATGTCTGTATATTGTACGTCGAGCAGATAGGTTAGGAAATAGGTTAGATATACTTATTCCAATTATAATATACACTGCGATAGTTTATGTAAAAGCATGTTTTTATTGGAATGACTTAAACAAGCGGGATTGTGACAGAACTATGTTTCATCATTAAGTGGATGTTAAAAATATATTTTTGATTTTGCATATTCTGGATATACGTTGCACATTCTGCATATTTTTTGCAGATACGGAATTTGTTTATATATTAGCTTGGTGAACCTCGTCATTAAAATTTAATAATTTCATATGTTAAAAAGTTTAATAGTGTAATAGTTACATATATATTCAATAGTTTAATAATTCAATAGTAGGTACAACGGCTTGATACGTATAATATATAATTATTACAGCATAACTGTTAGTATACTACAGTTTTATAAAAGAGGTTAAATATAACCCCCCCCCCCCTCCCCCGTTATCTTATACAGCATATTCGCATGTTCGGGCTATCATACCTGCATAAACTTCCGCAGTCTAGGTATAAATAAATAAATAGACGAATAATTTTTAAACAACAAATATAAATAGACACACAATTTAATTTTTGTATTTCATTAATGTAAGAACACGGTAGTAATCCGTTTGAATGAGGATAGGAAATATTTCTGAAAAAGCGTATGAAATCACAAGAAATTAAATAAACTTATTTGCATTACACACATATTTCATACATAATGTACGCATCCTGCATAGTATGTACATACTACACACACACTATATTCATGCTATACATATACATTACTTATTATATACATGGATTATATAGTAAAGACAATAATAGATATACAATGATCTGTCGACCCTACACACATACTAGATACTATATACTATTAGATTATATTACAGGATGGGGACGCACAAACGTCACCACTATATTTGGTACATAGGGCAATATCGGATATAAAGGCGCAATCCGCATGTCCGAACGCAATGGCGTTCGGTTCAGGACCAGTCTTCCTGTCGGCTTCCCGATCGTCTTCTTGAGCTCATCTGCATTTTCTTGTTTCTTGCCCTCTTCTCCCTCTCTCAAGCCAGGGCTTCAAGATGTGTCACGTGGGGCAGTTTTGAGAATTTCGTCGCATTGTCCCTCCACTACTGCAGAATGCATGTTTCTTTCAGTATATGTTTTTCCTCCATAAAATGTTGAATCTCCTTTTCGACAGATTCGGTTGGCCTATCAACCTCGCTTCTGCTAATATCTTCGAAAAAATCCATCAATGTTCCAGACGCTGGTCTTGGCGCTGGTCCTGTCATAGAAACAAAATATATAACGTACAACATTGAACACAGTATCACATAATCTTATTATTGTTTCACACTCATCTGACGTTTGTTTCGATTGCACATTTCCCCCACCCACGTCGCTTACGTCCGCGAGGTACTCGGTCGCAACTGAATACAGGACTCTGTGAGCCGCCAGTTTTTCGTCTGCCGTCAATAAACGGTCTTTGGTGCGAGGGTCCAGAATCATTGCGAGTATCAGTGGTTCGGAATCATTAATAAAATTAAACCTAATATTCAGCTCTTCTAATAAATTTTCGCGGAAGTGCGAGCTGTTATTGTCGACCGTTTCATTATGCTGCATTGGTGTGGTTAAACTTTTCCGTACGCCGTATATCGTAGGTATGTAACGGCACAGCGTTGGCTCATTCTCCAGTGTCATTATCAACGTCGCCTCTTTAAAGACCCGTAATGCATCGCAATACTGTTCGATTTTGGACCACTTGCAATTTTTCAAATGTTCCGGCGTTCGTGGCTAACAGAAAACCGCATCAAGCGCACGTCGTACCTCTAGTAAGCGACGGAGCATATCGAACTGCGAGTTCCATCGCGTGTTCACATCGGAAATTAATTTGAGGGGCTTCGTTTTCAGAAATAGCTTCCTCTGTTCAACTTTCAGTTTTTCGGTTGCCGATGCTGAGCGATGGAAGAACCCCAATGTGTTTGCATCTTTTTATTATTTTGCTCAGATCAGCAGAATCGTCCACGCAGTCCTTTATGACCAACTGAAAAGAACTCGTTGCATTAAATATGAAATGTTAACGATTTATTATGCATTTTCTGCATTTAAATATCTCCTGTTTATTTACCTGCAGAGTATGAGCGTAGCAAGGGATACGCTCCCACGTATCGCACAATTTAATGGCCTTCGCAATATTCGGGGCATTGTCGGTGGTAAAGTAAAGTGTAGATTTCATGTCGTTCAACCCCCACTCGCTCAAAGAGTTCTTCAGTATCGCGTTTATGTTCTCGCTCGTTTGCGCTTCGGTTACGCAGAGGATGTGAAGCGTATAGTTTTTTAATATAAATGGACCGTCAGCGACACGTATTTCTCCAGTGTCCGCGACGTCCAGCCGTCTGTCGTGAATGCGAACGTTCGTTTCTAATCCAAAACAATTAAAAGATGTGAAAATATCTTAAATCGAGTCAGAAACGTGTTTTAAATATCACATAAAAGATACTGACAAATTTCACGAACATTGGAGAAGTTATACGTACAGTTTTGACATCCTCGCTGATTACGTCCTGAATTTTCTTTCGTTCGGCTCGGAATATGTCAGGTATCATTTTCTCGGCGAATGTCGCAGGCGGGAGATCTGATACCTCGGCTCCACGACCTTCATCAACTGTTGAAAGCTAACCACGGAGAACGGCTGACAATCCACGATTATCATAGGGCAATTTCGCTGGTAATTTCCTTTGCTTGCGGGGTTTTTTCGTCGAGCATGGACATTCTTGTAACATCTGTGGACGAATTTCGCGGTATGAGTCACGTGGTTATTTGGAAATTATGTAATTGTTCAAAATAAAGTTCCATGCACTAGTAGAATCATAAATAGTTTCTTACATACTGTTTTCATTGGTATTCGCCATTACCGCGCTGATCTTATTCACAACTTCGAATATACCGCTGTGTTGGCTGGTCATATGTCTTCGAAGGGATGATGTGCCTCCCGCCTACGTTTTATACGTTTTCCCGTACGTGTTGCACGTGCTCTCCTGCCGAATTACTTTCGTAAACCACTCCCACACGGAACTGCGATTCCTGCGGGCCGGTCTAAAGTCGCCAGGGTGATGCAGGGGATGTTCCTCGATTTCCATCATCTCGGCCACTTCCATGCTCTCGATTTCTTCGAACGCTGCCATTTCTTCAATTGCACAGTGCAAAGTGCACACGCGATTGTTGCCAGAATGGTGGATGTTTCCTCGCCGAGTGGCGCGTCAGCTCCGTAAGTCCGATAGTCATTTGTCACAAGCGTTGTTCGATGGGATGGCAAGTGACATATTATACGTATCAAGCCGTTGTACCTACTATTGAATTATTAAACTTTTGAATATATATGTAACTATTAGACTATTAAACTTTTTAACATATGAAACTACTAAATTTTAATGGCGAGGTTCACCAAGCTAATTTGTAAACAAATTCCATATCTGCAAACAATATACAGAATATGCAAAATGTGTAAAATCGAAAATATATTTTTAACATCCTATTAATGAGGAAACATAGTTCTGTCAAAGTCCCGCTTGTTTAAGTCATTCCAATAAAAACATTCATTTACATAAACTTCTGCAATCTACAGGGTGTCCCACTAAGGAGTGGACAGCGCGATATCTCTAAAAGTATTGTCGATAAAAATATAAAAAAAATAGGGAATTGCATGGTTCGAGGGGGCCCATTTATTAGCGCGAACGAATTTTGTTTTTGATTATTATTTTAAAAGATACGATGGTCAAGTTCGGTTTTTCAAATGGAACTATTTTTTTTGAAGACCTGAGTTGATAGTGCGTTCCAAGACAAATTCAATAAGCTTTAATGTATACACTTTATTTCCACTGGTTTTTAAGATATTGCGCTTGCAAATTTACTGATTTTCACTGCAAGAAACCCCTCTGGAATGGCAAAAACCGGGGGCGGTCCTACTGGCGCCAAGGGTGGCACTGCCTGTTGAAATGGATACTTACCTGCCAAAGGTCTACGCCAGAAATGGCAGGCCCAAAGGCTGGACAATTCTTTTCCGTCAGAAATGCTACTTAGGTAGGTACATCTGCGGTGTCGAGAAGCGCATCGTTACTTTTATTTCGCACTTGCTTCTACGCTCGGATGGCCGGTTCTTTTGGGAGGGATGCAAGTTGGATTGGTTCTGATACAATCTGCTCCCTATGGTTGAAATTTAGTCTAGCAACTTTCACTCCTCCTAACCTAACCAATCCAACTTGCATCCCTCCCAAAAGAACCGGCCATCCGAGCGTAGAAGCAAGTGCGAAATAAAAGTAACGATGCGCTTCTCGATACCGCAGATGTACCTACCTAAGTAGCATTTCTGACGGAAAAGAATTGTCCAGCTTTTGGGCCTGCGAACCCTGTCGTAGACCTTTGGCAGGTAAGTATCCATTTCAACAGGCAATGCCACCCGTAGCGCCAGTAAGACCGACCCCGGTCCTTCCTAATCCAGAGGGTTTTCTTCCAGTGAAAATCAGTAATTTTGCAAGCGCAATATCTTAAAAACCAGTGGAAATAAAGTGTATACATTAAAGCTTATTGAATTTGTCTTGGAACGCACTATCAACTCAGGTCTTCAAAAAAAATAATTCCATTTGAAAAACCGAACTTGACCATCGTATCTTTTAAAATAATAATCGAAAACAAAATTCGTTCGCGCTAATAAATGGGCCCCCTCGAACCATGCAATTCCCTATTTTTTTTATACTTTTATCGACAATACTTTAAGAGATATAGCGCTGTCCACTCCTTAGTGGGACACCCTGTATATTATAATTGGGTTAAGTATATCTGACCTATTTGCTCGACGTACAATGTACACACATACATTCGGGCCCCCTCAGTTCTTTCGGACCGCCTCGATTCTTTCGGCCCGCTTGAAAAATTCAAGCTACTTGGTTCTATCCAAGCCGTTCGGTTCTTTCAAGCCTCTCGGTTCATTCGGGTACTCAGCTCGGCTAGGAAACCGGGTTTCAGTTTGGTTCGGATTTCCAGCTACCCGAATATTCAAAGACTTGAACAGCTCTAATCGACTCCGCTCCTTCTTCTTCACCCTTTAGAAGCCCTCTGATCGTTGAATTTTCTCCTTTCAGCTCCTTACAGTCTTGTAGCATTTAACGCAACGTCTCTCTAGCCCCAAGGTCTGTAGAATAGAAAGGTTGCCTGGTAACTTTGCACCAATCAGAAACCAGAATGAAAAACGCGGGCGTGACGTCACGCAGCGTGCCTGTTCGAATTAATACAAAAAATTATATAGTTTTAATGTTGCTTAAAAAATGCAATTCTCATGATTACGAGAAATAATATACTAATTTAATACATTGATTGACAACTGCGATTTTGTACTTGTACTTAAAAGTGTTTAGATACTTTTGTTTATCGTCCTTTGTTGATATTCCTGTGGCACAATGAAAAGGAATAGACTGAATCTCCGCAAGTTAATACATTGGCACAAAATATGAAACCAACCGAAATCTTCAATAATATTCAATAATATTTTAAATTCAATCTTCTATGCAGAATATACTTTTCTATGTAAAGATTCATTGATACGGATTATTGAACATTAATGAGATTATTGAACCTTAAGAAACAAATGTGTCAAAACTACAGTCGAACATCGCGATTAACCGTACTGTATTTTCCTCGATCTTTATTATTTAGCTTTTTTACTATTCGAGGTAATAACGATGAAACTACAGAAGGAACTATTGTATTAATAATTTATCGAAAATAAAAAGAAATTAACTATCAATTTTGAATTCAGATAATCAAAGTTCTACTGTACTTAATAAAATCTACAAAATAAAGCAGTTTAAATGATTTCATATTTTTGGCCAGAATCATTGAATTCATGTTCGTAGTGAATATATTAATGAAGCAATACTCAAATACTATTAATACTGTTGCGCCGGGGCGTTTTCACCGCAGGCCACCCCGACGCAAAGGAGTAGAATAACAGACACGGACGCACACACGACTGAACTATATTGTTACATAGACCAATAGTTTACAAAGGTGCGACCCGTACGTCCGAACGCAATGGCGTTCGGTACAAGACCTCCTTCTCGTCGGCCTCTCCGATCGTCCTCTTGAAGGGGGCCGACCTTCTTCTATCTTCAGCTGCGAGCACCAGCAGGCTATGCACGGGCCTATACCCGGTGCTCGCAACAATACGATATTTATTTTTTAATTTCATTAATATATACTTTTGTACAACGGAGTTACGATACAAACTTTTGTATTTTTTTCTTTTTCTTAATTTTGTTTCTTCTTTTTCCAAATTCAGAAATTTTATACGAATAAAAATTCTTTGCCGACAAAAGTCTTTAACTAACTCGGGAGGAATATCATTTAGATATTTTCTTATATATTTTCCTGTTCTGGCAATAATGTATTTGTCACGCTTAAATTTATTCTTATGGAACTTTTGGAAATAGCTTTCCATAGTATTCACTTGTTCTACCCATTCATTTGACGGTTGAATTAAGCCACCATACGATAACCTTCGCAGCCAAGATAGCATGTTATAGCTGTGAAGACTTGTGGCTTCATCTGTTATGTATGTAAATTGACCAAGATGGGGATATTTCGTTAAGTGACGTTTGGCTAAATATCCTGCGATGTATATTAAACCATCTTTTTCTGGCGCATCCTTTTCTGACGACATGATAGTACTTCCAGAACTAGCAATACTTTCGCTTTCAGCAATATTTACAATATTATGAGGCTCTGGTAACTGTAGAGTGTAACGTTCTCAAACGTGGCGTAGCCGTTTATTACAGGAGATTCGTTCATTTGGTTCAGTTGGCATGCGATAAAGAATTGAATTTCAAGAAACCAGAGGCCTTCTTTTAACAATAATAACAAAATGGTTTATTAAAAAATAAGTTTTGACGCTACGTCGAATTGAACATAGGATATTGCACTTAGTCGTGTGAACTTTGACGATAAATAAATGAACATGAGATAATTACGTAAAGACATATCGCTCGGTAATAAGAATATTATTCTATTTCGGTTTCGGTTCTAAGTCGGTATAGCTGAACAATGATTAACCAAAATAACGTTCGGTCGGTAAAACAGAACATAGGATCGTTCGACGTTTTTGTTATTAAGTAGTTAGAACCTTTGGTGAATTAATATATATGATATAATATAATTACTAGGCTAATTGCTAGTTGAACATAAATCTCGACACGAAGTCGGAATGGCGTATAATACAAGGTTCGACGCTTGGTAGAATTAAACTAATCGTAAAGATTGTTTGGCGGTTTCGTTATAGAAATTGAGAGGATTACTTCTCTCTGAGTATAATGTTTTAATGGTGCCTATCAGCTGGCCCACGCTTTTCTAGTATGGAATTTGAGAGGCTAATTAAAGCGGCCTCGAATGGAATTTGGGGGGCTAACTAAAGCGTCCTCGTATGAAATTGAAGGGTTGATTTAAAACGTCCTTAGGATGGTTTGGTGTCAGGACCAAAACTGTTCTCTCCTGCAGGCAGGCTTATATTTATACTCCTTGCTGGAGTTTGACCCGCGCCAACCAGTTGCTGCGTAATTATTCGTACCAATCAGATTTTACGTCCGGTTCCCACCAGTCGCGCACTACGCTCAGTTTAATCGGCGTCCAGTTGAACGTGCGGTATGCGTATATGCGCGTTCAAGTCGTTCACGGCGCTGGATTTAGTTTGAAGGGCGGTTATCCGCATGCGTTGCGCGTGGTTTAGTTTAAGTGTTCTCCGCTACGTGTCTCAATACTAGAATGAAAACGACGATAATTGTAGAAAGGAAAAAGAGAAATTTACAGCGGTAGTAGCGATACGTTACAAGAGTTTCAAACAACAGATATAAAATTTCATTTTACCTAAAGCCGGGTCCAGACCTGAATGAGTATATGCTGAGCAGGCTGAGCGCGCACGAATATTTTTATGTGGACGGGTGTAACGGTAGCCAGGACCGCATGCTTCTACGCCAGAAAGGGTGAGCGTGAACGCATATGCTAGTGTGGACGTGTCATTCGTGGTGACTCGGCGCATGCGACCCGACTCGCGAATGCCGGCGAAGGCACATGGCCTGAACCGACCGTTGTCAGTTTTCTTCCGCACATCAAAGGGAATTTGGAGTGCATTGCGTTCAGCGTGAAAGATAGAAGCAGATGTGATACTTTTCTGAAATCATCGGTGTCTCGGATTTTCATAATATTGAAGTATATGGCAGTCCATATGAAATTAGGGAGGGTAAAGTCCTCATTTTTGTAGATTCGAAATTGTTTAAAAAATACAAAACTTCAAAGTTACCTATTTCGGTGATTTTTACGAAACCCGCCTACAGAAATTAATTTGAATGACCTAAATTATTGAAGGTATGGATTTACGTCTTGTTTGTTTAATCATAAAGTATGGATCTATGTGGATGAATTTAATCCATTGCTAATATTGCCATAAACAGTTAATCAAAAATCTAAAAATGACATTTTCAACAATATAATGCAATTACCATATGATAGACTTTAAAGCTCTATTTTACTGAATAATTTGTCTTTCTTTTCTTCACTACACCCTGCATTGTTCTTAATTCATACAGACTGATCGACTCGCTGTTGTGTTAAAAAATCACACGAAACTATTCTTAACGAATTCAGCTTGAAATAATATAAATCAATTTTTCACGAAATTTCCTTCATTATGGTCTGAATTACGTCGTTCTTGGTGTTATTTTCATCGGCGAAACATAAGGAATCAATTGACGTCGTTTTCGCAAAGATCTGATGAGAAATGCGGAACTCTTGGACATTTCTGACTTTTTAATGGTATTCCAACCGTTTCGAGGGTCGAAACCCATAAAATTCAGTGAAGCATTGTGAGGGTTGTACTCGCCACGGGGTACCAGCTGTCACCTCTTTCATAGGCGACGCTGGAGAATCACTCTGTATTGGTAAACAGGATGACTCGGAGGCTTGAGCTGTATGTTTATTTAGCTAATCACACCATCTTTACGACTGCGGAGTGGGCTAAGCTAAGCACAGAAGTTGGTGAAGAAAGACACAATGGCACTTTCGACCCGTGCGTGTGCGTCATTCGGGCGCGCTCAGCCTGCTCAGCATATACGCATTCAGGTCTGGACCCGGCTTAATATTCATATATTATATTTGAGTGAAGGTATTAATGTACATATGTAATTATTACAATACCTGTGAGAACAGATTTTCTAAACAATCTTGGTTTAGACGGTGAGTTAAAATATATGTAATATTCAATTTACTTTTGAGGTCAAGCCACCTGGTATCAATATAGAGGCCCATATGGCTGAAAAATGTAGCCTTCAATCATGGCACGAAAAGCTGGGTCATCAAAATGTCGCCTGCGTGAAGAAGTATCTGCAGGCTGAAGGAATCCCAGTGGACGAGCAAAATTTTTTTGTGAAGGGTGTGCTTTTGGTAAGCTGCACTGACTACCTTTTCCTAAAGAAAAAATAGATGATTACAAACCTCAACCTCCAGGGGAACTGATCCATGCTGATATCTGTGGACCTTTTCAAGACGAATCAATAAATGGGTCACGCTATTTTTTACTGCTCAAGGATTATTACTCACGTTATACAACCGTCTATTTTCTTAAGTCTAAGAATGAATCCGTTGGTCGAATCAGGGACTTCTTTGCAATGACTCAAAAGCTTTTTGAAAGGAACATAAGAACCCTACGTACCGATAATGATTTGGAATTTGTCAACCTGGAAATTAAGGAAATGCTGAAAAATCAAGGCATTCAGCATCAAAAAACTGTGCCTTTCACCCCGGAACAAAACGGCTCTGTCGAGAGAGAAAACCGGACTGTCGTTGAATCCATGAGAGCCATGCTACATGCTAAGAATTTACCTTTGAAACTACGGGCTGAAGTTGTGAACACCTCCATTTACCTTCTAAATCGCACAGGTGTGAGTCCTCAACCGTTGAAAACGCCACATGAGTTGTGGTTTGGACGAAGGATCAAGCGAGGGAAGTTAACAGTTTTTGGGACTGTTCCTTACGCGCATGTGCCCAAAGAAAAACGAAGAAAGCTGGATAGCAAAGCAGTTAAAGATTATTTTGTGGGATATGATGAGAGCGTGAAGGGCTATAGAATCTGGTTTCCTGAGAGCGATAGAGTGGAAATAAGAAGAGACAGTAGTAAGACTATGGGGATTCTAACCCTGGTTCTCTGAGGGGAGCATGGGGGCGGGAAGAAGTGTGGACGCGCGGGGGAGCGCGGTGAGGGGAACTCTGGGCGCGAAGGGAGCGGGGAGTGGAAGATTGGTTGCGTGCACGCCAGCCGCGGAGTGGGGGGAAGCTGCAATCGTGGAGGGGATCTGCTGCGGAGACCTCTCCAGATCTGGTCCGCCGCCGGAAATTTTTCAGAGGGAGGGAATGACCTTGATCCACCCTCAAAAAAATTTTCAGACCTGATCCGCCATCGGAAATTTTTCTAAATCAATATGTGACGTCAGCAGAAATTCCCCCGCCCCCCTCCCCCCACCGCACTGATCTAGCCAATCAATATGCAGCAAACGGACATTTTTGTTTCATTCCCCAACGCAGAGAAATAATAATTTTTAATCAACGATCTAGCGAACCAATATGTAGCAAACATGCATTCTACAGCTAACCATATTTCAAATATCGCAGCGTATCGCGCGATCATGCGTAATTTGAGCTTCCGAGACCGCTGCGTGAGAAAGTGCCATTTTTTCACGGCGCGAAGAATGTATTAACGAAATATATAATACTTTTGAAACGTTGAATCTTAGAATTATCTGGGGAGGAGAGAAGGAGGAAGACGGACAAATAAATGAAGAAATAATATATGTTTGTAAAATTATATATTATTGTTACATAGCAAAGTAAAGAAATAATAATGCTATTTCGGCGTCTGGTATGCATCACGAACAATCAAGCCTAATCCTAATGCTAATAATTCACAATCTATCAAAGAGTTCAGTTCATAGTAGTCGCTTTCGATAATGATTTTCTCGTAGTCCGCGGTTGTTGTAGTAGCGGTACGTATAATGTCGACAAAGGAGGCGTACTTACTGGTTACGGAGTACAAAATTTCAGATAAACAGGAGAACATATAGTCGATGCACCGAGCATATTTACACATTTGAATCATCGTAGTTTCAGACATATACAGGGTGTCCGCGGGAAGACTGAACAGCTGGATATCTCCTAATGTCTAGGAGATAAAAAAATATAAAAAATATGGCTTGCATGGTTCGAGGGGGCCAATTTATTAACGCATACGAATTTTTTTGTTCAATTATTGTTTTAAAAGATACGATGGTCAAGTTCGGTTTTTTAAATGTTACTATTTTTTTTTTTTTTTGAAGAGGTGAGTTGATAGTGCGTTCCAAGACAAATCCAATAAGCTTTAATGTATACACTTGATTTCCACTGGTTTTTGAGATAATGCGCTTGCAAATTTACTGATTTTCCCCTGGAAGAAAACCCGCTGAAATAGTAAGGACCGACGACGGTCTTGCTGGCGTCACGGGTGGCCCTGCCTGTTGAAACAGATACCTACTTGCCAAAGGTCTGGGCTAGGAATGGCAGGCCCAGAGGCTGGACAATTCTTTTCCGTCAGAAATGCTACTTACTAATGTTAATGTTTCAAAACGTCATAACATTTACTCAATTTCTTCATTCAGACTCAATTTTCAACTTCAATAATCTTTTATTTCGCACTTGCTTCTACGCTCGGATGGCCGGTTCTTTTGGGAGGGATGCAAGTTCGATTGGTTAGGTGTGGAGGTGTGAAAGTTGCTAGACCAAATTTCTAAACTGTAGGGAGCAGATTGTATTAGGACCAATCGGATTTGCATCCCTCCAAAAGAACCGGCCATCCGAGCGTAGAAGCAAGTGCGAAATAAAAGACTATTGAAGTTGAAAATTGAGTCTGAATGACGAAATTGAGTAAGTGTTATGACGTTTTGGAACATTAACATTACTAAGTAGCATTTCTGACGGAAAAGAATTGTCCAGTCTTTGGGCCTGCCATTCCTAGCCCAGACCTTTAGCAGGTAGGTATCTGTTTCAACAGGCAAGGCCACCTGTGACGCCAGCAAGACCGTCCCCGGTCCTTGCTATTTCAGCGGGTTCCCTTCCAGTGAAAATCAGTAAATTTGTAAGCGCAATATCTCAAAAAACCAGTGGATATCAAGTGTATACATTACTGCTTATTGAATTTGTCTTGGAACGCACTATCAACTCGCTTCTTCAAAAAAAAAAAAATTAGTTCCATTTAAAAAACCGAACTTGACCATCGTATCTTTTAAAATAATAATCGAAAAAAATCGTCTGCGCTAATAAATTGGCCCCCTCGAACCATGCAAGGCCACATATTTTTTTATTTTTTTATCTCCAATACATTAGGAGATATTCAGCTGTTCAGTCTTCCCGCGGACACCCTGTATATGAGTGAACTATTATCCGAGATTTTAGCAATTTGCTCGTTGTGTATTCGCGTGAAATCGATACGCAAATGATCGACCGCGATAGGATCTTGGTGCGTTAATGGGGCATCGAAGCGGAAACGCCTAAGTATCTGCGATTCTTGCTGCAGTAAAAGCTTCCACGTTGACATGGAGAAGCAAACCTCATGACATTTATTATCGGCTATTGCGACCTCAATGCGGCACAAATCCTGCCCAATGTAAATCCCGATCATGAGACGTTTGTAGGCTGTAGCTATGGTAGGTTTGTTTCGGTACTGCATTGCTGTAAGAACCACATACCCAGACTTAATGATTCAGTTGCTTTCGTATAAATCGAAAAATACGTAGAGGAATGCTATGTACTATGTACCTTATATTCTGTTTATGTTGCTGCGGCTGTTGATGCTGTTGTTGGTGTTGAGGCTGCTGTTGTTGGTTTGTGAAATTCATATCGTTCCACTGATTAGTGCGGTTTCCACACATGTTGGAAGTGCCGTTGAAATGTCGGTTATACATTTTTTTTTTTGAATACGTACTACGACAGAGTCTACTGAACAGACGCGATTACTAATTGTGTCGGACACGAACGTATGCGATGCAATGCGCAAGACCTCGCGACACCGCTTTTTTTATAGTAGTTCATGGACATAAATGTGTAGAAGTAGAGTATGTTGGTGGGGCGGTGGCGACGATAGAGGTGCATAGCACCATTCCCCACCATCTACCATCTACCTCTCCTCTTATTCCTCATATATATCTGCTGCATACGTATTGAGATATTCTATTAAACTGGATAATGAATCTCTAATGCGGTGCCATAGCCGACCAATCACACATTTATACATCGGTTGGACAGTCATTGTTGAGAAACGATATTGATATGCAATATTTATACTTTACAATCGCATTTATTCTAAAGCTAAAATTTTTTTTTTAAAGCGTTCTGATTTTTTACGCCGCAACATATCACGCGGTCGCATGTAATTTGAACCCATCCTCAAGGATAATGCAGCTGTGCGAGATGGCGTCATTTTTTTTGTTGATGATGCGAATACAATATAATACATGCAGAAACGTTGCACGTATGAATCATAGAAAGAATTATGCTGTCTCGCCAGAAACTGTATCGAACGACGTTGCGCTGTATCACCGTTTTTGCACGCAATACATTTGAGGGGAGGGGGTACGCAGAAAGAGATAGACAGAGAAAGTAGAACGTCAATTGTTGGATGAATCTGTACGATTGATTTTACGGGAGAAATACCTCGTGTGGGAAGAACGGTAAAACGGGTGTATCGAATCCGTGGAAGAATACAGTCACTTGAAACGTCCTCGATTATCGATCGGCGTTCAACAATCATTGGTTGCTCGAATGTTTGCGAATGGTTGCGCGCATTTCGAAGGATTGAAATATTCATTGCGCGGAGGTTTCATGCATGAAGGCGCCGGAAAATCGAGCACTGGAGTTTTGAGGCGTGAAATAGACACTGCTTTGAATAGCCGCGTATTAACTGGTGTCGTGCTAAAGTCAAATTCTATCGAGTCGCGCAACTTCCTCCAGGATGCAGAGACCATTGTGTTGGAACATGTGCGTGACGCTTTGAAGAAGCACCAGAACCTCAAAGTGAACACGGATTTTAACGGTGAATTTGTAGCGGGGGATAAGCATGCTTGCAAAAACATTAATACCCGCAACTGCGAACTCTTCCGCACATCAGATCTGCATGAGTGGTACCAGCGATGCGTCATCGAACCCACCCTGGCATCGCTGGAAGAGTTCCAGGAGCGCGACAGCGGATGGGCATTGACGAGAATCCTTAATCTGACCGTCAATGTCAACAAGTACAATCCGCTGCGCGTGGGGTGCCACTACAAGTTGCCGCGGGAATTATTGCTGAAGAAAGCGACGTTTAGCGTATAATCCCCGGACAACGCCTGTTTGGCGGGGACAGTGATCGCCGCTCTCCATCCCGCGCAAAAAATCTCCAGGGCATTGAATTTCCAATGTCTCTGAAGCAAATTGGAAAGTTTGAAGGGTTGAACGAAATCTCCATTAACGTATACAGCTTCGAGGTGGAGGTGAAGAAGGGGCCAGCAGTCTTTCCGCTGCGCCTCACCAGCCACAAGAGGGATCGACACGTCAACCTGCTCTACACGCCGAATCAAGAGCGTGGCGATGTAGGGCATTACTTCATGCTAATCAAGGACTTGTCCCGGCTGGTGAGCATGCAGTTGAGCAGGCACAGAGAAAATAAATTCATCTGTGATCGGTATGTATATAAACTTGCGAAATGTTGATTTTGCTAAGCCCATTCTGGGCAATAATGTTCCCATGGAAGAGTTGACGAAAGATCAGTGGGGGGCATTTCTCAGCGCGACGCACTGTCACATTTGCGAAAAGCCGTTCGAGGCTGATGATGTACGAGTCCGCGATCATTGTCATCTATCCGGATGTTTCAGAGGCCCAGAACATTCGGAAAGCAATTTAAAGTATAAAAATGCGTTTTACATCACCATAGTTTTTCATAATTTATCCGGCTATGTTAGCTATCAACACACTCGCGAAGGATGATTCCCTTCTCTTGGGGTTGTAAGGCCCAAGTGACTCCGTGGTACGCGGTGCTGACAACTCTATCACTCGCTAAATTAATTTTCAATGATTGTTTAATTGGCTCGACGAAAAGAAAACTTGCTGGTCCGTATGATGACCAGACAAGAGAAAGAATGTATTTGATCGATGGTCTTAGTCACGAATGTTTGACTAGATCACGTGAAGTCAACCGTATCGTGTGTATCAGTAGCGTGATGAATGAGTTTGTCACGAGAGATCGATGCGTTCGTTCAAAAGACGATTGAATTCTGTCTCGTCCAGCCTTTTTCGACGTCGAAGGTAAACAAGACGTCAGAATTGCGGAATGTGTCAAGTTGCTGATTGGCTAGTCTTTCCTTGAAAGGGGGGAGACTTCCTTTTCGAATTTGATAGTGGAGGAGGAAGCCTCTCCTTCTTGGTGACGTAGCAAAACCAGACCTTTGGCTAGCAAACCTAGCTAATGTGTTTAGTCGAAGCGTTCAGCCAGGGTCACGGTTTATGACTGTATTGTTCGCGAGTTGGCGGTGGACGACGGTATATACTGATCCAAACTTGCTGTATACAACCCGCTGACAGAGCAATTTAACGCATTATCTCAGGGCAAAAGTAGTCGAAATAGTCGAAAAAAACGGCACGATGTCGATTGCCTCTTAGTCATCTGGCAAGCAAATGGTTCCCAACGAACGCTTCGAGAACGAGCAATTGCCCACCGTAAAAGACGTTGAATTTTCGCCTCGCCCTGAGTCCGCCTTTGTCTCGTAAGACGGAACAGGCTACGATTTACATTTTATTATCGAGGAAATAGCTACCGCTATCAAAGATCATGTTGACGTATTGCCTGTAACTAAAGAAAAATATATTTCATTCACGAAAAATTTCGCAGATGCGGCTGAAGAATCAGACTCGGGAAATTGTATTAAATTGCGATTCATGGATTCGTACAAATTTTTAAATACCAGTCTCGACAAATTAGCATCTTCTCTTAGCACAGATAAATTAAAAATTGTACGATCTCAATTTGAAACATTATCCATCGAAGATTTCAATTTATTGCCGCGAAAGGGTATCTTTCCGTATGAATACCTTGATTGCGCGAACAAACTGCAGGACCCATGCTTACCACCACGCGAGTCATTCTACAGTTCGTTAACGGGCGAGACTGTATCCGCGAGCGATTACGCACACGCCGAGACTGTCTGGCAGCGTTTCGGCATTAGAACATTGGGCGAATACAGCGACTTGTATTTGAAAACAGATGTCTTGTTATTGGCAGATATTTTTGAAAATTTTCGCGAATGTTGTATCAATAGTTACGGATTAGATACAGCACATGATTATACTTTACCTGGTTTCATGTGGGATGCCATGCTAAAACATACCAAAATTACATTCGAATTGCTCACCGACGTCGATATGATCATGTTTATCCAACGCAGCATAGGTGGAGGTTTAAGTCATTGTTCAGGAAGATATGCAGAGGCCAATAACAAGTACATGCCATCATATGACGCATCGAAACAGTCGTCGTACTTGATGTACTTTGATGTGAACAATTTGTATGGATGGGCAATATGTCAACCTTTGCCATTCGCCAAATTTCAATGGGTCGAAGATATTGCAAATTTTGACGTGTCTTCAATCGCTGTCGATTCGCCACGGGATACATTCTTGAGGTAGATCTGGAATATTCGCAACGTCTGCACGATGCTCATGTTGATCTACCATTCTGCCCGACGCATGCCAAACCACCTGGCAGCAGACAGGACAAGCTACTCGCGACGGTATACGATAAGCAGCGTTACGTTATCCATTATCGCAACCTGCAGCAGTGCACGCGTCACGGCCTTCGTATTACAAAGATACGCCGCGTGCTTCAATTCGCTCAATCTCCCTGCCTCCGCGATTACATCGAACTCAATACACGGTTTAGAACAAGCGCGACAAACGATTTTGAAAAAAATTTGTACAAATTGATGAACAACGCGGTATTCGGTAAAACTATGGAAAATGTACGAAATCATGTGAATGTAAAACTTTTAACAAATTGGAATGGACGATATGGTGCGGAGGCGATGATCCCGAAGCCGAATTTCCACAGCAGAAGTGTTTTTCTGAAAATTTAATAGCTGTTAAAGTGCGAAAACTCCAGATGAAATTCAACAAACCGATATATGTGGGTATGTGTATTCTGGACATATAAAAAATTTGTTTATATGAATTTCACCAGGAGTACATGTCTCCCTTGCATGCTCAAAATTGTAAAATTCTATATACGGACACTGACAGTCTCATTTATCACATTCAATGCGAAGATATCTACGAGACCATAAAACACAATATCGATAGATTTGACACATCCGATTATCCCATCGACAATGCATATAATATGCTGCGCGTAAATAAGGAGGTTCCGGTGCTGATGAAGGACGAAAATAACGGTGCGATAATGACCGAATTCGTAGATTTTAGAGCGAAAATGTATGCACTCCTCGTAGACGGCAAAAAAGATACAAAAAAGGCGAAAGGCGTCAAGACCAACGTCATAGCCTGGGTGATAACTTTCGACGACTACGCGGAGTGTTTGCAAAAGGAGATCGAAATGGTACGCCGGCAATTATGCATACGGTCGAAATTGCACAAAGTGTACACCATTTCGGAATCCAAAATCGCTCTAAGTCCATACGACGACAAACGGTATATCGTACCCGACTCTGCCCTGCGGACATTATAAAATTCCGTTTTAAAATTCAGTTGTAGAATAGAAATTGTATTTATTAACATATTATTATAAATATTAGAATTAACCTGTCAAATAAAACTGTTCACACATGTTTATGTATCATTGTATTTCATTGAATCATGTATTTTTATTTTACAATGCATTTTTTTTTATTTATCCATGAATTGTATGATTTATCAAACCCCAGCCACTTGACATATACCTTATACCCCTTCCTACGCAACACTTTTTCCACTGGATACACATCAGCATCGGTGACGCGTTGCAGCTCGTGTTCATAAAATCCTCCGGCAATAGGTTTTCCATAGGAGTCGAGGAGCAGATACGTTGCGGGATTAGTTGCTTGTGCTTTGGCTATCTTGAATTCCTCCGTTGTCCAATTTGGTGTATAGCCTATATCGAAGATGGTTTTAAATTTGCTTACGCGCACAAACGCGCCCAGCTTGAATCCCGCTGGAGCAGCAAACTTTATATTGCTGTATACGGTGGCTGGCAGCTTGTCGGCGATCACATTGGTCACATCGCGAGGACGCATTCTGAGGGTTCTATGTTTTTGTGCATTATACTCTGCAAGTAGACGCGGTAGCGCATCGATCCATCTATAAGTTCCATTGAGCGTAAATAGTTTCCACATATTGTTCTTTAAAGTTCGATTGAAACATTCTACGACGGAGGCTTCCATCACCGCTTCATACGTCAAATAATGATTAATGTCATGCATTGTCAAGAGTTTCTGTACATCGGCGTTATAACATTCTCTTCCTTAATCGGTTTGCAAATTTTTTAGATATCTATCTCTAAATATCTTTGCAAACGCTTTAGTCACCTCAGCGCCACTTTTAGTCTTGAGCGGTACCGCCCATGCATACTTACTCAACATATCGATGACGGTGAGAATATAGTGGTGACCTTGGTTGAATCGCGAGTAAGGGCGCATTTCTACAACGTCAGCTTGCCACAGATTATCGTATCCTTGTACTATGACGCGCCTCCGCGGGAAACGTCTTCGAGCTGGAGTAATTCCTCAACAAGTTGTCGCTTCTTGTGACCATGGTTTTCTTTACTCTTGGATTTCGATAATGGTTGCATGTTTAATCACAGGGGTGTCTTGGACATGAATGATGTGATAATTATCGTGCACGTGCATTATGTGCCCCCGTCGGTCCGAGGAAATTCTGGACAAGTTCAATCGTCTCGCATGATTCTCCTTCGTAGCGCTACTGCGGGATAGAATTCAACGCCTGTGATATCTTATGATCACTGTTTTGCAACGTCAGCATATCTCTTTGAAACACGACCAGCTTCCTCTCTAATTCTTCCTGCTGCTCTCTCAAAAGTTTACTGCTCTTTTCCACGTATAGTTTATTGACGGCATCGCTGTCGGCCACCGGCTGAGCTACGCGTCGTATCTTGCGCGATTTTGCATTAAAGTCGGCTCCGGTAACGCAAAGAGCGTTATCACGCATATAATTTCGAAGCATGCCGCTCCATTTGTAATAGTCCATTGTAGCTGCTCCACTCTTCTCGAGCGATACCCCAAATTTGTTGATCGGCATTTCGACGCATACAGTGCACATCATCGGCGTGCGGTTTAATTTATAATGAGGCCTACCTCACGGAGTTCCTCGATAATCGATAGAATTTCGTTGTCGTGCGAGTTGTTACCCGCCTGACGCGACGCTTCCAGCAAACGCAATCGATCCACCAGCTCGTTGGGATCGTCCCAGTGCACGTAATCGATCTTGTTATCGTTTACCACCATGGCTCGCGGTGTCCTTAGACCTTTCCCTGCCCTACCAGCTGATGCGCGGGGGAGTAGCGGTGCAATTACATATTTGTACTTGTATCCCTTGTTGCTCAATACGGGATTTTTAGCGTCATGATCGCGTCTGTGGGCATTCGTCGCCAGCAGTATACTTTTGTATTTTTGTTTATCGGCATCGGTGTACAAGGCATTGTCGGGAATTCTCTTGAAAATCAGTTCGTAAAGACCGAACGTTCCTCCATACCTTACACCATCTATGATTATATTATCATCCTTGTCTATATCAAAAGCCTTATCCCCAAGCATCGTTCCACTATCGCCAAAGTATACGCCATACACATAGTCCATTGCTGTGTCCCTATCGCCACTTAGAATTGCGCTCATGTATTTTTGTCCCAGCGGACCGAAATGATTGCGAAACGTTTCTTGACCCTCGCATGTTTGGAGTTGATGTCTAATAGATGTTACAAACGACTCATCTGGAGGAGTTTCGAAAACGTCATCACCATCATCGTTGGTCGAGAGAAATTGCACGCTGGGAAATGTATTTATTGGCTTGGGAGGAACCGGGGGCTCGTTTGATGTGGCATTCTGTCGTTTTCGCTTCGATTGAACTGGTTTAGAGGTTATGGGTGAATATTCCGATGACAAGCGTCGTTTCCTCTTTGTCTTGCGCGATGTGTTTCCTTTAGGCTGTATTTTTGTTTTAGGCGTTAATGTTTCATTCCTCTCTACGTCTGTACTCATCAGCGGTGATGTGTCAGCTTCTGTCGCTGCGGTATTTTCCACAATATGTTTTAAGGGTTCTACGATAGGTTTAAAGTATCTCTGCAACGCGATATCTTCCTCCATCTTGCCGGTCTTCAAAGCCTGATGTTTCTTGCGAATGGATTCGCTGGTTTTTGCAATTTCCTTCGCTATTCTCTCGCGATCCTTAATCTCCAGACTATCGATATCGATCATCGTTGCACCGCGGGGCGTTGCTTTCCCACCGATGTGTTGACGACAAATGAACATCTCACGGTACCGCAAACTCTTTAAATCCCTTTTTATAACGACCATTAGACATCGGACTATCCTTGTCTATTACCACGAAACCATACTCCCGTTGCCAACAATTACGACACAAAGCGCAGAAATTCTCGAAATTCTTCTTACAAAATCCGACAAATCGAGCATCCGGTGGTTGGTGGCAAAACATCATGGATTACGTTGGGAAGATGGAGACGTTCCCTGCAGTATGGCTAAACAGCTAATTATGAAAGCTGTAGCCGATGCGATTGATGAAGAAGATGACACATTCCATGTCGTATACGTTAAAGGGCTGCATAAACGCGATTGGCTCGTGGATTTCCTCGATGAAAATACGAGAGCGGACGTGATCATCGAGACGCTGGACATTGATTACGAGGATATCAAATCCCTAAATAAGCTAAATGTAGTTAATACTCTGCGATGTGGCAGACACGCAAAGCACTGTGTCATGCAAAATGTATTTAAAATATTCAACTGGTGGTCTTAACGCCAGAGGGAAATACACAAAAAAAAATATAATCAATTTTAATGCATAACTGTTTTTCTTCACTCTCCTCAACCACCAACCTCCTGCATGTACGCTAGATAATTATTATGTAGAAGCAGTACGATTCATGATCAAAGCGGTTCCATACACGTATGATAGACGTTAGACGTTCAGAGTGGTACGTTAGGCGTTGAAAGTGGTACGATAGACGTTTGATAGGCGTTCAGAGTGGTACGTTAGGCGTTGAAAGTGGTACGATAGACGTTGAAAGTGGTACGATAGACGTTTGATAAACATTCAGAGTGATACGTTAGACGTTGAAAGTGGTGCGATAGACGTTGAAAGTGGTTCAATAGACGTTGAAAGCCGTTCAAAACCCGTTCAATACCCGTTCGATATCCGTTCGGTACACGTTGAAAGCCGTTCAAAACCGTTTAATACCCGTTCGATTCACGTTGAAAGTGGTGTGATCTAGTCGAATGATGTGTCAAAGAAGAAGGGAAAGAAGATGCGTGTGAATAAGGAGAGGACGGTCAGCGAAGAAGAAGAAGATAAGTACATGGAGGAGGATGGTCAGCGAAAATGCAGGTGGCCTGTGATGAAGATGGTGAAGAACAAAGGCATTCTACTTTGCAAAGCTACACACTTCTCGATTTCATGATAGGAGGGGGTTTTGACATGCGAGAGCCAGGAGGTGCATCGAGACCAGTTGCATTCAAATCGTGACGGTGTCAGCCCGATTTTGTGTGACGAGTTCCATTTCGGAAAAAAAAAATGGGATTAATAAGGATTGCCCCGGAGTGCAGAGACAGCCCACAGGTATGTACTTAACAATATTTTTCTTTAACATTTATCGCGTTTAACCTTTCAAATCGTGTGAGATTAAAATCAGACGTTTGTGTAAATATTATATCGCGGGTTTCTATGTTCCAGGACTCGCCACCGCCGTCACCACCCTCGCCGCTCATATGGTCCCCGGGTTAGGATTGGCCGCCGTCATCGCCGTCACCACCTTCGCCGCCTTTTCCGCGTCTGCAAGTATGTAATACTTTGCATTGTTTTGGGCGTTTGATATTTAATATGTTTAATGTATCAATATTATATCGACGTTTTGTGTCTGTGTGTTCTAGAGCATATTTTACATGCTGAATGCACGGCTGGTGGAGGAGGAGGTGGCGCCACCCCCCGCGCCGCGGATGGTGGTCGGCCCGATGATGGCGGCTCGGCTGCGGCAGCCTGGGGTGCCGTATCGGCGAGTGGGCCCCCTGCGGCTGAGGCGGCCGCGGTCCCCATCGCCACCGTCGCCACCATGGATCGACATGCGACGGTTACGGCAACCGCTGCCGCAGCCACCGTCGCCACCCCCAGAGCGGATGGCCATATACCTGTCGCCCTCACCGCCACCCCAGTATTTTTTTCTTTTTTTTTGTTAATAAAATTATTAATCATTTTTTATATTTATATTTATTTTATATTTTTTCTTTTTATATTGTATTTTTTATATTGAATTTTTATATTTTTTCTTTTTTATTTTATATTTTAATTGTATTTTTATATTTCTATATTTATTTATATTTATACTTTTTTATATTCTATTGTATTTTATATTTTAATTGGATTTTTATATATTTATATTTATATTTGTATTATTCTATATCGTTTTTTGTAAGAATATATATATCTTAAACCTATATTATTGCTGAATTTTATTTACCCGTGTTGCTCCTCTCACCGCCTAATTTTTAAGATTCGCCGTTTCAATAATTATTATTTCTCTGCGTTGGGAAAAAAGATTTCTGCTGACGCTGCATAATTCTATTTCGTTCTTCGCGCCGCCAAGTGGCATCACCCTGCACGGCCGCTCCAGAGGAGTCGAATTACGCGAGATCGCGCGAAACGCTGCGACGTTAAATCGGAACGCTTTGAAATACTGTTAGCTTTAGAATGCATGCGATTCTATCCCCTATGTACTGGTGTTTCTTTCCCTCCTAGAATTTTAACTTTAAAGTAATGCTCCGTCTCTTTCCCTCGAAGACGCGGTGTCGAAAAACGCAGATCTTTCCCGACATCGTCCGAAACAATTTCTGATGCATATTGGTTTGAAAAAAATGTCAATGACAGTCCCTACCCTGGGTTAGGTCTGAAAAAATTTTCGGGTGGGCCAAGTTCTGAAAGAGATTTTTTTCGGGGGTTAATGCCTCCCTCTGAAAAATTTCCAACGGTGGACCAGGTCTGGAGAGGCCTCCGCGGCGGCTCGGCCCGGACTGATCCCCTTCACGATAACGGCTTCCCCAACTCCGCGGCTCGTGCGCGCGCACCCGCTCTTCCACTCCCCGCAGGCCCCGCGCCCATGTTTCTCTCCGCCGCGCTCCACCGCGCGCCCTCACTTCCCCCCGCCCCCGCGCTCCCCTAAGAGGACCTGGTCTAGAATCCCCCTTGTAATACTAAGTAGTATACATTAAGTATGTGATGGGAACTATGCACGAACCTTGACAATCGACTCACAAATGCGAATTTTCATTCTGGATCTTTGCGTTTTATATACAACATCGGCCAACGTACTCGCTGTTTTTCCACGGCTATTTTATCGACATAACAACTATTTTTAAATCGCTGCGTAGATTGGCTTTTCTATTTTAAATTTGTCTGGTCACAACAATCGTAAACACGGTTACCCACACCGCGATGTGAATAGAATTGTTATGCACGTATACGATCTGTTGGAGGGCAGAAGGTCACGAATACGGTGGCCGGTGTTGTAAATAAAACGTCGTGGTCGAGAACGATAATTTGCATTTGTGAGTCGCCTGTTTCCACTCGTGACAAACATTGTACACAAATTGACCAAGGTAAGAAAGAATAAAATACAATACTATTTACGAGCAGTGTTAGGCACAATTAAATTGTTTTGGGAATTCACAAATAGCAATTAAAATTTCATTTATTAACTGTAAATTATATTATTCCTCATAAAAATTCAAGTAATTTTTGAATATAACATTTCTTTCTATGTCTATTACTTTTTCGGTTATACGCTTTAGAAGGTTCCCCACCCTAAATCTTGAGGGAGTAGTTTCACACTGTAAACATGAATTTCCGCCGATACAGACAAGTACTTGTGGAATAGTTCCAAACGGTGTGCTTGTATACCAAGTTTCATCGAAATCCTCGATTGTCAAGTGGCAGATGGTAGTAATATGGATAAAGGCGGAAAATTTTTGTAAACAAATAAACAAATGAACCAAAATTTTTTCCTTTTACATTTTAGTAAACCATTGCGAATTATAACTTTTACACGGAAAAAGATCGTCCCCAACCCTCACGGTTAGAAATTATATGTAAAATAACGAAAATTTTAATTTATTTATAAATTGTTGGACGTACAAACATTTCTTTTGCAGCGCGTTATACGGCATCAAACACTGAACATTTTGTCCATTCACGGTTTTCTTCTGCCTCGCACCGTTACAAAGTTATACTCGAAAAACGAAAAATCGCTGAAAATTGCGGGCTGATTTCACCCCCTCAGAGTGTTTTTCACACTCTCTACATGCTCTACAATCGTACGGAGTTTCATTACAATCAGAATTTTCGGGTTCGATATGTTTTCTTGTTAGTTGTTAACTATCCTATTTACAATTATTTACAATGTTTACATATTTTATCGTTTTTTTGGACTTGTAACATCCAAACCTCATAAAAACTAAAAAAAAAAAACGCGTTTTACACTAAAATACACCCTTAAACACAAAATATTTTGCAACTTTGAAATTTGCATTGTTTTTTCAAAATCAATCTCCTCATAAAATGAACATGCTGACAAAAAATGATTTACAGATTCGTATTCAGCGCACAAAAGTGTATAAGAAATACGTATTCGATGTTACAAGTCCAGGTAGGTATTGAACAGTTTCATTTGCTTGATTCATTTGGTTTGGGTTCATACCAAAATTTATTTTGGTGGAGAAATACGAAAACATTTACATTTTCTGGTGCAAGGCAGCTTCTCTTTGCTGTAACAATATTTCCTGTAGTAGAAAACGTACGTTCTGATGCAGCTGAGGTGGCTGGAATACATAAGTAGTGCCGCGCAAGTTTGGCGATTAATGGATACACATGCTCGTGATTTTCTACCAATTGTATGGGTCCAGAGTTCGGTTCAGACATGTATTTCTGAAATTGTGCCGTAACATCATTTGTTTCATTGCTATCTGTGAATATAAAGTCCATAGCAGTTGTTCGACTATTCGTTGAACTTTGATGAGACTCGTCCGCAGGGGTTGGCTCTATTAACTGGAGCTGACAGTTCACCTTTGACTTAATAGCAAGTCTTGTCTGAATATTTGATTCATGCATTAAGTCTTTATACCGCGGATCAAGGAAGGATGCAATTCTTCGTGCGGAAACGAAAATTATATTGTTGCGAGCACCGGGTATAGGCCCGTGCATAGTTTGCTGGTGCTCGTAGCTGAAGGTAGAAGAAGGTCGGCCCCCTTGAAGAGGACGACCGAGAGGCTGACGAGAAGACGTCTTGTACCGAACGCCATTGCGTTCGGACGTACGGGTCGCACCTTTGTAAACTATTGGTCTGTGTAACAATATAGTTCAGTCGTGTGTGCGTCCGTGTCTATTATTCTACTCCTTTGCGACGGGGTGGCCTGCGGTGAAAACGCCCCGGCGCAACAATATTATCGGCGAGGTTGAAGCGAGTACTACATTCATTTAATACAGTGTCTTTAAATTCTAGTATCGGAACCGCATCATCAGTGCCAGGTAATAAGTGATGCGTAACTAGCATGTTTAAAATTGGATGCACCATTGATACAGATGAAGTGTCTACACACAACAGTTCACATGCAATCTGCACTGGGCGAAGCGCTGTGACTAATGCACTCAATATGCTCCACTCGGTTGCTGTCATTTCCAGTTTCATAGCTATGGCTTCGTTAGTTACAGTTTTGTCGACCAAAACGCTGACGACCGGAATTTTATTCTCCACAAGGCGCTGAGCCATGAAGAAGGTGGAATTCCATCGTGTTTTGACGCTTTGAATTAATTTAAGAGTTTTTAATTTACGTTGTATTTGTGCTTTCTCAAGTGCTGCTGTAGCAACATTTGAGTGGCGGAAGTGCGTAACAATTGCACTGGCTTTGGAGCATACCCGTTTTATTTCGCCCTGGCTCAGCCCTACATTGATACATAGTTGTAGAGTGTGCACGCTACACGTTAAGTCCAGCTTTTCAGCTACATTTGGTAGCTATAGCACTGCACCAATGATGTTCGATGCATTATCTGTAACGATGCCGCTAATAATGTTTTCGATCCCCCACTCCAAAAATACGTGTGTAAATCTTGCTGCAAGATTTTCTATCGTGTGGCGTTCGCTCATTCCTTCTGTTGTAAGGGTCACGTTTACAATTTTCCAGTCCTTGTTAATGAATCTGGCCTGTACAGTTAGATATCCACCTTGCGCTCGTGAGGTCCAGTTATCCGCTGAAATGGGAACAGTTGATAATGAGGCCAGTACCTCTTTGATTTTCACGGCAATGTCGTCGTGCAGTACTTGCAGCCTCCTGGTTATGGTTTAGGCGCAAGGAGGTTTATACGTGGGCTCAACAACGCGCATAAACCTCGCGAAACCAAGACTGGCAGCGAACGATGCGGGCAACATATTGATAGCAATCATTTTTGCGAGCGCTTGATTGATTACTTCAATGCGGTCCCTGCTACATGGATGCGATAATGCGGTGGCATCTTCCAAAGGTGCTTCAAGTCTCCCCGATCCTGGTTGTGGTCGGGGAGTTTCTAGGAGTATTTCTGCCGTTTCATTACCTAAAACTGATGGCATTGAAACCAACTCATCTGCAGTCACATCAGTGCTACCAGCATGGGACTTCGATCCTGAGTCTTCATTTCTCTTACAATAAAATATATTGATATATTATTCGTCGATTATTTACTTTGATTGGAGATGTTACATTAGGGTCATTCCACGCCAAATCGATCACTTTTCTCCTTGATGTCTGGGATATTGTTAAAACTAAATGATATAGTATATTAGTACACTACTGGACAAAATTAAAGGATCACTATAATTCCCCGAAAATGAAAATTTATCGGCAATTGAACAAAGTACGAACTACAGCGAGAAATTTATAATTCAGTGGACAAATAATCCAAGTATGTCACAAAATTAGTAAAAAGTAGACTTAATAAGAAATGAAGATAGCAATTGAAAAAGCATGGTCAGTTGTAAAAGGAGACTGACGAATTATGAAAATCTGTTATCGGTGTCTCGTGAATTATCAATAATAGCAATATAATATCGAACCAAAAGTTAATCTCACTAATATAATAGAAGTGATACCAAGAAGGCTAAAAGCAGTAGCTACCAAGGGGGAAACGGGCAAAATATTACTTTATGTAAAACGTTATCGTAATAAATTATGGTCGAGTGCAAAAATGCAAACATTGCCCTCTCGATATGAAAATGTCATTTAGTAAAATATAAAAATAGACAAACATAAGATAATGTGAATAGTGGACTGCGCGGTTACAATTTTGCACATACTTCAGTTTATGTTGGTAACTGTAAAATTGCAAATATTGACTTACCTTCTCAGGCGGACAATATACAGGGTCAACGTTATAAGCTGCAACCCGCGCGCGCGCGAACTGGTAAAATGGCAACACCGCCTCACAGACGCATTCCACTACAACCATGTATAGCGTTTATGGCTATATTCAAATAATTGCGTGAGAAAGGTGAATTATATTTTATATATATTTAATTATTTATTCAATAACAAACACATGAAAACGTGATATGAACTTTACAATAAAAACGTGGCAAATTCAAAATGGTATGTGATATATGTATCCACAGCTGTGGCGTGTGAGCTTGTCCATAGTCGGAGATAAAGTGAGAGTGAGTGTATAGAGTGACTGTGTGAATTTGGTAATAATGGTGAGTTAGTTATTTGTCCACTAGTGGCATGACGGTGATATTATGGAAGCGCCAAAGTTTCCAGTGATAGCCACACATGCGCCAATACTTCCGCCATCTATGAGCCAATGATGAAAGTGTAGTTTCTTTTAGGTGCCAGTAGAGGGTGCTTTTGACTTTCGTCAGTAAATATTAAATGTGATGTAGCAGACGGGTAAAAAAAAACGGTAGCAATTTTAAGAGTACAACCGCGCCGATCCCGTTATCTACGTATTCAATGGTCCAGCAGCGGTATTAGACCACGCTGATGCGTTAGTGGCCCGGGTTAATGAATTTGGAGCATTTTTCGCATAACTTTTGAACTACAAAAGATATCGGAATGCAATTTGCACCATAAAATGGGGACAAATTATCACCTTCTAATGATGGAAATTTTACCAAATTTTACGGTTACTTAAATTTTCTTTTTTCAATTATTTAACCATAATTGTTGCGACAAGCCTTTGCAAACTGTTTATTTAAATACTTTATATAATGCTTTTTTTTTAATTCATCATTCTGTCATTCAAGTGACAGCAATGGATTCCTTGTATTCTTCCGATTAAATTGGCAAAAAAAATTAAATCGGACTACTTTTAACGAAACGGGCATTCAATCCTGCAAACTAATTTTATGCGCAATATCGTTAATTGAGACAGTGAGAGCAAACAACGGACTAATCCACATTCTTTTCGAAATTGAAGAAGTAGCAATAACGTATTCCAACTTGGAACCATATTCTTGAGCCCGGTGTGCGCCACTATGGGATGACATACGTTAATATCATCTTTTGAAACGACACGCCACTTTTGTGTGCTTTGATACGCAGGTGGCGAAAAATCAAGCCAACCCTATTGTAGCTAAAATTATTGAAATTGAGACGGGTACGAGACCAGTCGACACATTGTTTTCAAACCTCGTTACAGTAATCTGGGGTGCGAGTGGTAAACCGGCCATAAAAGCGGAGCGCTCGGCTCGCTTACCTGAGTCGGGAAATTTCGAATAGCTCTTTGCGACGTTAATTTGAAAGCGACCATCTTAAAATTCTCGAAGCTCGGGCATCACCGCTGTTCTCGCATGTTTCGCGACATTCAATTTCTCTTACAAGCCTATCATTATATTTTCCTTAAATTGATTCCGCCCTTATCGTTGATTTCGTCCTATTGTTCACCTACACTACTTTGCTCTAGGTAGTTTTCATATTTATTTACTGCTTGCTCGGCTCGCCCAGGCGCGGCAGGTCGGCTTGGTGAGCTTGAGTCGGCGAGCCATGAGCGTTCTCAACGCATGTGGGTTCGGCGATTCGCGCGCAAAGGTCGCCGATTCACGTGCCGTCAGATTACACCTTTAGGCGCGCGTAAATAAATAAATATGAAAACTGAGGCGCGAGGAAGTCTACACGGAAGACTATTCCGTGCGATTGTTTTCAGATCAAATTCTAACGCGCAAAGAAGCGGGCGAGTAAACCGATAATACCTAGAGCAAAGTAGTGTAGGTGAACAATAGGACGAAATCAACGATAAGGGCGGAATCAATTTGAGGATAATATAGTGATAGGCTTGTAAGAGAAATTGAATGTCGCGAAACATGCGAGAAGGCACTCCTCGCACCGGTCCGGCGTTCGAACCTGTCAGCGAGCGCTGGACAGCGGTGAGGCCCGAACTTCGAGAATTTTAAGATGGTCGCTTTGAAATTAACGTCGCAAAGAGCTATTCGGAATTTCCCGGCTCAGGTAAGCGAGCCGGACGCTCTGCGTTTATAGCCCGTTTACCACTCGCACTCCAGATTACTGTAACGAGGTATGAACACAATGTGTCGACTGGTCTTGTACCCGTCTCAATTTCAATGATTTTAGCTACGACAGGTTTGGTTTGATTTTTTGCCATCTGCGTATCAAAGCCACAATAGTGGCGTATCGTTTCAAAAGATGATATTAACGTAAGTTTCGTTAAAAGTAGTCCGATTTAAATTTTTTTTTGTCAATTTAATCGGAAGAATGCAAGGAATCCATTGCTGTCATTTTTATATTGATACGATAAAAAATAAAGAAATTCCTTACGGCGCTTCGTATAATAAATAACTCCGGGTTATTTATATTTGATTGGTTTCGAATAAAATTTCTGCCTATTATTGGGAGCCAATTTTATATTTAAAATAATTTTATGCCCATCTCTGGTTCCAACTACCACTACTGCAAGGTGGGGAACGTACCCTTCAATGCGGCCGCCCGGTCTAGTCAAAATGCGCAGGCTGGAAGCGCGTAATCATTATGTGGTTCCCTCTTCGAAATGACAGAAAATGTAACCTATATGCTACATGGCAATGAATGTTTATTGGCTATTTCGTTCTTTTACGCTACATTTGTGAACTTTGTATGACTTAACATCCTTCCAAAATATTATTACGCCGCAACAGTATTTTTATGAAATCAGGTATAGCATATAGGTTATGTTTTCTGTCAGTTTCGAGGAGGGGACCACATAATAATCACGCGCATTCAACCTGCGCATTTTCATGTAGCATTCCAAAAGATGACATAAACAGAAGTCACTACAGGTAAAATCGCAAAAAAGGAAACCAATTTGTGAAAGTAATGATACAGGGACAACTAGCCTATTGTTTATCGGCGCCATGAATTTTAAAAAGAGCATTGTATAAAGTATTTAAATAAACAGTTTGCAAAGGCTTGTCGCAACAATTATGGTTAAATAATTAAAAAAAGAAAAATTAAGTAACCGTAAAATTTGGTAAAATTTCCATTATTAGAAGGTGATAATTTGTCCCCATTTTATGGTGCAAATTGCATTCCGATATCTTTTGTAGTTCAAAAGTTATGCGAAAAATGCTCCAAATTCATTAACCCGGGCCACTAACGCGTCAGCGTGGTCTAATACCGCTGCTGGACCATTGAATACGTAGATAACGGGATCGGCGCGGTTGCACTCTTAAAATTGCTACCGTTTTTTTTACACGTCTGCTACATCACATTTAATATTTACTGACGAAAGTCAAAAGCACCCTCTACTGGCACCTAAAAGACCCTGCACTTTCATCATTGGCTCATAGATGGCGGAAGTATCGGCGCATGGTTGTAGTGGAATGCGTCCGTGAGGCGGTGTTGCCATTTTACAAGTTCGCGCGGCCGCGGGTTGCAGCTTATATCGTTGACCCTGTATCTGATGCTGTGACTGTAAATGTTGTGCAAGTGGTGTTGTCGCACCATGCGTTTTCAGCACGCTATCACAGACTAAACATGTAGCCATCTGTCCATTTGCTGACTTCTTGCAGTGGTCCCAAACCCAACTCGACATTTTTATGTTATACTGATGTTTTCACTGT
Organism: Andrena cerasifolii; assembly: GCF_050908995.1. Lineage (NCBI taxonomy): Eukaryota > Metazoa > Arthropoda > Insecta > Hymenoptera > Andrenidae > Andrena > Andrena cerasifolii. The sequence goes on along the minus strand of NC_135125.1, from coordinate 339,043 downwards.
TTTGCGCGTAAACTAAGACGGTGTTTCCTGGTTTGACAGACCGTTCACACTGACTTTTGAAAGTCTTGAAGCGATAATGAAGACTCGCATTTCCTATGATTGGTTGAGTCAATTGTGTGGGCGGTTGCAAATTGTGATTTTCTATTGGTTTTATCCTCAAAGAGGGGGCAGCCCTTAGGCTTTCTTGGGACTTATGGTGGAGGAAAATTCCCTTGGTAGGGTGATGCTTGCACGTGAAAACAATAAAGGTGCGAGGTCAAAGATTGACTTGACCGCGCCGAATTTGGGGCCGTCTACCGACAGTGCGGGTTTATGATCCTGATGATCTGCGCTTCGGCAGTGCCGCGCGGATGGATTGACCGTCGACCAGAAGTTGGGACCTTTCTTTATGGTCTGAAGTGTCGAGAATATTTGAATGGTAGAAAACGTTAAAAGGATAGAAGCTATAAAAAATAAACGGGCACATTGCTGTAGGAGATATTGAAAAAGGGACAGAGTTCCGTTATGGTGAATTTGACAGCTGCAGTTAAGGATGGGCAATATAAAACGAAGAAAACTTATTTCTAAAGATATTTGGATACAATAATAGTAAAAACTACTTAAGATTAAGAGCTTAACCTTAGCTATGTACATTAGCAGGTCGTCCGTATATCGACGGCCGTAATGTTTTATTATTGAGTCTATTTTGTATGAGCATCGCGGAACAATGTATTTCTATGTAGCTGTCAACGTTGGCCGATAAGAGTCACTAAAGTGACGGAGCTTTTTTCGGTTATGGTGCCAGAGTAATAGCCGCAGCAATCGCGCAAATTAAATTCTTAAGCTCAAAAATAGCGAAGAAATCACGCCCGCATCATAAACCCCGCCACATTTCGAATCCTTAATATTTCGTCTTAAATTTTTGTTTGAACTTTCGTCTACCATCCGAACGCCGGAAAATTTAGCGAGGGCTCTTGTTAAAGTTTCAGCTTATGTTTCGGCTCATATTTACATAAATTAACAATTTATACCAGAGACAGTGAGCATTTAAAAAATAATTCATTAGGCAGAGCAGACCTTATATTATAAACAAAAGAATATGTTTTTGATAAACAGGTAAATATTAAATTTGGCGAGTTTCATTAATTTATTTATGAAATAAAAATAAATTTAATAAATTAACTACTAATTTTATCATTATATCTGTATACAATTTATTTATTTACTATTTATGTTTAAGTAAACAACAGGATCCTTTCTCGTCAAACGTTCGTGACGCAGACATCATTCGAAAACACAGTCGTGTTCGTTCATCGTGAACGCATTATTCTCGTTAAAATCACCATACGGACAACAACGTTTTTTCCTTGTCTGGTTGTCCGACGCGTCGGGCCAATGAGTTTTTTTTCATCCTGATATTTTCAGTCAGTCACTTACATCGCGTACCACGAGAGTTAATCGGGCCTTACAACCCTGAGAGAAGGGAAAGACATTCGCGCGTGTGAGAGTAGGTTACAGAAACAAAGAATAAAATTACTATTAATGAGTAAGATGGTGTCTGTAAAGCGAATAATACTCTATAAATTTAGAAAAATAACGTTATAGTAACGAGGGAAAAATAAAAATATTATAGTTCCTCAAAATCGTTTATGGGGTTTTAGCTTCCTATAAAAAAGTCTGCTTATACTGTTTATCATCCGCTTATGATGGGACACGGGTGGGACTAAAGGAGGGGGCCCGTGGCCGATTTCGTCGGGATTGTCCACTCATTATTATAAAAATAATAATACTAATAACGGATGGTTGTTTCGTTTCAAAATGTATACATTTACCAAAAACTAATAAAGTTAAAAAAAATTCGTTTGAAAAACAAATAATTGTAAAGGCCGATATGAAATGAATTTTACGATAAACTGTGAACAAATATTTCATGTTCAGATTTCTATGCGATATAATGAGAAATTCGGTAGATCCGAATATTCGAATATTCGAAGGTTCGAATTTCGAATATTCGAATAGTCGAATAATTACAGCTCTACTCCAAACGTGAAGTTTATTCTAGCCACAGCCCAGACATCGTTTTGTAGTTGTGATGGGCTTCTAAAGTGGCCGTCTGATCTCAGCCTATGCGAAACGTCAACATTAGTGTAGAACTCAAAATTTCCTGTAAAGATAATTAATTGAAAAAATATAATATATTTATTAATTTAACCTAACACATATTTTCATTTAAACAAATACATTTTATCACTATTTTTTTAATTTTAGGTCATACTGCGTGAAATTCTGGTGAATTGGATTCTTTTACCCGCAATAGATGCAATTGCTGATCCAGAAAATATAAATGCATTAGTAATGTTGGCAACTCATCGCGATAGTTCAGTTTCCAATCATATACATACAGTTAATGTACAGATGCTGCAGTGCTGGATGACGATTCCAACGGTACCAAAAATTACACACAATCATTTGAAACCCTCATTAGACGAAGTTTTAAATGACCCTCGATTGTTATATAAGTTCATGCAACATATCAAGGAGTCTGGACCTATGAATCTTTTTCAATTCTGCTTAGATATTGGTAAATATTTACATTACTATATATTATATGAACAATTGTTCTTTTATCTTTACTATTATGATATTCATTATAAAATTTCAAAAAACGCAACGCAATATTTCGTTCTGAAAAGTGATTGGTAATGTGTAATATGAGATATTGTCTGTGTGTTTGAGATATAGAATTACATGACACAAATTATTTTTCGTAAATATAGTTTACGGGCAAAATAGAGTTGCACTTTTTATATCTAGCATATTGTTGTCGACAAAAAAATTAATTTTTTAAGTACTTCAACAATTCGGGCAATGTAGGGTATGGCTCTCGTACATTCTGCTACGTCAATATACAGGGTGTCCCAGAATTGAGGGACAATCCGAAACATGCAATATCCTCATGCAAGAAGACATCGAAAAGTTCTTTTACGCGTGTGCACATGTATTTCTATTATACGTGTGCACGTGTATTTAAATTGGTTCATCACGATTAATTTTGCGATTGCTTAGTTGTAATATCTCTTTTGTCTGTTTAGCATTGCACGAATGGTCTCATAGATCTAAATATGAGACACTGCAGTCTGCACACACGCAAATACTTACATACCTCCATCGCATCACACTAAAAGATGCGTGGGGTCCTGAGTTCCACGCCACCGATAGTTACCAACGTGACAACAAAGTATGTATTTTTATTTAATCGATTGTACGAGGCGGTATTTGGCGACCATGCTATTTCTCTGCATAACTATATCTACGCGTATATTAATTATTAACTAAGGTCGGTATCAGATATATTGGTCGGTGAATTCGTTTTCGGGAACAGCGATCGAGGAGAAATCAGCCACCACCATCTGACGATCGTGGATCCGTCAGTTGGAGTTGCGCGACCCTCGCAGGGTATGGTGGGGTTACGGGAACGCTGCTCGGCTCCGCCTGAACCTAGCCGTTTGGCTGTTATTTATTATTAACGTAATAGTTGTGTGCGTTACGAAGATATGCGTAGACCAATACGAGATAAAGCTATCGAGAAAGAATCAACGTTCTGACCAAAAAAGCTGCTGAATTTTTGCGGAGCTAGCGCACACCTATTCTGATGTGTGTATTTCTGCGCTGACAGCTCGGTTTGGCCTACACGCCAGAAGCTTGGCACTATCCCCACCACTTTTGGCTCACTCTTGTTCTGCGAAGGCGAGAGTGAGATGGAACGAGAGCGACTCAGAAAACGTTAAGAAAAGGAGCACCCAGGCAGGCAAACTGTGTGGTGGAAAAATACCCCTCACGAAACTCACTGGCCAATATATCTGATACCGACCTTACTATTCAATTTGTTTAATTTTCAACGTGTGAATATCTGAGTATCTAAATATATTAGCCCGCTTTTGCGAAATCAAACTAATCTTCAGGTTACAGGTAACAATAATCAACACATAATAAAATTTCAGAATAAAATTTAATCTATTATTTTTTTATTTTGGTACAAAAAAACTAAAGTATCGACATTTTCAGGTAACAAACGCGTTCTTTTTCGTGTTACAATATTTCCAGCAGTTGTAAAACACCGTTAAGAGGTATCCGATATTGTCGGTATTGCCAAATATTTAATTGCAAGTTCCGTAATTGTTGGATATTTGATTGCCCGTGTCTTTCGCCATTTTAAAGGACATAAATCAAATCGTAATGGCGGCTCGGCTAAATAGGTTTCACATTCCAAACTTAAATTTGAATTTTCATTAATTTCGACGTTATAAAGGGTGTCCGCGGGAAGACTGAACAGCTGGATATCTCCTAACGTATTGAAGAAGAAAAAAAATTATATGGAATTGCATGGTTTGAGGGGGCAAATTTATTAGCCGAGACGATTTTTTTCGATTATTGTTTTAAAAGATACGATGGTCAAGTGCGGTTTCTTAAATGGAACTATTTTTGTCCTAATTCACTTGATAGTGCGTTCCAAGGCAAATTCAATAACCTATAATGTATACACCTTACTACCACTGGTTTTCGAGATATTGCGCTTGTAAATTTACTGATTTTCACTGGAAGAAAACCCGCTGGAATATCAAGCACCGGGGGTAGTCCTGTTCGCGTCACGGGTGGCACGCGTGGGGCATTGCCTGTTGAAACAGATACCTACCTGCCAAAGGTCTACGCCAGGAATGGTAGGCCCAAAGAGTGGACAATTCTTTTCCGTCACGAATGCTAGGTAGGTACAGCTGTGGTATCGAGAAGCGTATCGTTAATGTTTCAAAACGTCAAAAAATTTATTTTGAGTTCGTACTTAAGGGGAAGTAGGAAAATATGACTCACTTTTCACCTTCAATAGAGTTTTATTTCGCACCTCTTTCTATGCTCGGATGGACGGTTCTTTTGGGAGGGATGCAAGTTCGATTGGTTAAGTTAGGAGGTGTAAAAGTGGCTAGACCAAGTTTCAACCATAGGGAGCAGATTGTAAAAGGGCCAATCGGATTTGCATCCCTCCCAAACGGCTGCTGTCTTGAAGAGGCCCTCATCACAGCAATACCTACTCCCCAATGCTCATCTTCCCTCGCGCGGAATACGTCAACGCGTGCTTTTGCACTTAATATTGGAGTGCGTGTTTATACTCGAGAGATAAGGGATCTGTTCGACTTTTTAGGGAGGACTACGCGTCGACAGCGAGCTATCCCTTCTCTTCCTGTGTCTCTCCACGAGGCGTATTGGCGGTGGATAATACCTTTTAATTACTATATTTGTGGCATCTTTCTCGCGTGCGTCAGGGTAAAAGCGGACTCAGAGCTAGGCGAAAATTCATTCGCACTTTACGATCGATAATTTATATCTCCAAGAACGTTTTGACAACATTTGTCATATGAATGATAAAATTGAGTCACGTTTTCCTACTTCTCCTTGCGTACAAACTCTAAATTAATTTTTTGACGTTTTGAAGCATTAACGGTTCGCCTCTCGATACCGCAGATGTACCTACCTAGCAATCGTGATGGAAAAGAATTGTCCAGCCGTTGGGCCTGCCATTCCTGGCGTAGACATTTGGCAGGTAGGTATCTGTTTCAACAGGCAATGCCCCACGCGTGCCACCCGTGGCGCGAACAGGACCACCCCCGGTGCTTGCTATTCCAGCGAGTTTTCTTCCAGTGAAAATCAGTAAATTTGTAAGCGCAATATCTCGAAAACCAGTGGAAATAAGGTGTATACATTATAGGTTATTGAATTTGTCTTGGAACGCACTATCAAGTGAATTAGAACAAAAATAGTTCCATTTAAGAAACCGCACTTGACCATCTTTTAACGTAATAATCGAAAACAAATCGTCTCGGCTAATAAATTTGCTCCCTCAAACCATGCAGTTCCATATAATTTTTTTTTCTCCAATACGATAGTAGATATCCAGCTGTTCAGTCTTCCCGCGGATACGCTGTATAAAAATTGTAGAGTTGCTTTCTTGATTTTCTTGTACCAAAATAGAAAATTAATAGATTAAATTTTATTATGAAATTTTATTATGTGTTGATTATTATTACCTGTAACCTGAACATTAGTTTGTTTTCGCAAAAGCGGGCCAAATATATTTAGATACTCAGATATTCACACGTCGAAAATTACACAAATTTAATACTAGTTAATAATTAATATACGCGTAGGTATAGTTGTGCAGAGAAATAGCATGGTCGCCAATTACCGCCTCGTACAATCGATTAAATAAAAATACATACTTTGTTTTCACTTTGGTAACTATCGGTGGCGTGGAACTCAGGACCGCACGCATCTTTCAGTGTGATGTGATGGAGGTATGTAAGTATTTGCGTGTGTGTAGACTGCAGTGTCTCATATTTAGATCTATGAAACCATTCATGCAATGGTAAATAGACAAGAGAGATATACCAACTAAGCAATCGCAAAATTAATCGTGATGAACCAATTTAAATACACGTGCACACGTATAATAGAAATACACGCGCACACGTGTAATAGAACTACATGGGTATCCGTGAACAGAAATACACGGGTATCAGTGTATTAAAAATTACACGGATTAAAGTTCGGATACGTTTACTACACGTGTATACGTGTATGTAAATTCACGTGAAATAGGGGCCTCTAATACAGACATTTTCACGGTTTGGCCCAAACAGCAGGTTCTACTGTTGTGTGAACCTGTACCTACATACACGCACCTCCTGCGCGTGCGTGTGAGTTTACGATACCGTGCGCTCAACTGACTCGGCTAGAAACCTCTCGGTCCGGATGTTCCAACCGCTAATATTCAACTATTAATATCCCGAAAACGAAGCCTTGGATCCCAAAACGGCAAAGGACTTTTCGATGTCTTCTTGTATTAGGATATTGCATGTTCCGGATTATCCCTCAATTCTGAGACACCCTGTATTAAAAAAAAATCAATTGAAATTTAAAAATATGTTTAAGTAATATTTATATGATTAAATTTCGTACAGCCGACAAATGCTGTGTACTGGATTTTTTAAAACTCCGAATAAAAAAGTTTAAAAAAACTTAGAAAACGTTGGTTAATTAGATACTATAAAAACGTTATAGCTGTTGTCGTGTATATGTATGAACAATGCTTATGGTAAACATTTTCAAATGCCGTTATTTTCATTTCTCTAACCTATTCTATTTTCTGAATATTATTATGTTTATTTATTTTTAGATGATCTCAGTAAGCGTATGCTAAACCCAGATATGAGCGCGAAAGCAGAATGTACTTTATATAGTGACATTCAAAACATGTATTTAACGTACCTCGATCCTAATGGCCCAGAGTACTTACATTTACCAGAGGATATATCAACGGGCATAAAACAAAGTAAGTATTCATAACTTCTATTTTGTTACGTGGGGAAATCCGCATCGGACGCCTCGGCCCCCTAGGGGAGGGACCCAGGGAGTGTCAGACTCTTACTGACTAAAACTCCACGGTGACAGCCTCGCATATAGGGGCGCATTGTGAGAACCGAGTTAGCGATACGAACACTAAGTAATCACCCGCGCTTGTAAGTAATGCTTCGGTCAATGCACGTACTACGGCCACGGCGAATCGTTGTTGAATACGATCGAATTCTTACGATACGCTCCTATCTCGATTATAGATTGCTCTCGACAGAACGAGTCGGTGAAGAGCACGACGGTAGACGTGCGAATCGACTTCGAATGTTGAGATAACATGCTCCATAATACTACCGCGTATTGCCTACGCATACACGATCGTATCGTCCAGTACAGTTCTTTGACAAACGTGATGCGAAAAGCACGTGATGCAAACGACAACCATTATAACGATGATGGTCGCTATTCCGCCGCCGCCGCTGCCGGTATTTCTACTACTGTTACTACGGCCTAATAATATAATAATAATAACAACAACAACAACAACAACAATAATAATAATAATAACGTTGTCCGCTGTTGTTGAGCTGCAAGGCATCAAATCTACACGAAATAACTTCGTTGCTATAGAAATCGCGATTCTTGTGAACAATTATAATTTTGACACGACGATCTGTCATTGGATATTCGAACCACCGTACTTCTACGCTCGCTTGACTCCGTTCTAAAAGCGCCAGACGACGTGGCTCACAGACAGGGATTGAAACGGTTCTGAAAATAACTGTTTAAAACTGTTATATAAAGGTTCTGATTAAAACGGTTATGGAGAACTTTTATTCCAAATAACTGTTATGAAGAACCGAAATTTCCAACTATTATCTGTTTCGGTTACGGTTCCTATTTCCCTCTTCATATCAGTTCCATAACCGTTATTTTTTCGGTTCTATATCGGTTCCGAAACGGTTCCAGAATCAGTTCTTGTATCGACTTTTCCCTAATTGATATCATTCATTATCGTAGCTGTAGATTGCTGTAGATGTTCATCGTTTTTACATAATCCTTATAGACCATGAGAAACTTTTAACTTCCTATTCTAAATGATATAGTGTGTGTGTGAATGTAAAAAATATCTAGCTGATTTATTTATTTCAACGCTTTATTATATATGATATGTATAAATGTTTTTTTCTTTTTCTATAAGGATTTTGTAAAGAATATGCACATATACAATAATCTGCAGCTACAATAATTAATGATATTGTTATGATTTCGGTTTGGCATAACGGAAGTTTAATGTAGCAGTTCAGTAAGAGTAACAAAACATTAACAAGAACAGAAGTAACCGAATACAATCTTTAATGCACGGGAATAGTGTAAGTTTCGATGCGTCTGCACGTAATGGTGTCTGGTTATTGAATGACAGCTTGACAGGCGATCGATCTGATCGCCTTCTTCTCGCTGTCCTCTTGTTCCAGTCGCGAGCACCAACAAGCTTTGGATTCCGTCCAAAGGGTGCTTGCAACACTGCTTCCCCCTCTGGAGAAGCGGGCGTCCCGACCGCTGCAGCCTCTTCGTTGCTGGAAACCGTACTCTGGTCCGAAAGAGTGGAGAAGACTTTGTGTGGTCTCTTCGGACCGTCACGTCGACATTCGTCTTCACGTTCAGGGGAAAACCACCCAAAAACCCTGAGCAAGGATTGGATACGTGGTTCCCCGAAGGCCCTCCGCGTCTCTACCCTCCACTTGCGTCTTCGGATTTGTGCACTTCTTTCTTGAGAACGGCTTGTCTTCTACGTCGACGCGTCCTCTTTTTGGGTAAAGACGGACGGGGAAGTCTTGCCGTCTAGCGGTCGAAACTCCTCAATGACGTTCCTTTCCTTTCGTATTCGTTGACAAAATCCACGCAGAAATTTCAATGTTGACTCGTCCTCCTTCTTATGCGTTCCGCCACTAAATCGACGGAGGGCTCCAACGATGCCTTGCACGAAGGCAGCCTCCTTCAGCAGTCAGTGTGTCCTTTCTTTTTTTCCTTCCTGTGTTGGAATTGTGCCGACTCGGGGTAGCACCTCTGGATCGATGGCCCTTGCGAAAACGTAAAAGACGTCATTAAAATCCGCGTATTTGTAAGCCATCCGTTGGAACCGAAAGAACCGGAAGGACGGAAAGGCGAGCCGGGCACGAAAGCAGAGGATCACACCTAAACAATGAGCATGCTGTCGGCCCGTTCCCCGATCAATCTGCCCAGAACTCCCAGCTCGCCTTCACTCTTCTTTCTTGCAATCTCCTCCAGTTCTCCAATACTTGGTATCCTGATGGCCCCATTCCTCTTCGTGGCTTCTGGTGCTGCTCCAGGGGACCGTCCTGTGCGACTCGTCAACGCCCCCGTCTCCGAGATGCCCCCCCCCCCTCCCCGACCAGTCCGTGTGACTGCGTTGCACGTCCGTCCGGTGACATGGGACACCATTTCCCGTCTGCTGTCCACCATTCCTGGGGACTCCATGGTATCCATCGTACCGGGGACGCGGCCAGGATCACTTCCAGGATGAGGTAGCGGGGCGGTTCCACGTATGTCCGCGAAGGTAGCCTCCGTAGCCCAGTCCACTAATTAGCTTACAACTAATCTTCTTTCTTGACTCTTGGCAGTGGTGGTGTCCCTCGACGTCTTCATTCGTCTTGCAAGTGCCCTTCGTATTTCGCAAGGCGGCGCGTATGGACCACCTTGCACTTCTTTCTAGGTGAGCGTTGAATCCTGTAGCTGACGTCGTTGATTTAGTCCACTATCGTGTATGGGCCTTCCCAATCGGCTTGCAGTTTCGGACACTTTCCTTTTACTCTTCGTGGTTGGAACAACCACACTCGTTCTCCGGACAGGAACTTTATCGCGTGGACTCGATTGTCGTACCACGACTTCATTTTCGAACTGTAGATGTCCAGACGGGGTCGAACAAACTCGTGGATCCTCTTCATTTTTCCTCGGATCCATTCGGAGTATCCTTGTTCGATGTCCTGTTCCTCTGCTACTTCTGTGGGCAGTCCTCTCCATAACTGCAGGGGTAGGCGAAGTTCCTGGCCATACAGGATCATCGCTGGCGTTAATTGGGTAGCCTCATGTCGTGCTGATCTGTAAACGAGGAGGAACATGTGAATCCACTCGTCCAAATCCCGCTGGTGCTCTGAAACAAGCATCGCGAAATATTGCAGCAATGTCCTATTTAAACGTTCCACTAGCCCATCAGATTGGGGATGCAGGGGAATTGTTCGCGTTTTCCTGATTCCCAGCAGTTTCAGCAATTCCTTGAACACGGAGGATTCGAAGTTCCTTCCTTGGTCCGTGTGTATCTCCAACGGTAAACCATGACAACATACTACGTTGTGCAAAATAATTCTTGCCACTGTGACAGCTCGCTGGTCTGGCATCGCGATTATTTCCGGCGACCGGGTAAAGTAGTCCGTCACGACCAGCATAAACCTGTTCCCGGCCTGGGACCTCGGGAACAGACCCACAACGTCCAGGGCAAGCCTCTCGAACGGAGCTCCCACGTTGTATAGTCTTAGGTTCCCTGCTCCCCTCTGACATGGTTCCTTCTTCGCCGTACAGGTGTCACACCGCCGGCACCACTCTGAACGTCCTGTCGACACGTAGACCAGAAGAACTGTTGACGGATCTTCGCGAAGGTCTTGTTCACTCCGAAGTGTCCAGCTGCTGACGCATCATGGAACTCCTTCAGTACTCCTGCAACCCTTTCGCGCGGCACCACCAAAAGCCACGAGGTCGTTGTACCATCGTGGGACTCCTATTTCCTGAAAAGCAAGCCTTCGTGAACTTCCAGCGAGTCCCAGATTGTACAGTAATATTTCAGCTTCGGGGAGAAACGAGCAACGTCTTGCCTGCCGGGCTTCTCTCCTTCCCCCTTCTTTTTAAGGATTAAGCCGATCTCTTCACCCTTCTCCGGGCTTCGTTTCCACTCACTCTTCCTTTCGTCACAAAATATCCTGTGAATCTTAGGGAAAAGTCGATACAAGAATTGATTCTAGAACCGCTTCGGAACCGGTATAGAACCGAAAAAATAAGTTATGGAACCGATATGAGGAAGGAAATAGGAACAGTAACTGAAACAAATAATATTTGGAAATTTCGGTTCTTCATAACAGTTATTCAGAATAAAGGTTCTTCATAACCGTTTGGAGAACCGAAATCGATATTATAACAGTTTTCAAGCCCTGCTCGCAGGGCATCATCACGGGCTTCGCTGGTCCAACGGCTGGGCTTGGTATCTCAGGCTACCAGAAATACTCGTCTGCGAGCTCACGGCCGTTGACGGTATATTCGTGAAGGGTGTCAAAAAGAAGGATTGGCTATTACAATTGCTGATACAAGCAAACATAAACGTCGTAGACGTTGTTGAACTGTACGTCGGCAAGAGGAAGAAGATAAGGTAAATGTACCAATACCTGGCCAGTTAAGGTTGGAAGAACAAATATCTTAAATTGGAGAAACAAAATCAATTTTATACTGAAAAAAACTTTTGCATTTTGAAAGGCATTATATTTTACATCAAATAAGTAAAAAAGGAACGATATTTTTGCGATATTAAATTTAAATCAAATAAAAACGTAAGCAGACATGATGTACCAATACATGACCAGCCAAATGCGATTGTCCCAGTGTCCAAATGAGCCATTCTTGGGGTCACATTTGGATGTCTATGACGAAAACTTTCCCACCAGCGCTGGCCTGGTTTATTATTCTTCAAAGGAGTTTGTCTACCTAATTCAATCACAAGTTTCTGCACGCATTGCAAATATATACGTTTTATAATACGGAAACCTCTCTGACTGCAATAGAAAATCTAATCGACGATTTTTTTTTCTTCTTTGGGCGTTAAATACGTACTAGGTCCTCTAATACCCTTAATTGGATTTTTTTTGTTTGCTTAGCATACGAAGTACTTCTTGGTACTTGAAATATCTTAGCAGCTTTTCGTATGGGAACCCCCTTTTCCACTTCTTTTAATGCATTATTTACATCTTTTTGACCGTATTTTTTCATATAAACTGTGTTTGTTTTATTTTTTCGCTTTCTGTCTTTGCCCATTTTATTAATATAGAAACATTTGAGGTTATGTAAAAGTAAATGAACGAAATGTATACAACTGAAAAAAAAAATATAGAATCTAATACAACATCGTTACAAATAATGTTTATATTAAATAATTACCTTAATTGGTACGGAAAATGGCCACAGAAAATGTAAAAACGAAGCATAAATGTGGAACACGTGCCCTCGGCTAGATACTAGGACATAGGAGTGAGCACTTAAAATGACGTCTTGCCCAATAACTAACCGGCTGTCCAGTTATTTGAGGAAATGGGATTATCACGTACCAATACATAACCACGTAAATTTTTATTTGAAAAACTATTTAAATGTGTAATTTTTTTCTTTCTATTTATCATAAATATTCTTACGATTTTATAACTTCTTTGTTTGCAGTGAAAAACCTAATACTATGATAATTATCATCTTAAGACGTACTACACTTTCCTTAGCCATATCTTAAGGAATCTATGAAGACTAGCGATGTATTTGACTACGATAATTCAAACATCTCTTTTAATATTTTAAACGAAAAATTTAGTGGCATAATTTTTAGTATAAGAGACTGAATAACTAAATAATGAAGCAGTATAATCATTCTTCTTACTTTATATAAGTTTAGCTTAATACAAAATAAAATGTTCATTTACCTTAACGACTACGGCTGATTATTGTGGGAACACACCCGACACGGTCGACTACTGTCAGAATACCGTCGTGTCCAACCTAAATCGATGTCGGTCGCGAACTCCATGCGCCGCGCTTTCCACAACGGCGGCGGTTGTGTTTGCACGCTGGAAAAGGTGCACAAAATTTGGAAGTACACGCACTGCGGAATCTAACGTGAGTTATACATGTTAACATTACTCGGGTGTAGGAACGAATCGGAGGATATTATGGGGTGAAAAATTGAATTTCGATGAGACAACACTTTAATGACGTTTGTCGTTACAGGCGTTGCTATTAAGACTAACTTACAAAGGAAGAAGAAAATGGAAGTATCACGACGTGAGTGGCGTGCACGCGCGAGGATCAGTAACTAACTATGATGTGTTGATAAGATTGAAACTAAATGTCACTTTCGCGCTCGGCGTAGGTAACTCGTGCTCGTATTGAGCTCGCCTAAAAGAACAGTGGATTAACTTTCCTTGTTAGTGTTTGTTCTTCTTTTTGTGATTCTGTGACGTAGCCACGTCATGCGCCGCACCAGTGCGCGCCGTAAAACAATAGGTATAGTACGCGCCGGGGCCGCTGGGCGGCCGCCCACCCGGCGTGCGACTCGCTAGTGAAAAGAAGCGGCGACGAATGTATAAAGGCTGCCACGAGTCCAATCGAGGCTCTCCGTTTCATACACCCAGAGGCCTAACCCGCTAACTGACCGTACAACCGAGCAGCCTTTTTTTAATCCCGAAGTTTGCCAGAATCGACCATCGCCATTACTGCGCCATTACCAGCTTCTTCCTAATATAGACCGAGAGAAATCTTGCGTCGTATACCAACGCCTCCGTGGAACCACTGTGGCTTTAAACTTGGAGACCACATTGCACCAGGCCGTCTCTTTACGACTCCCAATTGGGTGCGCCGAAATTGGCTCAAGGGCAGTTGCTCTACTCCGCTATTCCTACTTCCACCAGACCTCTTCGAAGCCGTCGTTGCCGCAAGTCGCCGAGATAACGCCAGAACGCCCGAACCTACCGTCGCGACCGAGCCCGGTAGCTCCTCCGCGAACCTGCCCTCGGCGATATACCACCCACGCACCTGTAAACAGCAGACAATAAACAGCTAAGGATTTTTATCCGCAACCGCTCTTGTTTATTCGACGGACCCCGACACCCGACTGATTTGGCACTATATCCTTTCTCCGTCCCAGCGACAACCGTCTCGCAACCGAAGACTGTTACAATTCTCTTCTCGTTCTAAAACAATTAAACCCTCTCTAATTCTTCCTATTTTGATGTTCTTTCCCTTTTTGACGTAGAACTACGTCTAACATGTCACAGAATAGTTCGGCGGTCCGCCTTTTGTCGTTTGTGTGTCCACACCCATATACAATACATTGACCACCGACAGTCGGCCGACTTAAAAATCCGAAGCAGTCCCAGTTGCCCGCCGACTGAGCGACTGATCGTTGTCCTGTCTTCTCCGTGTGCGCGTCTCCATATGTTATGTAGGCCCTGGCATAAACGACACGACTGTCGTACGACTTACAGTCGTATGTGTAGCCTAGCCCTTAGTTTCCAAGATTCTGCGTATATCTACGCGTCCGTGGTATGCGTGAACATGGGCACCGTCGCTTATCTTCTGTTTCTATAAATATATCTCAGCAGTCAAAAACAAATCATGAAGCTGATGAAGTTTTCCAGATATTCCAAGTTCAACTAAAGTTGTTTGCGAATTCCTCGAAAACTAAAACCGAGCGGCGTTAACATTTATAGGAAAAAGTTATTCAGAATCATGCCCTTGACAACATATTTCAGGGTCCTCGAAATCGGTAAGGTCTACCATTTTATGCACAGTTACCCTAACAGGTTTAAAAATTATTTTTGTGTTAATTCTTTAGCATATAATTACACATTTCGCATCATAGGGCAACCGGGAGCGCAACGCAACAGTGCAAAGTATCATTTTAAAGCTCTCGATGAACTCTATTCAAATATATAAAGAAAACATCACACTGGTTTAAACTAGAACGTGCGTTGTATGCACGGTCGCTATCGCGACCAGTCCTTGGAATCCTTCAGTGGAGAATGAGAGAGCCTGAAAGCGAACGAGAAGGGACTCTTTCGTCCTCTCTCGTACGCTCACGGGTTCTCTCACTCGCGCAACACTGGCGGCTCGGAATAACCAACGGTTTACGTTGTAAGTTTGCCGCCAGTCCCTTGCGTGATGCCTATAATTTTCGGGTTAACAGCATTTTCGACAATGCTGCGAAATTTGCTGTGTGAACGCACGCAGAAGTGGAGAAAAAATCCGATAGGCTCAATTTCGATTGAGCCTCAGTTTTGAGCGTAGGACTACGATTTGCAGATCGGAGAGTTGAAATGAGTTAGTCGAATATTGTTTCAAAGCGTTTATTTAATTTGTTATAAACAACACAGGTCTATGCTATGAAATATAGCTTACATCATTTTTACAAATAATGCTGGATACATTCTTTGAAACCACATTCAACTAGCTCATTTCAACTCTCCGATCTGCAAGTCGCAGTCCTACGCTCAAAACTGACGGCTCAATCGAAATTGAATCTATCGGATTTTTCTTCTTCCGCAACCCCCGTACTCCACGAGACCCCGCACCACGCTCATAGAGTACTGATTAACTGTAATATTAGAACATCTGTTTCCCTATACTTTGCGTTCGCTATTTGGATGGCATTTTCTATAGCTACCGCCTCGCTTGTGTATATGGAAGCTTTGTTACTGATACGTATCCCTATCTCCCTCCGTGTTCTTTTTATATTACCTTTAATTAATAATAAATTATTCCTATTCCATTAGCATTGGTGTTTTGCATTTTAGAACCATCTGTGCATACATCTACCCCATTTGGTTGTGCATGTTCATCTTGTTTTTGATGTCGTTGACCAGCATATTAATATTGTTGCGCCGGGGCGTTTTCACCGCAGGCTACCCCGACGCAAAGGAGTGGAAGAATAATTAGACGGACGCACACACGACTGAACTATATTGTTACACAGACCGATAGTTTACAAACGTGCGACCCGTACGTCCTCTTCAAGGGAACCGACCTTCTTTTATCTTCAGCTGCGAGCACCAGCAGGCTATGCACGGGCCTATACCCGGTGCTCGCAACAATATTATCTCTGGGCATATCTCTTGTGCCCCCCCCCCCTTCCAATATATTATTTATCCTATTTCTACTTTTTCTCCTTCTTCTATTTCTCTCTTTTCTTGTCTGCATTCTTGGTTACCTTCTTCTTTTCAATTATCTCTTCTAGATACCTCGTCTCCTTCCAGGCCTGAAGTGAGTCATCCATCGCCTCTTCTATATCCTCTCCCGTTATTAATACATTTATGGGGGGTAGTTATATCCCATTGTTGCTCGTATCCCAGCATTTTGTATTTTTCTTACTTTATCTCTTATATTACTGTTGTTGTTTTTGTTGTAGTATATGGTTATTCCATATTCCAAAATTGATCCAAACAGAGATTTGTATAACATAATCATAGTTTCTGGGTTTAATATGGCTAATATCTGAGTATTGTTAGTCTCCTTTTCGCTTTTATTATCATTGCTCTCGTGTGATCTTCAAATCTTATTCTCTTGTCCAGTGTGATGCCTACGAACTTTATATTTCTTCATCCTAGATTTCCTTTCCTTTAATTTTGATCGCTAATTTTTCCCTTCTGCGTGTATTTCTTTTGACTGTGAAATTGATTAGGTTAACTTTTTCCTCTGTTATGTCTAGTTTTACTTCTTGTAGGTTGTTTATTATCGTTTTAACCGCTTCCTCTAACGTTTTGACATTCATTTTTGTCGGCATATTGTAGAATGCTGACTTTCTGTTTGTTTAGGTTATCTGTGATATTAGATGTATAAATATTATACAATATGGGGCTTAATATAGCTCCATGAGGTAGTCCTTTGCTTTGGATGCCAACAACCGGATCGCTATATTTCCTTATACATTTAAATTTCCTATTTGTGAGCCAGTTTTCCACGTACCCTATTATTCTGTTGGGGCATTTTTTTCTTTAATTTCTTGAGTAGCATATCGTACTCCACGTAGTTATATGCTGCTTTTGCGTCCAGACATGCTGTCAGGGTGTCTCGTTTACTTTCGAATCCTCTTGTCAAATCGTTGGTTAAAGCCGCGTATTCACCTGCGCATTCGCTCCGAATGTGCATTCGGCGCGCACCTATTTTTTGCTCGTCCGGTGTTTGGCGCGTGTTCGGGGTGCGGCGGACGTACGGTACGCGTTCGGCGCGCATTCGGCGAGCATTCGGCACGCATTCGGCGCGCGTTCGGGTCAATCCGTTTGCTGGCGGTCCATCAAAGCGCGCATTCCTGTCCGAACAATACCATGAAATGGACGCCGCAAATTTCACACAACCCCGAACGGGCGATGAATGCGCGCCGAACACGCGCTGAGCTCGGAACGAGCAAAAAATCGGTACGCGCCGAATGCACATTAGGGTGCTTCTTATTTATCAACTTCCGTTTTTTTTTGTCACACCCCCCTAAATTGTGACGCTTGATGAGAAAATGATATGTGCAAAATTTTAAAGTGATTGGAAAACGGGAACCCGTGCCACATTTATGTTAAAGTTTTGAAATTTTAGTGATTTCACGTCAATTTCGCACATCATTGTGTTCCGCTTTTATAGAGGAATTAGTGATTGTTTTTTCTAATGAAAGTACAATTTCTTAGGTGTATAATAGTATCATTTCTGTGTGACTTCAAACAGTATTCTCAAAATCTCTGAATTTTACCATTAAAATTAGCGTACAACAGCTTCGGAGCCATTATGTCTTATTTCACGACTTGCGATTTTTTCCGTTGCACCCTCCAAAATTGTTACACTAGGTGGAAAAATGATCCCTGAAAAATTTAAAATTGATTGAACGTCGGCAACCCGTGTCGCACTTTAATTAAAGTTTTGAAGTTTTAGCGATTTTATGTCAATTTTTTAAATAATTTGATACTGCACTATTATAAAGGAATATTAAATAGTTCCTTAAAAACTATTGTTTTTTTCTGATATGTATAATAATGATATTTAGACACAACTTTAAATAATTTACTCAAAAACTTGTGTCGTTGATTCCTACGACCACGCGAATCTGGAAGTTAAACTTAACATATAACGCTGCGGTTTAGCTACTGTCTGCAACTACGTGAATATTCCAGGCTTTTCCCTATGAAAATGCTTCTAATGAAAGAACCTTCTAATATCATAGGGAAAAAATCATTACCTGGCAATCGTGAATATTACCGCGTTTTACTTGGTTAAGGCGGATTCTTTGGTTTTTCCAGTCCAAATTTTTTAATATGTACAATATACCTACAGACTTTTTAGGAAAGGACCCTTCATTGTGGAAGAACGACAAGTTGTATCAGAAAAGTTTACAAAGTGCAACACATTTATAAGTGGTAAATGATACCACTGAACGTTATGTCAAACTTATATCAGAATATAATAATCTGCTGACAAAAAATGGGGAAGAAAAACAAAATATTTTACAAATAATTGAAGATTATAGGAGACTTTACCCTAATGTCAGCAAATTTACAAACACAGAATATATATTGAAAAATACATAGAATTTAATAATATTGTTGCGAGCACCCTTTGGATGGAATCCAAAACCTGTTAGTGCTCGCGACTGGAACAAGAGGCCAGCGAGAAGAAGGCGATCGGACCGATCGCCTGTCAAGGTGTCATTCGAGAGTCAGCCGCAATTGCGTACAGACGTATCGATGTTAACATTGTAGAGCCTTGGAGATTGTATTCCGTTACCTTTGTTCATGTACTTTCATGTTGTGTTGTTGTATTAAACCTTATATGCTAATTTACCCTTAATATGCTAATTTATTACCTTCAATCTATAATATATAACTTAAATTTCAATAGAGAGTATTTCGTTTACAACTATGTAAAAAAAATTCATTCCTAAGTACTAATACTATAATCATTGTTACAAAAACAAATAATAAACTTTCTGTGCATCAAAAGAACTATAATTTGACTCGAACAACCCCCGACTGCGTACAGTAGCTTATACGCTGCGTTATATATTAATTTTAAGAGATAAAACTCAAAGATTTCGTATATATTTTTGTAAGTAACATACATATTATTATTATTATTATACATCTAATAAATTGTACTTTTATTAAAAAATATTCACTGATACTTCAAAAATAGCTGAAAACAGTTATGTTCGAACTGACGAGAAATCACTAATATTTCAAAACTTTAACTCAAATATGACACGGGTTGCCATTGTCTAATCACTTTTAAATTTTGCACATATCATTTTCTCATCAATTGTCACAATTTAGGGGGGTGCGATAAAAAAAACTCAAAAAATGTTGACCCCTATAGCTAAGGACCACCCTAATGCACATTCTGGGCGAATGCGCAGGTGAATACGCGGCTTAAGATCGTCAAGTTATCTGTTGTTGATCTTCCCCTTCTAAATCCATTTTGCGTCTCATCCATGATTTCTTCCATCATCTCTTCTGCCCATCTATTATTAACTATCTTTTCCATAATTTTTCCCATACTTGCAGTTAGAGAAATCGGTCTCAACGCTTTCTTGTTTGGCTAATCTAGAAACATCACTACTGCTCTCTTCCAGCTATCCGGAATCTCCAGTGATTCCCAGACTTCTGCGTATATATCTTTGAGTATTTCTTCAAATTCCGGGGTCAAGTTTTTAAGCATAATATATTCTATGCCAGCTTTCCCTGGTGTAGACTTACTATTTGATGCTTCAATGGCTGCTAACACCACTTTTTCTGTTATTCCATCGTTTCCCCTTACTTTGTCCCATTCTTCCTTCCTTCTTTTGGTTATTTTTGTTTTGACAAGGTCCCTGCTGTTCTGCTGGATTAATTTTTCTATTTTTATATCTTCCAATTTCTCTGTCTCTTCTATGGATATGTTGTTGTTAGTGATGTTGTTATCAAAACCCTTCTGTATATTTTTCACTTTCCTCCGTATTTCCGTGCCGTGCGTGGGATGGTTGATTGCCGTAGCCATTTCCTCCAATGCCGTATTACTTTTTCTTTTTATTACTTCCTTAGCTTCCCCTGTTTTTTCCTTATATGTTTGCCGGTTCCTTGTATTTGGATTGTTTTTTAACTTCCTGACTGCTTCACTTCGTTTCTTCCTGGCCCTTATGCATTCTTCGTCCCACCATGGGAATAGTCGTTGTGTTTGCGGCTGTTTGTGCTTCTCCTTGCCCTCCTCACCTGTTCTCTTCCCACTCTCTCTTTCCTTTTTTTCCCTTCCCTCCTTCATTTCTGCTTCCTCTGCTGCCTCCATAATGTATTTCATCAATATGTTGCATTAGTCTTCCGTTGTGATACTCCCTTCAGTTTCTTTCTTTAGATTTTCTCCATTTCTTATCTGGTGCACCCTGTATACGTTCCAGTTTATTTTGGTTTCCTTAAATCTTCTGGTTGCGAACGTTTCCCTTCTCTTCTCCCCAAGCGTTTAAGTATATACATCCCTTAATAGGACCCAAATAATTTCGGTTATCCGAGCCTAGAGTCTCCCCTTCTTCTATAATTGCAGACTCTTGGTATGTGCCGAATGTGGTTATTATTAAATCAACATTTGAAGGTCTATATTTACCTAATCCAGTTCTTGATGTAGTGTACTCATTTTTTATGAACAAATCTTGTTCATTTATGACTTTCTTACGTGAGGGCTTTAATTTTTGAGCGACCGAGCGGTTGAGCCTAATCTTCTCACGCAACGCTTAACGAATTTAAAAGGATTGTTATAATTTTGAAATAATTAGAGTTATTACGCGAGAATCAGGATTGTTTTGGGGACGGCTTTTGTCTACAACCTATACAGGTTGCTCAATCAGGATGTGGTACTGTGGAGAGACTGGTTCGAAACGAAATGAGACGGAGTTACATAAAATTCACCATGTATTACGAAATGAACGAAAGGAGAAACAAAAGCTGGTACAAAAATGGGGAATTTACATGGGTTTATATAAAGTCGTAGACGACTAACAATATAAGCTTTCCAATTATGGGGGTTGGAAATTGACAATACTTGATTTTGTCCCGGATGTTACATACTTTCCATGCTAAACTGGACGATAATTGATTGAGGGTAAACTCGTAACACACAGTAGGTGGTTGGATCAACTGCTGCTTCTGTGCAATGGCATACTTTGATTCACTCACCGACTCGGTACGAGAAGACTGTTAAATTTTGGACGGCTTACTCTCTCTCTCTCTCCCTCTCCCTCTCCCTCTTCCTCTCCCTCTCCCTCTCCCTCTTCCTCCCTCCCTCCCTCTCTCCCTCCCGATGGCGCCAGGGGGACGTAGCCCCCCTAGTAATTATGCAGGGTGTCCCAAAAATGTCGGAGTTCCTTGAAAGGGGTGACTGAGGGGGTGATTTGAAACAACTTTTTCCTTAGCGAAAATATTGTCCGAAGCTTCGTTAACGAGATATTAACAAAACCCCCCGACCAATCAGAGCGCGCGCCTTCCGCCCGAGCTCCCGTTGTAGCCTTGGCTACGCGGCTGGCAGCTGCGCTTGTACTGCGAAGGTATGAACAAGCAAGTCGGCATGCACCGAAGTAAACCGCGTTACACAGTTTTATTTTAAAGCGGAATCTTAAATAATAATTGTTTGAAGTGAGAGGACAAGAAATACGCAAATTTCGTTTTCAAAAAAGGCATAAAAGAAAAGGTAATGTAACAAAAAATGTACGACAAGAGATCATAATTCGTTATTGAGGTAAAAATCCGTAGTTTAATTACGGCCAACATAACTAAATTAAAAAAAATAATATTAGGTGTATGAATAAAGTCTTTCAGACTGGATTTACATAATCGGTATAAAGCAACCGAATTTCTATCGCAGTGATATTCGTAAGCTACCAGAAAAATGGCAAAAGGTAATTAACAATAATGGAAATTATTTCGATGATTGAGTTGTTTTAATTTATTTTTTTTTAAATCAAACTGTTATTGAACCTTAAAATCGAACAGAATTTATTTCTACACGTAATAATCACTAATAAATTAAATAACACTCACCCCTACGGGCATTCCTTTCCTTTCTTTCCTTCCTTTTTGGAAACCTGTGTCACTAAGTAGGTCACTGTGCCGATCCTGGTCATCGGTGGACGAAAAGATTTATGGTAGGGTTGCGCCCACTGCTCAGCTGATCGCAGGTATAACACCACCCGAAGGGAAAGATCGCAACGTCATGTGCGTCCGGGTTAATGTACCGAATATTCACTTCACTGCAAGGTCACTAACACTGATCACTTAATTTACTTTTCATGGAACGTGTTGTTCCTACGTTATGAAATTGGTGGCCCCGAAAGGGGCCAATTACTGTTAGTTGAGCAGTTGCTCGATGTGACCACCCTCAGTGTCTATGCACGCCTTGCGGCATTATTGACTCCGTTGAGAATGATCTTGACGCCAAACGCCGAATCGTATCCTCGCTGGGGGTTTGGATGTGCGGGTATTCCCGTGCAAACGCTCGCACAGTAGCACTTGCGTCCCCGTTGTTCCGGGCGTACACCCAGAACATGCCGTAATATTCTTGAGCGGAGAACATTTCTGGGACGAGATTGCGAGCTGACTGACAGGATTTTTTCCAAGCAACTTCCTCTACCCCCAAGTAGTTTCTCTCGTTCCATTATGAGTTAACTCCCACCAGGACAGAAAGTCTTCGAGTTGCTATAAAGAAGAAAAGGCATACCATTCCTGTTTCCGTTTTCCGATACCCTGAGTTCACGTCTGCTACGAGGCGGAACCAGCTAAGCCATAAATTACCCAAAACAAATCGTTCTCTACCGCCGACTCGCAGGACAATACGGTCATAAACCGCGACCCTGGCGAAATGCTTTGGCCCATCAGCCTTATTAATTTTAAATACGTCTCGCGGAGAGACACAGGAAGAAAGGGGGTAACTAGCTGACTGCGCGTAGTCCCACCTGCTTCGTCCTTCCTTCCAATTAAACGCAGGTCCCTTATCTCTCGAGTATAAGGACGCGCTCGAATTTCAAAACAAAAGCACGCGTTGACGTATTCCGTGCGAGAAAAGGTGGGCATGAAGTCCGATTGGTCGTAACCTAACAAAAATCTGCCCTGCATCCCTCACAAACGGCCACTGTTTTGAAGAGGCCTTCTTCACAGCCATGTCTCCTCCACAATCTGTTCGATTTTAGGGTTCAATAACAGTTTGATTAAAAAAATATGAAAACAACTCAATCATCGAAATAATTTCCATTATTGTTAATTACCTTTTGCCATTTTTCTGGTAGCTTACGAATATCACTGCGATAGAAATTCGGTTGCTTTATACCGATTATGTAAATCCAGTCTGAAAGAATTTATTCATACACCTAATATTATTTTTTAAATTTAGTTATGTTGGCCGTGATTAAACTACGGATTTTTACCTCAATAACGAATTATGATCTCTTGTCGTACATTTTTTGTTACAGTATCTTTTCTTTTATGCCTTTTTTGAAAACGAAATTTGCGTATTTCTTGTCCTCTCACTTCAAACAATTATTATTTAAGATTCCGCTTTAAAATAAAACTGTGTAACGCGGTTTACTTCGGTGCATGCCGACTTGCTTGTTCATACCTTCGTAGTACAAGCGCAGCTGTCAGCCGCGTAGCCAAGGCTACAACGGGAGCTCGGGCGGAAGGCGCGCGCTCTGATTGGTCGGGGGGTTTTGTTAATATCTCGTTAACGAAGCTTCGGACAATATTTTCGCTAAGGAAAAAGTTGTTTCAAATCACCCCCTCAGTCACCCCTTTCAAGGAACTCCGACATTTTTGGGACACCATGTGTACTACTATGATGTCGATGTTTTCATTATCTAGAGACACGGTAGCGTCTCGACGCCAAGTACATGAAAGACACCCTGTATATATGTCGACTGTCGCTATCGCTATCATTTACTCATCGCACGGCTATTCCGACCTAACCTGAAACTTATTTCATTAATATCTCATCACGTCTGCAATATTTTCTAAATTTTAAGGCATTTTTCTCATGTAAGCCGCATATAAGCTTTTGAATAAGACCAAATTCAATAAAATCGGTCCACGCATGACAGAGATATCGTAATATCGTCTCACGGATCAGTCGGAAACGGTGATTTTTCTTCTGATTCTGATTCTTCAAGCCAAATTTTCGTTAACATGATACGTATACGCGTACACGCACACCTACAGCCAAAAGAAAGACTAACACATGTTTCGTTCGTTGATTCGTCGACTCTCGGGACCATTCGGCGGGGATCGTCGTCCGTAATTATACATACAGGGTGTCCCACTAAGGAGTGGACAGCGCGATATCTCTTAAAGTATTGTCGATAAAAATATAAAAAAAAATAGGGAATTGCATGGTTCGAGGGGGCCCATTTATTAGCGCGAACGAATTTTGTTTTCGATTATTATTTTAAAAGATACGATGGTCAAGTTCGGTTTTTCAAATGGAACTATTTTTTTTGAAGACCTGAGTTGATAGTGCGTTCCAAGACAAATTCAATAAGCTTTAATGTATACACTTTATTTTCACTGGTTTTTAAGATATTGCGCTTGCAAATTTATTGATTTTCACTGCAAGAAACCCCTCTGAAATGGCAAAAACCGGGGGCGGTCTTACTGACGCCACGGGTGGCACTGCCTGTTGAAATGGATACTTACCTGCCAAAGGTCTACGCCAGAAATGGCAGGCCCAAAGGCTGGACAATTCTTTTCCGTCAGAAATGCTACTTAGGTAGGTACATCTGCGGTATCGAGAAGCGCATCGTTACTTTTATTTCGCACTTGCTTCTACGCTCGGATGGCCAGTTCTTTTGTGAGGGATGCAAATCCGATTGGTTCTGATACAATCTGCTCCCTATGGTTGAAATTTAGTCTAGCAACTTTCACTCCTCCTAACCTAACCAATCCAACTTGCATCCCTCCCAAAAGAACCGGCCATCCGAGCGTAGAAGCAAGTGCGAAATAAAAGTAACGATGCGCTTCTCGACACCGCAGATGTACCTACCTAAGTAGCATTTCTGACGGAAAAGAATTGTCCAGCCTTTGGGCCTGCCATTTCTGGCGTAGACCTTTGGCAGGTAAGTATCCATTTCAACAGGCAGTGCCACCCGTGGCGCCAGTAAGACCGCCCCCGGTTTTTGCCATTCCAGAGGGGTTTCTTGCAGTGAAAATCAGTAAATTTGCAAGCGCAATATCTTAAAAACCAATGGAAATAAAGTGTATACATTAAAGCTTATTGAATTTGTCTTGGAACGCACTATCAACTCAGGTCTTCAAAAAAAATAGTTCCATTTGAAAAACCGAACTTGACCATCGTATCTTTTAAAATAATAATCGAAAACAAAATTCGTTCGCGCTAATAAATGGGCTCCCTCGAACCATGCAATTCCCTATTTTTTTTATATTTTTATCGACAATACTTTAAGAGATATCGCGCTGTCCACTCCTTAGTGGGACACCCTGTATACTTATGTATACCATTGAATTAACCTACCAAGTGTCAATCCAACATTATCTGTTAAGAGTCAAATAAGGTAAGTTGTCCAAATTTGAAATGTCACGAGTTTTTACTCTACATACGAGACTGACTTATTGTCTGAATTAACAAGGTAAGTCGGCAAAATTGTTTTAATAGATTTGTTATGTAGAGTCGCAGACTTGGAAGCCGTCCGGAGAAGGTTCGACAAAGAAGCATCTTCTTTCGCATCAGTTTCTGGAAATTTGTCAAATAAGGTAAATCAACAAAATTTGTCAAAAGACATAGCGTTAAGAATTATTAAGAAAATAGATTATATGGTGGACTGCTTGCAATGTAAAGCAAGTCACATTAATGAAGAAAGTACGCTGAAAACACATCTGCCTTGATGTTTTTCAATCTTTTGTGAAAGACATTCGTAATATAGTATTTCCTCGTTACGGGCTCGATTTGGTGTACACGATACGGACTTTTCGCTATACCCATCACTTTTGTCTCACTCTTGTCCGCCGAAGGCGAGAGCGAGATGGAACGAGAGCGAGCGAGAGGCACTGAAAGCGAGCGAGGACAGTACGAGACAGACGACGCGTTGATGTTTTGTCTCACTCCTACTTTCGGACGCCTGATACTCTGTCCTTTGTGTGCGCGACGGGCGTGCGCGATGGTCGCAAGCGGTTACCGTGAGCCGGGCCTGCGTCAAGATTTTGCGAAGCGGTTTTCGTGCTCACGGTAGGCGCTTGCGACCATCGCTCACGCTCGCCGCGCACACAGTGTTCCACCTCACTCCCCCCTTCAGTCAGAAAGAAGCAAGAAACGAAACTCGGAAGTAGGGCTCTGTTCACGATACGGGCTCAACACCCGTCTCGACCAGCAAGCCGCTAACGAGGAAATACTGTACTTTAATAAAATCCACAGTAATTGCCACGCTATTCATTATTAAATCATTAATTTTTTAGATTCCCATTAACAGTATTTCAATTCACCAATAAACATACTAAATTAATTTTATTCCAACACCAATAAATTGTACGTTAAAAATATTGGATCGCATCGTACATTTTCGCTGAATTATTACCATTAGCATTTAAATTTCCTGCAACAAGACTTTCTGCCATACGCTCTCACCTCTTTCGGCCACATTATGTAGTCTCTACACTCACTATAGCAAAAGGTCACCCTATTTCTATATAAGTTCTACGTTAAGTTGTATATATAACTAAAATGTGGCTTTATACATTTACAGATAATCGAAGCAGAAGATGATGCAGTGTGATCTACGTCAGACTATGTACACTCAAATTTTCAAGTAAGGTTTTCCGTACGCATTATTCACACAATTATTCATTCAATGATCTTGACATATGAGCACGTGTGATAATTTATAAATAATTAGTAAATGTGTCCTATTTTTCAGTTAACGATGCAGACGAAGAGAATTATTTCAACAGCTGAAAGAGAAAGTAACCGTGCTGCATGAGCAAATGAAATAACCACATTTTGATCTATCAAATAATAAAGAATTAATTATTTTTAAAATATATATTTTATTTTTTATTGGCCGCCGCCACGGCCCCGACCTCGCTCCAAGTCACGGCCCCAGCCCCGCTCCCAGCCACGGCCACGGCCATAGCCGCGATACTGCTGACTGATCATCGTCCGGAGGGTGAGAGCCTGGGCTCTCATCACCTCCAGCGCGGCCCAATTTTGTTGCTGGGCCCTCACCCTCCATCCGCCTTTCTTGTGGCGTGCCACGTACGGTTCTGCAATTAGTAATAAATCACAATAAATTTATTACCATTTAAGTTTAAACTTATTTTTAAGCATTCTAAAATCATAACTTCTTAAAATGTGCACATATTTACCATCGGCCGTAGCCGGGCTTGCTGCTGGTGGTTGAGGTGGTGGTGGTGGTGGCCGAGCCAGGGGCAGTTTCGGCTCTGACATATTCAATTCTGCCAATTCTGCGTCAATGTCTAAATAAATTAATTTCATCATTAAACGACTGCAAAAATAAATTTGAATAAATGTAGGTATATAAATATAAATAAATTATTATTATTTACCATCTAGTAAGGCGTCCCTTACATTTACCTACAAAAAATAAAAAACAATTAATTAATAAAAAAGATCAAGAGTTCATAAAAGTTGCGTATGATAGAAGAAAGTCATACATGTAGCGCAAGGGTACGTATTGTTCCATTCCAAATTGGGAATTAGGAAATATACAAATTTGAAAACTAAAACAGTGTATAATGCGAAATTATAAAAATTAAATTACATTACATTACAAAATATGTTTCTTCTCATTACTTCACAAGCCTTTCCATTATTATTATTCAATACAAAAAAACTGTAACGTATTATAACATTATTTTGTGAACAATTCAGCTCAGATATGTTTGATATTTCTAATCGTTGGCGTTATAAGTTATAGAATATGCTTCAACGTGTGCAATATCTTGTTATACTATTAGTTACAACTGGAAATCGTTCACAAAATACCGTTATAATACGTTACAGTTTTTGTATTGAATAATAATGGAGAGGCTCGTGAAGTAATGGGAAGAAACATATCTTGAAATGTAATTTTTATTTTTATAATCCGAATTTCCAATTTCCAATTGAACAATACGTATCCTTGCGCTAGATGTATGACTTTCTTCTATCATACGCCGCTTCTAATCAGAATTCAAGGGACGAAAAAATCTCACGAATCACGAATAATAAAACTAACGAATAAAAATAAATCTCACGAATATCTCAGGAATAAAACTAGCGAATACAGATAACCGGGCTAGAGTATATGTATGAATAACGATAACTCTGTTATGAATATATGAATAGTATTTTTTTGTTACCTACGTTTTCAACCATTATTATTATTTTTTAAATACGTCTACATAGGATGCAGTCACGATCGAGAATGGGCTTTCTCGTCACGTGCAACGATGAGGCGAGTTCCTCCGCTGCTCTTTTGTTTTTTAAGGAGCCTGCTTTGGGCATAGATACGGACACATTCTGCCGCGGGGTCTTTGAATTGTTGATTTTTAAGCCGGGAAGCTAACAAGGGGACGTCACGGATGTGGAAATCGCTTTTGGAAAGACAGTGTATGGGGGTCGTAGTACTCATGTAGTATGAAAATACCATTTCGGCTTTTCGTCAAATGGGCCTTCGTTTTCGAGATATTGTAATTTTTAAAGTTTTTGACGCACGTAGTAATCCAGATATATATCTACTATCTATAGTAACCTACACCGAACAAGTAGACAAGAAGGTTCCGTGGACACAACGGTAGCGCGTCAGATTGTCACGCGGGCAGCTTGGATTTTTTTTTAACAATTTTTCCCGGGGAAATATATTTTGTGGATAATATAAATATATATAGTACGTTACATATTACTCCACGCAAATTTTAATGTTAAAAAACTGTAATTTTGACGACTATCCCACTTTACCTGCTCGACAATCGCTGGCGTCGAAAGTTTCGGAATGAAATATTATCGCAGTACAAGAAATATGAAAACACCGGTGGAAGAGATGATTAGAATAATATGTTATGTTATAAATGCATTTTTAATTAACCTTAAAATTTGCGTAGAGTAATAATATGTAATGTATATGATACGTAATAGCCACAAAATATATTTCCACGGGAAAAATTATAGGTTACTATAGATGGTATATACCTGGATTACTACGTACGTTAAAAACTATAAATTACAATATCTCGAAAACCAAGGCCCATTCGACAAAAAGCCGAAATGGTATTTTCGTACTGTATATAAGATCCAGACCGAATAAATAAGGCTGAAAGCGTAACCAAAAGGCGAAGGTAAAGAAGATAAATAAGGCTGAAAGCGTAACCAAAAGGCGAGCGTAAAGAAGAAATATGACCGGTGGCACATTAGGGCCCTTTACACGTACGTTCTTGCACGGAAAAGTACGTGAACGTCGGAGCCCGACGCTCCTTCGTGCACGCCAGAAGGTTATACTCCGCACTACTTAGAGACAGCGGGTTCGGCCTCGTATCTTTACGTCGACTCCATCCACATGTTTTTTCCACGATCCACCGCAGTGGTGTATTGTGTACTACCTGTTCGATGTATATTATCGATCTGCGAAACGATTGGCAAGACACGATCGCGATGTAAGTTCGCGAAATATATACGAATTCCTCGATATACCTGGCTAATAGAGGATATCATAAATGCTGTTACTGCAGGGCACACTGTAACATCTGTTTTTACGGAGCTACATTTGGTTGACCTGAAGGTGCTTTAAATTATGGAAATGGTTTATGACTCAGTTATAACGACAGTAAAATTTTACAAGGGTACATTAAAAAATGTCAAAATATTTCCCCGGCAATGCGATGGCAAATGAAATTGCAGTTAACACATTCACTGTTGTGACGATCATAATTATTACTATTGACGGCAATCATTGTCATGTCATTGCTTGTGTTAATATAAAAACTAATATTGATGTACAATAAATATACATAGGTATGCAAATGATGTTATATGTAAGATAAATGATGAAGAGATGTAATATGCAAGATGTTTTGAAGAAAGGGGGTAGTCGTCTGATTGCGTGTGATGCTGGTCAAATTTTTCACCCACGGTGTTGCGTGGCGCGTTCGAAGAAGTGTGGCGCGCAAGAAAGCACCACGGTCCTGTCCGCGCGCCAACCTCGACTCCAAAAGAGTTTACATAAGAGACAGAAAAGGTAGTTAGAAAAGGAAAACGGCACTTGAAACCAAGGGTTAGACATTCCGCGTGGATTTCTGACAGTGCAGAAATCCTGAGGCGCGCGACGAGCTTGGCAGCCAAGCTGCTGCGAGCTGCTACAAGTGGTAGGAAGTGAACGCGAATTTTTTAAAACCAAACAATTAATTAAATATACCTATTTACTTCCAGCTATGTGGCTTCATTTGCCAATCTTTAGGGAATATGTAACAAAAATTGTATGCAAAAATAGTGGTTATATTCGGAATTTTAGAACTTAAAATGTGCTCTTGGGACGAGGTTTCCATTCGGGAAAAATGGTGGTGCTTACGAAAAAAGATGTCACCAATATTGCAATTAAAATCTATTATCCACAATCAATACGCCTCGCGGAGACAAGACACAGGAAGAGAAAGGGTAGACCGCTGACCGCACGTGAATCCGCCTGCGTCGTCCTCCCTTCAAATTAAAAACGGCTCCCTTATGTCTCGAGTATTAAACACGCGTTTGAATATGAAAACAAAAGGTCGCTTGACGTATGCGTTGCTAGAGAAGGTAAGCCGTACGAAGGAGATTATATTATAACCAATCGGATCGGTATTCCTTGCAATTCCCCACCTCTTCTTGCACTGAATTATCGCGCGTCCTTTTGTTTTGATATTCGAGCGCGCGTATAGACTCGAGCCTTTGTAATTTGAAGAGAGGACGGCGGCGCAGGCGGGACCCGCGCGCGCAAACTACCTGTTCCCTGGTTCCTATGCGAAGGGTCGAGGACATGAACCGTTTAAGGAAACCAAACGCTGCGCAAATCTTTTTTCACCTTCTCTTAAGGGGTCACCTTACCTTGACGGCCTAAAAAGGAGCGCGATATTTGGGATTTTTTTAAAGAGAAATCCACAATTTATATTAATTGAAAACTTTATGTCTATTCTCACGTCCCGGGTGAAGGTCTTTTTAGGGGAATGACATAGTTGGGATAGATCGGGAGGAAGCCTTGCCACGAAAACCAGTTTCGCGACACAAGGCTAGTTGAGGGAGTTTAGGCACGAAAACCAGCTTCGCGGCACTAAGGAGGATAGGACTTTGGCACGAAAACCAGTTTCGCGGCACAAAGTGAGGCAGGAGTTAGGCACGAAAACAAGTTTCACGGCACTAGGAACGATGGGAGTTAGGCACGAAAACCAGTTTCGCGGCACTAGGAACGATGGGAGTTAGGCACGAAAACCAGTTTCGCGGCACTAGCAAACTGGGAGTCTTGGTACGAAAACCTGCTTCGCGGCACAAGCAACCAGGAAAGGTAAAGCAGACACAAGCATGGGTATTTAAAGTCCTGATAATTGGATTTACCGTTGCATTAATATAAGAAACCTCGCGTTATATTTCTTTATAATAGAGGTAACGGTATGGTCGTACAAGGCCTATACGAAAGTAAGCCTTGTAAACACTGTAAGAAATCCCGGAGTTCGCGAACCGAGATCAGCTGTTGCAGTAGCTTGTTATGATTCGGTAATTCCGTAACCGAAGGATCACTACAATAATTCGAAGCGTTATTTAGAATAAGAACGTTTATTCAGTTTAAAGCATATGTGGTAATATTATAATAATGCGTGGGACGTTAAGCATTAGCACAAAACATTTATATAAATGGTAATCAATAGCAATATATAGATGAACATGAAATATGCGAGTATTAGCAATGGACAAGAATATGAAAAGCAATAAGGAAAAAATATGAAAGGGGAGAGCTGGTTACAATATAAATGGTGGTGATATGCGATAGTAAAATAAGTAATTGTAGTCGCTTACAGTGGTTGTCGATAGTGAATCTCTCGTCGAGCGGGGTTGCACTGATTTTAATGCACGTTTTAACAAATTGTTACGTTCTTAGGACTGTTTCCATGGAAGAGATTTCCGTAGAAGAGGGCTACGGCCTCTGGAGCCCTTGTATTTATACGGTGTTTAGGTATGAGGGGTGTGCGCGGTATGCACCGTGACTCATGCACGAAATATGCGTCGCAATAAGACTTCCCGGGTTTTTATAAAGGGCATTCGAAAAGGACTTCGCAATATTATTTCGGGGGTTTTTATGAGGGGCGCTCGAGAAGGGGGGCTCAAACTAGTTAAATGTGGTTTGGGTGTTTTGGTTGGAACGAGGTAAGAGTGGCTTTGACTCGGTGGGTCGTAGGGAGGTCGTGAGACATAGTCTCGATGTAAGGGGGTTTTTGGGACGAGGGACTTGTTTAGACTTTGAAGGTGAGGGAGGAGATCGTGCCTCGTAGGGCGTAGAGGGAAGGGGATTTCGTAGTAGATTATCTTGAGATGGGGACCGCTAAGGTACATCGTCAAGGTGGTCGGTAGTTGGGAAAAAGGGGTAAGATTTGAATTCGAGGGATTTCGGCGAAGATTTGGAGTAATTTGTGGGGAAGACTCTAATTACGACTGCGCGAAAAATAGTGGGACGTCACACTATATTTGTACAAATTTAGGTAACTATTAAAAAAAAAAAATTAAAAAACGGTACCTAAAACTTTAAACGCGTTTTTCTCAAAACGAGGTTTTTCGAATTTTTTAGCATTATATCTGAAAAACTAATCACCGGATTTACTACAAACTTGGTATATATCTTCAATAGATGTCCCCTTCTCGCCGGTATTAAAACTAAGTCGGTTGTTGTGAAATTAGACTTTTGCAACTTAAAAGACCAGCGAATTTTTTTGCAGAAATCGATGTCCGTTTTAGAAACTGCCATTTTTTTTTTAATTTTCAGCATATCTCATTTATTCTATTTCTCGCGGTAGCCACGCTCATACAGATTACACAAATTTTTTAATTTTCTATTTCAGACAACTACAACTGCTGATTTTATGTTACCAGTGCGCATGGGGGTTTTGTAAGGCGCTCCATTTTAAGTTCTAAAACTCCGGATATAACCACTATTTTTGCATACAATTTTTTTTACATATTCCCTAAAGATTGACAAATGAAGCATCATAGCTGGAAGTGAATAGGTATATTTAATTAATTGTTTGGTTTTAAAAAATTCGCGTTCCCTTCATACCGCTTGTAGCAGCTCGGCAGAAGCTTGGCTGCCAGGCTCGTCGTGCGCCTCAGGATTTCCGCACTGTCAGAAGTCCACGTGGCACGTCGAACCCTTGGTTTCAAGTGCCGCTTTCCTTTTCTAACTACCTTTTCTGTCTCTTATGTAAACTCTTCTGGATTCGAGGTTGGTGCGCGGAGAGGACCGTGGTGCTTTCTGGCGCACGGGCAGGACCGTGGTGCTTTCTTAAGGTCGAGTTTCCTAGCCGCGGCCAGCGAAATTTAATGTAAATCAGACTACTATTAACGAAGACAACTTGAAATAATATAAATTAATTCTTCATAGAATTTCCTTCGTATGGTCCGAATTACGTCGTTCGTGATGTCAGTTTCATCGGCGAAACATAAGGAATCCATTGACATCGTTTTCGCAAAGTTCTGATGGGAAATGCGGAAATCCTGGACATTTCTGACTTTTTAATAATATTCGAACCCTTTCGAGGGTCGAAGGCCATAAAATTCGGTGAGGCACTGCGAGGGGTTGTCCTCGTCACGGGGTATGAGGCTGCATCTCTTTCACGGACGTCACTGGAAAATCAACCTATAAGTACGATGATTTCGGGCGCGTAGATACCGTTGTCAACCGCCGACGCGCCGGACAATACAATCATAAACCGCGACCCTGACGAGACCGCTCTGGCCGATAATCGCCCGATTAATTTTTGGGAACCAGATATGGCATTTTCCTCCTCTACTATATTGCTAATCTCTCTACGTTCGTCAGGCAATAAACTGTACTCCGCTACAGTATAAACAAGTTATAATAATGTTCTGTGCGCTGACCGCGATGAAAATTAATCTTGTGAAAAGAAGAACATGTTGTTACATATTTAATTTGTTGTCCTGATTGAAATTATATTTTTTAAAAATATTAAAATTGGTTTGATTTATATTTATCAGTCAAATAATTACAGAACCATTGCCATACCATTAATATGTCTATATTATTTTTTTTTAACATTTTTATATTGCTGGGGAGATAAATGCAAGACTGACTTGTGGTCCTTGGTGATGGACGTAGATGTAGCCGTGAGAATTTGATTTTCCCTATAGTGGAAAAATCGAAGTTCCATAAAACGCTAGTCAAACCATACGACACATCTGCATCTCCTTGGATTCCATTTTATGACTGTAGAGAGAAGCTATGTTATAATCTAGGCGATGGTCAGGGTTTTTCCCTGAAGCAGCGTTCGTCATCTGGCGGACACTTGGCTTTCCGTCCTCGTCCATAAACTCGGGACTTTTATTAAAACTCAATTGTAAAGCCTACTGAGTGTGGCTATTAGCGCAGCCAATTTGGAAAGTTCAGGGGGATTAGGACAGCAAGCAGATGCGCAGTTTATTGCAGCCGCGCGGTCACCACACCACGGCCCAAAAATCCGCTTCGCGTATACCTGTTGTTGTTCACCGGTCCCCGACACGTAGGAGGGACTTAGATTTTCTCCCGCTATTTTCACCCTCATCACTGTTCTTCACGATACGCGTACGCCAATCAGTCGTTTTCAACCCTCCTCCTGGAACCACCACTATTTCGCCGAATTCCTTGGAGAGGGAAATTTTAGTTTTCCTGTGAGCGACCATGACACCAGAATGTCAGAATTCAATATCATTTAATCAGAGTCACACAATTCGAGAACTCAATCACGTGTAAGCAGAATCACACGATTCAAGAACTCAGCAAAACCTTAAGAATTGAACGCTTCAATAGTATTCACAGTACATTTGTAACTATTGACAATAAATCTATTACGCGTCAATTACAATAAAAATTCAGCGAGCTCTTGTGATTTTAACCCGTTGTAAGAGTGTGGCAAATTCAGGCTGGTCGTTGATCATATACGACTTGATCTTCCACGCCACAACAATGACCTTACCTGAGAGCAGCGTAGTTAATACATTCTGTCAAAAAAGTGCCGGGAATTGTTCAATGAAACACAAAATATGTACTATTCATCCAAATTTATTATATCGCCTTCAAAGTAGGCTCCTTTCGAAATAATACACTTATGCCAACGAAGAACCCAATCATCAAAACATTTTTTGAACGCATTTTTGGAATCAACTTCAGTACTCGCCGCGAATTCTCTTTTATGTTATCTATCGACTGAAAACGGGTGCCTCGAAGTGGTAATTTCAGTTTTGGAAAAAGAAAAAGTCGGCCGGAACCATATCAGGGGAATACGGTGGCTGCTCGATAAGATTTGTTGAGTTTTTGGCCAGAAATTCGTTCACAATAATAGCCTTGTGAGATGGTGCGTTATCATGGTGCAAAATCCATGAGTTTTCTTTCCACAAATCTGGTCTTTTTCGACGAATTTTCTCTCTCAAACGCCGCATAACGCTCAGATAATATTCTTTATTTACTGTCTTACCCTGTGGCAAGAATTCCGAGTGCACAACACCGCGGTAATCGAAAAAAACTGTCAACATCACCTTCACTTTTGATCGACTTTGACGTGCTTTTTTCGGTTTCGGCTCAATTGGAAGGCGCCATTCCGAAGCTTGTTGACTGGTTTACATGTCAAACTCGTAAACCCATGTCTCATCACCAGTTACAATGCGTTTTATGAATTTGGGGTCGGAATTGACTCGTTCTAACATGTCGTCAGCGACCTTAACGCGATTGCGTTTTTGCAGAAAATTCAGGTCTTTCGGCACTAGTCGAGCGACAACCCGTTTCATGCCCAAAAAATCGTTTAAAATGGTACGAATTGATTCGTAAGACACAGAAATTTCGGTGGCTATCTTTCTCAGACTTAAACGACGATTTCCAGCCACCATTTCCTTTACTTTAGCGATGCGAAGTTCAGTTGAAGACGTTGATGGCCGACCAGAATGAGGCAAATCTTCCTCCACATTTCGACCGCTTTTAAATGCTCTGTACCACTCATACGCACGTGTTTTTGATAAAGTCGATTCACCGTAAGCCTTATGTAACATTTTCAGCGCTTCGGCACACGAAATTCCATTTGCAATGCAAAATTTCAGACAGATTCTTTGTTCGATATTTTTATCCATTGTAAAAATCGCAAAACACACTTGAGATGAACTGATACAATGGCGCACTGTAAACAAACTAAATGACATGTGAAGCTCAAACTCCGCGTGAGTACAGAGGACAGTTGTGCCAACTTAGCGACAAAAAGAATTTCAACAATCCCTTTAAGCGAGCTTTTCAAATGATCGATTCCCGGTACTTTTTTTGACAGAATGTATTTCAATGAGTGGAAATTCCCTATACCTACCGAGGTGCGAAGCATCAACAACCTTTTAAATATTTTCAGTCGACAAGAGTCTTTCACAATTGTTTGCATTATTACAAAGCCGATAGACGAATCAGTCGGATCATAAGTACGTTGCGCGTTGAATAAGCATGTAAAGCAAAGCGCATGTAAAGCCACATCCAGACGCTGATGCAAGAGTCATGAAACCTGTATCCGTGATGCATACATCAGTGTTTCATGACCCTTGCATTAGTGTCTGGATGTGCCTTAACACTTTTTTAGGAACTTCATTAATAATATTTGGCATTTTCACTGCAAAAAGTGGGATGTTGCATCCCCCCCCCCGATTTCTTGGCATTCAGCCTCTCTGTGCGACATAGAATACAGGTAATTACTCCATTATTGGTAAATATTGCCATATCTTGTTTTCGCAGTTGCAATGTCAAATATATGTTGATTATAAAACAAAAAAGAAATTTCCTCGGAAGTACCCAGAGGGTAACTAAAAAGCCGATAATTGCTGATATTTCTTCAATGTGTTTCTTATGGAAAATAACTGTATGTAACTAATTATTTGCTATTGCTTACCAAAAACGATACTACTCATTTCGGTTCCCCCAAAAATTGTGTTATTTATATCATAAAAATTTAAAAAACTCGATTCAAAACTTTCCAAAAAAAAGCATACAAACTTTGACACGTTTTAACACACAGATCAGAAGTAGACGACACGAAATTTTTCCTTTTTTTCGGAGCTCATATTATTAGTTTACAAGAAATATATAAAAAACATAATCCCATAACATATATATAAAAAAACATAATCCCATAACTTTTGAAATCTGATTTGTTTCCTTATTTTTGGGATTCTGTCCCACTGTGACGCTGGGTCGCAGCGCGGCTGCAGCGAGCACTCAGTTTTGAGGAGTCAAGCGGTTTGGTGCCGTGACTAGCCGTGCGGCTAGGAGATTCCGCCGCCATGGCGGAAAACAGACACTCATCCCATTGTGTTGCGTCTCCAGTAGCCTAGGTTGCTGCTGTAGCAGACGCGCGGCCGCGGCCGGTTTGAAAATGCGGCTAGGAAAACGGATGCATGCTTCTCCATAAGAGCGGTGCTTAGGATTCGGTCGCCGGCCGCGCCCGCCGGCCGCCGCCGCCGACCACGGCTAGGAAACTCGACTTTTACACGCCACATTTCTTCGAACGCGCCACGCAAGAGCGTGGGTGAAAAATTTGACCTGCATCACGCGCAATCAGACGACTACCCACTTTCTTCAAAACATCTTGCATATTACATCTCTTCATCATTTATTTTACATATAACATCATTTGCATACCTATGTATATTTATTGTACATCAATAATAGTTTTTATATTAACACAAGCAATGACATGGTAATTATTGCCGTCAATAGTAATAATTATGATCGTCACAACAGTGAATGTGTCAACTGTAATTTCATTTGCCATCACATTGCCGGGGAAACATTTGGACATTTTTTAATGCACCCTTGTAAAATTTTACACACACACGCACGCACGCACGCACGCACATCAATTTTATCCTTCCTTCTACAAGACACAGCCTTTCCCAAATTGTTGAGTTCCTGATGGGATGTAACACACATAATAAATTTACGACAATTTTCTTTTGTTCGTCTTCGCACGCGTATACTTGGCGCCCATTTTTGTACCTTTTTTTAAAGAAGGTAATTTTGTGGATATACTAGTAACAAAAATTAAAAAATTATGTAGTTAAAGAAAATGTGGAGAGACATATCAATTAAATTAAAAGCAACCAGTAAAGTATTGTATATTTATATTTAGAAAACGTTTTAAATAATGAAGGAGAAAAGTATAAACTATCTCCTAACTCTCTTACTTATAAACTATTCATTATATAATTTTTCTTTTCAATCCCATTATTTGAAATTCTTTGATACGCACAATATGTGTCGATTTGTCCGTTCTTGCCCATCTGATGGTACTGTTATACATCATCGGCACGTGCCGTACAAATATTGTTTAGTACACAACACGGCACCACATAGTCCATCACCTCGACCTTTGTTAAGTGTAGACAATAGTAGTATAGCAATAGGGGTTCTAATTCAAATTTGAGTTTCAAGGTCATGATAAGGATTTCTCCCCGATCTCGAAATCCAAATTTGAGTTAGAAAATTTTCAAAATTTGTTTTTTTGCCGGCGGCGGGTGACGTCATAGAGATGGCGGAGTGGTGGGGGTATAGCTTGAGAACTGATAACGAATCATCGACACCGAATCGATATCGAACCGATACCGAAGTGCGTGGAGGGGAAACCCGCGGGCGAAGTCGGTCAAGACCTCCGCGTTACTGGTCAGCCGCCTGACCAACTCCCCCAAACGCCGTCTCTCTGGCATTAGTCTTTCCCGAATGGCGCACGCACGCACGCACGCACGCACACATGAGCCTTTGCCAAACGTCAGCGTATAATAATTTATTTTTATGAGCAATTGTATCGGATGGTGTCGGATGATGTCGGGAAAGATCGGCGTTTTACATACCACGTATTCGGGGGACGGGGGTATGGGGAAAGAGAGAGCATTACTTAGTGGTACAATCACAGTTATTTTAAAGCTAAATTCGGGGAGGGGAAGGGACAGCACTACATAGTGGTACAAGTACATTTATTCTAAAGTTAAATTTTTTTCAAAGTGTTTTTCAATCTTCACGAGGCAGCGTATCGCGCGATCACGTGTAATTTGAACCCACCCTCAAGTATAAAGCAGCTGCGCGAGATGACGTCATTTTGCGATGCGAATGTAATATGATACTTTTGGCAACCTCGTACGTGAGAATCATGTAAATAATTATGGTGCCGGGAAGAGAAAGAGGAGGACGGGTAAATAAATAGAGAAATAATATGTTGTAAGAAATTATATATATTGTTACATTAATAATATATAATAATATATAATAATATATAATAATAATAATGTATAATATACAGGGTGTCCCACTAAGGAGTGGACAGCGCGATATCTCTTAAAGTATTGTCGATAAAAATATAAAAAAAATAGGGAATTGCATGGTTCGAGGGGGCCCATTTATTAGCGCGAACGAATTTTGTTTCCGATTATTATTTTAAAAGATACGATGGTCAAGTTCGGTTTTTCAAATGGAACTATTTTTTTTTTGAAGACCTGAGTTGATAGTGCGTTCCAAGACAAATTCAATAAGCTTTAATGTATACACTTTATTTCCACTGGTTTTTAAGATTTTGCGCTTGCAAATTTACTGATTTTCACTGCAAGAAACCCCTCTGAAATGGCAAAAACCGGGGGCGGTCTTACTGACGCCACGGGTGGCACTGCCTGTTGAAATGGATACTTACCTGCCAAAGGTCTACGCCAGAAATGGCAGGCCCAAAGGCTGGACAATTCTTTTCCGTCAGAAATGCTACTTAGGTAGGTACATCTGCGGTATCGAGAAGCGCATCGTTACTTTTATTTCGCACTTGCTTCTACGCTCGGATGGCCGGTTCTTTTGGGAGGGATGCAAGTTGGATTGGTTCTGATACAATCTGCTCCCTATGGTTGAAATTTAGTCTAGCAACTTTCACTCCTCCTAACCTAACCATATATATATATATATATATATATATGTGTGTGTGTGTGGTTTATTGATTCCCCTCAGGGTTACATGTCTCCTTTTCATTTTCCTTAACCTAATCTTATCCTATCCTTATCCTAAGTCCTTATCCTACTTCCATCGCACTCGCCTCGCTCGCTCTCCCTCTCCGCTCTCCCGCTCGCCGCTCCCCCCCTCCCCCTTCTATCCACGCTCTTACACTATTCCCATTTATCCCGCGCCTGCCGTTTTCTCCTCTTAAAACTACGCCTTTTCCGCTCTCGTCTCCCCCCCTTTCCTCCGCCTACGACTTCCATTTCCTTTCTTTCACTCCATTCCTCCTTTCATTCATTAGTTCCTTTCTCCCTCCCTCCTTCCCTCTCCTTTCTCCCCGTTTCCTCCTTCCCACTCCCCTCTCATTTCCTCTATCCTCTTTATCCATTCCTCTCCCTTACCTCCTTCATCCAATATTTCCTTTATCATTTCCCCTATTCCTCTCTCCCATCCCTCTTCTTCCCTTGCACATCTCTCTAAAACGTGTTCCCACGTCTCTTCTCCCCCCCCCGCATACCCTGCATCTCCTCTCCTCTTCCTTCTCCCAGTACCTCCCCCCCCCCTCATTTTGTTCCCCAGCCTAAATCTTGCTATCCTCCTGCACCTCCCTTCACTCCATCCCGCTGCCAGATATTTCGGAATCCCCTTTGCTACTATCTCCCTGTACCATCTGTTGTATTTAGACTCCCTTATTTTTTCCCTTCTCTCCTCTGCCTGTCTCCTGCTGTCTTCTTTCTCCATCTCTTCGTACCCCCCTCTTTCCCTTTCCCTTTCGTTACCTTCACTCCCTCCTCTCTCCATCCTAAACTCCTTTCTCTCTATTTCCCACCTAGACAACTCTGTCCCCTCCTCCCTCTCCCTCTCCTTCACCTCTTTCAGACATAATCTGGCCAACTCCCCTCCCTCTCCCCTGCTCAGCTTCTCCTCGTATCTCCACGCCCTTCCCCCCGCCCGCGTCCACAGCTTTTCCCTCTTTGTCTCCTCCCTCACCATATATCCTGGCGTCCTCCAGTCTACCCCCAACGACCATCTTATGAACCTTTCCTGTACCCTCTCTACCTCCTCCCTCTCCTTCCACCCCCATACCTCCGCCCCGTACCCCAATACCGTCCACACCAGCGCATCGAACAGCCACATCCTCCTTCCCCAGTCCTTTCCAAATTTCCTTTTTCCAATTCCCCAGACCTGTCTCATTACGACCCCTGCCTTTTTCACCCTGTCCTGTATGTGCGCCTCATGTCCCCCGTTTTTCTTGAACACATACCCTAAATACTTAAACTCCTTTACCTCCTCAATCTCCCTTCCTTTCCATTTCCATTCCACCTTTCTGTCTCTCCCTCCCCCTTTTCTGAACCTTACCACCTTTGTCTTTGCCACATTAACCTCTAGGTTCTTTCCCTCCAAGTATCTTTCTAGCCGCCTTATCATACACACCATCTCTTCCTCTTTTCCCGCCAGTAACACTAGGTCATCCGCATATGCCAGGGAGCATATCCTCCTGCCTCCTATTCTCACCCCTCCCCAATTCCCTTTATTTAGCTCCTCCTCCACATCCGCTATCAGCAGGTTGAATAGTATGGGGCTCAGCGGGCACCCTTGCCTTAGCCCTCTCGATGTCCAGAATCCCTCCCCTATCTCCCCTCCCACCTTTACTCTGCTAATTGTCTCCCTATATATTTCCTTAACCCTCTCCCTCAACCCCTCCCTTACCCCTCTCTTCTCCATTGCCTCCCATAATTTACTCCTGTCCACCGTGTCGAACGCAGCCTTCAGGTCCACGAACAGCGCTACCAGTTTCCCCTTGCCCCTTCTGGTCTGCTTCCCTATCATGTGGTTTAGCACATATATTTGGTCCCCTGTTGCTCTCCCTCTCCTGAACCCTGCCTGACTCTCCGGGATCATCCCCTCACCTTCCACCTCCTGTTCCAGTCTCTCTCCCAGCACCGCTGCATACACCTTATACAGGGTCGGCATAAGCGTAACTCCCCTGTAGTCCTGTACCCCTGTCCCCCTTCCTTTCTTCACCAGTGGCGCTATTAACCCCTCCTTCCACTCCTGCGGCCATCCTTCTCCCTCCCATACCCTCCTGCAAATCTCCCGTGCTGCCTCTACCCCCTTCTCTCCGCCAAATTTCCATGCTTCGTTTGGTATCCCGTCCCCTCCCATCGCCTTTTCCTCCTTCAGTCTCCTCAATACCTTTCTTATTTCCTCTTTGCTTATTCCTTCTTCCTCTCCCTTCCTCCTACTCCCCTCCCCTCCCATCCTTACCCTGTTTTCCACTCCCCCTAGCAGTCCCATGAAATATTCCTTCCACTCCTCTCTCTTTATCTTTTCGTCCACCCGCTTCCTTTTTTTCCTTCCCCTGTTCACTATCACCCATACTTTGTTTTCCGTTTTCGCTTCCGCCACCTCCCTTATCATCCTCTCCCTCTCTTCCCCTTTTTTCCTCTCGCACAGTTCTTTGTACTCTCTCCTTTTCCTTTTGTACTCTTCCCTCGATCCCTCCCCCCCTCTCCATCTCCTTAGTAGAGCTGATCAAGTACCCGGAAAAAGCAAGCCGAGCCTGGCTCGGCTTGAAAAACCGAGCCGAGCCGGGTACCCGAAAGAACCGAGCGGCTCGGACAGAACCAAGTACTTGAATTTTTTTCAAGCGGCCCGAAAGAAACCGGGCGGATTGGATGGAACCGAGCGGATTGAATTTTTCCAAGCGGCCCGAAAGAAACCGGGCGGCTTGGAAAGTAAGCGGGCGGGCCCTAAGAAACCGGGTGGCTTGGAAAGAAACGAACGGTCCGAATGAAGGTCGAGCGGACCGTTCGTTTCTTTCCAAGCCACCCGGTTTCTTAGGGCCCGCCCGCTTACTTTCCAAGCCGCCCGGTTTCTTTCGGGCCGCTTGGAAAAATTCAATCCGCTCGGTTCCATCCAATCCGCCCGGTTTCTTTCGGGCCGCTTGGAAAAATTCAATCCGCTCGGTTCCATCCAATCCGCCCGGTTTCTTTCGGGCCGCTTGGAAAAATTCAATCCGCTCGGTTCCATCCAATCCGCTCGGTTTCTTTCGGGCCGCTTGAAAAAAATTCAAGTACTTGGTTCTGTCCGAGCCGCTCGGTTCTTTCGGGTACCCGGCTCGGCTTGGAAACCGAGTCCCGGATTGGTTCGGATTTCAAGCTACCCGAATATTCAAGTACTCGTACAGCTCTACTCCTTAGCCCTCTTCTCACCTGCCTCTTCATTTCCCTGGTTTCTCCGTCCCACCACCCCTCCTTCCGCCATTCCTCCTTGTCCCCCTTCTCCTCCCCTTTCCTCATCACCTCCTTAATCCTTTCTGTTATCTTACTCACCGCCTCCTGTATCCCTTCCCCTTCTATGCCCACTCCTTCCATCCCCCTCCTAAACTCCTCTTTCATCCTTGCCGACCACCGCCCTCCTCCTACCTTTCTTTCCCTCACTTTTCCTCTTCTCTCCCCCACTCCTCCCTCCCTCATCGTCATCACCACCGGGTAGTGATCTGACTCCACTCTGTCCCCTATCTCCATCCTTTCCACCCCCATTCTTGTCCTCTCATCCCCCAACACATAATCGATCACCGTTGCCCCTCTTCCCCCTCTTCGTCCCCCTCTATGTTCCCGTTCAAGATTTCCCACCCCGTCTCATCTATTAGTTTTACTAAACTTCTTCCGTCCCTATTTACCTTCC
Organism: Andrena cerasifolii; assembly: GCF_050908995.1. NCBI lineage: Eukaryota > Metazoa > Arthropoda > Insecta > Hymenoptera > Andrenidae > Andrena > Andrena cerasifolii. The sequence goes on along the minus strand of NC_135125.1, from coordinate 294,948 downwards.
TATCTTTCGACTTTCTTCCCCCTCCCTCCTCCTCCTCCTCTCCTCCCTCTATCCTGCCGCCTAGCGTTCCTGTTCTCGCATTGAAGTCCCCCCCTATTATTGTCCTCTCTCCCTCCTTCTGCCCCTCCATCCATCCTCTGATCCTTTCCAGCTTCCTCTCCATGTCCTCGTTCACGTATACTGCCACCACCGTCCATTCCTCCTCCCCCGCCTTTATTCTTTCCACCAAAATTCCTTCTTCTTCTCCCTGATCTCGTTCCTGTCCTACTTCCATCTCTTCCCTCACCCCTATCACTATGCCTCCCATCGCTCTCCCCCTCTTATTCCTTCTCTTTGCCCACTGCGTCTTCCACCTGTATCCCGTCGGCAGCCTGTGCTTAATCCTGTCCCATCCATTCTCTTCTATCCATGTCTCCAAAAGCACTATTACTTCCCATTCCCCTATCCCCTTCCAAAATTCCACCTCCTTGTTTGCCACCCCCGCTACGTTCCAGAACGCTATCTTCCAGCTTTTCGTTTCTTCCGTTTGTTCTGTCGCTCCCCTTTTCTCTCCCTCCACCCTTAGTTTTTTGACCCTTCCGCTCCCTGTCTCCCTTCTTTCTTTCCCACCTCTTCCCTGCCCCTTTCTCCTTCTCGCACCTCTTTTGCTCCCCATTCTGCCCTTCCCCTCTCCTTCCCTCTCCAGTCTCTTAGTACCTCTCCCTGCTCATCCCAGAACCACGTTTTCCCCTCTATCTCTATCTTCCCGTACTTTACTCTCACTCTATTCCCTTTTCTTTCCTCCTCTTCTCCTAACACCCTTAACTGCCATTGCATCTTTCTTTCTTTCCAGGTCAGATCGTCCCCTATCCTTTCCTTTCTCCCTTTTAGCTTTCCTTTGTTCCTCATTATTTCCCTCTTCACTTCCATGCTCTCCATTTTCATCTCCAGCATCACTTCCTCCCTCCCTTGCCTTCTTCCTCCAAGCTCCCTCACTCCCTCTATTCTCCCCTGTATCCCTACTACATCCAGCACTTCCTTTGCCCTCCTCATCGCCGTTCCCTCCCTACCTACCCCTTTAATTATAATGTTCTTCCTTCTCTCTTCTCTCTCTTTCATTTCTAGTTTTCTTTCCATCCCCTGCACCCTTGTTTCCCATTCTTCCCGTCCTGCGTCCTTCCCCACCCCTTCCTCTCTCCTTCCTTCTCCGACTCCCTCCTCCTTTTTCCTCCTCATTTCTAAATTCTTTAGCATCTCCTCCATTTCCTTGATCTCATCCTCTTCTCTCTCCACTTCCTCTAATCTTTTTTCCACCCTTTCCATTCTATTTCCCAACTCTTTCTTTTCTCTTCTCCACTTCTCTTCCCATTCATCCATTTTCTCTCTTAATGACGCCATATCTTCCCTCGCCTGTCTCCCTTGTTCCTTTACTTCCTTCAGATCCTTCCTCATCTCCGCCCTCATTTCCTTTAATAGCCTCTCTATTCCTCCCCCCTCTCTTTCTCCCTCCGGTGATCTTCCTACCTTTCTACTCTTTTGGAACGCTTCTATTCCACTCTCTTCTCCATGACCCTGTTCCTCTTTCTCTCTCTTTTTCTTCCACAACTCCGCAATTTCACCTATGCTTCCTCCACTCATGCTCCTCTCCCTTGCCAGTCTCTCTGCATTCGTTTTCCTACCTCTCCTTTTCGCCTCTTCTTCCTTTTCATCTACCTTCCTCTCTGTTTCTACCCTTTCTTTTCTTCTTTCCTCTCCCTTTTCTCCCTCTTTCCCTTCCGTCCTATCTTCCTTACCTTCCGCCTATTTCCCCTTCTCTCACTCCCTACTTTATCTACTGTCTCCGCTATATCCTTATTTCCTTTCTTCACCGCCCGATGTCTCTCTCTTCCTCTCTTTCTCCACTCTCCCGCCGTTTCCACTCCCGCTCAATCCTTCCCTCCTTACCTTAACCTCAACACTCGCGTGCTTCCACCCTGTTTTTCCTCCTCTCCCTCACTCCCCTTTTCCTCGGCCTATCTCTTCCTTCACTCCCAGCTCCCCCTTCTCCCTCTGTACCCACTTTTCACACCCTACCTGCCCTACTAACACCTTATCCACTCCTATCTCTCACACTGCTCACTCACACGTCACGCTTCTTACAAACCGGAAATGGAAGTCCTATATATATATATATATATATATATATATATATATATATATATATAGGACTTCCATTTCCGGTATATATATATATATATATATATATATATATATATATATTTATATATATATATATTTATAGAGAGAGAGAGAGAGAGAGAGGGAGAGGGGGGGCGAAAAAAATACAATAAAAGAAAAAATAATAAAAATATAAAAACTAATAGGGTGGGGTAATGGGGGCGGTGGTAATGGCGATGATGGTGGCGAATGCGGTGGTGCCATATATAGCCGCAACCGTCGCTGGGCCCTCGGCGCTGCGTATGGCCGCACCCACGCGGCCCCATATATGGGCTCCTGATGCATCGGAGGCCACAAATCACGCCTAATATGAAGCCGCGGCGCCCGTAACAGCGGTGCGGGCAAGTTCTAGAATATACAAACATTGATATAATATTAACGCATCAAACACATAAAACAATGCAAAGTATTACATACCTGCGGAGGCGGCGGCGACGGAAACCGCGGCGGTGGTGAAGGCGACGGCGACCGCGACGGCGGCGACGAGCCCCAATCAGAGGACCAGAAGGGCGACGGCGGTAGTGAGTTCTACAACATAATTAACAATATAATATTCGTATGAACGCCTTATTTAATCTTGCGCGTTTTCAAAGGTTAAACACGATAAATGCCAAAATATTGTAAGTACATACCTCAGAATTGTCCCGCCATTGCTCGGGATCACACTCTGGAGCGATACGTGTTAGCCCTTTTTTCACGCACTTCAAAAGTTAAGTGTAACAGCGACAGTTGTCCGCCTGCCACGATTTGAAGACAACTGGTCTCGATGCATCTCCTGGCTCTTGCATGTCAAAACCCCCTCCTATCATGAAATCGAGAAATGTGCAGCTTTGCAAAGTAGGATGCCTTTGTTCTTCACCATCTTCATCACAGGCCACCTGCATTTTCGCTGACCATCCTCCTCCATGTACTTATCTTCTTCTCCTTTCTTCTTTGGACACATCATTCGACTAGGTCACACCACTTTCAACGCGTATCAAACGTGTATTGGACGTCTATTGAACCACTTTCAACGCATAACGTACCACTTTCAACGTCTATCGTACCACTCTGAACGTGTATCGAACGTCTATTGAACCACTTTCAACGTCTATCATACCACTTTGAACGTGTATTGAACTACTTCTTCATTATAATTACAATCATCGTCTTAATTTAGCGTATATGCAGGGGGTTGCGTGGGAGGGTGACGAAAAACATTTTTATATGCATAAAAGGATTGATTATATTTATTTACGCATTTCTCTCTGGCGTTTAGACCACCAGTTAAATATTTTAAATACATTTTGCAAAGCACAATGCTTTGCATATCTACCACATTGCAGAGTATTAACCACATTTGGCTCATTTAGAGATTTGATATCCTCGTAGTCAATGTCTAGCGTCTCGATGATCACGTCCGCTCTCGTATTTTCATCGAGGAAATCCACGAGCCAATCGCGTTTCTGCAGCCCTGTAACATATACGACATGGGGTGTGTCACCTTCCTCGTCGATCGCATCGGCTACAGCTTTCATAATTAGCTGTTTAGCCATACTGTACGGAACGTCTCAATCTTCCCAACGTAGTCCATGATGTGTTGCCACCAACCACCGGATGCTCGATTTGTCGGATTTTGTAAGAAGATATTGTGGCATCGAACTCCCAAAAATATAGTGCGAGAGATTTGTTCCCTTTCGTAGGATAGCCACTTCCTTCGCGACAAATCTTCCACCGACGATGAACCCTTGCAGGTCAACGAATGTTGGTACGACCATTATCGATACAATTTAGAGGTCCGTTCGCTTCCAAGACAGACTGGAGAATGCGGTCTTTCTCGTAAAGCATCTCGAATTTCACGATGAAATTTTGTGCGAATTTGGTACAGTAAGTAGCGCAGTAATTTAATTGATTTTGCGCACCACATTTGTCAGCGGATTGTATTCAACTACCCGTTCACGCAGAATGAGAGAGTAGGCTGTAGTATTTGCAGGTACGTTTCCTTTACAATCAAATTCTATGCGCACGTCCACGGTGCTATTCTTGATCGACTCATTTTGTCGCGAGCAATCAATCACCACGAGGGGGCGAAATTGCAAAAATTGGGCCACGGTGAATAATGCCTCGTTGCAACTATGTCCGTAATACGATTTATGAAAATGCGTATACATGTTAAATAAGATGGCGTGCCTATTCTTGTCAAAGTCCAAGTTCATGTCATCGTACGGGTAAAATTCCGAGTTGAGAAAAAGTTTTACATTGGTCAATTTGCAGTGGTCGAATCGAGTAACATATTCAGTCATCACATTCTTTCGAGCAGTCTGTGGAGCAAAGATAATGTATCGCGGCTTCTCCAACTGTGCAACTGCCTTCACGGCCCACGAATGCTTGGTCGTGCTCTGTAAGAGAGGATACTCGTACAGATCCCACGAGCGAAAACTAATGCTCAGGTTTTGTCCACTTTCCAAAGCATGTAGCAACGACAGCTTATTAACGTCGTTCAGCGTCACGTGAGGCATCCGCCATTGCACTTTAAGTAATTCAATTTCTGGTTCCAACGTCGGCGATCCTTTAAGAGAATTGTTATCGTTGCGCGATCGTATTAAAATCAATTCGTGACGCGCATTAATAACCATGCGTTTGTAGTCCTCGCAAAATCCCAACAAATATTTGAGCGAGATGCAAAAATTGAAATGATTTATCACTATCGTGCCGTTTCAAGCCCCATCCCGCATTCTCCATATTTTTGTCTTCATCAGATGTCATCGATACATAGTTTTTAAGTGTGCTAGTTATTCCAAAGGTTTCTGTTGCGATCAATCCCCACACTATTCAGTTCGTATCGAATCTCATCAAATACGGATGCCATGCAATTATTTCCCAACATCACCGCCGATGCATCGTTTGGCTTATTTATCGTCAATTTCCCCTCCACGTAGAGGAAACTTTCACACGGCAATGTGTATAAATCCTGTTGCTGTATAGGTATTCTTATCTCATCGCTGTATCCAAACGTTGTGTTGACGTAAGGGTTGTATGTGTGAGTCTCAAGCTTGACGATGCGATCATCAAACGTCGGCTTCGCGCCAATGCTTAGAATGTCGGTCATTTTTCAACTTAATTGCGTACAATGAATCCCAGCGATTTCAAAAATGCAATGTTCGCAGCACTGAGCCTTTTCTTTTTAGCGAAATCAGAGCTGTTGCAGTTGTTGTTCTTGTTGTTGTTGTTGTTGTTGCAAACAATTTCGTTTGGAAGAAACGTGTTTCTGGAGTCGTTCAACACAAGCATATCATTCGGCCGCACTACATGTATTATCATCGACGTCGTCGTACGTGCAGTCTGATGGTAATCTCTTCACCTCGAAAATCAAGCAACCGTCCGTCTTGATCCACAACGCGTATCATTAGATCCGAAATGACCTGTGCGGTGATTGGAAGGTAAATGATCTGCGCGGGCGTTTCCGATATCTTATATCCCGGCGGTACTCTGGGAGAAAATTCATGTATCGTATGTACGCGCTTCCCATTGCTGTACGCGCCAGCGGTCACGCTACATTCTATGCGAATAATGTTCACATTCATGATATTAATCGGATCGTCCGATTCGTGCCACTGTCCCGGTTCTAATACGCGATTCGTCGAGAATCCCAGTAACGATCCAATGTTATTGGGTTTCGTAAAGTCTACAATGAACGAGCAGTACAGCTCACTTTTCATGGTGTTGTTGTTGGGGCGCAACATTATAGGATACATATCGTTGTCACCATCGTCATTGTTGTCATCGGTGCCATCGAGATTTTGAGGATACCGCTCGAGTAATCGCTGTTTCAAATAGTTGGCAATGGCGTCTAATTCGTATGAACCGTGGGGAATCGTAATGTATTCATGGCTGGTGTCGAGCCTGTTGTTGACATCATAGTTTGTGGTGAACTAGAATTTATCGTTGCTCGAGTCGATGTTGGGTATTGTATGGTAAGTTTCAAGGGTTGTTAGGCCAAGCTCGTAATCATCGTCGCTCATATCTATGGGCGGAAAGTAGCTTACCGCGAGGGTGCTACTCTTGCCTGTTAGAGTGAATGTTAACGACATATTCGAAGCTGTACGACTGGACTCGTACTGAATCAAAGTGGTGAGAAGTCAATCCTTAAGGGGGCCGTCTCCTTTTTGTTATGGTCCGAATCGATCGAAGCGCCCTTGTAAACAGACGGACCCTAATGAAACTACTGCGGTCGGTAAAAAGAAGTTGTACAATGGTGACATCTACCGATACTCTGCTTAGACGAATTTTTGACAGCATAGTTGCCGCATGTTCTGTTGTCTCCGTCTCTGCCGCGCTGTTGCCACAGCTCCTTCTATTGAGAAGCTTGGAGGAATACGGCACGAGAGCTGCGTCTAGGCAGCGATCGCCGGGCTCCATGTACCGCTGATGGAGGGGGGAACATCGACAGGAGCGGTGGTTATGTGTGGGGAACTGCGGTGCGTCAGTCACGCACACATAACCACCGCTGTAGGTGTTTCCTCGTGCATCAGCTGTAGCTGGAGCCCGCCAATTCCTGCGTCTAGCATCAGAGCCTCGCTGAACGTAAAGGAGGATAGCACTATTGAAAGATAGAGAGGTTGAGTAGTGAAGTTAGGAAACATGTCAATGAAACAATACTAATTTAGTATTTATTTATACATAGAACGATGCAATACTTTGTACAATCAATGTGCAAATTCAAAGCATACAATTTGAATAAGGTACATCACCGAAGTGTAACATGCCGATCGTAATGAAATTTATGAATGCTGTAATTCTTCTAAAAACATATGCTGCTTTTTTTCATCTAACTATACATCAAATTATCTTTTATATCAACAAGAATTGTCTGTTTCAATAATAGTTTTGTACATGGTTTTCTTCGGAATTGTTATTCCACGGTTGTAAAAATTTATCAATATAAACCAGAGTTCAGTACTAACAATACTGATATTTGGGAATGTCCCATTAAACGATTTTATTTAGCTACGATCCTCTGTTTGTTTGTTTGTGTGATTCAAATGTGGAAACTCAATTTTAAACCACTTCCAACCATCCAATTCCCTCTAAACTTTGCAGAGGTGCGTAGTTTGGTTGACAATACAAAATTATGAAAAAACTCCGAGTGGGTGAAAAAATTACCTAGTCACCAATAAATAATAACCCATAACAATAAATCAACCATTCTTCAAGCAAACTGTTAAACTGCATACAGCAATAAGAGTAATGTAAATCCACAAACACTAAAAACTAGAAAAAGTATATTAAAAAATTTATAATAAACGATTTTATGAAAAATGCATTAAAAAGTAAAAAATAATTATTTTCTTATACTACAATTTCGATGGTGTATTTGCACATAAAATCGTGGAGCAGGATATCTCGCAACAAATTCATTTCGACACTTGAGGCTATACTAAATTGATTCATATTCTGTTATGAAATATTCTGAACCACGTTTTTATTTAAAGTTGAAAAACACCATCGAAATTGTAGCACAACACTAGAAGTATTTTTTAGTTGTTAGTGCCTTTTTGACAAAATCGTTTAACAGAACATTTTTTTATATTTTTTTTGTTTCTAATCAAGTTATAGTCATTACAATAAATCAATCCAACTTCATTGGAGAATTGAAATTCGACATTCAAGCTTTCGCCCCTTTGAAATGGACAGATAAAAATGGTGTATTTCCTCTTCTTCTTTGACGGTCTTCCTACAATTTTCTTAGGTCGCTCGTACCGAAAGATGACATAGGCAGTGTGGATCTGTAACACATTATGAAGTTCATTAGGAAATACTTAATTGTAGTTTTGTAAACGTACAAAATTTTACTGCAGATGTATAAGCTGTTAAACTTTACCTGAAATATGGTACTTATCATTCCATTTGTCCTGACATTACTGTCCCATAAACCATGTTTGCAGTAATTTGGTAAAGAATCCGCCTGTAACAAATGATCGCAGACATTTCTGTAAGTTTTATATAAAAGTAAAAATTTGTTTCCATAATTCGTCGAACATCATGTATACCTGCGAGGCCCGTGTGAATCAACCTGGCGCATTTGATCGAGCCCGATTCCGTCTGTCTGCTCCTGTGAACTAGAGCTGTTACTTTTTTACCCGTCGGGTACTCGGCTACCCGAAACAACTTCAAGGAATTGAATGCTTTATTGTCTATGGTATTGTTTGATATTAGGTAAAAATGATCGAACTATACCACATTCAATGGCTTGAAGTTATTCCGGGTAGCCGGTTACCCGACGGGTCAAAAAGTAACAGCTCCGCTGTGAACTTAGAAATGTGTCTGAAAAAATTAAAGGGTGAATTAAATTTATTATTTTCTTCTTCACTTCTTCGGGGAAGTGACGGCGGCGTCGATCGACTCGCGTGATCATATGATCCGCGAGTAAAAGTGCCATCGCTGGCACTTGTCACCACTGACGATAGTCAGCGGTGCGACGCCGGATCGATCATATTTATTATTTTCTTCGTCACTTCTTTGGGGAAGTGACGGCGGCGTCGATCGACTCGCGTGATCATATGATCCGCGAGTAAAAGTGCCATCGCTGGCACTTGTCACCACTGACGATAGTCAGCGGTGCGACGCCGGATCGATCATATTTATTATTTTCTTCGTCACTTCTTTGGGGAAGTGACGGCGGCGTCGATCGACTCGCGTGATCATATGATCCGCGAGTAAAAGTGCCATCGCTGGCACTTGTCACCACTGACGATAGTCAGCGGTGCGACGCCGGATCGATCATATTTATTATTTTCTTCGTCACTTCTTTGGGGAAGTGACGGCGGCGTCGATCGACTCGCGTGATCATATGATCCGCGAGTAAAAGTGCCATCGCTGGCACTTGTCACCACTGACGATAGTCAGCGGTGCGACGCCGGATCGATCATATTTATTATTTTCTTCGTCACTTCTTTGGGGAAGTGACGGCGGCGTTGATCGACTCGCGTGATCATATGATCCGCGAGTAAAAGTGCCATCGCTGGCACTTGTCACCACTGACGGGGTCAGTGGTACCGCGCTTTACAACGCGGTGCGACGCCGGGCCGTTATAATAGTTTCATTATTTCTGGAGGGAGACCTTTTTCGCTTTTTCAAGCTTTTCGGTTTTTCTTTCGCTCTCTCTGCTAGAATAAATTGTGGCTCCCGAATAGTCATGCACCTATTGTGCCGACTATCTATTAATTCGGGTAGCATGCATTCTAAATAAAATTGAACAAGTTTTGGCTCCATTTCTCTTTTCCAAAACGCATCATCTCTCTCTACTTTTATAGATTTCAACCCTTTCGGGGTCCAAAGGCAAAATATACAGTACTTTCTGTCAGTAATGTGTAACTGGCCTTGTATTTGATAAAAATAGTGATGCGTTTTACTTATTGAAATACCTGCGTTACGCGTGAACATGCGCCGGACAGCGGGAACTTGTTCAATAGCTTCTTCAGGCGTAAAGTTCTCCGCTGATTTGGGGCATTTGATTTCCAAAATACCCTCTTGACCGATGATTCCATCCGGTGAAGCTCCTAAGAAGGCGATGCAGCTGTCGATGAAAAATCCACATTCCGCAATATCTGTATATTGCTTCTTCAATTCTTCGCGAGCAATATTCTCGCATTCTTTCCCGTATTCCACCGCGGGTGTACTAATTATCTTCGGATAAAGAATTGATTTTACTGTATTTGCGCAAAGCGTGTCAGGTCGGCGACGGCTCACTTGTCCAAAATTGGATGCTGTCAACAATTTGGACCTGTACTGCAACCATTTGCGGTTCTTTGCTTGTCCGATTGTTTCATCTTCAATGGCATGTCTTTTCTCTTGCCAGTCACTGAGCATTTGCATATGCTTTTCCCGCTCCAGTTCGTACATTTCGGATGGCATGTCTGGCTTCTGTGCATTTTGTCCATAATCACAATCTTTCTGCGAGGGCAAATGCTTGCGTACATATCGCGCAGCCTTCGTTTCCTTCTGTTTTGCAGCTTTCTTTTCCTTTTCTTTCTTTTTCTTTTCTTCCATTTGGTGCACAACCTCGGGCGTTTTCTTCTTCATAACCGCATCCAATCGCGAGTGCACTTGGTTACTGTTGTACTCCACGACAGCAGCAGCACATCTCCCTGTATAAGATCCTCTTTCGGCGAAATTTAATCTTTTTCCGCCAGTGTACTTGGCAATTAGTCCGTTCAAACTTTCCACAGCGTTATTAGTAGTATTATAGAGTAAGCTCTCCGCATGAGCTAATAGTGGACGAAGTATTTCTTTCACGTCCTGGTACACTCCAATTTTCATCAAGTCTGGAACGATGTTTTTCTCATTCTCTTTATTCTTTCCATCGCAGAAATATTCTAGTCTTGCACACTCTGCGTGTTCACCAAACACGTGGCTTGGAACATTCTGTATGTCGCCATACAAATTCTTCGTTCTCTCGTCGATTGATACATTCTGATTGTATCTAAACTTTGCGGCTTTCACGATGTCCGTGCGCATCCGGCGAATGCTACTTTCCACAGTTTGTCTCAATGGTCCAGATGTGGTCTTTTTTACAATCGCTTTCATTTTTGTGCAAAAGTTTCGCAACAAATGATTCGTGCATTCAATCTTTTTTACACGAATCTGTCTCTTATATGGGTCCGCATCAATAATCTTCTTATACACGCTACTGTCCCCATCAGCAATCAGTGTAGAATAAACGAGCCCACGTTTTTCTACGCTAGTGTTGAATCCTTCTACTATAGCATCGCTTTCCATAGCAGTCGATGCTCGAGATGTTTTCCAGTTTTTGAAACATGTGTGCTTTCGGGGTTCTTTCTCGTTTTTCGCAGCAATCCGACAAATTCTGCAAACTTTGTTCCGAACGCCGTAAAATAATACTTTTTTCGTGTGATAGCCAACTATCACGCCGACTCCAGACGCAGAATCGTAACATCCACTGCGGTAGGATCTCTTCATCCAGCTTCCGTCGGCCACAACGGGGATGTGAGGGGTCCCTGACCCGGGAAGAACGTCGCCTCTCTCAATCGCCAAACGTTTTTCTTCTTCAGCCGCTGCTAACATCTCTTCTTCTGCAGCGGCAATTGCGGACTTGACGAATTCATCTTGATTCTTCACGAATTCTTTCTTCGACATGCAACGTATGTTCACTCCTGCAAAAGTGTGTTCCAACTGAGCATAACTGCCTCCACATAAGATTGTTGCATTAACGGCGCCCTGATTGCTATCCACTTCTTCGGCTTCGTTCGATTGATTGTGGATTTCAGCTTTGTAATGGCATAAAGTGCACATTACGCTGAAGATGCTCTTGAAGCCACACCGTTTCACACCAGTTATTCGTAGGTGTTCAATGCCGCAGTCTTCTCTATGTTTTGCATGTTTACCTATTTTCTGCAATTGAGCAAGCACATTTTGAAAATTCATGACATCGTTGCTATTTAGGAGACGCGATTGCTCTTGCGACTCGTTCTTCGCAACTTTTTCTATAACGAAGTTTTCTTCTTCGTTACTTTCAACATCAAATTCTTGAAGCGCCTCTTCAGTTTCTCCCAAACTGGCCGTATCAGTGTCTTCATCGGATGGCGAGTGCATTATCTCTTGGTACGTATGATTTTGTCCATCGGATGTTGATGGTTCCTCTACCATACGTTCCTCGGCCACTTCTTCTGAATGTCCTACGGCAGTGTCGTCTGCCGTTTTTTCGTTTTCTTGTTTCTTCTGAAGGGCTGAAGATCTTCTCTTTTGGCGATGTACTTTCCGTTTCGAAAATCTCCTTGCGGACGGACGTAATTTTCGTGGACGAAACGGAGAATTATTGTCCATATCTTCTTCCACATCCTGCATATTCGCATTTAGAGTGTCCCTCATTTCACACTAAACCAACAAACACAACACAAACACAAACACAATACAACACAACGCACCACGACTCAAAATCCTTCTAACCGTTACATAAAAAATGTAAACGCGAACCGTGAACGTGAAATGTGTATCCAAAAATTCGTATGTGGTGCGAACTGAAACAAATGACGCTCTACAAACCAGGCAACGGCGCAAACAGTCCGCTGCGTGGAGCGTCATTCTGCTGAAAGAACGCCAACCAGGTGGACGCTGAAGAAAAAAATGGAGAGTATGCATAATGTAAGTATTATATTGTATACTGTTATACAAAGTGATTCTCTGGCTAGAGTCTACAAAGGCGATGCCGCCAATAAACCGCGCCTCGCTGAGTTTCGTGGATTTCGACGCTCGAAATTAGCTTGGGGCCATTTTCATCGTGACGGCATAACGAATCGGTTGACGCCATTTTCGCAAAGATCTGATGAGAAATGCAGAACGTGAAATTCATCACTTCAACGAAACTCAGCGAGGCGCGGCTTATTCGCGGCATTTTCTTTACGACTCTAGCGAGAGAATCACGCTGTGCAATCTTACTATTTGCAATAAAATAACACATTCATTATTTCATTTCCAGATCAAGGATGCATTGACCTGGCGTCAGCCGGGAAATCAGGACGGAGACGGAGACAATGGGAGAGAGGAGAAAGACAGAAAGGAAGAGGAAACGGAAAAAGAGAGGGAGATTTTGAAAACAAAGAAAGAAACGGAGGAGAAGAAAAAGGAGGAGGAAACGCGAAAATTAAAAAAAGAAATGGCAAAGGCAAGTTATGTTGAATGTGTGTGTATTTTTCTGAAGTTTGTTTGATATGAACGGCGAAGGCGAAGCCCGGAAAAAACGAAACGACACCGCGTGGTCGAACGTGAAATGTAATCCTACAGCAGAATTTGTATACAAGTATGAATCTCGTACAATGTAGTGAATCTCGTCTCAAGCGTCGAAATCCACGAAACTCAGCGAGGCGCGGCTTATTGGCGGCATCGCCTTTGCAGACACTAGCCACAGAAGCATCGTGTATGCTTACTTCATACCAAACAACTTTGTACGAAACGTGGCAATTGTCAGAACGCTAATTCATTTGGGTCCGAATATTTTTGGGATTCACTATATGTACGGGTAGAAGTAAAAACTGTAATTTTTATTGTATTGTTTCAGATGAAAAGAGAGTTGCGCAGGTTGCGCTACAAACACGACCGTGGCGGTCGTGGCGGTGGCGGTCGTGGCAGCCGCAGAAGCCGTGGAGGATGGCGCCGGGGTGGCCACGGCGGTAGGCGCGGCGGAAACGGGGGAGGGGGGGGGGATATAATATTTATATTTCATATTAGAATTTAATAAAAAAAATCTGATTAGTTGCATGGGTTTTATTTAGAAAAAGTAATAAAAGGGTGGGTGATGTTAATATCACTATAAATAATTCACTTTCAATAAAATCGTGGGGCACGATATTTCATAACAGGATATGAATCAGTTACTTCAACTTCTGGTTGCACATGGTGCTCTACAATTTCATTAGTGAATTATTTAGTGATATTAACACCATCAAAATTGTAGTACAAGAAAAGAATTATTTTTTAGTTGTTAGTGCATTTTTAATAAAATCGTTTATCATAAAAATTATTTTTTATATATTTTTTATTTTCTAGTTTTTAGTATTTGTCGATTTCTATTTCACAGCTTAGAATTTTTTAGAAATATCTTTTATTGCTGTGTATAGTAAACGCTATAGTGCTAAAGTCAATAAAAAATAATCATTTTCTTGTACTGCAATTTCGATGGTGATATACTACGAACGGCTGCAAAGTTTTAGTATCATTTCTCGATAAATTTTGTATTTTCGGTAATCGCGGTGCGATTAACGTCCCGAACGTAGAAGCTTTTGTCTTTTTCGTAAAGAACGTGATAGTTGGAAGTGGGTTAGGATCCATTTCGGTTAGAATGGAAAATATCATATATACGGTTCATTCAATGCCAAGCGGATCACTTTGAACACTCAATGTCTGAGATTTAGTTCAAATTGAATCACAAATTGTGATTGTTTATGTTGTTTGTTTTGATAGAATGTAAAACTTCCACATTTGCTATTGTATCGTCATGAACGTTTCAATAACATACTCCTGAGATTTTCCAGATGAAAATAAATTTAAACACAGTATAAATCGGTTTATTTTTAGCATTTTTTAATTAGAATTTAGATTACATTTAGGGAACTGTACTCGTAGTTGGCCGTGTACCAATAGTTGACACTTTTATTTTCGGTCACGAATAATAAGCTTTTGACTAATACTTTTTCAAAAAGCGTATTAGTCAAAAACATTTTTTTAATAAAAAGCTTATTATTTGTGACTAAAAATAAAAGTGTCAACTATTGGTACACTGTCAACAACGAGTACAGTTACCCTATATTTAATTACCAAGTACAGTTCTAGAAATAATCCGATTTATACCGTGCTTGAACTCATTAATCTGGACAATCTCAGCAGTATGTTAATAAATACTGTAAACGTCACGTTTTACAATTTATTAATACATAATTCACCGCAAGCAACAGTGTATGCCTCTCGAACCGAAATCAGAAGCTGCCGCCAAACAGCCCAAGTCTTCAGGCTCAAAGAGAGATCGCGCCGGTTCGGATAAACACGCTGCCGTAAGTTGTTTGAAGCATTCAAATAAAAGTCGAATAAACTACGGTTAAAGATCGAATAAAAAAATTATCTTTCGTCGTCGAATGAATTCAATTTGGTTCCGAACGGATAAACATAAAGTATCTTTTATTGGAGTTTATCAAAATAATATCTTTGCCCATCTCCGTTCTCCAGCCGCTTCGTCGTGGTTCATTCAAGCCTTCGTGACGACAAAATAGTAATAGGGGAAATGCGGCAACAACGCGATCCGACTCTCGATACGTATCGGCAACTATGTATTTCCTACACTTATCGGCTAGCTTGGACTTCCACCGGTTCTGATGGTACATGGCGCAAATATACCATCAACGCCGGTGACGGAGAATCCTTGAAGCCTCATTCTGTCATTACTCGAATCTGTCACAGTACATGATTCATAAATTCATTATTATTTCAACCCACGGTGTTTATTAGTGCTCAAACGCACCAGACCCGTCTGCACGGATGTCGACTGGAGGCAACTATACCCGCAAAAACTTCCTTCTTGCCGATTCCAGGGCGTAAGTTGTAATTTACGGTTTGTTTACTACATCGCGTATACGTATACGCTGGTGCTACGGAGCTCGAATGTACCACCAACGCCGGTGACGGAGAAGTCTTGAAGCTTCATTCTGTCAGTTTTCGAGTCATAAATTCATTATTATTTCCATGTACGGTGCTTATTAGCGTTCAAACGCACCAGACCCGTCTGCACGGATGTCTACTGCAGGCAACTATACCCGCAAAAACCTCCTTTTGGCCGATTCCAGGTCGTAAGTTGTAATATACGATTTGATTACTACACGCGTGTACGTACACGCTTAACTTAGCTTGTGTGAACGTATGCACACATTCAAGGCCCGGTGAGACGGCAGCCTTAAATTTGCGGCCAATCGTTTGTAGAAAGCGTAGACATAGTTGGCCACAATTGCTCTGATTGTACTCCTGATAAGGCGCGTGATTGTATTCAATTTTCACGATATCCTTATCCAGATATTGTACCAATTCCTTAGGCGGTCGAAGACTGCCAAAGCTGTCGAAGTATACAGCTCGACGCCCCCTCTTCGCATACGCCACCCAATGAGTCGCCGGTCCCTCGACATTGTCCAAATTTACGATACCGCTCTCGTTTCGACGTACTCCTTCAGCAGGTAGTGCATTGCGCATAAAAACATCTCTAAAGAATGGAATACGCATACGTTTTGTCAACTCCTCCAATTGTGCGTCAGTAGTTACACCCACAGGCATTTTTATTGTCTTTTCGGCGTTTTTTTTTTTCGTTTCGATATTCCCTGTCCGCGCTTGTATGGTGCGAGATAAAGTCCGCGACCTTCCATTGAGCTTTTATGACGTTGCAGTTCCTGAAAATTTTGCATGTATATTAAGCAAAAGCTTTGTCGCTGCAAGTTATATGTACCTCAAAATTGCCTCGATACTTTTTAACGGCGAACGTTGAAAAACATGGGTTATGTCCAGTATTACTTTTTAATTAAATATTATTACATTTTTTAACATAAGGGTTTTGTGCATACATTTTGCGGCTTTGCTAGAGTTTTCTGAGTTTTATATTTCAAGTCTCATAACGATCCCTTAATATTTACTCAAGTTATCGCAATTTATGTGTAAAGAAATAATGATTTTGGACGATGAAAATTGTTTTCTTCATAATTTTTAGCTCGAATAGTAATGATTGGATAAACAAACTGTAAACAGAAAAAATGTGCCCTGACGAGCTTTACAACACTATATTTTTTAAAATTCAGTTTAATAACATTTAATTTTCCAATCTTTCTTAGCGTTTGAACAACAATTTTTCACATTTTAGAGCGCTAAGTAGTCCCCTTATTGCATCCGAGTCCTCAATTGCACATTGATTATACAAAATATTACATCCTTCTACGTATAAATAAAAAATATTGATTCGCAAATTAGTATTGTTTCATTGACATGTTTCCTAACTTCACTACCCAACCTCTCTATCTTTCATGATTGCTATCCTCCTACACGCTCAGCGAGGCTCTGACGCTAGACGCAGCTCTCGTGCCGTATTCCTTCAAGACGTCTCGATAGAAAGATATGTGGTAACAGCGCGGCAGAGACAGAGAGAAAGTAAGATGTGGCAACTATGCGAAAAAAAATTCGTCTACACAGAGTACCTGGAGATGTCACCTCTGTATAACTTCTTTTTATCGACCGCAGTAGTTTCATAGGGCCCGTCTGTTTACAAGGGACGCTTCGATCGATTCGGACCATAACAAAAATGAGACGGCAGCCTTAAATTGCACTTCGAATGTGCGGGACCTCTAAACCGTCCGTATAGATGGCAATGATCACGCACTCGTTTATCATCAGTCTCGAATGGCTTTTCACAAATCTGGCAATGCTTCGCGCTGTGAAATGCCCTCCACTGGTCTTTCGACAACTTTTCCATGGGAACATTACTGGCCAGGATGGGTTTAGCAAAATCCGCAAAATTTTTCAGCTCTTTCACGAACCAAGAAACGCAATCCACATCGCGATGATATCGATATGCTGATAACGATGCATCGTACGAGCAATGCATATAATAGCCAATACTATGCACCTTATGTTTCTGGTACGTGCACAGTTTGTGCTCCCCCGCGTCCTTCTGGACATCCTCCGTTTTCTCTAGAATGCACTCTAGATCGGCGTACACCACGAAGGGGAGTCCTTCCTTCCTGCCGTGGCCATCGAAACTGAGCAAATTGTTGTCCTGGCTGGGCAGCAGAATGGCGCAGTCGTTCATCTCTCGGCAATCCACTGTGTGGGCCTCCAACTTCTCAGCGTTTCCAAAGTAGTGCAGGCACCTATAAAATCAAATTTTTATTTAATTTTTTAATGGGGACATTTCAATATTTCATAATTTTATATACGCACCGATCACAGATGAATTTCTTTTCTCTGTGCCTGCTCAACTGCATGCTCACCAGTCGGGACAAGTTCTTGATCAGCACAAAGTGTCCCACATTGCTGTCCCCCTGTTCTGGCATGTAGAGCAGGTTTGCGTGCTGCTCTCTCTTGTGGTTGGTGAGATGCAGTGGAAAGATTGTCAACCCTTTTTCCGTCTTCTTCTTCTCCTCGAAGCTATAGACGTTGATGGAGATGTTGTTCAACCCTTCAAACTTTACAATTTGCTTCGTGGACATTGGAAACTCAATGCCCTGGAGATTTAGCACCAATGTATAATGTGGATATGAACTTGGCCGATGAGGGTTTCTTTCGGCGGGATGGAGAGCTGCGACCTCTGCCCATGCGAAACAGGCGTTATCCTCGGATCGCACGCTAATTGTCGCTTTCTTCATCAATATTTCCCGCGGCAACTTGAAGTGGCACCCCGCGCGCAGGGGATTGTACTTATTCACGTTGACGATCAAATTGAGGATTTGTGATAGTGCCCGTCCGCTGTCGCGTTCCTGGAACTCTTCCAACGATGCCAGGGTGGGTTCAATGACACATCGTTGGTACCACTCCTGTAGATCGGATGTACCGAAGTGTTCGCAGTTTCGGGTATTGATGCTTTTACAAGCATGTTTGTCCCCCGCCACAAATTCGCCGTTGAACACAGTATTCACTTTGAGGTTCTGATGTTCCCTCAAGGCGCCTCGTACATGTTCCAACACAATGGTCTCCGCATCCTGGAGGAAGTTGCGCGGCTCGATATAATTCGAATTTAGCACGGCACCGGTTAATACGCGGCTATCGAAAGCAGTGCCTATTTCGCGCCACAAAAGTCCTGTGCTTGAATGCCCGGCACCTTCATACATGAAACGCCCGTGCAACGAATATTTTAATCCTTCCAGCTGCGCGATTCGAGCAACCAGCGATTGCTGAACACCGATCGATAATCGAGGACGTTTCACTCGGCTGTGTTCTTCCAACGATTCCATACACTCGTTGCACCGTTCTTCCCACGCGAGGTATTCTTCCTGTGAAATCAATCGCGCAGATTGATCCAACAATTGACATTCTACTTACGCGAATTCTTCAATGGCTGTAATATTTTTTCCACGCAACACGTTGCAGCGATTTGAGACTTTGTGCAGTTTAGCGCGCATATTTTATACCTACACCACGATTTGCTATCTCTGTTTATCTCTTTCTCCGTGTCTCCTTCCTCCAATAGATTGCACGTAAAAAGCCGATCCTTCCCGATATCATCCGAGACAGTTTACGCTGACACAGCATAATTCTTTCTATGATTCACACGTACGACAAATTAGCGCGGAAAATCATCCGACACAGTTTCTGCTGACACTGCATAATTCTTTCCATGATTCTCACGTACGACGTTTCCAAAAGTATCATATTACATTCGCATCGCAAAAATGACATTATTATTATTATTATTATTATTATTATTATTATTATTATTATTATTATTATTATTATCGCGCGATTCGCTGCGACGTGAAGATTGAAAAACACTTTGAAAAAATTTTAGCTTTAGAATAAATGTACTTGTACCACTATGTAGTGCTGTCTCTTCCCCTCCCTGTGTGTGTGTGTGTGTGTGTGCGTGTCGTTCCGTTGGTTTTGTTATATGTACCATTCGGGAAAGACTAATGCCAGAGAGACGGCGTTTGGGGGAGTTGGTTAGGCGGCTGACCAGACGCGGAGGTCTTGGGTTCGAGCCCCGTCGCCCCGAGTTTCTGTTTTTCGTTATATATTAATATCTTAAAATTGATATTTCCCTCCTTACCAACTTCACCGGCGGGTTTCCCCTCCACGCACTTCGGTATCGTTTCGATATCGATTCGGTGTCGATGATTCGATATCAGTTCTCACGCTATACCCCCTCCACTACGCCATCTGTATGACGTCATCCGCCGCCGCCGTCGCCTGCCGCCGACAAAAAAAACAAATTTTAAAAATTTTCAAACTCAAATTTGGATTTCGAGGTCGGGGGAAATCCTAATCATGACCTTGAAACTCAAATTTGAATTAGAATCCCCATTGCTATACTACTGACAATGCAACAGACTCCTCATTCTCCCCTTCAATAACCTAATACATATTTCCACCGCAACTCGTGCTGCTGAATGACGGTTGTTATACTGTATTTGAGGGAAGGTCTGGGTTAAGAGGTGTGGGTGTAGCTCGTAAGCGGCATCGCCGACAATATCAGTGTCCGAATTAAATTTTTTGGATCCTCCAAATAATTAGCTACCTCGGAGTTTCGGAACACTCGCTGATCGTGAACTGACCCCAGGTAACCAACAAAACAATGCATAATGATGCATTCATTGCCGCATACTAAATGTAAACAAGTGTAGATTCTGACGTAAGCAAAAAATTACAATATGACTTATAGTGTTTGTATTCAATACATTGGAGTAACTGTCGCCTACCTGTAACTGAATCGAGTGATATCCTTTACGATTAACATAATCTATTGGATTCGTCATTGGGGCATTTATCTGTATATGCGTGCCATCAATGGCTTTGATTATACCTGGAAAACCACTGTCTTCCAGAAATGCCTGCATTATATTTGCAACCTTCTCACTGCTGGGCCATTCAAATGTATACAGTGGACCGTATGAAAAGGGCACGGGTGACTCGACGCACTGCTCTAACTGCAGTAGCTCCGCTGACGTCAAATCTGTCGTACACCGATCTCTAACAAAGACAAATTAATCCAACATACTGTTGCGAGCACCGGGTATAGGCCCGTGCATAGCCTGCTGGTGCTCGCAGCTGAAGATAGAAGAAGGTCGGCCCCCTTCAAGAGGACGATCGGAGAGGCCGACGAGAAGGAGATCTTGTACCGAACGCCATTGCGTTCGGACGTACGGGTCGCACCTTTGTAAACTATTGGTCTGTGTAACAATATAGTTCAGTCGTGTGTGCGTCCGTGTCTGTTATTCTACTCCTTTGCGTCGGGGTGGCCTGCGATGAAAACGCCCCGGCGCAATATTGGTGTCAGAAGTGGGATCCGTAGCCACGGATCCCGAAGATACGCAAGGAGCTGTTGCGTGCGATACGCAAGGAGCCGTTGCGTGCGATTCAGCCTGCAGCTGAACAACGAGGGACAGCCACGGAAGCAGCGGCAGCAACGAAGGACAGCGGCGACGGCGGTCGAGGCCCGCCGACATCGAGGGACGAACATGGGAACAGCGGGAGCAGCCACGGCGGTCGAGGCCCGCCGACATCGAGGGACGAACACAGGAACAGCGGGAGCGGCGACGGCGGTCGAGGATCGCCGACATCGAGGGACGAACACAGGAGCGGCGGCAGCGGCGACGGCTGTCGAAGACCGCCGACATCGGAGCAGGTTCGAGGCTTCGACGAGGATGCTGTCGAAAAAGGAGGAGTCTAGGAGGACATTGCTGGGTCGGCTCTGGAAGCTCGGGAAGCCGACCCACGAAAAGGAATCTTAATTCTGGTTGTATCGTTCTTACTGTATAACGTAGAAAATGGCAAGGAACGGTTGCCGTTAAAAGTTATGCGAGCGTACGTCAAATGAGTACGCACTGAAGTTGGCTCTCTCGCGAGTATCGAGCAAGATTGACGTTTTGACACTTTGATGTTTTGACTTTTCCTGTGACGGAAGAAAACGGTTTTCTATGGGGACGGCGTGAGTCGACGAACATCATTCCGGTACAACGTTCAGCAATGCCGATTCGACTTGGAGCTGCAAGAAGAATCGAGGGGCTCGTCGGGTTCGGGGAATCGTCATCAGAAGAGGCCGAGTTAGGACGCTATAAAGGGAGCGTCGGAGTGTTGGTGGTGGAGGTGCGACTTCGACAGGGACGCAGGGACGTCCGGGAGTGCACGGACCACACCAAGGATTGGTGGGTATACGGCTCTGGGAGGCAGTCAGGGATCCATGCAGTTGAGTTGCTGGCGAGCGGCGTCCCCAGGAGCGCGGATACCACCGAAGCAATGTGGAGGCGCCAGGAGTGCGCGGAGTTGCTAAGCTGCGACGAAGGGAGTTCGAGGGTGAACGTCGTCGCAGAAAGGCCGAGTGCGTAGTCGCGACGGAGGGAGTTCGAGGTCGAATACCGTCGCAAGAACGCCAAACCCCCGACAGAGAGCTCCGAGGAGTGGAGTCGTTTAGTCGAGATGAGCCGTTCGTCGACCGAAGATTAAGGAAGTCTCTTGCTCGAGGACTGGTAGAAGATCTTTACGAAGAGTCGGAAGATTAGTGTTTAAGCTAATCAGTGGACTGGGTTCCGGAGGCTACCTTCGTAGCCCAGCCCCCCTTTTTTTGAGTTGTTACAGGTTCTCGATACCCCACGACGAGGGACAAGGTGTCGGGGGACTGCCACCGCGGCCGGGATACGCGCTCCCGAATTCCCCGAATGTGCCACAATAGCGTGGCGGTCCGCAGCGGGGGCGCGGACATACGTGAAAGCGCCCCGCTAGCCCCCTGGAGGAGACCCCACGAGCCCCCGGGGCGGCCGGGATGGAGGATCTCGTGAGGTACCCAGGAAAAAGAAGGAGAAGGGTGGACAGCAGACGGGAAATGGCATCCCCAATCACCAGGCGGACAAGCGGTGCTTGGACCGGCTGGAGGGGATGTCGCGGAGACGGGAGCGCTAACCGGACGCACAGGACGGTCCCCTGGAGCAGCACCAGAGGCCACGAAGAGGAATGGGGCCATCTTGAAGCCCTGGATTGAGAGAAGGAGAAGAGAACCGGAAGAAAGAAGAAAATGCGGTTGAGCTGGGGACGCTGGGCAGATTGATCGCGGAACGGACCGATAGCATGTTCATTAGGGCCCTTTACACGGACGGTCTTGCGCGCGGTCCGGCCCGCGGGCCGGCGCGCCACACGCCGCGCGGCCCGCAAAAGTACGTGAGGCCGGATCGTGGCGCTCCTTCGCGCGGGCCAGAAGGTCGTACCCGTCACTACTTAGAGATAGCGAGTTCGGGCTCCCATTTCTACGTCGACTCCACATGCTTTGTACACGATCCACCGCAGTGGTGTATTGTGTTCTACCTGTTCGATGTATATTATCGATCTGCGAAACGATCGACAAGACACGATCGCGATATACGTTCGCGAAAAGTATACAAATTCCTCGATATACCTGGCCTATAAAGGATATCATAAATGCTGTTACTGTAGGGTACACTGAAACATCTGTTTTTACGAAGCTAAATTTGGTTGACCTGAAGGTGCTATAAATTCTAGAAATGGTTTATGACTCAGTTATAACGAGTGTAAAATTTTACAAGGGTACATTAAAAAATGTCCAAATGTTTCCCCGGCAATGCGATGGCAAATGAAATTGCAGTTAATACATTCACTGTTGTGACGATCATAAATATTACTATTAACGGCAATAATTACCATGTCACTGCTTGTTTTAATATAAAAACTAATATTGATAGACAATAAATACATATAGGTATGCAAGTGATGTTATGTCTAAGATAAATGATGAAGAGATGTAATATGCAAGATGTTTTGAAAAAGGGGGTAGTCTTCTGCTCGTGATGCAGGTCAAATTTTTCACCCACGCTCTTGCGTGGCGCGCAGCAAGAAAGCATCACAGTCCTGCCCGCGCGCCAGAAAGCACCACGCTCCTGCCCGCGCGCAAACCTCGAATCCAGAAGAGTTTTCATAAGAGACAGAAAAGGTAGTTAGAAAAGGAAAAAACGATACTTGGAACCAGGCTCGTTGCGCGCCTCAGGATTTCCGACAGTGCGGACGAGTCTGAGGCGCGCGACGAGCCTGGCAGCCGATCCTGGCAGCCAAGACTCCAAACGCAACGCCGTCGATAAGCCGTGCCTCGATGGGTTTCGAGGACTTCGACCCTCGAGACCAGGGGGTCGTACCATGTTGCCCCCTAAGACGTGGCGAATAAAAAATTCTACATTTCGCACCGGATCTTGGCGAAAGTGACGTGGATCGTTTCCTTATGTTTTCCCGATGAAAATGGTCCAAAAAACGACACAAATCGGATTGTAATTAAGGAATCTTCATAATAAATTGATTTCCATAACTTCGTTAAAAATAGTCCGATTTACATGAAATTTGGTATAATTTTCATTTGAAAAACGTAAAGAATCCATCGGTATCACTTCCATATCGATACGATAAAGAATAAAGTATACAGTTTTTCTGAAACAGGTATGAATCCTTGGCCAACCGCAGCGAATCGAGGTCGGCGACCCACAGTCGAGGGTGAAATATTCATTACAACGTATTGAGAAATTCTTTACTCTTCGTCGTATCGATATGAAAGCAACACTAATGGATTCCTGGCGTTCTCCCAATTAAAATGATCACAAATATCATGTAAATCGGACTATTTTTAACGAAGTTATGGAAATCAATTTATTATGAAGATTCCTTAATTACAATCCGATTTGTGTCGTTTTTTGGACCATTTTCATCGGGAAAACATAAGGAAACGATCCACGTCACTTTCGCCAAGATCCGGTGCGAAATGTAGAATTTTTTATTCGCCACGTCTTAGGGGGCAACATGGTACGACCCCCTGGTCTCGAGGGTCGAAGTCCTCGAAACCCATCGAGGCACGGCTTATCGACGGCGTTGCGTTTGGAGTCTTGGCTGCCAGGATCGGCTGCCAGGCTCGTCGCGCGCCTCAGACTCGTCCGCACTGTCGGAAATCCTGAGGCGCGCAACGAGCCTGGTTCCAAGTATCGTTTTTTCCTTTTCTAACTACCTTTTCTATCTCTTATGAAAACTCTTCTGGATTCGAGGTTTGCGCGCGGACAGGAGCGTGGTGCTTTCTGGCGCGCGGGCAGGACTGTGATGCTTTCTTGCTGCGCGCCACGCAAGAGCGTGGGTGAAAAATTTGACCTGCATCACGAGCAAACAGAAGACTACCCCCCTTCTTCAAAACATCTTGCATATTACATCTCTTCATCATTTATCTTAGACATAACATCACTTGCATACCTATATGTATTTATTGTCTATCAATATTAGTTTTTATATTAAAACAAGCAGTGACATGGTAATTATTGCCGTTAATAGTAATATTTATGATCGTCACAACAGTGAATGTATTAACTGCAATTTCATTTGCCATCGCATTGCCGGGGAAACATTTGGACATTTTTTAATGTACCCTTGTAAAATTTTACACTCGTTATAACTGAGTCATAAACCATTTCTAGAATTTATAGCACCTTCAGGTCAACCAAATTTAGCTTCGTAAAAACAGATGTTTCAGTGTACCCTACAGTAACAGCATTTATGATATCCTTTATAGGCCAGGTATATCGAGGAATTTGTATACTTTTCGCGAACGTATATCGCGATCGTGTCTTGTCGATCGTTTCGCAGATCGATAATATACATCGAACAGGTAGAACACAATACACCACTGCGGTGGATCGTGTACAAAGCATGTGGAGTCGACGTAGAAATGGGAGCCCGAACTCGCTATCTCTAAGTAGTGACGGGTACGACCTTCTGGCCCGCGCGAAGGAGCGCCACGATCCGGCCTCACGTACTTTTGCGGGCCGCGCGGCGTGTGGCGCGCCGGCCCGCGGGCCGGACCGCGCGCAAGACCGTCCGTGTAAAGGGCCCTATTGTTTAGGTGTGATCCTCTGCTTTCGGTTCCGTCTCGCCTGTCTGTCTTCCCGGTTCCTTTGGCTCCAACGGATTGTCGCAAGTGGGAGCGAAATATAATGTTTCCCTGTTTCTTTTGCAAGGAGTTCAGGAGGAAGCTCAAGGAGGCCGGAACGTCTCGCCGCTGGAGAGAAAGCAGCGTCGTTGGAGTTCCGGAGACGGCACGTAGGAGGAACGCGCCAGGAAGAGCTGCGGGTTTCGTCGAGGAACCAGGAACCGCAGGTTTCCAGTGACGCCGCGGGACAAGGAGCACCAGAAGAGGTGACGATGGACTAGAGGTTGCAGTTCGTCGACGCTGCGGATCTCGTCGCGGGATGCACGAAGAAAGACGAGAGCATCGCTCTGGAAGACGAGAGCATCGCTGGAATTCCAGAGGACGCTCGACCAGGATGCTTCGTCGTTGGAGATTCCTTCTGAGGGAATGCGACGCAGGGGAATCATCGTTGTAACAGAGTTCCAGGGACAACGTGGGACAAGAAGCTGGAACGCTCAACCAAGGAGGACCGTGTGATTTGAAGATTTCGTCAGCCGTCCCGATGTACCCACGCCTTGTTCAGGGTTTTTCCGTGGTTTTCCCCTGAGCGAGAAGGCAAATGCCGAGGTGGATGTCTGAAGAAGCCACGAAGGTGCACGACCACTTCTTCGGACAGGGGTACGAAGATTCTGAAGAGGATCTACTGCGGCCGGGACGTCCGCTCTTCTGGAGGGGGGAGCAGTGTTGCGAGCACCGGGTATAGGCCCGTGCATAGCCTGCTGGTGCTCGCAGCTGAAGATAGAAGAAGGTCGGCCCCCTTCAAGAGGACGATCGGAGAGGCCGACGAGAAGGAGATCTTGTACCGAACGCAATGGCACGGGTCGCACCTTTGTAAACTATTGGTCTGTGTAACAATATAGTTCAGTCGTGTGTGCGTCCGTGTCTGTTATTCTACTCCTTTGCGTCGGGATGGCC
Source organism: Andrena cerasifolii (assembly GCF_050908995.1). Taxonomy (NCBI): domain Eukaryota; kingdom Metazoa; phylum Arthropoda; class Insecta; order Hymenoptera; family Andrenidae; genus Andrena; species Andrena cerasifolii. The sequence continues at coordinate 268,670 of NC_135125.1, read as the reverse complement.
TGCAATGAAAACGCCCCGGCGCAATATATATAATAACATACGTTGCGTATTTTAACATGGATCAAACACCACTCATCAATAAATATTATTCAGTGCCATCAAACCCTGAACCTGTACCAGTTCATTACCTGTACGAATCCATTGTTGTTACCATTTTGCACAGGGCTCTCACGAATTGTCCCTGAGGAGGTATCATTGTGCACCCTTTAATTTTTCGTGCCTAATCTGCACCAGTGATATCCAGAACATATTCAAATGTCTCCCTTAACATTCTGCAAACAAATGCACAGTTGACTACAAAGACATCTGAATAATTTCAAGGTAAAATATCTTTTCATTCAAGTGATTAATTTAAAAAGTATGTATATTTGATAGAGAGATATGTGAAACTTCTATAGTTCCACCCAATATAATACTTTATTTATTCAATTAAATCAAAATGTTTTAGTTAATAATTATGTTAATATGGTATATTGCTACCATTCTTTTGAATAACTTTAAAAATTCGGTTAGTCATAGTTTTAATTAAAGTTTGTAACATCGAAATATCTATACTAGCCCACGCTTACCTTATACTATCTTTAAGTTCTGCCACTGTAGCAAATTGTTTTCCATTTCCGTACACCTTGTGGGCTAGTATTCCCCAAACGTTTTCTATGGGGCTGAAGACCGGAGAACGGGCGGGCCACTGCATTAATTCAATATTTTTCCTCTGAAACCATTCCTTGGTTACTCTTAAAGTGTAAATGGACGCGTTATCCTGCTGAAATATGCACTCTTCCGCACCTTCTTCTTCCATGAACGGAATTAAAACATTCTCCAGAAGGGTTTTATACTTTTCCGAATTCTTTTTTGTCGATATCCAACATATTGGTGTCTTTGCGGGATATCTAAATGCGGCCCAAATCATGACACTCCCACCACCAAAGTTTCGTCTCATAGCACTGTCATGTGATTTACTCAAATCGTGCCAATAGTACTTAAAACCATCTGGTCCATCCAAATTAAAATTTTTCTCATTCGAGAAAATGACATTTTTCCATTTCTTGTCATGCTTCTTTATGATCGCGCGTTGAAGGGGGTTTTGAAGCTTTCTTAGTTCACACAAAGCGTTTGCTTTTTCGCAGAATTTGTTGAACACGCCTTTCAGATATTGGATGATCAAATTCCGCTTGTATTTGTCCTGTAGTTACATTTTGATTTGATGCAACGCGTAAAATTAAATGAAGTCTGCTTTCGACTCAGCTTCTTATTTCCGCCTTTCCGATGATTTTTGCCATACAAATTATTTTTAAGGCAATTTCTCTGTTAGAAAATCCTGTATCTTTGTAAGCCATTATCTTAACCTGCTCATCCTTATTCAGTAATTTACCTTGTGGCATGTTAAAAAAAATTGAAACAACCAAAAAATATATCCTATTTTATAAGAATATAATTAAATCACTATATTTGTATACTATACATAGTACTCACGCAGTGAAAGATGAAGGTGTATATCAGGTGGAACTATGGTTAATTCGCTCAAATTTGCAATGCAATATCAAATATTACCGTAATAATCAAAACTATACGCAATAATCAAAAATACTACTGAAGAAAACAATTGGAATGGGAGAAACAATGGTGTAGTTAACTACCTCAGTCGGTAATAGTTGATACTCAATCGGTAACAATCAAAAACATTAAAAAAAATTGTGGCACTATGGAAATTTCGCTGACTGTAGCAACCACGGAAACCCGGGCAAGCCTGCCCCGCACCACTTCCCCTCGCCAACGGGGCAACCCCCCCCCCCACCCGCCGATGTGGACGCCACTGGCGCTACCTCCCTCCTCTTAGCGCTGGCGCTCACCAATATCGCGGTGGACGCCGAGGCGGCAGTGGCGGATTTCTCCGTTGCTCTTTTCCTTTAAGTCTTTACGCGAACGCCCGACAGCACGGCCACCGGCGCGCTCAGTGGTGGCCTTAACGCTCGCCCAAGAAACAACTCCTCCCTGAACGGGGCCAGATTGGCCTCTACAAGCCCCCCAATCATCTCCAGCAACCGGTCGTCGCTGCTGGAGGGAGATCCACACGTTTTCGCTGGTGTCGCAGGCGAGGCTGGCTATGCCCCCGTCGCACTCGCTCCTTCGGCCACTACGCCCTCCCCTCTCCCTCGGCACAGCCAGGGAGATGGCGCCATCCCGAGCATAGGTCCGGTACCAGGGGTAGGGGTTAGGGGGTGGGAGGCCTATAAAAAGCGGACGCGTACCCGAGAAACGGGGAGAAACCCGGCCGGTTAATGCGTACCACGAGAATACGGCCATCCAAACCCATTCCCTCCTCCCTTTGGGGGAGGCCTGTTTTCCCGGGCCGTGCATGGTAGATGCTGTGGTCCTCCGGATCGGGTGGTAAGTCTTCCCTTCCTGCTCGGTCCCGGCCGTAGAAAGGAGGCTCTCTGACCCCGTGGCAGCGCAGGGGGAAGAGATGCGGCCAAACTGGACGGCGCGGTCAGCCTTGGAGGAACTCCCGCTTTCCGAATGTTTGTACACTCACTGTCATCTGGGACCCTGACACGTGCCGTGACTTCCCCCCGCTGCATGTAGCTACTAAATCGATTAAATCGACGAAGGGGTAGGAAGGATGAGAACACGTTTCAAGGGGAAACCGGGACAGCTCGGATCGCAGCCGAGCAACGACCTCCGTTAATTCATTCCGTTGGTTGCCCATCTGAAGATTAATAGAATTCGGCCCGTCTCCTCCGAGTAGTTTATCTCCTCGCAGCCCAGTCCATTATGGCAAGACATCGGCTGCCCCCGACGCCACTACACCGGGACTAACGCCCGATGAATCATTGCAAACGTTGACAAGTTTACAGGCTGCCTGGGGGAACCCCGCCTCCAGGTTCTCCAGTTATTGTTCGTCGCCTGGTACGACAGGCAGAGGACATCGTGGAAAAATTATTACTCACATTCCACAGGGGTGAGCTCTCCTCTTTCAATAGTACTCATACTTTTTTTTTACTTGGGGGAAAATCCAGTACGGACACTCCGGCCCCCAAGGAGAGGGAGTCGGAGTAGAGTCGAACTTTATGCGACTAAAAGCACAAAGTGACAGCCCTACGCGGGAAGGCAAGGGACCGAGGTCCGAGTGGGTAGCACGCGAGTAACCTAGCGATACATGCACCGCCCCAACGCGTGATGTCCTGCCGGGCTCTTCCGGGGGGGGGGGGGAATTTATCTCCCCCAACGTGTTCATACCTTGTGTCAAACCTGTTTAACAGTTGTATTATGCAACATTGTTTTTCTTTACTCTGCCAGAATTGTTGCAAAACCATCTCTTTGATATTAAACATATTCTCTTTTACATTATTCACTCCGTTTATCAACGCCATGCAATATATAATTCTTTTAATTAATACTGTAATTTGACATTTACATAATATATTTTTTGATACGGATAAATTTTACATATTACATTATTTATTATTTAATGATAATAATTTCAGTTCTCGAAAAAGGATCAAAAAAAATTCAAGAGTTAAGAACGTCTCGACCATTTTACCAAGCGCATCAGGAAGCTCATGCCTTATTAGAATCCACTTGTTTACCATCATTTCATCACAGTTTTCAAGTAAGAAAATTATGGATTAATTACTTTTTTATGTTACACATACAACGTTAACTATTGTATTTTTTTGATATTACAGCTATACGATTTATTATGCGGACAACGAGTCTCAGATCGTGCTAAAAAAACTCCCCTCGTAAGGTGAGTATTCTGATCATTTATGATTAAAATCTACTAAATAAAATAACTAGAATAAAGTAATCTGTATTTGCTAATTTACTATATGACATAGATTTATGGGTTTCAAATTTATTATTCGGATTCTGAAGAATGAAAAAATTAAAACATAAAATACGTTAATCACTTTTAAGACATTATACAGTGTGTAAACAGTATACGTAGCGATATTTTAGGGGTAGTAGGGGAGGTCCAATGGAACATAAAAGGTCCTGTGACATAGTGTCCGACCTGTCTCCATTTTACAGTAATACTGCCTTAAAGTTTGCACATATTGGTGAGACTAACACATTAAAATAGGGTGTTGACCTTTGACTTTCCATATAATTCCCAAAGTGGTGTCTTTTTCGGAAGAAAAAACTCTTAAGGACGATCCGCCAGCGACTCGACTCAAGGGCATGCCGCCTTGTACCCCGTGGCGAAGACAACACCCCGCGATGCCTCGCCGCATGTTTCTGGCTTTTGACCCTCAAAAGAGGTGGAATACACATTAAGATGTGAGAACTCATTCAGCTCCACATTTCTCATCAGATCTCTGCGAAAACGAAGGCAATCGATACCTTTCGTCATCTTTTGGTTGTCATTTACAGTGAATAACGAATAAAACATAAATCGAGGAAAATCATGTTCAACGTAAAAAGACGAATACACATTTTTTTTTTAAAGCAGAATCGAAAATAATAATTATTTGAAGTGAGAGGACAAGAAATACGTAAATTTTGTTTTCAAATAATGCCTAAATGAAAAAGTAATGTAACAGGTAAGGAAGGAATAGTGATCGTAGTTCGTTATTGTGATAAAAATCCGTAGTTCAATAACGGCAAACATTGTTGCTGATAACGAATACGTCTGTTTAAAAACGCCGAAGAAAAATTTACGTACGGAAATTTGGGGAATTATCGCCGGAAATAAGCCATAACCTGATTTAAATTTAAAAAATAATAATCACCAATAAAGTAACTAAAACTTACCCTTTCAGAAATTCGCCTGCAGCTTAAAAACCTGTGTCACTAGGTCACTGAACCGGTCCTGGTCATCGACGGACACGTGCATTGCACAGGTGGTTCCAGGTATACGACACCATCCAAAGTTAAGAGTTGCAACATCAAGTGCGTTCGGGTTAATGTACCGAATATTCACTCCACTGCACGGCTAGGCACTAATACTGATCACTTAATTTATTTTTCATGTACTATGTTGTTTCTACGGTATAAAAATTGGTGGAATAGAATTTTCACTTGGCGTTCGGAGCCGTCGGTATTCCCGTGTAAATTCTCGCGCAGCAGCACTTGCGTCCCCGTCGTCTGAGACGTCCACCCAGAACATCCCGTAATACTCTTGAGCTGAGAACATTTCTGCGACGTGATTTTTAGCTGACTGACAGCATTTTTTCCAAGAAATTGCTTCTACCCCAAAGTAGTTTCTCTCTTTCCATTATGAGTTACCTCCTACCAGGACAAGAAGCTTTAGGTTAAAAGAGGCCAGAACATTTACGAATCACACGTGCTTCGCAGAAGTGGAACGAACACTTTCGAAAAGCCCGCGCTCCGTCCTTTTACTGCCAATGTACCCGTTGCTTCGAGATAGACAGCAGACACCACGTGTTTCGGTTCGAAAGGGTCCGAAGAGAAGAGAAACAGAAAGTCTTCGAGTTGCTATAAAGGAGAAAAGGCATACCATTCCTGTTTCCGTTTTCGGATACCCTGAGTTCACGTCTGGTACAAGGCGTAACCAATTAAGTTATAAATTACTCAAAATTGTTGGAAACCGTTCTCTACCGCCCACTTGCGGGACAATACAGTCATAAACCGCGACCCTGGCGAAATGCTCTGGCCAATCAGTCTGATTGATTTTTGGGAACTAGCAATTAAAAAGTATTATCCGACATCAATACGCCAAATGGAATACCTATGTAGTTTTCCACCAATTTTTGTAACTTAGGAACAACACGTTCCATGAAAAATAAATTAAGTGATCAGTGTTAGTAGAAGTGCAGTGAAGTGTGTATCTGGTACATTAGCCCGCACGAACTTGACGTTGCGACTCGTAACTTTGGGTGGTCTCGTATACCTCGGACCAACTGTGCACTGCGCGCGTCCGTCAATGACCAGGATCGGTTCAGTTACCTACTTAGTGGCACAGGTTTTTAAGCTGCAGGTGAATTTCCAAAAGGGTGAAATTTAGTTAATTTATTAGTGATTATTATTTTTTAAATTTAACGCAGGCTTTGGCTTATTTCCGGAGATAATTCTCAAAATTTCCGTACGTAAATTTTTCTTCTTATTTTCGATTCTTCTAATAAAAAACTGTGTATTTGTCTTTTTACTATTGCGAGATGGGAAGTAGGCCGACTACCCAAAAGTTGAAATGTCACAGGGGCAAAGGGAATCGCCCGCTCGCTCCACCCAATCCCTTGAATCAAAGTTCGCCGTGTAACGCACAACGCGAACGAAACAAATCACGACAGCCCGCGGATATTGACAGCCGCTAAGAACCTAAAAGTAGGCTTTCTTGGAGGGAATAGGGTGGTGCGAGCGGGCGATTCCCCTTCCCCTGTGACATTTCAGCTTTTGGATAGTCGGCCTACTTCACACCTCGCAATAGTACGTTATACACGATATTCATTCATTTATCCTTTATTCATTAATCACTTTAAATGACAAACAAACCATGAGAAAATGTTCCATTTTATTTGTTACGTCTTTTTCATTTGCCATTTTACGCAATTTCCTTCGATGCATGTCGACTTGCTTGTTCGTACTCGCAGCGCGGGTGTTCGGGCAGAAGGCTCGCGCTCTGATTTGTCGGGGTTTTTTGTTAATATCTCGTTAACGAAGTTTCGGACAATATTTTCGCTAAGGAAAAAGTTGCTTCCAATCACCCCACAAATCAGCCTTCTCAAGGAAAGGAAATATTTTTGTAACACCCTGTATTCTGACCAACCAGACATGCATTCTTTGCAGACGCGAAGCTTACAGCTCTTCATAGTAATATCTCCTTCCTATGACCCACCTTCTCTAGCAGCGCATATCTCAGCGCGCGCATTTGTTTTGTTATTCCAGCGTGTGCTTATACTCGAGAGATAAGAGATCTGTTTCGAAAGTGTAGGGAGGACGGCGTAGGCGGGACCACGCGGTTACTCAAGAATAGCTGTGATTCGGGAAGTACGGTTTTAACCATGGTCTTAGAAGAATGGGATGTCCTTCTTAACCCATTCGCTACGCCGGGCGACTGTAATCGGTTTCCGCAAGACGCCACGTACACACTACGTGCAACTATAGTCGCTCGCCAGAAAACTCTGTAGGTTTACTCTGGAGTTGCAGTTTCGATCTTATGTCATTAGGAAAATATAGCTCTGTCCATAATTTGTTTACGTTCTGAGCATTGTCAAAGCGGCGTTGTTTAGGAGTATCTTGTAGCTCCGAATGCTGAAGACTGTCCGCGCGTAATGTGTACATGTTTTGCGCGGCGTCTCGTTCAGCAGGAGCGTTGTACCGAAGAGAACTGTCGTAGCGAAAGGATTAACAAGATGTAAAACCCTCTACCCTATCATTTTCACAACTATCCACGATAAGAGTTATTCGAACCTCGAATAGCGAGTACATAATGCATGCAGGATTGATTAATTTCGACGAAGCGTGGGTTTTTTCCAAAACCCTGCCCACATAAAGTAATAAAACATTACTAAAATGAGAAAACATTACTAAAGTAATAAAACATTACTAAAGTAATAAAACATTACTGCAGTCGATATGCAGACGGCTCGGCGGACATTAAGCTCTTTACATTAAGTAGTTTATATTAGTATTGTACTCAATTAAACCCTTACTCAACATACCCTTAGAAATAAGTTTTCTTCGTTCAATATTATCCACCCATAACGGAACTCTGTCTTTCTATATTTTATACAGCCGCATACAATTTTTATAAAACAACGATGGCATTCGTTTGTCCACGTTCGTCCAACAAAATTTTTGGTTTGTCCACCCGTCAAAAAAAAGTTATAAAGCAATAAAAAGATTGTACCAGCACCGCCATGAAATCTTTTTAATGATCTGTAAGTGGGAAATGACTGTCCACGATTTGTCCAGGTTTGTCCATCCAAAGTTTTCGTTTAGTGCCACAAGTTAACTTGATCAGTTATTACCCAAATATGCCAGATGTGAGAAATATGCCAGATGTGAGAAATATGCCACCAATATAGCAATTAAACAGTATTAACCACCATTAATACACCTCGCGGAGAGACGCAGGAAGAAATGGTGTAGCCCGCTGATTTCGCGTGACCCCGCCTGCGTGGTCCTCCCTTCAAATTAAACACGGATCCCTCATCTGTTGAGTATAAACACGCGCCCGAATTTTAAAACAAAAACACGCGTTGACGTATTCTGTGCGAGAGAAGGAAGGTGGGCCTCGGGGAGGAGATATTGCTCTGAAGAGGGCCTCTTCAAAAGAGTGACCGTTTGGGAGGGATGCAGGGCAGATTGGTTAGGAATGGACCAATCGGACTTCAAGCTCACGGAATACGTCAATATATGCTTCTGTTTTGATATTCCAAGGTGTGTGTATATTCCAGAGATAACGGCATCCGTCTTTAATTTGAAGGAAGGACGACGCAGGCGGGACCACGCGCAGGCAGCGGACTACCCCGTTCCATCTTGTGTCTCACCGCGAGGCGTACTGTTACGTCTTCAGAATAATTTCGTTTCCTATTTCATTGCCAGGGAAACATTTTTCGATCTAACATAAGAACATCTTATTTTGTTAGTGGAGGAAAATGCCACATCTGATTCCGAAAAATTAACCAGGCTAATCGGCCCGAACGTCTCGCCAGGGTCGCGGTTTATGACCATATTGTCCCGTGAGTTGGTGCGGCGGTTAACAGCAGTACCTACGTGCGGGTCCGAAGCCATCATACGTACTACCCACCGACAGAGCAATATACGGATTAACTTATTGCCAGACTGAAGAATGCTTAAAATTATTAAAGACGGCACCACGTTCTTGATTGCCCTTTATAAATTCTGGCAAACAGATGTTATCGAAACGTTCATGGGAAAACGTGAAATTACCAGTCGAAAACAACGAATGAATTCTCGCTCAGCTCTGAGCCTCCTTTGCCCAATCCTAAGAACAGAGACAAAATTCAACATGACATTTTTTCCAATCAAAATGTCGAATGATATGAAGCTACTTTGTAAAAAAAAAGTTTTTGTTATTTTTTGGCAAAGATACCTAGAAAAGTATCTAGTAGTGGATCTGAAGAAGTTGTTAAAAAGTTTGAAACTTCTTCGTTTGTATTGGAATGACAATATTTAAGCGTACATATAATCTTTCCTATATTTTTTAAAATCTTTATTTCTGGCGTCCTGGGTCCCTTCTCCCAATTAGCAGTTTGGAATGTTGCCCAAATATTGTATAATTTCATAGGAATGTATTAACACTTTGCGAACAGTATCTATTTATTTAGTATATTGGTACCGGGATAACATAAATACAGGTTTACAAATATTTCTGCACTTTCCGTAGTATGTATATTTATCAAATTCTTTTAGTTTTATTGGAATTATTGACGTTATTATTCTAAATAATGTCGGACTTCCGTATGAGTTGTATGTTAACACTTCCTTTATAATCTTCGTCATTTACAGTGCTAAAAATGGGATGTTTCATTTTTTCCGTATTTCTTGGGATTCAGCTTCACTATGCGACATATAATACAGGTAATTACTCCATGATTGCCAAATGTTGCCAAATCTTGTTTTCGCAGTTGTAAGGACAAATATGTTGATTATAAAACAAAAAAGAAATTTGTTTAGAAGTTTCCGAAAGGTAACTAAAAAGCCAACAATTGCTGAAATTTTTTCTATGGGCTTCTTATGGAAAAACTATATGTAACTAATTATTTGCTATTGCTTATCGGGAACGATACTACTTATTTCGGTTCCCATAAAATTTTTCTCTTTTATATCACCGAAATTCAAAAGATTCAATTTAAAATTTTGCACAAAATAAAAACATACAAACTTTGACACGTATTTATACACAGATTAGAAGTAGCCGCCGTGATATATTTCCCTTTTTTAGGAGCTTATGTTATTAGTTTACAAGAAATATATAAAAAAAAACATAATCCCATAACATTTGGATTTTGACTTGTTTCCCTATTTCTTGGGATTCTGTCCCACTGTGGCGATGGATCGCGGGGCGGCCGCTGCTAGATTCAGTTTAGAGGGAGTCAAGTTTTGGCCACCGGTGGCGGGTCTAGGAGATTTCGCCATAATGGCTGAAAATAGACACTCATCGCATGGTGTTGCCTCTCGAATAGCCTAGGTAGCTGCTGAGGTAGACGCGCTGACGCGGCGGTGAACAACGCGTCTAGGAAAACTGATGCATGCTTTTCCATAAGAGCGGTGCTCAGAATTTTGTCGCCGCGGCGGATCGCGTCTAGGAAATCCTACCTTTTTAAAGCGTACCGTCTTTTGGGAAATCGTAAGTTTGTACGACCCTTTAGGATTTTAGCGTCGGTGATAATTGCCGCTAAAATATTTGTACAATCACTCTGACTCCTAAAACTGGAATGGGATGAACCTTTCCCTATAACTATTGTTGAAAACTATTAGAGCACTATTATGCCGGGTTGGGAGAGTAGTATAGCAATGGGGATTCTAATTCAAATTTGAGTTTCAAGGTCATGATAACCGACCTTGAAACTCAAATTTGAATTAGAAAATTTGTTTTTTTGCCGGCGGGCTGGCGGCGGATGACGTCATAGAGATGGCGGAGTGGTGGGGGGTATAGCGCGAGGAGCAGATATCGATATCGAAACGATCTCTAACCGATACACCGAAGTGCATCGAGGAGGAGGAACCGCGAGTGAAGGTGCGCTACTCTGGAGCGTGGTACAGACTGTCGGTAAGGAAGGTGCTACTCTGGAGCGTGGTACGGACTGTCGGTAAGGAAGAAAATATTAATTTTATGATATTAATATAAATGAAAAAACTTCTCGGGCCGACGGGGCTCGAACCCAAGACCTCCTCCGCGGTACGAGTCAGCCGCCTAACCAACTCCCCCAAACGCCGTCTCTGACATTAGTCTTTTCCGAATGGTACATATAGCGAAACCAACGGAGCGTCACATATGTGACACACACACACACACACACACACACACACACACACACGCACACACACACGCACGCGCACACGCACACGCACACGCACACGCACACGCACACGCACACACACATGTCGGGAAAGATCGCCGTTTTTCGACACCGCGTCTTCGAGGGAAAGAGAGGAGGATGATGGGCGAATGAAATGGAGAAATAATATACATTTAAGATATATATATATATATATATATATATATATATATATATATATTGTTACAAATATAATATAATATAAAAAGAAAAAAGGAAAAATATAAAATATTAATATAAAATATAAATATAAAAAATTAAAATAAAAAGAATATAAAAAATAGAATATAAATATAAAAAAGAAAAGAATATAATATAATATAAAAAAGAAAAAAGAAAAAAGAAAAAAGAAAGAAGAAAAATATAAAAATGGAACATAAATACAATTAAATAATAAATATAAATAAAAAATAGAATATAAAATAAAAAAAGAATATAAATATAAAAAAATACAAATATAAAAAATATAAATATAAAAATATATAATTATTGCGGCGATGGCGGCTGCGGCGGAGACTGCGACGGCAATGGTGGTGACGGCGTCGAGGACCGCGGCTGCAGCAGCGGCTGCCGTAACGGCGACGGTGGCGATGGGGACCGCGGCCGTCTTACCCCCACTCGCCAAGGCTGCCGCAGCCGAGTCGCCATCATGGGGCCCGCCGCATTCTCCTCCATCAGCGCTAACGCCGCATCCTCCTCCACCAGCCGCGCATTCATCATGAAATATAAATTCTAGAACACACAAAACATCGATATAATATTTATACAAAACATATTAAATATCAAACACACAAAAAACAATGCAAAGTATTACATACTTGCAGCGGCGGTGAAGGTGGCGCAGGCGGCGATGGCTGCGGGAGCCCCAGTCAAGCGACCACACACGCGGCGATGGTGGTGATGGTGGTGGCGATTGCGGCCCCGGGGGTGACGGTGGTGGCGAGTTCTGGAACATAGAAACCCGCGATATAATATTTATACAACTGTCCGATTTTAATCTCACTCGAATGCCAAAAAAAAATTGTTAAGTACATACCTCAGGGTCACACTCCGGAGCAATCCTTAATAATCCCATGTTTTTTTAAGAAAAAAATGACACTCACAAAGAAAAAAAAATCGGGCTTACACCGCCTCAGTTTGAATGCAACTGGTCTCGATACATCTCCTGGCTCTCGCATGTCAAAACCCCCTCCAATGATGAAATCGAGAAATGCGTAGCTTTGCAAAGTAGGATGCCTTTGTTCTTCGCCATCTTCATCGCAGGCCACCTGCATTTTCGCTGACTATCCTCCTCCATGTACTTATCTTCTTCTTCTTCACTGACCGTCCTCGGAGTGCACTTATCATGTTCTTCGAATTCTTCTCCCTTCTTCTTTGGATACATCATTCGACTAGACCATACCACTCTGATCACGTATTGAACATGTACCGAACCACTTTGAACACCTATCATACCACTCTCAACATCTATCGAACATGTATTGAACATGTATCAAACGGGAATCGCACCACTTTGGTCGCATATCAACCGTGTATCGAACCACTTTGAACACGTAACGTACCACTTTGAACATCCATCGAACGGGTATTGAACGTGTATTGGACCACTTTCAACGTCTATCGTACCACTCTGAACGTGTATTAAACGTGTATTGGACCACTTTCAACGTCTATCGTACCACTTTCAACATCTATCGAACGTCTATCATACCGCGTTGATCATGAATCGTACTACTTGTACATAATAATTACAACTATCGTCTTAATCTAGCGTACATGCAGAAGGTTGGAGGTTGAGGAGGGTGAAGAAAAAACAGTTATGCATTAAAAATTGATTATATTTTATTTGTGTATTTCCCTCTGGCGTTTAGACCACCAGTTGAATATTTTAAATACATTTTGCATGGCACAGTGCTTTGCGTGTCTGCCACATTGCAGAGTATTAACTACGTTTAGCTTATTTAGGGATTTGATATCCTCGTAGTCAATGTCTAGCGTCTCGATGATTACGTCCGCTCTCGTATTTTCATCGAGGAAATCCACGAGCCAATCGCGTTTCTGCAGCCCTTTAACATATACGACATGGGGTGTGTCATCTTCCTCGTCGATCGCATCGGCTACAGCTTTCATAATTAGCTGTTTAGCCGTACTGTACGGAACGTCTCCATCTTCCCAACGTAGTCTATGATGTTTTGCCACCAACCACCGGATGCTCGATTTGTCGGATTTTGTAAGAAGATATTGTGCTATCGAACTCCCAAAAATATAGTGCGAGAGATTTGTTCCCTTTCGTAGGATAGCCACTTCCTTCGCGACAAATCTTCCATCGACGATGAACCCTTGCAGGTCAACGAATGTTGGTACGGCCATTATCGATACAATTTAGAGGTCCGTTCGCTTCCAAGACAGACTGGAGAATGCGGTCTGTCTCGTAAAGCATCTCGATTTTCACGATGAAATTTTGTACGAATTTGGTACAGGAGAGGGCGGGCAAGTAGCGCAGTAATTTAATTGATTTTGCGCACCACATTTGTCAGCGGATTGTATTCAACTACCCGATCGTGCAGAATCAGACAGTAGGCCGTAGTATTTGCACGTACGTTTTCTTTACAATCAAATTCTATGCGCACGTCCACGGTGCTATTCTTGATCGACTCATTTTGTCGCGAGCAATCAATCACCACGAGGGGGCCAAATTGCAAAAATTGGGACACGGTGAATAATGCCTCGTTGCAACTATGTCCGTAATACGATTTACGAAAATGTGTATACATGTTATATAAGATGGCGTGCCTATTCTTGTCAAAGTCCAAGTTCATGTCATCGTACGGGTAAAATTCCGAGTTGAGAAAAAGTTTTACATTGACCAATTTGCAGTGGTCAAATCGAGTAACATATTCAGTCATCACATTCTTTCGAGCAGTCTGTAGAGCAAAGATAATGTATCGCGGCTTCTCCAACTGTGCAGCTGCCTTCACGGCCCACGAATGCTTGGTCGTGCTCTGTAAGAGAGGATACTCGTACAGATCCCACGAGCGAAAACTAATGCTCAGGTTTTGTCCACTTTCCAAAGCATGTAGCAACGACAGCTTATTAACGTCGTTCAGCGTCACGTGAGGTATCCGCCATTGCACTTTAAGTAATTCAATTTCTGGTTCCAACGTCGGCGATCCTATTAGCGAGTGACGTGCATTAATAACCATGCGTTTGTAGTCCTCGCAAAATCCCAACAAATATTTGAGCGGGATGCAGAAATTGAAATGATTTTTCACTATTAGCTCATCGTGCCGTTTCAAGCCCCATCCCGCATTCTCCATATTTTTGTCTTCATCAGATGTCATCGATACATAGTTTCTAAGCGTGCTAGTTATTCCAACGTTTCTGTTGCGATCAATCTCCACACCATTCCGCTCATATCGAATCTCATCAAATATGAATGCCATGCAATTATTTCCCAACGTAACCGTTAATGCATCATTCGGCTTATTTATCGTCAATTTCCCCTCCAGGTAGAGGAAACTTTCACACGGTAATGTGTATAAATCCTGTTGCTGTATAGGTATTCTTATCTCATCGCTGTATCCAAACGTCGTGTTGACGTAAGGGTTGTATGTGTGATTCTCAAGCTTTGACGATGCGTTCATCAAACGTCGGCTTCGCGCCAATGCTTAGAATGTCGGTCATTTTTCAACTTAATTGCGTACAATGAATCCCAGCGATTTCAAAAATGCAATGTTCGCAGCACTGAGCCTCTTCTTTTTAGCGTAATCAGAGCTGTTGCAGTTGTTGTTGTTGTTCTTGTTGTTGTTCTTGTTGTTGTTGTTGTTGCAAACAATTTCGTTTGGGAGAAACGTGTTTCTGGAGTCGTTCAACACAAGCATCTCATTCGACCGCACCACATGTATTATCATCGACGTCGTCGTACGTGCAGTCTGATGGTAATCTCTTCACCTCGAAAATCAAGCAACCGTCCGTCTTGATCCACAACGCGTATCGTTAGATCCGAAATGACCTGTGCGGTGATTGGAAGGTAAATCATCTGTGCGGGCGTTTCCGATATCTTATATCCCGGCGGTACTCTGGGAGAAAATTCATGTATTGTATGTACGCGTTTCCCATTGCTGTACGCGCCAGCGGTCACACTACATTCTATGCGAATAATGTTCACATTCATGATATTAATCGGATCGTCCGATTCATGCCACTGTCCCGGTTCTAATACGCGATTCGTCGAGAATCCCAGTAACGATGCAATGTTATTGGGCTTCGTAAAGTCTACTATGAATGAGCAGTACAGCTCACTTTTCATGGTGTTGTTGTTGGGGCGCAACACTATAGGATACTCATCGTTGTCGCCGCCATCGTTGGCATCGATGCCATCGAGATTTTGAGGATACCGCTCGAGTAATCGCTGTTTCAAATACTTGGCAATGGCGTCTGATTCGTATGAACCGTGGGGAATCGTAATGTATTCATGGCTGGTGTCGACGCTGCTGTTGGTCTCATAGTTTGTGGTGAAGTAGAATTTATCATTGCTCGAGTCGATGTTGGGTATTGTATGGTAAGTTTCAGGGGTTGTTAGGCCAAGCTCGTAATCATCGTCGCTCAAATCTATGGGTGAAAAGTAGGTCACCGCGAGGGTGCTACTCTTGCCGGTTAGAGTGGATGTTAACGACATATTCCAAGCTGTACGACTGGACTCGTACTGAATCAAAGTGGTGAGGAGTCAATCCTTAAATTTGCGGCCAATCGTTTGTAGAAAGCGTAGACATAGTTGACCACAATTGCTCTGACTGTACTCCTGATAAGGCGCGTGATTGTATTCGATTTTCACGACATCTTTATCCAGATATTGTACCAATTCCTTAGGCGGTCGAAGATTGCCAAAGCTGTCGAAGTATACAGCTCGACGCCCCCTCTTCGCATAAGCCACCCAATGAGTCCCCGGTCCCTCGACGTTGTCCAAATTCACGATACCGCTTTCGTTTCGACGTACTCCTCCAATAGGTAGTGCATTGCGCATAAAAACACCTCTAAAACATTTTTGATGTTGCGCCGCCTTATTATCGTTTACCGCCTTGGCGATCCCCGCTGCTCCACCGGCTAATGATCCGAGAACACCTAGCAGCGGGAGAAGTGGTAATATGCCACCTCGTTTTGCCACCGGAAGTATCCGCTGTTGCGATGCTCTCCTTACAGTCCTTTTGCGGGGTTTTGTTTTCATCCCCATTCCGATTTTCGTCTTAGCTTTCATAGCTGCCCAAACAGCTGTAGCAGCACCTCTGTTACGAGCCGGGGCTGCGGCAACGCGAGAGGCCGGCGAGAAGGGTATTTCCCAAGGAATATGGTTTATGAATTTGTTAGTAAGGTGCGCGGACGAACCTGATGCGAAATCAGGGAGCCGTTTGAATTATTGACGGCGAGGACGAACCTGATGCGAAATCAGGGAGCCTCTAGGAATGGAGTCAAGCGCGGACGAACCTGATTTGAAATCAGGGAGCCGCAGGAGGGTGAAACGTCGTGAACGAACCCGATGCGAAATCGGGGTGTCACTAGAATGATGTTCACAGACGAACTCGACGCGAAGTCGAGGAGCTGTTAGGAGGTTGGATTCTTCACAGACGAACCTGGTGCGAAACCAGGGAGCTGTTCGGAGGTTGGTAGACTTACAGACGAACCTGGTGCGAAACCAGGGAGCTGTAGGATACGGATGAACCTGATGCAAAATCAGTGAGCCGTAGGAGGGTTAAGCGTGGACGAACCCGATGTGAAATCGGGGAGCCACTAGGTTGGTAAAGATTCCTTGTTCTGGATGAAAGGTTGCGAACGAACCTGATGCTAGATCAGGGAGTCGCGGGAAATGTTAGTAATGCCTCGTAACTCTTAATTTATATTCGATACAACTCGAGCGGTAAAGTTGTATCAGTGGGTGAGTGTGTTACGTCCCGATATAGGACTTCCTGTAAATCACCCCGAGCGGTTGGAATGATTTACCGGGTTCTTGCTCTATCGAAGGGCTAAGGCCCACCTTGACTATACTTACCGGGGATAAGGAAGGTGAAAAGGGGTTGAAAGAATAAAGTTCAGGGGATAAGGTGGAAAAACGATAAGGCTACATATATTGTTCCAGAAATTAAATGACTCTACCTCGAGACAGCGCTTCGCCTTGGCTGTCGCTCGCTGTGTCGCTCGGGTGTCTTGCGGCACGCTTGCCGTCTCGTGTTTCTGTCGCTCGCAGTGTCGCTCGCAGTGTCGCTGACCCACGGGTAGGTCGTGGTCGCTCGCTGTGCTTCTCGGATGTCGGTGGCCTAGAGCCCGTCGTACCGCACTGTCTCTAACGTACTTCTACGCGGTCCTACGTCGGTCTCGATTGACGCGCAAGGATTCTCCCGGCTAGGCCGTTTCCTGTGTGTCGGACGGAGTTACCCTTCTTACGAATTACTTTCGGCCGATCGCGCTTCGCGGAATCTGCGTGGAGACGTGGTCGCGGTATCTAGACGGTCCTCTGGTCCGTCGCGACTTCCTAACTCGAGCACTCGAATAAGAATGGTGTTTTGCGGCTCTCGATCGCGGGCCGAACCTCGCTCGATCCCCACGAATGGGGAGAACTGCCCCGTCGGCAGTTGTCGGTTGCTTCACAAATTCCTCGATTATTTCCCAATAATCGGGGGCCCTGGCCGAGCGCGGTCGTTGTCCCTATCGCTGTTGCCACGGGCTCAGCACCACGCGATTGCTACACGCGAGGCGATTCCGCTGAATCGCCTTTGCGAAACAAAAGCGACGCGTGGACAGCGAGCACGGAATGGACCTGAAGGGCCCATGTAACACCTCCCCACTTAGACACGAAACGGCCTCGCGAGGCTGTTTCGTCGTCAACCCGTGCGTAGCTGTCGTCGCGTACGCTTTTTCCGCGTCTTAATACTATAAATAACGCACTTAAAACTAGGGGACGCAAGGAGAAACTAATGAATGAGTCATAATTAACCCATAAAAAACCCCATATATTGTTACAGAATAATTGAAATAAAAGAAAAAGCAAAGTAATAGCGATGATAATTGGTGGTAGGTGGTCCTGATCGCTCTGCTGCGAATAGAAATGAAAAAAAAAACGAAACAATTACAATCCGATCGCGTCACTTTTAAGTGTTACAATTCTGTGGTTATTTACCCAATGCGACGGTTGTTGTATTCTCACTCCGCGCCAGCGGGGATCACCCAGGGCACATCCCGGGGTTTTGGGGGTTCCAACGGCCTAGGTGCCTTCAAAACCGGGAAGGCCGGGAGATATCGTGGTTCCGTGTCTAGGAGAGCTCGGATGCAACCGGTGCAATTTCCGGGCGAAGACCATCTTAGATGCCGCTTCCGGCACTGGGTGCATCTGGTCAGTGCGATGGCTCTGGTTTCGTCAGCCAACCAGTGTACCGCTAGCTTGCGGTAGTCGTCGAAGTTTTCCGGCGGACTTATCCACGCGCACACCCCGCACAATGTCTGGGATTTCAACGCCCAGACGCGTCCGTCTTCTCCCGTGCAAGTCGGCTCCGGACGCACGCATAACCTCCGTCCGAAGGGTGCGTGGAGGCGGCGCGGCAGGACGGCCTCTGCCAGGGATGAGCGGACGTGCTTTATGTCGTTGAATGTGGGGCACTCCATTTTCTTGCACTTGTAAAAATTTTCTAACGACTGTATCTCGCTCGCTTGATTGATGTCTTATATGCTATTGTCCCTACTACCTAATTTTCGCAGCAGAGCGCATCGTGGGGGTCGGTACTAAGGATAACGGCGCGGGGGCTTTTGCTGTGATCAGCGAAATCACGCCTTAGAATATTTCGAAGCATGACTCGGTACCCGTGAAACTTCTCGCTCTCTCTACATGAGTTTTTTCATTTGCCCTCGTGGGCGGTATAACGGGTAGGTCGGGAGGAAAGCATGTAATAGCAAGAGGACGGGGTCTTGAAATTATTTGCGGAGGGGGACGGGATGGTACCATCTCTATATCCACTTTTGTCTCGGTCCTTGAGGGCTTGCGATGTTGTGTGCGGCGTGCCTTCAAAAAACGGTATCCAATCCAGACAATAAGGAGAACGATGAAAATTCCTCCCAGTCCGGGCAGTCCATAGGTAACATAAGTTGTTAGGTTTTCGGTACGATGATGGGTGGCCAGCTCCCTTGCTTGTCTTTCGATGTCTTCCAGGGCGACTGCGTTTGCTCTCGAATAGGCATCGTGAAGGGTCCACTGGGGTTCCTTTCCTTGATGGTCGGACAAGATTTTCACGTGATGTTCCGTGAGCGTTGGCAGGATCCCTGAGATGTTTATGTCGATAGATGGTTTGTAGACGGTTGTCAAAGCCTCGGTGTCAACTCCGGATGCCCAGACTTGATCGGTGCCGATCTTAGCCTGACAATCCCTCTTCAGTTGTAATATTCCTGCACCCTGGAGCATTTCATATCCGGCCGCGTGCTTGTTGCATTGGATCTGCAGGGCCTGGGTGTCTTTGATGGAATATAACCAGGTGTTGGGTGCGACCATCTTCTTGAGGAAGGTTCGGCTTACGGGAAGAGCCTTGATGTTGCAACTAGACCACTTGATGTTCTGTGGTTTCAACAACGCATCCGTCTCGCAGCTAGGTGCGTTCTCCAAGTCCTGGAGCGGTATGCTGAGTTCGCACATGTACATCCGAGGGTGCTTCCTGCATGCTGTGATGTAGTTCTCGTTGGGCAGGAAGTATTGGGTTTAGGGTTGGCTGATAGCCAAATATTGTGTTCTTGGTACTATGAATATAGGGGTCGAGACATTGGTCGATATAGACTGGAACGAAGGGCACGGTTGTAGGTGATAAAGGTCGAAGGGGATGTGGTCTAGTAAAGGGATGTCGAGTGACAAGATGATTCGACCCTGTATGTAAGCTACGTTCAATTTGGTCACCCCTTGTAGTTGTTCGGTATTCAATTCTTCCGGGGTCAGCGGGAATTCGTACGGCGTGGTTTCGCGAATCCGTTCGCAAGTTTGCGCAAGCTGACTGGGAGACAATACGGCCGGATGTAAGATACCGAGTTTCGCGAACGTGAGCGCGTCCGTAATTACAATGAGCGCGGTCACATACTCGTCCACGTGTCTGGTCATCAGAAATGTCCATGTCGAAAAAGCTACTTGTAATTCTGCTTTTGTTTCGCGTTCGTCTAATTGTAATGTACCCGCCGCTATTTCCTTAATTCTATCGCCCATGTTTTGTACGGAACCCGTTACAGCACTTAGTGTGTTGTGTATATCCTGGAATTCGGATTTTACAATGTGTGTTTGGTTTCCTAACAGTTCGGCTAAGTGATTTTGATCTTTGTACAGTTTATCTATTTCCTTATTGTAATATTGGGCGTCGTCGCTGTCTAAAGTTCCGAAAAGGGCCTTACTCAGCGATCCGATGAATCCTAATGGTACCGATCGCCTGGTGCGGCGGAGCGGTGATTTTCCCAGATTGCTGAGTAGCAGTTCCTCGTAGCGTTTACTGTCGAGGAGTTTTCGTTGCAAGGCCGCGTTAAGGGCGTCGGCCGGGCAAGGCGTCCAATTATTTGTATTACATATTGCCTTCATCCGGTCTATCTGGGGTTGAAGCTGCGGTCTCGAAGCTAGTACTTCCGCGACTCCTATGCCAGTGACCAGCCTCCATTGGGTATGGAATACTCGGAGGGGTCTGATCCTTTCGTAGTACAAGCTCGGGTTGTGGGTCAATTGCGATATCCTGTAGTCTCCGTCGATGATGTTACTATTAACGATCGTCCACAGGGACGCAAACAAAAACAGCTCACGTCCGTCCATTGTGGCCGTAGTACGAAGGTTTTCCGAAAATGTCAAATTCGCGGGGGAATTCTATTGTTTTTACGTAGTTGACTACTGCAAATACGAAAAACAAGTGAGATAAAGAGGATGGGGGGGGGGGGGATAAATAAAGTTTTGGAATGTGGGACCGTGGTTATGGAAGTCGGTTATACGACTCCTTCCTCCGGTCCGTTGTAAGCTTAAACCACACTATATGCGCTTCATTGGCGTCAAGATGGTTTATCTTTAATATAAGCATGTTTCAATTTATCGAAATGTTTTATGATTTGTTGGCCCTTATCTGAGATTAGTACCGCGTTGTTTTGATCGGTAATTGCTTTTATTTTGAAGGGGCCGATGTAATGCGGATCAAATTTGTGGAGCCGGGGCTCCTTTAGTACGTAAACGAGGTCGTTTGCCGCAAAGGTGACCTGATTACTTTTTCGGTCATAAATATTTTTTGAACGCGATTTGCTGGTGTCCAAATTTGATCGCGTGGTCGTTCGGATTTCGTCTAAGCGCTCTACTAGATTTTGTACGTATCCCGGGTATGTTAGCAATTCCTCACGGGACATAGGCGTAAACGGATCTCGAGCTAATTGTCCGAAAACCACTTCGTATGGGGTGAATTTCGTGGCCTCGTGTACCGAGGTGTTATACGAGTACATAGCAAACGGAAGTAGCAAGTCCCAATCCTCGTATCTTTCCAGGTAATGTTTCAGGTACTCAGTTAGGACTATGTGGCTTCTTTCGAGGGAACCGTTGGTCTGTGGTCGATATCCCGATGTGGTTATGTGTTTGATTTTAAACGTTTGAGCTATTCCCTGTATTACGTTATTGATGAAACTTGTCCCGCGATCCGTGAGTATTGCGCGCGGTGCGCCGAAAATTGCGATAAAGTAACGCGATAAAGCGTCGGCCACAGTAACGGCTCGTATGTCCAGTAAAGGGACGGCCATACAGAATTTCGATAGTTGGCATTACATTGTCAGTACGTGACGGTTTCCGCTTGGTGTAGGGGGAAGCGGTCCTACAGTGTCCAATGCTACCTTATTAAAGGGTCTAGCGGGCGTATCAGTGATTAACATCGGTTCTCGTGTTTTAATGCGTATGAGCTTTTGTTCTTGGCAACTCTGGCAACTTCGTACGAAATCCTCTACATCTCGACGTAAGCGCGGCCAGTCAAATAGGCCGCGGATACTTCGGTACGTCTTTGTCACGCCCTTGTGCCCTCCTATAAGGCTTTCGTGATAGTGCCGGATAATTTCTTCCCGTTTATCTTCTGGTGGTAATTGGATTTCGCCGGTGCAGATTATAATCATGATGGGTGTACGTTTGAAAATCACTTGGCAGTATTTCTGGAGCGCCGTGGCGTCAAAACGGTGTAAGGTTTCGCCATACGTCGCCATACGGAGCGTGCGGACGCGTTCGGTCTCTATGGCGTCCCTGAGCGCTGCTAATGCTGATGTAAGCTCATCTTCTCCCATTTCATGATAGAAGCTTCTTGCTCCGACAATGCTGAAAATTTTTCCTTCTTCGTTGTGGGTGATTATTACGCGGTTCCTGATTAATTCCTCGGATAATAATTTAGTCTCGTCGAAAAGTCCGATAGCTTTTAAAATTTTACAAATGGGGCTAGTTAGTATTCTGTCGGAAGATATAAAATGAGCATAATTGTCCGGGGTCGACGCAAGCGTGGTTTTTACGATTTTTAATTCGCATTGCGTTGGCTGCGTTTCGTCTTCCGAAGCGTCCGGTGTGTTGTTCCCGAGTCTGGGCGACTCCCTCCAGGTTGTTGGAAGTTTTGGCGGGACGACGAATGGCCTGTAGCTTGTTTCCTGGAACTCCGTTAAATCGGGCATCTTAGTTGCATCAGGCCCCAGGCTTATGCCTGATTTCTGCCTGGGTGGCGATGGATCTTTCTGCTCCTCCCATGTCTCGTCCTCAGGTCCAATCATGGTCGACTGCGGGATGTCCAAGACTTCTGCGTGCAGAGGTATTCCCCATGACACCCGCTTCTTTGGGCCTGATCATAGGTCCTCCGTCTTCTGAGGACTGACATTTTCGTGGTGATTCGTTGCTGTCCCTTCTTCTTTGTAGGGATACTCTTCATCAAAGCTCTTTAAAATGGTGATTTCGTTTGGCGTGAGTGGGCCTATGCGCGAGCTATCGCTTAATATGGCAGAGTCCTCGTCTCCTTCTTCTGGATCGTTGTTTCCCGTATCCAGGAACTCGGGCATTCCCGTCAGACCTTCTGTTGTAACCAGAACGGTGGAATTCGCCCGGCTCTCCGAGCTGGCTGCGTTGTCTCCCTCTGTCGGTTGCAGCTCCTGTTCGAGTTCGCGTCCTTCTAGCGTGGAATCCTCTAGGAGGTCGAACGACGGTGGTTCTTCATAATTCGGTCTGGGCATGCCTTGACGACGCGTGCCTACACGGGTCCTTATGCCTTCCTGCTCTTTCTCCGGCGCAGTTTCTTTTGAGGTAGTCGGGAACGCGTGCGAAACCGGGTTCCGCGATAACGCGTCGGCGTTCGCGTTTACTCGGCCGGGTTTATAAATGATCTCGTATTGGGTAGTCGGCGAGCGTGATTTTCCAACGGGCTAGTCGCGACACCGGGTCTTTTACCGAGGAAAACCATTGAAGCGGCCGGTGGTCGGTTACCAAGAGGAATTTTCGTCCATAAATGTACGTGCGGAATTGCTTTACAGCGTAAATTATCGCGAGGCACTCCTTTTCAGTTGTTGAGTAGTTTTCCTGGCACGGCATGAGTACCTGTGAGGCGTACGCTATAGGCGGGTCTTCGCCTATCTTTCCCTGACTCAAAATCGCACCGACGGCTACGTCCGATGCGTCGGTTGTAATAAGAAACGGTTCATCATAATTCGGATAACGTAGAACCGGCTCCTTACAGAGTGCCTGGCGTAGATCTTCGAAACTCTCTTGGTGTTTCTCAGTCCAAAAGAACGGAATTTTGACGCTTGTTAAATTCGTGAGTGGTTTAGCACGTTTCGCCATTTCTGGGATGAAACGACGGTAGTAATTTACGAGACTCAAGAATTGCTTTACATTCTTCCTGCTTTTTGGTACGGGGAATGCAGAGACGGCCCGGATCTTCTCGGGATTGGGCCTGACTCCGTCGGCTGCTATTATGTGACCCAAGTACACGACCTTGTCCTTCAAGAACCTGGCCTTCTCCGTCTGCAGCGTCAAGTTATGCTCGCGTAAGCGTTCGAAGAATCTCTCAAGTCTGCGTAAGTGTTCCTCGAGCGTGCGCGAATGTATAACTATGTCGTCTAAATACACGAACAGCTCTTTACCGATAAGCCCTTGCAGCACGGTATTCATTAGGCGTTGAAAGGTGGCTGAAGCGTTCTTTAACCCGAACGGCATACGGAGATATTCAAAGTGTCCGTCGGGGATGGTAAACGCGGTTTTCGCACGGTCTTCGGGAGCCATAGGAATTTGATGGAAACCGTTCGCTAGGTCAAAAACTGAGAAAAAGCGGGCTCCGCCTAAGCGATCGAGAATGTCCGTAATTCGCGGTAAGGAGAAACGGTCGTCGATCGTTTTGGCGTTCAAGGTTCTGAAATCCGCCACTATCCTCCACCGTTTTTCCCATCTGGGTCCACCTTCTTCGGGACCACGTGTAATGGTGAGTTATGTGGCGACGACGAGGCTGCGATTATTCCCAGCTCTTCGAGGTTCCTTGTTTGATTGGCAATTTCTTCGTCCATAAGGGGGGAGTGCGGGTATTGCCGCGTGAATACTGGCGTCGGGTTGGTTAACGGGACGGTGTGTTCCATTGTTGTCGTTCCTCCCAGTGGATCCCCAGGTGCAAAGAACCTGTCCGAATATCTTGTCACCAACTCCTCGATAAGCTGGCGCGGTTCCAGGTCTATCTCCCCCAGTTTCAGCGTTTGGACTATACAGGGTGTCCCAAAAATGTCGGAATTCCTTGAAAGGGGTGACTCAGGGGGTGATTTGAAACAACTTTTTCCTTAGCGAAAATATTGTCCGAAGCTTCGTTAACGAGATATTAACAAAAACCCCCGACCAATCAGAGCGCGCGCCTTCCGCCCGAGCTCCCGTTGTAGCGTTGGCTACGCGGTAGGCGGCTGCCCTTGTACTACGAAGGTACGAACAAGCAAGTCGGCATGCATCGAAGGAAACCGCGTTACACAGTTTTATTTTAAAGCAGAATCTTAAATAATAATTATTTGAAGTGAGAGGACAAGAAATACGCAAATTTCGTTTTCAAATAAGGCATAAACGAAAAGGTAATGTAACAAAAAATGTACGACAAGTGATCATAATTCATTGTTGAGGTAAAAATCCGTAGTTTAATCAGGGCCAACATAACTAAATTTAAACAATAATAATAGGTGTATGAATAAATTCTTTCAGACTGGATTTACATAATCGGTATAAAGCAACCGAATTTCTATCGAAGTGATATTCGTAAGCTACCAGAAAAATGGCAAAAGGTAATTAACAATAATGGAAATTATTTCGATGATTGAGTTGTTTTCATATTTTTTAAATCAAACTGTTATTAAACCCTAAAATCGAACAGAATTTATTTCTACACATAATAATCACTAATAAATTAAATAACACTCACCCCTTCGGGCATTCCTTTCCTTCTTTTTTGGAAACCTGTGTCACTATGTAGGTCACTGTGTCGATCCTGGTCATCGGTGGACGAAAAGATTTATGGTAGGGTTGCGCCCAGTGCTCAGCTGATCGCAGGTATACGACACCACCCGAAGGTAAGGATCGCAACGTCAAGTGCGTCCGGGTTAATGAACCGAATATTCACTTCACTGCACGGCCACTAACACTGATCACTTAATTTACTTTTCATGGAACGTGTTGTTCCTACGTTATAAAATTGGTGGCCCCGGAAGGGGCCGAGCACTGTTAGTTGAGCAGTTGCTCGATGTGACCACCCTCAGCGTCTATGCACGCCTTGCGGCATCATTGACTCCGTTGAGAATGATCTTGACGCCAAACACCGAATCGTACCCTCGCTGGGGGTTTGGATGTGCGGGTATTCCCGTGCAAACGCTCGCACAGTAGCACTTGCGTCCCCGTTGTTCCGGGCGTACACCCAGAACATCGCGTAATATTCTTGAGCGGAGAACATTTCTGGGACGAGATTGCTAGCTGACTGACAGGATTTTTTCCAAGCAACTTCCTCTACCCCCAAGTAGTTTCTCTCGTTCCATTATGAGTTAACTCCCACCAGAACAAGAGGCTTTAGGTAAAATGAAGCCAGCACATTTTCGAAACACACGTGCTTTGCAGAAGTGCAACGGAACGACCCATCCTACACTTTCACATAAGTCCGCGCTCCGTCCTTTTACTGCCAATGTACCCGTTGCTTAGAGATAGACAGCAGACACCACGTGTTTCGGTTCAAAAGGGCCCGAAGAGAAGAGAAACAGTAAGTCTTCGAGTTGCTATAAAGAAGAAAGGGCATACCATGACGGAGTTTCTGTTTTCCAATACCCTGAGTTCACGCCAGTTAGGAGGCGGAACCAGCTAAGCCATAAATTACCCAAAACAAATCGTTCTCTACCGCCGACTCGCAGGACAATACGGTCATAAACCGCGACCCTGGCTAAATGCTTTGGCCGACCAGCCTGATTAATTTTAAATACGTCTCGCGGAAAGACACAGGAAGAAAGGGGGTAACTCGGTGACTGCGCGCAGTCCCACCTGCTTCGTCCTTCCTTCCAGTTAAAGGCAGGTCCCTTATCTCTCGAGTATAAGGACGCGCTCGAATTTCAAAACAAAAGCACGCGTTGACGTATTCCGTGCGAGAAAAGGTGGGCATGAAGTCCGATTGGTCGTAACCTAAAAAAATCTGCCCTGCATCCCTCCCAACCGGCCACTGTTTTGAAGAGGCCTTCGTCACAGCAATATCTCCTCCCCGAAGCCCACCTTCTCTCGCACGGACTACGTCGACGCGTGCTTTTGTTTTGAAATTCAAGCGTGTGTTTACACTGGTAGGCCTTGGGGAGGAGACATGGCTGAGAAGAAGGCCTCTTCAAAACTGTGGCCGTTTGGGAGAGATGCAGGGCAGATTGGTTAGGTTAGAACCAATCGGAATTCATGCCCACCATTTCTCGCACGGAATACGTTAACGCGTGTTTTTTTTTTGTAATTCTAGCGCGTGCTTATACTCGAGAGATAAGGGACCTGCCTTTAACTGGAAGGAAGGACGAAGCAGGTGGGACTGCGCGCAGTTACCGAGTTACCCCCTTTCTTCCTGTGTCTTTCCGCGAGACGTATTTAAAATTAATCAGGCTGGTCGGCCAAAGCATTTAGCCAGGGTCGCGGTTTATGACCGTATTGTCCTGCGAGTCGGCGGTAGAGAACGATTTGTTTTGGGTAATTTATGGCTTAGCTGGTTCCGCCTCCTAACTGGCGTGAACTCA
Organism: Andrena cerasifolii; assembly: GCF_050908995.1. Taxonomy (NCBI): domain Eukaryota; kingdom Metazoa; phylum Arthropoda; class Insecta; order Hymenoptera; family Andrenidae; genus Andrena; species Andrena cerasifolii. The sequence goes on along the minus strand of NC_135125.1, from coordinate 241,428 downwards.
GGGTATTGGAAAACAGAAACTCCGTCATGGTATGCCCTTTCTTCTTTATAGCAACTCGAAGACTTACTGTTTCTCTTCTCTTCGGGCCCTTTTGAACCGAAACACGTGGTGTCTGCTGTCTATCTCTAAGCAACGGGTACATTGGCAGTAAAAGGACGGAGCGCGGACTTATGTGAAAGTGTAGGATGGGTCGTTCCGTTGCACTTCTGCAAAGCACGTGTGTTTCGAAAATGTGCTGGCTTCATTTTACCTAAAGCCTCTTGTTCTGGTGGGAGTTAACTCATAATGGAACGAGAGAAACTACTTGGGGGTAGAGGAAGTTGCTTGGAAAAAATCCTGTCAGTCAGCTAGCAATCTCGTCCCAGAAATGTTCTCCGCTCAAGAATATTACGCGATGTTCTGGGTGTACGCCCGGAACAACGGGGACGCAAGTGCTACTGTGCGAGCGTTTGCACGGGAATACCCGCACATCTAAACCCCCAGTGAGGGTACGATTCGGCGTTTGGCGTCAAAATTATTCTCAACAGAGTCAATGATGCCGCAAGGCGTGCATAGACGCTGAGGGTGGTCACATCGAGCAACTGCACAACTAACAGTAATCGGCCCCTTTCAGGGCCACCAATTTTATAACGTAGGAACAACACGTTCCATGAAAAGTAAATTAAGTGATCAGTGTTAGTGGCCGTGCAGTGAAGTGAATATTCGGTTCATTAACCCGGACGCACTTGACGTTGCGATCCTTACCTTCGGGTGGTGTCGTATACCTGCGATCAGCTGAGCACTGGGCGCAACCCTACCATAAATCTTTTCGTCCACCGATGACCAGGATCGACACAGTGACCTACATAGTGACACAGGTTTCCAAAAAAGAAGGAAAGGAATGCCCGAAGGGGTGAGTGTTATTTAATTTATTAGTGATTATTATGTGTAGAAATAAATTCTGTTCGATTTCAGGGTTTAATAACAGTTTGATTTAAAAAATATGAAAACAACTCAATCATCGAAATAATTTCCATTATTGTTAATTACCTTTTGCCATTTTTCTGGTAGCTTACGAATATCACTTCGATAGAAATTCGGTTGCTTTATACCGATTATGTAAATCCAGTCTGAAAGAATTTATTCATACACCTATTATTATTGTTTAAATTTAGTTATGTTGGCCCTGATTAAACTACGGATTTTTACCTCAACAATGAATTATGATCACTTGTCGTACATTTTTTGTTACATTACCTTTTCGTTTATGCCTTATTTGAAAACGAAATTTGCGTATTTCTTGTCCTCTCACTTCAAATAATTATTATTTAAGATTCTGCTTTAAAATAAAACTGTGTAACGCGGTTTCCTTCGATGCATGCCGACTTGCTTGTTCGTACCTTCGTAGTACAAGGGCAGCCGCCTACCGCGTAGCCAACGCTACAACGGGAGCTCGGGCGGAAGGCGCGCGCTCTGATTGGTCGGGGGTTTTTGTTAATATCTCGTTAACGAAGCTTCGGACAATATTTTCGCTAAGGAAAAAGTTGTTTCAAATCACCCCCTGAGTCACCCCTTTCAAGGAACTCCGACATTTTTGGGACACCCTGTATAATGTTGTACTTTACCGCAAATATACTTTGTATTCAATATATTGCCTTTTTACTTGGAGTCTCCCCAACCTACGAGGAGAAATTTATAAAAAAAATTGTTTATAATTTTTTATGTCACAAAAATGATCTTTCAATTTGAAAAAAAAACATCATTCAAATACGACATACTTTGTAGGTTGAAATAAAAAAAGAATGAACTCAATATGATAAATATTGTAATTTCCGAAATAAGAAATCGCAAACTTTGAGGATCTGGATGTTTGAAACAATTTCAAAACCATCAAAAAGATTACTTAAATCCACCGGAATTTTACGTGGAGTACATTGTATTTCATTTTGAACAAAATCCCTGACATCGAGTGCAAAAAGTGATCAATTTGGTATTGAATGATTCTATGTACATGTATTTATCATTAATAAAAGTGTTTTTCAAGGGAGTGTTTTCATTACTTCAAAATAAATTCCCAAAAAAGCAACATGTACTTTGTATAGCGGCCAAGGTGGTCTAATCCCTTAAATTACGTGTTGCTGCTCGATCTAAAACTTCTGATTCCTACATGACATTATTTTGATAATAACGCGTATAATTTATATTTGCAGCATTGCTGGTGGGGCGACAAATACATCGATGAAAATTGGAAATCCATTGCCAAGGATTGATGGAGTCTTGCGAGCATCAGCAATTGACGGAATGTCTTTCCAAGACATGTATCAGGGCGAAGAAATGGATTATCCTTTACGTTCGTACAGTGAAATTAAAGGCGCATATGATAATGTTCCCAGAGATCTAACAATGTGGCGAATTAATATTCCACATATTGACACTGGAGATAATCAAACTCTTTATATGATTGCCGTGAATAATGTCGCGGAAAGAAAATCTTGGACTGTCTTACGCCGCGATCAAGATTTTTATGCTCTGAGAACACGGCTAGCAGAGTTTCACGGTGATAAAGAATTAAGTGATTCGCCGTTACCATCACGAAAAAACCCACATTCTTCTGGTGCTATTAATAGGCAACGATACGAAGATTTTCTAGAAAAGTTACTTTCAAAGCCGGTGCTTAGGAGTAGCGAACTTCTATATAATTTTTTGACAATTCCAAATTTAAAGCTATACTACACGAACTATAGTACACCGGACATTGGGATTCTGTATCAAAATATGGCATACAAGCTGCGAAAAGAAAAAGGCCAGAATCTGGACAAATTTATGACAATATTTCTAGTATCTACTAATGCCAAGAGTGATTATGCGGATGTTGGAATTGAATTATCAGGCGAAGCAAATATCAGTGAAATAGAGAAAAAGGTGCACCGCAGTCTTATATCTAGTATATTTGGTGACAATCTAAATTTGGATATTAAGTGTCAAACCACATCTGATCCATTATCGGAACGGTCTCACGTGAAAGGTGCCTGCTTTTGTATTGCAGATGCTGGTAGGTTTTCCATTTTCTTTGTACTGTTCGCTTTCACTCTTCTCATATTTTTCCTTTACCAATAAGTTCCAGCATCTATACAGGGTGAGTCACCTAAGTCAACCACCTGAATAACTGCTACACTTTCTGAGATAGGAAGAAATGTTTGAGACAAAGGTTGTTTGGGTCCAAGGGGCCCATTACGTGGTGGACAGTATTTTATCTCAGATGGAGATGCTTAGGAGATTTGAAGGTCAACTTAAATTTTTTAATTGGAACTATATATTTTTGAACACCTGCGATTGTCGTCCTTCTCAAGGACTTTTCAGTGACCATACTCATTCACGGGCATTCAGCTTTATTAACGGAATTGAACTGAATTAATTGAAAATGTAAACAAACTTTGCGAAGACGCTTACTGAAATAATCTACTACAACAAATGCTCATAATGGTGACCAGCCACAGAAAGACAAGATCTAAAGCGTTAACCCACTGACTGCGTTACGAGGTGAAGTGGTGAAGAGGTTAATTGCAGCACAAGCTTTTTGTAAGCGTTCCCGCATATCTTCTTTAGTAGTGGGTCCTTGACTATAACCATCTCTTTGTAATTATAGCCATAAAAAAATGCAATGATGATTGCGGTGGCCACTTTCGATGTCCAGATCGTTAAATCCAACGAGTGGAACCGTTAATAAAGCTGAGCGATCTTCATTGACGTTTGTCATCGAAAAGCTATTGAGAAGGGCTAGAATCGTAGGTGTTCCAAAATACATGGTTCTTTTTAACAAAATTAAGTTGACCTTCAAATCTCCTAAGCACTTGCACGTGAGAAAAAGTTCTGTCTACCACTTAATAGTAGGGCGTATTGAATTTTTTAACATTTAAATTCTAAAAATGTGAAGTGGTGAAAACTTGTAGTATGCTCTGGGGATTAAGAAGATATTTCATTTGGTTAAATATAATGAAAATTTGTTTGGTAAATAGTTACATGAAGGAATGTGCATTTTTTATATTTATATTAAATTTATATTTACAAAATTTACTAAATATTGCTTCAAAAGTACCTAAAATTATTATATATTCATATTGTTTTATATTATTACTAGGGGGGCTGCGTCCCCTGGCACCTTCGGCGCCCAACCCCCCGAGGGGCTCGCTTCACTCGCCCCCTTCGTTGGTTCCCTTTTTTGCAAAATTCACTGTTTCGTTCAGCAGGTGTTTTCGTTTGCTGTTTAGTTGTCGAGATTTGTTTGATACATATAGAGAGAAAATATAAGCTGTCTTAAATTCAGAACATCTTTATTTACAATACTTCTTTCCACATAATATTTTCAATAACTTTCGAACTTTGAATTTTTATATCGTTTTTTGAGCGGCATCTTGACAATGCAACATATAACTGTCCATGACTGAATAAAGGTCTCTTGACATATATTCCAACGTGATCAAAACTCTGTCCTTGAGACTTATTAAATGTTATAGCAAATGCTAAGACTATGGGAAATTGTCTTCTGTGTAGCACGAATGGTAACTTGCTTGCATCTGTATCACCTGTATCCAATTTAATACGCGGAAGGTACACAATTTTTCCAGGATGATCACTAGTCATAATTTTACCGGCAATTAAATGCTTATGCAAATTAACTATTTGTAAACGTGTACCATTGCAAAGGCCATCCTTAATGCTTAAATTTCGAAAGAGCATGGCAACTGATCCTACATTCAGATGTAATATATGCCCAGGGAATCCAAGAAAGTTTAATGAATTCAAATATTCAATATGATATTATAACTGCACATCTTCCTCCGTTTGATCAACTCTTCGAGGTTTAGCTGCATTTATACTCAGATAGGTATGATCTTCTTCATCAACCAATTTCAATATTTTATTATTCAGTGCGCGTACATCATCATTATGGTAGGCTAATATAATTCTGTCAGATAAATCAGTATTTGAGGAAATAGACTGATTTCCACGATTCTTGAATCTCCAGTTTCATTAATGCCGTTGCCGATATCTAATAACCAGTTTGCATGTTCAACATCAGACGTTCACATATTATTTAATAACTTTAATTGGGAACATTTGCACCATACTGTAGTTGATTTTAAAGTGGACTTTACAATCTGTGATGGTGTGGCATATTTTATAACCGGTAAAACTTGAAAATCTCCACCGAAGATTATAAATTTACCACCAGCTATCATTACAGAGATCTTGAAGTAATTCATCAACCATTTCCACTGCCCTACTTGGAATCATTGAAGCCTCGTCCCAAATAATTACGTCTGTTTCATATAACTGAATTTTATCTTTCGCATTTTTGAAACAGCACTTTGAATACGTATTTATTTCTATTGGCAATTTAAATACACGGTGCGATGGTGTTCCTCCTGGCAACAATATTGAAGCAATTCCTATCCATGCAACAGTGATAATTTTTTGTCGTTTGCACGCAGAAAATGTACCAAACAATTATACAGATACGTTTTACCAGTTCCTCCAGGTCCATCTAGGTGGTAAATTTTTTCATCACTGTTTGTCAGAACCGAATACATTAGTCGATCCAGTATAAGTAATTGATCTATATTACCATTTTCCTTCATTTCAAAAGCTTGTTTTAATTCATTGTCCATTCCTTTTTATGTTCATTCTCTGTCTCCACCAATTGCAAATCTATATCAGGTTTTGGGAGATTAAAATGTTTGCACGTAAAGGTTTTAGCTTCCAAAATTGAAGATATACATTGTAATGCTCGGTATTCATTGTTATCGTTAAATCCTTCACAGAGATGGTTTTTGTATTTTTCCCAAATATGTAGAGCGTTGACTGGTTGTTCACCTGTGAGGTAGGTGCAGTAAAATAATCGTAGTTGACGAGGCATCATGACTTCAACTGTCTCATCAATTATTTCTTATACAATAGCCTCAGTGTGTAGCAAAGGGTAGAGCCGAATAAGGTGTCCAAAATTGCCCCAGAGCCAAATTCGAGTTGCGATGGGTCATTCGATAGCTTATTAAAAAAGAACTATTTTTGGCAATTTTCAAGTTGATATCTTGATCTGGGGGGTAGTAAAGGGCAAAAATTAAAAAACATGTTTTTTCTCAATTTATGCTATCCTATTGCATGAAAAATTTTGAAAAAATCAGAGATATAGCAGTTATTCAGGCACATATTATAGAATTTTTTCAGATTTTTAAATTGAAAATTCACGTTATGAAAAATAATAAACTGAAAAAAATGCGGAAAAATGCCGATTTCGTATTCACGCAATCTTGGCACCACTTTTATATTTTTACGGTAAGTACATATTACTATTACTATTATCTTGGATTTTTTTTCAGATTTTTTGATTTGGTGCGCCGTAGTTAGAAAAATCAAAAACTGATTCTCGCGGCGTTTTTAACGTGTCAGAGCAACTTGTGCGTCGCACTTTTGTACATTTTTCATAAAATAAATCTTTCGTGTGATGTTCAATGTCTTAGCATGCCGCGAAACAGTATATGAATTAAAGAAACTGAAAAAACCGTATCATTTGAAACTGTTATGCGCCTTACATTGTAAAGTATCTACCATATTTTCCAACGGCGTCGGTGGCGCAGCGGTAGAGTGTCGAGCTGCTATACCGCTGCAAACTTTTTAAACGTAGGTTCGAGCCTCGAACTACCAAGTTCCTAAGGCTAAGTTTTTTTTCCGTTAATTACATATATTTCCTAACTTTACGACACAACGATCAATATTTATTTTCAAATGTTTTAAGAATATTTGAAAAACATATTAACCTGAAATATACGTAAATATGAGTATGGAGTTTAATGTCGGAATAGCCTACTGAGTTTGGTGCATAATCAATATAACATCTGTAGGTTTTGCTGTTAATATGTCGTGATCTTTCTTCGAATTTAATAATATACTTTCTCTCTTTAAGGGGGCCGTCTCCTTTTTGTTATGGTCCGAATCGATCGAAGCGCCCTTGTAAACAGACGGACCCTAATGAAACTACTGCGGTCGGTAAAAAGAAGTTGTACAATGGTGACATCTACCGATACTCTACGTAGACGAATTTTTGACAGCATAGTTGCCGCATGTTCTGTTGTCTCCGTCTCTGCCGCGCTGTTGCCACAGCTCCTTCTAATGAGAAGCTTGGAGGAATACGGCACGAGAGCTGCGTCTAGGCAGCGATCGCCGGGCTCCATGTACCGCTGATGGAGGGGGGAACATCGACAGGAGCGGTGGTTACGTGTGGGGAACTGCGGTGCGTCAGTCACGCACACATAACCACCGCTGTAGGTGTTTCCTCGTGCATCAGCTGTAGCTGGAGCCCGCCAATTCCTGCGTCTAGCATCAGAGCCTCGCTGAACGTAAAGGAGGATAGCACTATTGAAAGATAGAGAGGTTGAGTAGTGAAGTTAGGAAACATGTCAATGAAACAATACTAATTTAGTATTTATTTATACATAGAACGATGCAATACTTTGTATAATCAATGTGCAAATTCAAAGCATACAATTTGAATAAGGTACATCACCGAAGTGTAACATGCCGATCGTAATGAAATTTATGAATGCTGTAATTCTTCTAAAAACATATGCCGCTTTTTTTCATCTAACTATACATCAAATTATCTTTTATATCAACAAGAATTGTCTGTTTCAATAATAGTTTTGTACATGGTTTTCTTCGGAATTGTTATTCCACGGTTGTAAAAATTTATCAATATAAACCAGAGTTCAGTACTAACAATACTGATATTTGGGAATGTCCCATTAAACGATTTTATTTAGCTACGATCCTCTGTTTGTTTGTTTGTTTGATTCAAATCTGGAAACTCAATTTTAAACCACTTCCAACCATCCAATTCCCTCGAAACTTTGCAAAGGTGCGTAGTTTGGTTGACAATACAAAATTATGAAAAAACTCCGAGTGGGTGAAAAAATTACCTAGTCACCAAGAAATAATAACCCATAACAATAAATCAACCATTCTTCAAGCAAACTGTTAAACTACATACAGCAATAAGAGTAATGTAAATCCACAAACACTAAAAACTAGAAAAAGTATATTAAACAATTTATAATAAACGATTTTATGAAAAATGCATTAAAAACTAAAAAATATTTATTTTCTTATACTATAATTTCGATGGTGTATTTTCACATAAAATCGTGGAGCAATATATCTCGCAACAAATTCATTTCGACACTTGAGGCTATACTAAATTGATTCATATTCTGTTATGAAATATCCTGAACCACGTTTTTATTTAAAGTTGAAAAACACCATCGAAATTGTAGCACAACAGTAGAAGTATTTTTTAGTTGTTAGTGCCTTTTTGACAAAATCGTTTAACACAACATTTTTTTATATTTTTTTTGTTTCTAATCAAGTTATAGTCATTACAATAAATCAATCCAACTTCATTGGAGAATTGAAATTCGACATTCAAGCTTTCGCCCCTTTGAAATGGACAGATAAAAATGGTGTATTTCCTCTTCTTCTTTGACGGTCTTCCTACAATTTTCTTAGGTCGCTCGTACCGAAAGATGACATAGGCAGTGTGGATCTGTAACACATTATGAAGTTCATTAGGAAATACTTAATTGTAGTTTTGTAAACGTACAAAATTTTACTGCAGATGTATAAGCTGTTAAACTTTACCTGAAATATGGTACTTATCATTCCATTTGTCCTGACATTACTGTCCCATAAACCATGTTTGCAGTAATTTGGTAAAGAATCCGCCTGTAACAAATGATCGCAGACATTTCTGTAAGTTTTATATAAAAGTAAAAATTTGTTTCAATAATTCGTCGAACATCATGTATACCTGCGAGGCCCGTGTGAATCAACCTGGCGCATTTGATCGAGCCCGATTCCGTCTGTCTGCTCCTGTGAACTAGAGCTGTTACTTTTTTACCCGTCGGGTACTCGGCTACCCGAAACAACTTCAAGGAATTGAATGCTTTATTGTCTATGGTATTGTTTGATATTAGGTAAAAATGATCGAACAATACCACATTCAATGGCTTGAACTTATTCCGGGTAGCCGGTTACCCGACGGGTCAAAAAGTAACAGCTCCGCTGTGAATTTAGAAATGTGTCTGAAAAAATTAAAGGGTGAATTAAATTTATTATTTTCTTCTTCACTTCTTCGGGGAAGTGACGGCGGCGTCGATCGACTCGCGTGATCATATGATCCGCGAGTAAAAGTGCCATCGCTGGCACTTGTCACCACTGACGATAGTCAGCGGTGCGACGCCGGATCGATCATATTTATTATTTTCTTCGTCACTTCTTTGGGGAAGTGACGGCGGCGTCGATCGACTCGCGTGATCATATGATCCGCGAGTAAAAGTGCCATCGCTGGCACTTGTCACCACTGCCGGGGTCAGTGGTGCCGCGCTTTACAACGCGGTGCGACGCCGGGCCGTTATAATAGTTTAATTATTTCTGGAGAGAGACCTTTTTCGCTTTTTCAAGCTTTTCGGTTTTTCTTTCGCTCTCTCTGCTAGAATAAATTGTGGCTCCCGAATAGTCATGCACCTATTGTGCCGACTATCTATTAATTCGGGTAGCATGCATTCTAAATAAAATTGAACAAGTTTTGGCTCCATTTCTCTTTTCCAAAACGCATCATCTCTCTCTACTTTTATAGATTTCAACCCTTTCGGGGTCCAAAGGCAAAATATACAGTACTTTCTGTCAGTAATGTGTAACTGGCCTTGTATTTGATAAAAATAGTGATGCGTTTTACTTATTGAAATACCTGCGTTACGCGTGAACATGCGCCGGACAGCGGGAACTTGTTCAATAGCTTCTTCAGGCGTAAAGTTCTCCGCTGATTTGGGGCATTTGATTTCCAAAATACCCTCTTGACCGATGATTCCATCCGGTGAAGCTCCTAAGAAGGCGATGCAGCTGTCGATGAAAAATCCACATTCCGCAATATCTGTATATTGCTTTTTCAATTCTTCGCGAGCAATATTCTCGCATTCTTTCCCGTATTCCACCGCGGGTGCACTAATTATCTTCGGATAAAGAATTGATTTTACTGTATTTGCGCAAAGCGTGTCAGGTCGGCGACGGCACACTTGTCCAAAATTGGATGCTGTCAACAATTTGGACCTGTACTGCAACCATTTGCGGTTCTTTGCTTGTCCGATTGTTTCATCTTCAATGGCATGTCTTTTCTCTTGCCAGTCACTGAGCATTTGCATATGCTTTTCCCGCTCCAGTTCGTACATTTCGGATGGCATGTCTGGCTTCTGTGCATTTTGTCCATAATCACAATCTTTCTGCGAGGGCAAATGCTTGCGTACATATCGCGCAGCCTTCGTTTCCTTCTGTTTTGCAGCTTTCTTTTCCTTTTCTTTCTTTTTCTTTTCTTCCATTTGGTGCACAACCTCGGGCGTTTTCTTCTTCATAACCGCATCCAATCGCGAGTGCACTTGGTTACTGTTGTACTCCACGACAGCAGCAGCACATCTCCCTGTATAAGATCCTCTTTCGGCGAAATTTAATCTTTTTCCGCCAGTGTACTTGGCAATTAGTCCGTTCAATCTTTCCACAGCGTTATTAGTAGTATTATAGAGTAAGCTCTCCGCATGAGCTAATAGTGGACGAAGTATTTCTTTCACGTCCTGGTACACTCCAATTTTCATCAAGTCTGGAACGATGTTTTTCTCATTCTCTTTATTCTTTCCATCGCAGAAATATTCTAGTCTTGCACACTCTGCGTGTTCACCAAACACGTGGCTTGGAACATTCTGTATGTCGCCATACAAATTCTTCGTTCTCTCGTCGATTGATACATTCTGATTGTATCTAAACTTTGCGGCTTTCACGATGTCCGTGCGCATCCGGCGAATGCTACTTTCCACAGTTTGTCTCAATGGTCCAGATGTGGTCTTTTTTACAATCGCTTTCATTTTTGTGCAAAAGTTTCGCAACAAATGATTCGTGCATTCAATCTTTTTTACACGAATCTGTCTCTTATATGGGTCCGCATCAATAATCTTCTTATACACGCTACTGTCCCCATCAGCAATCAGTGTAGAATAAACGAGCCCACGTTTTTCTACGCTAGTGTTGAATCCTTCTACTGTAGCATCGCTTTCCATAGCAGTCGATGCTCGAGATGTTTTCCAGTTTTTGAAACATGTGTGCTTTCGGGGTTCTTTCTCGTTTTTCGCAGCAATCCGACAAATTCTGCAAACTTTGTTCCGAACGCCGTAAAATAATACTTTTTTCGTGTGATAGCCAACTATCACGCCGACTCCAGACGCAGAATCGTAACATCCACTGCGGTAGGATCTCTTCATCCAGCTTCCGTCGGCCACAACGGGGATGTGAGGGGTCCCTGACCCGGGAAGAACGTCGCCTCTCTCAATCGCCAAACGTTTTTCTTCTTCAGCCGCTGCTAACATCTCTTCTTCTGCAGCGGCAATTGCGGACTTGACGAATTCATCTTGATTCTTCACGAATTCTTTCTTCGACATGCAACGTATGTTCACTCCTGCAAAAGTGTGTTCCAACTGAGCATAACTGCCTCCACATAAGATTGTTGCATTAACGGCGCCCTGATTGCTATCCACTTCTTCGGCTTCGTTCGATTGATTGTGGATTTCAGCTTTGTAATGGCATAAAGTGCACATTACGCTGAAGATGCTCTTGAAGCCACACCGTTTCACACCAGTTATTCGTAGGTGTTCAATGCCGCAGTCTTCTCTATGTTTTGCATGTTTACCTATTTTCTGCAATTGAGCAAGCACATTTTGAAAATTCATGACATCGTTGCTATTTAGGAGACGCGATTGCTCTTGCGACTCGTTCTTCGCAACTTTTTCTATAACGAAGTTTTCTTCTTCGTTACTTTCAACATCAAATTCTTGAAGCGCCTCTTCAGTTTCTCCCAAACTGGCCGTATCAGTGTCTTCATCGGATGGCGAGTGCATTATCTCTTGGTACGTATGATTTTGTCCATCGGATGTTGATGGTTCCTCTACCATACGTTCCTCGGCCACTTCTTCTGAATGTCCTACGGCAGTGTCGTCTGCCGTTTTTTCGTTTTCTTGTTTCTTCTGAAGGGCTGAAGATCTTCTCTTTTGGCGATGTACTTTCCGTTTCGAAAATCTCCTTGCGGACGGACGTAATTTTCGTGGACGAAACGGAGAATTATTGTCCATATCTTCTTCCACATCCTGCATATTCGCATTTAGAGTGTCACTCATTCCACACTAAACCAACAAACACAACACAAACACAAACACAACGCAACACAACTCAAAATCCTACTGCCCGTTACAAAAAACGTAAACGCGAACCGTGAACGTGAAACGTGAATCCGAAGGAGTTGGTTACGTGCGCGTGACTGATGCATGCGCAGTTTACGCAACACAACCACCGTTCCTGTAGATGTTCCCCTCCATCAGTGGTACCTCGAGCCCCGCCGATCCCTGGTTATTGAGAAGCCCGGCGACTATCTCCACAATTTCTTAGAATTCTTTGTTCGAAAGTGAGAGATAAAACTTTCGAATAAAAAAAAAGGTAATTATGCAGAACTGGTGTTTCCTCATCGATTTCAATTATTTTTGGATATGTTGCCGGGGACATGATTCTGAACAACTTTTTCCTATACATTTTACCACGGCTCGACCTTCGTTGCCGAGATATTTGCCAGAAACTATCGGTATTATTATTATATTATTTTATTATCCGGGACAGAAAATCCCATAGTTACAGAAGAACTATATGAACAAAGGGCTTACAGTTACTAGCGCTTACTAAATTAAGTTAACACTAAGGTTTTCAACAGACTATATAACAATGGTCGGATTATACCGATAGTTTCTGGCAAATATCTCGGCAACGAAGGTCGAGCGGCGGTAACATGTATAGGAAAAAGTTGTTCAGAATCATATCCCCGGCAACATATCCAAAAATAATTGAAATCGATGAGGAAACACCAGTTCTGCATAATTACCTTTTTTTTTAATTCGAAAGTTTTATTCGAATAAATGCAACGAATAAAGGATATACTTCCGAATGGCACCAGTGGCCGATCGAGATGAGGTTTGGGTGTGGGGTGGGGTGGGGAGGGGGTGTGAACCCTAAATCTAAAATTGTAGCTTCGGGTATTCTTTAATATTTCGTTTCCGAAATATTAATAAAAAATTGTTAATTTATTTTGGAAATTTATTTACGTTAGTGGAGGTCTCCCTACCCGTGAGCCCTTCTGCCCCTCCCCCGCCATTTTCCACTTTTGAAATTTTGTAATACCCCTCGTAATACTCGGCAAGTTTCGTCTCGATCGGCCACCGGTTGGAGCTAGACCAGTGAGTGGGGCGCGGTAAGCACGACAGCGAACCGATGTGACTTTGGAAATACTCTAGTATTACTGTACTGTATTGGGAATAAAAACTGATGCAGTTACAAGCATCGCGCGATGAGGTCAATATCGTACATTGTATCGTCGACTGTGAAACGAAGAAGATGGTTGTGTTAGTAACGTCTGTGTACATAGGTAGATTTCAATGTATTATGCCGAAATTTTTTTATTAATATCTCAGAAACTAAGAAATATCCGCAGCTGAAATTTTATATTAGAGGGTCTCTCCACCTCCCGCCCAACCCCTCAAAATTTCAGTTCATTCCGTTGGTTGGGTCATACCGTAGTATATCCGCGGATTCTCTCACTCTGGAATAAAGAATTCTAAGAAATTGTGAAGATAGTCGCCGGGCTGCTAAATAACCAGGGATCGGGTGGTCGAGGTGCCACTGATGGAGGGGAACACCTACAGGAACGGTGGTTGTGTTGCGTAAACTGCGCACGCATCAGTCACGCACACGTAACCAAGGCTCCTGTAGGTGTTTCCTCCTCCACAAATAAGTCTGCCCAAGGACTTGTTGCGTGGCAAGCTACAGTTGGCTCACGAACTCTAGAGCGGTACAAGCTATGGAGGATTCACAAAATGTAAGTATTATATTGTATACTATTATACAGAGTGACTCTCTGGCTAGAGTATTCAAACGCGATGCCGCCAATAAGCCGCGCCTCGCTGAGTTTCGTGGACGTCAAAGCTCGCGACGAGATTCATTACGGTGTATTAAAAAATTCTTTATTCTTCATTGCATCGATATTGCAGTGATACCAATGCATTCCTGGCATTCTCCCGATTAAAATCATGTCGTGTAATTCGGACTATTTTTAACGAAGTTAGCGTGGTACCATTTTCATCGGCACGACATCGATTGACGCCATTTTCGCAAAGATCTGTTGAGAAATGCAGAACGTGGAATTCGTCACTTCCACGTAACTCAGCGAGGCACGGTTTATTGGTGGCATTGTAGATCGAGAGCTGGCTATATAGGGGTCAACGTGACTCGATGCAGTCACAGTTCTTATTGTTGGATTAGTGTTGCCGAATGCGAAATCCCCATCTGCCGAGTCAGTCCGGAGAACTAACGCGGGGGTGGGCGGTCAAACAGGTAAAATTTTGCAGCATAATAACGTGATTCTTGCTGTTCTGAAATTTCATATACTTATTGTTTACGCATTTATTGAACGATATGCAAAATGGCAGACCACCAAGTGGGGGATAAGACGTTGGCAGATGTAAGAAGATCCTAAAGTTGAGGGTATTAACTCGCTTTCTAAATTATTCGTTATAGTTTTATTTATTTCGTTGTTAAAAGTCGGTAGAGTCGAGAAGGTTTTTCTCGAGTCCCGGTCTGTAATCGACTGACTTTCGGTCCCGTGGAAAGTCCCCTCTTGTCCTTTTGGGAAAACTCCTAAGGACCCCGATGCCAATTTATGATGTTTATGGCGTCGCACTGGTCGGGCCCATCGTCGCTGTAGGCGTCACGCTGGCCGCATCTGCGTAAGCTCAACCTTGCAGCCCCTTTTACAAGGTGGTGCTTCAATATTGCTAATACAGGCGTCGATGAAAAGCGCGATACGTGGCTTGCGCGCTAGTGCAAGGGAGAAATATACATTTGTTTCTCCTTTGCCCTAGTGGGACCGCCGTCGGCCGCATATTGGAACGGCAACCGCCTTTAGGGCGCACTTGGTGGTCTGCCATTTTGCATATCGTTCATTAAATGCGTAAACAATAAGTATATGAAATTTCAGAACAGCAAGAATGACGTTATTATGCTGCAAATTTTACCTGTTTGACCGCCCACCCCCGCGTTAGTTCTCCAGACTGACTCGGCAGATGGGGATTTCGCATTCGGCAACACTAATCCAACAATAAGAACTGTGACTGCATCGAGTCACGTTGACCCCTATATAGCCAGCTCTTAGACTATTGTCTTTGAGGACTCTAGCGAGAGAATCACGCTGTACCATCTTACTATTTGCCAAAAATAATACATTCAACATTTCATTTCCAGATGAAAGATACGGTCCCGACCCCGTCGGGGGGAAGTGGAGGGGGGGAGGAGGAGAATCGCGGACGGGAAAGAGAGAAGGAGGAGAAGAAGGAGGAGAAGAATAACAATAGGGAGGACAAATTGGAGAAAGCTCTAGCAAAAGTAAGTTATGTTGAAATTATGTGTGTGTACAGTATTATCTTCGTAAGTGTTCGCTGGTCGGGCCGGCGTTGAGCTCCTGTCGTGAACAGATCTCTAATTCCGAGTGTTCGTTTCTCGCTTCTTCCTGGCCGAAGGGGGGAGCGAGATGGAACGCTTTGCCTGCGCGACGGCCGCGAACGCAAAAGACGGAGTGTCAGGCGTCCGAAAGACGGAGCGAGATAAAACATCATCCCGTCGTCTCGCTCGCTTTCAGTGGCTCTCGCTCGCTCTCGTTCCATCTCGCTCTCGCCTTCGCCGGGCAAGAGTGACACAGAAGTGGTGGAGATACATAGCAACAAACCCGTATCGTGTGCACAAAACCGAACACATACGGAGACAATACTGTATTATTATTGAAAGTGGTATAAGTCGATCTGTAGCTAAAAAATCGTTTGTTTTCTTTAACATTTTTATTGATTATTATTCCATAATAAAATTACACAAGTTTATAGTTTTAAAAACATTACCCGATTTGATTTACGGATGCGAATATTTTGTTGATTCAAAAGCATACCCTTAAATATCCCAATGTATGAATAAATGGACTTATACTAGTTTAAGAAATAACGGCTCATATGTAGGCGTAGAACTAGAAGATGTAATTTTTATGGTACTGTTTCAGTTGAAGAAGGAGCTGAAAAAGTTAAAGTACGGCCGTGGAGGCCGCCGAGGAGGCCGCCGAGGGGGCCACCGAGGGGGCCGCCGTGGGGGCCGCCGTGGGGGCCACCGAGGGGGCCGCCGTGGGGGCCGCCGTGGGGGCGGCCGTGGGGGCGGCGGCGGCAACCCTATTATTATTAATAATTTTTAAATTTTTATTCATTATTAAATATTTAAATATATATTATTTCTGATTGATCAATGATTGTTCATTTTCTTTGTTTCAATGGAATGTAAAATTTTCTCATTTTCTATTGTATCGACATGAACGTTTCAGTAACATACTGCTGAGATTTTCCAGATGAAAATGAATTTAAACACGGTATAAATCGGATTATTTTTAGCATTATTAGATTAGAAATGTTTCGCATTTATATTTAATTATCTAGTACAGTTCTAGAAATAATCCGATTTATACCGCATTTGAATTCATTTTAATGTGGAAAATCTCAGCAGTATGTTACTGAATATTGAAAACGTGACATTTTACATTTTATCAACATTGTACGCCTCTCCAACCGAGATTACAAGTTGCCGCAGAGTGGGGCATTTCGGGTCGAAACACAGCACAAAACATTTTCTCACCCAAATCATATATTTATCGTTAATTTTTCCATTTCATTCAGTTAGGACGTATGCTTGTGATCCTATTGGTACAGAAAAATTAATGAAATTTGTTTATTTAATGGGTCATAGTACTTTTTTACAAATTGCCGACAATATCGTGCACACTGTACATAGGAAAAAGTTCCGCATCTTTCACATGTAAAAAGACTTCAGTTACTTTGAATTTCAATGGCAGGAAAGGCATTTTTGTAACAAAAAAGCGTCATAGACCCCTTCTCGTCCCTCTAACTACCTCGTTTGAACTCCCGTTAAAAATAAACAATGAAAATTGGGACATTCAGTAAGATATAATTCCAAAAATATCAGGGATATCAAAATCAAATTTGGTACACTTCAAATACATACCTCAACACTTAATTCCACCAAAAATTAGTTGAATTAAGCAAACAATAATACTATAAACAACAATACAAATTCTGAAGAGTTTCGTGGTTCTCTTCTTCGAAACCGTGTAGTCGCGTTAAAAATTAATGAATATGAAAAACAATCATAATACCTGCAATCAACTACCTGTAAAAGAAAATTTGCAGTTTAGCGATATTTTTGTAAAAGGACTTAGTGCCGTGTATCGACCCCAAATGCCCCACTGTGCGCCGCCGAACAGCCCAAATCCTCGCTGGTCGGGACCGGCGCGGCGTTGAGCTCGTATCGCGAGCAGAGCCCTAATTCTCAGTGTTCGTTTCTCGCTTCTTTTTAGCTGATAGGGGGAGCGAGATGGAACGAGTGTCAGGCGTCCGAAAGACGGAGCGAGACAAACAACATCTCGTCGTCTATCTCGCACCACCCTCGCTCGCTTTCAGTGCCTCTTGCTCGCTCTCGTTCCATGAGACAATACTGTAGTATCTTTTATTTGACTTTATCCAGATATTATCTTTGCCCATCTCTGTTCTCCAACTGCTTCGCCGTGATTCATTCAAGCCTCCTCGATGGAAAAATATTGATAGGGGAAATGCGGCAACAGCGCGATTCGACTCTCGATACGTCTCGGCAACTATGTCTTTCCTACATTTATCGGCTAGATTGGGCTTCCACCGGTTTTGATGGTACAAGGCACGAATATACCATCAACGCCGGTGACGGAGAAACCTTGAAGCTTCATTCTGTCATTTTTCGGGCTGTCCTGAGTACACGATTCATAAATTCATTATTATTTCAACGTACGGTGCTTATTAGCGTTCAAACGGACCAGACCACCCTGCACGAAAGTCTACTGAAGGCAACTAAACCCGCAAAAACGTCCACCGTGCCGATTCCAGGACGAAAGTTGTAATTTACGGTTTGCTTACTACATCGCGTATACGCAGGCCCGGCGGAACCATGCGCCGCACAAGGGCGCCAGCCGAATGGGACGCTAAAAAAACTAGATCGTACGCTTAATAATAAAGGAATCTAACACCTCACATAAACTAAATATAAATGTAATTCTTTTAAACATATTAAATAGAAAACAAGTGCAAAAAATTGGGGACAACAAAAATTTTTTTGCACAAGGGCGCCAGCTAACCTCGCGTCGGCCCTGCCTACACGTCACGCTGGTGCTACATGGCTGCAGTGCACCATTAGCGCCACCAACGGAGAAGCCTTGAAGCTTCATTCGGACAGTTTTCGAGTCATAAATTCATTATTATTTCAAAATGGGGTGCTTATTAGCGTTCAAACGCACCAGACCACCCTGCACAGATGTCTACTGAAGGCAACTGTACCCGCAAAAACTTCCTTCGGGCCGATTCCAGGACGAAAGTTGTAATTTACGATTTGCTTACTACACGCGTATACGTGCACGCTTTTCCTAGCTTGTGTGAGCGTACTCACACATTCAAAGGCCCGCGGAGACGGCCCCCTTAACACAACGAAGATTAATATTATTCTCTTCATCCATCGATTCTGCTAAATATGAGATTGCTTGAGACAATTGATAGAAACCAGTAAACAGAATTTTGAGATCTTTCTCTGTCATTTCCGGAAATTCCATACTCATATTTACGTATATTTCAGGTTAATATGTTTTTCAAATATTCTTAAAACATTTGAAAATAAATATTGATCGTTGTGTCGTAAAGTTAGGAAATATATGTAATTAACGAAAAAAAAAACTTAGCCTAAGGAACTTGGTAGTTCGAGGCTCGAACCTACGTTTAAAAAGTTTGCAGCGGTATAGCAGCTCGACACTCTACCGCTTTTTTTTTTTTTTTTTTTAAATACGTTTATTTTTGCCAACAATTTTATATGCTTCATACATAACGTGAACAATATAACAAGAATATCCTTAAACGTATAAATAGGAACTATGTGTGTGTGTATATTGTTATATACACTATGTAAACTATAGACTCTAAACCATAGAGTACGCTTAGTCTTTGTTCTCTTATTCTAGACGAGTAGCACTTATTGCCTTTTTGGTGTTTTATTCACAGCAGTTTGTAAAGCGCTTGTATGTTGTACTATAAACGGTATAAAGGCGGCAGTTCTATACTAAATCCTTAATATTAGGGGGGGGGGGGGGGTAAGGGAGAATAGAAAATATATAATTAGATTAAATTGAGCGATATGTATAGATGTGTCTGAGAGACATTTCTTAATTTTCCTAATTTGAGCAATGGCCTGTTAGTCAGGCTTATATGTTGGACTTAATTCTAGATTGCTATAAGTCTTATTTTATCTTACTATATAACTTTGCGCTTAGGAGTTTGTCATAGCCACCAGTATCTCTCGGAATTATTCCTGTGTTTGTCGCTTATGTCTATGTCTGATAATTTGTACATAAATCTGAGATTTTCTTCTTCTGATATTAAATCTACCTTATAATCTAATTTTTTGTTATAGTTTTTCCTATTTATATGGTATATCAGAGGTAGATTATTTTCCGTTTGTATGTATCCCTTGGAATCAAAGTATATAAACGATTCTGGCGGGGTATAGCCAGATAGTCTTGCTTTTTCGTAATAAATTGGGTTTGGGTATAATACATGCGCGATGTTGGGATTCTCGGTCACGTGGCGGTCCCCTGCCCAATGGTCCCTAATAAGCTTGAGCAGAAACAGGTCAATCCGCAGAAGTTTTGCTTCTTCGTATAATTTGTAGTTATTTATTCTTTTTGTAAAGCCGCTCTCCGGCGATCTGTATCTGCTCAAGCACGCTTTCAAGCACTTTCTCTCGAAAAGTCTCATTTTCTCCATAGTTCCCGCGCAAATATTGAACCATATTTGACAGCCATAGGACAGTATGGGCCTGATTAGAGCTTTGTAGCATAATACCTTTACATCTTTATGTAGGTCTTTTGAGTAAAAAAGTCTCTTATGTGCTAAGAATGCTTTTTCGGCTTTTTCTATTTGCGTTATAATGTGAGTGTTGTGGTTTAGTCTAAAGTCCAGGAAGATTCCTAAATATCGTACTACTGTTTTATGCGGAATTGTTTTTTGAATGTCATTAACCTCGTGTAATGCGAATTTTTTAGAGTGTCTTTGAACGTCAGCATTTGCGTTTGAAATCTTTGATATGTACGGCCTGAACAGGATTGTCTCGCATTTGTTTGTATTTATTTTTAATTTCCATGTGTGAAAGAAATCTTGTAATTTGTCAAATATATCTTGTAATGCTCTATTTATTTCTGATGGTTTGTTGTCTCTTATATAGATGAGGAGATCATCTGCGAAGGCTATGGCAAATTTATTCTTGTCACTGTTCAGACCGTACATATGCAACAGATTACTAGTGTAAATATTGAATAGGATGGGGGAGTTTACTGTTCCTTGTTGGAGTCCATTTCTTATGTTGAAGCTAATTGTTGATCTCTCGTCCCCATCAACGACTACAAATTTTTTGTCGTGGAGCATTTTCCACAATAACTTTATTAGTTGACTTGGGAAGCCTTTGTTGCTCAAAATAAAAATCAGACCATCAAGCCATACCGTGTCGAACGCCTTTTCGAGGTCCACAAAGCAGGCGCCCACGCAGTCACCCGCGTTTCTCGCCCAGCATATATCGGATGTAAATTTAGTTAACGCGTGGGTTGTGGAGTGTTTGAACCGGAATCCAAATTGGGTGTTTGGTATTATGTCGTTCTCTTTGCAGAAATGTGTAATTGAGTTATTAACTATGGACTCAAAAATCTTACTAATATTTGGCAGGAGGAGGACTTCAAAGTATGCTTTTGGAATGGTCTCTGTGGTTCGTTTGCCCGACAACGCTTGACTGTAAGAAACATTGTTGCTAATTCTTTTGCTTATGCTTTCTATTTTTTTCTCCTTGAGGAGGAGATTTTGTGATCTCTTATTGTCAATTCTGGATTGGTTCTCCTTTAACTTAGGACATCCTCTATAGGATGCTGGGTGCCCGTAATTATTGCAATTAATGCAGTAAGGTTTGTCTAAGTTATTAGATCTATTTTCGTGGTTTAGAGGGGGTAATTTACAGTTACCTGGTTCAGGCTTATTATCACATTTGACGCACCTATATTCGAGGTTGCAATTGCTTGCTGTATGACCTATTCTCTGGCATCTTTTGCATTGAATTTGTGTTTGTTTGATAAGCCTTTCCCACTTAATTGCAGAATATAGAATAATTTTTATTTCTTTTAATCTCTCTACTTTACTATCAGGAGACAGTTTAATTAGGAATGCTGATAATTTTTTATTTTCCTTTTTGGATCGAGCTGTTTGGAAGTTATCTACACTAATGAAGTTTAATCCTTCAATTTTTAATTTTTTTAATTCGTCTAGAACCTCATTAGCTTCGAAGTTTCCGTCGAGGTTTTTTAATATAAAATGTTGCATTCTTTCACTTTTAGGTGTGAAAGTAAAGAACTGAATATTGCTGTTTTTTAAAAGGATACATAATTTCCTGAATTCGGGTACTGTTTCAGTTTGATGTGAAATTTTTGTTTCGTTAATTTTCTTTGATACAAAGTTTATGTTTGAGCCTGAGTTTTTTTTTATTAATTCTATAATTTCTTTAGCGGACTTATGGCTTACGTTAATGGGAGGAGGTTTAGCTGCTTTGGTTTCACCGCTGTCGTTGGATGTTGATGGCTGTTGCTGCGATGGGTCTAAGGAAGCGGTTCTCATCACTGAGTTCCCCTTCGATATGTTTCTCGAGAATTTTGGTCTTTTTCCCTCGTTGTCCTTGATATTGCTATGATTGGAATTGGGGATGCTCCTCTTCATATTGGTGTTGTGGCTTGGTCTTGAGGGGGCTTCTGTATCTGTAGATGTCTCCATCTGTGTGTTGGTTATGTCATCGTCTTCGGTGTTTGTTAATGCTTGGAATCTGTTGTTGGTTGTAATTTTGGGGAGTGATTTTGGGTTACTCTCCTGTGAGCTTTCTGTGTTGGTGTTTTCTTCTAATCTACTTGAGAGTTTAAGAATTGTTTCTTGTAGATTGACTATGATTTTGAGCAGGTCCTCGTACGAAGGTTTTGTATTATCGTCAGCTTCCTGTTCATTCCAGTCCATCTTCGTTGAAGGGTGAGGTTTTTGGCTTTTTTCCATATTTGTTTTTTCTTTATATATTGACTTCGCTTGAAGGGATTTATTCTTTGTTAATTTCGGTGTTGGCTTTAGTTTTTTAGCTGATTTGCTTTTATAGATTTGGCTAAGCAATTTTTCAGTGTCCTGGTCATTCGTGTCTAGGATGTTGTAGATTTTCTGTTTATTTAGTGGGAGTGGCGAGGATATACTTCCGGAGTGAGCGCCGGAGGGCTTGCTTCCTTCCATCGCGCGTGTTTCATTTTGATCTCCAATGGTAGGAGACTTAGATCGCTCGGAGGCCGAGGCCCTCAAGCGTGCCTTGTTTTTTACTTTAATTTTCTTCTTAAATATTTTTCCGTTTTATTTGTGCACTGAGCTCAGGTTGGAATAATTACAGTTGCGTTGATGGCCACTGTTTACTTTCAAGCGCGTCACTGTTGCCGTTTGGCGCACGAGGTAGTTCCGTAACGGTATTTTTATGGGCCTTTGTCTCGGCTGCACGGAGCTAGCGGGCGGCACGTCCGTACTCTCTGACGGCAAGGCTGAGACTGACACTCTACCGCTGCGCCACCGACGCCGTTGGAAAATATGGTAGATACTTTACAATGTAAGGCGCATAACAGTTTCAAATGATACGGTTTTTTCAGTTTCTTTAATTCATATACTGTTTCGCGGCATGCTAAGACATTGAACATCACACGAAAGATTTATTTTATGAAAAATGTACAAAAGTTCGACGCACAAGTTGCTCTGACACGTTAAAAACGCCGCGAGAATCAGTTTTTGATTTTTCTAACTACGGCGCACCAAATCAAAAAATCTGGAAAAAATCCAAGATAATAGTAATAGTAATATGTACTTACCGTAAAAATATAAAAGTGGTGCCAAGATTGCGTGAATACGAAATCGGCATTTTTCCGCATTTTTTTCAGTTTATTATTTTTCATAACGTGAATTTTCAATTTAAAAATCTGAAAAAATTCTATAATATGTGCCTGAATAACTGCTATATCTCTGATTTTTTCAAAATTTTTCATGCAATAGGATAGCATAAATTGAGAAAAAACATGTTTTTTAATTTTTGCCCTTTACTACCCCCCAGATCAAGATATCAACTTGAAAATTGCCAAAAATAGTTCTTTTTTAATAAGCTATCGAATGACCCATCGCAACTCGAATTTGGCTCTGGGGCAATTTTGGACACCTTATTCGGCTATACCCTTTCTCGCTAATGCAACTTCCCTGAAAGTATCATATCGTTTTCCTTCATAAACTTTCAGATCATTATAACATGTGACACCTGTAACGAAGTTCAATAAAAATTTTAGGTGAAATCTTTCAGAATCTTTTGAGCTAACAGAACATATTCTTCCAATAACTTATTCTTTCCTTTTATGTTTAATCCACGTTTTCTTAGCATCCAAACGATAGAGTTCCCATTCTGTGTTGGATATTTCTGGCAGCTGGATCTATTTTATTCAATTCAAAATATGCTGTCAAAGCTGTGTTATTTTTTTTTTTGTAGACCTGCTTGCTGTTTTCGCTGACTGCTTAGATGACGAAGTTCCCTGTTCTTCGTGTAGTCGCCATTGTCGTTCCTGAAATTCTCCAACAGCTTGAGCAGATTTCTTCGATAACGGTTTCGATACTGGACAACTGTCTTCATTATCATTTATTTTTCTTTTTCGAACAGGCATTATTACGTTCAAATCTACAAATGTGCCAAAACATATGGGGGCGGGAAACTGAGAGGATATTATGTACACAACACTTTACTATTAAATTGTATTATAATATGATAAAATACGATAGATACTACAGAACATATTCTCAGCGTACGGGCATCTGCGTACGGGCATAACCATAGACAATATTCTCGCACCACGCATGCTCTCTCCAGCTACATTCATTTTCCATTCTCACCCATAGGTGTCTTACGCGTAATTCATTCTGCAGGCCGATTCACAATAAAACAACCATGCATACATTCACACATATCTCACAAAGCAGGCTCCACTACAATATTGTTTGGCTTATTTAATTGCGAATCGTCATTGTCGCTCCCTACGTTCTCTTTTATATTCAAAATGTGTTTTCGCTGGCTGTTTAAATGTAGAAGTTCCCTGTTCTCTTTGCTGTTGTCGATGCGGTTCCTTAAATTCACTAACGCGTTCTGCAGATTTTTTCGCTGCCTGATTAGCTACCGAACAATTTGTCTTCATCTTCATTACCATTACTTACTCTCATTTTTCTTTTTTATGGCGGCAGTGTGACTTTAAAATCTACAAATATATACAAAGGAAGCAGTAATCTGTTATTTACTGTAATCTAAATCGCAAGATGTAAATTAAATATTTATCTTTTAATTAGCTCTTGTGTTTCCGTGAACGTGTAAAGTCTACAATGTTCGATGAATATTTAGAACAAAGGACACTGAACACATATCATCACATGTACACTTCACTTTGAATTGCTGGTTATTAATGCAGATTTATTTGTAAAAAAAAGTTGGCAAACAAATAAAGTCTTTTATTTTACAATTAAACCCTGTAAATCAATGATCACGGGGTGAGCGAAGCGATTTCCCGAGGGTGTTGGGCGCCAAAGGCGCCAGATGGTTGTAGAATTTTAAATTTGAACAGAATTCCATTAAACTTGGATAAATGTAGAACAGATGGACAACAAACACATCTTTTTGATTTCAATATAAATTATTTTCATGTCATTCCCTACCTTATCGACACAATGAAGTATAATGTATTATTGACAAACCTTTAAAAACCTATTAAAAGTGGTCGAAAAAATTGAATTAATTACGAATAAAAATATAGCGACCTAACCGTGATCCTTACCGCATCTGTGTGATTTACAATAACACTAATTTAAAGCGTTACAAAGAACGGGTCTATTAAAAACAATGACTTCCATGTTTTTTGGTTATTATTTTAAAACACAACATGAATTTAAAATTCGAACAGTATTCTATTCAACCTGGACAAATGTAGAAAAGAAAGGCACCAAACACTTTTTAAATAACCTCCATTTAAAGCGTTTCACAAATCGTGACAAAATCGATAAAAAACAATTAAATTATCGCCACATATGATTTTACAGATACAGGGTAGGTACACATTTCTCTTATTCTATTTTTCAACGGCCGAAAAATCATTGTTGGGTCTATAGCTACATGTTAAGAAGCCAAATTCTATATTTTTGTCTGTCACCGTCTAGATACATTTGTAAATTCGGGATACTTTATTGTGGGCAATTGTATCGGCTCTAAGCTGACACAAGCCAAGTACCGCGGCCTGAGCTGTAGTCCCAGAATGTTGGGTCCCTTGAGAGGTGTCGTGCGGCTGAGGATTGCCAGACTTTCGATGCAAGGGTGAGAACGGCTTTCCGGCAGATAGGCGCATTTTACCACCGCTGCATAATCACCACGCCTAGTTTGTGTGCAGCCAATGCCAGGGCTAATTTTCACGCCAGTTTTCTTTGTAAACGACCAATCACGTTCGATTGGATTTTTCCGCGGCGGAAACTCTAATTGGATCACCAGATCGAAGCAAGCTCTTGTAAGAGCAAATTATACATATTCTTCTATAATCTTGTAACTCAATTGATTTCTGTGTTAAATGTACAGTTTATTGTTTTTGCAATCCACGTGTATATTCCTATGCGTTATTTATTTATCTCACATCAGTATTAAGTCGACGTGTGAGGGTACTCCTAGGTAGGGGTCTTGTAGTGTGGAGCTAGATTTATAGCCTAGTCGATTGTCAGGGTTTTCCCTATAGGCAGCGTTCGTCATCTGGCGGGCACATAGTTTGCCAGTCCTTGTCCATAAACTCGGGATTTTTGTGAATAACACAATTGTAAGCCTACAAAGTGGCTATTAGCACATCCAATTTGGAGAATTCCGAGGGATTAGGATGGCAACCAGATGCGTGTTCTATTGCAGCCGCGCGGTCACTACGCCAAGGCCCAAAGTCCGCGTCACTTATACCTGCATTTTTCATCGGCTTCCAACACGCGGAAGGGCGTTTTTCATGCTATTTCACCCTCACCACTTACCCTTAGTGACACGCCTCCACCAATAGTTTTGTCTTCGACATTCTTCCTGGAACCACCACTGTTTCGACGAGTTCCATGGAGAGGGAAAATTTTAGTTATCCTGCGAGCGATTACCACAGCACGATGTCAGTACTCAAACACTTTCAATCAAAGTAACATCAGTTTAGAACTCAGTCAACACTTAGTGATTATACGCTTCGGTAGAATCCATTGTACATCTGTACCTATTGTGAAATATATTTCTTACGTGTCAATTATTGAAAAACAAGTGAGCTCTTGTGATTATAACCTGTGACAAGAGTGTGGCAACGTAAGACCAGTCATCGATCAGACACAATTTGATCTTTCACGCCGCAACAAGTCTCGAACATTCACGTGCGTAACACTACAAATTTATTAATGCTACTGCGGTCATACTCGGAAAGGATTTAGAATGCCTTCTAAGAAACAAACAAGACTAAATACTTTCACGTATATGACTAATTTAATTGGAACTGGCAGAGAACTGTTGCTCTCTGAACTCACAACTTTGCGAGACATTCTATGGTACGGGCTTTTGCTAAGAGAACAAAGTGATGAGAACATTAGAAAGTATCCAGCAGCAAATCTTGCAAATGATATTTATCCTGAAGTGCTTGAACAGTGGAGACGCGCAAACAGTGCGTTTATTTCTCCCATTATAAATTCACGGATCACAATCGTCAAGAAAATCCAGCAGAACTGGGAGCTGGCCAAAACATATCTCTTGGTAGAGGAAAAATAGACGTGAAAGAGGCTTTCGCTTTGAAACTTGAAAAGCTTTTTGACATCTTAAACTGTAAGTGTGAAATTGTTCTCTGCTCCGAATTTTGCTGTTCTAAAGGTGCTAGTTGTAAGAAGGAAGCTCATATTAATTGGTCATGCCCTAAAGAAATGAAGATCCCCGTGAAGTAAGTTACTTCTATTTAATGTCAAAGAGACAAGGCCGGTTCTATTGGACCGTATCAGATTGGTTTGCCAGATCTGCCTGAACATAGGAGACCGGTCAAAAAGCAGAAACGGCAAGAATATGAAAATAGAAGACTTGCTGAATGCAAGCAGAGAACTAAGCAAGATGTTTTAATAAGTTCAAATGAAATATGTTCCCCTGATTAAGTAAATGATGAATATGTAGCTGACATCGAAGGCAAGAATGAGAAAAATGATGAACTGACATTAAAGACGCAAGTATGTCATTTACTTCCAAAGGAAAGATAGAATACAATAGATTAGAAATACCTAATGTTGCTACGCAAAACATCAGATGTGTAAGTCTGCGTGCAACAGCTGCCATCACAATTGCTGCCTTTATGGACGCTGGTTTCATCATTGAAGAAAACAAGGGATTTGTAGTTGATCACAATAAAGTGAAGAGGGCGTAAAAAAACTTGTGAAATCCCTAAATCAGGAATTTGATAATCTTTGTAAGAAGGGAGAAATGGACTGTATTTTCTTTGACGACCGTGAAGATACAGGGTGTCCCAAAAATGTCGGAGTTCCTTGAAAGGGGTGACTCAGGGGGTGATTTGAAACAACTTTTTCCTTAGCGAAAATATTGTCCGAAGCTTCGTTAACGAGATATTAACAAAAAACCCCGACCAATCAGAGCGCGCGCCTTCCGCCCGAGCTCCCGTTGTAGCGTTGGCTACGCGGCAGGCGGCTGCGCTTGTACTACGAAGGTATGAACAAGCAAGTCGGCATGCACCGAAGGAAATCGCGTTACACAGTTTTATTTTAAAGCGGAATCTTAAATAATAATTGTTTGAAGTGAGAGGACAAGAAATACGCAAATTTCGTTTTCAAATAAGGCATAAACGAAAAGGTAATGTAACAAAAAATGTGTGATACGTGATCATAATTCGTTATTGAAGTAAAAATCCATAGTTTAATCACGGCCAACATAACTAAATTTAAAAAATAATATTAGGTGTACGAATAAATTCTTTCAGACTGGATTTACATAATCGGTATAAAGCAACCGAATTTCTATCGCAGTGATATTCGTAAGCTACCAGAAAATTGGCAAAAGCTAATTAACAATAATGGAAATTATTTCGATGATTGAGTTGTTTTTATTTTATTTTTTTTAAATCAAACTGTTATTGAACCCTAAAATCGAACAGAATTTATTTCTACACCTAATAATCACTAATAAATTAAATAACACACACCCCTACGGGCATTCCTTTCCTTCCTTTCCTTCCTTTTCCGAAACCTGTGTCACTAAGTAGGTCACTGTGCCGATCCTGGTCATCGGTGGACGAAAAGATTTATGGTAGGGTTGCGCCCAGTGCTCAGCTGATCGCAGGTATACGACACCACCCGAAGGTAAGGATTACAACGTCAAGTGCGTCCGGGTTAATGTACCGAATATTCACTTCACTGCACGGCCACTAAGACTGATCACTTAATTTACTTTTCATGGAACCTGTTGTTCCTACGTTATAAAATGGGGCCGATTACTGTTAGTTGAGCAGTTGCTCGATGTGACCACCCTCAGCGTCTATGCACGCCTTGCAGCATCATTGACTCCGTTGAGAATAATTTTGACGCCAAACGCCGAATCGTATCCTCGCTGGGGGTTTGGATGTGCGAGTATTCCCGTGCAAACGCTCGCACAGTAGAACTTGCGTCCCCGTTGATCCCAGCGTACACCCAGAACATGGCGTAAAATTCTTCAGCGGAGAACATTTCTGGGACGAGATTGCTAGCTGACTGACAGGATTTTTTCCAAGCAACTTCCTCTACCTCCAAGTAGTTTCTCTCGTTCCATTATGAGTTAACTCCCACCAGAACAAGAGGCTTTAGGTAAAAAGAAGCCAGCACATTTTCGAAACACACGTTCTTTGCAGATGTGCAACGAACGACCCATCCTACACTTTCACATAAGTCCGCGTTCCGTCCTTTTACTGCCAATGTACCCGTTGCTTCGAGATAGACAGCAGACACCACGTGTTTCGGTTCGAAAGGGCCCGAAGACAAGAGAAACAGAAAGTCTTCGACTTGCTATAAAGAAGAAAAGGCATACCATTCCTGTTTCCGTTTTCGAATACCCTGAGCTCACGTCAGCTACGAGGCGGAACCAGCTAAGCCATAAATTACCCAAAACAAATCGTTCTCTACCGCCGACTCGCAGGACAATACGGTCATAAACCGCGACCCTGGCGAAATGCTTTGGCCGACCAGCCTGATTAATTTTAAATACGTCTCGCGGAAAGACACAGGAAGAAAGGGGGTAACTCGGTGACTGCGCGTAGTCCCACCTGCTTCGTCCTTCCTTCCAATTAAAGGCAGGTCCCTTATCTCTCAAGTATAAGGACGCGCTCGAATTTCAAAACAAAAGCACACATTGACGTATTCCGTGCGAGAAAAGGTGGGCATGAAGTCCGATTGGTCGGAACCTAACCAATCTGCCCTGCATCTCTCTGAAGCGGCCACTGTCTTGAAGAGGCCCTCTTCACAGCAATATCTCCTCCCCGAAGCCCACCTTTTCTCGCACGGAATACGTCAACGCGTGCTTTTGTTTGGCAATTCTAGCGCGTGCTTATACTCGAGAGATAAGGGATCTGTCTTTAATTTGAAGGAAACACGAAGCAGGCGGGACTACGCGCAGTAAACGAGTTACCCCCTTTCTTCCCGTATCTCTCCGCGAGGCGTATTGATGTTGGATATTACTTTTTAATTGCTAGTTCCCAAAAATTAATCAGGCTGGTCGGCCATAGCATTTCGCCAGGGTCACGATTTATTACCATATTGTCCTGCGAGTCGGCGGTAGAGAACGATTTGTTTTGAGTAATTTATGGCTTAGCTGGTTCCGCCTCGTAGCTGACGTGAACTCAGGTTTTGGAAAACGGAAACAGGATTGGTATGCCTTTTCTTCATTATAGCAACTCGAAGACTTTCTGTTTCTCTTCTCTTCGGGCCCTTTTGAACCGAAACACGTGGTGTCTGCTGTCTATCTCTAAGCAACGGGTACATTGGCAGTAAAAGGACGGAGCGCGGACTTAGGTGAAAGTCTAGGATGGGTCGTTCGTTGCACTTCTGCAAAGCACATGTGTTTCGAAAATGTGCTGGCTTCTTTTTACCTAAAGCCTCTTGTTCTGGTGGGAGTTAACTCATAATGGAACGAGAGAAACTACTTGGGGGTAGAGGAAGTTGCTTGGAAAAAATCCTGTCAGTCAGCTAGTAATCTCGTCCCAGAAATGTTCTCTGCTCAAGAGTATTACTCGAGGTTCTGAGTGTACCCCCCGAACAACGGGGACGCAAGTGCTGCAGTGTGAGAATTTGCGCAGGAATACCCACGGCTCCGAACGCCAAGTTCTTATTCATTTCCACAAATTTTTATAACGTAGGAACAACACGTTCCATGAAAAATAAATTAAGTGATCAGTGTTAGTAGGAGTGCAGTGAAGTGAATATTCGGTACATTAACGCGGACGCACTTGACGTTGCGACTCTTAACTTTGGATGGTGTCGTGTACCTGAGATCAGCTGTGCACTCGGCGCAACCCTACCATAAATCTTTTCGTCCACCGATGACCAGGATCGGCACAGTGACCTACTTAGTGACACAGGTTTCCGAAAAGGAAGGAAAGGAAGGAAAGGAATGCCCGTAGGGGTGAGTGTTATTTAATTTATTAGTGATTATTAGGTGTAGAAATAAATTCTGTTCGATTTTAGGGTTCAATAAGTTTGATTTAAAAAAATATGAAAACAACTCAATCATCGAAATAATTTCCATTATTGTTAATTATCTTTTGCCATTTTTCTGGTAGCTTACGAATATCACTGCGATAGAAATTCGGTTGCTTTATACCGATTATGTAAATCCAGTCTGAAAGAATTTATTCATACACCTAATATTATTTTTTAAATTGAGTTATGTTAGCCGTGATTAAACTACGGATTTTTACCTCAATAACGAATTATGATCACTTGTCGTACATTTTTTGTTACATTACCTTTTCGTTTATGCCTTATTTGAAAACGAAATTTGCGTATTTCTTGTCCTCTCACTTCAAACAATTATTATTTAAGATTCCGCTTTAAAATAAAACTGTGTAACGCGATTTCCTTTGGTGCATGCCGACTTGCTTGTTCATACCTTCGTAGTACAAGCGCAGCCGCCTGCCGCGTAGCCAACGCTACAACGGGAGCTCGGGCGGAAGGCGCGCGCTCTGATTGGTCGGGGGTTTTTGTTAATATCTCGTTAACGAAGCTTCGGACAATATTTTCGCTAAGGAAAAAGTTGTTTCAAATCACCCCCTGTGTCACCCCTTTCAAGGAACTCCGACATTTTTGGGACACCCTGTATAACTAACGTTATGCAGAAAACAAAAAATTCAGATCAGCAGTTCCGAGGCATAATTAGAGAACAACACTATTCTGTGTGCAGTGAGCCAGGTGGAAGATATATCTACGACTTCACTCCAGAGAGGGGCTCACGAACACAAAAGCTAGCGGAAATTATTGCTGATAATCTTGTGGAATTCATGAAAAGCAAGGGCATTGATAAGAGTTTGCAGGCCATTGGAGGTGATTCTACAAATGTTAACACTGGCTGGGAAGGTGGTGCCATGCATTGGGTAGAGGTCAATCTGGGTCATAAGCTGATCTGGTTGGTGCGTGCCCTTCATACAAACGTGTCACCCCTTCGCCATTTAATTAGACGGGAAGACATTGTCTAACAACAAGTGGGCAGGTATCATAGGCAAAATGTTAAACACAGCTACAGAACTTGAAATTGATCCTTCATTCATCGAACTTTCGATTGGAGATCCTCTTATTCCACTAAGTGAGGCGGTCATATAAAATCTTTCTATTGATCAACCATATGGCTATCGAATAAGACAGGCCATGAGAATAAAAATGATTTTCACGGATCTGGCTCTTCTTGAAATAGGTCCTATGAGCCATTCAAGGTGGTTAACAACAGCAAAACGATTATGACGCATATGGGTTTCAAAACATGGTCTTCAACGCAAAACCCTGCAGAACTTAAGACTGATTGTCGAATATATCGTTAGTGTATACTTCCCCTGCTGGTTCAATATCAAGGTAAAACACTCCTGGGAGGAAGGTCTACGCCACATTTTTATTTCAGCTACAGCAACTAAGGTTGCAAAAGTAGCCTGTAGTAGATGCCGTTTTTGCCAATTATCCAACGCTCGGCATGGTATGCCTTCAGTGAGATAATAATCCAAACACTCCTGTGCTCCGATGATAGTAAGGAGCGGAGAATTGGGATTCAAAAGATTATTGACTTAAGGGGGCCGTCTCCGCGGGCCTTTGAATGTGTGAGTACGCTCACACAAGCTAGGAAAAGCGTGCGCGTATACGCGTGTAGTAAGCAAATCGTAAATTACAACTTTCGTCCTGGAATCGGCCCGAAGGAAGTTTTTGCGGGTACAGTTGCCTTCAGTAGACATCTGTGCAGGGTGGTCTGGTGCGTTTGAACGCTAATAAGCACCCAACTTTGAAATAATAATGAATTTACGAATCGTGTACTCAGGACAGCCCGAAAAATGACAGAATGAAGCTTCAAGGTTTCTCCGTCACCGGCGTTGATGGTATATTCGTGCCTTGTACCATCAAAACCGGTGGAAGTCCAATCTAGCCGATAAATGTAGGAAAGACATAGTTGCCGAGACGTATCGAGAGTCGAATCGCGCTGTTGCCGCATTTCCCCTATCAATATTTTTCCATCAAGGAGGCTTGAATAAATCACGGCGAAGCAGTTGGAGAACAGAGATGGGCAAAGATAATATCTGGATAAAGTCAAATAAAAGATACTACAGTATTGTCTCATGAAACGAGAGCGAGCAAGAGGCACTGAAAGCGAGCGAGGGTGGTGCGAGATAGACAACGAGATGTTGTTTGTCTCGCTCCGTCTTTCGGACGCCTGACACTCCGTCCTCTCTGTGCGCGATCGTCGCGCAGGCAAAGCGTTCCATCTCGCTCCCCCTATCAGCTAAAAAGAAGCGAGAAACGAACTCTGAGAATTAGGGCTCTGCTCGCGATACGAGCTCAACGCCGCGCCGGTCCCGACCAGCGAGGATTTGGACTGTTCGGCGGCGCACAGTGGGGCATTTGGGGTCGAAACACGGCACTAAATCCTTTTACAAAAATATCGCTAAACTGCAAATTTTCTTTTACAGGTAGTTGATTGCAGGTATTGGATTGATTTATTGTAATGACTATAACTTGATTAGAAACAAAAAATATATAAAAAATGTTCTGTTAAACGATTTCGTCAAAAAGGCACTAACAACTAAAAAATACTTCTAGTGTTGTGCTACAATTTCGATGGTGTTTTTCAACTTTAAATAAAAACGTGGTTCAGGATATTTCATAACAGAATATGAATCAATTTAGTATAGCCTCAAGTGTCGAAATGAATTTGTTGCGAGATATCCTGCTCCACGATTTTATGTGAAAATACACCATCGAAATTGTAGTATAAGATAATAAATATTTTTTAGTTTTTAATGCATTTTTCATAAAATCGTTTATTATAACTTGTTTAATATACTTTTTCTAGTTTTTAGTGTTTGTGGATTTACATTACTCTTATTGCTGTATGCAGTTTAACAGTTTGCTTGAAGAATGGTTGATTTATTGTTATGGGTTATTATTTCTTGGTGACTAGGTAATTTTTTCACCCACTCGGAGTTTTTTCATAATTTTGTATTGTCAACCAAACCACGCACCTCTGCAAAGTTTCGAGGGAATTGGATGGTTGGAAGTGGTTTAAAATTGAGTTTCCAGATTTGAATCAAACAAACAAACAAACAGAGGATCGTAGCTAAATAAAATCGTTTAATGGGACATTCCCAAATATCAGTATTGTTAGTACTGAACTCTGGTTTATATTGATAAATTTTTACAACCGTGGAATAACAATTCCGAAGAAAACCATGTACAAAACTATTATTGAAACAGACAATTCTTGTTGATATAAAAGATAATTTGATGTATAGTTAGATGAAAAAAAGCGGCATATGTTTTTAGAAGAATTACAGCATTCATAAATTTCATTACGATCGGCATGTTACACTTCGGTGATGTACCGTATTCAAATTGTATGCTTTGAATTTGCACATTGATTGTACAAAGTATTGCATCGTTCTATGTATAAATAAATACTAAATTAGTATTGTTTCATTGACATGTTTCCTAACTTCACTACTCAACCTCTCTATCTTTCAATAGTGCTATCCTCCTTTACGTTCAGCGAGGCTCTGATGCTAGACGCAGGAATTGGCGGGCTCCAGCTACAGCTGATGCACGAGGAAACACCTACAGCGGTGGTTATGTGTGCGTGACTGACGCACCGCAGTTCCCCACACATAACCACCGCTCCTGTCGATGTTCCCCCCTCCATCAGCGGTACATGGAGCCCGGCGATCGCTGCCTAGACGCAGCTCTCGTGCCGTATTCCTCCAAGCTTCTCAATAGAAGGAGCTGTGGAAACAGCGCGGCAGAGACGGAGACAACAGAACATGCGGCAACTATGCTGTCAAAAATTCGTCTACGTAGAGTACCGGTAGATGTCACCATTGTACAACTTCTTTTTACCGACCGCAGTAGTTTCATTAGGGTCCGTCTGTTTACAAGGGCGCTTCGATCGATTCGGACCATAACAAAAAGGAGACGGCCCCCTTAAGGGGCGGAGAAGATAACATACTAGGAAATCTTTCTGTACGTCCAAGGAGGACACCCCTAATCAACTCCGATGCTTCGAACCTTTTGGAACTGATTGACTGGTCTGGAGGGGTATATGAACCTCCTCTGACGTGCAAACTAAGTACGGCAAAAATAAAGAAGTTCATTGAGGCGCCCATGCAAGTTCCATAGTGGCCTTGTCATGGTCAGTATGGACTGGGTTAGGAGAGAGGTGTGTTAAACAAGTGACAGAGGCAGCAGGTAGAGTGTACACTCATGAGAAACGTGAGGGTTACGTCAAAAGTCAAGAAGCAAGTCGGCGGCTGATGTCAAAAAACGAATCGAAGAAGGGCTTAACGAAATTTGTTATTTAAATATTTTATAAATTAATTCATTACTTATTTTCAAATGTTTGGAGAATATGTTTTGTGCAGATAAAATAAATATATATAACATTACCAGACATTTTTTTATTTACCAGACAGCATATACTCCTCACATTAATTAAAGGATCACCTCTAGGAGCCCGAAAAATAGGGGCAAGTTCACATAGTCATAACTCCGGTAAAAATAGTCGTATCGATATTTTGAAAATATGGTTTGAAAGCGTGGAATCTCTACTTTCAGCCGCTTTTTCAAATTTTAGATGCATCGCTTTTCGGCAAAGTTATAGCAATATAAAGAGCACTTGGTCAATTTTAAAAACTTTTCTTCAACTTTGCGATGTTCCACGGGGAGTATGATTTTTTTTACACAAATTCGATTTACACCAGTCGAAAGCGGTTATTTCCTGTGTAAGAAAAGTGTAACAAATTTCTTGTGCGATTTTTGTGGGCCGAGTTATTCAACTTTGAAGTAAAAACCGTTTTTTCTACTTTAATTGCTTCTAGGATGCGAACGAATCATCGTAGAACGTTTATGAAAAAGCAATAGAAAGATCAGTCTTTTCTCTTTAAGCCGCATATTCGACTTTGTCGATTCGGTTAAAATTTCGGTCTCTTATGTGCTTTCCAAAATATGCTAAAAAATTGCATAAATTCCATTTTCTCTTCATCTTGCTGTATCTTTGCGACGGATGATCGGAACATCAATGTCTTAAGTTCATTTTAAAGCGGAGAGTCTGCCGATTGATTTGAGTGCCACCGGAACCCGCTGCGATAATTTCTTACCTGTGTAGAGAAAGAGATAAGAGGTCATTGTGCTTTAAATTAGCTGTTTGAAGTTTGGATAGTTCTGCGTCGCTGATAAACCTGAATCAGAAACAGAAATGAGACGCGACCACGCGCACACTTGATTGTAGGATGGAATATACACGAGTTGAATTATAAAATAAAAGCGAAATAATAGTAAATTTAACTGAGCAAATCCAATGATAATTTAAATCAAATCATTAACAGAATAACTTATTTTGTAAGTTAAACGAATAATTAGTTTCGCAAATTTAGTAGAATAATTAGTTTCGCAAAGTTTAGTAGAATAATTTGTTTCGCAAAGTTTAGTAGAATAAATTGTTTCGCAAAGTTTAGTAGAATAAATTGTTGCGCAAAGTTGATTCTTTGTACGCGGCTACACAGTAGCCCGGAGAACTCTATCTCTAAAACACTTCGCAGACCCTAATGACATGTACCTCATGATTTACCGTCACAGAGTGTCGCAGCTTCACGCTCTCGGCAGCGGCCAGAGTGGGTCCGTCCCGAAAAGACTTACGCTGCATTTTATCGCTCGGCCACGCATGGGCCCCTCTACATAGCGAGGCGGTGTGTGCGCTTACATATATCCGCCAGACTCTTGATTCAAATATATAATCGATCTTTACGGAACATTCATACGCACAGGAGAACATGGCATCCCACATCTCGAAAACCATACAATGTCGCACCGCTGAGGCCCCTCCCTCAACATTCATAAATTCAAATACACAATTTCTGACTAGGGGAATCCCACAGTCCTTAGACTATCAGAAATTGTGTTAGGTATCTAATTTTAACAAAACAATGCCCAATTAGTTAATAATCAGCAACAAGACCGTGAGATGACGCAGTCTCCTGCTCCTCTGATGCAGCCGTTACTGGTGTTCTCAACGAGAGTTCTCCCACAATGCTGCAAGGCATTGTTGAAACGCACCCCCACCGCTTACACAGAGCGGATTCGGCACAGCAGGAGAACCATTGAGTCGTTTCGAGCACGACTCTCTGGTGAGAACGCCGCTGCGCCAGCACCGCCTTATCTTTATCGCGGGATGGCAATATGTCGAGGCGACGACGCTCCAAAGAAAGGGTTCTTGTTTTACTAAAATATTATTAATTACTTGGCGGAAGTACGATCAACGAGGGATTTCCCATGACGCTAGGCATTGTTGATGCATACCCCGTCCAAAAAGAAAAATTTTATGTTCCGAG
The DNA here is from genome assembly GCF_050908995.1 of Andrena cerasifolii. Classification (NCBI taxonomy): domain Eukaryota; kingdom Metazoa; phylum Arthropoda; class Insecta; order Hymenoptera; family Andrenidae; genus Andrena; species Andrena cerasifolii. The sequence continues at coordinate 203,942 of NC_135125.1, read as the reverse complement.
CAGGCTGGGGTTGCAAATGAGCCTCATAACCTACATGTCAGGGTCGTGTTGAGCCTTTGTTTGCCCTTTCCTAATGCCCAGTATGAAATCGCCAAGGGATTAGTGGCCCATAGGGCAGACGCAACCCCAACACGGCCATGAAATGAAGGTCATGAACCACATATGCCGCCCCAGTCTGCTAGAGTATCGCTTACATTTGCTCAGATGCCTACCCGAGAGAATTTCGGGCTAGTTGGGATTTTACTACCGGTTTCTTTTGTTCAATTCCGCAAAATCTCAAACTATGAGGCTATTTTTCAAGATGATCCCATCTGATTTCGAAGAAATATGGCATTAATCGATTCTTCTTGACGAGATCTTTCCAATGCTGTATAACAATCGCTGCACGCGCGTAGGTCAGCAATCCCCTCTGCGACTTAATATTGTCCTTTCGTTCGAGATGGCGGTAGTATCGTATTGTTGGGAGGTTGCCGGGGCGGAGACTCTCTCTGAGAATCTAGTCGGGTGCCGTGGGCTGTCTTCGGTAAGGTCGTCCTCCGGGCTCCGGTAATTCGGGTGTAAATGTCGGGAACGGGGATTCGGTCTGAACCGAAAGTAATGGATCCTTGGCCGGTTTAAGAGTTGGAACTCACTGTAGAGTGAATAAGGACTTATTGAGATTGAACTGACCCTGGCACGGCGATCACGGTAGTGATCGCTAATCGATTCGAAAAAATGAAAGAGCACTTCGTTTTGGGCCCAATGGTCTCCGTCCGATGACCCGTGTAAACCTTATAACGGGACAAAACTGTACAAAGCGAACTCCGAGCTTGGTTTGTTTTTCAAATATAAACAGTCAACAATTCTCCGGCAATAATTTATTCATGTATAATGTTAATTTTATGTACAATGAATCATCTATTAATCTTCCTTATTTTTCTGTTTTTCATTTCAGTCGACAAACTATTACATGTGCCTTCAGTAATCGCACGAGTAATTTGGATGCTTGCTTTGTCAACTCGTGCAAAAGTGGATCCATTTGTTAACGTTCTGCTGTACAACGTATTGGCAAAGCTTTTAAGTAGTGGTCGCGCCGCAACTGCAGTGAAATATTTGCATACAAAGGTTATGGGTGATAAAAGGTTTATGCATGAAACGACGTCCGAAGAAACTCGTCAAAATTATTATGAGAACGCGAAAAAGGGATTATATAATTTATTGCCTTATTGGTTAATAGGACTTTATAAACCATGGTCCGAGCTGATGAATTCTGTTCTAGATTCTGTGCAACACCCACCACTCAATAAACATACTGCATATATCCTTTTAGATCAAATTTTGATAAGTCTATTTCCTGAACTGACAGTTGAATCTATGGAAAAACATTAAGTATATTCATGCAGCTATAATAACAATGTACAGGGTGTAAACAAATATTTGTCGTGGCTTTCAGGAGTGAATCAACACCTTTTGATCGATGGACATTTGCTACACGGACTGTCCGCAACATTGTTTGTAAAATTCAAAATTAATGTTAATTTTTTTACATCAATGTATTCTGCGCTTGAAAAGCGAAAAAGTTTAAAAGAAACCATATTTTATGTTTAGTCAGAAAAAATTGTTAAAAATTTCGCAACGAACTGATTCTGTACAGCAGTGATTCTCAACATAGGGTACGCGTTCCTAATGGTGATACGCCTTGAAAGATCGGAAGTCTCTAGATCTAGTAATTGTAAAATATTGCCACGCTGTGCGTTGCCGGCAAGTGGGTAAGGGCGGTATTCAGAGTCGCTATGCTTAAGATGATCTTAAGAATAAGTAGCGACTGCGAATACCGCCCTATGTTACAGTGGTCGCGTTTCCTTGTGTCACGCGGAAACGCGTCTACTGTAACACGGCCATTTCTAGTACAGGCCGGAACACAGCAAATTTGGCAACGCTGTCATTAGTCCTACGAATATTATTTTGAAGCCGTTCACGGTATATGGTATTATTGTGATATGTGGATATAATGTGGATTTACTGTACTTATTTAAGTGTAATTTATGGATGTGGCCTATAAGTGTTATAAACAATATATTAGTGTAGTTTTAGAATTGCAAAAATAAAACAATACGGTGAATATAAAACGATCATCACCTTCATTTGTGTAGGCAATTTTTTTGTATTTGTATTAATAAATATGAAACTGTAATGAATCAGTACCACCATGGAGAGTATGTTTCTTATATTCCTTTGCATATGCCAGGCAAGTGTTGTATACCCAAATGCAATAGCAATTATGCAACATGTGATGCAAAATATACCCCTATTTTTCGCTTTCCTCGGAATCATTGGATAAAGAAAAAGGGGATAAAAAATATATTAAGAAAAAATTGGAAGCCCAGTAAATGGTCTGTTGTTTGACAACAGGCCTTTATTAAATAGTATATAAAATATCTTATAAAAGTCAGTGGTTTGATTGAACTGATGTTTCTTTTGTATGCGGTGTTACCACGTCACATGTTCCACCTTGTACTAGAGATGGCCGCAATTGTAACCATGGCCGAAGGTCCGTTTCACACAGGCATGGTGTACGTTTATGTGGCACTGTTTTCACGATAAAAAGGCAAAGCTCATATGAAGTCTCTCACGGAGGAGGCCACCGCGGGACGAATCGGTAGATATATCTGGACATGGGCGGAAATATGAAGTATCTTTTTTTATTGATATAATTATAAGCATTATCCTTAGTAGTAAGACTATGGGGATTCTAACGCAGGTCCTCTGAGGGGAGCACGAGGGCGGGGGGAAGTGTGGGCGCGCGGGTGGGGGAAGCTGTAATCGTGGAGGGCATCAGTCCTAACCGAGCCGCTGCGGAGACCTCTCCCGATGTGGTTCGCCGCCGGAAATTTTTCAAAGGGAGGGTAGAGGAGGGAAGGGAAGGGAAGAGAAAATGAAAGAAAAAATAATATAAAATATAAAAAAAAAACTAATACTAAATGTCATCGGGGGCGACGGTGGCGGCGTCAAGAGCCCCTCGAGTGGCTCGGGGGACGGCGACGACGACGATGCCGGAAGTTCCCCCTCGAACCGCCATGGGGGCGAGAGTGGTTGCAACGGCTGCGGCCTGCTAACGTCGATCCATGGTGTCGACTGTGGCGATGAGGGACGCGGCCGCCGCAGCAGCCCCAATTGCCTGTAAGGTATCCATGGGTTGCCGCAACCGTGCAACCATCCGCGGGCCAAATACCATCCCCGATCGTCGCATCCTCACGTCGCGAGGCGCGTCCTCCGCGAACAACCGCGCCAACAATGCCAAAAAAATTATCGGCATCCTCGGCTGCTCGTCGCAGAACATATACACAAACGTCGATATAATATTAATACATCAAATACAATGCGAAGTATTTCATACCTGTGAAGGCGACGATGGCGAAGACGGCGCACAGTGGGCAAAAGTGAGGTAGTTTGTTTCAAAATCAAAGAACTTTTGATAGAAATGAGATAGAGCGATGACTTTTTTTAAATTAAAGCTGAAAGATTGCAGAATATGGGAAAATTAATGAAATTATGGTACGAACGTTTTTTACCTTTGAAAATCTCTGTTAATCTTGAAATTTTACAATAAAATTATGTTTTATCCATTACCATGTTCGGTTAGAATTTTTTTTAACATGTTGTACATCATTTCCCATAGATTTTGTCGCGCTGATTTCAAATACGTTTGCAAAATTTGTCTACTCCCTCAGGATTTTGAAAAAAAAATCGATTTTTGTGAAATAAACTAATGAATCATAATTTTTTCGATGAAATGATTTGATAACCCACTGGTTTGAAGGTATTTTGTATTTCCATATATTATTACACAATCAAAATAAGAATTCTTAATGTTTATTTTAAAATATTGAATTTTTTACATCTCGTGATCACTTGACGTATCGCTGTTATTGTCGCTGTCATTTGCACATGAATTAAGGTAAGTATTTAATCTTTTTACCTTCTCATCAACGAATTTTTTAATTTCTGCCGATTCGTTATTTTGTTCGTACAACTTTAATCGATTGTTTATTAACATAATTGAAATTTTCGGGTTGGTTAAGTATATTGCTCGATTAAAAACGTCTAACATTCTATTCTTTCGACTATTTTGTCGTGAATGCAATATGAAATGTACGCGAAAATCGTACTCGAACTCCAATTCTTGCATACATGTTTCTTTTCACGACAATTTTTCTCTCTTCGAATTGCTCTGAGAAATGAAACAAATATATCATTTTATGTTAATTTTAAAATTAAGTCAGCCATATAATTGCACATTATATTTGAACGGAAGTGAATTGTAGTAGCGTTAGATGAAAAATGTTTGAAGTTGATAAAAATATCTTTTTTTTTTGCTGCATCAATAGTTCTTTTTACATTGTACTCTATAAAATTGCAAACTTACTTTTTGCACAGTTTCGTATATCCCACGTTTTAAGTTTTATCAGATAAGAAATGTGTAGCAGATGCTCAAAAGCTTTTATTTCATTATGCAATAATCCCAAACCAAACTTAAGTGATGACTGTTTGGGTGAGAAATCATCACTTACTACTTGCTTTATTCCTAACAATAGTATTTATACATTTTCCGTCAAATAAAGTTTGAAAAACGTTATACTTCACTCTTGCTGCTTTTTCATTTGTTATTTTAAATGTGTGTGGTGTAAGATCGTTGATTTCTTTGTTCAAGCGAGTATGCTCACGAATGATTGTCAAATCATTTTCTTTTTGGGTTGCTATTCTTAGAGCTCGGCAGAAGCGGATACTTTGAGGTGTCGGATTAATCCAAGAACATTCGTCGGATACACGAGTTTTTAATTTTATTATTATCATGCTGCTGACAAAAAGTGATTGTTGAGCGTTTGGATCTTCGTTTTCAGCATTTCCACAGTGTTGATGTGAATTTGTGTGACCGGATGAACTATCAAAGCCTAACGTAGCAAATAACTCTAGATTGCGTAAATTTCTTTTATCCCACTCTAATGTCACTGCGTCACACAAACGTTCAGCCGTCTTATTTAACATTTTTTGTAAAGGTACAAGAACTTCAATTTCAGATATATTGTAATTTTCTGGCTGGCATTCAACCATAGCAGACTTTACAGTTTCGTAAGTCAGATAAATTGGGCAGTTTCTGGATTCCGAATCTGTGACTAATCCTTTATACCTACTCTTGCTGTAGTCATATTCCAAATAGAAGGTCTGGGTTAGGTCTGGGTTAGGTACGGGGCAGGACCCCAGGGAAGTCCCCGAGTCGTCGGGGAATCGGTGCGGAGTATGCATCAACATCATGCGCGTGAGGGGGGGGGGGCAAGCGGACGAATCGCTAGTTTGCCCCCGCATCAAGTCCTCCTCCTCAGGCGCGCTACTCCGCACCCGAGGACGACCACCGTGGAGTTTTAGTGGGTGCAAGCCCCACATAACCCCTGACCCTCCCCCGAGGGTTAGGGGTATCCGTTAGGGATTTCTCCACGAAAAAAAAAAAAAAAAGGTACGGGGCAGGAGCTTTCACATAAAGTGTTAGTTCTTTCGATCCATACGATTGTGTTGATGGGTTCGAATTAATTCTGTACAGGTTGAAAAATTCAGAATCTAGCAGCGGAACCGTCAGCTGGAATAACGCTGTACCCTCAGTACATACGATTTTGAGTTCGGTGATACCGTTAATTTCTTCAGAGAGTAGTTCAGCATGGGTCAATGGGAACTCATAAGTGGTGGTATTATTGATCTTCTGAGTGGCGGTCCACAGTTGTTCGGGCAACCAAATGGCGGGATGTAATATTCCTTGTTTTGCAAATAAAATAGCGTCCACCATTATTATAAGATGAGAACGGAATTCCTCGGTAGTTGAATCCAATATATGCATCCAGTTTCGTATGAAACCTTCCAGTCTCGTCCTCCGAATAGCATTTTGAGTTTTTTGTATCGTCTCGATTATTGCAGTGGATTTTTGAAGCAAAACATCGACCTGTGCGGAAATATTCTGAATTCGTGAATTAAAATTGTCAAACTCAGAACGTACAATATGGGTTTGGTTTATTATTATTTCGGTCGTATCCCTTTGTTGGGAGTATAACCGATCAAGTGCTTGATTGTAATGAATTTCGTCATCTTCCGATAAAGTGCCGAATAGGACTTTGCTGATTGTGCCGATGAAGGATAAGGGTGCGCCCCTTGTAACACGACTTCCTCTGGACAGCTTACGTTGGCCCCCTCCTAAGGTTGCTTCTAGCATGTCGCTGTATCTGCGGCTGTCTTCTAGTTTTTTAATTATGGCTGGGCCGAGCTCGTCTGCGGGGCACCCTTCGAGTCCTCTTTTAACACAGATGTCTTTAGCACGCTTTATGTGCTCTTCGACAGCTGGTCTGTTCTTTAAATAATCTGTTATCTCCAAGGAGGTGACTAATTTCCATTGCGTACGGTAAAATCTCAGGGGTTGTAGTTTTTCGAAATACAACCCAGTGTTATATTTCAATGGAGTGATGGTGTAATCGTCCCCAGTCTTCTCCCCGATGCCATAAGTAGCGGATAGAATGAAAATGAAAATCCAAAACATGTCGTTCCCGTCCGTTATCGCTCCTGCGAACAGAACGTGGTGTTATCCCGACTTTTGCCGTTTTAAGCCTATTGCCTCCCCTGGGTTGGTTTTCTTTCTGAATATTATTAGGTTAAAATATATATATGTTTTTTTTTTATAATAACTATCGACTCGGGTCTACCATCGCGTTATTACGTCGATGGTTTTTCCTGCTTCCACTTGTGTCCAGGTCTCGCGGTTCATTTCGAAATATTCCTCGATACACTCCGAGCATTCTGTTACGGGCCGGTAGACTGCGATTCTGCTGCCGCAAGCTTCGCAACTGCAATTTTTTCGTAATGACTGATTTACGCAAACAGAATGCCATCCTCCTTCAGTGAAGACTGCCTTTTCGTGTTGTTGCAATTTTCCCCAGTAATCTTCACAGATTCGATGACACTCGGTTTCATAAATGTGGACAATCCGTGGTAGTACGCAAAACAACGTCGAGAGCTCCTTGTAGGTTTCTGGGTAATCCGTTGGTCTAACTCCATCCCAATGTTCATAAAATTCTTCTCCCTCGTCTTTTTCGGATCGGAAAAGATTGTGTGGTACTGGCATAATGACTAGAAAGGAGTATGATGATTTTCATTCTGATTCTGAAGTATCGTCGGGAAGGAATGCATGCTTTAATTTATCTTGATGTTTAGTGATTAATTTGTGATTATCAGTACTCAGGACTACGTTATGTAAATCTGATACGTCAACTATTCTATATGGTCCAATATAACGAGGATCGAATTTGCTTAGTCGAGGTTCTTTTATAACATAGGCGTACTCTCCTTCTTTGAATTGTTGCGGGCGTGCTCGTCTGTCGTAGTATCACTTTCATCGTTCTTTTGCTCTGTTGAGGTGGTCTGCTGCTGTGTTGCGAATATTTGTCATCCGCGTGATTAGTTCCGTTAAATAACTCCCGTAGGTTTCCGTATCTTGATCCACATCAAAAGCGCTGGGAAAACGAGCCATTTTCCCAAATACCAACTCATGTGGTGTGAAGTTGGTGGCTTCGTGCACAGATGTATTATAGGAAAACATGGCAAATGGAATGAAGAGATCCCATTCTTCATACGACTCCATGTAATGTTTTAAATATTCCGTAAGGACGATATGGCTTCTCTCCAAAGATCCGTTTGTTTGAGGCCTGTATCCGGAAGTGGTTACTTGTTTTATCTTGAATATTTCGGCGAGATGTGTCATTACCTTCCCCACAAAACTAGTTCCTTTATCGGTTAATATTGAACGAGGAGTTCCAAAAATTGAAATAAAATGTCGTGCAAAGGCATCTGCAATTGTAGTGGCTCGAATATTTGGTATTGCAACTGCGATGCAATATTTCGTCAGGCTATCCTACATTGTTAAAATGTAACGATTCCCAGCAGGAGTCTCTGGAAGTGGTCCAACGGTGTCCAAAGCGAGCTTATCGAAGGGCTCCAAAGGTGTATCGGTGATGATCATAGGTTGCCGTGTTTTTGCCCTAACTAATTTTTGTTCCTGACAACTCTTGCATTTTCTGATGAAATCCTGTACGTCTTTTCGCATACCATGCCAATGGTATTTGGTTTGAAGTCGATTAAATGTTTTGGTAACTCCTTTGTGTCCTCCAATAAGGCTGCTATGAGCTTCCTCAATCAGTTGTTTCCTGATGTTTTCTGGCGGATTTTGAAGATTACTGCTCGATACGGTTGGCTGTGGTATGGTTGGAATGGCTGGTTCCTCTTGATCCGAACTGCTATCTTCAGGTGGTGATGATTCACAATCTATTGGAATGGTGTTTATCCTCCTGGGGGTGTTTAAACCGAGGGATAAATTCCGCAACGGAATTGATACGTTTTGTGACGGAATTGTTATGTTTCTCACAGGGATGGGCGTGGATGCGATAATTGGATTACTGAACGTAGATGATGCTGGTGATATAGGAGGATTTGATCTGTTTGGTCCTTCCATGACTGTTTGTGAAAATAATTGACTTTGATCTGCGCGTATCAGTGTAGCGTCCAGTGGATTCGAGTCGCAGAAAGGATTCGAATCTGCAGTTAAAGTTCTGTCCTCCTCAATGGATTCCTCTTCTTCCTGATTTACCGTTGCAGGTTGTATGGTTAGAGACGAGGGAGGCGGTATGTTCGCTTTTTGCATGGTTTGTGGTAGTTTAGTTTTTCGATGCGTTCGGCGAACGACTGGGGTAGTTGGTTCGTCGGAATTTTCAGAACTGGGTTCCTTGTAATTTGGCTTCGTGTTAGTATCAGGGTTCGTCCTTCCTTTAGGGGTGAGAGGTAAGCAAACTGCTGTAGGGTTTCGTGATAATGCGTCAGCATTTTTGTTGATTTTTCCAGCTTTGTGCACGACCTTGTATTCGTACTCAAGAAGTTTCAGTTTCCATTTAACCAGTCACGGGGTCGGATCTTTGACCGAATGCAACCAAACCAAGGGTCGGTGATCGGTAACTAGAGTGAACTCCTGCCCAAAAACGTATGATCTAAAGTATTGAACAGCGTATACCATAGCTAAGCATTCCTTCTCCGTGGCGGAATAGTTTTTCTCGGCTTGATTTAAGCTTCGGGAAGCATAGGCTATCGGTAAGTCAGAGCCTATGTCTCCCTGGCTTAGAACTGCTCCAATTGCAAAATCCGAAGCATCTGTAGTGATGACGAATGGTCGATTGAAGTCTGGGTATTGCAGAATTGGTGCTTTGCAAAGCTCGTCTCGTAATTTTTCAAAGCTTTGTTGTTGCTCTTCAGTCCATTTGAATCTAATTCCTTTTCCCAAAAGTTGGATTAACGGTTTTGCTTTCAATAAATAGTCTTGAATAAAACGGCGGTAATATCCTGTTAAACCCAATAATTGTTGGATATTTCTCTGCGTCTTAGGCACAGGAAAGTCCTTCACTGCCTGTAGTTTCCCTGGATGCGGTTTTACCCCGTCTGCTGATACTATGTGTCCCAGGTATGCAACTTCTTTGCGGAGAAATTCACATTTGTTGGTTTGGAGTGTAAGTCCATGGTCTCGAAGGCGATTTAACAATTTCTTAATCTTGATTTCGTGTTCCCGGAGCGACGAGGAGTAAACCATGATGTCATCCAAATATACGAATAATTCAGTACCCTGCATACCTGTTAGAACCTGATCCATGAGGCGTTGAAATGTTGGTGGTGCGTTCTTCAAGCCAAAAGGCATACGCGCAAATTCATAATGCCCGTACGGATTGGTAAAAGCTGTTTTCGCTTGGTCCTTCGGATCCATTTCAATTTGGTGGAAACCATTGGCCAGATCAAAAACTGAAAAATATTTGGCGCTCCCCAGTTTGTCCAAAATTTCTGTGATCTGAGGAAGTGGATATTTATCACTGATGGTTTTGTCATTTAACGCCCGAAAATCGATGACCATACGCCAGCGTTTGTTACTGTCAGAATCGGTTTTCTTAGGTACAATCCACAAAGGGGAATTGTAAGGTGATGTAGACGGTTTGATAATGCCCTGTGATAACAATGCTCCTACTTGTCGTTGAATCTCCTCTTGATGTACAAGTGGGTATCTGTACTGTCTTGTATTAATTGGAATTTCATCAGTTACGTGAATAGAGTGATGGAAATTTTGAGCTTTATCAATGTTATCTCCCGGTAAGAAAAACCTATCAGAGAATTTTTGAATAATGTCCTGAATGTGTCTTTGTTCTTCCGGATTGAGATGACCAGTTTTTAGGGTATTCCATATACTCTGACCTCTGTTTTGTTCGTTGATGGGCTGTGCTGAATACGATCAAATTGGATCTTCATCGGAGGAGTCCATGATGTCGTAAGGTTGTAAGTATTGAGGCTCCAAATCTATTTCTTCTTCCTCATCCCCGGTGTTGGTGGCCAAAACGTAACATGTTCCGTCTCGATTAGATACCACGGCTTCACCGATGAAGACGTTCTTTGATGTCCTGAGGCGTAGGAGATAACCTTCCTTGACTTCCGGGTTTGCAACTGACAATGCTATCTGCTGCGTTGTCCCTCCAGGGAGTCGGTGTTTTGTTTTGGAAGGGTTAGATTGTGCCTCCATATCTGGGAAATTAATAAATCTGATAGGCCTAATCGGCTGACTGTGAGTTACAAGGGTCTTGTGGTGGTAGGAAATCTCTACTTGCTCTTGTAGTAAAAAGGGACTTCCCATGAGACCATCTGCTGATACTGGAAGATCTTTAATAACATAGAAATACGCTGGAATGCCATTGATATGTAGTGTAGTGGTACCCAAAGTGTGAACGGGTGCAGGAGATAGACTCGTTATCTCTATCCTTTCCCTGGAAGTGATCTCGGCCTTATATCCCAATACGTTAAGGGCGACTAGGTTAACGGAGGCTCCTCCGTCTACGAGGAACTCCCCTTGTCCGATTTCCAGTTCCGGAACGTTGACTCTGACTCTCGGTGTGGGTGCTTCTTTGAATAATCTTCGTTCTTCCCGTCGGTGAACTTGACTGTTTTTAGGTGATCCTTTTTTAATACGCTCACCGGATCGCCGCTGCGATAAGCGTTCTCGGAGTTTAAAGACTTACTTGACCCGACAGACGAGGCTATCGGCGATCTAGTTCTACGCTGAAATCTGTTTCTTTCCCTACAAATCTTCCCGTCGTGTCCTTTCGTGCCGCAATTCCAACAGTACAGTTCTTGCCTGTCATTACTGTCTCTTCTGACGCGTCGGAATTATAGGACGGGGAGCGTGAATCGCTTCTACGTAAGATCATAGCCGTCACGCGTTTTGGTCGGTCTTCGCGTTCATTTTCCGAACCCGACGTGCTCTTGTCCCTAAAGTATTGCCGGCGATATCGTGAGGGAGAGGGTGATTGAGGGTACAGAGGTCGCGCCCCGCGATCCCGTTCACGGCTCCGTCTATTTCCGCGGTACTCGTCATCGTAATCTGTGGATCGGTCGTCGTAGGTTTCTCGACGATTCCTGAGTCGGCGATCAATTAAGAGGACGGCCTCAATCGCGTCGTCCAGATCCTTGTGTTTTCCCCCTAATGCCGCCATGCGCCATGCAACGCGTTCCGGTAATCCCTCGATGAAGTTTTCCAGTATGTCTTTCTCCATCTCCTTAGTTATTTCGTCGGCGTTCGCACCGTATCGATCACGAATTGCCGTGTGAGTGCGATGAGCAAGGCGATTAACCTGGTCGATATATCTTCTTAAGGATTCGTCACTACGAATTTTAAGTCGGGCGATTTCTCCTTGGAAATGCGCCAGATTACGTCCCGGAGCGTATCGTTTTTTAAGATATTTTAATAACTCCGACGTATCAGAAAATGATTTATCCCGAATACTAATTCTCGCAGGACCCGTGAGTTTTGTTAATACGATTGTTAGATATTCAGGCTCCGTATTCGGTGGTATTAAAGCCAACCCGTTTTCTACATTCTGCGCGAAAACCGAGAGGGATGGACTCTCACCATCGAAAACTGGAATTGAAGCTGCAGCGTACTGTATGCAGTTACGCTGTGTAAGCAAAGCCATTGAATTGGCCATTGACAAAGTCAGATTACCTATATCCTCAGGAGAGGCCGAGGCTTCTGTCCCGGGCATGATTAATTAATATGGTAACGACCCGAACAGGCGTTAAAATAAAAGCGAAAGATTTTCTTTCCTTTTCACAGATACTTTGATTGCTTCAAATTATCCGAAACCGTTCACGGACCGTGCGTGAAGTGATTTTGTATGCGACGAGGGCAATACAAAATTGGTTGAGTCTCGTACAAGAACTCGTTACAAGACTCGCAAAGAACTACAGGCGGATCACGTTGAAACCGACGTTCTAATGCTGTACTTGATATTCCTTTAGGCGTGGTTAAAGCACACTGTGATTATGCTACCATCGACCAAAGTGGTAGTTCACCCTTTAATACAAATATTCTCGCGATATTCCGGCCTAACTCTAATAGACCTTCTCGGACGCGGGGCCGTAGATTTTAAATCGTGCTGAAGGCACATCAAAATCCGAATAACCAGCTAAGAGAACAATCCCACCGCTGTCACCAATTTGTTACGAGCCGAGGCTGAGGGCAGTGAGAATGGCGGCTGCGAGGCCGAGGATTGAGTTTGTTTTTTAGAGTTTGTTAGTAGCGGACGAACCGGGGTCTGGTATCCCGGGAGCCGCTATAAGGAAGTTGGATGTCGTGGACGAACCGGGGTCTGGTATCCCCGGGAGCCACTAGGAAGGTAAGGTTTCACGGACGAACCGGGGTCTGGTATCCCCGGGAGCCGCTAGGAAGGTGGATGTCGTGGACGAACCGGGGTCTGGTATCCCCGGGAGCCACTAGGAAGATGGTTGTCGTGGACGAACCGGGGTCTGGTATCCCCGGGAGCCGCTATAAGGAGGTTGGATGTCGTGGACGAACCAGGGTCTGGTATCCCCGGGAGCCACTAGGAAGGTAAGGTTTCACGGACGAACCGGGGTCTGGTATCCCCGGGAGCCACTAGGAAGATGGTTGTCGTGGACGAACCGGGGTCTGGTATCCCCCGGAGCCACTAGGATTATTAGTTTAGCCTCGTAACTTTATAATGTGATACTCCTTGAGCGGTGAAGGGGTATCTTTGTGGGTTGGTCTCAAAGAGGAAATTCGGATGGTGATTAAATAGAACACTGAATTTATAATAACTAATTATATTCTGTAAGTTCAGTCTTTACAAATGTTTACGTGTTTTTGTCGCGGTACCTAGATCCGGACCTCTCGGTTCTAACGCACTGAGAAATGCGGGGGTCTCAAAGAGCTTAATAATTACAACACCTATCAGTGACTCTACGTACTGTCTGGTTAAAGTTGAAATAATGCTCGATCTCGCAAGCCTCTTTCGTCTACGCGTACTAGACTGGAAATGAGCCCCCGAGCATTGATTCGTGGCCCTTTTTATATTGTGAAATTCGATTAAAAAGTAGTGGGGATATGAATACCTTCTTTGAATATTAGATTTTCCGGGAAAACTCGGTTGCAACCAACCACTGCAGGAAACTGTGACCTCGCCGGGTCACGCGCATTCTGGACACCCGAAAGGGTTTAAGAGTTCAAAGATAGGGATGCGTACGTAACAAATGTATGAAGTTCCCGGAGGGCAACAAGAAAGCCGATAATTGCTGATATCTCTTCAATGGGTTTCTTATGGAAAAGAACTGCATGTAACTAATTATTTGCTATTGCTTACCAAAAACGATACTACCCATTTCGGTTCCCAAAAAATTTATATCATCAAAATTTAAAAGACTCGATTCAAAATCTTGCACAAGAAAAAACATACAAACTTTGACACGTGTCTACACACAGATCAGAAGTAGCCGCCACGATATTTTTCCCATTTTTAGAAACTCATCAGTTTACAAGAAATATATAAAAAAAAACATGATCCCATAACTTTTGAATTCTGCCATGTTTCCTTATTTTTGGTGATTCTGTCCCACTGTCGCGTTGGATCGCAGCGCGGCCGCCGGCGGCCAAATCCTAAGCACCGCTCTTATGGAGAAGCATGCAACCGTTTTCCTAGCCGCGTTTTCGAGCGGCTGCGGCCGCGCGTCTGTTACAGCAGCAACCTAGGCTACTTAAGACGCAACACAATGCGATGAGTGTCTGTTTTCCGCCATGGTGGAGGAATCTACTAGCCGCGCGGCTAGGCACGGCGGCAAATCGCTTGACTGCTCCAAAAGGAGTCATACCCGCGGCCGCGCTGCGATCCAACGCGACAGTGGGACAGAATCACCAAAAATAAGGAAACATGGCAGAATTCAAAAGTTATGGGATCATGTTCTTTTTTATATATTTCTTGTAAACTAATGAGTTTCTAAAAAAGGGAAAAATATCGTGGCGGCTACCTCCGATCTGTGTGTAGACACGTGTCAAAGTTTGTATGTTTTTTCTTGTGCAAGATTTTGAATCGAGTCTTTTAAATTTTGATGATATAAATTTTTTGGGAACCGAAATGAGTAGTATCGCTTTTGGTAAGCAATAGCAAATAATTAGTTACATGCAGTTCTTTTCCATAAGAAACCCATTGAAGAAATATCAGCAATTATCGGCTTTTTTGTTACCCTCCGGGAACTTCATACATTTAACTTCGCAACTGCGAAAACAAGATTTGGCAAAATTTGCCAATAATGGAGTAATTACCTGTATTCTATGTCGCACAGCAGGGCTGAATTCCAAGATATAGGGGAAAATTCAACAACATCACATTTTTCGCACTGAAACTGCGGAATATAATTAAGGAAGTTCATAAAAAAGTATTAATATACAACTCGTACGGAGGATTGACGTTATTTAAAAAAAGTAATGTGAATAATTCCAATAAAACTAGAACAATTTGATAAATATATCTACATACTATGGAAAGTGCAAAAATATTTGCAAACCTGTATCCATGTTATCCTATATACCAAATACTGTTCACAAAGTGTTAATACATTCCTACGAAATTATACAATATTTGGGCAACTTTCCAATCGGCTAATTGGGTGAAGGGACCCAAGATGGCAGAAATAAAGGTTTTAAAAAGTAAAGAAAAGATTGTACGCTCGAAATATTCTCATTGCAATACAAACGAAGATGTTTTAAACTTTTTATCGATTTTTTCACATGCAGTACTAGTGTTTTATAAAGTAGCTTCATAAAATTCGACATTTTAAGTGAAAAAAGTGGCATATTGAATTTTTTCTCTATTCTTGGGATTGACGCCCACTGTGCGTTGGGACAAAAGCAGGAATTTATTCGTTCTTTTCGACCGATAATTTCGTATTTTCCCAAGAACGTTTCGACAACGTCTGTTTGCCAGCATTTCTAAAGGGGAGTCAAGAAGGTAGTGCCGTCTTTAATAATTTTAGGCATTCTTCAGTCTCACAATGAGTTAATCCGTATATTGCTTTGTCGGTGGGTAATACGTACGATGGGTTCGGACCCGGACGTACTGCTGTTAACCGCCGCGCCGTCTCGTGGGACAATATGGTCATAAACCGTGACTCTGGTCGGACGCTTGGTCGATCAGCCTGATTAACTTTTTGGATTAATAATTTGTTTTAATAATTTGTGGGATTGCGTTTTGATTTTATAATAGCTTCGAGCCTTCTTGGTGTAGAATTTATTTAGTTGGATGTCATAGCAGGTTGTATTTTACTCTAATACTACGTACAGGGCGATTCTCCAGCGGCGTCTGTCCTTTGACACATCTCTTTAGATGCCGCATGGTACCCCGTGACGAGGTTAAATCCTCGCAGTGCCTCACCGAATGTTATGAGTTTCGACCCTTGAAAGGGTTCGAATATCATTAAAAAGTCAGAAATGTCCAGGATTTCCGCATTTCCCGTCAGATCTTTGCAAAAACGACGTCAATGGATTCTTTATGTTTCGCCGATGAAACTGACACCACGAACGACGTAATTCGGACCACATGAAGGAAATTCCATGAAAGATAAATTTATATCGTTTCAAGTTGTCTTCGTTAATAATAGTCCGATTTACAGGAAATTTCATATGATTTTCATCGGAAAAACATAAGGAATCCATTGGTGTCACTTCCATATCGAAACGATAAAGGAAAAAAAAATATTTTATTTCTGAAGCAGGTATAAATCCTCTTGCGTACTGTGTTTTATCTTTGAAAACGAATACTCGGGTCTCGGACCGTCGTCCCGACGTTTGGTCGCTGCGCTGTACCCTGAGCGTGGGACTGTGCTGAGGCATCAGTGTAGTTCTCAGTAGTTCGTTCAAAAACGAGCAGTGGTTCGCATACCTCGCGACA
The DNA here is from genome assembly GCF_050908995.1 of Andrena cerasifolii. Classification (NCBI taxonomy): domain Eukaryota; kingdom Metazoa; phylum Arthropoda; class Insecta; order Hymenoptera; family Andrenidae; genus Andrena; species Andrena cerasifolii. Next base: position 187,617 of record NC_135125.1, on the reverse strand, counting down.
TTGATTAAATGTAACCGGCGGGGGTGCGTCTTGACAATGCATCTAGCATTCTGGTGAAACCTCGTCAAGCGCATTTCCGACCGTCAAATCGTCGCATCAGTGTAAAGGAGTGATCTGAGTGCGGGAATGCGCGAGGACGAGAGTACCCTGTTAGGCGCCGGTAGTGAAAGTATTAAAGGATGAAGGTGAGAACACCTAATCACATCATGCTTCTGTCGCTGGGGCATGATTGCAGCGTCAGCTTATCTCGGAACGCTCCTCGCGGGTGGACGCGCCCGAGGGCGCGAAGCTGAGGCACTCTTTGTCGTACAGTCGCGGAGAGCGTGACTAGTGTCCGTGGATAGTAATTTTCTCTTTATTAATTCAAATCCTATTTCGAGCTATAGATTCCTAAAGTTTTATTGAATGGATTCATCTTTCCCCGTAAAACGTGTTCTAACTTCATCGTTTTCTCAATTTTATAAATCTACGATTTAAAATTCATTAAATATTGACGTTTAACTATTTCGTTACGCTATAAAACAGTTGCTACGAGATCAACCTTCAGTTAGATCTCAAATCTATTTTGTGTTTGCTTACTATCAATTACTGGTATTGTATTATTCATATGTATATAGTGTGAGTGTGATTTCCTTCTTTCCCAGGCACGGAAAGGTGTTTTCCATAGAGAAATATTCAAAGATAAGCGGCCGAAATTAATACATTTTAAAAGTGTACCGATAAAGTGGTGAGTTGCGCATTCTATCTTTAAATATTGTAATTCGGAATTGATCGGCAGACGAAACACGCCATCTACTTAGTAAACTAATCCTTCCAGCTTCTAAAAAAAAAATCACGTCGTTTGGACCAATTTTAATGTTGTTATTCTGTTTTAAAGGTTATCCGAATACATTTGTGTCCACTGTATGTACATATGTAAGTACATAATACACATTATCTTTCACTAATTCGCATTTGTGAAATAGGCTGGTAAGTGTGGACTGGTATGCGCATTCGAAATCTCGATACACATACTATTGGGAGATGGGAAGAAAGGAGACTACCCACAAGCTGAAGTGTCACAGGGGCAAGGGAAATCGCCCGTTCGCTTCACCCCATCCCCACCAAGAAATCCAACTTTTCGGTTCTTAGCGGCTGTCCGTATCCGCGTATTGTCGCGATTGGTTTCGTTCGCGTTCTTTGTCACGGGACGAACTGTGTTGTAGGGGATAGGTAGTCGCGAGTAGACGATTCTCCTTGCCCCTGTGACATTTCAGCTTATGGGTAGTCTCCTTCTCATCTCCCAATAGGACCTGGCTTATACAGGATGTCATAAATGATGTTACTGTAGGGTACACTGAAACATTTATTTTTATACAAGGCTCATTTAGTTTGCCTGAAGGTGGTAAGTAGTAAGGTAAGGGGGATTCTAGACCAGGTCCTCCGAGGGGAGCGCGGCGGAGAGAAACATGGGCGCGGGGCCTGCGGGGAGAGGAAGACCGGGTGCGCGCGCACGAGCCGCGGAGTGGGGGAAGCCGTAATCGTGGAGGGGATCAGTCCGGGCCGAGCCGCCGCGGAGGCCTCTCCAGACCTGGCCCACTGTCGGAAATTTTTCAGAGGGAGGCATTGACCCCAGAAAAAATTTCTTTCAGAACTTGGTCCAACCGAAAAATTTTTCAGACCTAACCCAGGGTGGGGACTGCCCTAGAAATTTTTTTTCCAAACCAATATGCATCAGAAATTGTTTCAGACGATGTCGGGAAAGATCGGCGTTTTTTTCGACACCGCGTCTTCGAGGGAAAGAGACAGAGCATTACTTTAAAGTTAAAATTCTAGGAGGGAAAGAGACACCACTACATAGGGGATAGAATCGCATGCATTCTAAAGCGAACAGTATTTCAAAGCGTTCCGATTTAACGTCGCTGCGTATCGCGCGATCTCGCGTAATTCGACTCCTCTGGAGCAGCCGTGCAGGGTGATGTCACTTGGCAGCGCGAATCATAGAAAGAATTATGCAGCGTCAGCAAATCTTAAAGTTAGGTGACGAGGAGGATGATGGGTGAATGAAATTGAGAAATAATATACGTTTAAGATATATATATATTGTTACAAATATAAAAAAGAAAAGAATATAATATAATATAAAAAGAAAGAAGAAAAATATAAGAAAGGAATATAAATACAATTAAATAATAAATATAAATAAAAAATAGAATATAAATATAAAAATAGGATATAAATATAAAAAAAATATAATATAAATATAAAAAATAGAATATAATATAAAAAATATATAAAAAATAGAATATAAGTAGAATATAAAATAAAAAAATTGAATATAAAATAAAAAAAATAGAATATAAAATAAAAAAAAGAAAATATAAAATAAAAAAAAGAATATAAATATAAAAATAGGATATAAAAAAAATTATTGCGGCGGCGGTGAGGGTGACGGCGCACAGTGGTCTGGAATTAAGAATTTGGTGACATTTGTCTATAGCTTTTGACCTATATAAGTTATCGAAACGAAATTTGCGTAAAAAATAGGAAAAAATCGTCCCGTTCTAATGATGTATAACTTAATAATTTTTACATTTATTTATTTATTCTTTTTTCAATTTTTTTAAGTTAACTGTTATAAAAAAAATTAATAGCTGTTTAATTAGTACTTTATTTAATACTCTTTTCAGTGGTTTAAGTCGCATGTTGAGAAAACTTTTCGTTTCCAAGGTATAAGGAAAGTAGTCGGGAAAACAAAGTGGTCCAGGTCGAAAAATTTAGTGACAATTCATGCATTTGTAGAATACCATTTATCTTTCCTGTTATTTACATATTAATTCTTCAGCTACAGGATCTAGATTTTTTTCTTTTTATTACATGATTTTGTTCGGATTGCTGATATATATGGGTCGGATGTTAACAGAAGTTTGTGAAATATATCTTCATTCGTTGATTTTCTTGACATTTTTCTCGTATTCCTATTTCTAAATTTTTTAAAATCTTTGTGACGTGTTTCCCGTGCCTCTTCAGAGAGTTGTCCAATTGGAAGTAATCCGTGTTCTATAATTTCTGCACCATGCATTAATATTTTGTGAACAGAAGTTGGCATGTAATACCAGCCATAGTGTGCCACAAAATGCTTTGCGGTATCTTGCGTATATACCCGAAATTTTTCAACATCTATTCGATGTGTAGAGGAAATTACCTGTAATATAGTACGAAATTGTTGAATTAATTACAATTTTTCAAAATTTATTTGGTACAGGGAGCAATATTCATTACAGAAGATGGCATATAATCATAATGACAATTCAAAATATTTTTTTATATTTTGCATATATACTGCTAAAATTTTATAACGTGTATTCAATGTGGAGAAAACATTACCTGTAATATTGTATGGAATTTCTTAATTAACATTACATCAATTCCAGTAATTTCCGAAGCAAGTTCTGCGTTTCCAAAAAATCGCCGTGCCGTGTTTCTGTCATTGCTTGATCCCCATCCTTGTTTTACATAATCAACATATAAGCCCATTTTTTCTTTAAATTGTTTCTGTATTTCTGCTTTCCTTTTATTTTTCATTTCTTTCATCTCATCTGTATTCGCTGTCCATTTTTTGAAGGGCAAATTATATGCTACATGTAATATACACTCCAGACACCTAATCCAGGCGTGTAGTGATGACATTCCAAAGGAATAATTTGCACTAGTGCATAGTTTGGAATTTATTAGTTCTAAATTGTTCATTTGAATTGGTGTTGCATTACAAATGTAACACCTCATAGCCGAAGAAGTGCCCGTAATGACGTTACATACTTTATTATCAACCATGGTTAATTGCATGGCATATTCTATTTGAACATTTCTTATCTTTAGTGGTTCTAAACATTTAATCTCTTCGTTGATGCGGTTGATTTCTTCATTAATAAGGTCGTCACTTTCCTTTATAAACTGAAATTTGATTGGTCGACAAAACCAAGGCGATGAGGGCGTTGGATTTTCCCATACTATTTCAGAATTTAATTTATTTTCTAATCTTAAGGGAACTAAACTCGACACAAACACCGCATTATCATCTGCATCACAATTTGTATGTCTTATTTGTTTGTAACGCGGTTGTTCTGATGCTCCATCCCAACTCCATTTGCATATAAGTACCAATTTTGTGTTTTCTATTAATTTATTTAAACCTTTCAGAATTCTGGAAATTGTGTGGTCCAATAAACCCTGTAGATCCACTTTCGCATATATTTCCGTAATTTCTGTTTTATCTTTTGGCGGATAACAATTCTTTTTCTCTGTCAATAATTTGAAGTAAGAAGGCCATTGTTTATTCCTGCATTTTAATGCTTCGTTACTTATGGTTATGTACTGGAATTTTGACAGTTCTGCCATAACAAATATAGATAAAGCTTTTTCCGTAGAAAATACTTTGTGTTTTGGTATGCATCCTTCTTTAAAAATACGTTGCACGCTCTTGTTATATTCGGTCGTCTCCAAATATTTAAGTAATCGTACCTTTTGATGCATACCACATCTTTTAAAGCTCATTTTCGTTGCATTTAATAACTCCTTTAACGAAAAATTGTTGTTCAAATACCGAGCTCTTCGAATTTTTTCCCTCGCACTGCATTGCGAAAATAATTTCCTTCCTTTGTGAACCGATACAAGGGCTGACGGATTTGCTGCAGAACTTGTTGATGGCATATCCTCTAAAATTGCATTTGGATACGAAAAATCTTGTTGTAACCATGCATTGTTTGTTTTAACAAAGTGTTTTTCGGTGTAATGGGATTTAACCCACTTTTGTTTCATCTTAAAACAAAATTTTTTGCAACATATTTTTAATGCTTCCAAGTTTTTAGAAGAGGTAAAAATATGTTCACATATTTTTGTGTGCAAAAATAAGTAATCACCCATATCTCTTGTGGAACTTTTTAAAGCAAGGTATAAATCTTTATTTTTTCTAAAGTTTCCATTTTCACTAAATAAATAATATCTGGATAGCAAAGAAGAAAATGTTGAATGTGCAAAATAACTTATGTGATGCGTAATGTGTCATTTGTAATCTTTAATTGACTTTGTACTTACCAAATGAAGTATAATGAAATATGATGTACACGTAAAACACAAATATAACTTACACTTAATTAACAAAAATTTAACAAAACAAAACTTAACGCGAACAAAACAAAACAAAAACTAAACAGTAACTTTTAAATACGTACGAAATGCTTGGAACGTCTTACTATGCGGATGCAGGCTCGAATGGTTCTGTGCAACTGAATGCAGACAGAAAGTCGAAATCTTATTCGAAGGCTTATCTACACCATAGCATAAATACATCAAGTATCTATGGTCTAAAAAGTTTCTTCGGAGAAACGCCATACCTCCTTACGAATTTGGGACGATGCGGACGTGATACGTAAAACGCGACACGACGCGACGTAACACTGACGGCTTTAAACTGTAATAATTTGAAAAGTTGGACGAAGTTGGAAATGATTCTTACGTGATTACATAGAGGAAGATATGCTGAAAATATTTCAATTTGGTAGAATGTGGGACTTTTTGGGACTTTAATGATATCCTCCCTTAAAGTAAAGAATCTCGAAAATTTACCATACTGCATTCAGCATTATGTTTTTAATGGATTATTTACATTAATTATTAATAAAAGATGCCATTTTATCGCACAAGACTGCTCTTTAATTTAAAAGCAAGCAATTTTCACTACTTTCCTCTACTATTCGACATTCCTTATAACTTGGAAACGAAAAGTTTTCTCAACATGCGACTTAAACCACTGAAAAGAGTATTAAATAAAGTACTAATTAAATAGCTACTAATTTTTTTTTATAACAGTTAACTTAAAAAAATTGAAAAAAGAATAAATAAATAAATGTAAAAATTATTAAGTTATACACATTAGAACGGGACGATTTTTTCCTATTTTTTGACGCAAATTTCGTTTCGATAACTTATATAGGTCAACAGCTATAGACAAATGTCACCAAATTCTTAATTCCAGACCACTGTGCGGCGGCGGTGAGGGTGACGGCGGCGTCCAGGACCGCGGCTGCGGCAGCGGTTGCCGTAACCGTCGCAAGCCGATCCATTGTGGCGACGGTGGCGATGGGGACCGCGGCCGTCTTAGCCGCAGCAGCCCCACTCGCCGATACGGCAGCCGAGCCGCCATCATGGGACCGACCGCAATCTCCGCCGCAGAGGGTGGTACTACCTCCTCCTCCTCCACCAGCCGCGCGTTCATCATGAAATATAAGTTCTAGAACATACAAAACGTCGATATACTATTGATACATTAAACATATTAAATATCAAACGCACAAAAACAATGCAAAGTATTACATACTTGCAGCGGCAGTGAAGGCGGCGTAGGCGGCGACGGCGATGGCTGCGGTGAGCCCCAATCCGGCGACCACACGGGCGGCGACGGGGGTGACGGTGGTGGCGACGGAGGTGATGGTGGTGATGGTGGCGACGGGGGTGACGGTGGCGGCGAGTTCTGGAACATAAAATCCCGCGATATAATATTTATACAAACGTCTGACTTTAATCTCACACGATTTCAAAGGTTAAATGTAATAAATGTCAGAATATTGCGAAGTACATACCTCTGGATTCTCTCGGCTCTGCGCGGGATCGCACTCGGGGGCTATCCTCGTTATCCCCATTTTATTAGAAAAAATTATTGCACAAAAAAAATCTTATTTCACGTCTTTCAACGTTTGATGAACAACTGGTCTCGCTGCATCTCCTGGCTCTTGCATGTCAAAACCCCCTCCAATGATGAAATCGTGAAATGCGTAGCTTTGCAAAGTAGGATGCCTCCTCCATGTATTTATCTTCTTCTTCTTCTTCACTGATCGTCCTCTCCTTATTCACACACATCTTCTTTCCCTTCTTCTTTGGACACATCATTCGACTAGACCATACCACTCTGATCACGTATTGAACATGTATCGAACTCTGATCGCATATTGAACACCTATCATACCACTCTGAACGTGCATCGAACGTGTATTGAACATGTATCAAACGTGAATAGCACCACTTTGATCGCATATCAACCGTGTATCGAACATGTATTGAACTACTTTGAACATGTATCGAACGTGAATCGAACGGGTACTGAACGGCTTTCAACGTGTGCCGAACGGATATCAAACGAGTACTGAACGGGTATCGAACGGCTTGGAACGGATATCCAACGGGTATTGAACGGCTTTCAACGTGAATCGAACGGACGTCTATCATACATGTATGGTATCGCTTTGATCATGAATCGTACTACTTCTACATAATAATTACAACTATCGTCTTAATCTAGCGTACATGCAGAAGGTTGGAGGTTGAGGAGGGTGAAGAAAAACAGTTATGCATTAAAAATTGATTATATTTTATTTGTGTATTTCACTCTGGCGTTTAGACCACCAGTTGAATATTTTAAATACATTTTGCATGGCACAGTGCTTTGCGTGTCTGCCACATCGCAGAGTATTAACCACGTTTAGCTTATTTAGGCATTTGATATCCTCGTAGTCAATGTCCAGCGTCTCGATGATCACGTCCGCTCTCGTATTTTCATCGAGGAAATCCACGAGCCAATCGCGTTTCTGCAGCCCTTTAACGTATACGGTATGGGGTGTGTCATCTTCCTCGTCGATCGCATCGGCTACAGCTTTCATAATTAGCTGTTTAGCCATACTGTACGGAACGTCTCCATCTTCCCAACGTAGTCCATGATGTTTTGCCACCAACCACCGGATGCTCGATTTGTCGGATTTTGTAAGAAGATATTGTGGCATCGAACTCCCAAAAATATAGTGCGAGAGAATTGTTCCCTTTCGTAGAATAGCCACTTCCTTCGCGACAAATCTTCCATCGACGATGAACCCTTGCAGGTCAACGAATGTTGGTACGGCCATTATCGATACAATTTAGAGGTCCGTTCGTTTCCAAGACAGACTGAAGAATGCGGTCTTTCTCGTAAAGCATCTCGATTTTCACGATGAAAGGGTATAGCCGAATAAGGTGTCCAAAATTGCCCCAGAGCCAAATTCGAGTTGCGATGGGTCATTCGATAGCTTATTAAAAAAGAACTATTTTTGGCAATTTTCAAGTTGATATCTTGATCTGGGGGGTAGTAAAGGGCAAAAATTAAAAAACATGTTTTTTCTCAATTTATGCTATCCTAATGCATGAAAAATTTTGAAAAAATCAGAGATATAGCAGTTATTCAGGCACATATTATAGAATTTTTTCAGATTTTTAAATTGAAAATTCACGTTATGAAAAATAATAAACTGAAAAAAATGCGGAAAAATGCCGATTTCGTATTCACGCAATATTGGCACCACTTTTATATTTTTACGGTAAGTACATATTACTATTACTATTATCTTGGATTTTTTCAGATTTTTTGATTTGGTGCGCCGTAGTTAGAAAAATCAAAAACTGATTCTCGCGGCGTTTTTAACGTGTCAGAGCAACTTGTGCGTCGAACTTTTGTACATTTTTCATAAAATAAATCTTTCGTGTGATGTTCAATGTCTTAGCATGCCGCGAAACAGTATATGAATTAAAGAAACTGGAAAAACCGTATCATTTGAAACTGTTATGCGCCTTACATTGTAAAGTATCTACTATATTTTCCAACGGCGTCGGTGGCGCAGCGGTAGAGTGTCGAGCTGCTATACCGCTGCAAACTTTTTAAACGTAGGTTCGAGCCTCGAACTACCAAGTTCCTTAGGCTAAGTTTTTTTTTCGTTAATTACATATATTTCCTAACTTTACGACACAACGATCAATATTTATTTTCAAATGTTTTAAGAATATTTGAAAAACATATTAACCTGAAATATACGTAAATATGAGTATGGAATTTCCGGAAATGACAGAGAAAGATCTCAAAATTCTGTTTACTGGTTTCTATCAATTGTCTCAAGCAATCTCATATTTAGCAGAATCGATGGATGAAGAGAATAATATTAATCTTCGTTGTGTTAAAGAGAGAAAGTATATTATTAAATTCGAAGAAAGATCACGACATATTAACAGCAAAACCTACAGATGTTATATTGATTATGCACCAAACTCAGTAGGCTATTCCGACATTAAACTCCATACTCATATTTACGTATATTTCAGGTTAATATGTTTTTCAAATATTCTTAAAACATTTGAAAATAAATATTGATCGTTGTGTCGTAAAGTTAGGAAATATATGTAATTAACGAAAAAAAAAACTTAGCCTTAGGAACTTGGTAGTTCGAGGCTCGAACCTACGTTTAAAAAGTTTGCAGCGGTATAGCAGCTCGACACTCTACCGCTGCGCCACCGACGCCGTTGGAAAATATGGTAGATACTTTACAATGTAAGGCGCATAACAGTTTCAAATGATACGGTTTTTTCAGTTTCTTTAATTCATATACTGTTTCGCGGCATGCTAAGACATTGAACATCACACGAAAGATTTATTTTATGAAAAACGTACAAAAGTGCGACGCACAAGTTGCTCTGACACGTCAAATGGGGCATCCGCCAGTGCACTTTAAGTAATTCAATTTCTGGTTCCAACGTCGGCGATCCTATTAGAGAATTGTTATCTTTGCGCGATCGTATTAAAATCAATTCGTGACGCGCATTAATAACCATGCGTTTGTAGTTTCCGCAAAATCCCAACAAATATTTGAGCGGGATGCAAAAATTTAAATGATTTTTCACTATTAGCTCATCGTGCCGTTTCAAGCCCCATCCCGCATTCTCGTTCATTCAACGTTTCTGTTGCGATCAATCTACACGCCATTCCGCTCATATCGAATCTCATCAAATATGAACGCCATGCAATTATTTCCCAACATCACCGCCGATGCATCGTTTGGCTTATTTATCGTCAATTTCCCCTAGAGGAAACTTTCACACGGCAATGTGTATAAATCCTGTTGCTGTATAGGTATTCTTATCTCATCGCTGTATCCAAACGTCGTGTTGACGTAAGGGTTGTATGTGTGATTCTCAAGCTTTGACGATGCGTTCATCAAACGTCGGCTTCGCGCCAATGCTTAGAATGTCGGTCATTTTTCAACTTAATTGCGTACAATGAATCCCAGCGATTTCAAAAATGCAATGTTCGCAGCACTGAGCCTCTTCTTTTTAGCGTAATCAGAGCTGTTGCAGTTGTTGTTCTTGTTGTTGTTGTTGTTGTTGCAAACAATTTCGTTTGGAAGAAACGTGTTTCTGGAGTCGTTCAACACAAGCATATCATTCGGCCGCACTACATGTATTATCATCGACGTCGTCGTACGTGCAGTCTGATGGTAATCTCTTCATCTCGAAAATCAAGCAACCGTCCGTCTTGATCCACAACGCGTATCGTTAGATCCGAAATGACCTGTGCGGTGATTGGAAGGTAAATGATCTGCGCGGGCGTTTCCGATATCTTATATCCCGGCGGTACTCTGGGAGAAAATTCATGTATCGTATGTACGCGCTTCCCATTGCTGTACGCGCCAGCGGTCCCGCTACATTCTATGCGAATAATGTTCACATTCATAATATTAATCGGATCGTCCGATTCGTGCCACTGTCCCGGTTCTAATACGCGATTCGTCGAGAATCCCAGTAACGATCCAATGTTATTGGGCTTCGTAAAGTCTATAACGAACAAGCAGTACAGCTCACTTTTCATGATGTTGTTGTTGGGGCGCAACACTATAGGATACTCATCGTTGTCGCCGCCATCGTTGGCATCGGTGCTATCGAGATTTTGAGGCTACCGCTCGAGTAATCGCTGTTTCAAATACTTGGCAATGGCGTCTAATTCGTTTGAACCGTGGGGAATCGTAATGTATTCATGGCTGGTGTCGACGCTGTTGTTGGTCCCATAGTTTGTGGTGAAGTAGAATTTATCGTTGCTCGAGTCGATGTTGGGTATTGTATGGTAAGTTTCAAGGGTTGTTAAGCCAAGCTCGTAATCATCGTCGCTCAAATCTATGGGCGGAAAGTAGCTCACCGCGAGGGTGCTACTCTTGCCGGTTAGAGTGAATGTTAACGACATATTCCAAGCTGTACGACTGGACTCGTACTGAATCAAAGTGGTGAGATGTCAATCCTTAAATTTGCGGCCAATCGTTTGTAGAAAGCGTAGACATAGTTGACCACAATTGCTCTGATTGTATACCTGATAAGGCGCATGATTGTATTCGATTTTCACGATATCTTTATCCAGATATTGTACCAATTCCTTAGGCGGTCGAAGATTGCCAAAGCAGTCGAAGTATACAGCTCGACGCCCCCTCTTCGCATACGCCACCCAATGAGTCCTCGGTCCCTCGATATTGTCCAAATTCACGATACCGCTCTCGTTTCGACGTACTCCTCCAACAGGTAGTGCATTGCGCATAAAAACACCTCTAAAGAATGGAATACGCATACGTTTTACCAACTCCTCGAATTGCGCATTTGTAGTTACGCCCTCAGCCATTTTTATTGTCTTTTCGACGTTTTTTTTTCGTTTCGATATTCCCTGTCCGCGCTTGTATGGTGCGAGATAAATTTCGCGACCTTCCATGGTGCGATTACGACGCTGCATTTCCTGCAGCTGATGTTGCGCCGCCTTATTATCGTTTACCGCCTTGGCGATCCCCGCTGCTCCACCGGCTAATGATCCGAGAACACCTAGCAGCGGGAGAAGTGGTAATATGCCACCTCGTTTTGCCACCGGAAGAATCCCCTTCTGCGATGCTCTCCTTACAGTCCTTTTGCGGGTTTTTATTTTCATCCCCATTCCGATTTTCGTCTTAGCTTTCATAGCTGCCCAAACAGCTGTAGCAGCACCTCTTTCACCCAAAGTCGAGTCTCGCACAACGATGCGTTTTCGCGCTTTGTCGGCGAGAACCTTATCTGCCGCGTGCCTTTCACCGAGGTCGTTGCTACGCGAATATGCAATATCGTGTTCGCGACACGCTGCGTCTAACGGATTGATACCACGATCGCCTCTAGCCAATCGTTTTGTCATATGAGTTCCTGGACCACAAAACTGATATCCCGGAATATGTAATTCGATAGGTAACGCTTTTATCGCCCGATTTAACAGACCACAACCTTTCTTTACTCTCTTCGGCGACATTCGCTGCAGTTTTTAATCAATGGTGCTGGACCATCGATATGCGTTCGCTGCCAAGGGCGATTATAATGTTCCAAGCACCGTCGATACTGCTGAACCTCAGAATCGGCTTTTATATGCTCGGGGAGTCTGTCCCACAACTGATCGATGTGTCTGCCAAACTCTCGCAGTAGAATAATCTTTGGTATATATTTCAACTGCTCAGCGGTAAGGTCTCGAATATCACAATTATCCGACAGGATCAGAAGCATTTTGAATAATGAGCTGTTTTGCTCTGGCGCGAGCCTATAAATAGAGCGCACCGCAGCTTCGATGTATCAAAATCATTTTTCGCAGTTCACGGAGAGGATGCGATTCGTGCGACAACCTGTGACGATACGCGTGACAAATTTTGATGATAAATCGCAAATGATGTCCTCGAAAACGAGACGCAGACACGGTAGCATGCTACCAAACACTATACGCTGCCTCATTTGTGGCTTCGAGAACGTGTACGTGTATTCCAAGTCATTGCAACAGCCAAACTATAAGTATTTGGAGAATTTATTGACTCCGATAGATGAAATTGGCTACTTTACGTTTTCGAATAACAGTGACGTCATCCCACCGAGCGAATCGCTTCCGAATTCCATTTTTATCTTTGATGACGTGGCATGCGACAAGCAAGATACGATAAGGGAATACGTTGCAATGGGGAGCCACTCGAACGTTGACTGCTTCTATCTCTATCAGACGTATGCAAAGATTCCCAAACATCTTATACGCGACAATGCGAATCTGTTGATACTTTTTAAGCAGGATGGTACCAACTTGAAACATGTGTACAACGATCATGTAAACACTGATATGTCTTACATGGATTTCTGCGCTTTGTGTCGTAATTGTTGGCAACGGGAGTATGGTTTCGTGGTAATAGACAAGGATAGCGCGATGTCTAATGGTCGTTATAAAAAGGGTTTTAAAGAGTTTGCGGTACCGTGAAATGTTCATTTGTCGTCAACACATCGGTGGGAAAGCAACGTCTGCGATACAATGATGATTAGTAGTCAGGAGATTAAGGATCGTGGGAGAATAGCGATGGAAATTGCAAAAACCAGCGAATCCATTCGCAGGAAACATTAGTCTTTGAAGACTGACAAGATGGATGAAGATATCGCGCTGGAAAGATACTTTAAACCTATTACCGAGCCCTTAAAACATATTGTGGAAAATACTGCTGAGACAGAAGCTGACATATCACCTGCGACGAGTATGAGCATTGAAACATTAACGCCTAAAACAAAAATCCGGTCGAAATGGATCGCATCGCTTAAAAGAAATAGTAAACAGTCATACATGTCATTGGAAAATTCGCTCGTAACCTCCACACCAGTTCAATCGAAGCGGAAACGGTTGAATGTCACATCAAACGATTCCACGGTTCCTCCTGCGTCAATAAATACATTTCCCGATGTACAGTTGCTCACAACCAATGATGACGAAGACGTGTATGAAACTTCTGCCGATGAGTCGCTTGCAGCATCTATTAGAGAGCAACTCCAAACATCCGAGGGGCAAGAAACGTTTCGCAACCATTTCGGTCCGCTGGGACAAAAATACATGAGCGCAATCCTAAGTGGTGATAGGGATACGACCATAGATTATGTGTACGGTGTACACTTTGGTGGTAGTGGAATGATACTTGGGGATAAGGCTTTTGATATGGACAAGGATGATAATATAATCATAGATGGTGAAAGGTACGGAGGAACGCCCCCTGCTGGGACTGATTTTCAAGAGAATTCCCGATGATGCTATATACACAGATGCTGATAATCAAAAATACAAAAGTATACTGCTGATGACGAATGCTCACAGACGTGGCCATAGCGCACAAAATCCCATATTGGGTAACAAGGGATACAAGTACAAACATGTAATTGCGCCACTACTACCCCGTGTATTGACCAGTAAAGCGGGGAAAGGTCTAAGGACACCGCGAGTCATGGTGGTAAACGATAACAAGGTCGATTACGTGCACTGGGATGATCCCAACGAGCTGGTGGATCGATTGCGTTTGCTGGAAGCGTCGCGTCAGGCGGGTAACAACTCGCACGACAACGAAATTCTATCGATTATCGAGGAACTCCGCGAGGCAGGCCTCATTATAAATTAAACCGCACGCCGATGATGTGCACTGTATGCGTCGAAATGCCGATCAACAAATTTGGGGTATCGCTCGAGAAGAGTGGAGCAGCTACAATGGACTATTACAAATGGAGCGGCATGCTTCGAAATTTTATGCGTGATAACGCTTTTTGCGTGACCGGTGCCGACTTTGATACAAAATCGCGCAAGATACGACGCGTAGCTCAGCCGGTGGCCGACACAGATGCCGTCAATAAACTATACGTGAAAAAGAGCATTAAACTTTTGAGAGAGCAGCAGGAAGAATTAGAGATGAAGCTGGTCGCGTTTCAGAGAGATATGCTGACGTTGCAAAACAGCGTTCAAAAGATATCGCAAGCATTGAATCCTATCCCGCAGCAACAATGCGAAGGAGAATCATGCGAGACGGTTGAACTTGTCCAGAATTTCCTTGGGGCGGTGGAGAGCACATAATGCACGTACACGATAATTATCGCATCATTCGTGGCAAAGATACATATGCGATCACACATGCAGCCATTATCGGAATCGAAGAGTAAAGAAGAAGAAAACCATGGCCACAAAAGCTACAACTTGTGGAGGAATTGCACGCTCCAGCTCGAAGACATTTTCCTCGGAGGCGCGTCATAGTGCGTGGATACGACGATCTGTGGCAAGCTGACATTGTAGAAATGCGTCCATACTCGCGATTCAACCAGGGTCACCACTACATACTCACCGTCATCGATTTGTTGAGCAAGTATGCATGGGCGTTGCCGCTCAAGACTAAAAGTGGCGCTGAGGTGACTAAAGCGTTTGCAAAGATATTTAGAGATCGATATCCGAAAAATTTGCAAACCGATCGAGGAAAAGAATTTTACAACACCGATGTGCAGAAACTCTTGAAAAAGCACAACATTAATCATTATTCAACGTATTCGGCGATGAAGGCCTCCGTCGTAGAACGTTTCAATCGAACTTTGAAGAACAATATGTGGAAACTGTTTACGCTGAATGGAACCTATAGATGGACCGATTCGCTCCCGCGTCTACTTGCAGAGTATAACGCGCGAAAACATAGAACCATCGGAATGCGTCCTTGCGATATTACCCCTGCGATCGCCGACAAGCTGCTAGCTACCGTGTACAGCAAGTTTCGAGTTTGGCGAGTTTGTCCGCGTGAGCAAATTTAAAACCATCTTCGACAAAGGCTATACACTGAATTGGACAACGGAGGTGTTCGAGATAGCCAAAGTACAGACAACTAATCCCGCGACGTATGTGCTCGTCGATTCCTGCGGAAAACCTGTTGCTGGGGGATTTTATGAACACGAGTTGCAACGCGTCATCGATCCTGATGTGTATCTAGTGGAAAAAGTACTGCGTAGAAAGGGGAATAAGGTATACGTCAAGTGGTTAGAGTTTGATAAATAACACAATTCTTAGATAAATAAAAATAATGTATTGTAAAATAATAATAATGATACATGGTTCAATAAATACAATGTTATTCATATGTGAACAATTTATTTAACATTTTGCTGCAAGTGCCGTCGATAATATTCAAAGGCACATGCCAGCAGTTCGCAATCAACAAGAGAGTTTTATCATCGAAATATTCACTATCACGTATAGCTTTAACAGCGCAGCACGAGTCTGAAGTTTCATCGACGACATCGCACCGCTATAACTCGCTCGCAAATTTGAAAACTTCGTATCAACATGATGTGTAGTTTCATCAAGTTCAAATATCTTTTTTTTATAATGATATTTTTATAATGGAATTTTACAACGGAATTTTATACTGTCCCCAGGGCAGAGTGTCGGTCGAATCGGGTAAGATATACCGCTTGTCGTCGTATGGAGTTAGAGCGATTTTGGATTCCGAAATGGTGTACACTTTATGCAATTTAGACCGTATGCATGATTGTGTGCGAACTATTTCGATCTCCTTTTGAAAACACTGCGCGTAGTCGTCGAAAGTTATCGTCCTGGCTATGACGTTGGTCTTGACGCCTTTCGCCTTTTTCGTATCTTTTTTGCCGTCTACGCGAAGTGCATACATTTTCGCTCTAAGACCTACGAAATCGGTCATTATCACACCGTTATTTTCGTCCTTCATCAGCCGCGGGACCTTCTTATTTAAGCGCGGCATATCATATGCATTCTCGATGGGATAATCACTTGTGTCGAATCTATCGATATTATGTTTCATGGACTCGTAGGTATCATCGCATCGAATATGATAAATGAGACTGTCTGTGTCTGTATATAGTTTTTTACATTTTTGACCATGCAGTGGAGACATGTACTCGTGATGAAATTCGTACAAACAAATTTTTGATATGTCCAGAATGCACATACCCACGTATATCGATTTGTTGAATTTCACCTCGAGTTTTCGCATTTCAACGGTGATTAAATTTTCAGAAAAAACACTTTTGCTGTGGAAATTCGGTTTCGCGATCATTACCTCGGCGCCATATCGCCCTTCCCAATGTGTTAAAAGTTTTACGTCCATCTGATTTCGCACATTTTCCATAGTTTTACCGAATACCGCGTTGTTCATCAATTTGTACAAATTTTTTTCAAAGTCGTTTGTCACGCTTGTTCTAAACCGTGTATTGAGTTCGATGTAATCGCGGAGCCAGGGAGATTGAACGAATTGAAGCACGCGGTGTATCTTTCTAATACGAAGACCGTGACTCGTGCACTGCTGCAGGTTGCGATAATGGATAACATAACGATGCTTATCTTATACCGTCGCGAGTAACTTATCCTGTCGGCTGCCCGGTGGTTTGGCACGCGTCGGGCAGAACAGTAGATCGGCGTGAGAGTCGTACAGATGTTGCGGATATTCCAGATCTACCTCGAGAATGTATCCCGTGGGCGAATCGACAGCGATCGAAGACACGTTAAAAGTTGTGATATCTTCGACCCATTGAAATTTGGCGTATGGTAGGGGCTGGCACAGTGCCCATCCGTACAAATTGTTCACGTCAAAGTACATCAAGTACGATGACTGTTCCGATGGGTCGTAACATGACATGTACTTGTTATTGGCGTGTGCGCATTTTCCGGAACATTGGCTTAAACCCCCGCGTATACCGCATTCGATAAACATGACCATATCGACGTCAGTGAGCAATTCGAATGTAATTTTGGTATGTTTTAGCATGGCATCCCACGTGAAACCAGGTAAAGTATAATAATGCGCTGAATCTAATCCGTAACTCTTGATACAACTTTCGCGAAAATTTTCAAAAATATCTGCCAATAACAAGACATCTGTTTTCAAATACAAGTCGCTGTATTCGCCCAAGGTTCTAATCCCGAAACGCTGCCAGACAGTCTCGGCGTGCGCGTAATCGCTCTCGGATGCAGTCTCACCCGTTAACGAACTGTTGAATGACTCGCGCGTTGGCAAGCATGGATCCTGCAGCTTGTTCGCGCAATCTAGGTATTCGTATGGAAAGACACCCTTTCGTGTCAATAAATTGAAATCCTCGGTGGATAATGATTCAAATTCGGATCGTAAAATTTTTAATTTATCCGCGCTAAGAAAAGATGCTAATTTGTCGAGACTGGTATTGAGAAATTTGTACGAATCGATGAATCGCAATTTAATACAATTTCGCGAGTCTGAGCCAGCCGCATCTTCAACATTTTTTGTGAATGAAATGTACTTTTCTTTCGTTATGGGCAATACGTCAACGTGGCCTTCGAAAGCGGTAGCTATTTCCTCGATAATGAAATGCGAATCGTAACCGGATAAATTATGGTAAACTATTGGGATGTAAAACGCGTTTTTATAATTTAAATTGCATTCCGAATGTGCTGGACCTCTAAATCGTCCGGATAGGTGACAATGATCGCGAACTCGTACATCTTCAGCCTTGAATGGTTCTTCGCAAATATGACAGTGTGTTGCATCGCGAAATGTCGTCCATTGTTCAGGAGTTAAATCAAGCATGGGAACATTACTGACCAGAATGGGTTTGGCGAAGTTTGCAAAATTTTCCAGTTCGTTGACGAACCATGAAACACAATCCGCGTCGCGGCGACATCGATACGTCGACAGTGATGTATCGTACGAGCAATGCATATAATGTGCAATGCTGTGCACTTTATGGTGTTGATACGCGCGCAATTTAGTATCTATTTAATCCATTCGGTGATTGTCCTCTGTTTTTTCAATGATGCACTCGAGATCGGCGTACACCACGAAGGGGAGTCGCTCCTTCATACAGTGGTTGCTCAATTTGAGCAGATTGTTTCCTTCGCTGGGCAACAGGATGGCGCAATCATTCATTTGCCCGCAGTCCAGCGAATGGTCCTCCAACTTCTCGGCAGATGCATAGTAGTGCATGCATCTGCAAAAAATCAAAAATTTTTTATTTAATTTTTTTCAATAAGTTTATATACATACCGGTCGCAGATGAATTTTTTTTCTTTGTGTCTGCTCAGCTGTGCACCCACCAGCCGGGATAAGTCCTTGATCAGCAAAAAGTGCCCTACGTCGCCGTGCTCATGATTCGGCGTGTAGAGCAGATTGACGTGTCGATCCCTCTTTTGGCTGGTGAGGCGCAGCGGAAAGACCGTCGATCCTTTCTCCATCTCGAAGGTGTACACGTTGACGGAGATGTCGTTCTGCCACTCAAACTTCCCAAGCTGCTCCAGGGACATTGGAATCTCAATGCCCAGGAGATTTAGCACGGATGCATAGTTGGGGTATGAACTTGAGCGATCAACGTGTATTTCGGCTGGATGGAGAGCTGCGACCACTGCCCATGCGAAACAGGCGTTATCCTCAGATCGCACGCTAATTGTCGCTTTCTTCATCAATATTTCCCGCGGCAACTTGAAGTGGCACCCTGCGCGCAGCGGATTGTACTTATTCACGTTGACGATCAAATTGAGGATTTGCGATAGTGCCCATCCGCTGTCGCGTTCCTGGAACTCTTCCAACGATGCCAGGGTGGGTTCGATGACACATCGTTGGTACCACTCCTGCAGATCGGATGCACCGAAGAGTTCGCAGTTCCGGGTATTGATGCTTTTACAAGCATGCTTGTCACCCGCCACAAATTCGCCGTTGAACACAGTGTTTACTTTGAGGCTTCGACGTTTCCTCAAAGCACCCCGCACATGCTCCAGCATGATGGCCCCCGCATCCTGGAGGAAGTTGCGCGGCTCGATATAGTTCAAATTTAGCACGACACCAGTTAACACGCGACTATCGAAAGCAGTGACTATTTCGCGCCACAAATGTCCCGTACTCGAATGTCCGGCACCTTCGAGCACGAAACGACCGCGCAACGAATATTTCAGTCCTTCGAGCCGCGCGATTCGAGCAACCAATGATTGTCGAACACCGATCGATAATCGAGGACGTTTCACGCGGCTGTGTTCTTCCAACGATTCGATGCACTCGTTGCGCCGTTCTTCCCACGCGAGGTACTCTTCGCGTGAAATCAATCGTGCAGATTGATCCAACAATTGGCGTCCTACTTGCGCGAATTCTCCCATGGTTGTAAATGAAATGTAATGTCTTTTCCGCGCAACACGTTGCAGCGATTTGAGGCTTTGTGCAGTTTAGAGCACGGTTTTAAGACTGATACCATGGTTTGGTATCTCTACCTAACTGTTTTGGCGTACCGCCATCCCTCGAATGTACCGCATGCAAAAACGACGATCCGTCCCAGCATGGTTCTGTGCAGTTTCTGCCGATACAGCATAATTCTTTCTATGATTCGCGCGTATGACGAATTAGCGCGCAAAATCATCCGACACAGTTTCTGCTGACACCGCATAATTCTAAGATTCGGCGCTTTCACAGATATTATATTACATTCAACACGTGTCGAGACTTTTATCCTTGAAGGTGGGGCTCAAATTACATACAATCGCGCGATATGCTGCGATGTTAAGATTGGAAAACATTATGGAAAAATTGGTAGCTTTAAAATAAAATGCTGTGGTGGGGGAGGCAATTGCACCTCTATTTAAGCCGAGTTCTCGGACGCTATTCCATCAATCGCTCAGTAGCTACAGTGACTATAACGGAACAGACGGTACTTCATCAAAAGTATAGTGCACATTAAAATGTACAAACACAGCTTAAACGATTCATCCTGCGCAGCCGACAACGATGGTAGGTTTCCAAATAAATGCTAACAACAGCAGCAACAACAACATCATCAACAATCCAATATGAGGTATGTACGCGTGTAACGTTCTTGTACGGGACGTCGCCGTAGTTACAGGAGTTTTCACAAGTAGAGCGGTTTACCTGTGAATTGTGGGATTGGTTCGGGTGGCATGCGATTGAGAAATGAATTTCAAGACACGAGAGTCCTCCTTTTAACGTGTAAATAACAATGGTTTATTCAAATTAATGTCGAGACACTAGGTCTATAATGAAAATGTGTGGTACTCAGTTAATTGAGTTTGTTTTTACAATAGAACGGACGTTGGTACGTAATGACGTATCGCACGGCGATTGGTTTTTAACGCTAGGTCGGTAATAAAGAATAGAGTTTGTTATGTTGATAAAACAGGAAATGACGCTAGGTCGATTCGAACGTAGAATTTGAGAGGATTCCTTCTCTCTGATTGAAATGCTTCTGGTGCCTATAAGCTGGCCCCACGCTTTGGAGTAGGAAGTCGTATAGGCTTTGGTTGGTGGTTGAGGAGCTAATTAAAGCTGCCTGAAAGAAAGTGCAGGAGCTAGCTAAAGCTGCCTTGTGAGGATTGATCGTGGTTGAGGAGCTAACTAAAGCTTCCTCGAGAGGATTGAGTGTGGTTGAGGAGCTATCTAAAGCTGCCTCGAAAGGATTGTTTGTGGTTGAGGAGCTAATTAAAGCTGCCTCAAGAGGATGGATCAGAATTGGAGTTTTAAATAAACTTCTTCTCGAGTAAGGAGCTAATTAAAGCTGCCTAGGTCTCGGCGGTTCGGTGATAGAACCAAGTCTGATTTTCCCGTTGCTGATGGTCCGGTATTTATACCGAGTCGCGGTACTTCGTTGTACCAATCATCGGCTGTGCGATTCCGCGCACCAATTATAATTCACGTCCGGTTCGCGCCACTCGCGTAGTACGTTCGGATAATTCGGCGGCCGGTTGTTCGTGCGGTGTGCGCAAGCGCGCTTGATTCCTGCGCGGCACTGAGTTAGTCTTTGAATTCGCGGTTATGCGCATGCGTTGTGCGTCACTAGATTCACTGTCTTCCCGCCGCATGGGATGTCGCTCGCAAGTGTTTCGAGAATTCTTAGTGCTAACTATACAAGGCGTAAAATTAAATGGAAATGAAAAGGAACATTGGTTAATATGTAAAGAAAAACGAAAAAATGTAGGGCGGTTCGCATTGGTACGTTACATCTCGCCGCTTGGTTTTTCTCTCGTCCCGAGAGATGTAGGTTTAGGTATGGGCACTGCGTGTATAGAGGTCTGGTTCTCTACCTCCTCTTCTATTTTCTGGAGCGTTTCTGTGTTTTTGGTAGCGTTGGTTGCCGTTCCTGTCGTTGGAGGTGGTGCGTTCCCGGTCCCGAATAGGAATATATATTTCCATGCGCGCCGTCGCGGATCGGAATGGGTGATCCCCACGTATGGTTGCCAATCGACCTCTGGTATTGTTATTTTTTTTAGTTTCCATGGTATGGATTTTGAATTTTTAGAGCCGGGTAATGTTTCGCTTGACGGCGTTGATGTTGCTAATTTATGTGCTATCTGTATTCGTTTTATCTTTTTCCCCGATCGCTTAGGCATTTTAGGATAGTTGCTTACTGTGGTATCGTATACTTGATATCGAATGAAGCCTGACTGTCTGATGTCCCTTAAATATATGTGTGGTTCTCCTTACGCTGAATCTGTCCCCCTTATTGACTACCTATTCCCCTGAATTTTACTGTCCTTTTCTGTTCGCAATGTTAAGCTATTTCTTACTGTTTGGGGTTTGTGTTTCCTTGAAATGCTTCTATCTTATTCTATTTATTACGCGACTTTGTTTCTCTATGTTTCAGGAATGCGCGGTTTGTTTACATCGCGGCTTCACTGACCTCGGTATATAGCTGTCCCTCTTATACGTTGTTGCTAAGGGTTTTTCAGGAATGTTGAAGTATATTACGTGAATATGTAGCAGGATATGGTTGGATTTATTTGGAAGGTAATTGAATTTTTTTACACGTATGTATGATAGAAAAATGATGGTGTTTATTGCGGAGGCCTCCGTTCCTCTCTCCCTAGTACATTTAGAGCTACCCCCAACTCCAAAGCTTCCTTATTGCTCGGGCTCATAACAAAAAAAGGTATCGACGCAGTCCGAACATTGGGCTGCGACTCCCCAATTGTAAATTTCCCTGGTGCAGATCAAACAGTATTTAAAGTTGATGAGATGCCTGCGTAGGGTAAGCAGGTGCCGGCTTGCGGGGGTATAATATTGGGTGTCCTCCGCCTTCAGATTTTTGTAGCAGGGATAGCAGATCTTTCTTCTGTAAAGATCGCTGCAGTCGGTCCTGTAGCCTGGCCATTTTGCTTTTAAACAGACCATTTCTAGTAGTCTCTGCATTGGGTCCTTAATGTCGTCTTCTGGACGAGGGCGGTTAATCCATTTTTCTTCGGCGGATTTTCTTGACATTTCGTCTGTACCGGCACACCACGTTTTTATAATAACCCGATTTGTAATTTATTCCTTTTTTCTTTTTTATTATTAATGTGTGTTTTGTATAGTTCCTACCTTGGCTGTCTGAGTGGTCGGTCTTGACTCCTATTTCCCTTCTTTGTTCTTAAGCGATTTTCCGCGTGGTTTTCTCGAGGGTGTCACTTTCCTGAATGAGCCCTTTTTCGTAATCCCCACCACTTTTAAATTTAGCGCTGTGAAGTTGTTAATGGTTTGTCGTAATGTCCCTAGGGGCGGCGCAGTCTGGTGGCGTATAGGCCTTTTTTATTCTGTCCTTGTGGACAACCTTAGTTCGACGGGGGCTCACAGCTATCTTTACATTGTTGTTTTTTAAAATTTCGATGATTGTGTAAGGCCCATCGTATTCGTCGCTGAATTTGTCTCTTTTCGGTTTTAAAACCAGTACTTGTTCTCCCTTGTGGTAATTAACAGAGGATACCTTTCGGTCGTAGTAGTGTTTTTGGCGATATTTTGAGTTTTCTAAATTTTGGCGTCCTAGTTCGCGAATGTTGAGCAACTTTGTTACTAACCTCTCCACAAAGTCTGGATATGTAGTTAATGAATCATTTGGTATTAGACTTGATGGTTGTCTGGCTTTTTTACCATATATTAATTCGTAGGGAGTGTATTTAGTACCTTCGTGTATACTAGTGTTATAAGAGAACATTGCTTGTGGTAGCCACTGATCCCATTGTTTTTCTTTGGTTATGTAATGTTTTAAATATTCAACTAATACATGATGGCTTCTTTCCAGGGAACCATTTGACTGTGGATGAAATGCTGAAGTTTTATATTGCTTGATATTGAAAGCCTTTGCAAAGTTTCGCATGAGAGAACTGATGAATGAAGATCCTTGATCTGTGAGAACGGCTTTTGGGCATCCGTATTGGCATATGAAATGTGTGGTGAATGCCTGGGCTATTTCTTCGCTTGTGAATGAGACTAATGGTATTGCTAATGAAAATTTTGTTAGATTGTCCTGTATGGTAAGTATATATGTTTTTCCTGATCTTGTGGGTGGCAATGGTCCCACAATATCCATGGATATTTTGTCAAAGGCGTCTAGTGGTGTATCTGTTATTATCATGGTGTTGTGCCCTGCGTGATGGCTCGCAAGGCTGGTACGGGATCTGGCGTAATCGTGGGTTCGGGAGTGATTAAAGGATGAGAATCCACCGGATGAACTACACCAAGTGTGATTAAACCCAAAGACTAAGTCTTTATTCAAAAACACTTAAACTAGACCGGAGTGTACAAGTAGGAATTAACCGTGTTAACTGGTCGAGAGTCGGCTCTAGAGTCTCCCGATTTGCGGCGGCAAATCGGTTTTTATTGCGCTATTGGGCGTGGTGCCGTCGCTTCGCGTTGCCGTGCATGGTCACGTTGCAACGCTCGCAATTTCGCTGATTTTGTAGTTTCGCGCTTTGCCTCGCAACTGATTTTGCTTAGGAACGTCTCGAACGTTCTGGAGTAGTATAATGGTTAATATGAAGTATAATATGTCGCGTGACACGTGTGCTTGGGCGTTGCCTGGGCACAACATCCCTCCCCCCTTGGGGAGGAAAAGCCATAGCTTTTTCTGCCGATGATAAACTATCTTAGGGAAATCCCAAAACTCGTAATGGTTGGATTGGTTATCATCGACTTACATGTGGTTTTTCTTAACTAGCTTATAATGGTATATTTTAAAGAGAATTAGTGGAAGACGTTTCCTCCTTACTAACTATTTTGATTATCGCTTCGGGTTTTTGTGTTGTTTTGTCGCGACTCGTGTTGTCTGTGGTACAGTGTCGTGGTGTTTTTGCTTTGCAGCGTACAATGCATTTGTAAAGTGCGAACATACATAGTGTAGTTGTGATAAATCCCGTCACAGAGGATAGTGTAAAGAAGCTATAGTGATACTCGGTTGGTATAATCTCGGGTTTTTCTAAATCGTTTTGTAAGTCTTCTAATTTTTTACTAACTTTATTTAATTCTTCCGGGTGTTTGATTATTCTTTTAAGTTCAAAATTGGTATGTCGGTACGAATTTACAGTGGTCTGTGGAAACGTAATTTCGTCTAGTGTCAAATTGTAACCAGGTAAGTAGTTCCATGTTTTTTCTATTCCGTATTGTTTTCCGGTTTCTATCGTAAATTCGGCGGTAGTGATAGTACATTTATTTCTTATCGTTATTATACCAGAGTCCTTAATACTATACATGTTTGTGTTTTTATCGCCGCAGGTTACTGCTAGTTGTATTTGTTTCGGTGCGATATAAATCCATGTGCCCGGTTGTTGTAATTCTATCAGGATCGTGTGTTTCAGTGTCATGATTCGTATTTTACAATTGTTCGGTTTTTGCGTCAATTTTGTGTACAACTGTACTTCGCAGGGTCCGTATGGTATCGCTTTGAACATTGGATGGTTTGAGGTGCAGAGATATAGCTCGTTTATAGTTTTACATTCTGTTAGGTCTTGTTTGCTTAGTTGTATGTAATCTTGCACCGAGGTGTCGAGTACCACGTATGAGTCGAGGGGTTCTATATACGCGTAGAACGAATCGTTTACCTTTGTGGGTACCGGGTGTACCTTGCTTAATTTGAATTTCTTTGCGCTCAACAATGGGATATCTAGTACTACGGTAATTGATTTCGTATCCGAAAATGCGGAAAGTGTAAGGATGTCGTATAGGACGTGCATATTTTCTAGTTTTATTCCGATTGGGAAGTCTAATCCTTGCGGGATGTGAGCGAGTGCTGAAGTGAGGTATGTTATGATTTGTGCCGGTGGCATTAATTGTGGGTTAAGGACTCCTTTCTTTATATCCATTATGAATTCTAACAAGTCTTGTGTGTCACGCAGGAGTGTTTCCGCGACGCTATTTATTAGTATGAGGTTTTCGTCTATTGTCTCTCGAAATCTAGTAATGTCAGTCGTCTGTTGTAGTAAGTATTGAATTTGCCAAGTTGCGTTTAAAAGGGTTTTTTCATTTTCTTGTACGTTGTGTATAGTTTCATTTAGAAGTTCGGCGTTAGCTCTTACAATTTGCATTTGCCCTTTGATTGTATTCTTTAATCTACTGTCTTGTCTTTTTAGGAAGTCTATTTGGTCGTTGATTATCTTTCTGTCTTCGGAATCCATTAGTCCGAAGAGTGATTTGCCTATGTAACCTAATCCGTCTATTAGCCCGCGACGCTGTTTTGGTGCGGAGCTTATGGTTTGTTGGACGTAAGTAAGGAATTTGGTTACGCGGTCTACTTTGCTTTGAATTTTCGTGCCAAACGTTTTACAGAATTTTTGTAAGTTATTAGTAGAAGGTGTTTTACACTGAGCAAGTATGTCATATAGTGCTGCCTGGAGATTTGATTCGCGTCGGTAAATGTACGATATGTCTAAGTGTAGTATTAGTTTCCAACTATCCCGGTAAATCTGTAGATCGCCTAAGTTTTCGAAGTAAATGCCCGGGTGATCTTGAAATTCTTTTATAGCGAAGTCTGTGTCGGGGGTTGTTCCTCCTATGAGTAGTGTCGTCAATTGTAGGACGGTAATCCTGTAAAATATAATGTCGAGGTGTAGTCGACGCATCTTTCTGTTCGTCGCGAAGTCTCTTGTCTTGCGTGTCTTTCGCGTGCGCGAGATAAAATTTTGTTAACGTAAGGCAGTTCTTCCTTGCAAGAGACTCGATTGTCTCGTCGCTTCTCATTCCGTTGTGATCAGTTGCGACATCATGTTGTGTTTCTTAAGCCTTCCTCGCGAGCTCGCGCTGTTTTTACTGGTACGTTTAGTGCAAGTTGTTGGGTGTTTTGTGTTTTGGTGGAAGTGCGTAGGGTTTTTATAATTGGTTTCCTCTTTTCTTAAATTTTTAGTGTTTGGAATATCCGGCGCCGTCCGGGTTTATGAGTATTGGGTACAGGCGGGCGGTGCGGGAGTACCGCTCGGCGCGGCGTCAAATCGCCGCCGAAAACGCTGAATGGTTGGACGCGGAGGACGCGTGGGGGATACGGGCACTTTACGGTGAGTATCAAATGTTTTTGTCGGTTAGGTGTTTTTTGTTTCTAGTGCAATTTTCTATTTTGGTTATTCCGCGTCTGGTTATTGTTCCAGAACGTCATGGCGATCGTTTTCCGGAACCCTTCACGCGGCCAGGTCCGTGGTTTCTATTATAGGCGCGCTTGGGGGGTGACACACACACATATTAATTTGGACTCATATATCCTAAATTGAATAAATTTTTTCTCCTCCCTTTTTTTTTTCAATAGTTTGTCTGCGTACCGTTACTTTCCTTCACTACTGCGACCGTTTCCTTGTTCCTGTCCTATTCTATGAAGTGTTTTAACCGGTTTGCGTGTACGCGGCGCGTTTTTCGTCCCTTTCCTATAGTGTAGTTATTATTGTCGTGCGTGTTTTGAATTGAGTAGGGTCCTATCCACGCGGGTGTTAGTTTTTTCGATCGTCCGCGTCTCACTGTCTCGTCGTGTAGGAGTACTTGCTCCCCAATTTTGAAAAATTTGTTAGCTGTCCTTTTATCATATTGCCTTTTTGACTTGTCCTTATTGATCCCTATAGTTTCGCGCGCGATGCTATTCGTGGACCGTAGTCTTTCGCGTAATTCTTCAGCGTATTTGTCGTAGGTGTATGTTAGTTGCGGTGCTTGGTTTAATGAGGTTGGTAAGGAAGCTTGTCTTCCGAAAACGAGTTCGTAGGGCGTGTAGCTAGTAGACGTGTGAGGGGTAGTATTGTATGTGAACATCGCGTACGGTAGCCATTCATCCCAGTCAGTCTGGTCTTCTGCGATATAGTTCTTTAAATATTCTGCCAGCGTGCGGTGGCTTCTTTCTAGCGCTCCGTTCGATTGGGGGTGGTAGGCTGTAGTTTGGATTTTGTCGATTTTTAGTAACCTACATACGTTTTTAAAGACTTGGCTTAGAAAATTAGTTCCTTGATCTGTTAGTACTCGCTGCGGAATGCCGTATTCGCAAATTATTTTAGTAACGAATTCTCTAGCTACGGTATCCGCTTCTTGGTTCTCGAGGGGTATGGCCTTACTGAATTTGGTTAAAAGATCTTGAAAGGTTAATATGTATTTGTTTCGTCTGCCGGTCTCGGGTAAAGGTCCTACGATGTCTAGTGCGCATTTCTCGAATGGTTCCGTGGGAGTGTCTGTAATAACCATGGGGGCTTTGGTTATTCTCGATAGCTTATTTCTTTGGCATTTTTCACATCTAGAGATGTACTTTTCTACGTCTTGTCGCATTCCTGGCCACGAATGATTTAATTTTATGCGTTCTAGGGTCCGTTTTACCCCTAAGTGTCCACCCAGAGGTGTGTCGTGGAATTCGCGTAGCACTCGAAGTTTTTCGTCCTCCGTGTATGTTGCGTTGTCCGTTTCTCCATTCGATCGGGGCTTCTCTTGTTCACTGTCGTCTTCGCTGGCGCCGGCTATTGTTTCGTTGTCGATCTTTTGTTTCACTCCGCGCGTTATCGCGAACATTCTGCTAAGGGCGTCCGCGTTCCTATTCGTTTTTCCGGCCTTATAATCGATGCTATAGTCGTATTCTGCTAATTTCAACTTCCATCTCATTAATCTAGAACCGGGGTCCTTTACGTTGAAAAGCCAAGTGAGTGGCTTATGGTCCGTCACGATTTTGAATTTAGTGCCGTATACGTATGGTCTGAAGTGTTGCGTTGCCCATACGATGGCTAACAATTCCTTTTCGATGGTGCTATAATTCTCTTCCGCCTTATTCAATACTCTACTCGCGTACGCTATTGGCAAATCTTGTCCTATTTTTCCTTGCGATAATACTGCTCCTATCGCTTTTCCGGAAGCGTCTGTTGTTAGAACAAACGGTTTTGAGAAATCTGGATATTGCAATACTGGTGCTGTCGTTAATTTTTCTTTTAGAATCTCGAGAGCTTTCTGCTCCTGTGCAGTCCATCTGAATGCTTGGTCTTTCTTTAACAGTTGTGTCAAAGGTTTTGCAATCTGTGAAAACTCCGCTATGAATCTCCTATAATATCCAGCTAGGCCTAAAAAGGATTGCACGTCTTTTATTCCTTTAGGTACCGGGAAGCTTCGGACAGCTTCTAGTTTAGATGGGTCTGGCTTGATGCCGTTTTCGGTTATTATGTGTCCTAGGTATATTGTTTCTTTGCGTAGGAATTCGCACTTGTTGGGTTGAAGTTTTAGGCCACTTTCTTGTATGCGTTCGAATACGAGTTTTAATCGTTCTTGGTGCTCCTTCAATGAGCGTCCGTAGACGACTATGTCGTCTAAATACACGAAACATTTTATTCCCTGTAAGCCTGACAGTACGGTGTTCATTAACCTTTGAAATGTCGCGGGAGCGTTTTTAAGCCCAAATGGCATTCTATTATACTCGAAATGTCCGTATGGCGTCCAGAATGCGGTTTTTTCACGATCTTCCTCCTTCATAGCTATTTGATGGAACCCTGAAGCTAAATCTAAGGTTGAGAAATATTTTGCTCCGCCTAATTGATCTAAAATATCTGTTATATTCGGCAAGGGATACGAATCGCCTATCGTCGCGTCGTTTACCTTTCTGAAATCTACTACCACTCTTAGCCTGCGTTTACCTGTAGCATCTGGTTTTTTCGGGACTACTAGCAAGGGAGCGTTCCATTGGCTGGCGCTTGGTCTAATTATTCCTTCTTTTACCATTTCCTGAACTTGTTTATCTACTTCTTCCGTATGCGCTTGAGGTAGTCTATACGGCTTCACGTATATAGGTTTAGTACCTTGGGTTAGAGTAATTGAGTGTTCCGCTTTTTTGGAGTATCCTAGTTTGTCTCCTTCTAATCCGAATATTTCATTGTATTTTTCGCAGAGCTCGAGTAAGCTGGTTTTTTCTTCGCTATTTAAGTGTTCGGTCCTGAGGCTTTCGCGCAAGATTTGCATTCTATTTCTCCCGTGTACAGCGTGTACCATATGTGTCGGCGTGTCGCGATCTTTGTCGCAGGTCGCGTCCGTCGGGTCAACGTTTTTGCTCGTCAGTGATTCTAATGTCACGGTCGGCGTACTGATAAGAACTTCGTCTGCTGTGGTGTTCATTATGCTTATTATGCATTTTCCGTCATTGCCTATCGTTAATGAGTTCCCTATGAGTATTCCTGGCTTGATCGGCTGTCCCTCTACTATTCCTTCTCCTTTTTCCGTCGTTTTGGCTAAGAGAATTGTTTCTGATCGCGGTTTTAATGTTACGTTGCCTCCTCCAGAGTAGGGGAACCGTGTTCCGTACAATTCTATTCCTTGATTTGCCCGAATGCATACGTCGTGCTTAGTCATGAAATCTTGTCCCAGAATTCCGTCTGCTTCTAATGGGAAGTCATCTCTCACTAACCGACAGGGATGCGTTATGAGTTTGTTTCCGACCTCTACGTTTAATTGTATTAGGCACAGCGTTTTGATTTCCATTGGGGCTATTCCTCGCAAGGACACTATTTCGTCTTGGGCGTGGACGTCGCCCAGCACCTTCCCTATCTTTATTAGTGTAATATCGGCACCGGTGTCGACTAGCAGGCTCGCTTTTCCTTTTACTAGTTCTGATGCTCTGATTTCGACGGTGTTTTCTATTTTGGAAGTCATTACTAGATTCGCTCGATACGAATCCACTCTAGGCCCTGTGTTAGTCTGTCTATCGTCGGTTGTCCCGTGGCCCGTGTTTGGGTAATCTCGATTCCCGCTATGTGATTCTCGGCCCGGAGTTCTGCTAAAATTCTGTCTGGAGTCGTCGCGCCTGTAACTCGTGTTTGTATAGCGCGGTCTATTTTCTCGTTCGTTTGCCCTTTCTCTGGCCCTGCATTCCCTGATTTGGTGTCCTGGTTTCTTGCAATAGTGGCAGACTACTGTGACGCGCTGTACTTCCCTTTTTATGTGCGTCTGTTGCGGCTGATAGTTTATTCGCGGCATGCTTAATCGCGTATAGCAATTCCTCGCCAAATGCCCTAATTTATTGCAGCGTTCGCAGCGCGGTACGTTAGATCCTTCTCTTCTTTTGGGTTGATCATCGAGCTTCCTAAAATTTCGCGAGGTGTTTAGACCCATCGCTTGTTCCTCCTCTATAGCTGCGGCGATAGCTGCATTTAGCGTTGCGTAATTTCGAGACCTTATGATCGTTCTCAGTTTTAAATTCAACCCGAGGGTGAAAACATCGAGGGCGCGTTCTTGCACTGATTCTGTTAACGCGTTATTTACTTCGTCGCTGTTCCCTGGTGTTACCGATAGTTCCGATAATTCCCCAGCTAATTCTTCTACTCTACACGCGAATAATTTTACGCTTTCGCCTTCTCGTTGGTGGCAGGCATGAAACTCTGCTCCAACTGCTCCTATTGATCTTTTGTCTACGAATAGTGAAGTTAAGATGTCCTTTAATTTATCGAAAGTATCTATATCTTTGTACTCTAATACCTTGGCTGCTTTGCCTTTAATTTTTGTACCTATCACTGTTTTCATGAATCGTGGCAATTCATTCGCGGGGACAAACTCCGAGGCGCTTGTATAAGACTTCAAAAATTCTGCAAGTTCGTCTGACGATTTTCCTACGAATTTGTCGACTAACGACAGCGCGGTAGATAATAATTTTACGTTTGGTACCGGGAGGCTACTTCCCGCGTTTAGCGACATTTCGCTTTCTTCTGTTCCTTCTATGTCCAACAAACTAAAATCCGCTAGCACGATCGGGTATTCTCTATTCGGTGTTACAAAGTTTTCCGGAGACGATTCGGCACTTGAATCGTCGTCTTTTCTAACGCTTAGTCGCAACGGCGGCGGTCGAAGTGTTCGGCGAGACGATCTTGGATGGTCTATAGAAGGTAGAAGGTCTAATTCTTCGCGTTCGAAAGTTAGCTTTTTATTGAAAAATGATTCGAATGATCTCGACAAACTTCTTTGACCCGGGAGTTTGAATCGATTTGCGCGTTCTTCTTCTATAGACATGCATGTACCGTTTCTATTTTTATATTGGACTCTGGTTTACAATATGTACGTTTGCGCTATTCTGTTACTCACAAGGCTGCTCGCAACCACATGTCGTCGGCTCGGTCAGGCGTCCTCTCGTCTGTGAACCAACGGCGGTGATAAGCTGAAACTGGACCCAGCAAGGTCGATTCGTACAGCTGTTCGCTGCGTGCTCCGACGGCTGCTTCCCGTGAACGGCTCTCCGTCCGTCCTTCAGGTGCGGCTCCTACAGGTTCCTCGGTCTCCAAGTCCTCTCGTGCGTCCTGATCCTCAGATCAGTGACGTCCTCGTAGATGGATTTGGTGTTTGATAGACGGTAGTTTCACCCGTTCACTCTCAGGCTGATTTTACTCGACACCAGGCTCGTCGTCGTTCGGGCTGCGTCGAACGTCTTCTCAAAGGCCGTTCCTCGGTCCTCTGTGCTACCTCGGTAGCGACGATGGCCTGTTTTGGCCTACGAGATTGCGATGATCCAATAATCTTGTCGGAGGTAGTTCAACCTCAGTCGACGTCGATCAATCGGTTGCGTCAAGGCTCGGTAAAATCTTTACGATGCAGATCCCACCGCTGCCACCAATTTTGTTGTGCCCTGCGTGATGGCTCGCAAGGCTGGTACGGGATCTGGCGTAATCGTGGGTTCGGGAGTGATTAAAGGATGAGAATCCACCGGATGAACTACACCAAGTGTGATTAAACCCAAAGACTAAGTCTTTATTCAAAAACACTTAAACTAGACCGGAGTGTACAAGTAGGAATTAACCGTGTTAACTGGTCGAGAGTCGGCTCTAGAGTCTCCCGATTTGCGGCGGCAAATCGGTTTTTATTGCGCTATTGGGCGTGGTGCCGTCGCTTCGCGTTGCCGTGCATGGTCACGTTGCAACGCTCGCAATTTCGCTGATTTTGTAGTTTCGCGCTTTGCCTCGCAACTGATTTTGCTTAGGAACGTCTCGAACGTTCTGGAGTAGTATAATGGTTAATATGAAGTATAATATGTCGCGTGACACGTGTGCTTGGGCGTTGCCTGGGCACAACAATGGGTTCTTTTGTTTTAGTTCGTACTAGTTTCTTCTTTTGACAACTTATGCATGTTTTAATGTGTTGCCTTACATCCTTTTTCATGTTTGGCCAATGGTACAGGTTTCTAATTCTGTTATAGGTTTTGGTTACCCCTTTATGTCCTCCTACTGGTGACTCGTGGTTTTCTCTAATTATTGTTGGACGATCTTGTTCTGATGGCAGCTGTACAGTGCCATTGCAGATTGTGATGCTGATATTTGTTTGTAGGAACCTTAGGGTGATCATTTGTTTTAATTTTTTCCAAGATATATTAATTTCTGTTTTGGGTAGTGAGATTTTGTTAATGTTATTTTGTGTTAATTTATTATGCAGGTGCCTAATTATGGTATGATAGGCTTCTTCGTTTGGAGGATCTGGCATTACCATCCCTAAGATGGTTCGTCCTGGTTTGGGAATTTCTATTATACTTCCTGCCTGGAGTGGCAGGGGTAAGGTAATTTTAATTTGTTCCCTATTCATGAATTCCGTACTTTCCTCGCCTACTGGTTTCCCATGTATAGTGATAAATATCCCTGCAGTTTCCCTTCTCATCCATAAATAGTCTGTGATTTCTTTTACTTTACTCTGATATATTTCTTGGTTCACTATTCTTGGTGGTGCTTGTTGTGGTGGTGATTTTTGTTGCTGGGGTGGTCTCTGTTGGCGTGATTGTATTTGCTGTCGGGGTGGTCCCGTGGATGTTTTAAAGTTATTTTGTGGATCTTTTCTTATTGTGATTGGGGATATTGGCCCTGATAGTGTTTCGCTGGATTCTCTTGTACAGTATTTTCTACCTCTTATTGGTGGGCTATCTTTCTTGCTGCTGCTACTATTACTAGAGTCTATTTTGGGTGGCTCTCTATATGTATGACTTTTTGGGACTTGTGCGTTGCTTATTTCCATGATTTGATCCCAGTCTTTTTCTAGTACTTCTATTTCCATTTGTTGTGGGCTGTGAGGGCGGTTAAGGGTGGTTGGTCTGGGGTTTGACGGTGGAAGACCGATTTGTCCGGGGGAGGGGTGAACCTCTACTGATACCTGAATATTTTTGGTTGCTTCAAAGCTATCGGTGGATACTTCCATTTCTTCTGAATCCCCTATTGGTGTGATTCCCCTCTTTTTCTCCGCCGGTCTGTTTGATGATGATGTGGTAGTCGTGGTTTTAAGTTTCCTTTTTAACTTTCTCCTCATTTGTATTTGATCAGGATTGAAATCGGATGATGATGAGGAGGATGATCCATCTCCCTTAGGTTGTTTTGTTGGGCTTGGATTTGGGGATCCCGGACTCGTGGCGGTTTGGGGGCGTGATCGTTTCCCTTCCACTTGTAGCGGGAGTAAAGTTACTGGATTCCGCGAGAGGGCGTCTGCGTTAGTATTATATCTCCCGGGCTTGTATACTATCTTGTAATCGTATTCTGCTAATTTTATTTTCCAGCGCATGAGCCTGGAGGTAGGATTATCTAGTGTATGTAGCCATTCCAGTGGTTTATGGTCCATCACTAGGGTAAAACGTTTCCCGTATACGTATGAACGGAAATGTTGTACGGCGTATATTAGTGCGAGTAGTTCGCGTTCTGTTGGGGCGTACCGTGTTTCGGCGTCGTTTAATATTCGCGAGGCGTATGCTATGGGTAGGTCTTTCCCGATTTCTCCTTGACTTAGAACCGCGCCTACTGCGTAACCTGAGGCGTCTGTGGTAATGATGAATGGTTTATTGAAGTCTGGATATTGTAATATCGGTTCTTTACATAGAGCGTCCCGTAAAGTTTCGAAAGCTATTTGTTGTTTGATTGTCCATTCGAATCTGTAATCCTTTCTAGTTAGGTCAGATAATGGTTTTGCTATTTTAGAAAAATTCTTTATAAATCTACGGTAGTATCCGGCTAGTCCTAAAAATTGTCTTATATTCTTCTGAGTTTTGGGTTGTGGGAATTGTTTAACTGCTTCTAGTTTCTTTGGGTCTGGCTTAACTCCTTGTTCGCTAATGATATGTCCTAAATAGCATACTTCTCTTTTTAGAAATTCGCATTTGTCTGGTTGCAGAGATAGGTTGGCTTCCCTTAGCCGATTCATTAATCTTATGAATTTGGTTGTGTGTTCTTGAAGTGAACTAGCATAGATTACTATGTCGTCTAGGTACACGAATAATTCTATTCCTTGTAATCCGGTGAGAACTTGGTCCATTAACCTTTGAAATGTAGCTGGAGCGTTTTTAAGACCGAATGGCATTCGATTGAATTCGTAATGTCCATGGGGCGTTGAAAAGGCGGTTTTGTGCTTATCTTCCGGATGCATCGGTATCTGATGGAATCCCGATGCTAGGTCGAATATTGAGAAATATTTCGCACTGCCTAGCTGATCTAATATTTCCACTATATTAGGTAAGGGGTACGCGTCGCCTATAGTTTTTTCATTTAGTCGACGGAAATCTATTACTATTCTCCAACGTATGTTCCCTTGGCTATCCCGTTTCTTAGTTACTATGAACAATGGTGAGTTATACGGGGAGGTTGAATGTGAGATTATTTTGTTCTGTATGAGTTCATTTATCTGTCTGTTAATCTCTTCTTTATGGACTTGGGGTTATCGATATTGCTTTACATTTACTGGTGCCTCGTTTTCGGTAATTATTCTATGAGACACAGTGTTTGTCGCTTCTAGTTCGCTACCGGGGAAGTGGAATCTATCTGCGTATTGTTCGATTAATTTTACTATGTTTGCTTTTTCCTCTGGATTTAGATGGTCAAGACGAAGTAGTTCGAGTATTTGTTTAACATGGTCTGGAGATGCAATTTCTCTTTCGAATTTTATTTCTTCGTAAGGTTCTATTTCTACCGAAGGTATCTCGATTTTGATATCATTAGAGGATGTGTTTATGGCATATAGATATCCTATTCCATCGTTGTTTGTTATTATAGCATTACCCATTAAAATTTTGGGGTGTACATTTAGTTTCGGCACGTATCCGGTTTTTAGACCTTGATTTAGAATTTTGATTGGAATTTGGTATCTCATTCGGCCAGGAATTTTTATTTCCACGTTTTTAAACGGGAGTAATTCGTTACCTATTGTGATCCCTTTTCTTGAATAATCTATAACAGCTCCGCTCCCGTGGAAAAAATCTGATCCTAAAATTCCGTCCTGAGCTGTTGGTAAAGTTTTGACTACATGAATTTCTGCTACTGTATCTAAGATTTTGGTTTTAATATATCCTATTGTTGATAGAGAACCTTCAGTAATTCCTGTTAATTCGTAGGTTACGTCGGAAAAAATTGGTGCGCTTGGAGATACGGCTTCTTCTTTGATTACACTCAAATCTGCTCCAGTATCAATCGTCATTATTACCTTATCAGCCCTTAATTCTGGACTCGATAAAGCTAGACTAGGGGCTCTCCATGTTTCGGATAATCGTAATTTTAACACGGCTTGACTGCGTACAGAATTTTGGGGAGGGTTTGGTGTTTGAAGTTCGGGTTTGGTTGTGTCTGTGGATCTTCGTTTGTCGTTGTACATTTTCTTTCGACATTCCTGAATAGTGTGTCCCTTGTTTTTACAATATCTACATTCTACTGATTGGCTTTGGCGCGGCATTGTTTGAGACCCGGTATTATATGACGACGGCCTTGACCCAGGATTATTAGGTGTTGACTGGGGCGCGGTGTTTATGTTCCGGCATTCCTGAACCGTGTGTCCTACTTTTCGACAATGATTACAATATTTAGATCTCCAACTAATTTGTGCTATTTGCCCTGCCGGGAATTTACTGCTACACTCGGTAGCTGAGTGCCCGTACCCGAAACAATTACTGCACTGCGCGGAGTGCGATAGTCCTTCTGCGAATTTATTCCTCATTATGTTTTCCTGACACTCTGCCTCGGCTTTGATAGCGGTGCTGATGGCGGTATCGAGGTCAGCGAATTCGACGGTTCGCATTCGTGCGTAGATTTCAGGTTTTAACCCCGTTAAGAAAGCTTTAATGGAATTTGTTTCCGCGGATTGATTGTATTGCGCGACGTGTAAGGGAACCTCTATTTCATTACAGTATCTTAATTGTAGGAGGATCCCGGAGACTCGACTGCTATAATCTACAGTGGCTTCATTCGGTAACTGAGCAATTTTCGACATTTCTCCATATAGCTGGATTGAGGAATGTAGTGGAGCGAAACGTGAGCTGAGAACTTTAATTACCTCTTCGATAGTGTTATAATCGCCGTTAAGTATGACTCGAGAGGCTTGCCCGGATAGTTTACATTTGATTAGCTGTACTAAACCGTATTCGGCGTTTGGCGCGATCATACTCTTCGCATTCCTACAGCATTTTGTGAATTGATGTATAGTAATGTTCCGCCCGTCGAAGGCTGGAACCGTGTCCGCGGCATCGCGAATTCTAATATTTGGTTGACGCCCGTTTTCTTGATTTAATTGTAACCGTTGTAATTCCTCTATAACTGCGTCTACCTGAGTGGTATTTGAACCGGCTGTAGCCATGATTTTGCTTCTTTTAATGCGCCTGACTTAGTAATAAAGAAGGAGTCTTGTTCTTCGCTAGGAGTGTTGATCTCCTTTGCCACGCGATCGCGGTTTCAAGCAAACTTATCCCACCGCTGTCACCAAAATTAAGCTACCTGTAACGTTCTTGTACGGGACGTCGCCGTAGTTACAGGAGTTTTCACAAGTAGAGCGGTTTACCTGTGAATTGTGGGATTGGTTCGGGTGGCATGCGATTGAGAAATGAATTTCAAGACACGAGAGTCCTCCTTTTAACGTGTAAATAACAATGGTTTATTCAAATTAATGTCGAGACACTAGGTCTATAATGAACATGTGTGGTACTCAGTTAATTGAGTTTGTTTTTACAATAGAACGGACGTTGGTACGTAATGACGTATCGCACGGCGATTGGTTTTTAACGCTAGGTCGATAATGAAGTTTATAGTTTTTTTTAGGTTACGACGCTAGGTCGGTAATAAAGAATAGAGTTTGTTATGTTGATAAAACAGGAAATGACGCTAGGTCGATTCGAACGTAGAATTTGAGAGGATTCCTTCTCTCTGATTGAAATGCTTCTGGTGCCTATAAGCTGGCCCCACGCTTTGGAGTAGGAAGTCGTATAGGCTTTGGTTGGTGGTTGAGGAGCTAATTAAAGCTGCCTGAAAGAAAGTGCAGGAGCTAGCTAAAGCTGCCTCGTGAGGATTGATCGTGGTTGAGGAGCTAACTAAAGCTTCCTCGAGAGGATTGAGTGTGGTTGAGGAGCTATCTAAAGCTGCCTCGAAAGGATTGTTTGTGGTTGAGGAGCTAATTAAAGCTGCCTCAAGAGGATGGATCAGAATTGGAGTTTTAAATAAACTTCTTCTCGAGTAAGGAGCTAATTAAAGCTGCCTAGGTCTCGGCGGTTCGGTGATAGAACCAAGTCTGATTTTCCCGTTGCTGATGGTCCGGTATTTATACCGAGTCGCGGTACTTTGTTGTACCAATCATCGGCTGTGCGATTCCGCGCACCAATTATAATTCACGTCCGGTTCGCGCCACTCGCGTAGTACGTTCGGATAATTCGGCGTCCGGTTGTTCGTGCGGTGTGCGCAAGCGCGCTTGATTCCTGCGCGGCACTGAGTTAGTCTTTGAATTCGCGGTTATGCGCATGCGTTGCGCGTCACTAGATTCACTGTCTTCCCGCCGCATGGGATGTCGCTCGCAAGTGTTTCGAGAATTCTTAGTGCTAACTATACAAGGCGTAAAATTAAATGGAAATGAAAAGGAACATTGGTTAATATGTAAAGAAAAACGAAAAAATGTAGGGCGGTTCGCATTGGTACGTTACACGCGTTACTATTCACTTTTCATTTACTTCATTCACTGTAAACACAAACGACCGAAGTATCAATTTCATGTACTTGTTTCTTACAGTTCTGGATCCGTATCGCTAAAAACGATGAAAACATCGAAACCATCAATCGTACGGATTCTGGGGCGTGATTATCCACTGACTGCAACAGCTTATAAATGTCTAACTATAGGAATTCGCATTGGTATGGATTTGTGTCACGTCGAGATCGCCATAGCCGACAATAAAGGCAGCGAGTTAAGCTTTTCAATGTCTACGTGGAAGCTCCTGCTACAAAACGAGATGGACATACTCCAACGATTACGCAGCAATGCAACATCGCCCCAAACTCACATTATAATTGATCATTTACGACTAGAGTTCACGCGTATGCATGATGATCAACTTATTAAAATCACCGATAATCGCGTTGTCATATATATGACTGAAGCCATGATGTGTAAACTATTCGCGTACAATCATTGCATTGAACATATGTACACGTGGCTAACTGAAAATATGTACTCTGTAAGCAGTAAATATGCCACTTTCGTAGACGCTCTACCTAGCGCTACCGCGCCAACAGATTATGTAAAATTAATTTCTGAAAGCGAACACTTCGAACAGCATTCATTGATCGATTGTGAGTTGTTAGCATGTGCAATCAATCATATTGTGGATGATGCTCGTAGTAAAAAATGTTAAATTATATTCTTTTAATTTTATGATTTGTAACAATATATATATATATATACAGGGTGTCCCACTAAGAAGTGGACAGCGCGATATCTCTTAAAGTATTGTCGATAAAAATATAAAAAAATAGGGAGTTGCATGGTTCGAGGGGACCCATTTATTAGCGCGAACGAATTTTGTTTTCGATTATTATTTTAAAAGATACGATGGTCAAGTTCGGTTTTTCAAATGGAACTATTTTTTTTTGAAGACCTGAGTTGATAGTGCGTTCCAAGACAAATTCAATAAGCTTTAATGTATACACTTTATTTCCACTGGTTTTTAAGATATTGCGCTTGCAAATTTACTGATTTTCACTGCAAGAAACCCCTCTGGAATGACAAAAACCGGGGGCGGTCTTACTGACGCCACGGGTGGCACTGCCTGTTGAAATGGATACTTACCTGCCAAAGGTCTACGCCAGAAATGGCAGGCCCAAAGGCTGGACAATTCTTTTCCGTCAGAAATGCTACTTAGGTAGGTACATCTGCGGTATCGAGAAGCGCATCGTTACTTTTATTTCGCACTTGCTTCTACGCTCGGATGGCCGGTTCTTTTGGGAGGGATGCAAGTTGGATTGGTTAGGTTAGGAGGAGTGAAAGTTGCTAGACTAAATTTCAACCATAGGGAGCAGATTGTATCAGAACCAATCCAACTTGCATCCCTCCCAAAAGAACCGGCCATCCGAGCGTAGAAGCAAGTGCGAAATAAAAGTAACGATACCTACCTAAGTAGCATTTCTGACGGAAAAGAATTGTCCAGCCTTTGGGCCTGCCATTTCTGGCGTAGACCTTTGGCAGGTAAGTATCCATTTCAACAGGCAGTGCCACCCGTGGCGTCAGTAAGACCGCCCCCGGTTTTTGCCATTCCAGAGGGGTTTCTTGCAGTGAAAATCAGTAAATTTGCAAGCGCAATATCTTAAAAACCAGTGGAAATAAAGTGTATACATTAAAGCTTATTGAATTTGTCTTGGAACGCACTATCAACTCAGGTCTTCAAAAAAAATAGTTCCATTTGAAAAACCGAACTTGACCATCGTATCTTTTAAAATAATAATCGAAAACAAAATTCGTTCGCGCTAATAAATGGGCCCCCTCGAACCATGCAATTCCCTATTTTTTTTATATTTTTATCGACAATACTTTAAGAGATATCGCGCTGTCCACTCCTTAGTGGGACACCCTGTATATACAGGGTGTCCCAAAAATGTCGGAGTTCCTTGAAAGGGGTGACTCAGGGGGTGATTTGAAACAACTTTTTCCTTAGCGAAAATATTGTCCGAAGCTTCGTTAACGAGATATTAACAAAAAACCCCGACCAATCAGGGCGCGCGCCTTCCGCCCGAGCTCCCGCGGTAGCGTTGGCTACGCGGTAGGTGGCTCCGCTTGTACTACGAACGTACGAACAAGCAAGTCGGCATGCATCGAAGGAAACCGCATTACACAGTTTTTTTTTTTTAAAGCAGAATCTTAACCCTTCGGTGGGCGCGCTCTTCAGACTTGCATGAGTGGGCGCGCTGCGGCATTTACACCGCAATCGCAGTTCTCGTTGTTCTACCTCTAAATTTAGACAATTTTAGGTCTCACAGAAGAAAATCGAAATTACATTTGTTGCTTAATAATATTTTATTCAATGAACAGCAAATATTAATGGCGATGAAGATAACAAACAGATAATTAGTCCACATCCATCTGCTGCTCGCTTTCACAGTTTACACAGTTTGTAATTACGTGACTGTGCTTCGTGCACACATTTCTACAACATTTTTGACACATTTTTTTTGTTCTGTTATTTTTGTGACTGCCACAAACATAACAAATCCCAGGCTTTTCTGGTACCTGGACCTGATCTTTGTCGTTCCTATACTTGGCCAAAAATACGCGAGTTTCCGTGGGAAGTGTTTCAAGTAATGCTCGTTCCTTCAAGTGTTCTTCCATCAGGCTAAAAGCAAGATGTTTCAAAAAAACTCGTCGTCTGTCGTTATTTTCAGGATTGATAAATTTGTAGATAATATTTGCATTTATTCCGGCAATGTCAAGATGTCGGTAAAAAAGGGCAAGGGGCCATCGTCTTGTGATTCTGGAAGTGCTGTAAGATGAACACATCTGGTCTACAGTGTCTACACCTCCCTTAGTAGCATTATAGTCTAGGTTGATCCGAGACTTGTTAGTTTCCTGATCTATTTCAACTGTGTCATGCATTGTTGAAAGGAAAATCACTGCTTTGTTCATTTTTGGAACTGCTGAAACCATGCAAAAGTCATCTTGAAAACCAAAAATACATGATTTGACCTCTCTGGTCTTGTTTGCTTGAAATTCAGGAGGAATTTCTCTTTTATTCTTTTTCATGGTTCCCAGAAATGTCAATCCCTTTCCTAAGAGATACTCGGCCAGAGGGTAGCTACTGTAGTAGTTATCAGTGGTAAGATTCCTGTTTGTTTTCTCAATCGGTTTGACCAATCTCTTTACAACATCATCA
Source organism: Andrena cerasifolii (assembly GCF_050908995.1). NCBI lineage: Eukaryota > Metazoa > Arthropoda > Insecta > Hymenoptera > Andrenidae > Andrena > Andrena cerasifolii. Next base: position 145,635 of record NC_135125.1, on the reverse strand, counting down.
GGCTTGTTTGATTTTAGATAGGGTCCTGGCATCTGCTTTCCGCAATAAACTTCAAAGTTTAGAGTATAAAAAGTTTGGGCATCACAGAGTGCATATATTTTGATGCCATATTTTGCAGGCTTGTTATGGATATATTGTACAAACCCACAACGCCCTCTAAAAGGATGAAGCATCTCATCAATGGTCACAAACTCAGTTACGTTGTAGTGGGCGATACAGTTAGTGACAAATTCTTGATGGAAATCTCGAATAGGTGCAAGTTTGTCAATTTGTTTGCGCGCATTTCGTGTATCTAAGTTGTCAAATCTAAGAGCTCGAAGCAAGAATCTGAAGCGCTTATAACTGAAGAGTCCTCGTAAAACAATCATTCCTGTGCCATCTGAATTCCACAGCTCATAGCAGTTTGTGTGACCACCCTTTTTTATACTTATCAAATACAGTGCACCTAGAAGAGCCTTAATTTCTACATTTGTTGTATCTCTACAATCCCTGTCTCTTGAATAGTTGACTTCAGTTCTTTTCTTGTGGATATATTTGTTGGTATTAGTCACAATGTCGTTGATCATTCGTTGAGTGATAAATAAGTAAAACGCTTCTACTTCTGTCTGAACATCCGTGGCAGCCATTTTTGGTCCTGATAAAACTTTTATAATGTTTTTCGCCTTTGTTTTGGCAGAAGTTGGTGGTTCACTTATCCAAATCGTTTCCTCATCCTTTCCAATGTAAAAATGGTAATCACCTCGATGTTGACGCCTCTCTTCATCTCGGGTTGGTATAGAAAAGCGACCTAGTTCGTCTGCTGATTGTTCAGAGGCACTGCTATGGTTTTCTATATCAATAATCTCCTCTTCACTTTCTGTTACGCTAACACCTGATTCAGTTTCTTCTTCTGACACTTCTTGTAACGCTCTCCCAACGTCCGCAGGACGCACAATTTTACGAGACCTAAACAAAAATCCCAAAAGAACATAGAAAAACGTAACTTGGTTACGTTACAATGTTTATAAGATACTAAAAAATAAAAAACTATCTAAGAAGGAATCCAGAATTCATAAAAAATATACTTACATCATAAGGCGTATAACAGCAAGCACACGACAAATATGGCACTCCCTTGTTCAGACGTACAGTTCTGTCTCTCTATCTATAGTCGCGAGCTTCGGGACCGGGCGCACGCAATTTGACAAATGAGTAGCCTATTCGGCTTGCTTTGATTCCTCCTCGAGCGGTCAAGTGGTATGAGACAGTGCGCAGTTGTTTTTTCATTCGGCGTTCGGCTTTTTCGGTCTTTTCTTTGATATGCGATACAATACGCACTCGTTGGGGATAGTCGCCGGGGCTCAACGCATGGTAGAAACGGGGCTATAACGAGTGGGTACTGTACCCATTCTGCCGCGTAGTCGAAGAAAATTAATTGATTCTCGGTATTTCGATACCTCAAAGACGAAGGGGAGAATGGAAAGACACAGGAAAGCATAGACAAAGTTAAATAAAAGCGTGGAAAGTAATATTATTCTCCAACACATAAGGTCCTAATTACCTAATGCAACAGCGACGAAACTAATAAAAAGGAATCGGAAACGAAGACCTGAAAACCTTTTAGGGGTGGTTTCACCCCCTAGACATGCAAACAGGCCAAAATAAAAAAACACGCATACCTTATTTTTCTGTTCTGTAAAACATATCCAAAAACCAGAACAATCGGAGACGAACTCCTGAAAACCTTTTAGGGGTGGTTTCACCCCCTAGACATGCAAACAGGCCAAAATAAAAAAACACGCATATCTTATTTTTCTGTTCTCTAAAACATATCCAAAAACCAGAACAATCGGAGACGAACTCCTGAAAACCTTTTAGGGGTGGTTTCACCCCCTAAACATGCAAACAGGCCAAAATAAAAAAACACGCATATCTTATTTTTCTGTTCTCTAAAACATATCCAAAAACCAGAACAATCGGAGACGAACTCCTGAAAACCTTTTAGGGGTGGTTTCACCCCCTAGACATGCAAACAGGCCAAAATAAAAAAACACGCATACCTTATTTTTCTGTTCTCTAAAACATATCCAAAAACCAGAACAATCGGAGACGAACTCCTGAAAACCTTTTAGGGGTGGTTTCACCCCCTAGACATGCAAACAGGCCAAAATAAAAAAACACCTATATCTTATTTTTCTGTCGTCTAGCACATATCCAAAAATCAAAGCAATCGGCGGTGGAGACCTGGAAAACTTGTAAGTACACGGGCGATTACCGGCCGGATACGCGGTATACTTTCGTTTTCGTTCAATTAGAGACACTTCCAAACTGAATTTGAACCGGACAAGTACGTAGCATGATGCAAAAATGTCCGCTGGAAGAATCCTGAACTGGACATGGATCCAGTTTGAACACAACATGTGGTAGAATACGAAATATAAAATTTGCGGCAAATTGCCGCGGGCGCGCCCACCGGAGGGTTAAATAATAATTGTTTGAAGCGAGAGGACAAGAAATACGCAAATTTCGTTTTCAAATAAGGCATAAACGAAAAGGTAATGTAACAAAAAATGTATGACAAGTGATCGTAATTCGTTATTGAGGTAAAAATCCGTAGTTTAATTACGGCCAACATAACTAAATTTAAAAAATAATATTAGGTGTATGAATAAATTCTTTCAGACTGGATTTACATAATCAGTATAAAGCAACCGAATTTCTATCGCAGTGATATTCGTAAGCTACCAGAAAAATGGCAAAAAATAATTAACAATAATGGAAATTATTTCGATGATTGAGTTGTTTTCATATTTTTTAAATCAAACTGTTATTGAACCCTAAAATCGAACAGAATTTATTTCTACACCTAATAATCACCAATAAATTAAATAAAACTCACCCTTCCGGACATTCCTTTCCTTCTTTTCCTTCCTTTTCGGAAACCTGTGTCACTAAGTAGGTCACTGTACTGATCCTGGTCATCGGTGGACGAAAATATTTATGGTAGGGTAGCGCCCAATGCTCAGTTGATCGCAGGTATACGACACCACCCCAAAGTAAGGGTCGCAACGTCAACTGCGTCCGGGTTAATGTACCGATTATTCACTTCACTGCACGGCTACTAACACTGATCACTTAATTTATTTTTCATGGAACATGTTGTTCCTACGTTATAAAAATCGGTGGCCCCGAAAGGGGCCGATTACTGTTAACTGAGCAGTTGCTATATGTGGCCACCCTCGGCGTCTATGCACGCCTCAGCGCGTACAATCACTTGCCTTTGGACGGCCTGCAATGTTTGTGGCGTAATATTTGCTACTGCAGCGTGAATTCGTACAACTATGTCTTCCAGTGTATCCAGTGGCTGACGGTACACCTCATCCTGAAATGATTGTTCTACAACAAATACAAAACGTAAGTAAAAAAAGAATACTTATAAGAAAAAGTAACAGCAATAATGAAATTACCTTCAGGTAGCCCCAGAAGAAAAAATCCAGCGGGGTCATATCCGGTGACCGTGGGGGCCACGCAACAGGACCGCCGCGGCCGATCCACTTGTCCTGGAAGGTTTGATTTAGGTAGTCGCGGGCTCCCCAGGGAAGTCCCCGAGTCCTCGGGGAATCGGTGCGGAGTATGCATCAACATCATGCGCGTGAGGGGGGGGCAAGCGGACGAATCGCTAGTTTGCCCCCGCATCAAGTCCTCCTCCTCAGGCGCGCTACTCCGCACCCGAGGACGACCACCGTGGAGTTTTAGTGGGTGCAAGCCCCACATAACCCCTGACCCTCCCCCGAGGGTTAGGGGTATCCGTTAGGGATTTCTCCACGTCAAAAAAAAAAAAAAAAAAAAAAAAAAGGTAGTCGCGGGCTGCCCCGGGGTGTCCGCTTGCGGCTCTCCCGGGTGCGGCGGCGGAAGAACGGTCCCTTGGATCATTTGACCAGGTGCCGTCTCCCCGCCCGGCCACTGTCCGGGTTACTGTTCGATCGCAGGGGTCGCGGGGTGAGGGTGCCGGGGGGCACACTCACCCCTCCGCAACACCATGCGACCCCCAGAAGTGGCGACGCGGACGAGTGGTCCGTCGCGCGTCGCCGGAGTTTCGGGAAGGCCCCGCCATCATCGCGCGGGGTTGTTGAGCGCGGAGTTCGCCTTTGCGCTGAGGGGGGGGGCAAGCGGATGTATCGCTAGTTTGCTCCCGCGTAAAGTCCCTCCCCTCGTGCGCGCGACTCCGCGCCCGAGGAAGACCACCGTGGAGTTTTAGTGGGTGCAAGCCCCACATAACCCCGTCCCTCCCCCGGGGGGCGGGGTATCCGTTAGGGATTTCTCCACGTCAAAAAAAAAAAAAAGGTAGTCGCGGGCAATTGTGGCGTAGTGAGGTCCAGCCCCGTCTTGCTGATAGAACATGTTCCGTCGGATCTCATTTGGAATATGGTTCATGAGATCCGGCAGAACATGCTCTAAAAACACTTTATACGCTGGGCCGTCCATCCTGTCTGGCAGCATGTACGGCCCAACGATGTACTCACCACAAATGCCGGCCCATACATTAATCGACCAACGGACTTGTGCTGCGCGTGTCCGAAGCGCTAGTGGATTCTCGTCGTTCCACAAATGCCGATTGTGGGAATTGAAGCACCCTTCCCTATTGAAGAGTGCTTCGTCCGTCCACAATATGTATTTGCGGAACGACGGATTCCGCTGTACTTCTCCCAACAGCCACACTGAATACTCAACCCGCTGGTCGCCATCCCCGGGGTGCAACTGTTGCACCCATACATGGCTGTACGGATGCAACATGTTTTCCCTCAGAGTTCGGTGTACCGTCATTCTGCTGGCACTAGAAGAAAATGCAGAAACATCCATTATTAGATAACATTCGTTTTCCTCAATTAATAATTGCTACAGTTATCTTGTACTGTCACTTACTCTAGGCGGCGGCTCAAGTCGCGCAGGCTGAGGGTCGGATCTTCGTTTATGGCGTCCAACACATCCTCTTCTACCGCAAGGTTCCGCGCGGCTCTGGGTCTACCCACGTTACTGCCTCGCGGCATCATCGACCCCGTCGAGTATAATCTTGACGCCAAACGCCGAATTGTACCCTCGCTGGGGGTTTGGATGTGCGGGTATTCCCGTGCAAACGCACGCACGGTAGCACTTGCGTCCCCGTTGTTCCGGGCGTACACCCAGAACATCGCGTAATATTCTTGAGCGGAGAACATTTCTAGGACGAGATTGCTAGCTGACTACGGTCATAAACCGCGACCCTGGCGAAATTCTCTGGCCGATCAGCCTGATTAATTTTAAATACGCCTCGCGGAGTGGCACAGGAAGAAAGGGGGTAACGCGCTGACTGCGCGCAGTCCCGCCTGCTTCGTCCTTCCTTCAAATTAAAGACAGATCCCTTATCTCCCGAGTATAAGCACGCGCTCGAATTTCAAAACAAAAGCACTCGTTGACGTCAATCTGCAGGGCAGATTGTTTAGAATCGGACGCGTACTTTTGTTTTATAATTCGAGCGCGTGTTTATACTAGTGGGCCTTGTGGAGGAGACATGGCTGTGAAGAAGGCCTCTTCAAAACAGTGGCCGTTTGGGAGGAATGCAAGAGAGATTTTTTTAGGTTACGACCAATCGGACTTCATGCCCACCTTTTTTCGCACGGAATACATCAACGCGTGCTCAGTCAGCTAGCAATCTCGTCCTAGAAATGTTCTCCGCTCAAGAATATTACGCGATGTTCTGGGTGTACGCCCGGAACAACGGGGACGCAAGTTCTACCGTGCGTGCGTTTGCACGGGAATACCCGCACATCCAAACCCCCAGCGAGGGTACAATTCGGCGTTTGGCGTCAAGATTATACTCGACGGGGTCGATGATGCCGCGAGGCAGTAACGTGGGTAGACCCAGAGCCGCGCGGAACCTTGCGGTAGAAGAGGATGTGTTGGACGCCATAAACGAAGATCCGACCCTCAGCCTGCGCGACTTGAGCCGCCGCCTAGAGTAAGTCACAGTACAAGATAACTGTAGCAATTATTAATTGAGGAAAACGAATGTTATCTAATAATGGATGTTTCTGCATTTTCTTCTAGTGCCAGCAGAATGACGGTACACCGAACTCTGAGGGAAAACATGTTGCATCCGTACAGCCATGTACGGGTGCAACAGTTACACCCCGGGGATGGCGACCAGCGGGTTGAGTATTCAGTGTGGCTGTTGGGAGAAGTGCAGCGGAATCCGTCGTTCCGCAAATACATATTGTGGACGGACGAAGCACTCTTCAATAGGGAAGGGTGCTTCAATTCCCACAATCGGCATTTGTGGAACGACGAGAATCCACTAGCGCTTCGGACACGCGCAGCACAAGTCCGTTGGTCGATTAATGTATGGGCCGGCATTTGTGGTGAGTACATCGTTGGGCCGTACATGCTGCCAGACAGGATGGACGGCCCAGCGTATAAAGTGTTTTTAGAGCATGTTCTGCCGGATCTCATGAACCATATTCCAAATGAGATCCGACGGAACATGTTCTATCAGCAAGACGGGGCTGGACCTCACTACGCCACAATTGCCCGCGACTACCTTTTTTTTTTTTTTTTTTGACGTGGAGAAATCCCTAACGGATACCCCGCCCCCGGGGGAGGGACGGGGTTATGTGGGGCTTGCACCCACTAAAACTCCACGGTGGTCTTCCTCGGGCGCGGAGTCGCGCGCACGAGGGGAGGGACTTTACGCGGGAGCAAACTAGCGATACATCCGCTTGCCCCCCCCCCCCTCAGCGCAAAGGCGAACTCCGCGCTCAACAACCCCGCGCGATGATGGCGGGGCCTTCCCGAAACTCCGGCGACGCGCGACGGACCACTCGTCCGCGTCGCCACTTCTGGGGGTCGCATGGTGTTGCGGAGGGGTGAGTGTGCCCCCCGGCACCCTCACCCCGCGACCCCTGCGATCGAACAGTAACCCGGACAGTGGCCGGGCGGGGAGACGGCACCTGGTCAAATGATCCAAGGGACCGTTCTTCCGCCGCCGCACCCGGGAGAGCCGCAAGCGGACACCCCGGGGCAGGGGCAGAGTGCAATGACGGTCCCGTTGACCGCCGAACTCACCCTATCTGTTCGATCGCCTACGACGGGAGCGCGCTAAAAAGAGCGCTTATAGCGCGGCTCCCGGGGGGTAGCGGATGTTCGGCTACCCCCCGAGGGGGCCCTCTGAAACGAGGACCCCCATATCTTTACGCCGCCGCCGCACGTCGCGACCTGCCACGACGCGACGCCGTCGGCAACCCCGTGGCACTGCCACCACCTCCCAAGATGGCCCCGAAAAGGGGGGCCCCCCAGACCCGGTGATTCGCCGTCGGGGAGCGGGGTGACGCACTGAACTACGTCACCACCCGACCTCCCCCGGCTCCAGGTCATCTTCGCCGGCCTCGGCGTCTGGGGGCCGCGAGACGGGACGGGTGACCCGTTATTTCCCGCTCGCGTTCTGCCTCCTCCTTCTCTCCCATGACCGCCTCCGCATACTCGGAGACGGCAACCCAACACGCCCGGTCCCCCGCCATGCGACGCACGACCGTCGGCAGCGAGAGATCCGGGCCCAGCTGCAACTCGAGGACACGGCGATCGTCGATCCACTCCCGGCATCTGGCCAGGGTGTCCCGCGACTACCTTTTTTTTTTTTTTTTTGACGTGGAGAAATCCCTAACGGATACCCCGGCCCCCGGGGGAGGGACGGGGTTATGTGGGGCTTGCACCCACTAAAACTCCACGGTGGTCTTCCTCGGGCGCGGAGTCGCGCGCACGAGGGGAGGGACTTTACGCGGGAGCAAACTAGCGATACATCCGCTTGCCCCCCCCTCAGCGCAAAGGCGAACTCCGCGCTCAACAACCCCGCGCGATGACGGCGGGGCCTTCCCGAAACTCCGGCGACGCGCGACGGACCACTCGTCCGCGTCGCCACTTCTGGGGGTCGCATGGTGTTGCGGAGGGGTGAGTGTGCCCCCCGGCACCCTCACCCCGCGACCCCCGCGATCGAACAGTAACCCGGACAGTGGCCGGGCGGGGAGACGGCACCTGGTCAAATGATCCAAGGGACCGTTCTTCCGCCGCCGCACCCGGGAGAGCCGCAAGCGGACACCCCGGGGCAGGGGCAGAGTGCAATGACGGTCCCGTTGACCGCCGAACTCACCCTATCTGTTCGATCGCCTACGACGGGAGCGCGTTAAAAAAGAGCGCTTATAGCGCGGCTCCCGGGGGGGTAGCGGATGTTCGGCTACCCCCCGAGGGGGCCCTCAGAAACGAGGACCCCCAGATCTCTACGCCGCCGCCGCACGTCGCGACCTGCCACGACGCATCCCGCGACTACCTAAATCAAACCTTCCAGGACAAGTGGATCGGCCGCGGCGGTCCTGTTGCGTGGCCCCCACGGTCACCGGATATGACCCCGTTGGATTTTTTCTTCTGGGGCTACCTGAAGGTAATTTCATTATTGCTGTTACTTTTTCTTATAAGTATTCTTTTTTTACTTACGTTTTGTATTTGTTGTAGAACAATCATTTCAGGATGAGGTGTACCGTCAGCCACTGGATACACTGGAAGACATAGTTGTAAGAATTCACGCTGCAGTAGCAAATATTACGCCACAAACATTGCAGGCCGTCCAAAGGCAAGTGATTGTACGCGCTGAGGCGTGCATAGACGCCGAGGGTGGCCACATATAGCAACTGCTCAGTTAACAGTAATCGGCCCCTTTCGGGGCCACCAATTTTTATAACGTAGGAACAACATGTTCCATGAAAAATAAATTAAGTGATCAGTGTTAGTAGCCGTGCAGTGAAGTGAATAATCGGTACATTAACCCGGACGCAGTTGACGTTGCGACCCTTACTTTGGGGTGGTGTCGTATACCTGCGATCAACTGAGCATTGGGCGCTACCCTACCATAAATATTTTCGTCCACCGATGACCAGGATCAGTACAGTGACCTACTTAGTGACACAGGTTTCCGAAAAGGAAGGAAAAGAAGGAAAGGAATGTCCGGAAGGGTGAGTTTTATTTAATTTATTGGTGATTATTAGGTGTAGAAATAAATTCTGTTCGATTTTAGGGTTCAATAACAGTATGATTTAAAAAATATGAAAACAACTCAATCATCGAAATAATTTCCATTATTGTTAATTATTTTTTGCCATTTTTCTGGTAGCTTACGAATATCACTGCGATAGAAATTCGGTTGCTTTATACTGATTATGTAAATCCAGTCTGAAAGAATTTATTCATACACCTAATATTATTTTTTAAATTTAGTTATGTTGGCCGTAATTAAACTACGGATTTTTACCTCAATAACGAATTACGATCACTTGTCATACATTTTTTGTTACATTACCTTTTCGTTTATGCCTTATTTGAAAACGAAATTTGCGTATTTCTTGTCCTCTCGCTTCAAACAATTATTATTTAAGATTCTGCTTTAAAAAAAAAAACTGTGTAATGCGGTTTCCTTCGATGCATGCCGACTTGCTTGTTCGTACTTTCGTAGTACAAGCGGAGCCACCTACCGCGTAGCCAACGCTACCGCGGGAGCTCGGGCGGAAGGCGCGCGCCCTGATTGGTCGGGGGTTTTTGTTAATATCTCGTTAACGAAGCTTCGGACAATATTTTCGCTAAGGAAAAAGTTGTTTCAAATCACCCCCTGAGTCACCCCTTTCAAGGAACTCCGACATTTTTGGGACACCCTGTATATATCTTAAACGTATATTATTTCTCCATTTCATTCACCCATCGTCCTCCTCGTCACCTAACTTTAAGATTTGCTGACGCTGCATAATTCTTTCTATGATTCGCGCTGCCAAGTGACATCACCCTGCACGGCTGCTCCAGAGGAGTCGGATTACGCGAGATCGCGCGATACGCAGCGACGTTAAATCGGAACGCTTTGAAATACTGTTCGCTTTAAAATGCATGCGATTCTATCCCCTATGTAGTGGTGTCTCTTTCCCTCCTAGAATTTTAACTTTAAAGTAATGCTCTGTCTCTTTCCCTCGAAGACGCGGTGTCGAAAAAAACGCCGATCTTTCCCGACATCGTCTGAAACAATTTCTGATGCATATTGGTTTGGAAAAAAAATTTCTAGGGCAGTCCCCACCCTGGGTTAGGTCTGAAAAATTTTTCGGTTGGACCAAGTTCTGAAAGAAATTTTTTCTGGGGTCAATGCCTCCCTCTGAAAAATTTCCGACAGTGGGCCAGGTCTCGAGAGGCCTCCGCGGCGGCTCGGCCCGGACTGATCCCCTCCACGATTACGGCTTCCCCCACTCCGCGGCTCGTGCGCGCGCACCCGGTCTTCCTCTCCCCGCAGGCCCCGCGCCCATGTTTCTCTCCGCCGCGCTCCCCTCGGAGGACCTGGTCTAGAATCCCCCTTACCTTACTACTGTGGTACAAATTATAAAAATGGTTTATGACTCAGGAAACGATTATAAAATTTTACAACCGTACATTGAAAATTGTCATTTCTTCAATAATTCATTAAACGTATAAGAAGTCATTCGAAAATATTCATAAAATTTACTGGCGTCGTCTTGTAATTCTTTATTCAATGTAGCAAATTCTCCTTCACTGTCCCTTCTCGTCCACGCTTGGTGGACCCACAGCCTTCTCCTCTTTTCTACACTTTTTAGTCTTTGCACATTTTTTTCGTCTTCATCTAAAATTAGCGCAAGTATTGCTAATTCTTCCGTATCGTTCCGCGCCATAACTTTTATGCACTACCGACACAAAGTGGTGTTTCCAATTCGACAGGTATCACGCTACTGACTGAAAGAATTGTACAGCAGGCTTGCAGAAATGGCTGAATTGGGACTTACCGGGCCAGAGCAGGCCCCCTACACAGTTGTTAGTGAAATTAGGGACACCGCAGGGAGAAGGAACGGACACCATACGGAGACGGAACGGAGACGGAACGGATATGTGTGCGCAGACCTTAAACCTTACGCAGGCCGGTTATGTACCTGTTGTCCGAATTGACGGTCCTGACTTGATTTCTCCCTCAAATTTTATGGTGGATAGCGGATCTGGTCCAAATCTGTTGAAACGTCCGGTGCAGTCTTCCGTATCAGTAAATGTAAAGGGAATTCTTCGTCTCACTGGAATTACTCCTCAGCATGTGTTCACAAGAGGACTGGTAGCTTTAGAAATTTTAGGGCAACGTGTACTTTTCCATTTAGTAGACAACGATTTTCCTATATCACAGGAAGGAATTATCGGATCAGATTTTCTTATGCAGCAAAAGGCTCATATAAATTACGAAAGAGAGTGTTTGGAATGCAATGGAAAATCGTTTCCTTTTGAAACAAGAGAACACATTGTAATTACAGCGAGATCACGGACACAAGCTTATGTTATAGCAGCAAATCCAGAAATTGGGCAAGGATATGTGCCGCGTTTAAGGGTGCAAGGGATTGGTGGTGTGTACCTTGGTGACGCTTTCGTTACGGTAACTAATGGAAACGCCTATCTCGATGTAATTAATACAAATGATCGAGATATTGAAATAATTGTACCCAAAGTTAAAATTCAGGAAGTCTCGTACAGAAGTGAGGCAAATAAAATTTCTAAATTTAATATAGGAGAGGAAACTGTTACTAATTCTCTCTTGCCAATTAATCTTGAAAAGGGAAAAGATACTTAGAAATGTGTTACGAAAGGGGAAGCCTTACATAAGGAATCAAGAATTTCAACTGTGCAAATTTCTAATTCGTATCCATCGACGAGAAATGATTCTACATTAACGGTGGAATCGAAGACAGCTATCGCAGATGTAGGAACTCAAATCTCTGTCCCATCAAGATAGGATGGATCAAGTTAAAAAATTTCATGAGAACCTAAATTTGGAAATTAATTCATTTTATCGCGAATTAAGAGAAGAGAATGAAGTAGGTCACTTTTCTGATCCAGTTAAGATTTTGGATACCAAAACACAAAGTGACAAATACCATTGTTTTCCAGTGAATAAGTCAGGAAATATTGAGCGTGCAGATAGAATTCAGAGTTTATTGCGGTTAAACCATTTAAATTCGGAGGAACGGGGAACTGTAGATCAGTTAATTCGGGAGTATTCTGACTGTTTCCACATACCTGGCGAGTCTTTGGGTTTTACGACAGTGACCGAACATCGGATACCGACAGCTGGCGATCAACCCATAAACAGACGACAATACCGATTTTCCCCTGTGCACAAGGACGAAATTAAACGTCAAGTAAATACATTGTTGGAAACTGGAATGATAAAATCGTCGGAATCTGCTTATAATATTCCTGTCTGCGTTGTTCCGAAGAAACCGGATACAAGGGCAACAAACTTTGGAGAATGGTTTTAGATTTTCGGGATGTAAACGAGAAAACTATAAGTGATGCCTATCCTATACCCCACATAGTGGAAATTCTTGACCAATTGGGTAGCGCTAAATATTTTTCAGTTTTTGATTTGGCGTCGGGTTTCCATCAGATCCGCATGCACCCTGAGGACAATCATAAGACCGCTTTTACAACACCTCATGGTCATTATGAGTTTGTAAGAATGCCGTTCGGTCTAAAAAATGCACCGGCAACTTTTCAAAGATTAATGGATAGGGTCTTAACTGGTTTGCAGGGTAATGAAATGTTTGTCTATTTAGATGACATTGTCATATATTCGAGTTCTTTACGCGAGCATGAAATAAAGTTTCGGAAATTGATGGAAAGGTTACGTGAGGCGAATTTAAAATTACAACCGGACAAATGTGAGTTTTTGCGAACAGAAGTTTGTTATTTAGGACACATAATTAGCGCGGATGGTGGTCGACCTGACCCGGCGAAAGTAAATGCAGTAAGAAATTTTCCAATACCAGAAAATGCGAAAAATCTAAAACAATTTCTTGGATTGGCGGGTTATTATCGTCGATTCATTAAAATTTTTTCCAATGTTTCAAGCCATTAACTAATTTGCTAAAAATAGATGAACCGTTCCGATGGACTGAAAGACAGTGTGAAGCTTTTGAAATTTTACGCGATAAATTATGCGAAGAGCCCGTTTTGCAATATCCTGATTTCGACCAACCTTTCGCACTGACAACTGATGCTTCGGATTTTGCAATAGGGGGTATTTTGAGTCAAGGTCCGATTGGAAAAGATAAACCAATAGCATATGCATCACGAGTATTAAATAGCGCAGAGTTAAATTATCCTACGATACAAAAGGAGTTGTTAGCAATGGTATATTGTGTGCAACATTTTCGGCCATATCTGTATAGTAGAAAATTTACGTTTGTAACTGACCATAAGCCACTAACCTGGCTGCATTCCGTGAAAGACCCAACTTCAAGATTGATGAGGTGGAGGTTAAAATTTGTCGAATATGAGTATGACATCTTATATAAGGCTGGGAAAACAAACGTGAATGCAGATGCGTTATCGCGGAACCCACCAAAGGAATTCGTGCAAGGGACGCTATATTCAATTAAGGTGGGTGAATGGGATGATATAGTTTCTGAATCCAAGGATGAGGAAATAGAACGAAGAAATAGGAATCCAGCAACGTTAAGGACACCGCCACCGCAGACTGCACAGATGATGGGGAAAAAAGAACCGATTGTTGCACAACCGAATTTGAGTACACGGAATCAACGGAATCAGGACCCTGATGGGCCTGTGCCTTTCACGGAAAAAGAGCTACGGCAACGACCTTTTGAACACCATGTGGTCGAGGCACAGGTTCATAGAGACCCTTCACCGAGTTAAGGTTCTCCGGCCGCCGAAGGGACTGTGACACCTAGTTTTGAGGATATTCCTTTGGCATTACGTCTGGAAATGCGACGATCGACAACGGAAGTGGTTGAGAATTCAACATCGGCATTGGAACTTAACAGGGATCAAATCATTTCTATTGGCAAACCACCGTTAATATCAACATCTACAAATAGGCCAACTGGAAGGGCCATATCTCCGGAAATAGATAACAACATGATATTGGAGGATAATTTTGAATCTGAAGAAGACGAATCCGATAGCAGCAGTGAAAGTGGAGCCGAGAGTGTTGATTTTGATAAACAAATCAAGGACCAAGAATTTGCAGATATAAGAGAAACAAGATCAATCCGCAATATTATTGTAAATCAACGGGATAAGGTTTTTATGAGAAAGGACAACTCAATATATTTTCTATCTGTCAAAGGCGACCCAATTGATGACGGAGCGCAACAATTCGCAATACCGAAGGAAATACCTAGGTTGGACAGTCCACAAATTGGAGATGCTATTTTTATTAAAAAGGGAAAGAAGTACCATGTAGCGATAATTTGTAAGTCGCCGAATGAAGAAAAGCTAACTAAGGAAGTATTAGTAAGAGTTTTCTCCGATTTAAATAAACAACTAAGTGTTCATCCATGTGAAACAATAGGAATTGCAAAATTTAATGAGATTGATGGGATAACTTGGCAGGAAATAATAATGTTATTGCGTAATTCCATCACACAGAAGCGCATTAAAATAATCGTTTGCCATGGGACGGTAGAGGAACCGGAGGATCATCGGCGGACGAACATCATTGAAGAGGCACATTGCTCTGCCGTGGGTGGACATAAGGGGATCACCAAGACCTACAGTCGAATTCGGCATAGGTTCTACTGGGAAAATCTCAGGGCTAATGTGCAAACATTTGTACGTAACTGCATTAGGTGCCAATTAAAGAAGGTGACCCGCAATAAAACTAAGCAGCCGATGGTCATCACGGATACACCGGACGCGGCTTTCGAGAAGGTGTCCATGGATATGGTGGGCCCCTTACCAAGGACGACAAACGGGAACGAGTACCTGCTCATCCTGCAGGACAAGTTGACCAAGTTTTCCCTCGCTATACCAATGAAATCAGCGACTGCGGTGAGTATAACTAGGGCCCTCGTCAAGAATTTCTTTAGTATATTCGGACCACCCAAGACTATATTGTCAGACAGAGGTACACATTTTACGAGCTTATTGTTAAAAAATTTATCCAAGTATTTCCGCATTACTCGATATTTAACAACTGCGATCGCTCAAGCGAACCATTGGATTCCGGGTGGAAAGCTCTCATGCGGTTCTTGTTGAATATATCAAGCAATATGTGGACAGTCGACATGAGTGGGACGAATTTCCTGAGTTAGCGACATTTTCATATAATACTAGTGTACACGAGGGTACTGGTTTCACTCCGTATGAATAGGTGTTTGGAAGAATTTCGAGAGAACCGTCCAGTGAACCTTATAACGAAAGTAACATGCGAACTTATGGGGATTATTTAGTTGAATTGATTCACACAATGCATGACGTACGACTTTTAGCGCGCAAAACTTAATTAAGGCTAAGGAAAGGTCCAAATCATATTATGATCCCAGAATCAATCCTCAATATTTTCAGGTAAATGACTCAGTATTTCTATTAAAGGAACCTAAGAGGGGAAAATTATCCGAGAACTATTCCGGGCCCTACAAAATAAGCGAAGTTTTAGGAAACCATAATATTAAAATTTTTGTTAATGGGAAACCTCGCGTAGTACATGCGAATAAATTGAAATTAGCCCATGTTCCATAAGTTTTGGGGATACTTAAATTCGTACAATATTTATACGAGTGTATATTTACTCTCTTTCTTTGAAAACTTGTTTCCGAGGAATAGAGGGAAATTTCTTAAGTATATTTCTGTTCATTTAGTATATCATATACGCGCATATATGTGTAATGCGTATATGTGTGGTGTATGTTTCTATGTGTGAAGTATGGGTTTAATTATTGTATGAATATTAAGGATAATAAGATGTTATGTTTTAATGAGTGCATTAAGCGATTATTGACGTATTTGTACGTTTAGTACGTTTTCTTATATATTTACGTCTAGTATGCTTTCTTATACGTATACGTTGAGTATGTTTTCTTATATTTACTTTTCAGTGTGATTCCTTACTTAAGAATACTGTGTTTTGTGTGTTGCTGATATTTGTGTTTTAGCATATTACTTATTTTAGTATATTCAGTATTGATGCCGTTTCTGTAAGCCACTTCTTATCTATCAAACACATGAGCTTTTCAATCTAATGTATTTGGTCTAAGAGGGAAGGTGTTACCTGCGTAACGAATGGCCAGGTCAGGAAAAGTTTTGGTGACAAAATCCGGATGCAGTCCCGAGTGTTTGCCGGGCATTATAGGAAGACAATTAAGGCGGAGACCTCTCTCGACCTCGGCGCGGTCATCTGGTGAGGGACAAGGCAGTAACCCTTAGGCACAAGAGCGGTCCTCGGAATCGTGATGCCCAAGGATTTTCAAGGCCTACGTTGCAATGTTTTTCCGCCGATGCCAATGTCTGGATTTCGTCAGCGTTGTACGTTGGATCGTGGGAATGTTTAGGCCTGTCCTCCATCTTGGCCATTCGAAGGTAGAGGGTGAAACCTCTCTACCCAGCATTTAAAATATGAGTTGTTTCGGCGCGGGCAGGCAGTCGACAGTTTGGTCTCAAGCTAGCAAGTCATACATGTAACATAATTCGTGCTACCGAAGTCCCAATCCCAGTTGTAAATGACTTAAATGTCATAACATAAAAAGGGACACTATTTTATAATAAACATTTATATAATCATATATCTAACTGTTAAAATTCGTAAAAATTTCAATTTTTATATACTTATTATAATTAATTAATGTTCGAGCCAAAGGTGTACTGCTCACGAATATATTATAATAAAAAATTAGATTTTTAATGTTTGACTACTATTTTTTTACCATCAGACACAAAGTGATCCGATTCACCTTGGCCTACCCTACTAATAGTATTGATTTTTGTCCCTATAACTGAGAAAGATCGCCGTATTTAATTACATTTGGTACCAAAGAAAAGAAGCTGTTGTCGCAGTGAAATATTTTCGCTCAAGGTCGTGATTTTAAAAATCCAGGAGAAGGTTATCGTATTTTCCTGTGTTCTTTCTACAAAATACATTTCTCTAAATAGTAATCGGCAAAGTTCAAGGTTCTTTTGGAAAAGTTTTTGAAAGGAGACTATACATACAGTCTTTTTAAAACTTTCAGGCTATATTATTATGTATTTCCAGAAGGGAATAAAGATTTTTTTATATAAAAAAACGCGGCAATTGCAAATAGCGCAAGAGTTTCGAAGCGACAAAGTTGTTCAGCTACGCGCAGTTTAGGGTCCGTTGTAGTAGCCTGACACCAAAAAACTAAATAATTTTGTGTTTGTAATAATATTACGCTATGGATGTACCTCAATCCGCATTCCAAAATGAAAATTACAATGATGGTGTGTGTACTTGTCGAGTATACTTCGCTGCGCTCCAATTTCTTTTAGGCACCGCGAAATTAATTGTATTTGACCTGCTAAATGAGCTTGCAGGGATCCAGGGCTAGGGATTTTTCCACCCTACCCCCACGCAGCGGACAAATTAGCAGGTCAACAGTTTCGAGGTGAAACAATTTGAGCAGGCTTGTCAGTTCGTATTCATTAGTGAACCGAGTAACATCACTTCGAAAATTAATCATGGCCGGAAGTTCCAACGCGAAGAAAAGTACGGGGTGTAGCACCTCCTTCAACCCATTGTGGGAAGAAGCCTTTTTTTCGCGGAACATAAAGGTGCCGCAGTGTGTTTAGTGTGTCACAAAGCAATGAAACACTCATTCCAAGAATTATGTTCATCTGTCACCGGAGGAGAGACTTGAGGAAATTGAAACGCTGAAGGCAGCATTAATAGTAGCAGATGAAGAATCACAGAACGAAGTAAGTTATCTTTCTAAGAATACTGTATGATTGTCAGTTTTTGAAGAACATGAAGTGGCATGCTAAACCATTGTTTAATTTGTTCTTAGGAAGAGAGACCTATCAACGATGCTGCCTTGCGTTCAAGTTACATCGTGGCATTAGAGCTTGCAAAGACATGCTAACCATTTACATCAGGCCCATTTTTCAAGGAACTGCTACTGAAGGTGGTGGTGCACTAGGTAAGCTCAATACAGGTAAATAAATATAAATCTATTAATCTTTCACGTATGATGATACTGCGCCGGGCAGAGGAAATGGCAAACAGTGTGGCGGACCGATTAAGAAACGTCGCAAGTAATTTTGTTTCGTATTCCTTAGCTCTGGATGAGAGCACGGACATCTCTGATACGCCACAACTTGCCATTTTTATCCGCGGGGTAGATGAAAATTTAGTAGTTACGGAAGAATTTCTAGATTTCCTTCCATTGAAGGAAAGTATTTCATTCATGACGGAATACTCAAGGTTTCAAATTGAAGAAAAATGAATCCACGATTAATACATATTAACAAATTATACATGTTCGAGAAATAGTACTTATTGCGCCATATCCCGAGCCCGAGTTAACTCAGGCGTGGTGACGCAAAATACTATCCCCCCCTTGTTCATGTGGATCATCGATCTTATCTCCCTTCCATCGATCGGCGATCGGTGGAAGGGGGAGAGCACGCGGATTCGAGGAAATCGAGCAAGATTTCCTCGATCTACTTGTCGACGAGCCACCCTAGAGATAACACTTGTGTTTAGGACTGTATATATTGTAAATATTAGATCTAAGTTCTACATTGTTTTAGTTGCTAAGAATAGATTAACTTGCTCGAAACTGCACGCGCTCTTCCTGGTTTGAGGTGAAAAGTTAACAGTGTCACCATCTCGTCGATTGTCGCGGCAACAATTGCTTTCTCCCCACTCTCTCTCTCTCTCTCTCTCTCGCGAGCGCCGATTGCGATCGCGAATACTCGAGTCAGTCGGTCTCCTGGAGTCGTTCACTTTGCAACTTTTCTACCTCAAACCCAAACCACTGATTTTATTCTCTAAAGGTTGAGACACGGTTTCTTTGTGCTGTTCAGTATAGCTTACAAGTAAAAGTGCAGTGCGCAGGTTTATTATCAAACTCTCAGTTAATAAACAAAATACCGGTCGTGATACTCGCGCTGGTGAAAAATCTAGAATTCTACTTACTCTAAAATAAACCTAGCTACAATTACCTTAACCTACTTAAAGCTACCTTATAAAGAGTTAAACTAAACTAATAACTATTTTAACCACTAACAACTTGTTTAAACGCTTTCGCCTGCTAATTGCTTGCCTTGCTTGAAACGCGCTTTGCTTGCTTCAAGAATCGTGCCGATTCCACGTGCTTCGCGCTGCTTAAGATTAAACTCGCTAACCGTGCCGGGAAGCCAATACCGCTGCTATTAAATTAGAATTAATAACTGTGTTAATAATTGTGCTCCATAAACTCTTTATTGTACCATAACTGTAAATAGACTTACATGTAAGATTAAATTTAGTGTTAAACTAAAGGGCTTAAATCAAAGACAGCCTCCAACGCGAGTATCCCGATCCTGCGACGCGCGTGATCCGAAACTTTGCTATCAATACATATATCGACTTTTCCCTAAATGATATCATTCATTATCGTAGCTGTAGATTGCTGTAGATGTTTATCTTTTTTACATAATCCTTATAGAAACATGAGAAACTTTTAACATCCTAGTCTGAATGATATAGTGTGTGAATGTAAAAAATACCTAGCTGATTTATGTATTTCAACACTTTATTATACATGATATGTATAAATGCTTCTTCTTTTTCTATAAGGATTTTATAAAGAATATGCAGGTTAATATGTTTTTTAAATATTCTTAAAACATTTGAAAATAAACATTGATCGTTGTGTCGTAAAGTTAGGAAATATATGTAATTAACGAAAAAAAAACTTAGCCTAAGGAACTTGGAAGTTCGAGGCTCGAACCTACGTTTAAAAAGTTTGCAGCGATATAGCAGTTCAACAGACTACCGCTGCGCCACCGACGCCGTTGAAAAATACGGTAGATACTTTACAATGTAAGGCGCATAACAGTTTCAAATGATTCAGTTTTTTCAGTTTCTTTAATTCCTATGATGTTTTGCTGTACGTATAAACATTGAAGATCGCATAAAACACTTATTTCATGAAGCAATTCGACGTATAAGTTACTCTGACACGGAAGAAACAACGAAAAAATCGGTTTTTAATTTTTTTAACTGCAGCGCACCAAATTGAAAAATCTGAAAAAAAATTCAGGGCAATAGTAACAATGATACGTACTTACAGTAAAAATATAATTATAGTGCCAAGACTGCTTCGATACACAATCGGCATTTTTCAGCATTTTTTGGCGTTTTTTATTTTTCACAGCTTGGTTTTTCAATTTAAAAATCTGAAACAATTCTCTAATATGTGTCCCGATAACAGAAATGCCTCTGATTTTTTTCAAAATTTTTCCTCCCCTAGTATAGGAGAAATTCGGCAAAAACCTGATTTCCTATTTTTGCCCTTTACTACCCTCCGGGTGGAGATACGAAGTTGAAAATTGCCACAAATGTTTCTGTTTTAATAAGCTTTGGAATGATTCATCGTGAGTCGATTTCGGTTCAAGGGCACATTTGACCATCTTAACCGGCTATACCCTTTCGGTTCTTCATAACAGTTATTCAGAATAAAGGTTCTTCATAACCGTTTGGAGAACCGAAATCGATATTATAACAGTTTTCAAACCCTGCGTGAACGTGTCTCATATTAGATGTCGTCGCAGTGATGTTTCCCTCACGAAATAGAAGAGTTCTATACGGGAACCTGTAGCTTGACAGTGCCCTAAGCCATAATCATGAAATACTGTAGAATGTTAACGAAGAAAAAAGGCCAACCATGGTAAGCTATTCCACAATCGAATCTGGATCGGCCACATTCGTTTGAGCCGTATGTACAATGACCGACGACGATCCCTGCCGAATATTCCCGAGAGTCGACGAACGAAACATGTGTTAGTGAAGGTGCGCGTGGAACGCGTATACGTATTATGTTGACAATTGACGAAAGTTGACAAAAATTTTGTTTCAAGAAAAATCTTACCGTTTCTGACAGATCCATGATACGATATTACGATATCTCTGTCATGCGTGGACCGATTTTATTGAATTTGGTCTTTTTCGAAAGCTTATATGCGGTTTACATGAGAAAAATGCCTTTAAATTTAGAAAATATTGCAGGCGTGATGAAATATTATGAAAATCGACATACAGAGTGTTCCAAATATGCTACGATAACCACACTCATATAGATTAAGAAAAATTGTACGTGTTTTGTTTCCGATGACTACGACAGTCAGAATCATGTCCGCCAGGATCAAACTTTTTTTTTAAAACCCCTCTTACTGCTACAACCCCTCTTACTTTGAACAAAATTAGTATTATTGCATACAGAAATTTAAACATATTTTTCAAATCTCGATTAACCCTGTGCCTGTGCCTGAATCAATTTTGACCTACCGCTTGAAATCGCTAACGCACACAGTGGCGGATCTGTGCATGTTAGTTGCGGCCAAGCCATCATTTCGCTGTTGGGGGTGTCATAAAAACAAACAGGACCTTTCCGGTGACTACGTTGGAGCAACAATGGGAAGCTCGATACAATATCATATTTTCCATAAAGAAAACAAAATGGGCATACGGCCTCTGCAGTCATACAGTTCTCCACCACGAGATCTTATACCGAGGAGTGGGGAGTGCTCGAGGGTGCATCGACTGCCCTAGGGCAGACTTAATGTGCACCCCTGCCCTAGCGCTTCGTCTACGTGCATCACATGTCCGTTGATCGATCAACCTATGGGCCGGCATTTGTGGCGACTTTATCGTTGGGCCGTACATTCTGCCAGACAGGCTGGACAGCTCAACGTATAAAAATTTGTTAGAACATGTTCTGCCGGATCTTATGGCCGATATTCCATATGAGATCCGACAGAACATGTACTACCAGCATGACGTAGCTGGGCCACATTACGCCTTGAATGTCCGCGCTTATTTAGGTGAAACCTTTCAGGACAGGTGGATCGGCCGCGGCGGTGAAGAGGAGGCCCACATTGCGTGACCCCCACGGTCACGGCCAAAATCATGTTCGCCAGCAATAAACTTTTTTTTCAAACCCCTCTTACTACTACCATTATAACTTTGACCCAAATTACTATTATTGCATAAAAAATTTGAACACATTTTCCAAATTTCAATTAATGAAAGTACAAAGTTTGGGATTATAATACTCAATACTTTTCTTTCACAAATTCCCCAAAATGTGCCTTATTTTCGGAGTTTCAAACTCTGGAGACCTCTGCGAAAACCTTTGTATTACACACCTAAACGCTCCGCTCCCACTACTCCAGCCACTCCCCACTTCGTTGGCGGACTCGCTTCTCCTTGAACGAGCTAAGAGCTCGAGCTCGAATGTGTGCTCGCGCCCGGAATTGGGGGTCCTGTGCATGCCTGATCTAGACTAATTTCGTGCGTGTGTGCACTCGCACTCGGGGGGGGGGGGAGTGTGTAGGGAGCGTTAGTTCCCCCACTCCGTGGACTGTTCAGTAGTGGGGAGACCCAGCGAGCCGGTGGAGTGGGGAGTGGGAACTTGGCTGCGTGCGCGCCAGCCACGGAGTGGGGGAAGCTGTAATAGTGGAGGCGATCAGTCCTAACCGAGCCACCGCGGAGACCTCTGCAGAACTTGTCTGCCGCTGGAACTTTTTCAGAGGGAGGGAATGACCTTGAGCTTTCCCCTGAAAAAAATTTCAGACCTGGTCCGCCACCGGAAATTTTTCCAAACCAATATGTGACGACAGCAGAAATTTTTCCCCACCCCCGCACTGATCTAGCGAACCAATATGCAGCAAACAGAGATTTATTTCCCGCCAACGCAGAGAAATAATAATTTTTAAATCAACGATCTAGCGAACCAATATGTAGGAAACATACAGGGTGTCCCATCTAAGACTGGACAGCGCAATATCTCCTAAAGTATTGGAGATAAAAAATTTAAAAAAAAATATGAAATTGAATGGTTTGAGAGGGCCAATTTATTAGCCGTATGATTTTTTATTTATTATTATTTTAAAAGATACTATCGACAATCCATATAATATGCCGCGCTTAAATAAGAAAGTTCCGGGGGTGATGAAGGACGAAATTAACGGTGCGATAATGTCCGAATTCGTAGGTCTTAGAGCGAAAATGTATGCACTTCGGGTAGACGGTAAAAAAGATACGAAAAAGGCGAAAGGCGTCAAGACCAACGTCATAGCCAGAGCGATAACTTTCGATGACTACGTGCAGTGTTTTCAAAAGGAGATCGAAATGGCTCGCAGACAATCATGCATACGGTCGAAATTGCACAAAGTATACACCATTCCGGAATTTAAAATCGCTCTAAGTCCATATGACAACAAGTGGTATATCGTACCCGATTCGACCGACACTCTGCCCTGGGGACATTATAAAATATCGCTGCAAATCCAAATTATTATCTAAAATAAAATTACACACATGCATAGAACATACAAACTCATCCTTATAAATAGTGGAATTATGTAAAATAAAAATTGTTCACACATGTATATGCATCATTGTAATTATTGAACCATGTATTTATTTTTACAATACATTATTTTTATTTAGCCAAGAATTGTGTGATTTATCAAACCCTAAGCACCTGACGTATACCTTATCCCCGTTCCTACGCAACACTTTTTCGACTAGCTACACATCAGGATCGGTGACGCGCTGCAGCTCATGTTCATAGAATCCTCCAGCAACTGGTTTTCTACAGGAATCGAGGAGCAGGTACGTTGCGGGATTAGTTGCTTGTACTTTGGCTATCTTGAACACTTCCGTTGTCCAATTTGACGTATAGCCTTCATCGAAGATGGCTTTTAATTTGCTCACGCACACAAACTCGCCCAACTTGAATCTCACTGGAGCAGCGATCTTTACGTTGCTGTATACGGTGGCTAGCAGCTTATCAGCGATCGCTGGGGTAACATCGCAAGGACGCATTCTGATGGTTCTATGTTTTCGTGCGATATACTCTGCAAGTAGACGCGGTAGCGTATCGGTCCATCTATAGGTTTCACTTAGCGTAAACAGTTTCCACATACTGTTCTTCAAAATTCGATTGAAACGTTCTACGATCCGATTCTACGAGGCCTTCATCACCGAATACCTCGAATAATGATTAATATCATGCTTTGTCAAGAGTTTCTGCACATCGACGTTTTAAAATTGTTTTCCTTGATCGGTTTGTAAATTTTTCGGATATCGATCTCTAAATATCTTTGCAAACGCTTTAGTTACCTCAGCACCACTTTTAGTCTTGAGCGGCACCACCCATGCATACTTGCTCAACACATCAATGACGGTGACTATATAATGGTGACCTTGGTAAGATTGCATTTCTACCACGTCAGCTTGCCACGGATCATCGTATCCGTGCATTATGACGCGCCTCCGCGGGAAATGTCTTCGAGCTGGAGCATGCAATTCCTCAACAGTTGTAGATTCTTGTGGCCATGGTTATCTTTGCTCTTGGATTTCGATAATGGTTTCATGTTTGATCGCAGATGTGTCTTCGACACGAATGATGCAATAATTATCATGTACATGCATTATGTGCTCCCCATCGGCCCGAGGAAATTCTGCACAAGTTCTACCGTCTCGCATGAATCTTCTTCACATTGTTGCTGTAGATTCAATGCCTGTGATATATTTTGAACGCTGTTTCACAACGTCAGCATATCTCTGTGAAACACGGCCAGCGTCCTCTCTAATTCTTCCTGCTGCTCTATCAAAAGTTTAATGATCTTTTCCACGTATAGTTTATTGACGGCATCTGTGTCGACCACCGGCTGAGCTACGCGTCGTATCTTGCGCGATTTTGCATCAAAGTCGGCTCACGCAAAGAGCGTTATCTCGCATATAGTTTCGAAGCAATCCGCTCCATTGGTAATAGTCCATTCTAGCTGCTCCACTCTTCTCGAACTATACTCCAAATTTGTTGATTGGCATCTCAACGCATACAGTGGACATCATCGGCGCGCGGTTTAATTTATAATGAGGCCTACCTCGCGGAGTTCGTCGATAATCGATAGAATTTTCTTGTCATGTGAGTTGTTACTCGCCTGGCGCGATGCCTCCAGCAAACCGGAATCGATCCACCAGGTCGTTGAGATCGTCCTAGTGTACGTAATTGATCTTGTTATCGTTTACCACCATGACTCACGGTGTCATTAGACCTTTCCCCGCCTTACTGGTTGATACACGGGGGAGTAGTGGTGCAATTACATATTTATACTTGTATCACTTGTTGCCCAATATGGGTTTTTAAATATATTACTTTTGTATTTTTGTTTATCGACATCAGTGTATATATCACCGTCGGGAATTCTCTTGAAAATCAGTTCGTAAAGGCCGGACGTTCCTCCGTATCTTACACCATCTATGATTATATTATCATTCTCGTCTATATCGAAAGCCTTATCCCTAAGCATCGTTCGACTATTGCTAAAGTATACGCCGTACACACAGTCCATTTTTGTATCCTAGTCACCACTTACGACTGCACTCATGTATTTTTGCCCCAGCGGACCGAAATGGTTGCGAAACGTGTTTTGTCCCTCGGATGTTTAAAGGTGCTGTCTAATAGATGTTGCACTATATAAACCCTTTGGTTTCTACCCTCTGCGGTTAAAAGCAGTACAGTCACGCGTAGAGTAACGTCGTGTCACGCCCGTACCGAGTCGGTTGAATTCAGTAAGATGGAGCTAAAGTCTCCGTTAGAATCATAGTTGATCTCATAGAATCCGCGAGTTCGGTTTATATTCTATTGGGCGCTTTGAAATAGCCACTCGTACGCCCCGCATCGCCAGTGCGTCAACACCGAGCAAATTAGTGGTAATCTATACACATTTACTACACTATTTAATCGCGACACTTACATTTGTACTATAATTGATTATTGAATACACGAATGGTGTTCACGTCTAAATCGAGTAGATTCGTTAAAACCCATCTTTTACCCAGCGATCCTTATAATATTAGTAGCACTCACCCATCGATACAACTTTACCGCTCGAGTTGTCTCAAACATAAATTAAGAGTTACGAGGCATTACTAACATTTCCCGCGACTCCCTGATCTAGCATCAGGTTCGTTCGCAACCTTTCATCCAAAACAAGGAATCTTTACCAACATAGTGGCTCCCCGATTTCGCATCGGGTTCGTCCACGTTTAACCCTCCTACGGCTCCCTGATTTCGCATCAGGTTCGTCCGAGTCCTACAGCTCCCTGGTTTCGCACCAGGTTCGTCTGTAAGTCTACCAACCTCCGAACAACTCCCTGGTTTCGCACCAGGTTCGTCTGTGAATAATCCAACCTCCTAACAGCTCCTCGACTTCGCGTCGAGTTCGTCTGTGAACATCATCCTAGTGACACCCCGATTTCGCATCGGATTCGTTCACGACGTTTCACCCTCCTGCGGCTCCCTGATTTCGAATCAGGTTCGTCCGCGCTTGACTCCATTCCTAGAGGCTCCCTGATTTCGCATCAGGTTCGTCCGCGCACCTAACTAACAAATTCATAAACCGTATTCCTTGGGAAATACCCTTCTCGCCGGCCTCTCGCGTTGCCGCAGCCCCGGCTCGTAACAAGGGAGTGACCACCCCTCAAAGGTTTTCAGGTGTTCGCCTCCGATTGTTCTTTTTTGTTGGATATGTTTTAGAGGGCCGTAAAATAAGAAACAGGTGTCTTTTTATTTTTACCTGTTTGCATGTTTAGGGGGTGAAACCACTTCAAATTTCATGAGAATAGGTGGTGCCCGTCTTCGATCGCTGTGGATTTTGGCAACACCTGAAAATCTTATAACTTTCAACTGATTCAACTGTTGACCGAAAATAAATATTTACTTCAAGTAAGTGATTGGAATAATACTCGATGTTTATTGTTCCTAATGTTATCCGAGTAATGACTGATCGAATTTATTACAAGTATAAATAATGACGAGTTATTGGAATAAATTGTCAGAATAATTTACCACAAGTAACGTATAATTAGTATTCGGTGAAAATATTCAACTAATAAGAATTTATTTAGATGAATATCTTAGACAAATATTCAAAACATTTCAAATAATGCCTTGCTCTATTTTGGAGTAACAAGCTTCAGTGTTACTAATCTACCAAAGTGACAACTATTTCAAGGTTTTTGTAGAATAAATGTTAGTATACGTAGATGCAATTCCATAACGACGACTACCAGACTAGCACACCGAATGTAGGAAATTTTTATTTTCTGTCCTGGGTTAGAGACAGTGTTTTATTATTTTATTGGTGCTATAGCATCCCGGGCTCAGGCGGGCAGACGGTCTTCTACCCCCGCATCAGGATAAGCCCATTCTACCTGCTCCAGCCGCGGATCCAAAGAAGGGATGTCGGGGACACGCGCTCGCCTTTGGGGAAAAATATTTCTTTATTATCTGTATAGTACTATTTCAACAATTTACTCCAGAAAAACCGTGAGCCGCTGGACAGGCACCGTTAGGTCCGGCTTTCCCGATTTTTTGGACCGCGGACTCTCCAACGATGTTCGACTAGATAGCCGAGAATCGAAGCAACGCCCGCACCAATAGAAACGTTTGCGTTCGGTGATTAGTCACCGGCACTGCCTATGCAAATATTATATAAGCTGAACTCTACGAATTTCGCTAGCGAAAACATTCAACCTTGGAAGGTATTCGAACTTACGACTCTATACCAGGCCCGTCCAACTTGTGTTCTTGCCTTCGAAGAGGAACTCGCTGTTGCTCGTGCGAGCAAATCCCTGGACAGGCCTGCTCTAAACACTCAACTTTATATTCAATTTTGAGCTATAGTTGTAACGGCTTCGTCACCAGCATGCCTCCAGATAGGACTCACCGTTAGGCGTAGGTACTCTCGGGTTTTTCCCCATGGGCCTGGGTGAATCTGGCTATGGTCGTGTGACCCATCTGTCAGCCAGACTTGCCCAGGTCAGTATTTTCCGGCGTGCGGAAGTGGATACCTTCCGCTTCCCACGCATTTTCGCGCCGATTTTTTCCGCACGTTTTTTGGCGTCGCTTAAGGGGGCCGTCTCCTTTTTGTTATGGTCCGAATCGATCGAAGTGCCCTTGTAAACAGACGGACCCTAATGAAACTACTGCGGTCGGTAAAAAGAAGTTGTACAATGGTGACATCTACCGGTACTCTACGTAGACGAATTTTTGACAGCATAGTTGCCGCATGTTCTGTTGTCTCCGTCTCTGCCGCGCTGTTTCCACAGCTCCTTCTATTGAGAAGCTTGGAGGAATACGGCACGAGAGCTGCGTCTAGGCAGCGATCGCCGGGCTCCATGTACCGCTGATGGAGGGGGGAACATCGACAGGAGCGGTGGTTATGTGTGAGGAACTGCGGTGCGTCAGTCACGCACACATAACCACCGCTGTAGGTGTTTCCTCGTGCATCAGCTGTAGCTGGAGCCCGCCAATTCCTGCGTCTAGCATCAGAGCCTTGCTGAACGTAAAGGAGGATAGCACTATTGAAAGATAGAGAGGTTGAGTAGTGAAGTTAGGAAACATGTCAATGAAACAATACTAATTTAGTATTTATTTATACATAGAACGATGCAATACTTTGTATAATCAATGTGCAAATTCAAAGCATAAAATTTGAATAAGGTACATCACCGAAGTGTAACATGCCGATCGTAATGAAATTTATGAATGCTGTAATTCTTCTAAAAACATATGCCGCTTTTTTTTCATCTAACTATACATCAAATTATCTTTTATATCAACAAGAATTGTCTGTTTCAATAATAGTTTTGTACATGGTTTTCTTCGGAATTGTTATTCCACGGTTGTAAAAATTTATCAATATAAACCAGAGTTCAGTACTAACAATACTGATATTTGGGAATGTCCCATTAAACGATTTTATTTAGCTACGATCCTCTGTTTGTTTGTTTGTTTGATTCAAATCTGGAAACTCAATTTTAAACCACTTCCAACCATCCAATTCCCTCGAAACTTTGCAGAGGTGCGTAGTTTGGTTGATAATACAAAATTATGAAAAAACTCCGAGTGGGTGAAAAAATTACCTAGTCACCAAGAAATAATAACCCATAACAATAAATCAACCATTCTTCAAGCAAACTGTTAAACTGCGTACAGCAATAAGAGTAATGTAAATCCACAAACACTAAAAACTAGAAAAAGTATATTAAAAAATTTATAATAAACGATTTTATGAAAAATGCATTAAAAACTAAAAAATAATTATTTTCTTATACTACAATTTCGATGGTGTATTTTCACATAAAATCGTGGAGCAGGATATCTCGCAACAAATTCATTTCGACACTTGAGGCTATACTAAATTGATTCATATTCTGTTATGAAATATCCTGAACCACGTTTTTATTTAAAGTTGAAAAACACCATCGAAATTGTAGCACAACACTAGAAGTATTTTTTAGTTGTTAGTGCCTTTTTGACGAAATCGTTTAACAGAACATTTTTTTATATATTTTTTGTTTCTAATCAAGTTATAGTGATTACAATAAATCAATCCAATACCTGCAATCAACTACCTGTAAAAGAAAATTTGCAGTTTAGCGATATTTTTGTAAAAGGACTTAGTGCCGTGTTTCGACCCCAAATGCCCCACTGTGCGCCGCCGAACAGCCCAAATCCTCGCTGGTCGGGACCGGCGCGGCGTTTAGCTCGTATCGCGAGCAGAGCCCTAATTCTCAGTGTTCGTTTCTCGCTTCTTTTTAGCTGATAGGGGGAGCGAGATGGAACGCTTTGCCTGCGCGACGATCGCGCACGGAGAGGACGGAGTGTCAGGCGTCCGAAAGACGGAGCGAGACAAACAACATCTCGTCGTCTATCTCGCACCACCCTCGCTCGCTTTCAGTGCCTCTTGCTCGCTCTCGTTTCATGAGACAATACTGTAGTATCTTTTATTTGACTTTATCCAGATATTATCTTTGCCCATCTCTGTTCTCCAACTGCTTCGCCGTGATTCATTCAAGCCTCCTTGATGGAAAAATATTGATAGGGGAAATGCGGCAACAGCGCGATTCGACTCTCGATACGTCTCGGCAACTATGTCTTTCCTACATTTATCGGCTAGATTGGACTTCCACCGGTTTTGATGGTACAAGGCACGAATATACCATCAACGCCGGTGACGGAGAAGCCTTGAAGCTTCATTCTGTCATTTTTCGGGCTGTCCTGAGTACACGATTCATAAATTCATTATTATTTCAACGTACGGTGCTTATTAGCGTTCAAACGGACCAGACCACCCTGCACGAAAGTCTACTGAAGGCAACTAAACCCGCAAAAACGTCCACCGTGCCGATTCCAGGACGAAAGTTGTAATTTACGGTTTGCTTACTACATCGCGTATACGTGCACGCTTTTCCTAGCTTGTGTGAGTGTACTCACACATTCAAAGGCCCGCGGAGACGGCCCCCTTAAGGGACGTGTACTTCTGCGAGGGCTGTATAAACAGCCGTCCAAAGGTGACGCCGTTTCTCACTCTTATACTAACCCTCTGAGGTACCGTGCCGTCAAGTTCGTGATTTACCGTTTAGCGTTTATGCTGTATAATCCGTGGATTCGCTAATCAGCAAGTATCGCCATATCGCGAATATTAACACATATATGTGCACATAGTACCTAATACATACTGTATAGTGTATATAGTTATATAGTGTGGTTTATATACAACTCTGCAGTGAAATAAGAATCAACTACTAAAATGGCATCCACATCGCAGTAAGTATATACAGGGTGTCCCAAAATTGAGGGACATCCTGGAACATGCAATATCCTGATGCAAAAACATCAAAAAGTCCTTAACCGTTTTGGGATCTGGGGTTTCGTTTTCGAGATATTAAGAAAAAAGCCCGACTAATCAGAGCGCGAGCCTTCCGCTGGGGCTCCCGCGCTAGCGTGGCCGCGCTGCGACTACGAACAAGCAAGGCGGCATGCACCCAAGGAAATTGCGTAGAATGACAATTGGAAAAGACGTAACAAAAAAATCTTACCTTTTGCCATGGTTTGTTTCCCATTTAAAGTGAATAATGAATAAAGGATAAATAGATGAAAATCATGTGTAACGTAAAAAGACGAATACTGTACGCGAAAATTAGCCTTGTCACGCCATCTATTAAATCGCCTTGATAATTAGGCAGGTGGCAACGGTCTGCTCGCTCATGTGGAGAGCTGAACACGACCCCTTCCATCGACTCGCGACCTATGGAAGGGGGAAGCTTCTTCCTTCCAAGAAATTGACCGTGATTTCTTGGAAGGATCACTCTGTAACGGAACTTGCTAAAAGGTAATTACTTGCTTACGCTGATTGCTTGCACGATTTCGAACTTGCATTGAAACGCTTAACTCGAATTTGCTTCGCTTTATAAATCGCTTTTGGGATTTGCTTAATCAATAGTGCTCGTAATTAGTAACGGTAAAGTGCGTGTAAAATATATGTAATTTATTCTTGTTGACATTGTACATATTCAAATTATAACGATATTTGTGACTCTCTTATAAGGTGTTAATCATAGTCTTCGTTCTTCTCATAATTCTCGCTTAAATCTGTGCTTGTTAAGACATCAATAAACGTTTTCTGTGTGCTAATAAGATAATTCTCTGTAAATTAAGTTGAATAAGCGATCGTAGATACTTAGGAACACAGCTAGCACCTCGCTTTTAAAACCAATTCGAGAGCGCCTCCTCTTTTCTTCGCGACAGCAAATCCCTTGCACTCTTCCGACAGAACACTTGTAACAAATACACAGTTGTTTTTTTTTTTTAGAAGAATCGAAAATAATAATTATTTGGAGTGAGAGGATAAGGAACACGTAAATTTCCTTTTTTAGTAACGTACAAACGAAAAGGTATGCAACAGGGAACGAACGAAAAGTGATCGTAGTTGGTTATTATGATAAAAATCCGTAGTTCAATAAAGGCCAACACTGTTGTTGATAATGAATAAGTCCGTTTAAAAACTGCGAAGAAAAATTTACGTACGGAAATTTAGAGAATTATCGCCGGAAATAAGCCATAGCCTGCGTTAAATTTAAAAAATAATAGTTGCCAATAATGTAACTAAAACTCAACCTTTCGGAAATTCACCTACAGCTTGAAAACCTGAGTCACTAGGTCACTGAACCGATCCTGGTCATCGACAGACGCGCCGAGTGCACAGCTGATCTCAAGTACACGACACCATCCAAAGTTAAGGGTTGCAACGTCAAGTGCGTCGGGGTTAATGTACCGAATATTCACTTCACTGCACGCCTACTAACACTGATCACTTAATTTATTTTTCATAGAACGTGTTGTTCTTACGTTATAAAAATTTGTGGAAATGAATGAGAACTTGGCGTTCGGAGCCGTGGGTATTCCTGCGCAAATTCTCACACTGCAGCACTTGCGTCCCCGTTGTTCGGGGGATACACTCAGAACCTCGAGTAATACTCTTGAGCAGAGAACATTTCTGCGACGCGATTGCTTGCTGACTGACAAGATTTTTTTTCCAAGCGACTTCTTCTACCCCCAAATAGTTTCTCTCGTTCCATTATGAGTTGACCCCCCACCAGCCCAAGAGGCATCAGGTAAAAAGAAGCCAGCACATTTTCGAAACACACGTACTTCGCAGAAGTGCAACGAACGGACTATCGTGCACTTTTACAAAAGTCGGCGTTCCGTTCTTTTACTGCCAATGTAGCCATTGCTTCGAGGTAGGCAGCAGACACCACGAGTTTCGGTTCGAAAGGGTCCGAAGAGAAGAGAAACAGACAGTGTTCGAGTTGCTATAAAGAAGAAAATCCTGTTTCCTGTTTCCCTTTTCCGATACCCTGAGTTCACGTCTGCTACGAGGCGGAACGAACTAAGCCATAAATTACCCAAAACTGTAGGAAACCGTTGTCTACCGTCGACTAGCGGGACAATACGGTCATAAACCACGATCCTAGCGAAATGCTCTGGCCGATCAGCCTGATTAATTTTTGGCAACTACCAATTAGAAAGTATTATTCAACATCAATGCGGCTCGCGAAGTGACACAGGAAGAAAGAAAGCATATAGTTTGCTGACTGCGCGTAGTCCTGCCTGCTTCGTCCTACCTTCAAATTAAAAACGGATCCCTTATCTCTCGAGTATAAACACGCGCTCGAATTTCAAAAGAAGAGCACGCGTCGACGTATTCCGTGCGAAAGACGGTGGGCTTGAAGTCCGATTGGCTCCAAACTAACCAATCTGCCTTGCATCCCTCCCAAGCGGCCACTGTCCTGAAAAGGCCCTCTTCACAGCAATATCGCCTCTACAAGGCCCACCTCCTTTCGCACGGAATACGTCGACGCGTGCTTTTGTTTTGAAATTCGAGCGCGTGTTTATACTTAAGAGATAAGCAGGCCCGATTGGTTAAGGTAGTCACACACGGTGCAGTCGGCCTGTCAGGTTGGCCTGCGCAGGCAGGCCTGTGCAAGTCGGCCTGACGCCCGTACTGCCTCCACACGCTCCGTCCGGCCTGACAGGCTGACCGGATGGTGCATCCACACGCTCCGGCCGGCCTGACGGTATTTTAAATTTTTAAAATTTTGTTTTCTGCGCTTCATCTTGATAAAACAGTATCATAATGGCTGGAAAAAATTTGTGTCCTTAAATCAAAAACTAGAAACTTGAAGCGTTAAAATGCTTTTTTAAAATATTTTTGCGACTATTTTTCGCGGAGATACAGCCATTTCAAAATGACCAAATTTTTCGGCAAATTATAGTGTTCCTTTAATTATGTCCACCAATGCATTTCCATTTTCAGTTTACTTTATAATTATTCACATTATTAACAACCATTATTCACATTTCAGTAGATACGCGTTTCCTAAAATATTCGAAACATTTTCATTGCCCGAAACGCCCAAGCTTCAAACTACTCGACATAGGGTAAGCAGGCCAGTAGCTGGACAGGGTCCAGCAGATGGACGAACGATTGGTTAATCGTTAATATTGAAAGAACTAGAGTTTTAATCTATATTATTGTTTTTTTATTTTGTAGAAAAACGTTTGTTGCTTTAAAAAACATTAACATATTTATCTAAAATAAAATTTTGTATGCGAAAAAGGTATTTGCATGTATGATTTTACGCCACCATGCGCGAGTCACTGCATGCGTGAAACGTCTAGCCACATTAGGCTAGAGATAACCTCACTTTATTTGCGGCCTGGGCCTATAATCTGTTGCACCGTTTTCTGCCAATGGAGACTCCATACGTTTTTAGTTTTGATGAAATAAACTATATTTTAACTAAAAATAACTTAATCTAGGTACCTACTATACCTAATAAGTCTTCTATTCGTCTAGCCAGACACCCGTCCATCTATTTTGTACTGTCCATCTGCTAGCCCTATCGTCTATCTACTGGTGATACGGGCAATGAGTAGAATTTTCATCACTTTATCCTTAAATACATTAATTTTTTACTTGCAGTTATTTTTTTCTTTAAATTTGTACATTTTTACGTGTAAAGCTTTTGATTTTTTTTTAATACAACAGATATTTCTAAGAAACACCTTGATGTAAACTTCGGAATCAGCTAAACTGTCCATCTACTGGTCTGCTTACCCTATTCGGCACGCTCAATTTTTTCGGACCGCTCGGAAAAATTCGAGCTACTTGGTTCTTTCGGACCGATCGGTTTTTACGGATACTCGGCTCGGCTCGCTTTTTCCG
The DNA here is from genome assembly GCF_050908995.1 of Andrena cerasifolii. Taxonomy (NCBI): domain Eukaryota; kingdom Metazoa; phylum Arthropoda; class Insecta; order Hymenoptera; family Andrenidae; genus Andrena; species Andrena cerasifolii. The sequence goes on along the minus strand of NC_135125.1, from coordinate 111,006 downwards.
GGCACTGGAACACCCCTATAGTATTCACAGTTTTGTCAGCCGACCATGACATCGACAGACGACGTTTTAGCTGCAGTAGGCTTATTATTAGCTACAAGAAATTGTTCCAAACGGAAAATAGAGCGAAGTGTGTGGTGCAAAGAGTGGTTAAAAAAAAGGGGACGTTATTCACACGTAAATTTATTAAAGGAATTGCATTTTGCGCCTAAAGATTGGCACAATTATTTAAGGATGAATGAAGAAACATATTTAAGGCTCCTTTCTTTGGTCACTCCCTTCATTCAATAGCAAGATACAAATATGAGAGACGCCATCTCACCGTACGAGAGATTAACTGCTACATTGAGATTTCTTGCAAGTGGAAGAAGTTACGAAGATCTTAAATTTACTACAATAGTCTTACCTCAGGCTCTTTCGTATATTGTACCTGAAACCTGTGATGCTCTATATAAAGTTCTACATAATGATTATTTGAAGGTAAGGAAAATGACCATCTTTTACTTTAGTCACATTTATTATTTCGTTTCCTAGAAATTCCAACTTTTTTACATTTGTGAATTATCAATTATTATTAATAAATTTCACAAAAATAATTTCCCCCCTCTTACTAAGTTCTATCTATACTCCAAACACGTTTTTGAATTTCTGATTTTTATCGACTCTACCCCAAGATATGACAAAAAAACTTAGAGCGGTCGGTACTGCACAACTCTCCGCCTACATGTTGCCGTCGCTCGACTTTAGTTTTAGAGATATTTGCAAAAAAAACTGTGATCGGTAGTTGCTTTGGGTCAAATGGTTTGGCCAACTTTTCGGACATTTACACATTTACACATTTCATTATGTGAAATATCCGAAATCATTCATTTGCAAGTTGGAGGATTCCCCGACATCTGCGATACAACCATCCGGATTTTGTGATACAGATGGTGGTGAGTAGTATAGATAGGCGGGTTCTAATTCAAATTTGAGTTTCAAGGTCATGATAAGGATTTCCCCCGACCTCGAAATCCAAATTTGAGTTTGAAAATTTTCAAAATTTGTTTTTTGCCGGCGGGCGGCGGCAGGCGGCGGCGGATGACACGACAGTGGTGGGGGGTATAGCGTGAGAACTGATATCGAATCAATCGATATCGAACCGATACCGAAGTGCATGGAGGGGGAAACCCGCGGGTGAAGTCGGTAAGGAGGGAAATATCAATTTTAAGATATTAATATGTCGGAAAAGGGGGAAAAGATGAAACCTCCGAGGGCGATTGGGGGTTTACGTTGGCCCTTCTCCTCGAAAAGCGTCTCATTTTTATTTGATTTCAACAAGAATTGAACAATGTTGTTACAATGAACTTTCAAGAAAATTACTTTTAATTAAACTATAAACTATAATACTATTTAAAACGAAAACTAATGAATTCTCGGGAAGGGAAAGCTGAACTGTCCTTGTTGACGATCTCTTTCGGAATGCCATCCTTTTCTTTCCTTTTTTAAATTCCGCATTCAAATTATCAACCTTTTCCGGTTGCTAAACTACCACTTCCGTTTCCCTTCCGAGACTACATTCAAGCGCCCACTAACAGTTTGACGCTTGCGTTTTCGATTGGCGCCAAAATAATTTCGCAATTCAATCATTCATGACTTCATGTCGTCATTAGTAATAGCATTAGTAATAGATTGTAAAGTTCGATTATCTATTTGCTCAACCCTGTATAAGCATTGTGACGAAATAAACAATACATCTCAATTAAATTTATTCATTATTTTTTTATTCTCCGACAAATATATAACGAAAACAGAAACTCGGGGCGACGGGGCTCGAACCCAAGACCTCCGCGTTACTGGTCAGCCGGCTCTCTGGCATTAGTCTTTCCCGAATGGTACATATACTAAAACCAACGGAGCGTCACATATGTGACACACGCAAACACCATGAGCCGTTGCCAAACGTCAGCGTATAATAATTTATTGTATCGGATGGTGTCGGATGTTGTCGGGAAAGATCGGCGTTTTACATACCACGTATTCGGGGGACGGGGGTATGGGGAAAGAGAGAGCATTACTTAGTGGTACAATCACGGTTATTTTAAAGCTAAATTCGGGGAGGGAAAGAGACAGCACTACATAGTGGTACAATTACATTTATTCTAAAGCTAAAATTTTTTCAAAGTATTTTTCAATCTTCACGTCGCAACGTATCGCGCGATCACGTGTAATTTGAACCCACCCTCAAGGATAAAGCAGCTGCGCGAGATGACATCATTTTTACGATGCGAATGTAATATAATACTTTTGGAAACGTCATACGTGAGAATCATGAAAAGAATTATGCAGTGTCAGCGTAAACTGTCTCGGATGATATCGGGAAGGAAGGATCGGCTTTTTACGTGCAATTTATTGGAGGAAGGAGACACGCAGAAAGAGATAAACAGAGATACCAAACCCATGGTACCAGTCTTAAAAGCGCACTCTAAACTGCACAAAGTCTCAAATCGCTGCAACGTGTTGCGAGGAAAAGACATATTCGATTTACAGCCATGAAAGAATTCGCGCCAGTAGAATGTCAATTGTTGGATCAATCTGTGCGATTGATTTCACAGGAAGAATACCTCGCGTGGGAAGAACGGTGCAACGAGTGTATCGAATCGTTGGAAGAACACAGCCGAGTGAAACGTCCTCGATTATCGATCGGTGTTCAGCAATCGCTGGTTGCTCGAATCGCGCAGCTCGCAGGACTAAAATATTCGTTGCGCGGACGTTTCGTGCATGAAGGTGCCGGGCATTCGAGCACAGGACTTTTGTGGCGCGAAATAGGCACTGCGTTCGATACCCGCGTATTAACTGGTGCAGTGTTAAATTCGAATTATATCGAGCCGCGCAACTTCTTCCAGGATGCGGAGACCATTGTGTTGGAACATGTATGAGGCGCCTTGAGGAAACATCAGAACCTCAAAGTGAACACTGTGTCCAACGGCGAATTTGTGGCGGGGAACAAGCATGCTTGTAAAAGCATCAATACCCGAAACTGCGAACTCTTCGGTACATCCGATCTGCAGGAGTGGTACCAACGATGTGTCGTCGAACCCACCCTGGCATCGTTGGAAGAGTTCCAGGAACGCGACAGCGGATGAGCACTATCACAAATCCTCAATTTGATCGTCAACGTGAATAAGTACAATCCGCTGCGCGCAGGGTGCCACTTCAAGTTGCCGCGGGAAATATTGATGAAGAAAGCGACAATTAGCGTGCGATCTGAGGATAACGCCTGTTTCGCATGGGCAGTGGTCGCAGCTCTCCATCCCGCCGAAAGAAACCCTCATCGGCCAAGTTCATATCCACATTATACATTGGTGCTAAATCTCCAAGGCATAGAGTTTCCAATGTCCACAAAGCAAATTGTAAAGTTTAAAGGGTTATAGCGTCTATAGCTTCGAGGAGAAGAAGAAGGCGGAAAAAGGGTTGACAATCTTTCCACTGCATCTCACCAGCCACAAGAGAGATCGGCACGCAAACCTGCTCTACATGCCAGAACAGGGGGACAGCAATGTGGGACACTTTGTGCTGATCAAGAACTTGTCCCGACTGGTGAGCATGCAGTTGAGCAAGTACAAAGCAAAGAAATTCATCTGTGATTGGTGCGTATATAAAATTATGAAATATTGAAATGTCCCCATGAAAAAATTAAATAAAAATTTGATTTTATAGGTGCCTGCACTACTTTGGATCCGCTGAGAAGTTGGAGGCCCACACAGTGGATTGCCGAGAGATGAACGACTGCACCATTCTGCGGCCTAGCCAGGACAACAATTTGCTCAGTTTCGATGGCCACGGCAGGAAGGAACGACTCCCCTTCGTGGTGTACGCCGATCTAGAGTGCATCCTAGAGAAAACGGAGGAAGTGCAGAAGGATGCGGGGGAGCACAAATTGTGCACGTACCAGAAACATAAGGTGCATAGTATTGGCTATTATATGCATTGCTCGTACGATGCATCGTTATCAGCATATCGATATCTTCGCGATGTGGATTGCGTTTCTTGGTTCGTGAAAGAGCTGAAAATTTTACGGATGTTGCTAAACCCATCCTGGCCAATAATGTTCCCATGGAAAAGTTGACGAAAGACCAGTGGAGGGCATTTCACAGCGCGAAGTATTGCCACATTTGTGAAAAGCCATTCGAGACTGATGATAAACGAGTGCGTGATCATTGCCATCTATCCGGGCGGTTTAGAGGCCCCGCACATTCGAAGTGTAATTGAAATTATAAAAATCCCTTTTACATCCCCATAGTTTTCCATAATTTATCCGGCTATGATTCGCATTTTATTATCGAGGAAATAGCTACCGCTTTCGAAGGCAGCGTTGACGTATTACTCATAACTAAAGAAAAATATATTTCATTCACGAAAAATGTCGAAGATACGGCTGAAGAATCAGACTCGTGAAATTGTCTTAAATTGCGATTCATCGATTCATACAAATTTCTAAATACCAGTCTCGACAAATTAGCATCTTTTCTTAGCGCAAATAAATTAAAAATATTACGATCCCAATTTGAAACAATATCCATCGAAGATTTCAATTTATTGACGCGAAAGGGTGTACTTCCGTACGAATACCTTGATTGCGCGAACAAACTGCAGGATCCATGCTTACCACCGCGCGAGTCATTCTACAGTTCGTTAACGGGTGAGACTGTATCCGAGAGCGATTACGCGCACGCCGAGACTGTCTGGCAGCGTTTCGGGATTAGAAACTTGGGCGAATACAGCGATTTGTATTTGAAAACAGATGTCTTGTTATTGCCAGATATTTTTGAAATTTTTAGCGAAAGATGTATCAAGAGTTACGGATTAGATTCCGCGCATTATTATACTTTACCTGGCTATACATGGGATGCCATGCTAAAACATACCAAAATTACGTTCGAATTATTCACACACGTTGATATGGTCATGTTTATCGAACGCGGTATACGTGGCGGTTTAAGCCAATGTTCCGGAAGATACGCACAAGCCAATAACAAGTACATGCAATCTTACGACGCATCGGAACAGTCATCGTACTTGATGTACTTTGACGTGAACAATTTGTACGGATGGGCAATGTGCCAGCCCTTACCATACGCCAAATTTCAATGGGTCGAAGATGTCGCAAATTTTGACGTGTCTTCGATCGCTGTCGATTCGCCCACGGGATACATTCTCGAGGTAGATCTGGAATATCCGCAACATCTGCACGACGCTCACGCCGATCTACTGTTCTGCCCGACGCGTGCCAAACCACCTGGCAAAAGACAGGACAAGCTACTCGCGACGGTATACGATAAGCAGCGTTAAAGATACACCGCGTGCTTCAATTCGTTCAATCTCCCTGGCTCCGCGATTACATCGAACTCAATACACGGTTTAGAACAAGCGCGACAAACGACTTTGAAAAAAATTTGTACAAATTGATGAACAACGCGGTATTCAGTAAAACTATGGGAAATGTGCGAAATCACATAGATGTAAAACTTTTAACACACTGAGATGGGCGATATGGCGCGGAGGCAATGATCGCGAAACCGAATTTCCACAGCAAAAGTGTTTTTTTCTGAAAATTTAATCACCGTTGAAATGCGAAAACTCGAGGTGAAATTCAACAAATCGATATACGTGGGTATGTGCATTCTGGACATATCAAAAATTTGTTTGTACGAATTTCATCACGAGTACATGTCTCCACTGCATGGTCAAAAATGTAAAAAACTATATACAGACACAGACAGTCTCATTTATCATATTCGATGCGATGATACCTACGAGTCCATGAAACATAATATCGATAGATTCGACACAAGTGATTATCCCATCGAGAATGCATATGATATGCCGCGCTTAAATAAGAAGGTCCCGCGGCTGATGAAGGACGAAAATAACGGTGTGATAATGACCGATTTCGTAGGTCTTAGAGCGAAAATGTATGCACTTCGCGTAGACGGCAAAAAAGATACGAAAAAGGCGAAAGGCGTCAAGACCAACGTCATAGCCAGGACGATAACTTTCGACGACTACGCGCAGTGTTTGCAAAAGGAGATTGAAGTGGTTCGCAGACAATCATGCATACGGTTTAAATTGCATAATGTGTACACCATTTCCGAATCCAAAATCGCTCTAACTCCATATGACAACAAGCTGTATATCGTACCCGATTCGACCGACACTCTGCCCTGGGGACATTATAAAGTATCGCTGCAAATCCAAATTATTATCTAAAATAAAATTACACACATGCATAGAACATACAAACTCATCCTTATAAATAGTGGAATTATGTAAAATAAAAATTGTTCACACATGTATATGCATCATTGTATTTTATTGAATCATTTATCATTGTATTTTACAATACATTATTTTTATTTATACATGAATTGTGTGATTTATCAAACCCCAACCACTTGACATATACCTTCCTTATCCCCCTTCCTACGCAACACTTTTTCCACTAGATACACATCAGGATCGGTGACGCGTTGCAGCTCGTGTTCATAGAATCCTCCGGCAACGGGTTTTCCACAGGAATCGACAAGCACATACGTCGCGGGATTAGTTGTATGTACTTTGGCTATCTCGAACACCTCCGTTGTCCAATTCGGGGTATAGCCTTTGTCGAAGATGGTTTTAAATTTGCTCACACGCACAAACTCGCCAAACTCGAAACTTGCTGTACACGGTAGCCAGCAGCTTGTCGGCAATCGCCGGGGTAACATCGCAAGGACGCATTCCGATGGTTCTATGTTTTCGCGTGTTATACTCTGCAAGTAGACGCGGTAGCGCATCGATCCATCTATAGGTTCCATTGAGCGTAAACAGTTTCCACATATTGTTCTTCAAAGTTCGATTGAAACGTTCTACGACGGAGGCCTTCATCACCGAATACGTCGAATAATGATTAATATCGTGCTTTTTCAAGAGTTTATGCACATCAGTGTTGTAAAATTCTTTTCCTTGACCTGTTTGCAAATTTTTCGGATATCGATCTCTAAATATCTTTGCAAACGCTTTAGTCACCTCAGCGCCACTTTTAGTCTGAGCGGCAACGCCCATGCATACTTGCTCAACACATCGATGACGGTGAGTATGTAGTGGTGACCCTGGTTGAATCGCGAGTATGGACGCATTTCTACAACGTCAGCTTGCCACAGATCGTCATATCCATGCACTATGACGCGCCTCCGAGGGAAATGTCTTCGAGCTGGAGCGTGCAGTTCCTCAACGGGTTGTAGCTTCTTGCGACCGTGGATTCCTTCTTTACTCTTCGATTCCGATAATGACTGCATGTTTGATCGCAGAGGTGTCTTTGACGCGAATGATGTGATAATTATCACGTACGTGCATTATGTCCCCCATCGGTCCGAGGAAATTCTGGTCAAGTTCAATCGTCCCGCATGATTCTCCTTGGCAGCGCTGCTGCGGGATAGAATTCAATGCTTGCGATATCTTATGAACACTGTTTTGCAACGTCAGCATATCTCTCTGAAACGCGACCAGCTTCCTCTCGAATTCTTCCCGCTGCTCTCTCAAAAGTTTAATGCTCTTTTCCACGTATAGTTTATTGACGGCATCTGTGTCGACCACCGGCTGAGCTACGCGTCGTATCTTGCGCGATTTTGCATCAAAGTCGGCTCACGCAAAGAGCGTTATCTCGCATGTAATTTCGAAGCATACCGCTCCATTTGTAACAGTGCATAGTAGCTGATCCACTCTTCTCGAGCGATACCCCACATTTGTTGATCGGCATCTCGACGCATACAAAGCACATCATCGGCGTGCAGTTTAATTTACAACGAGGCCTACCTCGCGGAGTTCCTCAATAATCGATAGACTTTCAGGATCGTGAGAGTTGTTACCAGCCTGACGTGACGCTTCCAGCAAACGCAATCGATCCACCAGCTCGTTGGGATCATCCCAGTGCACATAATTGATCTTGTAATCGTTTACCACCATGGCTCGCGGTGTCCTTAGACCTTTCCCTGTCCTTAGACCTTTCTCTGTCCTACTAGCCGATACGCGGGCGAGTAGCGGTGCAATAACATGTTTGTATTTGTATCCCTTATTGCCCAATACGGGATTTTGAGCGTCATTATCGCGTCTGTGGGCATTTGTCGCCAGCAGTATACTTTGGTATTTTTGTTTATCGGCATCGGTGTACAGGACATCATCGGGAATTCTCTTGAAAATCAGTTCGTAAAGACCGGACGTTCCTCCGTACCTTACACCATCTATGATTATATTATCATCCTTGTCTATATCAAAAGCCTTATCCCCAAGCATCGTTCCACTATCGCCAAAGTATACGCCATACACATAGTCCATTGCTGTATCCCTATCGCCACTTAGAATTGCGCTCATGTATGATTGTCCCAGCGGACCGAAATGATTGCGAAACGTTTCTTGTCCCTCGGATGTTTGGAGTTGATGTCTAATAGATGTTACAAACGACTCATCTGGAGTAGTTTCGAAAACGTCATCACCATCATCGTTGGTCGAGACCAATTGCACGCTGGGAAATGTATTTATTGGCTTGGGAGGAACCGGGGGGTCGTTTGATGCGACATTCTGTCGTTTCCGCTTCGATTGAACTGGTGTGGAGGTTATGGGTGAATATTCCGATGACAAGCGTCGTTTCCTCTTTGTCTTGCGCGATATGTTTCCTTTAGGCTGTATTTTTGTTTTAGGCGTTAATGTTTCATTCCCCTCTACGTCTGTACTCATCAGCGGTGATGTGTTAGCTTCTGTCGCTGCGGTATTTTCCACAATATGTTTTAAGGGTTCTACGATAGGTTTAAAGTATCTCTGCAACGCGATATCTTCCTCCATCTTGCCGGTCTTCAAAGCCTGATGTTTCTTGCGAATGGATTCGCTGGTTTTTGCAATTTCCTTCGCTATTCTCTCGCGATCCTTAATCTCCAGACTATCGATATCGATCATCGTTGCACCGCGGGGCGTTGCTTTCCCACCGATGTGTTGACGACAAATGAACATCTCACGGTACCGCAAACTCTTTAAATCCCTTTTTATAACGACCATTAGACATCGCGCTATCCTTGTCTATTACCACGAAACCATACTCCCGTTGCCAACAATTACGACACAAAGCGCAGAAATCCACGTAAGACATGTCAGTGTTTACGTGATCGCTGTACACATGTTTTAAGTTGGTACCATCCTCCTTAAACAGAATCAGCAGATTCGCATTGTCGCTGTCATGAACCCGGGGTAGAACAAATTCGAATACTTGCATAAAACGAAACACGTCTTTATTATACAGTATGTTGGAGTATGACTTCACAGTACCAAGAGTCAAAGCTTTCTCAATCTAGAGACGTACTCAGGGATGAACGTCGACAAGTTGGAGAATCCTATTGGTTGTTCTATTGCGAGGGTGTGGGAAATGGAACTGGAAAGGGTAGAAGTGGTAGTCTGGAGAAAGTTCGGTTGTAACGGTTTGAAAAAGAAGGGCCTTGGGGCCTACGGCCTATTCCGCCTGTTTACCGTTAAGTTACGGACGCTCGAAACGGACTAAGGGTCTTAAGAGAGTGACAATGACCAGATGTGCTTAAAAGAGAAAGTCGCGAAGCTAGGTATCTAACATTTCCCCCCTTAAGATTAATTTATAATTTTTTTTTAAAAAAAGTAAATTAATTAGATTCCATATTATAATGGATCGTACAATTTGAGGTAATACTAGTCACAATATTGTTCGGTATAATCTTAATAAAAATCTATGGTAGTGTAATAATAATTTCTTATAATAATAAAATATTTATCGTTATGATTAATATAATTTTATGTATTTATGTATACCTACGCATAATTAAATTCTAATAAATAATCACATATCCAAGTGAAATTATCGACTAAATTAATAATGCTATCTATAACAATGAATAATGTTAAACTTGTTTAAAATGTCCTTATGATTAAGATTAAATGCTTTGGTTTTCCTTTTACAAATATAAAACTATAAATATTTTACAAGCTATAAAAGTATTTCCGTGTCAGGGTAACGTAAAATTTTATATTAGTCCATATTAACTGAAGGTGCACACGACGCTGATCTTCTGCGTCCCTGCGAATCACTAGGCTGGGTGGGCGTACTGCTTTGACTGCGTTCTCCAGTGATGCTAATTGAACGCAAATTGAAGTCCCTCTCTTCCTCTCTGGATTGATCTTCTTCCTCCAAGATCTGTGATAACTGCATCCTCGTTACTGGAGTTGCGTTAATATTGGTGTTGATAATTTTTAAACAGCAATTATCATTTATTGTTTCAGACAAGGACTGCGTTGTGGGATCGGTGATTTCGCTGGTTCTTGTAATAACTTGTCCAGTTGCATCAATTTGTGATTCAAGTATTTGAATTCACCAGTCCTAAGATTCGTAATCTTGATTGGTGATAATCTTACCGGATTGATGGTTAGATTACTTTGTTTTCTGAAGCAGCAAGAGTCTTCTGCAATATTATACATATTTATTTTGTGGCTGCGATTCGTGGTGATTTCTTGTGTCGGTTCCAAAATTGTTGATTGAGTGTATCCTTTACACTCTGGTTCCAGACGGATGATTCCAGTAAATTTCAGTTCCACATCCTCAAGATGTGTGCTAGAACATGTCAATGTTAACTCCAAAATTTGGCTGGTTATGAAAATCCATTCATTATTCGCGATGTAATGCCAAATTTCAAGATTGGCTTGGATGGTCTGGGTCTTGCACGACGTTGGTAAAGTTTTGATGGTGGATGTGAACAAAATTGTTTCACATATCGGATCCGCAACTGTTCTGCTCACATGTTTGATATGGCAAACATATTCCTTGACATCCATTTGCACGCAATTCTCGAGATTTTGCAGCTGTGTGTAATATGCCTGATTCGTACTTATGAGGAGATAGGTGAAATCTGTTTGTATATAGGAGTAAATGTTGGTTTGATTATGAGAAATCGGAAGTGGTATTAATTCGTAAAGACTATACGACAATTCTTCAATCAACGGGATGGCAATGGTAAAAATTAAATTTTTATTTTTTATAATTACGCCTACTTTGCAAAGTTCGTTGTATCTATACATATTTGAAAGAGTCAATGTTATTGGCCAATTTTGCCCATTTGGAAGATTAATCTTGTTCAATTCATCGAAAAGACTTTGTGGAGTTATTATTTGTGGATGTAATATGTTACGACGCGCCATAGAAATGGAGGAGATAAATAAATTACAATACTCATCTAATTCAGTAGAAATTTGTGATAACAAATTCAATTGTTCCAAAATCAAATGTTGTCTATAAATATTGCTTAGAATATTGGCAGTGGAGTTAGAAAAATCATTGAGTAATTTGGTATTCTCATTGAGCGTATTTTCATCAAGCTTGAGGTTATTGATACAAGCATTAAAGTCCTGAATAGTATTAGTTATAACTGATATCTGTTGTTTCATTAATATATTAACGTTTTTATTTCCGTTAATTAATGATTCTATAGCTTCTTCATAGTTCTTAGAGTCTTCGGCGTCTGGAGTGCCAAATAACCATTTCGAGATATAGGATGCACCGTCAAATAAACCTCTTTTAACGACTTTACTATCGGCAAATGCTTTATTACCAGCCATATGATTTATGGTTTCTAATTTATCTTTAATTACCGCGATACGTGAGTTTATTATTTGGAGAGAATTCCGGCATGAAGTTACACTGATATCATGAATAGAATATTCATCGCACATTTTTGCAGATTCCGTATAGAATTGAGCTAGCTGATCATATCGTTGGTCAAAGACGTTGAGATCATGATACATCAGTAGGGAATACTTAGAATTTGATAATCTAACATCACCCAATGGATTGTAGTACAAACCCGCGTGATTGTTTAAATGAAATATCTTATAATAAGGATTGTTATTTCGGTTAGCATGATTAGGAATAGGTACTTGAAATATTAGTATTAATAACATAGGAAGTGATTTGAGAAGGAAACTATGATTGTTAATCATCTCTGCTGTCACCTGAAACAAAAGGTTTCAGCATGTTAGTGTGGTAAACTACTAACTTCTTGTTCTGTTGTACTTGAACTGTACTATTGTCATAAATTTGTATTATCTTAAAAGGACCTATGTAATTTGGTGATAGTTTTTTATTTAATCCTTGAGTTACCTGTTTATTCTGTACATAAACTAAATCATCTACCCTGTACTTGTGTTGTTTGATTTTATTATCATAGTATATTTTGGACTTTACTTTTGACGTAATTGAATTATCTCTGGCTACTTTTTGAGTATAATTTAATCTTTGCTTCAAATTAACTATGTAATCGTCATAGGAATAGTTCAATGTCGGTACTTGTGTAATACTACTAGATAAAAATGGTTTATGACCAAAGAGGGTTTCATACGGAGTATGCCCGGTCGATTTATGAGAATGTGTGTTATAAGCAAACATAGCAAACATAATGAATTCATCCCAATCGGACTGTCTATCATTGATATAATGTTTTAAATAATCTTTTAAAGTCAAATGAGATCTTTCTAATGCACCGTTCGTTTGTGGATGGTAAGGTGAAGATAATATGTGTTTTGTGTTAAATAATTTCGTTAAATCCTTGATTAAATGAGACGTGAAATCAGTTCCCTGATCGGATAAAATTGTTTTAGGGATTCCAAAGAGTGTAATAAATCTGGAAAGTTCAGTAGCTACGGTTTGTGACACGTGATTTGGTATAGGAACGGCGTATGAATACTTTGTCAGATCATCCTGCATCGTTAATATAAACCGATTATTATTTAAAGTTTGTGGCAAAGGTCCGACTATATCTATCGCAAGTCTTTCAAAAGGTTTATCTGAAGTGGTGGTAATTTCCATTGGTGCCTTTGAAGGTTTAAAATTTGTTTTATTAACCTGACAAAGGACACTTCTTAATATATCTTTTTATATCCTTTTTCATTGATTCCCATTTATAAAATTCCTTAATCCTTTTATAAGTGCGTAAAAATCCCGAATGTCCTGCCAATTTCGAATCATGATTTTCTTGTAAGATCTTTAAGATTTCTTCCGGTGTCTTTAGAGTAATTCGTTTTCGATCCAAAACAATAGGTTTGATATTTGTATCCTTGAAGAGATACTGTATTATTTCACAGAACATTTCTTTCTTTATATTCTGGTTATTGATGGTTACATCGTGAACATATAGATTACCTGAATAGTTTTCTGTTATGAGATGATCTTTTAAATTTCGTAAAGAATGGAATATGCTCTTGTAATCCAACTTATCAAAATGGAATGGTTTGGATATACAGAGGTAAGTTACTTGAGAATTATTATTCAGTTTAATAGAAGAGTATAATTCATCAGGTTCCTTGATATTAGACATTTCATACTTAGTGCGTAATGCCACGGAATACAAATTATTTTCGTCTAAATCTTTTGAATAGAACATTACATTTGGAAAATGAATTAAGCTATGACATGGAATTGATTCTACCTTCGGAATTTCTAAAGTTTTGTAATGATATTGAATTAAATTTTCGAATGAATCAATGTCTTGGACTATACATATTATTGGAGGACGAGATAAAGCGTCAGCGTTAGAATTGAGCTTTCCCTCCTTATGTATTATTTTATAATTATATTCTTCAAGTTTCAATCGCCAGCGTATTAAACGACTTCCCGGATCTTTACAATTAAATAACCACGTCAATGGTTCGTGGTCAGTAACGACGGTGAATGGCCTACCGTATAAATAAGGTCTAAAATGGTTTATACTCCAAACTATTGCAAGCAATTCCTTCTCAGTAGTATTATAATTTTGTTCACTTCCATTCAATGTTCGTGAAGCATATGCTATTGGGAGATCCGATCCAATAGAGCCTTGACTTAAGACAGAGCCTATTGCATAATTTGAGGCATCAGTTGTAAGGATAAATTCTCGATTAAAATCCGGATATTGAAGGATCGGTTGATGAGTTAATATTTGCTTAAATTTATCATATGATTCTTGCTGTTCAGTGCCCCACTCGAAAGGTGTATCTTTTTTTAATAAAATTGTTAAAGGCTTAGCTAGCTTTGCAAAATCCTGTATAAACTTGCGATAATATCCAATAAGTCCCAGGAAGACTTTGATATCTTTTTGATTTCTAAGAGACGGGTAATTAGCAATTGCATTAATTTTATCTGGATTGGGTTGTACTCCTTTTTCAGATATAACATGCCCTAAATATGCTACCTCATGACGCATGAATTCGCATTTATCAGGCTGTAACTTCAAATTATTTACTGCAAGACGTTCAAAAATAGCTTTTAATTTTTCGGAGTGTTCTGCGATAGAAGAGGCATAAATGACGATATCGTCCAGGTATACGAAACATTGGAGACCCTGCAAGCCTGACAGAACGCGGGCGCGTTCTTAAGTCCGAACGGCATTCTAGTAAACTCGTAATGACCCAAAGGGGTTGTAAAAGCCGTTTTTCGCCTGTCCTGTTCCCCCATCGGTATCTGATGGAAACCAGATGCAAGGTCGAGTGTCGTGAAATACTTCGAGTGTCTCAATTGATCTAGGATTTCGTCTATATTAGGAATTGGATAAGCGTCGCCTACTGTAACGTTATTTAACTGCCTAAAATCAATTACAATTCTCCACTTTTTTTTACCGGAGGCATCCATTTTCTTGGGGACGATCCATAAAGGAGACGACCACGGGGATATGGATGGTTGAATTATACCTTGATTTAACATTCTTTCTATTTGTTTCTGAACTTCAGATTTATGAACTTCAGGATATCTGTAAGATTTCGTGTATATGGGGGTTGGATCAGTGACATGAATCTCATGTTCAATGGCATTTGTAGCTGACAACTTATCATCGGGAAAATAGAATATCTCTTGATACCGAGTACAAATATCTAAAACTGACTTCCGTTCATCGGAATTTAAATGTCCTAATCTAAGGCTCTCCTGTAATAATTTTACTCGACTTGACGTGGGGTTACCAGAATTTAATGATAAAATTGTAGAATTTTTCGGAAGCTGCTCCAAACATACAGAAATCGTTTCTATCTGTTGATCTATGACTCGCGTATTAAGAATGGTGGCATAAGCTCTATTATTTTCATTAACTTTAGTGATGGCCTTACATAGATATAACCCTTTTCGCAACTTCACTTCTGGTATGATACCCTCTTGAATTTCAGGGTTTTTTATCTCGATTTCTATTAATGTCTCCGTACGTGCCTTGAGATTAATTAAGTGCACTTTTGCATCATCAGAATTTTGAGAAACTAATGGAATTGTAGTTGATATCGTTTTAAAAGTAATACTTCGCGATTCGTAATCTATCGTAGCGGATTCTCTTTCCAAAATATCTTTTCCGATCAAGCCGTCGAAAGGGACGTTTGTAGCTTGATTAAGAATATAGAATTTTGCAAGTATAGTACGTTCACGAATCTTTAACGGAATACAGCAACTACCCACTGTCTCTACGGAATTATTTGGGCTAAGACCATGCAAAACAAGTTTATCCTGTGAATTAAATCTAGTTTCTGGCCTCAATTTGCATGCTTTAATAAGAGAAACATTTGCACCAGTGTCTATTAAAAACTTAAGATTGCCATTGATGTCTTTAGAATCTAGAGATGATACTTCAACGAAATCTAGAGTATTTTTACAAATACACATATTTAATTCTCGAACACCTGAAGATTGGAAATCTGATCCTCCCGTGCAGTGTTCGTCACAGGGGATTCCTGACAGTTTAAATGAACTGCTCTGTTATCAGATTGGCTAGAACTACTTGGCTGATTAGCTGATTGTTTCCGTTGATTATCGTTGAATGCTTTTTTCCTACACTCGGATATTAAATGACCTTGATTTTTACAATAATTGCAAAATTTAGTTTGACCAGACGAATTAGAGTTCCCTTGACCCGGAAATCGAGGTTGTGAATACTGTCGATTTGTTTCATTAGGAGATGAATACCGTTGTTGATTATTTTGATAACGATTTTGATTTGGAACTGAAGATTGCACGGTATTAACAGTTTTATTACGTTCGCCACTGGATGATTTAAACCTACATTGTGATGTATCATGATTCATTTTTCCACAAATAGTACAAGCTTGCCGTCTTTTATGATGGTGCATATTTAAAGCGCGTTCTTCAGAAACAGCAGCAGAATATGCTGAATTTAAATTATCAAAATCCTTCCAGCGCAACATTTGTGAAATTTGGGGAGAAGAATGATAGACGAATCTATTTAGAGTTACCTCCTCTACGGCTTTCCTTTTCCCCGGTATTTCAGAAGGATCGCTAGAATATTGTTGAATTGCACTTAAAGCTCTTGAGGATAACTTAATTAATCTTTGATGAAAGCTATTAATATCTTCTGAATATGTTTGTTTGCAATTATTTAAATCCTCCATGATTTGACAATAATGTTTTTTGTCTTGATATAGAATTTTTAATCTTTCCTTTAATTCACTCCAATTATTGAATTTGTGAAAATGCTAATTGTTCTTTTGCATGACCCGATATTTTTGATAATATAAAATATAGTAAAGGAATTTTTTGTCTCAATGATGCGAGTTCATCAGCATTATTGCAATTTGCGATGAATTGACCAAGCTCATATCTATTGCCAGTAAATTCTTTAGGAATTAGATCACATAAGAATTTCATGTCAAATTCTAAGGGAGTTGAATTAGTGAGAGTCTCGGACTCTATAGATGTAGGATTATTGAGAATAGTTGATTGATCGGGTGTATTTGTGAGAGCCATGATGATGGGATATTGAGGACTTCAAGCAATTACCACACAACAAAATTCGAAAATGTACTGCACAAACCTCTATCAGTGAAGGAGTCCTTGGGCGTGCCAATAGTTGACTTCCTCTGCTGTATTGGGTATCTGGATCCGTTGTTGACACGATTATCTCCCGTCACAAAGGATAAAAAATCCACAGGCGAAGAACACTTTAAATAAAGTTTTACTACTCGTTCACCGTCGACAGGTCCTACCGACTGCGCCAAATTTGTGTCATGAACCCGGGGTAGAACAAATTCGAATACTTGCATAAAACGAAACACGTCTTTATTATACAGTATGTTGGAGTATGACTTCACAGTACCAAGAGTCAAAGCTTTCTCAATCTAGAGACGTACTCAGGGATGAACGTCGACAAGTTGGAGAATCCTATTGGTTGTTCTATTGCGAGGGTGTGGGAAATGGAACTGGAAAGGGTAGAAGTGGTAGTCTGGAGAAAGTTCGGTTGTAACGGTTTGAAAAAGAAGGGCCTTGGGGCCTACGGCCTATTCCGCCTGTTTACCGTTAAGTTACGGACGCTCGAAACGGACTAAGGGTCTTAAGAGAGTGACAATGACCAGATGTGCTTAAAAGAGAAAGTCGCGAAGCTAGGTATCTAACATCGCGTATAAGATGTTTGGGAATCTTTGCATACGTCTGACAGAGATAGAAGCAGTCAACGTTCGAGTGGCGCTCCATTGCAAAGTATTCCCTTATCGTATCTTGCTTGTCGCATGCCACGCCATCAAAGATAAAAATGGAATTCGGAAGCGAATCGCTCGGCGGGATGACATCACTGTTATTCGAAAATGTAAAGTAGCCAATTTCATCTATCGGAGTCAATAAATTCTCCAAATACTTATATTTCGGCTGTTGCATCGACTTGGAATACACGTACACGTTCTCGAAGCGGATGCCGAGTGGACTTTCCAACAAGCTGACCAGCTCGTTGGTCTTTACACAATTTGATGGACCACAAATAATACAGCGGATAGTGTTTGGCAGCATGCTACCGTGTCTGCATCTCGTTTTTTTCGGAGACATCATTTGCGATTTATCGTCCAAATTAGTCACGCGTATCGTCACAGGTTGTCGCACGAAACGCATCCTCGCTGTGAACAGTGAAAAATGATTTTGATACGTCGAAGCGGCGATCCGCTCTATTTATAGGCTCGCGCCGAAGCAAAGCAGCTCATTATTCAAAATGCTTCTGATCCTGTCGGATAATTGTGATATTCGAGACCTAACTGCTGAGCAGTTGAAATATATACCAAAGATTATTCTACTGCGAGAGTTTGGCAGACACATCGGTCAGTTGTGGGACAGACCCCGGGCATATAAAAGCCGATTCCGAGGTTCAGCAGTATCGTCGGTGTCTGGAACATTATAATCGCCCTTGGCAGCGAACGCATATCGACGGTCCAGCACCATTGATTAAAAACTGCAGTGAATGTCGCCGAAGAGAGTAAAGAAAGGTTGTGGTCTGTTAAATCGGGCGATAAACGCGGTACCTATCGAATTACATATTCCGGGATATCAGTTTTGCGGTCCAGGAACTCATCTGGCAAAACGATTGGCTAGAGGTGATCAAGGCATCAATCCGTTGGATGCAGCGTGTTGCGAACACGATATTGCATATTCGCGTAGCAACGACCTCGGTAAAAGGCACGCCGCAGATAAGGTTCTCGCTGAGAAAGCGCGAAAACGCATCGTTGCGCGAGACTCGACACTGGGTGAAAGAGGTGCTGCTACAGCTGTTTGGGCAGCTATGAAGGCTAAGACGAAAATCGGAATGGGGATGAAAACAAAAACCCGCAAAAGGACTCCAAAGAAAGCATCGAAAAAGAGGATTCTTTCGGTGGCAAAACGAGGTGGCATATTACCACTTCTCCCGCTGCTAGGGGTTCCAGGACCGTTCGCCGGCGGAGCGGCGGGAATCGCCAAGGCGGTAAACGATAATCAGGCGGCGCAACATCAGCTGCAGGAACTGCAACATCATAATCGCTCAATGGAAGGTCGCTGACTTTATCTCGCACCATACAAGCGGGGACAGGGAATATCGAAACGAAAAAAAAACGCAGAAAAGACAATAAAAATGCCTGTGGGTGTAACTACTGATGCACAATTGGAGGAGTTGGCAAAACGTATGCGTATTCCATTCTTTAGAGGTGTTTTTATGCGCAATGCACTACCTGCTGAAGGAGTGCGTCGAAACGAGAGCGGTATCGTAAATTTGGACAATGTCGAGGAACCGGGGACTCATTGGGTGGCGTATGCGAAGAGGGGGCGTCGAGCTGTATACTTCGACAGCTTTGGCAATCTTCGACCGCCTAAGGAATTGGTACAATATCTGGATAAAGATGTCGTGAAAATCGAATACAATCACGCGCTTTATCAGGAGTACAATCAGAGCAATTGTGGCCAACTATGTCTACGCTTTCTACAAACGATTGGCCGCAAATTTAAGGATTGACTTCTCACCACTTTGATTTAGTACTAGTCGAGCAGTTTCCCGGAATATGTCGTTAACATTCACTCTAACCGGCAAGAGTAGCACCCTCGCGGTGAGCTACTTTCCGCCCATAGATTTTAGCGACGATGATTACGAGCTTGGTCTAACAACCTTTGAAACTTATCATACAATACCGAACATGGACTCGAGCAACGATAAATTTTACATCGCCGTAAACTATGATGTCAACAGCAGCGTTGATTATTCGATTACTCGAACTGTATCCTCAAAATCTCGGTGGCACCGAGGACAACAATGACGACGGTGACAACGATATGTATCCTATAGTGTTGCGCACTAACAACAACACCATGAAAAGCGAGCTGTACTGTCGGTTCGCCGTAGACTTTACAAAACCCAATAACATTGGATCGTTACTGGGATTCTCGAAGAATCGCATATTAGAACCGGGACAGTGGCACGAATCGGACGGTCCGATTAATATTGTTGCGAGCACCCTTTGGTTGGAATCCAAGGCCTGCTGGTGCTCGTGACAAGAACAAGAGGACAGCGAGAAGAAGACGATCGGATCGATCGCCTGTCAAGCTGTCATTCGATAGCCAGACGCCATTACAAGCAGACGCATCGACATATACATATTTCTTGCGTATTTGTGATTACATTCGGTTTATCTGTTACCCTGTTTCTGTTAATATTCTATTACTTCTATTGTACCTTTGTATTAAATGTCTACTATGCCGAACCGAAACTATAACAATGGTGTCAGAAGTGGGATGCCCACTCGGAGTGGGATGTCCACTCGCGCATCCGCGGCCTCTTCAAACATTTCTCCTTCAGCGACGGGGGATCCCTCCATACAGGAACTTCTCACCTCCCTCCAGTTAAGCATCGTGGGACAGATGCGGGAACAGCGGAGGGATGACGAGGCCCGCTGGCAGAGAGAAGACCGTCGCAGAGAAGAGAGGGAAGCCGCTGACCGACAGACACAAGCGGCTTTCGAGGCACGCATGGCGAATATGGAGGAGCGAATTCAGGTCGTAACCGCTTCGTTACAAAACAGCTGTAGTTCGGTTGGTAGCGGCGCGAACCCTCAGGGTGGGGAGAATGTGCCTGTTGTAAATAGTGTTGTAAATTGTGTTCCACCGGCGCATGTCCCCGCACCCGTCAGTGTGCCCGCCGCTGCTTCTTTGTCGGAACCGCACGTTCTCAGTTTGGGATACTCTGTGAAACCGACAATATTTGATGGGAAAAATTCGTGGGAGGAGTATAAGGTGCAATTTGAGACGATCGCGCGCGCGAATGGTTGGAATGACCAAAAGAAGGCTACAGCCTTGATCGCTTCTCTCGAGGGCTCTGCGAGGAGCGTCCTCACGACGCTCTCCGCTGCCCAATGTGAAAGTTTCGCAGAATTGGTTTCGGCACTCGAATTCCGCTACGGGGCGAAAAATCTGTCCAATTTGAACTACGTACTCTTCCAGAGCCATAGGCAGCGGAGAGATGAAAGCATCTCCTCGCTCGCCACCAAAATCGAACGTTTAGCGTAGTCCGCGTTCGCCGACTGCCCGGTGGAAACCCGTGACAAGCTCGCCGCGTCTCAATTTGTGACGGCATTGTCAAGCTCTGCCATGCAACGGGAGCTGCGGCTCGGCGGGTTCACGTCCCTAAGAGCCGCGGTGACTAGAGCACTAGAAATTGAGGTCGTGGAAGCGATGTCTCGCGGCCCCTCAGTCGAGTCACGAGAAAGATACTCGGAGAAACGGAAGGCTAAACCCTCCGAATTTACAAGGTTCCCGGAAAAGAGGAGGAGGACCGACAAGCCCGAGCACCAGAACGACGACACATCAAGGATTACCTGCTGGCTCTGTGGCAAAACGGGCCACGTTCAAAGGGATTGCTTCAAGGCCAAGAACGGCCGGACCAACGGCGCCCCCAGGAGACCCAACTCGGGAAACGGGAAGCGGACGGTGTAAGGGGGAGACGCCGGACCTTGAGGAGCAGTCCCCCGATCGTCAAGAGTGTAGCGATGCGGGAGGCGACTGGAGATCCAGAAATTCCGTACGAGGAAACATGCGTATGTGGAAAAATTGCGGGGAAACCCTGTAGAATTATCTTAGACACGGGTTCCCCCGTTAACCTTCTGGACAAGGAGTTGTGTCCGTCGAAGGGCATCGTCCGGACGAGACTCGACATTTGTTCCACTACGGGTGAGAAAATTAAAGTCTTCGGTAAGAAGAGCTTGGAAGTCAACATCGGAGGACTTTCGAGCGTAGAAGACTTCTACATCGTAGACATGGTGGAGAAGTGCATCCTGGGAGCAGCGTTCCTAAAAAAACACGGTTGCAGCATCGACCTGTCCCGGAGTGTGATGTGCCTTCCCGGCAAACCGGAGATACGCCTGGGCGAGCCGACCGCCGAGAAGAAGCGGCAGGAAGAAGAGAAGGAAACGGTCGTCCCACAGCATTTGGAGGAGCTGTACACACGTTGCTCGTCAGGTTTGTCAGAAAGCCAGAAGAAGCTGTTTGCTGACCTGCTCTATGAATTTCAGGATGTTTTCGCCACGGATTCGAACCAGATCGGGAACTGTGATCGGGTGAAACACACCGTTAACACTGGAGACTACCCACCCATAAAACAGGCGCCGCGGAGGCTGCCTCTACATCGTCGAGCAGAGGTGGAAGAACTGCTCCGGAAGATGAAGGCCAAGGGCGTGATCGAAGAGTCACGGAGTCCCTGGTCCTCTCCGATCGTCCTCGTAAAGAAGAAGGACGGGACCTTAAGATTCTGCGTAGATTTCCGACGCCTGAACGAAATTACGAAGAAGGACTCGTATCCTCTTCCCCGGATCGAGGATACCCTGGACGCACTCGCCGGATCTTCGTGGTTCTCGACTGTGGACTTGCAGAGCGGATACTGGCAGATCTCTATGGACAAAAAGGATCGAGAGAAAACTGCTTTTTCTGTAGGAACAGGATTGTGGCAGTTCAAGGTGATGCCCTTCGGATTGTGCAATGCCCCCGCAACGTTCGAACGCCTGATGGAAGACGTACTACAAGATCTGACCTGGAAGATCTGCTTAGTTTACTTAGACGACATCATTATCTACGGGAGTGACTTCGAGCAGGAGCTCGAACGCCTTCGAGCAGTGTTTTCGCGCCTACGTCGAGCCGGACTATTGATGAGCCCCAAGAAATGCTCCTTCTTCTGCCGAGAAGTGAAGTATCTGGGCCACATCGTCACCGAGAGCGGAGTCAAGACGGATCCAGAGAAGATCAGAGCAATATCGGATTGGCCACAACCGAAGAATATCACGGAATTAAGAAGTTTCCTCGGATTGTGTACGTTTTACCGAAAATTTGTGAAGTATTTCTCCAGGATCGCCAAGCCCCTGCATCGCCTCACTGAGACCAAGCAGGATTACCGTTGGACCGAAGAATGCCAAGATGTTTTCCAGGAGCTGAAGAAGAGACTCACCGGAGCCCCGGTACTAGTTTGGATACCGGGGTGTGAATGTAAAAAACGAGTCAACATATATACATAACAATAACAACGTATATTCAACAATTAACCAAAGTGAATACAGAATAAGAAGTTTAACGGACACGAAGCGTTCGGTACGGAGTTCCGTGAGGTTCTGTGTCTTCTCCTTGGCGTTTTAACGAACGCCCGAAAATTCCCGGACGGGGAAAACAAATTTCCCACGCGCCCCAAGGTTGTGGAAGAGGACACGCTGTCCTTAACACTTCGCCAGGGCTCTGGCAACCATCATTTTATTGCCCTAGCCCTCGAGCTCGACCACCCGCAGTAGGCACTCGAGCAACCGACCGTTTTAGGCCTAAGAAATAAATAAAACTTTCTCCCGGCCTACAGTCCGCTACACTACCCCCTTACCAGTGATAACGCTACAGGGGTAAGAAACAACATTGACTTATAATTGTATACGTACGAATCGTTCATAAGATTCACACTACATCATACATAGAAGTCAGTCGTAAAGCAAAGTAAAATCATAATACTAAATAATGTGGATGAATAGCCTACATTACACTAATATAATATCCTTATAATACTTACTATAGCATATTCTTACAATACAAAATATAATACACTTACACTACAATATAATGCGATACGACACGATTCAATCAGATCCCAACTTGTAACCGCTCGGGAAATCGTACACGTCTACCAGATCGTGTTTTAGAACCGTCATCTGGTATTCGTAAATCGTTTTTGTCCGGTCGTGTCGTTTGTACGTCGTCGTGTAAGTCGTTGTTGTCAGTTTGGGGTGTATTTGACGGTTGATAATTATCATCGTCAGCGAAAATGAAAGCTGGTTTCAACCTATCGTTGGAAACCCTAATCCGTTTCCCTCTAATATCAATAACGCAATTCTTATCACCGCGCTGTAACACCTCAAATGGTCCGTCATAAGGGGATTGTAAAGGGCCTTTGACAGCATCATGACGCACAAATACGTGCGATGACGTGGCGAGCTCTTTAAAAATAAAAGTTTTTCTTGTGCCATGTCGCCTAACGGGTGAGGGTCTAAGTTGTTTCATGCGGTTCCGTAACTGAGTAACAAAATCGGAAGATCCCTCAACACCATTTGACATGAAAAACTCGCCAGGCAATCGCATGCCTGCACCATAAATCATTTCTGCCGCTGTAGCCTTCAAATCCTCCTTAAATGCCGACCGAATACCTAACAGGACTACAGGTAAAATTTCTACCCAATTTTCGGTCGCGTGACATTTTATAGCCGCCTTGAGCTGACGGTGAAACCTTTCCACCATACCATTTGCTTGTGGATGGTACGCGGTAGTCCTTAAATGTGTCGCGCCAATTAACTGTGATAGCTCTTTAAATAAATGAGATTCGAACTGGCGTCCTTGATCTGTTGTAATCCTCAACGGCACGCCAAAACGAGCAATCCAGATATTAAGAAACGCTTTTGCAACGGTTTCCGCGTCAATTTCTGCGATTGGTATAACTTCTGGCCAGCGAGAGAAACGATCTACACACGTTAAACAATATCTACAACCCTTAGACATTGGCAACGGCCCTACAATGTCAATATGCACGTGTTCGAACCTGCCAGAATCTTTAAAGTCTACTACAGGAGTTGTAATATGTCGTGTAATCTTCGCTCGCTGGCAAGGAATACAATGTTTTGCCCATTCCCGGCAATCTTTATTTATTGCAGGCCATACAAAGCGTTCTGTTATTAACCTTTGTGACGCCCGTATGCCTGGATGCGAAAGCCCGTGAAGGGAATCAAAAAACGCCCGGCGTAATGATTTTGGGACAAAGGGTCTAATTGTTTCGTTAGCCGTATCGCAATATAAAGAAACCCCAAACGCAGGAAAATGGACTTTCCTAAGCCGAAGTGCCGACGACTCAGATTTTAAAATTTCCTTAAGCTCTAAATCTTGCTCTTGTACCTGCTCGAGTGCCTTATAATCTGGGGCTGGTGTTATAGCCTCCACTCGCGACAATACATCTGCTACGGTGTTCTCGACGCCTTTAATATGCCTAATATCCGTTGTAAATTGACCAATGAAATCTAAATAACGGAACTGGCGCGGCGAGCATTTGTCGAGCTTTTGCTTAAAAGCGAATACCAGCGGTTTATGGTCCGTATAAATCGAAAAATCGCGGCCTTCGATCGAATGTCTAAATCGCTTAACTGCTTTATAAATCGCTAGTAGTTCGCGATCATAGGCGCTATATTTCCGCTGGGCAGAAGAAAGAGCCTTCGTATAAAAGGAGAGGGGTTGCCACATGTTATTCACGAACTGCTGTAAAACAGCTCCAATGGCATAATCTGATGCATCTACCGTAATATTAATTGATGCGCCAGGTACCGGATGCACCAGTATCGTAGAATTGGCAAGACCCTCCTTTACATCTTCGAAAGCTTTCTCTGCTGCTTCTGACCACGGCACGAGTGTATTACCCTTTTTAGATCCCTTGAGCAGGTCATTCAAGGGCTGCATCAAATTTGCGGCGCCAGGTATGAACCGTCGATAAAAATTAACCATACCTAAAAATTTTCGAAGCAATTTTATTGTCGTGGGCTTCGTGAAATTTACTATCACTTCGACGCGTTCCGCCGAAGGTTTCATACCGTCCCGGTTAATGGTATACCCCAAGAAGTTAATTTCTTTAACGCCGAAAATGCATTTTGCAGGGTTTATTACAATACCATACTCTTTCAAACGCTCGAAAAGGATTCTAAGATGTTCCTTATGTTCGGTTTCATTTTCCGACGCAATAAGGAAATCATCAATATAAGCGTATACAAAGTCTAGTCCGCGAATTACCTGGTCTACAAAACGTTGACATGTCTGTGCAGCGTTTCGCAGACCAAACGGCATAAAAACTGATTCAAATAATCCGAACGGAGTTGTAATAGCCGTTTTCTCACAATCTTCCGGCGCAACCGGAATTTGATTATATGCGCGGACTAAATCTATCTTTGAAAAAATGTTCTTTCCATGCAAACCTTGCGCGCAATCCTCTATGTGCGGGGGCGAATACCTATCGGGAACAGTGCGAGCATTGACTCCACGAAAATCACCGCATGGTCGTATGGCTCTTTCTTCCTTCACCCCATTCTTCGGCTTCTTCTTCACCACCAGGTGTAACGGTGAAGACCAGGAACTCTTGGATGGTCGCATGATCCCTTGTCGCAGCATCAAGTCGATTTCGGCCTTCGCTGCTTGCAGTCGATCCGGGGCAAGACGTCGTGGCTTATTAAAAACAGGTGGTCCCGGTGTCGTCACAATGTGATGCTCAATGTTGTGCTTCACCGTCTCTCTGTTAAAAACGGCTGGTCTCGTAAGGTCAGGATACTCGGCGAGAAGACTGTGATACACTGAATCACCCACAACTGTTTTTATAGACGCGATGGTACCGCCGGCGGACTGTCCAACCGCGAATAAGTTCGTCGTCGCGTCGATTAAACGTTTATTCCGCGAATCCACCAATAAGTTATAATGGCTTAAAAAATCCACGCCAATGATTGGTCCTCCTACGTCGGCCACAACAAAACTCCACACAAACTCTCGACGCAATAAAAGATTTAGTCTTAAATTTATGGTGCCGTAAGTTGCAATATGAGTGCCGTTCGCCGCGTAAAGCACGTAATCGTCTTTGTACAAGCGACCACGCACTCGCGATCGGGGGAACACACACAGATCGGCACCTGTATCCACAAGAAACTGTGTCTTGGAATAATGATCCGTAAGGAAAATGCGACCGATTTTGGGACCGTCAAACTCAGCCGCGTTAACGTACGACGGTCCTATTGGTTTTCCGGCTTGGGTCCGGTCCACTTGCAAGGGGAAACGCACTTCGCCGCTTTGTCGGCGAAATTGTAGTGGTACCAACATAAATCCCGCGGCATGTTGTCCTGTTGTTGGCGATTATTGCTAGGAGATCTCTTCCCCCGTCGGTTCTTGGACTGCAATCGCCCTCGCGGTCTCCTTTGCCCATTTACAACTGCATTTAACTGCAACCGCATTTGCCGCAGTTCTTCACGAAGCAGGTCCATCTCCGAGGTATGCGAGGTGGAAGCGATCTTTCCTCTTTCACCCGGTATCTCATGAATCCGGTCAGCTATTTCGGCTAATTTCGCCCCGTCCTTATCGGACGTCGCCGCCAAAACGAGCTGAGTCTTACTTGGGAGACGACTCTTCCACATCTCGGTCAAAAAGTCTTCCTTTACTGCCGAGCCTGCTAACTCCTTCAGGTGACGCCAAAATTGAGTGGGCGTCCGATCGCCGATCTCCTCCGTCTCCAATAATTTCCTGACGCGTGTTGTATCCGAATCTGACAAGCGTTTTATCAGTTCGGTTTTGATGGCTTCGTATTTCTTAGTGTCGGGTGGATTACAAATTATGTCCTCGACTTCTTCGGCATACTTCCCGTCGAGTTGTGCCACCACGTACCCAAATTTCGTCTCGTCCTTGGTTATCCGCGCAATGACGAATTGCGCCTCCAATTGACGAAACCATAGCGACACTTTCTGGGGCCAAAAGGTAGGAACCCGAATGGGAGCAGCCGTAACAACCTTGACATGCTCGGAATCTTGATGTTCCGTAGCAGTCGGGACAGTCGCACTATCAGTTTCGTTCACCATTTTCACCCACTGTACTTATCACGCACAACCCGCGGTATCGCGTTTAACACCAATCACGTCGGGGTCACCACTTTGGATACCGGGGTGTGAATGTAAAAAACGAGTCAACATATATACATAACAATAACAACGTATATTCAACAATTAACCAAAGTGAATACAGAATAAGAAGTTTAACGGACACGAAGCGTTCGGTACGGAGTCCCGTGAGGTTCTGTGTCTTCTCCTTGGCGTTTTAACGAACGCCCGAAAATTCCCGGACGGGGAAAACAAATTTCCCACGCGCCCCAAGGTTGTGGAAGAGGACACGCTGTCCTTAACACTTCGCCAGGGCTCTGGCAACCATCATTTTATTGCCCTAGCCCTCGAGCTCGACCACCCGCAGTAGGCACTCGAGCAACCGACCGTTTTAGGCCTAAGAAATAAATAAAACTTTCTCCCGGCCTACAGTCCGCTACACTAGCATACCCAGTGGCAGGAAAGGACTTCATTTTGGACACGGACGCCTCCGGTTTCGCCATAGGCGGCGTCCTCTCACAGGAACATGAAGGACAAGAAAAGGTTGTCGCCTATTTCTCCAAGACTTTGGGGAAAGCTGAGAAGAACTACTACGTCACCCGGAGAGAGCTTCTGGCAGTGGTGAAATCCATCGAACACTTCCATCACTACCTTTACGGACGAAGATTTATCGTAAGGACGGACCATGCAGCGCTACGTTGGCTACTGACCTTCAAGACCCCCGAAGGACAAGTCGCACGTTGGATTGAACGACTACAGGAGTACGACTTCGAGATTCGTCACCGGGAAGGGAAAGCCCATAGGAACGCCGATGGACTATCCAGAAGACCTTGCTCCAAAGAAGACTGTAAGAACTGTGATCGACTAGAGAAAAAGGAAGCGGAAGCGGAAAGAGGTTTTACGACGAAGATTCACGGGATATTCTACGAAGATGAGAGGACTAAGTGGAAAAGAAGTCAAGAAAAGGATGAAGAAATAGGGTTCATCCTTAAAAAGAAAGGGGAAGGGGAGAAGCCCGTCTGGCAAGACGTCGCTCGTTTCTCCCCGCAGCTGAAGTATTACTGGACAATCTGGGACTCGCTGGAAGTTCACGAAGGTTTACTTTGCAGGAAATGGGAGTCCCACGATGGTGCAACGACATCGTGGCTTTTGGTGGTGCCACACGAAAGGGTTGCAGAGGTACTGCAGGAGTTTCATGATGCTCCAGCAGCTGGACACTTCGGAGTAAACAAGACCTTGGCGAGGATTCGCCAACAGTTCTTCTGGCCCACGTTTCGACAGGACGTTGAAGAGTGGTGCCGGCGGTATGACACCTGTGCGGCGAAGAAGGGACCACGCCAGAGGGGAGCAGGGAACCTGAAAGTGTACAACGTGGGAGCTCCGTTCGAGAGACTTGCCCTGGACGTTGTGGGTCCGCTCCCGAGGTCCCAAGCCGGGAACAGGTTTATGCTAGTTGTGGCAGACTATTTCACCAGATGGCCGGAGGTCATCGCGATGCCAGACCAGCGAGCTGTCACAGTGGCAAGAGCTCTTTTGCATAACGTAGTTTGTCGTCATGGTGTACCGTTAGAGATACACACGGACCAAGGAAGGAACTTCGAATCCTCCGTCTTCAGGGAACTGCTGAAGCTGCTTGGAATCAGAAAGACACGAACAACTCCCCTGCATCCTCAATCCGACGGGCTGGTAGAACGTTTGAACAGGACCTTGCTTCAATACCTCGCAACGTTTGTTTCAGAACACCAGCGGGATTGGGACGAGTGGATCCCCATGTTCCTCCTCGCTTATAGATCAGCACGTCACGAGGCTACGCAACTGACCCCAGCGATGATCCTGTATGGCCAGGAACTTCGTTTACCCCTACAGTTATGGAGAGGATTACCTCCAGAAATAGAGGAAGACGAGGACATTGAACAGGGATATTCCGAATGGATCCGAGGGAAAATGAAGAAGATCCACGAATTTGTTCGCCGCCGTTTGGATATCTACAGCTCCAAGATGAAGACGTGGTACGACAGGCACGTACACGCAGTGGAGTTCCAGCCAGGAGAACGAGTGTGGTTGTTTCAACCAAGAAGAACGAAAGGGAAATGCCCGAAACTACAAGCTGACTGGGAAGGCCCATACGAAGTAGTGGATCGGATCAACGACCTCGTCTATAGGATACAACGTTCGCCTAGGAAGAAATGCCAGGTGGTCCACGTGCGCCGCCTTGCGAAATACGAAGGACGTTTCGCAGCCTATTGAAGAATCTGCCGAACAAAAGGACTCAAGATAGAAAAAGAATCAAGAGAGAAGATTTGAACCTAATCTGGTGGACTGGGCTGCGTACGCAGTCCAGCCCCCCGCTCTCTTATTTTGTTACAGGTTCTCGATACCCCACGACGAGGGACAAGGTGTCGGGGGACTGCCACCGCGGCTGGGATATGCGCTCCCGAATTCCCCGAATGTGCCATAATAGCGTGGCGGTCCGCAGCGGGGGCGCGGACATACGTGAAAGCGCCCCGCTAGCCCCCTGGAGGAGACCTCACGAGCCCCCGGGACGGCCGGGATGGAGGATCTCGTGAGGTACCCAGGAAAAGTAGGAGAAGGGTGGACAGCAGACGGGAAATGGCATCCCCAATCACCAGGCGGACAAGCGGTGCTTGGACCGGCTGGAGGGGATGTCGCGGAGACGGGAGCGCTAACCGGACGCACAGGACGGTCCCCTGGGACAGCACCAGAGGCCTAGAAGAGGAATGGGGCCATCAGGATGCCAAGGAATGGAGTACTGGAGGAGTATTGAAGAAAGAAGAGAGAAGACTCCACGAGCTGGGAGTACCGGGCGGATTGATCGGGGAACGGGCCGATAGCAAGCTCATTGTTTAGGTGTGAGCCTCTGCTTTCGTGCTCGGTTCGCCTTTCCGTCTCCAGGTTCTCTCGACTCCAACGTCTTTCAATATCAAAATGGATCGGCTAAAGTGTTGTCGCTCATTTATTAGGCAACCCTGCAGATAGCCACCTGGAGTAATACCGGAAGGAATTTAGAGTAACGTCATCCGAGGGAGCACAGGACAACGCGTCAGTCGGAGGCACGACTGCGAGCTGGAGCAGTTCCAGCAACCATGCGCTGGAGAGGGGACGGTTTACAAACTTTCACACACAAGGGACCCAGGAGCAGGAGACGAAAGAAAAAAACGGAAGAGAGAAGAGACAAGGAAAAAGAATGACAGTACCGACCGCCGGACGACAGGACTCCCCCACCCGTTTGTGCCCAAGAAGAGGACGCGTCGCCGAAGAAGAGAAGCCTTTTTCAAGAGAGAAGCGCCCAAGAAAGAATACGCAAGTGGAGGGTAAGGACGGGAAAGTTCTTCGGGGGAATCCGCCGTACCCACGCCTTGCCCAGGGTTTTTGGGTGGTTTTCCCCTTGGGCGTGATGGCGAATGCCGAGGCGCCGGACGGAAGAGGCCACGCAGCGTTTTTCCACTCTTTCGGACCAGGGTACGGCTGCCAGCAACGAAGAGGCTGCAGCGGTCGGGACGACCACTCTTTCAGAGGGGGAGGCAGTGTTGCGAGCACCCTTTGGTTGGAATCCAAGGCCTGCTGGTGCTCGTGACAAGAACAAGAGGACAGCGAGAAGAAGGCGATCGGATCGATCGCCTGTCAAGCTGTCATTCGATAGCCAGACGCCATTACAAGCAGACGCATCGACATATACATATTTCTTGCGTATTTGTGATTACATTCGGTTTATCTGTTACCCTGTTTCTGTTAATATTCTATTACTTCTATTGTACCTTTGTATTAAATGTCTACTATGCCGAACCGAAACTATAACAATATCATGAACGTGAACATTATTCGCGTGGAATGTAGCGTGACCGCTGGTGCGTACAACAATGGGACACGTGTACACACGATACATGAATTTTCTCCGGGAGTCCCACCAGGATATAAGATATCGGGAACGCCCGCGCAGATCATTTACCTTCCAATCACAGCACAGGTCATTTCGGATCTAACGATACGTGTTGTGTATCAAGACGGACTGTTGCTTGATTTTCGAGGTGAAGAGATTACCATCAGACTGCACGTACGACGACGACGACGACGATAATACGCGTGGTGCGAACGAAAGAGATGCTTGTATTGAACGACTCCAGAAATCCGTTTCTTCCGAGTGAAATTGTTTACCACAACAACAACTGCAACAGCTTTGATAACTCTAATAAGAAGAGGCTCAGTGCTGCGAAGATTGCATTTTTTAAATCGCTGGGATTCATTGTACGCATTTAAGTTGAAAACTGACCGACATTCTAAGCATTGGAGGGAAGCCGACGTTTGATGATCGCATCGTCAAGCTCGAGACTCACACATACAACCCATATCTCAACACAACGTTTGGACACAGCGATGAGATAAGAATACCTATACAGCAGCAGGATTTATACACATTGCCGTGTGAGAGTTTCCTCTACCTGAAGGGGAAATTGACGATAAATAAGCCGAATGATGCATTAACGGTTACGTTGGGAAATAATTGCATAGCATTCATATTCGATGAGATTCGATACGAGCTGAATGGCGTGGAGATTGATCGCAACAGAAACGTTGGAATAACTAGCACGCTTAAAAACTATGTATCGCTGACACCTGTCGAAGACAAAAATATGGAGAATGCGGGATGGGGCTTGGAACGGCACGATGAGCTAATAGTGAAAAATCATTTAAATTTGTGCATCCCGCTCAAATATTTGTTGGGATTTTGCGAGGACTACAAACGCATGGTTATTAATGCGCGTCACGAATTGATTTTAATACGATCGCGCAACGATAACAATTCTCTAATAGGATCGCCGACGGTGGAATCAGAAATTGAATTACTTAAAGTGCAATGGCGGATGCCCCATGTGACACTGCACGACGTTAATAAGCTGTCGTTGCTACATGCTTTGGAAAGTGGACAAAACCTGAGCATTAGTTTTCGCTCGTGGGATCTGTACGAGTATCCTCTCTTACAGAGCACGACCAAGCATTCGTGGGCCGTGAAGGCAGCTGCACAGTTGGAGAAGCCGCGATACATTATCTTTGCTCTACAGACTGCTCGAAAGAATGTGATGACCGAAAATATTACTCGGTTCGACCACTGTAAATTGAGCAATGTAAAACTTTTTCTTAACTCGGAATTTTACCCGTACGATGACATGAACTTCGACTTTGGCAAGAATAGGCACGCCATCATTTTTAACATGTATACGCATTTTCGTAAATCGTATTATGGGCATAGTTGCAACGAGGCATTATTCACCGTGTCCCAATTTTTGCAATTTGGCCCCCTCGTGGTGATTAATTGTTCGCGACAAAATGAATCGATCAAGAATAGCACCGTGGACGTGCGCATAGAATTCGATTGTAAAGAGAATGTGCCTGCAAATGCTACAGCCTACTGTCTCATTCTGCACGATCGGGTGGTTGAATACAATCCGCTGACAAATGTGGTGCGCAAAATCAATTAAATTACTGCGCTACTTGTCCGCCCTCTCCTGTACCAAATTCATACATAATTTCATCGTGAAAATCGAGATGCTTTACAAGAAAGACCGCATTCTCCAGTCTGTCTTGG
Source organism: Andrena cerasifolii (assembly GCF_050908995.1). Taxonomy (NCBI): domain Eukaryota; kingdom Metazoa; phylum Arthropoda; class Insecta; order Hymenoptera; family Andrenidae; genus Andrena; species Andrena cerasifolii. Next base: position 77,957 of record NC_135125.1, on the reverse strand, counting down.
AAGCGAACGGACCTCTAAATTGTATCGATAATGGCCGTACCAACATTCGTTGACCTGCAAGGGTTCATCGTCGATGGAAGATTTGTCGCGAAGGAACTGGCTATCCTACGAAAGGGAACAATTCTCTCGCACTATATTTTTGGGAGTTCGATGCCCCAATATCTTCTTACAAAATCCGACAAATCGAGCATCCGGTGGTTGGTGGCAAAACATCATGGACTACGTTGGGAAGATGGAGAAGTTCCGTACAGTATGGCTAAACAGCTAATTATGAAAGCTGTAGCCGATGCGATCGACGAGGAAGATGAAACATCCCATGTCGTATCCGTTAAAGGGCTGCAGAAACGCGATTGGCTCGTGGATTTCCTCGACGAAAATACGAGAGCGGATGTGATCATCGAGACGCTGGACATTAACTACGAGAATATCAAATCCCTAAATAAGCTAAATGTAGTTAATACTCTGCGATGTGGCAGACACGCAAAGCACTGTGCTATGCAAAATGTATTTAAAATATTCAACTGGTGGTCTAAACGCCAGAGGGAAATACACAAATAAAATATAATCAATTTTTAATGCAATAACTGTTTTTCTTCACCCTCCTCAACCACCAACCTCCTGCATGTACGCTAGATCTTAATCGATAATTGTAATTATTATGTAGAAGTAGTACGATTCATGATCAAAGTGGTATGATAGACGTTCGTTAGATGTTCAAAGTGGTCCGATAGACGTTCGATAGATGTTCAGAGTGGTACGATAGACGTTCGATAGATGTTCAAAGTGGTACGATAGACGTTCGATAGATGTTCCATACATGTTCAAAGTGGTTCGATAGACGTTCGATACACGTTCAGAGTGGTACGATTCACGTTCGATACATGTTCAAAGTAGTTCAATACATGTTCGATACACGGTTGATATGCGATCAAAGTGGTGCTATTCACGTTTGATACATGTTCAATACACGTTCGATGCACGTTCAGAGTGGTATGATAGGTGTTCAATATGCGATCAGAGTTCGATACATGTTCAATACGTGATCAGAGTGGTATGGTCTAGTCGAATGATGTGTCCAAAGAAGAAGGGAAAGAAGATGTGTGTGAATAAGGAGAGGACGATCAGTGAAGAAGAAGAAGAAGAAGATAAGTACATGGAGGAGGATGGTCAGCGAAAATGCAGGTGGCCTGTGATGAAGATGGTGAAGAACAAAGGCATCCTACTTTGCAAAGCTACACATTTCTCGATTTCATCATAGGAGGTGGTTTTGACATGCAAGAGCCAGGAGATGCAGCGAGACCAGTTGTCCATCAAACGTTGAAGACGTACAATCGGATTTTTTGTGCAATAATTTCTTGCGAAAATGAGATTATGGAGAATAGCCCCCTAGTGCGATCCCGCGCAGAGCCGGGAGAATCCCGAGGTATGTACTTCGCAATATTTTGACATTTATTACATTTAACCTTCGAAAACCGAGTGAGATCGAATCAAGTGACTATGTTAGCCACTGAACTTTTTCTTTAAACATTTTCCTTTGATCGTTGTTTAAACATATTTAAATGCTTATAATAATAATAACTTATATCGCAGTATTCATCAGTATTATATTACCGATTATGTTGTAGAACTCGCTACCGCCGTCACCCGCCTGGTCAAAGCGATTGGGACTCGCCGCCGCCGTCACCTTCGCCTTCTTCGCCGCCGTCGCGGTCGCCGTCGCGATTTCCATCGCCACCGCCTCCGCAGATACGTAATACTTTGCAATGCTTTGTGTGTTTGATGTTTAATATGTTTAATGTGTCAATATTATATGGTTGATTGTGTGTTCTAGGACTTGCTGCACCCCGCGCCGCTGCAGCGGGTGTTGCGGCCCCTGTGACAGCGGCCATATGTAGTGTTGTGGATCCTACAGCGACCACGGCGGCCGATGGTGCAGATATTCGCATCACCACAACTGTCACCACCATCACCCCCATCACCCCCACGCTATTAGTTTTTATATTTTCATTATTTTTCTTTTATTGTTATTTTTTTCTTTTTTTCATATATATATTATATATTATTATTATTAGTTTTTATATTATCATTATTTTTCTTCTATTCTTAATTTTTTCCTTTTTCCTTTTTTTCCTTTTATATATTATATATATATTGTTATTATTATATATTATTATTATATTCTTATTAATGTAACAATATATAATATATAGAGTTGAGATCAGACACTCGGCGCGCCCGGATCTAGATAATCGTCGATCCACAGAACGCCGCAATATCCTCGATGGCATCCTGGTGTATCGCTGATAATTAAATTATCCTCATTTTCTGTGTGCCGACGCAAGTGGGAAAAATCAATCTCCGTGTTAATGGGGCCAAGTTAAGGATATCGAACACTGTTCTCTTAATAAACAAACAAGATCGTACTGTTTCGTGATTCTTGTGGCTTTTTCGTCCGTACATATTTTCTGGACATTATTTTATAATGGATCTTAGCTCTTATGTCTAAAGCCGTGTAATATCATTGGTGCTGTTTGTGTTCTGTGGCCTCTGAGTGTCTGAGTTACTGTTAGTATTGTTTCTTGTCATCTGAAATGCCGGTGGGACCAAAGAAATGTAAGGGCTGCGGTGTCCAAGTGGCTAATCCGGTCACTTGTCCTGGCTGTAGAATGTTTTGTCACCCCGGATCTACCTGTTTAAGCCGTTCGGGGCATCCATGGTACGACGGCAGTCTTTTAAATTGTCGTTCTGGATCCCCAAGGCCAATAACCGCCGTTAACCAGTCCATCGCATCACTGGTACAAACACAAACACAAACACTCTCTACCATACCAACGGCCACGCTCCAGTCGCATTCTTCATTGCCCACAATTGATGCTATCAAGGACACTATTAAGGAGCAGCTTAAGACACAGCTTGCGGCCTTTCGATCAGAAATGTTATCTGTCTTAAAAACGGAATTATCGGACATGAAGTCGGAGATTAAGTTGCTGTCTGATCGTGTTAAGGCACTGGAAGACAAATCTTCCATCCCCTCTGAGCAACAGCCTTCATCTTCCGCGGATGACGTCATCGAGGAATTAAACGACAGGGAGCAGAGATCCAGAAACGTCCTAATCTTTAATATGCCGGAACCGAAGGAAACCTCTTTGGAGCTCGCTAGATCTGCGGATGCTGAAGGAGCACGTTCTATTCTGAGGAAGATCTGTCCTCTGGTTACCCAGACTCAGACCACTTATCGTCTTGGAAAACTAGGCACAACACCTTGCAGACCTCTGTGTGTTTGGCTCGACTCTGCAGCTACGATTAAATCGATTTTGCAAAACAAGCACCGCTACAAAGGCCCAGCAAAAATCTCGGATCATAAGACCAGGCAACAACGCGAGACTCTCTAACAGCTCAGGACGAAGCTGCGTAACCTTCATGAGCTTGGCGAGACCCATATGACCATTCGCTATATTCAAGGTGTTCCGAAGGTAGTTTCTTCTGCAGTGTCTTACGATATTATTATTTTAGTTGAGACCTGGCTCACTTCTGCGATCTCATCTCCTGAGCTTCACTTTATACGAGTCATGTTGACACCGTCACAGAATTATTCCATAATTATAGTGAGGATTCCTTCTCCTTGTTCGGTGACTACAATCTCCCTCATGCGTTGTGGTACATTGACTCGGGTCAGACGTGCTTTAGGAAGTTGGGTGTATCGTCGAACGAGTCTGCTGCAATCGATCTCCTTCTGGGTTGTGCAGGTTACCGTAACCTTACCCAAGTGAATACAGTTTTCAATGAATACGATGCCATGTTAGACCTTATCTTTGTTAACTGTCCTAAGGTCACGGTTGACCGAGTCATTGATGCCCTTATTGGACCTGGCGCCTACCACCCGCCTCTGTATGTGCTTTTCGGTGACTTGGTCACAAGTCAGAACCTTGGGGCTGGAAATATCGATTTCAGGGACTTCAAACATGGGGATTTCCCTGGTGTATTAGATTATTTTAATTCAGTGGATTGGGATAAGGAGATCGGTGACATTGAGCCAGACGTTGCCCTGGATCGTCTATATGGTCATATTAATCGAGCAATTGATGCCTTTATTCCAATTCGGTCTGTAGTACGATCCACGTTTCCACACTGGTTTTCCCCTGGTTTGAGGTCCCTAATCCGACATAACAAAATAGCGCATAGAAACTTTAAGCTAACGGGTGCTCTTTCTGATTATCTGAACTTTTCCAGCCTTAGATATAAATGCAAAGTTGCCCTTTTGCGTGATCACCGTATTTACATTGATGGTGTTGAGAGCGAGGTTTTAGGTAATGTATCTAGTTTTTGGAAATTTGTAAATTCTAAGCGATGTGGGCAAGGAATTCCTGATAAGGTGCATCTTGACCGTACTTCTGCTTCTACGCACTTGGCAGTTGCTAACCTATTTGCTGAGTTTTTTGGCTTTGTTTATAATCCTCAATCCGGAGCAACGCCTGCCTTGAATCCCGGGCCTTCATCTGGCAATGAAATAAATATTCACTCTATATCTATTTCTATTGGTCAAATATATTCCAAGCTTGAATTACTAAATACTGCTAAAGGTCCGGGATATGATGGAATTCCGCCTTTGTTTTTAAAGGAGTGTCGCTTCATTCTTGCAAGGCCTCTCTGGCATATTTTTAACTCCTCACTTTCAAGGGGCACTTTCCCAGCAGTTTGGAAGACTACTTTGGTTACCCCGGTATTTAAGGCAGGCGACCGCGCAGATGTAAGAAACTATCGACCGATTTGCAAATCATCTGTCATACCTAAGATCTTCGAGGAAATTGTAACGGAGTACTTAACGCCCTGTCTCGCAAGTGTCATCTCCGAGGAACAACACGGATTTGTTCCTAGTAGGTCAACGACAAGCAATCTGGCGGTATACCACAGCTCTGTTTCTGCTGCATTGGATGCGGGGCTGCAAGTCGACACCGTATACACAGACTTCAGGAAGGCATTCGACTCTGTTGATCATTATATCCTGTATAATAAATTAATCTCAATTGGTATCAACGGGCCTCTCCTTGCTTGGATCGTCAGCTATCTCGAAGGCCGTGTGCAAGTTATAAGGTTGCAGGAACAGTTTTCTGATCAAGTTAGGGTGACGTCGGGGGTCCCCCAGAGATCGCACCTTGGTCCCCTCCTGTTCCTTATTTTTGTTAATGATATCAACGAAGTTTTCCTGCACAGTAAGTTCCTTATGTACGCTGACGATCTAAAAATTTTCCCAACTATTAGTGGGGCTTTTGACGTTGACTTGTTGCAGACCGATCTTTTTAGGTTTGAGCAGTGGTGTATCGCCAACAAGATGCATCTAAATACCGGAAAATGTATGTTATTAAGGACCCCTAGGACTACTATTTGCATTCCATCGTCGTATAAGCTTGGTGACACTCCGTTGGCTGTGGTGACGGAAGTCTCTGACCTTGGGGTTACATTTACTTCTGGTTTGGACTTCCGCAACCATTATCGCAGCATCACGTGTAGGGCGATGAAAACCCTCGGGTTTATCGCCAGGTTTGCCAAACACTTCAGACAGATCAGGACGCTGAAATTGTTGTACGTTGCTTTGGTAAGGTTATCTGAAGCCCAAAACATAAGCATTATGTCTGTTTAATTGAAAGGGTCCAGCATAAGTTTCTTAGATTTGCTATGAGAGCTACTGGTAGCCCTATGCGGTTTGATGACCATGATTACAGTCCAGCTTTGCGAATGATGAGGCTTTCTAAACTCAGTGACCGCCGTATCTGTTCTGACCTATTATTTTTGTACAAAGTAATCCATGGCCAGATTAACTGCCAGGATTTAGTCGCACTGATTCGTCTGCGAGCCCCACAACGGTCATTGCGTCCGAGACCTCTTTATGTATCGGTTGTCCCTGAATATTATCACTATACAGTCGATCCCTTAAATCGTGCTATGGATGAGATGAACCAGTGCCCCGCTGACATAGACTTGTTCGCTGTCTGCTTCGCTTCGTTCAGGAACCAATTGCTTAGGAGACTGTTACCTCTGTAATTTAATTTAATTTAATTTAAATTAATTTAAGCACCTTTGGTGCTGTGAGTAGGTCTTAGGGCTCAGACTGGTTTGTTTGTTTTTATTTATTGTTTTACATTTTATTTTATGTTATTTTATGTTTTTGTTATATTTACTTTATCTTTGTACTAATGTGCTCTACAGGGTGTCCCAAAAATGTCGGAGTTCCTTGAAAGGAGTGACTCAGGGGGTGATTTGAAACAACTTTTTCCTTAGCGAAAATATTGACCGAAGCTTCGTTAACGAGATATTAACAAAAACCCCCGACCAATCAGAGCGCGCGCCTTCCGCCCGAGTTCCCGTTGTAGCGTTGGCTACGCGGTAGGCGGCTGCGCTTGTACTAGGCAGGTACGAACAAGCAAGTCGGCATGCATCGAAGGAAACCGCGTTATACAGTTTTTTTTTTTAAGCAAAATCTTAAATAATAATTGTTTGAAGTGAGAGAACAAGAAATACGTAAATTTCGTTTTCAAATAAGGCATAAACGAAAAGGTATTGTAACAGAAAATGTACGACAAGTGATCGTAATTCGTTATTGAGGTAAAAATCCGTAGTTTAATTACGGCCAACATAACTAAATTTAAAAAATAATATTAGGTGTATGAATAAAGTCTTTCCGTTTGGATTTACATAATCAGTATAAAGCAACCAAATTTCTATCGCAGTGATATTCGTAAGCTACCAGAAAAATGGCAAAAGGTAATTAACAATAATGGAAATTATTTCGATGATTGAGTTGTTTTCATATTTTTTAAATCAAACTGTTATTGAACCCTAAAATCGAACAGAATTTATTTCTACACCTAATAATCACTAATAAATTAAATAACACTCACGCCTACGAGCATTCCTTTCCTTCCTTTCCTTCCTTTTCGGAATCCTGTGTCACTAAGTAAGTAGGTCACTGTGCCGATCCTGGTTATCGGTGGACGAAAAGATTTATGGTAGGGTTGCGCCCACTGCTCAGCTGATCGCAGGTATACGACACCACCCAAAGGTAAGGATCGCAACGTCAAGTGCGTTCGGGTTAATGTACCGAATATTCACTTCACTGCACGGCCACTAACACTCATCACTTAATTTACTTTTCATGGAACGTGTTGTTCCTACGTTATAAAATTGGTGATCCCGAAAGGGGCCGATTACTGTTAGTTGAGCAGTTGCTCGATGTGACCACCCTCAGCGTTTATGCACGCCTTGCGGCATCATTGACTCCGTTGAGAATAATCTTGACGCCAAACGTCGAATCGTACCCTTGCTGGGGGTTTGGATGTGCGGGTATTCCCGTGCAAACGCTAGCACAGTAGCACTTGCGTTCCCGTTGTTCCCGGCGTATACCCAGAACATCGCGTAATATTCTTGAGCGGTGAACATTTCTGGGACGAGATTGCTAGCTGACTGACAGGATTTTTTCCAAGCAACTTCCTCTACCCCCAAGTAGTTTCTCTCGTTCCATTATGAGTTAACTCCCACCAGGACAAGAGGCTTTAGGTAAAAAGAAGCCAGCACATTTTCGAAACACACGTGCTTTGCAGAAGTGCAACGAAGGACCCATCCTACACTTTCACATAAGTCCGCGCTCCGTCCTTTTACTGCCAATGCACCCGTCGCTTCGAGATAGACAGCAGACACCACGTGTTTCGGTTCGACAGGGCCCGAAAAGAATAGAAACAGAAAGTCTTCGAGTTGCTATAAAGAAGAAAAGGCATACCGTTCCTGTTTCCGTTTTCCGATACCCTGAGTTCACGTCTGCTACGAGACGGAACCAGCTAAGCCATAAATTACACAAAACAAATCGTTCTCTACCGCCGACTCGCAGGACACTACGGTCATAAACCGCGACCCTGGCGATATGCTTAATGCAGGCCCATCAGCCTGATTAATTTTAAATACGTCTCGCGGAGAGACACAGGAAGAAAGGGGTTAACTCGCTGACTGCGCGTAGTCCCACCTGCTTCGTCCTTCCTTCCAATTAAAGGCAGGTCCCTTATCTCTCAAGTATAAGGACGCGCTCGAATTTCAAAACAAAAGCACGCATTGACGTATTCCGTGCGAGAAAAGGTGGGCATGAAGTCCGATTGGTCGGAACCTAACCAATCTGCCCTGCATCTCTCTGAAGCGGCCACTGTCTTGAAGAGGCCCTCTTCACAGCAATATCTCCTCCCCGAAGCCCACCTTTTCTCGCACGGAATACGTCAACGCGTGCTTTTGTTTGGCAATTCTAGCGCGTGCTTATACTCGAGAGATAAGGGATCTGTCTTTAATTTGAAGGAAACACGAAGCAGGCGGGACTACGCGCAGTAAACGAGTTACCCCCTTTCTTCCCGTATCTCTCCGCGAGGCGTATTGATGTTGGATATTACTTTTTAATTGATAGTTCCCAAAAATTAATCAGGCTGGTCGCCCAAAGCATTTCGCCAGGGTCGCGGTTTATTACCGTATTGTCCTGCGAGTCGGCGGTGGACAACGGTTTCCTACAGTTTTGGGTAATTTATGGCTTAGTTCGTTCCGCCTTGTAGCTGACGTCAACTCAGGGTATTGGAAAACGGAAACAGGATTGGTATGCCTTTTCTTCTGTATAGCAACTCGAAGACTTTCTGTTTCTATTCTTTTCGGGCCCTGTCCAACCGAAACACGTGGTGTCTGCTGTCTATCTCGAAGCGACGGGTACATTGGCAGTAAAAGGACGGAGCGCGGACTTATGTGAAAGTGTAGGATGGGTCGTTCGTTGCACTTCTGCAAAGCACGTGTGTTTCGAAAATGTGCTGGCTTCTTTTTACCTAAAGCCTCTTGTTCTGGTGGGAGTTAACTCATAATGGAACGAGAGAAACTACTTGGGGGTAGAGGAAGTTGCTTGGAAAAAATCCTGTCAATCAGCTAGCAATCTCGTCCCAGAAATGTTCTCTGCTCAAGAGTATTACTCGAGGTTCTGAGTGTACCCCCCGAACAACGGGGACGCAAGTGCTGCAGTGTGAGAATTTGCGCAGGAATACCCACGGCTCCGAACGCCAAGTTCTCATTCATTTCCACAAATTTTTATAACGTAGGAACAACACGTTCCATGAAAAATAAATTAAGTGATCAGTGTTAGTAGGAGTGCAGTGAAGTGAATATTCGGTACATTAACCCGGACGCACTTGATGTTGCGACCCTTAACTTTGGATGGTGTCGTGTACCTGAGATCAGCTGTGCACTGGGCGCAACCGTACCATAACTCTTTTCGTCCACCGATGACCAGGATCGGCACAGTGACCTACTTAGTGACACAGGTTTCCGAAAAAGAAGGAAAGGAAGGAAAGGAATGCCCGTAGGGGTGAGTGTAATTTAATTTATTAGTGATTATTAGGTGTAGAAATAAATTCTGTTCGATTTTAGGGTACAATAACAGTTTGATTTAAAAAATATGAAAACAACTCAATCATCGAAATAATTTCCATTATTGTTAATTACCTTTTGCCATTTTTCTGGTAGCTTACGAATATCACTGCGATAGAAATTCGGTTGCTTTATACCGATTATGTAAATCCAATCTGAAAGAATTTATTCATACACCTAATATTATTTTTTAAATTTAGTTATGTTGGCCGTAATTAAACTACGGATTTTTACCTCAATAACGAATTACGATCACTTGTCGTACATTTTCTGTTACATTACCTTTTCGTTTATGCCTTATTTGAAAACGAAATTTACGTATTTCTTGTTCTCTCACTTCAAACAATTATTATTTAAGATTTTGCTTAAAAAAAAAAAACTGTATAACGCGGTTTCCTTCGATGCATGCCGACTTGCTTGTTCGTACCTGCCTAGTACAAGCGCAGCCGCCTACCGCGTAGCCAACGCTACAACGGGAACTCGGGCGGAAGGCGCGCGCTCTGATTGGTCGGGGGTTTTTGTTAATATCTCGTTAACGAAGCTTCGGACAATATTTTCGCTAAGGAAAAAGTTGTTTCAAATCACCCCCTGAGTCACCCCTTTCAAGGAACTCCGACATTTTTGGGACACCCTGTATACTTTGTATCTAAATTGTTCTCCCGTTAATTTAATAATAATAATAATAATTTCGTACAACATATTATTTCTCTATTTATTTACCCGTCTTCCTCTTTCTCTTCCCGGCATCATAATTCTTTCCACGATTCATGCGTACGCGTTGACGTTTGGCAACGGCTCATGGTGTTCGTGCGTATGTCACATATGTGACGCTCCGTTGGTTTCGGTATATGTACCATTCGGGAAAGACTAATGCCAGAGAGCCGGCGTTTGGGGGAGTTGGTTAGGCGGCTGACCAGTAATGCCGGAGGTCTTGGGTTCGAGCCCCGTCGCCCCGAGTTTCTGTTTTTCGTTATATATTAATATCTTAAAATTGATATTTCCCTCCTTACCGACTTCACCCGCGGGTTTCCCCCTCCACGCACTTCGGTATCGGTTCGATAGCGATTCAGTATCGATTGATTCGATATCAGTTCTCACGCTATACCCCCCACCACTCCGCCATCTCTATGACGTCATCCGCCGCCGCCGGCAAAAAACAAATTTTGAAAATTTTCAAACTCAAATTTGGATTTCGAGGTCGTGGGAAATCCTTATCATGATCTTGAAACTCAAATTTGAATTAGAACCCGCCTAGCTATACTACTCACCAGTTTCTTATATTTCGGTCCTCTAAAACATATAAAAAAACCAGAACAATCGGAGGCGAACAATGAAAAATTGTGAAGTAGACGGGCGCGGTCACCAGCAAGATATGCGGTATACTTTCGTTTTCTTTCAACCAGAGACACTTCCAATCTGAATTTGAACCTGACAAGTACGTAGCATGATGCAAACATGTCCACTGAAAGAATTCATAGGGATGCTGGGTAGAATAAATTACGGTAAAACAGTTTTTCAGCCAAATCAAACCTCCGTGTACGGAGTACACGACGCGCCCGCTCGTGTAAAACTTTTAGGCGCGACTGCCGGCGGATTAAATCGGGCGATAAACGCGCTACTTATCGAATTATATATCCCGGGATACCAGTTTTGTGGTCCAGGAACTCGTCTGGCAAAACGATTGGCTAGAGGTGATCAAGGCATCAATCCGTTGGACGCAGCGTGTCGCGCACACGATATTGCGTATTCGCGCAGTAACGATCTTGGTGAAAGGCATGTGGCAGATAACATACTCGCTGACAAAGCGCGAAAACATATCGTTGCGCGAGACTCGACTCTGGGTGAAAGAGGCGCTGCTACAGCTGTTTGGACAGATATGAAGGTCAAGATGAAAATCGGAATGGGGATGAAAACAAAACCCAGCAAGAGAACTGCAAAGAAAGCACCGCAAAAGCGGATTCTTCCGGTGATAAAACGGGGTGGTATATTACCACTTCCCCCGCTACTAGATGTTCTCAGCTCATTAGCTGGCGGAGCGGCAGGGATCGCCAAGGCGGTAAACGATAATAAGGCGGCGCAACATCAGCTGCAGGAAATGCAGCGTCATAATCGCACCATGGAAGGTCGCTGACTTTATCCCACACCATACAAACGCGGACAGGGAATATCGAAACGAAAGAAAAAATGCCGAAAAGACAATAAAAATGCCTGTGGGCGTAACTACTGATGCAGAATTGATGGATTTCGCAAAACATATGCGTATTCCATTCTTTAGAGGTGTTTTTATGCGTAACGCGCTACCGTTCGGAGGAGTACGTCGAAACGAGAGCGATATCGTAAATTTGGACAATGTCGAAGTACCGGGGACTCAATGGGTGGCGTGTGCGGAGAAAGGTCGTCGAGCTGTATATTTCGACAGCTTTAGCAATCTTCGACTGCCTAACGAATTGGTACAATATCTGGATAAAGATATCGTGAAAATTGATTATAATTGAACGTCTTTTCAGGAGTACGATCGAAGCAACTGTAGACAACTATGTTTACGCTTTCTACAAACGATCGGCACCAAATTTAAGGATTGACTTCCCATCACTCTGATTCAGTACTAGTCGAGTAGTTTCTCGGAATATGCCGATAAGATTCACTCTAACCGGAAAGAGTAGCACCCTCGCGCTAAGCTACTTTCCACCCATACAGGGTGTCCCACCTAAGATTGGACAGCGCGATGTCTCCTAAACTATTGGAGATAAAAAATTTTAAAAAATATGTAATTGAATGGTTCGAGAGGGTCAATTTATTAGCCGAGATGATTTTTTTTATTATTATTTTAAAAGATACGATGGTCAAGTTCGGTTTTTCAAGTGGCACTATTTTTTTAACACCTGAGTTGATAGTGCGTTCCAAGACAAATTGAATAAGCTTTAATGTATACACTTTATTTCCACTGGTTTTTAAGATATTGCGCTTACAAAATTATTGATTTTCACTGGAAGAAAACTGTCTGGAATAGCAAGGACCGGGTCTTACTGGCGCCACGGGTGGCATTGCCTGTTGAAGCTGATACCTACCTGCCAAAGGTCTACGACAGGGTTCGCAGGCCCAAAAGTAAGATGTAAGTTGGATTGGTTAGGTTAGAAGGAGTGAAAGTTGCTAGACTAAATTTCAACCATAGGGAGCAGATTGTATCAGAACCAATCGGGTTTGCATCCCTCACAAACGGCTGCTCTCTTGAAGAGGCCCGCTTCACAACAATACCTCCTCCCCAATGCCCACTTTCTCTCGCACGGTATACGTCAACGCATGCTTTTGTTTTGATATCGAAGCTCGTGTTTATACCCCCTTTCTTCCTGTGTCTCTCTACGAGGAGTATTGCCGGTGGATAGTAGGAGCGTAGATGTCTGGATGCCAGTTGTTGAATTCAGGAGACGATAGAAACATTTTATTTCAAAACACACATGTACTGTAATTAAAGTAAATCGTATTCCTCTCGGGCAGGAGTTGCCCGACGCTCGTCAAGGAGATGCGGCTTGGTACCCCGTGGCGAGGGCTTCCCTTCGCAGTGTCTCACCCGATTTTTATGGCTTATTCCGGAAAAAGGTAAGAATCCTGGGCCGAACGTAACGAATTGGTGTCGGGCCCTCGCAGTCGAGGGTGAAATATCCATCACAGCGTATTAAGAAATTATTTTCTTCATCGTGTCGATGGGGACAGTATTTTTAATCAAGTCTAGTCAGCTTGAAATGATATCAATCGATTTTTCATGGAAGTTCCTTCATTATGGTCCGAATTAGAAATGTCCAGGATTTCCGTATTTCTCATCAGATCTTTGTGCAAACGACACCAATCGATTCCTTATGTTTCGGCGATGAAACTAACACCAAGAACGACGTAATTCGGACCATAATGAAAGAAAATCGATTTATATCATATCAAGCTGACTTCGTTAAAAATAGTCTGATTTGTATGACATTTGGTATGATTTTCATCAGAAAAACATAAGGAATCCATCGGTGTCACTTCCATATCGATACGATAAAGAATAAAGAATTAATTTATTTCTGGAAAAGATATGAATCTTCAGCCAACCCCGGCAAATCGTGGGACCCCCCGCCGTTGAGGGTGAAAATGTGAAATATTCATTTCAGCGTATTAAGAAATTCTTTATTCTTTATCGTGTGGGTATGAAAGTGATACCGAAGGATTCCTTATGTTTTTCCGATGAAAATCATACCAAATTTCATGTAAATCGGACTATTTTTAACGAAGTCAGTTTGAAATTATGCAAATCAATTTTTCATGTAATTTCCTTCATTATCATCCGAATTACGTCGTTCTTGGTGTCAGTTCCATCGGCGAAACATAAGGAATCGATGTGTGTCGTTTTCGCAAAGATCTGATAAGAAATGCGCGTGTCGAAGATTGCTCAGTTCTTAATAGGCACTCGAAACCCTTCGCGGGTCGAAAACCATAAAAATCGAGTGAGGCACTGCAAAGGGCAGCCCTCGACACGGGGTACCAAGCCGCATCTCCTTGACGAGCGTCGGGCAACTCCTGCCCGAGAGGAATACGATTCACTTTAATTACAGTACATGTGTGTTTTGTAATAAAGTGTTTCTATCGTCTCCTGAATTCAACAACTCTTACAATCCACCGGCAATACTCCACGTGGAGAGACACAGGAAGAAGAGGGATATAAACACGAGCTTCGATATCAAAACAAAAGCATGCGTTGACATATTCCGTGCGAGAGAAGGTGGGCATTGGGGAGGAGGTATTGTTGTGAAGCGGGCCTCTTCAAGAGAGCAGCCGTTTGTGAGGGATGCAAACCCGATTGGTTCTGATACAATCTGCTCCCTATGGTTGAAATTTAGTCTAGCAACTTTCACTCCTCCTAACCTAACCAATCCAACTTACATCTTACTTTTGGGCCTGCGAACCCTGTCGTAGACCTTTGGTAGGTAGGTATCAGCTTCAACAGGCAATGCCACCCGTGGCGCCAGTAAGACCCGGTCCTTGCTATTCCAGACGGTTTTCTTCCAGTGAAAATCAGTAATTTTGTAAGCGCAATATCTTAAAAACCAGTGGAAATAAAGTGTATACATTAAAGCTTATTCAATTTGTCTTGGAACGCACTATCAACTCAGGTGTTAAAAAAAATAGTGCCACTTGAAAAACCGAACTTGACCATCGTATCTTTTAAAATAATAATAAAAAAAATCATCTCGACTAATAAATTGACCCTCTCGAACCATTCAATTACATATTTTTTAAAATGTTTTATCTCCAATACTTTAGGAGATATCGCGCTGTCCAGTCTTAGGTGGGACACCCTGTAGATTTGAGCGATGATGATTATGAGCTTGGTCTAACAACTTTTGAAACGTATCATACAATACCGAACATCGACTCGAGCAATGATAAATACTACTTCACCACAAACTATGACATCAACAACAACGGCGTTGAGACCGGTGTAACGTACCGCCACACAGTGGTCTGGAATTATGAATTTGGTGACATTTATCTATAGCTTTTGACCTATATAAGTTATCGAAACGAAATTTGATGTATAACTTAATAATTTTTACATTTATTTATTTATTCTTTTTTCAATTTTTTTAAGTTAACTGTTATAAAAAAAATGAATAGCTGTTTAATTAGTACTTTATTTAATACTCTTTTCAGTGGTTTAAGTCGCATGTTGAGAAAACTTTTCGTTTCCAAGGTATAAGGAAAGTAGTCGGGAAAACAAAGTGGTCCAGGTCGAAAAATTTAGTGACAATTCATGCATTTGTAGAATACCATTTATCTTTCCTGTTATTTACATATTAATTCTTCAGCTACAGGATCTAGATTTTTTTCTTTTTATTACATGATTTTATTCGGATTGCTGATATATATGGGTCGGATGTTAACAGAAGTTTGTGAAATATATCTTCATTCGTTGATTTTCTTGACATTTTTCTCGTATTCCTATTTCTAAATTTTTTAAAATCTTTGTGACGTGTTTCCAGTGCCTCTTCAGAGAGTTGGCCAATTGGAAGTAATCCGTGTTCTATAATTTCTGCACCATGCATTAATATTTTGTGAACAGAAGCTGGCATGTAATACCAGCCATAGTGTGCCACAAAATGCTTTGCGGTATCTTGCGTATATACCCGAAATTTTTCAACATCTATTCGATGTGTAGAGGAAATTACCTGTAATATAGTACGAAATTGTTGAATTAATTACAATTTTTCAAAATTTATTTGGTACAGGGAGCAATATTCATTATAGAAGATGGCATATAATCATAATGACAATTCAAAATATTTTTTTATATTTTGCATATATACTGCTAAAATTTTATAACGTGTATTCAATGTGGAGAAAACATTACCTGTAATATTGTATGGAATTTCTTAATTAACATTACATCAATTCCAGTAATTTCCGAAGCAAGTTCTGCCTTTCCAAAAAATCGCCGTGCCGTGTTTCCGTCATTGCTTGATCCCCATCCTTGTTTTACATAATCAACATATAAGCCCGATTTTTCTTTAAATTGTTTCCGTATTTCTGCTTTCCTTTTATTTTTCATTTCTTTCATCTCATCTGTATTCGCTGTCCATTTTTTGAAGGGCAAATTATATGCTACATGTAATATACACTCCAGACACCTAATCCAGGCGTGTAGTGATGACATTCCAAAGGAATATTTTGCACTAGTGCATAGTTTGGAATTTATTAGTTCTAAATTGTTCATTTGAATTGGTGTTGCATTACAAATGTAACACCTCATAGCCGAAGAAGTGCCCGTAATGACGTTACATACTTTATTATCAACCATGGTTAATTGCATGGCATATTCTATTTGAACATTTCTTATCTTTAGTGGTTCTAAACATTTAATCTCTTCGTTGATGCGGTTGATTTCTTCATTATGGTCGTCACTTTCCTTTATAAACTGAAATTTGATTGGTCGACAAAACCAAGGCGATGAGGGCGTTGGATTTTCCCATACTATTTCAGAATTTAATTTATTTTCTAATCTTAAGGGAACTAAACTCGACACAAACACCGCATTATCATCTGCATCACAATTTGTATGTCTTATTTGTTTGTAACGCGGTTGTCCTAATGCTCCATCCCAACTCCATTTGCATATAAGTACCAATTTTGTGTTTTCTATTAATTTATTTAAACCTTTCAGAATTCTGGAAATTGTGTGGTCCAATAAACCCTGTAAATCCACTTTCGCATATATTTCCGTAATTTCTGTTTTATCTTTTGGCGGATAACAATTCTTTTTCTCTGTCAATAATTTGAAGTAAGAAGGCCATTGTTTATTCCTGCATTTTAATGCTTCGTTACTTATGGTTATGTACTGGAATTTTGACAGTTCTGCCATAACAAATATAGATAAAGCTTTTTCCGTAGAAAATACTTTCTGTTTTGGTATGCATCCTTCTTTAAAAATACGTTGCACGCTCTTGTTTTATTCGGTCGTCTCCAAATATTTCAGTAATCGTGCCTTTTGATGCATACCACATCTTTTAAAGCTCATTTTCGTTGCATTTAATAACTCCTTTAACGAAAAATTGTTGTTCAAAGACCGAGCTCTTCGAATTTTTTCCCTCGCACTGCATTGCGAAAATAATTTCCTTCCTTTGTGAACCGATACAAGGGCTGACGGATTTGCTGCAGTACTTGTTGATGGCATATCCTCTAAAATTGCATTTGGATACGAAAAATCTTGTTGTAACCATGCATTGTTTGTTTTAACAAAGTGTTTTTCGGTGTAATGGGATTTAACCCACTTTTGTTTCAACTTAAAACAAAATTTTTTGCAACATATTTTTAATGCTTCCAAGTTTTTAGAAGAGGTAAAAATATGTTCACATATTTTTGTGTGCAAAAATAAGTAATCACCCATATCTCTTGTGGAACTTTTTAAAGCAAGGTATAAATCTTTATTTTTTCTAAAAGTTTCCATTTTCACTAAATAAATAATATCTGGATAGCAAAGAAGAAAATGTTGAATGTGCAAAATAACTCATGTGATGCGTAATGTGTAATTTGTAATCTTTAATTGACTTTGTACTTACCAAATAGAAGTATAATGAAATATGATGTACACGTAAAACACAAATATAACTTACACTTAATTAACAAAAATTTAACAAAACAAAACTTAACACGAACAAAACAAAACAAAAACTAAACAGTAACTTTTAAATACGTACGAAATGCTTGGAACGTCTTACTATGCGGATGCAGGCTCGAATGGTTCTGTGCAACTGAATGCAGACAGAAAGTCGAAATCTTATTCGAAGGCTTATCTACACCATAGCATAAATACATCAAGTATCTATGGTCTAAAAAGTTTCTTCGGAGAAACGCCATACCTCCTTACGAATTTGGGACGATGCGGACGTGATACGTAAAACGCGACACGACGCGACGTAACACTGACGGCTTTAAACTGTAATAATTTGAAAAGTTGGACGAAGTTGGAAATGATTCTTACGTGATTACATAGAGGAAGATATGCTGAAAATATTTCAATTTGGTAGAATGTGGGACTTTTTGGGACTTTAATGATATCCTCCCTTAAAGTAAAGAATCTCGAAAATTTACCATACTGCATTCAGCATTATGTTTTTAATGGATTATTTACATTAATTACTAATAAAAGATGCCATTTTATCGCACAAGACTGCTCTTTAATTTAAAAGCAAGCAATTTTCACTACTTTCCTCTACTATTCGACATTCCTTATAACTTGGAAACGAAAAGTTTTTTCAACATGCGACTTAAACCACTGAAAAGAGTATTAAATAAAGTACTAATTAAATAGCTATTAATTTTTTTTTATAACAGTTAACTTAAAAAAATTGAAAAAAGAATAAATAAATAAATGTAAAAATTATTAAGTTATACATCATTAGAACGGGACGATTTTTTCCTATTTTTTGACGCAAATTTCGTTTCGATAACTTATATAGGTCAAAAGCTATAGACAAATGTCACCAAATTCTTAATTCCAGACCACTGTGCGCCACCTACCGCCATAATTTTTTTCATTAATATTTCATATTAATCATTGTTTTGTAATATTAGTACTAAGGATTTGCTAGCGCAACAAGAAACAGGGTACTACCGAACGCGCAACGCACGCGCATTACCGCCCCATTTCAAACGACGAACTCAGTGCCGCGAACGATCCAAACGCGCTTGCGTAGACCGCGCGTTCAACCGGACGCCAAATAACTCAAGTGTAGTGCGCGACCGGCAGAAACCGGATGCTAATTCTAATTGGTGCGCGAGTTCGCGAAGCAAGTGATTGGCGAGATCAAAGTCTCGCCAAACCGTATAAATACAGGCGCGCCAGCAGCCTAAAATCAGACTTGGTTTTGCCAACGAACCAAACAGTAGCCGCTCAGTTTATCTTAAATCGACGTCCCAATACATCCTTCAAATCCGAGGTCGCTTTAATTAGCCCCCTCAGCTTCCATACTCCAAAGCGTGGGCAAGCTGATAGGCAACAGGAAGCCAGTACGAAATCGGGAGAAGGAATCTTCTCGAATACCCTATTCAAACGACCTAGCGTCATTCCTTGTATTACATTTATATTACCGACTTAGCGTCGAGACTCTTGTTCAATTAGTGATCTAGCATCGTACTATTTAACTAATTAACCATTATATACCGAAATCGTCTAAAAACGAATCTGCGTTCAGCCCTACCGACCAAAGGGCCAAATTCTATTTCTTATCGACCAAGCGTAATTTTCGTTACTTTAATACCGACCGAAGCGTGTAAATCTATTTCTTATCGATCAAGCGTAATTTTTGTTACTTTAATACCAACCGAAGCGTCTAAATCTATTTCTTATCGACCAAGCGTAATTTTTCGTTACTTTAATACTGACCGATACGTCATTACGCAATTCTCAATTGCTCGATCAATTTATAATCAAATTCCCACGACACCGTGTCGTAATATATGTTCAGTTCCGACCAAGCGTCGAACCCTTTATTTTGAATAAATTACTTTTGTTATTTTATGGTAAAGAAGGACTCTCGTTTCTTGAAATTCATTTCTTTATCTCACGCCACCCGAACCAATCCCACAATTCCACGAGTAACCGCTCTATTCGTGGAATCTCCTGTGACAAACGGCACAACCCGTTCTAGAACGTTACACCGGGCATGAATACATTACGATTCCCCACGGCTCCTACGAACTAGACGCCATCGCCAAGTACCTGAAGCAGCGATTACCCGAACGGTATCTTCAAAATCTCGACGGCATTGACAACGGTGACAATGATTTATATCCTATAATGTTGCGTGCCAAAAACAACGCCATGAAGAGCGAGCTGTACTTCTCGTTTGTCATAGACTTTACAAAATCAAATAACATTGGTTCGCTACTGGGATTCTCGACGAATCGAGTATTAGAACCTAGACGGTGGCACGAATCGGCTGATCAAATTAATATCATGAACGTAAACATTATTCGCGTAGAATGTAGTGTGACAGCTGGCGCATACAACAATGGGAGGTGTGTACATACGATACATGAATTTTCTCAGAGAGTCCGACCAGGATATAAAATATCGGGAACGCCCGCGCAGATCATTTACCTTTCAATCACTGCATGAGTCATTACGGATCTAACGATATGTGTTGTGGATTAAGACAGACGGTTGCTCGATTTTCGAGGTGAAGAGATTACGATCAAATTGCACGTACGACGACGATAATATGTGTGGTGTGAACGAAAGAGATGCTTGTGTTGAATGACTCCAAAAACACGTTTCTTCCAAACGAAATTGTCTGCAACAACAACAGCTCTGATTACGCTAAAAAAAAGAGACTCGGTGTTATGAACATTGCATTTTTTAAATCATTGGGATTGACTGTGCACAATTAAGTTAAAAAATGGCTGGCATTCTAAGCATTGGAGAGAAGCCAACGTTTGATGATCGCATCGTCAAGTTTGAGATTCATACATACAACCCATACGTCAACACGATGTTTGGACACAGCGACGAGATAAGAATACCTATACAGCAGCAGGATTTATACACATTGCCGTGTGAAAGTTTCCTCTACGTGGAGGGGAAATTGACGATAAATAAGCCAAACGATGCATCGGCGGTGATGTTGGGAAATAATTGCATGGCGTTCATATTTGATGAGATTCGATATGAGCGGAATGGCGTGTAGATTGATCACAACAGAAACGTTGGAATAACTAACACGCTTAAAAACTATGTATCGCTGACATCTTCTAACGAAGACAAAAATATGGAGAATGCTGAATGGGGCTTGAACCGACACAATGAGCTAATAGTGAAAAATCATTTAAATTTGTGCATCCCGCTCAAATATTTGCTTGGATTATGCGAGGACTACAAACGCATGGTTATTAATGCGCGTCACGAATTGATTTTAATACGATCGCGCAACGATAACAATTCTCTAATAGGATCGCCGACGTTGGAACCAGAAATTTAACTACTTTAAGTGCAATGGCGGGTGTCTCATGTGACGCTGAACGATGTTAATAAGCTATCGCTGCTACATGCCTTGGAAAGTGGGCAAAACCTGATCATTAGTTTTCGTTCGTGAGATCTGTATGAGTATCCTCTCTTACACACCACGACCAAGCATTCGTGGGCGGTCAAAAGAGCTGCGCACCTGGAGAATCCGCGATACATTATCTTTGCTCTACAGACTGCTCGAAAGAATGTGATGACCGAAAATATTACTCGGTTCGACCACTGTAAATTGAGCAATGTAAAACTTTTTCTTAACTCGGAATTTTACCCGTACGATGACATGAACTTGGACTTTGGCAAGAATAGGCACGCCATCATTTTTAACATGTATACGCATTTTCGTAAATCGTATTATGGGCATAGTTACATCGAGGTATTATTCACCGTGGCCCAATTTTTACAATTTGGCCCCCTCGTGGTGATTAATTGTTCGCGACAAAATGAATCGATCAAGAATAGCACCGTGGACGTGCGCATAGAATTCGATTGTAAAGAGAATGTGCCTGCAAATACTACAGCCTACTGTCTCATTCTGCACGATCGGGTGGTTGAATACGATCCGCTGACAAACGTGGTACGCAAAATCAATTAAATTGCCACGCTACTTGCCCGCCCTCTCATGTGCCAAATTCATACAAAATTTCATCGTGAAAATCGAGATGTTTTAAGAGAAAGATCGCATTCTTCTGTCTGTCTTGGAAGCGAGCAGATCTCTAAATTGTACAGATAATGTGCATACCAACATTTGTTGACCTGCAAGCATTCATCGTTGATGGAAGATTTATCGTGATGGAAGTGGCAGTTCTGCGAAAGGGAACAATTCTTTTGCACTATATTTTTGGGAGTTCGATGCCGCAATATCTTTTTACGAAATCCAACAAACCAAGCATGCGATGGTTGATGGCAAAACACCATGGACTACGGTGGGAAGATGGAGACGTTCCGTACAGTATGGCTAAACAGCTAATTACGAAAGCTGTTGCCGGTGCGACCGATGAAGAAGATGACGCACCCCATATCGTATACGTTAAAGGGCTGCAGAAACGCGATTGGCTTGTGGATTTCCTCGATGAAAATACGAGAGCTGATGTGATCATTCAGACACTGGACATTGACTACGAGGATATCAAATCTCTAAATAAGCTAAATGTAGTTAATACTCTGCGATGTGACAGACATGCAATGCACTGTGCTTTACGAAATGTATTTAAAATATTCAACTGGTGGTCTAAGCGCCGGAGAGAAATACGTAAATAAATATAATCAATTTTTTAATGCATATACAAATGTTTTTTTCTTCACTCTCCCCAACCCATCCTCCTACATGTGATGTATGCTAGATTAAGACGATGGTTACAATTATGTGGAAGTGGTTCAATACACATTCGATGCATGCTCAAAGTGGTTCGGTAGGCGTTCGATACACATTCAAGTGACATGGTCTAGTCGAATGATGTGTCCAAAGAAGAAGGGGAAGAAGATGCGTGCAAAGAAGGAGAGAATGGTCAGCGAAAATGAAGGTGAAGAACAACAGCATTGTACTTTGCAAAGCTACGCACTTCTCGGTTTCAACATAAGGGTTTACATCCAAGAGCCTGGAGATGCAGCGAGACCAGTTGTCTTCAAATCCTGACAGGCAGACAACTGTCGCTGTCACTCTTAACTTTTTGAAACGAAAACTTTGAAGTGCGCAAAAATGGGGCAGTGGAGAATCGCCCCCATTCAAGATCCCGAGAAATGTCGGGGCAACCCTGAGGCATGTACTTACAATATTGTGGCATTTATCGTGTTTAACCATTGAAATGGAGTGAGCTCAAATCAGGCAACCGTGCTAGCCACTGAACTTTTTTCTTTAGACATTTTTCTTCTTTGTTCTTTTTCCTTTGATCGTTGTTTAAATGTTCATAGTGCAATACTGTAGGTCTCTATGTTCTAGGACTCGCCACCACCGTCGCCCCCCTCGCCACCCAATTGGGCGTCGCCGCCGCGTTCGCCGCCACCTCCACAGGTATGTAATACTTTTCATTGCATTGCATTTGATGCGCTAATATTATATCGCCGTTTGTGTATATATTCTAGGAGCCGATGATGCCAATAATCATAATGGCCCTGTTGGCGCTGCTCCTGGCGGAGAACGCGCCCCAGGCTGCACCCCTTGAGGTGCGTACGCGGCGGTCGGGGCCAGTTATCGGCCCCGTGATTGCCGCGCGGTTGCGGCGCCCATGGGTGCCGTATAGGCGATTGGGGCCCCTGCGACGGCCGCGGCCGCCTCTCCACAGGCGTCGCCGTGAATAGATGTGAGTAGACCGCAGCCGTCGCAGTCGTCGCCGCTGTCGCCGCCGTCACCGCCACCGCCGCCCCTCGAGTGGTCCATGGGGATGCTGACATCGCCGCCACCCGAGTGCCTCGCGGGGTTGTTAACGCCGCCGTCGACGCCGTCACCGCCCCCATCGTCCCTATCGCCTCAATAACATATTTTATTTTTTCTTTTTTCTTTTTTCTATTTTTATTATTATTTTCTATTTTATTATTATTTTCTATTTTATTATTATTTTCTACTTTATTATTATTTTCTATTTTATTATCATTTTCTATTTTATTATTATTTTCTATTTTATATTTATATTCTATTTTATATATTCTTATATATTATTATTCTTATATTATTCTATTTTTTATATACTCTTTTAATTTAAATAAAATTCAGGAATTGGGTGTTTCAACAGGACATTGCATCGATACACATGTGCAAATTATCAAAACAATGACTCGAAAGAAAATTTTCTGCAGTTCTCGAATGGCAACACCGTTTGCGCCGTATAAAATGCATATTTCGTTTGTGTGTTCTTCGCGTCGTGAAAATGATATCGTCTCGCGCGGCTGTCTCAGGGGGCTTAAATTACGCGTGATATTGGTTTGGAAAAAATTTCCTTCGCATATTGGTATGGAAATAAAATTACTTAGCACATGTTTCGTCAGATCGATGTGGGGGAGAGGGGAAAATGTCTGCTGATGTTACATATTGGTTTGGAAAATTTTCTGGTGACGGATTGGATCCGAAACATTTTCGGGGATGGATCATTCCCTCTCTCTGAAAAAATTTCAGACGGCAGATTAGGCCTGGAGAGGTCTCCGCGGTGGCTCGACCAGGACTGATCTCCTCCACGATTACAGCTTCCCCCACTCCACAGCTCGAGCGCGCGCAGCCAATCTCTCACACCCTGCTGCCCTCGCGCCTAGAGTTCCTACCACCGCACTCCCTCGCGCACCAACGCTTTCCCCCGCTCCCAACGCTCCTCTCAGAAAACCTGCGTTAGAATCCCCATAGTCTTACTACTGTTACGCTACCGCTTGAACGTGGCTAAGAAATCGTATGTAATCGATATGCAAAGTACGTATGAGTACATAGGAGCGAGATTTGAAACGGAGGACGAAGATGAGTTTATTACCAAGACGCATAAAACACGTAGAGCGCGTCGTGTTTCCCGAGGGTTTTTCCTCGGTAGTTTTAAACGTGCCCTCACAATGCTAGCAGCTGATGCTTGAACTCGGAAGGCGTACGAAAGCCTGGGATTGTATTCAATAGCTTTTAAATCACAGTTAGGTTAGGCGAGAATAGTAAATAGCTTAACTTTTCCTTGCACATCTGCGTGCCAAGTGTCGTCGAGCGGGCAGCGGCTTGTCTCATAAAACAACTTAAAATTCTGTTCTCGCTTTTAATAATTACCTATGTCCTGTAAAGGTAAAAACTCAGTTCGGGAAAGACCATAAGTCATAAAGTTATAAACTTTGTCCGGGCGGCATCTTCTTGACCCTGAGGGTTGCGCTTACCTACTTGTTAGATATGTATGTACTGTACGCAGCCTATGTAAACTATGTAATCGGAAAGCGTGCCTCGACCACCAGCCGAGAGTGGAGGGAAGCGCGAAGGAAGGGCCAAGGACGGAGAGGTGGCTAGACGACAACCCTCTGACGAAGCTTGAGGGATGTCATCGTTCTGATTGGACAACAAGGATCTACGGGAGGACCAGGAGGATCTTATCGTCGACTTCGTCGACGAGCTCGGTGCTGCTTCTTGGACGCTTGTTTCATTCTGTCGCTAACTAGCTTTCTTTGCACTTCGAAATATACTTTGAAGTACTTTTTAAAATAGCTTCTGTGTACGTTGTTTTATTTTAAAAACCTCCCGCACTCCGACGAGCAGAGCGGTTCAGCGCTCCACGGGCACAAACCCGCGTTCTGATCCCAAATTTACCGCTAAAATACGTAACACTACTCTTATATACACTAACGGGAGGGTTAGCGAATACTAGCGAGAAGATCTCGCGCCGCGTAGCCCTCTGTTGGAGTGTCGGTAACCGCTACGGGATCCCTACAGTAGTGTAGGGGTTAGTATATAAATGACGTATTGTTTCCTTCCCTCTTGCGTCCCTACTGTGGCAGGTGATGGGAAGGTGCTGCATAATTACTTGTATACAATTGACTGAGTATGTATATATTTACAGAGAACACCTGGATCGCCGGAGGCGAAATCAAGGCATACGTAACGAAACGTTGAAATACGTTAATGAGAGCGCACAAGCGCAGAACGTGATATTCACATACGCGAATATAATAGACCACGAGGTACCAGATTTGGACACGAGGTTCGATAGAAGTCGAGAAGACTCTATATGACTTGACTCTAAAGAGTCATCGAGAGAAGTGCCTTGCACATTGCATGGCAACGCACGCCGGCTCGCGCAGTATCCGCACTACCGCACGGTGCGCGGAGTGGGAGAACAACCGCTCCCCACAGTAGTGTGGCGATTGCGGTATTCCCCTCTCCGAGATCTGCTCGGGAGTGGGGATCGACGGAGTGAGTTGAGCGTCGCCATTACATTTCTTTGGTTATATTGAACAGTAAATTACGGATCGTGTTGCGACTACGCAATCTAGTCAGTGCGTGACTCAGGCGATTGGTTCTGTATCGCAAGATTAAGAGACCTATCTATGTCGAGTCTAGTCGCTAGCAATTAACGTTTGGATGTCAGCAGTCCGGGATTGTGTGGCTGGCATATTTGCAATAAAAACCTTGATCCGAATATTGTCTAAGGAAGTCATTTCCACCTTGGAGATTCCGGTAGTGGGGCCGGTAAGAAGGGACCTTGCTTGGCAGCATCCCTCTATTTCCCTACAGTAGTCTTACTGAGGAGTCTCTCTTTTCCGATCCTCTACCTTACCTACTACACCCAACGACCTCCAAATATATTTATGCCAAGTTTTAAAAAATTAAAAAATTTCAAATTCGATGCGCTTCGTTTTCCCGTGGTCGAATCGACTTGAAATTTATTCCAGATCATTTTCCCAACAAGTGCCACAATTCTGGGGGTGAGACCAAACAAATCTCGCAAAATAATTTTCAAAACCTCATAAAAAATATTAATTTCAGAAACTGCTTCAGTTGTACTTTATAAACAAGGTGAGATTGCACTTTAACATTTTCGATAATCCATAAAAGATATGTAGACTCCAAAGCTGGAAGAATTCTTACCAGAGGCAGAAGTCGCCTTAAAAGGACACACTTACAGCAACTTTTATTTTTATCTTCTTTGCCAAAAGAAGATTGGCTCTTTAATAATTAATATTAAATAATTTGTCATTTTTTAAAAATTGAACATGCAGCATAATTCTAGTATTTTGAACAAAAGATATTTTGTACTTAAAATAAATTATTATATTTCAAAATAATGTGTCGTTCATTACGTGTTTTACCCCCCCCCCCCCCCCCACACACACACACACACACACAAACACAACCGTAGTGTATAAAAAAATATAATGCATCAACGTATGTTCTACCTGATTTTACATAATTAAAAAACAGTGATTTTCTGACTGATTTTTTTGTTTTTATTATCAATACCGTATCGATACGCATTAACATTCGTACTTTCTGTCCGGTATATTGAATGTATCAATGCCCTGATAACCATCTGTCTCCAGTCTGACATCAGATTGGTAGCAGGGTCTGGCTCTGGCATGAGAGTGCAGAGTCGGACGTCAGAACCGTAGCAGACGGCAGAATCTACGGCAGAATCTGCTGTGGATCTGCTGCCGATCTGACATCAGGCTCTGCACCTCAGAACGCAGCCATCTGCGGAGACAGACGACTACGGTTCTGATGTCAGATTCTGCTGCCCAGATCTGGCTATCAGGGTACTAAAGAAATCGATACTTTTGACTGTATCGGGCATCCCTGGCAGTGAGTCACTGCCAGTGATTCCCTAACACGCAGACGTAGGGGTACGCGTATATACAGACCCACACACAGTAGAACAGCTAGAAATAGGTTAGCAGCGCTAACCGATTTTCACAATTTGAACTATATAGATGGTTAACTGACTCGGCTTAAAACCTCGAGTCCCGGAAGTTCCATCGCTAATATTCAAGTGTCAATATCTCGAAAACGAAGCCTCGGATCCCAAAACCGTAAAGGACTTTTCGATGTCTTCTTGCATCAGGATATTGCATGTTTCGGATTGTCCCTCAATTCTGGGGCACCCTCTATATAGAGAGAGAGTTATATGAAAATAAGCACTGATCAAATAAACTTTTTATAATTTGGATTTTATTTATCATATTACTACAATGATAAACCATTATATCGCATAGAAAATATTTATATATTATTTACATGGTTTTACTCTTTTGAAGAGTATCTATTAGTTCAAAAAGAATATTAAAGGCAATTATACAGACATTTCACAGTGAACAAATGAAAAAAAGATGAACTTCGGATGAAATTATTTCTTAAGCAATTATTCTACGTATTTTCTTTTACACTAAACTTGAATTCGTTCATATTATGCTCAAGATTGGCAAAAGTGGATATAGATAATCGATTAAATAACTGTGATAGGTAATAGTAAGTTACATTAACAATTATGTAATATTTCAAAGATGTTTGTATACTACGTTGACTGATCAACTTCCACAAGATCTAAAATTTTTTCCACGAATTCAGCGACATTTGTATCTTCGTTGGCATGTTCTGTGATAAAATTATGCTCCAACAATTGATTGTAATTTGGACGGGCTGTGTAATCTTTCATCAAACTGGAAATAGAATAAATATATGAATTGTATATGATACAGGAGATTCCATTAAAACAAAATTTGCTTACCATTTAGTGATAAACTCTTCAAAGTTAGCGGAAAATTTACCAGCTGGTAGCTTTGGTGCATCATCTTTCACAACTTGCTTTAATTGCTCAAATGGTGTACCCCAGGATTCATAAGGAAATTTTCCCGTTGCTAATTCAACGAGAGATATGCCTAATGACCAAATATCAGATCTTATGTCATACTGCGAAGGGTTACCTGATGGGTCTATCCTCTCTGGCTGAAAAAAAGGTTATGATGGAGAATTTATTGAATAAATAAGACTGGATAGTTCCTGTCACACACATTAAGAAGTTACGTACAGCCATATATGGTTTACAACCAGCATCAATTGTTTTGGCAACAGAATCAACGAGATAACCTGATATGCCAAAGTCACAGATTTTTACTTCTCCTTTTCGATTAATTAAGATATTACTAGGTTTTACGTCCCTGTGAATCACATGCAACTGTGAATGCAAATAATGTAATGCGCTTACGACCTGTAAACATTAGTTAAAACATAAATGATAAAGTTATAATAGAGAATGTTAGAGTTTGTCATAACTATTTAATTTTTCCTTACTGCAAAAGCAATTTTTCCTAAAATATCTTCAGGAATGGCACGTTCATGTTTGTATATCTTTGTATAAAATTTATCCAAACTCATATCCATGACTTCCATACATATCCAAACATCTCCTTCTCTAAACAATGCTCCATAAAACTGTACTGTATAC
The DNA here is from genome assembly GCF_050908995.1 of Andrena cerasifolii. Lineage (NCBI taxonomy): Eukaryota > Metazoa > Arthropoda > Insecta > Hymenoptera > Andrenidae > Andrena > Andrena cerasifolii. The sequence goes on along the minus strand of NC_135125.1, from coordinate 49,088 downwards.
TGACATGCTGAACTACGCATAGAAATATCTAAATCCATAACTAATCGTTTCTGTTCTTGTGTATTGACTGTTGCAGTTATTCTCTATGAAATGAATAAAAGTTCATATAATATATATGTTAAAAGTGCATGAACACTTGTTATTGACGTATAAGTAAATATAATACCTTAACTGCCATAATTGTACCACTTTGTTTGTGTCGTACTTTGTCTACAATTCCGTATGCTCCCCGACCAAGGATACAGATAGTTTCCAGATCATCCGCTTCTACTACAAATGTTTTCTCTCCAATTGTTATTGTAGTTCTTTTATCCAAATTTCTTGGTGGAGTACTATAAAACATTGGCATTAATTTCATAAAACATACATGTATTAAAAATTAAAAATACTTAATTATGTACTACCTATAGTTTACATTTATGCACAGAATGGTGTTTGTGCATATTTAAACTCACATAAATATAATAAATATATATGTTATTTTAATCATTAATAATTTATAAATAATAGAAAAAAGTATATTCTTAATACTTTAGTACAATATAGGACATACACAGACATAGGTGTCTCTTCAGAAACACGTAGCTTCAAATTTCCTTTTACACGACGCAAAGCCATGATTTATTGGATAATTGGCAAATGTTATTAAGTCTGCAAGTGTAGCAGTGCATACAATTGAATATAATACATGTTCAAACAGGTCGAAATAAATATTGCATGTACATTCTGTAAAAATATATAAATATATGTATTTTTGTGTTGAAATAATGTTTAAGAATATCGAGCGTCAAGGTTATGCAATAAATTTAATTAATAAAGATAAATATATAAAAATAAAAGAACAGAATTAAATCGTTTCGAAAAAGTACTTATTATAATATTAATAAGAATAATCATGTAGTACCTCGTTAATAACATGACTGTACCTGACGAAAAAAATGACAAAATTCCAAAACTCTGTTGCCCATATATGAAGTTTTCAGTAAACTCAAATAGTCTCTTGAAATTGCTCACGAAAATCACTTCAGTTTTAAACTCAATCTGAACTCTCTAGAAACTAAATCATTCTAGGCACATTAAGGCTGATTCTCACTATCATTCGAGATTGTTATCTGTTGCGCGGTTCCGTGTTCCGTGGAGATTTCTAAATAGATGGCGGGTCCGTGCCCGTGGAGCGCTGAAACACTCAGCTCACGAGTTGCGCGGGAATTTCAACGATGGAATGGAAATAAAGTGAAACTCTTTTGAATAAATTCTATGTTTGAATTTTTAATAAGTAGCTCCGAGTGCCCTACTCCTCCAATTTCGGCGTGTTCCTCCGACTCCCTCTTCGAATTCCTTCGTCCAATCAAGGCGGTGAAATCCCTTAAGTTTCGTCAGTGGGTTGTCCTCTAACCATCTCTCCGTCCTTGGCCCTTCCTTCGCGCTTCCCTCGACTCTCAGCTGGTGGTCGAGGCACGCTTTCTGATTACATATAGTTTACATAGACTGCGTACAGTACATACATTTTTAACAGGTAGGTAAGCGCAACCCTCAGGGTCAAGACGACGTCGCCGGCGCAAAGTTTATGACTTTGTAACTTTCAGCCTTTCCCGAACTGAGTTTTTATCCTAACAGGACATCGGCAATTATTGAAACCGAGAACAGAATTTTAAGTCATTTTACGAGACGAGCAGCTGTCCGCTCGTCGAAAATTGGCACGCAGATGTGGAAGGAAAAGTTAAGCTATTTATTATCCTCGCTTGGCCTAACTGTAGTTTTGAAAATTACTGAATGTTATCCCAGGTTCTCGTACGCCTTCTGAGTTCAGGTATCAGCTACTAATATTGTATGAGCACGTTCGAAAAACTGGTATGGAAAAACCCTTGAGAAGCACAACGCGCTCTACGTGTTTACGAGTCCTGGCAATAAACCCTTCCTCGTCTCCGTTCCAATCTCGCTTAAAATCTTCCAGATGTGTTGTTCGTTTCAAACCCGCATGCCTACAATAAATCTTTCCGTTTACAAAGGATATCGAATTACGCTCTACATCTAACGTCGATATCTCTATGTCTTATAGCTAATTTCACCCAATCACACATATTTACATCAGCGAGCATCGCAACATATCAATATTAAAAAGCGTAAAAACCTGAAAATCGATGATGAGGACGGGGGTGGAGGTAAGACGGAGACCTCAGTCATAGATGGCTGTGATGCTGTAACAGTACCTGATTGGTCGCACTGTAAAGCAGTGCTCGAAGCGTAGATCATATGTATTGAGCTTAAGCAAAGTCCAAAGAGAGAGCAGAATAGAGTATGGGGTGAGAATGAGATACAGTTTAAGATATTATAAGAGAGGATGGAAGGGGGGAGAATAAAGGCTATAGTGATATATCGCTCGTTGGGCAATATAAGGGCGGTATTCATAAACGTTCCTTAAGCAAATGCTTAAGATCATCATTTGGAAGACGATCTTATTTCATGTAAGACATCAGGAATTCATAGACGTTGCTTAAGATGATCTTAAGCATTTGCTTAGTATAAGCGATTGCTTATATCTTATATCTATTTTCGGAAACTTTCGGAATAATTCTGTTAGAACAACCAATGATAGAAGGATATTCTGTTCGTTCCTCGATGGGCGACGGAATAGGAAGTTCGAACATGTGTGAATAACGCGTGTGTGCGTTGAGGTTATTTATCAATGACTTGTAAAAAAAATTTTTTTCCACAACCACTAAACTCATGTAATGTAAAAATAAAAACACCTCAGGTAGTAGAGACTTCATTTAATTATAATTTATTTTGTACATAATTAGATACACTTGATATACATTGATATTAATATTAATATTAGCGACATTGATGATGCTAATGATGTCGCGAGAATAGTTGTTATTGGAGGATATATTCGTGACGTGCGAGATCCTTTTGCATATTAAGATGAAGATGAAATTAAAAGGAGATGTCGGTTTTTTGGAATATACAGCTGTTGTGTGTGCTACCCAGCTATTCTGGTACAATGTCTAAAAATTCCATCCTTGGACAGCCTGCAACAAAGATGATAATTAATAAAAATAAAGAGAAAAACTTTGGGACTAAAAAATGGAGTGATATTCAATCACATAATTGATGAACCATAATAATAATAAAACCTACTTGTGCGTTGAGTGAGAAATATCCTTTGCGGTTCTGGAAAATCTCAGCAATATTGTAGAATCTTGTAGACGATAGCCTGATATGTATGCAGTCAATAGCTCCATCGATACCCCGGTAGACCGATTGCTCCATTTCTTTTCCCAAGGTCAATGAATAATCGTCCATTCTCCATGCGTGCATCGAAATCTCTTGGCATTTTTATAAAATCTGAAAATTAAACTCGCAAGTAGGTAACTTATATGGAAAACAATTCTCGATACTGTCGGTTGGGAGATGTGCATCGTATCACCGAACAGTTGGTACAAATATATTTTAAATAATTTTCCTCATGCACACTTTTTAATTATCAATATTTCAGATGTTAACAATAGAATTATTATTATATTTGTAAAGTACCTGAAAACTTGCAGTTGCATAATACCGTAAACACATCAGTAGTTACAATTGCGTTGAAATGGGCAAGCCATGGTTATATTTTATAAGTCCGAGTCCTTGAAAAAACGAAATCGCCTTTTGAATTCCTCTTGTTCAACTCAAAATGATTTTGCCCGCCACGAATAAATTTTTTATTTAGCCTATTGTCCGCTATACTATCATCATCGCCATCATCAATATTGCTAATATCGATATTTTCAATGTCAATGCCAATGTCAATGTCAATGTCTATATTCAATAAATCCATTTTTCACTATTTGCACTTTGATTTCGCTCACTACTTGCTTCCTTTACGTAAGTAATGGCGGGTAATGGCCGTATACGATGCAATAAGATGATCTTAAGACGTCTAAGGGCGGTATTTTCAGTCGTTACTTATTCTTAAGTTCATCTTAAGCACTTGCTTAAGACCCCATCTTGATTCTTACAATTAGTCGGGAAATAAGCATCGACTCACACATGTTGAAATATTTTGCGTATATATGCCATTGTTGTTGCTGCTATCTTCACAAAGCACAAAATTTTGTAGTGTCCAATTCTCGAAAAGACATTACAGTGGCCAAAAATCTAAAAAATTATTAAGGAGAAACTAATTAAAAATAAAAACGAATAGTAACTTAGCAATTGAATAATTACGAATGCAAATTCCAATATTAATCCTCAATATAGAATTTGGTTGTGACGTTAATATACCTGCTACGCTTGGGCTAGGTCATATACTTGGGACTAGCTGTGCACTACGCGCGTCCGATAATGTCTAGGCTCGGTACAGTGATCTAGTGACACAATTTTCAAGCTCCTGCAGGTGAATTTCTACGTCTTTTTCATTTGCTATTTTTCGCAATTTCCTTTGATGCATATCGACTCCCTTGTTCGTAGTACACGCCCAGCGCGTAGACCACTACCGCGGCCGATCGGCTGGCAGGATCGCACTCTGATTGATTGGGTTTTTGTGTTAATATCTCGTTAATAAAACCTCAAAGAACATTTTCGCTAAGGAAAAAGTTGTTTCAAATCACCCCACGAGTCACATCTCTTAAGGGACTCTAGCATTTTTTGGAGACCCTGTATACACAATTAAATGAATTAATTTACGCAAACGATGGGTATGTAGTTTTAATTTAAAAATGAAAAATTACCTAAACGTTACTGCTAAACGTTCTCTAAATAAAGCATATAGCTATGGGTTTATTTATAATGTTACGCCCCTTTAGAGACAGTTTTGTTGCCACGCTACAGATCCTTCTGGTGCGTTGAAATATTGTCGAAATTTGGTCCGTATGTCGAAGCCTTCCAAATTTCCAAAGCCTCCTGCTCTACCCAACGGCAACATATTGCCCGTTGGAAACTGCGCTTCGGAATTTTGGTGATTTGCACTATTATTCTGGATGTATTCGTCACGCAACATATTGTGCAGGCAGCAAGTTACTGTGACGATGGAATCCGTCGTGTCCGGCATTACCGCGATGGGAGAATGGAATATGCGGAAACACTGTGACAACAGTCCGAATGCATTTTCCGAGACCTTTCGTGCTCTGCACAAACGATAATTAAAAATCTTTTTTATCTCATCTTGCAGCTTGATTCTTCGGATATGACTTCATCATGTGCTTTGTCAGTCTAAGGCTTCGTCACCCACGATGACATGTGGCAACACTATGGTAGATCCTGGCATTGCCTTCTCAGTGGGAAAATTGAATGTTCCCGTTCAAATCTGTCGACAAAACACCAATTTTTCTAATATCCCACTGTCCCCTTCTTTTCCATAGGACCCGACGTCAATTACAATAAATTTATAGTCGGCATCGACTAATGCTAATAGCACGATCGAGAAATAATTTTTATAGCTGAAATACAACGATCCGCTATTTTTGGGACACACTACCCTAACGTGTTTCCCATCGATTGCTCCGATGCAATTTGGAAAATTCCATTTTGCAGAGAATTGCTATGCAATTTTTCTGAAATCCGAAGCACTGGGCTGCGGCAGAAATGTTGGTACTAATCTGCGGCTTAGATGTTTAAGAGCATCTTTTACAATTCTGCCGATATACCCTGGTGAAATTCTGAATGAGAATGACAGGGATTGGAATGATTCCCCAGTAGCGAGGAACCTGTAAAAAATATATTGTTAGCTAATTATTTCGGCGGGTGATTGGAAAAAAATAAGAAATATACATGATTCATTCATGAAAATGAAGGGGGGCAACAAATACGATACAGGGTCGGCCCCAATAACAGAAACAAGATGCCCGTTGTTGGAGCAGCTAATTTTTTGGAGAATGCCTCTTGTTTGGGAGGAGGCAAGTTTGTTTTAAACACACTATGTGTTATAAAGTATAATAAATTTAAAAAATTTAATTTATTTATTTTATTATAGTACCCACAGTAATATAGAAGAAAGCGAAGAAGTTCAACAGATTAGAAGCAGTACGGAGAGCGACATTCCAGAAGCATCAATGGATATTCTAAAAACTCCTGCAAGGTGTGGAAGTGTTATAAAAACACAGTCAGAGAACAATATTCCTGTTTCAAGGGGAAGAAGATCAAGCAGTTCAGTGTCCAAAAGGCACAGAAATAATTCCAGCACTGGACTAGATGTTTTGGAAACAAGAGCTGTTCAAAGATAAAAACTAATGGGCAGTATAAGCAAATCAATGGAAGAAGATTGTGACTCTACTTCGATTTTTTTTTAAAAGTGAAAGCAAACGCTTCTTTGCTTAAATTGATTAATGATCTATGACTGTGATGTCCCCGGGGCCCCACCAAATGTGGAGTATGCAGATGGCGAAGCGAGAGCGTACACGTGAAAAACTACAGTTAAAATATACAACAGGTACTATAATAAAATTACGCTTCGAAACAATAAAATACTTTTTGGAAAAATTAAATTACCTTAATGTGAGGATCAATTTTTCCTGGGGGGAAATTGGAGATGTCGCTCTCCTACACGGTTGTTTCGTTAGATCGTTCCCAACCATATTTAGTACTAGACCTGCACTTTGTTTAGCCTAAAGAATTGCCTAAAGGCTTGGTCATCTTCCAATAGATGCTTCCCTATTAATATGCTGGAATAGCCCTCGGTGTGGCGAGCCTTGTACATAGTCTTCACTTCCTTCCTTTTCCTCTTCCTTTTCCTCGTAATTTTCGGTTCATTTCACAGCACAAATTATCAGCACGCTACGATTTTGTTCTCTCGCGATGTTTCCACCTCGAAGTCACAGTAACGAGTGTCGTTCTAGCAAAGGTTGGGAGAGGTCCTAACCCAAAGGCAATAAAGTAACTGCATTTATGACATCCTCTAGGTCAGTAATGAGCAACCCGCGCCCCGCGGGCCGCATTTGGCCCGCCTGAGCATTTGCATATATTTTTTTAACTGTAAAAGATATTGGAACGAATTTTGCTCACCACTGCTCTAGGTATATAAGCTATTTTGGTATATCGAGGCTTGGAGTACGTACAGCAGTCCATAAGTACTTGCTTTTCCATTTCAGAAATGCGAATTAATCAGAGGAAATAATATACACGTATGTATGTATATGTATGTATGTGTGGAAACATGATGTATAAGAATCGAATCACCGAGGGGTATTATATTATATTAATAAGAAATCATTTATTGGATAACGACGAAATGTATAGACAATTCTTTAGGTTAAGTATAGAACAGGTTCATTTGGTTTTAAATCTTGTTGGGAAAGATTTAAAAAAAAAACACTGGTGTAAGAGACTGAAATATCCAATTTCACCAGGAGAAATGTTGCCCCTGACATTAAGGCAAGTATAGTCTGATTATCGAGAGTTGAGACCTGAGGCGGGTCCCTCGGACGGAGCGTGGTTATGGAGGAACCAATGGTACGCTACGGATTGCATGCGGCCGAGGAACCCGCCTCAGAAGGTGTCAGCTATCGGAAATCAGTCTATAGCCACACACATATTTTATTTTTTTGTGAACTAATTTTATTACAGCTGTTGTATATTTTTACTGTAGTAATTAATACAAAGTACACCTGGTTCCTTAATAATCACGCCCCGACTACCAATTTTACACAGGCGTTGTACGCTATCGCATCGCTTGCTGCATAATCTCCCGTACATTCCTCTCTTCGCTATGATACATTCGATCCTCCCTCTGCCGCTCTTTTTGACCTGCTCTCTCTTTCTCCTTTTGCCAATTACCCTACCGCACTCGGTCCTTGTTTACGTTGTCACACTCGCACGCGTTCTCGTTTGCTACCGGTTCTCTTCCTTTCCCGCTCCCTCCCTCGCACTCTGTTTCACTCGTTGCTTTTCTGCACAGACACGCTGATTTTTTTTTTAGCGTGGAGAAATCTTCATAGACACCTCGGCCTCCTGGGGTGGGAGATCGAGGTAGTGTCGAATATTTACCGACAAAAACCCCACGGTGTCCACGGCTGGTATGGAATTCCTAAAGTGATTCCTACTCGTAGTGGAGCGGGAACACCTACAGTAGTAGCGGTCATTATGCGTTCCACCTCCACTACGAGTAGGATTCACATAAGGAATTCCATACTAGCCCTGGCGGTGACCAATCCTCGGCGTGATTTGCGTGGACTTTGGGAATATTATTATTTCCCACTACTAGAGGCAGAGGTGTTGTGTGCCACTAGGTATTCGCAGTCGTTCATAATTTTGAACACTGACGCCTTTGCCTTGTTACGTATGTAAAATTTTTCCATACGCCGCTCTCAACCGTTTTTCGAGCTCGCGTCTGCGAAGGGAAAACGCCCTAAAATCTTTTAATTTATCATACACCACTAACGGGGGGCCATGCTCTCGACCATCTGGATCACGATCATGGGAACGGGAGTGACATATGTACATTTTTTATATTTAACAAAAATAAAAACTAATTTTATTAATAAATTAAATATATGAATTAAATTCATTTAAAAAAAACTAGATATCATTAAAAACGAATAACATTTCATTCCTAATTACAAATTTATATTCATTATTCAACAGACAAAATAATTTATAATTAGCTCCTTTAATTTCGAGATGTATAACAATTTATACAAAATATTTAATGAACCCTGATACCAAAGGTAAAAAATTATTCTTCTTCTTTACACTTAAAATTAAACTTTTACAATACAAACTTTATATATTTAAAAATTAATTCAAACTAATTACTTAAACAAACTTAAATTAAATAACTTTTATTAAAATAATTTAATCAACAAACATAAAAACATAAATATTAAATTAAAATTTTAAAAGATAATTTTAATTATTTCAGTGTAAAAGAAAGGTTTTTACTTAAACTAAAATTTTCTACTAAATACACTTTCCAGTACATTTACTATGTTACGACTTTCCTCACTTATAATGAGAATGACGGGCAATTTTTACACTAAATAAAATTATCTTCAATTAATTTAATTTAATAAATTTACTTTTAAATCCAGTTTCAAAATTATAATTAAAATAATTTATCCAAAAATTTAATTCAATGTAATTCATAAAACCTATAATAATCTACATTTTGACTTGAATTATTATTTCAATAGAATATTGTAAAAATAATATATTAATAAATTCTTCAAACAGCAATACATAAAATTTAAAATAGTTACTCCTAGCGTGGACCATCGATTAATTCACAAATTCCTCTAAACAAATTATAAAGCCGCCACATTTGTTAATTTTAATGATCAACATTTATTAGTCAATTCAATTTAAATCATTTTTATAATAGCGTATCTAATCCTAGTTTTTAACAAAATTTAATAAACATTAGTTAAATAAAAATTAATATAATAATTAAAAATATTTCACCATACTTTAATCAAATTAATTAAAAATATTTATTATAAATTCACCAATTCAAAAATTAAACAGATTAATTTACAAATTTAGTTTAACCGCTGTTGCTGGCACTAAAATTACCTTTATTAAAATTAATAACTAATTCAAACTTTCATTCATTATTAAATCTAATCTCTACACACCAAAATAATAATTGCTATTTAAGCAACTCAAATTTAAAATCTACATTTATAGATCAATTAATTCAACTAATCAATTAACTGAAATTAAATTACTAAATTTGACCACCCCCACTTTAGAGAATAAACTAAATTTTAGAAAGTCTAGGAATTCAATACCCTCCAGAAATCGGATTCCAGATTTTCAAATTTCAGTTAAACCAAAGCTTCAAATACAAAAAACTAAACTAAATCAATTAAATTACTAAATTTGACCACCCCCACTTTAGAGAATAAACTAAATTTTAGAAAGTCTAGGAATTCAATACCCTCCTGAAATCGGATTAATGATTTTCAAATTTCAGATAAACCAAAGCTTCAAATACAAAAAAATAAACTAAATCAATTAAATTACTAAATTTGACCACCCCCACTTTAGAGAATAAACTAAATTTTAGAAAGTCTAGGAATCCAATACCCTCCAGAAATCGGATTCCAGATTTTCAAATTTCAGATAAACCAAAGCTTCAAATACAAAAAAATAAACTAAATCAATTAAATTACTAAATTTGACCACCCCCACTTTAGAGAATAAACTAAATTTTAGAAAGTCTAGGAATCCAATACCCTCCAGAAATCGGATTCCAGATTTTCAAATTTCAGTTAAACCAAAGCTTCAAATACAAAAAACTAAACTAAATCAATTAAATTACTAAATTTGACCACCCCCACTTTAGAGAATAAACTAAATTTTAGAAAGTCTAGGAATTCAATACCCTCCAGAAATCGGATTCCAGATTTTCAATTTTCAGTTAAACCAAAGCTTCAAATACAAAAAACTAAACTAAATCAATTAAATTACTAAATTTGACCACCCCCACTTTAGAGAATAAACTAAATTTTAGAAAGTCTAGGAATCCAATACCCTCCAGAAATCAGATTCCAGATTTTCAAATTTCAGTTAAACCAAAGCTTCAAATACAAAAAACTAAACTAAATCAATTAAATTACTAAATTTGACCACCCCCACTTTAGAGAATAAACTAAATTTTAGAAAGTCTAGGAATCCAATACCCTCCAGAAATCAGATTCCAGATTTTCAAATTTCAGTTAAACCAAAGCTTCAAATACAAAAAACTAAACTAAATCAATTAAATTACTAAATTTGACCACCCCCACTTTAGAGAATAAACTAAATTTTAGAAAGTCTAGGAATCCAATACCCTCCAGAAATCAGATTCCAGATTTTCAAATTTCAGTTAAACCAAAGCTTCAAATACAAAAAACTAAACTAAATCAATTAAATTACTAAATTTGACCACCCCCACTTTAGAGAATAAACTAAATTTTAGAAAGTCTAGGAATCCAATACCCTCCAGAAATCGGATTCCAGATTTTAAATTTTTTAAATTTTATTATTAATTTTTAATGCATGCTTATAATTAGAGTACATTTTATATTGTATCAAAACACTAAGAAAACCTATTCATTTGTATTAAATCTATTTAACATTATTTTTATATATTAATGAAGGTTTTTTTTTATTGTAATAATAATTAGAATTATGTAACTAATATAATTAATTACTATAATAAATTAGTTATATTCATATATTCATATATATATATATATATATATATATATATATATATATATATGTATAATACTATATAGATAATCTATAGGTATATAAATAATTTATATACCTATATATATTTGTATCACACTATATAGATAATCTATATGAACATAAATTATTTATATATCTATACTATATATATTATACTGTATAGATAATTTACATTAATACAAATAATTTATATACCTATATATATTGAACTATTTAAATTATATATATATATATATATATATAACATTTAACTAAGATCAACCCATACAATTATAATTCATTTGAATGAACTATAATTGTACTCTAATTATAAGAAAATTTAATAAAAATATAGAAAAATGTAAAAAATTCATTAATTACAATCTAGATCCTCCACCTAGATTTTAGTAAATTAAGAAGTACCTAAATCTAGAACCTCCACCTAGATTTTAGTAAATTAAGAAGTACCTAAATCTGAACCCCCACTAGATTTTAGTACAGATTAAGAAGTACCTAAATCTAGAACCTCCACCTAGATTTTAGTACAGATTAGAAATACATAAATCTAGAACCTCCACTAGATTTTAGTACAGATTAAGAAGTACATAAATCTAGAACCTCCACTAGATTTTAGTACAGATTAGAAATACCTAAATCTAGAACCTCCACTAGATTTTAGTACAGATTAGAAATACCTAAATCTAGAACCTTCAATTAATACACCATCAAAGTAATATGCCTGATAAAAGGAATATTTTGATGAAATACTAATGTAATATATTTTACTATTACTATTTTTTTTAAAATCTTTAATTATATAGGTAAGCTAATTTAAGCTTTTAGGCTCATACCCTAACTATAAAAATTCAACTTTTTTCTATATAATTAATAGAATCTAAAATATTATTAAAAAATATTCATATTAAAATCACAATTATTAATGATATTATATTTATTAATATTCTTAATACTCTAAAATTCAAAATTTTATATGCCTTTACATTAAAATATATAAATATAATTTAATAAATTTAACTAATAAAATCACCCTACAAATCATTATTATTATTATCATAGTAACTATAAATTGTATTCTAACTAATAAAATCCTCATATGAATATCCCTAGAAATCACAACAATATCATTTATTAGAATAACAATTTTATCAAAAAACTACAACGCCAGAATCGTCTACTTCATCATCTCATTTATTAGAAGAACAATTATATTTCTAGGAATCATTATATATCCATCAATTAACCCAAACATAATAATCATTTTAAGAGTCATAATTAAAATTGCTATATTTCCATTTAATCTATGATTTAACTCAATAAGAAAATCACTAAGATATATAAATTTAGGAATACTAATAACACTTATAAAATTTATCCCATTAAACATTATACATTTAACAATTGAAATAAATCAATTTATTATACCATTTATTTTAGCAAGAATAATTATTTCACCAATTACAGCAATCAATAAATATTCACTAAAATTAATCTTGTCATATTCATCTATTCATCAAACTAGATTAATAATAATAATTATATACATAAATTTTTATATATTCATAGGATACTTCATACTATACTCAATCATTACATTAAATTTATTATCATTATTAAATAGAATAAGAAGTAAACTAAAATACGAATTCATTATAAACAAAAAACAAAAATTATATTTTTTCTATTTATAATTTCATACTCTTACTTCCCACCAATAATAACATTCATTATAAAATGATCATTAATTGAAAATTTATTAATAATAAATAATCAATTAAAACTAGTATCAATTATCGTAATAATTTCCAGATGCCTCATAATCTGAAGATACATAAATTTTATAAATAACAATATTTATAAATACAGCAATTTTAATAAAATATTTACATACAAAATGAATCAAAATCCACAAAAAAACCTGATCCTAGTCTACATATTAATACTAACAGCATTTATATACACATACATCAATTTCTAAATCATTAATCTTATCTTTAAACTTGCAATTTAATATTTTTTTTAAACTATAGAAATTCATAGTTCCAGAAAAATTAATTTCATAAATAAATTTACAATTTACTCCTTTTATCAGGCATAGAACTAAACAAAATTTTAAGTTAAAAGTAAACTCTTAATCTTCAAAATTAACAATATATTAAATATTAATATAAATTTTAATATATTACAAAACATGACTATACTCAACCAACCATAAAAACATCGGAATACTATATTTTATTTTCGCAATATGAGCAGGTATAATTGGCGCATCACTAAGATTTATTATCCGTATAGAATTAAAAAATCTAGGTAGATGAATCAATAATGATCAAATTTATAATACTATTGTAACTTCTCATGCCGTTATTATAATCTTCTTCATAGTAATGCCATTCATAATCGGAGGTTTCGGAAACTGACTCACACCGTTATTATTAGGAGCGCCCGACATGGCTTTTCCGCGAATAAATAATATAAGATTCTGATTGTTACCTCCATCGATTCTAGTTATCTTAATAAGAATAATTTTAAATTCAGGATCAGGAACAGGATGAACAGTGTATCCACCATTATCATCATATTCATATCATCCATCATCATCCGTAGATTTAACAATTTTTTCACTTCACATTGCAGGAATTTCCTCAATCATAGGAGCAATTAACTTCATTGTAACAATTCTAAACATAAAAAATATTTCATTAAACTACGATCAATTACCATTATTCCCATGATCAGTATTCATTACTACAATTCTTCTTCTAATCTCACTTCCAGTCCTAGCTGGAGCCATTACAATACTACTTTCAGATCGAAACTTAAACTCATCATTTTTTGACCCAATAGGAGGTGGTGACCCAATTCTTTACCAACATCTATTCTGATTTTTTGGTCATCCCGAAGTGTATATTTTAATTCTTCCTGGATTTGGTTTAATTTCACATATTATTTATAATGAAAGAGGAAAAAAAGAAACATTCGGAAATATTGGAATAATTTACGCAATACTAGGTATTGGATTTCTTGGATTTATTGTATGAGCCCATCATATATTCACTGTTGGGTTAGACGTAGATACACGAGCATACTTTACCTCAGCTACAATAATTATTGCAATTCCTACGGGAATTAAAGTATTTAGATGATTAGCAACATATCATGGTGCAAAGATAAATATAAATCCACAAATCTTATGATCACTAGGATTCATTTTCCTATTTACCATAGGAGGATTAACCGGAATTATATTATCAAACTCATCAATTGATATTATTTTACATGATACATACTATGTAGTTGGCCACTTCCATTATGTGTTATCAATAGGAGCAGTATTCTCAATTATTGCCAGAATTGTACATTGATTTCCAGCAGTGACTGGATTTTCAATAAACAATAAATGATTAAAAATTCAATTCTTTATAATATTTATTGGTGTAAACTTAACATTTTTCCCACAACATTTTTTAGGATTAATAGGAATACCACGACGATATTCAGAATATCCAGATGTATATTACTGTTGAAATTTATTATCCTCTATAGGAGCAATTATTTCACTAAACAGAACAATTTTATTTATTTTCATTATACTTGAAACATTTATATCAAAACGAATTATTATATTTAAATTTAATCAAAGATCACTAGAATGATCACAAAATTATCCACCATTCAATCATTCATTCAACGAAATTCTAATTGTTACAAAATTTTAATATGGCAGAATAGTGCAATGGATTTAAGCCCCATACATAAAATAAAATTTTTTATTAAAAATAGCTACATGAAACATAATATCATTTCAAGATCCAAATTCACCATTCGCTGATAATTTAAATGCATTTCACAATCTAACCATAATCATATTAATCATAATTATTTCATCCACAATAATTACTATAATTAACATAATTAAAAACAAATTTACTAACCGATTCCTTTTAAATAACCACTCAATTGAAATTATCTGAACAATTACACCAATAATTATATTAATAACAATTGCAGTACCATCTATAAAAACTCTATATTTTATTGATGAATTATGAAATCCATTCTTTACAATTAAATCAATTGGTCATCAATGATATTGAAGTTATGAATATCCAGATTTTAACAATATTGAATTCAACTCATATATAATTAATGAAATTGAAAACTTAAACACATTTCGTCTTCTAGATGTAGATAATCGTATAATTGTTCCTTACAAAATCCCTATTCGATTAATTACTACATCTACAGATGTAATTCACTCATGAACAATTCCTTCTATAGGTATAAAAATAGATGCAACTCCCCGACGAATCAATCAAATAACTCTATACTCTAATCGAGCAGGATTATTCTATGGACAATGTTCAGAAATCTGTGGTTCAAATCATAGATTTATGCCAATTGTAATAGAAAGAACATCAATTAAAAACTTTAAAAACTGACTAAATTCATTTTAAAACAATTAAAGAATTAGTTAAAAAATAACATTAAATTGTCAATTTAAAATTATTAATAAATAATATTTTTTCATTAGATGTCTGAAATGCAAGAATTGGTCTCTTAAACCATATTATAGTACAAGCGAATACTTCTAATGAATATTAATAATCTTTTATTCCTCAAATAAAACCTATAATTTGATTAATAATAATATCCATAACCTTAATAATAATTATAACAACAATCATTATAAATTTCTTTACAAATACAACATTATCAACTCAACAAAAAAAAAATAAAAAAGTTAACTCAATTAAATGAAAATGATAACAAATCTATTCTCAATCTTTGATCCATCAAACAGAACAATATTATCCCTAAATTGAATCAGATTAGCAATCCCATTATTAATTTTATCCAATAACTACTGATTTTTACCATCACGAATTAATATAATATGAATACTACTAAATAATTTCATATTTAAAGAATTCAAATTATTAACAAATAAAAAAATATTTATTAATTTAATTATCTTCATTAGTTTAATAAAAATAATTCTACTATTTAACTTATTTGGACTATTCCCCTACATTTTCACACCCACAAGTCATCTAAATATTAATTTAGCCTTATCACTAAGACTATGAATAAGATTTATAATTTATGGATGATGAAAAAATACAAACAAAATATTTATTCACCTAGTTCCAATAAATACACCAACAGTTCTAATAAATTTTATAGTTATCATCGAATCAATTAGAAACATCATTCGACCATGAACATTAGCAATTCGATTAACTGCTAATATACTAGCAGGTCATCTATTACTATCACTTTTAGGTAATTCACTAAATAATTTCCTAATAATTATACCAATTATAATTATTGTACAAAATATACTATTTATTCTAGAAATCTCAGTTGCAATAATTCAATCTTATGTATTCTCAATTCTAAGAACCTTATACTTCAATGAATCAAACTATGACAATATCTAATCACCCATTTCATATAGTTACAGTAAGACCATGACCTATATTAACATCAATTAATATTATAAACACTTTTATAAGAATAATTTTACTGTTTCATCTGAAAATAAAATTATTACTATTTTTAAGAATAATTACTCTAATCATATGTATAATTCAATGATGACGAGATGTTATTCGAGAAAGAACATTTCAAGGATTTCACTCACTAACAGTAACTAAATTAATCAAAATAAGAATAATTATATTTATCATTTCAGAACTTCTATTCTTCGTAGCATTCTTCTGAGCTTACTTTCATAGATCAATTACACCAAGAATTGAAATTGGTATAAACTGACCACCAACGTCAATTGATCAATTCAATCCATATAATATTCCTTTACTAAACTCAATTATTTTAATTTCATCAGGAATTACAATTACATGAAGACACTACGCTATACTAAACAACAACTTAAAAGAAACAAAAATTAGATTATTATTAACAATTATTTTAGGAATATACTTCACTACATTACAAATTTATGAATATACGGAAGCACCTTTCTGTTTCAACGATAGAATTTATGGTTCAATTTTCTTCATAACAACTGGATTCCACGGTTCACACATAAATATTGGATTAATTTTCCTATCAACTTGTTTTATCCGATTAAATATAAATCATTTTTCAAAAATACATCACCTAAATTTCGAAACCGCATCATGATATTGACATTTTGTAGACATCATCTGATTATTTCTATATATTACAATCTATTGATGAAACTTCTAATATATTTATATATATAGCATAATAAATTACAGTTAACTTCCAATTAAAAGATTTTAATAAAATATATATAATCATCTCTATAATAATAATTCTTATTGTATTCTCTATTATCCCAATATTAATAATTATTCTAAACATAGTATTTACAAAAGTAATCAACAAAAACCGGAAAAAAATAACCCCATTTGAATGTGGATTCAACCCAATAACAAGACCACGATTACCATTTTCAATCCAATTTTTCCTAATCACCCTAATATTTCTAATCTTTGATATCGAAATTATTCTAATCATCCCAATTCTCCCATTAATTAAATACAAAATTATAATATCAACAAAATCAACATTCTACTTATTATTATTAATACTAATCGTTAGTTTATGAATTGAATGAATATTCTCTTATCTAGAGTGAATCAATTAGGATATTAGTTAATTCATAACAATTAAATTGCATTTAATAATTACTTAAACCAGTATATCTTATAAATAATTATATATACACAACAATAGTCAAATTTTTAAGTCGAAATTAAAAGTAAATAATTACTTTATATATTAATTGAAACCAAAATAGAGGTAAATTATTGTTAATAATTTAAATGATCGTAAATCCAATTAAACAGAAATAAAATATAGAACTTCTAATTCTAATCAAAATGTTTAATCATTTATATTTCTAATTTATATAGTTAAAAAAAAACATTATATTTTCAATATAAAATTAATTTAAAATTTATAAATTATACTTAAAAATAAAAATTATTACCTTAATATTTTCAATATTATGCTCTCTTTAAGCTATTTAAATTAATAGATAATTATAATTAGTAGATACATATAAATATAAATTTTTACGATTAGAATTAGATCAAATCGTTTCACATCTAGCAAGTTAATCAAATATATCATTTTGTAAATTCTCAATCCTCTAAGAGACTCGTATCAGCCCTTCTCAAATCAACTCTCATATCTATAAAAATTAAAAATAAGTCACTTATAAGAGAATTTAAAGAAAATATTTAAAAAATATATAGAAGCAAAAAAGTAAATAATACTCAAGAAACTAGTTATTCCACTTAAATAAAATAGATAACCCAAAAATATACCATATATATATATACCCTGATAGCCAGATCTGGGCAGCAGAATCTGCCGGCAGCTGCGATGCAGCCTACGTCCGCATTCAGCTACGGTTCTGCCGGCAGGGTCTGCTTGTCAGGGTCTGCCGGCAGATCGACGGCAGATCGACGGCAGGTCCTGCTGCTCGCCTGACACATCCAACAGCGCCATCTGAAGGCCACAATTGCCAAAGAATTTCCTACGCGTGACGTCACATGGACCAACGTGCATCCCTACCCCACATGACCAACAAGCAGATTCTACAGTTTATTAAATAATTAATTCTACTTATTTCAAAAAGTATTTATTCTTTCTTTAATAATATACAGGATCAGTGATTACAATTGTTACAAAATAATACAAGCGCATATAAATCCAAAGAGGGACTTTCAACATTTACATTTACAAATCCACGTCCCGTAACCACTGGTACCTAGTAGGGGCGATATCAGGAAATTTCATTCAGTATTTTCGACTTCTTCTTTGTGTAGAATCATCATGTTCCGCGTTGTGTTAGCGCTGAAAACAAATACAATATTAGCATAAAATTAAACGTAACGTATGAATAAACAGAATACATGCGATACTTACTTCAGCTCCATCTCCACACAGTACACAGTCTAGGCGATCATACATGCTCCTGCGAACATTAAAATTTATAAGAAAATATGTCTTAAATTATTATCTACTAAACAAGACGCTGAACATTCGCACTTCGCGCATAACCCTACTTTTCTGTCTTCTAGATAATGCGAATCTCGATGTCCGCGACGTAGATAATTAGAAATTATTCAATTCCATAATTACGTTTACCTTCTGGATACGACGAGATGCTTTGTCTGGATATTGATGGATGAAATTACTTGGAATATTCTTCGATTTTGCCGGCACTGACTGCCACCGCCAGTGACTGCCACCTCAGACCTCGAAAACTGGAAGCGGCACCCGTTGCCCGTTGTGCTTGAAGACGTACGCTCAAAGAATATTCTAAGTAATCTCATCCATCAATATTCAAACAAATCATCTCGGCGTATCCAGAAGGCAAACGTAATTATGGAATTGAATAATTTTTAATTATCTACGTCGCGGACATCGAGATTCGCATTATCTAGAAGACAGAAAAGTAGGGTTATGCGCGAAGTGCGAATGTTCAGCGTCTTGTTTAGTAGATAATAATTTAAGACATATTTTCTTATAAATTTTAATGTTCGCAGGAGCATGTATGATCGCCTAGACTGTGTACTGTGTGGAGATGGAGCTGAAGTAAGTATCGCATGTATTCTGTTTATTCATACGTTACGTTTAATTTTATGCTAATATTGTATTTGTTTTCAGCGCTAACACAACGCGGAACATGATGATTCTACACAAAAAAGAAGTCGAAAATACTGAATGAAATTTCCTGATATCGCCCCTACTAGGTACCAGTGATTACGGG
This sequence comes from Andrena cerasifolii, assembly GCF_050908995.1. Taxonomy (NCBI): domain Eukaryota; kingdom Metazoa; phylum Arthropoda; class Insecta; order Hymenoptera; family Andrenidae; genus Andrena; species Andrena cerasifolii. The sequence goes on along the minus strand of NC_135125.1, from coordinate 29,158 downwards.
ACGTGGATTTGTAAATGTAAATGTTGAAAGTCCCTCTTTGGATTTATATGCGCTTATATTATTTTGTAACAATTGTAATCACTGATCCTGTATATTATTAAAGAAAGAATAAATACTTTTTGAAATAAGTAGAATTAATTATTTAATAAACTGTAGAATCTGCTTGTTGGTCATGTGGGGTAGGGATGCACGTTGGTCCATGTGACGTCACGCGTAGGAAATTCTTTGGCAATTGTGGCCTTCAGATGGCGCTGTTGGATGTGTCAGGCGAGCAGCAGGACCTGCCGTCGATCTGCCGTCGATCTGCCGGCAGACCCTGACAAGCAAACCCTGCCGGCAGAACCGTAGCTGAATGCGGACGTAGGCTGCATCGCAGCTGCCGGCAGATCCTGCGCTCTCCTGGCAGACCCTGCTGTCAATCTGCCGGCAGACTGCAGGCAGATGGCTATCAGGGTATGATAAATTAATATATATATGTTGAAAGAAGTTTCTTTCTTGTGTATTAATTTATTTATTTTTCGTATTTGGAATTAAGTTGTTTATTCAGATCTTTATTTAAAGTTAATAGAAAATATTATTTCTATTCTATATTTTCAAAATATATGTCTAATCAGACTCATTAACTTAAATTTTGTAGATTAGTGAATCTTAATAATTATTTAAATTAGGATTAATAATAAAGTAAGAGAAATATAATGTTGTAAAAATTTGACTTAGTTCTTTGTAAGGATATTCAATTTGTTTACCTCCCGATCATGTTAATAAAATAAAAAGTGACACAAATCTTCAGAATAAAAATTGATTTGTAGGATAAAATTTTCTTGATATTACATTATATATTTTAGTAAATGGTAAGATTATTAAGATTAAAATTGATATAATTAGTCCGATTACACCTCCTAATTTATTTGGGATGGCCCGTAAAATTGAATATGCAAATAGAAAATATCATTCAGGTTTAATGTGAACAGGGGTAGATATTGAATTAGCGTAAATGAAATTATCAGAGTCTCCTAAAATATATGGATATTGTATAATAATTAAAAAGTGAATAAAAAAAATTAATGTTAATCCTAATATATCTTTAATTGTAAAATATAAATGAAATGGAATTTTGTATTTATTTCTTCTTGTACCTAGAGGATTATTTGAATCTTTTAAGTGTAAAAAAAATAAATGAATAACAACTAAGATTAAAATAATTAATGGAAGAATAAAATGGAACGAATAAAATCGGTTTAAAGTGGCATTGTCAATTGAGAATCCTCCTCAAATTCATTCTACTAATATTTGTCCAATATAAGGGATTGCTGATAATAAATTTGTAATTACTGTTGCTCCTCAAAAAGATACTTGTCCTCATGGTAAAACATAAACTAAGAATGCTGTTGCTATTGATATTAATATAATAATTACTCCTATAATTCATACTGGAGTTGATTTAAATGAATGATAGTAAATTCCTCGACCAACATGTAAATATATAGTGATAAAGTATAATGATGCTCCATTTATATGAATTAAACGAATTAATCAGCCTAGATTTACATCTTTTATAATATGAATGACTCTTTCGAAGGCTAGATTAATGTTTGGGCAGTAGTGTAGCGATAGAAAAATTCCAGAAATAATTTGTACTAATAAATATACTCCTAAAATTGATAAAAAATTTCATCATGAATTGATGTTTATAGGTGATGGTAATTAGATGTTGATTAGAGAATTATTTGAAATTTTTAGTATTGGATTATTTTTTATTATTCTAATAAATTTAGATTTTTTCATAATTAATTAATCTTTCGAAGAGGGCAATATTTAGAAGAACATATTTTAATTGTTAAGAGTAAACAATATAGAAGATTTACAATTGTAATTGTTGAAAGTATTCTTAAAGGAAATGTATAGACCTTATAAATAAAAATTTTATTTAAGTTAATTTTATTATTTATATAGAAATTTGCCTGTTCTGGATAATAAAGATATGTAATTAATATAGCTATTGATATTCCAATGAGTAAGTATATAACTATTATAAGTTCATTTATTTTAATTTTTGATGGATGATTATTAATTATTCTAGTGAAATAGAGAAATATAATTATTATTCCTCCAATAATAGAGATAAAAATTATATATAAATAGATTGATAATCCTGTAGTAATAAATAAGAATGTTATATTTATAACTGAGTATAAAACTAGAAGTAGGATTATTATTAATGGGTGAATAAAATTTATTAAAATTGATATAATAATAATTATTATTATTGAAAGAGCTATGATGAGACATAATATTTTTAGGCTGATAGATGTTGTCATAAACAAAAAGTAGTTTAAACTAAAACTTTAATTTTGGGTATTAATGATATCTTTATAAGATTTTTTTGAATTTTGCCTGTAAGAATTTTGTATCTATATTTAATTTACAAGATTAAAGTTTTTAATTTAAACTATACAGATTATTATTGGTAATTTTATTTATTTAGATATATTTAATTTTTTTAGATTACTGATTTTATTAATTTTTATTTTGATTTATGCATGTAAGGATAGAGTTTTAATGATTTTAATTAGTATAGACTTTATAGTTTTAACAGTTCTCAGGCTGGTTTTTTTTTTGAGGTTAACAATTTTAATGAATGGGTTTTTTTTATATTATTTGATTTTTTCTGTTTGTGATGGAGTTTTAGGTTTATCTATTATGATTAATATAATTTTTTAAATAAATAATCAAAGTGTTAGGATAGTTAGGTTGATATGATAGTAATGTTTATAGGTTTAGTTGGATTGATCTTTTTTTTGAAGAATTTTTTTTATAAGTGTTTTTTTAAGAAATTTTTTTTTTGTTTGGTTTTATATACTATCAGGGGGGCCAAGCCGTCTTTGTTTGGCTGAAGTTTTCCCGTTTAGTTAGCACCTTATTGGTAGGAGGCGCTAGGTATATCACACACACATACCTACGTGTATCAGTGAGCACGACACACAACCTTTCGACGTTGGTGAAATGTTACCATGACGACCGTCGTCATTTAGAAATGTTTGGCGCAGACACGAGGAAGTGTCCTCACTTTCCCTGGTTTACCCTTTCTAATGCCGCCTGACCATGGATTGTCGCGTCAGTGACGCGTATGCAGCAGATAGAAGGATATACAAAGAAATTGAATATATTTTCTTTTCCTAAGAAAAGAAGAAATATTCAATTTCAATGTTTATCCTTCTATCTGCTGCATACGTGTCGCTGGCGCGACGATCCGTGGACAGGTTTTAAAGTAAACGGTGCATTACACGTATACACATACACATACGTCCCAATTCACACATTCACAGTTTAGTACGCACCTCATTGGTAGGAGGCACTACAAACTCTGCTTCAACTTTCGTAAGAGGGAAGCTTGGCCCCCCTGTATACTATGGTTCATTGTGGATTTTTATTGGATTGATTTTTTATTGGTTATAATCTTAGTTTGAGTATATATTCTTATTATCTTATTATATTGGTTTTTTTATAATAGGTGTTACTTTATATTCTATTGATGAATCTGATATTCTTTGTGTTGGTTTAAATTTGTTTTTGGCTGTTATTTTGTTTTTAGCTTTTAGTTCAATAAGATTTTTAATGTTTTACTTTTTTTTGTTGAGATTAGTTTAATTGTGGTTTATGTTATTATTTTAAAGTGGGGGATAGGTTTAATACGTTTGGTTTCGGGTTATTATTTTATATTTTATACATTATTTTTTTCTTTACCATTGCTTATTTTTATTCTTTATTCTATATATATTTATAATAGATCAATAATAGTTACTTTAGAGCTTTCTAATATAATTATTAATAAATATATTTATATATATATATATATATATATATATATATATATATATATATGTATAGGATTTTTGTTGAAGATTCCTATATATATATTTCATGGGTGGCTTTTAAAGGCTCATGTGGAGGCTCCTGTTTTTGGTTCTATGGTTTTGGCATCAATTTTATTGAAATTGGGTACTTATGGAATACTTCGATTTTTGATAATTTTTTATTTAAACTCAGTTTACTTATCTAAATATATGTTAATTTTTAGAATTATAGGTGGTGTTTTTCTTAGATGTGTCTGTTTGCGTCAGGTTGATTTAAAGGTTTTGGTTGCTTATTCATCAGTTGTTCATATGAGTTTATTATTGGGGGGTATATTTACTTTACTTAAGTTGGGAATAGTTGATTCATATGTCTTAATAATTTCTCATGGTTTATGTTCATCTGGTTTATTTTATTTAGTTAATGTATTTTATAGAGAGACAAATAGTCGTTTAATAATTATTAATAAGGGTTTATTAATTTGTATACCATCAATGGCAATATTTTGATTTATGTTATGTTCTTCTAATATGGCTTCACCTGTTTCTTTAAATTTGGTTGGTGAGATTATATTAATAATTAGTCTTATTGTATGAATAAAGTTTATTTTTTTGGGTCTGGTTTTATATTCATTTTTTAGGTTCGTTTATTCATTGTATATATATAGATATATTTGTCATGGAAATTCTAATTTGTGACTTAAAATAAGTAGAGGTATTGTAGTAAATTATTTTGTTTTGCTTATTCATTGAATTCCTTTAAATTTTTTGTTTTTGAATTTAGTTATATTTTATTATTTAAATAGTTTAATTAAAATTTTTGATTTGTGGTGTCAAAGATGTAGTTTTTGCTTTAAATAATCTTCAGAATTATTATTTTTGTTGTATTTATATTTTTCTGTGGAATTGCTTATATTGTATTTGGAGTCTATATGTATATGAATTTATTTTTATGCGTATTTGACTGAACTATTTATGAGGTTGGTTCTATAACTTTTAGTATAACTATTTATGTTGGTATAATTTTTTTAGGTGTAGTTTTAATTATTTCTTCATTGGTTCTTTTGTATAGAATGGATTATATATCTGGTGATAAGACTATTGATCGGTTGAATTATCTTATTTTTTTATTTGTTTTGTCTATATGTTTAATGATTTTAAGACCTAATATTTTGAGTATTTTATTAGGCTGGGATGGGTTGGGCCTAATTTCTTATTGTTTTGTTGTATATTATCAGAGAGATATTGCATATAGATCTGGTATATTGACTATTTTATGTAATCGGTTAGGTGACATTGGTTTGTTAATACTAATTAGATTTGGTTCTTTTATTGGTTCGTGAAATTTGATGTTGTACCCTTTTGATAGATATATAATGGTTTTTATTTTTATTGCTATATTTATTAAAAGAGCTCAAATACCTTTTTCTTCTTGGTTACCTGCAGCTATAACTGCTCCTACACCTGTATCTTCTTTGGTTCATTCTTCTACTTTAGTTACGGCTGGTGTTTATTTAATAATTCGTTATAATGAGGTTTTATTTTGTTTTGATTTGGGAATTTTAATTTTTGTGTCTGTTTTTACGATGATGATGTCAGGTTTAATTGCTAATTTTAAGTTTGATTTAAAAAAGATTATTGCATTGTCTACTTTGAGTCAGTTGGGATTTATGATGAGTATTATGTTTTTTGGTTTGAGTGATTTAGCTTTTTTTCATTTGGTAATTCATGCAATGTTTAAATCTTTAATATTTTTATGTGTGGGTGGATTTATTCATTCAATAAATGATAATCAAGATATTCGTAATTATGGTGGTATGTTTTATATTTATCCTTTGAAGAGTGTAGTTATAATTATTTCTTTGTTTTGTTTATGTGGAATTCCTTTTTTATCTGGTTTTTATTCAAAGGATTTAATTTTTGAGTATTTTTTGGTTAGATCAATAAATTTATTATTAATATTAATATTTTATTTATCTATAATTTTTACTGTTAGTTATTCTGTTCGATTAGTGATTTGATTATTTTTGGATTGCTATAATTTTTTCCCTTTTTCAAATCTTAGAGAAAGAAAGTTGATTAGAGTTAGAATGATATTTTTAATGATTATGTCTATTTTTTGTGGAAGGGTTTTTATGAAGTTAATTTACAGGAAATTTTTTTTATATTGATGAATTTTGATAAGATTCTGATTTTAAATATATATATATATATACATATATATATATATATATATATATATATATATATATATATATATATATATATATATATGGTATATTTTTGGGTTATCTATTTTATTTAAGTGGAATAACTAGTTTCTTGAGTATTATTTACTTTTTTGCTTCTATATATTTTTTAAATATTTTCTTTAAATTCTCTTATAAGTGACTTATTTTTAATTTTTATAGATATGAGAGTTGATTTGAGAAGGGCTGATACGAGTCTCTTAGAGGATTGAGAATTTACAAAATGATATATTTGATTAACTTGCTAGATGTGAAACGATTTGATCTAATTCTAATCGTAAAAATTTATATTTATATGTATCTACTAATTATAATTATCTATTAATTTAAATAGCTTAAAGAGAGCATAATATTGAAAATATTAAGGTAATAATTTTTATTTTTAAGTATAATTTATAAATTTTAAATTAATTTTATATTGAAAATATAATGTTTTTTTTTAACTATATAAATTAGAAATATAAATGATTAAACATTTTGATTAGAATTAGAAGTTCTATATTTTATTTCTGTTTAATTGGATTTACGATCATTTAAATTATTAACAATAATTTACCTCTATTTTGGTTTCAATTAATATATAAAGTAATTATTTACTTTTAATTTCGACTTAAAAATTTGACTATTGTTGTGTATATATAATTATTTATAAGATATACTGGTTTAAGTAATTATTAAATGCAATTTAATTGTTATGAATTAACTAATATCCTAATTGATTCACTCTAGATAAGAGAATATTCATTCAATTCATAAACTAACGATTAGTATTAATAATAATAAGTAGAATGTTGATTTTGTTGATATTATAATTTTGTATTTAATTAATGGGAGAATTGGGATGATTAGAATAATTTCGATATCAAAGATTAGAAATATTAGGGTGATTAGGAAAAATTGGATTGAAAATGGTAATCGTGGTCTTGTTATTGGGTTGAATCCACATTCAAATGGGGTTATTTTTTTCCGGTTTTTGTTGATTACTTTTGTAAATACTATGTTTAGAATAATTATTAATATTGGGATAATAGAGAATACAATAAGAATTATTATTATAGAGATGATTATATATATTTTATTAAAATCTTTTAATTGGAAGTTAACTGTAATTTATTATGCTATATATATAAATATATTAGAAGTTTCATCAATAGATTGTAATATATAGAAATAATCAGATGATGTCTACAAAATGTCAATATCATGATGCGGTTTCGAAATTTAGGTGATGTATTTTTGAAAAATGATTTATATTTAATCGGATAAAACAAGTTGATAGGAAAATTAATCCAATATTTATGTGTGAACCGTGGAATCCAGTTGTTATGAAGAAAATTGAACCATAAATTCTATCGTTGAAACAGAAAGGTGCTTCCGTATATTCATAAATTTGTAATGTAGTGAAGTATATTCCTAAAATAATTGTTAATAATAATCTAATTTTTGTTTCTTTAAAGTTATTATTTAGTATAGCGTAGTGTCTTCATGTAATTGTAATTCCTGATGAAATTAAAATAATTGAATTTAATAAAGGAATATTGTATGGGTTGAATTGTTCAATTGAAGTTGGTGGTCAGTTTATACCAATTTCAATTCTTGGTGTAATTGATCTATGAAAGTATGCTCAGAAGAATGCTACAAAAAATAGAAGTTCTGAAATAATGAATATGATTATTCTTATTTTGATTAATTTAGTTACTGTTAGTGAATGAAATCCTTGAAATGTTCTTTCTCGAATAACATCTCGTCATCATTGAATTATACATATAATTAGAGTGATTATTCTTAAAAATATTAATAATTTTATTTTTAGATGAAATAGTAAAATTATTCTTATAAAAGTGTTTATAATATTAATTGATGTTAATATAGGTCATGGTCTTACTGTAACTATATGAAATGGGTGATTAGATATTGTCATAGTTTGATTCATTGAAGTATAAGGTTCTTAGAATTGAGAATACATAAGATTGAATTATTGCAACTGAGATTTCTAGAATAAATAGTATATTTTGTACAATAATTATAATTGGTATAATTATTAGGAAATTATTTAGTGAATTACCTAAAAGTGATAGTAATAGATGACCTGCTAGTATATTAGCAGTTAATCGAATTGCTAATGTTCATGGTCGAATGATGTTTCTAATTGATTCGATGATAACTATAAAATTTATTAGAACTGTTGGTGTATTTATTGGAACTAGGTGAATAAATATTTTGTTTGTATTTTTTCATCATCCATAAATTATAAATCTTATTCATAGTCTTAGTGATAAGGCTAAATTAATATTTAGATGACTTGTGGGTGTGAAAATGTAGGGGAATAGTCCAAATAAGTTAAATAGTAGAATTATTTTTATTAAACTAATGAAGATAATTAAGTTAATAAATATTTTTTTATTTGTTAATAATTTGAATTCTTTAAATATGAAATTATTTAGTAGTATTCATATTATATTAATTCGTGATGGTAAAAATCAGTAGTTATTGGATAAAATTAATAATGGGATTGCTAATCTGATTCAATTTAGGGATAATATTGTTCTGTTTGATGGATCAAAGATTGAGAATAGATTTGTTATCATTTTCATTTAATTGAGTTAACTTTTTTATTTTTTTTTTGTTGAGTTGATAATGTTGTATTTGTAAAGAAATTTATAATGATTGTTGTTATAATTATTATTAAGGTTATGGATATTATTATTAATCAAATTATAGGTTTTATTTGAGTAATAAAAGATTATTAATATTCATTAGAAGTATTCGCTTGTACTATAATATGGTTTAAGAGACCAATTCTTGCATTTCAGACATCTAATGAAAAAATATTATTTATTAATAATTTTAAATTGACAATTTAATGTTATTTTTTAACTAATTCTTTAATTGTTTTAAAATGAATTTAGTCAGTTTTTAAAGTTTTTAATTGATGTTCTTTCTATTACAATTGGCATAAATCTATGATTTGAACCACAGATTTCTGAACATTGTCCATAGAATAATCCTGCTCGATTAGAGTATAGAGTTATTTGATTGATTCGTCCGGGAGTTGCATCTATTTTTATACCTATAGAAGGAATTGTTCATGAGTGAATTACATCTGTAGATGTAGTAATTAATCGAATAGGGATTTTGTAAGGAACAATTATACGATTATCTACATCTAGAAGACGAAATGTGTTTAAGTTTTCAATTTCATTAATTATATATGAGTTGAATTCAATATTGTTAAAATCTGGATATTCATAACTTCAATATCATTGATGACCAATTGATTTAATTGTAAAGAATGGATTTCATAATTCATCAATAAAATATAGAGTTTTTATAGATGGTACTGCAATTGTTATTAATATAATTATTGGTGTAATTGTTCAGATAATTTCAATTGAGTGGTTATTTAAAAGGAATCGGTTAGTAAATTTGTTTTTAATTATGTTAATTATAGTAATTATTGTGGATGAAATAATTATGATTAATATGATTATGGTTAGATTGTGAAATGCATTTAAATTATCAGCGAATGGTGAATTTGGATCTTGAAATGATATTATGTTTCATGTAGCTATTTTTAATAAAAAATTTTATTTTATGTATGGGGCTTAAATCCATTGCACTATTCTGCCATATTAAAATTTTGTAACAATTAGAATTTCGTTGAATGAATGATTGAATGGTGGATAATTTTGTGATCATTCTAGTGATCTTTGATTAAATTTAAATATAATAATTCGTTTTGATATAAATGTTTCAAGTATAATGAAAATAAATAAAATTGTTCTGTTTAGTGAAATAATTGCTCCTATAGAGGATAATAAATTTCAACAGTAATATACATCTGGATATTCTGAATATCGTCGTGGTATTCCTATTAATCCTAAAAAATGTTGTGGGAAAAATGTTAAGTTTACACCAATAAATATTATAAAGAATTGAATTTTTAATCATTTATTGTTTATTGAAAATCCAGTCACTGCTGGAAATCAATGTACAATTCTGGCAATAATTGAGAATACTGCTCCTATTGATAACACATAATGGAAGTGGCCAACTACATAGTATGTATCATGTAAAATAATATCAATTGATGAGTTTGATAATATAATTCCGGTTAATCCTCCTATGGTAAATAGGAAAATGAATCCTAGTGATCATAAGATTTGTGGATTTATATTTATCTTTGCACCATGATATGTTGCTAATCATCTAAATACTTTAATTCCCGTAGGAATTGCAATAATTATTGTAGCTGAGGTAAAGTATGCTCGTGTATCTACGTCTAACCCAACAGTGAATATATGATGGGCTCATACAATAAATCCAAGAAATCCAATACCTAGTATTGCGTAAATTATTCCAATATTTCCGAATGTTTCTTTTTTTCCTCTTTCATTATAAATAATATGTGCAATTAAACCAAATCCAGGAAGAATTAAAATATACACTTCGGGATGACCAAAAAATCAGAATAGATGTTGGTAAAGAATTGGGTCACCACCTCCTATTGGGTCAAAAAATGATGAGTTTAAGTTTCGATCTGAAAGTAGTATTGTAATGGCTCCAGCTAGGACTGGAAGTGAGATTAGAAGAAGAATTGTAGTAATGAATACTGATCATGGGAATAATGGTAATTGATCGTAGTTTAATGAAATATTTTTTATGTTTAGAATTGTTACAATGAAGTTAATTGCTCCTATGATTGAGGAAATTCCTGCAATGTGAAGTGAAAAAATTGTTAAATCTACGGATGATGATGGATGATATGAATATGATGATAATGGTGGATACACTGTTCATCCTGTTCCTGATCCTGAATTTAAAATTATTCTTATTAAGATAACTAGAATCGATGGAGGTAACAATCAGAATCTTATATTATTTATTCGCGGAAAAGCCATGTCGGGCGCTCCTAATAATAACGGTGTGAGTCAGTTTCCGAAACCTCCGATTATGAATGGCATTACTATGAAGAAGATTATAATAACGGCATGAGAAGTTACAATAGTATTATAAATTTGATCATTATTGATTCATCTACCTGGATTTCTTAATTCTATACGGATAATAAATCTTAGTGATGCGCCAATTATACCTGCTCATATTGCGAAAATAAAATATAGTATTCCGATGTTTTTATGGTTGGTTGAGTATAGTCATGTTTTGTAATATATTAAAATTTATATTAATATTTAATATATTGTTAATTTTGAAGATTAAGAGTTTACTTTTAACTTAAAATCTTGTTTAGTTCTATGCCTGATAAAAGGAGTAAATTGTAAATTTATTTATGAAATTAATTTTTCTGGAACTATGAATTTCTATAGTTTAAAAAAAATATTAAATTGCAAGTTTAAAGATAAGATTAATGATTTAGAAATTGATGTATGTGTATATAAATGCTGTTAGTATTAATATGTAGACTAGGATCAGGTTTTTTTGTGGATTTTGATTCATTTTGTATGTAAATATTTTATTAAAATTGCTGTATTTATAAATATTGTTATTTATAAAATTTATGTATCTTCAGATTATGAGGCATCTGGAAATTATTACGATAATTGATACTAGTTTTAATTGATTATTTATTATTAATAAATTTTCAATTAATGATCATTTTATAATGAATGTTATTATTGGTGGGAAGTAAGAGTATGAAATTATAAATAGAAAAAATATAATTTTTGTTTTTTGTTTATAATGAATTCGTATTTTAGTTTACTTCTTATTCTATTTAATAATGATAATAAATTTAATGTAATGATTGAGTATAGTATGAAGTATCCTATGAATATATAAAAATTTATGTATATAATTATTATTATTAATCTAGTTTGATGAATAGATGAATATGACAAGATTAATTTTAGTGAATATTTATTGATTGCTGTAATTGGTGAAATAATTATTCTTGCTAAAATAAATGGTATAATAAATTGATTTATTTCAATTGTTAAATGTATAATGTTTAATGGGATAAATTTTATAAGTGTTATTAGTATTCCTAAATTTATATATCTTAGTGATTTTCTTATTGAGTTAAATCATAGATTAAATGGAAATATAGCAATTTTAATTATGACTCTTAAAATGATTATTATGTTTGGGTTAATTGATGGATATATAATGATTCCTAGAAATATAATTGTTCTTCTAATAAATGAGATGATGAAGTAGACGATTCTGGCGTTGTAGTTTTTTGATAAAATTGTTATTCTAATAAATGATATTGTTGTGATTTCTAGGGATATTCATATGAGGATTTTATTAGTTAGAATACAATTTATAGTTACTATGATAATAATAATAATGATTTGTAGGGTGATTTTATTAGTTAAATTTATTAAATTATATTTATATATTTTAATGTAAAGGCATATAAAATTTTGAATTTTAGAGTATTAAGAATATTAATAAATATAATATCATTAATAATTGTGATTTTAATATGAATATTTTTTAATAATATTTTAGATTCTATTAATTATATAGAAAAAAGTTGAATTTTTATAGTTAGGGTATGAGCCTAAAAGCTTAAATTAGCTTACCTATATAATTAAAGATTTTAAAAAAAATAGTAATAGTAAAATATATTACATTAGTATTTCATCAAAATATTCCTTTTATCAGGCATATTACTTTGATGGTGTATTAATTGAAGGTTCTAGATTTAGGTATTTCTAATCTGTACTAAAATCTAGTGGAGGTTCTAGATTTAGGTATTTCTAATCTGTACTAAAATCTAGTGGAGGTTCTAGATTTATGTACTTCTTAATCTGTACTAAAATCTAGTGGAGGTTCTAGATTTATGTATTTCTAATCTGTACTAAAATCTAGGTGGAGGTTCTAGATTTAGGTACTTCTTAATCTGTACTAAAATCTAGTGGGGGTTCAGATTTAGGTACTTCTTAATTTACTAAAATCTAGGTGGAGGTTCTAGATTTAGGTACTTCTTAATTTACTAAAATCTAGGTGGAGGATCTAGATTGTAATTAATGAATTTTTTACATTTTTCTATATTTTTATTAAATTTTCTTATAATTAGAGTACAATTATAGTTCATTCAAATGAATTATAATTGTATGGGTTGATCTTAGTTAAATGTTATATATATATATATATATATATAATTTAAATAGTTCAATATATATAGGTATATAAATTATTTGTATTAATGTAAATTATCTATACAGTATAATATATATAGTATAGATATATAAATAATTTATGTTCATATAGATTATCTATATAGTGTGATACAAATATATATAGGTATATAAATTATTTATATACCTATAGATTATCTATATAGTATTATACATATATATATATATATATATATATATATATATATATATATATATATGAATATATGAATATAACTAATTTATTATAGTAATTAATTATATTAGTTACATAATTCTAATTATTATTACAATAAAAAAAAACCTTCATTAATATATAAAAATAATGTTAAATAGATTTAATACAAATGAATAGGTTTTCTTAGTGTTTTGATACAATATAAAATGTACTCTAATTATAAGCATGCATTAAAAATTAATAATAAAATTTAAAAAATTTAAAATCTGGAATCCGATTTCTGGAGGGTATTGGATTCCTAGACTTTCTAAAATTTAGTTTATTCTCTAAAGTGGGGGTGGTCAAATTTAGTAATTTAATTGATTTAGTTTAGTTTTTTGTATTTGAAGCTTTGGTTTAACTGAAATTTGAAAATCTGGAATCTGATTTCTGGAGGGTATTGGATTCCTAGACTTTCTAAAATTTAGTTTATTCTCTAAAGTGGGGGTGGTCAAATTTAGTAATTTAATTGATTTAGTTTAGTTTTTTGTATTTGAAGCTTTGGTTTAACTGAAATTTGAAAATCTGGAATCTGATTTCTGGAGGGTATTGGATTCCTAGACTTTCTAAAATTTAGTTTATTCTCTAAAGTGGGGGTGGTCAAATTTAGTAATTTAATTGATTTAGTTTAGTTTTTTGTATTTGAAGCTTTGGTTTAACTGAAATTTGAAAATCTGGAATCTGATTTCTGGAGGGTATTGGATTCCTAGACTTTCTAAAATTTAGTTTATTCTCTAAAGTGGGGGTGGTCAAATTTAGTAATTTAATTGATTTAGTTTAGTTTTTTGTATTTGAAGCTTTGGTTTAACTGAAAATTGAAAATCTGGAATCCGATTTCTGGAGGGTATTGAATTCCTAGACTTTCTAAAATTTAGTTTATTCTCTAAAGTGGGGGTGGTCAAATTTAGTAATTTAATTGATTTAGTTTAGTTTTTTGTATTTGAAGCTTTGGTTTAACTGAAATTTGAAAATCTGGAATCCGATTTCTGGAGGGTATTGGATTCCTAGACTTTCTAAAATTTAGTTTATTCTCTAAAGTGGGGGTGGTCAAATTTAGTAATTTAATTGATTTAGTTTATTTTTTTGTATTTGAAGCTTTGGTTTATCTGAAATTTGAAAATCTGGAATCCGATTTCTGGAGGGTATTGGATTCCTAGACTTTCTAAAATTTAGTTTATTCTCTAAAGTGGGGGTGGTCAAATTTAGTAATTTAATTGATTTAGTTTATTTTTTTGTATTTGAAGCTTTGGTTTATCTGAAATTTGAAAATCATTAATCCGATTTCAGGAGGGTATTGAATTCCTAGACTTTCTAAAATTTAGTTTATTCTCTAAAGTGGGGGTGGTCAAATTTAGTAATTTAATTGATTTAGTTTAGTTTTTTGTATTTGAAGCTTTGGTTTAACTGAAATTTGAAAATCTGGAATCCGATTTCTGGAGGGTATTGAATTCCTAGACTTTCTAAAATTTAGTTTATTCTCTAAAGTGGGGGTGGTCAAATTTAGTAATTTAATTTCAGTTAATTGATTAGTTGAATTAATTGATCTATAAATGTAGATTTTAAATTTGAGTTGCTTAAATAGCAATTATTATTTTGGTGTGTAGAGATTAGATTTAATAATGAATGAAAGTTTGAATTAGTTATTAATTTTAATAAAGGTAATTTTAGTGCCAGCAACAGCGGTTAAACTAAATTTGTAAATTAATCTGTTTAATTTTTGAATTGGTGAATTTATAATAAATATTTTTAATTAATTTGATTAAAGTATGGTGAAATATTTTTAATTATTATATTAATTTTTATTTAACTAATGTTTATTAAATTTTGTTAAAAACTAGGATTAGATACGCTATTATAAAAATAATTTAAATTGAATTGACTAATAAATGTTGATCATTAAAATTAACAAATGTGGCGGCTTTATAATTTGTTTAGAGGAATTTGTGAATTAATCGATGGTCCACGCTAGGAGTAACTATTTTAAATTTTATGTATTGCTGTTTGAAGAATTTATTAATATATTATTTTTACAATATTCTATTGAAATAATAATTCAAGTCAAAATGTAGATTATTATAGGTTTTATGAATTACATTGAATTAAATTTTTGGATAAATTATTTTAATTATAATTTTGAAACTGGATTTAAAAGTAAATTTATTAAATTAAATTAATTGAAGATAATTTTATTTAGTGTACAAATTGCCCGTCATTCTCATTATAAGTGAGGAAAGTCGTAACATAGTAAATGTACTGGAAAGTGTATTTAGTAGAAAATTTTAGTTTAAGTAAAAACCTTTCTTTTACACTGAAATAATTAAAATTATCTTTTAAAATTTTAATTTAATATTTATGTTTTTATGTTTGTTGATTAAATTATTTTAATAAAAGTTATTTAATTTAAGTTTGTTTAAGTAATTAGTTTGAATTAATTTTTAAATATATAAAGTTTGTATTGTAAAAGTTTAATTTTAAGTGTAAAGAAGAAGAATAATTTTTTACCTTTTGTATCAGGGTTCATTAAATATTTTGTATAAATTGTTATGGATCTCGAAATTAAAGGAGCTAATTATAAATTATTTTTTATGTTGAATAATGAATATAAATTTGTAATTAGGAATTAAATGTTATTCGTTTTTAATGATATCTAGTTTTTTTTAAATGAATTTAATTCATACATTTAATTTATTAATAAAATTAGTTTTTATTTTTGTTAAATATAAAAAAATTATGGGATAAGCTATAAATTTATGTTATTATTTATTTGATTTGATTAAGTGATGTGGTTTTAAAATTTAATTTCATTATAGATAATTTAATAATTCATTGTAATTAATAAAAAATTTTAATTTAATATAATTTTTTAAAATAAAATTTGTATCAATGATTAATATGAAGATATAATGATGTAATTAGTAGTAATTCTAGTAAATTTATTTTGAGTTGAATAATAAATTAAAGGAACTCGGCAATTTTAAAATATTCACCTGTTTATCTTTTGATGTTTTTAACATGTCTTTTTGTTTTAATGATTTAAAGTCTGCTCTGCTCAATGAATTATTTAAATAGCTGCAGTATTTTGACTGTACAAAGGTAGCATAATAATTTGTCTTTTTATTGAAGGCTTGTATGAACGAGTTGATGAAATATTTACTGTCTCTAATTTAAATTGTTAATTTAAATTCTAAGTAAAAATGCTAAGATTTTTGTATGGGACGAGAAGACCCTATAGAATTTTATAATTTATGTTTAATTATAATATTTATATAAATATAAATTATTTTGTTGGGAGGATGTTTAAATTTATGAAACTTTAAAAATTTTAACCAATTATTTTTTATTAAGAAGATAGTTTATTAAAAATTATTAGATTAAATTACCTTAGGGATAACAGCGTAATATCTTTGGAGAGATCATATTAATAAAGATGATTGCGACCTCGATGTTGAATTAAGATATAATTTGAATGCAGAAGTTTAAATTTTAAGTCTGTTCGACTTTTAAAATCTTACATGATTTGAGTTCAAATCGGCGTGAGCCAGATTGGTTTCTATCTATATTTATTTGATAAATTTTTGTACGAAACGACTTAATTTATGGATTATTTTTTTATAAATATTAAGATTAAAATAAATAACTTCCTTGGCAGAATAGTGCGTTAAATTTAGAATTTAAAATATATATAAATAATTATAGGTAGTAATTTATTTATTAGTTATTTATTTGTTGATGAATTTTTTATATTTAATTGTTTTACTTTTGTTAATAATAATTGGTATAGCTTTTTTAACTTTATTTGAACGAAAATTTTTAGGTTATATTCAAGATCGTAAGGGACCTAATGAAGTAGAATTTTGTGGATTATTACAGCCTTTTAGTGATGTAATTAAGTTATTAAATAAGGAGTTTTTTTATATTGATAAGATTAATTTATATTTGTATTATTTTAGAGTGATTTTAATTTTATTATTGTCTTTAGCAGCTTGATTAATTTATCCTTTTTTTTAAATACTTATGGTATAAAATTTAGTAGCTTATATTTAATAAGAGTGTTAAGAATAGGTATATATCCTGTAATAATTGGTGGATGAGCTTCTAATTCTAATTATTCAATGTTGGGTGCAATTCGATCTATTGCGCAATCTGTATCTTATGAAGTTAGATTATTTCTTATAATATTTACTGTAATTTTGTTAATTGAAAGTTATTCATTTGAAGATTTGTATAAATTTCAATTTTATGTAAAGTTTGTATTTATTTTATTTCCTATTTATTTAATATTTTTGGTTAGATTATTGATTGAATTAAATCGAACTCCTTTTGACTTAGTTGAGGGCGAATCTGAATTAGTGTCTGGATTTAATACTGAATATTTTAGAGGAAGATTTACTTTAATTTTTATAGCTGAATATTTAAAAATTATTTTTATAAGATTTTTGATTTCATTAATATTTATAGGGTTTAGTTTACTTAGACTAAGATTTATATTAGTTTGAATGTTTCATATTTTTTTTATTATTTGAATTCGTGGAGTTATACCACGTATACGGTATGATAAATTAATATATATATGTTGAAAGAAGTTTCTTTCTTGTGTATTAATTTATTTATTTTTCGTATTTGGAATTAAGTTGTTTATTCAGATCTTTATTTAAAGTTAATAGAAAATATTATTTCTATTCTATATTTTCAAAATATATGTCTAATCAGACTCATTAACTTAAATTTGGTAGATTAGTGAATCTTAATAATTATTTAAATTAGGATTAATAATAAAGTAAGAGAAATATAATGTTGTAAAAATTTGACTTAGTTCTTTGTAAGGATATTCAATTTGTTTACCTCCTGATCATGTTAATAAAATAAAAAGTGACACAAATCTTCAGAATAAAAATTGATTTGTAGGATAACATTTTCTTGATATTACATTATATATTTTAGTAAATGGTAAGATTATTAAGATTAAAATTGATATAATTAGTCCGATTACACCTCCTAATTTATTTGGGATGGCTCGTAAAATTGAATATGCAAATAGAAAATATCATTCAGGTTTAATGTGAACAGGGGTAGATATTGAATTAGCGTAAATGAAATTATCAGGGTCTCCTAAAATATATGGATATTGTATAATAATTAAAAAGTGAATAAAAAAAATTAATGTAAATCCTATATATCTTTAATTGTAGAATATAAATGAAATGGAATTTTGTATTTATTTCTTCTTGTACCTAGAGGATTATTTGAACCTTTTAAGTGTAAAAAAAATAAATGAATAACGACTAAGATTAAAATAATTAATGGAAGAATAAAATGGAACGAATAAAATCGGTTTAAAGTGGCATTGTCAATTGAGAATCCTCCTCAAATTCATTCTACTAATATTTGTCCTCCTCAAAAAGATATTTGTCCTCATGGTAAAACATCACCTAAGAATGCTGTTGCTATTGATATTAATATAATAATTACTCCTATAATTCATACTGGAGTTGATTTAAATGAATGATAGTAAATTCCTCGACCAACATGTAAATATATAGTGATAAAGTATAATGATGCTCCATTTATATGAATTAAACGAATTAATCAGCCTAGATTTACATCTTTTATAATATGAATGACTCTTTCGAAGGCTAGATTAATGTTTGGGCAGTAGTGTAGTGATAGAAAAATTCCAGAAATAATTTGTACTAATAAATATACTCCTAAAATTGATCCAAAATTTCATCATGAATTGATGTTTATAGGTGATGGTAATTAGATGTTAATTAGAGAATTATTTGAAATTTTTAGTATTGGATTATTTTTTATTATTCTAATAAATTTAGATTTTTTCATAATTAATTAATCTTTCGAAGAGGGCAATATTTAGAAGAACATATTTTAATTGTTAAGAGTAAACAATATAGAAGATTTACAATTGTAATTGTTGAAAGTATTCTTAAAGGAAGTGTATAGACCTTATAAATAAAAATTTTATTTAAGTTAATTTTATTATTTATATACAGGGTGTCCCACTAAGGAGTGGACAGCACGATATCTCTTAAAGTATTGTCGATAAAAATATAAAAAAAATAGGGAATTGCATGGTTCGAGGGGGCCCATTTATTAGCGCGAACGAATTTTGTTTTCGATTATTATTTTAAAAGATACGATGGTCAAGTTCGGTTTTTCAAATGGAACTATTTTTTTTGAAGACCTGAGTTGATAGTGCGTTCCAAGACAAATTCAATAAGCTTTAATGTATACACTTTATTTCCACTGGTTTTTAAGATATTGCGCTTGCAAATTTACTGATTTTCACTGCAAGAAACCCCTCTGGAATGGCAAAAACCGGGGGCGTCTTACTGGCGCCACGGGTGGCACTGCCTGTTGAAATGGATACTTACCTGCCAAAGGTCTACGCCAGAAATGGCAGGCCCAAAGGCTGGACAATTCTTTTCCGTCAGAAATGCTACTTAGGTAGGTACATCTGCGGTGTCGAGAAGCGCATCGTTACTTTTATTTCGCACTTGCTTCTACGCTCGGATGGCCGGTTCTTTTGTGAGGGATGCAAATCCGATTGGTTCTGATACAATCTGCTCCCTATGGTTGAAATTTAGTCTAGCAACTTTCACTCCTCCTAACCTAACCAATCCAACTTGCATCCCTCCCAAAAGAACCAGCCATCCGAGCGTAGAAGCAAGTGCGAAATAAAAGTAACGATGCGCTTCTCGATACCGCAGATGTACCTACCTAAGTAGCATTTCTGACGGAAAAGAATTGTCCAGCCTTTGGGCCTGCCATTTCTGGCGTAGACCTTTGGCAGGTAAGTATCCATTTCAACAGGCAGTGCCACCCGTGGCGCCACTAAGACCGCCCCCGGTTTTTGCCATTCCAGAGGGGTTTCTTGCAGTGAAAATCAGTAAATTTGCAAGCGCAATATCTTAAAAACCACTGGAAATAAAGTGTATACATTAAAGCTTATTGAATTTGTCTTGGAACGCACTATCAACTCAACTATCATCAAAAAAAATAGTTCCATTTGAAAAACCGAACTTGACCATCGTATCTTTTAAAATAATAATCGAAAACAAAATTCGTTCGCGCTAATAAATGGGCCCCCTCGAACCATGCAATTCCCTATTTTTTTTTTATATTTTTATCGACAATACTTTAAGAGATATCGCGCTGTCCACTCCTTAGTGGGACACCCTGTATAAAGTAATTATTTACTTTTAATTTCGACTTAAAAATTGGACTATTGTTGTGTATATATAATTATTTATAAGATATACTGGTTTAAGTAATTATTAAATGCAATTTAATTGTTATGAATTAACTAATATGCTAATTGATTCACTCTAGATAAGAGAATATTCATTCAATTCATAAACTAACGATTAGTATTAATAATAATAAGTAGAATGTTGATTTTGTTGATATTATAATTTTGTATTTAATTAATGGGAGAATTGGGATGATTAGAATAATTTCGATATCAAAGATTAGAAATATTAGGGTGATTAGAGAAAAAATATGTAAATAAATGGAGAAAAATAGGAATATATAGAGGGGAAAATAGGTAAATAAATAGAGAAAAAATTGGTAAATAAATAGAGAAAAAATAGGTAAATAAATTTGAGCAAAAAGTGGTTAATAGAGAAAAAATATGTAAATAGATTAGAGAATAAAAGTGGTAAATAGAGAAAAAATAGGTAAATAAGTAGAGAAAAATAGGTAAATAAATAGAGAAAAAATAGGTATATATAAAGGGGAAAATAGGTAAATAAATGGAGAAAAAAGGGGGTAAATATATACAGAAAAAAATGTACATAAATTAGAGAAAAAATAGGTAAATAAATAGAGAAAAAATAGGTAAATAAATAAAGAAAAAGCAGGTAAATAAATAGAGAAAAATAGGTATATAAATAGAGAAGAAAGGAGGTAAATAAATACAGAAGAAAGGCGGTAAATAAATACAGAAAGAAATGTACATAAATTAGAGAAAAAGGTAAATAAATAGAGAAAAAATATGTAAATAAATGGAGAAAAAATAGGTATATATAGAGGGGAAAATAGGTAAGTAAATAGAGAAATAATTGGTAAATAAATTGAGAAAAAATAGGTAAATATATACAGAAAAATAGGTATATATAGAGGGGGAAAAAGGGAAATTAATTAGAGAGAGAAAAAATGTAAATAAATAGAGAAAAAAATAGGTAAATAAATAGAGAAAAATAGTTAAGTAAATTTGAGCAAAAAGTGGTAAATAGAGAAAAAATAGGTAAATAGATTAGAGAAAAAACTAAATAAATAGGGAAAAATAGGTAAATAAATAGAGAAAATAGGTATATAAATAGAGAAAAAAGGAGGTAAATAAATACAGAAGAAAGGAGGTAAATAAATACAAAAGAAAGGAGGTAAATAAATACAGAAAGAAATGTACATAAATTAGAGAAAAGAATAGGTAAATAAATAGAGACAAAATAGCTAAATAAATAGAGAAGAAAGGAGGTAAATAAATACAGAAAAAATAGGTAAATAGATTAGAGAAAAAAGTAAATAAATAGGGAAAAATAGGTAAATAAATAGAGAAAATAGGTATATAAATAGAGAAAAAATAGGTAAATAAATAGAGAAAAAATAGGTAAATAAATAAAGAAAAAGCAGGTAAATAAATAGAGAAAAATAGGTATATAAATAGAGAAGAAAGGAGGTAAATAAATACAGAAGAAAGGCGGTAAATAAATACAAAAGAAAGGAGGTAAATAAATACAGAAAGAAATGTACATAAATTAGAGAAAAGAATAGGTAAATAAATAGAGACAAAATAGCTAAATAAATAGAGAAAAAATAGGTAAATAAATAGTGAAAAATAGGTAAATAAATACAGAAAAAATGTACATAAATTAGAGAAAAAAAATAGGTAAATAAATAGAGAAAAAATAGGTAAATAAATGGAGAAAAATAGGTAAATAAATAGAGAGGAAAGGAGGTAAATAAATACAGAAGAAAGGAGGCAAATAAATACAGAAGAAAGTGTACATAAATTAGAGAAAAGAATAGGTAAATAAATTGAGAAAAATAGGTAAGTAAATTTGAGCAAAAAGTGGTGAATAGAGAAAAAATAGGTAAATAGATTAGAGAAAAAAGTAAATAAATAGGGAAAATAGGTATATAAATAGAGAAAAAATAGGTAAATAAATAGTGAAAAATAGGTAAATAAATACAGAAAAAATGTACATAAATTAGAGAAAAAAAATAGGTAAATAAATAGAGAAAAAATAGGTAAATAAATGGAGAAAAATAGGTAAATAAATAGAGAGGAAAGGAGGTAAATAAATACAGAAGAAAGGAGGCAAATAAATACAGAAGAAAGTGTACATAAATTAGAGAAAAGAATAGGTAAATAAATTGAGAAAAATAGGTAAATGAATAGAGAAGAAAGTAAATAAATAGGAAAAAATACGTAAATAAATAGAGAAAAAATATGTAAATCAATGCAGAAAAATAGGTATATATAGAGGGGAAAATAGGTAGGTAAATAGAGAAATAATTGGTAAATAAATTGAGAGAAAATAGGTAAATATATAGAGAAAAATAGGTGTATATAGAGGGGGAAAAAGGGAAATTAATTAGAGAGGGAAAAAATGTAAATAAGTAGAGAAAAAAATAGGTAAATAAATAGAGAAAAATAGGTAAGTAAATTTGAGCAAAAAGTGGTGAATAGAGAAAAAATAGGTAAATAGATTAGAGAAAAAAGTAAATAAATAGGGAAAAATAGGTAAATAAATACAGAAAAAATGTACATAAATTAGAGAAAAAAATAGGTAAATTAATAGAGAAAAAATAGGTAAATAAATGGAGAAAAAATAGGTATATATAGAGGGGAAAATAGGTAAGTAAATAGAGAAATAATTGGTAAATAAATTGAGAAAAAATAGGTAAATATATAGAGAAAAATAGGTAAATAAATAGTGAAAAATAGGTAAATAAATACAGAAAAAATGTACATAAATTAGAGAAAAAAATAGGTAAATTAATAGAGAAAAAATAGGTAAATAAATGGAGAAAAATAGGTAAATAAATACAGAGGAAAGGAGGTAAATAAATACTGAAGAAAGGAGGCAAATAAATACAGAAGAAAGGCGGTAAATAAATACAGAAAGAAATGTACATAAATTAGAGAAAAAGGTAAATAAATAGAGAAAAAATATGTAAATAAATGCAGAAAAAATAGGTATATATAGAGGGGAAAATAGGTAAGTAAATAGAGAAATAATTGGTAAATAAATTGAGAGAAAATAGGTAAATATATAGAGAAAAATAGGTGTATATAGAGGGGAAAAAAGGGAAATTAATTAGAGAGGGAAAAAATGTAAATAAGTAGAGAAAAAAATAGGTAAATAAATAGAGAAAAATAGGTAAGTAAATTTGAGCAAAAAGTGGTGAATAGAGAAAAAATAGGTAAATAGATTAGAGAAAAAAGTAAATAAATAGGGAAAAATAGGTAAATAAATACAGAAAAAATGTACATAAATTAGAGAAAAAAATAGGTAAATTAATAGAGAAAAAATAGGTAAATAAATGGAGAAAAAATAGGTATATATAGAGGGGAAAATAGGTAAATAAATAGAGAAAAAATTGGTAAATAAATAGAGAAAAAATAGGTAAATAAATTTGAGCAAAAAGTGGTTAATAGAGAAAAAATATGTAAATAGATTAGAGAATAAAAGTGGTAAATAGAGAAAAAATAGGTAAATAAATAGAGAAAAATAGGTAAATAAATAGAGAAAAAATAGGTATATATAAAGGGGAAAATTGGTAAATAAATGGAGAAAAAAGGGGGTAAATATATACAGAAAAAAATGTACATAAATTAGAGAAAAAATAGGTAAATAAATAGAAAAAAAATAGGTAAATAAATAAAGAAAAAGCAGGTAAATAATTAGAGAAAAATAGGTATATAAATAGAGAAGAAAGGAGGTAAATAAATACAGAAGAAAGGCGGTAAATAAATACAAAAGAAAGGAGGTAAATAAATACAGAAAGAAATGTACATAAATTAGAGAAAAGAATAGGTAAATAAATAGAGACAAAATAGCTAAATAAATAGAGAAAAAATAGGTAAATAAATAGTGAAAAATAGGTAAATAAATACAGAAAAAATGTACATAAATTAGAGAAAAAAATAGGTAAATAAATAGAGAAAAAATAGGTAAATAAATGGAGAAAAATAGGTAAATAAATAGAGAGGAAAGGAGGTAAATAAATACAGAAGAAAGGGGGCAAATAAGGGGCAAATAAATACAGAAGAAAGTGTACATAAATTAGAGAAAAGAATAGGTAAATAAATTGAGAAAAATAGGTAAATGAATAGAGAAGAAAGTAAATAAATAGGAAAAAAATACGTAAATAAATAGAGAAAAAATATGTAAATAAATGCAGAAAAAATAGGTATATATAGAGGGAAAATAGGTAAGTAAATAGAGAAATAATTGGTAAATAAATTGAGAGAAAATAGGTAAATATATAGAGAAAAATAGGTGTATATAGAGGGGGGAAAAAGGGAAATTAATTAGAGAGGGAAAAAATGTAAATAAGTAGAGAAAAAAAATAGGTAAATAAATAGAGAAAAATAGGTAAGTAAATTTGAGCAAAAAGTGGTGAATAGAGAAAAAATAGGTAAATAGATTAGAGAAAAAAAGTAAATAAATAGGGAAAAATAGGTAAATAAATAGAGAAAATAGGTATATAAATAGAGAAAAAATAGGTAAATAAATAGTGAAAAATAGGTAAATAAATACAGAAAAATGTACATAAATTAGAGAAAAAAATAGGTAAATAAATAGAGAAAAAATAGGTAAATAAATGGAGAAAAATAGGTAAATAAATAGAGAGGAAAGGAGGTAAATAAATACAGAAGAAAGGAGGCAAATAAATACAGAAGGAAGTGTACATAAATTAGAGAAAAGAATAGGTAAATAAATTGAGAAAAATAGGTAAATGAATAGAGAAGAAAGTAAATAAATAGGAAAAAAATACGTAA
The DNA here is from genome assembly GCF_050908995.1 of Andrena cerasifolii. Lineage (NCBI taxonomy): Eukaryota > Metazoa > Arthropoda > Insecta > Hymenoptera > Andrenidae > Andrena > Andrena cerasifolii. Next base: position 3,665 of record NC_135125.1, on the reverse strand, counting down.
ATAAATAGAGAAAAAATATGTAAATAAATGCAGAAAAAATAGGTATATATAGAGGGGAAAATAGGTAGGTAAATAGAGAAATAATTGGTAAATAAATTGAGAGAAAATAGGTAAATATATAGAGAAAAATAGGTGTATATAGAGGGGGAAAAAGGGAAATTAATTAGAGAGGGAAAAAATGTAAATAAGTAGAGAAAAAAATAGGTAAATAAATAGAGAAAAATAGGTAAGTAAATTTGAGCAAAAAGTGGTGATTAGAGAAAAAATAGGTAAATAGATTAGAGAAAAAAGTAAATAAATAGGGAAAAAATAGGTAAATAAATACAGAAAAAATGTACATAAATTAGAGAAAAAAATAGGTAAATTAATAGAGAAAAAATAGGTAAATAAATGGAGAAAAAATAGGTATATATAGAGGGGAAAATAGGTAAGTAAATAGAGAAATAATTGGTAAATAAAATTGAGAAAAAATAGGTAAATATATAGAGAAAAATAGGTAAATAAATAGTGAAAAATAGGTAAATAAATACAGAAAAAATGTACATAAATTAGAGAAAAAAATAGGTAAATAAATAGAGAAAAAATAGGTAAATAAATGGAGAAAAATAGGTAAATAAATACAGAGGAAAGGAGGTAAATAAATACTGAAGAAAGGAGGCAAATAAATACAGAAGAAAGGCGGTAAATAAATACAGAAAGAAAATGTACATAAATTAGAGAAAAAGGTAAATAAATAGAGAAAAAATATGTAAATAAATGCAGAAAAAATAGGTATATATAGAGGGGAAAATAGGTAAGTAAATAGAGAAATAATTGGTAAATAAAATTGAGAGAAAATAGGTAAATATATAGAGAAAAATAGGTGTATATAGAGGGGAAAAAGGGAAATTAATTAGAGAGGGAAAAAATGTAAATAAGTAGAGAAAAAAAATAGGTAAATAAATAGAGAAAAATAGGTAAGTAAATTTGAGCAAAAAGTGGTGAATAGAGAAAAAATAGGTAAATAGATTAGAGAAAAAAGTAAATAAATAGGGAAAAATAGGTAAATAAATACAGAAAAATTATACATAAATTAGAGAAAAAAATAGGTAAATTAATAGAGAAAAAAATAGGTAAATAAATGGAGAAAAAATAGGTATATATAGAGGGGAAATAGGTAAATAAATGGAGAAAAAAGGGGGTAAATATATACAGAAAAAAATGTACATAAATTAGAGAAATAATAGGTAAATAAATAGAGAAAAAATAGGTAAATAAATGGAGAAAAATAGGTAAATAAATAGAGAAAAATAGGTATATAAATAGAGAAGAAAGGAGGTAAATAAATACAGAAGAAAGGCGGTAAATAAATACAAAAGAAAGGAGGTAAATAAATACAGAAAGAAATGTACATAAATTAGAGAAAAGAATAGGTAAATAAATAGAGACAAAGTAGCTAAATAAATAGAGAAAAAATAGGTAAATAAATAGTGAAAAATAGGTAAATAAATACAGAAAAATGTACATAAATTAGAGAAAAGAATAGGTAAATAAATTGAGAAAAATAGGTAAATGAATAGAGAAGAATGTAAATAAATAGGAAAAAATACGTAAATAAATAGAGAAAAAATATGTAAATAAATGCAGAAAAAATAGGTATATATAGAGGGGAAAATAGGTAAGTAAATAGAGAAATAATTGGTAAATAAATTGAGAGAAAATAGGTAAATATATAGAGAAAAATAGGTGTATATAGAGGGGGAAAAAAGGGAAATTAATTAGAGAGGGAAAAAATGTAAATAAGTAGAGAAAAAAATAGGTAAATAAATAGAGAAAAATAGGTAAGTAAATTTGAGCAAAAAGTGGTGAATAGAGAAAAAATAGGTAAATAGATTAGAGAAAAAAGTAAATAAATAGGGAAAAATAGGTAAATAAATACAGAAAAAAATGTACATAAATTAGAGAAAAAAATAGGTAAATTAATAGAAAAAAAATAGGTAAATAAATGGAGAAAAAATAGGTATATATAGAGGGGAAAATAGGTAAATAAATAGAGAAAAAATTGGTAAATAAATAGAGAAAAAATAGGTAAATAAATTTGAGCAAAAAGTGGTTAATAGAGAAAAAATATGTAAATAGATTAGAGAATAAAGGTGGTAAATAGAGAAAAAATAGGTAAATAAATAGAGAAAAATAGGTAAATAAATAGAGAAAAAATAGGTATATATAAAGGGGAAAATAGGTAAATAAATGGAGAAAAAGGGGGTAAATATATACAGAAAAAAATGTACATAAATTAGAGAAAAAATAGGTAAATAAATAGAGAAAAAATAGGTAAATAAATAAAGAAAAAGCATGTAAATAAATAGAGAAAAATAGGTATATGAATAGAGAAGAAAGGAGGTAAATAAATACAGAAGAAAGGCGGTAAATAAATACAGAAAGAAATGTACATAAATTAGAGAAAAAGGTAAATAAATAGAGAAAAAATATGTAAATAAATGGAGAAAAAATAGGTATATATAGAGGGGAAAATAGGTAAGTAAATAGAGAAATAATTGGTAAATAAATTGAGAAAAAATAGGTAAATATATACAGAAAAATAGGTATATATAGAGGGGGAAAAAGGGAAATTAATTAGAGAGAGAAAAAATGTAAATAAAATAGAGAAAAAATAGGTAAATAAATAGAGAAAAATAGTTAAGTAAATTTGAGCAAAAAGTGGTAAATAGAGAAAAAATAGGTAAATAGATTAGAGAAAAAACTAAATAAATAGGGAAAAATAGGTAAATAAATAGAGAAAATAGGTATATAAATAGAGAAAAAAGGAGGTAAATAAATACAGAAGAAAGGAGGTAAATAAATACAAAAGAAAGGAGGTAAATAAATACAGAAAGAAATGTACATAAATTAGAGAAAAGAATAGGTAAATAAATAGAGACAAAATAGCTAAATAAATAGAGAAGAAAGGAGGTAAATAAATACAGAAAAAATAAGTAAATAGATTAGAGAAAAAAGGAATTAAATAGAGAAAAAATAGGTAAATAAATAGAGAAAAATAGGTAAATAAATAGTGAAAAATAGGGAAATAAATACAGAAAAAATGTACATAAATTAGAGAAAAAGGTAAATAAATAGAGAAAAAATATGTAAATAAATGGAGAAAAAATAGGTATATATAGAGGGGAAAATAGGTAAGTAAATAGAGAAATAATTGGTAAATAAATTGAGAAAAAATAGGTAAATATATACAGAAAAATAGGTATATATAGAGGGGGAAAAAGGGAAATTAATTAGAGAGAGAAAAAATGTAAATAAATAGAGAAAAAATAGGTAAATAAATAGAGAAAAATAGTTAAGTAAATTTGAGCAAAAAGTGGTAAATAGAGAAAAAATAGGTAAATAGATTAGAGAAAAAACTAAATAAATAGGGAAAAATAGGTAAATAAATAGAGAAAATAGGTATATAAATAGAGAAAAAAGGAGGTAAATAAATACAGAAGAAAGGAGGTAAATAAATACAAAAGAAAGGAGGTAAATAAATACAGAAAGAAATGTACATAAATTAGAGAAAAGAATAGGTAAATAAATAGAGACAAAATAGCTAAATAAATAGAGAAGAAAGGAGGTAAATAAATACAGAAAAAATAAGTAAATAGATTAGAGAAAAAAAGGAAATAAATAGA